>NC_135482.1:30648793-33148793 GCF_052094955.1 Ictidomys tridecemlineatus
GCACAATCATCATTGTTTTTGCTCAGTGTCTTCTCCAGGTAAGCCTATCCTTGAAGACCCACTCCAACCTTAGCATTTTTATTAGTCTTTCTATGATTTGCTTTCCTGGAATTAATTGCTTCTGTTATTCGGCTTTTATAAAACCTTGTATTTAACCTCTATTACAATAAATTTCAAAAGATATTATAATTTATATTTTCCTTAGGTGTTTGCCTCTCTGTAAGACTTCATATTTTTTAAGGAGAAATTGTAATGCTGAGAGGTTTGTATCCCCAACACAAAGCATATAACTTGACACACCTGGATTAGCTGATACATAATTTGCTGAATAAACAAACACGCTATTGTCTAAAGAGTCATCCAATTCCAGTTTTGAGGTCATAATGAATGATCATGCTCTGACCTAGAAAAGTTGTTAAGCGAGGTGCTTAAGGTACTGAAAAGCTACATGGGATTGTTCTGTGGGATGATGACTCTTATCTGGCTGTTCATGGATGTTGGCTATGTAGACCAATTGACCCAGACGGCAAATAACGTACTTGCTGCTCTGTTTTCCTAGGTATCAAAGTCTCTTCTTGCCTAACAAGCACACTGAAATATCAGGCCTGACACCTTCTCCAACTTAATGAAGATAATTAAGTGTATAGGTTCATGCATTTTATGGTTCTAAGGTCATTGATTTAAAACCCAGAATGAAATAGCAGTTAAAACTGTAACTGATATAGCGCATAGTCATCTGTGTGAGATCCTTGGGAATAAACTTATCAGAGGAGGCTGTCAAATGCATGTTATTTTATTAGTTTTTCTCTGATATGTTTTAACTCCTTTAAGTTTACCAAAGAACATTTCCTAAATTAACATTATAACTGTTTATTGTACATTAATATGCTTCCTAATGTCCTCATTATATTCTGACCCTCTAATATCTTTATGCAGTGTGGGACTTAAATGTTTTCACCCTTAAGGTTTCTGTTTATTGGGATAGAGTTGAATTTAATCAAGAACAACTTCACAAAACCACTTGGATTTAGAACACATAGGGTTTTACATTTCTGGCAGTCATCATGTAGCTCCAGGTGTGTTACATAACTTCGCATTTATTTTATATCGAATGAGTAGCATAGTATAAAAAATGTCTTTGGATTCAAAAAATAAAAGGTTACAGAGGAAATCTTTCTTAGATCATTTTCATTCAACGGAAAGATAGAGTGTGCTAATAAAATTTGAGCCAGTTGTATGGTCTTGCCAGCATTCTCAAATCAAGGCTATTCAAGGGTGCTCCTGGCCAGCTTTTCATGTTGTATTCCAGTAAATGGTCTTTCTTTGTGTCTCTAGCATGAACAAAAAGCATAAAAATAATAAAGATTTTCTAAACTTAAGTAATCAATTGGTCACTCACCCATCCATTTAAAAGATAAAAAGCATTTACATGTGCCAAATATCAGCCCATTGATATGAGAGTCTTACCATCTATTAATTCCAAGGCCTACTTTCCCCACACTGTGTGGGGAAATTTAATAAGTGGTTTTTCAGCTAATGATGAATGCCAGTTGACAAACACTTGAGAAAATGTTGTCATGATTTCCAAAATGATATGTAAATACTAGTAGCATAATAATAATGTTTCCATTGACCACTTACTGTATATAAATCTTTATAGAGAGTAATACAAATGTACTAACATTTCTGCACAAGCTGCTTTTATGAGATGATTCTAGGTAAAGGAACAGGGTCAAAGGTTTTAAGTAATACTAAGTTCACAAAATACATAATGATGTTAGGGTTGGATGACATGTACTCTAAACATAGTTTTAAGATCCTAATAATCACAGCTCTGACAATACTGCATCCCTAGAAATTTTGAAAATATTCATTTCTGTATGTATAAGTAACTTTCTTCAACTGCTGAGAAATTTCAGACAGTTTACAGAATATATAGTTCATATGCCAAAGCTCTCTTCTTACCCAACCTCTTCAAACTTTGCCCTTTGGAAGGAAAATTATAATAGTAGTTAATTGGAGGAAAAAACTTTCAAGATTGAAAAAGAAGAATTTAATAAAGCATTAACAATTTAAGTTGAATGAAGAAATGAGGCACTATAAAAGGGCAAATTAAACAAAGAAATTTTGGAGAATGGAATGAAATGTTTTTTTAAAAATCCTATATTAAAAGCTCCTAATTATATATCAGATAAAACTAAGAGAGAAATTGTGTCTTGCCTCAGTTGGTTACAATAGAGGCAAAAATCAAAGCTGTGACTTACTTTAGTACTGCTGGTCAATGAAATTCCTCCAAGTGTAGCTTTTCTATACTTTAATAATAGCACTATTCTTGGATTCTTTAATCAATATTTTCCTTTTTAGAGTCTGTGCTTGTACTTCTTACCCAAATATTGAAAAAAGTGCTAAAATTGAAATTTTGTTCTAAGTTATGTGGTGTATTATGTGACACATTTTTAAAAATCTGTATATTTTAATAGTGTTAAAACAAATTGAGTTAAAATGACAGTACCCCCCCCCCTTCTCCTGAACACCTCCTTGGTACAGGATTTACGTATTACAATGTCATCCATTAGTGTGGTAAGTTTGTTATAATCAATGGATCAATATTGATACACTATCTATTACTGCAGATAATAGCTTCTGTTTGAATGTATTTGTAGAATTTTATGATAGATGTGTAATGCCATGTCTCTATCACTAGTATCATTTACCTGTGATGCTCCAATTATTCCTTGTGTATCCAACTCCTTGCCCGTGAACTTTTAGAAACCACTGGTATATATTCTATCTCCATAGTTTAATCATTTCCAGAAAGTCATTATTTGAAATCTATAGGACATAGGGTTTTCATATTTCTGGACATGCATCCATCTTCTTGGATTCCTCAAAATTTCATATCACCAATTAGTATTCCATCGTATAAGTGTGCCATAGTTTATTGATCCATTCACAACTTGATGATACCTTGTTTGTCTTCATTCATGCTGGTTATAAATAACATTGCCATAAGCATGTGTGTGTGTGTAGGAGATAATACCTAAGGTAATATTGTACAGTAAGAGTATGCCTAGCTTTGTAGGACACTGCCAGACTCTTTCAAAATAACTCACATTTTATGTTCTCATCAGGATTAAATAAGAAACTCTATTAATAAGCAAGAATGGTATTCTCACTTTATTATTATATCTTATATTTGCATCTATTTCAGTCAACATTTGTTGCTATATCAAAATACCTAAGAATAACAATTTAATTAAGGAAAGATTTATTTTGGTTCATGGTTTCAGTCCATGGGAGGCTAGGTTCATTATTTCTGAGCCTACGATGAGGCAGTATATCATGATAGAAACGTGTGGTGGAACAAAGTTCCTCACCCCACACTGTTCATGAAGCAGAGAGAGAGAAAGAAAGGGCAAGGGACAATATAATCTCTAAGGGCATGTCCTCAAGGATCTACTCCATAATCTTAGGTTCCATCTTCTACAGTTTTTGCCACTTCCCAATAGTCCATTCATAACCATAAACCAATCAATGGATTAATCCACTGAGTAAAACAGAGTTCTTATGATCCAATCACTTCCCAAAGCCTCACCTCTAAACATTGCACCATTAGGGATCAAGCATTCAACACATGAACTTGTGGACATTCCAGATACAAATCAGTATCTCATTTTTCTTTTAAAATGTTTATACAAAAAGTTTGGTATAATATCTTTATAGGAAATTGATCCATTAATTTTTGGAAGGAAGTTTGTCTTATTTTATTCACTTCTAGTAGTTCTATGTGTATTTAGGATAAAAGTCATTTAGTATGCATTATGGCAATATATTTTTTTCAGTCTGAGGCTTGTATTTAACTGTCTTAACCATGTCTTCCACAGAACAGATTTTAATTTTAATTTTAGTCCAACTACAAGTTCAGCAGAAAGATCTTGCTATTCTGTGAAAAATTAACCTGTGTAAATCAGGCCCATCATTATAATTTTCCTTATAATTCACGCAGAATTGACTAACTAGGAATGTCCACTACATCTATAACCTCTTGCCTCATAATATAACAATCATAGGATTGATCTACCATTATTTTTGCAGGTCCTATTCTCACTGAGTGGGAGGATATTACTCAGGATACAAACAGAGGGTTGAAATCTTGGGGATGCTCTTAGATTTTGTTGTTGTTGTTGTTTGTGTATGTATTTGTATGTGTTCGGGGGGGGTACTGTAGTTTGAACCCAGGGGCATTCTACCACTGAACTACATTCCTAGCCTTCTTCATTAGCCTCAATAATTGCTCAGGTTGGCCTCAAACTTAACAATACTCTTGCCTCAGTCTCCTGAGTCCCTGGGATTACAAGCATGCGCCACTGAACCTGACCCATTTTAGAATTTAGTTTATCAACCCCTTCACCCCGTTCTTTGATTACTCAAAGTGCAAAGTGTACTCATCCTTTCTCCAGTTTCCCCAGAGGCACATCCCTTTAGCACATCTAGTCCAAGTACAAAGTGTTTTCACTTAAATCTAAATCTTAGTGTACTGAAATATCAGAGTTCAAAATTTCATCACCTAAAAGATATGTGGATAAATCTCTTGGGCATACCCTATTAAGTGCACCAATTTGTAACACAGCTCTTCTCTATCTGTAAGCATATCAAAAGAGACACATTATCTTTTATTCATGGTAGCATTTCAACTTGTGTAATGTTTACCAAGTTTCAAAAGACATACATGAATGTGAAACTGACTTCAGGGTATTGTAGAACTGGTATGGTTTAGATTTGTAGTGTCCTCTGAAGTTCATATGTGAGACAATGCAAGAAAGTTTAGAGGTGAAATGATTGGGTTGTGAGAGTTTTAAGCTCATCAGTGCATTAATCCTCTGATAAGGATTAACCTAACTGGGTAATGTAGGCGTTATAGTGTGGCTAGAACAAGTGGGTCACTGGGTGTGTGCTTCTGGAGTTTATATTTGGTCAATGGTGAATGGAATTCTCTCTCTGCTTTCTCATGGTCATGTCCTGAAATGCTTTCCTCTGTTATGACCTTTCACCTCGATATTCTGTCTCACCTCAGACACAAAACAATGAACTTGGTTGTCTATAACTAAGACCTCTGAAACTGAGTGCCAAATAAACTTTTCCTCCTCTAAGATTGTTCTTGTTAAATCTTTTGGTCATGTCAGTGAAACAGCTGACTAACCAAGGTTTCACAAGAAAAAAACATTAGGATGCCAGTTCATCAAATACCAATGTATAAACTTGTGTATTTTAAATAAAAGTAAAACCTCATGATGAAATAGTATTTTAAAACATACAACAGCACACATTGACTATAACTTGCCATAAGTATACCTTTTTAAAACCTTGATTCAAGATAAATGAAAAGAAGAAATAAAAATACAGAAATGAAAACAGGCAGTATTTATATGAAAGAAAAATAGATAAAACAAAGGACCTTGTTGTGGTTAACTTTATGTATTAACTTGACTGAGTTGAGGCATACTCATGTTGTTGGTACCCATTTCTGGGTGGGCTTTTCTGTGAAGAGATTAGCATTTGAATCTGTAGGTAGAGTAGAAAATAATCCACCCTGGCTAATATGGGTGAGCATCATTCAATCTTAAATTCACTGAGAATATGAATAGAACAAAAAGGTGAAGAAAGGGATAATTCTGTCTCTTTCCTTGAGATGAACTATCCATTTACTCCTGCCCTTGTACATCAGACCTCCTGGTTCTTAGTCCTTGTATCTGAGACTTATATCAGTGTCCCCCATCTCTCCAGTTCTCAGTCATGTGGACTTGTACTGAGTGAATTACATCCCTGGCTTTCCTGGTTCTCCAGCTTGCACACAGTATATCTTGGAATTACTTGACTTTCAAAACCATGTGACCCAATTCTCTTATTAAATCTATAAATTTCCCTTTGTGTGTGTTTTCGTGCACATGTCGATATACTATTGGTTCTTTCTCTAGGAAACTTCAATATATAACCTGATTCACAAGTGAAATAACTTGCCTTATAATTTAATATTTTAAAATGTTTCTCTAAATGATATGTATGATGAATAATTTGCATTCTCATAATACATTATTGGACAGAACATAAATTAGCTCACATTTTCAGGATTGTAATTTAGTTATATATAAATTTTTTCATGTGTGTGTGTATATACATCTTTAAAAAGATGTATATACATATTTGGGGGGGTTGTGGCTCAGCAGTAGAGCACTTGCTTCACATGTGTGAGACCCTGGGTTCGATCCTCAGCACCACATAAAAATAAATGAATAAAATAAAGATATTGTGTCCAACTACAACTAAAAAATAAATATTTTTTTAAATATTATATGCATTAGACAAGTACAGCTTTAAATTCTCTTTAAAAGTGTATTTGTAAAAAAATGGTAGACAAAGACTTATTTGTATTTTTTTCTTATTTTCATTGTCAAATATGTAGGACTGTGTGAAATTAAATCTTGTATCAATGTAGTGTCATAAAACCACCTTAAAAAAGTTTCTTGAGATTTTTTAAAATTGCTCAAAAGAAGATGTTTGATTAATAATAAATAATAAAGGGGAAATTTTACATACAATATTACCTTATTTTTGATCATATATTCACAAAATATTATTTAATAAAATCAATAAAATACTTTCCTTATAATTGATAGCATATGAATAAAAATGTGAAGGCTTGAGAATACACAATACTATTGGGTGGTAGAATTACTATTGCTTTCAGATTTTTCTCCTCATAATTTCTAAATGTTTCCTTTTATGTAACTTTGTTAAAAACCTTAAAACTAACATTATAGTAGAAATTTTATGGTATTATGATTATAAAAAGCATTATACCTGGGAAGAGTCTAGAATATGAATAATTCAGTTATTTAGGGAACAATATTAGTTTTAATATATCATCAGTATTTATAATGGTTGAATAAGTTATCAATATCATTCAAAAGTCACCATTATCCTGTGTATTCATATGCTTATTGTTCATTGACTAGAGTTGATTAATTTGAAATTTTAAAAATTTCATTTTACACAAAATTAGAGTAGTTGGACAGCAATTAAATTTGGATAATCTTCCTCTCATATATGAAAGTACAGTAAAGCTTCTTTTGGGTCAGGCATATATCAGGTCAATTTCCAGAATTTTTTACTTGCTATACAACCTTGTCAAACTACTCAGATCTCCTGAATAAATGAGAGTCTTATCTTAATCAAAGTTTTGTTTAGAACCACCTGAAATATAGAAGCCCTATGACTTCTGATTACAATGAACATTTAAATGTTCATTAACTTCCCCTTTTATGAAAAACTCCTCTTTTCAGAAGTAAAATAGGAAGGTTGACATCTAAGGAACATAATTTTATCCCTGGAAGAATGCTTGAATCTTCCTAAAGACCAGAAAAATAGAAAAGCTAAATAAAACAAAGGAAAGGGGAGGATACTATGTTTTTGCCATAATAAAAGTTATATAAAAATTCCCCTTTACACTGCTAAGGCCAAGTTGTTGAAGTGATTGCTTTGTGTTGATTAATAACCAGTCAATGAATCTTCTAGGATAGTGCTAAGAATAATACAGGGGAAAGGGATAAAGACTGCTATACTGGGATTAGAGTCAAGTTGGATTTTTGTTTCTAGCTCACCAATAAATTTGGCTTTATAAATTTGCAATTTGTCTCATAAGTTTGTCTGTAAATATATAAACTTTATTTCAAGCAATTACAATGTTTCATCATAAAGTCTAATATGTGTATAAAAGAACATCTATACAAATTAATATTATTTACTTTTAATTGACAGTTTGTGATAATAATATTCTAAATGAAACCTTGATGGTTTAATGAATTCTGAAGAAATAGCATTCAATAGTTTCAAACAGAAATTGCAAATATTTTCTACATTTACTGTTAAATCCAGAGGGAAACTAGAAGCCAGAACACTGTAGTAATTATGACTGGATAGGGCTTGAAACTTACCTCTGCACTTAGCTAGGTATCTGACATTGGACATATTATTTAAACTCTCTGATGCTGATTTTTCACAGTCTGAGAAATAAGATTAGAATAAAGCATACATCATATCTAAAATGGAAGTAAAATAATTTTTTAAAGTTAAGATGCTTACTGACTATAGTATTTATTAATAAATTTTAGTGATTATAGAATAATATAGCATGCATTGGTTTCTGGAATGTTTTTCTATTTTTATTTATTACAGTGTTTTGATGATATGTGGAGAAAAGATTTATTTGGCTTTTCTGTATATGTTTGTCATTCATCTATTTAACCTATTTATTAAAATTTTCTTATATCTCTGATAGTTTTGTGTATTTATATTTACTAGAGTTTTTCTCTATGTGTACACATAATGCTGATTTTTCAGTGTTTCTTATTTTAATTCATTTGTTTCAAAAATATTTAAGTATAAAAACCAAAATGGGAATCTCTGTCATTCCTAATGTTAATTTCAAAATAATGTATAATTTAAATTGTTTTCTTCTGTTTCTTCTATTCATAGATTACCTTAATTATGTCTGAAAAAAATTGGAATGTCTTCTAAATTCCATTTGGCATGGTCTTATTGAATTTCTCTTTGGTTCTTTTGATGAAATAAATTATCATTATAAAGTTTCTTATATTTAACCATCTTCTATATTGTATTATTTTATTTGCAGACTAAAGTTTCTTATTATGAATTCTTTTGGTACCTTGCTATACCCCATTAGTTTTTGGTATTTAAAATTATGCTGTGATTCATTACATTAAATGAATTTCTCACATTTGACTCCTGCCTTCCTTTCACCCTGGAGTAATGTCAGTTACAATTTTTATTAAGGATAGGTCCTTGATGTTTTCTTTTTTATTGTAGTACACCCAGCATCTCTGTGACTTACACATATAAATGTGCAATAAATATTTGCCATAACAGTTATCGGTGTTTAAAATTATTTGTCAGTTACACTTTGGCTATCATTGAGTTAAAAAAATTTCTAGATCTGTTTTTTTTTTTTTTTAATTTAGTACTTTGTTGATTGATTGTATATCCTCTTCTGAGAAGTGTCTGTTCAGGTCCTTGGCCCATTTGTTGATTGGTTTACTTGTTTTTTGTTGTTTAACTTTTTGAGTTCTTTGTATACCTTAGAGATTAGAGCTCTATCTGATGTGTGAGGGGTAAAAATTTGTTCCCAGGATGTAAGTTTCCTGTTTACCTCACGTATTATTTTTCTTGCTGAGAAAAAACTTTTTAGTTTGAATTCATCCCATTTGTTTATTCTTGGTTTTAACTCTTGTGCTATAGATGACTTATTAAGGAATTTGGGGCCTGACCCCATGTGATACAGATTAGGGCCAACTTTTTCTTCTATAAGATGCAGAGTCTCTGGTTTGATTCCTAGATCCTTGATCCATTTTGAGTTAACTTTTATGCATGGTGAGAGAAAGGGATTCAATTTAATTTTGTTGCATATGGATTTTCAGTTCTCCCAGCACCATTTGTTGAAGATGCTATCCTCTCTCCATTGCATGCTTTTATCACCTTTGTCTAATATAAGGTAGTTGTAATTTTGTGGGTTCGTCTCTGTGTCCTCTATTCTGTACCATTGGTCCACCCACCTGTTTTGGTGCCAGTATCATGCTGTTTTTGTTACTATTGCTCTGTAGTATAGTTTAAGATCTGGTAGAGTGATACCACCTGTTTCACTCTTCCTGCTTAGAATTGCTTTAGCTATTCTGGGTCTCTTATTTTTCCAGATGAATTTCATAATTGCTTTTTCTATTTCTGCAAGGAATGCTGTTGGGATTTTGATTGGAATCGCATTAAATCTGTAAAGTGCTTTTGGTAATATGGCCATTTTAATAATATTAATTCTGCCTATCCTTGAGCAAAGTATATCTTTCCATCTTCTAAGATCTTCTTCTATTTCTCTCCTTAGGGATCTGTAGTTTTCATTGTATAGATCTTTCACCTCTTTTGTTAAGTTGATTCCCAAGTATTTTATTTTATTTTTTGAGGATATTGTGAATGGGGTAGTTTTCCTCATTTCCATTTCAGAGGATTTGTCACTGATATACAGGAATGCCTTTGATTTATGGGTGTTGATTTTATATCCTGCCACTTTGGTGAATCATTTACTAGTTCTAGAAGTTTCTTGGTAGAACCTTTTGGGTCTGCTAGGTATAGGATCATATCATCAGCAAATAGTGCTAGTTTAAGTTCTTCTTTTACTATAGTTACACTTTTAATTTCTTTCATCTGTCTAATTGCTCTGGCTAGTGCTTCCAGAACTATGTTGAATAGAAGGGGTGAGAGGGGGCATCCCTGTCCCAGATTTTAGAGGGAATGCCTTCAGTTTTTCTCCATTTAGAATGATGCTGGCCTGAGGCTTAGCATAGATTGCTTTCACAATGTTGAGGTAAGTTCCTGTTATCCCTAGTTTTTCTAGTGTTTTGAACATAAAGAGATGCTGTATTTTGTCGAATGCTTTTTCTGAGTCTATCAAGATGATCATATGGTTCTTATCTTTAAGTCTATTGATGTGGTGAATTACATTTATTGATTTCTGTATATTGGACCAGCCTTGCATCCCGGGGATGAATCCCACTTGATCATGGTGCACAATCTTTTTGATATGATTTGTATCCGATTTGCCAGAATTTTATACACACACACAAAAAAAATGCTCACCATCTCTAGCAATCAGAGAAATGCAAATTAAAACTACTCTAAAATACCATCTCACTCCAATAAGAATGGCAGCCATTATGAAGTCAAACAACAACAACAAGTGCTGGTGAGGATGCGAGGAAAAACGTACACTCATACATTGCTGGTGGGACTGCAAATTGGTGCAGCAAATTTGGAAAGCAGTATGGAAATTCCTTGGAAAGCTGGGAATGGAACCACCATTTGACCCAGCTATTCCTCTTCTCAGACTATACCCAAAAGACCTAAAAACAACATACTACAGGGACATTGCCCCATCAATGTTTATAGCAGCACAATTCACAACAGTTAGACTGTGGAATCAACCTAGATGCCCTTCAATTGATGAATGGATAAAAAAAAAAATGTGGCATTTATACACAATGGAATATTACTCAGCACTAAAAAATAACAAGATCATGACATTTGCAGGGAAATGGATGGCATTAGAGCATATTATGCTAAGTGAAGTTAGCCAATACCTAAAAAAAAACAAATGCAGAATGTCTTCTTTGATATAAGGGGGCGTGACTCAAAATGGGATAGGGAGAAAGAGCATGAGAAGAAGATTACCACTAAATAGGGAAGAGAGGTGGGAGGGAAAGGGAGAGAGAAGGGGAATTGCATGGAAGATGGAAGGAGACCCTCATCATTATACAAAATACATGTATGACGATGTGAGGGGGAAAAAAAGTGTGTCACATTAAATTTGGTAGAGAGAAGTGATGAGAGGGGACGGAAAGGGAAGGGGGGAAAGGAAGGACAGCAGAATAAAATAGACATTATTGTTAAAAAAATAATAAAGTTAGTACTTTATCTTTCTAATTTATTTTATGGTAAATGCTCTGTTAATTTTTCTGTGTGCGTAGGCTTTGGTAATTTATATTTTTCAAGAAAACTCATTCCTCTATGTCTTCATAAAATTACATGTACTCTTGAAATAATAGTCAATCTAACAGTTTCACTTAAAATAAAAATAAATCATTAATAGACAAGACAGTTATTTATAAATATTGGTTATGTGTTATTTTTATACTTTGACAATATTTCCAAATACTTCATTTAAAAAGTTCTTTTGTAATATTCAAACACTGACAAGTAAGTGCACTGTATCATAGAGTATTAGAAGTATTACAAGGTTTGTTTCATTAATATGCTCCAAAATCTAAAATGAAGAACCATGCTGTCAACAATGCTCTAAACGTACTTCTTCACATTTATTACTTTACTTTTTTAAAACATATTTTATGTCAGAAAACAAACAAAAAATGCAACAGAAAACAGTCTACATTTATTGAGTTGTTTTTGTGTGCTGATGTAGAGGTTCTATGAAGTGAAAGTTTGTCCCCCCCCTGCCCCCTCCCCCCGGCAATTCATGTGTTCAATTCCAAATCTCCAGCAAGAGATATTAAGAGGTAGGATCTTTGTGTGGTAATTTAGGTCATGAAGATGGAGCCCATGGATGCAATTAATGCCCTTATTATAGAAACCCTAGAGAATTGCCTTGCCTCTTTCTGCCATGTGGGATATAATGTTTGTAGCCTGGAAGAGGCCCCTGACCTGAATCAAAACGTTGGGTATTCTGACCTCAGAATTTTATCCTCAAAACTGGAAAAATAAGTTTCTGTTGTTTACAAGCCACCTAGTCTATGATACTTGTTATAGCAACCCATTCTCAATAAAACAGTAAATTACTATTGTTTTTTATTAGTTAAGCATTTATGCTTATTTTCCCTTTCTCTCCTGTTTCTGCTTATATCATTGAACTCTAGACAATCCATGGGTAGTCATTTGTATGCTTTCAGAAATCATCATCACAGAAATTTAATACGAAATTGGAGTTGGAGTGTTTCTGATCTAGAAAAACTACCTGAATGTAAAAATCTCTTTGAAAATATTGAGGATCCACTGAAATAAGAATTCCACCTCTATGTGACCTTTGGAAAAAAAAATGTTGACAGAAAAAATAGATCACAAATATGAGAGCAGCTATTTTGAAAAACGAAAGTTCTATTCCTATATGTCATTTGGTATTATTAGAAATTATAAGTCCGTTTTAGTAGGATGAAACATGTACCATTTAGTTAAATGTATAATTGGTTTGATAACATAGCCCAAAAATGCATTTTGTTCTTAGAGCTTTGTGAAAGGTGAATTTTCATTTTGATGTTATGGTTTATGTACAGGAATTATCCCCATTCCTTCCAGCGAGTTCTAAGCGAGGATCAGTGTATTAGTGTTTGATGCCCTTTGATAAAATTGAAGTGTAAAGCTTTCTCTTCAGATGAAGTTTATTTTATCCCAGCTTATTGGTTTTGTTTCATCAATGTGATGCTATAAATCCACATTATTTTAAAACTGAGTACATAGACTTATAACAATGAAAACAACAGAAAGCTTTCTCGGCTCAGTTGTTTTCCCAGGGACGATTATTTTTTAGTACTTACATTTGTTTTATATGATATTTGCCTTTCTATTTCCATAATAGTTTTATACCTCCTTATTGTTTTATCCATTTTGGGTAACTATTGACTTCTGTTTCTTAATCCTTAATCAATAATAACCTGTAAATTTTTATGGCATATGTTTCCACGTAATCATATGCCCATATTATATTTATATGATTGGTTTCATGATATTGCATAACTCAATTTTTAGCATAAAATATGTTTAAACCTTTTTCTATCTGTGTTAGCTTTTTGTTGCTGTGACCGGAGTACCCAGGAAGAACAACATGAAGAAAAATTTTCTTTTGGCTCACAGTTCCAGAGGTTTCAGTACGTGGTGTGGGCCATTGCTGTGGGCCCAGGATGAGGCAGCATATCAAGGCAGAAGTGTCTGGCAGAGGGAAGCTGCTCAGGATATGGCAGGAAGTAGATAGAGAATGATGAAGGAGCTTCAGGGAAGATGAACCCTTCCCAGCCATATCCCCAGTCATCCACCTCCTCTAGCCGTACCCCACTACCCACAGTTAACACCCACTCAATCCATTCAAATTAGGATAGACAGATTAGGATACAGATTTCTCAATTCAGTTATTTCACCTCCAAACATTCCTGCACAGGAGCTTTTTTCGGGGACACCTCATATCCAAACAATAACATCATGTGTGGGTAAAATTATTTTAATTGCTGTATAGTATTCTTGCATATATATGTTTCATAATGTATTTAAGTAATATTCTGGTGTTGTAAATTTGCATTTTATTCTAATTAACTCTTTCAATTAGATGTTGCCTCTCATCTGTTGAATACAGGTCTGGCAAATTTAATTTTTCAGACTATAGCTGAGAAAGTGAGCCAGCTCAGCAAAGACTTATCTAATGTGAGCACGCACACACACACACACACACACACACACACACCACCACACCATAAAATTTGTGTTAGCACACTCATCTTTTTAGAAGATACAGCCAACAGAACTCCATTTAGAGCTTAATACTGCTTATGAGTTAGAACAGGTTTTGGTACACTGTTTAGATAATAACCCCTAGAATTAGCACATAGAAAACAGTCAAATTTAACAACTGGAAGCCTGACATCATAGAAACAAAAAGAAAAGCAAGTTAGCAAATTAGACATCAGAACTTAAAGACATAAGCCATCAATGTATCACCACATTGTAGCATTCAGCTTAAAGCCATTTTTTTTTTCCTGAAGAGAATCACTAAACCAATTCAATAATAAATGCAAAGTGGAACTGATTTTGATAGCAATTGTCCAGGAATTGAATTATGTAATACATTTTAGGTTGATTTTTGAATTTTGCAATATTTTTGACACTTATCAAAAATAACATCAGTTATCTGACTATTTAATAGGTGACATAAAAAAGAGCAGACTTTGAACAAGCCACATCTTCATCTGAATCATAGATCAGCTACTGAACATTATCCAAATAAAAATATGTCCCTAAATTTAAACCTTGTTTAGTGTATTATTTTGAGGAATATGATTAATATACAAAGATTCCTGGAATATAGTGTCCATGCAGTATATAAAATCTCTCATTATTTTTTTTTTACTATCATTGAACTCTAATAACAATGGAATGTGAGGTTATTGTAGAAAATAATGTCAAAATTGTCTTTCCTTTTTTTTAGCTGAATGAAGCAAGAAGTTTATTGGCTTCTATCTGCCATCAGTCAGTTTTACCTTTGGTCACCAATTAAAAATAAATTCACAGGCAGAACCTCATCTCCATATGCAGGGAACTCCTAGTCTCTTCAATCAAAATTGCAATATTAGTGAATATTTTAAAAATAATACTATATCATTAACAACTTCAATGGTGCAAGAGGTGGGTGGTTACTTACATTACTGAAATTTTATTCTTCACCTCCACAAAGTTAAACTCCCATTTGTGTTTATCATTTTGTCCTCCACGTCAGACAACCTTGTAATTGGTACTGAAATGTAGCAATGGGGTTATACTCAAATTTGTGAACTGCTCCTAAGAATAATCTTCCAAACAGCATGCATGCAAATGCAGCTGGCATATTCACGAGAAAGCAGGATCAGGAGGCTTGTGGCTTAATTATATCAAGTACAGAACTTGAGCCACTATCTAATTTATTCTAAAGATGCATCAATTTAATGGGGTTTCAATGAACTGTACACTAAAGGCCTGGTGTTAAAAGCAAAAATGCGCTGCTCTTTTCTTCTGTGTGAAAAAGCAAAGATATTGATCAGCCTCATGATTAAGTGCTATGTGCAGACTATCTTCTATGAGCATAAACCTTCTTTATATTTCTTTCCAATTGCAAAAGAGCATGTACCAAGCCATACAATAAATGTAAGCATGGTCAGACAGTCTCTGCAGGTGCACTGATAAATGTGGGGAGTGGTGTGTGTGTGTGTGTGTGTGTGTGTGTGTGTGTGTGTGTGTGTGTAAGAGAGAGAGAGAGAGAGAGAGAGAGAGAGAGAGAGCACACATTTTTTTTTGTCCTGTAATTATGCATTGCTTGATATCTATTTGGCCTCAACTAAGTGAATAATCTGGATAACTTTATGAATGTGTGCATTGGACAGAAAATTTGTAACACCTTAAATCACTCATTGTTTCATTTATTCAACTATTATGTCCCTCTTATATCCCTGGCATTGTACTGGGGGACATAGATTCAGTGTGATCAGATGTGTATACAGGTCTATCTCTCTGAAGTTAAATGTTACAAGACAGAGGGACAACATCAAAGCATCACATACTGTTTGTTTCGATCACTGTGGTAAGGGCTTCTCAAGAGAAAAACATGGTGTTATAAGGCAGTAATATTGATGAGTATACTAACGTCACAGAAAGAGGAAAAGATTGCTTGAGAAAATAACACTTGGCTAGAGGAAATAATGATCGACCAAGTGGCAAGACATAGGTCTCATGTGTCTACATTTTGGCAACTTCATTTTACTATGTCCTGAGAAAAATTCCATTCCAGGGATGACCAATTGTGAAAGAGAGAACTGTACTATTTGAGGAAAGTCTTACCTAAATATGTCCTTCCTTGTCTTTTTCATATTTTGTCTTCCCTCATTCAAGCATTGGGATAGATGATAACAACTAAAAAAAAAATATGGACATTAACTTGCGAATCTCTTAGGAATCTACTGAAACCTATACTTACAAGTAAAAATATTAAACTTTGAAGTGCTTTTCTTAAAAGATTTATCTGCACTTTGTGTCTCTGAACTCCTGGCCAGAATATAGAACAACACATACACACAAATTCAGATCCTTGTAAAGAAAAATTTGAAAGCAATTTTCTCCATAGGTGATAATTAATTGATACTTCAGGGGGAAAAAATGGTCTTCACTTACAATTTTCTCAGTTGGATTTTGCATTAAATTTGTGAGTCTTAGAGAGTTAAAAATATAATTTCAATGAATATCATGAGCTTCCCTAACTCATGGTCTAAATATTATGCAAATTTATAATTGAACCAAATAAATATATGAAAGAATACCATTTTCCCCCAAGCATTCTATTGGATTTAGACTTGTCATCTGGGAGAACATTAGGCTTAGGCGTAATTCATGCTAACATTCCTCTTTCACTTTTAAAGCTATGTTGGCTATATCAACGTATCTCAGTTACCATATGTTTGCTTTGTGTTAACAGCTCAAAATTATGAAGCTATCTAAAGCTATTTGTGAATTTGTATGCGCTTATATTAATTGAAGGAAATAATAAATTTAAAAATGCTTCATAAGTTTATGTGGGTCAATTTTTAAACCCTATATTAAATAGTTTCCTTGGTTCTTTCGTTTTTTTAGTAGTTTAAGGTGTAACACTTCTTTTTAGGCTATAAAACTTATGTTTCTATATTACCAATTCATCAATGCTAATGGATTTATTGGAAATCATTCAAACGTTCTAAGTATGTCTGGAACTCCATGGAGGGCAACACGCTCATGTTCACCACTATTGACTCCAGGTATTTTGTAGTGGCAGATAGCAGGGTCCCAGGCATCACGTGAAGAAAAGATGTACCCCTTCTCTGTGGTGTGGAGAGATTGTGTTTTGTTAGAAATTAGTTCAACCTGGCTTTTTGTTTTGCCATAAGGCAAGGGTTTTCAATGAAATTGCTCTTGAAAATATCCCACCATCTTCCTACATTCCGTAGGTATTATTTGTCAAAAAGGAACTAATGAACAGAGCACGTCTGAGTGAAAGACAAATATTCAGCCATTGCCTGTCTCCCTATAGGAGTTTTTTCCCCTAGGTATAGCTTGCATATCCCTTCTTTCCTTAGGAAGAGATTTTCAAAGAGACTCTGTGCTCTTGCCAATAGAGAAGTTTCTTGTGATATCCCTCTCAACAGTTTATCAGGCAGACCCAAATGTGTTTAAATTCTAGTGTTGCAACTTTAACTACATGCCTACTGTCTTAGTCCTCTTCTGTTGCTATAAATAAACATCAAAGACTAGGTAACTAATAAAGAGCAGAGGTTTAGTTAGCTCATAGATTTGGAAGCTGCAAAGTCCAGGAACATGGTATTTGCAATTGGTAGAGACATCCTTGCTGCATTATAACGTGGCAGATAGAGTATATATGCCAGATCACCTTTCCTCACCTTATAAAATAATAATGCTATCGGGGGTGACACACTTTGGACCTTATATAATGTGCTATCTCTCAAAGACTCCTCCTCCAAATCTCATTAACATATACATTTGGAAATGAAGTTTCCAACACATGAACTTTTGGGACACACATTCAAACTACAGCAGCTATTATATCTTGGACACCATATTAAAAGATAAGAGTTTATAGATATGAGACACAGCTTTTATCCTTCAGTAGCTCAAAATACAGCTGGGAATACAGTTATATAAATAATTTTAATGCAAAGTCACTATAGATGCTGTGTGCTGTGGAGGCGCATCATGCCAAAGATCAGCAAAGCAGGACACTAAAGTGGTAATGAAGATTTGAATCAGTAATATGCTGTTGTGGCAGGGAAAAATGTTCAGCATGAACTGAGCTCAACTTCTGTTTGTAGAGAGGTGACTGGGAGTTTTAAAGTGAGAAGGAGGAAATAGGGAGAGAGTGAGCAGGGGTTCAGTAAAGTTAGGGAAGGAAAACCCATTTGTGTTTACTAGCTAGTATTAGTACTTAATTTCAATGTACCTACCCCTGCAGAGGGTGGGAGACAAGAGTTGTATAGTGGGGGCAACAGCCAGAGTCTCATTGGGAGGTTCTTCTTCCTGCCCAGGAGGATGTAAGCCATTCTAAAACTTAATGTCTCAAATAATTAGTGAATAACGAAACACAAATAGCCAGAAATATGTTTACCGAAGCGAAGCCCCTGACAGATCTAGTTCACATGGGTGCTGGAACTAGACAAAGAAAAGATGGCTCTGGTAGTTTATTTAAGGGGTATATCAAAGGCAGGAATAAAGTTTCAAGGGCAGAGTCTTGCTTCTTGAAATGTCTGCTAGTCAGTAGGTTGATTGGCATCTTCTCAGGTCACACCCATCTCAGGTGCTGTGTGGGATCTTTGGCAGTGCTTGAAGGGGAAATTCACCTGCATCAGGTGGTCAATCCCTGAGGAGGTGCCATGGGAGGTTCCCAATGCCAGACTTATCCCCTCATTAGGCGATGGTGTGCAGCATAGTCCACACAGCCCATAGATGGCTCCTGACAGTTATGTATTCAGATTTGGGCTAGACTAAATACTAAATTCTTTTGTCAGCCTTGGGGTTCCTCAAGCAGGAATTTTAATGGGGACTAGAGTCATTCTTAAGAAGGTGACCTTCAACTTTTAGAACTTATTGTTTATATTTGTTTTAATTCTTTACAGGTCATGTTGAGACTTTGTCAAGAATAGAACTTTATTCTCTATTTAGTCAAAGGAAGAGTCTTTGTCAATAGATACTGATGATTAATTATCTTACAATCATCTAAATTTCAGGTCTAATGGTTTTTTTATACTGTTTTTCTTGAAGTGTGATTTTCTTTAAGGGTAATACACACACACACACACACACACACACACACACATGAAATGAGAGATAATATATAGACATGGACAAAGTTTAAGGCTTCCTCTGAGGAAATCTACATATGTATCTCCTGGGTGACTGTCATGATATTGTCTTGTGAAGTTTGGATCCCTTGGCTTAACTTTATAATTGATAGAAGCAGGCCATGAAATATTATGTCTTTATTTTCTCTTCTAAAGTGTTGTTATTTTAGGTTCTCTATTAAGGTGAATTCTCAAGAAAATGTTTATCATAAAGAGAAAAATTCTAGTATTTATCCTCTCATTTTTGACACTTACCTATGTCTTCTCACTATCTGTAAAAAAAGAAAGCAGATAATAAATACAGGGTTTTTTTTAGCAAATCTTTTTAATCAGAATAAATTTCTGATTTAGATCTTTTTCTCTGCTCATTCCACTTTGACTGATACCATCTTAATATGATATCGTATAAATATGCCCACGGAATTACTTGAAGAATAATTAGAAATTTATCTCTCATGAGAAAAACCTGTATGATTACCTAAACAGAGCACTGACCTTGAATTAAGGACCTATATCAGAACTTGGGCCTGCTAATTAAATTTCTCAGTCTCAATGTTCCTATTCATAATTAGATGTCTTGTTTGTCACATATTTCTCTGAGTAATTATAAAGATATGTCAATAAGTATCTTAAACATTTAGCTACAGAGAATATATATATATATATAATATATATATATATATATATATATTATATATATATATATATATTTTCCCATGAATACAGGGATTGGTATTTATTTCATTTGCTGCTGCATCCCTGGCACTTTGGACAGTATATTATACACAATACCCCTCAAATATTTGTTGGTAAATGAATGAGTGAATAAATGAATGAATTAACCTGGAGACATTATTTTTGCCTCTTTCTAAGAGTGCTAGGGAAATTATATAAATGATATAGACCCAGATATTTAAACAAAATCCTGAGTAGTAACATTCAAGTAAGATCATATTTTTATAAAACTGAATTTTAGACTGATTTATTATTTGTGGATTGCTTTATACCAGTATTTCTATTTAACCCATTAATTCATCTGTAATTTATCTGTCTAGGTAAAATGGAACCAATTACTATTGTTTGTAAATCTCCAATTACCTTGGTAAGTTATTAAGGGTGTGCTACTCTACAGAAATATAATTACACTCATAATTTTTCACTGTCCATTCGACTATACTTAGTTTCATGAGTTATAATTTTTCAGTCTATTACACTAGCCTTTTAGCCTACTGAGTTTACTGGAAACTACTTGTTCTCAATTGCGTTTTTTTTTTCCTTACATCTTGATTACATTTTACTACAAACTGTTAAGAACATGGACATAGTCATTAAACCTTTTTATTAATTAGTTTTCCATCATTATTATAAGATATCTGACAAATTAATTTATAAAGAAAAAAAAGGTGATATTGATTCACTGTTTTAGAGATCCCATTACATGAGTGGGCAAACCCATTGTTTTTAAGTCTTTGGTTGGGATGCCGTACACAATAGCATAAAGCCTCATGGACAGGAAGTAAAAAAAGAGGAAAGAGCCAGGGTCCCACATCTGCTTTGATGGCATGTCTACCATGACCTGAGGACCTTCCACAGGCCTCACATTCCAAATATTACACCATCTTCTAATAGTGCTACCAAGGAGACCAAGGCTTTATCACAGGGGCATCTGGAAAACATTTGAGATCCAAACTATAGCAGCTTTGATGATTTAAATAGCATTTTTTAGATTCAAAGATGCATGTATATTCATGTCAAAAACCCATTTTAACCATTTTTCTTCATATCTGAACATACAGATATATTTTTATAGTGAGCTCTCTTTGATTATGGCCTTCTACAAAGAAATCAGACATGACATTTTTCACATAATTCCCAATTTATTAACAAGTTATACACTTCTTATATAAAATATAAATTCATGTTAGAAAATAACTTCCAACTTAAAATCATTGATAATATCTAATATAAAAATTATAGAGCTTACAATGATTTCTGTCATTGTAAGAGATAAATTTATAGATAGATGACTTCCAATGAAGTGGTTTCTAATTAGAGCTGCATTGACATATTCATGATAGATCAGGTGCTAAAAACAAAATTCTAATCTTGACTTTTCAAGGAAAATAAATCATTTAGGAATTACCCCTTTTATACTCAAAACATATGGGCATCTCAAGTCAAAGACACCTGAATTGTTTTTGGACTATTTCCCTGTTGACTGGGTAATAAGGATTGTTGCCTTGGCCTCAGAATGAGTCTGGGAGTCAACAATGCCTCTGGTTACTATAGTCAGTTAACATTTATCAAGGTCTGAGTGCTATAATTAGGCATGGTTTCTGAGCAGGATGTTAATAACCTATGTTAAAGGGAAAAGGTCTAGACACTAAACCAATTTATTTTCTTCATCTTCATGTAATCTGAAGGCATATCAAATTAGATTCTCTGTGAGAAATAAGTCTTGTAGAAAGGTTTTAAATAGTCCTGAGGGATTCAGATTCAGACTTCACAGGATGACCTTCGTCTCCCTTGACATATGCCATTAAAACAAAATTATTGCATGCCCTAGATTAATATTTGATGCTGTTTTAATCACAAGATATTTATTTCTTCATTGGCTCAACTTGTTCCTTTGACATTTGTTGGTGAATGTATAAATGTTTTTCAAAAATATAATGAAAAGTAGCTAATTGTTATTAGCTAATGACTATGAATCATCTTATCGTGTTCTTCTAGTGTATCCAGATATAAATGAAAGTAGGGTTGAGAGTGGGGCTGTCATTGGTGGAAAGGGGGTAGTTTTATGGCCATAAGAAGGGTAACTATTTGGAAATAAGTTACTGTTAAATTCTGTTTCCCAAAACGATGTATTAAGAAATGGAGATCTTTGGAAATAGTGTGATTAGTGCCCTTGTAAAACAGACTTCATAGACCTTGTTTGTCTTTCTGAGGTGTGAGGACAAAGCTATCTACATCATAGAAGACATAATTGGCATGCTGATCTTTGACTCCTAGTCTCCAGAACTGAGAGAAATAATTTTTCAGTTGTTTATAAAATTTTCCCTGTCTAAGGTGTTCTGTTGTAGTAGCCTGAATGGACTGAAACACTAATTTTGAAACTACAAAGGTATTAAATAAAAATTAATTCTTAGAGGATTTTATAGTTTTTTTCTTTATTAAGTATGATTGTCAAGGTATATATAAATGATATGTTCCAGAAGTGTATATATTCCACATATAATTACATATTATGTTAATACATTTATTATATGATTTATATCCTATATAATTGTCTGGAAAAATCCATAAATATGTTTGATCATATCTGTCTCTCTTTTTCTGTCGTGTATGTGGTCTATCTATCTAGCTATTTATTAATTCCAAAGAAGAGCTTCAGTTATTCATATAGGTGACTGAAAAGATAATATGAAAACTATTGCAGGAAATAACCAGAGTCTAATATGATATTAGATACTATGCATTTTTCAGTTTGGAGCTCTTGGAATCAGCCTCTGATAACCTCTTTGCACAGCTATTAAATATTAAAGGAATATCTAACTTACTGTCTTTTTGTCCTATCTTGAATTTCTACCTAATATCTTTACATTCTTTATCACAGAATATAATGTACTGATGGTAGATAACAGTTTTAATTACTTTTAAGTTCTGAATTAGGAACATAAATCCCAATGGCAATAGAGTAACAGAAATAATTTAAAGTCAATTAAGTGAAAGCAAGTTTTGGACACTTCAGTGATAATACTTGTTTCCTGTTGGTAATTAGAATTCACCTGGTTATTCTATTAAATCAAAATTCATTTAATGTTTGCTAAAGAGAATTGGTACTTTTACTAAGCTCAGTTTTGACAAAATAGAACAATGACCTGCAATAGTAACAACTGGACAGGGTTTTAGATTTCAAACTTGACAACCTGGTCTACATACAGCTCATTTCACAAGGAGGACAGAAGTATAAATAGGTTTAGAAAATCCTTATCAGGAAGAAATATCAATTGTTACAAATGGCTGAAAATTAGTGAAACATTTAAATAACAGTTCTTGCAATAAAGGAAAGAAACAGAAGAAGAAATATCCCCCATTAAAAAGAAAGTATTTTCTTTTAATAAAACATTTCTCATGTGTCAATATGGAATAGGTGGAAGTATTAATGTGAAAGAGATTACATTATCAATATGACATAACTTCCATTCTCAACCACATGATTTTTTTTTAGTTTCTGTAAATTAAGAAACCTCACACTCATTGGCAATTTCATTTTCTGGATGGTGTTCTCCATACATTCCTTTGAGATTACCATAGTGGTTCTTCTTTTAAACATGCAGTTATAACTAGTAGTGGTAACATTTCTAGATAGTAATTATGAGATCTCTTTTGCTTTAGCTAAGTCTGGATCAAGGGGCGGGACTTCTCAGGAGTTTAAGGAATTGAATAAGGAAATAAAAGGCATACATGGACATATTTTGAGCTTAAATGTCACAGGTTAAGTGGCTCAGAGTCTAGTTTTCTCTGACAATGAGGGAGTTTTCTTATGAATATGCAAGCGTCATTATCTATTCTTTACTAGAAAATGAGGATACCTTGTAAACAATGTTCATTTCTTTTTATGATGTATTTTAAATATTTCACTCAGCAGTTTCTTTTATCAGCTTTGAGATTATGTACATTTTTCATACCATCTTAGAAGATCTTGAAATGTATAAGATTCTTTGTTTTAGGTGCCAGAATCTTTCCCAGTACTCTGAACCCTTGTGGATGGGATCCCAAGAATTAGGTACTGCAAAATAAATCCTGCTTAAGTTTCTAGATAGAGAACAAAGGAGGAAGAGAAGAAATAATCAAAGTTAAAGGTCATTGGGAAATTATAAAAACAACCCAAACATATAAAATTACATGGGTCCATTCATAGAAGCTAAGTCAAAGTGAATACTGTTCTCTGGAGCTGCCTAAAGGAGTGACAGATTCTGGCTAATGCATCACATTGTGTTTGGTGTTCCCCTTTATAAGAGTCCGTTAGCTTAGATTAGCTGCTTTATTGTTTAAAGCACAGTCAAAAATGCAGTTGACTTTATGATTCTTTCAACTTCTAGAAATGTATTTATCCTTTTTTGTTCTGATACATAGTAAGTGTGTGTTCATGGGCAACATATTTAGCTTATGTAAAACTAAAATTCATCTATAAATGGAGATATACAAATTAATATTCTCAAAAGGTTCATATAAGTACTTATAAAGCATTCAACATAGTGCCTAGAAAAAACAAACTAAATATTATTTATTATTAGTAAGTCGTACAAAGAAATGTTCCCATTCCATATTTAAAATTGCAAACTGACTTAATTTGCATAACAAGGTTTTATTCTAGACCACTTACTTTCAGTCATGCTGAAGTCCATGCTTACTTTCTGAGCATTGTAAATATCATTAGCTTCTCTCCAAATTACAGATTGGATTTTTATTTTTCTCTTTTTTAAAGAGTGCATTTATGGAAATGATCGTTAGTATTAACAGGCTCAAATTTTGATACCTTAAAGGAAGAAAGATCAATAACTAAAATATTTTCCTGTAATGATATCAATAAGAAATATCATTAAATGTCTGCCAAACACGTGACTTATTAGTAAGCATTTTATGTTAACTGGTATGATGTTTTGTTACATTTTTTCTTTCTTAAAATGAACCATCAGGCACCATTGATTATTGTTCAATTTTAGCAGAGCCATTGACAAATGATACTATAAAAGTTGGATTACATAAAGCTGTGGTTTTACAAATGTTTTATCAACATATTCACAATTTCCTATTAGGCACTTTTCCTCAAAAAAGCAAAATTTGGATTAGTATATTATTGCTAACTAACTCCTGCCAAGCAAGAGTATTGAAAATCACTCTAGAGTGATAGAAAAAAAAAAAGGCACAAAGACACACACAAACCTTCTATAATGCATTTCAACAAATATATCAATAAAGAGATATAATCTTTGTGAGAAAGCTGGTGGCTAGCCAGCAAACAAAGCAAATATGATGGCTTGTTATTGTGAAAACAGCTTCAAAATTGCAGATGCCATAAATTCATTATTTCTTCTGTTTTCCATACCATTTTGCAGATCACAGCTTAAAAGAAAATGTTGTTGCTTAATGACAGGGACAGTTGCATTTGGGTTTCATCTCCCTTTGTGAAACAGAATCAGCACTTGAGGACATATTAACTTATGTTTATCTCAAAGTGGTAACTTTGAAAGTGTGAAGAAAGATGCATCGCTAATGTCTAAAGAAATGTGGAAAAAATAACAGGTTTTTTAAAGGGACATAATACTTGTCTGTGAAGTATCTTAGTTTAATAATCTGCCTCTGAAATCTCTTCATCAAAATGTCTATCACCTCAAGTTATTAAAAGTCAAATCTATATTTAAGAAACAAATTCAATTTTCAAAATAACTAATTTTTGAGCCCACAATTTAGTGGGATTTTTTTTTCCACCAGTTTATTCTCTGGTATTTTAATAGAAATTTCATTAGTAATATTATGTGTGTTTTCACTTGCTAATCTGTTTCCTTTTCATTTAATTTCATTTGAGAATGGTAGTTTTCTCCAATTGAAATATATGTTCATTTACATTGCACAAAAATTGGAAAAAGTACTAAAAGTAATACAAATTTAAGCCGTCTGCAAGACAACCCCAGGATTTCTTATTTGTCCTGCAATTTCAAAGATTATCAGTAATCTGTAATGGGGGTGTGACAATTTTTCTGAAAAGGTTCCATGTTAGATACTTTAGACTTTGTGAGCCAGTCTTTCCCAACTATCCAACTCAACTGCTGACAGCCCAAGTGCAGACACAGTCAGACAATAGGTAAATGACGGCTGACGTTCTTTCCCAGCAAAACTTTATTTACCAAAGCAGAATATAATTTTGTTGAATATAGAAAAACATATTACCCAACATTTTGTCTATTGAAGCAATCCTTCCTATATTAAAATACTGAATGTCCTTGTTCAAGAAATTGGTCTTCCAGAAGATTTTCCTCATGTAACATGAAATATTTGATATGCATTCCAACCTCTAACAAGGATGTCTTTCTTCAGCAAGTGCTTAGGACTATCCAATTACATTAGTAAATCTACAATTAAAACATTAGTGAGACTTGATATTTTATTTTTTAAAATTGCATTATCTTTTTAAAGTTGTTTACTCCTCATTGAGAAGATTACACACTAACACCTTAGACTCTCCTCATCTCTTTATTCTCAGCTTTGGATACTTGATTTATTTTGGCCAATGAAATGATGGAAAAATCTAAAGTGTACCACATATTAGAAGAAACACCTGAAATTATTTTATGATTGAGCTCTGTACTTTGCACTCCTTTCATAAGCATAGAAGGTCAAAAATAATGACTTCTTCAGCTTTGGCCCTATAATGAGACTATACATGGAGTTTAGGCACTGATGAGGAACATGAACATTGTTTTAAGTATGAAAATGCAAAATAAATGTTTTTGCTGTGACTTTGAGATTTGGGTATTTTGAGACCTGGATTGATTCTTCTTCTTCTTCTCCTTCTCCTTCTCCTCCTCCTTCTCCTCCCCCCCTCCCCCTCCTCCTCCTCCCCCCTTCCCCCTCCCCCTCCCCCTCCTCCTCCTTCTCCTTTTTCTTTCTTTCTCTCTCTCTCTCTCTCTCTCTCTCTCTCTCTCTCTCTCTCTCTCTTTCTTTCTTTCTTTCTTTCTTTCTTCTGTCACACAAAAACATTGCTAAAATCCATGAGAAATTTATTTTGGTAACAGATTCTAAAACAAGCAAAAAACAAAGAAAAGAATGTAATATCATTTTTTACTGAAATTACCAGTAATATTTCTTCTACTTATTTCATATTCTGTGTTTTCTAGAACAGAAGTATTCTTGTTATTAAATTGGTAGGTGTAATGAAAGGAGTTAAAATACTACAAATACCTTCAGTTAAGTAAATAAAACTTTTCAAGTAAATTCACTCTGTGGAACTTGATAACCTATTTCTAAATATCTCTCTTGAGAGGAACCAGAAAACATTACTTTCCCTAAAACTTCAAGAAATTCAATGGAAGGTGAACACCAGCGTTCATTTTATCCATACACATAGACTTAATATATAATGTATATACTCCTAGGGAGTAACACTAAATGTGAAATGTTCTTCATGAAACAAATATTAGGTTTTTAAGGTGACAGAAGTCACCTGGTGACCATAGCAACCAAGTGGGTAAGGTCACCATAAAAGACAGCTTCCCAAAGTCCCCTGGTGCTAAACAGACCAACATTTTTATTGGCATATTAATATTTCTTATAAACAAAAGCACTATGCCAAAGGCTGGGGTTGTGGCTCAGTGGCGGAGCACTTGCCTCACACATGTAAGGCACTGGGTTCAATCCTCAGCATCACATAAAAATAAATAAACAAAAATAAAGATATTAAAAAAATAAAAGCACTATGTCCAATCTCAGCCTTTTTGTAGAGGGCCAAGGAGCCTTATTTACTTTCCAAACTTGAGTTAATCCAAGACCCAGCACTACTTAAAAGAAGTGCTATGAGGTCATTGCTATCTAAGCAAACACACAGGGAGCATCTGGAGATATCACATGTCAGATGGTTATGTATTTCACACTTCCAGAGAAAAACAAGCAGGAAAGAACTATTATCTAAATGCTATGTGATTTTTAAAAATCATAAATCTATCCTTAATGTGAAGCAAAGACCATAATATTGAGCCTAAACCATAAGATTAATAAAATTTAATGGAATAACTTAAGTACTGTATGAAGTATGAAGTAGTTGAGTATGAAGTAGTTGATATGGAAAAGCTTAAATACAATATAAATGGTCTAAATACTCAATAATAATTGATGCAAAGAGTTGTTTATAATCCTTAAACTATAGGCTTCAAGAACATTAAAAAGTGTTTTCAAAGCACAAACCTATTACTGTATCAAGAGTTTGTCCATTTTTCAACTAGATTTTTTTTTGTAAATTGAAATAATTACTAGAATGAAAATGATATTATTTAATTAGAAATGCATGGTAAATTTTGCCTAAAGCTATATAGATGTTTTTAGAAATGATACTGGTATTAATATTGAATGATTCATATTATTACATTTATTTAATTAGCCCTTTAATAGCCCTTTACTTATTTAAGTCTATAAAGCAATTACATTTTTAGTCTTTTAAAATAAATATTCACTTAATATAGAGACAGTCTTAAGATATATTTTCTGACTATGATAGAGATTTATGAATTACCTAGTTAGGTGTTTTTAATGAAGTTAAAAATGCATCCTTTTCCTGGGCTTGTTTGCATGTTATTAAGTGTGTTTTAAGCATATATCCAGTGAATGAACTCAACTAGAAAAAAAAATCATTTTATGATAGTCTTGCAAAAAATCATCAGCTGTCAAATTTAATAATCTATTTAAAACATTTTTTTTAGTTCTCTGCTTTTATTCTTCTTTGTTTCATTAACTTATGTGATGCTCTTTGTTAAAATTCTAAGGAGACATTTGGTTAGGTAGAAATAGTATTTTATCATGTGGAAGAAGATTAAAAGAGGAGACAGACTGCCCCGCAGCTGCAATCTTACTTGCTTCTCTAATGTGTTTATACTGTGTATAACTTCCTCCTACTATTGCTGTCATAATTAAGTGAACAATGTATCTAAAACATTTACAGAATACTCAGTACTTGTCAAAGACCATGTACATGCTCAGTAAATCTCAATCTTGACAAGAAAGATGCATGAAATTCAGATATACTTGAGAAATCAGTCATTAAAATGTACATTCAGGAATAACACAGGCTTGACTGGCATCAAAAAATTCATATGATTCCTGTGGTGTGTACAAAGGTCAAGACTGAAGTCAGAATACCTGAATTCTCATACGAACTATTATTTAAATGCTATGAAATTTTAAGAAATTATAAAGCTGTTTTTACTGTAAAGCAAAGACCATAATGTTACGCCTAAATCATAGGCTTAGAAAAATTAAATGGAATAACTTAAGTAATTTGTTATATGAATTCTGGTCATCCACTCTCAAAGTGAGAGGGTCACCTTCTGCAATGGGATTCTAAAACTAAGGCTGGATGTGGCATGGCCTATTTTGGTCTCGGTATTAAAAACCTGCTTGTATGTCAGGGTCAGCCTGAAGCCACAGATGCAGGGCAGGCAGGTGGAAAGAAAGAACATGATCAGAAAAGAGAGGTCTGAAAAGGGCAGGCAAGGTGAAATGTACAGGTTCGATAAATAATATGGAGAGATTGAGAAAGGCAAGGCTTTTTAAAGTCCATGAATAGAAAGAGAATGCTTTGGTGTACTATGATGGATCAGCCAATACACTCTAAAGCACGATTTAAATACAAGCCATAAATCTTAAATAGCATCCCTCACCCAGTGATATCTCAGGTAGACATTATTGTTCCCTTTAGAATTTTAGATGAAGCAACCACTGTTTGCCCTCATCGATTCACTTCTATGAAAGACTCAGTATTTACCAGTGAAACTGGATGTAATCTTTTCCACATAGCGAGATTTCTTTAACTCTAGGCTCCGATTCCCTTGTGCATTAGCACTAATGTCTCTTCAAGGGACTTAGGTTGTGATAGAATCAGAAGCAGATTTGGTATGTTCCTTTCAGCTGATTCTGGTACATTTTTCATCATGGTGGCACTATCAGAATCTTTCCATATCCACCATGTTTTCAGTTTGTGGCTTTCTTTGGTGCCCTATTGATGATCCTTATATTTCGATATGTTTTTCTTTTTTGGCTAAGTTCCATTTACATAATTTCTTTCTATCAGCATCTTTTCACTTAGGAACTTGTGGTAGATGGTCTTTTCCAAAGATTTGAATAAGTATATCCCATCATTCCTATTCTTATGATATCATATTAACACCCTTCTCTTGACAGGTGACATTTCTTATTTCTATTCCTGGAACAGGAAGATTTCATAACTGCCTCAATTTATATATTATGATGAAAATGATATTATTTGATTTATGAGCCTTCTATCTACCTCTCTCCTGGACAAATATTTGAGGAACCCTGATTTGACATGTGAAAAACCTGGCTGTACTGAAACTCCCAATCACCTGAAGAGGCAACACAGTAATAGAAATGCCTGAGGAAATCCAGGTGATACATTCTCCATCTGTTCTGATGTATTCAGCATTCCTTTAGAGGATTCCAGCTCACTCCCAGAGACACCTTACGTAATGCTGTATACTGTAGAGATAAATTGTCCTGAGCAAATAAACTTTTTTTTTAAAGCCACTAAGTTACTCGGCAATTTGTTATACTACCCTAATAAACTGGAAAGCAGTCTTAGAAGTCAATTGCTAGTTCTTCAAGGAGAGAAGATGTGTATGTATCTCAAAATGATACTGTATTTTTCACTCCAATTTTTGTCTCTCTTAGGAGTCATAGAGGTAAAAGATCTAACTACTAAGTCTCTTTAGTTTAATGTCTTACATGGATGTTGCATTATCTATCAATCTTACATCTAATCTTTTGCACTCTCTGTTCAATGACAGTCTATGGAGAAGTATCAACTCTGCATATAACAATTTTCCATATGTTTCTTTCAAAGTTAGTAGAATTTTTTTTCCAGTAGCACTGATATATAAAATACTTCTAGGTAAATCATTTTGGCCTGAACATAAAGTCAAATTGTCTAATTATTATAGAAAACATCATCATAGCTAAAAGAATAACATGTATTTAATGAGATGATATGTTTATCATGACATGCATTTTTTTTTTCTGAATAAGAGTCAGTTTGGGGCGTTTAATAAGTGGTATTCTTACAAGCTCTATACGCTGCAATTGTATGATTCTGACCAAATTCCAAACCCCAAATCTGAAATGAATGTTAATTTGGTTGGCAATATAAATGTCATTTATTAAATAATGAACAATTAACACAGTTCAAAATTATGTGTTCAATAGTGGTTTTTGTTTTCTCAGTATTTTGTGGTTGTATTACAGCATTATTATTTATGTAAATCTCTAAAATATACTTATATTTTTTTATTTTTTTTTCAGGGGATACCAGAGATTGGACTTAGGGGCACTCAGAGCCACATCCCTAACCCTATTTTGTATTTTATTTAAAGACCAGGTCTCACTCAGTTGCTTAGCACCTCATGGTTGTTGAGGCTGGCTTTGAACTTGAGATCCTCCTGTTTGGGCCTCCTGGACTGCTGGGATTACAGGTGTTTGCCACCGCACAGGGTTATACTTATATATTTTATTTGATAAAATATTCAATTACTGTTCTCTCAGCTAAATATTCTGTGGTATGGAGCTTTGACAAATTGGCCAAATTGAGTGAAGAAATGAAGTAAGATGACTTGTGGTAATATAATTGTGTACAGTTATCCCAGGTAAACTTTGATTTGGGGTCAGCTATTTGGTGTTAGCTAAACTGAGCATAGAGTCTTAGGATGTATTGTATCTTTGTATTTGGACAAAGATAGATTTCTTTGGAGGAAGAAGTCAGCATAAGTTGAACAGATTCATACTACAGAGGAGAAAATCAATTATTTCTCTTATTTAAGCTATGATGAATATGTAATACTGTATTAGACTCTTGAAAATCTACTTGAAGAAAGATACAAAGTAAATGACAGTGTAAAATATTTTTTGTGGTTCAAATTGTTCAAAAACAATTTTCTATGAAATATTTTTTTTAGTTTCAATGTCAGGAAAAATTATTTGCTATAGGTTCAGTGGTAGTATGTTAGAAATACTATAGCATATTTCTTAACCTTAAAACATGTTTGAGTCTGTTTACCTGTCTTCTATTTATCTATGTATTTGGCTCATCTATGTGTCTATGTACATATGTATGTCTATGCATTCATCTGTCATCTGTCTTTAGTGTTGATGTTAAAAGAGATAATTCCTTTATATACAATTAAACAAGTGGTTTAATCCAATATTTATTCATTTATTTTTAAAAATACGTTTTTTTTCTGGGGAAAATATTTGTAGTACACAGAATTGAAAAAAAAGTTTAGTGTCAAGAATGTATCAAGATATTATAAAAATCAATAAGAATAATGTAAGCAGCTCAAGAAAAAAGAAATATTGCATAGAGAAGTACCTAAAAATGAAGGAAATATGGCCAATAATAAATGAAGAGATGGTTAACCTTATTGTTTCAATGTCAGGAAAAATCATTTGCTGAAAAAAATCATATGACATTGAAACTAATCATATACACATGGGCTGGTGTTATTATGGCTCAGCCGTAGAGCCCTCACCTAGCAGGTGCAAGACCCTAGGTTCCATTCTCAGCACTACCAAAAAAAAAAAAATCAATAAATAAAATAAAGGTGTGTCCAACTACAACTAAAAAAAAATAAATATAAAAAGTCATATACACAAAAGGCAAAATATTGTACCATCTTTTGTTGGCAAAAAAAAAATTATAAACGTGAAAAATGACAGTATTTAGAAGGATGTTGACGACTGGGATCTATATCTTGTGAGTATGAAAATGGTATAGCCACTGGATGTCTGGGTGCTACTCTGTGTCATGACCTCATAATTAAGAATTAACACGTGCTGAGAGGACCTAAGCGACACGTGGTGGAGCCCCCAGCCGGCCCCCGCGCGCCTTCCCTTCTTCTCCTCTGTGACACACGCGGCAGCCCTGGCAACCAGCATTTGCACACTCACCCGCGTGCTCCAGCCCCACAAGTCCTCCCGCAGCTGGCCCCGAAGATGGCAGCTATCAAACTCCTCTCCTGCGGGCTACGGCTCTACGCCTCCACCCGCAGCAGCTCTGGAGGCGCCTGGTCCAAGGGAGGTGTGAGCTACTTCTCTGTCAGTACTCATCGCCACACCAAATTTTATACAGACCCAGTAGAAGCTGTCAAAGACATCTCTGATGGGGCCACGGTTCTGATTGGTGGCTTTGGGCTCTGCGGAATTCCAGAGAATCTTATAGGAGCTTTATTGAAGACTAGAGCTAAAGGATTAACTGCAGTCAGCAACAGTGCAGGGGTTGAGGACTTTGGCGTGGGTCTGCTGCTTCGATCCAAGCAAATCAAACGCATGGTCTCTTCCTACGTCGGAGAAAATGCCGACTTTGAACGGCAGTTTTTATCTGGTGACTTAGAAGTGGAGCTGACACCTCAGGGCACCCTTGCGGAGAAAATCCGTGCCGGTGGTGCTGGAGTTCCTGCGTTTTACACCCGCACAGGGTACGGGACCCTGGTTCAAGAAGGGGGAGCACCCATCAAATACAACAAAGATGGCAGCATCGCTATTGCCAGTAAGCCCAGGGAGGTGAGAAAGTTTAATGGTCAGCACTTTGTTTTGGAAGAAGCAATTACAGGGGATTTTGCTTTGGTGAAAGCCTGGAAAGCCGATCGATCAGGAAACGTGATTTTCAGGAAAAGTGCGAGGAACTTCAACCAGCCCATGTGCAAAGCTGCAGAAACCACAGTGGTAGAGGTTGAAGAAATTGTGGATGTTGGATCATTTGCTCCAGAAGACGTCCACATTCCTAAGATTTATGTCCATCGCATTATAAAGGGAGAAAAATACGAGAAAAGAATTGAGCGTCGAACAATCCGGAAGGAAGGAGATGGAAAAATCAAATCTGGTAAACCTGCAAGCAATGTAAGGGAACGGATCATCAAACGAGCAGCTCTTGAATTTGAGGATGGCATGTACGCTAATTTGGGTATAGGAATCCCTCTTCTGGCCAGCAACTTCATCAGCCCAAATATAACTGTTCATCTTCACTGTGAAAATGGAGTCCTGGGTTTGGGTCCGTATCCATTTGAACATGAAGTTGATGCAGATCTAATCAATGCAGGCAAGGAAACAGTTACTGTTCTTCCGGGAGCCTCTTTTTTCTCCAGCGATGAGTCATTCGCAATGATTAGAGGGGGACATGTCAATCTAACAATGTTAGGAGCAATGCAGGTTTCCAAATATGGTGACCTGGCTAACTGGATGATACCTAGAAAGGTGGTGAAAGGAATGGGAGGTGCTATGGATTTAGTGTCCAGTGCCAAAACCAAAGTGGTGGTCACAATGAAGCATTCTGCAAAGGGAAGTGCCCACAAAATCATGGATAAATGTACGTTCCCCCTGACTGGCAAACAGTGTGTCAACCGCATCATCACAGAGAAGGCTGTGTTTGATGTGGACAGTAAGAAAGGGCTGACTCTGATTGAGCTCTGGGAAGGCTTGACAGTGGACGACATACAAAAGTGCACTGGGTGTGATTTTGCTGTTTCACCAAAACTCATGACAATGCAGCAAGTCACAACTTGAAATGTGGAGTAGACATTAAAATTTTAACAATTTTTGACTAGTTTTTGTCTAGTCACTTCAAGATTTATGCAGCCATATAGATTTTGTTCTCTCAAGTGTACCATGATATTTTAATGAAAAACAAAAGGAAAACATTTATGATTATCTTATTTTCTAAGTGCTTAGAAGGTTGTCTTTACCATTGGTGCTCACATTGGATGTATCTTTTTCATGTATGCTATGCTAAGTTATATGCAGTATTTACTAAGATGGGCCCTAGGAAGAGTTTCATTGATATGCTTTCCCTTATACCTAAATTATGGCTTAGTACTTGTGAAAGTACTAAGAAAAATAATATATATGTGTAGGGAGAATACCATCTTCATGATTGTTTTCCCTTCAGTCTCCTCTGATTTTTTGCCTCCTGTCTGCCTGCCTAGACCATCCTCCTTCCTCCCATCCTTCTTGTAGCTAAATAGATGCCCAAGAAAACAGCCAGGGATGTCTTTGGCAGGAGAAGTAACTTGTTTGTAGGAAAGACCAAAAGGTGTAGGATCTATTGCTGTTGACATACCATCAAGAAGCTGTCGTAATAGACCACCAACCATCCATCTGTGCTTTGCCAAAGGCTAAGCTAACTATGGGAAAAGGGCTAGAAACCTAACTGATCTGCTTGGACAGTTTTCTCTGTTTTAAACAGTGTGTAGTATTCCTTTCTATCTAGAGGAATCCTTAAGATTACTTCCCTGTTACAGAGGCCCAGTGGACTACTTGTACAATACCTCCTCCTAGGTCAAGAAGAATTGTGGTAATTTATCATGAGTCCTTAACCACAGTGACAGAAGAATTTAAAAAAAAATAAAATAATAGAAGATACATTCTTTTTAGGCTCTGATTTCTGCTCAGAAAAGATTCTAAATATTGAATGACTTTTCTACAGAGCAGTGGCTTTTCTGCCTAAGCTACTTCCTTTAATAAAGTACTTTTAATTCAGCCTTAATCAAGCTGGGAAATAATGATGGACAAACCTGAAATTTGAAGAGTTGGTGAATATTTAGTGTTAGGGGATAGACATGGCAGATAAATCTTGTAAAGGACATTTCTTCAGAGGTTTCCTCAATATTAAGGGGATTGTTTCAGAAGTATCCTGGGCATCTGAGGGGAGAAAGTCTAGACACCCTGAAACCAGTTCAGATAACAGGTCTCTGGATAGAGGAAGGCAGAATACCATGCAACAATCATTCCTCTGTCAGGAATTTATGCACGTTTTTAGGTGATGACTGTTATTGGAACTCACTCCTCTTCAAGTATGCCTAGAGTTGTGTCATGTACAATATTCAAGGAAGAATAGAGATTTTATTTGTGTGTGAGTGGCACACTTTGCACAAAAGACAGCCTTTCTTGCTGACTGCATAGTACTTATAAAAAGAAATCTTAGAATGTACAAGGTCCCCCGAGAGTAATATTTATCTATATTAGAGTTATAATTTGGAAAAAAAGTTGTTATTGATGGTTGTTATATGTTCAAACTTGCTTATCATTCCAGTCTATTACTTTAACATGATGTGATTCTAAAAAAGTTCTAAACATTGGCTAAACTTAAATAGATGATTTAATATTCTTGATCAGAGAGTGTACCATGATGTTAAGAACTGCATTAAGAAATACAATAAAGATTCCAAGTTGATAGAAAAACAAAGAATTAACACATGCTTTGTATTGTACCTATTTAACTGCTAAGTATATGCTCAAGGAAAATGTTTTACATATGCTCCATGAGACAAGGTAATCACAGTCACTCTCAAAATCAAATTCCTGGGAAAAAATAAAGACAAATAATAATTTTAAATAAAAAAGCATATGTTCATTCACAATGAAAAAATATTACTCAAAATGAACTAAAATAAAGGGAATTTCTAGCAAATAAAATGAATAATTCTCCCATAAATACATAGGAAATGATACCACTTTTCGTGGCATTTCATACTTTTTCATTTTTACCTAATTCATGTTTTTCAACTGAAACCTGATATAGATTGGAGGAAATAAAGATTGTACTTATGTATAGGTATATATATCAAAACCATGAAAATAAACCTAATAGATGCTGATATTCTTGCTGCAAGTTACAGTGTCATTTATCTATCTATAATTTTTATACATATGTAAAAATTACATGGCTTCTTATGTAATCATAGTGCACTATAGTAATTTATAAAATTAGTCTAATTCTTTGAATAAATTAATATCTAATACAATCCAGTACATTTAAAAATGATTCCATTTATAGAGAATCTATTTTTAACTTTTTAAATTTTTTTCCCATCTCGATGTAAATAAACTTTCCACATTGTATTTGGTTGTAATATCATTTAAGTGTCCTTTACCCTAGAAAATTATCCCTCTTTTCTTATACATAGGTATAGTTAGAATAGAAGAAAAAAATCATAGGAACATTTGAATAGAGACAGAACAACTTATTTAAAATAGTCCAACAAAAATTCATAAACTGTCAGCTAATAACAGAAGGAAAATTCCTCAAAATGATAAGATATCTTTGAAAAATCTACTGTTACATCAGAATTAATATAGGGTTCATAAAATCTTGAAGGAGAAACAATATCCACTGTCACAATTTTCATTTAATATAGTTCTGGAGATCCCAGTAGTATAGCAGGCAAGGAAATTAAAATTTGGAATAGGAAAAGTAAAACACTATATACCTACCTGGTATTTTGGGGAAAACCATATACTTTCAAAATTCAATTTTAAATCTACATAGTGAATTTAGTAAGTTACAGAATGGAAAAATAAATATGCGTGTGTGTGTGTATAATAAATAATTTACAAATGACAAAATTATTTAAACTGACAAGTGCTAAGGAAAAAAAAATTTAAAATTCCAACAAAAATGGAGAATTATTAAGATATCAGTTATCCTGAACCTAAACTACAGATTCAAGGCAATCCCAATCAGAAAATCAGCAAATAACTCTTTTTGTAAAGGCAAAGTAGCTATGGGCACCAAATTTTGCCCCAGGTGACAGCAATTATAACCCTGGACAAAGATGTAACAATTTCTAGATATCCACTAGCAGTATTAGAGAACTTTTACCCTGGAAAAAAGGAAAATACATAAGGAGCATTTAATGTAGTCCCTTGATGACTTTTCTTTTCAGGGGATATTTCCATGGAGAACTGAGAATGGAAAGCAAAGGAGTGGTGATTTCGCTTCTTACTGTATACAATATGCTTTAGTTAAGTCCTTCATCTTAAGAGTAAACTGAACCTCTTGAATTGCATTTATTGAAAACAGTAAATGGGTAATGTTATCACTTCATGGTAAGGTTAAAAAGGATAAGGACTCAACTAAACTTTTCTAGATAACTGTTCCCCAGGAAAGTAACTACGTATTCTTATAATTTTCATGGTAATTTGTATGCAGCAATATATAATATATCCCTCAGGTGTGAATGGGATACTTACTAATAACACTAATACACACACACACACACACACACACACTCACACACACACATAGGTATACACATATACATATATGTATACATACACACTCTACGTACTCATGGGATACTCATTTATATATATATTAATGAGTATATATATATATACACACACACATACACACACATATATATATAGAGATATATGTATATATATATCTCTATATATATCCACACACACACACACTATATATATATATATATATACTCATGGGATACTCACTAAGATATATATATCATATATATATATACACTTACATAGACATTCATAAGATATGTGTATATATATATATAATATATATATATATATAATATATATATATACACACATATACCATAAAATAAACCTAAAGATATTTAAAATAATAGAAATAACACAGCATGTGTTCTGGGAACATACTGGAATTAAACTAGAAATCAGTAATACATAATACAGTATTTGAAAATTAAACAAAATATAGGTCAAAGAAGTAAATATTCAGGGAAATTAAAACATATTTTGAACTAAATGATAATTTAAAAATTAATGTATAATAATGTGTAGGGTACACAGCAGGGCAGGGAGTATGCAGCTGCTGAAGCAGGTGTCCAGGATACCAATGGGGTTAATTCCCCTTGGTTAAACTCTTACATGCATCCCACCCAGCCCCACCATTGCCTCAAGGTGCCTTTCTCTAGCTGTAATTTAAAAATCTTCTATTAAAAAGCAGCAGCAACCAGAAAGAAAACCCTCCAGGACCAAATGGTGTGGCTGATGAATTCTACCAAATGTTTAAAGAGTAATGCCAACTATATATACAAGATGGTTTCCAATAAATGGAAGAGAAGGGGGAAAGGGCCAACTAGTATGAGGCCTGTGTTGCATTAATTACAAAAATAGAGAATGATATTTCAAGAAAAGGAAACTACAAATCAATATATTTAATTAACAAGGATGTAAAAATCTTGACAAAGCATTATTGATACTGTATGTTTAATCCAGTTATAAGTAAAGAGGATAATGCATTGTGTGAAAATGATTTTGCAGCAAACTAGGGAATTGGAAACTTCAAAATATTTCTTGAATAATTTAAATAAGACCTAAATAAAGAAAGCCATGAAATAAAAACAGTGTTTTAACTATTTTTATGTTATCTTTCCCAAAGTGTTCTATGGATTCAATTCAGTCCTGGTCAAATTTCTAGTGTGATGGTTTTTTTTTTTTTTTTAATAATTTTAGTTGTAGGTGGACACAATACCTTTTTATTTTATTTATGTGGTGCTGAGGATGGAAGCCAGGGCCTCACACATGTGAGACAAGGGCTGTATCCCTGAGTCCCACCCCCGACCCAGTTACAGTGTTTTGTTTGTTTGTTTGTTTGTTTTGTTTGTTTGTTTGACTGTTTTTAAAATAGAAGTGGAATGGCAAAAAGGTTTGAATAGCCAGTATATTCTAAAAAAAGCAGTTTAAAGTTAGGAGATGATACTATATGATTTTTTTAAAAGTGCTATAAAGATATGGTAATGGAAAAAATTTGACATTGTTATATACATGAATTAATGAAATATACTGAAAAATACAGAATTTTGCTTTTCAATATGATACCCAAGAGCTACTTGTATTTATTTGAATTCATATTCAAACTAATTATAATTAAATAAAACAAATATTTTTTTGCTCATTTTCACTGGCTATATTTCAATAGTTTTATTGCCACTTGTGGCTAGTAGTCACAGTACTGGTCAGCACAGATAGAAATAACCTCTATCATCAAAGAAACTTGTTTAGAAATATATTGACAATTACAGGTTATTTAATTTTTAACAAAGTTGATAAAGTAATTCGATGGAGGCAATGAACATAGTCTCAACAAATGTTGCTCAAAAAACTGGGTAATGATTCAGAAAAAAAAAATTAATCTTGACTCCTATTTCGCACCATATGACAAATATTTTGAGATAAATATTAGTCCTAAAACTAATTGCTGAAAGTATTAATCTCTTGACATAACATATTAGAATGTGGCTAGTCTAAAATTGCCATTTCTTCAGGTCTATAATCTTCTGATCTGTCATCTTTTCTGTCCTCTACAATCAAATAATTGAAACTTCATCTCCTTTGCAAGTTTCCCATTGAATTTGTTTATATATCATAATCTTTCAAAAACATGCCTGGCATGAAAGCCCTTAGTGAGCACCCCCCCCCCAACCCCCGTTTTACTGTTCAAACTCCCTCAAGTCTCTTCTCTTAGTGTAGTTGTGGTTGTTTTCTCTCAACCTGGACTTTTAGATTATCAGAACTATTCTTTTCTCCCATGAACACCATATTTTCAGCTTTTATTCTTATGTGGATTCTGATTAAATTTAGAGTTATTTTGTCCAAGAACCCCTAACCTAACACTGTTGGAATAAATTGCCATCTACTTTTTTTCTTCTTTTTATTTGTTCTAATTAGTTATACATGTTAGCAGAATGAATTTCAATTCATTATACCAAATGGAACAAAACTTTTCATTTCTCTGGTTGTACAAGATGTAGAGTCACAGCCATCCATTTTTAGAAGATGTTTCCCCATTCTTTCTTCAGATAACTGTATTCTGTTGGGATTTTATGAGGCATTTGGGGTAGATTTAAAACGTCGCCACAGTTATAAAATCTCACTTACTAGAAGCCTGACACTGTAAATTTAAGAAAATTAACCCTCACTTAGAGTATATTTAAGACTGATTGTTACCTTTGGTGAAAGAAAACAAGTAATTAAATGAGGAGGACTATATAAATGGCTCTTGTCAATACTCTGACTTTTATGTTGGCATCTGATGTGTTTGAATTACATTCTTAAAAAGAAAATATAATTAATCGTTGTTGATAGGCCTTTATTTTATTTATTTTTATTTATTTTATTTATTTATATGTGGTGCTGAGAATCAAACCCAGTACTTCACACATACCAGGCAAATGCACTACCACTGAGACACAGCCACACAGCCCTGGAGGGTCTTGTTAGATAGATTCTTTCTGTGATAGTGCTCAGTCTCTGAAGAAATATAAGTTAAAGAGATTTTATGAATAAAAGTAATTACCACTCAAAAATTTTGGGAAAGAACTTTTTATTAACAAGAGCACCAATTATTAATGGCATGAGTCAGAAATGAACCTGATATTTTAGAAACACAGAGAGAAATGAAAGTTCTGCACAGCATATTGAATAAGCAGAGTGTGGTTGGAAAGTTGGCAGAATCAGGCCACTTCCATATTGTGTAAGACCTCATTTGGATTTTATTTTGATCTATAACTCTATATTTAGACAACCTGTATGATATTTTAAAAATGAAATTCAGACTCTGTTAAGTGATTTTGTTTTAAAATCAGAATGAAATCCAAACCTGGGATGGAAGAATTAATGGGGAAAACAATGACTTTAAACTTTAGGCTTGAGAAAATGGCATGATGGAGGTGCCATTTATTGATTTAGGAGAAAGAGGAGAGGAACAGTTAAAGGAGGGATAAAAAATAACTGATTTAGTTTATAATTTGTTTCATTTAGTTTAAAATGTTAAATTTGGGCCATTTATTAATCTCTCAAGTAACCTCCACAGCAAACTATATAGTTGGGGAATGACCATTGAATGCAGATGTTAATTTGAAAGAGAGGTAGATTGAAGGCATTTGAAGCCTAGGGAGCAAAACAGGAAAAATGAAAGACTGAGAAATTAGTCCTTGTCTGAGAGGTACTAAACACTCAGAGCCAGAAAAAGAGACAGGACGGAAGAAGGGAGGGAGCAGTAATGAGAAAGAAGGAAAATGCAGACAGTTTGCTGTCCAGGTAGCTAAAATAAAGTACTTCAAGAAGGAGTGGTCAATTATTTCCAAAGTTAGACTCTCTGTGCTTCACAATTATAGTCTGTTTTTTTTAAAAAAGATAAATGTATTTACATATATTCCACAGCTGTTCTCTTTCACTTGTTTATGTTTGTTTTAGTGTTTGTGTTTTATTGTCAGCGGACAATAATTTTCTTCTTTGCTTTGGTTATCATTTAATTAGATGATTATAATAACACTTCTGTTGGATTTCGTGCTGTGGAATAGCCAGAAAATGACTTGTTTGGAAATAGGGATTTGAAAAATCATTGTTTATATGCATGGCTGGATTCCACAAATGCATGTGAATATGAGAAATGTAGAGAGAGAAACATTATATAAAGATATCATTTGACATCATTCCATCTGAGCAAAAGCATCCATAGGAACTCAGCTTAGGGAAAATGGGCAAATAGAGAAGTGAGAATGCAGTATTTGAAATGGGCAGTAATTTCTCTGTACTTAGTTTTACTGTGCAGAAAAAGCAACCTAGGTTTTGATATATTTCCCAACATGATGGTAGCATGTAAACAAACCTCAATCCTATTTTTTGAAATGGTCATAAATCTTCTATTGGGCATGTATGGAAATACTGGAAATGTAGTTTAAAGTGCCTAAAGAAAAGGTTGTAATAATCACTACAATTTTTTCTGCATTAATATAAATTTATTAGATACTTATACAAGGCTTAATTTCATTGAATCATTAATGAAGGGGACTTAATGCAATATAGTTACTTCCAGACATGAGTAAGAGACCTCAACTGCCTACTCACTGAATTAATGAAGAAGTTACTGATTAAAATTGTTGACTGTCTTTAATATATTTTCTAATGATTATCTGGCATAAATTAGGAAGCACAGGCAGATTCTAGACAGCTATTTATTGCTGACTTGGGAGACAAAAGATACTTGTTGTAACAAATTTTGGCCCTAATAATGATACTATTTAAGACATTTAGATCTGGTCCTAATGTACTTAACCTGAAAGGTGCCCAGGATCATAAAAATATTTAAGATTTTTGTTATATTATTGGTTTGCATTCTCAGACTCAGCCAATTGGTTTCTCCTCTGATAGTTTGGCAAGATTAATGTCTCATACTTTATATTTTCTCAGATTTTTTAAAAATTAATCTTTCAACTTATATTAGAGGAGAATAAGAGCTAAGGTTATTGCCCAAAGAATGCAGATGAGCTTAAAATATCGTGCATATTTTCATTTCCACTGTAATATAAAATTTTATTCATTCTTATTTACAACCAATTTACAATTGATACTATTGTATGATTTAGTATACAGACTAATCTATGAAAAAGAGTCTCCTATATATAGTGATTTAAACAAATTAGTCTGGTATTTACCTTTCATGAGACAAGATAGCAAATGCAAGCAGCCTCAGTACCTGCCGTAGTCCAGCTGCAACAAAATAACCAGGGGTTGACGAACAACTTGTGTACATTGATACAGCAGGAGTGGGAGCCGGTTATTGTAGGACTGGAGGGGTATTTATACATTCCACACAGCCTATCTAATTAACATAAACTAGATACAGCAGTCAACCAATAAGGAATCTCCACACTTAATGGCTCGCTGGCATTACTTCACAAACTACTCCCTCTAGCAAAATGCCAGGCGCCACCCTGACTTGTTTACAGACTCTAACAAGTTCCACAATGCCTGACAGAGTTTTCCAAAAGGGTTTGGCCAAGTTTACATTCCCACCGACAATTTATGAATTGAGGCTTGGGGATGCTAGGCTTACTCTTTTTCTATTTCAGAGTCAGTGTATATTCAAATATTTAATATGGATATAAGAAGAAAAGATTTTGTGGACAGCAAACAAAAACCTGTTAAAATGGGTTAGGCAGGAAGTCAGCAATTTGGTAACTTTTCAACTTCCAATACACCATCTCTAACACTCCAAAGACTTAAAAAAAAAAAAAAAAAAAAGAACTTAAATCACTTCTTCAATATTTGAGGACATTAACTGTCCATAGACATAGCATGCTAAATTACAGATTACAGAATCTTTTTGTTATTTTAAAATTTTGATTTTGAGAATGCATAATTATTATAAAACGATGATTTTAAACTTCTTACCCTAAATTCTTCACTATTTCTATTTTCATAGAATTTTTCTTCTTAGCAGCACACATCCAAATGTTTCCCATTTCCTAGCACAGTTGAGGATTATTAAAACAGGAAAAAATTTCTTAATATCTAACTTGTATGTAAACATATATAAAAGCAAAATGATTAATGGATTAGCAAAATTCAATTCATTTATACCTTCTCACCCCCAAAATTCATCTATAAGATATATTTATATTTCAAGACATGTTCAAATTAAAATATATTCAGACTACTTTATCTAAGTTGAAAATATGACAAGCCTTTCCAATTTTGATTTTTGCTATAATTGAACTATCTTTATAGTAGATGATTTCAATTGAGTAAGGACCTAATAGAATTTAAATTAACATTAAGGACCATGTGTAGAATTTTAAATCCTAAATCTCACATAGTACTACTAAATTTGGAAGATCATTTTGTGTCACTTGGGGTCATAACCTCTTAATTCAGCCTTGAAATTATTTTTGTTTCATTGCTAGGTATTTTCTTTTCTCCCTTAGAAACAACCTTTCCTTTCAATAAAGTCCTCTAGAATATCTCTTTGTGGTGTGTACCTGGCTTCTCTCCATTTCTATCATTATTGTACACCAGTAATAGTGATGTAAAATTTAATCAAAATATAAAATATAAGGATTAAAATAAATCAAAATATTGAAAAATCTGAAAGTATAATTGACTATTGTATTTTATCTGTCATTGTATTGATGATTGGTATTTATCCATACATACGGTTTACATATCTGACAAATAGTTATTATCTCTACTGTTAATTATCACTTAATATAATCCCATTCATTCCCCGAACATATGGAAATATCAAACCTGAAGGTTCTCATTCCCAATTTTCAGGAAAACTCACTATATAGTCGTTGTTCAGTCTGTGGTTTGCTGGGAATAGCACCATATCTAGTACATTAAGGTATGCAGGAAAATTAAAGCATTAACAGGATGGGCATGAAAAACTCCAGGAAGGAATTCAAAGATGCTGGCTACATATAAGAGGATAATTCAATCCAATTCTCATTAAATTCTAAAGGGCAAAAATGAATCAAGCAAGCAAATGTGATTGGGGAATATCCAGGGAGCTCACATCAAAGAAAGTCTGTGATGTTGTCCAAGGATACTTAATTAATTGTGGGTATGTTAAAAATCACCCCTATTTTTTGTATTCTCAGATCACCTAAATGATTATAAGCCTCTTTTTTTAGTCATAAGGAAATAATTTCTGTGGGGGGATATGATTTTTATAATCTACAAATACTGAATTGAGGAACATATATATTTTTCAGGTTCTTATTACAGCAATTATTATTCAATTTTAAGAATGAGAAAAGTAAGTTTTATGTTAGAGACATAAAAAGAAAAGTCCAATCAAAATTGAAGCAAAGAGAATTTTGAAATCAGCAAATATTTAAAAACTACTTTAACTTGCATTTTCCTTTCCCTTGTTTGTCTTGGTGACTGGCAGGTTGAATCTGCTATGCATTCACAGTCAATTCTTTAGCTCTTTATTGAATTATAATATAAAACAGAGAGCTTAACATACATTCACAACACACTGCATGTTCATAAAATGAGCTGTGTAATCTAGCATCAAATCAAGAAACAACATTAACAGTAATACGGAGTCTCTCTCATATTCCTTTTCAATCACTACCTGTTCAAAGATAACCACTGTCCTTATTTACCATGGGTTATGACTAACATGCAAATAAATTACTAAAACATAAACTCCTGTCTTATTAAATCAATATTATATTTTGTGATATCAGTCATATTATTTTGTGCCAAACTGTGCTGTGTTCTTTCCTGTTTTATGGTTCTCTGTTGGGTGAATATTCTTTATCTATTTTATCTCTTCCACAGTAGATAAACATTACGATTTACAAGGTTTGCATTTGGTGCTAACTATAAATAGTGTTGTTCTAAAAACTGACATCATATAATGAATACTTGCATACATTTCTTTTACATATTCAGTAACATATGTAATTAAGGGATCACAGGGTATATTTATATTAAGGTTTTGTCAACAGCATTAAGTGGTATGGCATCAAATTTGAAAACTTCTGCACAGCAAAAAAAAAAACTACAACATGAAAAGAGAGCCTACAGAATGGAGACTTTATTACTGCTCCTTAGATAGGGAATTAATGTCCAGAATATATAAAGAACTCAAGAAACAACAACAGGGGGATGGAAGATGTCAGATTAGAGGACAGGTGCATATCTCAGCATTACATGGCTACATAAAAAAATACAGATCCTAGATAAATAAGGTTAGGTTTGACCTCAAGGCCTTAGAAAAAGAACAAATCAATTCCCAAATCAGTAGAAGGCAGGAAATAATTAAAATTACAGCCAAAATTAATGAAATTGAGATTAAAAAGAGAATAATACACAGGATCAATGCAACAAAGATTGATAAACCCCTAGTACTAGCCAAAAGAATGAGAGAGAACATCCAAATCAACAAAATTAGAGAATAAAAAGTATATACCACCATAGATACTTCTGAAATACAAATAATTATTGGAAACTATTTTTAAAATTTATACTCCAACTAATTAAAAAATCTAGAAGACATTAACAGATTTCTAGACACATATGACCTGCCCAAATTGAAACAGGTAGATATAGAAAACCTAAATAAAGAAATATCAGGTAGTAAAATTGAAATAGTTAAATGCCTACCAAGCCCCCCCCCAAAAAAAAAATAAGACCAGATGGATTCTCAGCTGAATTCTACCACAACTTTAAAGAGGAACTAATGCAAGTTTTTCTCAAATTATTCCATGAAATTTAAAGGGAAGGAACACTCTCAAATATATTCTATTAAGTCAGTAAAAGCCTGATACCAAAACCAGACAAAGACATGTCTAGGAAAGAAAACCATAGACCATCTTTGATGAATGTAGTTGTAAAAATCCTTAATAAAATATCAGTAAACCATATTTAAAATATATTAAGAAGATAATACACCATGAATAAGTGAGTTTCATCTCAGGGAAGCAAATTAATAAATGTAATTGACCATATAAATAGAATTAAGATCAAGAACCATAGGATCATCTCAATACATGCAGAAACAGCTTTTGATAAAACATCGCAACCATTCTGGTTTAAAGTGCTTGAGAAACAAGGAATAGAAGGAACTTGCCTCAACGTTACAAAAGTTATATATGACCAAACAAAAGCCAAAAAAAAAATACTGAATGGAGAAAAACTGAAAGCTTTTTTTTTTCTCTCTAAAATCAGGAACAAAACAAGAATGTCCACTCTTAAACTTGTATTCCATTTAGTTCTCAAAACTCTAGCCAATATAACCAGGCAAGAGAAGAAAGTTAAAGGGATAAAAATAGAAAAAGAAGAATTCAAACTATTACAGCTTGCTGATGACAGGATACTACATCTAGAAGACCCAAATAATTCCACCAGAAAATTTCTAGAGCTGATAAATGAGTTTGGAAAAAATAGCAGGATAAAAGATCAACACTCATAAATCAATAGCTTCTCTATACAATAGTGACTCAGCTAAGAAATGAAGGAAAATATCGCCTTCAAAATATCCTCTAAAAAACAAAAAAACTTGGGAATTAATCCAACCTAGGAAGTAAAAGATCTCTACAATGAAAACTATAAAACATTCAAGAAAGAAAAAGAAGAAAACCTCAGAAGATGAAATACTCTCCAAATTCTTGGATAGGCAGAATTAATTTGTCAAAATGGCCATATTACCAAAAGGAATATATAGATTTCATACAATCCCTATCAAGATATTAATGACATTCATCACAAAACTAGAAAAATAACACTCCTTAAATTAATCTGGAATAATAAGAGTTCCAGAATAGCCAAAGCAATTCTGAATAAAAAAAAAGTAATGCAGAGAGCATCATAGTACCCAATCTCAAATTACATTACATAGCTATAGTTACAAAAACAACATGGTATGAGCATCAAAGTAGAAATGAATATCAATGGGATAGAATAAAGACACTAAAAGAAACCCACCTAGTTATAGCTATTTGGTGCCTGGCAAAGATGCCAAAAATATATATGTTATATATAAAACAGAACTTTTCACAAATGATGCTGGGAAAACTGAATATTTAAATGTAGAAGAGTGAAATCAGATCTCTATCTTTCACCTTGCACAAAAGTCAACTCAAATGGATGAAAGACTTAGGAATTAGACCAGAAAATTGGCAACATTAGATGAAAACATTCCATCACCTAAGTGCAGGCACTGACTTCCTCAACAAGACCTCTAAAGCTCAAGAATAAAATCAAGAATTAGTAGGTTGAATACTATCAGATTAAAAAGCTTCTGCACAGCAAAGAAAATGATTAAGAGGGTGAAGAGAGAGCCTATGGAATGGGAAAAAAATCTTTGGCAGCAACTCCTCTGAAAGGGGATTAATATCCAGAGTATAAAATGTCTTTAAAATGATTGTGTACTATGGCCTTCATTTGCAACATCCAAACTTATTGCAAGATTTTCAAATTCAGAGCTCCTTTCATTCCCTCTTCATGGGAGATTAAATATTTTGCCAAAGATACATATAGTATTTTTCATAATAAATGTATCAAATTTTACTTACTTGAGCTGGATTTGAAATTTCACGTTATTACAAGTTCAGTGGGCAATATATAGTTTATTATGTCACTTAAACTTTAAAAATCATATTAATTGCTACTCTTCCCACATTTCCCAATCCTTTGTTTGCCCAAGAGTAATAACAAGGGGATTAACTTTTCCTAGATAATTTGTGTATGGCAGAATGGTTGATCTTGTGTATGATTAATGTGATATTTCTTTGAAGTTTTAAATAGAATCCTTTTCAAGAGTAATAAATTTTTCAGTGAGATGATGGTTTTCATTGTTCAAATTACCAAAAAGATAACTTGGATTCCATGATTTGTTGGTCCATTTGGTTAAGATATAGTAGGTACTCAATGAATGCTCAGCCATGGCCAATCCTGTGGGGGGTGGGCAGAGAGACTTACTACACAGAAATAGTTTTGTCTTATCTAATATAAAATTAGGATAGTTTTGGGGAATATTTTATTAAAACTTCAAAATGGTATACAAAAACATTAACATTTCAAACCATCTCATAGCAGAAACTCATGGAGAAAAGATTTTATAAATGACATACCTGTCTTTCAGTTTTTATATATTTTTCCTTCATAGAGTTATTAGCTGTAACATGAAGGATATATGAGTTTTGTTCTATACAAATCTGCATTAGAATATTTGTTTGAAGGGTTTGAGAGGTTTTATTCTTTGCTTTTCCAGTAATAGATCAATAATTCCTTAGAGGAATTGTGAAATGTATTGTCTTATAAAAAGCATAGAAATTTAATTCCCACTTCATTTTTTCCTCATAGCCTTAGGATAAGTGACTATGAATGGAGGATGTTTAATTATTTTAATATTTAGGATTCATTAAAATAGGAATAACTTTAGGGCATGAAGTTGTTGTTCATGTGTGATTTATTTAAAACATCAGAGGCACTTTTCAAAACTGCAATGATTTTATAGAACATTGAAGTAGACATAAAGTATAAAATTAATTTCACAAAGATAGCTTTATGAATACCATGGTGTCTTCCTCCACAGTGGGCCTGCTAAAAGGTTTTAAAATATTAGGAAGTATTAATTTAGTGACTATTTTTAAAAACATCCTGTTCTCAATTGAAAATTCAAGAGGTGACACATGAGTAAAGAATTTTATATTTAAATTTTGACATCCTCCAATTTAACCTTTTAGTCAAGTGCAAAATTACAGGCACTTTTGTTTTGTCTTTACTTTTTGTCCAGTGTATTTGTTGATATATTATTTTTGTTAAAATCATCAAGGCTTTATGTAAAACATCTGTTCATAAATCAAGTATTTCTAGCAAATGCTGAATAAAATAAATACATAGTTGATTAATGCTTTTCTTTCTTGTCACATTGATTAGAATCTTTACTAATGCCTATAGTGACCCTTCAAAACTTGAACATAGAATGTAGTAATTTTTCCATAAGTTCTTTATCTGTGTAACATTACATGGCGTTTATTTTTTAGGAACATTTGGTAAATTATGTGCCATATAGGACAGATAATCTAAATAATACCTTGATTTCAAAATGCAAAATACATTATCATCCAAGATGCCAAGGATTTGAAACTTGAATTTTTGTATTTAACTGCATCTGCTTTGTGTTATATGCCACTGGATTCACATTTTCAGCTTGTTTTCATAGAAACTTCATAAATTTGCAATTCTTAAGTTGCAAAACTACTGAAATTATAGGCTATATACATTTTTGACTATGCATAATGAATAGTTGCATGATATTCTAAAATCAAAGATATTTGTGAAATACAGTAGGAAAATACTATGATTGAAGTGGTCCTGTTTTGAATTTTCAATTTAATATTTGTGTTTTAAAGTAACAATTTAATTTTAAAAGTTTTATATTTATAGGAAAATCAAGATGAAAAGAATAATTCTTATACCTATTATTAATTAATGTTATATATATATATATTACATCTGTTACAGTTACCAAACCAATATCAATGTAGTACATTATTATTGATATCTGAATCTATAGTTTACTCATATTTTCTTAGTTTTCAGCCATTGTCCTTCATATTTTTCAGGATCTCCTACAGAAAACCACATCACATTTGTGAGCCTACAGTAAAGAGATCCTGAAACACGTGAAGGACATTAAGCATTTTCTGTAGCAGTGGTGGAAGCCTATAATCTCAGCTGCTCCAGAGGCTGAGGCAGGAGGACAGTGAGTTCAAAGCAGCCTCCACAAAAGCAAGGTGCTAAACAACTCAGTGAGACCTTGTCTCTAAATAAAAAAATACAAAGTAAGGCTTGGGTTGTGGCTTAGTGGTCAAGTGCTCTTGAGTTCAATCCCTTGGTAGCACCTCCCCCTTAATTTTTTTTCTATACTGTAATATTTATATATTTGTATAGAAATCACTGCTGCATAGCTCATACTTTAGAGTTTAAGTTATGCTCCTCTTCCTTGAATCTGCATAAATTAATTGGAATTCTTATTCATGAGAGATTTATTTCTTATCTCCCACTTATTTAAATTTATATATATATATATATATATATATAAATCAATATTATGTTACTAATTTTGCTTCTCAAATTGATGGCCATTGGAAATTTTTTTCTCTTGATAGTATGCCCCTTTTAACACATTTCTATTACTGTGTCTTCTCATTTCTTTTTACATAATGTCTTACATTCTGGCACTACATGCTGCTCCAGGCTCATCTTCTACACATCCTGCCTCAGGTTAAAATCACCTGTTTCTCCAAGAAGCTTTGTTGCTGTTTTCTATTTGAGAAGAAAAACAGGAGAGCAATGTCAGGGTGCTGTGTACACTTGTGGCCACTGAGATTTTTTTGTTTCCAGATGTTCTCATCAAACAGAGCCAGAAAATATATGTGTGTATCCTGAACAGTGTATAGCCACATATCCACAATTATTTCTATTTGTGTCTTTATGAAGCTAAACTTGATTTAATACTGATGTCTTCAACTTTAATTCATTTCCACAAAGATCATTCTAGTCTCCTCTCCTTGCTTGCCTGCAAACTTCACTTTGTGAAGAAACTATTTTTTCTACCATCCACTTACTTAATCCTCCCATTTTAGTTGCATGTCTTGTAGTGTCAGAATTTTTAATTCTATAAGTGGGATGGGAAATAATTTTATTAGCAATGGTAATTTTGCATAACTTTTTTTACTCAATGTTTTTTTTGTTTTTGCCTCCAGCCTTCAGATTCTCCTCACTTCTAAAGATGCTTAGCCCAGTACCTACTTCCCCTAACATGTCACAGTTGTTGTTTTGTGTATTCATAAGTTAGTGGAATTGATTTATCATATTATTCATTCTACCCTAGAATCATTTAGTGTACCAATAATTGTTGTTTTATTTGTATACATTAAGGTTTACCCTTTATGCTGTAAAGTTTGTGGCTATAAATGCATATTATCATATAACCACCATGACAATATTAGAAAAAAAGTTCTGCCTCCTTGTAAACATCTCTTATATCTCACCGAGACAAACCTTTCTATCTTATGACAAACCTCTGACAACTACTGGTTTGTTTTTAAATCTGTCTATATAGTTTTACCTTTTTGTCATAATTTGATACAGTTGGGAACATAGCAAATGTAGCCTTTATAGACTAGTTTCACTTGCGTATATGCATTTAAGATTCATCCATACTGTTTTGTGTCTTTTATAGCTCATTTCTTTTATCTGTGAATGGGTAGTCCATTGCATGGATGTGGCATAGTTTGTTTATCCATTCACCTATTGACAGACATCTTGGTTGCTTCCAGTTTGGGCAGATATTTTGTACGATTATATGCTGATTTCAGATAGCCATAGTTTCAAATCAGTTGAACAGATATATAGAAGTGCTATTTCTGATTGTGTAGTAAAACTATAACAAACTATCTGACTCCCGAAGTTTCAATACATTTTGCCTTCCAACTAGCAATAAAAAAATTCTGTTATTCTTTATTGTCATTGATGCTTCATATAGTCAATTAAAAAAATAGCCTTTAATAGGTGTGATAATATTTTATTATTGTTTTAATTTGCAATTCCCAATTGTTATCCATGTTGAATATCTTTCCATGTTTATTTGCCATCTGTATTTCTCCTTTGAGAGGGTTTCTGTTGATATCTTTCACTCATTTCTTTAATTAGATTCCTTGCTTTCTTATTGTTGAGTTATAATTCTTTGTACAGCATGAAGAAAAAGTCTGCTGTCTATGTGTTTTGCAACTGATTTATCTTAGTGTTTGGTTTGTCTTTATTTACTTGCTAAAGTACTTTGCTAAGCAGACATATTTTTTTGTAATAAAGTCCAGCCCATTAAGTTTTTCTTTATTTTTAGTATTTTACCTAAAACTCATAGTAAACTGTAGGCTATCTCATTTTTCTTTATGCTTCATTTTGGAATTATTATAGTTTTTTACATATACATACATCTATAATCAACATGCATTTAATTTTTGTAGAAAGTATAAAATCTATATTGGGTTTTTTTGCACACATACAAAACCATTTTAAAGAAATTATCTTTTATCCATAAAATTGTATTTTGCTTTGTGTCAATAATGAGTTAACTACAGTTGTGTAAGTTTTTATGTTGAGCCATTAATGTATATGTATATTCTTTAGACAATACCTCTCTCTCTTGATCACTAGAACATTATAGTAAGTCTAGAAATCAGGTTGTGTGAGAACTTAAATTCTTGCTTCATTTTCTTGACTCTATGCTTTTAAGAGTTATCCATACATTTTTGTGCCTTGATAGTTTAGTTTTTTAAAACTCCTGGATAATATTTATTCACCTGATAGGCATCTTAATTTCTTCTAGTTTTTGGAAATCATGAACCAAGCTACTCTGAACATTTATGTGAAACTCTGGGGTAGCCATATTTCTCTGGCACCCTTTTGGTTCACATTAAATATTTGATGAGTAACTGATGTAGTTAATAAAACTTCTCTCTCAGTAACATAAATTTACACAATTCCTAACCTCTCCTTTAGGTATAGAGATCTTTTCCCCATTTTAGGATTTGGGCCAGGTTTGGAATGCCCTCTAGGATGTCCTATAAACTATATAGAATAAACTGCATCGTCTGAACTCAGGTCTAAATGATTGCTTGGCTGACATTTACCCTTAAATACAACCTAATTTAAAGTACTCTAATTAAATAGAATAAGTGAATCTTTTCCTTTTCTTTGTATATTTGATTCGCACTGTTATTTTAACATATATTTCTAATTTTGTATTCATTTTTAAATCGCTTTTATTAAAACCTTTTATCCTGTTCATGAATTTTTGAGGATGATTTAAAAAGCTGAGAGAGAAAATGTAATAATAGTATGGCTTTCTTATAATGTAAGATATTTGGAAAGATAACATACACTGATGAGTACAAAATGTTGGAATGGTGTGAAATGGACTGGTACCAAATGAAATTGGGACAGGGAGGAGTGAGAGCCACCCTGAGTCATGGAAAGGAAGTGAAGCATGATGGAAGTTGATGGAAGGTAATGGAGAAAAGAAGGGCATTAGCCAAACATTACCAAGGTGATTACCACACTCTGGTGCAAAATCATTCAGTGGAAACACTTTTCCCTATCTATTTCAATTTTCCATGCAATTGGTCATCTGACAGCTGCAGTACAGCTTCTCAAAGTTCCTTACTAAAGAGGGTTTTCTGAGTAATTTCAAAAGTATATTAGTAAGGGTCAGGTTACAAGAAATTAAGATTGCTCCGCTATTAATCTACAAAAATGATGCTTAAACATGCATAATGACCATATAAAACAAATTTAGAGCTGTCTTCTTATTTTAAGGTTCGTGTGCAGTATTGGGAGTATGTCTGGAGTCCTCTGCTTAAATGCCTCTGCATAAAGTTCTGCAATTTGCAGTGAAATTTAAAATTTTCACATTATACTCACTTTTGTAAAAATCTAAAAAAAAAAACACTGGGAACAATGCTTCTATGCAAGGGCAACTAATAGACTGATTTTGTAGAAGGGCTGAATTTACCTTTCACATAATACCTTTGATGAAGTGTGAAGTTATATAGGGAACTTTGTACACTAAAGCCATAAATGATGACTGTGCCTCATTACTCCTAGAATTGGCCTCATATGATGAATATGGTTATAGACTAGGCTATGAATAGTGTCATCCACTATTTGGTACATGGCTAGATCAAGTGAAACTTCAAAGGATACTCTTAGAATGATGGTGATAAAACCAATTCTTACATTCTATTAGATTTTTTACAAGAACACATACAGGTAAAATGTGAACATTCTCTCTTATTTGCAAATATCATTTCATATAGAAATAATTTACCCCAGGGGCCATGGGAAGGTCCTAAATATATTTTTTTTTCAAAAAATCCCCAAAATGAGTGTCACAGAGATAATAAAATATTTTTAATCATAAACATTGTCTTTCTTTTCTAGCCTCCTGAAGCCAGTATGAACTCTACCCTACAGTGCCAATATTCTCCCCTGCCCTCAGATCTTCTGTGTTCTTCTTTTATTGGTTCTTTTTAGTTATACACAACAGTAGAATCCATTTTGACATAATTATACAAACATGGAATATGTCTTGTTCTAATTCAGTTCCCAACTTCTCCTTCCCCTTCCTTCTCCCCACTCCTTGCTCTTCTGCTCCCTTCCTATTGATCTGTCTGCTATTTACCCATAGTTATTTTTTTAATTAATTTCTTGTGGATGTATGGTGCCAACTTTTATTAGACGAAAATCTCGATGGGTTGGTTAAGTGGTGGCTCTGCTGACCTGAGTCTAAATGCAAGGTTAATAATCACCTTGAGCATATAGGAATGGGGAGGTTCACGTTAGAATGCTAAACCAAATATTACTTTGCCAATAACTATTGAGGAAAATGGCCAAAGTTTCATAATTATATATAGAATGTACACAAGTTATTGAAATCCATACAAAATTTAGCCTATTTTAATCATTATTTGGTATTGTACCTAAAACTCATAGTGAAGTGGAGTAAACAATTTTCCATCCAACTGATCATTTAATCATTAAGTTTATAAACTGTTTTTCTTAGATTACTGAAAAAATTACAAACATGATTAAAACCCAGAAAATAATGTTTTTACTTATTTTCAAGTTGATTAGTTGATAATATATAACTATACATGAGAATTTAGAAGATACACATGCATAAATATAAAAATAAAAAGTATCTATAAATTTTACCGATTAGTGCTAATAATTTAGAATATTTGCTTAGAACAAGAACCAAATGTTACTGAAAATATCAGTAAGTAAATAAATTTACCCCTTTTTAAACGTAAGGCATTTATAATGAATTAAGATATGGTGTGACACTACTGGAAATATTTGTATGTGTCTACTCAGGACTTTCCTTTTTCCTCCAAGAAAATTTTGCTGAAACTTGGGATCTGGGCTGAGACGGACGCCTTAGAAGTATACTATTACTGAATCTTTATTCAGTAGGAATTCCATAGAGTTTCACTGATCCAGAGGTATATTTTTATATTTCATGTAGGGAAAGAGACCTGAAATCATTTTGATACCTACTAGGTTGTAAAGTGAGAGACAGTTGTCGTATCTTGCCAAGGTGAATAACACAGATCTATACCAAACTAAATTTGTTTATACTAGGAAGCAAAAGCTTTCTTCCTATTTCTCAGGAAACTCATAGTAATTTTTTCAGTGTTGTTTGCTTATCCTTTAAATTCTACTGTGCATATGGTATCATATTGTCTGCTTCTCATTATTTCATCGAAAGGAAATACTGATTCATGGGGAACTAGAAAGGTTATTTGCAGTTAAGTAAATAATAATATGCTTTAGAAACCTATGTTTACTTTAATATATATTTATATACACATAATATGTTATATATATATTTACATATATACATGTATTTTAACAAAGGTAGGTTTTTAATAAAACTTGGAATTCATGACAGGTTTCTGTCAAATAAACTATTTATTTCTAGTATCAATTAATTATAAGAGAATGTGAATGTTTATGATGATAATCATTTTGATTACAAATTTTCTTTTCTACTCTGGACATTTTTTGTGTTTCATAAAAGGATAGAATTACTTACTAAATTGTTAAGGAAAATTTAAATTATATAAGTTCAAATATGATAATTTTTTTATTCTTTCTGAATTTTGCCTAATCAGTCACGTACATCAGTCAGTATTGTTTCTGGAGAAATTTAGTACTCCTAAATATTTGCAGGTAATTTAAGATTATCATTAGTACTTTGATGTCTTCCCATTGAATGTGGTTCTGAGGTAATTTCTATATTTTCTTTGACCAGTGGGGCACAATGAGATACAGCAGAAATAATGCCCTGCCAGTTTCTGAACTGAATGATCAATTTGCTCTTCTTGTTTCCTGGAGCCCTGTATGTCCTTCTTGGAGTGATACTGTGAGGCCTGGAAACCACATGGACAGGGAAAGAGCCCCAGGTGAGCCCAAATACTCTCTGTCATAACCAAACAAGGACTAGATATGTGAGAGAAATCATGTTGGATTATCCAAAACATACCAAACACTACTGAACACTGCTGAGCAGTATAGGTCAATGTCACAAGAAACAAAACAATTCAAGTGAGAACTTCCATATTATTTGACCTACAAAATCATCAGGTATAATAAAATGATATTGTTTTAAGTCATTAAGTTTTGGGGGCAGTTTGTTAGAGAGCAGTTATAAAATGAAAAATGTGCTCTCCATTTTTCTCTCTCTTCAGAAGTTGCTGTGTTAGAAATCTATCATTAGATTAATATTACCCTTTAACTTGGTGCCTAATAAATAAATGAGTAAATAAAGTCACCTCATGGTGTCTTTAGATCAGGATTCTAGGAATGAGGCTTCAGTGGGTGCTGTGATAGTCTTTTGAATGTGTTAGTAGGGTAGTCAGTCACTCCCTCAACTAGTGGTTGTTCTCTTCCAAATTTTCTTAACTTGTGTTTGAAGATGTACTTCTTTGTTGGTTGTTCAACTGGGAGTCTCAGTTCCTCTTGAGCTGAATGTTTTGCCAAATAGCAAGCAAGATAATGTGAAAGAAAGATTTTAAGAGAGGGATCTCTGCAATTATGTGTCAGTCTCTGGTAACTCAATCTCAGCAGTGTCATTTCACAACTTTCCCTATGTTCTAGTCAGTCGAAGTAACTGACTTGGACCAGTCCACATTCAAGAAGATGGTATTATACAAGGCCATGAATACCAAGGGGAATATCATTGGAGGCAATCTTCAAATTCTTTTTTTTTCTTTTTTTTTTATTATTGGTTGTTCAAAACATTACAAAGCTCTTGACATATCATATTTCATACATTTGATTCAAGTGGGTTATGAACTCCCATTTTTACCCTGTATACAGATTGCAGAATCACATCGGTTACACATCCACGTTTTTACATATATTCTCAAAAAAAGTAAAATACCTGGGAATCAACCTAACAAAAGTGGTGAAAGACTTATACAATGAAAACTACAGAACCCTAAAGAGAGAAATTGAAGAAGACCTTAGAAGATGGAAAAATATACCCTGTTCATGGATAGGCAGAACTAACATCATCAAAATGGCAATATTAGCAAAAGTTCTCTACAGGTTTAATACAATGCCAATCAAAATCCCAAGGCATTTCTTGTAGAAATAGATAAAGCAATCATGAAATTCATATGGAAAAATAAAAGACCCAGAAGAGCAAAAGAAATTCTAAGCAGGAAGTGTGAATCAGGAGGTATAGCGATACCAGATTTCAAACTATATTACAGAGTAATAGTAACAAAAACAGCATGGTACTGGTACCAAAACAGGCGGGTGGACCAATGGTACAGAATAGAGGACACAGAGGCAATCTTCAAATTCTGTTTGCTACAAGCGCTCAGCATTACAAAAATATACAAAGGGTTTTAGCTCTTCTGAGATCACAGTTATTTATCAAAATTGAGATTCCAAGTAAGTAGGAAAATTCTATGTTTCTTAGATTAAGTATTCAATGTTATATTAATAATCACTCTGGAAAGTATTTTATTTCTGTTGGTAAGATTTTCATTGTTTGGATTTTCTTCACAGTGTTTCTGTTATAGTGTTAATATGGTTTCTTACACATAATAAGCCCAATAATTAAATGCATAAAGAAAGAAAAACCCTATTTGGATATATATTGATGGGTATATTTGGAATTAGACACCAAATTTCACCGAAATTAAAATTAGTTACTAAAATTTTGGGATGCATTAACTTTGTTATATATGAATGTTCATTATCTAAACTTGCCCTCCTATTTTGTTTGTACAATTATGATTTAATATCTGCTCTTAAGCCAACCTTCCTGTGTTCCAAAGTAGCTATACATTACACTTGCTTTGGGAATTTGGCAAGTTATTTAACTATGTTATGTCTCTCTTTCTTCATCTGTCCTTCAGACCCCACATTCAATATATTAACTAATCCCACTGTTCTTAGCTCAGTAAATATCTTAAATCTAGCTATCCTCATTATTTCCATCATATGTCTCTGTTCTAAACCACAATACTTTTAGGGCTGGGTTATGCAGAAGACTTCTAAATGTCCCTGATTCTTCTCTTCACCTCTACCCTCATATTAAGGAAGAAATATGAATTAAAATTTATATGAAATAATGTCAGACTTTGCTTCAGAAACTCTTAATATTTTCAAATAACATTCAAATTCCTTAACATGGTATATAGCAATTTAAAAAGTCTGGCCCTTTCTTACACCCATACCTAATTTCTTTTTCTCCTTTCCTCACTTACTTGCAAGCCATATTGACTTTCCTGCTCTTTGATCACCCTAATTATTTTTCTACCTTATACTAATTGCAGTTGTCATGTCCTCTTCCCAGAATAGTCTGAAGCATCCTGTGATCCACTCACCTCTTTTGTAAGGTTTCTATTCAGATAATCACTTAACAGATATTACTTGTATGTGTAGATATCCAATCTTATTGCACTCTTGGATTTCTGTATCTTCTTTTTTTTATTTTAAGACTGTCTCTTTAATATAATGATTTATCTTGCTTGTTTATTGTTTCTCATTTTTGTTAAGATAGAAGTTTTATAGGGTAAAAAAATTTATTCATTGCCTATAAAGTGTATATTGTGTAAAGGAATTGATTTATTTATCAGAATAAGAACAATAAATATGTATAAAATAAAATATCTAATTTGGAAAAAATGTATAGCATTTGTTCTAAATAAAAGAGCAAAATTGATTTTATTATATAATATTGGAAATATTCTAGAAAAAACTACCTAAAGCTAATTATGTAATAATGGCACTGCTCTTCTGTTCTTTTCTTTTAGTTAGTATTTCTTACTGACTATAGAGAATACTGGAATTCATAATAATCAGCATGACATATATTTTTATGTAAATTTGCATAAGCTATGCTAATATAGTAGTTAGGGAAGCCAAATCCTAATACTAAACAATATGTTAGAGCATTTGTATGAATGTCTATGATTTTCATATGCAGCTAATTTAATACAGTACACAGGTGAAAATAGCTTTTGCTATCTATTGAAATATACATCTTAAAAATGAGATTTAAATGGTGTACAGTCTAAATGAATGTTTCAGTCTTGTTGCTATGTTGTTTATGATGTTAATATTTATTAATTAATGTAGCCTATGTTTTATATTTCTCTAGTGATATGAAAAGTCTCTAATTTTCCTTAGAAGTTTAAAAAGAGACAATTAAGAACCACAGGACTCAAGTACCTTGCTCTCCAAGCATAGTAAGGAAGGACTATAATTTGACAAGTAAAGCAGTCTGGTTAAAGGACATCCCACAGATTTGATTAAAACTTTCAAGATTAAGTCTGTTCGCATGCCTTCATGAAATTGACATTGAATAGTGAGCTGGCTTTTCTAGGGTATGATTTTACAAAGAGTTGAATAATTTTATATGCTATTCAAATATTGTCACTCAATAATACATCTTTGGAAAAATCCTTGCACTGTGAAGCATGTGAGAAAAATATTATCTGTGTAATTTAATTAATAGCTTGTCCAAAGATCAGGGATCAGGATACATGCTGATATTTCAATCTCAAATACACTATATCAAAGATAGACTGCTCAATATATCTTTCATGTAAGAAGTTTATGAGGTCCCTTTAATAACTTATCTGGTAGTGCAAGACCTCACTGTGTGAAATATCTAGCAATGTTTCATTTCAGATATATGACTGTGGCCCTGTAACATGGTGTGGCTAGAGAATGAGATGTGATAGTTACATTCATGTTTTTACAAGCATTTGTGCAACTGAAAATAATTATTTCTATTCTATCTTTGACCTTTTGTACTGGTAATACTTGCCTCTCTAGTGAATGAAATGGTATATATCTTGAAACAAACTATAATAATGGGTATGATAATGCCTTTCTAATATTGGGTTATGAAACCTTTAGTGTTCAGCACATCAAATTAATGGAATTTATCTAAAGGATACAACTCAATTAGATGCATCATAATCCATCTTCCAAAGCAATCAATTTAGAACATTATTTTAATTATTCAACTATAACATTAAATTACTGAAAACTCATAGTTTGTGTATCCAACCAAAGCTTTATGTAAGAAGGTTTGCTTAATTTATAAATTCACTACCTCTTTGTTAAAAGAACAACAGTATTATCCTTCTTATAATAGGCATACATTTTTACCCCTTGGTAATAACCGGTTTGCACCACTCATTTGTAATCTTTGGAATGACATAGTTGGACAAGTTGTCAAATACAACTCCCAGGTCCTTTCTTTATGTTTATCTTGCCTTTGTCTCTCTTCAAGGTACCCTATCAATTTACATGATAACTTGTCAAATTGTGCTGTGCTTCAATTTACCCCAGGAACTATGTGAGTGCATTTCTCCTTATACATACTAGTTTTAGCCTAACTCATACTAGATCGTGTTTAATGTTTTTACAATTAAAACAAGAATTGTGATAAATAAAGTCAAAAAAAAAAAGAAAACGAGTGGCTTGCAGAGTAGACTTAGGGAAGTAGAAATAAGGTCAATTTAAAATAATAGATGTTGTTTTAATGTTGCTAAATATGCAAACTATTTTACAGAGCTACATGTTGACTTTTGTTTGTAGGAAAAAAGGAACCCAGCTGACTTATAAGGTGACTTGTTATAACTATGCCCCCTATTATAACTTCAATTTTTAGTAGCTGAAAATTACAGAACAAGTAGTTAAAGTAAAATTGACAAATGCCATTTAAACCTTAAATCATCGGAGACAGGGAAGGGAAATTAAACCTTGATAACTAAGGTACAGTCTGTAAAATAGAATGTTTGTGAAGTCTTTTAAGGAAAGAAAGTTATGTAATATCTATGTAATCCAAGAGTTATGGAAAGACAAATTTTAGTGGGAAACCTTTTGTTCCTGAAGTTTAGGGCTATACACAGGGAAACTTTAGCTAAAGTAGTTCCACATTGAAGATCTGTCAATGAAAATCCCAGCTAGCACCATTGTGGAACAAATTTCCACATATGGTTATAGGAAATTTGAGAGCACTAGGATGAACTCTTATCAATAAAAGCACAGAGAAAAGAAAACCACTGGGCCCAGTTCTGAGTGTGAAAATGTATGAAAAATTATACAGATAAAAATTAAATGGCAAAACAGCCTCCTGTGTGTTGAATATCCTATTGGATAAGAGGGACTGACTCTTTTCGCATTTTTATATGCTCATTTCACACCAATTATTCACATTAGAAGAAAGTAGTTTTAGGAATTCTAAGAGATATGGTTCCTGTCTCCATTATTAACAGAGTTTGCAGATTTGCCCTTCATAGAATGATTTCCTTCTGAATCTATACCTTTCTTTAGGTCTTTTTAAATTTTTGCCCCAAAGCTATTTTTTAGAGGTATCTTTTGTTAATAAATTATTTGCTCTTTTTTCTTTAAAACTCTATATTTTTCTTTAATACCTGAATGTTTAGCCCCATATTTATTCTAAATAGACATGTATTTTCATTTCACATGTTTAAGGTATTATTGCACTGATATTGGTTTATCGCTAATGAGAAGTTGATATAGATTTGATTGGCATTGCTTTGTATGCAATATGCCTTTTTTTTCTTTCACTATTTAAAATTCATTTTTAGGACTAGCATTTTGCAATTATACCATGGTTGCACTAGTATCAACAATTACCCCACAGGTACCATATTTTCATTTAGTTTGCCATTTTGCCATGCAGTGGCAAGTCCAGTGGCTTCCAGTCTGTCATCCGGCATCATGGCCTTATTCTCTGTGTCTGAGAGCCAGTGATTCAGTCATCCAGGTGCTGAGAAAGGCAATGTTTAACTCTAGAACTGGGAGAAAATCAGAGGCTATGTTGATCGACCATCAGGACCCATTATGAAATTGATTCATCCCAAAACTCCATCAGTCACTGGAGCTTCATATGTTAGCTCTCTGACTAATTCATTAAGGTGTATGAAGTACCCAGGGATTATTTTAAATTCACATCTGTGGCCAGACATCCTACTTCATCAGAGGTTTTACCCCAGCCCAGTTGTCATGTTAAATACTACAGATTACTTCAGGAAAGTTGAGGAGGAAAAAGGCACATACATTTTGGCTGTGTTGCAGGATCCTTCTTAAAGAGGATTCAACTTTCATATTACTCAAGATACTGTGTATATAAATAGGCTCAAGACTGGGATTTTTATTCTCCATTATGATACATGTTAGATATCTTCCACCTGATCTAGATTTTATTTTATTTTTAAAAGTTTTATAGATTGGCAATGTTTTACTATACAGTCCATTGGCAGTTATGGCAAAAGATCATACCACTGTCATAATTTCCTCTGCTGCCTATTTGTGACTACAGGATCTCATCCCTTATCACCTCTGATCACCACCAGCCATGAAACATGCGGAACTATTTTTTTTTATTTATTTTCTTTGTGGTGCTGGGGATCCAACTCAGGGCCTCAAACATGCTAGGCAAGCAATCTACCACTGAACTATAATTTTAATGTTGACACCTCCACCATAATCTTGACTTTTATCATATGGCCATTAGAAAATTTACTACATATGTTACAACACTTTTTCCCAATATACATTTTAATGCTTGATAAAGGAATAGCTTACGGGTACTCAAGTTTCCATTGTGTTATGATTTAGATGTGGTAACCCCCAAAAACTAATGTGTGAGACAAGCAAGAAGGTTTGGAGGAGGAATGATTGGGTTATAGCCTTAACCTAGTCAATAAATTAATCCCTGGTGGGATTAACTGAGTGGTAACTGGAGGTAGGTGGGATGTGGCTGGAGGAAGTGGATCATTGGGATGTGGCTATGAAGTATATATTTTGTATCAAGAGAGTGGTGTCTCTCTTTCTCTGCTTCCTGATCACCATGTGCACTTCTTCCCTCTGCCACATTATTCTGCCATGATGTTTGGCCTCACCCCCAACCCCCTGGAATAGAGCCAGACTTCTATGGACTAAGACCTATGAAACCATGAGCCCTTAAGTAAAATTTTCTTCTTTAAAATTATTCTCATCAGGTCTTTTAGTCTCAGCAGCAAAAACGATAAAACACATTGTTAGTGTGGGGTTGACTCTATCTCATGTGAAAGGCTCTCAACTTCCTACCTTTCTAAGAGTCAGTAAATTCATATATATATATATATATATTTAAAAGATTTAGTAATCTCCTAGAATTTGGTTTATGAAGAGGGTTTAGATACATTTAAACAATGTTTTGAAATGGTGAACATGTTGTGCTTCTAGCATTAGAAGAAATGCAATTAGATGAGACTGTATCTCAACAATTAAAAGAACAGGCCTTATGCTAAGATATCATGGATCAACACTGGCTGCAACCTTTAAAACCCATTGACTTTTTGTTGTTCATTTTTTGAACTGCTGTACTCTTCTTCCAATGTTCTATGATCAGAAAGATGTCTTTTGCTAGATAATTTGATATGACCACTCCTAAAACCTTGGCAAGTGGTAATGAGAAAACATATTTCTTTGAGCTCTATCCTTAGAGGTCCAGTCCTTTCAACATTTCTCAAAACCTGAGCAGGTGGTGTCTCAGCTCTGCTCACCAGTAAGTTCTTCTAGTTAAAGAATGATGCCTGCTATCTTCTGGCCGCACTTGATGATGTTGGTAGTTGCTTAATTTGCTACCAATGAAGCCATACACATAGAAAAGCTGACGACCGTAACCAATGTTCCTGCCAAGGGAGCTCTCTTTCCTGCTAGTACCCAAAGGGCTAATCCTCATTGTTGGCATTGCTTTCCACTGCTGCCGGAGATATCCATGCTACCACCTAAGTTATTCATTTATGTATCCATTAAATAGCTATGATCATTGATAACTTACTTTATACCAGGATTATTACTAGCACATGGATACAGTGACTGATTCCTACACTGTCCTTATGGAATTAAAAAATGCAATGTTGGATGCACTTATAAAATGTACAATGCAAGAGAGGATCCTTCAGATTTAAGGTTGAGTGGAAAGATAGATAATTCTCACTGGCTTTGTAAACTATGTTGAGGAATTTAGTTTTATTGTAAAAGTAATGAAAACCTTTAAAATTTTTCAATCCAAAGGGTGAGATGGACCAGCACCGAATTTTGAGGAACACTGTTTCGGAGTAGAAGAGCAGTTTGTAAGAAGGTTAATGGAAATGGGGAGAGCAGTTGGGAAACTGGTTTTTTTAATGCCTTTATAACTGTACTATTTTGCATTACAATTTTATTACACATATATACCACAATTTTTTGTATCTTTGTATATAAAGAATGTTGACCCCCAATTCAAGTCTTCATACATGTACTTTGTATAATGATGTCCATCACATTCCACCATCCTTGCTAATTCCTGCCCCTTCCCTTTCCCTCCGACCCCTCTTCCCTATCTAGAATTTATCTATTCCTCTCATGCTCTCCTCCCTACCCAACTATGAGTCAACCTCTTTATATCAGAGAGAATATTTGGCATTGGTTTTTGGGGGGGATTGGCTAACTTCACTTAGCATTATATTCAACAATGCCATCCATTTACCTGCAAATGCCATGATTTTGTTCTTTTTTAATGCCAAGTAAAATTCCATTGTGTATATATGGCACATTTTTTTTTTTTACCCATTCATCCACTGAAGAATATCTAGGTCGGCTCCACAGTTTAGCTATGTGAATTGTGCTGATTTAAACATTGATGTGGCTGTGTCCCTGTAATATGCTGTTTTTAAGTCCTTTGAGTAGAGTCCCAGGAGAGGAATAGTTGGATCAAATGGTGGTTCCATTCCCAGATTTTCAGTGAATTCTCTTAAAGCCTTGTATCTTCATTTAATCTAAGCCACCATCATAAATTCACATTGATACAGCACTATACCTTTTGTAACAGGGAAGAATTCATTCTTATACACAGTACCTAGGTTTTATCACCCTTCACCAAAGTAATTTTTGCAAGTCCCATTGGGTATTTATGAGAGACTAAACTTCATAGAGAACAAAAGTTTGTTTTTGTTGACTAGAAGACTATCTTAGTCCATATTATGTTGCTGAATGGGATATTTATTTAAAAAAACTAAAATAAAGTTTCATTTAGCTCACAGTTCTACAGCATGGTGCTAGCATCTACTGAGCATCTGATGAGGCTGTCTTGCTGGATCATGACATAGCAGAAGACGTCCCCTGTGAGAAAGATCAAGTTTCCTCTCATCTCTCTTTCTCTCCTTATAAAGTTACTAATGCAGTCACAGTGCTCCCACTTTCATAACCTCATCTTATCCTAATTATGTCCCAAGGACTTTACCCATAAATACCACTAAGATTATGTTGGGATTTATGCTTAAATGAGTTTTATAGGAGAAACATCCAGACTATAGCAGGGATTCAGTGTCTTTTGAGAGTTCACTTATTTGAAATATTTATAATCTTCCCAAATATACTCAATCCAGTTGTCAGATTCCCATTTTTTTTTTTTCCTGGAAGTAGTTTCTGATTTTAATTGAGAACTGGAGGTGCTTTGAGCTCTTTTTTTTTTTTTTTTTTTGAAAGAGAGAGACAGAGACAGAGAGAGACAGAGAGAGAGAGAATTTTTTATTATTTATTTTTTAGTTTTCGGCGGACACAACATCTTTGTTGGTATGTGGTGCTGAGGATCGAACCTGGGCCGCACGCATGCCAGGCCAGCGCGCTACCGCTCGAGCCACATCCCCAGCCCTGCTTTGAACTCTTACTGAAAATTTTCAAAGTGTATGATCAAACTTTAAGTCTGGTTTTCAGAATACTGATTCTATAGTTAAACTAGAGAAGAATTCCCACAAAGGCAGTTAAAAAAAAAGAAAGAAAAGAAAAGAAAAGAAAAAGAAACAAACAAGCAAACAAAAGAAAAAGAAAAAAAATTGTCCTATCTTATTTGTGAATTACAAATCTTGATTTTGTCATTTTCTTTCCATATGCTCATTGGATCAGAAAGTACAGGTATCCAATCTCTACTTGTATTCGTTGTTTTTCCCATAGTATTACATCACAAAGCAAACTTTGTCTCTCAGAGTGCTGCCTGGAAACATAATAAGTTAAATAAGAAGCTACATGTCACAAACTGCCAGTAACCTGTTATCTTTTGGTAACATTTCTAATGGTTTGAACATAATCCAATTAAATAAATAATCTAAGATTTCTATATTGACATTTCTAGGGCCTTATTTCTTAACCAAACACCATACCAGTTATGAACTAGTTAGGAAAACAACCAGTGTAAATATTTTAAGCTCAAAGAAACATAGTACAGGAAACCAGAAGCTTTCGCACACGTTGGAAGGACTGAAACCTCACCTATTGAACTCAGGTGAGATCTCTTAAGATGTAGGAAGACTCACCTCCACACCTTCATGCACTAGGGTCTCCCTTTAATAGTGTGACTCTATCTGGAAACCTGCTGTAAGAAATTAGGAGAATTGTAGTTTTCAGGGGGTTTTATCTATTATACTGATAATGAAGTATTTAGAATTAATGAGATGATACTAAGTATTAACAAAGTATATGTAACATAAATTCTTAGGTTCTGGCCTGGTTAACAGCTCATAGAGTATCCACTAGATTGGTTCCTGGTTTTTTTTTGCCACTATCCTTTTCAGATCCCTCTTTGATCCTAGTTGAATTCTCTTTCTTTCCTGAAGACCTATACATAAATACATAAAATCTCTATGTCTCTCTCCCTCTCTGTCCTTCAATCTCCCCCTCCCATCAACACATTAATATATACTGACTTTTAAGTAGGTCTAGTATATGTTTTGCATATTAACTTGCTCAGGAATCTACAATCATAAATGTCTTGTTATTTTCATAGCAGTGGTTGTCAGCTCCCTCTCTGGGCTCTTAAATCTACTCTCAGTTATCCTTCTTTTTTTTTAAATGAAAAGTTTGCAGCTAAGCAGTGTTTCCAAGGTCAAGTGAGTAAACCATACTACAGATGATGTGCCAGTCATGAAATCATTGTAAGAACAGATTAATAAGGACGGTGAGCATATTATGGAGTCATTGATATGGAAAAGGATTTATTTTCTGTTATAATTAGAAAAGAAAATCATCTGCAGATTGCATTCATGTAGAATAGAGCAATGATTTTCATTTGTAGTTCTTCCCCAGAGCTAGTTATTTTCTTATAACTTTGTCATAATATAGTCTAAAGATACCTGCACTGCCAGACCTTCCCTGGGGACCTTACATTGATCCACTACAGTAGTGATATCACCCTGATCTGGCAGAACATAATGGCAGTAAGAAGTAGTTAGTACTTCATAGATGAGGTTAAACACATGCACTTCACAGAATGCCAGATATCCTCTAGGAAGATTCAGAAACATGCCTGATAAGTGAAGGGCTTTATTGTTCCTATGGTCAGGGCAAGCCAGGATATTTGTTCCAAGAATGATAAATGTTATCCCCTGCCACAGAGAAGAAAGTACCATGTTGGTAGGATTTATTTCTACACTCAACATGTTTTAGATTTATGAATATATTGATTTGGCCAATGTATGGGGACAAGCGAAAATATGCCAGTTTTTAAATAGAGTCCAAAGCAGGTCCAGGCTACTGTGGAAGCAGCTCTGCCATCTGAAGCACAAAATCTGGCAGATCCTATATAGAATAGGAAGTATCAGGCCTGCAACAATAGCAGTGTGGAATATGTGGCAGGCCATGGTGTACGAATCCAAATAAAAGCTCTTGAATTTTGGAGTATGTCCATGCCACAGGTGATGGAGAATTTTCTTTTTGATAAGCAGCTCCTGATATGATACTAGGTCCTGGTAAAATGAAGTGTCAGAACTTTCAGATCATAAATTCAGATGAGCCCAGCAGCACTTCATGGTAAGATGGAAATAGCAGATAGAGCATTTGGTCCAAGAAGAATCATGGGACATTAAGAAGCTACATGAATGAGTTCTCAACCCAGAACTATGTTCCTGTTGTATTAGCATGACCCCCTCAGATCATGTTTCTGGTTCTACAGGGGTTTTATATGAGCATCTGAGGGAATAAGAAAATGCCAGAACCTGATTTGTATAGAAGTCAGTTCAGTATGTAGGTGTAATTCTTAAAACTGATAGTCACTGAACTAGGTCCACATCCAGACTTGATAATAAAAGTAAATGGGAAGGAAATGTCTTCCTGATTGTGGGATGGGAGGAATCTAATCAATTACTTTGTATGGAAGTAAACTTGACTTTGAAATAAGAATATATAAATTCATGAACAGTGAAAACAACCTACTTTTTTTGATGAGAGCTCTGGAAAAGGAATATTTGAAGTTCAACAAAGATATCTGGTCTAGCATTTTAGAGATAGGCTTACTTCAGTAGAAAGCATGAAATGCTAAGATATTTCTATTATAAGTTAACAGGCTAGAAATCTTCAGCTGCATAAAAGGAAGACTGAATGTAGACTGATTGGTTGGCCCTTTGATGGTAGTATGCAAATGGAGTGGTCAAAATTATAATGTTAGAGGCTATATTGGTCATAACTGCTATAGACAGAGGTCTATCAGATTTGACTCCTTCTTATCAAAGCACATCTATCTTTGGTTATCTCTGTGGGTCCAGCCTCTCAGCAACAGAGACCAATCTTAAACCACTTACATGACATTATTCTGCAAGGAAACCAAACTGTACTTGTTAGCAAGTGGACTACATTGAGCTCATTCAATTCTGAAAGGGCCAGTAGTTTATCTTCCCTGAGATAATGCCTGTCCTGAGTGTTGGGTTTTTTCCCCTGCCAATAGCATCTCAACCAGTACCATTGTCCAGGAACTTAGTGAATATTTGATCCACAGGTATAGAATGCTGAATAGCATAGCATCTGATCAGAAGGTCCATTTTGTAGTGAAGAAGGTGTTGTCATGGGGCCCATGTCCACAAAATTCATTCATCATACCACATATTGCAGTACCCAGAAGCATCCTGCATCAGATATTATGAGAAAAACCTATAGAGAACAGAACTAAAGTGTTATTTTAGAGACAATACTGTGAATGCGTGAGTTAATTTCTTTCTTGATACAGCATATACATTTAATCAAATATTATTTTCCTTATAGGAAGAAAGCATAGGTCCAAAAGCTGATGGTGACAGCAACTATGACCCCATTTACTACTGGCTCCAATAGTCTATCGAGGGAGATTTAGCAACCTGTTCTCAATACTCTGACTATACAAATTTGAGATTCCTAGCCCTCATAAAAGCCATGTTGTTGCCAAAAGATGCAAGATATGAAACTAAAAGTTATAGCTACGATCAAAGAATTTGGCTTCCCTGTCCTGGAACCAACAGACTAGAGAGGAATCAAGATCTTGACAAAAGTAACTGATTGAAAAACTCTAATGGTGTGCAGAAATATGTATGAAACCCATCTGATTCACTTGGATGCTTCCTGGCATATTCTTTGATCAACTGTCACTGTTGGAAACGTGCGGCAAACCCAGACCCAGAAGGGCTTACTTCTTAGAATGCTTTTAGGTACTGAGTTGATTGCAAAGATGAGGGTAATTTAGAAAGGAGTGGAAGAAGGAGTAGATGAATACCACTTGTGGACTGAAAACCACCTGTAGCAATAAAAGACACCATATCACCACTAACCTCCCTGTTGAAGTTTTACACATGGAACCATAAGGAGCTGTTATGGTTTAGATATGAGGTGTCCTCCAAAAGCTCACATGTGAGACAATATAAGAAGAGAGAGAGGTGAAATGATTTGGTCACAAGACCCTTAACTTAACCAGTGTATTAATCCCCTGATAGAGATCAACTGGTGGTAGGGTGTGGCTGGAGGAGGTAAGTTCACTGCAGGTGTGCCATTGGAGTATATATCTTGTCCTTCTTGACAGGAGCTCCCCCTCTCTGCTTCCTGGTTCTATGTTCCCAGCCGCTTTCTCCCATCACACACTTCCACCATGATGTTCTGCTCACCTTGAACCCCAAGGAATGAAGCCAGCTCTCTGTGGACTGAAATCTCTGAAAATGTGAGCACCAAATAAGCTTTTCCTCCTCTAAAATTGTTGTGGTCAGGTCTTTTGGTCACAGCAACAAACAAGCTGACCCAAAAAGGAGCTGTTCGCTAAACCTGCCTTAAGAAGTGGATTGGGTGGGGCACACAGTGTCCTCTGACAATAATGTAGATGTGCCCCTCACATCTGGTCCAGAGAGATTATTATGGGGAGCAAAAATGAATGAAAGGTGCACCATCAGTGTTTGGCCAAGGCTGTGCTTCCCTGGATTATTCTTACCAAAGACGAACTTGGAAGACCACTAAAAGGTCAGAAAGCCAGTGCATTCTGACCTCCCACAAATATTTTCTTACGTAAAATTTGCTTGAAGATTCTCCTTTGTTCTAGACCAAACTTAGAACCATACTTTTATTTTTGAGTTGCTTCCAATCTGATTCTTTCTACATCCTCTTCTTTCACAGAGGTCAGACCTGCTCAGCAGTCTAAAGATCTACCTTGCCTATACCTGCCCCTTTCCTGTTATCATGCCCAAACATTTTCATCCTCCCCACAAATGTTTTGTATATGTTATCCTATATTACCATCTGCTTCTTGAAGAATCTAAACAGACGTAAGAACATCCCAAACAGAGGGATAGTAATTTGCTAAAGCTTAATGTTGAGATAAAATTAAGCTAATGGCTCCCTCTAATTCACCATAACTAATTCCAGCCTAATGTGGTAATAAAAAAAAATGTGCTCAAGATACATAAGACTTTTGAGGAATGGAAAGACTAGGAAAATCAGTTGAGATCTAATTTGGAATCAATATTTCATCATGCTCCCAGACCAATAAAATTGATTCAAGCTTGCCTTTTCTCATAGTGCCATTGAGAACTTTGCCCTTAAGTCTTATCAACCAGTAAAAGTAAATAATAGACAAATTTTCTCCTTGAAAATAGAAGGAATACAATTATTTTTTCTTTACATTTTCAGTTTGGTTTTCTCAGGTATATATTGTACGAGAGGTGAAAAATATAAAGATTCTATATTGTTTTGAGAGATGTTGAAAATAATTATGGTCATTTTTATACTCTTCACAATTCCCAATAACTATTTGCTTAAGTATTCAGGAAATCCTATGATAAGAAATTCTTTTGTTTTGAATTTCTTGAATGGAATTCCATAATGTTTTTGCTTTTGTTTTGCTATTATACTTGCAATATTGAGTTCCAGTTGTTATTGCATATTGCAGCACAATTCACAATAGTCAAGGTAGGGAACCAGTTCAAGTGCCAAACAGCAGATGACTAAATATGCAAAATGTGGTACATATATACAATGGAGTTTACTCAGCCATAAAGAAGAATGAAATTATGTCATTTGCTTGTAAATAGATGGAACTAATGAACATTATGCTTAGTGCAATAAGTCAGAGCACAAATGTTTTCTCTCATATGTGGAAGCTAGAAAAACAGAAGGAAAGAAGTTGGGGATCCTATAAAACTACAAAGGAGAACAGTGGAGTAGAGAAAAGGAATAGAGGGGGAGGAGGAGAAATAAGACAGGGGAAAATCTACAGCAAGAAATTGACCAAATTATACTATGTACATGTATGAATATATCACAATGAAGTACAAATTAAAAATAAATAAATAAATTGGTGGAGGACCAGTAGAGTAGAAGAAGGAGGCCAGAGGAAGGGAGGATGGGAGGGAAAGTTGAGGTACTAGGGACTGAAATGAAGCAGATTGTACATAATGCATGTATGAATATGGCAAAATGACTCCTGCTATTATGTATAACTATATAGTAAAAATATGCAAAAAAAAGAATTTCTAGAGAAGCAAAAGAGGTAGTGTTCCACTGCTTTCTGTAATGTTTATAGGAAAAAAAATTATAAACATTCCTGATATTATTTTGAAAAAGGAAATACTTTTTCAACTAAGTGCTTTTTTCCAGAGCTGTCTTCAGGCTGTCAACTACAAATGGATTGTGGTTAAAACAATAAACATCTAAACTTTCCACTTAATAATAAGGCTGTCTCTTCATTTGGCAAGTGATATTTAGCTGGGTGTGTAGCTTAGTGGTAGAGCACTTTTGCCTAGTCTGCTTAAGACACTGGGTATAATCCCCATTACTACAAAAATTAATTAATTAACCACATAAATAAAAATTTACATATATTCTATGTACAAATGTAATAAAGTTCTCTCTCACTTTTGTGAAAAATTATTTATCTGCATCGTGCTCCTTATATGCTGTTAAATTTTTGCACTATTAATTCTGAACCCAATTTCACAATTTAAGATTTCTATGACATTACTTGTTTTTGTACCAGGGATTGAACCCAGTGGTGCTTAACCAGTGAGCCAAATCTACAGTTCTTTGTTATATTTTATTTAGAGACAGGGTCCCCCTGAGTTGCTTTAGGACCTCGTTAAGTTGCTGAGGCTAGCTTTGAATTTTCGATCCTCCTGCCTCAGCCTCCCCAGCTGCTGTGATTATAGGTATGCCCTACCATGCCTGGCCTTTATGAACTTATTGTTTGACTATGTTGGTCAATAACTATGTTGATTATTAGTGTTTATTTATCTTCATTCATTCATTTTGGAGACAATTAGTATCATATAATTTGTTCAAACTTACATATCGTACCTTTTTGGTTATTTTGTCATCACGTATTTAGACTAGTTCTTTAAAAACATTAATCAGTACCATTTGCCCAGTTAAGAAAAGATTCCTTAGTTTGACATTCGAGATCTAATAATATGAATGTACTATTATTCTAGATTTACTTTCAGCCTTTGGTATTTACTCTGTACGACACCAAGTTAATTATCTTTCTTCCTTTTTTTTTTTTTAACTTTTTACACATGTGTGACTGAGTTTAAAGAAGACTAAAATCCATGGTCATACACCAAATTATATGTGTTATGTTAGAGTGCCTAAAATCATATAGTGAGACTAAGTAAAATGCAAATTTTAGCCCATTGCCTCAAAGATTCTATTTAGTAACTCTTCTCTGAGGCCTAGGAATCTATTTCATTTGTTTGCTTCATATTCTTCCTTTTTATTTTAATATGTTTGAGACTAATGTTAAAGTTCAATTTTTTCAATTTTTTAAAATAAAAATTATATGTTTTTCCCATTTTGTTCCATTGTTCCAGATGTTTAACCCCTACGAAAACTTAAATTTAGCAACAAATATACACCTTATAGTAACCTTGAAATAATTTTTGAATATTATTATATTTACAAAATTTGAAAGTTGGGATTTAATGGGTTATATTAAATGTTTTCAGATACAAATACAAATACATTGTGAAATAATAAAGTAACTAGAATAACTCATGTCATAGAGTTTACTTTCTGTGCAAGGTTGAGAACACACTAGATTTTACTGTCAGCAAGTATGAGTATAGAATACAGTATTGTTAGCTAGAGTCACTGCCATACATTAGATCATCTAAATGTATTTATCCTACACAATTAAGTTTTGCACATGTTAGCCAACACATCCCTCTTTCCCTGCCCTGGTAGCCAACATTTTATTCTCCACTTTCCCAATTCAGCTTTCTGAGATTTCACATAAAAGTGAGTCATGCAGTATTTGTCTCACTTTGCATGATATCTTCCTTGTTCATCTATGTTACTCCAAAAGGCAGTTTCCTTTTTGCTTAGGATGAATAATATTTTACTGCATTTATAAACATAGATATATATGTAGATATACTTGTTTATTCATAAGCCTGCTGACCATTTGTAGGTTTTCTTTGGGAAGTGTCAATGAAGGAAGGTCATGTGTCTTTTTTTTTTTTTTTTTTGGTACCAGGGATTGAACCCAGGGGTACTTAATCACTGAGCCAGAATCATATCCCTAGCCCCCTTTTTTTTTAAATTTTGAGACAGAGTCTCCTTAAGTGACTCAGGTCCTCGCCAAGATGCTGAGGCTGGCTTTAAACTTGCAATCTTCCTGCCTCAGACCCAAGAACCTTTAAGTTACTAGGCCTGTACCACCACAGCTAGCTCATTTGTCCATTTTTAAAGTAGATTTTTATTTGCTTATTTTTATAATTAGGTTGCACTAGTTCCTTATATATTTTAGATATTAATATCTTGTTATATGTATAATTTACAAATATTTTCTCCTATTCTCGTATTGTCCATTTCACTCTATCAATTGCTTCCTTAGCTGTGCCGCAGCTTTGGGTGTCATATCTAAAATCATTGCCAAAACCCAAATCAAGGAGATTTTTGCCTATTTTTTTTCCCTAAGTGTTTTGTACTTTCAGATCTTAACATTTAAGTCTTCCCCGACCCTCTGTCCCATTTTGAGTTGATTGTTATATGTGGAATAATATGAATTCATTTTCATTCTTTTGCATATAGATATCCAGTTTTCCCAAACATCCTATTTGTTGGCAAATATTTAGTCATAAAAATTCCTTATTAACCATTTTATTTCTGAATTATTCATTGTAATAACTCTTCTTTATTTGACTTCTGTTTTTTTTCTCAGTCTAGCTAAAGGTTTGTCCATTTTATTTTTTCACAAAATTGATTCTTATTTTTGTTGACTCCCCCCACTATTTTTTAAAATTCTCTATTTCTAATTTAATGTTTGTTATTTTCTCCCTATTGAGAACATTGTTTTTATTTTTTTTCAAGTCTAGTTCTTTAAATCTTTTTTTATAATTGATTACCTGTATTTTAAATATGATTGGCTTAGTTTCACATTTACATACTTTAATTTTACTTTTTTATTTTTCCATAGATTCCATCAAGAATACTTTTATTATATAGGTATCATATGCACACTTTGCTTTGGGGAACATTTACATGTACGGAGTTCAATTCAGAGAAATGCAAATTAAAACTACTCTAAGATACCATCTCACTCCAGTAAGAATGGCAGCTATTATGAAGTCAAACAACAACAAGTGCTGGTGAGGATGCGGGAAAAAGGTACACTCATACATTGCTGGTGGGACTGCAAATTGGTGCAGCCAATTTGGAAAGCAAGATTCCAAGATTCCTTGGAAAACTGGGAATGGAACCACCACTTGACCCAGCTATTCCTCTTCTCAGACTATACTCAAAAGACCTAAAAACGGCATACTATAGGGACTCAGCCACATCAATGTTTATAGCAGCACAATTCACAATAGCTAGACTATGGAGCCAACCTAGATGTCTTTCTTTAAATCTTAATGTTAGGATGTTGTTTGAAATCATTATTTTTTTAAAAAATTAGGCATTTATTGCTATAAATTTTACTCTTAACCCTTCTTTTGCTATACCCCATAAGTTTTGGTATCCTATGTTTTCACATTTGTTAGTCTTGAGATAATTTTTAAATTGTCTTTTGATTTCCACTTTGACCTAATGGTTACTTAAGAGTACATTGTATAGTTTAGATGCATTTATGAATTCCAATTTTCTCACTATTAGTGATTTATGTTTTCATTTGATTATGTTCTAGAAAGGCACTTGGAATGTTTTTGCTTGTGTGTGTGTGTGTGTGTGTGTGTGTGTGTGTGTGTGTGGTAGGGGTATTTGCTAGAGATTGAACCCAGGGAAGCTTTATCTCTAAACTGTATTCCCAGCCATTTTTATTTTTTATTTTGAAACAAGGTCTTATCAAGTTGCTGAGATTGTCCTTGAACTTATGATCTTCCTTTCTTTGCCCCCCTAGTCAAAGGTGTACACCACTGCATTTTGTTGCTATTAAATTTTTTGACTTGTTTTGTGGTTACCATGTAATCTGTTCTTGAGAATATTTAATAAGAACTTGACAGAACTGTGTATTTTTCTGCTGATGGCTGGAAAGTTCTAGATGTCTGTTAATTCCATGTGGTCTATAATGTTGTTTGATTCAACTGCTTATTAATTTCTGTCTGAATGTTCATGTATTATTTAAATAGTACATTGGAATAATCTACTATTAATATAATGCTGTTAAGTTTCCCCATTAGATCTGTTAATATTTGCTTTGTGTATTTAGGTAATGATGGGTGCATATATATTTATGATTACTATTTTTCCTGCCATTTTATATGCTATATGGTATATTCATATAGCATACAGCATGTATGATATATTCATATATGCACATTGTTATTTGTATTCTTGATGACTGCTACTCTAATGAATGAGATAAAATCTCAATGTAGATTTGATTTTCATTTCCCTTACTAAGAAAGACAATGAACATTTTTTCATATATTTGATCATTTTATAATATCTTTCATTTTTAGAGAATTTTTGACTTAAGTTTATTTTGCCTAAAATAAGTGAAGCCAACCATTATCTTTTGCTAACCATTTGTGTGGAAATTATTTTTCTAACACTTCACATTGAGGCTATGTGTGATCTTTATGCCCACCTTATATTGTCATATATATATTGTATATATATAGTCACATATATATGTATTAATAATTGGTATACCTTAACAAATTGTTGTTGCCATAGATTACTTTAATATCTTTGTGATTTAATCTTTGTCAGATATACAGTTGATTTATACACTGCTTTACCGTATTAGTGTTTTGAGTTTGATGATGTACTTAGACTTACCAAAGAGTTTTTACTCACATACAAGTTCATGCTACTAATTAGCATACTATTCCTTAAACCTGATGAACTCCCATTAGCATTTTTTATGAGGGAGATCTAGTGGATAAACATGGAATTCACATGATATATTCATACATGAACATTTTTATTTATATTCTTCATGACTGATACTGTAATGAGTGAGATAAAATCTCAGTGAAGCTTTGATTTGCATTGCCCTTACTAAGAAAGACAATGAACATTTTTTCATATGCTTGCTGGCTCTTTGTATTTCTTTTGAGAAATGTGTATTTTGTTCATTTGCCAATTTATTGATTGTTTCTTTTCTTTCTTTTTTTTTTGGTGTTAAGTTTCTTGAGTTCTTTATATATTCTAGATAGTAATCTTGTCAGAAGAGTAACTAGCAAAGATTTTCTCCCACTCTAGGCTCTCTCCTCACATTCTTAATTATTTCCTTGGTTTTGCACAAACCCTTTGATACCATCCCATTTATTAAATTTTGGTATGATTTACTGAGATTGAAGGGTCCTACCAAGGAAGTAATTTCTGAACCTATATGTTGGAGTGTTTTTTTCTAGCAGTTTCAGATTTTCTGGTCTAATTCCTAGGTCTTTGATCTGCTTCAGTTGATTTTTGTAGAAGGTGAGACATACAAATTTAGTTTCCTTCTTCTATATGTGCATATCCAGGTTTTTTTTTTTTAGCATCACTTGTTAAAAAAGCTTTTTTTTTTCTATTGTATGTTTTTGGCAACTTTATCAAGGATCAAATGACTGTTATCTCTATGTTTTTTTTTTTTAACCATTAGACTATGTGTCTGTTTTTAGGCCAGTACTATGCAGTTTTTGTCATTGTAGCTCTGAAGTATAATTTGAAACTGGGTATTATGATGCTTGTAGCTCTGCTCTTATTGCTCAGAATTGTTTTGGGTATTCTGGATCTTTTATTCTTCCACATGAAATTTTGGCCTATTTTTATAGTTCTGTGAAGAAAGTTTTTTCTGTTTAATTAATGAATTTGCATTGAATTTGTGACTTGTTTTTGGTAATATGGCTATTATAACAATATTCTGCCTATTCAAGAGTGTGGGAGGTCTTTCTGTCTTCAAATGTCTTCATTTTCTTTCTTCGGTCTTCTATAATTTTCATTGTAGAATTCTCTCACCTCCTAATTTAGATTTATTCCCAGGCATTGTATTTTTTGAAGCTATTATGAATGGGATTATTTTCCTGATTTCTTTATCACTGATTTCATTTTGGGCATATAGAAAAATGTATTGATTTATGTATGTTGATTTTGTATCTTCCTACTTTGCAAAATTTGTTCTTCTAATCAAAGTTTTCTGGTGGAAGTTTTTGGATCTTCTCAGTGTAGTATCATGTCATCTATAAACAGTGATAATTTGACTTCTTCCTTTCCTATTTGTATTTAGTTTATTTCCTTCTTTGGCCTAATTGCTAAAATGGCAAGTATTCTACCAAATAGGAGTGTTGAGAATGGATATTTTTGTCTCACTCTTGTTTTTGTTTGTTTGTTTGTTTTAATTGTTTTGTACTTGTAGATGGACAGAATGCCTTTATTTTATTTGTTTATTTTTGGGTGGTGATAAGGACAAACCCAGTTCCTTACACATGCTAGGCAAGCAAGCACTCTGCCACTGAGCTACAGCCCCAGCCCTTATTCTTGTTTTTAGGGGAAATTTTTTCAGTTTTTCCCCAATTTGAGGTTGACTTTTGGTGTTTCATATATAACTTTTATGAAGTTGAAGTAAATTCTTTTTATCCCTAGTTTTCTCAACATTTTCATATGACTGCGAGCCAAATTTTGTTAGTCTTTTTGTGTATCTATTGAGATGATTATGTGATTTTTTTCCCTATTTATCTGATGTATTTTATTAACCAATTTACATATTTTGATATCTTTGCATTGCTAGAATGAAATCAACTCGATCTTCTTGATGTTTTTGAATGCAAATGATTTATATTTTATGAAGTATTTTTGCATCTATATTCATCATTGATATTGGCCTGTAGCTTTCTTTCTTAGACATATTCTTATCTGATTTTGGTATCAGAGTCATAATGGCTTCATAAAATGTATTTAGCAGCATTTCACCCCATTCTATTTAATGAAATTATTTGGCAAACATTGGCATGGATGCTTCATTGGAGTCTAGAAGAATTCAGCTGAGAATTTTCTAGTCCTGGCTTTTTTGTTGTTGTTGTTGTTGGAAGATGTTGTTGAAAAATGTTGGAAGATGAATCCTTGGTATTTTTTAACTCCTATTTTGTTAATTTTGGCTCTGTTATTAATAATTTCCTTTCTTCCAATGATCTTTTGAAATTTTTTCTTGTTTTTATGAAACCCAAAGATGGATTATTAGGTTATTTATTTGGAATTTGATTTTTTATTATACATTCATAGCTGTAAACTTTTCTCTTAGAACTGCCTTCATACTTTCTCCAAAATTCTGGCATATTTTACCTCTATTTTCATGTGATTCATGAAATTCTCAAATTTCTACTCTGATTTCTTCTACTCATCACTAAGAAATATAGTTTCAATTTTCATATGTTTATGTAGTTTTTTATGTCTGAACTCTCTTTACTGATTCTATGTCTGGATGACCTATCCATTGTTGTGAGAGGCGTGTTGAAATCACCCAGTATTATTGCACTGGGATTTAGCTGAGATTTAATGTAAAGTAGTGTTTGTTTTATACAATTAGGTGCACCAATACTTGAGTCATAAATATTTGTTATCATTAAATCTTGTTGGATTGTCCATTTTACTAGCATGAAAAAGACTTTCTAGGTGTCTTATGATTAATTTTGGCTTGAAGTCTCCTTATCAGGTATGAGATTCAATATTTTACCTTGCTTTGGGGCATTTGCTGTGGAGTATCATTTTCTAGCCCTTCACTCTAAGATGTCTTTTCGAAGAGGGGGGTCTTTTGCAGGCAACATATAGTTTGGTCTTATTTTGTAATTCACTCTGCCAGTCTATGTGTTGTAATTGGAGAACTGAGGCATTTAAATTCAGTGTTATTATAGAGATTTTTATTATATCCATCCATTTTATTTCTAATGTTTAATTCAGTCATAATTCTCATTAATTTAACTACTATTTCTAATTAGATTCATCCTTTCCTAAGCTCTGGAGTTTGTTTGTAACATCTTCTGTGTGGAAGATTTCCTTAAGGATTTTCTGCAATGTTAGTTTAGCAGTTATGAGTTCTTTATTTTTTCATATCTTGGAAAATTTTTATTTCTTATTCAATTTTGAAACATAGCTTTATTGAATACAGTTATTTGCTTGCAGTTCTTTTTTCTTTCATTGTTTCAAAGCAACACAATGTTCAAACCCTCCTTGATTTTCATGTTTTTATTAAGATATAAGATGTTGTTCTGATTGATTTTTCTCTAAATGTGGTGTAGTGTTTTCCTGAGACTGTTGAAATAGTTTATTCTTCTTCTGAATATTTTGCATTTTAATTACAATATGTCATGGAGAAGGTTCTTTTTTGATCTTCTCTATTTGGGGTTCTAAATGCCTCCTGAATCTGGATATCCATCTCATTTCCAAGGTTTTAATTTTTTCTGTTGCTATATTACTGAAAAAGTCATCAATGCTATTGATCAGTATTAGTGATTCTTAATTTTGAACTCTTAATGCTCTCTCCAATTTATTGTATGTTTAATGTCTCTTTTTTCTTCTTTCTTTGTTTTTAACTTTTTTTTAGTCGTCTTAATGTCAAATCTGTATAAGTCCTCTTAAAGACCTGAAATTGTCTTGTATTTCCTCACACTTATTAATGAGACTTTTAACTGAAATTTATTTGATTTCTTTTAAGTCTTTCATTTCCAGGATTTCTATCTGATTCTTTTCTAGAATCTCTTGTCTCTTTATTGAAATCCCCTATTAGATCCTGTTTTCTCTCTCTTAGATGATTTCTTAGATCTTCTTTTAGTGTATTGATCATTTTAACATTCAGTTATTATAGAGATTTATTTTTACTGCTCATGGATTCAGTTATTAGGTTTTACAAACTTTTGGAGGCATCTTGTTGGCCTCTTTTCTCATATTTTCTGAGTCTATGATTGCATATTTGTTGAAATGGGATTCCTGTTCTTCTTTTATGTGGGGATCATTTGATGCAGAGTTACCTCTTCATAATAAGCCTTTAGTTGAGTATATACCTTAACTTTAATACATCCAATCAGCGTATTCAAAGTATTACATTTAACCACTGGAACCAATATGAGAGAAAAGAGTAACTGCCATAATATTTGGTAATTGAAGAGAAAAACATGAATCAAGGTATTCTATAAAAGTTATTACTACAAACTCTGCAATTATATTAACTAAAGAGAAAAATGGACAGCAAATAATATAAAATATGCTAAAAAGATTAATTGTTGGCTTGGCATGTGGCTAAAGTAATAGAATGTTTCTGCTTGCCTAGCACATAAAAGGCATTGGGTATGATCCTCAGTAAAAATAAATAAATAAAATAAAGGCAAACAAGTTTTTAAAAGATTGTTAGTGAGGTTACATGGAATTACATGGAAAGATGGGATTAACATAAAGAAAATGGAAAAAGGTAAGAGAAAGTGTAGGGGAATGAAAGGAAACAGAAGATATAATTAGAAGAAAACAAAGAATGAATGAATGGAAAAGTGAATAAGATGGAAGAGAAAAGAAGTATCGAGAGAAAAATCCAATTAATTGAAAAAATACATAAAATTGGAATTCTGGCAAAACATAAAATGTGGATAAACTAGTTTACATAAATTTTTGAAACTGACAAAGTCACTTAAACAGGAAATTCTGAGTTACTTTCATTGCTTAAAGATTGTAAACTATGAATAAATAGAATGAATAAATATGGTATCTTGGGTGGGATCTAGGACAGAAAATAATATTAAATAGAAACTTAATAAAACTTAAATAATATTAAATAAAACTTAATAAACTTAATAATCTGAGTAAAGCACAACTTTAGATATTAATAATGTATAAAATAATAGTTCATTTACTATTACAACTGTAACATACTAACATATGATGTCAGTAGTAGGGAAGCCTAGTATGCATACATACTCATTCTCTGTTCTAACCTCACAACCTCTCTATAAAGCCCAAACTATTCTAAAATATAGTTTTTTGTTTTGTTTTGTTTTGTATTATTTTGGTACTAGGAATTGAACTCAGGGGCACTTGACCACTCACTGAGCCACATACCCAGCCTTATTTTGTATTTTATTCAGAGACAGGATCTCTCTGAGTTGCTTAGTGCCTCACTTTCACTGAGGCTAGCTTTGAACTCCTACCTCAGACGCCCTAGCTGCTGGGATTATGGGTATGCACCACTATGCCCCACTTAAAATAAAGTTTATTTTAAAAAAATGTTTAAGAAAATGCATTTTTAACCTTATAGCATTAACAAAAACATAAGTATTCAGGATATAATTTAGAATAAATTTATTGTAACTAGTTATGTTATTTTAAAATGAAACCTAGTTATAAAACTATAGAATGCAAAGACTTTTACAGTCTTCTGAATCAGAAAATATGAAGACATAAAATCCCATAGTTAGAAAAGTCTATCATTTTCAATTATACTGTTATGACACCCTTCAAACACATCCTAGACATTATATATATATATATAATATATATATTATATATATATATGTAAAAATATTTATATAAGAGATTTTACACATATTTTAAAGCAGGAAGCTAGTCAGTGTTAAAAAAAAACACATTTAATCTTTGCCAAACTAAAATTCTTATAGGCATACTTCTGTTTATTATATCTTTTTAAATTCATAAGAGCTATAACATTAGGAAACTCTATTCCAATAAATTTTAAAATTTCTAGAATTTTATGAGGACATTAAGCTTTCTAATAATCCCATGAGTTTTAAATTGAAAAAAACAAATTTAAAAATTTTAAAGAAAATCAATAAAATAGGGGGTTTTTTTTGAGTGTGTGTGTGAAATTTTTTCAAAATCAGAGATAAGTGCACTCGTGTTGCAAATACTAAATTGAGAGTAAAGGTTACCTTGAACTCACAAATTTTCTCTGAAATAATGCATGTTTTCCAGACTTGCGGAGGATTCTTTAAGGATAGAGTTTTTTGAACATGTCTATTACTGTGAATAGATGGTACAGGGTGTCATATCCAGCTGTAACCACCTTTAATTTTGTGCTGACATTTCTACAGCTAATGAATCAGGCCCATGGTATGTAATCAACATATAATCGAATATTAATAAAAAGTGGAGAGAAACCCATCTACTTATGTCATTTTAATCAGGTTGTCATTTCATGAAATGATGGATTGTTAATATCTGACTTCCCCCTAATTTTGAAAGCTTTTTCATATGATTAATGTCACATACAATCAACTCCCTAAAAACTTTGTGAGAATATTTTCTTATAAATTATAGTATATTTTGACCTACTGCAGATTCTTTGTAAAACCTGTTCTAGGCTGTCAATATTATTTGTAAAAAATGGCAAAGTCCTGCAGTAGCATATTTTCTATTTTAATGAAATAAACTATGGGTATTAAAATTTTAAGTATGAGTGACAGGTAATGCCATTTTCCATGCATGATAAGTGATTATTGTTATTAATCTGTGACATAAATACCCTTCATGCTATGTAACCTTATTTTCAGCATAATAAAAATCTACTCAGTATTTGTATCAGTCAAAATTGTCATGCTTGTGCAGCGGTAGCATAACAGTTTAAAATTTCAGTGGCTAAATCAATTAAAAGTTTATTCCCTACAATCCAAATCCCATTTTGACTCAACTTCACCTTCACTCTCAGATTCATCCTTGCAAGACTCCACCCTCTGGGATATTTGTTTGCCATCTCAAAGGGAAAGGAAATTCAGAGGGTCTCACAACAGCACTTTAATACTCCAATTCACAATGAGACATATAATTTTTACCTCTAGCCACCTACTGATCAGCACTAGTTACATGACCCATATGAATAAAAGAAGAATGTGTAGTGGTCCCCAAGACCACATTTGGTCTTGGTAATTTTCTAGAAGGTCTCACAAGCATATAGTTGTACTCATGACTTGTAAAAACATAAAAAGAAAAATGAAGAAAGAGAATAAATGTATGGGGTCATGTCAGGAGTAATCCAGGAATAAGCTTCCAAGAGTCTTTTCAAGTAGAGTCATACAAAGCATTCCTAATTTCTACAACAGTGAGTTCTGACAAAACATGCCAAATGTTGTCTACCAGAGAACATCATTAGAGACTTAGTGCTCAGGGTCTTTAATGGAAGTTGCTCACAAAGGTACCTACTGTCTAGAACACACTGAATCCAGATTCACACAAAAAAAGCCAAGTCTGAGTATGGAAAACTCCCATTATCATTTAATTCTTGACTAGCAACATAGTAAGAACCAAACATCAAGAGGCCATTCACATTCTAAACATGCAAGCAGGTCACTCTCAGATAATAATTTCAGATCTGTTATGTTAAGTATTTTCTGCACAGGTAGTATGAAAGTTTAAACTCTACCATACCCAGAAAATGGGATAAGTGAATCCAGATAATCACTAAGACCGCTTCACTATTAACTAATTATAATACTAGGAATAATCAAAATGGGATTGCATGAACTTACAATGGTTTTGATTTCTCTGAATAATGTTTTAGCAAAATATAGTCGAATTTTTAAGAAAAATCGGAAGTCTTTGATAGCAAAATCTTGTGGTATAATTTTTTCTATATTGACCAAAACTATAACTCCAAAAGAATATTAATATTTCATGCTATTTCAGTAAAAAAGGTAGAAGAAAATGGTAAAACTCATAGCCTTTGTTCAAAAATATCTATCAATATTTATATTACATGTGTGCATGCTGCATATGTGTATATATACATTAGTATATATATATAGGTATACATATATATTTGCTTGCATATATGTTGGATATTTTGTGAATGTTATAAAAATGAGTGTAAACTAATTTAATCTTGTGAAGGGAAGAAAGGCTTAGTGTATGCAATGAAAATTGCTTGTTTATATATAATTTATTCAATTTGATATTTTATCCTACTAATATGTCACTTTTAAATTAAATTAGATTTTTGAAGTTCATTAGGAAGGATAAATACATAAAAATTTCTTCAACATTAAAATATATAAAGCTTCTTATTATTAACTCATACTGGTTAAAGAATAGATGATTAAAAAGAACCAAAAAACAGAACATATTAAATACATAACTCAGATGGGAGTTAGTACATGATGCATACGTTTAAATTGTGGTATAGTATACGATGATGAGGAAAATTTCTGTGTTCAAACAAAAGTCAGAAAAGTACCTTTTTCTGTCAACCTGTCATTTGCTTATCTCCTAGGCCCCACAATAGTTGTTTGTTGCCCCCAAATTTCAAATAATTACTCTGAAGCTTCATCATCGATAGGTACAACCATTAACCTTTCATATTTATTGTGCTAGATCCTAGACCACCACCTATTTTTAAAATTTACTTGTTCTTTTAGATATAAGTGACAATAGAGTATATTTTGACATATTTATATAGACCTGGAGTATATCTTAGAGATTAATGCTCTAATTAGTATCCCAGTGTTGTGGTTTTTTATGCTGTGGAGATTCATTGTGTTGTATTCATATGGACATAGGAAAGTTATATCACATTCGTTGCATTATCTTTCCTACTTTTATCTCTCTTCCTTTCCCTTTATTCCCCATGTCAAATCCAGTGAACTTCTCTTCCTCCTTCCTCCCATGCCTTGATGTGTGTTAAAATCCAAAAAATCAGAGAGAATATTTGACCTTTAGTTTTTTGGGATTGGCTTATTTCACTTAGCATCATAGTCTCCAGATTCATTCATTTACCCACAAATCTCATAGTCAATTCTTTTTATGGCTGAGTAATAGTCCATAAAATATATATACATACACCACGCGCACACACACACACACACACATATACATACCACATTTTAAAAAATCCATTTATCTGTTGAAGGGCACTTAAATTGATTCCATAACTTAGCTCTTCTGAATTGTGTTGCTATAAACCTTGATGTGGATGAATCCCTATAGTATGTTGAATCCCTATAGTATGTTGATTTTAAATCCTTTGGATGTATACTGAGGAGTGAGACAGCAGGGTCAAATGGTGGTTCCATTCATAGTTCTTTGAGGAATCTCCATACTGCTTTCCAGAGTGGTTGTACCAATTGCAGTTCTGTCTACATTGTATTAGTGTATCTTTTCCCCCCACATCTTTGCCAACATTTATTGATACTTGTATAGTTCATAATTGCAATTCTGGCTGGATTAAGATGAAATCTCAATGCAGTTTTAATTGGCATTTCTCTTAACGCTAGAAATGTTGATTCTGTTTTCTTACATTTGTTGACCATTTGTATTTCTTCTTCTGTGAAGTGCCTGTTCGGTTCCTTTGCCCTTTTATTGATTGGATTATTTGCTTGTTTGGTGTTAATTCGGGGGGTTCTTTATGTATCCTGGAGATTAATTCTCTAATCTGAAGTGGTGGCAAGGATTTTTTCCTTTCTGTACTCTTTGTTCCATACGTTTATTATTTCCATTGCTGTGAAGAAGCTTTTTTATTTTAATGCCATCATATTTATTGATTATTGATTTTACCTCTTATGCTTTAGGAGACTTCATGATGGAGTGTTGTTCTACATTTACATCTAGTAAGTATAGGGTTTCTGGTCTAATACCTAGGTCTTTGATCCACTTTGAGTTGAGTTTTGTTTAGGTGAGAGATAGGGGTTAAATTTCCTTCTGCTATTTATGGGTTTCCCATTTTCCCCAGTACCATTTGTTGAAGAGGCATTTATTTTTTTCTCTAAAGGATGTTTAATGGTGCCTTTGTTTAGTATGAGCTAGCTGTATTTATGTAGGTTTGTCTCTGTGTCTTCTGTTCTATTCCTTGAGACACAGGCATGTACTTTACTTCTGATTATTTTCCTTAAATTTTTCTATTTCCTAAGAAGAGACTTCTTTGCATTTATGTTGCTCTGCATGTGTATTTTGAAGACTGGGCTATCCAAATTTTTCATCAAATTTTATATATATGTGTATAAATCTCGTAGGTGAAACTAATGTAAGGTATAGCTAAAAATCTACATTGTAAATAAGATATTACATTCCCTTCTCTAAGATAAATAGAGGTTTGAGGAAAATGACATTTTCAGCAGTGGTGAGCTAAAGTGAAACCTACAAACCCCAATACATAAATTGTGGGGGGTATTATTAGTAAAGTATTAATCTAGTATTCATTAATTAGTAAAATATTAATCTAGAGATATACTTGGCTATTCACAGCCAGGGACATTTATCTTAGAGAAACAAAAATAAGAAACAAAGGTATAAATTCACAAAATATTCCTTTTCAAATTTAACATTACATTTTGTGTATAAATAGCAAAACCTAAGAAAATGAGTAGGTAAGTTAGTGTATAACTACGCATATTATACACACTCTGTAGTAATTAAAATAGTATTTCTTAGCCTTCTTAGTGCCACAGGAATATGATCAAATATGATGTTAATTTTATTTATTTATTTATTTTTCATTTGTTCTAATCAGGTATACATGACAGAAGAATATTCTTTGATTCATTGTACACAAATGGAGCACAACTTTTACTTCTCTGATTGTACACAAAGTAGAGTCACACCATTTGTGTAATCATACATTTATATAGGGTAATGTTGTCCATCTCATTCTACCCTCTTTCCTACCCCCATCTCCCCTCCCCTTCCATCACTCTCCTTTGCCCTATCCACAGTTCCTCCATTCCTCCCCAGCCACCACCCCTATTATGGATCAGCATCCACTTATCAGAGAAAAAAATCAGCCTTTGGTTTTGGGGGATTAGCTTACTTTACTTACCAACTCCATCCATTTACCTGCAAATGCCATAATATTATTTTTTTAATATGAGTAATATTCCATTGTGTGTGTGTGTGTGTGTGTGTGACAGTTTCTTTATCAATTCATTTATTGAAGGACATCTTTGTTAGTTCCACAGTTTAGCTATTGTGAATTGTGCTGCTATAAACATTGATGTGACTACACCACTGCAGTATGCTATTTTTAAGTCCTTTTTGTATAGACCGAAGAGTCGTGTAGCTGGATCAAATGTTGGCTCCATTGCAAGTTTTCTAAGGAATCTCCATACTGCTTTTCAGATTGGTTGCACCAATTTGCAGTCTCACCAGCAGTATATGAGTGTGCCTTTTCCCCCTCATCCTCGCCAACATTTCTTGTTGCTTTTAACTGCCATTCTGATTGGAATGAGATGAAATCTTTAAGTAGTTTCAATTTGCATTTCTCTAATTACTAAAGAAACATCTTTGCATTTGTTTGTTGATCCATCATATCTTCATCTGAGAAGAGTCTGTTCAGTTCCCTGGCCCACTTATTGATTTTTTTTTTTTTTGGTGTTAAGTTTTTTGAGTTCTTTGTAAATCCTGGAGATCAGTGCTCTATCTGATGTGCATGTGGTTAAAATTTTCTCCCATTCTGTAGGCTCTCTCTTCACCTCATTGATTGTTTCTTTTGCTGAGAAGATTTTTAGTTTGAATCCATCCCATTTATTCATTCTTGATTTTATTTCTTGTACTTTAGGAGTCTTGTTAAGGAAATCAAGGGCTAATATGATATGATAAAGATTTGGGCTTACTTTATCTTCTTCTGTTAGACATAGGGTCTGTGGTGTAATTTCTAGGTCCTTGATCCACCTCGAGTTTTGTTCGTGGTGAGAGATAGGGGTTTAATTTTATTTTTCTGCATACGGATTTCCAGTTTTCCCAGTGTCATTTGTTGAAGAGGCTATCTTTTCTCCAATGTATATTTTTGGTGCCTTTGTCTAGTATGAGATAACTTTACATATGTGAACTTATCTCTGTATCTTCTATCCTGTACCATTGGTCTAAATGTATATTTTGGAGCCAATACCATGTTGTTTTTGTTACTATAGCTTTGTAGTATAGTTTAAAGTCTATAGTGATATCTCCTGCTTCACTCCTCTTGCTAAATATTGCTTTAGGTATTCTGGGTCTCTTATTTTTTCAAATGAATTTAATGATTACTTTCTTTGTTTCTATAAGGAATGACATTGGAATTGGCATTTTAACAATATTAATTCTGCCAATCCAAGATCAAGGGAGATCTTTTTTGTTTTCTAAGGTCTTCTTCAATTTCTTTAATTTTTTGTAGTTTTCATTGAAGAGGTCTTTCTTTTGTTGAATTGATTCCTAAGTATTTTATTTGTTTATTATTATTTTTTGAGGCTATTTTGAATGGGGTAGTTTTCCTAATTTCTCTTTCAGAGGATTTATCACTGATGAAATACAATGTTAATTTTAAAAGTAAGTACAAATTTCATACATTTTTTTCCTCACATAATTCCAAAAAATAAATATTCTGATATTTATATAATAATAAGAATCTAGAAGAAATAGTTATCCTGTGGGTAGTGATTTCTTCTAAGCTTTGAGACTATGAATGTTACTTCTATGTACCTCTATATTTTAAAAACAGTTCACAATGTTGATATATCACTTTCAAAATTCAATAAATAGATAATATTACAAAGTATAGAAAATCTAACAAAGCAATTAAAGATGAAAGGAAATAATTGTGACAAAATTATAGCTTTTGCATTGTACAGAATAAATTATAGTCATTTGCTTGAAATATATAATGATATGTAGAGACAATATTTAAGAAATTTTTTCATGGACAATTATTACTTTCTATATACTATGATATCATGGTGTCTGAAAATTTGCCTTTTATAAAATTCCTGTATTTCTAATGATCATTCAATTAGTCCTAATATAGTGGTTTTCAAAGTATAAATGAAAAATTACATTATTTTAAATGTGTAGTATGACACTAAAATGCCTTAAATTTTAAAGTAATTTTGTGAAAAGTAGGCCTGCTTAAGTGCTATGCATATCAACCGTCTCTAATGCCATGCAAATAAGGTTATTGAATTATATTAGCACACCTTTCCCCTTACAAAGAGGAAATATTTAGAAACTTCTTAATGGAATCGTCATTTACTAGACTCAATTTATAATCATGATAAGAAGGTAGAATACAAACAAGAAATTTTCTCCTCTTCTCTTTAATCATTGATTCTTTTCAATAGCCTTTAGAGTCAAAAATAATCCTCATTACAAAGGCTTAGGTCAACCCTAAATTTTAGCACTTGTTAGTACATAATGGATATAAGTGAGTATGTTAAGGTAAATTAAATCCAACATGACTGATTTATCTTATTTTAAAATGTCTTAATATATTTAAAAACTCTTATCTTTTCTCTCTTCTACCCCAAACAACATTATATATTAATTTAAAGCATTGCTCAATATTTTAAAACATTGATTAATCCATAAAGTCCCAAGTTTTCAGTTCTGTGACTATTTCACTGAAATTGACACAGATGCATTAAAATAGGTAAAAAAGCATAATCTAAAACTTACATATTCTTTATATATAGTTCACATATGTGTATATTTCTTTTCCAAACACTCTACTCATTTACCTATTTCTTTTCTCAAAAGAGTAGACCCATAATAACAATAATTATTTCAAAGTTATCATTAGTGACATATTTGTTGCTCCATTTAAGTTTTTATAGGGTTTCCACATGTGGGACAATGGGATAAAATAGGTTAATAGATTCATGTATGGTGGAGAGAGACAAAGAGGTTTGTGTGAGTTGTGTGTGAAAGAGAGAGAGAGAGAAGGAGGGAGGTAGGAAGGGAGGGAGAAGGAAAGAGAGAAGGAGGAAGTAAAGAATTTCTGTCCTTTTCAATGTTTAAGAGAGGGCAAGTTTCAATTCAAAAATAACCTTTGGTAAAGAAGCAAAGTTATGTTTCATGTGGAGGATAGCCTGGCTACTCAGTTTGATGGAAAGCTTAGTAGCAAGGTGTATAGGCTCTTCCATTAGGAAGAGAAAATGATGGCACTGAACCCTGAACCCAGACATGACATCTTCATAGTTGATTTACAGTATCATCTGTGGAGGGGAAGGTGACTGTGCTGGATAAGCTGCTAATGTGGCTCAGGTAGAAGGTCATTAGTGTGTATTGTAACTTCTCATAATTTTAGGAGCAAAGAGAATTTGGAAACCAGAACTTGACATTTGCAGAGAATTATTATAGTGCTAAAGGGTTCAAAGCATTTATTCTTGATACCTGGAAAATAAAGTGCCATTTGCTTTGAAGTTTCCAAACAAGATTGCTGTGCCAAAGTTTAATCAGCATTCAGTCAAAAATACCTAGGTGAAGGCTGGGGTTGGATAACTGAATTTTGAAATGCTCCCCTCCTTAGGCCTTTTGTATCAAAGGCAAATGAAAGTAGAATGTTAGGACAGGGGGAAAAAAAGTGTATATTCTAAAAATTTTCCCCAGAGCATGGCAAAACAAAAATAACATTTTATTTTTCCACTCAATGCCTTCATTATATTTGTGACACATTTCTAGATTCTCAGGAAAGTCTCAATCTAGAATTCTTTGAAAACATACATACAGATGCATACACATGTGTACCCAGACATGAAAATTAAAAGGAAGTCTTCTTTTCCAGAATTTAAGTATTCACTTTCAGTAGCTTCTCTGGCTTCAGATTTCAGAATAGAAATCAAAAGTAATATAAATAAGTAAGTGAATATATAAAAGTAAAAATAAGCATACAACTGTCAGATTTTATTTTAAATAAACTGATAAAAAAGTAACTGGTTAATATTCTTAAGAGGTGAAAGACCCATATCCTTAGTCCTGTCTTCAAGAGACTGACAATGACTTCAGTTTTACAGAAATGGGACCAAGGTTCCATGAGTTGGGGTTTCATGGCTGCAGTATTTGCCCAACTGTGAAAGCAAGTGATCTTGATCAGGTGATCATGGTCTGGTCTGCCATTATTTCAGGATTGGTCAGGTGGGAACTTATAGAAAGTTACTATCTCCTGGAGGTTAGTTTTGGTTGATCACAAGATGTTCATCAGAATTGTTTTTCCTATATTCCAAGTTGACTCAGAGTAAAGAGAAAGATAACCAGTCTTTATTCTTTATTTAGCCACCCATTGGGCATTTTCAGGCAAAAGTGATGAGACAGTAGTCTTTTCTACAGTTTTCACACTTGACAACATTGACTAAGTCATTTTTATTTTCTCCAAAATTTATTATGACATGTTTATTATATATTAAATTGCCATATGTATTCAGGTTTATTGCTGAAATATTTCTTCTGATTTAAGACTTCTGAGTACATATCAGCATCAAATCCAGTAATAATGTTAGCTTTCTTATATACTTAATTAGTGGCATTTAATTAACCTTAATTTTGAAAAATGTCTTATGTATTTTGCATTTTTATGTCCATATTATTGTTAAAAATAATCTTCTTTGATTATAAATATATTTATATTATTAGAAAGATTTAGAAGTAAACATTTTCTGCTTTAGCTAAAATTGAGTATATGTCCAAAATAAAGAATTGTAAGTAAAAGAGAATATTTATTTCCTCATATAACAAGAAATGCATAGAGATGATGCTGACGGTGTAAGTTAAATCAGTAGTTCAAAGCTGGATTTTCTTTTTGTTTCTGCACTAGTATTCTTGATGTCTGGACTTTTCCCCTCAAATGTGTCCCTAATTGCTTCCTGGTAGGTTATATTCAGGCACATCCAAAATCCAAAGTCATGGAAAGAAATGTTTATGTTTGGAGTTAAGAAGACTCTTGCAGTTCTCCAGCAGATTTCATCAGAGTTTTGAGAATTTCATCAATGCCTATTTCTTTACTAATCACTGGCAGATAGATTAATCCAAATTCACCTCAGATTGAAAAGGCATGGGCTTTCATTGAAGCATAGGGTAGCCAAAACTTGAAGGAAGAAGGGTTTTTATTTTAAAAGGAAAAGAGGTGAATATTAATAGACTGTTGGGTAGGTAAACACCAGAGTTAGCAAATATTATCCAAGGGAACTTGAAATATTTAAACTATTAGTAGTCTATTTTTAATCTAAAACACATGTACAGCATTCTTCTTATTCTTGTAGAGTCAGAAGTTTGATTTATTTGTTTCATATAGGAAGTGCATAATTTTTGGCACATATTTTTTCCCCAGAAATTTTTCTTTTAAAGCTATTTTTTTTTAATGTGAGTGTCTTTGGATCAAATACACAGTGTCTAGTATACAGTACATATAAACTTATATTGTTTTAAATAAATGCACATAAAATTATATGTCTGAATATAAATATACATGTATGAATGTATGTATGACTATAGCATATATTAATATATTGTAAATTATATACAATTTAATGTAAACAATCAAAAAATTTTGGAAACATATTGCTTGTAATGTATACTTTCTGTTGGTTAAACATGTTTCTAGTATTGCAGTAGTTCCTTTTAACAAGATGTTTGATATGGATAACTTAAGTTTAGAGTTAAATTCGTCTGATTTTGAATTTCACCTCCATAATTTACTAAAAAAAGATTTCAACAGATTACTAAATCTCTCTGACTTGGCTTCCTCATAAGTAATGTCAGACAATAATATTATCTACCACATGGGAGAGTTGTATAAAGATAAAAGAAAGTTACAAAGAAATATTGAAGAATATCCACCTGCTCAGCAGTAAACTGTTCATCAAATTCAGGTTATGAGTTGGACTGGGAAAATTAGAAATTATAAGAAATAAAGACTCATTAATAGGTGAGTTGTTGAACCAGCTCTAATGGAGTCTGATTTTAACAAACAGTGGGACTCTGGGTATTTATTTTAAAAGTTTTAAACATCAAAGTGTTTTACTGTGAAAAGGTTTCTTGAGTTAAACAGGATGAAGTTGAGGAAAACAGCTTGGTTGGGGCTTATTGGTTTATTCAAGGCTTTTGAACTAGTGAATTCCAGGACAATCATGGAATACTCCCATCAGCAGGAGTCACTTTGCAAATGAGCATTTCCCGTGGTACTCTTGCACTGAGGGATTCCCAGAAGCAGCATCTTACTGTTCAGGTTTATGTAGTTCAAAGCAATAATTATTTACTGCTCATGACAGAAGAAGTTTTTCAAAATGGAGTTTTGAAACTCTTACAAAAGCTTCCATAACCGAGTGCTGCCTGGGATGTGATCTTTGACTCTCTCAACCCTTTGACCATCTGGAAAGATATAGATTAGACATTTACGTGGTGCTCAGAAGTTCAAAATGCCTTTTAAAAGGTTACCGGACTCAAGTTGTATGGACATTTCCATTGTGTTTACATATTTTTTTTTTGTCTTCGGTCAGTTGTAGGTACGGAACCTTGCCCATACAAGCTCCCATCCCTCCTGCCTTCTCCAGAACACAGATTCAGACTCTTCTGAAACTTTGCCTCCTAAATTGCAACTCCTAAGATCTCAGGTAAAATCCCTTATACTTTTTTCAGTTTCTAAGTTTTGATTGATCAGCAGTTGTTAAGAAATGAAGTAGCTGTGAAAGTGAATCCTCACAAAATAAATCTATAATAAGTGTTAACTGATATTTACTGTGCTTAATAGTCATGTTATTATCCTTTGTCTCTTTTCCATAATAGATATGTCTTTTTCAGTTTACAAGACCCATGAAAAGGATTAGATGCATAATTAGAGTAATTGAGATGATTTTAAGATAATATATTCCAGATGATTCTGATTGAGTGCAGTAATTACTACAATGGAATATTAGCCAAGTGCTATTACAGGGAGAACAAAAAAAAAAAATCAATTCACTTTCTGGAGGGAACAGCAAAGTCTGGACAAAACCTGGGCTATTTGGGCTGCTACTTTATGAAAAAGTAGACTTAAACAAAATAGGTCAAGTCTGGAGTTTTCTGTTGCTGTTGTTGTTCAGCTTAAAGCTAAGGTATTATTTTTTCTGAAAAATCTGAAATTCATTGAGAAGGAAAAAAAAGTTTATTTGATCATGGATACTAAACTCCTTAAATCATTTATTATTTTTTCAGTAAGTAAAATATGCAATTGAAATACTGGCGATTTAAATAAGAGAATATGAGCTTTGGGTCTTCATGTACAGCATGCCAAGGAGTCCATAATCTACTTACAGAACATTTACTCAAAGATTTCAGATTAAGCACTAATAAAAATGGAAAGGTATTCATATTGAAATTGTGTTGAGAGATCACATTTTGTGCTACTAGTGACTGACTGGGTGGAAAAAGAAAAACAAAACAAAACAAAAAAAACACTGACTGAGTAACACAATTTCCTTGTGCTTGGAGCAATTTTCCTACCTGTCCTTTAGAAAGACAGCAAGGCCAAAAACACTACAAGTGTTACTGGGCTTTGGGCCAAAAACTTATGGTACATCTTAAAATGTTTTATTTGTTAGTTTAATAATATCTAGGCTGTATTCCAAGAACTGTAACACCCAAGAGAAGTGTCAATTAGGCTATCAGAGATCATTTCCACACTGTAGAAAATATTATTTCAAAAGGCCCTTGTGCAAACAGGAAAAGAGAAACAAACTAAAAAAGGCAGATTGAGAGTGAGGATAAAAGGATGTTGGAAACTCCTATCTTTTAGACTAACAACTGAAATAAAAGATAAAAATAGTAGCACTACTGTGCTTTACATGTCTATAAAATATTAAAGTTCTTCTTTGTATGATATATGTCAATAAAATTAAACAAAATAAGAAAAAAAGTCTTAGATCCCTTGAAAGCTTTCTAAAAAGTTAAGGAAATCAAATAAAAATCTGTCGGGGCTTGGACAGGAAAGTCTGTTATTAAAAGTGTATGAATGGTTTCTGGGATATCATGGGCATTTCCAAAACCCCCATGGTTTTTTTTTTTTTTAAAGCAATTCTTACCAAATTTTGTCAGATGATATTTATTGTCAGCAGAATCTGATTATTGAAAGGGGTACTGTATAGCACATTAACTCCAAAACATAACATAAAAAAAAACAAAAATAAAAATAAAATGTAACCATAGGAGATTCTCCAGCAAGGAGAGGAGATAAATACAATGGTATTAATCATCACATACTACATCCCCACCAAGATTTAGTACAACCCAAGGCTAAGGATTCAGTCACTAAATATAGATGGAAGCAAACTGAGGGAAGTCCTTGTGTTTTCCTTCCTTGGTACGTGAAAAATAAAAATCAAAAATGTTCAAGAAACATATCAAGCAAAAGTGTTGACCCTTTCTGATGGCCATTAGAATCATGATGTAAATGCATGATCGATAAAATGATTGAATGCTTAGGAATATAACCTCATGGAGATAGTAGATCTCCAAACTAGGTGTGGGAAATCTAAGTATGTTAGCAAAAATCTCACAACACTAAACAGAGCCAATGTATTCTCTTTTGTTTTTTGGTTTTTTAATATTTTTTTAGTTGTTGATGGTACTTTATTTTTATTTATTTATATGTGCTACTGAGAATCAAACCCAGTGCCTCGCAAATGCCAGGCAAGTGAGCTACTGCTGAGCCCCAGCCCCAGTCTAAGACAATGTACTCTTAACAAAAACAAAGCTATCTTAGTCTTTACTGTAATACCTAAGACAGTCATTGAACTTTGTTATACTTAACTTTGGTTTACATAAGTGGGATAATAATGGAAATAACTTCATAGTGCTATTGTAAGTATTAAATTATTTAATTTTTTATAAAGTCCTTAGAAGAGTTTGGTACACTTTGAGCACTTTACTAATATTATCTATTATTACTATTTCCACTGGTATTTCACTCGCCTTATGTCTGAGCAGATTACTAAAAATGGACAGATCAGCAATTTTACTGATTTCCCATTGCAGCTGGGACACAAAAACTGATAACATTCTTGCTCTAAAAGAGAATTAAGTTGTAACCACCAAATTAGATAAAATACTTGAATAGGGTCTTGCAAAAATTCATATTAAAAAAACTATAATAAAGTCCACAAATTTATAACAGGTAAAATAAAAAGGAATGAACATATAAAATCTAAACATAACTTAAAGAAGTAGAATTAATGCCCCAAAGAGAATAATACTGTTTTATAGAATAATTTTAAAGATATATTTAGAATATTTCAAGAATGAAATTGTAAAATTATAAAATTAAAGTAGCAGTTATTGATCTAAAGCAATAATACCAGTATTATTAAGGAGCTTACTCTGATCTAAGAAGCCCAAAAGATAAAGAATAAATACTCAATCATGACATAAAAGCACTACTGAAATAATATCAACAAAGATATATGAAAGTGACCATTAAGTTTTGAAACTTAAGTATAGAAAATTGTTCAGAATTTCAGGGAGATAAAAAGCAAGTCAATGGAAGGGTAACTGATGTGATACAACAATCTGTATACGGGGTAAAATTGGGAGTTCATAACCCACTTGAATCAAACTGTGAAATACGATATATTAAGAACTATGTAATGTTTTGAATGACCAACAATAAAAAAATTAAAAAATTAAAAAAAAAAAGCAAGTCAACTATGTGGAGGAAAAATCAAGCTATGTTATCAATCAGTTTCAAAAGGTAAATGTCTGCATCTAAAAGAAAATGTGAGCCAAGGAGGTGGTGATCAATGAACTTGTTGAGGTAGTATAAAGGAGATAATTAATAATTTTCAGACATGGAAATCCCCTTAGCATACATTGCCCATGAGACCTTCCGGCAGAGGTGAAAGGAAGTTCTTGAAGAACCATCATCAGCCAGTTACTGAATAAAATGAAATAAAGAGCACAGGAATAAAGAATATAGAATAAAATTACCAGAAAAACAGGTGAATTTGAATATTTAACACATTCCATAAAAGAATTACCACATTGTGAAATTACATGTTAAAATTACAGAATTGTATTTTAGTTTAAATTTTTTTGACATGGTAAAATAACACTAAAATTATACAAAATAAAGTGGTTGAAGACGATAAATGAGAAAAGTATGAGAAAATTTCAACTTTTTAGAGAATTAGGTATGAGATTTTAAATACAAAGTGAGATTCCAAATAAAACCTTAAGTATATTTTTGTTTCAGATATAGACAATTTTTCCAGAAATAAAGTATTTTATGGCAATATTTACATACAAAGATCAAAATTTCTTAAGTTTACTTAATTTTCCACTAAATTTAAATTGTATAAATATTATTCAAATTTTGTGAAAAATAATTTTACAATAATCACAAGAAAAGCTATTAGCTGGAAGTACATATTCCCAGATCTCAATATTATATATTCTGGGTCAGGAAAATTGTCATATTCATTATGGGTTTGGGTTCATGGGAACTGTCATTTTCTTCAGAACTGGAGGCAGGTAAATCTGCTCTTCCTATAAATATTTTAGTGTGTTATCTAAGATGAATTTATATGAAATGTTCTTTACAATGAAACAATTTTTGATAATCATTGGTTATAAAAGTACGAATATTTTAGAAGACATTTTAGTTTATTTTCTACTGTGGTTTTCTAACACTTTCAGCCATAGGAATACAAATGTCTTTGTGCATCTTTCCAGTGTTTGCTTGTGTAGAGTGTCATAACCCATGCTTATTAATTTAACCTCATTTTAATTGAAAATGTCAAGAAATATAGTAATTATTTTATGAGCATGCCAAAACATAATATCCTATAGTTATTATTAACAAACTACATCATGTACAAAGATGATTCTGCTATTTTCTTTCTCATTTGCATTGGGAAAATGTTCAACCATCATAGCATTGGGAAAAGGTTGTCTAATTCAGAAAAAAATAACTCATTAATATAATTAAAGCCACACCTTTAGGAACAATGATTTAAGCAATTGTTTTATTTGGCTATTATTCCAACTTCAATTTAGAAAAGAAAGCAGAAAATTTTAATAACATTGAAGTATTGGCTATAAGGATGTCTTTTTAGAGAAATCAATAGGTTCTTTCTTTTCTAAATGTATGCACATATACTCAGGTGTTAATGGTGCCATTATGTCTAGAAATAAAGAAAAGGACACTTCAGTAGGGCAACCAAATGTAGACAAAATTACATGAAAACTTATAACTACACAGATAAGATATACAGATAATTTTAGAGAGGTATCCAGGAAAATTCTACTGATAATGATGAGAAAATAACAGCATTATAGAAGAAGTAAATTTCACTTATCATAAATTTATGATCTCTGAGAATGCATTATTTTAAATCTTTATTTCTTTAGGTACATTTAATACCTTGGACTATGCACATTTCAAATTATATAATGAATGTTCTAGCATTTATTCATTTTATGAAATGTTATTTTTGGAGCACTAAATGCACTGCTGAAAGACACGGGTGTTCAAAAGAAAATCTTTTATTTATAGATATTAATCCAAATAAAGGGCTGTAAATCAAGACATACTAAATATATTTAAAAACAAACACTCTGATAATAGAAAATTTTAAGTTGATAATAGATTTCCTACTTTCTCAAACACTGAAAATTTTATTCTAAGACTAAGAACTGGGAAAAAAGACAAAATCAAACTAAAGGGAGATAATATTGGGTTGTGACACTTTGTGGCATAAAAAAAATGAGTGTTGACATCTCATTCCTAATTTGTGGAGATCACAAAGGTATTATTGTCAGAGTATTTTCCTCTGGGATTGTCATTTGAGACACTGGGGGCTCTTCAGAACTGGACACAGGTAAATCTGCTCTTCCTATATAAGCAGTAATTAGATTCAGGACTCCAGATACTGTTGAGAGGGAAGTAAAGATTCTTCAAATTGTTGACAAATATCTGCTTCACATGAAGTTAGGGCAATGAGAGAGGCTTACAAAAAAATGATTCATGACTGTGATTTATAAGAATCTTGCAAAAAGAACAGGCTTGAAATATATGATAAGGAACTTTAAACAAACTACTAAGACTAAAGATTATGCCTTAATCCCCTTAAGACAATGTTAAGGTTTTGTTTGCTTTTGTTAAGTTTTATTTAGTTTTACCAGTCTATTCTTTAAAAAGAATATTAAATTTAAATATCAAGAGTTCTATCATTTCATGATTTCAGTGTTGTTATAAAGCATGTCCAAATTTACTATAGTAGAATATATAAATATATATCTGAGCATATATACATACTCTTGAACAAAAATAGCAATTATGTAGGGTAATATATAGCACCTATGCACACAGAGATACATAGAGGCACATATATGCATTATTTGCATATATACATATAAATACATATTTATAGAATAATGTTTTTCCATAATATGTATTTATTCTTTATTGTTCATAAAGTTCTGGTTAAAAAACTCTCTGGGTCTGGAGGTACAGCTCAGTTGTATTGTTAATGCACAGCATGCATGAAGCTGTGTATTCAATTCCTAGCACGCTTCCCCCAACCAACTAAGAAAAAATACAAAGTTTTTTCAACATTTATTTTTAAATAAAATGAGTAGAAATTGATCCGTTTCCAACTTTAAAAAAAATGATGCATTATAATTGTATATATTGATGGGATTTATTGTTACATAGTTGTATATATACATAATACCCAATATAACAATGTAATTTGGTTAGTCTCATTCCCCAGCACTTTTCCTCTCACTCCCTATCTCCCAACACTTTGTCTTTTTCCTCTATAGACCTTTCTTTGATTTTCATCACATCTTCCCCATCTTTCTTTTCCTTTTTCCTTTCTAGCTTCTCCATATGAAAGAAAACATAAAACCCTTGACTTTTGCGTTTGATTTGTTTTGCTTAATATAATTGGCTCTAGTTCATCCATTTTCTTGCAAATGGCACAATTTCATTTTTTCTTTATGACTTAATAAAACTATATATATATCACATTTTCTTCATCTATTCATCCATTGATTGCTACCAAGGCTGGTTCTATAGTTTGGCTATTGTGAATTGTGCTGCTATAAACATGGGTATGCATGTATCACTATAGTATGAAGACCTTAATTCTTCAGGATAAATACCAAGGATTAATATAGTTAGATCGTATGGTGGTTCCATGCCTAGTCTTTTGAGCAACCTCCATACTGATTTCCATAGTGGTTGAACTATTTTACAGTCCCGCCAACATTGTAAAAGTGTTCCTTTTTCTCCATATCCTCTCCAGCACTTATTATTATTTTTATTATCAATAACTGTCATTCTTACTGATGTGAGAATTTTTCTTACCATGATTCTATTTTAACCAACTGTGTTCTACTCAGATCTGAGTTAGATATTAAAGACCATAAACACTCAACATCATGGATATAATAATTTGTCTTTTTTGAATATAAATATCGAGACTTAAATAGCCATATTTTTCAAGTTATCTTTAAGTTTTCTATAGGTAAAGTTAAGCTATTTTTAAAATCTCATAACAGATTTAAATTATTTGTTTTGATAATGGCATAAGCACTCTTCTGGGAGAGGTAAAGATGATGAACATGGACTCCAAAGTAAATGGGAAAGATCCAGTAGTGCTCACTTCAGCGGGAGAGATGACCATCTTCAAGAACACCACCCATTTATTTTTAAATGGAAGTAAGCCCATATTATAAAAAAAAAATTGTAGAACACTTACGAAAATCCTTGAAAATATACCACATTTGGAGGGGTGGGAATGAAGAACCATTATTACCCCTCAGATGCTATATAAACTAAGGAAGGCCCCTTGACAATCTTGGGATTTAGTTCCACATCAGTAAAACAAAATAGATGTTGTTTAATAATTGATCTCCAGAAATCTGGACATTATAATTTACAAATGGATGCTATGATTTACAACTGGACATTGGAATACTTTATTCTAAAATTTTAAAGTGCATCAGTTTATGAGGTCTGAAAGCTTTTTGCATATAAGGTTTATTAATCCTTTTTTTGTCTAAAATTTTCTTAAAAGGAGTATCTATGTAGTTGACTATTTGGACAAATTATTTATCATCATATATTATTTGTTTTCCTTTCTTTCCTTTAACTTCCCCGCCTTATATCAAAAAACTCTTTAGTCTCATAAATTTAATCTAAATGCATGAATGCTCACAGAGATAAAGTATGAATGAAGAGTAATTTGAGTTATGAAAGTTAGAAAAGATTTCATATTTTTATTTGATTACATGCATTCATTACCATCATCAACCTCATATGTAGTATGGTGTGTGTATGTGTGTGTGTGTGTGTGTGTGTGTGTGTGTATACACGTATTTGTGTATACATATATTATATGCAGGAACATGTCATAATTATTTTGTGTATCTTAATTGCCTTAATCTTTATAACAAATCACTTTAACAGATAATATTGGAGATGAGTGAATAGAGGTCCAAAATGTTAACTATGTCAAGAGGATGCAAAAGTCAAATAGCAGCTATTTATTTGGAATACTTATTACATTTGTGGAAAAAAACATTCAAAGTAAAATCCTTATTATTATCATGAAATTTAAAACAGTGTTGTAGAAATACAGTAAATCACAATTTGTAAATCACAACTCTGCATAGATTTTGGTTTTCTAAGCTGTAAAATACAAACAAAATGTATTGAATTATTGTAAACAACCCTTTATAAGTCAACAATTTCAGTTCTTATTATTTGAAATTATATTTAGTAAAACAACAACTTAGGCTAGTTACCTTTTTTGCTTATTATAAAATAGATGGATCAGTCAATCAATAAATATGTGTGCAGTGCCCTCAGTTGACTCACACATTCGTATGCCCACAAATTCACTTATTTTTTTTACCTTCACTCAGTAAAGACTCACCCTGATTCTGTATCCTTGCTGTTCACTGGTATATGAATGTGACATGGTACAATCTACTTGAAAACCATAATATATGGAAGAAGAAAATAAATAATCAAATAATCACATCCAGTAGTTTCACACTTGTAAATTAAGTGGTATGAGGAGAATTATATAATGTCAAGACGACATATTAAGGTAGGAGGAATAATGATGACTATGCATGTTCAGCTTCAAGTACATAAACTGTACAGGGGCTATTATGAGGAGAATCATCACAATTTTTGAGATATACTAGCATGTGTTTTATATGTATATGAGATTTCTCACACCTTGCCACTTGAGTTTAGTGGTAGAGGCTTAATATTAAAACATTTAAAACCATCAGGGAAGATGGGCTGTGTTAATTGCGTTCATAATGCAGGCATACATCAGAGACATATGGATTTGGTTCTAGATCATTGCAATAAAACTGATGTCACCAGAAAGAAAGTTCAATTTTAGTGGTTTTTGAGTGCATAAAAAATTATGTTGACGCTATACTGTGGTGGACTGCGGAAGATTGGAGCACTTGTCACAGTCTCTTAAAATAAGACAACAATGAAGCTTATTGTATGGATTGTCTCTTCCTTTTATCAAAAAATCATCTATAGCATGAGGAGCTATTTGGTAGCATTTTATTTGATAGCAAAAGTTGTTTTAAAATTGGAGTCAATCCTCCGAAATCTAACACTGTATTTTCAACTAAATAAATTATGTAATATTCTAAATCCCTTTTTGTCACTTAAACTGTATGATTAGTATCTTTACCATGAGTAATTTGTCTCAGAAAACAGCTCCTTTATTCATAAATCAGAATGGACACTTCATCTATTGAAGTTTTAACATTAGATTGCAGCAATTATACCACATCTGTAGGCTCCTCATCTAATTATAGTTCTTTTGTGATTTTCACCACATTTTTTTCACCACATTCTTCTACTGAGGTCTCAGACCCCTCATAGTCATCTACAAGGTTTGGAATCGATTTCTTCCAAACTTCCTTTAATGCTTATATTTTGATATTTTGCAAATAATTTGTGTTCCTCTCATAAAGCACAAATTTTCTTAATGGCATTTACGATGGAGAATTATTTCCAGAAAGTTATTTATTTACTTTGCCTGTATATATCACAGGAACCACTGTCCATCCTGGCAGCTATAACCTTACAAAATGTATATTTAAATAATAAAATTTAGAGTGGAAATTACTCCTTGATCTTCAGAATGGCTACAGAATGGATATTGTGTTAGCAGCATCAAACATTACTCTCATTATATATCTCCATCAGAGCAGATAGTGTGCATTGTCAATGAGCAGTGAGCTATTGAAAGTAATGGGTTTATTTTATTTTTCTTAGGTAGTTGCTTCTCTAGTGGGTTTAAATTATTCAGTGAACTATGTTATAAATTCTGCTACCATTCAGGATTTGTTGTTCCATTTATGCAGCAAAACTGAGAATTTTTTGAATGCTAAAAGAGGATTTGTTTCCAATTAAATTCATAACCTAGTTTTCCCCCTTAAGAAATACAGACCAAAAAAAAAAAAAGGAGAGAAATGAGTTACAGTAGATAGGGTAGAGAAAGAAGATGGGAGGGGAGGGGAGGGGGGATAGTAGGGGATAGGAAAGGTAGCAGAATACAACAGTCACTAATATGGCATCATGTAAAAATGTGGATGTGTAACCAATGTGACTCTGCAATTTGTGTTTGGGGTAAAAATGGGAGTTCATAACCCACTTGAATCTAATGTATGAAATATGATATGTCAAGAGCTTTGTAATGTTTTGAACAACCAATAAATAAATAAATAAATAAATAAATAAATAAATAAATAGATAGATCCAGACTTTGACTTCTCCTCTTTAGTTATGAAAGTCCTAAGGGCATCTTCTTCCAATACAAGGCAGTTTTTCTTACATTGAAAATCTGTTGGTTTCTGTAGCCACCATCAATTATCCCAGCTAGACCTTATAAATAATTTTCTACAGGTTTTCTATGAGAACTTGATGCTTCATCTTACTTTTATATTTTATAGAGACAGTTTCCTTCCTTAAACTCATGAACCAACCTCCATAGGCTTTGACCTCAGTTCTGCCCTTCAGAGGCTTTGACCTCACTTCTCATCCTTCATAGGACTGAAGAGTCAGGGCCTTTCTATGGATTAGGCTTTGGCTTAAAGGAATGTTGTGGCTGATTTTATCTTCTATCCAAATCATTCAAACTTTTTCATCAGTTTCTATTTTCACTTTATTTTAACTAAAGTAGCATTTCAAATTTCCTTCAAGAACTTTCTTTTGTTTTCATAACTCTGATAACCATTTGGCTTAAGAGGCCCACCTTCCAGCCTATCTTGACTTTCGGCATGCCTTCCTAAGCTACATCATTACTAGCTTTTGATTTAAAATGAGACATATACATTTCTTCTTTTTACTTGAAAAGTTATAGTCCAGGGTTATTAATTGGCCCAGTTTCAACCCTGTCACAACTCAGGGAATAAGGAGGTTTAATGAGAGGGAGAGAAGTTGTTTTAGTCAGTATTTTTGCTACTGTGACCTAACAACAATTTTAGAGGAGGAAAATTTTATTTGGGTTTCACAGGTTCAAAGGTCTCAGTCCATAGATGGCTGGCTCTATTTCTGTGGGGCCAAGATGAGGAACATCATAGAAGAGAATGTGGTAGAGGAAAACAGATCAGGACATAGCCACCAAGAAGCAGAGAAAAAGTTCCTCACTAGTGACAAAATATATAGACTAAAGGCGCACCCCAAATGACCCATCTCATCTACTTGCACCCTACCTGCCTAGTTACCACTCTATTAATTCCTATCAAGAGATTAATGCACTGATAGGTTAAGACTCTTATAACCCAATCATTTCACCTCTAAACTTTCTTGCATTGTTTCATATATGAACTTTTTGGGACAACTAACATCGAAACCATATAGAGATGGAAGAACAGCTGGTTGGTGAAGCAGGCAGAACACATATCACAAGTATTGTTTTCTGTCTTATATGGTACAATTCATGATGCCCCCAAACAACTACGATAGTATACAAAATCACTGACAAAAGATCACCATAACAAAATAATCAAGAAAAAGTTTTAGATATTATTAGAGTTACCAAAATGTGACTGGGAGACATGAAGTGAGTACAGGCTGGTAGAACGATGCCAATCAACTTGCATGATGAAGGATCACCACAAAACTTCAATATGTACACAAACCATAGTTATCTACAAAGTGCAATAAAAGGAAGCACAATAAAATGAGGTATGGGCATATACAAGTAAAGAATTATATTTCCTCATATTAAATGTCCATCAGAGAACGGAGTGGGAATCTGCTTATCATTGTCACTCAAGGACTCAGTCCCAAACAGGCTCCTTCTCAATATGTGTGTCCATGATGACCACAGCAGATGGAAGAGAATGTGGAAATAACATCTTGAGCATATAGCATTTGCCTAGACACATGCATGTTAATTTCCCTCTTAATTTGCTGATCAATGAAATTCACTCATTTTCGACTACCATCAAAAGAGGTGAGAAAGCACCTACCACATATCCAATCTGAATGAGAAATACCACAAGACACAACTGGTAGAAAGCTTGGAATAGGGGTGAAATGAACATGAACAAGGATGTGACTACCCAGGAATCATATCAACATGGGTTCTGTTTCAAAAAATGGTTGAGTTTTGTTTAAAGACAAAGAATAAATTTGTTTTTATTTATTTGAACACTGAAGTTCCATTTTAAAAAATGCCTTTATCTACTCTATGAATATTTTATTCATTCTTAAGTCCCACATCACGTATCACTTCCTCTAAAAAGTCTTTGCTGACACCCCTAAGATACAGCTCTCACTCTCTGTGCAATCTCTGTATGCTTCTTCTGCTTTGCATTTATCACACTTAACTGTCATTAGTCTGTGTGACTCCTGGATAGATGTCGTGTTTTCCGAATGCAAAGACTGTTCTAATTATTGCTGTATCATGGTGTACAGGATACACAGCATTTCCACTTCAGGATGAATTATTTATTATTTCCTGTGAGCAGTGCTTTTAATAAGAGCATTGTGATTGGTTGATGAGGACATCAAATAATGGAAAAAAGATTATGATTAGAATAAGGAAAAGGCTTATTTAGGAAATCATTACAGATGAGTTCAAAGGATACTACTGCATTAGATATACTAATTTTATAATCAGAGATATAATTCTTTGCATTTTGTGAGGGAGAGTTATTGTCTTGTAAGCAAGAGAAACTATCAAGATTATAATTTGGAAATCTTATTTGTATTTTAATATATAAGACTGCTTGTTGAAAAAGATTCACCTACAAAATATTTCAGACTCTTCAAAATACACTGCCCTTAACATCATTTTTAAAAAATCACAACTCTCCTTATGCTTACCTCAAAAATTCAACTTTTTCTAAGAAAAAGACAATTATATATACTTTATCTGCATATAAGTATATTAAAAAGTAATTTTTTTCTAGGCTCATCTCAGATAAAATTGGCAGGTTTTGTAATGTCCCAAAATTTTAAATATGACACATTAGCTAACCACTGATCATAACATGTAAATAAAAATTTCAATTCAACCAATATTATGTATGCAAAGCTAAGAAGAATAATGATGAAACAACTTGCCACAATTACTCAGTCCCATCAACAATCTTACTGCAAAGCAAGTTAATTCAATTTGAAGTTATTGGCCTCTAGGTTGAAGTAAAAGAGGAGGGAAAAGATTGTTTTTCTGTTCTAAGTGAAGATGCTTCACAGATAAATGTGGCACCCCAAAGATTTGTGCACTGAGTTTGTGTAAAAAAGCACCTGCTCCTTTTATCTGCAAAGAATATGCAGCGTGTTTTTGCCTCTGTCTTAAAATCTTCCTTGTAAAATTAGAAACATACAGAAATGCTTTATTTTAAAAATATTTCAAAGACTAGTAGGTCTAGTTAGAGCACAGTTATAATGAGGTAATTTGGAATTAGATTGCTCTAAAAGAAAGTTGTCCAATCTAAGCCTAGTTATATCACATCTTCACTAAAATGAGTGTTGTTTCAGAACAGTGTTCAGGAAAATCCTGAATAGTAAAGTGTACTCATGGTAAAAATTTTGAGTTTGACTCTTTTATTTTAGTATCTTGATAGAGAGAGCCAAGTCATTCAGTTGGCTCATTTGAAAATAAGATAATTGCTTTATAAAAGTTCATCTCACTTTAGGAAAAGCCCTTGAATTTTAACTATGCTAAAATAGCTATGTTATTCCTGCCATAAAGTCATGGAGTACAATGGTTATGAAAGGGGAAAAAAACTTTATTTGCTTTAATTTGGAACAAAATTTATGGCTAGAAAAGAAATTATACTTTATTGTAGATAAAATGATTTATTTAGCCATGTCTGCTAGAAAAAGCATGTTGAATACAATGTGAAATAGGGTTACTCTTTTAAGTCCTGGGAGGAGACAGATTGTTGTTATGTGACAGGACCAGAAAAATGTGTTTACTTTAAGTAAGCAATTTTTCACATTATCTATTTTTTTGAGTTGTGTATTTTTCAAGGAACTTGAGTAGAATCAATGTTACTGCCATAAATAAAGTTACTTATTATATTCCCTAGTTATTCTTTTAATGATTGCAGAATCTATATTAATGTTCCCTCTTGTTTCTGAAATTAACCTGTCCTTTATATTTTATATTAATCTGTCCAGAAGGTTATTTAATTATATTGGTCTTTTTAAAGAAATAACATATTTTATTTAGTTTTGCTTTTATATCATTGTTGTCTGCCTTTATGTTTATCATTTTTTTCTTTGTTTTTAGTTTACTGATTTCTAGTTCTTAAGATGAAAGATTGAGTCATTAATCTGAGAGTTACCTTTTTGTTTTCTAGATTTTGTTTTCTGGATTTAATAAATTTATTTCTAAATATTGCCTTAGTAACATTCTACAAATTTTGATGTTTTCATTTTCTTCAGTTGAAAATATTTTCTAATTTCTTTACAATTCCTCATTGATTGATGGGATACTAAGAAGTGTTTTTTAAATCACAAATACGGCCAATAGTTGTTACTCATGGTTGTTATGTATGAAACGTCATAGGGAAAACTGAACTAATGAATTCAGAATTATTATTCCTAGGGAGAGAATGTGAAGTGAATATGTGTGTGTATTACATAATTCACATATTTTATAATCTTATATACTAAAAAAAATTCATCCTGATTCTATTTTCTTTATTCTGCAAGAGAGAAGATGAGGGTCAAAAAAATGCTTCATTCAACAGTTGCCAAAACCAGATATATTTGCATTGTTTTTTAAGAGCTAAAATGAGATGTTTCTTAGACTCCAAATATCTGGAGAATTTTAGGTACCTTTGTGTTAGTGTTTTTTATGTACAATATATTATTTCCTATTATTTTTATATACAATATAGTACTTCTATTGTTCTTTTATATAATAAATTATTGTCACCTGTTAGCTGCAACCATTCATCTATTCTTTATATGATTTAAGGCAATTTAAATATATTTCTCCTTATTTTAAATTCCAGGGCATGATTTATATTTGTAAATATTTGATGTGTATTAGAAAATGATGCATATTCTGCTTTTGTTGGACTGTTTTATACATATCAGTTAGGTCAGGTAAGTTCAAGGTGTTAGCTATATCTTCCATAGGTCACTGTTTTTCTGTCTGGTTATTCTGTGAATCTTGGAGAAAGTGTTATTGGTGTCTCTGACTGTAATTGTGGATTGGCCTACTTCTCCTCTCACATTCATTTGTTTTTGAAGTACTTTTTATGTTCATAAATATTTAGTATTGTGACATGTTTTATGGATGTAACCTTTATATCATAAAATTATCTTTTCATGCCTGACAATATTCTTTGTTGTGACATTAATGCAACTCACTCAGCTTTCCTTTGATTAGTGTTAACAAGGTTTTTCTTTGTCAGAACCTATATTTGAATCCATTTGTCTTCATACTGAAATTGGTCCCATGTAGGCAACATGTTTTTGAGGCTTGACTTTTTTTTCCTAAATGTAAAAGTATCTTTGATTGGTATGCTTACATTATTTATCTTACTATGGCTATTAGTATGGTTAAATTTAAACCTCCATCTTGCTGCTAGATTTCCATCTATGTCTTCTTCATTCCTCTTTCATTGTTTATGGCTCTATTTTGTATTCATTAGTTGATTTTCATGACATTTTCTACTTTGTTTTTTATATTGACCTGTTAGTTTTAAATTATTGCTTTATTATTTTGTTTGCTTGTGATACAAATGGTGTCAATACCTTCTAGCTAAAGATTACTAGGAGAACTAAGTTCATTAGAAAAATTCATTGGAAAAGTACTTACCTAGCATGTGGGAGGCCCTTGGATCCCTAGCACCACAAGAGGAAATAAATTAGCAGGGGAGGGAGGCAGAGGATGAGGAAAGAAAAGGATGACTACCTGGAACACACCTGTGATGGCTCGTTTTATGTGTCAACTTGATTGAGACCTTAGTTACCTAGATATATGGTCACAAATTATTCTGAAAGCCCGATGTCATGGTGTACACCTAGAATTCCAGCAACTCAGGAGTCTGAGGCAAGAGGACTGCAAGTTCAAGACCAGCTTCAGCACCTTAGTAAGGCCCAAAACAAATTTGTGAAATCCTATCTCAAAATAAAATTTAAAAAAGGGCTGGGGATGTGGTTCAGTAGATAAACACCCCTGGGTTAAATCCCCGGTACCAAAAATATACGTAAATAATCTGAGTATCTATAAGGATGTATTTCAAAACATTAAAATTTGAAATAGTGAAGTTAGTGAAGGAAAAAAGCATACGGTTGGGAACATCCTAGGAAGACGTTGTTAGGAAGGACTTAATACAGAATCTGGGTTTGTATTAATTTTGGGGATAGAGTTAAAGGACACCAGGCTTTCCAACTGAATAAAAGCTGACATGAAATTGGGAAAGACTCTGCTTGGTTATATTAATACATTTATATTTATGGCACAGGGAATTAAATATAGGCTTAAAATAAAAAATCAATAAAGAAACAATTGTAATTCATACTGGTCAGAATAAAGGGATGTTGAATCACTTTTTTTTGTTGTTTGGACTATGTTTATGCTTTTGTCTGTGTCCAGTCAAGATTTTTTTTTATTTATTCTTCTTCATATATAGAACATTGAGGTATATTTTGACATATCACAAAGTTATGAATATAATTTGCTCTAGGTCAGTCTGTAGCACTTATCTTTCTCTCTCCCCTTGGTCCCCTCTTTCTACTTTACTAATTTTTCTGCAATTTATTTATAGATTTTTTTTCAAATTAGTGTCCTGTGTTTATACTTGATATTGGGATTCACTGTGTTGTATTTATTTATGTAGATACAAAACTTCAGTCAGGCTCATTCTACTGTTTTTCCCTTTTCCGGTCCCTTCATCCTACCTGCCCCCATTTTTTATTAGCTTTCACATATCACAGAAAACATTTAAATTTTGACTTTTTTGGACTGGCTTATTTCACTTAGCTTGATAGTCTCCAGTTCCATTCATTTACTGGCAAATGTCATGATTTCATTCTTTATGACTGAGTAATACTCTATTGTGTGTGTGTGTGTGTGTGTGTGTGTGTGCTATATCACATTTGCTTTATTCATTCAGCTGTTGAAGGAGGACATCTAGGTTGGTTATGGAGTCAAACTTCAATATTGTGAGTTATGCTGCTAGAAACATTGATGTGGCTGCATCACAGTAGTATGCTGATTTTAAATCTTATATATGCATCAAGAAATGGGATAGCTGGGTAATATGGCGATTGCATTTCTATTTTTTTGTGTGAACTCTCTATACTGCTTTACAGAGTGGTAGCACTAATTTGCAGTCCTATCCAGAATGTATGAGTGCACATTTTTCCCCCATATTCTTGCCAACATTTATTATTTATATTCATGATAATTGCCATTGTGATTGCAGTGTGAAATCTGAATATAGTTTTGATCTGCATTTCTCTAACTGCTAGATGTGTTGAACATTTTTACATGTCTTTTTTGACCATCTGTATTTCTTCTTTTAATAAATGTCTGTTTGGTTCTTTTGCCCATTTATTGATTGGGTTATGTGGTTTATTTGGTTAAAAGTGTTTTGAGTTCTTTGTATATTCTGGATATTAATGCCCTATCTGAGGAACTGCTGGCAAAGATCTTTGCCCAATCAATAGGCACTCTCTTCCTGCTTTTAACTGTTTTCTTTGCTGTGAGGAAGCTGTTTAATTTCATGCTATCCCACTTATTGTTTTTTTTTTAATTTTATTTCTTGAACTTTAGGAATCTTTTTAAGGATGTTAGTTTTTGTGCCAATAGGCTGGAGTGTTGGGCTACGATCTTCTAGTACTTGCAGAATTTCTAGATTAATTCCTAGGTCTTTGAATCACCGTGAGTTGACTTTTGTGCAGGGTGAGAGAAAAGGGTCAAATTCCATTCTTCTCCATATGTATGTATTTCCAGTTTTCCCAGCATCATTTGTTAAAAAGGCTGTTATTTCCCCAACATGTTTTTGGCATCTTTGTCTAGTTTCAGATAACTGCATTTATGTAGGTTTTTCTCTGTGCCTTTTATTCTATTTTGTTGGCCTTCATGTCTGTTTTGGTGCCAGCACAGTGCTGTTTTTGCTACCATGACCTTGTAGAAAGCATTTGACAAGTATAGCACCTATTCATGTTTAAAACATTAGAGAAACTAGGGACAGAAGAAACTTACTTCACCATTGTAAAGGCTATATATGATAAACCCAAGGTTAACATTAGACTGAATGGAGAAAAACTGAAAGCATTTCCTCAAAAATCAGGAACAAGACAAGGATCCACACTTTCACCACTCCTTTTCAACATAGTCCTTGAAACTCTAGCCAGTGAAATCAAGCAAGAGAAGGAACTCTGGGCACTTGATAGCTGAACCACATTCCCTGACCTATTTTTTATTTTTTTTTATTTAGAGATACAGTCTCACTGAGTTGCTTAGTTCCTCACTTTACAGAGGCTGGCTTTGAACTTGCAATCCTTCTGCCTCAGCCTCCCCAGCCACTGGAATTACAGGCATGTGCCATTTCACTCATAAATCAATTGCATCTCTATACTCCAATAATGAATCTGCTGAAAAGAGAAATTAGAAAGACTATCCCATTCACAATATTCTAAAAACAACAACAACAACAATAACAAAAAAAACAACTTTGGAATCAATATGACAAAATAGGTGAAGGACCTGTATAATAAAACTATAGAATTCTAATGAAAGCAATTGCAGAAGATATTAGATGATGGAAAGACCTCCAATGTTACTGGATAGACAGAATTAATATCATCAAAATGACCATACTATGAAAAGCAAAATACAGGTTTAATGCAATTCCCATCAAAATACCAATGGCATTCTTCACAGAACTAGAAAAAGCAGTATTAAAATTCATATTAAAAATAAGAGACATAGGGCTGGGAATGTGGCTCAAGCGGTAGCACGCTTGCCTGGCATGCATGAGGCCCAGGTTCGATCCTCAGCACCACATACAAACAAAGATGTTGTGTCTGCCGAAAACTAAAAAATAAATATTAAAGAATTCTCTCTCTCTCTCTCTCTCTCTCTCTCTCTCTCTCTCTCTCTCTCTCTCTCCTCCCCCCACTCTCTCTTTTAAAAAAAAATAAGAGACACATAACAGCCAAGACAATCCTTAATCAGAAGAATGAAGCTGGAGACATAATATCAGACCTCTGATTATACTTCAGGCATGATTTTTCATTGGTCCAATCTTTGTTTTTTTATCCAGAACATTCTTTTTTTTTAAAGCTAAAGTTTTTTTAAATTTTTAATTCTAATTTGTTATGTATGACAGCAGATTGCATTACAATTCATATTACACATATAGAGAACAATTTTTCGTATCTCTGGTTGTAATCAAAGTATATTCACACCATTCATGTCTTCATACATGTACTTAGGGTAATGATGTCCATATCATTCCACCCCCATGCCCTCAAAAGCTCATGTCTATCTCACCATGCAAAATACATTTAGTCCATTTTTAAGCATCCTTGCAGTCTAAATAGTTTTAGTATTGCCCAAAAGTCCAAGTCCAAAATGTCATCTGAGACCCGAGGCAAAATCTTAGTGTGAACCCTTATAAAAATCAGAAGTAGATTACATATATCTCATACATGAAGCACAGAGTGAAAACTTCCCTGCTGAAAGAAATGTATAGGGACATAGAAAGAAGAGATGGAACCAAAGCAAAATCAAAATCCGGCTGAGAAAACAAATCCATTATCTCTACAATCAGTATCTGGGACACATGACATCATGATGATCTCTCCAAAGGAATTGTGCAGCTCTGCCCCTGTGGCTTTGTTGGTTGCAGCCCACATGACGTCTCTGCTCAATTACTTCAGTTTTCATTGGCAGTCATCCCATGTTACTGGCATCTCTTAACCTTGGGGGTCTCCAGAGCTGCTTCAGCTTCCTTCTTGCATCTCTACCCACGATTTTCCCTCTCAGGGTCTCCTAACCTTCTGCATTTTGCCTGGCCTCCCAAACCTTCCTTCAACATCTCAGTGGAAGCCTCCATGACCCCCTTATTTCAGCGTCCTGCAGGCTTTTAGAACCAGAATCTTGTGATTGACACCAAGGTCTGCCACTATCTTGAGCAGTAGCCAAGACTCCTGGAACCCTGGCCCCTGGCAGCCTCTGAGTGCCTGGGTAGCTGAGCCTGGTGAAAGAACTTCCTAACCTCTCCCAACCATCCCCACCCTCAAGCATAATGCCTCCAAAGTCTCTTCTCAAGGGAGTTTTTACTTTTACATCATTGAGTTTGAGATGGATGAGGTCTTTCCAATTCCTGAGATGCACTGAAGTCATTTTTTTTTTAATTGTCTGTAGGTAAAGTATTTAGCATTTCTTTAGTGACCATCAAGTCTTTAAAACCACAATTTTAACCCCAGTTTTACTTGCATTTTTCTGGCCAAATTTCAAGTTTTTCAAGTCTTTCTGTTCCCAGTTATCACAGCAAATTTGGCTTACAACTGCCAGCAATGTCCATGTACCAAGGAATGCTGTGCTGCCTTGAAAGTTCTCTGCAAGATTAATTAGTTCATTATTTTTAAATTCAGCTTTACTGAAAGCCTCAGTATACATGCACAATATAGACAACATCTTATCCAGAAAGTATTACAAATGGCATGTTGTCCAATTTCCAAAAGCATTCTCCTCCTCTGAATTCTCATGGGCCCAGTCTTTACTGTCCACAGTTTTATTGGCATTCAGTCTTCTGAGCTGCCACAAGAATCACCCATTAAGCTCCACTTACAATATTATAAAGCTTTTCCGACTGAAATCTTTAATCTTTCCAAAATTCCTACCACAAATTCCAAGAAGCTTCAAAAATTTCTGAACCACATGATTGGTTGGTCACAGCAACAACTCCACTTCTTGGTACAATTTGTTTTAGTCAACTTTTTCACTGCTGTGTCCAAAAGACCTGCCACAAACAATTTTAGAAGGAAAATTTTATTTTGAGGCTCACAGTTTGAGAGTTTTCAGCCCGTATATAGATGGCCAATTCTGTCGCTCTGGGAGCAAGGTAGGAAAAGAGTGTGGCATAGGGAAGCAGCTCAGAACATGACAATCAGGAAGCAGAGAGAAATAACTCTGCTCAACAAGGACTAACTATAAATCCCAAGGCAGGCCCCCAAAGATCCAAAGTGCTATAGATATCTACAGTTACAACTCAGCTAATTCCTGTCAGTGGACTAATGAATTGATGAGATTAAGGTTCTCATCACTCCATCATTTCACCTCTATCTTTCTTGGTGTTACACATGAACTTTGGGGGAACACCTTATATATATATATGGTTTGTCTTGAATAACAGTTAATTACTGCCTTTCTTTCATAACTGTAGAGAATGACTACTAAATGCCCTGTATCAGTTATTCTTAGCTGGAATCCATAATTAAGAAAATAATCTAGATATCTATGTGTGGGAGTGGTTGGGTAAATTTCTGCATATATATTATATTGTTTTTTTTTTTTATTTTATCAATTTGATTCTTTCTAAAAGCTTAAATTATATGTAAACTATACAGAAAAATTATCTCCTTGATTTAAATACAAACTAGTATTTGAGGTCCTTGCTTAGCATCTCCATGGCCATCTGAAGTGACAGCCCTTTCACTTTGCTACTCAAGGGCATTTCTGAGAAAGGCTCACCACTCCCTCAGACCAACCCAACCCTTCACTACCCCATTAGGACCCACCCTCCTCTAACTTCTGAGCCTTCCCCATAAAAGTTGTGGACCCCAAGCCTGTATTGCCTCTCTCCATCTATGGAAAAATGGCCTTTATTTGTCATTTCTAACAAATAAACTCTCTCCTGTGTATCTCTGTCAGGTCTCTGTCTTTCCTTTCTTGCTTGCCCTTCTCCCATATATACATACACATTCCTATGTGTACATGTGTATGTATATATGTGTGTGTGTATATATATGTATATATATGTGTGTGTGTATATATATGTATATATTTAGAGAGAATATATACATATATATATATATTTAGAGAGAGAGAGAATATAAGTATGGTAAATATCAACAAATGCTAAATCTAAATAAAAATTCCATATTAATGACTACTCTTTCAACTAATTTGAAAGTTGAAATTTTTAATAGTTTGAAAAAATATAACACCCTATTTCTAAAGAATAATAGGTACTTCATAAACTCTTTGGGGTTATAATTTAGGCATACACAATAGTCCTTTGTTACACATAGTCATGAAATCTGTGTAAATAAAAATTATAAAGAACATTGAAGGATAATTTATGAGTCAATTTACATGGAATAAATTTTCATATGGATTTATTTTTATACCTCCTAATACCTGATTACAACTGATCCATAATTGTTGTGAAAGACTAAGTGATTAAAATAATAAAATCATGTTCATTAGTTTATAGCATATAATTTAATTCAGATTGTGTTAGATATACTTACTCTGGGCATATCACACAAAATGAAAAAAAGAGATTAATCTGAAATAACAAAAGAAATTATGGGAAAAGAAAATACTTAAATCCATTAACACACTGATAAGAATGATGTTTTATGTTAAGAAAAAGAGAAAATATGATTTTCACTTTAACAACTATTTAATAATCACCTACTTTGTATAAGATACAGAGGTAGATATCAAAAGGTTACAAAGATGAATAAGTCATACTTTGCTTTTAAGGTGATTTATTTCAATAACTTGAATGTATTTGTAATGTTTGCTTAAATTTATGACAAATTAGTTTGTTTTTCTTTTTTTTTTCTTCAAAAGGCAAATTACATGTTTGGAAATATGCAGCTCTGCTTCTTAGTAACTAAATACACTTTTGTTTTGTTATCAACAGAAGGGAGAAAAGCTATTTGATCCATTATTGGGTTAGCATTGTATTTTTTCAATGGAAAAATAGCTCTCATATTTAATGAGTCATTTTATATTCCAATTTCCATTTTTGTGGACTAATTTTATCTACTATTTTTTGTTATTCTAAGAAATCCACATAATCACAGAAAAAAAACATGTTACTCTAGAAAACTAAATATATTTCAATGTTCTTTTAAACATTTGATTTCATTAAAATTACATAAGTTTCTAAGATCAAAATATTTTAAGGATATTTCTAATGTGTGCATTCAAATGTTGATTAGTGATGACATTTTTGATGGGTTGTTTATCTTTGATCATATAACAGCAATGTGGAAATTCAAATGCTTTCATTTAGAAATTTGATGTATATGATATGTTACTAAATAACTGTTGTATAATATGCTAAGCAGAAAATTTGGGATATTCAGAGTATTTTCTCAAGAAGTGATTTGATGTATTTTATGCTTCATTAAAACTGCTTTGAAGTTGCTCTAAAGAGGATAGTAAATGATTTAAATGTAGGCCTACCCCTTTTAACAAAAATTTTAAGCTTTTACTAATTTGTTGCTTAATTAACAGATTCTATCTTATCTAAATGAGACTTGATATTCATCTATAATATGGATATGTTCATTTTGTTGTCATGGAAAAGAAATTTATGTATGAAAATATTTTATTTTTATATACATGAGGATATATACACATATATACACCTGTGTTAGTCAGCTTTTTGTTACCTACCCAAGTTCTTCTCTGCCATCTAAATCTTGATGAAAAATAACATCAGCTAAATCTTCCATTTAGAGTACCACCTCTGTTGTTCTTGCAAGCAATTTAAACTCATTTTGTTTGACCCTGAAGTCAATTACTCACTCTTTATAGCACATACTCTAGGATTTCAGCACAATGGGTTTTTATTGAATTCTGAATATCAGGTCTGCATGAAGCCTGACTTTTCAACTGCTGGGTGAGTTTTGTATGCTTCAGTTTTCCTTGTATGTGTACTTATCCTTCCCTGTCCTTTTCTGTCACAGCAGCATTAACTATTTGTGGGACTATAAAATTTATAACAATCTTGCTAGAATGAAGGACTATAAAACTCAAAGTCAATCACTGTTAGGGTGAACATTATATCCATAGATTATAGCACAATGCCCATTTTATCCATGGTTTTCTGTGAACTAAAAACCAGCCTCTACCTCAGAGCAAAGCCTGTCCAAGGAAGAGGCATGACCTTTATCCTGGAAAGACCCACAGAGTACTCCTAGGCAATACCCACCCCGCTGAGTTGTTTCTCTACAAATAACAGGAGAGATCTGCTGGCCAGGTGTCCCTGACTCAGTCAGACTAAGTGGGGACCCATAGCAACCCCCTAGCAGCCACCAATCAGCATGAGACAGGGAAATACTTGGGATGACAGATGACCCTCCCAGTAGTTTATGGTGGTTGATAACGTGTTGGGAAACCATGTAGTTCAGCATGAACATCCCTCTTAGCTTAAACCAATCAGTTCAAATGAATTCCCCTCTTGTAGTAACCAATCACCTTTATCCAACTTGTTCCTGCCAGTGAACATGTGCTAATCATGTTTTAGAGTTGTTATTTGATTTTCCCGCGGTGTGTGATGATTTGCTAAGAGATGCTATGATGTATGTGAAGTCCCTGCCTTCCCCAAAGAGTGTATAAAACTGCTGCAAACCCTGGGCTCCAGACCTCTCAGCGTCACCAGTTGCTGTGTGTGGGCTCTTTGCTGCTTACATTGGTATTGGTTTCTGGTGGTCTTTTGGGGGTCCCGAATTCGAGCATAACATGAACATTAGGAATGAATTAATAAATACTTATTTGTGTCTATATGTGTTCTTACAATAATAATTCCTATTATTTAAGTTAATATTGAATTTGTGACTTCTTTGAAATAGGTGTTAGCTACTTGCAAACAACCCCTTCTTAATATCATTCTTTTCCCTCTAAATTTTTGTTTCTGCTGTTCTCATTTCTTGAAATGTCATCTATCTACTTTTTCCTTTGGTTCAGTTCTATCTATTCTCTAAACAGAGTTCAGGTTGTACCTTTTCCTTGAATATACTAGCCTACTGGTTCAGGTTAAGTGTCTCTGTTTACAGACTAACACACACACACATTTATAATGGCTAATATAATCCCAACTTTCTTGTATTTAGAAACCATTGTCTAAGAGATTATAAGTATGTTACTGTTGAAACCATTTCAATTTTTTCATTTTTTAAGGGATACAACTTGTGACCAGTTAATATTTGTTGAGTAAAAAAGGTTAAAATCCTGTCTTTGCTTTAGAGAAACTCACTCCATCTGTTCTTTTCACTAGAAGCAAATTCCAAGTGTTTCACAAATCTTACCTATTAAAATTCATGTTACTACTTCAGTCATTAATTTAATATATGAATCAATTCACTTTTAAACATCATATGATTAAGCGATTGAATATATGTTAAGCACTGAGCCCTAGGACATAAAGGGTGCTCTAATATAGGCCCTGAAGAAAAAAAGTTGGAAAAAATGACAGCTGATTATATCAGAGCTGCTGATCTGTAAGCAGATGTAATATGGTGTATCAAAAGTAAGCCTCAGATATGGTGGTAATACTGACAAGGGAATACTCAGCTCCACCAAAAAGCAGAGTTAATCAGGCTTTTGAGCAAAAGCAGTGGTGTGTTTGAAGGTCAAGGACTGGTTGTTTTCTGAAGAACAAAAAGAAGGAAATGATATGAAAAGGGATTATAAGTCTAAATTAATAGAGAGAAAAAACAGCACATCTAGAAAATAATAATTATCTCAATGTTATTTGAATATAGTATGTAACAGGGAGAAACTAATCAATAAATGTGCGAATGAGTTCAGCAGAGGTTATCCTTGGGGTCACATGTTATGCTGTGCTAAGTTTCTGATCCTTCTGTGCAGTTAATAGGAAATCTTTAAGAGATTTTAGTAAGGAGGGATATGATTATTTCTGCAGAAAGAGAAACCTGTGAGGAATATCTACATTCTGAAAAGCAATGGCTAGATCAGTTTTAGAAGCAATTCTAAGCTCAATAATGATAATTCAAATGTAATAGGTATGGAAAATATTTTTAGTTTAAGAACCCATGGATTAAGAGAATTTAACAAGTGGTCTGTTTACATATTGCATGTATTAGTAAAGAGCTCTCCAGGACATCTTGCCCACAAGGGTACACAATGTTGATAATAGCTGATTTCTAGTTTAGCCAGAAAATATCACATTTGTGCCAAGGGAAACATGGAAAGAAACAAAATAAATGAAGAAGGAAAGAAGAAAAGAAAAAGAATACACAAAACTTATTTTATGTAAAAAATTATATTAATATTAATGAGGCAAAATATTAATAATTTCATAATATTGCTTGTTAATGAATATTATACTTGGTTAGTGAAAGTGATTGACGTTTAGACTCTAATCATGAATGTGATTCATCATTAGACTCTAAAATTTCTACTAGTGTTCCTTGTGGATTCAAGTAGAAATGTATAGCTTGTCAGAGGTAATCGAATGGAATGAATAAGTGTGGCAAAGGATACAATATTCAAAGAATTGTGGTTATAGATCCTTGTTTTTTGTCTATTTTGACTTATCCTATATGAAATTCACTGGAGTAATTTCATAAGAATATAAGAGTATTTACACAAAATAGCCCCAGAAAAAGAAGGGAAAAATGGTAAGTAATTACACAAAAATTTTGATCACAGTTTATTTTCCCTAAAGTAATGAAATGATGTTGCATATAAGAATGAAATTCTTTGTCAGTTCGTCCTTTCTTCCCACCCTCACTCTTTAGGTTTTATTTGTATTTTTTTTTCTTATTGTGTTTTTATGTAAAAGTTAATAAGTAAACTGAAAGTTGCAAAAAAAACTATACAGCAAATCAAATTGGTATTATTGATGAATTTCTTGAAGAGCAATAATATCAAACACTGTTAAAGAATTTAATATCATAAACCCTTATTCTAGAAGCACTGATGCAAATTTTTCCTTGCATTTCAGGTTGCTAAGCAACAGGCTTAAAAATGTTTTTGTTGACCATAAATACAATGCTGTGCAGTCCCAAAAAACATAGGCATTTCCCCCAATCATTTTTGAGTTATCATACCACATTATGCAAGCAATGCTTTCAAAATAACAATGTTCTATGTAAATAAGAACACTACATATGAAATGCAAATGTTTTCATATAGGATTCAAAATTTCTTTCTAGTCAGTAGCTATTGTGGCAGTACAATTATAATTAAAAGAAAAATATTGGATATGTAATTAGTTTGGATGCAAGTGGTAAAAAAAACTTATTTTTAATATATGTGGGGAAAACTAGAAATAATTATTAAAATAAGTCAATTACATGACAAGAAAATGTAGAAATTATTCTATATTTTATTCAAAAATAGAAGATACTGCATATAATTGGTAGAGATTTAAGTTGAAATATTTTGTTCTATGATTTATTGTGGTTAATGAATTCTATGGATTTATATATGTTTTATATATACATATATGTGTGTATGTATGTGTGTGTATATATATACACACACATATATATAATAATGTTTGATAATATATATATATAATGTAGTTATCTGAATATATATATATATATGTATATATATATATATATAATGTAGTTATCTTAATATCAATGTAAATTTACTTGAAGGTAGGGATAGGAATAGAACTCTAAAGAATTAAACACTGTACAGATACTTCTGGGAAAAATATAAAAAGGGGAACAAGGATTGTTTATTCTGTCATAGATATAAGATCAACAAATCAAGAGCTATGGGGTTATACATTATAGAAAAAGAATGTGGGAAGATTATATAAAAAATAAATTCACACTTCTAGAGATGAACTGTATTTGATACCCCTTGTGCTTTCTGAGGGAAGAAAATTGACCCATGTATTTTCTTTTTTATAATTTGATACCTTGGTAAATAAGAATCTAGTCTGTAGGGAAATAATAATAAACAAATACATTCTTTCTAATTTAACCCAAACTTTATATAATTCAATCATGAAATTTAACTTGTAAATCTAGATTATAGATTCCATAACTAATGGCAGACTTTTTTTAGCTATTACATTTTAAACATAATTTGTCATTATTATGACCACATTTGAAGGGGTGGGGCCAAGTCATGTTGAATCACAGGCTCAAGTTCATTTAAGATTTTAGTAAATAGCATTTATAATATTTTTCTCATTCCTTTTAATATGTTTCATAAGAGGAATAAAGCAAACAAATGTTTTATCAGTTGTTCAGGGAAGTAATGCTAGATTAAAAAAAGAAAAGTTACATAAATACATAGAAAAACAAAAGAACCAGTAATTCATTTTCTAAGAAATGTAAACCTACACTGGATTAGAATGGCAAGTATATGTAGTGCAAGAGATAGTAATAGAAAACGTGTAACAAAGCATAACTTTCCAGCTTTTTGTTTTTTTATTTTCATTTTAAAACATTATTTTTGTTTTTTAACCTTTTTATCTTTTGTTTGTATATAAATTGTGTAGTATGTGATACAATACAAATTCTATCTCTACTCCTACTTTCTCTAATGGCACCCAGTGATAACAGTGCTGAACTGTGGCCTTGGGGCCAGACTACCTGTGTGCAAATTTACAATTTCCAGTTTGTATAAACTTCCTTCATCTGTATGTGCCTCCTTTTATGTATTTTCAAAGGGCCTATGATAAAATCACATATTTTATAATTTTAGTGTGATAATTCCAGGAGATAAAAGCTTATACAAAAAGACTTAGAAACGGGGCTGGGGTTGTGGCTCAGTGTGGTAAAGCACTTGCCTAGCATGTGTGAGGCACTGGGTTCCTGTCTCAGCACCACATATAAATAAATAAAATAAAGATCCATCAACAACAACTAAAAAAATTTTTTTAAAAATTTAAAAAGACGTGGAAACATATGAAGTATGTAAAAGATATGTTATTCTTTTCATTATTACCCCAAATGGTAGTCATAGCTAATTATACTTACTTATTTGGGGTCCAAATTTTGAAACAATAAAAGAAGCACTCCTGTCTTTCTTTCTATTTTCATCAATGAAAATGCTCATAATTTGGTCACATTCATTCCTAACTGGTAACTAATAGAGGTTATGGCAATTACCATGCTTGATTTAGACCAACAATGATTATTCTGTGGAGCTAGTGAAAATATTTGTGCTAATCTAATCCAGCATATTAAGGCTCAAACAGAATTTGGGTTTAATAAACTAAGGAAGACAAATTGATAGCAACATACAATCAGCTTCTCTGAATTAATTGACACTGCTTGGCCAAAAAGTGGTCAGAGAAGCAGTTAATATTTTTATGTGATTTGTAGATTCTGTAGAAGAATCTGCTACTAATTATTCAATAACTGCAGTATCAATATTATCCATGCTTAATTTTCATTTATAAATTATTAAGGTAGCATGCTTTTAAGTCTAATGCATTTTAATGTTATATTAATGTTATGTGTGGAAATATATCTAATAGCAAATTCTCATTTTAAGTAAAGATAGAACTAGATATTTTATGATAAAGTAATGACTTAAAGTTCTAGAAAATTAAAAGTATTTAAAGTGCTCTATATTCAATATGGAAAATAATCAATTACTAGGAGCTGAAGATGTAAATTTCTAAAAATACAATGTTTATGGTTTTAAAGCTGTGGTTGTTACTAGATAAAAGCTTATAGAGCTTTTACTGACAGATCAAATTCATTACAGGTATTAAAAGTATACCCAAGCATGTGCATAAATTTATGTGATTATGTTTAAAACATCTGAAGATGTGGAATAGATTAAATATATTAACATGTAATACTGTAGAGAAGCACACAGGGACATGCTTAAATGCAAGCTATTCCATTTATTTAGATAAATAGAATTCATAATGCAGTAGAACCACAGATGATTGCAATAGTAAATTTTATATTTCTGTCTAAATAATAAAAATTTTGCATGAAATAAAGTTTCTCTTTTGATCCATATCAATTTGTAAATGTAGGCAATTCAGTTTGCTATGAAATATATCCTTATGAAGCATAACAAAATCCAATTTACCAGTAAAATCCATTTAAATTAAAATCAAAGACTAATCTTTATATAATCCTTTATAAGTGAGTACTACAATGATGAAAAATGAACAGGTACCTGAAATGAACACTTACACTGATTATTTTCATTTTTATTTGATAGAAATTTTCTTTAATAGGGGATAAAGGTATATGGAAAAGTCACATTATACACTTTTGTGACCAGTAAATTTATTAAAGCTATAATAGAAATATATAAGGCTGTCCACATTTTCTCAGTTATAGAGAATGGTCCACATAAAATTTTTCTTTAAAATCAAGCCTGAAAATTGTAAAATGTTTCCAATTCCCACAAAATTCTTCTAATCCAAGGATCAAACCTTGTGATGTGCCACCCTTCAGATGATCGTAAAAAATATATTTGTATACAATAAAATTGACATGCTCTTTCAAAAATGTGTCTGTAAAGGCAAACTGCTAAACATGGAGAAATATTGAAGGAAAAAGATGGATTTTTACCCTTAGATATCAAATTTTATATGCAGTCACAACATATATGCAGACACTGAGTGGATTATCGATTTGAACTGATCTATAATTATAGAAGGATCACTCTTACCCCTTGTTAGTAGAGATCTGAATGAGAGGCATATTCTAGGAGACCCAGGAGATTTTAGTGATTAGCCAGGAAAAACAATGCAATTTCTATGGTGATAACATTGAATCTAATAAAAATTTGTGAGATTATGATTATATTTTGAAGTTATAAGCAATAAACTTTTTGTATACATTCCATGTGGAATAAAATAAAAGTGAGAAATAAAATGCATCCCCAAGTATTTTAGTTTGAGCCATAAGGAGCAAGAAGTTCACTTATTCTAAAGTAGGGATGACCAGGGGAAAAAAGCATGTTAAGTTGAGGAAGTGGAACAGAATTGTCCAATATACCACTCAGTGAAAATATATTCTAAGAAGTATAGAAAAGAAATATAAAATTGGTTGTAATCAAACTCATAACTACTTCACTTTGAAACATGCTTAATTCTTATTTTCTAGATATTTGAGATTATAAGTATTTTCCAAAAGGTTTTTATCATTAAATAGAGGTTTTTCTTGGTTTACTTATTTTTTTCAGATTCTTTCAGCTTTGGTAATTCTTTCAATTTGTTTCTGTGCTTCTTTGGGATTACTCCATATTAGAGTTCTTTTCTCTTTTCTCACCTCCTTTCCTTCACTGTACTTTCTTTCTTTCTAATATTACAATATGCTCTGGACTGATTTTACATATCTTCTTCCCTGGTACTAGAATCAGTCATTTTCCCACTGATCCCTAATTTTCTTTTTTTAACTACAGAAGTTTATTAGCAAACAAGGTCTCAGTGCTAGATGTGCTTGTTATAAGCTTTCTACAATTCTTCTTGTTTCCATTTCTAAATTATACTATTGCCTTCTTTTCTATGCCTTTATATCGTTTTCTCAACTCCCAATATTCAGTCCCAAAGGCCATATCCCATATTTTAGATTTTCTTATAGAGGCACTGAATTTTAGGGTACTAATATCTTGATCTTTCAGCTATTGATTCAATAATGATTAGTAGCACTCCATTTCAAACCTCAGTAACACACAATGACTTATTCTCTACACAATGACTTATGTCTACAACCTTATGAATCAGCTAATGTAGGTGGGGATTTTTTGGGGGGCGGTTTCTACCTAACACTGTGGATCTGAATGGGCTTCAATATCTCACTATGCATCACGTTGACAATATCCTCCTTGTGAAAAAAAAAAGTCATAAAGAGCACAGATACATGGAGGAATGGATTATTGAGAATTATAATGCAATCTATCACAGTATCACTAAATTTATGATAATTGTTTATATTAATTGTCATAACTTTAGTTTACTTCAGTAGGAAATTATGGACTCTTTTGATAATAAACAGTTTTTAAAAATAATTATAAGCCAAGCCTCAAACAGGCAACCTGTAATAATTTTAAATATCATAAATAAATTACCAATTTACCAGTGGAAATGTAATATTCTCACTTATGTAAACGCTTTAACCTTTGAACACTAATTTTAACTCAATTTGTTCCTAATATATTTTCACAAATAGAAGAACCTCAAGGTCAATTCTGCCTGCAAGGAGACAGACATGGCACAGATTTTAAAGCAGATTTATTTACTCACCTTTGTTTTGAAGCAGTTTTCCCCTCAGGCACTATTTTGAGGAAGGTCAATTAAGTCGCAAAATTGTCTTATTTTTGCAAGCAGTCCCTTTCCCATTCACGTTTTTTTGTAATTATTTGCTTACCCTTGTTTAATTGCCTCTAATGTTCTACCACTGACTACAATAATTTTTTGACTTTCCCTTCAAGCCAGAATCACAGCAAATCATCTTTATCCTACTTTTCAACAAAAGACTAGTATCTCTCATACTGGAAAACAAAGCAGAGGTTCTGATCTCAGGCTTCCATGTGATCTTTGATTTGTGTCTTCTAGCCTCTCCAGGAACACATGACAGAATATTCTAGATGGAGTTGACTGTATCTTCCAGTATCCACAGGCAGCATAAGGTTCAATTACCTTTCCATTTATGAGTTAGGGTAATACAGAGATTCTTCTGTATTTTAAATATCCTTACATGTGCAGTTTGGCACAGTCTTCTCTTTGGTTAATGACCACTATTCTTACTTTTTTCTTTAACTCATTCAACAAGCAGATTCAGCAACATTCTGGTAGTTTGAATGGTTTGTTCAATACCCATGGGTAATTTATTATAATATCCCTAGAAATGAAATTAATAGGCAATAATTTATTCAGTTGGGCTGCCATAACTAACACCACAGACTGGGTGGTTTAAACAACAGAAACTTATTTCTCACAGTTCTTTTTATTCCAAATCCAAGATCAGGGTGCCATCATGGTTGGGTTTTGTTGAAAGCCCTCTTCCTGGCTTGCAGATAGCCCCTTCCTCACCCTGTCTTCATGTGACAGAGAATGGCTGGGGTATTAATGGGGTCTCTTCCTCTTATAAGGACAGAAATCCCATCATGTAAAGGGCTCCATTATCATGACCTCATCTAAAACTAATTACCTCCAAAAGGCCCTGACTCCTAATATTATCATAATAGGAATTAGGGCTTCACCATACGAATTTGGAGCGAACACAAACATTCATTGCATAACAGGTTATAATTAAGGTTGTGCTTAGACTACACAACTGAAAAATCATGATCAATAATAATATATCTAATGTGAACAACAGAGGCTGAACGGGACCACATATAGTTATGGATTCTGACCTAAATCTCAGGCTTGGTCAGTTCGAAGAATGAATCTCTTTGAGACTAAGACTGATACATTTCATGTATTTCTAATAACATGAGAAATTAATAATGTATGACTTCCTCCTGGAGTCTCCCCCAAAGAACTCATAGAAATTAAACAGAGTTATGGTGCATTAGAGAAAGGGAAATTCTTCATGATTTCACAGTGGTTCTGAGCTCCAAGAATCCCTGTTACATCAAAATGCCAAAAAGGATAATAGTGATCTAAAGGGATGAGGTGATGCATGGAGTTTTGCCTCAAGTCTGTCTCAGTGAAGGAGAGTGTATCCAACACAAAATACACTTTGATTCTTTCCCTAGCTCTTAAGAGATTGATTGGAAAAGAAATACGTGACCATTGCGCTATATATACATTGGGTACCAGACTGTTGTGAGTGCTGTTATTGAAGAATGATCAAGTATCAGATCAGATGGAATCTCACCCTCTCATTCCAAAATGGTAAACTAAAATAACAATAAGTCTGTTTTCTAGGTACGTTCTAATACACAGAGATCAATGACCCAGTTACAAAAACTAAGACAAATGACAAAAATGCTTATTTTTAAAGGCATGAAACAGCTGTGGAATAAACAAAAGAGAGATCAACAGAAATTCCAGGGAGGAGATAAATTCTCCTGAGTTACTGATTGGCTACCGTCTTTTTCAGAACCCCAGGAACATTTGCTGATTCTGGGCATAGACTGTGGATCAGGCATAGCTCAAGCAGAGAGGCTCTGCTGGAAGAAGGAGAAACCAGAAAGCTTTTTAGTTTATATGCAGCATTGGAATAAAAAAGCAGGAAACCAAGGGGCCTCAAATGCTTGACCAATTCTCTCAATAGGACATTTTCTGAGCTCTGGGACATGTGGGAGTCTGAGGAGCTTAAAAAAAAAAAAATGTTCTGAAATGTAGGCTGCAATGTCCTGCCATCTACAGTGCTTATGAAACAAAGTCCTGCTAAGGGAAAGTGACTGGGTTCAAACTGAGGATAGGCTGTTGGATCCATGAGAGAGAAAATTTGAAGCTTGGCTAGGAAAATTTGAAGGGCAAAGCATGAACTTTTATTTTAAGAAGCATCTAAGCTATCTCTTTTTATTTTTCCTTTGGCAAATGTATCTTGTTAAAGTTTCCAATGGAAAAAAAAAAAGAGTTGAATGATTTTCAAACATTTCCAAAGACTTATGATGCTCTGATTTACAGAAAACATAATGTGTTGCTAAAGTAATCATCTTTCACCTGCTTATAGGCCATTAATCAGGCCCCTGGGTCACAATCAAACATAAATCCATTTTATGTGAAGGTAGTACTATTCTCTCCACTACCTTCTCATCACTTGCTGTTGTTCATTTGGCCTAGAGTCTTCTTCCCCACTAATTTGATATGTGTCACTCTTCTAAGCTGAGATAGCCAAACTGTTGGAGGTAGGCCACACTATGTTTTCTTCTTATACACTGTTTACTTCTAATAGTTTAGAACAATTTATGAGTACTATATATTATCTAAATTAATTTTCTCTTGCAAATTCCCACTCCAGAATATTAGCATCATGAGTATAAACCATTTTTTAGTGTGTTTTTCTTCTTTGTATTTGTCCACAATGCCTAGCATGTGCCAGATATACAATAATTGCTTCAAAAATATTGGTTGAATTAAGCTTAATCAATTAATAAATGTTATTATAAGATGTGTGTTGTTATAGACACTATGCTAATTTCTAGCTTATTTTCGCTATTTTTAGGATGATAATTTTTTTATTATTTTTAACTTCTTATGCTTTGTCCATGAAAGAAAACACACATTCAAAGCACAGTATATCATGCAGCTTTTGACATCTTATTATACTAAATTATGGTTCTAAAAAAGAAAATAGACTATACCCTTGATGTTATGGACCAATATTTACAATGAAGTGGTTACTGAACATAACATTATTTCTGTTGTCTTATAAAAGAGCAAGTTTAATATACCTTGTTTAAAATTATTCTTTTGTTAAGATTTAAAACTTTTGTAAATATTTTTCTTAATTTCCAATTTCCATACTGAGAGATAATAGTGCATGGAATTCCAGTAAGTTATCCATGACTTGATGTCTGTTTATAACTATCCCGTTGACAAAACAAGTCAGTGTTAAGCTTCAGTAGGCTGATAAATTTAACATGATTAGTTCTCATTAATGTCAGAGTTAAGCTTTTTTCTCATAATAAGACAGATCCAATCCATCGAGATTTTTATAGAACCCAAATATCTGTCATACAATGATTGTCCTTTTGTGCACCATTAATTTCAGGTCAACTAACAGAACATTAAAGGAAAAGCAGCTCCAAAATTGAAAGGCCAGAAGCTAAAGTAAATGAAATAAATTTTATGAAATAGATACATATACAAAAATAAAATTTCTCTACTATATACATTTAACCCAAATTTTAATGACATTTCATATCTAATTTGAAATGTCAATGATTAAAAATATGCAAAAGAATAAAAGCTAAATAATAATCAGCAAACCTAAAACCTTGTGAGAATAGCCATCTTCATGTCAGTACATTTCTTTCTTGTTCTCACTTGTAGCATTTCTGAGGATGACCAAGATTAAATCATTCTGATAAGCATTTGTTGAAGAAAACCCTCCAGGAAAATAGAGCATTCCTTGACATCTTATTATGTGAAGTTATGAATCTTAAAAAAAAAATAAAGACTTTACCTGTGGTTAAAAAAAAAAAAAAAAAAACAGGTTAGGGGACTGGAATTGTGATTTTGATATTAAAAATAGTATAACTCACAGGTTTGTGAAGCATTTCCTAAGCAAGGTAAAAACCATTTTTTATCTTGCATTTTTACTTAATATTTAATAAAAATGTCATTTTTTGCATTATATTTGACAAAATTTAAAGACAGAGTTATGAAAAAACATGCTCACATATTCCATATCTCAAATAAAAGAGAAATAAAAATAAATGAATCTCTGTCTTTCTGGGCATTATTGATTATTTTCAAAGGAGTAAAATACCAATATATGCTGAAACATGAAAATATGATACATATTAACAAACTAGTACTTCAAAGGGTTTTACATTCACACTTCCCCTTCTTGTTATGAAGGCAAATATTTAAAAAAACTGTGAGTACCAGTTGCTATTTCTTTTAATTATTACCTAACATGTACGGACACACATCATATAAATTTTATAACACTGATTTCTATTTATAGTAAATATTTCTGAAATGTAAATTAGTTATTTGATCTTTCTTAGAAAATTAGTTATTAATATTTCAAAATTCTACTGAGATACAAGTACTATAGCTGCAGACAAGTAGGTTCTTTGTCATACAATGGCACCATATTCCCCAATTATTTATAATAAATCCTAAAATAACAAGCAAGAGAATTCTGTGAACAAAGTAATGTTCAGAATTTTATCAAGCTTACACATTATGAAATAAAGAGCAGGAATACTAAAGAGAAAACAATACCATTGCAATGTGCATTATATTGGAAAGAAAGAGGTAATTTTATATTTATTAAAATGTAATTTATTATGAATATTGCAACCTAAATCCAATAAGTATAAACTACATTAATCTGCCTTTTAAGCTAGCAATACATGACAGAACATAATTGGTATGAATTTTTCACACAGAAATAAACATAACACTCAATGAATGACTTTAAAAAATATACACGAATAGTGAAAAACAAAACAAAACAGGATAACAGTGAATTTGATAGTATATGCCAAGAAAAGGGAGGCTATCAAATATGATGGTTAGTCCCTGGTTCCCCCTTGATGTTAGTCACTGGTAGAAAAAAAAACTGTATGGAGTTGAGAATTGTCTTCACCTGGGAAATATTAAATCTGTATGAAAAAGTTTAATACAGAGTTGAAAATATAGAACACTGGGTATGGTAAAAATTTGAGAATAATATAAAATAAATGAAATAATGGCCATGGTGGACGGTGGACATAATCACTATATATATATATATATATATATATATATATATATATATATATATATATGTATATATTTATAATAATATATATATATTATTATTTTTTTTTTGAGTGATTCTGGCAAGTTGGAGACTAACCCCTGAAGGACTGAAATGTTAATTCCTTCAGAGCCTTTCCTCTACTCTTACCAAGAACGTAGCCCTGCTCTTATCTGTTGCCATGGTAACCTGTGGCAGGAATTTCCCTTCCCTACAGGGAGCTATAAGGTTGTTAATGAGCCTTTGGCTACTTCATCCTGCCATTCCCCCTTCAGCTCACCTGTTTCTCACCTTTTGGGCATCCTACCAACATTCCTGGGCCTAGTCATACAGGAAGGGGAAAGATAAGGGGAAAGAGGGCAGGAAAACCAAGGAAGCCTATGATATATAAAAAGGGCAGAACACCTCACTTCTTGGGATACCAGGATACCAGCTATGGCCCCCTTCTCCCTCCTGGGAGAAGTCTATGTTACTTCTTTTTAAATAAACCCTGCCTCCTAAGCTTGCTAGGTGTCCTTCTCTAATGTTCAAACTTCAACATGTGGGGAAGCAGGACTCATCCCCTGATAACCAGCAGTATCATGGTGAGAAAAAGAGAGCAGGGATTTCAAAATTGTGTCTTATTTGACAAGTGTAATGGTTAAAATATAAACACAAATTATTTTATGCAAGATTTATGTTTTCCCATTAGGCAACCCCCCACACATACACTTATTATATTTATCATTAAGATCTTCGCCCAGTTATATTATTTGCATGTCTTATTTCACACTTTTCAATCCTTGTAAAAGATTAAGAAAAATAAAAGAAATTTTAGGACTCAGCTTGGGAAAATTCAAACTGTGTGCACTTGATTTTGGAATGTAATACATTTTCAGACAATTCTTACCAAAATATCTGAGCCAGGACCAGGTTTTCTTTTTCTTGTTTTTTTCTTTTCCTATATATATTTTCTCTATATATGTATATACACACACATAGACATAATTTATAAATATACATATGTGATTTTTTTAATTAGCACATTGAGTATATTTATATATATACTTATATGTATTTTTAATTAGCAAGTTGAGTTGATATATGTATATTTGTATATATTGATTCTATTTATATATATTGATTCTATATATTAATTCTATTTATATATATTGATTCTATATATTAATTCTATTTATATATATTGATTCTATATATTAATTCTATTTATATATATTGAATATATATGTATAAACACACACACACACATACTCATATTTATGCGCGCATGTATGTGTATTTTTGGCACCCTGAGTGTTGGAACCTTCATTAATATTCTAGCTTTTAAGTGCTAGCATAACAAAGCACCATAATTTAAGGGGCTTACACAGCAGAAATACTATGTTTCCCAGTTCCCCAGTCTAGAAGTATGAGATTAAGGTGTCATGAGGTCATCAGGGTTGATTCCTTCTAAGGGTTTTAAGGAAGAATTTGTTCTATGTCTCTTCCTTAGCTTCAGGTAGTATGCTGGCAATATTTAGTGTTCCTTTGGATGTAAAAATATAGCCAGATCTCTGCTTTTATATTCATATGGCAGAGTCCCTGTGTGGGTGCCTCTCTGTCCAAATGTCCTCTTTTTATATGAATACCAGTCATACAGGATTAGGGTTAACTATCATGACCTCATCTTAACTAATTATATCTCTATAAACCTTGTTTCCAAATAAAGTTGTGTTCTGAATTGTTAGGAGTTAAAACTTCAACATGTGATTTTGGAGAGCACACAATTCAACTCCTAACAGTAATTACAATAATAATATCAGAGGAATGTCAATTGCTTCAAACATTTTTAAATGCTTTCTCTAGGAGGCCTATATTTAGAAATGCAGATTTGTTCAAAGGCACAAAGAATACTTAAAAATATTTGGGGGTGGTAGACTAAAATGCAGAAGGCTAGAAAGGGTAAGTTACAGTAAATCTGTATCAGATGCATTTTTTGCTTTGAAAATTTTAGGATAGTGTTCTTAGGACCATGTATCTTTTGCCAGGCAAGGTATTGTCTCTAGTTTCTGTCAGTGGCAAATCCTGTGCCCCAGGGTTCTGGGATTCTCTTTTTCTTTTGAAATCTTTATGTAGACTTTACTTTTCCTCTTCTACTAGCCCTAGAGAAATCCATGCTACCCATGACCTGCTGATTATTTCTCTGTTTTAATGAAAGCCACATATTAGGAAAGTATTTATGTATCTTTGTTTGCCTGATTCTAATCTATTTTACATCTCTGTATAAGAAGCTGTTAATGGAGATTTTTCTATATTTAAATCCTCTTTTCTGAAGTACTACTTTTTCAAAATCAGAAGTACAAGTCATCCTGAAATGGCTAGCAGTCTGGTATAATTTTCACTCTAGAAAAAGGTCCTGGGCGTTTGTGATATGTACATGGAACTCCACTTTACTCATCCCTTCTTTTCCTACTCACGTGAGCTTTTTTTTTAGGATTTTCTTCCTCCTGAAAATCAGACAAGAATAAAAATAAAAATTATGCTCTTAGAACTCTTACAAAATTGGGTAAACTTTCCTGAACATCAGCCAATAATTTCTTTTTTTAAAATCACCTTTATACATAAGAATAATCTGCTTTGGGTTGCAGAAAAAAATATATATAACTTTGCATGCAATCATGGTCTTTTTAAAGAAGTAATTTTAAAGTATTACTTGAAATTTTGAAAGGTCAATTACAGGAATTATAAGAATGTTACAAGAATATTTTTATACTAAGGAATAAAGTTGAATATATCATGTAAAGTTCTAATAGCAAAAATGAAAAGTAGCCAATAAATTTATATTAATAAATGACTAACAATTATTTGAATTATATCAAGAAGTAAAACGAATAGTTACCATGAATATTTTCATAACAGAACCTGTTCAGATCCTATTTTATACTATAGACTCCAAAAATATCTAAAAGTTATACCTTGTTGTTCATGGAACCGCTAAGACCATAAAAGGATAAAATATCCTTTTTATCCAAAAAGGATAAAACTAACAAGTTTTGTGAAAAAATTAATAGTAGTGCTATATAAACTATTAAAAGAATGAAAGTCAAAATAAGTTTTTTTAATATGTTCAGTTTTGATTTATACTGTCCCTTTGGCGCTTTTTCTTGAAGTTTTGAAAATTACTGTTTAATGATGTGACAACTTATTGAAAAGGAATGCCACTATATAATTTACAGATATTTTAAGAAATAAATATTTTTAAAGTACAAAATATGTAACATCTTCTAGACTCTGCCAACTTGGTGTAAATTACTTTCTTTTATTTACTTATTTATCTATGACAGCAGAATGTATTACAATTTTTATTACACATATAGAGCAGATTTTTTTTTAAAATCCCTGTTTGTATTCAAAGTATATCCACACCAATTTATGTCTTTATACATGTACTTTGTATAATAATGATCATCACATTCCACCATCTTTTATAACCCTATGCCCTCTAACTTCCCCTCCAACAACTCCCCCCTATCTAGAGTTCCTCTATTCCTACCATACTCCCTCTCCCTATTCCACTAAGAATCAGCTTCCTTATATCAAAGAAAATATTTGGTGTTTGGTTTTTTGGGATCAGCTAACTTCACTTAGCATTATTTTTCTAACTTCATCCATTTACCTGCAAATGCTATGATTTTATTCTCTTTTATTGCTGAGTAATATTCCATTGTGTATATATGCCACATTTTTTTTTTAATCCATTCATCTATTGAAGGGCATCTAGGTTAGTTCCACAATTCAGCTGTTGTGAATTGTGTGGCTACAAACATTGAAGTGGCTGTGTCCCTGTAGTATGCTGTTTTTAAGTCTGTTGGGTATAGACCGAGGAGAGGGATAGCTGGGTCAAATGGTGGTTCCATTCCCAATTTTCCAAGAAATCTCCATACTGCTTTCCATATTGGCTGCACCAATTTGCAGTCCCACCAGTAGTGTATGAATGTACCTTTTTCTGCACATCCTTGCCAAAACTTATTATTGTTTGTATGCATAATAGCTGCCATACTCACTAGAGTGAGATGAAATCTTAGAGTGGTTTTGATTTGCATTTGTCTAATTGCTAGTGATGATGAACATTTTTTCATATTTTTGTTGATTGATTGTATATCATCTTCTGAGAAGTGTCTGTTCAGGTACTTGGCCCATTTATTGATTGGGTTATTTGGGTTTTTGTGGTGCTTAGCTTTTTGAATTCTTTATGTACCCTAATGATTGGTGCTCTATCTGATGTGTGAGGGGCAAAGATTTGCTCACAAGATATAGGCTCTCTATTCACTTCATAGCTTGTTTCTTTGCTAAGAAGAAACTTTTTTAGTTGAGTTCATCCCATTTATTGATTCTTGATTTTAACTCTTGTGCCAAAGGAGTCTTATTAAAGAAGTTGGGGCCTAATCCCACATAATGGAGATTAAGGCCTACTTTTTTTTCTATTGGACACAGGGTCTCTGATATTATTTCCAAGTCCTTGATCCATTTTGATTTGAGTTTTGTGCATGGTGAGATATAGGGGTTTAATTTCATTTTTTTGCATATGGATTTCCAGTTTTCCCAGCACCATTTGTTGAAGATGTTATCTTTTCTCCAATGCATGTTTGAATATGCTATCCTTTCTCCAGTGCATGTTCATGGCATCTTTGTCTAATATAATTGTAGTTTTGTGGGTTAGTCTCTTTGTCCTCTATTCTGTACCAGTCTGTTTTGGTGCCAATATCATATTGTTTTTGTTACTATTGCTCTGTAGTACAGTTTAAGGTCTGGTATAGTGATGCCACCTGCTTCACTCTTCCTGCTAAGGATTACTTTAGCTATTCCGGATCTCTTATTTTCCAGATGAATTTCATGATTGCTTTTTCTATTTTGCTGAGAGCCATAGCTAAGTAAGAATGACACATGGCATGACCCAGGTCATTTTCAGTGACATTGCATGAAAGATGACTTTGCTCAAGGACCAGGGCGGATCCGGGTTTAGGGTGGATCAGAATTTAGGGCACTCCTTGGGTTTAGGGCAGTTCCAGGTTTAAGGTATACCCTGCTGGGAATAGGGCATATCCTGCTGCCTCAGGCGCGCCCGCTCCTTGAGTTCCCATTGAGTTCTAGTGGGATTCAGAGAGTATTTTGAGATAGAGCCCAGTGGAGGTGTGGATTTTCCCCAGAACGTGTGTAGAGTGCCGGTGACAGTTTGAGAATAAAGAGTTGCTGTTTGAATCTACAAGGCTGTGAGTGGCTCATGATTTGGTGCCCAGCCAGATTGTGGCATTTGGTGGCCTATACGCGGAATGTCTGAAACTTGGAGGTAAGTGAAATTGCTTGCCCCTGAGGGAAGGCGAGAGAATGGGTGACCATTTCAAAAAACAATGTTTTCTTGTTTTGATTTATTTTGGTTTTGTTTCAAGCTGCCTATCCCTAGAAATTTCTCAGGCAAACTGGGAAAAATGGTTGGCTCAAGGTTTGAAGTTTGTCGGACCTGAGGAAGAGAAAATTGATACAACGATTTTTTATTCCGTTTTTGTTTCACTCAGTTTCGGTTTTGTTTTGTGTTATCTTATTGGGTTGTGTTATCTTTATAGTAGATTAGAAATTAGTAAAAAACAAACCGAAAAAGTGTTAAGTAAATTGTTAGAGGTTCAGACCATGGAGAAAGACATTTTAGATCAAGCAAAAGAGAAGGTCTCTCGAGCTAGTCAGACAGAGGAAGAAAATTTAAAGGAAAAGGGGTTATTGGAAAAAGGCTACAATAGGAGGCTGTTACTAACTCAGGTTTTATCACCAGAGGGTGTAATTCAACCAAAAGCCCCACCTATGGAGACAGCTGAGTGGCCCTCAAACCCCATAGTTGATAAATGGGATCCTGAGACAGGACCTCAAAGATTAGCATGCCCTGTACTTGAACAGGTAGGAGGGCAGCGAATTCACCGTGCTTTAGATTTTAAAACAGTGAAGCAGTTAAAGGAGGCTGTAACAACCTATAGTCCCCAAGCACCCTTCACGGTAAGCATGGTCGAGTCCATTACTAACTTGGACATGATGCCATAATAAATTTTCTAGTCATAGTGTAGAAAGAGGTTCTAGGGATTAGGCTCCACAGGTGTAGATTGGGCTATGCTGTCTTTAAATTTAGATTCTTGCCCCATGCTAAAATTAAATATTCAAGGACATGACTTTAATGGGCTACTGGACATAGGTGCTGACCTTAGCATCATATCTCATCAAGAATGGCCAAAACATTGGCCATTACAACAAGCCACTCAAACGCTTCAAGGCCTAGGAGTAGCAACTAATCCCCATAGAAGTGCAATGGTATTAGATTGGAAGGATCCTGAAGGATGTGAAGGAACTATAGAGCCATATGTATTGGATCATCTTCTTATAAATTTATGGGGACGAGATGTCCTAGATCAATTAGGTTTGACGTTAACAAATAACATCAATCCTAATGCACCCACTACTAGGGCTAGACAAGGTTTTAGGAAACAAAAAAAGATTAGGAGAACAAGAACAAGGTATAGCACCACCAATACAAATAGGTCAAGGAACAGACAAACATGGGTTGGATTTTCAGAAAGGGCCACTGAGACAATCAAAATTACTTGGAAATCAGAAAGACCAGTGTGGGTTCCTCAGTGGCCTTTGACTAAAGAAAAGATACAAGTAGCCCATGATCTGGTCAAACAACAATTAGCAGAAGGACATATACAACCTTCCGTATCTTCCCATAATACTCCCATTTTTGTCATTAAAAAGAAATCTGGTAAATGGAGATTATTGCAAGATTTAAGAGCCATTAATAATGAGATGGTTATTATGGGACCTGCTCAATCAGGGATTCCTCAATTGTCTGCTTTGCCAAAAACCTGACATGTTTTAGCTATAGATATTAAAGATTGTTTTTTTTTTTCAATTCCAATTCATCCCGAGGATATTCCACGTTTTGCATTTACTATCCCTGCACTAAATCATGAAGGTCCTGATCAGAGATAAGAATGGAAAGTACTCCCTCAAGGGATAGCTAACAGTCCAACTAGGTGTCAAATCTATGTTAACAAAGCAATTCAGCCACTTAGAAATCAAAATCCTGAACTACAAGTATTTCACTATATGGATGATGTATTATTAGCACATAAAGATAAAAACACATTGCTGGAATAATATGCCACACTTACAAACTTATTAAAAAATTATAATCTAGAGAAAGCAATAGATAAATTACAATTAAATTTTCCAATTAATTATTTAGGAGTTTTATTATCCTCAACCATGGTCCGTCCACCAAAAATTCAAATACAAGTAGATCAACTCAAATCACTTAACGACTTTCAAAAGTTATTGGGAGACATAAATTGGATAAGGCCTTATCTAGGCATACCATCAGGAGAGCTAGGACCTTTATTTGATATCCTAAAAGGTCCATCAGATCCAAAATTCACCCCGCATGTTAACACCTGAAGCAAGAAAGGCATTAAAAATCATTGAAACATATATGGAAAATATGCATTTGGATAGAATTGATATAAGTTTGCCTTTATTATTTATTGTACTACCAACAAAAAATATTCCTACAGGAGTATTTTGGCAAGAAGGTCCATTATTGTGGATATATTTATCTTATTCTCCTAACACTATTCTTACTAGGCATCCTGAGGCTGTAGGACAATTAATACTCAAAGGAATAAAAGCAGCAAAGGGAGTGTTTGGAATTTCTCCCAATAAAATTATTACTCCATATACTATGGATCAAATTGATGAGTTAGCTAATGAGTTAAATACTTGGGCAATAATCATGTGTAAATCTAATGTTACATTTGATAATCACTTAGCATCTACTCCTTTGTTGTTTTTTTGGTCTAAGCATCCTGTAGTTTTTCCAAAAATGACAAGAAAAACACCTATCATGAATGCTCCAAATATATTCACTAATGGGTCAAATAATGGTACAGCAGCAGTAGTTACCCCTGAGCAAAATTTACATTTTTAGTACCCAAACAATCAGCTCAAAAGGTAGAGCTTAATGCAGTATTACAAGCTTTTGTGATTTTTAAAGATTCTGTATTTAATTTATTTTCTGATAGTCAGTATATAGTTAATGCTATAGTATCCCTTGAAGACGCTGGTAGGATTTCTCCTTCCTCTACTGTTTTCTCTTTGTTTTCCACTATACCAAGTCTAATCTGGGACAGAAAAGATCCATTCTTTATAGGAAATATCAGGGCACATACAGGATTGCCTGGAGCCCTTAGTTTGGGCAATGATTTAGCAGATAAAACTACACATGACATACATATTTTCTCTACACTAGAAGAAGCTACAAATTTTCATAAAAGGTTTCATGTTAATGCTAATACTTTACAAAAGCATTTTAAAATAACTAAGTAACAAGCCAGATATATAATAAAACAATGTCAAAATTGTGTGACCTTTTTACCACAAGTTAATCTTGGAGTCAATCCTAGAGGACTGATACCTAACCATATTTGGAAGATGGATGTCACACACTTGCCAGAATTTGGAAAATTAAAATATTTACATGTTACAGTTGATACTTCTTCCAGATTTTTGATAGGCTCCCTTCATGCCGGAGAAAAAAACTAAAGATGTTATAGCACAATGCTTACAAAATTTTGCCACTGTGGACATTCCAAAACAGTTAAAAACAGATAATGGTCCTGGCTATACCTCTACCTCTTTTAAACAATTTTGCTCATCATTTGGTATTACTCATATAACAGGAATCCCATATAATCCACAGGGACAAGGCATAGTTGAAAGAGCTCATCAAACTATTAAAACGTACTTATTAAAGCAAAAAGAGGGAATTGGAAAGGGGTATATATCCCCCAAAGATAAACTTAAAATAACCCTTTTTACTCTAAACTTTTAAAATTTGGACTCATCAGGACTTAGTGCTGCAGAAAGACATATGTATCCAAAAAATGTACATAAGCCTAAGGTACTTTGGAAAGATATTCTAACAGGACAATGGAAAGGTCCTGACCAAGTGATTGTTGGGGTTCTGTTTGTGTGTTTCCACAGGGAGAACAGCAGACAATTTGGATTCCAGAGAGATTTACCAAAGCAATTTCTACAGACCAAAAAGAAGATGATTTGACTCAAATCCATAACAGCTAATATCCAGAGCTCCAGCTTGGCTATTCTTACATCTGCAACAGTGATTAACCAGGATGCTTTTTTTCAATATCTATTTTATTATTACCTTTTCCCACATCATAAAGTTCTATTTTATTTTTTGTGCTCATACAAACCTAGGTTAATGTTTTTCTGATCAGTTTTATTTTTTGACTGTGGAGTTTTTAAAGATTGCTCTGGAAATTTCACCTGTGTAAAGCTACAAGGCCTTTACTATTGTCTTATGTGTTGTACATTTGTGTGCACTCTTGTGTCTTGTGTTGTGTGTCTGTATGTGCGTATGTCCATATTTCATATATGAGGAGCGCTCATGAAAAAATGGATCCAAATGTTTTTTTTATTCACGTGATTTAAATGGTTTAATTTAAATTAGGTAAACAGCTGTTAAGGATTGTTTTTAAAGGAGGTTAACAGATCTGTTTGTTTACTTTCATCTTTCCTTTTCATCATATTTAATAATTTTGTTCAGGATAATGTCTCTTTAGCATCATTGCCAGAATTCCTATCTCCATCCCAGTGCCAGTGAAGACAAAGATAAAACCAAACTAAAGCTTCTATGATAGTTATCACAGTAAACTGCATAAACTGATGCATCAATGAATATAACTCAACAAGTAATGCTAAATCAAGGAGTCAATTTACTTTGGGAGGAAACGGACATATTGATAGACTCCTCCACTTTGAACCACTTGCAGAACTTGCCTGGACTATGTATCACTTGTATACATTGTGAACTATCGTTTGGTGCAGCGAATTGTGGTAGTGCTGGCATATCTTTGGTGATGGTGTCACCAGTGATGCAATTTTTCCAAAGAAGCTGTCAATTGGCTTGGTGTCATGGCATTTCTATATACTCCTCCCTTCTGCTAGTGATGGTCTAAAATTTGGGGGCCAACAGAGGTGAGGCAAAGAACCTCACCCCCCCCCCACTGGTGCATAGGCCTATCCACAAGTATGGCTATATGCTGGACCGGTAGTCAGTGACGGGTATGATCCAATTGCAGTGTTATCAACCTAAGACAGGAGGCTGACGCCTAGAGGTCAGTTTTTCCCATGACGGGTAAGAACCATATGTTGAATTGGACAACCTACCAGGCAGGGTCCTTAAGCCACATTGCTTGTTGTTTAATTAATCAGAATGGGGGAGATGCTGAGAGCCATAGCTAAGTAAGATTGACACATGGCATGACCCAGGTCATTTGCAGTGACTGCATGAAAAGTGACCTTGCTCAAGGACCAGGGCGGATCCCGGTTTAGGGTGCTCCTTGGGTTTAAGGCAGTTCCAGGTTTAAGGTGTACCTTGCTGGGAATAGGGTGTATCCTGCTGCCTCAGGCGTGCCGGCTCCTTGAGTTCCCGTTGAGTACTCATGGGATTCAGAGAGTATTTTGGGATACAGAGTCCAGTGGAGGTGTGGATTTTCCCTAGAACGTGTGTGTAGAGTGTCAGTGACAGTTTGAGAATAAAGAGTTGCTGTTTGAATCCATAAGGCTGTGAGTGGCTCATGATTTTGTGCCCAGCCAGACTGTGGCACTATTTCTATAAGGAATGTCATTAGGATTTTGATCAGAATTGCATTAAATCTGTATAGTGCTTTTGGAAGTACGGTCATTTTGATAATATTAATTCTGCCTATTCAAGAGCAAGACAGATCCTTTCATCTTCTAAGGACTGCTTAACTTCTTTCTTTAGGGTTCTGTAATTTTCATCATATAGATCTTTTCCCTCTTTCATGAAGTAGATCCCAAGTATTTTATTTTATTTTTTAGGCTATTGAAAATGGGGTAATTTTTCTTGTTTCTCTTTCTGAGGATTTGTCACTGATATACAGAAATCCCTTTGTTTTATGGGTGTTGATTTTATAGCCTGCTATTTTGCTGAATTTATTTACTAGTTCTAGAAGTTTTCTGGTAGAACTTTTAAGGCCTTCTAGATGTAGAATCATATCATCAACAAATAATGCCAATTTGAGTTGTTCTTTTCCTATGTGTATCATTTTAATTTCTTTTGTCTGTCTAATTGCTCTGGCTAGAGTTTTAAGAACTATGTTAAATAGTAGTAGCGAAAGAGAGCATCCCTGTCTTGTTCCTGTTTTAGAAGGAATGCTTTCAATTTTTCTCCATTTAGAATAATATTGGCCTGGGTCTTATCATAAATAGCCTTTATGATGTTAAGATACAGTCCTGCTATCCCTATTTTTTCTAGTGTTTTGAACATGAAGGTGTGCTATATTTTGTCAAATGCTTTTTCTGCATCTACTGAAATGAGCATATGATTCTTATCTATTGATGTGATGAATTACATTTATTGATTTCCATATGTTGAACCAAACTTGCATCCCTGGGATGAATCCTACCTGATCATGGTACATGATCTTTTTGATATGTTTTTGTATTCGATTTGCCAGAATTTTGTTGAGAATTTTTGCAACTATGTTCATTAGAGATGTTGATCTGATCTGAAGTTTTCTCCTTCCTTCCTTCCTTCCTTCCTTCCTTCCTTCCTTCCTTTCTTTCTTTCTTTCTTTCTTTCTTTCTTTCTTTCTTTCTTTCTTTCTTTCTTTCTTTCTTTCTTTCTTTCATGTGTCTTTGCCTGGTTTTGGAATCACAGTGATTGTGGCCTCATTGAATGGGTTTGGAAGTTTTGCTTACTTTTCTATTTTCTGAAATAAATTGGAGAGTATTGGTATTAGTTCTTCTTTAAAGGTCTTGTAAAACTCAGCTGTGTATCCATCCGATTCTGGGCTTTTCTTTATTGGTAGACTTTTGTTGGCATCTGCTATTTCGTCACTAGAATTTGATCTGTTAAACTTGTGTGTATCATCCTGATTCAATTTGGCAAATTATATGACTCTAGAAATTTGCTGAGGCCTTCTATATTTTCTATTTTATTGGAGTACAAGTTTTCAAAATAATTTCTAATTATTTTCTGTATTTCTGTAGTGTCTTTTGTGATATTTCCTTTTTTCATCACATATGTTAGTGATTTGAGTTTTCTCTTTCCTTCTCTTTTTTAGCATGGCTAAGGGCTTGTCAATTTTATTTATTTTCTCAAAGAACCAACTTTTCGTTCTGTCATTTTTTTTTCAATTGTTTCTTTTGATTTAATTTTATTGATTTCAATTCTGATTTTAATTATTTCTTGTCTTCTGCAGGTTTTGGTGTTGATTTGTTCTTCTTTCTTTAGGGCTTTGAGATGTAATGTTAGGTTGTTTATATACTGACTTTTTATTCTTTTAAGGAATGAACTCCATGCAGTGAACTTTCCTCTAAAACTGCTTTCATAGTGTCCCAGAGATTTCGATATTTTTTATCTGTATTCTCATTCACCTCTAAACATTTTTTAATCTCCTCCTTGATGTTTTCTGTAATGTATTGTTCATTCAGTAGCATATTATTTAGTCTCCAGGTGTTAGAGAGGATTTTATTTCTTAATTTTATCATTGATTTCTAATTTCATTCCATTATAATCTGATAGAATGCAGGGTAGTATCTCTATTTTTTATTATATTTGCTAACAGTTGATTTGTGACATAGCATATGGTCTGTTTTAGAGAAGGATCCAGGTGCTGCTGAGAAGAAAGTATATTCTCTCATTGAAGGATGATATATTCTATATATGTCAGTTAAGTATAAGTTATTGATTATATTATTGAGTTCTATAGTTTCTTTGTTCAGCTTTTGTTTGGAAGATCTATCTAGTGATGAAAGAGGTGTGTTAAAGTCACCCAAAATTATTGTGCTGTTGTCTATTTGAGTCTTGAACTTGAAAAGAGTTGTTTGATGAAAGTAGATGCACCATTGTTTTGGGCACATATATTTATAATTGTTAAGTCTTGATGGCATATGGTTCCCTTGAGCAGAATGAAGTGTCCTTCTTTATCCTTTTTTGATTGACTTTAGATTGAAGTCTATTTTATTTGATATGAGGATGGAAACCCCTGCTTGTTTCTACAGCCCATGTGAGTGGTATGATTTTCCCCAACCATGTACCTTCAGTCTGTGGATGTTTTTTCCTATGAGATGAGTCTCTTTGAGTCTCTTGGAGGCAGCATTATTGTTGGGTCTTTTCTTTTCTTTTCTTTCCTTTCCTTTCCTTTCCTTTCTTTGGATCCAATCTGCTAGTCTATGTCTTTTGATTGGTGAGTTTAGACCATTACCATTCAGGATTATTATTGAGACAAGATTTGTATTCCCAGCCATTTTTGTTTATTTTTAGTATTTAACATGACTTTATTCTCCTCTGATTAAATTTTCCTTTAGTGTAATCCCTCCCTTTGCTGATTTTTTTCATTGTTTTTCATTTCATCTTCTTGGAATATTTTGCTGAGGATGTTCTGTAGTGCAGGCTTTCTAGTTGTAAATTCTTTTAACTTTTGTTTAACATGAAAAGTTTTTATTTCATCATAAAATCTAAAGTTTACTTTTGCTGTATATAAGATTCTTGGTTGGGATCCACTTTCTTTCAGAGCTTGGTATATGTTGTTTCACAATCTCCTGGCTTTGAGGGTGTGGGTTGAAAAATCTGCTGAGATAAGAATTGGTCCCCCCCTATATATGATCTGATTCCTCTCTCTTGTGGCTTTTAAGATTCTATTTTTATTCTGTATGCTAGGCATTTTCATTATAATGTGATTTGTGTAGATCTGTTGTAATTTTGTAAATTTGGAGTCCTATAATCCTCTTGTATTTGTTTTTCCAATTTGTTCTTCATGCTTGGGAAATTTTCTGATATTATTTCATTGAAGAGATTGTGCATTCCTTTGGTTTGAAACTGTGCCTTCCTCTATTCCAGTAACTCTTAGATTTGGTCTTTTGATATTGTCCCATAATTCTTAGATGTTCTGTTCATGGTTTCTAACTTTCTTCACTGTGTGATCAACTTTATTTTCCAGATTGTAGACTTTGTCTTCATTATCTGACATTTTTTTTTCTAAGTCATCTTATCTGTAGGTTATGCTTTCTATTGAGTTTTTAATTTCATTTCAAGGATTTCTGACTTTTTTTTCTTATTCAGAGTCTCTATCTCTCTCTTGAAGTAATCTTTTGCTACCTGTATTTGGTCTCTTATCTCATTGTTGGAGTGATAAATTTTTGCCTGTATTTGCTCATTTAGGTTATTCTTTAATTCACAGATCATTTCTAAACTCCTTCTCTGACATTTCATCAACTTCGCTGTCCATGGATTCTGTTATTATAGTTTCTTGGTTTGTTTGGGGCACTTTCCTCCCTTGTTTTTTCATGTTGTCTATGTGTCTTCCTTTCTTACAGTGTGGATCTTAGATATTATAGTTTCTTCCCTATATTTTTGTAGTACCCATGCAGATTGTCTGTACCTCACCTTGATGTTGGACTTCCAACCCCTGCTGGTGTCCCTCACTGCATGTGCTTGGTGCATCCTTGATCGGGGTCCTGCTTAAGTTGGAGTGGGTAGATCTGGGCTATTGGGCTTAATCTCTCCTGGTAGTCTGCTGGTTGGAAGAGGAAATCCTGCACCAGAGGCTAGGCTCTAGCTCGTGTCTGCCCCACCAGGGGAGGGGTGGACCAGGCCTGCTGTGCTCCTGGGACCCACATTAGGCCAGTGTGGGTGGATCTGGGCTAAATTATTGTTTATTTGTCTCTTTCCTTATTAATTTTTAGTCTTAGCATGAATGAGTTAATATTTATAAGTGAGTTACTATTGCTTAAATGTGGCATATTTTAAAACATTTAAAGATTTTATTTTATGAAGCTTATTCTTCACTATTAATTTGAAAACTTAATTTTAATATTCTGTCTATGAGACTTTAAGTTATATTCTTTTAGTTTTGATTTAAAAATTAGGTAATTGTATTAGTTGGCTTTTGTCACTATGACCAAAACACCTGACATGAACAACTTAAATGAGAAAAGATTATTTGGCTTATGGTTTCATAGGTTTAAATCCATGTTTAGCTGGCTCAATTTCTATTGGCATATATAGAAGCAGGGTATCAGGTTGGAAGGATGAGGCAGGAAAGCTGTTCCCCTCTTAGCAACCAGGAAGCAGAGAGAAAGGTGAAGAAAGGGCCAGGGAACAAGGTATACTCTTCCAGGCTGTGCCCCCAGTGACCTATTTCTTCCACCTAGTACCCTCTGCCTACATATTCTATTACCTCTTGATAATGCCATCAGATATAAATCCCTCCATGAATTAATTTATTGGTGAGGTCAGGGCCCTCCTAAATCTAATCATTTCACAAAATCTTCACCTGTAAATATTGTGGCATTGGGGAACACACCTTCAATATTTGAATCTTTAAGGATAATGAAGATCCAAATCATGGCAGTAGTACAAGATATAAATTATATCTTAATTTAGATACTATCACTAGTGCTAGGCAAAGTATCAGATGCAAAATAAAAATCTGTTTTTGTTGTCTTATTTAACTTGTGGGACTAGCTTGAAGTTAAATTAGCCTAGAAGAGTGGAAACATGGGCTGAAAACAAGCAGATAAATGATGAATCATCTATTGCTTTAGGTTCTAAGTATCCTTCCTCTCCCTCCACTCATCTTTAAAATAGTAATGATAATAACAACTTTTTCATTATATGATGCAACCATCTATTATGCAGCTAAAGATTTTTGACCATCTTCCAACATGCATATTTTAAAATAGAGTATACAGGTATAAAATTTAAGGAATAGCAAGTCCAATGGATTAGAAGATTAGTGCCATTGAAATATTATTTTATTATTTATAGCTCCCACTGGGGCCACACAAGAAAGCACAAATTTTGCTCATGAAGAAAATAGGAGAAACTGTGGGCAAGAGCTTTTATTATGATTTTCACAGAATAGGTTGAACTACCTAGAATTGGGTAGTTCAGGCTCCAGGGCATAGGGGATACTCTTAGTCATTTGGTATGTGGCTCTGGGTAAATTAGAATAGGTGTAGTTGTCTAGTAAATTAGACTATAACAGCCCAATAAAAAAGGTGGTTGGGAATGTAGTTGGTTTATGTTTCAAAAGTGTGTTCCTAATAGTAGACCTCTACTCCAGGAAGGAGGAAGGAGGGACAAGGGACCCTGGAAGCCAAGTCAGAGTAATGCAGGCATATTATCAAGTTGTCCACAACAACATGTGCCTCACACTTTCATGCAAGGCAGGTTAAAGCATCTGTTTATAAAAACAAGAAAGGTGAGTAATTTACTGGGCCACACAAAGATGTTAATTCCTCATCAATTATAGTCACATTTATCTCTGGATATTCTCCAGTTCCAAACCAAGTTGAAAGGTCAACTATTAGTACTTCTTGTATAAAGGGTTAGGACAAAATTGTAGAAGATAAAAATGGATAATACGTCAATGCAACTTGTCATGTGGAATGTTTTAAATTATTGATATCTTCATTTACTACCATTTTCATTTCTCTTTACCCTCAATTTGGACTTTATCTTGTCAAAGACAAGTGACAGACTGATTTACTCAAACCCACATTCCCAAAGGCCTGAGTGCCAATAGTTGTATAATTGAGGTAGAGAATTTTTCATTAGCTCCTCTTCTCTATGCACAGACTTACTTAGAGGTATCCTTGAAGGAACTTTTGAATTCTAAACCTATTCTTCTTTTGCCTCCATGGCTATTTATTTTCTGCTATACTGAAATGAGAAGTTATTTAATGATAACTTCTACAAAATAAAAGATTGTATTAGATGCTACATATTAAAAGTGATCAAGACAAAATTAGGTTCTCATAATTGTGTTGGCTACAAATATATAAAAAATTTCTAATTCAAAGAATGACTAGGGCAATCATAATGACAATAAGAACCAATAGGATAAAACAATAAAGACACAGGGAAAAAGCTGTTCATTTTCAACACCTAGTATATAACAGAAGAATGCTCACTGTTAGAAAACAGCAAATGAATGAGATCTCTTGGCTTTGAGCTACAGTCACAGTGTTTCAGCTTTCCTAGTATGTGACCATGCTGACTTCAGTATGGACAATGGCATGGAAGAGAGGAAGCATGCAACCACACAGAGGCACACATATTCTTATCTATCAAGATTTTCAGTACTCATCAATTTTCCTTACCCAGATTCTACACATTTCACAGTGCTGTTTTGAGTATCTATTTTATCAGGTCACAGAGGTAAAGAACTACTGACAAAAATGAAGACATCAGCTTATCAACCTCAGCAACACAATCTGAAAATTCTAATGCCAATGATTTTAACCTTAGATGTTCGGAGGAAAAGAAAAACAACAGTCTCCAGGAGTTGGAAGTGACAAGATATAATGATTTCTTTTTATTCAAATCACTCATACTAGCAAGTAATTGAATATAGCAGAATTTTCTTCTAATATGACATGTATAAATTTTGCAAATTATTTTATTACTTTCAACTTTTTTTTTGATTCTATCACATAGAAACCAATTTTAGTAATTATCAGAATGAAGCCTGATAGACATGTATTAGAATTAATAAAGGAACTTATCCTTGGAGAATGCTGGGATTTTAATAAAAATCACAACTACCATAATAATTATTATATTGTAGTAATTATATAATAATTACATTAGTATAAAAAATGGCTACAATACAACCCATCAAGAGCAACAATTAATATCTGGGAAAAGTTGTAGCTTTAAACTCTATAACAATATAGAAATAGTAGAAACATTATTATCTTTACAGACCAGCAAATGAATGAAGTTTGGCTTTGAGCTCATTTTCATAGATGAAAATGACATGCCAGATGCTATGTATGCTTATTATATAATTTATTCATACAGCAGGTCAAAATTTTAGGTGCTTTTTCAAGAGAAGACAGTGAAAAAGTACAGACAGACCTGAACTATTTTTATGTTTTGCACCTTAATGGTAGCTTCAGTGTCTATAAATTAGTGGAAAACATTTTTTTGCCTCTTTGTCATGTTAGTTTGGGGAATCCTTTCTCTCAAGTATCCTAAACAACAAGGTGACTCATACCTTCTGTTGTCTCCATTGTATGCTGTTCAGCATGGCCAATGTCAGTACCAGCATTATAACACTGACATTAGTTTATAATGACATAAATCTCATCTTCACTCAGTTTGCTACATCATAAACTTCTAAGATTAAGACAAAAGTTCTTCACCAACCTTCTGCCAGATGTTTTTAAAAGTACAGTAGTCAGATGGTTCTTGCTGGGCAAAAGTGTGACTTTTGTCGGAAAGAAATGGGATTTTTCACTTTGGGACAGGTGACAAGATAAAGTGGCTGACAACCTAAATATAGAGTTGAGAGATGAGAGTTCCTCCATAAGTATTCACGAGGAAGAACTCCTACCCACTTAACTTCTAGGATTTTAAGTATTTAGTAACTCAGAACAGTCAATGTCTCTGGGTCTACTAAATTAGCACTTTCCCAGAATCCTCACACTACCACTTCCTTCTTACAACTTTCCTAGCCCCAAATATCTAAATAGGTAAGTCATTAGAAATACTTTTCTTCTTACTCTTCCTTTTTTTTTAAAAAAAAAAAATTTATACCATGGATGTTAGAATGATTCAATTTATGACAATAATTGACAAATCAACTGTGATAGTTTAAGATTAATCCACTGATGGATTAACTGGTCAGTAACTGTAGACAGGGAAGGTGTGACTGGAGGAAGTGGGTCAATGAGTGTCGCGACCCCTTGCCCGCAAGGAAGACGCAACTCGGGAATCTTCTTTCAGCGGTTTATTCAGGCCCTTGATATTTCTTCTACTAATCCCTCGGATGCCCCTCCCAGCCTTAATATAGCATCTCAAGCCCCAATGCGAAGCTGCCACGTGGAACTTTCTCATAGGGTGCTGAAAAACCATGCGCCAACTCTCCCAAATAAGGAGTTGTTTGTCACATACCACAGCGGAGCCAGCGCCATCTTGTAATGGCAACCATAATCTGCATAAGCGGCAGAGGCGGCTCACCACAAATGAGCATGACTTTGAGGTTTATATTTTGTCCCTGGTGAGCAGAGAGCGCTCTCTCTCTCTCTCTCTCTCTCTCTCTCTCTCTCTCTCTCTCTCTTTCTTTCTGCTTCCTGGTTGCCATGTTCTGAGCTGCTTTCCTGTGCCACACCCTTCCACCATGATGCTCTGCCTCATCTTGGACCCAAAGCTATGGAGTCAGCTGAAAATGGATTAAATTTCTGAGACCATGAACCAAAATAAAATTTTCTTCCTCTAAGTTGTTCTTTAAAAAAAAAAACAAAACACTATTTATTTATTTATTTATTTATTTACTTATTTACTTATTTATTTATTTATATGTGGTGCTGAGTATCAAATCCAATACCTCACATGTGCTAGGCAAGTGCTCTAACACTGAGCTACACTACCTGCCCCTCTCTAAGTTGTTCTTGTCAGGTCTTTAAGCCACAGCATCACAAAGTCTACTAAATCATCAACCAACCAATATTTATTTTATGTTTCTCAAACACAAGGAGTAATCAGTTTTCGAACATACCCTAAAAGCAAGAAGGGTAGATGGATGGCACTAATAACAATGTAAATGTGAATACCCCATAGCAGCAAGAAAATATATTAAAAGTCAAAATGTTAAGGTTTATATTGAACATGTAATATTCTATCATTGCCCAGGATGAACTGGTTTATTATTACTAGTCCAGTACCTCCATTTGGTTCTAAATTATTCTCAGAGAAGAAAAGCAATGAAAAGAAGGAAAGAAGATAAAAGAGGGGAGAAATGCAGCAGCTACTGGTGATTGACTAAAAATATTATATTAAACTTATGCATGGAAAACTTTTGAGTTAATTCCAGTGATTTTTGAGGTCATTTAATTCCTTTTATTCTTATAAATAACAGCATTCCATGCTCTATACTTATAGAACACAAATGCAATGTACAAACATTTCTCATAAAATTATATCAAACTATATTGCCACCTTGGTAATTTTTAGCTCCAAACATTTTTCAATACAAAATTCTATGAAGAAAAGCTTACTGCACTATGTATGTTTAATAAATGAAATATTTTTATGTGGAGCACAAAAATAAGGAGAAATAGTCCTATTCTTTTCCCCTTCACACATCAACATCAAAAGACATAAATTGCAAAGTAATTAGAAATCTTATGTGAGATAGGCTGAAAAGTACCCCTACAAAAGATATCATGTCTCACTTTTAGGGGAGTTACTTTATACGGTTATAAAAGCCTTTATAGATGTGATTTAGTGAAGGATCTTGAGATGAAGGAATCAGCCTGGATTATCCAAGGGCCTTAGATGTAATCACAATCACATATATCCTTAGAAGAAGAAGTCAGAGAGAAATTTCACATCCATAGAGGAGAATAAATGTTAGGATGGAACAAAAAGGGATTTAAAGATGCTGGCTTTGAATATTAGAGTAATGGCACCACAAACCTAGCATTGTCAACATCTACCAGAAGATGAAAGAGAAAAGAAACCTTTTCTCCTCTGGAGCCTCCAAGGATCTTGCTGAAACCTTTAATTTCAACCCACTGCTACTGAGTATTAATGAAAGGTCAAATACAGCCATATGTCACTTAACAGTAGCAATATATATTCTGAGAAATGTGTGGTTAGGTGTTTCTGCCACTATGTAATATCACAGAGTATATTTAATATATATCATAAAGTGGCCTACTACAAACCTACGCTATGTAATGAATCCTATTACTCATGGTCTATAAACCTATACAGCACATTAAATAGTTCAGGTAATTGTTGCACAATAGAAAATATTTGTGTATCTAAACTTCTAAATATGTGTATATGAACACATACACGTGTATGGGTCTGATGTTTGTCTTTCTGGGCAAATGTTTTCTGGAACAAATCAAGATGAAGTCGAAGATCAGTGAAAACTTTCAATATGAAGACTAAAATGTGTGGGGCATAAATGAAGCCAAAGTTTGCAGTTGCTTTTATACGAAACAGGGAGAATTCATTCATTTTTACTACTATAGTTTTATATTTTGAATACAACAAAAGTTTCCAGAAGAGTGTATGGAAACAAGAACATAGATGGAAGAATTTATGTAACCAAGGGGAAACATCTTCTTTGTCTCTTCAGATAGGGACAATGGGAAAAAAAAAAAAAGAAGCATAAATAGAAATGTTAGGAATGGCAAAAGTCCATATCATGTACAACTGCAAGAACAGAATCCTAATTAGAATAAATTATACTCCATATATGTATAATATGTATAAAATATACTCTCCTGTCATGTATATCTAAAAAGAACAAACAAAAATTTAAAAAAATAAAAAAAAACGTAAAAATTTACTTATAAAATCAGATAGTGAACTGGTTTATTTTTCTCAGATCTAGAGATTGATGGCTTTGGAAATGTTCCTAAGAAATAAACTTCAACTTAAAGATTTATAACATACAGAAAATGACATCCTATTTGTAGATTATCTTTCATAAAGATGTGGTAATGCATCAGAAACATTGATGGCCATAGAAATAGAGATTCTACAATCATTCTGGACTTACTCAAGCAGAAATTCCAGAAGCTGTTTGCAGTTCTGTTTCCCTGAAATCTCTCACGGTGTCCTTGGTGTTATCAGTACCGCATATGACTAAGCACAGGAGAAGGATGCAGAACAAGAAAGTGAGCTTGGAACATATACTTGAATAAAACCGAAGCCATCCTGAGGAAAAGTTCATGTTGGGGGGCTAGGGTTGATAGAAGGCAAACATGAGTGTTGCTTCTACTTTACTCAAGCCTGAATAATAAAACTGCCAACTGTGTTTTAACACGTTTGTTTATTTGTTTATGTATTTATTTAATTAATTTATGTATTTTTGGTCCTGGGAATTAGGGGCACTTAACTACTGAATCAACCCCTTTTTTTGAGACAGAGTCTTGCTAATTTGCTTAGGGCCTCATTAAGTTGCTGGGGCTGGCCTGAAACTTGCACTCTTCCTGTCTCACCTCCCCTGTTGCTGGGATTACAGGTCTGCACCACCATGTCTGTCATTAACACAGGTTTATATATATATAATATTCTCTCTTGAATATGGTGTCCGTTACTAGAAGTTTGGAGCAATTTCAGATAACGAAGCTTCAAGTTCTGAGAATACATTACAAATCTTATTGAATTTAGGTAAACTCTTCTCAATTTTTTTTCCTCTATCACAGATTTATTTACCAATAGTACACTTATGCTTCATTATGCAATTTGTGTTACCCTTAAAAATGCTCTCCTATCACATTGTGGTAAATTATTTGTTAAGGAAATTATCAGAGTTGGCATTATTGATTATATATCTGCCTTCTTCAGCGAAGCATGGCTGTGAGGAGGTCAGACACTGTTCCATTTATCATGGCACCCTCAGAATTACGCTCAATAATTTGCACATAGTCAATACGCAGATTTAACAAAGGTAAACTCCATTTCACTGAAGGATTAGAACAAATTTTGATGTTAATCAGTTCATCATGTAGAATAAATCTAAAGGGAGAAAAATATAAAGGGAAGATAAGAAGTAGGAGATAAAACTCTAGCAATGTTATAATAAAGAGCATGAATCTGCACACACTCTTGTACACATGATATGAAATCCAGAGAAGGAATGGAAGGAAAAAATGGATATTATTAGAAGTAGTATCAAATGAGAAAAATACCAGAAACCAAAGAAAACTAAAGTAAAGAGGAGTGCTGGTCTGTGGAAGGACTAATCACCAAGTGGTAACACCTATGTAGTGCATGGTCCTTATAACTACCTGTTAGCTGTACTGTGCCTCTGGTGTTGAAGACGAATATGCTCAATGCATTTGACCATGCCTGCTTTGAGTGTCAATACGAGGCCCATTGTTCCTCACTCAACAGACTGAGTGGCATATTCACATTTATTACAACATGGATTAACCTGTGCTGATCTGAAGAAGCCAGTCATAGAAGAAAATGTTTACACGGACACTGATAGTAGATGAGGACTTGCTGAGGGAAAAGGCTGAGAAAAATTGTTCCCAAACTAAATAGAGGTGATGTATGCATTACTCTGTGAATACATTTTTAAAAACTATTGAACAATTTAAAGGGACATATTTTGTGGAATATAAATCATATTTCAATAAAAATGTCATAAAAATTAGATGAAAACAATTTGATACATGATCAAATAACAGAACAAATAATTGAAACCAATTCTTCTTTGGAAAATACATTGCAGATAGCATATCCAGCTTTATATGTCTTTTCCTTAGTTTACCATGCCCTCTATAATTTTAAAAAAATTTAAAAATATAGACCATTAAAAAAATCATAGGTCTTATTTCCCAATGCCACAATAAATGTTTATTAGGAATGTATCCTGTTTTCAAAACTTTTCAATGTATAAAACAAATAAAATACTTCACATCAATGTAAATGCCTCTTAAACCAATGTCATATTACTATTTTGTTAGAAACCAGAATTTGAAAAAAAATATTTTAAACGATATGCTTAAGCTACTCAGTTCCCTAATCTATACTTTTCTGTTGTTATATTGGGACCTAGAGAGTACAAATCAGCCATCAGTTATAAATATGAATATTTTCAAACTACAGTTAAGATTCTTGCATTGCAAAGTACAAAAATAAAATGTTCATCTAAAATGTCAAAATTAATAAAAACATTGTTATCAATCTATAATAAGAGAGGTAATGACAGCCATAAGAAATATTTCTGTCACTACAAGTCAGTTAGTAAAACATCTACTTTTTTCAGTGAATAAAGAAAATCTTGAAATCAAAACAATTGGGAAGATGACAAATATTCAGTTTTTGTTTTATTCTCTTTTGAGCTTCTTAAAATGATATTTTGGAGTGAAAATAGAAAAGGGAAAGAATATAGAAAATATGATGAGTTAACTAGTTAATATAAACCAAGATTAATTGTAGCATTTTAATAGGTAATAATTTGAAAAAGAGGAGCAGAAATTCTAATTACATTTTCTGAAATTCAAGTTAATTTTAATTTTGAGCTCTCATCTCTTCAAATTGGTGAGAAACATAAACATAGCCATTTATGTGGATCTCCTGAACTTTTCATAGGTTGGAGTCAATGAAAGGATGGGATTCTCAGTAGTCCAGAATGAGCCTCCTCATATGAGTAAGTAATCTCTGTGCATGTTATTACAAATATGTGAGAAAATTGACTTAGAGGAAAGCTTTATTTTGGGTAATAGTTTCAAATGCCTCAGTTCACCATTGGTTGGCCTCATTGTTTTTGGCCTGCACAATTAATGTCTAAACATGTTATCCTCACTAGGTGAAAGCATGTGAAAGAAAATGTCTGAAAGATGTAATAATCTGTTCTTGATGTTTGTAAATGGCAAGCTTCCTAGAACATTTAGGAAAGTGAATGTATAAGGCACAAAGAAAACATGCTTGTTGGAAGTTTTATGTTTCTAAAGAATTAAAACTACTCCATTATCCATAACCATGTTTTGACACTCAGGGTTTTTGAATGTGACCTTTATGTAATACATGTGTTTTGTTATAGAGCATTAAATGTGTTAAGTATAATAAAAAATAATTTTAAAACACTTAAATTTTTATGCTTTCAGTTAACTGAGGCTTATTTCAATGTTACAAAAAAGTTTGTTTTGATGATTTTGTAAGGGATTAATCAGAGAAGCAAACGATTTTTGAATGGAATTGTGTTAATTTCGATGGGTTTTATTTAACATATTCATTAATTTATCAAGAGCATTTAAAGGTTAGGTTTGTCTTCTTTAAAAGAGTCTCATTGAAGCTAAGAGAAGCAGAAAACTAGAAAGAGGATTACTTTCATCTGATAACATTGATAAACCTGAAAAAACTGCACATTAATTGCCATTTTTGAACCCATCACAGAACTGAGTCTGCAGTGCTATTAATAACTTATTGGAGGAGAGCCAAATGCAACATAAAACAGGCCCCAATTGTGGAGTGAATAAGAAACACAGGAAAAAATTCTCAGACAAACTGTTAAGGACCAAGTGTAGTCTAGATGGGTGTGAAAAGTCCAATAGGACTTCATACTTAAGATGTTCACAACCTTTGCAGAAATTCCCCTTTGACTCTGACCAGGAGCTCACAGAAAAAGATCAGAATGAAGCCAAAGTCAGTTGCTTCTGCTACTAGCTAGAAATTGGAGGCTTTTCCCTCAAACCCTTTATCCAGAGCCCACCTCTTCTACCTCCTATTCAGAATGAAAGATTAAATTTTCAGAATGGAAGATTAAATTTTTAGAGAGACAGTAAAGTGAAAACTGTCATCTAAAGTTCCTGGCGGATGTTAATAGAAGTGAAGAAATTATATTGATTGTAAACAATATCTTCCAGAAATAAAAGGGAGTAAACAATTTTCGACTCATTCTATAAAAGCAGTATTTCTTTAATAACAAACCAGACAAAGTCATTAAACAAAAAACAGAGACCAATATTTTGGAATAGATGCAAACGTCTTCACCAAATAATTAGATATCAGATTCAGCATGTATGCTAAGTAGGGATTGGCTAACTTCACTTAGCATTATCTTCTCCAAAGCCACCATTGACCTGCAAATGCCATGATTTTATTCTCTCTTAATGCTGAGTAAAATTCCATTGTGTATATATGCCACATTTTTTTATCCATTCATCCACTGAAGGACATCTAGGTTGATTCCACAGTTTAGCTATTGTGAATTGAGCTGCTAAAAACATTGATGTGGCTGTGTCCCTGTAGTATGCTGTTTTTAATTCCTTTGGGTATAGTCTGAGGAGAGGGATAGCTGGGTCAAATAGTGGTTCCATTCCCAGATTTCCAAGGAATCTCCGTACTGCTTTTCATATTGGCTGTACCAATTTGCTGTCCCACCAGCAATGTATGAGTGTGCCTTTTCCCCCACATCCTCTCCAACACTTATTTTTGTTTGTCTTCATAATGGCTGTCATTCTGACTGGAGTGAGATGATATCTTAGAGTAGTTCTGATTTGCATTTGTCTGATTGTTAGAGATGATAAGTATATATATATATATTTGTTGATTGATTGTATATCTTCTTCTGAGAAGTGTTGGTTCAGGTCCTTGGCTCATTTGTTGATTGCGTTATTTGATTTTTCAGCACTTAGCTTTTTAAGATCTTTATATACCCTAGAGATTAGTGCTCTATTTGATGTGTGAGGGGTAAAAATTTGCCCCCAGGATGTGGGCTCTTGGTTCACCTCACAGATTGTTTCTTTTGCTGAGAAGAAACGTTTAGTTTGATTCCATCCATTTATTGTTTCTTGATTTTAATTATTGCACTCTAGGAGTCTCATTAAGGAAGTTGGGGCTTAATCCCACATGATGAAGATTAGGGCCTACTTTTTCTTCTATTCGATTCAGAGTCTCTGTTTTAATTCCTAGGTCCTTGATCTATTTTGAGTTAAGTTTTGTGCATGGTGAGAGATAGGGGTTTAAAATCAATTTCTTGACACTGTGTATTTTATTGTTCTTTTAAATGGGTTATTCTCTTCCATTACATCTTGTAGCTATTTATTAATATGAATGGAGGAGAATAGGGCAGAAGCAGCAGCTGAACTGTGCCGCAGGCTGGATGAAGCCTCAGGCAGCTTGGTGTTAGGATGCTCTGCAGCAATAATTGCCTATGGTGAGGTGGTTCTTTGCAGCTGAGGTAAGACCTTGAAGGTGCTGTGAGCTGGAGGCTATCTCCTAACTTCAGTCCCAGCAGTTGGGCCACAAGTTTGTCTGTGAAAAGCAGATTGGGCAGACTATCTTTCTCATACCATCTGGGCTTCATTGTTTGAAGCTCAGGGAGATAGCTTGAGCATGAATAGCTAGTGACAGAGAACCTTGAAGAATTCTTATTGGAGAAGCAGAAGAGGGAAAATCTAAAAAGTAGACTGAAAAGAAGACTTTGATTGGAAAAGGTTTTGGAGCTCTGATAAAAGAAAAATAAAGAAGGAAAGAAAGAAAAAGGGGAGAAGCATAAAGATTGAAAAGTGTTTATTTCTTTATCAGATAATTTATTTTTCAAGTTTTGACTATGTATTTTAAAGTAAGCATGAATGTTTCCTAACATAGAATATAAAATGGAATGTAAAAAGGTTTTTTTTTAAAGTCAATTTTCAAGAAAATGGAGACTATTATAATTAGGAAAAATGCAGAGTAAAAATTAAGCTAAAGATATAAGGTAAATGGGTACTAACTGATTGATACTTAGCATTCAAAAACACTGAAACCACATATGAAATAATTGTGTTTTAGAGGACTAGGGACATTTTATCCATTGTGTTTAGACAGAAAAAGAAAATGGTTATGTGCGAAGTAAGTTTGTGGTGTACATGGCGATAGCTTAATGGAGTTTGTATGTGAAAAAGTCAAAATCATTTGCTGAAGTGAGGAATAAATTGGATATAAAGTTTAAAGAACTTGGGAAAGCCCAGCTCTGAACAATAACAATAGTAAAGAGAGAAAGCTAAGAAGGGACATATATTTGTTTGCTCCACTGAAAGACCAATTAACTTAACCAATTAACCAATTAACCACAAATGTAAATTGAACTTGGTATTTGATGAGAACGAGTCATGGAGAGAAAAAACTAGAAACATTCTATCCTGAGTGAAACAACAAAATAGAAAGGTAAATAGTCTTGGCAAAGTCAAATGTGAAGCAGAACAGATTCAAAGCTTCATTGGAGTTCAAAGCGTCAAGGAAAGACAAAGTCAGGCAGAAAACATGTTTGTGTTCTGAGGTCACACAAGAAGACTGAAGGTTTGTAATTTATTGGGAAATGGTATGGTGAATGATAGATATGAAGAACAGCAGGAATGATATAGTCAGGCCATAGAGGGATAAGTGGAGAGGCAATGTGGACTTGGAACCTAGTCTTAGATTAGGTCTGTGAGCCAACAACAGTGGTCATATTTTAGTCTGTCATTGTAACATTATTATTTTCCCTACATATGAATGAAAAAGTAACAGAGCACAAATGAAGAATCATGAGCTGTGCAGCTGGATAAATTTGTGCCTCAATTCCTAGATCAAAAGCCCTTATCTAGCATTAAATTTAGGCAACATTTCATGACTTCAAAAATTTTAGTTTCTTCATAATGGAGATTATACTATTCATCTCTAAAAGCATCATATGGATTCAATATTTTGATGCATAGAGCTCATCTGCTACTCAGTCCATTTAATTTTCCCACTGCATTCCAGCCATACGCTTGATTTCAGTTCCTTGGACACACCATGTTCATTTTTAACTACATATTTTTGTTGCTAAGTTCATCAGAGAAACAGAACAAGTGGGAGATAGACATTAAGAGATGCATTCCAAGAAAATCACTCTACAAAGTTGTTCATGCAGCTTAGTGGTGAGCACTGAGTGCTGTTGCAGGTGTCTGTCTCCAGACCCTGTCCAGTGTCCCTGGTTCAGGCTAACTTGTGAAGGGGACTATGGCAGTGATTGCAGTGGCCCAAGATGAAGGGGACTGGGGGAGCCCCACGCTGATACATGGGGGTTCACACGGAGCAGCAGCTACAGGGTCCTGCCTGGGTGGGCAGTGGGGGTCCTGCACAGACACTGAGGCTAGGGGACATGCATGGGCACAACAGCCTAGATTCCTGTGACTCAACAACTGTCAGGGGTCCTCTAATAACTTGGAGAGAAATAATATACCCAACACTTAAATCCCAGGTCCCAGAGTGACAAGGAATGCAGCCTTTCTCTAGCCTGTCATCTTGGATCTGGATCTCCCCTACTGGATTCTTACCCAGCAAAACCTTATAAACTCAATTGACTTGTATTGCTCTAATTCATTCCATTTTTAAAAAATTACATACTTTTCAAACTTGCCTACTATTCCCTTTTCTGTTCTTTAGTCACATCTTTCCATCTTTCTTAGACCATGGTGTATCTCTCCTAATCCCTCTTTGTCACAAGCATGTCCACTCTCCTCACTCCTTGAGCTTCATGCTTCAGCCTTCTTATATACTCCATATTTGATTTTTTTGTGGGGGTTACCAGTGGTTGAACTCAGGGGCACTCAACCACTGAGCCACATACCCAGTCCTATTTTGTATTTTATTTAGAGACAAAGTCTCACTGCATTGCTTAGTGCCTCACTTTTGCTGAGGCTGTTGAACTTGCCATCCTCCTGTCTCAGCCTTCCCAGCTGCTGGGATTATAGGTGTACACCACCACCTGGCCTCTGTTTGATCTTTCCACCATTTGCCTTTCTGCTCCTACTCCCAGCTGGCTTCAGGCTGTAGGTCAGAGAAAGGCACATGATTGTTCAGGTGTGTTTTTCAACTTTATCTGGGTGCTCAGCACTGCTCTGTGATCTTTATTCATGCCCTCAGTTGGTGTCCTCATCTGTTGCTCATAAGAGTTCTTATAGAACTCTGTCCTCAAATTTCTTCAGCAAAGGTATCCTTCTTGTTATCACAGAGTACGTTAAAGCTATTAACCATGAACGTGCCTCATCTCTCTCCTCTAATTTATTCTCAACAACCACATTAGACAGTGTGAAAATACCATCATTTCTAGAGCATTTTTTTTCTATTGATGGGCATACATTTTATTCCAAATCATAGCCCTATATTCAATGCACAAAACACATCCAAGATACTTATTTCCATGGAATACAGCCAGGAGATTTATGTTCACAGGGTAGCTTACCAAAAGAATCTCTGTCAATTCTCATTTCTACTGATAGTCCTCTCTAAGTTCTGACCATACATAGATCTTATAGCTCTTCTACATTTTGCCAGTCTGATTAGGTAAATTAATATAGATTTTTTAAAATTTTGAATGCGTGGTGTGTGTTTAGCAAATTTTCATCATGTAATTTCATATTCATTTGTCCAATTGTAAACAGCTAAGTCTAGATATTTTTTTCATGAAAACTATTATTTAAAAGCCATATTTTTTTCTTTCTGTTTTTGTTTGTTTTACTTTAATAATTATAAATGCCCTTTTGGCTATTGGCACATCTCAGAGAAGATGGGTAGTGCTTGAATTTCAAGGAGTAATCTTAGTCCATATTGGGCACAATTAACAGAAAAACTGACTGATTCCATGTTTTTTTAAACTTTATTTTCTCCTATTTTTCTGCAGAAATAAAAATTGAAGTCAGTTTATTTGGAAATTAGATTGTTATATGTTATTTCATAAGTATATTATGTTCAAAGTTATTGAGTCATTTTGAAATTGATAATAAATTTAAGCAAGACAGTAAATGTCATATTTTAACAAAATATACATATTTCTAAGATTGACAGAAGCAATTTAAGATAAAAACTGTCAGTTTCTCTACTGATTTTAATTTCTACTACTGACAGAAGTATATCTGTACTAAAAATTGGACAGTTAGTATTAGTTAATGTACATATTTAGGAATGAGAAAGTACATGAAAACTTGGTCTGTTTAGGAAAATTCACAGGTGTGCTGGGAAATTTTTAAAAGCCAAACCATGTGTCTCACTTATGAGTGCAACATTATGCATCCAGTTCATTAGGAGATATTAGACTTATAGCTGAGCTTGAGTATTCATTTATTCCTATATTAAATACATTTCTGTTTTGACTACATTTTTAGGAACTGTAAGTAGCACACACAATTATATTAAAATGTAACATCAGGGAACATATTTGTTGTTTAATGAGATTATTGTGCCTTCTCCTCATTTAAAATATAAGGTACATGCAAAATGTAAATGGACCCATAACACTCCTTTTTTTTTTAAATCACATATTTTAAAGCCAGTATTTTTGTTGTTGTTGTTGTTGTTTTTAGTTTACTGCACAGGGAGTGAAGAGCATGTGAAAATCCTCTATTCAATTTAAAATGTCTCCTTTCACTTAGGAATTTCATCAAAGTTTTAAGTCACTTTACTCATGTTGATACTAGCTATATAGTTGAGTCTCTATAACATTTCTGAACTTCTATACTTCTCTCCCTCTCTAAGGGTTACTGCTGGTGGTCAAATTCTCCTTAAGTTTTGATCAACCTGAATCAGTTAATAGGGCACTGCAGAAAATACCATGGTGGTAGAAGCAGATATAAGCTTTAGAGGTAAAAATAATAAATAAATACATAAAAATAAAAGGTGACAAATTAATTTGACTTTGGCTTTCTCTGGGCTTGAGTTCCAACAAATATAATATGATGTGATACCAAAGACTACAACTAAGACCACATGAGAACTGTAGGACAGGTCCTGTGGCTGGCTGCCATATGTGATATGTTACCTCTAGTAGCAAAATTTTCTGATCACTCTTGCAGAATGAATGTGAGTAACTATGAGTGCTTGAGAAATTTATTGAGAAATTTAGTAATTGTACTAACTTGCACCTATTAGGATTTTTTTTCCTCCTAAAGATGAAGTCCAGTAGACTTTAAATTTTATTTTTCAATTCCAAGGGTGATAAATAATAATTGTGCTAGTTTTGAAAATACAAAATGATTAAGTTGTGCTCCATAGCTTCAGGTTTTAAAGAAAGTGTATATTGATAAAGTCTATTACCAAAGACAAAATCATCCAAAAGGAAACAAAGAGAGAAAGTTGTAACTTGCGTGACCTTGTTGGTCTTTTCTATAGCTTTTATCCAAATTCTATTTTTCTTTATTGGAGAACATTTTGTTAAGGGAAATAAATTAAAGGTTAAAGACAATCATGCATGTTTTCTTTTATATTTAGTAGCTAAAAAATCATCAACCTAAAAGCAATCTAGAGATTGAGAAGGCTATGGGTTGGGGTAGGGGTGGAAAAGGGGCCACTGGATCTGATCAGTGCATCCTATATGCTTGTATGGAAATATCACATTAAACCACATTAATATGCACAATTAAACATGTTAATGAAAATACTATTCACTCTTTAAAAATTACAGTGAGTAAAAATCAGTGAAGCCCTTATATCTTACATCAAAAAACAAATGTAAAATCAGCATTTCACAATATATGTTTAGTTTTATTGTCTATGATTCTTAAAGTCTACAGTTTTGTTTTATTTTTTTCTCTTGAGTGTTCCCTAGCAAATAATGAAACCACATTTTAAGCATGGAGCCATAAATACTTATGGCAATATATTCCACATTACAGCCCCTTGGTAGACTCCTTTCTTTCTCATACAATTATTCTTTTAATAAGTATAACTATCTTAATATTGTAATCTGAAACTTGTTAATGTGAGAAATCAATATCTTCAATGAGTGAATGTACTACATATATAATCTTTAATGAGACATATCTTTAAAGCAAATCCTTATCAAAATGTGAGTATTCTGGATCTATATATTATGGAATTATTTAGATATCTGCTCTTTTTTCTGTCATCAATGAGTAAATGTACTACATATATAATCTTTAATGAGACATATCTTTAAAGCAAATCCTTATCAAAATGTGAGTATTCTGGATCTATATATTATGGAATTATTTAGATATCTGCTCTTTTTTCTGTCATTTGGATTTTCTGGCAAGTTTCCAGCAAAGAAATTTTGCAATGGAACCATACTAAGCTCGCATTATCTGCCACCTATATTGGTAGATGCTAGGGCAATTTCTATGTTAGTTTATCTGGCTCACGATTCCCATTGCTGGATATCTAAAGCACAAATTTGTATTGACCACATACACTGTGTTTTTCTGTGAGGGTGAGTAAGAAAGACATATAATAAAGCATTTTTGGTGCTAAAATGCCACATCAGGCACCTTAATTTGCTGCAAATAAGACCAAATTAGAGTTTAAAATGAGAACATTGCTACCTTGTGTTTCTGGTAGCAATGCAGCATCCTAACAGCATGTGAGCCATCACAAGATTTAGAGCTCAACTCAATCAGTGGCAACAAAATTAGAAATAAATAGAGGAGGATCAATACAAAGTGTCGTCTGGAATAATGAAACAGTCCTTGGCTGGAAAAATCTATTTTATTTTTCCTCTCTTAGCTTGGTGCTCTGGAAATATCTGACTAGCCCAATAGAAACTAACTCAGCTTATAAAGAGAAGAGTCAAGGGTAACTATATGATATGTAAACATAAGCATACACATATAGATATGCATAGGTACATGTGTATGTTTTTAAAGTTGAACTGACTGGAAAACAGAGTATTTAGGGACTACAATTTCACTATGAAAATTATAACTCCAATGGATAGAACAGCTTTCAATTTTTTTGAAATAATATTGCTATTATTTGATACAGTATTAACTGTCCACTACTCATTCTTTTTACTATAATGTGTTTCTTCATGTTTAAGCTTGTGTTATTACTTTTGAAAATCTTATATGAGGAGTTTCTAATACATTTTAGTGTTGAGGCAGGTGATATATGATGGCAAAGGAAAAATAATAACCAAGGTTGCTCATAGTATTTGGAGGTTCTTGAAGTGCTAGATGTAATCTTTGAGCCTGAGGAGCTCTGAACTGCCTAATTAAGTACAGGATTCTCCCCTCATGTTATCAGGGGCCAGGATTCAAAGCAATGTCAGAACATTAGCCACAGCTCCTTCTGGGTCAGCACTGATGTTAAGTGGGAGAACCAACACTTCTTAGGGCATTATCAGGGTGCTATTTTCCAGTTCTTATGGTTGCAACTGAAATGTAGCCATCCAATAGCAGAACTCACAACATCAGCCTTTGGTTTGGAAACCATGAGTTCTTACCTTTTGATAGCAGCTGGAAATGGAGTCTTAGTATACACACTTGCAAATGTGAACCATGGGCTTGTCCAGTTTCCATATGTTGAGAAGGCAGAGCACTTGACAGATGATCATTCCTAGGACATTATCTCCTAAGTTCTCTTTGAAAATGACTTATAATACGTGTGGCTCTTGAACACTCACTAAATACAGAGCTGATGTGAATTTTTACTTAAAAATTTGGGTCATGGAGAGATGAGAGACTTTAATGTTAAAATGGTTTTTTTTATAAGCTTTAGGTTACAGTATATGTACCATAAGCCAATATAATATTTTTTGAGACTAAAACACTTTTATCCATTCATTCACTGAAGGATATCTAGGTTGTTTCTATAGCATGCCTATTGTGAGAATTGAGCTACTATAAAAAACGTAGGTGTCTTTCAATGGATGAATGGATAAAGAAAATATGGCATATACACACAATGGAATATTACTTAGCCAATAAAGAAGAATGAAATAATGTCATGTGTTGGTAAATGCATGGAACTGTAAAAAAAGCCAATCCCAAAAAATCAAAGGCTGAATGTTCTCTTTGATTTGCGGATGCTAACCTAAACCAGGGAGGTTGGGGAGGGAAATAATAGAAATACATTGGATTGGACATAGGGAAAGTAAGGGAAGGGATCAGGGAGGGGAATAGGAAAAGCAGTAGAATTAATCGGACATAACTTTCCTAGCCTTGTATTTGAATACACACCCAGGGTAACTCTGCATTATGTACAATAACAGTGGGATCCTAAACAGGATAAGTTACATTCTATGTATGTCTAATTTGTCAAAATACATTCATTCTATTGTCAGATATAGCTAAAAATAAATAAATTAATTAATTAAAAAATGAACTTTTAAATAAAATTTCAAAACATAGACATCCATACACACACATCAGAAAAATCTTAACAACAAAGATGAATAGCATCACAAATTAAATATATGTCCCTCATCTTTTCCAGGAATATAAATACCAAATTTCTATTTCAAATGGTTATTTCCTCATGGGGAATCATCCAGTAGGCTAATGCTAGTTGTTTCAATCATTTGCTTTTATTTCAATTCATTCATATCTTTATTTTCAACTTTTATTCATCCTATAAATGTGTTGTTGGTTAAAGTGAAATGTATGTCTGCACACACACATATGTGCATTCTTGAACAACCAAAACACAACAAAAAATTTATGGCTCTTGTTTCCAAATAGTTAAGTGTAAAATTTTACCATAATTAAAGGCAGAAATTTAGACTTTGTTTTCAAATTTTTTTTTAAAGTTTGATTTTGTACTGTTTGTGTATAAAAAGGACTGACATATAAAAATATTTCTTTTTCTTTTTTTGTGTGATGGTACTTTATTTTGTTTTTTATTATGATTTTTATTTGTTCTAATTAGTTATACATGACAGCAGAAAACCTTTAGTTTTATTGTACAACAATTGCAGCACAACTTTTCATTTCTCTGGATGTACATATTGTGTCACACCATACAATCATACATGTACCTAGGCTAATGGTGTTCATCTCATTCCACCATCTTACCTACTCCATCCTTTTTGCCCTATCCAAAGTTCTTCCATTTCTCCCATGCCAACCCTGCCGCCCAAGTTATGGATCAGCATCCATTTATCAGAGAGAACATTGGGCCTTTGGTTTTGGGGATTGATTTACTTAGCTTAGCATGATATTATCAAATTTCATCCATTTAACTGCAAATGCCATAATTTTATTCCCTTTTAATGCTGAGTAATGTTCCATTGTATATGAAATATTTCTTTTTCTTAGTTATTGAGTACACTCTTCAGGCTATGCTATAGTACTCCATGTGCATTTTTGCTATTACATTCTTACTGGGTTTATATTTTTAAAAATAGAAATGTAAAATGTCAAACGTCTTCATCATATCTTGAATTCAAAATGATTGTTGGTACCAGGTGCCTTCAAGTCTAATGCCAGTCTAGGTTGGCAGTCATTTGTACTATGCGTTTTTAAAAAAAGAATTTTTATAGAAAACATAAAACATTTTAATGCTAGAGTTTCATCTACTAGTGATTCTAATTTATGTGTGCATATTCAAATGAACTTGGGTTTTAGTTAATCAACTAAAGCCAGATGTGTAATAAGTCATTTCAGAAAATAAACCATTTGCCATTGTCATAGCTAGAGGTAGTCAAGAGTGAATCCATGTTCTCAATAGACTGGCCTATCTGTGATTAAAGATGAACTCAGCACCTAATTAACATCTTAAATCTCTGAAAAAGTGAGGGAAGTAGCTGTTGTCCCCCAAAGTTGGGTGATAATGGGAAACAGCTGCTTTATTTTCTATTCCTTTGAAATGACCACCTGAGATAGCAACTCTTTTTCAGTTATTCAGAATTAGGTGAATGGTATCAGAGTTCTTAAACACCATTTGCAAGACATTAGCATCATTAAATAAAAAACCATGTCTCAAATTCCTTTATCAACACAGTGAAAACATATAAAATAAAATTGAAAAATAGGTTTTCTTATAATCAAAACATTATACTCCAGTTGAAATTTAAATCACCGCTTCCTTGGGTTCTAGGTGTCAAAAGAGGTGAAACACTATGCAAACATACAGTGAGGGGAAAAGTTTCTCTAACTGGTGTCTATATTTTACTCCTTTTTTTCTCTTTAGAATTAATTTTTTCATACTTTTTGCACAAGAATGAGCAGTTGTATGTTTCTACCCTCTAATAGCAGATTTGGGGGTAAATTTCATAGCAGCCATGTAACTTCTTTTTAAAAATATTTTAATATAATCATCTTCACTATAGATTAATTCTGCCTGATTTTGAAGATCATTAAATAAAACCTCACTGCTATATTCAGTGTTTCATTTTTTGCACATAATGTTTTGAACATTTGTTTTTATGGTAATACTCTACATAGTAGTAATTCAATGTTTTCATTACTGTGTAGTATTCCTTTGTAACCTACAACAATTTATTCATGCAGTCTACTACTGATGAATTTTTGGATCTGTTTTCTCCTTTCTTTCAACTGCAAATAAAGCTGTTTAAATGTTTGAGGACATGACTTTTGTTGGTCATATATGGTAAATATTTGGAAGTGAAATTATTTTATTTAGCTTCAATAATTAGAGCCAAACAAATTTCCAAAATGTTTTCACTTGTTTTTTTAAAGTCACTGACTTCAAGTTCAATAATTTTATCTTCCAATAAGACCAGAGTGTTGGAAATTCCATCTAATGAGTTATTAATTTCAGGTGTTATATATTTTGTCCATTTTATGTATTCTTTCAATACTTTTTTGGACTAAAAATCTTCTGTTGGAAAACCCTATCTTTTCAAATTTTATTGTTTTTGTCTACCTTCTATGTATTTTTCCATATTATCAATATTTTATTATCAATATTTAAAGATAACTCTTATCTGAATCACTTGTGGGTCTTCCTATCTTTTCAAATTTTATCATTTTTGTCTACCTTCTAGGTATTTTTCCATATTATCAATATTGTATTATCAATATTTGAAGATAACTCTTATCTGAATCACTTGTGGGTCTGTTTCTATAGTATATTTCCACTACCTTTTGATCACCTCTTGATCTTTAACTCAAACTTCTGAATCTTCAATAGAACCCCAGATATTGTCAATAATAAAATTTCAAAGTGACTGAGTGATACATTTTTCCACGCAGCCTTATTTTTTCCTCTGCCAAATGGACAGCATACCAGTAGATCACTATGTTTGCTTGGTTTTCCACTCTCATAGGACAATGAAACCAGCATTGGTATCTGAATTTTTTTAAGAAGTTGAAACTATCATTTTTATATTAAAGAAGAATTTTTTCTTCTTAGACTTAAAAAAATATTACTATTAATATTAATATGGGTTTCAGTAAATGCAAATTCTGTAGTTTAGTAGACTTTCAGAAGTGTGGCTGAGCTGACAGCAGCAATCTAAGATGTCATGTGGGAATATCCTTTTCACCAATTATCAAGCAGGTGCATATTTTGGGGAATCTTCTGTTCCTGATTAGCTGACTATCATAAGTGAGAGGCTGGCCCAGGTCAATTGACTAATAAATGTGTATTTATTGTTTTTCCATCAATCAATTCAATAATACAAAATGATTTAGCAACAGTGACCCAGAGAATAAAACAGGATATTTGCATAGGTTATGTTTTATGCTTTACTTTCCTCAATGATGATAGACTGCTTAAATCTTTCCTCTACTCTTTTTCTCCAAAACATTTCAAAATACTTTATATATTTTGTGGACCATTTACAGTTACATTCAGCATGAGAGTCAGTCTACTATGAGCTAATTTATCTCTTCTGAAACAGGAAGAATGTGAATAGAAAGATGAGTTAAAAAAATTAACTCAAGAAGATGTAGAACTGGGTCACACTCCAAGGCAGCATGCTTTCCCAAGAGCTAGCAGATTTACCATGGCCCACACAAAGAGCATCCACACATAGGTGGACAGACACTTTGAGATAGAAGCCAAGAACCTCCAAATAAGTGGTGACTTAAAAGTTCCACTTCTCAAAGTGATTTTCCATTGATTTGTTTGACTGAATGCCCTAACAGTCCTTGTTAAGTGGTCTTTTGAGATGATGCCTTTTCTCTATAAATCTGACTTTTCTCTATCACTTTGACACTGGGCTTAATCATGGAACTTTATTTGTCCAATGAAATAGGAAGAATTTTGTACAAAAATTGTGAAAAACTATTACTGCATTTCCATTCTCACTCTTCAAACCCTACCACTGCCATGAGAACAATCCAGGCTAGATCAAAGGAGGATGAGGAATATGAGAGAACATCCAGATTGATGAAATCCTGGGGTCGCAAGCCTCCAGTTAACCCATCAGCTCATCTCAAATGCACAGGTCTACAGGAATAAGCTGAGTCTCACTCAAGTCAGGAGAACAACCTTGCTAACATACAGGCTCATGAAAAAGAACCTACACTTTATGTTCTATGCTTTTATGCATTAGGGTAGATTGTTATTCAGAAATACCTAATAAAGGACAAGGGGAAGGTGCACATAACATTTCCTGTACAAGTGGGCTTGCTTCGCACATACTGTTCCTCCCTCCATATTGCTCCTCTAGTTTCTGCTTGACTTGGTGGTTCACTTCTTCTTGAAACATAATGAGACTTTTCTAATCATTCTGCATAAAACACTGCCCACTATTCCCCATTCTCCTCCCTAACTCCTTTGCCTGTTAATTTTTGCATTAGTAATACATCACACACACACACACACACACACACACACACACAATTTATTTTTAAAATCTCTCACTAGAATTAAGCTGCAATGCAAAGATCTGATTTTGCCTAGTGCAATTCAACAATTTAAAGGTCTAGAAAATCTGAAATGATTTAGATGATTGGTATATGATTGTTCAATTAATAGTGATAGAAGATATATATGTATATAGTGGCATCTCATCTTAAAAAGTAAAATAGTTCAAACCAACAATAAATGAGATCATTAGGACTCCTTGAACCGTATCTAAGAAGCTACTAATAAAACTAAATACACTGATTGAAGAGAGAATAAATACATAAATAGTTTGAAACCTGAACTGAGGTTATTTTTTTTTTCTTGAAAAGAAGTAGATATAGTTGAAATTAATCAAAAATAAGAAATTAAAATAGAAAATATAAAGGTCAGCTGCAATGAGAATATTAAGAAAAAAATAGTGCAGGGCATGGTGCTTCATGTCTGTAATCCCTGTAACTCACAAGGCTGAGGTAAGAAGATTGCAAGTTCAAGGCCAGTCTCAACAACTTAGCAAGACCCTAAGGAACTTAGCAAGACCCTGTCTCAAAATAAAAATTGAAAATTGCCAGGGATGTGGCTCAATGGTAAAACACTAAATGGGTTCAATCCCTGGTGCCCAAAACAAAACAAAACAAAACCTAAAAGCAGCTACCATATAACAAATCAATTTCCAGTGTAAAAGAAAAATATACTTACATATGGAATATCCCCTCTAAGTTCTGAACAGCATGATTATAAAGAACTTGGCACAAAAATGCTAACATTTTAATAAAAAAAAAGCAAACAAGCAAAACCATAATAAAAAATGAATACATGCATATTTGCATACTAAGTGGAAGACCTTCAAAGACATCAGATGAAGTTATCCATAGTTTGTTAACTCACACACAACACTAGCTTGTGGAAAGCAATGTTGAAATTGTTACTTATTAATCAAATTTAATGATGCAAATACAATTTTTCAATCCTGGCTCAAAGTGCTTGCAATATATTCATGTAAAAAAGAACTGAAAAATGCCTCTACTTGCCCCCTATCATTAATAACTTTGAACTCTAAATATCAATGACTAAATGAGCTTTCAAATGGCAAGTTAAAATAAATACCTTTTCAACATATAAGCACCCCAGAAATTTATCAGCCATAAACTAACTTGAAAGATTTATCAGAAGGTTTATCAGAAAAATGAAAAATGAACCACAAAAAAAAAAGGAAAGAGGGAGAAGTCAAGGGACATTTTGAATATCTTCTTATATCAACAAATAATCTTTTTTCTTTTGAAAAAAAAAGGAATTTGGGGGCTGGGGATGTGGCTCAAGCGGTAGCGCCCTTGCCTGGCATGTGTGCGGCCTGGGTTTGTGGGTTTGATCCTCAACACTACATACAAAGATGTTGTGTCCGCCAAAAACTAAATAATAAATATTAAAAATTCTCTCTCTCTCTCTCTCTCTCAAAAAACAAACAAACAAACAAAAAAAGTAATTTGGTATTATTTCTTGGTCTTTTGGCTTAGATCAAGTGTACAAAAGAATTAGCTAACTCTTATTATTAGGCAAATTGCATCAATTATTTGAATCCCTTTGCTGGAAAGAAAATATAAATATTACAATAGAGACTGCCAACATTCATTGCTTATCAAGTTTATCAAATATTGCAGTTATCTGAAACATTGGAATGCTACACCCCTCAAACGTGCTCCATACCAAACTTACACGTGAATGTAAAATCCATAAATATTATTAAAGCAAAACCAATGACATCTTAAACATGTTTTAAAATGAAATTCATTTCAGCATTCATGGAAATATATTATATGCATTAATAAATCCATGAACACATCTATTATACAATATGTTAATTTGCATTGCTGCATGACAGATTATCTCAAGATTAGCATTTTAAAGCAACTCACATTTATTATCTCATAGTTTTTATAGCTAACACGTTCAATCACACTTTAACTAGTTCTTATGCTTTGGGTCTTGCAAATTAGCATCCAAGATGTCTTACCTAATGTCTGGGTTTTCTCCCAGGATTACAGGGTTATTGGCATTACTCAATAGCATGCAGTTGTAGGACTAAGTTTCTCAATTCCAATTTTTACCTCTCTTTATTGACAGCCTGCACTAGACTTGAGAGCTTCTTTATGGCCATGGTGAGAATATCTCTGGTGCTTCTACTCTTCACTTCCTGTGGTCTGTGATCTTGAACCCTTCTTATAAATGACTAATCCTATTAGATGGAACCCTCTAGGATAAGTGCCCTTTGGATTAAAGTAAACTAATAAAGAACCTTAATTGCATCTTCAAAATTCTTTTATTTTCTTTGGTCTTTCTAAAGATCCCAACAACATTTGTTCTAGAATATATTCTCACATGTGTTTGTATAATAAAAAGTTTGGAAGATGGATACAATGTCATCCTACAGAACAAAGGAAAAGTATGTTTATTGGCTAGGATAGTAAATATAATATAATAATTAGACACATGTATCTTCCCCAAGGGCAAAGGTTGGGATAGTTTAAATGTTTCAAATGGAATTGGAAAGAAAAATATAAGCTCTTTTTTGCTATCCAAATATGCATCTGGAGATACTCTTCAAAATCATGTACAGAATACAAGAATAAAAAGACAATAAAGAGGCTGGATTTACAATCCACATACTAAAAACAAATAACTATGATAAAAGAACAAGGAATAAAAGGAAATATTAAAAGAGAAATTGCTTATGATTGCAGAACTTAAATATTCTTATATATAAGCCCATTAATATCAAGAAACTTTACAGATAACTACAAAGTATATTTCTAAATGACACAAAGTAGATCTAACATAAAAAAATGTAATTTATATGGATAGGAAATTTCAACCTCCCCAACCAAAAAACATAGTTTTTTCCCCTAAATTAACTTATAAATTTTTTAAAAAATGACCAAAATAGTGTCCAGTCCTTATCTCCAACACAGAGCTGCACAGGTTCATTAAAAATTTTACTTATAAGACAAAGAAGTGAGGTTATCCAGAAAACCCTGAGAAAGAAATACAAAGTAGATTGCTAGTAAATCAACTGAGAGACTAATGGAAAACTAATGGCTTGCACACATACCCTATTAATCAGCAAAGAGTGACATTTTAAAAAACACTATTGGGAAAAATAAAATATTGAGCTCTTCCCACATAGCCAATAAATTTAATTCCAAATTTATTCTCTTTACATTTACTATGTAAATATACCAAGTGGAAAAATAAAACCTACACAAGGAAGTATGTGTGATTTTTTTTCTAATCAGGGAATAAGGGATCTTATTCATGCGAACTCAAGCAAATCAATATCACAATGAAATATCACTTTACTCTAGAAAAAAATTATCAAAAAGACTAAAGATAACTAGTGCTCATGAAAATGTGGTGAAAAAAGGAACACTATGTTATGATTCAGCAATCACATGACTATGTATTTGCAAAGGACACAGAATCAGTATTGTAGAAGAGACACCTGAATTCTGATGTTTATTGCAGCAATATTCATAATAGTCAAGGAATAGATACAGCCAAGTGTCCATCAACTTATAATGAATGATGAAAATGTGCTACATGTATACAATTATAAAATAGTCATAAAAAGTGAAATTCTCTCATTTGTCACCACAAGGATGGCATAAGAAATTATTATGCCAAATGAAATAAACCAGGCACAAAAAGACAAATACCACATGATCTTACTCACATGAGGAATCTGAAAATTTAGACCTTATATAAGTTGAGAGTAGAATGGTGAGTATAAGAGGCTGGGAACATTGGGAGTGGGGGACAGAAGAGAGGGGGAGAAGTTGATCAATGAGTAGATAACAATTTTGTACTGCATAACATAAAATACTACAAGACTTTTGCTTGCTTTGCCTAAGAAATGATTGATGTTTGAGAAGACAGCTATACTTAACCTTATTTAAATGTTACAAAATATGTATATATACCAAAAAATTACACCATAAATATGTACAATTTTTATGCATCAGTTTAAAAAGAAATTTAAAATATATATATGGGTTGCATTCAGGGACACTTGACTACTGAACCACATCCCCAGCCTTCTTTTACACTTTATTTAGAAACAGCATCTTACTGAGTTGCTTAGTGCCTTGCTTTTGCTGAGGCTGGCCTTGAACTTTCGATTCTCCTGCCACATTTTCATGATCAATAGTTATCTTTACTCTTTTTGATAATTTTTGCTGGAGTAAAGTGATATTTCCTTGTGATTTTGATTTGCATTTTCCTAGTGATTGGTGATGATGATTATTTCCTCTGATTATTGACTTTGAACATTTTTTTCATATACTTGTTGACCATTTCTGTGTCTTCCTTAGATAAATATGTATTTCGGTGTATTGCCTATTTTTGTTTAGTTAGTTTCTTTGTTTTAATTTTCTTTCTTTCTTCCTTTTTCCTGTTGATTTTTTAATATTTATTTATATATTCTGTATATTAACTCCTTTATATATGTAGGGTTAGCAATTCTTTTTTTGTCATTCAGAAAGTTGTCTTTTCACTGTGTTGATAGTTTGCTTTGTTATACAGAAGTGTTTCAATTTGATGTAATTTCTTTTACCTATTTTGTTTTTGCTTCCTGTGCTTCTGTATTCTTATCTAAAGTATCCTTGCTGATTCCAATGTTCTCAAGTATTTCCCATAATAAAAATGAGACATTACAAATGATACCACAGAAATACAAGCTGAATAGCTTTCCTCCACCATGCCTTTCTGCTATGATGTTCTGCCCTACCTTTAGCCAACACCAGTGGAGTTGGCTGAACATGGCCTCAGCTTCTGAAACCATGAGAATTAAGTAAACTTTCCCCCTGTAAGTTGTTCCTGACAGATATTTTGGTAACAATGATGAAAAGCAGAAAAACACACTCAGATATTGGGGACATATATGTTTACAGTTATTTTTTCTTCCTGAATTGATTCCTTAATGACCTCCCTGTCCCTTTGTTCTGCTTTTAATTTTAAGTATATTTTATCTGGTAGAAGTATGTCTATTCCTGCTTTCTTTTATATACCCTGGACATGGACTTTTTTTTTTTAATTTCATCCTTTCACCTTCAGTTTATGTATGCCCTTAGTAGTGAAGGAAGTGAGTTTCTTATAAACAAAATATAGTTGAGACTTGCTTCTTCTCTTGAAGTCTTTTTCTTTGGAGAATTTTATGAATTTAAATTTGAGGTAAATATCAACAGAAAGTCTTTCTGTGGACGTTTTGTAACTTGTTTTCTACTTTTATTGTAGTTCCTTTCTTTCTGTCTCCCTTGCTTACATTCTTCCATTGTGATTAAGTTATTCATTTTAATAGGGTGTCTTGAGTTCTTGCTTAGAATTTTTGGTTTATCTATTATATATTTTGCTTTTTGGTTACATTAGACTTACAAAAGTCATCTTTTGATTATGTCAAGCTATTTTAAAATGACAGCAATTTAACATGTGGGAAAACAAAGGTAATAAAAATAAAAATAATCAGAGAAAATACTAAAATCCTATACTTGCAATCCATTTCTCCCCATGTTTAGAATTTTTGATGTCCTAATTTACATATTTCTAGTATCCTATCTCTTAACATAAACATGAATGGTTTATGCATCATGATTTCAATGTAAGAGCATCCCAAATTTGTCTATATACTTATTCTTACCAGTTATTTTTGTAACGTTCAATGGTTTATAGTGATTAACATCACTTTTTTTAAAGCTTGGTCAACTTCTTTCAGCATTTTTTAAAAAGAGCAATCTGATGGAAATATATACTCAACTTTTCAATGACTTTAATTCTCCATTGATAATGGATAGTTTTACTGGGCACAGAATTCTTGGCTGGCAGTTTTGTTTTGTTTTCTTCTATATTGTGAAAATTTCATGCTACAATTTTCTGGTCTCCAAGTTTTCTGCTGAAGAATCTGACATCAGGTAAATTGTGGCCCCTTGATGTATTGTTCATATTCTCTTGAGACTTTGAAAATATTCTCTTCATCTTTTACTATCTCGAGGGCTTGAGTGAATGTATTGTGGATAGACTTGTTAGAGTTAAATCTGACTGATGAATTTTTACCTTCCTATACCTGGATTTTTGTATACTTCTCTAGATTTGGGAAGTTTTTTGTTGTTATCTCTTTGAACAAGTGTACCCCTTCAGAATGTTCAAGTCCCACTTCTGATTTTTTTAATATCTCATTTCACATCTTTCTAAGTAACCTCTTAACATAAATATATGAGTGGTTTATGCACCATGTTTGCAATGTAAAAGCTTTCTGAATTTATGTGTCTCAATAATTTGAATATTCGCTTTGCCAAAATTCCCCAAAGTTTTATTCATTCGCCCTCCCTTTTCTTTTTTCCTCCTTCGACTGTTTATTTTCAGCTAATTCTTTCTTCTGTCTGATTCATACTGCCCTTGATGTCTTCCATTGCATATTTATTTCACTTAGTGGATTTTTTCTGCTCATGAACTCATGCTTGACTTAAAAATTGCTTCCATCTCTCTGATAAGCTTCTCTGTTAGAATATTGAATCATTTAACTATGTTTTCCTGAAACACATTGAGTTTCTGTATAGCAACTCTTCTAAATTCTCTTAGAGTTCTCCCATAATTATAACTATCTAATCAGCTTCATATTTTGACTGTTAGATGAAGTTGTATTTTCTTGAAAGCTTTTGAGACTTGATATGTGATATCATCTGGGTATTGAAGGATTGTGTGTTTATTCTAGTCTTTATAATATGCTTTTGTTTTTACCTGTTTTTCTAGAAATTCTAAACAGCCTATTTTTCTCTGAAACTTTGTTCATTTCTGCTATTTCACCTCTAGATGTTTCCCTAAATCTAGGTTTGCTGTGAGTTGACTTTTAGAATATTGTCACTATTTCAACAGTAGAGGGCAATCCAAGTTCAAGTTTGTCCCAAATCTGTTGTTGGTATGTTGTTCAGCATGAATCAGGAGGGTAGCTATAATGGGTAGTCCATCCCCTTAAGCCTCTCTCTGGAGTTAGGATAGGACCAGAGGCCTGATCAAGGTCATTGGCCTGTGGTCTGGCACTACACGATTCACTGTGGAGAGACAATTACTAAGCTCCCATATGTGTTACAGATAACAACTCAAAGCTGTACCCATTATGAAGCCAACAACCTGAAACAAAACGGCACAGTACTGGGATAGAATCAAGGCCCACACTGCTATGGGCTGCCTTCAACTGAGGTGGACTCAGGGCTCAAGACAGCTGCAGCCAGACACTGGTTATGCTGGCCAGAATAGAATTTGATAGTCTAGAGCTGCATGTCTCCACCTGGCACTGGGTCTCTTCCACAGGCTTTGTCTGAGAGAACTTTCCTAGTGGTGAGGGCTGTTAGAATCTTCCCTGTGCTAGGCTGCACCAGCCTGGCACTAAGTTCCAAAGCAGCAGTCTGTGCTAACTACCCAGTCCTACCCTTAGCAAATGTAGTCTTGCTCTGTACACTGTGGTGCCTGAAGTTGGTTTAGTGTTGGTAAATGTAGTCCTTTGTCTGCTGATGGTAAGCTGGTTGCACCTGAGTCTCATAGCCACAGAGAACTGTGCAGTCTAGGGGAAGGGGTACACACTCCAGGCCAACTCCACAGCTAACAATGATGCAGTCCAGAATGTGAATCTGACTCACTGATGCTCATGTCTCCACTGATGCCAGGGAACATCTAGAGGATTCATCTGTGAACTCTGGCCTGGTCTTAGGACCTGTGGATTTTCTGGCATTGGGTCTTATTATAGTGGTCGTAGTACTGAGCTCCAATACAAAGATCTGTTCCTCAGTGGGCATAGGCTGACTTACACCTGTTTGGTATATAAGGTAGGTGTTGGGGTAGTGAAGTCTGTTAGTCCTAACCAAAGTAGTTCCAGTGGCTCTGTTTTGAGGTATTGGGCTTCAGGTAGTGTTCATGGTACTTTTCCTGGATTTCATTGTACTAGGCCTGATGTTAAGGTTTAAGTATAAACTCTGGATTTACCACCCAGCAAGAGGGAGGCATCTTCATTGTGCTTAGAATTGTGGTAGGGGTGATACCAGCAGAGTTTTCCTGCCTTCTTTGATGCATAATTTTTTTTTTCAACTTAACAAAACTGGTCTTTTGTTGTTTCACTTGGAAATCATAGCTTTTGTGGTACATAAACCAACAGCTTTTGGATATGTTTAATAATTTTTGGATATGTGTGTCTGTGAGAATTAGATTATTAGAGGATCTTTCTCAGTCACCATTTTCTCTACCTCCTCAATTTCATATTTAGAAAATACTTAGCAAAAATAATCACAGAAAATTTTACATTAAATCTCTAATTTCCAGAATCTTAAGTGAAATGGAAAGATTATTCCAAGTTTTTGATGAGAGGATAAACTTTTAACAAACTTAGAGACCTTAAGGGTAATTGCTTAAAAATCAGGCTTAGTGACTGACCTCTCAGATTCTCCAGTCTCAGTATTCAGTAGTAATCTTTGCTTTTCAGAGCAATCTCACCATCTAATATTAAACTATATTTAAATGCATTTTATTTCCTTTTCTTTAATAGTCTACATTCAGCACTAACACACCACTTATGTATTCAACTTTTAATACTTACTTCTTTTAGTATTTTTGAAACATTGCTTTAACACCCCCAATTTCAAACAATATGTTGTGTAAACTAAATCACACTTTTCATCTCCTCTTTCTTGTGCTCTAACTTTGAAATTTATAGGATATTATTTTTCGCTTCTCAAATAGTTAGCAGGTTGAGACCTCAACTCTTCAGGGCCAAATCGAGGATTCTACCAGCACCACTGCTATTGGTGGATAACATTTCTTCTTCCATTACTCTAGCAGTTCATACAGTTACCTATGTTCCAAATAAAGTTGGTGCCTACCAAACAAGCACCATCGCCTGAGGCATCATCGCCTTGGTGTATATACAATTTATTGGGAAGCAAGCATGTATTTTTACTCATATTTTTACTGAAAATCATACACCAACATTTTATTTTCTGATGAATCTTTAAACCATAGAAATATCATGACAGACTTCTGCTGCAGTGCAATTTATATTATACCATACAGTGACAAGTGGAAAGCTATTTTTAGTGTTACTTGCGTGCATGCTCACACATACACACACACACACACACACACACACACACACACACACACCAACTTTTGGGGGAGGAATCAAATATTTAATGGCATGTGTATTGTTTTTATTTATTTTAGTCCTTTTATAGCAACTTTGAAAGGTCATGTTCATACCTTAGAGATTTTTCTTGAATTCCATTTTTCTTTAACTTTAGTGAAACATATCTTATGTGTTTGTCTTCCTTAGATTTTTATTGTTGCTTTCCTATTTTTATAGTCCCCAAGTTGTTCTGTGAGATTCTTTCATTATTTTTTACTAGTTTACTTATTTTAAAATGGCAGGCCCATAGACCCTTGCCATGATTTTCACCTTGAATGTGGCAAAAGCATTGTCAGAATAATGATTTTGTAGTAAGGTAGCATTTCAGCCCTTTTATTTTGTTTTCAAGTTGAGCACCTATTGATCTTTTGCAATTTCCAGATTACAGTGTAAAATTAAAGAACACAAAATACACTGTTGAATCAAAATTGTATTATACTGTTCTTCAATTTATTATGTAAAAAGTTTTAAATTTCTTTTTCTTGAGGAGTACAGTACCTTTTAATTTTATTAATTCTTCTATGTTTTTAAGTTATAGCTCCTCAGAAAAAAGTGTTATTTCTCTAGCATTAAAATTGAAAAATAAGCTGTGCTTATCCATTTTGAAACTTCAATTTATTAAGCATGACAATATTCCAGCCATTGTCAGTTCTGGAGTATAAGGAAGGTCTAAATGTCCCTTTGCTATGTTTGACATTAGAGAACATTTGCTTGGATTAAAATAAAATGAAATCAAAAGCAATAAGCTTAGTATTCAAGGTGCAAAATATACCGGATGCAGTTACTTATTGAGTGAGGGTTTTTTTCCTGTACTTCCTAAAGGTAAATAAATTTTACTTGACAACAATGACTTTTTTCTTTGTCTTCTGTTCTTCACTTTTGTTTTGTCTTTTGATAGCTGTTCGATGAAATCCCTTTTGTTTCCACAGCGGGTCTTTGGGTCTCCTCACCTTCTGTACTCTCACTCACCCATGAATCATGCTGCTTTAAATTCTGTCTTATGTTAATTAAAATGGATCTATCTTCTTCTTGACAGTTTGTCTATTGATTGCTAACACTATCTTAACCTCTGACTTCTTTTATTTTTAATGTATCATATTATTTATCTGTACATAAGATTACAATGCTTATTTCGAGTTTTCTGTTCCCAGTGTAATTGCTATGTTAATTCTCTCCCATTTTCAGTTTTGAAGTTCAGAGTAACTGGGCAGTTGGAAAAGAGATATACTGTAGTCAGCCTTTATCTACTGATAAATGTTAATTGTTCCTTTGATTGCTATGCATTTTCCAGCAACTATTTACTTTCTATAGACTGATTTTGTTTTGTTTTGTTTTGTAGAATACTCATTGAAGATGATGGATGAAATCATTGTTTTCTTAAGGCTAAATTCTCTTTTATTGGGAGGAAAGAAAGATAATATATTAAAACACAAATACAGTATAATAGCGGTAAGTGCCTTACTAAATAAGACAGAATAAAGGGACAGAGAGTATGAAAGTGAAAACAAGCTAATCTTTTTGGAGCACTCGGGTAATTCCTCTTTAAAGAGTAGCTAGCTGGAGCTAGTCAAAGGGCAAACATTCATGCAAAGAGATGTATCCAATTAGACTAAAAAACATTTTAGCAGAGGGAAGAATAGGAACAAAAACCCTGAGGTAGGAATGAGAGCAGGTTTTTTGTAGTATAGAAATGAGACTTGCAGGATTGAATAGAGCAGTGCTATGAACAAGCAAAAGGAAGGGGTCTTGAAATAAGATAGATATCACCACATTTTATTTCCACTTTGGACATGTGATTGTGATGTCTTTTGAAAAGGTGCACCAGTACTATATAGTCTATTCACTCATATTTATCATTTATTTTCCCTGGCCCAGCATGTAACACTTTTATTTGACCATTTTTCATATTTAGTCATCACAAAATCTTTGTGAAAATATAAAATCAAACATTACAGTGAATTTTGAGGAAGCAAATGAGTGAGGACTTGTCTAACAATCTGATAAATGATGTATTTGTTATTTATGAGGGCTTCTTTCTGCAATCACTTAACTTTTTAACTGTGGTCTCCCCTATTAAAAAATAATGCTCAAACAGTCAAATTGACATCTTCATTTAATTTTAGTAAGGTTGGCGCAATAACTCAAAAATCCTTAAGCCTGAATGAATGTAAGAAGCAGACTACAAATTCAAGCTGGAGACAAAATGAGATTTTCCTAGCAGAGGTCTGAAATCATGACTTGAGGTTTATGTTTCGATAATTTGCTTCCACATGCAGTCTGAGTTCATTTTCCTAGACATTTTCATGCACCGTCTCAGTTTTGTTTCAACAATTCTGTTAGCTTTCAAAGCTTTCAAAGAGAGTGGGTGAAAAAGAATGGAGTATCCGAATCCCAGAAGTTAGGTCTTGACATCTAAGACTGTAATCAAGGTACCATCTGTAGCAGGGAGCAGAATGAGACTTCTCTTCTGAACACCCGTTGATGGTGAGATGAGGGTCAGCTAAGTATCCCCACCTTGGCAGTAATGTTATTCAATGATATTGGACTCTCACCAGCTAAAGTGATAACTCCTTCACCCAAGAGAATGTGTAGAGGTCAAGAGAAGGATTGTAAAGAAGAATCAATCTAGTTGTCCTTTTGATATCCTTCCTTCCAAAGGTAAAAGGACATGAGGTCTTAAGAGGCGGAATAGTGATTCCCCTTCAATTACCAAATGTGTAATTTCTGAATAACTTAATTATTTTCTGTCCATTATATTTTTTCCTTGAAAAATTTCCACAATGTAATCAAATGGACAAAGTAAACAATAGTGGAGGAGAATTGTGAGAGCAGCCAAACAGCATGTAGAAATTAAAGCCAGGGTAGAAAAGATAATTTAGAAGATTTAGAAGTCTAGTTATTAGTTGTCTATGGATGCATAATAGATCATCCCAAAACTTTTTGTTGAAACCCAGCAAAATTTATTATCTTCATTTCTGTTTTTTAGGAATCTGGCTTAGCTAAATCCTGTGGCTCAGGGCCTCACACAGGCTTCAATCAAGGCATTAGCTTGGGCTGTAGTCATCTGCAGCCTTGGCTGGAGAAGGACCTTCTTCCAAGTACTCTCACCTGGTTGTTGGCAGGATTCAACTCACATGCTATTTAAATGAGGGGCTTGATTGCTTGCCTGCTATTGGCCAGATTGCATTTAATTCCTCATCAGTTAGTTTCATTAGCAGGTAGCAAGAGAAAGAGACAGAGACAGAGACAGAGAAAGAGAGAGAGAGAAAGAGAAAGAGAAAGAGGAAGAGGAAGAGGAAGAGGTAAGTCTCAATCTTCCATTACCTAATCTCTGAAGGGACTTTCATCATGTTGACTGTATTATTTATTAGAAGTGACTCACTAGATTCTGCCTACGCAGAAGGCAAAAGTTTGCACAAAGGCATGAATATCACCGGCAAAAATCACTGTGGAGCACTTCAGAAGCTGTTTACCATATCTGTGTCCAGATGTTTACTATATAGTTAAGAGCAATATGCCAAGAACAAGATATTTGAACGTTTTTCAATTTCCCAAGAACAAAGCTGTTTCCTTATCTGTGAAATGGGATTGTGATACTTCACCAGAAAGCAATATTTTGTTTCCAGAATTATGGAGAGGTGTACACGTAAAAATATGTTGAAGCTTCAGGTACAATGAGAGAGAATTGGAACTGATATAATTAATAATTAGTATAAATACAGTCTAATTAGTGATATTGCTAAAATAGCATATGTGGGATGAGGTTAGAATTCGGAGTCTTAAGAACAATATACTAGCTGGACATGGTGACATGCACATGTAATCCCAGCTACTCCAAAGGCTGAGGTAGGAGGACCACAAGTTCAAAACCTGCCTCAACAACTTGGTGAGGACCTGAACAACTTAGCAAAAACTTGCCTCAAAATAAAATATGAAAAAAGGGCTGGGAACATGACTCAGTGGTTAAGCACCCCTGGATTCAATCCTTGGTACCAAAAAAAATTGTTATTAGCAGAAGCCAAATATGCGACCCTAATGTTTAGAAGAATATTAGGATCCTAAGGTAAAAAACTCTCAGAGTGAAGGCAACAGGCATTCATTTACTTCATAACTATTTCTGAGCAATTTTTAATTGCCAAAGTAAATGTGGTTCAGATGTAGATCTAAAGGGGGTTTGGTTTATTTGAGTATTAATAATCAATTTGAAGGAAATAAATTTATCAATGTTAGAATAAAACTAAGGCAAACTTCATATTCTACAAAAGTGAAGAGAGGCAGGTTGAACTTTCCCTAGATTTTACAGCAAGTGAGCAGTAGGGTCTTTTCTAGAATCCTAATCCTCTGATTTTGGGGCCAATAATTCTTAAGAAAGACTGTGGTTTTTATTTTCAGATTTTTAAAAAATTCCATTGACTATTTTGTTATTTTTAATAGGAAGAAAATGAAAAAAAAGAGGAATGGATGAAATAGTATAAATTAATATTTTATCCCAACCCCACAGACTCAGAGGTATCTTTCAAAATAGTATGGTTACATTTTTGGAAGGGTGAGGGGGTACGAGGGATTAAACTCGGGGGCACTCAGCCACTAAGCCACATCCCCAGCCCTATTTGGTAATTTATTTAGAGACAGGATCTCACTGAGTTGCTTAGTGCCTTCCTTTTTGCTGAGGCTGGCTTTGAATTCAGGATCCTCCTACCTCAGCCTCCCAAACCACTGAAATTGCAGGCATGTGCCACAGTGCCAGGCTGGTTATATCATTTTAAATATTGAAATTTTTAAAAAAATGATGTCAATATGTTTTGTCTATGTGATTAAAAATGATTTTAATGAAAGTACTATCAAAGCACTAGAGTGTATTACAAGGGGAAGTAAACATTGTGTTCTTTTGGCTTGCACAAAATTTCATCATGAGATTTAAAAACCTAAACTCCTAATATTTTAACTTTCTACTTACAGACATTTATGGAGCACACAATGGAGAGTGACTCTAAGATAACAGTTATACACCAGAGTGTGTACTTGAATACTGGATTAAAAGAGGTTCTTATCACTGCTTCTAGGAACAAGAAGTTGAATTTTTTATGAATAGGGAGTAGAAAAACTATCAAGAGCTGGGGTGGTTGGGATTGGTGAGATGTTGGTCAAAGAACAGAAAGGTTATTAGGAAGAGTAAGTTCAAATCATCTATTGTACAACTCAATGGTTGTGCTTAATAGCAATGTGTTATATTTTCAAACTTACTGAGAATAGATTGTAAGTGTTCTCACCACAAAAACATAATGATAAACATTTGAGGTAATGCATATGCTAGTTAGCTCATTTGAATTATCCCACAATATATGTTTCAAAACATCAAGCTATACTGTGTGTGCATGTTTGAGTGTGTTTGTGTGTTTGTGTGTTTGTAACCTTTCATCACTCTAAGAAATACCCAAGAAAGGTATACTTAGAGAAAAGGTTTATTTTTGGTCACAATGTTAAGAGGTGTTTTGGGCCTATGGAAAGGAGCAAATTATGTTGAGGGGAAAAAGCAAAGTTAAAATTTTCCTTAATTCATTTTTCCCTCTACTAAGTACATAGTGGAGAAAAATCACACAGTTCAAGGCCGGAAATAAAAGAGAGAAAGAGACTGGGATCCTGCATTCCCCTTCAAATAATACCACCCTAGGGAATAACCTTAACACATGGGGCTTTGGGGACATTCCAGATTCAAATCATAGCTATAATAACTATATATATATATATTTTTTTTTACACACACATACACAAATACATGCACATTGACAGTTCTCAGAACTGACAAAATAAACCAGAATCTATGGGACTAGAGTCAAGATATCAATATTTTCAATGTTCTTTCAGTGATTCTAACACTCAGGTAGGATTGAGAACTCAAACTACTGATGTGAATTCCAGAGTTGTATGCATACACTGAAACCACCTAGTCTAAATATTTTCCATAAAAGAACTTTTTTTGATGTTTTTGGTATTCAAACACAGTTACAGTTACTTTCTCTTATGGTGCTCTTTTGGACTAATATTTTTGATGGCTTGTAAAGAGTTAGAACCATCAAGTTATCAAATTAATGGTGTGTCATCACCTGCTAACATGAAATAGGTGTTATGTTGCTAACAGCAAATGCTAGATGAATGTCATTTTAGTCACAAGAAGTTCAAAACCAATTTCAATGCTAATCAGTGGTTGAAAGAATAGATTAGTAATGCGGTGAATGCCTTTACCCTTTCAAGCTTCTCTGTTATGTGGTGCTTCCTGCTGAGGTGAATAAGGTTGTGAGGCTGTGATATCATAAAGCAAGGGTATCAGTTGAAAAAAAGAAGAAGAAGGAGAAAGAAAGGTAAAGGATTTGGCAGAGGAAAAAGCAAAATTAAAATTGTCCATAATTTATTTTTTCCCTCTACTAAGCTACTATATCATCACCACTGTGAACTTATTGTGATTAAAAATAAAAATTTAAATGCCCTCTGAATTGAAAAAAGAAAGAAGCTGAACAATTTTTGAAGATTTTAATATTACATCATTTAATTTTCAATGCAAAGTTTTTAAATTCATAGCTGTTGTTTTATCTCTGCTGTGCAATGTTATTTTAGAAATATATTGTATCTGCTCCACTATATTATTAAAATAACCTAATTAATAGAAGGTAGTGGCATGATGATATTCCCATCAGGAAATATGATCTTCTTACTTTGGTTCAATGATAATAAGGGAATGATCCAAAGTTCATCTTCTTACAAGTGTCTCATTCACTTCCAATGCAGGTTTGAATGATATTCTATATTTGTAGTTAGATTGTGTGTACATAAATCATCAATAGAAACAAATTCTGATTGATATGAGTAGATTTTCAATAAAAGGAAGTTATTTAAAAACTTAATGAGATTGTTTATTTTGGGCATGATAAATATATCTACTTTAGAAAGGCTTAGTTAACAAAAGATTAAAATATTCTTCAGTGTGTTTTGCTTTAACTTGTGGCACTAAATCCATGAATTTTGTGTAATATTCATAGCATCGAAATTGAAATGAAGAGCAAAATGCTTTATGTCTCTCAAAATGGACAAGTTATGTTGAAAAAAGCTGTGAGTACATGTACAGCTTCCGTACCTATCATAGGAGATGAGATGCAGTACATTCCCTTATATTCTAAGTATATCTTTTCTTTTAAGCTAGAATTTATGTGTTTATGTATTGTTAGGAATGAGTTATTTATTCTTTTGGTACCAGGAATTGAACCCAGAGGTACATACTCATTGAGCCACATCTCCAGCCATTTTTACTTTTTATTTTCAGAGTCTCGCTAAGTTTCTTATGGACTGACTCCTTGCTAAGTTCCTGAGGCTGGCTTTGAACTTGGCAATCCTCCTGCCCCAGCCTCCCAAACCACTGGGATTAATAGTGTGCGCACCACACCCAGCCTAGTAGTGATTTCTTGAGTCATTTTTATTTTGTGTAATTATTGTTGAACAATGCCTTCTTGATATCTTCTTTGTGCAGGGAAAAGAGCCAAACAAGTAGAATTGAAAGGACCTGTCAGGTGCTATGTGAATCCCATTCCTTCTAACATTGAGTCACAGGATGCTATGACCTTGTTCTAACCTTGTAACAGGCAGCTAGATTTTATCTTGAAGTCCTCTTTATTAATAAACAGTTCTCATTTTTATCATTTAATTTAGACCAAGTATCAGCTGTCTTTTCCAACCTGACACCTGAATTTATTGACTCTTTTATGTTCCCTGTCATTCAGTACAAAATAGCCAAGTTTTTTCCTAGTTATGTTTCTTATAATGTCTTGTCAAACACAGCAAACAGAAAAAAAAAATAAATGCTACCAACAAGATGTTTTTAACCTTCTATGATCCCCTACCCCTAAGTAAATTAGATGCATTGTCTGTACAAATCTTCCTATTTATTCTGGCATATTGTACTGAAGATTTCTATTACATATTACGGATACTGTCTTGCATTCTGATAATATTTTTTTTCATACAACCTACTATTTAATCCCTAAAACAATAATATTGGATTTCAGTTTTTGAGGCAGTATCCCATTTATAGGTACTAATTTATGTTTCAGACAGGATGAAGTAAATTATGCTGCTTTAAGAAGAATAACAAAAAAAAAACTCAAAGTTTTTCTATTTCTGATTCAGAGACTTTATTTTTTAGAGCAGTCTTAGGATTACTGAGCAATGAAAGAGAAAGTACAAAGAGTTTGCACACATCTCCCTCTTACCCACACAGAATTTTTCTGATAATTAACATTTTGTATTAGTGTGGTACATTCATTAGCAACTGACAAATCAATATCAATACACTATTATTAACTAAATTTTATAGTTAATTTTTAGGGTTTATGTCTAGTTTTATATGGCTATACACATTTGAAAAAGTATATATCCTGAGTCTATCATTACATATAAACAGAATAGTTTCACAGCGCAAAAAATCCTCTATGTTCCACCTATTTATTCTCCCCTCTGTGAGAGCCCCTGGCAACCACTGACCTTTTTACTGTCTAATTTTGCCTTTTGCAGAATGTCATACAGTTGAAATCATGTGGTATGTAGCCTTTTCATACTGGACTCTTTAACACAGCAGTACGCATTTGAAGTTCCTCCATGTCATGTCATTTCATGGTGTGCATAGTTTATTTCTTTTCTTTCCTGAATATATTATGTCCTGTGTGCACCACGATTTGTTTATCCATTCACCTTTTGAAGGGTGTTTGGTGGCTTCCAAGTTTGGACAATTTTGAATAAAGCTGCTTTAAACATCAGAAGCAAGTTTTTTGTGTGGATATGAGTTTTCAACTCATTTGTGTAAATACCAAGGGGTGTGATTGCTCAGACATATGGTAAGACTTTAACTTTGCAAGAAGCTGCCAGTATCTTTAAAATGAGACTGTACCATTTTGTATTTCACCAGTCATGAATCAGAGTTCCCTTTGCTCCATACCCTGTCTGGTGATTGGTGTTGTCCAAGTTCTGGATTTTAGCCTTTCTAAAAGTATCATTATTGTTTTAATTTGCAATTCCCTAGTGATGTATAATGTTCAGCGTACTTTCATTTGTTCATGTGCCATCTGTATATCTTCTTTGGTGAGGTGTCTGTTTCCATATTTTGTCTATTTTTAGTTTTCTGTTATTGTTGAGTTTTAAAATTTTTGAATATTAGGAAATGAGTACTTTTTAGTTAGGAATTTTGTAAATATCATCTTCCAGTCTATGGCTTGTCTTTGCATCCTCTTAACAGTTGTATTTTTCAGAGAAAAATTTAATTTTAATAAATTTTTGGACTTTAATTTTAATAAAGTCCAATGTCAATTTTGTCTTTCCTGTAAAGTGCTGTGATATATTAAGAAATCATCTCCAAATTCAAGATCACTGAGATTTTCTCCTATGTCATCATCTAGGAGATTAGAATTTTTAAATTTTATTTTGAAAATTTAGGTTTATGATCCACTTTGAGTTATTTAAAAATGTTTAAGGTCTATGTCTATATTCTTTTTTTCCCCCACTGTTTCTGGACTTTCTATTCTATTCCTGTTATTAATTTGTTTTTCATCCCTATTGCCATATCTTCTTTAATATAGCCTCATAGTAAATCTTGAAGTTGGGTCATGCTGGTCTTCTAATTATTATTGTTATTTTTTAATATTCTGCTGGCTATTCTGTATCATTTTCCCTTTAATAAAAACCATAGATCAATTTGCCAATAATCTACAAAATAATTTCCTGGGATCTTCATTGGAATTGAATTGAGGTATTAGACTAAGGAAGGAGGAAATGGCATCCTAACAATATTGAGTTATTATATTCATTAACAAAAAGAATCTTTATTAAATCTTCTTTAGTGTATTTTGTGAGTTTTGCAGTTTTCCTCATATAGATATTTTACAAATTTTGTGATACTTAAGCATTTGTATTTTGGGTGCCAATGTTAAGAGTATGCTTTAAATTTCAAATTGCAGGAAATTCACTTTTGGATATTAACCATGTATTTTGATAATTTGCTATAATTGCTTATGAATTCTACTTTTTTCTATTCTTTGGGATTTTCCCCCAAATAATCATTTCATCTATAAACAAATATGTTTATCTCTTTCTCCCAGATAGTTTATTTTCTTTCTGTAATATTTTGTTAGCCATTAGAATGTTGTATAGGAATGGCAAGAAATGATTTCCATGGCTTGTCAGATCTCGGATGAAAGCATTTAACTTCTCACCATAAAGAATGAAGTACCTGTATTTTTGTTGATAAATATTATTTATCTGGTTGAACAAATTCCCCTCTGTTTCTTTTTTGCTGAGAGTTTGTCATGAGTAGGTATTGGATTTGTCAAATGCTTTTTCTCGATCTTTTGATAGGATCCTATGAATGTTTTTTTCTTTAGACTGTTGATATGGTCTGTTATGTGAATTAACCTTTTGAAAGTTGAACCAGTCTTGAATTGTGATATTAATCCGAATTGATCCTATGTAGTATTTTTATACATTGCTGGATTCATAATGTTTACATTTTGTTGAAGAATTTTACATCTATCTTCATAAAATATTCTTTCATAATATTCCTTTCTTGTCATAATTTTGTCTGGTTTTGTGGTAGAATAACACTGGTCCTACAATATGAGTTAGAAAATATGCCCCCTTCTTCTGAAATTCTAGAAGCAGTTATAGAGAATCAGCATGTTTCTTGGTTCGAATTTGCCAGTGAAGCCAGCAAGGTCTGGTACTTTGTTTTGGTTATTAATCATTCATTCAATTTCTGTAGTAGACAAAAACCTATTAAGATTACATATTTTATATATTATTTTAGTAGGTTATATCTTTCAAGAAATTGTCCATTTCAACTTAATTATACACATAGAATGATTTGTAGTATTTCATTATTATTCTTTTAAGAAAATGAGTAGTTACATCCCTGATTCCTTTTATTCTTGAGTCGCCTTACTGGATGTTTATTAATTTTATTATTTTTTCAAAGAACCAGCAGTAAGTTCTGTTGAGTACCTATTTTTAGATTCATTGATTTAAAAAATGTCTACATTCTTCTGCTTACTGGATATAACTTGATTATTTTCTAGTTTTGTAAGTAAAAGTGTCAATTATTAATTTTAGATCTTTGATCTTTTCCATTATATACATTCAGTGCTATAAAGTTCGCCTGAATATAATTTTCACTGCTCCCACAAATTGACTAGTTTTATTTTTATTTTTCATTTAGTTCAAGTTATTTTGAAATTTATTTAGTCCTGTGTTATTTAGAAGCCCACGTTTTTAATTTATAAATGATTTGTTTTTAGCTATCTTTGTTATGTATTTCTAGTATAATCCTATTAGAATTTAAAATCAATTTTTGTGTGGTTTCTATTCTTTTTAGAAACATTTTTCTCTTTGCTCAACATTTCCTCATCCCTTTCTCTCCCTGCCTATGGCAAACATTATTGTACTCTGTACTTCTCTGAGTCTGAATTTTTTAGATGTTACATACTAGAGAGATTAACAGTATGTGTCTTTCCATGCTTATTTCACTTAGCATAATGTCTTCCAGATTCTCACAAATGACAGAATTTCATTTTTATAAGATAAATTGTATTATGCTTTGTGTATGCATCAAATTTTATTTCTTTTTTTAAGAGTCCATTTTTACAGCCTCTTTTAATTGATGTACTTATTCCATTTACATTTAAAATGACTATTGTTAAAGTTGGTTTTACTTGATTTTATTTATTTTTTATAAAACCTTCTCTTCCCTTTTTTGATTTCATTTTCTTTTCTAAGCATATAAATTATGTTTTGTTAAAACAATATTTTGTGGTTGCCTTAGATTGTTCTAAGATGCAATTATAATCAATAGTTTTACTTTAAAATAACGCTACGATATTTCTGTAATAGTATATACAGTAGTTTGTAACAGTGTTTTCAGCTCCTCCTATTCATCGATTTTGAAATTGCATTCATTCATTTTACTTATCCATAAGTTATAATAACCTAATGCATTATTATTTTTATTTTGAATATAATTATAAGAAGCAAAAATAGTATTAGGTATGCAATGTACTTTGAAGTTTCTAAGTGTTCATGTAGCTTAATATCTGGTCTGAATAATCAATTGATGATAACCATTTTTTTTATTTTTTCCTGGTACTGGGGATTGAACTCAGGCTACATTCCTGTCCTTCTTTATTTTATTTTGAGAAAAGAGCTCACTAAGCTGCATAGGCTGACCTCAAATTTGTGATCCTTCTGCCTCAATTTCCTGAATAGCTGGGGTTATTTATGTGCACCACCCCCCTGTCTAAACTGAAGCACCTTTAGATTGTCTTAGCCACGTTATTATGTTTATTCAGCAATGTCAAAACATTCTCACATACTATAGGTTGTAGAAATGTAATTTAAATTTAAAAGTGCTTATTCTCTTGGTAGGGACATGAAAAGCACATAACATTCCTAGTATTACCTCAAATTATTACTTTAGTCATTTCTTTCCAAAAATGAAACAATCTTAAATGAAGAAACTATATTAATGGTAATGTTAGTAATAGAATTTATTTCATGTCTAAAAAATTCAAAATTAGTTATCAGCTTCAAAATTCAGAAATGGACTGCACGAAATGTTCTAAAGAAAGAAGTTAGGTATGACTGACAGGTGTCTTTGAGATAAGTTACTTGAAAAAAATGAGTATGTAAATATTATTCTAGAAATAAAACAAAAATATGTTCACAAGTTAGGATAAAAAATCCCTTACTTTGTAAGAAAATTACTTCAATATCCATTTTCACTATCTATAATAACAGATTATTTTCCTGAAATATTTTTGTTAAAATGTAATAGGAAAAAGTTTCCTATTTTCCATATAAACCTAAGAATTCCAGTAGACTGACAATTTCCTAAGAAACTTTTTTCTTTTCAGTAGTTTATACATTTTGTATATTCTAATTTAAGCTGGAATGCAATGCAATCCTATCCATAAAATACCAATAATCTTTTAAGATTTGATAACTGAATGTTGAGTATGAAAAAAACTATAATAAATAAATATTTAGTATTGCCTTAAAAACTCATTTCAAATATATTCAAGTCTTTCTCTTCAGAGTTCCAGCTTTCATTGGTTTTAATTAGATAATGTTTCTACTTTAGTGCTAGGATATGTATAAATATTTATCATGTAGATAAATATCTCATAAATAATTTTATTTAAATATTGTTAACAGTATTTACATGTAATATTAGAATATATCTGACAAATTTAAGTATGTCTTTTTGTTTAAGGATTTTGCAAAATTAAAACAGTTAATGAAATATTGGCAAATAGTTGTTTTATTGTTAAGTACTGCAATAATGCTAAACCAGAAGTACTGAAGCAAGATCCAGCTACACTGAAATAAAATAATGTCACCCATAATTCCACTGATGACATAATTACATTGCATATTTTTACAATTAATAATAATTATCCTTCTATTCTTATGGTTCATGATGCAGGATCATTCAGAAAGTGAGAAGACCATTAGGGGTAATATGATCTTCTGGGTTCTTCAATAATAAAACTCTTTTAGCATTAAAATCTCATGTAAATTAAACAGTACAAAATATGTGCAAAATGCTTCAACATAGTATCTCTAACCACAATTATTCAGTGACATTTGTTAGAACACTTTATTTGATGAACTATTCTTTCCCAATAAAAGAAAAAATATATTGTTTCCTAATAGCAACCATATTGGATTGTGATTTAAAAGACTGAATCAATGGTCAGGGTTTAATCACTGAAAATCTGAATTTTTGTTTTGATGTAATATTTTGTAACAAAGGCTATTCTTGTCTGGTTTGAATTTTGTACTTTCTACAGTATCACAGGATGTAGTTCAGTCTCTTCTTTCATCTTCAATAGTTTTTAAATGTTATTTTTAGTCACAATAATCCTGTATGTGTAATTGTCATTAATGGAATAAGATATTTCCAATTTTATAATGTAACTTTGCTCATGAAGAAAACACACATAATGTTTTGAATCTACTCCAGGCTTAAATCTTATAAATGTTTACTAAGGATGCTATAATCAATTCAGCTATATATTCTGTGTCCAATATATATGATATTATTCAATATATTATCAGTTATATATGTAGAACATAAAACTATGTAAGGATTCAGGAAAAATTCATAGTAGTTATATTTCCACAGTGTATTTTGTGATGATTAAAACAAATGACATTTGTATCTTAATTAGGTAGAAAAAGAGACAGAGCAAACTTTAATTTAAAAACAAAACTTTCCTTGGGGAAAATATGGATTTTTTTATACCACAAAATTAGGCATATTTCCATTGAGATAGGATGGCTCAAAAATTTCTCTCAGGCACTGGTAAAATAAAAATTTTTATCATATAATTAGCCAAAAAGATATTTTGCTACAAGTAATACAGAATATGAAGCTAAATGACATCTATATTTATCTTCCAAAAAGTTCTGTTGTTTTTCTACAATTCAGGAGATTGGGAAAAATCCTTTGTTTTCACACTTTACTATGAACATGAAGCCTAATTATAATATTGTCTGTTTTTCTATTTGAATGTGTCAGTTTTCATATTATGATTTTCACACCTGTACTAGCTAAGATTAAACAGTCATGTCATCTGAGACCAACCGACAACTAAACTGTGAAAATTAATTTCAATTTCACCTAAGCACAATCTCATGCTGTTTTCCTATTACTCCCATACCAGGGTATTTGTGACTTTTGCCTACCAAATGGCTTACTTATTATTATGGAAAATACTCTAAAGAGTTGTGGTGACAAACTCTATGTCATATTTCAGAACAACTTTAATAAACACATCTTATGTTAGATGAAAAGGTATTATAAAGTGATTTTTCTAGTTTTTCATTGGCAGATGTTTAACCAAATATCTCTTGATGATACATATTAAACTCTCAAAAATATTTATGAGATGATAATACCTGTAGTTATATAATCAATTTATACATATCTTTTTCAGATATTACGAAGATACTATTTATAGGAAAAGGTGTTTAAAAATGAATGAAACAAAAACTGACAAAGCTAAAAAAAAGGAAAAAGCATTAGCACAGATGGAGATTTAATAGTGATCTCTTCATTAAATGAAATGTGAAAGCCAAACAGTGACAATTTAAGGAAATTCTACCCCAATTTGAGTGTATGTACGTGTATTGTTGTTATGTGGAAGCTTTCCTAAAAAATGCATATTTAGAATCTACCCATGTATAAAAGGGTAGCAACAGAATTTATCTTGGAAATTCAAAACTGTTTCAACTTTGAAAAAATCAGTTTTTTATATTAACAAGATAAATGAGAAAAAAATGTTCATTTTCTATAGGGGATATATCACTCAATAAAATTTTTAAATATCAGGGAATAATCTTAATCTAGTTTCTGATTAAAACCAGAGAGGAGAGGAACTCCTTTAATTTCCTATAGGGTAGCTCAAATAAAATATACAAAAGAAGCTAGCATAATACTATGCTTAATGATAAATATGAAATGCTTTTCCTTGAGAATTAATGAATATCTGAACTCTTTTGCCTTTCTTGCTAATGTGGTAACATGATCCTAGGAAATTCAAAGACAGAGAGAGAGGAGACTATAGGTTAGTTTACATCTTTTTGGTGATGATGTGGTTGAATATGTAGAATATTATTCTAAGGAACCTCAAAAAGAATGGTTAGTCCTTATAAAAAAAACTTATGAGTTTAGCAAGGCATAAGTTGGTAGGTCAGTGTATAAAAATCAATTACATGTGCAAACAATTGAAAATAGAAGTTTTTAAAAATTTGAAATCTAAACAGCTTGAAACTTTAGAAATAAATGTAACTGTACATGCAAGATCTGTAAGCTGAGAAATACAAAATACTATCAAGAGCAAGTAACATGTACAAAGCAAAGAGCTAGACTTTTTTGTTTTTCCCCTCCATGCTGAAAATGGAACACAGGGCTTCCTGTATGGCAGACAATTGCTGTACCACAGAACCAAACTTCAGCCCTAAACTGTTTTATTGGCTTAGAAGAATCCGTAGGGTTAAGAAACAGTTTATCTTCACATCAGCCTATAAATTTCTTGCAACAACTCTTAAAATCCCAGAAAACTACTGTAAAATTTGACAGAGTAATTTCAAAATGTGTATGAAAATTCTAAGATCCTGGTATAACAAAATCAAATTTTGAAAACAAGGAACAAATTTAGAGAACAAACACTGCCTATTTTGCTGGCATATTATAAATCTACAGTGATCAAGACTAGGTGGTATTGATACTAGGATAGACATATGAACCAAAGGAACAGCAAATAGATCCTCAGATATAGATCCTCACTTGTTCAGTGAATTGATATTAAATCTGTGGAAGTAATTCAAGAAAGTTTATTGAAACAGTGGGACCTTCACATATAAAAACAAATATCACACCTTACACAAAGATTATCTTAAAAATAGATCACAGACTTAAGTATTAAAGATAAATCTATAACATCTGGGAGAAGGGCTGGAGTTGTGGCTCAGTGGTAGAGTGCTTGCCTAGCATACATGAGGCACTGGATTCAATCCCCAATATCACATTGAAAAAAATAAAATAAAATCTGGGAGAAAACACTGGAGAAGTCTGTTACATTGTAAACATTTAAAAAGTATGTTCATCAAAATTAAAAGCTCTATTCTTTAAAAAGTGCTTTTAAGAAACTGAAAAAAAAAACATTTATATGCATAAGCATAATACTTTTAATTTAACATTTCAAAATAAGATTACCAATCCATTGAAAAATAGACAAATGTTTTGAACAGGTATTTAACTTGACAATTTTATAGACATACACAAACATAAACAGTAATAGGTGATGCATGAAAAGGGTTGCTATATCACTATTCATAAGATAAATGCAAATTAAAACTATAATGAAATACCGGTATAAATCTATAAGGGTAGAAAAAACATGATGTGGGCAATATCAAGATGTGAGGAAACTGGCCTCCTTTGGAAAACAAATTGTGAATTTTTTTGAGCATCAAGTATACATTTACTATACAATCTGGTAATTTTCCTAGGCATTTATTTTAAAAATGAAAACATTCAGAAAACACACATATCAAAAAGTCCAGCAAATGAATATATAAAAATTATATTTTTATAATTTTTGGAAATTAAATACTACTTGGCAATGAAAAGGTCAAATTAATACATGTAACAGAGGAATGAACCACAAAGCATTTTGTTCTCTGTTAGAAGGCAAATGTAAATACACACTGAATAAAATCATTTATATGAAAGCCTAAATCAGGAAAGATATACCTGTCGTGGCAAAACTGACATCAATGGTTTCTTAGTCTAACAGATTCATGAGACAGTGAGGGGGTATGTGACAATAGGCTTAGAATGAGTCAAAATGAATCATCTGTTTGGTTTGGTGACATTTTTTTCCTTGTTGATTTGGTGGTGCTTGCTTTATTATCTCATTCGGCCACAAGGAACTGTCTTGTATACATAAAATGGGAGGTTTGGACACGAAAAAAAATGGCATGCAGGATATATCTACTACCAACCTAAGACCAGACCTGATTAAAGATTTTGAAAGGAACCAGTTCCACAGCTGTTAAAAGAAAAGAAAATTTCCTCATACAAGAAGGAATAAAAAACTAAGAAAGTGATGAGTAAGACAGGATAGGTTTTTGGAAAAGTATTTAAAGAAATTGCTGCCACTGTGTCATTCCCAACCCCCAAACCACACACTCTACTACCATATCCATGCACTGAGATGAGGTGGGTGGGGAGAACATGTTTTTAAATGTAAAGTGAGAGGGACCATTTGAAGACATTGGTGCATATCAATTACATGGTTAGATACTCTTACGCATTGAATTGTGCCTCCAAAAAGATATGCTGAAGTCCTAACCCTGGACACTTATGTATGTAATCTTATTTGAAATAGGACCTTTGCAGATATAATCAAGTTAAAATGAGGTCATTAGTGCACACCCTAGTTCAATATGATTGTTGTCCTCATAACGAGACAAGAAGAAATTTAGAGATACAGGAGAGGACAATGCCCTGTGACAACAAGACAAAGACTGAAGAGGCATAAGGGGTCTCAAATATGTCTAGAAAACTTCAGAAGTTTGGAGGAATCACAGAATGATTCCTTCTCTACAGGTTTCACAAAGGGCATGGCTCACCCTTTACCTTGATTTCAGAATTGCAGCCTGCAAAACAGAGAGACAATATATTCCATTATCTTAAGCTAAGTCTGTGACATGTTGTTTTTCAGCCTTAGAAAGAAAATAGAGCGGTAACCCCTTATTCACGGGGGATGTGTTTGAAGAACCCCAGTGGATACCTGAAACCACAGATAATATCAAACCTTGTATAGATTGTTTTTCCCTATACCATACACAATATAGCCTAATTTACAAATTAGGCACAGTATGGAATCAATGATAATAATGATAAAATGTAAAAATAACAGTATACTATAACAAAAGTCGAATTACGTTTAATAAAATGTGATTATAATAGTATACTATAACAAAAGTTGAGCAAATATGGTCTTTCTCTGTCACAATAATGTCATGATGTACTTAGCCTTCTTGTGGTTATCTAAAATGATAAGGTACCCATGTGATGAGAAGAAGTGAGATTAAATACATGGTCATTGGGCTGTAACCTAAGAGTTTCCCAAACACAAGTACTGCAGTACCATGAAAATCCCATGACCAAGATGACTACGAGGTAATGGACTGGTAATGTAGGCACATAGATATAGATAATCAGAAAAGGGATGATTCCTGTCCCAGGTGGGATAGAGCAGTATGGCATGAGATTTTATCACATGACTCAGAGCAATTTATAATTTAAAACTTAAAAATTGCTTATTTCTCATACTTTCTACATCATATTTTCAGAACACAGCTGCATTCATGGAAAATCAAGCCATGGATAATGGGGGGACTGCCATACAGACATGTTTAGTAACCTCGATTAAAACTTTCATAGAGGGATCTAAGAAGACAAGATATTTTATATCATTGGAACAAGATTTGGGTTAGTATCAGCTTGCTTCTGTGTTGAGCTGAGCCTGTACTCTCAGATTTTATCATAAGCGTTCTGTTTTCGATAGAGCCAGGATGGAGATAAACCATACCCAAGTCAGACTGCAGATCTTTGGAGAGGATACCTAATTTGGGTGGAGTCTACTACTGGAAAGTGAGACTCTGGAAAAAGAGGACTGTCAGTCCATCTGGTCAATATCAAGCCAGGGAATTGGAGTTGATGGGCCCGGAACAGATAAGCAAGAGGAAGAGTATATTGAAATATTTATTTGCCCAGTGTGAAATGTGCTAAGCTCTTTTATGAGACTAAGCATCAAGTAAGCAATTTCTCATAATGCTTGCTTTTCTTTTTGTTCTTTTTTTTTTTTTTTTCCTCATCCAGGGAAGTTTGGAAACAGTTCCTAATTGAGTGGTGAATCAGGAAGACAAGATATAAGTAAATTAGAATTTTCTTATTACTTCAAAGGATTTTGGAAAATCATGATATTAATCCAGGGATATATTTTATATACATACATATATTTGTTTTTATATTATTTTATATTCCACTGATCCTAGCTGTACATAACTCAGAAGGCAGATGAATGGAAGTCAGGCATACACATGTGATCATTGCATCATGAGACAGGATATGAAAACATTTACAATTTACTACCTAGTGATTTTTATCCAATCAGATAATTTCTCTGGATAATTTTCTTTTTCTGTACTGGGATTTGAACCCAGCAGTGCTCTACCACTGATCTATAAAAACACCTGGAAATATCTATCTCTTCTTATATTTGGTCTTGCCAAATTGCCTAGGCTGGCCTCTAATTTGTCATCCTTTTGCCTCAGCCTCCCAAGTCACAGGGATTACAGGTGTGCATTACCACACGAAGTTTGCAGAAATTTAAATGAAAGAGGCAAAGAGGGAAAGTAATTGGAATAGTGCTATCCAAGAGACACAAGGATAAGACAAAACAGAGGTGAAAATGTGGTTGCAGGTTTTAGTAAATCAATGTTGTGAAGCTTAGAGGTAGAAAGGCGAGCTAGTTCTGGCAATTAACATGTGTGAAAATTCTGTGATGGCTCTCTGTGTCTCAGTAGAGCAGATATACTTCCAAACTTTCCCTACAGTTTTGAGTATTTGAATCCCTTTTGAGACACGGAAGTTGTCATTGTATTCTGGATAAGAAAGAACAACAATTACTGTCAGGAAAGTAAGAAAAGCTTTTTGTATTTCCTTACCAAGGTGTGACTTTTAAATATAAGCTTTCATCTCTAGGAATAATCTCCAAGGATAGCCCTGTATTCTAAAACCTATAGACAGTATTTAACCATTTAATGATAACCACTATATAAATTATGTTTTCTCTGTGTCTCTCTTTTCTCTCTCTCCACCTCCCTCCCAACTCATACTCTTATATAAACAAATGTGCACATACACTCAATATTTCTCAACACACTACATATTTAACAATATTGATAGTGGCATAATATAAATCCTGAATACGATATTATTAAGTGTAATGTTTTAGTCATTCTTTTTTTTTTTTTTTTTTTTTTGCCTCTGTGACTTAAAGACGAGACAAGAACGGGTCTCCTGTTTTAGAGGAGGGAACGTTTATTTTGGTTTACAGTTTCACAGGTCTCTGTCCATAGATGGCCTACTTGTTGCTCAGTACTGGAGATGAGGCAAAGCATCATGGTGGAAGAGTGTGGGGGAGGAAGGCAGCTCATGACATGGCAACAGAAAACAGAGATTGAGAGGGAGGGCAGTGAGAGCACTCTGCTCATCAAGGACAAAATATAAAGCCCAAAGAAAGGCATGCTCCCCAGGACCTGTCTTCTCCAGCCATATCCCACCTGCCTATAGTTAACACCAAGTGAATCCCTAGGGATTAATGCACTGATTAGAGTAAACCTTTTTATAACACAATTATTTCAACTCTAAACTTTCTTGCATTGTCTCACTGATGAGTTTCTGGAGGACACTTCATATCTGAACTGTAGTTTAGATATGTAATTGTAAGTACTCATCATGTTATAAGTTACCTCTTTAGATTTGTTCATCCCACATACCTGCTATTTTGAATCTTTGAGCTATACCTGTCCATTTCCTCTCCATCATTCTTTCTTTGATAACCATTTTTTTATATTTTCTCTGTATATTTGGCCTTTTTAAAAAAATTCTACCTCTAAGTGAGATCATGTGGTGTATTTTCTTCTGTGTCTACCTTATTTCACTTAGCTTGATATCCTCCACGTTTACCATACTGTTGCAGATGTTCTCCTTTTTAAAGGCTGAATTATATCCCTTTGTGTATTTATACATATATCACAGTTTATTTATTTATTTTTAAAATCTTATCATCTATCAAAGAACACTTAGGTTGTTTCCATATATTGGCTATTAGGAATAATGCTATAGTGAACATGGGAGTACATGTATCTTTATCAGGCAATTTCATTTCTTTTGGGCATAAACTGAGAAGGAGAATTTCTGGCTCATATAATGATTGTGTGCGTGTGTGTGTGTGTGTGTGTGTGTGTGTGCACGCTCGAACCCAAGTTTTCTCTACCACTGAGCTATATATCAGCACTTTTAAAAAAATTGTACTTATTATTGATTTAATATTTTGTCTTAAGGAGATGGGACCCAGGAGCACTCTATCACTGTGCTGTAACCCCAGCTTTTTTAAAATTTTATTTTATTTTTATCTTGATACAGTGTCTTGCTAAATTGCTGAGACTGGCCTTGAACTTGTGATCTTCTTACCGCAGACTCCTGAGTAACTGTCATTTCAGGTGTGCTCTACTATACCTTGTTCTATTTTTAAATTCTTTAGGAATCTTTATATATGAATCTTCATGCATATGAACAATTGTTTATAGATTCTTATAGGTAAATATTTGCACCTTTTCGTGTTCTTTGATAATATATGTCTAGGAATTGTTTTACCCAAATAGAAATATTAGATCAACTTATACATGCATCAGTAAATTCTTAATATCTATACCCAAGTTGCTCTTAGGTCTTCACCTAGTGTGTTAACCTTGTGTCACTGTGAACAAAATACCTGACAAGAACCACTCATAGTCGGAAAAGTTTAATTTGGTTCATGGTTTCAGAGATTTTAATCCATGATTGACAGACTTCATTGTTCTGGGCCCAAGTATAGGTAGGGCCTACAAAGGAAAGTTGCACAGGACATGGTGGTGGGATAAGTGTCAGACAGGCAGATGAACCTTCCAGGGCAAACCCCAACTTACTCTCTTCAGTGGTATCCCACTGCCTATAGAACCACCCGGTCAGGCCATTCAAACTATGGTGGACCAATTAGGTTTTGCCTCTTATATTCAAATCATTTCATCTCCTGTATTAACATAGACACTTTGGAGAGGCATCTCATACATAAACCATAACACAGTTAAGGATTCTTTATCTTCTTTATCTTACTAAAATATATTTAAGGAATGATTACTAATGTAATATTTTCATCAATGCTGTTTCACAGAACATATTTTTTTAGAGTTTTAAATAATTTTAAAAATACAAACTATTTAACAATGTGTTTCAGCTTATACCCTGCTTTAAGTCATATTTTTCAATTAAGCAAGTATATGTGTTAGAAATTCAAAGTTTGCTAATCCACAGAAAAAATAATTTTTGATTAATTAAGGAAAACAATTTATAAACAAAAGCTTCACACAAATTGAGATGCTGAAGAGTGTGCATAAACTTTTATTTATCTTGTCCTTTGGAGATGACCAAGACAACCTTAAAGTTCCCTTCTCAGTTTGAACATAAGAAGTCTTTTTTCTTACTCTGGGCATCTGAACTCCCTTTGCTTGGAAATTTAATATTAGACAGTATGTAATTGTAAATACTTTTCCTGCTCCTTTGATATGTAAATTACTTACAAAGCCTCTTTCCTGTTTTACAACCCACAAGTGTCTTCTGAAGTACTCTGGAACAGTCTCTTTGAAATGTAATAATCAAGGAGAAAAAAAATCCCCTACCTCCCAGTCTTTGGGAGGGAAGGTAGGAGCCTAAAATTAGCAGATACCTTGCAAGTCATGGAACACCTCCTGTCAGAAAGATAGGAGATACCTTTTGGTAACGCTCACTGGCAAACATAAATGGTCTTAGTCCCCACAAACTCACAAACTCTGCTCTGTGGCAAGCTAGGTGATACAGCAAGTTTCTCACCTTTACAAATGGATTAACATAATGCTTTCAAAACAATCACATGAAGTCATGTTATCCAAAATTTCAATCAATCCACAGTGCCTATAAATAGCAAAAATAAAAATTAATCAATGTTTAATATAATAATTGAACTTTTTGAAAGTAATGTAGATTGATTATAGTATAAAAAGGATATGATGGATATTCTACCTTTAAAATATATATATAAATTATAATCAATGTGAAGACATTGGATTTGGCTTTAGTGTATTTCAACTCAAACACTCCTTTAAAAACATAGACCATATTTAAGTAAAATTGTAAGGGAATTTTATATTTCAAAGTAATATTTAAATTACATATGTGTGGGTCTATGTGTATGTTTCACTGAGTTTTTTGTTTTTTGGGTTTTTTTTTTTTTTTGGTACCAGGGATTGAACTAAGGGTTGTTTAACCACTGAACAACTTCCCCACATTATTATTTGGAAACAAGATCTCACTAAGTTGCTGAGGCTGGCTTTGAACTTGCAATCCTTCTGTCTCAGCCTCTGGAGCCACTGGTATTACAGGCATGCACCATTCCCTCACCTTTTAACATGTGTTTGATGAAATAAATTAAAAGGGATTATAAGGAGTCATGATTATATTCAAATAACCTGGGAGTATAAGATTATGACTTTACCATTTAGCTAAATGAACTTTAGATTATGTATTATTTGAAAAACTACAACTTAAAATTATGAGGAGTTGGAACAATGCCACATGTACACACATACACTGGACAAGAAATAGCTGTACAATGAAAAACCAAAAAGACCACATATGAATCCTTTCCTTTTACTCTATAGTGACTAACAAATGCATAATATTTGCACAAGGATATTTTAATGTTTGGTATATTTCTCATAGTATATATTAGCTTTTATCTTAGGAAAATGTCTATGTGACACAAAAGAGATGTCAGAAGAAGACAGATTTGGCACATCTTAAAAGATATTTATTCATAGAAAAATACATCCCAATATATGTCATAGATCTTCACAAGTACACACAAATTTATATACATGTGCACACAATATTCTTGCAGAATCATTTTCTATCTGAAATAATCATTTTCTACTTCTAAAATCTTAGAGGAAGGAGGAAGATGTGGGGAAATGTATCTTCGAGAAGAGTGTAGAAAAATTTGAGTTATTTTAGGTACAGTCAATAAGTGTTTAATTATATACCAAGACATTCCTTAAAAACACTTCTAAAGTCACAGTCATAATGACTTTGACAAAGATTCCTGCCTGCATGCTAAGGCCTGAGCTGACTGTCTTAGAAAGTAGACTCAATGAAGTCAGAAAAATCTCTGTTCAGCCATGAGTGCCCATGCACACAAGGGCTCTGAGGCCTACTGTTTGTTAAGTCCATTGAGAGCTGTGAAAGCAGATTTTCAACCATTATTTCATTGTCTTCTGTTGTAAGAAGCTTGTTGTCCAGAGGAGGAGAAAGACTAGCCCAGGTAAAATGAACTGTAGCAGACACTGGGATGCACCACATATATATTGGTGGAAGCTAAAAGATTGAGCTTATAGAATTAGAAAGTAGAATAATGGTAGCTAGACAGTGGGAATATTGAGGGAAATAGGTTTGTTGAGAGGTTGTTTAACAACTATAGGGTGCAATTGGATAGAAGGAATCATTTAAGGATCTATTGCACAGTAAGATAACTATTGTTGACAACAATTGTGTATTTCAAAATAACTGGTAGAGAAGATTTTGAACATTCTTGGTACAAAGAATAGAAATTTTTGAAGTGATAGATTTGTCAATTTCCCTGATCTGATTACCACACATGTAGTGTAATTGTCCCACTATACCCCATAATATGTATTGAAACTTGCTCTCTGGGCTGGGCATGTGGCTCAATCGGTAGCGCACTCACCTGGCATGCATGTGGCCCGGGTTTGATCCTCAGCACCACATACAAAGATATTGTGTCCGCTGAAAACTAAAAAAAACCCATAAATATTAAAAAAATTCTCTCTCTCCCTCCCCACCCCCCCTCCCCCTCTTAAAAAAAAAACTTGCTCTCTTTAAGCTGTTCTCCATCTATAAATCCAATCACCTTTGCTAGGACCATCAGAATACTTACTCTGTTTTATGGAACAAAATGTTGCCTGATTCTAGAAAATAAAACTAGTTAAGAGATATTTAAAAAAAAACAAAAAACTAAAAATATAGTCTAAAAAATGCCTAAATAGAAACCACCTGGAATCTTTCTTTACTTAACATAATTATGTGCTTCAAACAATAGGAATTTTATTAGAATACTTGAAAGAACATCCTTGAAAAAGTTTAAAATAATTGTAATAAAGGAATACACAGATATTTTAAGAACTATTATTATACAACTCTATTCTAACAGTTTAAATTATCTCTCTTGGAATATGTACATGAGAGTAACTAACCCTCCTAACTTTTTAGTTCTATGAATTGAGGATTTTGATTTACATTACTAATATGTATATCAGACTTTTTAAAACTAAACCCTGCCTTGTGTTGTAGCCCTATTGAAGACAGGACTCTGGTGACATACTGTGACAGCCTATCAGTCTGAATTTCCATATGGTTTCTGCTTCTAGATTCTTTTAAGAGCCTCCCCCACTTCCCATCCTACTTATTGGAACCCCATTGTTTTAGTCAGCTTTTTCCTCCACTATGACCAAAAGACATTACAAAAACAATTTTAGAGGAGTAAAGTTTTTTGGAGTCTCATGACTTTAGAGGTCTCAGACCATAGATGACAGCTCCGTTGCTCTGTGCTCCATTGAGTTACCATAAAGAGTCCCAAATGGTTACATATCAGGAGTGTTGGCTGGGGTCATGAACAATTTTAGACTGTACTATTATAATTAAAATGAATGGTACTATAGTAATTTTTAGCAATAGGGAAGTAAACAAAGCATATGTGTAGGCTATGGTAGTTTAAATATTATAGTTTCTTTTTCATTTAATTTTTAAGTATTTCTCAGAGGCACCTTCATTTTAATAGATGGTAAAATTAACACAAACTGATAAAACTTTGAAAATTGATTTCTTAATATTTTATGTTTCATAGGTAAAACTTGACTTTAAAAAGTTTCACACTTATTAACTACAGAATTGCATTCTGATAATTTTATTCGATCATGTATTCTCTGCCACAAACATGCCATCAAAGTTTCATCACCCTAAAAGTTTTCCTCTGTCCCTTTGAAGTTGATGTCCCACCTTGAAGTCCTGTCAAAATTGGTGCCAGAGCTGGCCCCAGTACCTCAGAGTGTAACAGTATGTGAGATGGAGCTTTCCAAAATGGAATTAAGGTGAAAGCCATATATATGGGTTCTAATCTTTGATGTATTTGTAAAAATATATTAGGACACTGACAGGCATACAGGAAAGACCATGTGTAGACAGGGAGAACACAGCCATCTACATGCCAAGGAGAGAGGGAGGCCTCATATGAAATCAACCCTACTAATGCCTTAATCTCAGACTTCTATTGTCCATGCCTATTAGAAAATAAATTTCTGCTGTTCAAGCTTCCTACTCTGTGGTACTTGTTATGGAAGCTTAGGCAAACCAATACATCCTCTTACCCTCAAGAAATCAGTAATTTCCAAGTATCATTATAGTTTCAAAATTTTTCTTATAAGTAGAACTATTGGGTATGTCACATTTTGCTGTTGACTCTTAATATTTTTGAGACTCATCCATGTTGTTCTATGAATGAGTATTTGAACATTTTTGTTGTTGAGTTTTCCATAGTATGGAGATATCACAATTTTTTATCATCTTCCACTGGATAGACATTATCCAGTATGTGGCTATTATAAAGTAATTCCACTGTGAAATGAAAATGTGTATTCATATTTGAACATAGTTTACTAAGAAAGTACCTAGAATTAGGATTATTAGATTCTATAATAAGTATACTATTAACCTTGTATGATACTGCCATACTATTTTTAGAAGTTGGTGTCTGTTTTGAATTTCCATGGCAATACGGAAGAGGTAGGACCAGTACTCATTCTAACAAGCACATGGTTCTGTCAGACACTTCTTTATTAAGTATGTTGTTATATTTGACTGTGATTTTAATTTGAACTTTTTTGATAACTAGCAATATTGATTATCATTCCATGTGTTTATTTACCACCCTTCTGCTTTTGAAGTATCTTTCGTAATGATTTGCCCTTTTGTTATTGGGTGATTTGGTGAGTTTTATAATCTTTTCATATATTAGAACATAACTGCTTCTCAGATATGTATTTTTGAAAAGTTTGTAACTTGTGCCTTTATTTTATTCAAGGAGTGAATAAATAAATTATGGTTAAAAAGCACTTAATTATTTTATTTCATAGGCTGTGCTTTTCTGGGAATCCTGTTTGAAAATTGCCTAACCCAAATTTCACAAAGATTTTCTCCTATGATTTCTTCTCAAAATTTAAATTTTAATTCTTGTACTTAAATATATATCCATTTGATATTTTTATCATGTGTAATATGTATTGAATTTCATTTTATTTTGTGGATATGCAGTTTTTGAAAGGCAATTATCTTTCAACTGAATAACATTGGGTACTTCTGTTAAATCAGTTAACTAGCAAAGTGTGGTCTAGATCTGGACTCTGTTGTGTTACATGTTGATCTGTCTTATTCCAATATCACAATGTAGCCTTAAAGTAGTCTTAAAATTAGGTAGCGCTAGCTTCTAAATTGCTTTCCCTGATTCCTTCTGTATCCTTTACCTTTGCTATTGATTTTAAAATCAGCTTTCCAAGTTAGTCAAAATTGTCTGTTATAGTTTTTATTGGAATTGCATTAAATCTGTTAAATTTGATGAGAGTTTTGATTTTAATGAGATTAAGTTTTTCAGTTGATGAACATGGTGTTTTCCTCTATTTAGAAGTTTTTTAGAAGTCTTGGTAAGGTTTCATATATTTTGGGTTAAATATCTATACAATATGATTAAATATATTTCTAGGTTTTTATGTTTTTATACCATGATAAGTGGATTTTTTGAAGGTTTACTTGATTATTTCACTGTCTAAACTTCATGGCTCACACATGAATAACATTGAGTTTGTAGACTGACTTTTTAACTTGCAAACTTTCAAATTTACTTATCAATTTCTATAGCCATCTTCAAATAAAGTCAAATTAATTATTTCTAATAATTATGCCCATTACATCTTTTGTTTGCATTATCACAGGGATTAAATTTTCTAATGAATAAAAATGGAAAGCAGATGAAGATGTGAGAAAAAAAAGAATAGCGTGATCCTAGATTAGGTAGAGAGAAGTGATGGGAGGGGAGGGAAGGGTTTGGGGAGATAGGAAGGATAGTAGAATGAAACAGACATTATTATTACTGTGTGTATATATGTGAATGCATGACCAATGTGATTCTGCAACCTGTATACTCAGAAAAATGAGAAATTATATCTCATCTGATTCAAATGTGTGATATGTCAAGGTCATTGTACTGTTATGTGTAACTAATTAAAACAAATAAAAAATAAAACAAAAAAAATGGAAAGCAGAACCTCTTTACTTTTTCTCCTGCTATTCATGGGAGTACACTCAGCCTTTCATCACAGATGTAGTTATTTTTCTTTCACAGATGTTTATCTAGTTGAGGAATTTTCAAAAGGCAGATCAAATCATGCTGTTGTATACATTTTAGAAATGCCACTTTGGCTAAAGGGTATATATTATAGAATGCTTTGGACGATGCACAAGTAGAAACAGAAATCACTCAAAAGGTAAGCATGGTAGTCAAGATAAGAAAAGTAAACAGGCAAACATTGCATGACTGCAAATTGGTGCAACCAGAATGGAAAGCAGTATGGAGATTTTTCAGAAAACTTGGAACAGAACCACCATTTGACTCAGCTATCCCACTCCTGGGTTTATACCAAAGGACTTAAAATCAGAATACTATAGTGACACAGCTACATCAATGTTTATAGCAGCTCAATTCACAATAGATAAACTATAAGAACTAACTTAGATGTCCTTCAATAGATGAAGGGATAAAGAAAATGTGGTATATATACATGATGGAATATTACTCAGCCCTAAAGAAGAATGAAATGATGGCATTTGGTGGCAAATGAATGGAGCTGGAGAATATCAAGCTAAGCAAAATAAGCCAATCCTCTAAAACCAAAGACTGAATGATTTCTCTGATATGTGGATGCTGATCCATAATGGGGTGTGGGCAGAATGAAGGGAAGAATGAAGGAACTTTGGATTAGCCAGAGGGGGAGTGAGGGGAGGGAAGGAGTGTGGGGGTGGAAAGAATGGTAGAATGAGATGAACATTATTACTTTATATTCGTATACAATTAGACTGCTGGTGTAACTCTGCATCAGGTATAGTCAAAGGAATGAGAATTTGTGCTCCATTTGTGTACAAGTGTCAAAATGCATTCTACTGTAGTATATAGCTAATTAGAACAAATTAAATAGTAAGAAAAAAAAGATAAGAAAGATATATTCTACTGATCTAAGAAAGTAGTTGAGGGGATGAAGAGGCATGAATTGGCTTGAAGGATTTTAATGTGTAAGATCAATAGTATTTGTTTAATGGGAATGTGAGTAAACAGAAATAACTGTTAAGGATACTTTCATATAACAATATGCATGGTTGCACCAGCTACTGAGTTAAACATTGGAAGATACTGTTTTGCAAGCCACTAATAGGATAATATAACTGTGTTTTTTAAACATATGGAGCAAATTTCTTAGTGGGTCTGTGAGGTGGGCTTGTACATCTGGAGCATTGGTGAAAAATAATTATAATATTTTAAGAATGCTTGTCATGATACATGATAAAACTTTGTTTTAAACATACATAATTCTTAGTCTTTAAAATCCTTTTTGACCTCAATGAGCTAATATAAATTGATTCTACCCTTGTTTTATGGGACAGACCTTATAAAACATGTTAAAAATTTTTTAAACATCTCTGAAACACTTTTCCTGAATTTATTTTTTTCCTTCTTGCTTTCTTTTATCCCTTTATTCCAGTCTCTCACTGATTCCCTTGGGGCCTCTACTCTTACAGTAAAGTGGGGTTTGGTAAGTCTTTGCTGTAAAACACTAAAGAGTAAATATTTTAGAAATTAGGGGACCACTGTTTTTGTTCCTTGATTCTATTTGTTTGTGCAGCCTTTAGTAGTGTAACAATCATTCTTGGTTCATGGACCAATACAAAAACAATTCACAAGTCAAAGTTGGTTTCAGGGCCATGGTTTTTCAACCTTCTCTCTGATTTTTGCCAGTCTTTACTCACTTCTGGTAATCCATCCTGACTACTATTCCTTTCTGACCTTAACCATTTTCTCAGAGCATTAAAAGAAGTTTTTCCTCTTATACCCAATTTGATTTATTCTATAAAAGTTCACTTTAAATTTTTTCTTGATTCCACCCTCAAGTCATGTTAACCACGTCCTTCTTACATTCACTGTAATTTTGAAATATTCTATCATATTTAGAAGTTTCTATGGTAGGTTTTCATTTTATGTTTGCCTGTCCTATTAGATAATGTCTGACAAGATCCACGTCTTCTAGATGCTTAAAATATTACCCCAGGTCAAGAGAAATTACCTAATATGTATCTATATTTACTAATTTAATTAAACAGAATAAAATATATTCAAATCTCTCTATTTGCAACTAATGCTAATACATAATGCTAATTAATGCCATTAAATTACAAGAGGCAGCATGCTATACAGGTAACTTACTGGGGCAGACACGTCCAGAATGAAGCTTTATTTCTTATCTGTACTAAAACTCTGGCTTTAGTTTATCTTTCTATTTTTATAGATGTGGATAGTGATAATTTCATTTACAATGTTCTAGCATGGGCTGGTCAAAGAGTGTGGTGTTATCGCTATTTTTAAATCTACACTGAAGTCCTACACAACACATTTATATTTCAATTAGGATTTTCAATATCTTAGTTCAAATGAATTATCAGGTTAAATACCATTATGTATGATATATTTTGTATAACACTCTTCTCTCTCTCTCCCAATCTAAAAAGTTAATTTTTCTTTATTTTGCTTGCTATGAAACACTGTCACATAGATTGTACACAAGTGACAGCTAAGCTTATTGTAAAACTTCATAAGGAATTTATAAGTGTACAATAACATTGTAAAAATGAAATATTGCTTGCTCTAAAAATACAGGAGTAATTTAATTTAGAGACTTCTGTAATTTTTAAGAGTTGTTCAGTCTCTACGGGCCTACAATACACACAAACCCATTCCTTGGGGATTGGTGGTGGTAAGAAGTTAGAAAGGTCCAATATCTGTAAGATTAAATTAGACTGGGAAAAGCTACAGGGCTCTCCTGTGTTTCGATGATGCAATTATTCCAGAAACAAACTTGATTGTATCTAATAACATAGAGTATTCATCATAGGATACTCTGCCATTGGAGACATTATCGCAGCATAGAAGGTTTTTTTTTTTTTCCAAACCCATCCAAACAGATTATGTTATAAAATGATTTAGTAGTTGTTTAATTTATCTCATAAAATAGCCATAAATAAGTATCAGCTTACTTGCAGAGTAGAAAATGCCCAGAACCAATAATAACAATTAACGTGTTATGAGATATAACCCTATGAAAAAGCAATGTAATTACATTTAGTGACATGCTACAATTTGATTAGGGCTAATTAAATTATACTATTGGAAACTTTTGCTTATTTGCTTCATTTAAAAAAAAAACAAGTGTGATTTGGAGGTTAATTGCAATATTTATAAGATAATAAAACTGCTTCTCCATCAACTTTTTCCCTTTATAAATGAAGATGGATAATTCTGTGACTCTGTAAATAAATTTGTGGGTTTATTTTTTAATATCATACACTAAAGAGCATGAAGAACATAAAAAAGCATAAATACAAAATTTAATTTTAAATGAATAATCACTCTGTATTTCTTTTATGTGGGGGAATGATTATTTTTCAAGCCGAGGAGGATGGTCTCCTCTGTTTAAGTAGTCTTACTGTTGTGAGATTCTCAGAATCACTGAGGTTTTGATAGCAATTCCATTGTGCCCACTATTGTTGTTCAGTCCTTGTATGCTCTCAGATTCATTAATTTTTTTTGTAACCCTTTACCTCATTTTCAGAGTTTCTAACAAGAATTCTTAAACTTCATTGGGCTTATGTCTATTTTTTAATAGATAATATTGTTGTTTCTTTCGTAGGTGTCTTTATTCTTGTGAACGTCACTATTTACATGTTTCCCCTAAATTTTGTCATTTTTGAGAAGCACTTAGTACTTATTAAATTATCTAGTTTTACAATATTTCAGTAAATAACTTGTCTTCCCAACTACCAATATAGTATAAGGGGTGAGAGTTTCAGGCTACTCAGGTTATATATATTTGAATTATAATTCTTCCATTTACCAGCAATATGGCACTATGCAGTATGCTTAAAAACTCTAATCTTCACTTCCTTCAACTTTAAAACAGGGGCAACACTAAAAGTATTTTGATATTAATTAGATAATGCAACTAGCCCATGTTACAACTATTTTAATTATGGGCTTTGTTTTTCTGCAGTGAACTTCTCAGTAAAGTCTAAGTATTTAATACTATCTTTATTGGTGACTTGTCAGTTCTATACATGTAGAAATACAGGTCAACAGGTGAACATTACTATAGAAATTTCAGACCTCAGAATCCACCATAGATACATGTGTTTAGTGAAGAAAAAGAAAGTAGCTCTTTGACCTGAAAGATAAAATTGAGATATTAATGAAATGTTTTGTTACAAATAAAACTGTTTAATTTTTCCATAGGCTCCCCGCTATGTCTCAGTAACTTGATCCCAGGCTGCTCTAATTCAGCTACATGCTCAGTTAGGGGTATAATTAAACAAGGTTATCTCAGGACCTAAAATCAGGTAGAATTGGTACTCAGACCATTAGACACTGAAGCAGAATTTTTTCCAACAGAGCCAAAATAAAATCAAGTGTTCTATTTGGAGAAACTGTGAGCAAACCATTGTAATATGAGCTGTGTCTGGCCATGTAAGAGATTGAGTGCCTCCTAAGCTTAATAAAATAGCTAAGAATTTGGGGAACAGAGAACATTTGCCTCAATTATGATTAGTTTTTGTTTAACATGAATCATATTCTAGATGATTATCATTTTTTTCTGCAAGGGCAATAAGTACATTTCATAATCGAAGCTCATATTTTCATTTTTTAGTCTATAATCATGTGTCCCTGGATAGAAAACTTAATATTGACAAATATAATTCTAAAATGTTGCAAACCATTTTTCAATACTGATAAAACAAAATCTCATATTCCTTGTCTTGGGATTTTGTTTTATGGTCCTTATAAATTAGAGTGTTTGGAAAATACATTGGAGAGACTTGCACTGTGAAAAGATAATCATTTCATTTCATGTAATCTTTTCATGATGTACTAAAATTTCTAACATTATGATATGATCTGCTCTAATTTATTTAAGTCACTACTCTTTCACTCTATGCTGTACAGATATGAAAATACTATTGAAGTATTCATAAATGTGCTAAAGATAGTGGAATGATTCTTTTCAAAACCACCTTCTATCAGCATTTTTGGAAATATAACCTTCTGATATAATAATGTGAAATATAGCGCTAAAATAAGTCATATCCATTCAAAGATGTTACTATACAAGTTATATTTTTCCTGTGCTACTTTTTTAGAAGCTTTGAATAAAACTAACAATGAAAAGCCACAATTGGCAGGATTTGAAAGAGAATTTGCCTCTTTCTAATAAAAATACATTTCTCATTTGAGGATAGACATTATGATTTATAAATTTTTTAGGGTCATACATGTAAATAATTATCCACATTAAATTATATTTTTAAATTACAAATTTTAAAGCATTTCACAAGTTTGACAACTGAAATAGTCGTAAAATATTTACTTCGTGACTACATATGTGTGTATTTAGAGAAATTGAGAATGACACAAGTGCATAAAATATGAAAATGTTTGCAGCTCATGTGTTTTAAGTAATGCAAATGTAGAAAATTACAGTCTTGCTTCCTAGTACACCATAGATATTTTAGTTCAGCTCGTAATTCTAAAATAGCATAAAGTGATTAATATTCATCAAAAGGAAGTGGGAAGAGAAGCATCATTTTATTTTCAATTAATAGAAAACATGGCATTGTCTATTTTTAGTCTCCTAGCTATTTATCCATTCCCTATGGAAGCAAATGGGCTGCCTCACTCCTCATCTGCTTTCTTGCTAAAAGTGCTTGCTTGTGCTGCCAAGCTCACCGCACAATTTCTATTTGGCATTGAAGCACTATCTTTTTCAGCCATGCAAGTCTGTGTTCTGTGATAAAGTTCAGTTATGGGCGGCCTTGCTGACTACGCTGCCATAGAAAGAACTCTCTTTTGCTACAGTTCCATTTGAAACTCTTCTGATTCTTGACTTTCTTCTGAAAATGTACTTGCATCCTAATGGTTGTCTCTTTAATATTTTAACACATGGTACTTGTTTAATATGAAGTAGATATTTAATTCTAAATTTAACGGCAAAGGAAGTTGCTGACTACAGAAAGTAAGTTTTATAAGGGATTAACGACAACTTATATACTTGATTTAATCCAGGACAGATCATTTGAAAGTGTGGATTTATACTTGCCAGGTTACTATGGAAGTAGTTTCTGACTTGTGTTATGTTGCTCTGTTCATTTCAAATTCTACAAGATCTACAGTGATTATTTCAGCCAACACAATAGCATAGTACTCTGCCTCTGCAAATTTCTGCAGTGTGAAAAATGAATGGATCAGTTGCACTATCATCCGTGCATTGAGTTTAATGTATGTATAGGCATCATATTGGAGCATTCGTTTTTGGTATTTTGTGTGAACCTGAATTCTTGACTATTTCAAAAAGAGAATGATAAATATACTTTTTAAAAAAGATTTTAATATATATTTAAAATTTAGCTATCAGAAAATGCAGGCACCAAAAAAAATGGAAACAGTAAATTATTGAGCAGTATTAAATGAAAAAAAAATTAAAACGTTGAACAAAGCAATTTTGCGAGGGATGTAGTTCAGTGCTAGGTTGGGTGCTTTTTATGCATGAGAATCTGGGTCTGATCCTCAGCTGTGCAAACAAAAGAGAGAGAGAGAAATTCTGCAGAAGTTCTGAGTCATTTGTGTTTAAAGGGAGGGTGAAGGTAAGATCTCCCTCCTTATTGTCTCTGTATAACTGGGGATAATAACCTGACAAGGAATCTACATTTTAAGAGAGATTTGCAAAGGGAACCCTCCATACAACTATATTATTTTAAGTGTTATAAACCTCAAAAACAAATAGTTTGACTAAGAAGAAAAATCATTAAATCAGAAGGTGTCAGAAAAACGATTATACAATTGTCTAGTCTTGATTAAAAAAATAGAGAAAAAAAGAAAAAGTTAACTAAAACATAACAGCAAAACAAAAATCTAATAGGGTATATACATGTGCACCAACATTACACAATATTTCCAGAGATTAATTAAAAACATCACTAGAATTATATTCAGAATACAAAATAAAAAAAAAAAACTACAAGACAGAACATTCAACCATTGAGGAGATATAGCACGAAAAAAATAGTATCTGACCTTCAAGGACTTCAAATAATGAAATCATAGAACAGACTGTAACATAAGCATGATGAAATCTTATTAAATATGGTTAATGATAAAAAATGAGTAAATACTTCCTTTTTGTTATAAGAAGCAAAATGGAAAAGAAAAAAGCAAAAATGGAAAGAAACTATGGAAAAAAAATATTTCAGAGAAATTGAAGTGTACTGTGCCAATGAGAACTTCTGGACCCAAACCTACAGAGGAAACATGGAAATGAGACTTTCCCTTTATGGGTTAATGGAGAGGCCATAGAAAGGCTTAGAATCAGGAAAACCAGTAGAGATCATGTCAATTTGACAGGGTAAGAGATACCAAATTTAGGATTCTGACTGCCAAAGGCAGCATCTCTCAAGGACCTGATATCTGGGAGAAGCAGGATCCTCAGAGAAATGACAATGACATTTAGCAACTCTTCGCTCATCAGTCTGAAAGCCAGGGCAGTACGCTCAAAAAACACAGAGGGAGCCTCTGATAAGCAGAGGCAGGTTCTTTCATGTAGCTGAAAAGTCAAAACTTAAATTCATAATTTTTGAAGAGGGTAAAAGACCAGAAAATCCTTCCATGTCAATTGGGATAACAGTGATAAAATATTGAGATGTCTACTGTTGAGACTGAGAAAAGATGTGGCTTCCGGCCAAAACTTCCTGCATTAAAAATTATACTGCAATTCTAAGCCAGTAAGATTTAGTGGGGAAAACACACACACACACACACAAAAAAAAAAAAAACTAAAGTTTGGAACAATAGCAGTAAAGCTGTCATTATTGTAAGTCTAAATGATTAGGTTCATGTAACACATATACTTTGTTGTATTAAAATTAATAAGTGAATTAACTAAAAGCATGAGGATACAAGATAAAATATAAAAACTCAAATGTTTCTTTAAGTCACCAACAAACAAATTGATTTGAAATTGAAAACTACTATTTACATTACCACCACTCTTTTCTTTTGAAATAAATTTAATAAATGATATATACAACTTCTAAACAGAAAATCACAAAACATTATTTAAAAAATAAAAGCAGTTCAAAATCCAACAGGGGTGTGTGTGTGTGTGTATGTGTGTGTGTGTGTGTGTATGTGTAAAATGATAAATGAAAATCTGATATAGGAATTATTCAGAAATGTTAAGCAACCTAATATATGGCATATGGCAGAAAACAACAATACAGGAGGGGGTAGTGCCTGGAGACGCAGGTTTTAGACCTTTCCCAGTCCAAGTGAAGAAGTTTATAAAGTAATAATAAAAGGATCCATTCAACAGGAAGTTATAATAATCATTAATATACATACATAAGAGCAACTAAATATATAAATCAAATATAAAACAGATGTAATAATAGTATAACACTTCATATTCCACTTATTAATAGACAGTAGACTTGAATTACACTGTAGACTAAATGACCCTGACAGAATTAGAACAGTCCACACAACTGTAGCCAAATTCACATTTTTTTCTCAGTTGTAGCATGGATTAAAAAAAAAGTCTTAACAAATACTTGGTTAAAAAACAAGTCTTAACAAATTTAAGAAATTGAAATCATACTAACTACCTCTTCCAACCAAAGTGGAATAAGTTAGAAAAGAATAACAAAAGGGAAATTGAAAAAAAAAATTCAAATATATTAAACAGCACAATCATCAACCAATATAGGGTCATAGCAGAAATCAAAAGGAAAATTAGGAAATATCTTCTGAACAAAAAAAACCTCACAATTTATGGGATGCAAATTTAGCAGTACTAAGTGAGGGACAATGAGTTTTATAGGGATCAACTCATATGTTGTAAAAGGAAAAAAAAAAAAACTTTAATCTAGTATGACACCATAAGGGGCTAGAAAAAGAAGATCAAACTAAGCCCAAAGTAAGCAGAAGTAAATGGAAAATCAGAGCAGAAATAAATAAAGAATAGAAAAATGATAGAAAAAAATGATGAAATCTTGTTCTTTGAAAAGAACAAGAGAGATATTATAAGCAAAGTCACAACATTTTTTTAAAGAATAATTATTAGGAACAAAAATACACCAAAATATCAGACAACCTAAAGGAAATAGATGAATACTAAGACACAGATAATCTCTAGAATGAGGATACAGTTCAGTGGTAGAGTTCTTAGTATGCACAAGGCTCTAGCATTAATCCCAGCACTTGTGGGGGCGGGGGGGGGGGAAGAAACCACTGACCAAGAATCAATAAGTAAGAAATAGAAATTATTATCAGAATTATAATAAATAAGATGACCATATCAGTAATCAAAGTCTTCTGAAAAAGAAAAACTCAGGACCAGATATCATTATAAGTGAATTCTACCAAAAAGTTAAAGATAATAGCAATTCTTCTGCCAGGCATGGTGGCACATGCCTGTAATTCTAGCAACTTCAAAGGTCGAAGCAGGAGGATCACAAATTCAAGGCCAGTCTCATCAACTTTGTGAGGCCCTGCCTCAAAATTAAAAATAATAATAATAATAAAAGGGTGGGGCTGGAAATGTTGCTCAATGAAAAAGCCCCTCTGATATAAATCCCCAGGACGCCTCCCAAAAAAGAGGGAAAACTTGAAAACTCTTTATGAGGCTAAACTCTTGGCATCCTCATGCCAAAGCCAGAAAAAGACACAAGAAAAGTAAAGTGAATACCACTGATAAACATGGATGTAAAAGTGCTCAATAAACATCAGCAAAATAATGCAGCACATTACCATGACACAATGGGATTTATCCCTAGGAAGTCATAATGGCCCACCATTCAAAAATCAAGTAATTCTTTATACCACATTTACAGAATAAAGAGAAAAATCACATGAACATCTCAAAAGATGCAGGAAAAACACTTGAAAAAATTCAATGCCTTTTCATAATTAAAAACTCAGCAAATTCAATATAAAAGGAACTTAACATAAATAAAACCAAATATGAATATTCCACATAATTAATCTTATACTCAACCATATATCTCTCTGTCTCCCCTTCTTCATATGTCCTGCCCTCATTGAAAAGCTTGGAGATCATCTAGGTTGGTTCCACAGTCTAGCTATTGTGAATTGTGCTGATATGAACATTGATGTAACAGTATCCCTATAGTATGCTCTTGCTCTTTTAAGGTCTTTAGGGAATAATCCCAGAAGGGGAATAGCTGGGTCAAATGGTGGTTCCATTCCCAGCTTTCCAAGGAAGCTCCATACTGTTTTCCAAATTGGCCGCACCAATTTGCAGTCCCATCAGCAATGTATAAGTATACCCTTTTCCCCACATCCTTGCCAGTACTTGTTGTTGTTTGACTTCATAATGGCTGCCAATCTTACTGGAGTGAGATGGTATCTTAGGGTGGTTTTGATTTGCTTTTCTCTGACTGTTAGAGATGGTGAGCATTTTTTCATGTGCTTCTTGATTGATTGTATGTCCTCCTCTGAGAAGTGTCTGTTCAGGTCGTTGGCCCATTTGTTGATTGGGTTATTTGTTTTCTTATTGTTTAATTTTTTGAGTTCTTTGTATACTCTGGATATTAGGGCTCTATCTGAAGTGTGAGGAGTAAAAATTTGTTCCCAGGATGTAGGCTCCCTATTTACCTCTCTTATTGTTTCTCTTGCTGAGAAAAAACTTTTTAGTTTGAGTGAGTCCCATTTGTTGATTCTGGAAGGAGACCCTCATTGTTATACAAAATTACATATAAGAAGAAGTGAGGGGAAAGGGAAAAAAAAACAAGGGAGAGAAATTAATTAATTACAGTAGATGGGATAGAGAGAGAAGATGGGAGGGGAAGGTAGGGGAGGGAGGATAGTAGAGGATAGGAAAGGCAACAGAATACAACAGACACTAGTATGGCAATATTTAAAAACGTGGATGTGTAACCGATGTGATTCTGCAATCTGTATACAGGGTAAAAATGGGAGTTCATAACCCACTTGAATCAAATGTATGAAATATGATATGTCAAGAACTATGTAATGTTTTGAACAACTAATAATAATAAAAAAGAAAAGCGTGGAGATACATGCTTAACATATGCCTAAGTAGAGCTACATTTCTGACTGTTCACTATTATAAATAGCTCAACATGAAAATCTGAATGTTTTTTTCTTTATGATCAAAAAGATATGTCTATTTTCATAATGATGATTAAATATATTACCAGAAATCTTAGCCAGAGAAATTCAGACAGAAAAAGAAAAAAAATCAAGGACAAAATAAGTAAATCGATACATGCACATGGATATGATCTTATATTCAGAAAGTCTATAAACTTAAAAAAAACTGATAGAACTAATAATTTCAGCAGCATTTCAGTATACAACACAAATCAGTTATAATTCTATACAGTGAAAATAAATTATCTGAAAATTTTTAGAATATTCACAATCACATAAAAAGAATAAAATACTAAGGGACTAAGAAGAAAGGACATGAAAGATCTACAAACTGAAATATAAAATTCTGATAAAGTATACAAAATGAAGACATAGTATTTTCATGGATTCAAAGATTTAATATTATTTCAATGTCTACACTAGAACGTTATAGATGAGTGCAATCATATCAAAATTCCAATGGAATTTTCTTAAAGGTTTTAGAAAAAAAATTCTAAGATTTGTGTAGAACTACAGAAGAACCCATATAGCCAAATATGTTTTGAGTAAGTTAAACAAAGCTAGAGGCATTACACTTTCTGGTCCTCAAATTCATTACCACACTATCAGAACTTTATGATACTGACATAAAGAGAGAACTAAATATTAATGGAATTGAACAGAAAGTCCATAAATAAACTCATGCATACCATACTAGTTGACCTTTGACAACAGAGCTAAGAATAAATAATGGGAATAAGATAGTCTCTTCAAGAGATGAGCTGAGAAAACTCTGCATGCAAAAGAATGATATTGAACCACATCATGCACAAAGGCAAACTCAAAATGGGGTGAATATTTAAACATTACACAAAACTTTTAAAACTCAAAAAAAGAAATCTTGGAAAAAGATACTTGGATATTGGCCTTGGAAATGATTTCTTAGATATATCTGAACTGCAGGCAAAAAAAAAAAAAAATAGACTAGTGGGATTAAGTAAAACTAGAAAGCTCTGTACAGCAAAGAGAACAACCAACAAAAGGGAAAGGCAATCTAAAGAATGAAAGGAAATATTTACAAACCAAATATTTGATAAAGTGTTAAGATTCAAAATACATATAAAATACATGCAACTCAATAACAGCAACAACAAATTAAAAATGGGCAAAGGACATTTCTAGGAACAAGATACACAAATTATCAGATAAAGGGAAAGGTGCTGAAGATCACTAATCATCATCTTGCAGAAATGAAAACTACAATATCACCTTACACCTCTTACCACAAATTTTAATCAAAAAGAGTAAGAAATATTGATGAGGATGAGGTACAGAAGTGCATTAGTTGTACGCCGCTGTTAGGTGATATAGCCACTATGGAAAGCAGCATGGAGATTCCCCCAAGACCCAAAATAGAACTATGATGTGAATTAGCTTCTCACATTTTTTTCAGAATGATTTTGTGGCATAGGATTATCAAAGATAAAGATGGTCACCCCTTATCAAAAGAAAAAAAAAGTCTCTAGGTCAGTATCTTGATGCTCTGCTGCGCCCCTCCCCTGACTCAGGCAATGGCAAGGCCCTACTGTGGTGGATGGCGCAAGGCGTCCATCCTCTGGAGGAGCGCAGTATGTTTCTGGGAATGGGCTGATTTGTTTCTGTATTCCTTTAATAAGTATAGTTGTGACTTCTCATATGACCATTAAGTATGAAGGAAAAAACAGGACTTTCCCAATTAATGCAACTACTTCTAAAGCATAGATCTGTTTGCTCTAAATGCAATAATTCAGCTGTGGAGCGTAAATTGTTAATGTCTAATGAAAAACTCCCTGGATTCCTGTCAAGGAAGTTTTTGAGAAATTAAATTAAAATCTAGAGAAGAAAAATTAATGTTAAGAAGACAGATTAGTGCTTAGTACTGGGCAACTTGTTCTTGTTCCTGTGCACAATGGTTTGTGTTCTTACTCATGTTTGATTAAAATCAATAACAAGTCAACCCCTTGCCATAACCATGGCACCAGTTCCAGTCAGTAAGTCAAGAAAGAATAGTCAAGGTATAGGCCAATAGTTTGGGACATTTCTAACTATTATTAAAAGTTAACTAAGCAGAAAAAGCTCAAAGCAAAACTCAAACTGAAAGTACAAATGCTTGCTTATGCATAAGCCAAGATACATTCTTCTATTTTAATTGTAGCTACGTAATATTTTGTTTCTTTGAATAATTATTCCTGTTTTGTAACCACAAAGTACTGTGAGCCTGCCCAAATGAAAAGTATATATGATCAACTTCACAAGTAAAGATTGGGATCAACACCTTCACTTTGGTGTCTGTGTTGTTTCTCCACCCCTCTTTCGCCGACTCCTCACCATCCGTTTGTCTCCTGAGACCCCCTGTTGGAGCTGGTCTCCGACAATGCTCAAATTATACACACACAATAACATGGGGATGATTTTGTATATTAAAATGTTTTAATAAAAAAGAAAATGCATAAACTTCATATAAGATTATAACATATCTTTTAAAAATTACTTAGTGTATTTTTAAGACAACAATGTTTTGAATGTTTGTGGTATATTATTATTAATAACTATCTTAAGTTCCTATTCAGATAATTTATAGTCTTCAAACTTTTAAGTTAAACATATAAATCTGTATTATTATTTTTATATATAATAAACAAATACTTCCAGCAAGGCTTTTGAACAATATAAATGAACTCAAATTAAGCAACTAAAGTACTCTCCCAAAATGTCTTAAATTTTTATAAATACAAGCTTACAAATTTAAATTCTTGTATGTATCCTAATACTTTTAACAGAAAAACAAAACATCTTAGATATTTTTGCTCAAGTAAAATTTCAGTTATGCCATATTCCCCTAAATATGAGAAGCACGTACATTACATTGAGAACAATGCAGAATATTCTAATATTAATAATGAAGTAGTAGGGTTCGAGACTTGGCTCCTTTCTTTATGTCTTGATTCTCTTTTAGTCAGGGGCATGCTGGATGCGTCCTATTTTCTGTTGTAAGTTTGTGGAATTATTAACATTTTTGTTTACCATTTATACATTTGAAGTCACTTTCATGCAACCAGGCTCTGTTCCTACCAGGTACTAGTTAAACAGGAACAGTTTTAATGTTGCACCATTAGATAGATGGAATTCTCCACTCTTCTATTTACAGCCTAATTAAATTCCCTTGGTTCCCATGATCTCCACTGCAGTTCTAAAAGGCATTTTGATGCTTTCTCCTCTGGCTCTGGCACAATTCTAATGGTGTTTTAATGTCACTCACTGAATTTCAAAATTCTTCACATCTTCACAGATGTTTTCAGAATCTATAATTCTTGTTTTATTTATTTATTTATTTTTGTCTTATTTTGGTACCAGGGATTGAACTCAGGAGCACTGGAACACCGAGCCACATCCCCAGCCACTTTTTGTATTTTATTAAGAGACAGGGTCTCACTGAGTTGCTTAGTGTCTCGCTTTTGCTGAGGCTGGCTTTGAACTCACAGTCCTCCTGTCTCTGCCTCCCCAGCTTCTGGGATTACAGGCAAGTGCTTCCACACCCAGCTCAGAACCTACAATTCTGATGTCAGGTTAATGACATTTTAGAAATAATGAAGGAAATATATGAATAGTAGAAAAAATGATGTTAGTTTTTTTTTCCTGTATTGTAGACTGTTTAATTCACTCATAAATTGTATTAAGTTGTTTTTCAAGTCATCTTCTTATGGACAATGGCATGTGAAATGTGTTTTTCATATAGGAAAGGACAAATGTCAGCTTTAGACAATATCAAGGCCAAATTTCAACTGAGATCCTGAAGTCACAGTGTAGAATACTCATGAACACAAATTTTAGCATTGGATTTAGTATCAGATTGAGTACTAATCTGGTTTTACCAGCACCACCTATTTGACTTAGAAAAATAACACTTAAGTTTTAGATAATAGTTTCCATGTTTTTATATCTGGTGTAACTATACACACTATACTGATTTGTTGTGAAAATAAAATTATCTCATATTTCTATAGTATATTTTAAAGTATTTGACCCATATATAATGGTTATTAAATTAGAATTGCAATTAGTTCATCTACCAATATAGTCTTCATGGAGGGAGAAAATATTCATGACTAATATTAAATATAGCTTCTAAGACAGATTTTACTTTTAAGTTCAGTGATGCAAAGAATTTAATTTTAAATCTGCCATCTTTCATGCAAATGTCACAAACTGTAAAGAGACTGAGATTTTTTGCCTTATATGTGAGCTAAGTCAGCCTGCCACGAGTTCATGGATAGTGCAAAAAGACACATGACTCCTGCATAGGAGAAAAGGGAAGTTTATTACAGCAACAGCAAAAGTCAACATGGTGTTCCTGGTACCAGTTTCCCAAGCCATATTTCCCACAGGGTGACATGACAAGGTCTAAGTGAGGCCTGTTCACAGTAGGTTGTACTACAGAAAACTCTTGAGTTTAGTAAACCCCCAGTCTTTAAGGAGATTGCTGCTAAACCTACCCAGCCTTTGCCCTGGAGAAAGACAGTGCCATTAGTGATATAAACAGCAAATCAGTATACCATCTTCTTGGGGGATGACATAAATCTTTTAAGGCTGTGTATAAGCATCTTTGAAAGATAGTGTGAAACAAGCACTGTTAATACCTTTCCTTAGAAAACATAGAAATGGGTAGGAAACTCATGGAGAGTTGTTTCCCAAAGCAGAATAATACTAACTTTGGCCCTTTTAATGTAAAAATCAGGAGAAATTTGTATAAGCATATTCTTAAGTCCAACATTTGGCTGTATCCAAAGTGTTTAATTCCTAAAACCATATATTTATGGGCATTGTAAAGGAGACTCCTTACTTAATGGTGTTTCATAAAGTGGAAGAGGAAGTTCAGATGTTTAAGAGGCTTTGTGGGTTATAGTTTTAGGCAGTTGTGGGGATTTTTTGTTTGTTTTGTTTTATTTTGTTTGTTTGTTGGTTGGTTGGTTTAGCTTCCCATAGGATTGGTGGACAGACCATGGCTGAGTTTCATCCAAATACGTTTTTCTAAAGTTCTTGAGAAGAACAATAATGTTGTTTACATATTTTCTCTTTCTGGGCAACGGCTTCTGGAACAGCAAGATGAACTTAAAGATCAGTGAACTCATGTTAATATGAAGATTAAATTGTGTAGGTATACATGATTTGGGTTTTCAAATGTCAAATGACCTTCATCCAATGTCTGCTATATCTTATATATAAAACTGAACTGATGGCAGAGGGAGAGTCTGTTCATCTTAGTGCTCTAGTTTTGCATCTTCAACACCCAGGTGAGACAAAGGGTAGAAGAGAATATATCAAATGAAGAAATAACAGTTTGCCATGCTTTGTATTGAAGTGACCTATTTAAGTTAAAAAAATGCATAGGGACAAATAAACGGGAAAGAAATACATGCAAAAATTATTACTAAAACACAAAAAATGAATACAAGGATATAATATAATCACTTTAATAATAAGGAATTTCTTACTGTTGAGTTTAGGCTTATGGAAAAAAATCCTCTCATAAAACATGCCTGTCTAAGTGTATTTACCTATTTAATCTTCTATACAAAAGTGCTTCTTTGAGTAGTATTTTTAAGATATTTACCATGATTCACAATTTGCAGCCAGCTGAGAATTAATTTGTGTCTCTCCAGGTATTCCAATTTTTATTTCTTTTCCTATTTTCACTCTGTTTATAGATCTAATTTTTCCAGAGTCAACAGTTGTACAAATCTCTGTAGACAAGAGATAATTTATAAGCAAAGAGGGTCATCAAGATTAGGATGGCGTTCAAGAGAAGCTATAAGAGAGAAATTACTTGAGAGAAGAAAAGTCATTTTATGTTCCAATACAAATTCACCAAGCCTGTCATTCTGAAAACAAACTATTTAGAAAATGAAACATTTCTAAATTTGAAAATCATTTTTTTAACATGGCAAATAAGAGCTGTATAGCCAATGGACTTCCATATCCCAAGGATAATTTTTCAACTATGAGATGACAATAATGTGTATACATTTAAAACATTAATTGTTAGTTTTTCCCAGAGAATTGACATCTCTTCATGAAGTTTAGTAAACATTTTTTTTTCTATTCTGGCGCTCTGAAACCCATTATTGTAGCCCAATATAGCGTCATTCTCCCAATTCACCCATATTCGGCAATCTTGGGCCAATTGTTTAAATATTGTGATAGCAGTATTAAGCTGCCACAGAAAATCTGGACAGAGTTTAGGGTAGATGGCTAGACAGATCAAAGTTAAAGCCTTAAAATTGATTGTTTAACTTTTAAGGTGAACACTTATTATAGGTGAAAACGGAAGTATTTCCCATTTTCTCATGAAATAGATCTGATAAAATAATGCAATTTACTTCTAAAGGATGACAGAGCTGAGATGATATAGTAGAGTTCCTTAGTCCAGATTTTTCTCTAGAAAAAAAAAACTGAGTCAAAATTTGTGTAAGTGTGGTCTATTTCAGATTGTTATCCCAGGAAATGTTGGAATGCAAGACAGGGAGAGAGAAAAGGGAAAAGTAGAAAAGGTGACACCACCATGTGGTATTAAGTTGGATGCTCTTCAAGCACTATTCCTTGTTCCCACTGGGACCTTAGAGGAGCCATATAAAACAGAATTGACCACCCAAATACAAAACAGAAATATTTGTTGACTATCCTTTTTCAGGGTGGCCCTGTTGACATTCATTGCCAAAGTAATCAGATTGGCTGACATCTCCTCCTTAGGTGTCAGAGAAACTCCAGGGTAGAAATCACATTGAAACGTACCAGAGCTGAAAGCAAGTCACTGTGAGAATACAGCAATGAAAATTGGTTGAAGTGTGCATGATCTGGTTGCTGTAACCAGAGAATTTTCAAATAGAGTATAAGATGTGACCAGTACAAAAGGGTAGCAAGAAAAAACAACAAAAAACGTGTTGAGTCTAGAGTTTGCTGTTGCCTGAGGTTAGACAATATTGAAGGGAGATTTAATGATTTCAATGATTCAAGTACAGTGCATTCTAATGTATTTGACTCCAAATACCAGTTGCTTTCCAACACTTTCTGTATGATGGAATTATCTTTTAGGTATAATCCTAAATGTCAATAATGATAAGGGTCAAAAATATTTTCTTGTTTTGAATTTTGCATTTATAAAATCATATCAATATTACACAATTAAAAATAAGCATTTTAATACAAAAAGGAAAATTGAAAAGTGATGATTAAAATACCTCAACAATTTATGTTTGGATAAAAGGGAAAATAGGTAAACAAATAGCAAGTTTATCCCTATACCGGAATGCTACAGTGATGAGCAATAATGTGACATTTTTCATTTTAAAACTTAGTCCTTTCAAACTTATTAATGACTTTGTCAAATTTTATCTTTATATATTTGTACTCAATAAGTGGAATAGGTAGATAGTCTGATTTATCTTAAAATGGTTGATAAAAATGTTTTTTTTTAAATTTTCAATTTAAAAATCATTTCACTTTATGTAACACTTATTCTAATGGAAAATAATAAATAAAATGGTTTAAAGATGACTTTCATGTAGTCATAGCTACTTTATGTAGCATTTTCCATTGGTGAGATGAGACTAAAAAGGACAAATTTATTTTTCATGAATTCCAAAATAAATTACATTGAATTATAATAATTAGTCTGTGGAGAATCATAGAAAATAAATTTTATGATAAAAATCTAAGCATGCTCATTAATGGGCATGTTTTCATTCTTGCTTGGTTCTAGAAGATATCCTATATCTATAGCCCAAAAGTATCCTTAACAGAGCATTAGTCATGCATTTCCATCACTTTGGATAAAAATGTTTGATGTAAGTTCAAAAAAAAAAAACTACTAAATGTTATTTACACTGACTTCATTTGATCTATTGAATTATAATGATTATTCAGTTTTAGTAAAAAAACATTTGAGGTATTCATATGCTGTCTATTTGATTTCTCCTAGTAATAAAACACCATCATCATTTATAATGTCTCCTGACATTTTTCTTCTATTTTTGACTTTTTTCTATGCAAAAATTTATTTACTTACATTTTCTCATTGCAGAGTTAATAACCTTCTCTATTATTTCTGTGGACCAATATTCATGTAAATTATTCTGGTTGTTTGCAAGTATTTTTGTATCTCATTAACATTTGCATATTTTACCTTCAAAACAAAGATAACTCAGAAAAGAAACAAATAGGAGACAACAATGTCTGAGCTGGTCCTACTTGCACTCACATTCTCCTTCAGATCATACAGTACCTCATAGGTTGAATTAACTATCAAAATTTGTCTTTCCTATTCCTGGAACTTCATAATCGGTGCTCCTGTTTTAAAGATGACTTTCATGTAGTCATAACTACTTTATGTAGCATTTTCCATTGGTGAGATGAGACTGAAAAGGACAAATTTATTTTTCATGAATTCCAACATAAATTACATTGAGGAAATCATAAAAGAGTGAATTATGTTAAACTTTTGAGAATAATATTTGTGAAGAGAAAATAATAAATCCAGGTTCATTTCTTTTTTTCTTTAATATGAGCATGTATATTGGCTACAGTTGTAATGCTGTCATACTGTTGATTATTGTGCAGTTGCGTAAATATTTTGCCTATAAATTCAAAACCATTCTTATGAGCAATTTAAAAAACACTCAAAATTAATTTCTATATTTTGTGTTGACTTACTTGCATATTTATGTGTCTGATCAATATATGTGTGTGTGTGTGTGTGTGTGTGTGTGTGTGTGAAAGAGAGAGAGAGAGAGAGAGAGAGAGAGAGAGAGAGAGAGAGAGAGAGAGAGAGAGAGGGGGAGAGATATATGAGTATAAAGTTTGGATATGTTGTTAAGAATTTCAAACTATTTTATATCTGTAAAATTACATTTGTAATATCTGTAATTGTTGGGGTTTTTACCATAATTTCCCAGAAGATTGATGTAATTGTTTATAATCTCCTACTTGGAAGAAAAGCATACTATTCTTACAAAATGTTCTTTCAAATTGCAGTCATGAAAATTTCAGTCACTTCAACATAATGTCCTTTATTTGCTGATAACATGGTTTTTGAGATCAGAAAAGGGAATTTTGTTTGTCTGAGAGGAGAATTAGGTCCAAAATATGATGTAAAATTTATTTATTCTTTATCCATTCATATGCATTTATGTACCTATATTAGATCTAATATATATAGGTTATCATACACATATACATATCTAAATGTATATATTAGATACTAATGATTTTTAGTTCAGATATAGAACTACTTTCAGTTCAGTTTTGTTCCCAAAATCATGGATTGTAACACTATCACTTAAATATCTAAAAACTAAGAATTTTAGATTATTATTTTCACCAAATCTAAAATAATTTATAAAACTGAATATTAATGTTTTTACTTGATTACCTGAAAACAGATAAAATAAAGAATTTTATAATTTCAATCAACTCATATAAATTCTCAAGAACACAAAATATTAGAAAGCCATCAAGTTAAGAAATATTGACTTCTTTCTTTGTACTTTTCTCATTCTTACTCAGTTGCTCAACAATTTATTGTAAAACAATTTCTCTCTTATTTTAGTCAGGTTAACATTAAATCACCTAGAATCATTATTGATCGAATAGTGACACTGTATTAAAATTTTAATTGTTGTAGTTTTACAGAATTTGTGGTCTTGATATTTGAAAGCATTACTTCCTTCTATTATTATTTTTAGTACTAGTAGTAGTGGTAGTAGTAATATTGACTGGCTCTTTATGAGACTTCTTCTTTTTTTCTTTTCTTTCCACATTATCTGAGTTTAAGGAGGATAATTCATTTTCACCTTGCCTTATTTCTTATATGGGTGTTTTGGATGTTCAAGCTTGAATTTTATATAAATTTCCATGAATTGCAGACATGACTGTATTTGGAAAGGGTTAAACTTTTCAAGATAGATTTGAAAAGGGTTAAACTTTCCAAAGACAGATTTAGACAATTTAGTCATTTTTTTTCCTTTTCCTTGTGTTCAACTCCACTAGAAAGTTACTGTTTCATAGAGATAAGAGTTCCTCATTTCAAAATTCTTTACAAAACTTAGAATCAGTATGAACCAGTTACTGATTTCATAATAATTCTGTAAATGACTTCAGGTTCTAAAATTTCTTTTCTGCAAAAAGAAGAGTATAGTTATGTAGTTGATAGTAAACATTATAAACTTTGATCCTTTGGCTACAACCTGATATACTACTTTACTTAAATTATTTTTTTGTAACTGCCTATGTATATTTGATTAAAATAAAATGTTTAATATTCAATTGGGCCACTACTGAACTGATTCACTGGTATGAATTTTATTTTCATGATTTTTTTTGTTTCCAAAATAGAAAAAAAATTAACAATTTATACAGAAGAATAAAATCCAGTTTTGAAATATATAATCTGTATCACTAAAATTTATGTATAAATTAATTTAAACTTATCAAACAAATATTTTACATTTCTGAGCTCACATATTATTTTATTCATTTATATTTTAAGATAAAAATTAATTTTCTAGTGATCATATAGAATGACATAGTTAAAATAACTCAAGTTCTACTTTTTATGCAATTGGACTTTCATGTTTATTTTTATCTACTATTAAAACATAGTGATATATAGTTCTTTGTTGGTTGGGACACACACATTACCCAAAGGAGATTCAAGTGGTTACATGGCACTATAAATATTCTTTTGAAAAGAGTGACTGTATCTGAATCCACTTATGTTGGAGTCTGACTCTATAAATGACAGTTCCCTAAGTTAACTTCTATGTAGTAAACTGTATTTAACAAAGGACTAAAAAATATGTAAATCAGAAGCATATGTACAAGTTTTAAAATTTACCATAACAACAGCCTTTTAAATGTAGACTAATAAAAAAATTAAGGAAGGGTATTTTTATTACTTACAATTTAAATTGTTGTATCACTGACACTGTTTAAATTATTGAATCGTGTTGATAATAAATTACAGAAACTTTTCTTAGCTAATTTTATTATTTTTACAAATTATCTCCAGGCTTTGTCTCTCCATATTGCCTCCTCTTGGGCAGACTTCTCTCTCCCATGATAGGCAAAGGTCACATTGAAATGGATTTTCTCTATTAGTCAAGGCTTGAGGCAAATCTAGTACTCACTGATTTCATATTTATCACTAAAGGAAGTCTGTGAAACTGAATTTAGATAAAGAAAATACAACTATCTGGGTAGAACACAATGGAAATACAGGCAATTTAGTACTAGGATAACATTATTAATTTAATAAACAATTTAAATAGGTTAACTTAAGAAACATGTTTAAGTGTCATGCAATCATCTGACTTTTTCTGGTAGGATCAGGAGGAAGCAAAGAAAGAAGAAAACACTTGAGTGTTGTTTCTTGATTGCAGTAAAAAAGCTACTTTTATCCATAGACCTGTCTAATAACTTGTGGAAATAACTATGCTTGGGGAATCATATGACAGAAATACTGGTAACAGAGTTTCAGGGAAGAATTCTAAGGTCTGGGAAATAGGGATCATGGTACAGGCTTCTTGACCTAAACAATTCCACATTAAGATGCAATAGTAATAATAACCATTTAACCTAAATCTGAGTAAGCCATTTTAGGTTTTTCCTCTGGCAACTATAGCATTTCAAATGACTTTTGCATTTATAATATTTCATAGGTGTTCCAAAATGGTATTCAGCAGTGCCATTTTTATTATTATTCTTCAACAGCATCTGTACTATGTCCAGATATTCAGTTGAGTCAAATTAGTTTAAATTCTACTGCTATGACAACTCATTTACTAACATGGTTTAAATTCTACTGCTATGACAACTCATTTACTAAAATTGAACTTTCATGAACAATTCATTTCTAGTTTTATAACTCATTTTACCTGTTGCTGGATTGGACAAAGTATTTGATCAGATATTTTCCTATATTCCCTTCTTCATATGTCCAGGCTTCAATGAAATTCATAGAGATACATGCTTGCCATGTGCCTAAGTAGAGCCACATTTATGACTCTGTTCTATCTGAAACAGCTCCCCTTGAATTGGGGTTCCTTTATTCTTTAATGGTTGATGCTTTTATAAATTGCTCTAACTGTATCAAACTCCCCTTATAATGTATATATAATTGCCATAGAAAATGAAAATTGAGGTAAAATTTTGAGAATTTTTTATCTTTGAGATATATGAAAAGATTTCAAAGATTCATTGCTAAAATGGAATATTATTAAAATGATACATATTAACACAATTATAGCTTTCACATAAATAATATCCCCAAAACAAAATACTAAGAGGATAAATGAATATGTTAATAAAATAATGAAAATAAATGCTATTATTTTAAATCTATTTGCAATTACATTTTATTAATAAGTCGAGGAATTTTTTTTCATTCTTTGATTTAGTATTTACTATTCTTTTTAGGATTCATTTGTGAATCTTAAGAATATATACACTTCTTCAACTAAAGTACAAGGCAGCATGCTTCTAAATTGTATTACCCTAGAATAGCATTTTATTGTCTGTGGTAGAATGAGCATATATGGGGCAAAGTTGGATTTGGGGATAAGACCATAGTTGGAGTTTCTATACTGTGGACTTAATGGAGCTTTTCATAATCACATGCATGAGCCATGTTCTTTTTGACTTCCATACTTCAAAATTCACTATTTCTTCATTTCTTTGGGCCTTTCCTCCATACTCTATGTATTTTTAATTGATTTAAAAGCATATTTAAAAATGCCTTCCTTTGAAATTAAGAGCCCTTATATTAGTATTTTCCTCACTTTGTGATTCTATTTGATCCTGTGCTTATCTCATTTGTTAATATGCTTTTAAAATCATATATTTCAGTTTTCAGAACTTTCAAGTTCCAATGAAGCTTGTGGTGAATTTCTCCTTTTGCATTTCTTTTTCCATTTAAAGGGTAACATTTGTTATATATTTAATGCCATTATTTGTTGAATAAATATTTTTTTAAAAAATGCATAGAGCTTTTTTTTAATGGTTGTTCAAAACATTACCTAGTTCTTGACATATCATATTTCATACATTTGATTCAAGTGGGTTATGAACTCCCATTTTTACCCCGTATACAGATTGCAGAATCACATCGGTTACACATCCACGTTTTTACATATTGCCATACTAGTGACTGTTGTATTCTGCTATCTTTCCTATCCTCTACTATCCCCCCTCCCCTCCCCTCCCATCTTTTCTCTCTACCCCATCTACTGTAATTCATTTCTCTCCCTTGATTTTTTTCCCTTTCCCCTCACATTCTCTTATATGTAATTTTGTATAACAATGAGGGTCTCCTTCCATTTCCATACAATTTCCCTTCTCTCTCCCTTTCCCTCCCACCTCTTGTCCCTGTTTAATGTTAATCTTTTTCTCATTCTCTTCCTCCCTGCTGCATAGAGCTTTGTTAAAATCTTTTGCCAGGCATAGTGTTACATGCCTGTAATCCCAGCCACTCAGGGGGCTGAAGCAGGAATATCCTCATTTTTAAAGTCAGCGTCGTCAAAAGCAAGGTGCTAAGCAACTCAGTGAGACCCTATCTCTAATTAAAATACAAAATAGGCCTGGGGATGATGCTCAGTGGTTGATTGTCCCTGCATTCAATCCCTGGCACCCCAAAAAACCTTTTGACATGATAAACTTAACAGAGCTTACTTGAGAAAACAAAAGTTCATGAACTAGGTAGCACACAAAACCAGAAGAGATTCAGAGAGCTTCCCGGTAATATGGGTGATGCATACTTAATAAAATATAAGAGCAAAGTACTGAACTAACTCCATTGATTACAGCCAGCCTTTGCTTATTTGGACATGGCCTGATCAGTTGGTAGACTGTGATAGCTGAGGTTTAGCAGATTGTGATTGGCTAAGACCACAATATGTGTTACAAAATTAGACTTTTAAATTAGGTTTTGGTTGCTTTTTGTACTTAGTTAGGTTGCATTTTGTTACACAGAAAGTCAGAGTAAGGAGAGAGCTTCTGGCCAATGACTTGCTCATTTAATGTTGCAGAGTAAACATGTTGAGGATGATGAGGATGACAGCATCTTATAGTTCACCAGGTTATAGAAAAACAAACAAAACAAAAAGCTCACAGACAAATAGTAGCCATAAGTCCATCACAGATAAGAAACTGTTTTCTAATTTTTTAGTCCATTTCTAGTTCTGCCACAGCACCTTGCCCCGATTAATCATGGTCTCTTATGTAAAAACACAAAGAAGAATTTAACTACTTCTTAAACTATTTCTTTAAAATCCACTTAGGGGTTAATATCTGTGTTCATTGTTACTGACTTTAGTAATTCTGGTGCATAAAACTTGCCCCAGAACTGTAACTCATTGGCTCTCATTTACATCTCTAAAGAGCAAGAATTCCACCAATGAATAATGAATCACAGCAGCTGGACTTTTATTGCTGAACAGATATATATATAGTGCTATAAATAAATCAATATTTTTATTTGTGTGCTATGGCCAAAGTATTTTTTTTTCTCTCTTGAATTAAGCCTTAATGAATTTGAACGCTCTCTTGAAATTCAATGAAAAGTTCATCAGCAGACTACAAAGGTATTCCTTTGTGAGGTATTAAAATAGAAAAACTGCATGTTAGATGACCTGCTTTGAAGAAAGAAAGCACCTAGATTTTAAAGACCAATTAGATCTCACTCTTTATGTTCCAGAAAAGTTCTGAGGAAAGAGAATAATTCATCAACTTAGAAAGGGTAAGGTGGGGAAGTGGTGGGCAATAGAGGGTTGGATGGGAGTAAGAAAAGTCCAGACATAATACAGCATCCCTTTAAACACAGGAAAAACCAGAAGCATCTTCTCCTACATCACCTTTTTGTCACACTGATGCTGGATATGTGCTTCCTTTAGATCTCCAATTTATCTCATAAAGAAGAAATTTTAAAATGATATAGCCAGAGGAAAAAAGGTCAGAAAGTATGATTCTTATTTTTCTTCTCCTGAGTACTTCCTAACAAAGAAAATATGTAAAACTACTTCATAAATACTTTTTATTCAAGGCTAGTTAATACACTTCTTAAATATAATCATTTTCAAGAGTTACTGAGAGTCAAATAGTTTTCTTTATCACTGTGTTCTACTTGTTATTTATTTTGCAGGTGTCACATTATTTTATATTGTTAGAATAACAAAATAAGTCCCCTTAAGACACACTTCTATACCACTTAAGTTTAATTACAAATCATTTGCATATATGGTTGTTATATTCATTGAATTATACTTTGACATAATTTTTAATTTACAGACAAAATTAACAAAAATAGGTTTAACATTCTGAAATTACTGTTTACCTTATATTTTAAAATAAAGAAAATGTTATGTTATTTACAAAAAATCTGATATTAGGCTGTTTCAAACATCAACTGTTTTAATAAAAGACAATGATTAAATTTCCACAAAATTTTGTGGAAACATTATTATTCCTCAGTATTTATATCAATGATTAAATTTCCACAAAATTTTGTGGAAACATTATTATTCCTCAGTATTTATATAACTGTATTTACTCATTAAAATGAAGAAAATGGATTCAGACTGGTAACAACTACAGAAATAATAAAATAAATTTTAATTTATTTTAAAGGTACTTAGGTGTTATTTTAATGAATTAAAATATTTTTAATTTTTAACATTTTAGTTGATGCATAGAAATTGCATATATTTATGGCATAAGGTCTAACATTTCAATACAAATAATTATATCAGGATAATTGATGTATCTGTCACCTCAGACATGTATAATTTCTTGTTTGGGGGACTTTAAAGTTCTCTCCACTACATATTTTTAAGTATGCAATTGACTCTGTTAAACTATAGGTATCCTACTATGCTATAGAAATTGAAAGTTGTTCTTCCTACCCAATTGTACTCCCATACACATTAACTATCCTCTCTAGACCTCTCTGTACTCCACTCACCTATTGGGCTCTGGTCACCAGTATTTATTCCCTATTTCCTTGAAATCAATTTTCATCTTCCATCTATAAGTAAGAGTATGCAACTTTCTTCTTTATGTACTGGACTTATTTCCTGTAACATTATTTTTTCCAGTTCCGGCCATATTGCTATAAATGACATAATTTGATTGTTATTTTTGTGGCTGGATAGTATTACATTGTGTATGTATAACTTATTTCCTTTATCCATTTGTGTGTTGATGGGAAAACTACATTAATTCCATATCTTGGCAACTGTGAATTGTGCTGCAGTAACGTGTGAATACAGATGTCTCTGTGATATACTAAATTCAATTCCATTGACTATATAAGTAGTAGTAAGATTGCCAGATCATAAGGTAATTCTATTTCCAGTTTTTTGAGGAACACCATCCCGATTTCTCTAATGGCTATACCAATTTGTGTTGACACTAATAGTGCATTTCCTTGATGATTAGTGAGATTAAGCATTTTCTCATACACTTATTGACTTTTGAATAGCTCTTTTGAGAAATGTATATTCAGGTCAGAACTGATTGAATTCTAATTGAACACTACATATTTTTTAAGTCATTACAGTATTAATTTGATATAAATTAATTTTAGGTTTGATTTGACTATTATTGAATAATTCAGTTTTTAAAAAACTGTGAAATTTGGTTTTATAGTGAAAGCAACTTAACCATAGTAAAATTATTATTAATTCTTCTTAATTATCTTAAAGGATTATGTTCCCAAAAGTCAACTCATGAGCCATCTGTCTTCAAAATTTATTTTACCCACTCAACAACATGAATTGAGTTTGTTTCTGAGACTTAAATAGCTTTTTACTAGGAACACAGAAGATTCACGTTTCCAGACTGACAAAAAATATGTTCCATATATATCTTAACCATCAGCATTAACATAAAAATATTTGCCTAAGTTAATGTTGAGAAAATACTTAGCATTTTCCCTGGTCCCCTGTCTATGGTGAAGGTGATGCAAAAGTTCTGCTGTTGCTTTGTTATTTTTAGCACTCACAATTTTTGAAGCATTATGAGGATATATCCAGGCCTAATCATCTTTTATACTTTGATCCCCTTCTAAATAATTTTTTCTGGTGAAGGGAAATATTAAACTGAGTTTATTCTTTCAAGATATGTTTGAGAATGTATATCCTACTCCACATACCCATTGACCTATAAATGTTCATCAGTTTGTCATTTTAGTATTTTAGAAAGTACCTTTGTACTTTTCTATATTGTGAAGTATATAAAAAATAATTACATGTAGCCACTGAAAGTTTTAATATGAGATGATTCATAAAGGATACAAAAAGGAATGCAATTGAAAATAGCAAGATTTCAAGTAAGGGAAGAGAAATATCAGTGGCAGTCCTTAATTATGTAGACATAAAAAGTTTTGAGTGATTAGCTAGGTGTCATAGCCAATGCCTGTAATCCCAATTATACTGGGGTATGAGGCAGGAGGATCACAAATGCAAGGTCGATCTAGGCAACTTAGCAAGACCCAAATTAAAGTTGTGCTGGGGGTGAAGCTCATCTGTATAGCCCTCTCTTAGCATCCATGAGGCCCTGGGTTCAATCCCCAATACTGGAAAAAAAAATTCCCTGACTGGAAATTCTGAAAAATAATATTAGTTCTCTATCTTCATAAATTTTTTTTTTTCATTTCAAAGAAAGCATATGTGAGGCCCTAGTCTCGCTCCCCAGCAATAGGGAAAAAAAAAAGAGAGAGAGAGAGAGAATAACCTTAGAAGAATTTTGTAAATCTGACAAATTCACACCATTGTGAGTTAAATTCCCAGATACAGAAGGAATGTCCTGTAGTTTGTAGCATTGTGTTTTACAACATACCTCTGTTCTATATTTTACAAAGTGTAATAAATGACAGTTTTGTCTTTACTTCAATATATATCACAGTAAATTGTGAATGTTAATTGTGCACACTAATTGTGCCTGTTCACATGTACAGGCACACACACAAAATATGCTGTTACTCAATGAAAGTTATTTTAAGTATTATGTTGGATTCCTTATAAAGTTGTGATTAGAGTAACCAATCTGAACTCTCTGTTCACCTGCAGTAATAGTAGCAGCATCGTTAATATCACAATGTCACTATCCCCAGTTGTTTTTGAATTTTTTTACATTATCTCCTCTTCTTCAGTCTTTTTGACTGAGATAGTTCTTGATTTGGCTTATTTTATTATTAAACTCACCTTATTTTCTGTGCTGTTCCCTCAGTATTTTGGACTGACTCATGGTAAAAGCTCAATTTTGTTCCTGACTTCTTACTAAATTTATGACTTTGGGTAAATCACAGTACATAATGACCCCACAGTATTGTGGTAAAAATAGTGATAATTGTGAATATAGTAAAGCTTGGATGGCTTTATAAAAATGGAAGAGTGATTTCTCAATTAAATATCCAGAAAAAAAATTCTTAGATATTATTATTATTATTTTTAAATCCAGGAATAGGTTTTCAGTGAACAATTGTGGTTTCCAAAAGTCACTTGTGTTGCCATAGTGATGGCTCTCGTTAATTCTAAGTTATCCTGGACTACATAAGACCATTATTTCTTTACATAAGATATAATATGTTTCAGCTTCTGTTTTAACAGCTGACAATTGGTTCAGATCCCATGGAATGTAATGGTCAATGGCCAAGATTCCAGAGTCAGTCTACCTGAGTTTATATACTTTTTTTTTTTTGTACTACCACTGAGTTTGTGACTTTTTTTTTTTAAACTAGCAATAAGCTTTGTAAGTTTGGACAAATTACTGCAACTTTTAGAACATAATCTGTAAGAGGAAGATGATGATATTGTTGATAATATATGTAGGATTTATAAATGTCCATCAGTTTGTCCTAGAGTGTTAGTCAATCAGTTTTAGCCAGAACTCTTACTGTTGGTTTTGCTGCTAGTATTTTTAAAGGCCAAAAAATGTAGACCTAAAAAGGTCTTCTTAGGAACTTTAGAAAGTCGTGGATCTTAGTTCTTTAGCTTATTAGTAATAAATCAGTTTAAATTAATTATGTCCTTCCAATTTTCAAAGGCTTTCTCATTGAATTCCAAAGAACAACTTATAACTGGGTAATATATGACTAAACGTGAGACATTTTCCAAGTGGATAATGGAGAAAGTGAAGATATTTAGAGTATTTTATAGATCCCTTGATATTTTATTTGAAGAAATAATTAATTCAATATTCACTTAACTTTGTCCAGAACTTAAAATACTTTGATCGTTCTTGGATTTAATGAGAGCTCATTTGGCTGCACTACATTCCACTATATTTTAAAGTGGAATATCTTTAAATTCCTAATTAGACAATAGTACAGATAATTACCCTCTGAAAGCTTAAATGAATACAGAATATGAATACTTTATTTCAATTCCAAACTACTCAATTCAAATTATATGTAGTTATTTATAAATAAATTTGACATGACATTTTTTCATATAAATGCTATATCTTTCTCAGTTTATGTTTATTGTGCATGAGACTGCTTCTTTGAAATGAGTATTTCATTTGATATCTAAAGGAACACTCTTTGGTTTCTATTTTCCTTACTATGGAAAAAGTTCTCTACCTTTATTTTCTATACTATTAAAATTATAGTAGAAAAAGAAGTTGATAATATTGAACTTGCATCTTAGTTGAAATTTGGGTTCCTTAATTAAATTTTGAGATTTTTTTTTAGTTTAAAAAAAGGGGGGAAAGAAAATAACTTGATTTTTAAAATAGTAGTTGTTCCAGAAAATACTTTTCTCTCTTATTTTTTCTTTCTTATAAATACTGATATTAATAGTTTCATATTTGTTGAAAGAAAAATGGATGAATTTCTCCAGATTACAAAATAAGGTTAAGATAATGAGATCAAATGTCATCACCAAAATCTCAAGTAATTTGCACTAATGACTTCAGTAGTTGGCATATAAATTTATACCATAGAAACCTGGCAAATCAGCCCTAAAGGAAGACATGAGAATTTCAACTTGAATTCTAGAGGAAGATACTTGATAATGAATTAAGGACAACTGGTTAAATAAAGAGGAGACACAGGACAAAATTGAAAGTTGGCATAAAAAAAAGTTTTACATAGATTTGATTAATAGTTTCAAAAATATGAAGAATTAGAAAAGAAGGGCTTTTGTATATTATTAAGAGAGAGTCAATAATGAAGCTTTGAATTTATACCCATTGATAATGGGCACAGCAGTTAGGTTGTGGAAAATAAAATGTTTGGATTGCTAACCAAAAGTTCATAACAGGAACAACAGCCATAAAATAATTTAGGAACAAATATTGCATAGTTTATTCAGTAGTAGAAGCCAACTAAATGTAGACTACTGACAATTTGGGGTTTGCCTTTATTAGCTACTCTACACATGGATTAAGCTATAAATTTTACCAATATTCAGTAGCTTCATATTATAAAACACTTTAGACAACTTCAGTTTATTGAAGCATGTGGAATCATGTGCACTCAGTTATCCTGAGGTTTATCTTCCCAGAATGTTATAAAAATATGCCAAATAGCCATCAAATGGTGTCACTCTTAGAAAAACTAACAACATCTATAATGGTGGCTGCATCATATTAAGACCTACAAATGGGAAGTTTAGTGAGAACTTTACTTTGGTACATTTGGTGCTTTGTCTGTGATGTACTTTAAGTTAAAGGATTTTTTATATTAATTTTTAAAATTATTTTTTTATTTATATATGACAGCAGAAAACATTACAATTCTTATTACACATATATAGCACAATTTTTCATATCTCTGGTTGTATACAAAGTATATTTACAACAATTCATGTCTTCATACTTTGGATAATAAGATCCTTCACATTCCACCATCATTTCTAACCCCATCCCCTCTCCCTTCTCCTCCTACCTCTCTGCCCTCTCTAGAGTTTGTCTATTCCTCCCATGCTCCCCCTCCCTACTCCACTATGAATCAGCCTCCTTATATCAAAGAAAACATTCAGCATTGTTTTTTAGGGGACTGGCTAACTTCACTTAGTATTATTTTCTTTAACTCCTTCCATTACCTGTAAATGCCATGATTTTATTCTCTTTTGTTGCTGAGTAATATTCCATTGTGTATATATGCCTGAACAGACACTTCTCAGAAGATGATATGTAATCAATCAAAGAATATATGAAAAAATATTCATCATTACTAGCAATTAGAGAAATGCAAATTAAAACTACTCTAAGATTTTATCTCACTCCAGTCAGAATGGCAGCTATTACGAATAAAAACAACAATAAGTGTTGATGAGTATGTGGGGAACATGGAACACTCATACACTGCTGGTAGGACTGTAAATTGGTGCAGCCAATATGGAAAGCAGTATGGAGATTTCTTGGGAAATTGGGAATGGAACCACCATTTGACCCAGCTCTCTGTCTCCTAGGTCTATACCCAAAGGACTTAAAAACAGCATAATAAAGGGACACAGCCACATCAATGTTTATAGCAGCACAATTCACAATAACTAAACGATGGAACCAACCTAGATGCCCTTCAGTAGATGAATGGATAATAAATGTGGCATATATTGACATTTAGGTTTTTGTATGTCTTTATGTAGAATAGTCTCTCCTTTCCTTATCATCATTCCTGTTAAATGTTTTTTTTTATTTTGAAGAAATTGGATTAATTTTCTGTTATAATACCTCATAGTCCAATTTGTTTAATGTTTTTTCCTGTGTTATCAATGAATGTACTTATGTATCTCCTGTACTTAATGCAAACTGGAAGTGATATATAACATCTTGAGTAGATTCAGAATGAATGTATAAGAATACTGCACAGGCAATACCTTGTGCCTCAAACAGTGTCACATCAGGAGGCTGCAAAGCATCTTGGCCAATTAGGAGACATCAGTGGATTCAAGAGATGGCAACCTGTTAATACTATGACACAGTTACTCAACCATTATTTCTTTCTTTCTTTTTTTTTTTTTTTTGCAAATTTGATCATCCTACCTGGGGGTGTTTTATAATTGGTACCAATTAGCTCTACAGATTGGTGAGTTTCATTGTGGCATACTGGCACATTCATGTACTATTATTTAATGAGTTTCACTCCCCAAGACATCCCTTTGGCCTCCTTTCTTTACTACCCTGATCCCCATCTTCTACACTATTGCTCTTCCTTCTACTTTTGTGATATCCATAGTTATCCCCCCACCCGTATTTATCCACATATAAGATAAAACATATGGTATTTCTGAGTCTGGCTGATTTTTGTCTAACATGACATTCTCCATTATTATCCACTGTCCTGAAAATAACATAATTTCATTCTTCTTTGAGACCTGAAAATATCCTCAAGACCCCAGAAAGCAGAGTAGGAAATTTTACTCCTGTGACATTGTTGAAAGTGTTTGGTGTAGGTCTGGTTTTTTTTTTTTTTTTTTAATTCCCTGTACTTCTTTTCTTTTTCTTTACCTACCCTCTTCCCCTTCACTCCCCACACCCCCCAACTTTTTTTTTTTAACTTATGTCAGTAGTTAGCCATATGGTGTGTAATTTTTTTCTTCTGTTTTGGGAAGTCATATCATTTATTTTGACTTCAGTTTCTTCATATAAAATGTGGGGATCTCACTTGTCCCTCTCTCAAGTTGCTTCCATTTCTAAAATTTTGTTTTAATTTTCTGTTCAAGATTTTTCAGTGTACTCAAAACATATAGGTCTTTCTGCCAGTATTGACTAGAGTGATAAGTAGTGCTATGGAGAATATTCAAATATTATAAAATTTATAAGGTGAGATTCAATATGTCTGTATGCATATTCTCTTTTGTTATCAGGATGCCTGTGTGAAAGTGTGCTTTTCCTTTTATTTTGGAAAACATTTAGGGTAGACTGGCTGTAGGAATGGGTAGAACATGGGCTGATTGCATTGTTCAGATAATTATAATTTAATATGACATTTTTTAATGAATTGTTATATGTGATTTTCTTAATTTACATTTCTCAGTTAACCTCTGATGTATTATTTTGGTTAATATGCCTCATAAATTGTATTTCAAGGTGTTTTTGGAGTCAAAGTAATTTTTTATTTGAGTGGAAAAGAATGATTTGATTTCATATATTTGCAGGATAGTAAGTCACTATAATTTACAGAACGATAATCTGATAAAGTAAATAATCTGAAGACAGTAAATAAAATAAATTCATGCATCATAGAAAGCATCTACATATTTCAGCTGCATCTGATTTTCCCTATTAAAATTGATACTCCTACTAAATTAATATTCTTATACCTGTAACTCCTTTATATTTTTTCTGCTCATTCATACAGCAAATGGATTCTGCCTTGATAAATAGCATGACTCATAAAAAAAGCAAGCATTTAAAATTGCAATCCTCAAAATATTAAGAAAAATGTGTGCTGATGTTAAGTGAAACACACGAAATTCCTGCAATTAATTGATTATTTTTTGTGTGTATCTCTCTATCTATATAGATGCACATTTACATAGATAGATAAATAGCAAATTATAATACAGATTAATTTTAAAAAACCAAACTAAAATTATAGTATAAAACTTACACAGGCACATTCCTAATATCAAGGATAAAAAATAATTTCCTTGCTAAGAATGCCAAAATAAATTATATTTTCCAACTCAGAAATTTTCAATTCCATTAATACAGTCTTATGTATTATAATATCTTATAATTTTATTTTCTTCTGTGTATGTCATAGTTTCCTTTCAATTTTAAAATCCATTCATCTGTTATCTTAATCATAAAAAATACATTTTTCAAAGATATAATATTTTCATGTATTTACATACATATTTTTAAAATATATATTTTTCCATGTAAATGTATACTAACATATCTATACATAAATCACGGTTAATATGTTTAAAGATCTAAACTTTAGCACATCAATTCACATAACAATATATGATTTTATATAAATTATCAAATATATAATTAGATGTATCTAGTTAGTAAGATAATTTGAGTAAAAAAGTATCTGAATACTAAAATAATCAAGCCAATTATATCAATATTAAAATATACACATATCTATTATGTTCCTTAAGATTATAAAAATGCCATTTTAATTTTAAATGACATTAAACTTTTAATAATACACTATTAATAATTGTAGCTTTGAAAATGTGAGATTATCTGTATCACATATGTTGGCTTTAGTAGGAAATTGTCTAATATTCACATTTTTGTTTAATGAAATAGTCTGAAGGACGTAAGTTTGGCTTGAAATACTCTAGAAAAATGAATAGATTTGAGATTGGAAGTTTGATGTGGGTTGTAAAGAGATTACTAGAAATGGAAGCGGGATAAATCAGAGACTAACACATTGTTTAAGGAAGCTGCTATGTGAACTCCCACAAAAAATCTGGTACACCGACTTTCCCAAAAAAAGTAGTCTGGGGTTTGTGGGTGCCAGTTGTGGTAGGCGGGTAGAGGAAACAATTTTCAAAATATTACATATCTTACCAATAAAATCATTCTACAAGTGCTGAGAGATCCTGGATATAGTAATGTAACTTGACTATAAAAATAATCCTTGAACATGAGAGCCTACGTACACATGTATTCATATTTCATGGTTACATTCTTCGAATGATGCATGAATTTACAACGTTTAGAATTCATACATGTTATATGTCTGTAATATCATATGAGATCACTTTCCAAATGTAAAAAAAAGTAAATAAATCTATCAATCTATCCTGTCATTTGTGTCACATCTCAATGACAGAATTGTGCTTACATAAGCATGTACAGATTAGCAGTAGATTTGGGTGACTGAATTTAGTATTTTGTTGTCATAGCCATACTTTTGGTTGTCAAAACTTATAAAAATTGTTATAAGCCATGTTTAATAGCCAAGTGTTTTCATTAGGAGCAATTTGTTTGAATTAGCTTTTAAATATCCCCTAAAAACACAGCTCTTTTACTCTGTGAATTCTAATGTGGAGTACCATGTATTGTCTTACTCCTTGATATTGCTTTAAGTCCTTAGGAGCCCTGATGGCAAACACAAGCTCATTACACTCTGTGCACAGACCCATTGAAGAAGTGGGCAAGCCAGCCTTTTCACCAAAGTAAAATGTGGAACAAAGGCACCAAAAGTCAATCAAACAAAAGAACTTATTTTATTACAAGCTTCACTCCATATCCCATCTCCCCACAACATCCCATGGATGGAAAGTTTCTTTCAAAAACCCGTGAACTTGGCTTGGGAGGCTGAGTATGAGTGATAAAAATAATTAGTATTTTTCTGATAAGATATCTTTAATTTATAAGAAGTATCTTGTCTACATAAATAGAATTTCTTTAAAATTACTTTTAAAAATAACTAGAGATAGACACTAAATCGTAGACCTAATTCAACATGTCAATTAAATATAAGTATTCATAAATTCCCCCACATGAACATGATAGTGAATGATTTATTCTCCTTCATGAGTTTCATACACAATTCTATAAAAATATAATTTTAAAGTCAAATTTATTTTTAGAAATTATTTTTAGGATGTGATCTTTATAAATTTCAGAATCTTGTGATCTGTAAAAATCCTTTAATATAGTTATAATCCTGTATATGCAAACTTGATGTGCTCACATGTATTTTATTTTAAAAAACACCTTTTATGCTTTCCCTCCCTGATTTGACCAGTGTATACTATGTGCATGTGTTAAAATATTACATTTAACCCCATTAATAAGTATAATGAATGCATATTAATGAAAAATAATTCTGAATCTTTCTGAATCTTTTAAACAAGAAAATCATATTTTAATGAAAAAGTACCATTTTATAAATAAAATTATAAAATTTTGAACAAAAAATTCAAATGTGAATAAAACCTAATTTTTAAAATAAATTGACATCTTTCAATATAAGGGAGCAGTATTCTTAATGGATTAATATTAGAATTTTGGGCATTTGAAGATGTGATTTGAAAAGTCATATGAGATACTAGATGAAAAACTTCTAATATAAAGTGATGATTGTTGTGCTAATTAAATTGCATAATCAAGTAATGTCAAGGATTTAGAGATTATTATGCAGCTGCTTCAGAAGAATATGGAAAAATGAATGAGGATTAGTTACTGTTTACTCCTTTTTAACTCCTTTAAAACTTACAATACATTCAAGCTAGAGGTGGCAAAAGAGTAAGAAGAAATTACTGCAGGCTAACCCCTCTCTCACTTGAAAACTCTGCTTTATATCTTCATTCAGTATTCTCATTTTGGTGTGTTTGAATACATTTTCTTTAGTGCAAATCTGTTATTCAACTAAATGTTGTCATTGGCAATCACTTCTCAGTTTCATACTTGAAAAATATGCTTATTTCAAGGCACTAGACCCTATTTCCCACTTAAACCCCAGGAGGCCACCTGAATAAAATTCCCTTACATGTACAGAAGGCAACAAGACCAAATCCAGATGCACAGAATAATATTTGAATTTATTCATTTATTTTCACTTGCTTTGGGTGTTTGAGGTATTTGGTGGTTGTTGTTCACGGTGGGATTAAGAGTGAAAATCTTTATTAGCTAACATTTTCTTTTAAATATAAAGCTGATTTGTTTGGTTATTTACATACATGAAAACATTGGTTACATTATACTTCACCATTCAAAAATTGAGCATCTTTACCTAAAACCTTAATGTATATTTGTAGATAGACTTCAGTATTGATGCATTTTCATTCTTATATTTTTTCCCAAGAAGGAGTACCAGAATTTTATTGTAGACAAAGAACTTATATAAATAGAATCAAGCCAAATTTTGATGAAAGCGTTTTTGCTGCTAGTCTAGCCCTGCCTGAGAATGCACCATATCTGTCTTACTTAATATTATAACCCAAAATATGGAAGATAGTTGTCATTCAGCACATGGGTATTATATTTTTCATAGAGTATATTATCATTCATCATTTCATATGATAATGCAATTTTGTGATGTCTTATTTTTAAGATACTTTTAGTGTACTTTTATTCTTACTGTTGGTATTTGTGATAGTAAATAACTGATCATTAGAAAACTCTATGATATTATGTACTATGTACAGTGATCTGTGCTAGCACCTGAAATTGCTGGCTGATTAAGCAAACCTTTGCCTAAACTTTGATTCAAAGTTAAGTGTATAGGATATGCATATCTTATGGTTCTATCTGTATTTTCTTAAAATGATAGGGCCTTCTTGCATCTTATAATGTGTTTAGCAGATACATATAGTACATATAAAGAATCTCATTATAATCCTAATTTTTATACAGTTCAATATCAAAGATGACTGAACTTGTCTTTAAAATCAATTTCCATAACATTATCCATTTTTTGCTATAGGCTATTGTGTATGTTAATATAATGAAATACAACAGAAACACTGATTTGTCATTTAAAATGTATAAGTTTCTATGTAAAGAAAATACTATCAACTTTTTTGTAAATTTCAATCACATTCTAAAATTTGTTAACTATTCTTTTTGTATAATTTCATCTTTTTATGATCCATTTGCCTTTGTTCTGACACATTCTTAAAACATCTCAATAAAGAGATATTTTATTGTGATGGTACATTTTACTACCTTTCTAAATTTTGAAATGTGAATTATGCAATTAATGCCTGGTGATTTTTAAATAAGAGAAAGGATTTTTGGTTTCTGCTCCAAAAATATACAAAGAACTTAATAGTCATCACTCTTGTGCTTACAATAATAACTGAACAAAAGGAAAGTGAAGAAATGCTTTTGATATGTCAGATTACTAGGTTTACAAGGGAAATTACCACCCCAAAATCAGGAAGGGTGGGGAGGCAGAGAATCATAGCCAATATCTGCTTACCTGGAGTTGAATCTGCTGGAATAAATGGTGAGAATATTTAACTGGTAATATTGTTGAACTTTTGGAGGCTGAGTGTAGAAGAGCTTAAGAAAATCTTGGGGGTGGGCACTAAGTTTTGGAGAGCAAATTTTGTGGATTTTAATACAGAATCCCATCAGTTTCTCACAGTGAATATCCAAGAAGTTCCCCTTAAGTTATTTTGTCGAGAACTATAAAACTTCACACTAAAAGATTTATTTCCTCATTTATTTGTTTTCACCAAAATATTACAAGACATACTAAAATAAAACAAAAGACGCAATTGGAAGAAAGAAAGTATATCATAGAAAATCTACATGAGCATTAGTTCAGTCATGAGATTTTTAGCTACAACATCAAAATCATGATCCCTGGAAGAAAAATTGAACAAGCCAATCCTTATTAAATAAGAAAGTAAGAGTCAAATCTGAGGAACACACTAATAAGAGAATGAAAACACATATCTAATATCTGATCTAAAATGTGTATACCCCTCTCGCAAATCTACCACAAGACAAAGAGCTGAATTAAAAAATAGGCAAAGCAGCCATGTGTGGTGGCCCACACTTGTTGTAATCACAGTGGCTTGGGAGGCTGAGGCAGGAGGATGGAGAATTCAAAGCCAGCCTCAGCAAAAGTGAGATACTGACCAACTCAGCAAGACCTTGTCTCTAAATAAAATACAAAATAGGGCTGGAATGTGGCTTAGTGGTCGAATGCACCTGAATTTAATTCCTGGTACATATGTGTGCTTTTGTGTGCATTATATAATTCAAAGCAGTAATGAAGATGCATAGGTGGTAAATAAACATAAGCATATGAAAATGACCCAGTATCATTTGACACTGGGAATTGCAAATTAAAATATCAATGAGAAACCACCACATACCTATTAGAATGGTTAAGAATAAGAACAAACACCACCACTGGAAGACTGCATGGAAGTTTCTTGTAAAGGTACATAAAATCTGAATATATAATCCAGCAATCCTAGTTCTAAGCATTTTCCCAAATTGATATGAAAAATTGCCTCCATAAGAACCAGCATGTAAATTTTTATTGGAAACTAGGAACAATTTCTCACTTAGTGATTGATAAACATTGTGGCTGCATCAATACAAGTAAATATCATTCATTAATGAAGAGAACTATCAAATAATCAAAAACATCAGTGAATTTTAAAGGTGTGTTGCTAAGTGGAAGATTCCAAAATGAAAATAATGCATTCTGTATGACTGTGACTTTATAACATACTGGAAAATACAAAATTGAAGACTACAGAAATATCATCAACCCATCTTCTTGGGTTTCAGGGAAACGTGGAGAAAGTGAAGCATAGGGGATATTTTATGGCAGTAAAATTATCCTTCAAAATTCTGTAATGATGAATACATGTTACTATGCATTTGTCAGAAATTTACCCGCAGGGTATTAATATACACAAACTTTTAAAATATTGGAGTTCAATACCGGATTAGGTGCAAAACTGGCTACTATAAATTTGTAAAACAATCTCACCAAGAAAGGGGTGGGAGAACAAGATGTTAGCTTATATAATTTTGGAAAGAATAGAGTCTATATAAACACTGTATATAGGGTTGGAACTGGAACTTAAAGATAAGTAATGTTGAGCTCACTTAAAGCAGAAGGGAGAAAAAAAGAACAAGCTACATATAACGGGAAGAATCAGTATATATTCATGTATAGATTAACAGATGCTTATTTTTTTTACATGTAAAAATGTTTATAACTATAGAGCTACATGGATAGTATATATACATATATGTTCTTGTATTGTCAGTTGAGAGTGCTACGAAATGTGGCTACAGAATGTCTGAATGGTATTCCTCAAAACTATAAAGGTTGTCAAAAACATGGAAGTGAAAAACTCAACCGATAAAAGCCTGAAGAACATTAATAATTTAGATAATGTAATATCCATGAAGGAATCCTAGAACAGGAACAGAATATTAGGTAAAAACTAAGAAAATGTTAATAAATTATAGAAATTATTTAACAATAATGTATCAATATTAGTTTCTTAATTGTGGCCAGTATACCATAGTAGAATAATATTTTAATAATAGGGAAATAGGTAGAAGGGCATAAAACAATATTCTTTATGGATTTTTCACAATTTTTCTGGAAATCTAAAACTTTTCTAAAATTAAAATTAATTTTTAAAAGAGACTTTACCATCTATTTAAATAAAATCATGAAAACATTTTTGTACTTTTAGTACTATGATTTTTTTCTGCACATTTATGCCAAATTAAGCAATACATATATGCTCTAAATTTCTACATGATGATTTTTCAGTGTTAGTTACCTTCTCTATTTTCTTCCTACCACTAAATATATTGTTCATTTACTTTTACTGAACCCCATAATTTATTCTTAATAACACATTATTAATTATAATCTTTTGGAGAAATTTTACTGAATAGATTTTGTGTCATTTGCTAGTAAATTTGAATTTGGAATGATTGTGATAAAATTAAAATCTCCTGTGGGCTTATGAGAGCATTTAGAATGATGGCTTAGTAGTGTATTATGTTTCGGATGCACATTATTGAAGGACTGATATTGTTTAGAGCCTAACTGGAGTGCATGTACTACAGATATGATCATCGCCTCTTTTTTCTTTCATACCTTTTGAAATTAACTTGTTAACTTTGGATTTGATTTATTTCATTGAATCACCTATGTGTCTCAAACTAGATAGTGCACAAACTCTAACAGATTCTCTGCTGTTCCTGGTATATCTATGGGTATAGCTTCATAGGGATTAACTTTTCACAAATGTGAACTTCTGGCTGCTTTTTCTAAAGGCCGGGTATTTTTTGTAGTATGTTGAATTTGGAACATATGCCAGAAATCCTTATATGTTTTAATAATTTCTGTCCCCTGTGTGTTTTGCATGCATAATTTCAAGAGATTGAATAAGAATCCTGAATACACGATGCTTCTCCACTTATGAATTGAAAGATTTTTTTTGGATACCAAGGATTGAATTTAGGAACACTAGGCCACTGAGCCACATCCCCAGCCCTAATTTGTATTGTATTTAGGGTCTCATTGAGTTTCTTAGTGCCTCAATTTGGCTAAGACTGGCTTTGAACCCAAGGTCCTCCTGCCTCAGCCTCCTGAGGTGCTGGGATTATAGGCATGCATCACCACGCCCAGCGTAAGATTGGAACTTCCATTGTAAATAGATTATGATCAGCTATCATTAGGAAGTAATTTTATTGTTTTTTTTCAAATCTGCAGCTCCAAAATATATTTTGTGTTTAATAAGTCTCTGCATTGAATTCTCCTCGTTTTCTCTTTGTTTTTAGCTTTCTGTCATATTATTTCTGCCCTATGTAGCTTTCCCCCACTCATTTTACTGAAGTTATGCTTTCCTACAGAATTGATTTTAATATCTTACAGAAATAGCTACTAATTTCTTCATTATTTTATTATCTGGAAATCTAAGATTATTTCATATCATTATCAAAATTTTTATGTGGTAGGGTAATACTTTAGATACTTACATTTCCAGGCTTTTTATATATTTAAAGGCATTGCATGATATGATAAAATTATTACTGATCTAAAAGTGTTGGTTCCAGGTCCTCCGAGTGTGACTTTGGACAAGACAATAAGCCAGTAAATAAATAAAGGTGAGTTGATGTTCCTATCTTTAAGGTTCTTTCACAAACTGAATTTTTATAATTTTAAAATACTTCTCCAAAGGTATCACATGTTCTATATTTCATTGGAGCCTGAATGCATGAAAAAAATTTGAATAATACTATAAAATGGTGTGCAGAGCTCCCCACACAGTATTTTGGCTACAGGAAATATAGATTGTTTTCGTGATTCTCACACTCAGGTTTCTCATCAATCTAAGGGTAGCCAATAACACTGCTAGTATATAGTTGTTTTGTTTTGTTTTGTTTTTCTCCCTATAGTGAACTAAAACCTCTGCAATTACTCTCAAGAAGACTGCTGTCTGAATAATAATGAGAACCTATTCCAAGTATATCCATTGGCCTACATCAGGAACTTACTTGATACCTTTTTATTTGAAACTGCGTAATTTTACACATATTATTTACAGTTGTATAAACTCTAATCTTACAGATGTGTATTTTTTAACTTTACAAATTGAGTCAATTATTTTTTTGATCCATGAAAAAACATGGATCATGTAAATATTGAATTTTTAAGATTTCCATTGAGAAATATAGAATTTTGACCAAGTTTGATGACATATTTTATCTATTTGTCATTTTAGGTTTAAAAACATTGTTTGCTTTAATATATGAAATAACTGATGTTAAAGTTCACATCTAACATAAGCTTTATTAATGTATTTAAGAGTTTGGGAGGCCAGGCGCTGTGGCACATGCCTATAATCCCAGTGGCTCAGGAATCTGAGTCAGAAGGATCCTGAGTTCAAAGCAAACCTCATGAACTTAGCAAGACCATAAGCAACTCAGCAAGACCATGTCTCTCAATAAAATATAAAAAAGGGCTGGGAATGTGGCTCAGTGTTTAAGCACCCCTGGGTTCAATCCTCTGGACTAAAAAAAAAAGAGTATTAGGTGATAATTATGCTAATTATACTGATCATCTCTCTCAATTTTCTATATACATTTATTTTAATTGAGGACATATTTAAACATATCTAGTATTATTCTATGTATCCATATTTATTAATGTACTGCTTTAACAGCTTATGTTATCTACAAAGGTAGAATTCTTTCAGCAATGGTGTTCAAGTGGTCTCTTAAATTGTGTTTATGTACCTAATAAGCTACTCAACATTACTTAGAAAATGTGTTTAAGAAATTTTTAAAATAATACTTTCTATCAGAGTGGTTTATTATTTATAATAAAAATTGAACTTTTTTGAATCACATGTTGGTTCTAATGGGATTAATTTTGAATTCTTCTCCAATCATTTCATTTATAAGTAATCTATTTTCATGAAAATCAGAAATAATTCATGAATAGATAACCAAGATTGGAGTGCTTATCTTTTGGGTATGAATATAATAGATAAATAAGAAACTCATTTACCTTAGAAGAACAAAGCAGTTCGCTAATCCTTTTGCACATTTTAAATTTAGTGTTCACTTCATCAAAGCAGCAAAAATCTCACATGCATTTTCCCTTATCCTGGTTCTATCTGTGACATTTATATCATTAGACTTCTTGATGAGATTTCTGAAGTATTAATAATTTAGCTTTCTCGAACACAAAAGATAGTTGCATTTATGCTCTTTGGTTTACCTTATGATGTATAACATGAAATGTTTCAGATTTGTTGTATAATTATGAAGAATATTTTATCTCAACTGAGGCTACATAGCAACTTTGATATGTCTAGTTTACTTGCTATAATTACTTTGAATTCATAAATAAATAGTAAAAATTTCACTTTTAAGAAATAAGTCACTGAAATTTCTTTTATCTGTACCTTTTGACTATTATGTGCAATACCAGTAGGAAGATGGGTGCACAAATATCTCTTTGAATGGTTCTTTCTTTTTTTTTTTTTGTACTGGGGATTGAACCTAGGGACACTTAACCACTGAGCCACATCCCCAGCACTTTTTCATATTTATTTTAAGACAGGTTCTGAGTTGCTTAAGGCCTCATTAAGTTGCTGAGGCTGACTTTGAACTCACGATCCAAGTGCATTGACCTCCCAAATCACTGGGATTACAGGCATGCACTACCATGCATGACTCTCTTAGTTATTTTTTTAAATTTTTTATTTGTTTTAATTACTTATTCATGAAAGTAGAATGCACTTATATACTTTGACATATCATACATAGATGGGATATAATTTCTCATTTTTATGAGTATACATATTGTAGAATCACATTGGTCATACAGTCACATACATAAATACAGTAATAATGTCTGTTTCATTCTACTATCTTATCCCCACATCCCCTGCCTTCCCCTCCTTTCATTTCCCTCTACCTAATCTAAGGTAATGCTATTCTCTTTTTTTTTGCATTACAATTCTTAAAACATATATATATACCACAATTTTTGTATCTCTATATATAAAGTATGTTGACACCCAATTCAAGTCTTCATACATATACATTGTATAATGATGTCCATCACATTCCACCATCCTTGCTAATCCCCTGGCCCTTCCTTGTCCCTCCCACCCCTCTTCCCTAGCTAGAATTTATCTATTTCTCCTATGCTCTCCCTCCCAATTCCACTATGAATAAATCTCCTTATATCAGAGAAAACAGTTGGTGTTTTTTGGGGATTGGCTGACTTCACTTAGCATTATCGTCTCCAATGCCATCCATTTACCTGCAAATGCCATGGTTTTGTTCTTTTTTAATGCTTAGTAAAATTCCATTGTGTATATATGCCACATTTTTTTTATCCATTCAACCACTGAAGGACATCTAGGTTGGCACCACAGTTTAACTACTGTGAATTGTGCTGCTATAAACATTGATGTGGCTGTGTTTCTGTAGTATACTATTTTTGAGTCCTTAGGATATAGTCAGAGGAGAGGAATAGCTGGGGCAAATGGTGGTTCCATTCCCAGTTTTCTAAGGAATGTCCATACTGCTTTCCAAATTGGCTGCACCAATTTTCAGTCCCACCATCAATGTATGAGTGTATCTTTTTCCCCACATCCTCGCTAACACTTATTTTTGTTTGTCTTCATAAGAGCTGCCATTCTGACTGGAGTGAGATGATATCTTAGAGTGGTTTCTTTTGGGAATATAACTAACAGTGGAATTGCTGGTTTATTAGATAATTCTATTTTGAATATTCTGAGGAACCACCATACAGTTTTAAATATAGGAACACCATTTTACATATCTACCACTGGTGAACAAGTGTTCAAGTTTCTTAACATCCTTGTCAGCACTAGTTACATTCTGTTGTTCTGACAGTGGTCGTCCTTAATGGTGTGAGACAGTATCTTATAATTTAATTTTCATTTATCTAAGGATTAATAATAATCAGCATATTTTCATGGGATTTGTAGCCATTTGTATGTTTTCTTTGAAGAAATGTCTATACAAATCTTTTTCCTTTTCTTCGTCTGGTTATTTAATTTTGATGTTGGTGTTGTTGGTTTGTAATAGTTCTTTATTCTGGATACTAAACCCTTATCAGAAAAATGATTTGCAAATATTTTCTACAATTCCATGTTATCTTTTTGTTCTTTTGACTGAGTCCCTTTATGAACAGAAGTTGTTAATTTTAATGTATTCTAGTTTGTCTGGTTTTTGTTTACTTATATTGATTTTAGTGTTATATCCAAGAAATCATTGTCAAATACAATGTCATGAAGCTTTTCTGTCTTGTTTTCTTTTAAGGACTTTATAGCATAGTGTTACAATCTGGTCTTAGTCCATTTTGAGCTGATTTTTATATATGGTACAAGGTAATAGTATAACTTCATTCTTTTACATGAAGGTATCCAGTTCTCCTAACATAATTTTTTAAAAGATTGTCTTTTCCCCATTGAATGGTCTTGGTATTCTTGATGACAATCATCTGACCATATAGTAAAGGATTATTTATGGGTTTTTTATTCTATTACATTGGTTTTAATATTCCTCTTTATATCAGAATCACATTGTTTTGATTACTATAGCTTGTAATAAAGTTTTGAAATAAAGAAATATGACCTCCAATATTCTTTGTCAAGATTGTTTTGATTATTTGACCTCTCTTAAAAAATCCATATGAACATTAAGATAGATTTTTATATTTCTATAGATAAAAAAACATAAGAGCATGTCATTGCTATTTTGATCTGCAATTGAATCTGCGGATCTCTTTAGTTAGTATTAACATCTTACTAACATTAACTCGCCCAATCTGTGAGTACAGAATATTTTCAAATTATTTGTTATCTTTATTTCAGTAATATTTTGCAGTTTTTAGTGTATAAAATTTTCACCTCATTGGTTAAGTATATTTCTAAATTTAGGGTAAGTATATATGTTTTTTAAACAATGTTGCCAGTATCTAAGTATTTAGTATTTAGTCTATCTATGTTTCTTCTTGTTAAGCTTCCCATGAATATTTCCTGTCTTTTGGATCTATGCCAGTTTTATTAATAAACAAAATGCTTGTTTATGTTTATTTATTTATTTAGTTTCCCATGTTGAAATCATCCTCATGTTGTAAAATCAGCCATCTTAATATATATTCATGGAGAAATAAATCATTTAACACTGAATATTTGTGAATAATGAATTTCTGAGTTTTTTCTAAAAGTCAAATTTTTGTTCAAGTTATTCAAAAATAAATCTAAGAAGAAAGGCCTTATTTTAAAAAATCATATAATACACATGACATAAATCTTTCTGATTATTTTGATTAAAATTCATTTTGAGTAATGAAATTGGAATGCCCATTAATTGTAGAGATTTCTAAGGTATTTCTCTAAAAGTTATCAAGATAGGTTCAAGTTCTTTTGTGTAGATATGAAACAAGGACAGATAAAAAAATGGAAGAGGAATAAAAGATAATTCTATAAGTGGCAAAGTCAAGAAAAATAGAAGACAAAAGAGAGAAATAGAAGAATATCAATGAAATTATTAGAAAAAATAGCTGATAAAAGGATAAAAAATTCACCTAAAACTCAGAAGATGCAGATATACACAAACCTATGGAAAATAAGAAAGAGCAATAAATTGTGGAGAAAAAGAAGGAGGGAAATGAGGGAGAGAGAAAGTGAGAAGGGAAAAATATTCCAAAAGAAAAAATATATTTTATTTGCAATGGACATCATCAGGATATCACCAAACCATCACATTACAGATGCACATTGATTCAGAGAACAAAACTGACTCTGTGAGGAATCAAGATATTTTCAAAAAAGAAATAACAGTTAACAAATGTCAACCATGATGTGAAGAAGTTCTTCAGTCACACAGTTCAGATGAAAAACTGTGCAGAAGTGGTACTATGTACAATATGATAATATGTATTTTAGGGGGTAACTCAATAATGTTTTTTTCCTTTGGATGCTATCTGGTAAGAATAAGGTATTAAGTAAGATATGGCATATAATTTTAAAAACTTGGGACATTTAAGGTTCCAAGCAGCGATAAACTATTATGCTTGTTTTTGTAAACTGACATTATTACGAACATTTCAGAAGGAGAACTGATAGCAATGTAGGAAGAATTGATAAAAGAAATGACTAAAAACAGATCAAATAGCAGATTCTTGCCATTATATAGGTAAGAGATGATGAAAACTGGAAATAATGTTATGAAAGTTGGGAAATATGAGAGTGATATAAAGGTAAATAAAAATAGATGATGAATGGGGTATTAGAATAAAGAAACGAGACAAATATATGACTACAAGTTGTCTGGTTTGCCTAACTAGCTATGTGTTATGCTTTTTACCTAGAGAGTAGGACCTGAAAATTTCTCTTTCCAAAATGAATTTTTCTTTCATATTTAAGAGCTATGAATGGTTCAAAGACAGAATCCAAACTAACCAATAAAGTGCAAGAGACTCATCATTGCTCCAAACTCATCTCTGTTCATGCCCTTCATTTTTAAAGAAGGAGTGTGTACCCTATTCACTGCCATAGTTATCTGTTCCATTAATTAAAGTGCTTGGTATATGTGAGCATACTTGGACACTCCATCAACTGCCAGTTTTTAGATATACTTTTATTGTCTTCATTTGCTATATATATTGTAAACATTGAACACTGTGCATATCTTAGAAATGGCAACTGAAGCTGATCAAAGCTTTTCTTTTTCATTTCTTTCCTTTTCTTCTCTTTTCTTTCTCTCCTCTCCCTCTCTCTAGTAATTAAATAACATTGGTTCTTAACTGGAATAATGATGTTGCTTCTTTCCAATTCCCTTTGGTTCTTTGTCAGAAGAAGCTACCTTACGTGATGTCACTTCTGAAGAGGGAGGGATTTGGAAAAAAATCTTGCTATGGTACTTCATTTTGATTCTTCTATTTCTTCTCCCTTCCAACTCTGTGAATGAAGCTATATAGCTGCAGGGTGGATGGAGAAAAAGGGACATTTTATGTTACATAGGTAAGAGATGATGAAAAGTTGAAATAATGTCACAGAGGTGATTATATTATCTTTGCTTCCCCAACCTTATATAAACTCCATTTTTGTTAAGGAAGCAACAATTTGCTTAAATGTCAAATAATCAGACATAGAGCTGTGGCCCTGGAATGTGAAAAGTATCATGGGTTATGATACTTTTGAGTGTCTGATTATGTAGAAATTATTTCATATATCAAATCCAAGTGAAGACATGGATCTGAACATTTCATAACTTTTCAGTGTTTTTTTGTGTTGCCAGTATATCAAGTAGAGTATACATATTTTTTTCCTCACATCTGGGATTTTATTAAAATTCTAAAATAATTGCCTAAGTTATGGGGTAAAATTATCATGTAGTTTTATCATCTCACAATACATTACTCTTCAGCAATTAACAGAATTCATTAAGGCTTGTTTTTGTTTAGAAGCTAAATACTTTATAAACTTTAGTGTTATTTGGAACATATTATTAAGAAGGATATTGAGTAAATATTTACTTATGTATTCAGTTATCAGAATTAGACATTACACTTTCTTGTTTTGATGTAACTTTTGCAATTTTCCTGACATTTATATATGATGTACTTTTATATGGAAGTGCAATAACATAAATGATTATTAATCAAAATGCCATCATTCATAGTAAGAATCCTGCAATTTAAAGCAAAACCCTCTTCACACTATAAAATGTGGCAACATGTCTTTTATTTCCAAAAAGGAAATTCCTCTTATGTAAAATGATCATTAAAACTACACAAAGTGATATGATTTAATTTAACAAAAAACTTGGAATGTTTCTCAGATAAAACTGTACTAGTCTGATAGTATAGATTCTAGACTGTAGTTTGAAAGAAAGCAATAGTGAAAATAAATTTCATGCCAGTAGACACTTTAAAAACTAGATTTAGCAGCAGTCACATTAGCTTAGATAATGGGAGAATTTTTCTTCATTGAAAATGCTCTCTGTCGCTTAAGAAGAACTTACTGAGGCAGCCTGCCATCTAGCTTTTTCACAGAAAAACAGGCTTGCAGACTGCAGATGAGAGTCTGGAGCAGAGACAATTTTAACTTAGCCATTCCTAATTTATCTCAAGCGTTTTCAATTCATCTTCACTGCTCTATGCACACAGGAACACCAGATTGCCATCCCTGGGGAACAGAATGCAACCCGGGATCTAGAGAGCTGTCACATTCCAAGAAATATTTAAATTGTGCTGATTTTCTTCTGGAGAACTGAGCCCAGGGAATGAAACTCTCCATCAAGTCATAGCTTTGCGGGCAATAGATCAGAGGATATTGCCAGTTTTCTAATGGATTATTGTTATCGGGCAGGTTTTCTCTGAAGGTACGTAGTTATTTTCTCAATTCATTACCCTCTCCTATTTATCAGGTAATAGTCTAATGAGCTAGGGATCCAAACCTGTAAAAAGAGAAAGATGTTAAGTAGTCGGTATTCAATGAAGAATGACATTTTATTGCTGCATGCTTGTAGGTGAAATAATCTGATTCCTTTACTAAAGATGAGTAGGATATAGTTTGAATTGCCTTGTCAGCAAAAACAGGCAAAACCAAAACAAAACCGTGCTGCAGGCTGCATTATCATAAGTTCATATTAATTCTCTGAGGGATTTTCCTTTTGCAGCTGCAACATATAATGAAGGGAAATACATACTTTGGAAACTCAGGCATATGTATATTTGAATAACCATAATATTCTATCCATGTTTTCACAAATACAAACTTTGTCTCAAATGCTATTATTTTGGTTGTCATTGATGTTGATCACATATAAATACGTGAATTAGTATTGAATTTAGAGAAACTCCAGCAGAAGTCTGCTTGATAATACTATATTGGTTTACTTCGTTTGATAGATCTCATTTTTGAGCTTGAAAGAATTTTACTAAAATGAATCAGTACAGTGTTGGTTCATTAAATTATAAAAATGTTTTTCTAACTTTGTTCTGTTAAGTAAGAATGTTAATATAATCTATGGAAAGGTACAAACCGTTTAGCAAAGTAAAATGTTAAAAGCTGGAAAACTTCTGAACAGTAACTGAACCAATGAAAAGGCAGGAAATCTTCTCCTAAAATAAAATTTAGCTCATTATATCAATGATCTATTGCAACAGGAATGGTGATCTCTGTAATTTTTTTCCCTAAAAGTTGAAGGTGTATGTGTATATATGGGGACATGGTGTTCTGTCTCAGTGAGTGAATACAGGTGTGGGATAGAAAGCAAGCATAAAATAATCAGTGAATTTTTATAAAATTCTCTTTTTATAAAAACATGAAGAAATACTTAAAAATATGGTCTTAGGGCTTTTGATGCATTTTTAATGTTTTATTCCTGTGTGAATAAGCTTAGTGTAACGTACCTCATTGATATTGTTGTGTTAAAAATGGCTATTAGAATAGGTTTGACCTGGAGACTGGTACACCTGCTGCTGTGTTTGGATTGGAACACAGAGTTTGTGAACCCATCAGTGGGTTAATCACAGGCTTCAGAGAAGAAATGGTGGCTGAGCTTTGCAAAAGCACTTGTTAAATGTGTTCTGATTTCTTTGGAGAATTGAAGAAAGCATTAGAAGAATAAAGGAAACAGAGAAGAACCCCAAATAGTAACTTTCAGTGCCTCTTTCCTTATCCTCAAAAGGATTGTCAAAGGCAAAGAATAGAAAAGAGGAAAAAGAATAGAGTCCTCATAGGGTACTTCTAAGTCCTTCTTTTTTTCATGAACCATATAGGATTGGGGAAGGGGGACTTAAGTTTTTCCTAAGGATTCCTCCGTTTGGCAACCTTCTCCTCTTCTTTGTGGATTCTTTTCTGTCCACTCACTTAAAAAAAAATAAAAGAATAAGTTAGATTGCCCCTGACCTGGTTTGTTCCACAATAACTTGCTGCTCTAATATAATTCTATAGAAGTCCACTCTCTGAAACTGCATACACTCTTAGGTGGATCAGCCTTCCAATTCAATGGCTTATGAATGCCGGAATATGAAATGACTTAGCATCTTCTTTTTTTTTTTTTAATTACAACTGGTTCTTCTGAAAAATCTTAGGATATATTCAAAAGGAGGTACAAGTAGTGGTTAAAAAAAAAGAATTTCAGAGAATACATTTTATGTTCTTTTGTAATAAAATAGTACCAATGAAGAATGGAATGTAGTCATTTTATGTGTGAGCATGTGGAAGATATGATAACAGTTTAATAATATATCCTTAACTTTATCTTTTTTAATGTTAGAAGAATAGAACAAATATTAAAATCAGGAGAAGCAGTTTTATTTGTCAAATTGCTCCAAAATTTTTTTTTTATCACTCTGACCACCTATTAACCTTTTCTACAATAATCAGGTTAGTGTTTCCTCCCTCCCCACAGGTTTCCTTCTCTTACCCTGCCTTTGAAATCTGCTCAGCTTCCAGACCTAGTACTAAAACTTGTTTTACTTCATCTTATGGTGAATTCATTGCAAAATATATTACCATAATTTCATTTTATTATTGCTACTAAATAACATTTATTGAGTGCCCATGATGTTTGTTGCTTCCAAGCAACATGTAGGAAGAAAACATGTAATCATATTCTCTCTTAAATCAGCCAGTTTATTAATACTTCAGGACCTCTAATTGGTACACTAAAAGGAGGAAATTAAGCCCAGCTCTTTAGTGGCTTCTTATGTGCATATAGCACATGAAATGTCTTATATTCAGTCAATGACTTACATTCATCTTTACTAAGAACATTAAATATTGAATTGTTTTCGGATTCTCTCTTGGTCTTTTAATATGTCAAAGTGTTATAGTAGACAGAACATTGGACTGAAGATAAGGCAAATTAGGTTTATATAGGTTAAGCAAAATTGTCAAAGTTAATCAATCTATGTGTATATTTGTCCCATCATCTCTATAATGGCAATAATGTACCTACATTATACTCTTAATAGAGATCACATACATTAACTATCAGAGTTAGTGCACATTACATGTTTGATATATGGTACCTACTTTTTGAGTGTATTTTATCATAGTGTTTTATATAAGAATGTTCCAGTTGAAACAACTTTGACTCTTACCTTTCTTCAATGATGCCTGTGTGTTTGTTGGTTTATGTGTACAACGGTGTATTATATTAGATCTATTTATTTAGTAGTTTTAGAAATGAAAATAATCCATAGAGCATATATTTATTATTTGGTCCTAAAGTTTCTGTAGGTACACTAAAGCATTACCCATACATATTTAGATTTTGAAATCTATTATTTTGAGAAATTAGTCCGTATATTCTTTATGACTATCAAATAGCCAAATTATTAATCATAACTTATAAAGGAAAGCAGATAAAAAGAACTATATCTGATTTTGTTCTTATCCATTCTCCTAAAGGATATGGAAATAGAAGACAAGACAATAAATCCTCTTGCTCATTATATTGTACCCTTTGCCCCTTTCATTTGTGTTTTATTTTGCTACAGTGGATTGTCTAGTGAGATGGCCTCATATACCAGAGTAGTTCAAGCATTCAAATGTACCCCTCAAGGAACAATACAAATATATGAAAACTTTTATTAAAGTAAAAGACAGCTTCTGCTTTGAAAACATGCTAAACATTTTTTAACGAGAGTGAAAATGTCAAAGGTGAATGTTAAATTCAGCCAGATGTTGACCTTAACTGTGAATTTAAATCTTTATAAAAATAGTATCCATGCTAGAAACTGCTTTCACTGGTTCTCAAGGCTATTGAAAAATTTTTTGCTTGAATTTTCTGGATATATTTCATATCATGGTTAGAATATTCACGAAAAATATTTTAATATTTTTATATGCCAATGTTAATTCAGCATAACACTTATCTGCTTTATACTTCTTTGTATTGGTGTTTCCTACTTGGAACCACCAAGTAATTATTTGGAAAGTCCATTGCTGGAAAGTACATATCATTTTCTAATTAGATCAAAACTTGGACATAAAAGCAAGAGTCTGCTGACAAACCACCCTAGTTTGGTTTTTAACTTCATAGTGTCACTAAAATTGCTTCTATCATTACATTGCATTAAGTGGAGATGAGGTCATTAGGGTAAGCTGTAATTTGAGAAGAGGAAATTTGGATAGACAGACACACAGGCAAGACCCCGGGAACAACAGGGAGACCTATAGGCCAAGGAGAGTGGTCTGAGAAAATAATCATACTTGACCACTTGATTTTGGATTTCTAGCCTCCAGAATTATGAGAAAATAAATTTCTGTTATTTAAGCCACCCAGTCTGTGGTACTTTGTTGCAACAGTTCTTGCAAAGTAACACAGTAAACACATGAAGATCTTTGGCTGGGCACAGTGGCACACACCTGTAATCCTAACAGCTCAAGAGGCTAAAGCAGGAGGATCATAAGTTCAAAGCTAGTCTCAGCAAAAGTGAGGCACTAAGCAACTCAGTGAGATCCTGTCTCTAAATAAAATACAAAATAGGGCTGGAGATGTGGCTCAGAGTTGGAGTGATCCTGAGTTCAATCCCTGATACTCAAAAAAAAAAAAAAAAAAAAAAGAAAGAAAGAAAGAAAACAACAAAAAACAAAATCTTCAGCCCCCATAGTTCTTCCTTCTTTTCTTTTGCTTTTGGAAATGTAAAAAGTATTCTTGTTCACACTTTAAAATTTTTAAAAACACTCTTAGGCCAGATTTGGCCCAGTTTGCTAATTCTCAAAAGGTATTCCAAAGCCTTCCAAAGTTTAACTTAAAGTCCTAAATTTCATTTAATTGAACAAGATATCAACTCTGCAGATGGCAGCACTGATTTTGAGTCTCAAATATAGAACTTGATCTGTTACTTCTAGAAAAACCCCTCCAAATGCCTATATTTGATGTGAATATCTATGAGGATATTTTAATTTCATTGCTAATGGACACTTAGGTTTCAATGTTAAAATGGCATAAGAGAAAATTTGTAACACAATTGCAGTTTGCTCTTGGGCTGAGTACATTCTTTGCAATAAAGAACATTCAAAGCACTTACCATGTGTTTTCTAATAACTACCAACAACCTTACAAAGTAGTTGATATTGTAATCATTTTCCTGATATGGAAATAAAGGCACAGGACATAAAGCAACTGACTACTGTTTACTTAGCATAAGTAGCTATGTTGTTAGCCAGGACTGGATTCAGACAGAATCTTTGGCTACAATCTGGCATTTAACCACTATTGCACAAGAGCACTCAAGCCACAGGAGGATTTTATGTTTACTAGGAGAACAGCTGTGAAAATGCGGGAAAAAAACAAATATTGAGTGGCAATTTAGGGGAAAGAGAGGGAAAAATTACATGGTGTTCTTTAATCCCACATTCTATGTTATTACATTAGGTGTTTTTTTCCTCTAGGATTTTTTTTTTTTGTACTGTGAATTGAATCTAGGGGTGTTTTATCACTGAGCTATATACCCCCATCACTTTTCTTTTCTATTCTTCATTTTATTATTTTGCACCACAGATTAAACCAAGGGTGCTTAACCATTGAGGAACATTCCCAGCCTTTTAAATTTTTATTTTATTTTATTTTTTATTTTTAAGACAGGATCTCACTAAGTTGCTTAGGGTCTCCCTAAATTGTTGAGGTTCACTTGCCACCCTCCTGCCTCATTCTCCACAGTCACTGGGATTACAGGAATGTGTCACTGTGCCTTGCTCTACTTTTTATTTTTTATGTTGAGACAGACTCTCACTGAAATGCTGAGGCTGGTCTCAAACTTGTGATCCTTCTGCCTCAGCCTCCCAAGTTGGGATTACAAGTATGTGTCAACACGCCCGGAAGGGTGTGACATTTTATTCAGACTTTTTTCTCAAAATATTATACAACAAATGAGTATGGATAAAGAAGTTAGTTTTATCACAGAAAATCTAAAGAAAAATATAATATGGTTTTAAAAGTCACAGGAATTGTATTTTTAATTTTGCATATAAACTTTAATACTAAATTTAAAATTTCATTTTAAATGGAGAAATGATAAGTGAACTAATTGAACAAGTAGTCATGGATACTCTATTATTTCTAATCATTTTAACAGCATCAACAGGGAAGGTACTGGAATGTTTCTGTGAAAGGACAGGTTTAAGGAAAACTTTGCCAGGTGGCAATTCTGCTATAATTCTAAGAAGCATATGATAGTGTGTGAATTCCTGGGTTGTCCTTTTTAAGTTCAGTGATATATCTGATGTGTTGTTAGTATTTTTTGTTGAACTGAGTCATATTTTCTAGCCAAATTTGAATTTGGCACAGCATCTTTGAAAAGAAAAGTAGGCCAACACCTGCATGTGCTGTAAGTGCAGTTGACCTACTTCATGAATAATTCTTATGCTGCCTCATTTGCACAGTAGAATCCATGTCAGAATCCCAATCTAATATAAGAAATAAAGTCATAATTAAACAGAATACTGTTTCCAAGAGCTTTGGCTCATACCAGTAATCCCAGTGACTTGGGAGGCTGAGAAAGGAGGATGGCAACTTTGAGGCCAACCTCAGCAACTTAGCAAGACTGTCTCAAAAAAAAAAAAAAAAAGATGGGGATGTAGCTCAGTAATAAAGTGCCCCAGGGATCAAACCCAGTTAAGGGGGGGGGGGAGAAGAAGAAGAAGAAGAAGAAGAAGAAGAAAAAGAAGAAAGAAAGTAAATTAGTTGTCAATCAAACCTATCATTGTAAATAACCAGTAGCCATCTTTTAATTATAATTTCTATTATAAAGTTAAAAATATATACTTATCCATATGAAGAACTTTAACAAAACACTAATATTGTTTGGGAACACTTGAACAGTACTCTCTACATTCATGAGGCAAAATTAATAACAAACTATTCCATTGTTATAGAAGAACTCTTCTAAAGTATCTCCATCAATACATTTTCTCATTGCATAAATGTAGATATAAACAACGATGGATATGTATGGAAATCAGCCTTGTAATTCCTCTTAATTTTATCTACTAATGTTCTTTGGGTTCAGAAAACCAAATAAAATTAGTCAACTTTTTGATAGGTTGCTGTTGAAATTTACCTTAAGTTATTTGCAAGCTCTGTAATGTAAGACACAAGTCAGAATTCAGAAAAGAAAATAATCAATTTTTTTTCTCTAGGATGAGCAATAACAATTATGAATCAAACAAAAGAACAAAAACACTTGTGCCTCCAAAACATTATTAGTGTCAGAACAATTATTGTAGACCTTGGTCTTTTTGCTGTGGGTCACTGAAATAACTTTTAAGTTATAAATGCACATGAGTTTTTTTTAACTAAAAAAGAGAAAGAGAGAGAGAGAGAGACAGAGGAAAGGAAAATGCAATGCTACTGTGAATGAATGAAAACTTAAAGTGTGAATGGACAGATATTCGACTTTAAATTTTTAAAAACTTTTGACTTACATTTAACTGTTGAGTTATTTGAAACAGTTATTTCCCTTCAAAATTATATATTTTCCTTCAAAATTATAATGCTATCAATCAGATCATAAAACTTAACCAATTTTTAGAAGTATGGAAGGCTCTATGGACTATATAATTATATACATATGAAAATTATTTAATGAGTATTTTATCTAATAATAATGTAGCAATTGGTTCTTTTCAGTGATATGTGGACACAACTCAACCATTCAAAACTTTAAACAATTTCTCATATTTTAAAACTACCATTGGACATCATATCTAATATTCTTTCATTTTAATAAAAACTAAAAATTGGAATTTGTGTTTGGTTATGAGGTTACTTTTGATGGAACATAAAAGGCAATATTTTCCTTTTTGATTTTAGTATAGTGTATGTGTGTATATAATGCATACTTCATTCTTCAACTTTGTTGCGATAAAACTTATATGTCATAAAATTAATCAACTTTAAGTACATAGCTTAAAAGTTTTTAGAAATTTGTACTATTGCTATAATCCAAATTCAGAACGTTTTCTTCAGTCTCAAAAGAAACTATGTGTCTATGTATAGTTATTTCCATTTCTCACCCAGGACAGCAACCCAAGGCAATCTGAAAACTAAGCCACTTTCTGCCTCTATGTATTCGCCTTTCTAAACATTCATACTATAGGGCCATGTCATATGCAGTCTTTTGTTTTTGAGATTCATCAGCCCCTTTTCATTGCAGTAGCATCTTATTTCTTGGATATACCAGATATTTATCTACTAACCAGTTCATATACAAATAGATGGTTTCTGTAGTGACTTTTTATAGTGGTTCACTCTTAATAAAAAAAAGGATGGTTGTACTTAGATCTCTCTACTCACAGCATAATCATGTGTTTGGAAACTAATGTTCAAAATAATTTACACTGTATTGAGATTTTCAAAGTTCCTTTCTTAAAAGCTAAGGTTAAAACAAATGAATTTTTAAAATTTATTATGGAGGTATATTAAGATGATTAATAACTATATATTCTAGCCTGATAAGCTTAGGTTCTTTATTTAAAATATAATTTATATTATTTTAAATATTTCAAAATATAAATATTATGTTATATAGGCTATTTAAAATTCTTTATTATTGTGTTTACTGAATTCCTATTAAATATGGAAAAACTATCCTCTCAAAATATTTGATGTGTTCTGAGTAGATATTATGAAAATATAAAATCTATAGATAAGTGATTTCACTCTTTTGTTTGTAACAGATTTTCCAGATAAAGTGGATTTCTCAATTTCTGGAAATTTTCTACATTTAATTTTGTCCATTGTCGTATAACTTACTGGGTGAGAGCTAGATGGACTTTTTAGTTTTGATCTTTAGATACTGTTAATGAAAACATTTTGTGTATTCACTCAAAATCATGTAGATAACTGAGAAAACGTATAAATTCACTTACTTATTAATAGAGTTTCTGCTATTTCTTAAATTTGCTGATAGCCCAGACAGCATCTAAACTCCTCTTCAAGGATTTTACTCCATGACAATCTTTCTATTTATTCATTTACTTTTGATCAATTGACATGCTGCCTTTATACATATTTTGATTTTGCATTAGTCAACTTGGAAATGAAATGAAGCTTATTTGGATTTTAAGTAGATTTTTTTTTTCTGTCACACATGATATATATAAAATATCAAATTTAAAATACACCCTAATGCTTTCTCTATTTGTTTAAACATAAGAAATACTTAGTGTTCAAAGAATCCTTTCTTTTGTTCATCTCTTAAGTGTACATTACTCAGTTTAATTCTTTGCCTTTTCTATTTTTGCTCTATATTTGCTCAGTCTGGGTGATTTCATTCACTGTCCCATATTCAACTCTGTCTAAATCTGTAACCCTAGTCATGACTTCTTCCCTTTGATTCTGAGCTGGTAATTAAATGTTCAAGATTTAATAGAAATTTTGTATATTAAAGAAAGACTATTAAGAAAAACATTCAGGAAAGTTTAAAAGAAAGAAGAGTGTCTAATTCCTTTTTTTTTTTTTTTGGAGAGAGAGAGAGAATACTGTTTGCCATTTCATAACTTTGTGGACCATGTACATTGTTGCCCCAGGAACAAAGAGATTTTGCATTCTAATTAAATGCACTGTCTCCCATCATTATTCTCAAGGATGCTGTAAAACCAAACTTTTTGCTGCTAACATTTCCCACTTTCTACTTGGTACAAATGAAATTATTTTAGGTAGGTATTTCATATTAAATCATTTTGGCAATAAAAGTTGCAATTTCTTCACTATTCTTTTCTATAAAAATATTTTTATATTGACCATATAAATAATATCATTGAATTTGCTATGTAATACAATAAAAACAACTTTTCTAAAACATTTAAGTACAGTAATTTTTTCATTATCTTAGAATTCCGGGTGTTAATCGTCAAAATAACTAGAGCTGCTTGACTTGGTTTGAATCAATCTTTTTTTTAAGAGAAATCATTTTATTTATTTATTTTTTTTGTCATTTTAGGGGAAAAAAAAAAACATACATAGTCTAAAATCAAAAAGCCAGAAACTTAGCAGTTTACTTGTGAAGATTTGACAAAACATCCCCCATGCATACTTTATTTCAATTTATCTGTCACTTTGTTTTTCTTATTCTATTCCTTTGGTTTTCCTTTCTTTCATTAAATTATTTATAGAAGTTGTATTGTTATTGATTTTGTTTGCCTATATTTTTACAAATTTAAATATCTTAAACCAATAATTTGCAAGAAAGCTGTGTTAGTGAATGACCAGAGCTATGCCCCAGACTAGGCAGAAATTTCCTTATTACCCAAGATTTTCATTGATAGATTGGGTGCTGGTAAATGGAGCCAGGGCTTCCGGCATGTTAAACCTCTTCTCTAGTATGCATTACATTCCAAGCCTCCAGACCCGTGATTTTGAATGTGAGTGAAGTTAGCCTGTATGAAAATAAATGGCTTTAAGATTTTTTAGGATGCAAAGTTACTCCAGTTTACATATCTATAGAGACAACTTTTGCAAACATACATTTTCCATGTGATTTATTATTTGGAAATCCCTTGCTTGCTTTCTATGATCAAGCTGTTCCTGAGTATTTCTTTTCTCTAATTCATGTCTCCATTCCTACTTTAACAAACAAGATTTAGACCACATCTAAATATATGGCCTCATATTTGAGAAGGTGTCTTGATGGCATCTTGTGAAATTCCTAGACTTGTACATTTTTTTTTTTTGATATCTGCTTCATACACTCTTCTTTCTTCTTCACTGTATTTTTTATTTGGGGTTTCAGCTTTCACTTGGTTTTATCTAAAGTAGAACTTTGTGCTCTCAATTTCCTATCCTTCCATTGCTTTGAACCATTTTTTTTTTTTTTAGAGAGAAAGAGAGAGAGAGAAAGAAAAATTCCAACTTTATTCTTCTGTATTCAGAAGAAATTCTTTAATCTCATATTTTAAAACTATATATCTGGTTGGTCTACCTCTACTCAACATTTTCTAATAATTGCTTATGTTTTAATCAACAAGACAAAGTCCTTAAGGTGGTCCCCAATGTCCATAATTGGACCCAGATTCCAAATATGCTTTTACCTTCTCTCTTCCTCTCCTCCCTACAGCTCTACTCCTGCAGTCTCTTCTGCTATCAGCAATTATGCCAATATCCCCTTGCTGACCTTGATGTTTCCTCTCCTGTCATTTGTTCTTGCTTTCCTCTGTGAATAGAATCTTTTATCTTATTTCTGGACTGCACTTTCATTTAGTTTAGTTCCCATCCTAAAAATCTCTTCCTCTGAGAATCATTCACAGACAATTTATTGTAAATATCCCTTTACTCCCCTGTACATTTTCTTTATGAGTTACAACTCTAATATTAGAATGTTTTATTTTCTTTTGTGTGTTTTTTCTTTTTTTTATGGGTACCCCCACTAGATCTATGAGGACTGTGATTGCTTCCATTTTGTCAATGTTTAATATCCACATCTAGAAAAGTATCAGGCATTTTATATAATGATTGTAATGATTGTGTTTATAAAAAACATAAATTGCAAATGCCTAGGGTAACCCTATATCCAGTTTTCTAGAGTTTACTTTTGCAATACTTATGTAATAATTAATAGTATCATCTTTCACTGGTTATCTCAGTTTGGACAATAAAAGGACATCACACCCCTACCACCAATATCACTTGAAGTTGCCCCCAAAATTGAGATCCAATGTCCATAATAATCGTGTTATTGTTATATATTTTGATGAACATTAGTAGTTAATGAATTTTTAGTTGTATGCTTACATATGTTGCAGCAGGAATCATGTGGCGATTTCTCCAGTCTGAACAGCTTATATTTTATTATACTCTCCAAATGGTTTAAACAAGTTTGTCTTTTCTTCCAATCCATTTATCTAGTTTTCCTGTTAGCTGTCTGACTTGAATATTCATTCAAATTGTTAGGATTTAATTTTGAGGCATACTTTTCCATAGGTTTTATTGGAATGATTGTTATCCAGTCAAAAATAAAAAACCCTCTACCTTCAATTATTGGACATTTTCTTTATATGTCTTCTCTGACATGAATTTAAAACAAACCCTTATTAAATATAGCCCAGAGCCACACTATCATTTCAAATGGCATTATAACCTTCCTTCAAACTTTCTGACTCTGATCTATTCCAAATTTAATTAATATTGCTTTTCTTCTCTCCTCCTCCTCCTTCTCCTTCTTCTCCTTTTTAATTTTGGCATGGAGGACAATATTAAATCTGGGGGTTCACACATGCAATGGACATACCACTGAGTTACATTCCCAGCCCTGTTCATTTTTTTATTTAGAGACAGGGTCTCTCTAAATTGCCCAGTAAGGCCTTGAACTTGTGATCTTCTGCCTCACCCTCTTGAGTAGTTGGCATATGCCTGACTTCATATTGCTTTTCTATCCATATGATACTTAGATATACCTAGAATGGCTATTTTTTTCCTCACATTTCTGCAAAGATTCTATTTTTTTTTAAAGCACAACTCAACTGATGTTTCTTCAGTTAGGCGTCTTAGAGCCCTCTCTGTCACAAAGTTATTTTCTTCTCCTGAGGGGCTTCTTTTATTCATTTATTTTGATACTAGTCTTCTAAAATCCATTTCAAAGGCTCCATCATAACGTACCAGGTCTCTAGCACTCTGATCTGAAGTTGCATAATATCCTTTGCCCTTAGACACGAATGACATTTCAATAGCTTGGTGTTTTGTATCTTTTGCTGCATACCATCTCTTTCTAATTAACCTGTTTTGTTTATGAACACCCTTTCTTATAGATGATTCTTTCTTTCATCTTACTAAAATTACATGCATACTTCCAGATCTTTTCAAATATGACAGACTGCATCAAATTCCCAAAATATTTCTAGCCCTTCAAATAGTACATATTTTTTACTTTACTTTTCTTCTGTTATTAAACTTTGTATTCTGCTAATGCTATTTATTATATTGTTATCTTCCTCAGGAAGATCTCCCCTGTTGACTCAGGTTAATTCAGTTACAACATGTTTATTTTTGTTCACCACTGTTTTTACAATTCATCATTATGGCTGTTTTTGCTATTGTATTTGTCTTCTCTTTCGATTATAAGGTATAACTGGCTAATTATTGTGTTTAAAAAAGGGTCTAAAAGTATTAAATGCTGAATAATTATTTTTATTGTTTAAAATAAATGTATTAGCTTATTATAGTTAAACCTCTTTATTTTGGAAATGTGTTTTATAGGTAACTTTTTGTAACTTCTGTAGGATTGGCATATATTGGTCTCAATAAATATATATGTAATTAAAAATTAGATTAAAATATAAAGAAAAATGAAGTGCTAGAAAATTCTCCAGTAATAAAGATCCAGCAGCTTAACGTTACTTCAAATTATTAAGCAAACATAAAAAATAACAGGACCAGTGGGAAGAGTTTATCTCACTATGCTTATTTGCCATAGCTTTGACCTATATACAAGAATTATAGTAAAGGCATTCGAAGGCTATTATGAATATATTATAAAGAACTACACTGTACTTATATTTCTATAAGTAAGGTAGAACTTTAACTAGAAAGTTAATAAAGAGAAATTTTGGCTAAAGGATCCACTAATACTTATACTATTTACTTATCCAATTTAATTATTCTTTATGTTTCTTATTAATTAATTCTTCATATTTTTTAGATTTAGTTGTTAAGATCTCCTCAGTACAGAGTGGCTTCACCTCAGAGAAGTCCAAGAGAATCCTTGGAACCTTCAAATATGTCTCACATCCATTATATAAGTTGAATATTTATCATTTTATTATTTATATATTCAAATTTTTTTTATTTTGTTGGTAAAAAATCATTTAAATCAAGAAAAATTTAATTCTAGATCTTTGATTCATTTTGAGATCATTCTTCTTGCTTAGGGTTGCTTTTACTATTCTGGGTCTCTTATCCTTCCAAATGAATTTTTTAACTCTTTATAGTTCTGCAAAGAATGTCATTGATATTTTGATAAGGACTGCATTGGATTTGTAGATTGCTTTTTCTAGTGTAGCCCTTTTGATAATATTAACTTTGACTATTCAAGAGAACAGGATAGACCTATTCATTTTGCATAATGAAAATGTTACACCCTTTGACTAGTACCTTCACAATTTTCCACACCAAACCCCTGGCAATGATTAGTTCACACTTAAATTCTATGAACTTAGCTATTTAATTTCATATAAGTACACTTATATGCACTATAAAGTACCTACAGATAAAATAATAGATGTAAGTACTCATGAGTACTAAAATGCGACCTCTGTCTTTGAGCAAATGACTTATTTCACTTAGCATAAAGTACTACAGGTTCATCCATGTTACTACATTTGTAGATTTCCTTATTTTTGAGAGGCTGAAGAATATTCCAATGCATTTATATATCACATTACTCACTCATCTTTTGATAAACATTTATTTTTTCCACTTCTTGTCTGTTGAGAATGGTGCTTAAATGAATGTAGGAATGAATATATCTCTTCCAGTCCAAATTTAATGGTTTGGATAAAATCCCAGAAATGGGAATGTTGGATCATATGATAGTTATATTTTTATTTTTTTGCAAAGCCTGTATAGTGTTTATCTGTAGCAGCTACATTTTATTTGACAATAGTGTTTGTAGGTTCCAACTTCTCCACAACCTTGCCAACACTTAGCATTTTATTTAATAGTAGCCACCTCGAATGATATGAACTGATTTGTCATAATAGTTTTGATTTGCATTTTCCCAAGGAGTACTAACTTTGAGCATTTGTTTATAAAACATTGACCTAGACTTTTTTGTATTCACTGAAGAAATGTTTATTCAATTTCTTAGCCACCTTTTAATATGGGTTTTAGTTTTGCTGCTATTTAGTTGTAGGAGTTGCATGTGTATTTTGAAAATATCTCCTTATCAGATATGGTTTGCAAATATTTTCTCCAATTCTAAAGGTTGACTTTTTCATTTAGAATTTGATTGTTTCCTTTGCTAAAAGGAAGAATTTCTGTTTAATGCAGTCTTTCTTGTTTATAGGCATATCTTGTAGATGTTGTAAGTTTAGCCCTATATCACACCAATGAAGTAAATATGGCAATAAAGATAGTGACGTGATATTTTTAAGGTTTCCTGGTGAATGTAAAAATTATATTCTACTATCATGTATAACTAATAAGAATAAATTAAAAATAATAAAAATGAAAAAATATATTTACACTGTATCATAGTCTATTGACTTTGAATAGCATTGTGTCTGAAAAAAATGGATATACATAACTTTATTATGAAATACTTTGTTTCTAACAATGCTAATAAGTATCTGATTTTTCAGCAATATGTAGTCTTTTTGTTGGTGGAGGGTTTTACCTTAATGGCTACTAACTGATCATGGCAGTAGTTGCTGAACATTGGGGTCTCAGTGGCAATTTTAAAATAAAGACAATGAAGTTTGCAGCACTGATTGACTTCCATTCATAAGGAAATTATCCATAGCATATGAAACACTTTAATAGTATTTTACCCAGAGTAGAACATCTTTCAAAATTTGAGTCAATTCAAATACAAAACCTGCCACTGCTTTATTAACTGAATTTACATAAAATTGTAAATCATTTGTTATTTCAAAAATGTTCATAGTATCTTTACCAAAAATGGATTGTATCTCAGAAAACTATTTTCTTTGGTGTCCTTAGGATGCAACTTCTCATCCATTAAAAAGTTTTTACTTTTCTTAGATGCATCAGAGTATCTGTGTATGGCATCTATGTCCTTATGCATTGTGTTTCCTATTAATACTTAAAAGTCAGCATTTCTTTGTGACCCATGAACTACAGAATAGTTGTTGTGTTAGCAAGCATAAAACATTAATCTCATTTTACATCTCCATCAGAGATTTAAAGTATCAGGTGGATTGTGAGTAAGTAGTAATATTTTGATAGAATTTTTTTTTATTTTCTAAGAAGTTGTTCTCAACAGTAGGCTTAAAATATTTAGTAAGCCATTCAGTAAACAAAAAAACCTCTATTTTTTTCTAATTATTTATAACAGGCAGAATAGATGTAATATAATTCTTAAAGATCCTGGCGCTAGGGTTTTTGGAGTGGTTTATGACTATTGACTTCATCTTAAATTATCATCTGTAATAGTCCCTGTTCTTTGAATTTTGAAGCCAGGCATCAACATGTTCTCTGTAGTGGTGAAAATCCTGGATGGCATCTTTTTCCAATATATGAATATTGCATCTGCATTGAAAATCTGTATTTTAGTGGGGCCACTGTCATCAAGTGTTATATCTTCCAATTACTTGCTGCAGCTTCTACATAAGCACCTGCTGCTTCATCTTGCATTTGCACTTATATATAAAACTTTATACACACATATATGTATAATATGTATACACATACACACACACACACACACACACACACACACACACACACATAAAGGCTTCTTAAACCTCATGAACCAACCTCTACTGTATTAAAACTTTTCTTCCACAGCTTCCTCACATCTCTCAGGCACTGTAGAATTGAAAAGAGAGATTTACTCTAGATTGGATTTTAGTTTTAGGAAACATCATGGCTGGTTTAATCTATCCATACCACTCAAACTTTCTCCTTAACAGCAATAAGGCTGTTCTCTATTCTGATGGTTTCTGTGTTCACTAGGATAGTACTTTCAACTGACTTTAAGAACTTTTCCTTTGTAGTCACAACTTGGTTGCTTGGTGCAAAAGGCCATTCAGCCTATCTCAAGATTCAATGTGTCTTTCTCAATAGTCTCAATTTTTCCAGATTTTGATTAAAATGAGAGATTTGTAAATCTTTCTTTCACTTGAACACATAGAGTCCATTATAGGGTTATTTATTGGCCCACTTTCAATATTACTAAGTCTCATGGAATAGGGAGGAAGAAGAAGGAGAAACACAGGGGAATAGCCAGGTCCAGGTCAGTCTGAACACACATTTATCACTAAAGGTCTCCATCTCTAATTGATTTGTGTGGCACCCATGAGAGCTTCAATAGTAAAGCCAAAGATCACTGATTACATAACAGATGTTTTAATGATAAAAATTTTTGAAATATTTGGAGAATTTCTGACAAATTGCACAGGTATATGAAGTGAGTGCATGCTATTAGAAAAATAGCTCAGATAGACTTGCTGGACACAGAATGGCAATGAACATTCAATTTGTAGAAAAGGCAGTTATTTGCAAAGTACAATAAAGCAAAAGACATTAGAACAAGATATGACTTTTTTAAAAAATTTTATTGCCTCTGTTTTTAATGTTGTACTTATGGAATCATTGCTCAGTCCAATATTATAATGCTTTCCCCTTATTTTTTTCCTGTAGTCTTATAGTTTCAGACTTTACAGTTAAATCTTCAACTCCTTTTAAGTTGATTTTATTTTTTTAGAAATATTGTATGTTCTTTCATTACTTAAAATTATGCATTATTATTGCACATAATACTGGAATTCATTATGATATATTTGTACATGCACATAAGATACTTTGATCAATTACATTCTCCATTACTGCTCATTTCCCTTTTGACTTAGTTTTTCTGTAAAGCATAAGATACGGATCTGATTGAATTCTTTCACATGTGAATATCCAATTGTCCTGATACCATTTGTAGAAGACTATCCTTTCTTCATGTATACTCTTTAAAAGGTTGTAAATTGCAAGTACATGAGTAGATGTATGTCTGTGCTCTCTTCTACTCCATTGATCTGTATATCTAAGCTAGGACTATATGGTTTTGATTATTGCAGCATTGTAATGTCTTGAAATCAGGAATTTGATATCTCCAACTTATCTTAATCAAAGTTGATTTGAGTTTTCATAGTTTTGTGGTCCCATATGAAATATAGATTTTTTTTCCTATCACTGTAAAAAATGCCATTGGGAATTTTATAGGATAACAGTGACTCTGTAGATTGACTTGGGAGGAGAAACATTCAAATAATATAATCTTTTAATCCATGAACATAGTAGTCTTTCAATTGGCTTGTATATTTTTAAATTTCTTTTATTAATGGATTTTAGTGTTCAATATATAAGCATTTGGCTCCAAATTTTTTTCTTGTAACTATTCTTAATGGGGTATCTCTTTTAGATAATTTGCCATTTGGGTACACAAATTGATTTTAGATGCTGTTTTCTATATGCTGCTTTACTTAATTTATTTATTAGCTTTAGCAGGTTTGGGGGATTCCATTAGGATGTATTAATATATAAGATTACAGTGTCTGCTTTCTTTCTGGCTTGGATGGCTTGAATTTTTTTTTTTCTTTTTCTTCCTTGCCTAAATGCTCTGGCTAGGACTTCCAGTATTATGTTGAATAGAAGTGGCAAAATTGGAACATCTTTTTTTTAATTCATCAATTGAGAGAAAAATTCTTCAATTTTTCAGTTGTGAATGTTAGCTGTGGACTTTTTAGATATGGCATTTATAGTTTTGAGATAAATTTCTTATATACGGAATTTGTTGAATTTTTAGGATGAAAGAATATTGTATCTTCTCAAATGCTTTTCCTGTATCTATTTGGATGGTTTTATGATTTTTATATTTTCTTCTGTTAATGTGTTATATCAAATAAATTTATTTCCATATGTGGAACCATCTGGAATCCTAGAATAAGTCCCACTTACCCATAATATATGGTCCTTTTAATGTATTTTAATGTTTGATTTGCTAGTATTTTGTCAAATATTGTTGTATCTTTATTTATCAGGGTTATTGGCCTACAGTTTAATCACAGTGTCTTTGTTTGGCTTTAGTATCAAGGTAATGCCAGCTTCATGAAGTTAGAAAAGTTTATATCTAGTCCAATTTTTGAAAGAATTTGAGAAGAATTGGCTTTAATTCTTCTGTAAATGTTTGGCAAAATATTTCGAGTGAAGCCATCTGGTTCTGGGCTTTTCTTTGTTTGTAGAATTTTGATTATCAATTCAATCTCTATTCCAGTTGTAGGTCTATTCACAATTTTTATTTTTTATGATTTTTGCCTCAGTAGGATATACATTTCTGGGAATACATCCATTTCTACTAGGTTATCCAGTTTGTTGGCATGTAATTTTTCATAATGTCTTTTATAGTACTTTTTGTTTTATCAATTATAGCATTTCCTTTTTAAATTATACATTTTTTTTTGAGTTTTCTCTCTCTCTCTTTTCTTTTTTTTACAAGGGAACTATCAATTTGGTTTATCTGTTCAAAACACCAATTCTGTTTCATTAATGGGTTTTGACTATCCTTTATTTTTATTTGTGCTTTGATATTTATTTTTCCTTTCATCTGCTAAATTTAGGCTTAATTAGGTCTTTTTTTAATTTATAGAGACATTAAACAAGGTTGTTTATTTGTTGTTTCTTTTTTAAAAAATATTTTTTAATTGTTGTTGGACACAGTACTTTTATTTTATTTATTTATTTTTATGTGGTGCTGAGGATCAAAACCAGGGCCTTGCATGTGCTAGGCAAGCGCTCTACCACTGAGCCACCACCCCAGCCCATGTTTCTTATTTTTAACAGAGAAATTTACCTCAATGAAAATCCCTCAGTACTCCTTTTGTGTATGGCATTAGTATTTCTACATTGTGGTTTTGTTCTCATTTGTCTCGAACTATTACCTAATTTCCTTTTTATTTTCCTTTGACCTAATGATTGTTTAAGTATGTTTTGTTTAATTCCTACACATATGGGAATTTTTCATTTCTCCTTTTGCTATTCTTTTATAGTCAGAAATGACCTGGTATGATTTTGTCTTCCTCAATTTATTCATGTTGGTTTTGTGACCTGTGGTGACTAATTATGGTGAGAATGTATGTTCTGCTGCTGTGGGCAGTGTGCTCTATGTACCTGTGAGTTCTATTCAGTGTACAGTGTTGTTCAAGTCATTTGCTCCTTGATTTTCTTAAAGTCAAGAAACTTGGATGCTATACTCATAATTGAGAATGTGCTATTGAATTAGTCCACTTTTGTTGTATTGTCATCCATTTTCCCTTCAATTTTTTTAAATATTTGCTGCATATATTTGTGTATTCTTATGTTGAACGCATATATATTTAAGACATTTTATCTTTGGGACCAAACTTATCATTATATTTACTAATTCTTTTCTATCTTTTGACTCTTTCTAAATTAAAGTCTATTTTGTCGTTATAATTATAACCACCTCTGTTCTCTTGCTTATTATTTACATAATTTTGAGTCTATGTGTTTGCTTAAATCTAAACCGAGTTTCTTATGGCTAAGGTATAATTCAATTTTTTAAAAAGTCATTCAGCCAATAAGTATCTGGTGATTTTAATTTATTCCACATATATTTAAATTAATCAACAATAGAGATTACTATTGCCATTTTGTTAATGATTTCTCTTCATCTTATAGTTTCTTTGTCATTCTACCTTACTATCTTCCTGATTTGTTGATATTTTGCTGATAAGCTTTGACTTCATTTTATTTTTCATTTCTGTGACTTCTATAGGTATTCTTTTTTAATATGTGTGGCTCACTTGTGTTTTCAAAATCTATCTTAATAGATTTAAATATCCAGTGAACCAAATTCTTAATGAAATTCCAATTCTTGCATTTTTGAAAACAGGCAGATGATCTAACCTATAACTAAGTCTGTTCAATGTATTTTTAAAAGGTTACTTTTACTTTATCCTCAATGATAGCTCCATTTTCCCCCTTTATTTATCTTGTACTCTAAGTATTCTTACAGTTGTTGGAGCCACATAACTGCATAATGATGATTTTCAAGGTCTCTGAGGGTCTCTGAGGGTTGACATTCTGTTTATACTTTTTTACCAACTGCAAATTGTTTAATGTGTTATACACATGCTAATTCTCTAATGACTAAGTTAAAAAATGATATTTCTTATTTATTTAAACTTAACTTTATTTATGATTTACTGGACAGAATATATACTTTAAAAAAAAACAAGTCATCTAGTATAGGCTGGAAAATGTTTCATGATTCTTATCACTAATGAAGTGATGCTCTAAGAAAATTAAGTATATTTCACCACTGGATTCTTTCAATGTTTTCATTCATTACATCAAATATTGTAGAGTTTCATTTAATGTGTTATAGATGGGAAGTAGGAAACATTTATAATAACTTCTTAGACATAATCAGCAAAATAATTCTACTGTAAACTAATATTACACTGTTCAGCATGATTTATCTGTTTTCTCAGATATTTCCTTCACATTCAACCTGAAAAACCACATTAACAAATTTAAGATATTGTAAGTATATGTATCTTCTCATTAATCCATCTATAGTGGAATTCATGTGAAATGTTTGCATTGATTTATTTTTAAATGCTTTGAAAAGTTGAACTTGGAATGTCATTTTAACACTTTTGTAAAATACTTTTAAATAACTGTTGCACATGGTTAATTATTAGGGCTGTTCATACATACTGTGGTTCTTCTTCAAGGCAGGTGATTACTTTGAACTTATTGCCACTTAATGATAGACATCACTACTAGATTCTCTTTGGACATTGAGATCAGATATGAAGTTTTATATATCTGCTGATAGTGGCAGGGACCTGTTGACAGTGTCAAATTCTAATCTTCTCTTTTCTTGTTGGAGAAACCCCATGTGTGTACATTGTATCTCTGTCATACCAAATCCCAGAATTAGGGTCTTCCTCCCAACTCATAGTGGACATATAACACAAAATAATTGTTGAAATGTTGAGCCACATTTTATTTTGTTTGTTTTGGAAATATAACTTTTCCCACTATAACAAGAACAAAAAAAATCCTTCCTGTGGTTAAGATTTACTATGAAAAGTTTTCTAGATTAAGTTAAGATTAAAATCCTCTTCATATTTCCTAGCAGTTTCTTTTCTGAATTGCAGATAAAACTTTAAAACAGAAAACAACAAAAAAAAATTCCCTCAGGTGTTTCTGTACCACATGACAAATTATCCCATTATATTCTAATCATCATAACCCCAAAATTATGCTCAAATATTTTAGATATTTCTGATTATCAATTTTTTGTGAAGAGCTTTACTTAATTATTATATTTTTTAAACACTTTACTAAAACATTATTCTTCATATTGGAAAACTATACATTTTGTTATGTGTAAACTAACCCCTTAATTTCTAAGCCTCAATAGTGAACATTTAACTGATTTTCACTATTGATTAAGAAGAATATTGATGAAGATATTATGCATCTGAGTTAGTTATTTATATTTTAAATCTGAGTTAGTTCTACAAGGTGTTTCATGAAAAAAGGGATGTATTGTGAAATACACACACACACTCATAAACTGACTTCTAAAGGTTGGTTTAGAAATATAATATCAACTTTCATAAGACAGGTTTTGAAAAAATACACCAATAATCTGTTATTGGAAAAACTATTACTTCAGTTTTTCCCCAATATATTTAAAAACAATACCATTTTTACACACAACATATTTACAGACTATGAAATCACTAATTTGCATTGTATGATTTGGAAAAAATATTTAAATATTATAACTTCTAGAGGAAGAATGAACTATAATTTCTAGTGTAGATTTTTTTGTTTGTTGTTTTGCTTTTGTATTTTTTAAAGCCCAAAAATCCATACAGAAAATGGGAAATTAATTAAATATAGCATTCTATGCCACATCACAGTTTAAACAAAAAGGAAAATTTGTATCATATCTGAAACTCTAACTACCTGTTATGGGTTTAGGCAAGTTATTTTAGCTTCAGGTTTTTATTTGCTATTCAGCACCCTGGAGAAAACATAAGCAACTTAGAGAGATCCTGTCTCAAAATGAAAAATAAAAAGGGCTGGAGATGTGGTTCAGTGGTAAAGAGCCTCTCTATTAAATCTCCAGAACAGCAGCAACAAAAAGATAAAAACTATCAATATTAGTTGTGGTTTATATCAAAGTGGTTTATACCATTTTGCATTTGCATCAGATATGTGAAATTTGTCTCAACATCCTTGACAGTACTTTAAGACTTTATTTTTTACCATTCCATAAGTAGGTACTTTATTTTTTACCATTCTATAAGTAGGTACTTATGATTTTCTTTTGCATTTTGTTAGTATTTGCTCATATGCTTAATTATCCTAGTGAAATGTCTGCTCAATTTTTTTTTCTTTAGAAGATTTAAGATTTTTTATTTTTTTTTCCTTTTCCATACCTTATATCTAGATGGTGGATTTGTTCTCCTTAGGACCTATGTGCATCTTAGATTTAGATAGTAATCCTATAATTTCTGGAATATCTACCATTATTATTTTGTATTAAAACCATCTAACTCTACTTTGTAAATTCTTCTAGAGTTTGTCAATCATCTACCTGCTGAAAAATATCTGAGCTATTCCTAATTTGGAACTGTGATGGATAAAGCTGCTATGAATATTTTGTTTAAGTGTATTCATGTGAATAAAAGTTTTCATTCCTCTCTGATAAATGCCCAAAAGTTTAAATGATAGACTGGCGATTTTATGTTACTTCTTATAACAGACTGCCAAACTGGTTCCTAAAGTAGCTGTACCATTTTAAATTACCACCAGTAATATATGAATGATTCCATTTCTTTGTACCTCTGCCTGAATTTGCTGTTGTCACTACTTTTGCTTTACTTTTATTTTACCCATTCTGATAAATGTAGTGATGTTTGACTGTGGCATTGATTTGCATCTTCTTTCTGGATAATATTGTTGAATGTATTTTTATGTCCTTAGTTGCCAGAAATATTTATTTGACTTTATTTTTTATGTTCTCTTCTGATCTTTTGCCCATGTTCTATTCACACTGATTTTCATTTCCATTTTTCCTGTTAAGTTTTTAAAGTTCTTTATTATATAGTCTACATAAAGTATCAGTGTCATATACCTGTTTTGCAAATATGTTTTCTCTGGAGTTTATCATTTCAGTTTGTACATGAATTTCATAGGAAAAAAATATTTTTGATGAAATATATTTTAAATTTTTTTTTCTTATATAGATTGTAGTTTGGGGAATCCTAACAACTCTTTATGGAAGTGTAGGTCTTAAAGATTGTCTCCTATTTTCTTTTAAAAGTTTTAACTTTTACGTTATACATGTAAGTCTTTGACTCTTTTTGAGTTTCTTTTTTATTTGTTTTACAAAACGTGGTAAAGTGTATAGTTTGATTTTTTTTCATTTGATTCTCTTTAATTATACATAGCATTAGAATTCATTTTGACATAATTATGAAAGCATGTTATAAAATTTGCTCGAATTCAGTCTCTAGTCCTTCCTCTTTCCTCCTCTCTTTCCCCTCCCTATTCCCTGCTCTCTTCTACTCTACTGATCTTTCTGCTATTTACTTATAGTTGTTTTTGTTTGTTCATTTTTAGTTACTATCTTGTGAATATATGTGATGGTGAGATTCTCTGTGAAATATTCATATATGTACATAGGAATGTTAAGTCAGATTCATTCCACTGTTCTTCCTTTAGCCTGTCGTTCCTCCCTTTCCCTCAATCTGTCTCATCTAATCCCACAATCTTTCTTCTATTTTGATGGGACCCCCACCCTGCCTTATTTTGGAATAGCTTCTGCATATCAGAGAAAACATTTCACATTTGAGTTTTGGGGTCCAGCTTAATCTTATCATGATAGTCTCCAATTCCATGCATTTGCCAGCAAATATCTTATTTAGATGAAGGTATCAAAATATCTATTACTTGTTGTGAAATCTGAAATGAGAGCCAAATGGAAATAATATGACATAAATAAAATGAAACAGCTTTTTAAGAGATAGAATAACATGATTCAAGTATGTGTTTATTTTCTGGAACTTTGCTAAGGACATAGAAAAACTAAAAGAATTCGTGAATGAATGAATGATTTTCCTCAACATGTGGGCCTAGCTCACATGTGGCATGATGCCACAGGCCTGTAATCCCACTGGATGGGGAGGCTGAGACAGAAGGATCACAAGTTCAAAGCCAGTCTCAGCAACGTCAAGGTGCTAAGCAACTCAGTGAGACCCCGTCTCTAAATAAAATACAAAATAGGGCTGTTGATGTGGCTCAATGGCCAAGTGCCCCAGAGTTCATTCCTGGTACCCACCCCCCACCAAAAGAAAGAAAAAAAAAGGTGTGAGCCTAATGTAATAGGATAGAATAATGGATACAATTTTAAGTTTTAAAAGCTGTTAATAAAGTATTATATGTGCAACATCTTTTTATGTCAAGTACTTAGCACAGTAACCATTTATTTATCACAGATTGATTAAACGGAATCAAATAAATCTTAGCAAGAGCAGCAGATCTGTGAAGATACCCTGCTTATTTCAGTGCTGACAAAAGACTGGCATTCATGAGGTATTTAAAATACCTGAGCCATCATGACCTTTCAAAATTCTAAATATAAGGCACCTTGTGAGGGGGAGGAAAAGGAGGCTAATTCTGGGTTTACACAGGTGTCAATCATGTTGTTGTCAACTATAATATTTTAGAGACTATTTTAGATAATGGCTATTAACTAAGTATCAGAGCAGGTCCTGGGTTCCACATTAACAAGTCCTTAAGTGTGGCTGCAGGAATGTAAGAATAAAAAGAAAACAGGAAAAAAGAGAAGAAGGAGAAGGAGGAGGGGCAGAGGCGTTATTGAATAATTGGGTACTTCATTTACATAAGACTGATTTTTAAAATTCCAACCATAAGCCACGGCAATCTGACACCCCATTAGATGAGAAAATAAAATATTTACTTCAATATTTTGCATTACTTTCTTCTAAAAGAATCAGGCTTAGATATAATGGATATTCCCAGCTTTCACTGAATGTCTTGTACCAAGAAATTGAAGAAAAAATGATTCCACTTATAAAGTAATATATGTCAGATGACTGTCAGGGTGGTAAGTGGAAATTGGGAAGAGCAGAAATGACTCAACCCAACTTCATCCAGGAGTTGTCAGTAATTATCAGCACATTTACACTCCCATCTCCCTATCTCCCACCAACATTTATAGTCTTAATACCACTTTCTGCCTCATAACCAAGAGCTAAAAATCAATCCTTCACTCTGTTTAAGAAAACCGTTCAAGAGATCTTCTAGAAATTTGTGCTCTTTTCCACAGTGGTCTTCCACATTTGCTTTTCTCGTCCACATTTCTAACCTTCCCAAACTCTGAAACCTTAAAACTGAGCCCTGTGGAACTCAGTCTATTTCCCCAGTAAATGTCACATGTTGTTAACCTTTGTTTGCCATTCACCTGCCTCTTTCATCTTACTGAAACCTTGCTCTCTCCTAGGGACACTACTTCTCTTACAGCTTTTTTAAGTGGTGATTCTTTTTGTTCCAACATTTCAATTACTAAGGAGGTGACATGGTTAAATGAGGAGCACTATCTTTTATATTCTCCATTGCTGTTTCCTAACATTGTATCCTCCTTTCCCAAAACAACCTCTTCCCCAACTCTAAATCCAGTGTCTGCTGACTATCCATTTATGTCCCAGAAACCCATGTCCTTGGTCAGCATTTTGAATTCTTGTGAATTTTATGCATTCTTGTCAGCACTACTTCCATCAAGATTCTCATTAATTTCACTATCCATTAAAAGACTTTTCAACAAACAAACAAACAAACAAAAATAGACACAGGGCTGAAATAGTTAAAAAGGTAAAAGCAAATTTTAATTGGAACACAATTGGGCTCTATCTGAATAGACATGGAAACTTATAGCCAAGAAACAAACTATTGTTTCTGGTAGATGAGAAAGAGAAGATATCAAAGGTAGGAAGAGTCTGGTTAAGCAGACATAATGCATTTCTTGCTGAACACAGCCAACATGATTATATATCATCTGGAGTATGGTTGGGCTTAGAAATTTAATCAGTTATTAAGGGTGATCAGATATTGAGGATGGAGACTCTGGATGAAACTGACCTAACATGATTTTTTTTTTTGGTGAAATTAGACTATGCAAAGATGAACACAGAAGTACAAATGTTAAGTCAAGAAAATTGTTCAGAGGAGTCTGAATAAAGTTGGTCAAAGAGAGGAGTCTTTGTCAGGTTCTTTCCAATACCTTTCCCTCTCAGTTCTAGTTGCTCTTCTCTGATGATAACATATTCCTATAAGTATTTCTGACAATAATTTCCATGGCTAAAATTGATAGTAATTATTATAAATAACTACAGTCTTCCCTTTGTTTCAGTTTTATATATTTCATAGTCTGACTACAGATTCCTCTTTTCTTGTTTACTTCCTCTGATATTCATCTCTCAGGAAATCTTCTGTACCACCAGAACCCATAGTTCATTGATCCTAGTATCTCATTGCCAATTCTTCTATCATCTAGAGTACAATAGTAAAAACAGAACCCACTTTAGTATTTAGAATAGGTGGAATCTAAAGCAGGGTATTTGTTTTAAAATGATAAAGACTGCAAACAGGATATCTCAAATCAATCCTGAGATTACCAACAGTAGGATCACTACCAGATGGAAGGGACCAAAGAATGAGACTTACACTGCTAGAAATCAGGATACTGAAGCACACAGTATAAGCTGTTACATACTGAGTCTGTGTAGTGAGAATTGTCACCATAGATGTAAACTAGCACTATCATATGCCATATGAGGCTCAGGAATAAACAAGACACCGTACTTTATTCCTTTATCAGTGAACCATGCCATAACACAGATGACATGAGAGTCTTAAGTATAACCATCCAGAGATAAGTGGTAGGAAGGGCAGAGAAGGCAATGGTTGTATCTGAGGGCATCGGCAGGCTGGACCAAAGAGACCACATATTTTGCCATTAAGAATCCATTCTCTACTTTCGGCCCATGTTGAGCACAACTTCATGCATAATTCAGTGTCTCTGCCTAACATGAATCAACTACGCATTGCACAAACAAATGTGCTTACATTCCATCCTGAATTCACAGGCACAAAATCTAACTGGTCAAAGTATTTATTTCTGGTCATTATCTACAGGCAATATGCAGACCTGCCCATTAGGTTCAAGTGTAATTCTTAACTATCTGATGACTTACAATATAAACAAATGTAAACACTCTCAACAATACACATAAAAACAGAGAAGAGAAAATTTAAAAAGAAATAACTGACAATAAAGTATACACCTTAGGGGAAAAAAAATTAAAGGCCATAGGAAAGATCACATAGAAAAAAATAGTCGTTTCACTATTAAGTTGCTTCTGAAAAAAATATTTTCTTATGATTATAATTAATGGTTTATTAAAAAAACTAATATAATGATAACTTAAAGAAGAATGCTGTAAAATAGACAGCAATTTAACTTAGACCTCTGTATAGAAATGATGCATTTTAGAGAATATTCCTTTCAGGACTGACATTTAAAGTACTGTTTAAAACAGGCAAATTTTTGTTATTGGTCAAAAAATGGAAATAATATGGAAATAATGAGAAATTAGAAAGTTGATTTTGGACAAACAGTTTCAGAGGTTCAGTCCATTGGTTGACTATCTCCATTGCTCTGGACCCAAGATGATTCAGGACATCAGAGTGGAAGGGCATGGCTGAGGAAAGGTGTTCAGATCATGATGGCCAGAAAGAGAGAAAAAAAAGCAAAGAGCCAGGGGCAAAATGTCATCCCCAAAACGTATGGGCCCCATGACCCACTTCCTCCAGCCATGTCTATCTGCCTACAGTTATCATCCAGGAATCCATTCAAATTATTAACCCATCAATGCATTAATTCAATGATTGGGTTACATCTCTCATACAGGAGTCCATTAACCTCCAAACATTCCTGCATTGCCAGAAGAGCTTGTGGTGGACATCTCATATTTAAATCATAATACAGGGTGAGGTTTCATTACTTGAAGTCTGAAGAGCCCTTTACATTGCCCAAACAGAAAACGTTTAGACAAGGACAGAATGCTAAGGAATCAAAGACAGATGCAAACAGAAGCAGATAGGACAAGCAGTTACAAGAGCTGCAGTATTCATGGATGTAATGTTTATACAGAAATACTAAAGAGAACAAAACAAATGCATCCAGAATACTTAGTTATTTATAAAAGTATCTGTTGCATCTGGGAATGATTGACATAGTATAGTTATATGGTACTTATGGACGTCAGTGGTCTTGAAATAAGAGTTCAATGAAATGTGAGGAAGTTAAAAGAGCAAGAAACTTAAGAAAACTAGGAGAAAACAGAGAAAAACAAAAATTGAATAATAACTTTAGAGATTTGGGTATCAGGAAGACAGTTGTTTTATTCAGTTATTTATTGATTTCATTATGGGGAGCATTTGAGAGTATTCATGCTTATGGGAAGAAGCCAACAATTGAGAAGGAGAAAATAATATAGAAAATACCAGCACAGATTATATGAATAATGGAGAAAGGAAAGCAGTAGTTTGAATGGCTGTTATTTTTTTATTCCTGCTGCACTTAAATCCCTTTGTATGGGAAGAAGGAAATTAGATAATGTTACTACTTCAGGATTAGTACTGGTCAAGCAGAGCCATCCTTACTCCTGAATGTGGTCAGAACATCTTACCCTTTTCATTTTTCTTTCTTTCTATTTATTTATTTATTTATTTATTTATTTATTTATTTATTTATTTATTTATTTATTTATTTAGTAAGTATCAGGGATTGAACCCAGGGGCACACTTACTGACTGAGCCAAATCCCCAGTCCTTTTTATTTATTTTATTTTATTTTTTTTTACTTTGAGACAGGGTCTCAGTCAGTTGTTCAGGGCCTTGTGAACTTGCTGAGGCTGGCCTCAAACTTGCAATCTTCCTGCCTCAGCCTCCCAAGCCTCAGTGATTAAAGGAGTGCACCACTGTGCTAAACTCATTTTATCATTTTTTTCCCCAAATTTGATTTGTTTCTTATTTATTTTTAAAAATGGTACTCACATTGTGTGTGCTTACTGTGTACAACATAATGTTTTGGAGTATATATATATATAAATTGGGTAATGATTAATTCTAGCTAATTAACATATACTTCCCATGCTCATAATTTTTGTGATCAGAACACTACATCCATTGTCAGCATTTTTAAAGAATACAATACATGATAGAGTCACCCTGTACATTGAAGCTATTGAATTTATTTCTCCTATTTAACTGAAATTTTGTATCTTTTGATGAACATCCCTCCATCCTCTAGCTCCTGTAATCCTACTCTAAACTCTACTTTTACAAGATTAATTTTTATAGTGCCCGTTTAATAAGATCATGTGGTGGTTGTCTTTCTGTACTTGACTTGTTTTGGTTAACATGTGTTTCAGCTTCATCCTTGTCTCAAATGACAGGATTTCCTTCTTTAGAATAACAATCTTGCTTTGCTGAGTACCGGGAAGGCATGTTCTCTATTATGTCTCTTGGTACCAATAATACCAGCTCTGGCACTTAGCGAGTACTCAATAAACATTCGTGAAGAAAGGAGAAAGAGAAAAGAACATGATTAAAATGCAAGAAAGACAAGCACCTAGACATTTTCAGTGGTAATTTCGTGTGATTGGGAGCACATCAAGTGTGCAGGTATTATATATTATGCATATTATTATACAGATATAATAAACAACCTACAATAAACAAACATATCAAAGAAGTTACAGAAGGACTTAAAGTTCAAGTTACAGAGATTTCTTCCTGTGTCAAAATTATTGTATGAATGACCCAACACCAAGTAAACTTGAACATTTTTTTTCATGATCAGGATCTGCAAAGAATATTTGAGCCAACATAAATTTTTTAAAAGGTTGCTTGCAAAGCTGTATTTCCCTGCTCTTAACAATCATAAATCTCACATCATTCTGTTTCTAATTTTCCATATGGCAGTGAATGATTCCGCTTTCAAACCTACTTCTGAAGGGCTTTGGAGGTATTTATGTAAAAATCTCTATCAAACAGCAGGATTTAAAATCTACTAAGCTGGGAACAACTGTGCCATTCTGTATAGCCAAAAAATTTAAAGCAATGTAGGCACCAAAAGTTTCTAGATATATGCAGTAATTCCTGTGGAAAAGTTTGTAGGAAAATAGAAGGACAACAGTGGCTTATAGCAAGTATAATTGAAAATAATCAAGATGACTCAGACATATTTATTAACTTTCCTTCTTTCCATCCCCCTCTTTTCATGTTGGTCTCTTTCTCTATCTCTGTCACATCTAATATTTGTCCTTACCACTCACACCACAAATTCCATTTTGAAATTCACAAATTCAAGCCCAGAAGAAGAAAAACTCAACAATAGTACACAGATTATTTTTTCTTCACCTTTTCTTAATTATAACATAAGGCAAATAAGTTATTTCTCTCTTGTCATTGAGAAGCAGAAGAGTATTATAAGTAGAAAATAATAAATGTAGAGTTTCAAATAGAAGATTTTTTGTTTTATATTAAAAGAAAAGATTATTAACAAATGATTTATACATTTTGAAAACTAATTAATATATTACATGATATTTACCATAAAAATAATAATAGTAAATGAGATTTTAAATTGAGCATTATACGTATAACAAAATAGTAAACATTTTCTATCATTCCTATGAAGTAATTATTAAATCAAATACATTCTTGAAGCAAGTATTCACAAAAGCATAGGGTACAACCATTTGATTTTTATAGGCTTTTGTATTGTCCAAACATAGCTAAAAACAACAATGAAATTTTAGATACATGATGTCATATTTTATTCTAAAAAAACCAAAGAGAATATTTGAATTCTGTTTGTACTCAATTTTTCCCAACCTTGTGGCTTTAAAACAGTGAAAGGAGAGCTTGCAGTTTTCTTAGAAAATACTTTAAAGCATATTTTGAAGAATTTCACAGAGAATATGATTCTTTTTTCTGCTCCTTAGTATTTAATTTTTTTCTACAATAATTTTCTTTTAAAAATAAGTATTTTAAAGGAGAGTAAAATGATTTACCAGTAGTAATGTATTCTGGATATTAACTATACACTAAACATTAACATTACATAAACTTCTCCTTTCTAGAATATAGATTTTAACTGAAGCATGAAATACGTAGTGGAAAGAAAATGACTTAATCACTTTAAATAAAGTAAAATATTTTAAAAACTAATTTTATTAAAATTCATAATAAAAATGAATAAAGAACCTAGTTCCTAGCTTATTTGTTGAAGAAAATTAAGACAGATTAAAAAGTGTCAATTACTAAGTAAAATATAATTAAGAACATTCATACTGCTGCCACATTGAAACAATTAAATGGAAGTGTTTTGATGTCTTGATATACTATGGTTCCATAACATTTATTATAATTTCGACTCTATATTAATAGGAAATCATTAATTTTAGAAATTTACTTATCATTTTATTTTGAACAATATTTACCTAACTTGAACAATATTAACATAATTTCCAATATATGAAAAAATGTTCAACATCTCTAGCAATTAGAGAAATGAAAATCAAAACCACTCTAGATTTTATCTTATTCCAGTCAGAATGTCCATTATCAAGAATATAAGCAACAATAAATAATGTAGAGGATGGGATGGGAAGAAAGGTACACTTATACATTGCTGGTGGCACTACAAATTGGTGCAACCACTATGGAAAGTAGTATGAAGATTCTTAGAAAACTATAGATCATGTGGTGCTCAAATGGCACCACCATTTGACATAGATATCCCACTCCTTGGTTTATACCCAAAGGAATTAAAATTGGCATACTAAATGACACAGCCACATCAATTAGAACAGCAGCTCAATTCAGAATATCCAAACTATGGAGCCAACCTAGATGTCCTTCAACTGATGAATGGATAAAGACATTGTGAGATATATATATATTATTGACTATTACACTACCTTAAAGAAGAATGAATTATGGCATTTACAGATAAATGAATGGAGTTGGAAAATATTATGTTAAGAAAAATAAGCCAATCCCCCCAAACCAAAAGCCAAATATTTTCTCTGATATGTGGGTGTTAATTCACAATGGGGGGTGCTGCTAGGGGAAAATAAAGAATAAAGTTACCTTGGATTAGGCAGAGGTAAGTGAAGTGAGGAAAGAGGGTATTGGAGTAGGAAGGAAAGTAGAATGAATCAGAAATTGTTACTCTATGAACATATATCACAACCAGTGTGATGCTACATCATGTCACAACCAGAATGAGAAGTTATACTCCATTTATGTATGATGTATCAAAATGCATTGTACTGCCATGTAAACTAATTAGAACAAATTTTAAAAATTAAAAAATAAAAAGGCAATACACTCCATATCTGTTGTTTTTTCTTTGACATATTCTATTTTAGTATCTTTTAATTTGAGGGATAATTTTTTATCTATAGCTAAACTTGCTATAGAAATTCTGAATTTAAAGTAAAATAAAAGAAATCATGGAAATTTGAAAATTATTATGTTTCTCAAACATATTAATTGATATTACAATTGATATTTAAAAGGACTGCATTGTGCTTTCTAAGTCATTCCAATAACAGTATACTTATAACACTGTATAACTGAAGAATGCATGCTTTATTCAAAATAAATACTTGTTAGAAGTAGGTACTATTTAAAAAATACATCTTTCCTCTGTATTTATTGTTTTAATAATTATTGATTATTGGAGATCTTAATTAATGAGATCTCAATGAAAGTTTATAAATTTTGGTGATCAATTCAAAGTTATGTATTCTATAAGAATTACGAATATAGTACTCAGGTTACAATAAACACTACTTTATTTTTTTCTTTAATTGATCTCATTTTCCACTGTGCCCTGAAACTCACCACACCAGAAGAAACTACTGCTCTCGTTGTTGGTTGTTGATTGTACCCTCCATGGTCTAGAGGCCTTATGCTATTCTGCTATTTGTTGTTGACATAAGAATCTTGGTCAACACTTACTAGCATAAATTTCTATATGAACGTTTCTCTAAGTACCAGGTGCAGACTCCATTCAGATGTTTTTGGCCCTCTGTAATGTGCTACTAAGGACCTCCAAAGTCTATATCTCGCTTATTCCAAGCTCACAGTTTATGCTACCAACCTGGGTTTTTCTCCATCTCTTAGACAGATTCTCTCCCTCTGTATTTTTCTTTTCAGAGATGGATCTATCTCTTTATGTCTTCCCCAGCACACTCCAGAAAATGCCCTGAGTGGTTGTGGACTTCTGGAAGTCATAGCTGAGAAAGGCATGTTTGGTAAGGAGATAAGCTTTCTGTCTAGTCACAAACCTCTGCTTGAGCAAGGAAGCAGAAATGTTACTAAGTGCTTCAATGGGAGAAAAAGGAGTCAAAGCTGCAGGGAGAATAAAAAAGCATCTCTCAAATTCTTACAAGTAGGTCAAAAAAATGAGCACAGTACCACCTAAATGTTCAGAGGAAATAAAGCTTTTTATTATGTATAATTTAAGTGATTTTTTTTCCTCTCAAGCCTGAGACTTTCCCTCAGCTTTCATATTCACCCTGCTGTGGTTTAAGATTTAAAAATACAATAAAATAAACAAATAATAACATCTAATGAAGTGCCATAGTTTAAGAGAAATCTTTCTTGTAAATGCTCAAATATATATTTTTTAGAATCTGTTTTGTTTTTCTTTAATGATGTTTCTGTATATCAAGGAGCCCTTAGATGCATATGATATACCGAATATTTTGAGTGGGCTTCTCTGTTCTTGGGTCTTAATCATTTTCCTCAAATATAAAACTCCAAAATGCAGAGATCTCTTGGTCCAAACTCCAGCCCTTGACCCTCTAAGCACCTACTTGTCCCCTTAACAGAGCATACAGTATCTTACCTATCATTACTATGCTATGTTTAGGGGTATTGGAAGAATCTCCTCAGTCTTATCTTCCTGGCAACTTTCCAGAAATTTCCCAATGGTTCAGTTCTGCTGTTACCTACAAAATGTGGGCATTGATTATACAGTGAAGTTTTCTTAGATTATATTTTCTCAACATGGACTAAACATTAAAAACTCTCTCTCTCTCTCTCTCTCTCTCTCTCTCTCTCTCTCTCTCTCTCTCTGTGTGTGTGTGTGTGTGTGTGTGTGTGTGTGTGTGTGTGTATGTGTGTGTGTATATATGTTTGTGTGATTTACCCAAGAATATATACTGGGTAAATATATTGAAATATATTGGGTAAAAAAAATTTTACCCAATATATTGAGAGAGAGAGATAGAGATAGAGATAGAGATGAGAGAGAGAGAGAGATTGATTGATTTACCCAAGATTAAATTTAATAAGTCTGTAATGGGGATTTGGTATTGGCAAAGTCTTGGACTTGCCACTTTCTTGTTTTCTGTGGCTTAGATCTCCCTGCATCATGTGCAACTTTAAGTCAGCATTAATGGTGTCAGTGGTATATATTCAAAATTAAGGGAAAATTATATGATTTCATCTACAAAATTGGCTCTTCATATGTGAATGGAAGCTAGTATATCATATTGCTCTGCATCTTTTGTAAAGTCTGAATTTTAAGATTATTGCTTTAGTGTGCAGAGCAATACTTTTCATAAAAAAGCAAAACCAAAAAATAAAACTATCCACTGAAATTTAAATAGAGTCAATGGCTTTTTTTCTTCTAAATAGCAGTGACTCTATTTCATTTCCATAGGTTGAGATTCTTATAGTGTGTCTTAGACTATCAAGGAACATAATTATTGGAACAAATGGAATTCATCAAGGTAATAGGCTCCAAATGCAAATCTGATAATCTTATCTCTCTACAGAAATATTCAGTAACTGTCCTTACATGCACTTACATATTCTAGTAGTCAGAATTTCCAGCTGTATCATCAGTTAGACCTAGTTTGAATTCTAACTCAACCATTTATTGATTCATTAGTTCATAGTAGCTATTTAATGACTGTGCATTGGTTTTACTGTCTTCTGGAAAAACTCACCTTATTTCCTGTAACACCACTCAACTATGTTTATCACATGTGGTTGCAAGAGTTACTCAACTATATGCTCCAAAAACAAATGATGGCGCAGAATGATGACTGCTTTGTGTACTTCAGAGGCAGACAATTTCTGATCAAATCCAAGCCTTGCCATGTACACCTGTGTGAATGTTGTATGATAAATGAGATTCCTATTTTTCATCATATCATATAGTCACATACATGCACATTATACTTACTTCAAAATCTATAGGTTCATTTATTCAGAGACTTCAAAATTCAGAAAGTACTATAAGTTTTCACTACTGTTATAATGATATTCATGCTTATCATTAAACTGCACACAAATATATTGTTAGAACTAGTACAAATCCATCAACACATATCTTTATTGTTATAGGAATGAATTCCATTCTTCTAGACATGGAGAATCAAGCCAAGACTTTATCATGTTGAGGGATGAGACATTTGTATTTTCTCTGGACTCAGTTTTTACAATGTTCAATTGGAGTTAGTCATCCTGTAATCATGAAGGTTTATGTAATGAAAATTCCTGAGAGACTGAAGATTCAGAGTAAGAAGTTGAGACTTTAAATATTATTTACGTGTATTAAGCCTACACATTAACCTATTCTTTAAGACAACCCCTGTGCAAAAAAAATGTTTTTTTTATGTTAGCTGATACATTTTCTACTTACCAAAGTAAATGCAGATTGAGATTTCTGTTCTTGTGTGATCAAAGAGTCTTAAGAATTACGTGTTCTAACTGTAGTCTTGTGAAGATTGAAGGAGATAATCTATAGCTTTCAGTATAGATTGTTAGTTAATTCTGAGTATATTTCAACTATCATTTGTAGCAATAGTTGTTGGATATTAGCAAGAGGTGTGATGAATACCTGAAATCTAAATCAGTTGGCATTTTTAAATCATGAGAAATTTCTTCCTCAGTATTGTTTTTATAATGAGTCTTTCCTGCTTTTAGTTTACTCTTTTTATTATTTTAAAGGAAATTACTTGGTCATGAATGCAATTCTAGCCAACTACACATTTTCAAGTAATTGAAAATATCGTCTTTACACTATCCAAGAAGAAGCCTTGTTTTCTCAATACAAAGGGTGAATTTTATGATCTGGCAAGAAAATCTGAGAAACTTATTTCCTTTCAAAAATCCTTTCCAAGTCATAGTTGCTTTGCATATTGATTTGAGATTTCTTTCAAAAGTTAGAAGAGAATTTTCTACATAATGATGTCATAGAAAAACATCTGTACTATAATAAGTTTTTCACTAGACAGATTTTTAAAAAGAATCATCTATCAGAACTACCTATGAGAAACAATATTGTTTGATTCTGACTTTCATTACCTATGTGAAAAAAGTCATAGGATGTAATTCTGTTACTCTCTAAATAGAAGCATCTTGGTTTTAAGCAACAGAAATCAACTCTATGCAGCTAAAGGGAAACAAAAGGAACTATAGAAAGAATCAAGATAACTCATAGATCAAAAGAAAAAGAACGCTCTGTCAAAGGATAAAATGCATAGAAATGTGCAGGTCTAAGAAGGAAATTGATACATGCTACTACTATTGGAATATTTTAGCTACTCCAACTTTTTCTTCTTTATCAATGATTAAAGTTCAAATTTGTGGAAAGAGAATCAGAATGATCTCAATGAAAAGGGATATTTCCAAAAGATATGTTTTATGGAAATTAAATACACAATAAATAACAAATAAAGTAAAAACAGGTAAGAAATGTATGCTGACCAAAAATACATAACTCATCTAATTCTAGTCTAAACTCATTATCCAGAAACCCAAATCTTCCATTTTCATGACCCCCAGAAGGTAAAATAAAATAAAATAAAATAAAATGTGCAATCCTAAACATCCTGATAAAGGTTATGTTGTTAACACAGTTGTGTATTAACATCTAAGGGTGATGTCTGTTGGATTTGGGGGGATCAAAGGAGGTTTCAAGGAGGAAGCAGTGTCCAAAGTTGATGATAAACTTCTGTGACTTTGTCTTACTATAGGAAATAAGGGAGTCATCAAAAAGATGTGGGGCATATGATAGAACGATTTCCTTTGAAAAAAGCACATAATTTAGTGAGTCTGATATTTATAATTGAGGGGAATGATTCTAAGGATTACTAAAAGGCGACTTAGTTCAATGCAACAAATATTTATTTGAAACTTCTCTGTGCATAATATTATAGGTATAATAAAAAGTTAACAGAGAAAAATCTCCTGTGCAAAATGCTTACTAGTTATGGAGATAAGACAAGGAACAAGCCAAGCAATATGTAAACAGGATTAATGTAACTAATCACGAGAACTAGTGTTCTAAACATTCACAGATGGAAAGAGGAGAGCAATGGAGCTGAAATGAGAAGATAATCTTTAAACATGTACCAGGTCAAGACAGATTTTCATCCTTCTTAGTTTTATTTGAGATAGATTATTTTTAAGATAATGCATGCAATTCCATTAAAGAATAAAAATTTTAGCAGAGATTTGAAGGTAAGATTAAACTAGTGTATTTCATGAAAAAGGAAGGCCAGGACCAATTGTAGGAGATCGCTATAATCATACCAACCTATTTGGGTCCAAGATATCTTTTGCCTCATTCTTACTTTTATCTGAAAGAAAAGAAAAAGTTATGCTGACATCATTGGTTCATATCTGTTTGTTTTTCAAAGCTCAATCAATTACTAATCCTTTTGTTAAAAGTCTTTCTTTATAGTATTCTACATATAATAACAAGCCACTTCTTTCACTATATTCTCATAGATCTTGATTTATAAACTTTCATAATGGTTATCACATTACATTTTCATCAGATATTTACCTGCTGCTTTCCTGAGTATTTAAACTTTGAGAATACTCTTTTATTCATTTTTATTCCCTTAACATGTAACATGTGATGGCCAGCCATGTGGCATATGTAATGTCGAGTGATTATATATATTTATGGGCTGCAAGGAAGGTCATAGTGCTATATAGACAGAAAAAGGAAGGGAGCAAAATTGTGTCACAGGCTAATGATCTTTGCTTAATGATACAAGAGGTTAAAAAAAATAGAATTTAAGTTAATTTATTTAGGGTGTTAATCACTGGTAATTTCATAATGTGCTCTAAATCAAAAGAGAAAAGAGGGAAATTTGGATGACCACAAATAATCTATGCTTTTTTCAAATAATGTAAGATATCATGATATGCATTATAATTTTTTTGCATTAGCTGATAACTTAATTGTTAACATGTTGAAATAATAATGTTTCATTTAACACTGTAATAATAAAAGTTTATTATATTTGGCATGACCTATTTCACTTTTTATTGAATATTAGACATTGTTCTCACTAAAGTATAAAAATTAAGTAAATAAGTTTTATATTTAATGCTCCATAAGCCAAAAAAATTGTGTTTTGTGTGGTAAATCTAACCTATGTATAATATTTGCACATTGTGAAATGGAATTTAATTTTTCCTTAAGATTGGGACTTAATTGCTAAAAGCATTTATCTAATTTTCTTTTATGAACTTACCAAATAGTTTTGTATACACTATAAGTGTATAATAGTTTCTATATATTTTATTTTTTGAATGTTTTCATTCAATTTAGAAGTTAAGAGAAAAATGCACAGGAATGAAGAATAGATATTTTAGTGTCAGAGCAAGGGAATATTGCTGTTCATTATCTTGGAATCAATATAATGCATTCATTTTCCAGCAAATAGAGGCAGACATTTATGATAGCTTAGTTTTCTCATATTGAAATGATAAATAGTGCATGAAATAGCTATATAATTTAGCCACAATATTTATAGAGTTATTCCTGGCAGTTAATGCTGTCTTCCATTTAATCAAACTGTATAAAAAAAGAATGGTATAAAGAAAAGAAGTTCCTTAGAAGTTAACAAATGTTTTTTCTTCCAAACTTATAAAATGCATTGATCATAAGGCCCAGATTTGTCTAATTGTAAAACGTAACCATTGTTTCCTCATCTCAATCCAAGGCTTCCTATAATCCTTTCACTATCTCTTTAGTGTGATGTGAATTAAAACTTTGCCAGAACAAATTTGATATTTTACAATTTTTAAATCTTGCATGTAAATACAAAATGATAGACCCCAATAACTAACAATTTTTATTTTCTTTTTCTTCTTTAAGATTAGTATTAGCAGGAGCAGGGTCCTGTGTGTAGAATCTGGTCTTCACTTCTTGTTGCTTCATATAGGCTGCTCTTCAAGGGTCCACATGCTGTATTACTGGATACATGAGAATTCTTTCTGATCTTGTCACAGAATCCTGTGACACTCTGTTTGTTTCTTACCACCTCTTATTCAACTTCTCTAGAGACAAACCTTGTGGCCTTTGATAGTAGGAAGTGTTGCTACTGTGTGGTTCCCTACCACATTTCCTCCTAGGTGGACTGCTGGTGGGGTTGCCGATTGGTGCAGCCAATATGGATATTTCTTGGAAAATTGGGAATGGAACCTCCATTTAACCATGATGTAATTTCAGTGAATTTATTAGGCAATTAGGTACTGTTGAGAGCCACAGCAGAAGGGGCCCCAGCAAACTTTCATACTGCCAGCTGATGATTGGCTCACAGTGGCCCCAGCAACATCTAGCTGATTGGCTCCTCTGCAGTGATGCTCATTGGGCTGTTTCCCTGCCCTTTCAGACTGCCAGCTGATGATTGGCTCACAGCGGCCCCAGCAACTTCTAGCTGATTGGCTCCTCTGTGGTAATGCTCATTGGGCTGTTTCCCTGCCCTTTCAGACCTCAGAGCTGCTCATTGGGGGACTTTTTGGCTCCGCCCACATGACCCAGCCAATCGGCCTCAAGAGCAGGAGGATTGTGGGAGGTGGAGAGGCTGGTGGTTGGGTGAGAGGCTTGTGGGAAGCCAGTGGTGGCAGTTGGGCTCTGAAGGTTTTCCTGAGGAGCTGTTTTGTTTGGCGTGTGTGGTTCTAAAAATAAAGTTAGTTTCTTTTGACAAGTGGCTCCTGAATTGTGCCCAGCCAGACTGTGGCAAGGTACTATCAGTAATTTTATAGGTAAATATAGAAGTGGAGGTTGGGTCAGACAAAGTATACTCAAATGTCAATATCTTAATATAATTAAAACTTATTTCCTATCACTATCTCACCAAATTTTCTTCAAGTTTGAGAAGTGATAAACCAACCTTGATGAATGCTGAGGGTGTAGGAATCTCCCCTCCTATACTGGAAGGAAGATGGATAAAGTCTTTACCCTTATAAAAATTTCTCAATACCCCAAATAAATTGTCAGTAAGTACTATTAATTTACTTTTAGTCAGTATAAAAGATAAATTGATTTGATTTACGTTAGTATATTGTGGGTGACATCAGATTTTTAATAGAAATGATTAGCATATGTAAAATGTGATTATATTTTCATTAAAAAAATAAATTTCAGTTGGTTTTACAAAATACCAAATTTTAGGACCAAAAAAGAAAAAGCAGATAGTCTTTTAGGAGGGTTTGCTTTTAATTTAAACTCTATGAGTGTACAATAGGATATGCTTGTTAAACTTTTATAATGTTTTTTGAATTGTGGGGGATAAGTGAGATAATACATGTAAAATAACTTTCTCAATTACATTAAATTATATAAATATTTGATGATAAAGTTAGTATTTCCCTTTGTCAATCAAACTTTAACTATGCGCATGCTGCTGGATTCATGTTTCCATTTTACTCTTACGCCTTTCAGTCTTTATTCATTTAATCTGTATAGGTGGTGACCATGATATTACAATCCCCAAACCAGAATACTCAGCTTTGTGAAGAAACAAAGGTGACCACCAAAAAGCATATTTCTCTAAGTATCTGAATAATTATTGTGCTTATTTGTCATGATTTGGATCTGAAATGCTCCCCCAAAGCTCCTATGTTGAAGATTAGATCTACAATATTTAGAGGTGGGGCTTGGAAAGTGACCGGATCATGAGGGCTCTGATCTCATCAATGGATTAACCTGTTGATTGGTTTATAATTATGTGGAATTTTTGCTAGACAGTGGAAAGTGTAGAAAGTGGGCCCTAGTTGTAGAAAGTAGCTAACTGGGCTTATGCCCCAGAATAGTAGAGCTCTTCCCTCACCCTTTCCTCTTTTTCTCCTTCTGTGCCTCCTGGGTGTCATGAGATGAGCAGCTTTGAGCCAGCTAACCATGAACTAAAACCTCTGAAACTGTGAACAAAAATATTTTTAAGTTAATTTTTCTCAGAGATTTTGTCGAAGTCACAGAAAACTGACATTTATCTTATAGTTCTGAAAGCTTGAAGTCCAAGATTAAGGTTGGTTTCTAGTCAAGGCTCTCTTCGTAAGTGGCAGGTAGTTGATTTCTGACTGTGAATGCACATAGTTGTACTCTGCACATACAGAGAATGAGAAAGAGATTTGGTATTTATTTCTCCTCTTAAGAGACAGAAAATTTTTTATATTGGTGCTCAATCTAATCATCTCATTAATCATATTTACCTTCTTAATGTCTCCATCAACAAATACAGTCACATTGGAGAAAAGAAATTCAACATATGAATTTTGGGAGAACAAAGTTTAGTCCATAACATAAATCTTGCATTATTTTGAAAAAACAAAGCACATTTATATCACTAACATTTGTGACATTTAGTATTTTATTAGTCCTATTCCAAACAAATTCTAACTGTTAAACTCTTAAGACAAAAAAAAAAAAAAAAAAAAAAACATTTTGTCTTACTTTTGTGTAAAAACTTTAAAATAACCAATGCTTATTTGGCATCAATTTTCTTAGCTTGGTATATATTGTTAATGGCAGCTATTATGAATATAAATAACAATAGGTGTTGGTGAGGATGTGGGGAAAGAGGTCCACTCATACAAGGCTGGTGGGACTGCAAATTGGTGCAGCCAATATAAAGATTTCTTAGAAAATTGGGAATGGAACCACCATTTAACCCAGCTATCCCCCTACTCAGTCTATACCCAAAGGACTTAAAAACAACATACTATAAGGATGCAGCCACATCAATGTTTATAGCACCACAATTCACAATAGCTAAACTGTGGAACCAAACTAGATGCCCTTCAGTAGATGAATGGGAAAAAAAAATGTGACTTATATACACAATGAAATATTGCTCAGCAATAAAAGAGAATAAAATCATGGCATTTGCAGGTAAATGGATGGAGTTAGAGAAGATAATGCTAAGTGAAGTTAGATAATCCCCAAAGACCAAATGCAAATGTTTTGTTTGATATAAGAAGGCTAATTCATAGTGGGGTAGGGAAGAGGAACATGGGAGGAATAGACAAACTCTAGATAGGGCAGAGAGGTGGGAGGGAAAGGGAGGAGGCATGGGGTTAGAACTTGAATCAAAATGTGAAATATGATATATCAAGAACTATGTAATGGAGGGGTAAGACAAGATAATACAAATGGAAGAATTGACTTACAGTAGAAGGGGTAGAGAGAGAAAAGGGGAGGGGAGGGGAGGGGAGGGGGGATAGTAGAGAATAGGACTGACAGCAGAATACATCAGACACTAGAAAGGCAATATGTAAATCAATGGAAGGGTAACTGATGTGATACAGCAATCTGTATACGGGGTAAAGTTGGGAGTTCATAACCCGCTTGAATCAAACTGTGAAATATGATGTATTAAGAACTGTGTAAGGTTTTGAACAACCAACAATAAAAAAATAAATAAATAAATGAATAAAAAAATTTTAAAAAAGGAAAAAAAATAAAATAAAATAAATAAATAAATTTTTTAAAAAAAAGAAATCATGGTGGAATGTGATGGACATTATTATCCAAAGTACATGCATAAAGACATGAATTGGTGTGATTATACTTTGTATACAACCAGAGATATGAAAAATTGTGCTCTATATGTGAAATAAGAATTTTAATGCATTCTGCCAACATATATAAAAAAGTAAATTAAAAATAAATAAATAAATAAATAAAATAACCAATGCTTCCATACAAAAATAAACAATTTCATGGTAAACCATCCAAAGTATGTGTATAACTACATAATTAAATTGTTAAGCTTTGAAATATAATTTTAAATGTCTTGTATCCACCTCTAGACTTTTTAACCTATAAAAGGAAAGATCTAGGATGGAGAATGTTGAATTTCAAGATTATGATCTAAAATAACATTGCTACATTGGAATTTTCATGAGGATGTGAATGATATTGAATCTTTTTTTTCTTTCTTTTTTTGCCACTATGTCATTAACAAATGGAAAAAATACCTTCTTCAAAATAAGTGTATTAAAATGTTTGTTGAAAGAATAAATCATATATAATTAGACCAACTACTGTAATATCCATTAGCACTTGACAATTCATCTGAAACTTATCTTAATATATGGAAAAAGACCAAGGTTGATACGGTTTCAAATACCTACAGATTTATTAGACAGAAGTTTTTCTACCATCATGCTTTTCCTGAGTGCTGTTACCTCTTTAATTCTTTATATCTTTAGTTTTTTAATTTTTAGTGTTCATCTAAGATGCATATTACATAACTACTCAATTACACAATTGTAGTTAGAATTAATATACCATATATTTAACTTTGAAATTAACATTGAAGAGAAAACAAAAGTAAATTATGTTTTCATTAATTATCATTTAAAAGTATTGGTGTTAAGTATAAGAACATAACTACCCAAAAGTGAGATTTTGGCAAGTATATTACCTATATGGCTTTGTGAGAAAACTTTTTTCATTAATTCGAGAACACAGTTAAAAATACATATTGTTCTGTTTTGAAAGTGCATTTTTAAATGTTGATGATCCATATTGGTAGGTAATAAATATTAGTTTTTACAGAACTTCCTGGGGAATATTGGGACATTTCTCAATCATCTACAGTTTTTTACTCTACCTTTTGCTGTTTTATAATTTCTATTCTATACAGCATAATTGAAAGGCAGAATGCAATAGAAGAATGGGACAAGATTTTTGTTTTTTTATTTATTTAAACACTTTTTTTTGAAGTGCTAGAAATTGAGTCTGTGGCTTCTTACATGCTAGGCAAGCGCTCACACTAAGCTGCATCCTCAGCCCAAACCCAGATTTTAAAATTAAACATAACTACATTTTAATCCCTGACAGTTAAGCTGCTTACCAGCTGTGTGTTCTCTGGCAATTTCTATACCCTTTGTTTCCCCTTCCAAAAAATTGACCTATAAGGCACAATAAAGATGGTTTCCCTCCTATCTTCTAGTAGAGGCTTTGTTTGCCTGTTTTGTTGTTTTGCAATAGTTTTGGTTTGTTACATATTGAACATTTACATATTTGTCCTCTATTATATTAAAATCAAGTCAGACTCTCTTGTGAGGAAAACTAGAAATATAAATATAGATCTCTCAACTAATGCAGCTAATTGCACTCTGCAGGGAAATTGAAAAGGTTTTGAAAACATAAAAATGAAAGTTATGCCTTGGTAAGAAAGCTACCTCCTAGAAATCCTGTTTTCTACATTGTAATTTCACAACAGGGATGATTTAAATGACATAAGGCTATGTATGACCTTCTGTTACTTGTTATTCACAGGCTTAGCAGCCATAGGATATTAGTGACAAATATAAAAAAGTAGACCATCTTTGCCCATTTTGCATGTAGTAGAGCTTCTTTCCTTAGATACTTGTCAAATTTAACCTGGAGGTAGTTTTCTGGTGGCTAGGTATATTCTGTTGCTTATCTATACATAGAGTTTTACTTTCTTTTTATACAGCAATCTAGTACTTGAACAGAGCTAACTTTTTCTTAAATTCTTTCAACTCTTTCCCACCATATTTCATTCTTCTATTAAATATTAGAAAGGAAAAATTTCTTAGTGTTGTATTGAGGTGTATTGAGGTACCTTTATAACATGCATATTTTCTAAAACAAGCATCTTTGTATACACCTACTTTTTTCTCTCTCTCTCTCTCTCTCTCTCTCTCTCTCTCTCTCTCTCTCTCTCTCTCTCTCTCTCACACACACACACACACACACACACACACACGAATAAAGATGGAAAACTACAAATACTCCCCAACATTACCATATCCGATGAGCTCGATGCTCTACAAATAAGATTCTACTAATCAACTTTCCCACAAGGATGGTATTATTCTCATTTTTATATGACAGAATTCTGCCTGGAGGGAGAAAGGTATTACTTGACATAGGCCACACTCTTACTAAACCATGGAGCTGGGATTAGAATTGCAGTTTATTTGATTGGATCCATAAACTGTACTTATCTTTTTCCTTCTAGAGAGAAAAAATTTAATGGTATGATTTTAAAAGAAATATATTCTGCCCAGAGAAATACATAATTCATATAAGAAATTTCATGAATATACTGCCCCAAAAGAAATATATAAACAAATTAACCAGTATTATTCAAAATTAAAAGTTTTACATTCTATATAATATGGAGAATTAATTTTAAATATGTAGAAGACTGACTTCTTATATATTATTATATTTTCCTGATTTTGTCAGCATTTTTATGACTTTAGACTCCCTTATTCCAAATACTCAGAAAACATTTGAATATTATTTCAAAGAATTTCTGGAGGGTGCCCATAATTTGGGAGTCAATTTAAATTTGTGTATTCCTAGGCCAAAAGGAATAAGTTTCCTGTGCTATATATATATATTTCACTTTTCATGTTCCTCTATCTCAGCTTTCTAGTTTTCCAAAACTAACACCCTTGAATAAGGGGAAATCTGTGCCAGAGACTACTTGGAATGTTTCCAACCGCAGGATTCACAAGCTCCAGCTGCCTCTAATTCGTTATCTCCAAAATATCCATCAGAGATTCAAGCCAAACACAGACCAGGCCAGGATACTTTTTGATCTGCCAAACAATGTGTGAAAGAGGAAAACTGGTCCAATTCTGATAAATTATCTGCAAACAAATTAGATATTCTTCTAGTAGAGAAGTGTCAATACTGTAACCAACCAGAGATGACAGAATTCATAAGAAGTTCTACCAGGAGAATATATGAGAGAAAACATTTTTGTAACATTTTCTAGCATAATGCTAAGCTATATTTGCATTTAATAAAAATTACTGTAAGAAATCACTAAATATAATACAGTATCTTGATTTGGCAATTTACCATTAAATTTCATGTATGAATGTTGCTAAATTAGACAAGTTTGTTCTCTGAAGTCATTTGATGAAGAATTAGATAGCTCCTAGGTACAGTTTTACTTGGCTGTAATTTTTAGTTAAGCACACAATTTTTAGGATAATTTTTGTTTTATATAATATCTAGACCAAAAACAAATAAACTGAATATTTTCAGAACTGATGTTGAATGTAACTTTAAAGTTATACTTAAGAAATATTCTTGAATTGGACATATGGGTATGAAGAGTGGGAAGGAAGAAATATAACATGGAAAATACTGCAGTAGATAGCTTGCTATATTTTGTCTAATTAGTTCTATAATAATTGTAGAAATATCTATATCTTTAGATAGTAAAACTAAAGTTTATAAATGCACAAGGTCAAAAATTAGCAAATGGATATAATTTTCTTGTTAAATTATCTTCTAGCCTACATAAGACTCTGATGAGGATATTTATTTATAATTACTATTTTGATAAGCTATTGAGTTATTTAAGAATGAATTTTTACTTCTGTTAAACTATAAAAATTCTGAGTGCTGACATATCTTAAATAAACTTATCACAAAGAACTTCATGCCTGAAAATAGATCCCTGAATTTAAGCCAACATTTTAAGAAAAATGCCTTAAATGAGTTTTCTTATGAATGTATAAATTTTAGGGACATTATAGTAGTATAACATTTTATAAGTATGCATTTAATATATCAATAATTGATTTTTTGTCTTCCCTCTATCTGATCTCTGAAACTGTCTCTTTTCCAATATTTCCTACCATAACTATTTCTATTGTCTGTTTGCTCCCTATGCTAAAAATAAAAAAAATAATGTGAACTATCTTATGCTTGCTCTTTCTACTCAACTGCTGTATCTACTCAGTCATCAAGTTCTATAGATTCTGTTTTTAGGGTTAAAAGGGGAAAAATATATGCTAGAACTCCAGAACATAGGAAAGTAAAACTTGTGAAGATTCAGAAACTGTAAATTGCATCATTTTGCAAATGATACGATTATGTGTTTATGTAACCCACATTTCAGTCTTCTTTGTTCTTCCAAAGGTCTTCATTCACGTATTAAATATTAGTGCCTCTGTGAGATCTGTATTAAACCCTTCAAAAAAGTTACTTTCTCATTTTGCCTTCCTGTAGTGCTTTTATACACTGGTAAGACAGAATTATCAAACTTCATTTATTTCCTTATATGTTTGATATCTGCCCAAGACTTTCACATTCTAAGAAGTCATGATGATGCCTTTTTGCATCTCTAATATACACTAGTTCACAAGAAACCAGACATACAACAGATAAAATTATTGTTAAATTTCTAAGTAACTGCAAATATATAAATGACTATATTAAATGATTTTATATCATAATAATGCACTAAAGGTTATATGCATAGTTTATTTGTGTAATTATTAAATTTGTTAAATATATATATGGATAAAAATGAATTGATGTTTTTGTCCATGTGTATTTATGTTAAGGGCCAAGGTTTTATGCTATGTTAAGTAGGATGTAAATTCTTACTAAATATTTCCCAGTTAAAGTAACAGAGGTGACTTACCACTTGCCTACTCTACAGTAAAAGATAATTTATGCCTCTATGCAAAAAGCATTTTAGAAAACCATTTTCAATGTAGAAATACCCTGATGTTTTTAATAATATAATATATATTTAAAAGGCAGTCTTTGGTATTCTTTTAAGAAAGAACAACTCAGAATTATTTCTTCTTAAGAATAATTGACCTAAAGATAATCTATTATATTGATATTTTCCTTGCCAACACTTCTCTCTTACATTTCTAAAAATCACTTATCTATGGGGTGTTACCTCATCACATAATTAAGTACTCATGAGGCCTCATTAAGGAACCAACTCTATTTTCAATCATTAATTTAGTGCTATTAATAAAATGAAGTTTGAAACTTCTTGAATTACTTTCTTGAAAACAGTTCCTAAAATATTTAAAATAATTCTGAATGGTAAATGTAAATCCTTTGTGGTAATAATGAATTATATTTTCAGGTTCAGGAAGCTAATTAGAATTATATTGATAAATGTAGTGAATTATTTCATATACAAACTGCATTGCTATAAACAAGATTTCTTTTCAAAAAGAGAAAAGTATGAGAGTAGGTTAATTACTTGAGAATGCAGTCAAGCCCAACCATGAGATAAATAGCTTCAAACAAATATTTCTTATGTCCTTTTATTTATGTTTATTTACATGACTGAGCAAAAACACAAGATACCTTGAAAATTTATTTTATTTAAACTAACATGTTTTGACTCAATATAGTTAGTCATCTACTGCAAATCAAATAATCTATATTTAATTAGCTATTTTACAAAACTTTTGAAATACTTTGGATGCTTTTCGTAGTATGCTATATTGTATATAAACACAAATAAGTGTTTACAGAATATGTTCACTGAGGAAATTATCACACACATACATATTATAATTTGAGAATAGATTCGTATATATGTGTACACATATATACATAATCTTATAATTTGAGATATATGTGTTTTCATACATGCACACAAACACATAGGACTGGTTTTACAATAGTTAAGAGATGAATACAAATTATTATGATTATTATACAATAAAATTATATAGTATGCAGTTCCTATGTCAATTAAAAAAAGTGTTTCCCAATTTTCCAAGGAATATCCATACTGCTTTCCATATTTGCTGCACCAGTTTGCAGTCCTACCAGCAATGTATGCATGTACCTTTTTCCCCACATCCTTGTCAACACTTATTGTTATTTGTCTTCATAATAGCTGCCATTCTGACTGAAGTGAATTGAAATCTTAGAGTAGTTTTGATTTGCATTTCTCTAATTGCTAGTAATGATGAACTTTATATATATATATTTGTTGATTGATTGTGTATCATCTTCTGTGAAGTATCTGTTCAGCTCCTTGGCCCGTTTATTGATTGGGTTATTTTTTGGTGCTTAGCTTTTTGAGTTCTTTATATACCCTAGAGATTAGTGCTCTGATGTGTGAGGGGTAAAGGATGTAGTCTACATCCCAAGGTGTAGACTCTATTCACCTCACAGATTGTTTCTTTTGCTGAGAAGAAACTCTTTGAGTCCATCCCATTTATTAATTCTTGATTTTAATTATTGAGTCACAGGAGTCTTATTAAGGAAGTTGGGGCCTAATCCCACATGATGGAGATCAGAACCTACTTTTTCTTCTGTTAGACCGAGGGTGTCTGGCTTTATTCCTAAGTTCTTGATTCATTTTCCATTGAGTTTTGTGCATGGTGAGAGACAGCATCAAATCTAAGTACAAAATATTATATAAATATTGTCTAAATCAGGTATGAATGAGATGCTAAGCATGATTAAACCTGAGGGAAAATTTCTTTCCAGCCATGAATTTGTAAAATGAGACAAGTTTTTGCCTTTCAAAATACAGTGGTAGAACACATGTAGGGTAGACATTCCAATTTCAAAAAGAACAAATTAGAAAGAAAAGACCGACAGGTTTCAAGACAATCCAAAACTTAGCAGAGCAAATTTCAATAGATTTTAAGGCTCAAGAATGGTATTCTTTAGCTCAATTCTGTGTTTTCTGGGGTACAAATCCTATGTTTTAGATCCAAAAAGGTAGCAGCCCCATATTTTGTTGTTCAGTGGCAGTTTCCTGGCCCTCTGAAACTTCAGAAACTTTCCTGGAAGCAAGTCAAAGAAGTGTATACCCTGTACCTTTATTGTATAGGTTCTTTATGGTAATGGCAGCCCTAACAACCTGTGAAATGATTTCAAGGTCACTCTTCCCATTTATTGAAGAGTGATGCATATTCACAGCATATTAGCTCCATCAATCTCTTCTGGAGAATTCTAGAAGCGCAACAACCATCCTTCATTGTGTCCTATTTCTGTTTCTTTCAGTGCAAGCTGGGAGGGTTTCAGCTTTATAAAGTATACAAAAACTTTTCTGGCCTCACTCAATTCCAAATCATCAGACAAATAGATCCTATCCAGATCTTTCTTAAATACCCACATCTTTATTCCTGACATCTCCGGAGGTGGTTGAATCCACACATCCCCTCAGCAAATTGTCACATAAATGTATCCTTGGTGTTCTCTCCAGCTCATGCTTTCCACATGCAGTGTGGGTAACTCAAGGAGGTTCCATAATTTCAAGTTCTGATTCCTTTTAGCTTCATGATACTTTTATTCAATTTATCTCTTCCCTCTCACATTTCTCTCTCTCTCTCTCTCTCTCTCTCTCTCTCTCTCTCTCTCTCTCTCTCTCTCTCTCTCTCTCCCTCTCTCCTTCTTAAGAATATATCTCAACTTTTAAGAGAAAACTTCTTAGCTAAATATCCCAATATATCAAATTCTGTTTTGTGAAAAAAAAGTAGAATACAATTTTACTAAGTTCTACATAAACTATTCTTCCAGTTTCCAATAATATATTCCCCATTTCCACCTGAGGCCTCACCAAAGGTACATTTAACACAGACATTTTCACCAATATTTTGTCCCTGATGGTTGATGTCTTTTCTAAGATAATCAAAACCATTTTTCATAGCTCTCCTTACCAGAAATGCCTTAACATCCATATTTCTACCAGCAGTCTTTCCAAGGATATCTAGGCTTTACCTAACATATGCCATAAAACTCTTCCACCTTTATTTATCAATCAATTTGAAAGCTACTTTCATAGTTTTGATAGGTGTCACAGCAGGACCCCATTCTCCAGTATCAAAATCTGTATTAGCTTTGCTAGATTGGCTATAGTCAACTGTCACTTACTGAGGGCCTTCAATATTAGGAATTTATTTCCTCACAGTTATGGAAGCTAGAAGTGTGTGGGGATGGTCAGGGTTGTTTTCTCTGTAGGCTATGAAGGAAAAATGTGTTCCAAAACCTTCTCCTTGCCTAACAGTTGGCTGTATTCTCCCAGCGTCTTCCCATCGTCTTTAGTCTGTACATGTCTGTGTCAAAATTTCCTCTTCTTATAAAGAGACTAGTCAGATTGATTAGGAATTAACAAATGATCTCATATTGATTTAATTACCTCTGTGAAGACCCTGTCTCCAAATATAGTCACATTCTGATATACTAGAGGTAAGATTTGAATATATGAAGCAGAGGGAAGGGATACATTTCAGCTTATAACACCTCTGTTCAAATTAACACTGTATTATATGACTAAAGGTTTGTAGGAAATCCACTCAAGTTCATATTCTTAAACTCTTTCTTATTTATTTTATTTTTTTCCTGATTTAAATCCTAAAATGTTCATAATGCACACGTTGGTCATTAACTGTTTTTAAGACTGAATTTTGTTTTAATGAATTACCTGGATTTTACTTCCATATTCTATGATAAGTGCATTATCTATGTAAAAACAAAATGAACAATTAATTAAAAATTGTTTTTAACTGCCTTTTGCAAGCTCAGTCTTATGTATCATATATAATTTTTGGCACAGTTTCAAGAGGCCTAAACATATGTATAAAGAGAATCGCAGAAAGCTACAAAGAACATTGCCCCCAAGAATTTGAATACTCAACAAAATAATAATAGAGTGGTATTAATTGTATCTGGTCATTTAATAGTCACTTTTTTCAGTATGAAACCAATATTGGGTAATAAAAGATTAATTAATGAAAAAAATATATATCTCCTAAGGGGATGAGTGTAAAGTCAGCATTTATAGCAGTTTGGTATACTGGATATATAAATGTAGTTATTTCACAATATCTATAAGATTGCTGTCATCATAAATGGGTATTTATTTATTTTTCCTTCTTTATTCATTCATTATGATTATACAAAGTTTTAGAGTTATTTTGATATACCTATACAAACATGAAATATAACTTTCTACAATTCAGTCCCCATTACTTTCCCTTTACTTACTCCCTTTCCTCTCCCTGTTCCCTTTTATCTACTCCACTGTTCTTTTCCCTATTTATTTATAATTTTCTTTATTAATGCATTGTATATGTGTATATATATGGTTAAAATTCACTGTGGTATATTCATATATGTACATAGGAAAGTTGGTTGTAGCAAAACTTTCAATGCTTTTCCTTTTTCTAATCCCTCCTCCTTCCTATGCAGTCCCTTTCTTCTACCCCACTGATCTCTCTTCAACTTTCAATAAATTCTTCTCCATCCCTTTTTCTTTTCTTATTTATTTATTTATTTATTTTTATTTATTTTGGTCTAGCTTCCACATCTGAGAGAAAACATTTGAACTCTAACTTTTTAGTTCTGGCTTATTTCAATTAGTATGATGTTCTCCAGTTCCATCCATTTACAAGCAAATGCCATAATTTTATTTTTCCTTATAACTACAACTCTGTTTTGTAAATATGCCACATTTTCTTAACCCATTCTTCTATTGATGAACATCTGGACTGATTTCCTAATTTGGCTATAGTGCATTGTACTGCTATGAGTGTTGAAGTGGCTCTATCATGATAGTTTGCTCATTTTAGTTTCTTTTGATAAATATCAAGAAATAGGATAGCTGGGTCATATAGTATTTCATTCCTAGATATTTGAGGAATCTCCAAACTGCTTTCCAAAGTGGTTGTACCAATTTGTAGTCCCACAAACAATGTATGTATATACTTCTCCCCCATATCATTGACAGAATTTATTATTATTTGTATTTTTCATAATTGCCATTCTGACTGGAATGAGATAAAAATCTATTTTTTTTAGTTGGTAATCTTTTACCTTAAAAAAGAACTAGGCAGAAGATTCTTCAAGGTGATTTAGTTCACATGCAGTATAGCCTAATGGATACTTTTACTACCTTTTAAAGAAGCAAATGCCAGATTTATAAAACAGGTATATTAACATATAGGTAACAATTATATGCATCAGTTGGATCTCCTGGTAAACTGAAAGCAATTTTAAAAAATATTTCCCACCATCCTTTTAAGACAACTTTCAGGTTACCCAGGAATAGGAACAACCACATTAAAATGAGTTAAGCTACGAAAAATAAAAAGAGCCAAACTTTTATTTAGTATCTACTATAATATGTACAAGTGACATATGGTGCTAATTTTATTTGCAGATATACTATTTCAATCCAGGTTTACAAGTTACACCTGTGCCTCAGCCTTGGCTAAATCTTGAATTAGTGAAGAATTCAGTTGTGCTAGAGTGCTATTCTTTGCAGGCTTAGATGTGGAATACTTGTTCTTGAGAGTTATATGCTTTGTAAACCCACAAATCACCATGACTATATTCTTAGCTAGATGATACTTAACAGGAAGTATAGATTCTTTGGTATATGACAGGTAATGCTTTAGAGTTGGTTTTGATTTGCATTTCCCTGATTGCTTTTTCTTTTCTTTGTTGAACATATTTTCAAAGGGATTTTGTCATTTTTTTTTTTATTATTTTGAGAAGTATCTGTTTAGTTCTTTGGCTCTCTTATTATTTGTGGGTTTTTTCCTGCTGTTAAGTTCTTTATATATTTTGGATATTAATCCTCTATCAGAGGAACAGGTGGTAAAAATCTTCTCCCATACTGTAGGCTCTTTCTTCATGCTCTTGTTTCTTTTGCTGTGGAGCTTTATAATTTGATGCTTTCCCACTTATTGGTTCTTGGTTTTGTTTCTTGTATTTTAAAGTCTTGTTAAGGCAGTTGATGCACATGACAGTATGTTGGAGTATTAAGACCTGCATCATCTTCTAGCAGTTGCAGGATTTTTGTTCTAATTCCTAGGTCTTTGATTCAATTTGAATTGACTTTAATGCAGGGTGAGAGAGAGAGAGAGATCAAGTTTAATCCTTAGTTCTTATATTTCATTCTACATAATCCTTCTACATATGGATTTTCAGTTTTCCACCATTTGTTAAAAAGGCTGTGTTTTCTCCAACATTTTTTTGGTCCTTTTGTCAAGTATCACATGATTGTATTTGTGTGGGTTAATTAAAGGGCTACAAATAAGAAAATAATAAGTCAAATTATCTCTGTTTACTGATAACATGATCTATATTTAGAAGACCCTAAAACTTTACCAGAAGACTTCTAGAGCTAATAAACAAATTTAGCAAAGTAACAGGATACAAGATCAGTGCACATAAATCAAATGCTTTCCTATACTCCAATAATGAATCTGCTAACAAAGAAATTAAGAAAACTATCTCATTCACAAAAACCTCAAAAATTATTTAATAAAATTCTTAAGCATATGTCTAACCAAGAAATTGAAAGACCTCAACAGTAAAAATTACAGAACACTAAAGGAAGAAATTGAAAACCTTAGGACTATGAAAAGGCCTCCCATGTTCCTGGGTAGGCAGAATTAATATTATCAAAATGAATGTACTACCAAAAGGATTATTCAAATTCAATGAAATCCCCATCAAAATACCAATGATATTCTTCACAGAACTATTGAAAACTATTAAAATTCATTTGAAAAAATAAGAGATACAGAGTAGCCAAAACAACCCTGAACAAGAACAATGTTAGAAGCATCCCAATACTGAATGCCAAATTATACTACAGAGCTATCATTAAAAAAAAAAAAAGAAAAACAAAAACAGAGTGCTGTTGGTATCAAAATAGACATGAAAATCAATGGAATAGAATAAATCAGTATTTATATTAAAACCACTTAAGTTTTCCTAATTGTTCATGAAACTCAAATGTTTTATGAATAATATACTCTTTTCAAGAATGAAGGAAAATACATTGATCATAAATATAAACACCAATGTTCAACTTTGTGTCAATTTCTAATAGAATGGCTTCAGTGGCATTCTTAACTATATTCTATATGTAGAATTCAAGTGTTATTATAGTTACTAGCTACAGAACAATATATAATACACAAACATATTAATGTGTTAAGTGTATGTTTGGGTCCGCAACAATAAAAAAATTAAGTATTAGATTACAACATGCACAAAGTAATATAAAATAATTTAATCAGACTTATTAAAATTATCTGTAGAAGTATTGTGCATTATTTTAGGGTTGTATTCAAAGCATAGATATAGACACTGATGAAACAGAGAAATATGAAATGATGTGTGTCCTCTAGTTCACAATTTATTCAAGCATATAATATGTTTGCAAAATAATAATGAAATTCAGTAGAACACACTAATAGGATAGTAAATTAGTGTCATATTCAATCAGTATAGATTTATATATGGTTGTAATAAGATGAAAAAAAATACACATGAATATAACTCTGAAAGAATGGAAATTTTATATGCTACCTAGTACAATATATTCTTGTAGAGACAAAAATTAAGAATTGTAGAACAGATTCATAATTTTGCCAGAAGCTAAAGAGACAGGTATCACTTTTTAAAAAATGTTCCCTTGTTATTGACATACAAATTTATGTTTTCAATAACATTGAATCCTTTTCTCAGATAATTTCTCTTTCTGACTTCACAAAAATCAAACATGAACATGAAAATGTGCTTTATTTTACTATTTTTAAACCAAAAATAAATATTATTATTTTTAAACAAAGCCTTATGACATGCTTATGTTGCCATATTTTGTAACATTCTTCTCAAAGTATCAAAAAATTCAATAGGGACATTTTGTTACAAATGTCTTCAAGAAGAATAAATTCCATGGAGAGCAAAAATGTGTGTCATGACTCAGTGTCTGATTTATGTTGAAAACCTGCAAACTAGAGGGTTTTGTATTTGCTTTTTATATGAAAATGGCAGAAAAGAGCACTGAGCATCGTCAGGGTGGCTCTTTATTTATGTACCTTAAACCTGCTTCTGCTTTATGATGGCAGGCTTTTATACTTTGGAAATGTGTTCACTGTTTACTTTTTAACATGTAATAGATTGAGCTTTTAAAAAAAGACCCAATGTTTTTAACTGTCAAAAATACCCTCCAAAAGGCTTCTGCTTTTTCTTAAATCTCACATGAAAATATTTGATGGGCTTTTCATAGCTTACTTAAATGGGAGAAAATGCTGAGTGACACAGAAGACTTGTAAAAGACACCATCATAATGAAAGGAGAAATTTTCTCTTGTTAGTTGGAAAGAGCAGGCTGCTGTATTGTAAAAGCTGTATTGTATTACCAAGTCCTGAGAACAGCCTCAGGTAACAGTGATGCCCTCAACTGTCAGTGCTTATGAACTCAGTTTCTGTGGTCTGAGTTCTGCCCATAACCTGAATGAGTTTGGAAGAAGACCTTGAGCCTCCTACAAGGTTACAGACCTGACCATCCTCATGATTTCACTGTGCAGAGACCCTGGCAGAGGACACAGCTCATCTGTGTAGTGGAATGAATAATAGCTCTTCCAAAGATATCCTGTTCTAATCCCTGGAACCTTGTCTGCCAAGGCAAAGAGACTTTGCAGATGTGTGTTAAGTATTTTAAGAGGGAAAATTATCTTCAATTATTTGAGGTGGGATGGGGAGGAGTAGAGTAGATGTAATCACAAAGGCCCTTACAAGGGGAAGGAAAAAGATCCCGGGAACAGCAGGCAGTGTTAAAATGGAAGCAGAGATTGGAATGATGCACTTGAAAGATAGTGGAAGGAACCAAATCAGGGAACACAGGTGGCCACAAAGCTGCAAAAGAACAAGGATACAAATTCTTCTGTGAGAGCATCAAGAAGGAACCAGTCTCACAGAATCCTGACACCTGGACTTTAACTTATTGAAACTAATTTTATACTTCCAAATCACCAAAAATATAAGAGAACACATTTGTGTTGTTTTAAGCAACCTAATTTTGAATAATCTGTTACAATAGTAATACAAAACTAATATATCCATGCTTGAATTCCTGATCTCACAGTTTGAAACATTAAATTTGTTATATTGTTTTAAACTTCTAGATTGGTGATAATGATTACACAGCAATAAGAAATGGAGGTAATAACTTTGTAGATAACTATTGCCACATAATAATATTTAACCTGAATCTACCTCTCTAATAATGACCCACATTAACTAATATTCAAGCCAAAATATCTGTTACAATTCTCTGAAACAACATACTTCCACTGTACTTACTTGTGCCATTCATGAAGCAGAAAATAGTCTTTCCTTTCCTTTAATTTTATTAAATGCCATTGGTCCATGGAAGGTCAATTAAAAAATCTAAAATTTCAAAAATATTATGTCCAAGCCAGAGTATTTTTATCTTTGCTAATATATCATTGAATACAATTAAATTCCTGTGATTTAAGATTTAAGAATATCATTTAATACATTTGGTACAGTTATAGACCATCACTAAAAGTAAGATAGTGACTATGTTCATCACTTCCAAAAGTTACCTTGTATCCTCACATGATCTCCTCCAAGTCCTTCTTAAGTGACTTCCCAAGGTGAGCACTGATATGCTGTGTATATAAATTTGCATTTTTAGTTTGCATTTTCTAGTTTCATGGAAGTGGTAGTATATACAATGAATATTTTTTTTAACTTTTGGCCTGATTTCTTTTACCTATAATTATTTTGAGATTGTTGTAGGCGCAATTCCATTCCCTGAAGTAAGAGTACTTTCAGCAACATCTTCTCAACTCAGGGGATATTTGGAATTCCATTGGATCTTTTCTTTCTTTGCTAAAGAAAATAAATAATCTAGCTGTTTTCTCAAGGCAATGAGTTTAGCTATCATGAGACTCACTATTTTCTTTCTCAGTGTTCTGGGAACATTCTTCTTTCTTGCCTAACCCAGTGTCTCCAGATCTCTTGTGTCATAATTTTGTATAGAATTATTTTTTTTCTGTTTATCTTTTGGTTATTTATGACAGGAAATCCCTGACTTTATTTGGAATAGAAGTCAAAGCCATCAGTTGTTCAAAATTCTCATATAATTTATTATTCAAATCATGCAATTTTGCATTTTCCATTTGCTACTTTGTAAAGATGCTTATGTTTTAATCTACAAACTAGGAAATATAGTGATTTCTTATATTTCATTCTAAATCCATCACCATTATAGTGTTCTGGTCATACTTGTGCTCAGAAAATTCTGTACTACGGTATTAGTAACATAAGCACAGCTCAAGGAAAGTCTGTGTGCATTTATGATGATGTAATCCTTAGAGCTGCCAGAACTGCCTAATAAAATATCTACAATGTGTTAATGCAAATGATACAACTTCTTTGAACTTGATCTTTTGCATTGATTTGAGTTTGAAAATGTCAGTGTTACATAAATACAGATCCATTCAGGAAACTGTGAGCCAGAATTCTATTTGAATCTTGATTTTGTCATTTTTGTCACTTACTATAGAAATGGATTTGATAAATTGACTTAGTCTCTGTGCCCCCATTTTCCTATCAAGTAAATCAACGTTTCATAAATGTAGTTCTCTAAAAAAGGTTTGATGAGTTGATAAAGAATTCTACCTAAGAATAGAGCTTTAAATTTTTATTTAAAGTTATATATTTTATTTAAAGTTAAATGATGTATTTATTGTTTTAAAAATCAGTCAGAAATGAAAATGTGTCCTACCCTTGTTTTCTGACATCTTGCAGCTTTTCAAAATTCCTTTGATTCATCTTTATCCAAATATGTGCTTCTTTGATAACCTGCCAACTTGGTCTAGCAAAATTTTTAGTGGTATGTGATTGTGAAGTTTTGTAGCAATTTATTTTGGTGACACAGATGCAGGACCAAAGGAACCTTGGGTAATTGAAATGTAGTTTGTTGCATTTCTGTAGAAGCTCATAATGCAAGATCTCAATCAACAGTTCTGCCACCTATCATAAGAAAAATGTAAAGTGTCCCATAAATTGTGCTCAATATAAAATGTTCTTTGGACAATTTTTGAAAAGCAGCTATTAGAGAAAGGCATTTTCTGACTTACTTTTCAGTTCACCCTGAGGATACTAAATGTGATATCCATTGGTTCCATCGTAACTGAATTTAAGAGGTTTTAAAAGTGACCAGAAATGACCCATAGAGGACATAAGAATTTCAGTTGTTAAAATTGAGGTGAGGCTACAGTTTTAGCAGAATAGGAAACTGAATTACTACTTAGTGTAAGACAGGATGGTTATCTTTTCCTGCCTTGAGGTTAAAGTCAGTGGGAGGGCAAGAATTGCAGGGTTGTACTATATTACAGGGAGCCATTTCCGATGTAGCAGGCATATGATCCCATTTGTGAGTATCCTTTACACTTTTAATAATAAATATCTATTCCAAGAAGAGAAAAATCTGGACATTAAACATGAAATGGTATTCAAATATCTCTTAAAACTTGAATTTTTAAATCCTTTTAGTAGCATGAAGAAACTAAGTTTCCCTTTAGTTATCCCCAGTACTCAGGCAACAAAGTAGACAGATACAAGTCCATATTCCTGCACTTACACACACCTTCCCACTTTATTAGAGGGTACCTTCAGTCTAATTTATATCCTGTGTTTCAGTAAAATATTTATTTTAAAATTTCTTACCTAAAACCAATTTGAAAGTTTCTACCTTACAGTATTTTCCCTTCAAGTGGGAGAAATATATGTTATCTTATGCAATGCACAAAGACGTTTTTGAATATTTGTGTTTATGTTTTATGCAGAGTTTTTGAGAATTATTCTAGATATTTTAGATAAATTAGTTGACAACATCAATTTTTATATATTATTCAATCTGACAGCAGCCGATTGTGATTGCACTATTATAAAATTGAAGCGAAGCTAACACTGTGTTCATTGGAAACCTATTCATGTTTCGTTTTTAGAACAGCTATCTCTCAGGGCTTTGAGGGCAAAGTGAACACTAATGCCAGAACCGAGTTTCATCATAGATGCCTTTTTTTCTCTCTACTCCACACTGATATACAGCCTTTTATTTTATGGATTGGAAGATATTTTAAGCCAAAGCAAAAATAAGAAAAATACAATGAATTGAATGGAAATAGTTCTTGTTAATGCTTTAACAATGATGCTGGGTGAATCAATTATAGTATTTAATAAAACAAATAAGTAATAATATTCTAATAAATATGAAATCCCAAAGAAAATAAGTCATTGGTTTTATTTGGAGGAGAGCATTTATGTATTTCTGTGAACTAAATTGCTTCACTCCAAAACTCACATTGAAGAACCAACCACCACTCTGAAATGACTCTGGAAGATAATTAGGATTAGATGAACTTGTAAGGATGGAATTAGAGCCCTTTTTAAAAAAACACCAGAGAGTTTCTTATGCATTTGTGGGCATCACCTCCACCCCTCTACCCCCCACTACTCCCACCCCCACCCCGGCCCCACCTAACATCATCCTCACCCCCACCCCACCCCCACTAATGTAGGAAAGGCCAAGTGGCCACAAAGCAAGAGGTGGCCATCTGAAAATGTCAAAAAAAGCCATTCACCAAAAACTAAATTGCCAGCAACCTTATCTTAGATATCTTATGAAAAATCTAAGACTACAGAATCAAGAGAAATAAATGTCTGTGTTGAAGCCACCAAGCCTGTGGAATTTTGTTACAATATCCCAGTCTAACCACATATACACATATACATTGGGCTTACTTAAAAAAAATCACTTTAAAAATTATAAGTCATGCTTTAAATATAAATGAACATGATTATCTCAAAATATTTAATATATTTTATTAAATGTTTAGAATATGTTATTAGCTTTTTGGTGAAGTAACAAGCATCTTGGAAATCAGAAATATTATCCCTCCTCATGGTAAGTCTACAAATCAGTGCATATTATATTAGTAATTATATAAATTAGAGTTCTCCATAGAACCAAAATCAATATGATACAGACATAGGGAGATGAAGATGTAGCTAAGACACAGATGCATATGTAGTAAATGCAGGTGGATTAAGAGCTTTATTATAAGGAATTGGATCATGTAGTTGTGGGAGCTGGCAACTCCAGAATTTGTGAGACAGGACACCCAGTAGGAAACTCAGGAAAAGGTTGGTGCCACAATCTTGAGGCAGAATTACTTTTCTGGGAAACCTAGTTTTTATTCTTAATAATAATTGCAACTGGCTGATGAGACTATGCACAATAGTGAATAGTAATCATGTTTATTTAAACCAACTTAAAGTCAAGTGAATAAAGATATTAACCACATTACAAATGCCCTAACAGCAATGCTTAGATTGTTTTTTGATAAATAATTGGGTGCTGTAGCCTAACCAAGTGAATACATGAAACTAAACATGACAGTTTCCTACCAAATCTCTCTAAAGGGAAGCCTATGAGTGAAAAATCTAGATCCAAGTCTGATTGGATACATGAATAAAGTTACAGAAATAATATGCTGATTGCTATTCAGAGTATCACAGAAGCAAATACAGTGAAGAAAGAAAGCACTGAAACTGATCTTCTCATCTCTGTCTAGGGGAAGAAAGTTTGAGGAAAAAACACCATTAATTTTGAAAATCCTTTTACTCTTGAAAAGCATGGATACAACAAGATCATATAGCCTAATTTCATTAAGCAATCATGTACTTTGCCTAAAAGTACAATCATGTACTTTGTCTAATCCAAGGAACTACTATTCTTTCTTCCCCTACATTCTTACTATGTGTTAGCATTCACACACATCAGAGAGAACATTTGGACTTTTTCTCTCTTTTTTTCTAAGTTCTCACCAATAAATATAGTTATTTGCCTCCTAGATATCATTTTTACATGGATAAAATATCCACTTTCCAGGCTCCAATCCAAGTGACGTTTTTATTTTCTGTGTGTCTTTACAAAATTGCTAGTTTGATTGTGTGCATCTTTTAAACAGTTCTATTGGAATATAATTGAGATATAAAATGGCTACACATATTTTAAATTTTCAGTTGGTAGATTTTACCTTATACATACAATCATGAAACTAACAGCACAATGAAAACCATCATTTGTAATGTGCTACTATAATCCTTGTCTCCATCACGCCCCTGCTGCTTAAAGATGAGTTTGCTTTTCTAGAATTTTGTGTAAATGGTGATATAGTATGTACTTTTTAACCTGTCTTTCCTATATAATTATTTTAAGACTCATCCATTGCATTGAATGTAATAAAAATCCATGTCTTTTTATTGGAATGTCATATTTCCTTGCAAGAAAATAGCACAATTATTTCCTTATCAATTTAACATTTTGAAGGACATTTAGGTTGTTCCCAGTAAGGGATATTATAAATAGAGCTGCTATAAATGTTTATATACAAATCTTTGTGTACAAATAGGCTTTAATTTCTCTTGAGTAAATTTTTAGGAGAATAGTTAGACCATACATATATTACACTAACCTTGATGCAGCTACCCCACTCCTCAGCAAATACCAAAAGGATTTAAAATCAGCATAGTACAGTGACATAGATAAATCAATGTATATAGAACTCAATTCACAATAGCTAAGCAATGGAACCAAACAAAGTGCCTTTCAACAGATGAATGGAGAAAGAAAATGAAATATTACTTAGCCATAAAGAACAATGAGATTATGGCATTTGCTTGTAAATGGATGGAACTGAAGACTATCATGCTAAGGGAAATAAGCTAGTCCCCTAAAACAAAGGCCAAATGTTCTTTCTGATATGTGTGAATGCTAACACACAATAATAGGGCAGGGGAAGAAAGAATAGTAGTTCATTGGTTTAGACAAAGAGGGATGAAGGGAAGGAGTGGGGATGGGAATAGGAAAGTCAGTAGAATGAATCAGACCTAACTTCTTTACTATGTTTATATATGAATACATGATCAGTGAAACTCCACATCATGCACAAGCACAAAAAATGGATAAGAATAAGTTATAATCCATATATGTATAGGTCAAAATATACTCTAATGTCAGTATATCTAAAATGAAAAGAAAAAAAGAAGAAGAAAAAGAAGGAGAAGGAGGAGGAAGAGGAGAAGGAGGAGGAGGAAAGTAGGAGGAGGAGGAGAAGGAGGAAGAGGAGGAGGAAGAGGAGGAGGAGGAGGAGGAGAAGGAAGAGGAGGAGGAGGAGGAGGAGGAGGAGGAGGAGGAGGAGGAGGAGATGTCATCAGATTGTTTTCCAGAATTGTGCTATTCGCCTCTCATCAACAGAATATATGTTCCACTTGTTTCACATTTGGCCAGCACTGGGTATAGTTGATCATTTTAGTCTTAGACATTCTTAAATGTATAGTTCTGTTTCACTGTGATTAAATTTACATTTCCCTCATGACTAATGATATTAAAAGTCATTTCATAAATGTATTTGCCATCCACAGATCTTTCTGGTGAAGCATGCATACAAACTTTTATCTACTCTTTAATTTGAATTGTTTTCTGAATATTGAATTTTGAGGATTTTTTATTTGTTAGATGTATGCTTTGTAAATAATGTTTCCCATTCTAAGACGTTTCATTCTTTTCCAATGTCTTTTGTAAGACAGAAATTTTAACACTAAGAGTGTCTAGTTTATAACTTTGCTTATATGGCTCATAATTTTGGTATCTTAACTGAAAAAATAGTTGCCTAAATCCAAGGTCATAAAAATTTTCTCCTTTATATTTTTTTCTAGAAGTTATAGTGCTTAGGCTTGACAATTTCTGTGAGTTATTTGGAATTATTTTTATGTGATATAGAAGTATAAAATAAAGACTTGTTTATGCATATGGACAGAAACTTGTTAGAGTAAAATTATTGAAAATGCAATAATTTTTTGTTATTTTTTTGGTGGGTTTTATGATTTCAATTTGGTGTCCCTCAAAATATCATGTATGAGATAATGCAAGTAGGTTTGGAGGAGAAATGATTGTGTTATAGCCCTAACATAATGAGTTGATTAATCCCTGATGGGATTTACTAAGTGGTAACTGGGGGCAGGTAGGGTGTGGCTGGAGAAAGTGGTTCATTGCAGGCATGGCTAGCACGTATCTATCTTGTAGCTGTAGAATGAAGTTTCTCTTTGCTTTCTGAACACCATGTGAGCTGCTTCCCTTTACCACACTCTTCCGCCATCATGTTCTGCCTCACCTTGAGAACTGAGAAGCTGGCCTTCTATGGACTGAGACCTCTGAAAACAGGAGCCCCCAAATAAAATTTTCATTCTCTATAGTTGTTCTGGTCAGGTCCTTTAGACACAGCAGTGAAAAAGTTGACTGAAACAGTGGACTTCTTCTTTTTTGGAACTGTATGTATGTGGGGGTGGGGAACCCAGGGCTTTGTGAATGCAAGGCAAATGCTGCTTTGCCATTGAGCTACATTCTAGCCCCAAAATGCTATCTTTTTTGAATGAAATACCTTTATAAGCTTTGTCATAAATTGTTTGTCCAGATATGTATGGGTCTATTTCTGAACTCTGTTCTCTTACCTTGATTTAGTGTTCTAAATATGCTACTACCATGACTACTAAAATAAAATAAGAAAGACTGAATGAAGTAATATATTATTTATTAGAATACTCAATATTCTAAGATATTAATTTTCATTAAATCAATTTATAAATTCCTGTAATCCTAATCATAGTATTAGCAAGGATATTTGTAGAAAGCAACAAACTAGTACTAGAACTTAAATGACAATCCAAAAGACCTAGAGTAGCTAAAGCAAATTTGAAAATAAGGAGAATTAGCATTATCTGATTACAGGAATTATTCTAAAACAAAAGTGATCAAAAGAGAGTTGTATTTGTATATGCATCCATTTAATAATAAAATTTTATATTTAACTTTCTAAATCTAATAAACTCTGGAACATTGATGAGTCTGAGCATCACTAATTGAATTTTGAGGGCCAATAACAGGGTTCACTTAATTTATCATCTTGGGAAGATAAATCACTATAAATTACATATCCAAATTTTAGGTCTCTTCAGCTAATACCCCTTTACAGTGCAAAATATTTTAAAATATTAAACATCTATAGTATTTTATTTAGTGATCATTACATTTTAATTATCTCATTCAATATTGTACTTTTTTCTAATTGGAATTGATATACTTCTTTAAAAACTTTTTCTGTATCTTTTTGTTCTCCAACTTACATGAAAATAAAATAATAGTTATTATTAAAATGCTAATGCATTTTATTGAATATCTGGTTTATGTCAGTTTAGTATTAGATGAAGCCTGGTTCTAAGAGGAAAATTTTCAGATTTTATATGCTTAATTTTGCAATGTACTCTTCTATTTACTCCTTATAATTGCACTCTCATATACTATGGCAAACTACCTAACAAAAGTTGAAGGACGTTAGACTTATATTGACATTTTTCTTTCATCAGACTTAAATTTGCCCACTGCTGTGGCATAATTTACCCTAAATTATCATTAAATTAAACAATGTACCTAGAATTTCCCAAGATACCAAAATCTATAATCCAAATTCCTATAAAGAATTCAAGAAATATAGTAGTTAGCTTAGAACTATTAATGAATACATGACAAAATCAGAATTTTTTTTAAATGAGTCATTTGAAAAATGATATTATTGTGCTTTAAGATGCCCATTAAGTAGCTGAGCATGGAAAGGGTGGATTGGCATAGGGAGCAGGAAGAGCTATGTTTGATGGTTTCTAGCTATTCTTAATCTCCTTCAATTTCACTCTAATTTTCTGACACCTTACAGCATTACTTCTGCCTTACAATGACCTCTGCACAGTTAGCTGGTTAATATTCCTTAAAAGTATAGGTGTATCCTCACAAATTGATAGGGCCAAGAAATTAAGGAAAAGAGTAGCTTACAAGAAAATTACAACAACTGTATGATCTTTTAATTTATAGTAGATATATTCTGTGTGTGTATAACTGAAACGTTACGCTAACAAAAATTGATAGAATAGTATTCTCTATTCTATTCCCTAGCTGGGGCCTTTTAGAAACTAGTAGCTTTTCTTGGCAGTACTTCTCACCCTTATTTCTTTCTTTGGTCCCTTTCTTGTCATTGGTTTCCTAAGTTTTTCACTGGTAAGGTCTATTTACTATGCTTTCACCCCCCTAGTCTTTGATGTGCTAGGCTCTTGTGGTATGGACTATCCAGGTAAGTAACAGCCATTTCCTAGCATCCTAAACACTACTTCTACTAGATGCTGGCTGGCCAACCTATAACTCTAAATATTTACCACTGAAGTAAATGTCTGATTGCTGGAGTCTAGCACAGAAGCCAGACCTTACCTTTCTGAAAATTCATACCTGCCACCATCCCACACTACTCCCACCCCATCAGTCTTCATTCATGGTCCTATTGGAGTTGGTGAACAAAAGATACTAGCTCTCTGACTTTTAGGTTTATCATAGCTCTGAAGTCCCTGTTCTGTATTTATTTCCAAAGTTACTAGATAATTAAGCCCATGTTACCCACATTGGTCTTTTTCTTTCACATTTGTTTCTCACTACAGTATTTTTTTTTCAAATACATTCCCAAATAAATTACTTTCATTTGAATTGTTTTCTCAGGATCGTTTTTTTCTGGGAAAAACTGAAATAGTACTATGGGTAAGTTGGTTTTATTTTGTTTGCCTAAGCAAGGCTCTCCTACTCCAATGCCTTGGGGGCTAGTCAAAAATGTAAAAAGTAAAGCTTATCTAGTTTTAAATGACTGGGAATAATAAGTAGAGAGCATTTCCCTTGCTATTGATTTTCAAGTTTACTTTTAAGACATTCAGTACAAACAAAAACATATCTTCCAGCTGAACTCAGCCTGCTCCATGATGATAGCTTATGATACAAATGATTAGTAGTTGCAGGGTTTTAGCTGAGCTGTCACCTTCCTGAGAAACACATACCTATTCTATAAGGCTTTACTTCAGCTCTTGTAAAGGATTAACTGCATTTTTACAGTTACTTGAGCCTTAAACCAAATCATTTCTCCTATCTCTCAATAGGCCCTTATCGAGGGCTGCTTCCCTTTTGTCTAAATTTTGACATTATACTCTTCATCTCAATTTATTTACATATGCACCAGGGAAATAAAAGCAACAACCCAACAAATATGTTGATTCTTCCTATGCTCAACTTTATTCTAGATGCCCTTTGTAGTTCATGACCAAAGTTTTTACCATAATTAAGCTGAATAAACCTTGATCATCATCACTCAAGCCACATAAATCTCTATCCTCCATGGTTCTTAACATACAGGAGACATGTTGGGACAGACTTCAGTTAGAATCTCTGCTTCAGCTAACTGGGACTCTATAATTACCGAAGGAAAACCTTCCCTCAGACGTTTAAATGTCTTTGGAGCTGAAGCAGTGTCAGGCATGAATTCTGAGTTTGACACTGTATAATCTCTAAAACTGACAGCATTCTTTGCTGTGTGACAAATTATTTTTCCCAGCCAACTTAACCAAGATGTTTGGGGTAGAAACCGTGTTTGTCTTAAATTATTTGCCTGTTAGGGGAGGCAGGTGGATTATGGTTGGCATTTAAAAAACAAACAAACAACAACAACAAAAAACCAGTAAACATACACTATTTTCTGCTTTTTTCTCTTTATTAGTAAATTCTGTGATCCTTTGAGGATAATGACTTGTCTTCAAAAAAGAGGAAATGATATCAAACTAAAAGCTACTACTTTGCATTCAATGACAGCCACTATTTCTTTATGAAATAGTTGAAGGACAATGTAGGTTTTATATTAGAACCCTTACTGAAGTGAAAGTTTTTATGTGTTTTATGCAAGCTAATGCAATAAACTTAACAAAAGATAGATCATCTGTTAAGTACTAAAGAGATTTCACATTGTCTTAGTTTATTTCTATATAACAGTAAACATTGAATAAAATATTAAAAATGAAAGTCTATTATTTAAAAGTAAAGAAACTTGGGAAAGATGTTGAATGTTAAGAAAGGCTGCCGTTTATAAATATCTAATTATTCTTTATTTGTCGGCCCCTGTTTGGTCTGACTAGGCAATCATTACTGATATGAGATAAATGAAGGGGACAAATTCACAATGGGCAATCTCAAATGGGTGAATGCCCAAATGAGAGTGTTAGAAGGAAAGGAAAACAATGTGTCAGCTATTTTGTATGGTACCCGGATATAATCAAATAAGAAAAGGATGAAGAAAATTCCTTCAAGTTAAAATTTATAAATAAAAACAATACTTTTAACTAATAAAGTAATATTGGCATCTGATATGCTCAATTTTTAGTTCTTTTGTTTCTGTATCATTTTGTTAACATATGGCTTTGTAAATGTAACAAAAATAATTTGACCCTAGTAAGACATTAAAATTTATTTCTTGTACTGGCTAAAATCTCTATAAATATCCAGTGATTGATTACTGTTCCCCATCAATATTCTTGTTTGGTTTACAAAATATCGTACACTCTATATATTTGACCCTGGTTGCATCTTCTCTTATTTGCATTCCAAAGGCAGGTATTCCCTGTAGTTTTGTCCTCAATACGCCTCTATTTACTTTTTATACATTCTTCCTTGATACTCCTGTACAATCATAACCTCATCTAGTATCTTTATTCATACCTTTTCCAGATGTTAAAGTCAATTATCCTTGAATAGATTGGCATGTTAGGTACTAGAGTTCAAGTCCCCAATGATTTGCTTTCATTGATGAATGATTTGGAAATAAAGTGCTGAATTCCAGGCTATTTACCAACTTTCCAGTTTCTATAATTATAGATTCTTGATATTATCCAGATGCCAGAGGTCAATTCTAAGATAACTCTATCTTTCAAATTGATGAGAACATTTCTAACTGCATATGTTATCTGACACTGAGTTGATGACAGTTTTCTATAATCTATCTCAGTGTGCCTGATGATCATCCATTTAGTTCTACCATTTAGCATATTAATAGATTAACTTTAGCACTCTTTTATGAGCTATAGATGGCATGGTCAAATAAATTGTGTATATATCTAGATCCTACTAACCAAATATTCACTGACACTGATAATCTATAGGAATTTATATTGGTAAATATAGAAACAGTAATATAAGGTTTGGATCCTGTTTGTTTTAAATCTACATAAGAATTGATTCTAATCAAATTAAATTTCCTTATCATAATGGTGGTGACAATATGTGTTACAGAATTCTTAAATATTTTGGAATTCCAAATTCATTTTGTGGATAGAACATTTTTCTATGTGTTTGTCTCCTTATTCTGTGTCCTCCCTTCTGCACATATGTGACCCAGATCTGTGATCTTTCAAATTGAATATATCAGGTGTTTATTACGAGCCTTTTTTTTTTTTAATTTCCTTTCTAGCTACCGCTGAAAATAAGACTGCTGGTAGTTTTTAATTTCATTTTAGACAGCAAAAGACATATCTGCATGATTAAAATGCCAGATATCTGTATAAGTGTTATCAATTATATTAATTAAGGGAAATTGTAGTTAAATTTTCTCTGAGGGGAAAAAAAAGAAAAATAATATCCTAAAGCCTTTATTAGCACACATTTGTGAGTAACCTATTGTGTTTCTTATAATTTAGCTATATTTTGTCTAATTTTAAAACCCAAAAGTTTAAATGACTTGGAGAAATTGTGGTTTTAAGGAGAAATAATTGTGAAATTGGTTCACATGACAACTGCAAGTAGCTATTTTGAAGTGAATTAAAACAACCTCCACAGGAGTACGGGCTGATCAAATAGAGAATTGACTATTTTTAAATACACTCTTAGATGAACAGTCATTTACATTTTCTAATAAGGTGCATGGTCAAGAAAGTTTTTCAGCCATTTTAAAAAAAATAAAATTTAAAGGTTAGTTAAGTTAGAAGGTTAGAAAATTGGTGTTTGAATTTATAATGATTATAGCTGTAAATCAGTATTTAAAGAAATTTTCCATGCATTAGTTCATTTAATCCCCACTGAAATCCTACAGGGTGAGGAGCATCAGAGGATACTTTGAATTTATTAAAGAATTTCCCAAGATCACACTAATGGAATTGAGATAGAGATTCAAAATCAGTTTATCTGATTCATAGTACCATCTCTATCAATTCATTTATTTTTGAGCACCTAGTTAGTATCAGTGCCTTGTAAATATATCATAGGATAGGGACTTGGGTAATAAATCTAAATAGAACAATACTTTTTTTTCCCAATTGCTTAAAATGCAGCAAGTGAAGTGATTATTAGGTCATATGATTTTTAAACAATGATATCCAAAGTAAACAACATGTGTCTTTCTAGTACCTACGAAGGAGACATTACCAACATTTTGAAGGGGACACAAAGAAGATATTTAAGGGAACATTCATTGATCTTCTTATAATTAGTTGGGTGTATGGAGATGGAGGATTGTTCCAGAAGAGTGAGAGGCACATAGAAGAACTAGAGGTTACAGTAACGGTGCTTGCTATATGAACTGTGAATAATTCACTGTAGCTGAAGTGTAGTATTTCAGGGAGAAATATTCTAAACTGAAGAGATTTCTCAGCCTTCCCAGGAACATTTGGAAATATCTGGAGATGTGAGTATATGATGGAGATGCAATGATGGAGAGGCGGCATTCCCAAGAATTAGTCTGCATGGGGCAGGATTTCACAGTAGGTACAGTCCAGTACAGTGGATAGTTAGTTTCTTCCTTAAATAAAATCTTGGACTTCTGAGGAATACAGAGAGCCTTAGAGAATAAACCAAGCCATTTGTGCACTATTCTGAGGCACTGTGAAGTGCCACTAAATAGTTTTAAGCAGAGCCTATATACAATAAGATTTCCATGTTATTTTTTTTTTCTGGTTCTGGGTCAAGAACCCAGTGTTTCATGCATATTAGGCAATTAATCTATCACTTAGATATATCACCAGCCTAAGATTTTCACTTTTAAAATATCCATCTAGGTGCTTTGTGGATGCGGGGCTAATAAAGTAAAAAATGAGACAAATGTTGGTTCCACTTTGCATAAACAGGTCTAGAAGAGCAATAGAAATTTGATCAGTGGTGAGAAAATTTTACTACATTGACTCTATGCAACACAAAACAAGAATGCCAGCTTCATTTGAGCATAGGCGACAGGAGGGTGTGAATTGTGCTAGACGAACAAACTCCAGTAACAGTCTTACAGAGGCTGGAGCAAAAGCCACTTCAGAGAAGAGTGATGTTCCCTTCCAAAGATTGGACAGCTTTACAATTCTGCTTCATTAAAAATATGCCTCAAAGTTTTGATTAGTTTAAAGTCCTGAAGTTGAATTTCTATTTCTAAAGCTGGAAGAAACCCTTATTGATTTACATAGGAGTACTCAGTCATTCTGTATCTTGCATTTGACACAAAGTCATTACAAGAGACAGTGGCTTTAGTAGTTCTTTTTTTAATATTTATTTATTTATTTCCTCTTTTATTTTTTAAAGATTCTTTCAGGGAGCTAGATTTATTAACACCTTCTTTATTTTATCCATCCATTTACTCATTTACTGTTAATCAATAGAGCTTCATTGTGAGCATCAGATTAAGCATCAGATAGATACAAATTATGTTCAAAGTTTACTCTTTATAGGCAAATGTTTCTCAATATTTTTCTTGATATATCCAAGAATAATTGTATTATTTTGGTGTTTTTATTTCTTTTGAAACTTATTCACACTAGGAACTTAGGCCTACGACATTGTAAAGTTTAGCTTCCAAAATCAGAACTAGAAATCCAAAGCATAGATTATATTCATAGTCGTATGTGAATATCTTCTGAAATTGGTACTTCATTTATATCAAATTTGCCTTTAGTTCTTCAAAATACTGTGATTACACAGAAATAGGAGATTTCCTCATTTTCCAGATGCAAACTGCTTCATTTACATGACTGTTTTGGATCTAAATATACATGCCTCTCTTTGTACAATTTAGTTATTCCAGACTTTCTATGCCATTTTAAAAGATGAAATGTTTTTCAATAGCTGACAAGAGTCTTTAATTTTTTTTTTTTTACACAGGTGTAACACAGGTGGTACGCCCTTTCCTCTCTGCCCCATAGGGTGTAGCTCTAACTACCCTCTAGGGAAGAGAAGGTTGGGTGAACAGCCTTACTATTTCTCCAGCTCAGTAATTACCTGCAGATATTCTCTTCACTCCCCAGGATTTCTTAAGGCCATGCAGAATGGGCTTGCATCATGATTCTTCTTTCTCAACTCACTTCAGTCCCTTGCCAAACCTAAAACAAATATAAGGTATTAAGTGTATATATATATACATATATACATATATATATATATATTTTAGGGTTCAGATCACTGGTATGAAATTGTTTGTATTCTGGTGCAGAGATCTCAGATGTGGTTATCCTGACTGATACTTTTACCTAGTGGCACACATGGAGAAGTTTTTAATATATTGAATCTCAGAGTGATTCTATAAAGACATATTTTCACCCATACTTACAGATCTGTAACTCTGACCTTGTTTTACTGTGCATGTCTTGGCTTTCATACTGATGCCACCTCAAAATAGTAAAAAATTAGTAATGGAATATCACAATCCCTTCTGATTTTTACATTTCGAGAAGCACTGAGAACTGATTGATTATTAAGCATCTGTAGTTGCCTCAGCCCATTAAATCACTCCATGGAGAGGCAGAATTGCATGTATATTTTAGATAAATAAAAATGTTCTTTGAGCCAGGCACTGTTGTCTCCCTGTAATCCCAGTGGTTCAGGAGGCTGAGGTAGGAGAATTTAAAGTTCAAATCTAGCCTCAGCAAAAAGCAAGGCACTAAGTCACTTAGTGAGACCCTGTCTCTGAATAAAATCCAAAAACAGGGCTGTAGATGTGGCTCAGTGGTCAAGTGCCCCTAAACTCAATCCTTTATCCCCCCCCCCAAAAAAAAGATGTTCTTTGAACTGGTATGGGGTGAAACACAGGGAGATATTTGGGAAAGTTCTTTGATTTACTTTGAAACACTAACTAGATCTGATAAATGTATTCACTTTACCCCTTTAAATCTACCTCTTACCATTCTCTACCTGTCCTGGTGCCAGAGAACCCATCTTTGAGAACTTTATCAATGACCTCTGCTTTGTCCTCAGCATCCTGCTGGGTTTGACTAATGGAAGCCATTGTTAAGACAGGTGTGGAGTGGAGTGGAGATATTTTGTTCTGTGATTGTCTCCCTGCCAGTCAAGAATTAGCCTTTGCTGAGTTCTTCCACACATTCCACAGTTCTTGTGGGGCAGTACTGTCTTAGAGTACTCTAGCACCAGATGCAGCCTAGCCTGCTCTGAGTTTCAGTATGTGTTTCTGTCCAATGCTTCCTTAAACCAAATGATATTAATGGATTGCTGCTCTTGCTCACCTCTGGTGCTTCAATATGCCTTGTTGGTTTTCTGTGAATCTGCTCTCCAATTTATAAGCTAACCCTGCATTAAATTCTCCTGAATTACTACATTTGAATATGCTACATTTTTCTGTTGTAACCCTGACTGATACCCACATTCATTCTAATTCATACTTAATAACTATTTAATTGAGTTAAAAATGAAAGAGGGCCACAATTAACTGTGAAAAATAGAAGTGAATTCAATTTTACAACTGTCAAATTTTAAATGGATGACTAGTATCCCAGAAATCAAATGTCTTACTAGGTATTCTTTATTTTGTACTAAGTAGAAAAGAAGAAACTTAAGACACTCAGAAATCCATCATAGCCAGTAAAACTTATGTGAAAGCTGAGATAGTTACATTGTGCCAATATTTCCCAAACAATTACATCAAGTGTAGGAGTCTCATCAAGGAAGATCTTATCTTCCTGTGATATATATTATCTCTTTAAACATATAGTGTATATGTACCATAAATTATTAAATCACTGAAATATGTTACCATTTAAGGCAAAATATAATAGAGAATACATTTTTTGTACATAATATATGCATAATGTTAAAAACTTTCAGAAATTTATACAACATGACTATTTTCTATGTTCTCTGTAAAGAAATGCTTGCTTTAATTCTACAATACCCATGGTATCTTAAAGGAAGCCAAAGAGAATTCTGGGAATGACATCTAAATTAATTGTGTGTGTATCTGTGTTTTCACATATTTTCTTGGCCTAATGTGGTTCTTCTATTTTTTTTTTTTTGAAACCAAGAGGTAAAATATCTTTCAGTCTTTGAGACATTCTAAAAACATCTTTAAAGTTTTAAAGGTTTAATTTGAGAATAATTCATCACCTGTGAACATTATTTAATTAAGATGAAAGACTCATAACATTTTTTTATCATCTTACTTGCTCAAATTGGTACTAGCTTCCAGTATTATGTATACCAGTGTGCCTGCTAAAAAGTGTTAGTCTGTTTTCTGCTGTGATAATGCTGTTTAACAACACTCCAGAACCCAAGTGCTGCCCAACATTGACTAATTTAATCTCAACATTCTGCAGGTCAGTTAATTCCATCCAGGATAAATGGAGCTAAAATGGATCACAGCCTTAGGGTTTATGTGTAATCACTGACTGAATAAGAATGGCTAATTAGGGTTTGTCGTACTCATGAAACAAGGTAGAAGAAGAAGACATTTCTGTTAGGGTATCAACCCAGATGTCAGTTGTCACTTATGCATTGATTAAAGTAAATCATATAGTCAATTTAGCATTAATAATTTATGGAAGCACACTGAATCTTGACAAGAGGTACTTGGAAAAAAGAAAAAATATGGATATATAATACAATCTACAAAATAAGACTGTTTTTTTCAAAGATACTGTGCACTTAGTTGGTTTTAGTTATTCAACCGATATTTATTATGCTTCAATAAGTTTCAGAAATTAGTACCAAAGCAAGTGTAGTTTGAGGTAAATGATATATAAATCATTAATATCCTTAAGCCCCAAAGGAGATGCAAGAACACAACACAGATAAAAATAAATTCAAGACTAATACAGGAAATTATTCAAAAGAACCATAAATTACCTGTACTTGATTAAATATCAATGCTTACATAAATGGATAAACCTTATAAAAAATAAATATCTAAAGATGTGACACTGATCTTAAATAAGCCCTTATTAATGACAGTTCTATATTATATTTAGTGATTGAAAGGGACATTCTATTTAAAGGTAGCATCTCAGGTTTGAAAGAGTCCTTAGATGACATGAGAATCTCAGGTAGTTATGTAGGAAGAAGAGGAAGATGATTCATTGTGCACAAGCAAAACTATTCAAGGATACCTTCTATGGGTAGAACCAGAGATTGCTCCTGGCTATTCTTTGATAATGATTTAAAAGTATGTTGCTTCCTGTCAGTTATATAAAAAGTGTCCATGGAATATTTACACTTTGGATACATAAAATTGCACAAACCAAGACATCACACTTAATAACGAGACAGAAAACTTCAGGTACTTTCTTAGGAAATTAATTCCCCCAAAATTGATTATCAATTCAATATTCATTTCCATGACTTCATGAATATTTTACAACTTTTTAAAAGTCTATTTATTAAGAGATACAAGTAATCGATATAATGATATATATTTAACAGGGACAACATAATGTTTTAAAAATATATACATTGTAGAATGGGGAGTTTCATGAAAGTAATTTTATTATTCTCATAGAAAAAGGAAGGTTAAAATATCTAAGCTTTCTTATAATATTATGAAATAAAATTGACTCTTTTGTCCTCATAAAAGCATAGTTTTCAATAGTGGCTGAAAAGAATTTGGAAAAGGATTGAGATAATGAAGGGTTCTTATTAAAATGAAAGTGAACATTTTGCTTCAAATATCTTTATGATTTTGAAAATAATGCTTAGGAATCAGTGGCAGTTATGAACTTAAGGTAAAAGTGATATTTCTCAGTATTCTTAAAAAAGCTTTTTAGCTATGGGTAGCTCTTAAGGAACATTAGATTATGAATAGACTCTTTCAATTAAGGAAAAAATGTCTATATTACCTATATGTGTTGTATTTTGGGATATAAATATATATATTTGCATATATATTTTAGAATATTTATATATGTGCATATATAAATATATATATCTGTGTATTACTTATATATTTTACCAAAAGTAATATAGGCTTGAAATTATTTGAAAGTTACTGAGGAAATATATTTAAAGTCACATATATGAACATATAAATTATAATTTCGAGTGAAATAAAAATATATTCGAATTTTCTCGTTTATTCTAACCATGGATAAAACATAGACTTGTAGTCATAATTTCATTTTCTAAGGTTGGATACAATGATTTGCCAATGTCTGCTTTGCATTTAAGTTTATAACACTTATATGTCATTTGTTTTATCTTAATTTTAACATAGGGTTTTCTATAAACAAAGGAACAATGCTTTACTAGGCATTACTAGGCATCCAGTAACTTCCCTATGTTTTATACCTAAAAAGCAGTATTTAAGACAAATTTGAGTATAATTTCTAAACTTTCTTTTTTTCTTTTTCAGCTCTAAAAGTAGATAGGCATTTAATAATATTTTATGTTCAAAGAGTTCTGCAATGCTTTATGTTAATCTTTAATTTTTAGAAATGAGATCTTTAAGGATCAACTAATTTTGTGGCAGACAGGAAATTCAACTCCAAATTCCTAACTAATAAGTTCAATTTTGCACTATTAATTTGTTTTACAATCGAAACACCTAAAAGTATGTGTCAGATCATTAGCACTATTTCCATTGGTTATAAAATTTGATATTTTATTAATAGAGACCTTGATTTCTAAAAGAAAAGTTACAATTAAAAAACATATTTCAAGTAGAATTTCTATGAATTAACATAAAATAAGAGAAAATTCCCACTTTCATTAACACATTTATTATGGTGGGGGAATAGAAAATAAATAAGAAACAATATAAACATATGCCATATATTACATTGTGACAAGCATTCAAAAAGAAATGAAAAATAAAAGGCAGATGGAAGAATATTAAGTGGAGGAATTGTGAAGAAAATTTTAGTGAGCATATGATAGGCTGGAATGAAAAACATAGTTCTTTAAAAAATAAAGTATCTTGGGGCTGGTGATGTGGCTCAAGCGGTAGGGCGCTTGCCTGGCACGCGCGGGGCGCTGGGTGTGATCCTCAGCACCACATAAAATAGAGATGTTGTGTCCACCAAAAACTGAAAAATAAATATTAAAAAAATTATCTCCTCTTCTCTTCTCTTCTCTTCTCTTCTCTTCTCTCTTTCTAAAATAAAATATCTGAAAGAAACAGAAAATGTTTGGGAAGAGCATCCCAGGAAAAGGGTACTTAGAGCAAAGACTTAAAGTACAGTTTTAGTTTGCAGTTTTGAAAATTGGGAAGAGGAGCAGAAATTGAGAAGAGTTGCACTGGGTGAGTTCTGCAAGGACAAAAAGTCAGATTGTAAGTGGTCTAACAAATGAAGACTACAACATTCATTCAAGAATGAAACCAAGATTGATTGAAGGCTTCCTAGGAGAAAAGTATTGTGATCTGTCCTGAGTGTTTCTAGGACGACTCTCTCCTCATCATGTACAGCAGATTAAAAGGTGGGAGCAGGATAAAAAAGCAGGGACACAGGTGGAAGGTCATTTCAAACTCTAGGCAAGAACTGATATTGGCTTAAATTTGTGTGCAAACCAGAATTACTGAACTAATATTGTGAAAGAAGTACAAATAGGATTTTCTGATGAAAAGTATGTGCTGTGAGAGGGACATACTAAAAGAAGGATCAATATTTTCTAATCAGGCAACTGAAAGGAAAACAAAAAATCATTGACTCTGTTGGAGACACAGGAAGCATAGATTTTTGGGGAGGTGTAAAAGTCTTAAATTTGATTATGACTGAACTATGTAGCTGGATAAATGAGTCTAGAACACAGGAAGAATGAGTAGTTGGAGACATAAACACCAGACTAGGCATGAGATTTAAGTCTTTAAAACAAGAAAATATTACTTTAGAGGAATTAATATAGAGGTGCAGTTCAAAGTCTTAATCTTAGGGTAGTATACTCTTTAGGTATTTGATAGATGATTTCTTTTTAAAAAGACTGAAAAAATGGTAAAAAAAAAAACAGATCTGTTTGTTCTTAGGAGAGTTGGTACCACTAATCATTCTATCCAACTTAAAATATAATGATTAGTGGTACCAACTGCTTCTGATAGCTCCAAAATGGAAAGGAATGAGAACTGACTATTGGTTTTAGTAATGTGGAAACCAATCTCAACAAAAAAAAAGCCAGTTTTTGTGGAGTCATAGGGATAAGAACTTAGTGAGTTCAACATAAAATGGAAAGAAAACAATTAATAAATCAAATATAGATAGCTAGTTTAAGATTTTTTTTCTTTATGGAGAAAAGAGAAATGAAGTCATATCCAGAAAGTAAAATGAGGTCAAAAGAATTTATTTTTATAAGATTTGCAGCATATTGTTTCAATATGGATGGGCATGATCCACAAATATTTGATAATTCAAGAGACAGATGGGAAAATTACTAAAGCAATATTTTTGAAACAGGAGAGAAAAAGTGGTAGGCTGAAATACACAATAGAAGAGCTATATTTACTTGGCGATCAGTCCATCCTAAACAGAACATAAGTTAGAGCATTCAAAAGTCAACACTAAAGAGGAAGTTGGTGAAATCATTTTTTAATTTTTAATTTTTTGTATTGGGGATTGAACCCAGGGGCCCTTAAACCCTGAGCCACATCTGCAGCCCTTTTTAATTTTTAATTTTTTTTTATTTTGAGACAGGGTCTCCCTAAGTTGCTTAGGGTCTCGCTAAGATGCTGAGGCTGGCTTTGAACTCGCAATCCTTCTGTCTCCATCTCCCGAATTGCTGGGATTTCATGTGGGCGCCATCATGATTGGCTAAAATTTCTCTTTAGAATGCTTTATTTTCTTCTATAAAATAGAGAAAAAAATTTACCATCTGAGTGTGGAAGAAATTAAGGCAAGAATACACAGTGCAAAATAGTTTAGTACTACATTTAAAAGAATGAAAATACATGGAGCTAGTAGTGCACATGAATTTAGAATAAATCCAGAACTGGTAGTTTTGGAATTTCCTCTCTCCTGGAACACTAGAGGTGCAGATGCACAGTACATGGAACACTGGATTAACTATGGTTGTTGTTTAGTTCAGAAAGTACATAAATATGATAAAAATCAAAGAAATTGATGTTTCAATTAAGTTAAGAACTTTATGATACTTAGCGAAATTTGAGTTGGAAAATGATAGCAGTATGGATGTTAAGTGAGGATTATAAGATGAATATAAATAATAAAGTCTCAGTGACTTCAAAAGCTTACTGAAGTCGAGCTCCTATACATACCTGTGAACTGGAACAAAAGAAAACTGTAGCAAGACATGTTTGAAACTGAAGTTTGGGAAGAGTTGTGGACAAAAAAAAAAAAATTGGGTGCAATCACAGAAGTTAGTTTTAGCATTCAGGTGGGCACTGCTCATTGAGTGGGATGGAGGAGCCAGTTCTTTGACTTTGAATTCACTAATACACAATTAGTGTTGGAGATAGTTGCAATGAGTCAGGAACAAAAATTTCTCAAAGAGAAGAGGGCATCATAGATGATAGCCACAGGGAAGGTCTTACTGAATGAAGCTCTCATTCAGATCTGGAAGATTCCCTGAAGGCCCACATGCTATAGCTTTGGCCCATAGGTTGGTGCTGTTGGGAAGCTGTGTAAACTTTGAGAATGGGTTCAGAGAGGGTTCTTAGGTCACTGAGGGTGTGCCCTCAAAGGGTGGGACCCCAGCCCCTTCTTCTCCCTCTTTTTCCCTTCCTGGTCATGGGTCAAGTGGTGGTTCTCTATCGCATGCTTCCTTCATGACATATTGCCTTGCCACAAGCTTAAAAGCAGTGAGATCCTTCCATCATGGACTAAGCCTCTAAAACCAAGAGTGAAAATAAATATTTTCTATTTATAAACTAATTAACTCATGTATATGTTACAGTGACTGAAAAGTAATGCAAGAAGAGAGATCAAATTGTCTAGAATAAGATGACAGATGGGCGACTTTGAGGCTAAAACTACTGAAGTATGCAGAAGAAACAATCAATAGGAAATAAATAGATCTGCGTAAGACAAACACCATGAGAGAGAGTTTGAAGGAAGAAGTTAGAGCTAATTTTTCTAATGTCTGAATTGGAGGGAAAAGAAAATGTGCATGGTGAGTGGATAGACATTCAGTTTCAAAGGAGACCTTGGAATAGAAAGACCTTCAGGGATGATATAATCTAAGCTGACATCCCAAATCCTCTGAACAATATAACTAACACTGATCCAGTCTCTTTTATAAATATTTCCTATAGCTAGCTCCTTCCAAGGCTGCACATTCCAAAAATGAAACATTTTTTTTTCTATGTTCAAAAATGTTTCCTTTTATCCTACAGTCAACTGTAAGTCTGTACACCACTAGTTCTTCATGAGTATGAGTTTCCCTTGCTTTTTTTTGTGGCTCTTCTTTATACCACCACACTGAAATTGTCTGGCTTCCCCACCTTTTCCTTTATAATGATGACTATTTATAAATCCCCTTGGTATTGGATTCAGATCATTGATGATTTCTATAGACTGGCCAAGTTAACAGCCACCACCAGCACAAAGCAACTTCAGCATCCAAGTGCCTGTCTTCCTTATCCCCTATCTCACTACTTCCCCATTCTTCCTCCATGCCCTCTTCTGCTGTATCACATTTGCTATTACACTATTGAAAGTTTTCTCGAACTCCCTGGTTCTAATCTTACACTACTGGACAGAACTGGAACTCTGGAGAAGGCTTTCTCTACCTAACAGCTAAGCCCTGAACAGTAGAATGGAGTCAGAACAGTTTTCCTGTTCATCAGACTCTGTGGGCTCTCCAAATACACACAAGAAAAAAAAATGTTTCCTTGACAAGTTTACACTGACTTCCCACATAAAGTCGCATTAATCTGCTCTACTTAAATCTTTTGGCACTTCCTTAATCCCTCTACTAACCTCAGTGCATGATTTCACTTCTTAAAAGAGTAAATACATCAGATTGTAACAACAGAAATTTAGAGAATCGGCTTGTTTTCTTATCATTTATAGGAGTCAGGTCAGGCTTCTATAACAGGATATCATACACTAGGTGGTTTCAGCAACAACCATTTATTGCTCAGTTCTGGGGGCTTAGGAGTCCATAGTTAATGAGCAACAGATCTAATGTCTAGTGAGGACACTGGTTTGAAGTTAGTTATCTTTTTCTTATAGATTCACAGGGTACAGAGCAGAAAGAATAGGGAAGCAAAATCACCGGGGTCTCCTTGATTAGGGGCACCAATCTCACTCATGAGGGCACCACTGTCATGACTTAATAACATCTCAAAAATCCATCCCTCTTATAAGACCTACCCATTAGGATTAGGATTTCAACATATGAATTTAAGTAAGGGAACACACAAATATTCAGATCAAAGCACAACTCCTTCTCTTTACCATGAATGAAACACTGGTCCAGTCTGGACACTTAGCCAGCAGTTCTCTGAATCCACTGCCCCTCAACCTCTTTTTCTCTTTCCTGAATCTTCAGCATCTTGGTTTCTACTACTCACTCCCTGGGGTCATTCAAGCATGACAAGTTCTATAATCCTAAATAAAGCAAAACAAGCCTTGTCTTGACCTCATATCTTCCTTTAATTAATGCTTTAGTTTTTTGGTTTTTTATTTCTCTTTATAACCAGCTTTTCAAGGGAGTTTGTGTGTGTACATGTTTTTTCTTTTTTTCTTTTAACATATATTACTGTAACTTTCTCAGCTTCCATCTAATTTTCCACTCTTGCCACCCGAGGGTTCCATTCCCAGTGTCAACAGATGGTGCACTGCTGCTAAATTCAAGATGTTCCCATCCTACTTTAGTTTCCAGCAGTAGTACACAATGGACCACTACTTTTCCCTTGAAAGACTGTCCTCTTGATCTTCCAATGTGAAATTCTAAAACTAAAGTGAACACAGTATATAATTTTGTTTGTTTGTTTGTTTATTTATTTATTTATAGCCACTGTTAGATTCTGATGCAGATTATTTTCTGCTGGGTAGGAGAAACAGTTAACTGAAACACTTCAAAGTAAACTCAGTTTCTTCAAAATATTCTCAGGACTTTCAGGTTTTAATTTAGTTATTTCAAAATCTCCTTTCCATCCTTCTTTCTTTTTTCCTGGATCAGTTTAATTTCTGGAAATTATATGTAGAACAGTAATATCAGATGGTGAAGCATCTGCATTTCAGCCTTTCTTTGTCTGACATTGGCTTCTGCAGTGTACAATCATGTCACATACACTCGCCACCTTGGCATCTGGTGTGATCTCAGTATTCCCACCTGGTTTCTTGACATGCATTCTACTTTGATCTTTGTTATAATTTCCTCTCATTATCTTACCACAGACCCCCTCCAACATCTGCCTGCTTTCTGCCTCTCTGCCTCTTGTCAGAGGCAAAAGGAAATCCTGTTGTTCTCTCTTGTTGGTCAAGGACCCCCGGGGACCTGTGTGATGGGGGATGGACTTCAGGTAAGCTACCTGTGTCCTCTTCTCTGGCACCAAGCACTCATCCCAGCCCCCTTTTTTAAGTGAGGGAGAGAGAGAATTTTTTTAATATTTATTTTTTAGTTTTCAGTGGACACAACATCTTTGTTTGTATGGAGGATTGAACCCGTGCCAGGCGAGCATGCTACTTCTTGAGCTACATCCCCAGCCCTCATCCCAGCCCTTTTGCTCCCTTTTCACTGGGTTACTGAAGAAACCTAAGAGGATATTTCTTCTCATTTTTCCAAAAAAGATTAAGGGAAAATATATCCTCAAATCTTGGATCTCCAAACAGCTGTGGGTTCTATAAGCAAGTCTTATATTCTTCAGTAACTTAACAGCAGACTACATAATGAATAGAGCTTCTTTTTAGGTTCACAGGGTCTAAGTGTTTTCTTTAGTGCATTTTTTAACTATTATGTGTACCAGAGAGAGTAATTATCCTTTTATTCTTAAAAGAGGTAAGAGTGATTTAATTTTTCCATTCTTCCAATTATGTGTCTATTATATCGGTAACATAGCTTTCACTAACATAAAATTCAAATATTTGGCATCTTTGCCCTTAGGTCTCTACTTTTACTTCATTACAGCTTGCTGGTCTTAGAAAAAAAAAAAGGAGGTGGGACCACATGTAAAAATTAGAAGTTATTTGATGAGTAAAAGGAGAGAGTTATATTTCTGCAGTATGACAAAATGATTAATCTGTCCACTTTAAATGTTGAATATATTGAAACATTTAAATGCATTGATGAGCACAATAGAAAGTAAAGAATACTCTGAGGCAAAACTAAATGAAAGTATAAAATGAAAGTTAATGAAAGCAGAATACTGATACTACCTTCCACCTTGAGGGCAACTGCAAATTCTAGTGAATTTTAGTTTTAACTTTCAGAGATTTGCAGAATATAGGGAATAAAGAGAAAAGTCCAGTTGTGGCTTAAATTAAGAAGTATAATTCCATAATAGAATTAGATCCATCAAAGAGGCTAGATTCTAAAATAATTGTAAATGGGAAACAAATATCCACTCCTAAGAGTTTTACAAGAGGATATTCCTGTCCTGAATCCTAGTGCTAAATGAAAGGGGAAACTAATCCTTCTAGCTAAAAACCAGGCTCTATGTTGAATTCTAGTGTAACTTGACTTGTGCTATGAAAAAAATCATCAATGCAATATCACAATTTAAACTGCTCCTAGGTTGGTCTAGGCCCCAGGGACGTGGAAGAAACAATTGCAGATTTCCTCTGAAAGAATTTGTCTGTAGAGCATGCCACAAATTGTTCCCACAGTTAAAGTCCTAAGAAACACAAGTATATAATAAAAAGCACAAAACATTCAAGGAAATAAGAACTGCCCATTGGAGCCTCCAGAAATACAAGACAGAATACCATGAATGATACATAAAACATACTTCATAGATTGTACAAATAAATGATAATCCTGAATAAATTAAATAAAAAAACAAGAAATAAAGAGACCAAGAGGATTTGAGATAAGACTCAAGAGAATGCTGTGATATTGAAAACTACTGTTTGAAGTCAAGGTCCCTGGAAACAGACTCTAAAAGAGAGATTTGCATGCAGGAAGTTTATTTAGGTTTATTCTTGTGGAAAAACATCTCTAAGGCAAAAAGCAAAAGCTGGAGTGAGCAGAAAGCAAGAGAGATGCAGTTGCAATAGAAGCCTTTGCTGATTATATTATAAATTTAGTGCTAATTACTCCAAAAATTATTACTTAAAACCATGTCTGTCTGTCTGTCTCTCTCTCTCTCTCTCTCTCTCTCTCTCTCTCTCTCTCTCTCTTTCTCTCTCTGTATGTGTGTGTGATCAGAACAGCTACCACCCCCCAGGCTGAATATAATGTCTCTAAGGGTTAAATGAGATCACACACACACAGGTATGAAATTTCTTTATGAACTAGTAAATATTGTACACAAATGAATAATTTTGACTATCTACACAAAGATCAAACAATCAGTCCCTGGCTTCAGATAATCTTAGTTGACTTCTCCTTCTGACACATCACTAACTAGTTGACCAAAAGCAAACTACTAAGTCTCTGTATTTAATTCTCTTAATTCTAGAGTAGCATTAAAAATAAGTATCTTATCCTGACTCTTTCTGTGACTCTTTGTATGCACGTATGGTAGAATAAAATTGTAGATCTTTCATTGGTCGCAATGTATCACATATTTTCATAGTTACATTATTCCTGGGTCTACTTATTTTGGTATATTCCAACACTTATTCTTTTTATCCTAACAGTACATTAACAGAACAACTATAGATTATAGAACTAAGGCTTTATTGACAGAAGCTTCATTGTTAAGCAAACAACATTGAAGTACATGTTTTTCATCTGTGCCCTGAAAAGACTTAAGAGTTCTTCTTGAGTCTGTTATTTTCTTTCTAAACTGAGAACAAGCTGATGTGTAATTATTCAATTAAGTTAACTCCCCCCACTTATTTTTTTCCTGGCTCTTTGAAAAGAGCAAAATTGCTGTTAATTTTTATGGATAACATTTTCCATCTTCGGAATAGCAATTGGAATAAATCTGATATTGAATATGATCTACAATTTGATTCCTTTGCACAAATAAACAAGAACTTTGTTTTATTCTTTATGTTTCTTCAGATTTATCCTCATTTTCTTTAATGAAAATCTGGGTCTACTTGGCCTCTATGATAAACTGTCAGATGAAAAATCCACACTGTAATGTCAATTTGCAATGCTTGTTGTTCAAAGTATATTTGCAACACATGTGATTTATTTTTCAATCACCTAAGATTTAATAATAAAACTATGCCATGATTAATCTCAAAAAAACTGAGAGGCATTTTATTTTTAGAAATTTTGGTTGAACAATATAAAGCATGCAATTTCTGAACATGCCATTAAGAATAATAGCACAACAACTATTGAAGTTTGTATAGTGTAAATATTCTTTAAAAAGTCATCACTTAAGACCCAATAAGATACTCTACTCCTATTCTGGAGAAAGACTCTATGATGGTAGATATGGAGAAGTAATATGTTATAGTTTTTCAGGGATTTTATTATGAGATTAGGCATCTATTCTTCAAATGCAGGTCATCCTATTGAATCCTTTGAACACATGATAATTTATAACAATATATACACATTAGTTTATTATTGATATATATATATATATCAGTATACTAAGTTACTGATATATACTAATTTACTGATATATATATATATATACATACAATTTACTAATTTACTAATATATATATATCTACATAAAATAAAAATTCATCAATGTTGGAATAGCTTCACTGTTTCAAAAGCCCTGACTCTTGATTTGGGGAAGTGACTTCAAGCATTTCTTAGCATCAAGCTCAATAAATCTACTTTATAATTAATCTGCCAATATCCACTTTTATCTTTTATTGTGTTCAGGAGTAAACCTCTCAAATGTGATTTTGGCTGAGTAAGTGCTCAGCTTCCTTAGTTATGTAATTTTTTTTTTAATGTTATCATCTATCATTGCAAATTATATCTAACATAAATTCTCCTTAAGGGCTTTTTTTTTTGTTTTCTTTTTAAAGTACTTTAGTTTTGTTGTATTGTAACTACAACAATGTATTTAATAATAGACAAGTCTTAATAAATGCAGAATTATTCTATTACCAAAGCAACATAAATTAATTTTACTTTTTATTAAAAGTACATAATCATTAAATAATTAAATATATTTAAACTAATATTGAAAGATATCTAAGATAAATTACTAAAACAAAAAGTGAGTTGGTGTATTTTCATAATTGCATAGCAGTATGTAGAGATATATTTGTGTTAGATAATTGTTAAAACATGTTGGCCTGTACATAGAAAAATATCTGATATCATAGGCAACAAACTCAAAAGTAGTCATTTCTTGACAGAATAATAGTAAACATTCATTCCTTAATTTTACATATTATTTGTTTTGGTTTGATTTAATATCCAAATTTTTGTATAAGACATGAAGGAAATATGAGGCATATAAACTAACCTATTAATAATGACTAAACTCCCAAACATAAAACTATAGTTGATATTAAATTTCTTGCTTTTTGACTCTGGTTTTAAAATCTTTGTTCATGATTAAGGGTTATTAATATGTGTAATACAATGTAGAATTTTTCTGATAGACTGATATTCGAAAACTTCTTCATTTATGGCACTTAAAAACATGTCTCAATTTATGGCACTTAAAAACATGTCTCATTTCTCATACATTCTTCTTTCTGTTAAAATAAAATTCTATAAGCATTTAAGTTTTATTTCCAAAAACTTATCTATCAATAAAATCAGTGAGAATATGGAAAAATCACCAAACTAAATATGGTACTTCACATTTCTAATTTATTGCTTGGCCTTCTTCAGAACTTCAGCCTTTAACTTCATGGGGATTGGCAATTAAGTGGTTTTTTTTTTTTTTTTTCCTGGTGATAATATCACTACTTTTATTTACAGTCACAATTAATAAAAGTGAAAACCAACATACATCTTTTCATATATAACAAGAAAAATACATGCTTTCTATTTATAAGAAATATTTTTAAATCTTAAAAGTTTAAAGAAGAATTCTTTAAGCCAAATTTTACATATTTCATTTTTTTAACCTTTTAATGCTGCATTTTAATAATCACTTTTCCTTATGAACCACGTGGACTTTTAGATTTCATTAATTTATTTTAGAATTCTTGTATCATTGACTGTGCATGCTTTATTTCCTAATTATCCTCTCAATTTGTCTTCTTTCAGTCACTTTCTTTGACTTCTGGTTTTCTTTGCCTCCTCAGTCATCTATAGTAATATTTATGATCTCTGATCGTTCACAATAAATCAGAATACACTTTCAGGATCCAAGCCAATCATAATGTTTATATACTTAATCATGACTGTAAATAAAAGTAGTGATATTACCACCAGGAAAATAAAAAATAAACATCACTTACTTGCCAATCCCCATGCAGTTAAAGGCTGAAGTTCTGAAGAAGGCCAAGCAATAAATTAGAACTGTGAAGTACCACATTCATTGGGTGATTTTTCCATGCCCTCAAAGATAAGGCCTTCTGTTGATAGATAAGCAGTGTTTATGTATTCTGAACTTGCTAACTACTTACTACTTCATACTAAAAAATACACACTGCTTGACTACTGAGGCTAAAGAAGCCAGGTCATCTGACTACCAGCAACCTAATTTTTACATAGCTGCTTATAATTTTCATCATCTTGTAATTCCAATATGATTTATTAATTCTTTTGACATTTTTCTCCTTGACAGCTTATCAGCTGCTGTTACATCTTCTTGTATGGGTAAGTGCTATATACTATTTTAAAACTGTCCATCAAGTATTATATGTTGATAATAATTATTTGTTTTAGGGTACTTAGTTTTCTCTAAGAAGAATTTAAATTTAACAGTTTAAGGGTTCAAGATGACTGAGGATAAAGAAAAAGTGTATTTGCAGATATAATTGTAATATGATCTATTTATTGCAGAGTGGGTTAAAATACAGTTCACATCACATTTGTACAGATCCAAGTATTTTACTCTAAATGGAGACTATACCTCCATGTCCTCCATAGTATCTTATGAGTAATCAAATATTTTGATTTAAAAAATTAGCTACAATATTTAGAAATTGATACCTTTTAATCAATTTATTTTTATTTTCATTTTAATTTAAAGGTTTCAATAATGAGTTATAACCACTGATTCACGATGATGTTTAGCACTCTATATATGACTTACATTTTATTTAATTACTGTCAAATTAGATTTGATGATGCTTACATATTATACATGTTAGAAACAATAACAAAACCATTGGATGGGACTATGTATGTAATAACAAACATGCAGAGTAATTATTTATCGCATCTGAGCTGTAAACCAGATTGTATCTCTAGACTTACCACAATAAATAAATGAATAAATAAATACATAAATAAATAAAACAGAGAGAGGATGAGAGAGAAATTATGTGTATTATAAGTTCCCTCTGTCTGGTAATACAAGTAAATAATTTTTGTTTTATTTGGACAAATACATTTTTTCATTACACTAAATCCAGATGAAATTCAGGCATATATACTATATTAGGCATTATCATATTGTCCATCATGGATTTATACAGAAATTTCATTCATATGAGTGATTTATATTTCTTAATTTCTGTTACCTCTATTGCCTGCTTTTTTATTTATTGCCTGTTCATCCCATCTGTATAGATTTATATCTTATGTTAGTAAAAAAAAAAGTAGGAAATAAAGTTTATATGGATTTGTAAAAATACCTTTTGATCTAATTTGGTACATTTATATTAAAATTTGTAGACAATTATATAGTTATATCCATGAGATGATCTCCGATTTCAGTTGTTTCCATTTTTGTCGAGTGATAGAATATTTTTCTATTATTAATATTGAGTTTTTGAAATGTCCATCTAAAGCATATTTTCCAGTGTTGATTGAAGGATTAACCATAATCTTTGGACACTGACATTTTTCTGTGACTATTTGGAAATATGTTATTTTCTCAACTATTCAGAAGTGTTCTTATATATTTATTCACAGATGTAAAACAAAGGATTAATTGCTAAACATTTAATGAAAATGTCATCATACTCTAATTTAAAATATTGTTTCAATCATACAAAAAAGCTTGAGAAGGCACAATTTTTTACCATTTTACTTTAAAGTCATAATGTATGGCTAACATCTTAAATAGATGTAGTGACTGCATAAAGTTATACAGGATAAGAAGCAAACATTGGTGATTTCAGTCTCTGTCCAGTTTCTTACAGTCTTTCCTCTGGGTAATTCTAACTCAAAATCATTATCACTTAACACCCAAAATGCTTAAGGCTGGCAGTGTTCTTCCCTGAGAATCAGCAAACTGGAACATATCCAACAGAGAACCAAGTAACAAGAATTCCTTGTTTAAAGAAAGGTAAAACAGGAAAATCTGGTGTACTCTTATCTTGTAAGGAGGTAGATTCCTAAGTTCCAATCTCTTCTTTGATAATGTACAGAAGGTAATAGCTCTTTCCATAAGAAACATATTGATTTTCAAGTCACTAGTTTTTAAGCTATTAATTACTAACAGAGATCCTGTTAAAATTAGGTAGTGTTGACATTTAAACTTTCAGTAATTTTAACAAATTATTTATGTTAACATTATGAAAATGACATTTTACCAACTGCAATCTCTATTTTTCAAAATTAGCCCCTTTTTATTTTCATCTTGTAGTGACAAAGATTAATGAACTAATGTGTTATTCTTGTTACTGAATGTATAGTGAGAAGTTAAGACAATTATTAAGAGTCATTTTTCCCAGGCGCAGTGCCACATACCTGTAATTCCAGTGGCTCAGGAGGCTGAGACTGGAGGATCATGAGTTCAAAGCCAGCCTCAACAAAAATGAAGTACTAAACAACTCATTGCGACCCTGACTCCAAATGAAACACAAAATAGGACTGGCATTTGGCTCAATGCTCAAGTGCTCCTGGGTTCAATTCCTAAAATTATAACAAAGGTCATTTTTAAAATTACAAACATTTTAATCATAGACTATCTATGTTTCCAAAGCTATTGCTTAAAATTCCTTAAAACAGGTTCTAGGCCAATAAAAGTGAAGGATCCATAGAGCTCTGTAAGTAATAAGAAATAAAAATATTAATAATAAGTGTTGAATTATTCATATTTTAACTTTATCATTAATAAGGAAAAGTTGATTTCAGAAAAATGCCAGGCATATATAATCCCATCAAAGGACAATTAAGTAAAGATTCACAATTTAAGGAGGGGCAGCAAGACAAAGAAGTGACAAATATTGTCACCTTTTGCTTACTTTGTGAAAGGCAAAATTTAAGAGAAGTTTGACTGTTGGGGTGTTTGTTTTGCATTAACTGTTTTGAAATAAAAATTAATGGAAATGTTAATTTTGAATTATAATAATATATCCTAATTTAAAATTATATACATATATGATAAAAATTTATTAAATAAATTTGTATTTTAGTTTGGATTTTCTCAGAATGTTATAAACATGGTCGATATAGAAGTAGAAAGTAGATATGATTAACAGTGGCTTGGGTAGTTGGCAGTATGGGATGTGAAGATATTAGTCAAAGGATTCAAAATGTCAGACAGAAAGAATAATTTCAGGAGATTAATTGTACAACAGGATGACTATAGTTAATAGTCTATTGTTTTCTTGAAACACATTAAAAGAGTACATATAAAGTATTATTAGCCCACAAATAATAAGTATGTTGGGTAATACATATATTAGCTATATCAGGCATTCAACAATGTATATATTTTTAAACATTTTTACAGAAAAATTTTATACAATTTATCTGTTCACTTAAAATACATTTTTTTAAAAAATCAGAAAAAAAAGTTAAATTTACAATGCATGGGTACTAAATAGAACATAAATATTGCCTGATATAGGAAAATTTGGCTTTATTCTTTTAATTGTTACCTAAACAAGAAAAGGCATACACATGCATAATTTGCAAACATACAATTTAAGAAAGTCTTTTAGGGATGAACAATTTAATTACATGCTATTTGCATATTTACCAGTGAACTTTGTTGTAGTTACTACATTTTACTTTTATTATAACCTGCATAGAAATAAAAAGATTATAAGAATAGTTTGAAAATTGTTATTGAAATCTTTTAAAAGTTAAACTGTTGTTTGGAGAAAATTGTGAGGAAAAAAAGGAAACTGCCATGATTTGAATTGTGTCCTTCCTAAATTCATTTAGAGTCTCCCAGAACCTGAAAATAAGAACTTAACTTAGAAATAATATCTTCACAAAGGTGATCAAATTAACATGGTCTTTGGGGTAGGCTCTAGTGTTAAAGACCCCTGTCCAATGAAAGACCCTCAGTATCCCTGTCCAAGGAGAATCACACGAAACACTGGCTGCAAAAGCAAGAGGTTTGTTTATTGGGACACAGGCGCCTGCAGGTGCCCAGCAGAACCTCAGCTGGAGCTTTGGTGAACTGGCACACCGGGCTTGGGGATACAGAGATTTTTATAGGGTTTAGGACAGGTTTCCAGCGCGGGAAGTGACAGGTTTCTTATTGGTTTGTTTAAATCTAGCATATAGGCCACCTAGGGGGTACAGGTCTGCATTCCAAAAACCACAGGTCTGCATTCTATTCTCTCTGTTCCTGCTTATCTGTTCCTGTTTATTCATTCATGCCCCAGGATGTGGGTACTCTGTTCTTCAACCCATTGTCTGGAAAGCATGCCTGGTGCCTGAACCTGTTTATGGCTGCCTGGTATCTTGGTTTCATATCTTGGCCTTAGGTAACTGGGCTAACTGGGCTAGGGTCTTTCACTAGTCCAATATAACAAATGTCCTTATCCAAAGAGGAAAGTTGAATACACAGACTTAGAGGGAAAACAAGGGAAGCAGATCTGGAGAAGATGGCCATCTATAAGCCAAGAAATACCCAAGGCTACCAAAAGTAGGAGACATGCCTGAAATAGATCTTTCCCTTGAACTTGAGACCAGACACTTGATTTCAGACTTCGGGATCCCCAAATGGTGAGACAATAAATTTCTCTTTCTTCCTAGCCAATCAATTATGTTACTTGTTGTAGCATAACTAGATATATTATCACAAGAAACATTTCATGTCTGAGGTAGAGATTTTACTTCCACACCAACCAACTGGATAAACGTGTAGAATATTGGACACACAAAAAAATATTTATTAGTGAATTTTGGGAGAGAAATAATGAAATTAGCAACATTTGTGAATTATCTGAAAACTCAGTATAGTAAGAGCCAACTTTTTTAGCCAATTGTTTATAAATTCTGAATAAGCACTGTGTAATGGGCCTATCAGTATATAAATTAGTTGTGTAGACTTGGAACATGAATTCCACCTCGAATGCTGTACATTTTTCTAAAGAAGCAGCAATAATGAGCAGTAGAACACCTGAATTTAGAATACACTCAGAATATGATAGAGATGCAGTTTTTATATAAATATATAATTACCCTACTAAAATAACCCAGATCAGTCATGAGTATTAATTAGTGAAGACCAAGCTTTTCTCCCTTCTAACCTTTAAAACCAGAATGACAGATGGATGAATGATTCAGGTCTATAAAATTCGAGTTCATTGCTCCCTTGATCACAGAGATTTGTTTAGAAGTGTGTGAAAAAAACAAATTGGGTCACTGCTTTTGTCCCCGTTTGCTACTCTAGGAGAACAGAGTTAAGCAAAGCTAACATGTAAACAGACAGAGGCTCTATTGAATGATTTGAGACTTAGAATCTTTCCATTATCATCAGCCACCATATTTGCTTAACGTATCTATTATTAGGAATTGATTTTTTTTAACTTACATTTAAAATTGCTTATGTTTATGGGATACTGGTATATGCATTATAAAATCTTTAAATGGAGTTAAACATATCTGTCTCATCACCCATTTATCATCTTTATGGTGAAAACATTCAAACTCCTCTCTTCTTTCTAAAATATACAGTACATTATTATTTCCAGGCATGACACTCTGTAGTAGCCTCCCTGAACTTCTTATTTTAATTATAATTAACTATTCTAGATGGAACTGGAAATGATTGTTTTTAGTGAAATAAGCCAACTACAGAAAGACAAGCACCCCATGATCTCACTCATAAGTGGAATTGAAAAAAGTTTATCTCACACAGGTTAAGGATACATTGGGGACTGTTTCTTGATGAATCCACTAAAGATCTATTGACTTGGTGTGATATGATAATTTGGGACTTCCATGTCATCCTCTGAGGTAGCCCTGATAGTATGCTTGACTGTATCCCAGTGCTGCTTTATGACAATATAAATTTTTCACAAAAATTGTTAGACTAAGGAAGCATTTAGGCATATGCTTTCACAGTTTTTGTGTGTATGTGTGTGTGTGAGTGTGCATGTGCATGCATGCTTATGTATAATTTCTTTAGCAGATAAAATAATTACCAGGTCAATATCTTTAATATAATTGCAAATTTTCCATCTTTTCTTGAAATCTAAAGAATGGGCCTTGACTTCACATGCTTAACTGTTTTGAGGACATTTGCTTTTTTTTTTTCCAGTGTCTTTTAGGATCTTTGGCTGCATGCACAGAGTCCTATGTAGCCTGAAGCAATGCTAGATTTCTATCTCTCAGTTTGCACCCTGCTTGCTTCCTGTTATGCATAGTTAACAGTGCCCTCCCTCCTGCTGTCATCCTCATTTCTTTAGTTCTTGAGCTCACTGATGGGAGAAGAGAACCATTACTAAACAATGACTGCAAAGTGCTAAAATGCTCATTCAGCCATAAGATTCTTCTATTTACTGCCCTTGTTATTTATGTTGATATTTGCTTAATCTAGGATGTAAGAGCTTGAGTTATTGGGTGATTTAGCAACACCATGGAAATAAATATTATCCACAGTTCTTTCTATCATTAAATGACTTGACATTAATAATATCTAGGCTAATGATTCTACTCACATCAAATATCACAATAACATCTTTGGATTTACTCTTTTAAAATACACAGTAGAAGATGCTATTGAAGCAGAGTTTGTTATACACCATAAAGAGAATAGACTTAAACACTTGGCAAACCAGATTGGACCCCCTGGAAGACCTCTTGCAATTTTTGTTTCCTAATGTGTTATCAAAAGCCTTGTGGTCACTTTAAGACAAAAACACAGTCCTTATGTGTTAAAGGATTGGCTCACACAATATAATGATGAAATTCTAGATGTAATTTCAGGATTTTTCTTTCCCCATCCAGGGATTTTCTATATATGTCAAAGAAGTGGTTCTTCACTCTGTCCTACCTAGCATTCTGCCTTACATATTGGGTTTGTATTGTGGTTTAGATAGGAAGTATTCTCCAAAAGCACCTGAGACAATGCAAAAACATTCAAAGTTGAAATGATTAGATTATGAGTTGATTTATCCACCAATAGGGATTAACTGGTGATGACTATAATCAGGTAGGACATGAATGAAGGAGGTGGGTAACTGAGGGTCTGCCTTTGGTTTTTTTTTTTTTTTTTTTTTTTAACTTTGTCTATAGTGAATGGAGCTCTGCTTCCTAATTGCTTGTCCTGAGCTGCTTTATTCCACCACACCCTTCTGCCATGATATTCTGCCTGTCCTTTGGCTTAGAGCAAAGAAGTCAGCTGTTCATGGACTGAGATCTCTAAAACTGTGAGTGCCAAAAAAACTCTTCCTTCTCTAAAATTGTTTTTGTCAGGTCCTTTGGCCGCAGAAATGAAACAGGTAACTGAAAAACACTTTATTAGCTGAAAATTATTCTGCATCTATGATCAAAGTATTTAAGGGAAGAGAAGAAAGTGAACAAGGAATATTTTAAATGTGAATTCATATCTCCTGGACTAGATGGACTACTCAGTTCAAATTTTATTTCCTATGAAGGATTTTTGTGACTTTCTCAAGTTACTCTTGGGGGGCCCATTCCTTGGAAAAATCAGCATCTCTTTTAATTATTTCTTCCAATTAAACCTCACATGGTGACATCATACATACCCACAGCCTTGGCTAGATCTTCAGGCCCCAAAGTCATTCTATTGAACAACATCCCTTTCTAAATGATTGCAGCCAGTGTTCATCCTACAAGATCCACACACGTTACACTAGATTCTTTCATTTTCTATTCATCATCAGGACAGTCTCTTTATTTTGTACCTGTCACCTACTGTTTCTGCTTTGGTTTTCTCAAGCACAAGTCAAACACCATTCTACAGTATCCAAATACCCTCAGTGAACATATATCACTTTTACTTATTGGTTTGTTAACTTTCTCTTGCTAATTTGGGATTAGTTTCACTCTTCATTTCTGATATGCCTATGAAAATGGGATTACTGGGGAGAGCATAGTGTACAATTCACTGCTCAACTCTGTCCAAATAAATTTTCCTTCCATTTTTCTTTCTTTATTTTAAAATCTTTTCCAGTTTATGTCTTTGATTTGAGTGAAGAGATTTATTTTAATTCTCTGTTCAAACATCTATAAATGATCCATACATTTTATATTGATGACTAGGACAATAGTTTTTTCTTAATATGTTGTCACATTAGTTTATATTCTAGAATTGTGTTTCATATTTTAGAATTTTCTTGCACTAACTAGTGGGTGCCTCAAGGTCATGAATCATGTACTTTATTCCTTTTATTTTTCTTTATTGGTCATGACACAAATAAATCATCATTAGCAATTTTGGATCAATGATGGAGTTAGATTTTAAATTTAGCAAGAGTTGAGAGCTAAATTCTGATGGAAGGAAGGCTAAATCATAGGTAGGGTATAGACATTGATATTAACAGGACCTAATTGGGGTACTTCTTCAAAAGAATGATAACTTATAGAACACTGCAGTAGTTTTAAAATGTGTCACAAATGATTTGATTCTCCTCTCTTCAGGAAGTCAAGTGTGTGTCCATTCTTGTTGGACCTGGGTGATGTTGTGACTGCTTCAGTGGATACATTCAAGGATAAGTGATATTTCATACTTCTGAAAGTAGATTACAAAAGGCTGCCAAGAAAATCCAACCCCCAAGAAGATGCTATGTGAGGAGATAACAAAGAAAGAAAATCAGAAAAGAAAATATTAAGTTTTAATTCAAATTTAAAGGAACTGTAAATCAATAAGTCAGGATTTTTTTTGAACCTTCCTCACTATTTCCCCAGTCCCTATTTCCCCAGAAAATGTTTCTCACCCTCAGAATCTCTAAACTTCAAAATATTTTCAAGTTAAGATGTCAATTCCAATCAAGGTTCAAATTCAAAATGGACTTTTATTAAGAACTTAAAAATATCTGAAGTCAGGCACTCTCTGGTAAAATGCCTTCTGAAGATATTAACTGCATTTCTCATAGATAAGTCTCATTAAATAATAGAGTATCTAAGAACTTTAAGTGCTCTTCCATATTAGTATTATAAGAACCCCCAGGCAGAAAAAAAGCTTTATCCAAAGAAATACACACTCTATGTGTGTATATCCTTTTTTCTTTTTAGGAAGGTTTTATTATAAATGATTTTCAGTTTCATATTTGTTTTGTTTCCTCAATATCATTAATAAAAATGTATTTTTTACTTTGATTTTTTATTTTTAATTTGTTCTAATTAGTTATACATGACAGTAGAATGCATTTTTGTACATTGTACACAAATGGAGCATAACTTCTCATTCCTCTGGCTGTACACGGTGCTGAGTCACACAAGTAGTGTAATCATACATATATATAAGGTAACAATACCTGTCTCGTTCTACTGTCCTTCCCATCCCCACAGCCCTTCCCTCCCCTCTGCACAATCCAAAGTTTCTGAACAGTGGCCCTGTTTACTTTTAGTGTCAGATAGTTTTTGTTAGGAGGTTGCCCTGCACATTGTTTAGCATCAACCCTAATCAGACGCCAACTGCTTATAAGCATTCTAAGTATCAGTCAGGACTATAAAAAATGTCTAGAGACACTGCAAAATGACCTCCGGGGGTCAAATTACTACTGATTGAGAACCTCCTGTATTTTAGTGTCACTGCAGTGACCAAAAGACCTGACAAGAATAACTTAGAAGAGGAAAAGTTTATTTTGGCACATAGTTTTACAGGATCAATCCATGGTTAGCCAACTCTATATCTCTGTGCCTGAGGTAAGGCAGAATATCCTGGTGGAGGGTCATGATGGAGGAAAGTGTTTCAGAACATAGCATCAAAGAGCATAAAGAAAGCTCTCTTCACAAGGGCCAAAATATAAACTGCAAATGCACCCCCTCTCAGTGACCTACTTCTTCTAGCCTTATTCTGCCTGCCTACAATTACCACCTAATTAATCCACATCAGAGAATCAATGAACCAATTAGGTTAAGCTTCTCATAACTCAACCATTTCACCTGTAATTTTTTTTTTTTTTTTGCATTGTCTCATATATGAGCTTCCGGGGGAAACCTTATAGATAAAGCATAACAAACTGTTTAAATAAATTTAAGGAACAAATAGAAGGAAAAAAAAAACAGAAAAAAATATATAAAAGTTTATAATCTACATAGTCAAAAATTCATATCAAATCTGCTAATAATAAACCAGGAAATAAAGACTATTGAAACAAGCAAATTCCAAAATTAGGTATTATGTTTACAAAGTTGATAAGAGTTACATGCTACCTTATGTGAACACATAGAACTAGATTTCCATTAAGTTTTGAAGTTATCAAGGCTAACCCAATTGTTCAATAAATTTCTGGATTTATTCCTCTTCATGCTTCACCTGATTTTTTTAAGTTATAATCTATATTTTTCAATAAAAGTACTTTTATCAATTAACGGTTTTCTAAGACATGAGTTTTGTCCCTTAGATAACCCCATAATTTAGCATTTTGGGGTTTTAAAACTACTTATCAAGAAATAATCACTAATTGAGACTAATTGAGACTAATGTCATATGGCGTATATTCCTGACAGCATAATCTAACACTTCAAATTTTGATGATAATAATTGCATGAATTCAGAATTCAATCTGAATTGTTAGTCATGAAACAAAGGAGTTAGATTTGGAGGTGAGGGGACCTAAGTCTTAGCATCCATGCTACTCTTGAATTTTTAGTACTTTAAATTATTCACATTCCTAATTTTTGTTTTTGTTGAATCTATATTTTTGTGGAAGATAATTAGGAATGGACTATGTGGTTTGCAGTAATTTGTTACGTTTGCTTCAGTCTTTTCTCTCTGAACAACCAGATCATGGTAAAAATTATAAGTTTCTCTCTCTCTCTCTCTCTCTCTCTCTCTCTCTCTCTCTCTCTCTCTCTCTCTCTCTCTCTCTCTCTCTCTCTCTCTCTCTCTCTCTCTTACTTTCCCCCATCCTGTACCTTTCTCTTGCATCCACTTTTAAATTGTGTTATAGGCCTGAGGAGGTTGGGTGAAAAGAGAGCAAAATATTCCCCTCCCCATCCTGAGGCCAATGATGATGCTCTTATTTCTGTTTCCAATGCTGTGCTGTCACAGCCATGAGAAACCATGAGTAGATTAGTGCAAATCCATTTTCACTACTGGAAAGTGTGAATCCATCACAAGAACAATAAAAGCAGCTCAGAGTGTAGTGTATACTGCTAGAAAGTAAGAAGAATCAGCTTCATATTTAAAGAGCAAGGATTCATCCACTCCCCAAGTATTAGCATACTTTTGTTCAACTAGGAGTTCCAGTAAGCAGGTGCATACCTCCTCATATTCCAGAATTAACTCTCAAATATAAGAGACATTCTAGCCAATCCCTAAAAAACAAATACCAAATGTCTTCTTTGATATAATGAGAGCAACTAAGAACAGAGCAGGGAGGAAGAGCAGGAAGAAAAGATTAACATTAAACAGAGACATGAGGTGGGAGGGAAAGGGAGAGAAAAGGGAAATTGCATGGAAATGGAGGGAGACCCTCATTGTTATACAAAATTACATATAAGAGGTTGTGAGGGGAACAGGAAAATAAACAAGGAGAGAAATGAATTACAGTAGATGGGGTAGAAAGAGAAGATGGGAGGGGAGGGGAGGGGGGATAGTAGAGGATAGGAAAGGTAGAAGAATACAACAGTTACTAATAGGGCATTATGTAAAAATGTGGATGTGTAACCGATGTGATTCTGCAATCTGTATTTGGGGTAAAAATGGGAGTTCATAACCCACTTGAATCTAATGTATGAAATATGATATATCAAGAGCTTTGTAATGTTTTGAACAACCAATAAAAAAAAAAAGAGACACGTTATCATTTTCCTGGTCATTGACGTGCACTGCTACAAGGCATATATCTGTCATCAGTTGATAGAGTATACTTATCAGAGGACATTCATTAACCAGAAAATTCAAATAGATTAAGACCATTTTTCTCCTTTTTACCATCTTTACATAGTTCAATGACTTATAAATTAATTTGTAAACTATTCATAACTTCTTGGTGAATTTATTCTATACATTCTTTAGGAAGGAAAGGATTTACAAAACTAGATAGATCTAGCATGCCAGTATATTTACCCTTATATTACTGCTGTTGTTAATGTTACTTTTCTTTTCCCAAGGGAAATATGCTAAATGAGATGAGATAATTTAGATTTTGTCAGATTTTCTCTCAAAGAGTAATGAACACCAACCAAAGGAATCAAAAAGATAACAGTTGGTAGAGGCATGTTGTGAAGGAAAGGCAGTAGTTACTACCTAAAAGTGAGATGAGATTGCACTTGATTTATCAAAATGCTTTATTATTTAATGTTAATGACTATTCAAATTAATTTGGCACGTATTAAATCTTTTTGATTAATAATAAATTAATGTTTTGTTCTATTTAGTATCTATATGTACCTCCTTTAGCAGATTGCTGATAGTTGATAAAGGTTCTTGGCAATTAGTGGACAATTTATCTCTTTTAGAAAATCAGGAGGACAGTCTATGCAAACATTATGTATTGATCTGTGTTGAAACAGTAGGTCTTAGATTATAAATGGACTGATTAATTTTAAATGGATAAATTGAAATATAAAATAAGAACATAATTTCTAGTTTTGCTTGCTGTTTTTCTATCAAACACATTAAAACTACTTGATTTAAAAATAAATCTTTATAAAAGACAAATGCACTCCCTTTTGAAATTCAGTAAACATGATTTTGAAACTTAAGCATTCATACGTAAGAATACTAACCTTAAAGTATGCTGATTAAGACATACTAAGTCCAGAAAATATATCTTATAGTTCCAAAGTAAAAGGAATAGACTCTGGACATGTAAAATAAACATTGATTAGAAAAACAAACAAAAGCATGATGAAAAATGTTGAAATCTAGCTGCTTTGGGAGCTTGGGTTTGAAATTTCATCATTTTATGATTTCTTCTCCAATTGTCGTTGTGTCCACACATAACCCCAAATGGACAACAGTAAAGTCAATGAAATTTTAAACATTTTTTTCAAGCACAATATACATATAGAAAAACGTGCAACTTGACAAATGTCCACAAGCCAAACATAATCATGTCACCAGGCCAAGGTAAAAAAACAACATTGAGCAACCAAAATCTCTCCTTGTGTTCTTTAACTGTGAGTCAAACTTCAAGAGCACTCAACTCCTGACTTCCAACTGCATGGTTTAGCACATTTGATCTTTAGTTTTGTTTTGACTTTGTTTTGGGTAAGGTAGTTTGCTTGAAAAAAATATTGTAGGAAAATGTGGTTATACCATAAAAATGATGCTGCAACAAAAATTCATATTTTTGAGACCGTATTTAAAAGACTTTGTGTGTTGGGGAACATGTCTGAATAAATAAATTATTACTCATTTTTAAAAAATAGATAAAATATTTAGAAATGATCTATGATTTTAAATAATTGATTCTAACATAATGAGGTAAACTTTCATGGGACTTATAGTGGAACTGTCACCAAATCATAGTTATTCTTCAGATTTGGTATGTTATGAGATGATCTTAGCAAAAATAATTAGTCTTCAATTTTTTTGCAGGTCTTTTATTTTAACTCCTCTTCCAATAGCTCTACTGCATTCAATACTTCTTAAATGATGTCCATTTATTTTTCAAAAGGAATTTAGTTCTGTGGTTCCATGTATGAAATTTATTCCATGTTCAGGGTGACCCACACAATGCAGTACAACATATTATGTATAAGTCAGTTTCAAGAGGCTACTTCTACCATACCTATCTGTAGCACAGGTCTATAAACATTCAATAAATGTTTAAAATATGTGTTGAAAAAGGGACCTCTGAATTGAATGCAAGTATTTCCATATTTCCATAAAGACATAGACACTGGTGTTACAGGGTCTAAAATCAAGTCTTTGTTTCTCCACTTCCAAGATACAGAACTTTGGATAAGTTACCCAAATTCTTTAAACCTCAGCATCATCATTCTTAAGACAAAGATAAAATGGTGATTATTTCATAGAGTCTTTGAAACAATTAAGTAAGCTAATATATATAAAACTATTGATACATAGTAAAAGCTCAGGAAATAAACTTTTGCTTGCATTTTTGCTTTTTAGTCTTATTTACTACATATCCATAATCAATATTTTTATAAAACTATTATTTTTATAGCATAGTTCTTCAAAAGCTGTAGATATATAGATGGATAACTTTTACTATGGTACAAGTGTTTATAATACCACAAACAGTAAAAACCCCAAATATATCTCATGAATATTAATATATGTTACCCCCATCAGCCTTTGACTGTAAGAGATGCATTCATTAGAATGCAATAAACCAGGAAGATGAATGAAGACTTTCAGAATAAATTGATGCATCCTGAAAGGTTAGGGTCAATATAACACTTGTTGGTTGAAATGTTCAACAGTTGTTTGAACATATTATCATTTTGGTGGGGAGAGAACCAATTCCTGGAAATCAACAATTTCACAAAGGGAGTTGTGTGGTCTCATAGATATCTTATATTAAATGTCTAAAACAACTCCATCATTCAAACCATCTGTTTTGAATAAGAGATACAACTTAGCTGCAACACTGTTGTTTCCCATATAAGCAAAAGTGCTGGACATAGTAGTATAAATATCATGTGTGTCTGTTGTTTGGGTTTGTGTGTCAGGAGTACATATTTGAATGGAATGATTTCACAGTAATTAATCAGAGTGAAAACTTGGTCTACAGATATTTTCAGAATAAATAATTGGCAATTACAGATGGACTAAACTGTTGTACCGCTAACCTTTGAACAAAATCTCTATCCATGAAAGAGTTTTAGCAGTGCTCATTATTACTCTCATGGGGATGGGTGACTTTTTGTTTTCTAGTTTAATGGCTGTAGATCAATAGGTAGTAGGTTGTGGAAAATCATGGACTCTTAAGGAAGGGAACCAGAGGAGGTAAAATTATCAACAACTACTAGATGCTATGTAGATTGAACTTGATAGAGCACATCCTTCCTGATAGTTCAGTTGAGACCATATATACTCTGGTTATTCTATTTGCAACTTCTTCCAATATTAATTTTGTTTTACATTTTGTTATGACCAGCAGATAAAAAATTTTCAAATGCTTAGTTTTAATGATTAATACCCAAACTAAAAGTTAGTTTTCAAAATAATGTCATGATTCAGAGTGACACAACATGACTCAAAAACTATGTGAAGTAGACTTTCACTCATGAAATGTTGGACACTCATCAGGCAGATTCCAATGTCCCCTGAAGACTGATTTCTTCTGTGCTGGTAATATACAGCCCAGTGCAATGAATTCCCTGAGATTTATGAGTTTCTGCTTCTGACTTTTACAGACTGTCCAAAGATGTTTTTTCATATTTATTTTTATTTATTTGTTTGTTTGATTATTTATTTATTTATTATAGGCAGTCATTGATTTTGTTCTTTATAGGTCAAGAACAGGTAAACATCTTAACCTTGGAAAACATTTTATTTTAAATATTTAATCTTTTTATTGTTTTTTAAATTAGAATATTATGTTTTATTGTTTTCTTGAGTTAGAATATTATGTTTTATTAATTCAGAGTAAAGAGGAGTAAGTTTTATATTTATACATTTCAAAGTTATTAACTTTTAAAAATTTTGGATATATTTTCAGTATATAATATATTTTATGCATCTGTTTTCCACATGTATCTTCTATAATCTTAAACCAAAATGTTCTTATTTTACAATATAATTAAATAGGAACGTGGCATTCATTTAGAATCTAAAAGATTTTATCCTTTACATAGACATTTATAAAGCATGAGAAACATTCTTCAGCATATGGCAATGTATAAAAATTTAAAATCTCTCCATTTAGAGCTATAGTATCTGCTACCAGGCAGAATAGCCTCCATAGCTATATGAACTGTCTGGAACAACTTGAAATTCCCTTGCTGGGTTTGTGACTCCACTGTTGTCTTGAGATGCTTAAGAGTTTTTAAAAAGAAACCACACATTTTCGGTTTGTATTGGGTCAATCGAAAAGTGTACCTGGCCCTGACACAGAATAATAAAATTATGGAAAATGCCAAACTCTCTGAATTTGTGTAATTCAACATGTTAGGAATTGTAATATAAAAATACCAATTTAAATAACTATCTTTGTAAAGAGAGAGCCAATCTGGTTTCTATATCTTTTTCTTCTTCCTCTTATCCTTTATTCCAAATAACTTGTATCTTCTTTTAACTTGACAAAAAGAAAAAAAGTAAACAAAAATATTAAATTAAATTTTAAAAAACACACTAAAACAAACAAAAAATAATATCAATGAACTAAATTTTCATGAGTTTAACAGTGTAGGGACCATTTGACATGCAAAATTTTGAGTTTTTATTTGTGATTATTTCTAAAACCAAAACCATGTGATAGATCTGCTAGGGAACATTGACTGAATCCTCTTTATTATTTGGTCCAAGCACCCATCTCTGAGCCACCAGGAGAGTTGGATGCTAACATCCAAGTTTAGCTCACCCCAGCTTCCTCAACTGACAGATAAGGGAGTAACTCAGGAGAACCAGGGACAGACTTTACCTTAGACACATCTTTCCCTGGTTTGAGCTCTTTCTCTTTCACTACTCTATTTTACTTCCTGCCATAAGAGTCAATAAAATATATGTGCTGAAATCCTTTCAGAGGCTTGAACTTTTTACTAAAATCACAAGTAGACATATGATAGTTTAAGTCTTCAGGAAGCAATTGTAAGACAACATATTCCTGGTAGTGGAAACAAAGAGACAGTTATTGTTATGATTGGAGAAACTGCTTTCTGGAAATATTACAGAACGCCATACTGTCAGATGTTCAAGATTCTTCACCACATGTTTATCAACATTTATTGTTTTGTGAAAAAAAAAAGCAGGAGATATCCAATTTGAGAGCGAAAAATGACATCTCTTTTTTAATTTCACTATTTTTCAATGCTTCGTGAATTTGAAAGATTTTTAATATCTGTTGGCCATTCTTACACATTCTTTGGATTCATATTGGCATAGAAGTAGGAATTGGTTTACTTCATCATATAAAAATCTCATAACTACTTTTACTTGAAGAAGTAGGAATTAATTTATTTTATTGTATGAAAAATCTCATAACTTCCTTTTTATATGAAGGAGAATTTACCAGGGTCATCAATCAATAAATTTCAGTTGTTATTAAGATCAGAAAAAAAAATTAATTGTACTCAAAGAACTGAAGGATTTTTCTTTTGTATGTATGCAGGAAGAACTTACTATTTGCTGGACATTGTGTGAAGGTAATGCTCCAAACCCCACCTAATACTCGTATATTATAACTTACCACCTCAATGCAGATGTGTCTCTCCTTCAAATTCTCCTCCTTCAATGAAATCATCTTCTCTTAAAAGTCTGCAGGTCTTCCCTTGTGTGATCCTCTTTCCAGTCCCTCAATATCTATCCTTGTCTAGGACCATTGCAATATGCATGCAATTGTTGTGTTTTCCATCATACAGAAAACCCTTCCTTGTAGTGTTGACTCTTCCCACTGGGGTCCTCATGGAAAGTAAAGACTGTCTTCCAGGCCATGTTGTTATAACAGAGATTGATTCAATGATTCTCACCTCTCCCTACTTCCATTTATCCTACCACAAGAATGTTTCTTTAAGAGAACTTTAATCATACATTCAAAAGGTGTTCAATAGTATATCAGCACCCTATTTTCTCAAGTAAGGATGCAGTAACTCACAAAAATGGAATAACTGGTCCAGTGTCTGCTGTGGTAGTCAGCCTAGTGCCAAAATCTCCTGAGTCTCAAAAATTGTTTTTTCAACTTCATTGTGCTTTCTCTTGTCGCTTTTCATTCTCTCCAAAGTAACTTTCTCTTATATATGAATCTCAAATTCCTCTTTTAAGATTCACAAATTGTATTATACTGTATCAATGAAGCTTAATTGTTGATTAAGCTCTAGCCTGATCCTTATGATTTTAACTAAGGTATATCTTCTTGTCCCACCAATAGCTCACAGAGTTCTACATATTGAATCCACGATAGTTCCTTATAGGGGGCTATGGATGTAGCTCTGTGGTAGAATACTTCCCTAGCATGAATGGCTCTATCCCCAGCACCACTAAAAAAAACACAGAATTTTTTTTATTCCTTTGCTAGAATGCCTTTTTCCTCTCCTAAACCCATCCACCTTTCAAATACCCAGTGGATTTCTAATACTATTATAAAACCTCCTCTAACTTCTTATTCTCCTTTGAGGTTTGATCATTCTTAATAGTGTGTACTATAAAATTTAGTACTTAATCATGTGTTTTCCCGTGACTAACCCAGCTTCTTGGTGGCAAAAAATAAAATACATTCTACCTTGTTCAGCCTTTTAGCATTTTAGGTAGATAAGAGACAAAGAGGAGAAAAGAAGGGAGGGAGGAAGGAAGTAAAAGAAATCAGGTAGATTACTAAACACTTAAGGCATATATTTTGAAGTCTGTGCTGGCAGGAACAATATATTAAAAGGGTGTAACTCTTCTGGGAAAGGAAAATGTACCTGTGGTAGACAAATCTCAGAAATAAATCAAAGGTCTCTTGTGTTTGAGTCTGACTACTGGGGCCTGAATAACACACTTTCACCTTTCATTGAGAACAGCTTCAAATACTCATTCTGTTTATAATTTGAAAAGGTGGGAAAAAAAAATATGGTCAGTTACCTGAGCATGAAACTATTCAGTATGAATGAAGAAAGCACAAAACATGAAAACATTCACTATGACGGTATGAGTTTTGTTATATGTATGTTTATCTTGTTATTACTAAAACCATTTAAATCTTACAATTAGAATATCATGTGCTAAGCTTCTTTATACCAAACTGCTGAGTTCAAAACTCTGTTCCATAGAATGATTTTTAGCCAGAAAATTAATTTCACCACATATCACTAATGAAATTTACTTTTTAAATGTTGTAAAATAAAGTTTGCTTTATATAATGATTATTAGAACTGAAGGAAATAGCATAGGTGCCCAGTACAACTATTATGTACTTTACTTTCCTAGTTTCCTGTTTTTCTTTCTCCAACATAGATTATTCTGCAAATATTTATTAGTACAATGATGAACATATAAAGTTAACTGAAATATTTCTATCTTGTTATCAACAGATTTGTTAATAGAAATGATAGAATTTATAATTTAATGCTAATATAAGCACATTTATTTTGCTTTCCAGCATGCAAAAATCCCTACTTACATATTCTTCAAACTTCCCATTTAGCATCATGTGGGGAGATGAGGGTGAAGCCTGATGTACATAATAGAAACCAGAGTTCACCTTCTCCCACTTGAAGCCCAGCACAGAGGGATGGCCCATAACTTGAATTGGAATAATGTTCTCTTCCAAGAGGGTAAAATTGTTACCCAGGACAGAGAGAACTTACTTAATAGGATAATTATAACTTTTTCAGAGATTATTTTAAAAATTAGATGAAAATGTTCAAACAGAAGGCTTAGAGCCCTGAATATTATTAAAGATCATTAAAATGAGCTCTGGATTATTCACTTATTACTGTAAAAGATCATATTTATCATCATATTGCCTTTGGGTTGCTTTAACCAAACTATGTTACAAATAGCTGCTTCCAGAAATTCCTTGGCTCGTTCTTTCTTTCTTTCTTTCTTTCTTTCTTTCTTTCTTTCTTTCTTTCTTTCTTTCTTTCTTTCTTTCTTTCTTTCTTTCGTTTGTTCTTTCTTTCTTTCTTTCTTTCTTTCTTTCTTTCTTTCTTTCTTTCTTTCTTTCTTTCTTTCTTCTTTCTTTCTTTCTTTTAATATATATGTATTTTTAGTTGTAGTTGGATATAATACCTTTATTTTATTTATTTACTTTTAGGTGGTAATGAGGGTTGAACCCAGGGCCCCACATGTGCCAGGCGAGTGCTCTACTGCTGAGCCACAAACCCAGTGCCCCCAACCCTGTTTCTATTATTGCCCCCAAATCTCATGCCATGGATTCCCATGTTTAGGCCATTTGCTAGCCACAGTTACATTTTGTGGCTTACAAAACAAGGACTGTAAGTGACAAAAATATGAAAGAACTTTGGTTTCAAAATTTTGATCGAGAGCATTGAATTTCTTTAATTATTTGTCAAATGTATGAATTTTGTAGTTTAAAATAGTTGATCTGTCCATGTTCCTCAAACTGAATAGGAAACATGAAAAGATACAATTTGCAGACTAGGTCTCTATTTAAAACACTGAACAACAGAGTTTTCATATAGCCTCTTGACAAATTTTTCATATCCATGTTTTTATTGTATTTAAGTTCCTTAAAAGATTCTATTTTATAGTTTGATAAAAGTGGCTCTGTCATTTGTCAGTTCCATAGTGTTTTCTCTAATATCATTAAAACCTAATTTTCTCACTTTTGTAGGAGGAAAGTAATACTACTTTCTTCATACTATGATTTTCAGAAAAGATTATGAAGTAATTCATACAGTGCTCTATATCGTATTAGATTTTTTAAATCAAAAAACATTATAGGATCAACATTTAGAATAATAAGAAGAGTCAGCATTACTCAATTATTGAAGCAGGCTATACTAAGATTATGGTCATATATTAGCTTACTTTAATCAAAACATTCTTTTTACTAGTTCTTTCTAGATAATACATAACTCCCTGTATATGAACATATTGTTATATATGCATCACTTTTTCTTGGTTTTCATTAAAAGATTATTATGTAGAAATAATACTGTCAGAGTGTCATTTCATTTAAACAATGTCATCATTTCCTTTGAAAGTTATTAGATGAGCATAGTCACATGGCTCTGAAAAGCTTAACTTGCTTTTCATTGTCTTTTCCAGTATGTGCCTTATATTTTAATGAACCAAGGTGTGGAAAACAATACTTATAAACAATTTAACTTCTGTATGATCAGGTCTATGCATAGAAAAAGATCATGAAATTAGCATAAAAGTTAATGTTGCTGTTTTATATGTTTTTTATTGACAATTCAGTTTTTAATGTGTAAGTGTATTTTAGCCATTTATCATAGAAAAGTTTGGTTCTTCTTGGAAACAGTTTGCTTTTTTCTTGAAAGAATTTTTTGATACACTCCAAAATTGTTTTTTTAATCTTCCAAAGAACATTTTTAAAGTCTCAGTTCAATATAAATATGTTTAATGTGTGTGTGTGTGTGTGTATATATATATATATATATATATATATGTATATATATATATATACTAGAGAGATACATACATACATAAAAATACTTTGTGCTATGAATGTTTGAATTGCTCTGACTTTATTTAGCTACATATTTTCCAGGCACTACTCACCTGGTTCCAATATGGGCACTTTTAAGCAATGTATATTATTTTGCATTTTGTATTCATCTGTTGGTTTGGCTCTCTTCAGGATTTCTTTGCAGCTATTAGTAGATATTAGAGAAAAATAAATTTTTGATAAAAAGTAAAAACTAAGGCATATGCACATACTGTAAAATTACTTCTGTTTTGGTCAATGTTGTATGACTTTGAAGCAATATACATGCTCTGATGATCTAAGTTTATAAATAAATTTAGGTCCATTTATGATCAAAACCCAATCAGAAATGGAGTGAATAAATGAAAATAAATATATATCCCTCCTCAAAAGACATAGAAACACTACTCTATTGTACACTAAAAACAATCTAAGTGCTTATCCTGCTACAGCATATTGATTTTCTGACTGTAGGGATTCATCATGATTGGACAGTAAAATATCCTATTTAATTTGCGGCAGTGTTGTCAGAAGTATGTAATTTAGAATTATATACTAAATGAATTTAAATAAGTCCCTGGGATTTATTTATTTATCTTCTTTATTTGAATTAAACTTCCCTTCTGTATGGTAATGAGAAGATATAGAATCCCTACTTAATGATGAAGAATGATTAGAATTTTAACATTTCTTTTGGAATATAAATTAATCCTCTAGTTAGTAAAAATGGAGAAAAATGTGCCTGGTTGCTCCAAAGCACTTAACAGAGAATGCTATCTTGCCCATTAACTACGAACTTACTGCCTCCTTTTCCTTGCATATTTTTCTAATCAAGGACATACTTTCTCCCCTGAGGCACGTGGGAGTTTAGCAATTACTTGCAGCTCTAACACTAGGCAATTTCTTCTGGGACTGCAATCTGTTAGAGTTCAATTTTCTCAACCACAGACAAAATGATCAGAATGAATTCATTCCTTCAGAATGAAACCAAGTGAATAAACTAAATGTGATTGAAATGAACTTATGTGGCACTCATACATAAATCAATAGGATACCCCAGCACACATCCCCACTGTACATGCTTACCGCATACATTTCCTATTCCAGTGACTTCTTGAAAGTTGGTTTTCTTTTTTTTTTTAAATCTTCCAAAGAACATTTTTAAAGTCTCAGTTCAATATAAATATAATGATTGTAATTATGTGTTGCTATCACCATATCATCTGGGAAAGATGCTGTATACATTATATTTTCTCTACCATAAGAGGTGTAAGGATGTAAGACATACTACAACCCTACTGCTTTACTAATGGTTGAGGGGTAGTAAATATTTTTGTCTTTCCCAAGCAGTTAGGTTAAAACACACACGCGTGCGCACACACACACACACACACACACACACACACACTCTCTTTGCTTGCACCCCAGGTTGAGAAATGTTAAGCATTTTTTATATGTTTATTGGCTATTTATTTATAATTTCTTTGTGAATCTATCATGACCCTTCCTTTACATTTGAGTGGGATTATTTTTTCCTTTTTCTTTGTAAGAGCTCGATTTCATTTAAAAAATGGAGTCTTTCATCATTTGTGCGGCAGATTTTTCTCAGATTTCACTATGACACAGACATTATTCCATTCCTAAATCTGTGGGGGAAGATTCACAAAACTCTATGCATTGTTGCATGGTTGGCAAAAGCTAAGAAATAAATAGAGTTCACACAAATTTGGTGAATAGAGTCCTGATTGGATGCATTATGGTATATACATCCAATAGAATACAAAGCTATTGCAAAGGATGAAGCTGATCTATTTGTGATATTTAAGATAAAGTATGAGAGAGATAATACTGGAGAGTGATTTTAGGTGGCAAGTAGAGAATAGGATCAGGGATAGAGCTGTGCATTTCATTATGTAGCCTTCAGTATTACTTTAATGTTTAACAATGAACTTCCACTATCTTTGTCACCACCACCATCAGCATCAACATTGTCGTTGTCATTCTCATCATTGCTCTTGTTTAGTTAATCACAGTGAATTTACATTTAATTGAGATTTACCCAAATTTCCTAGTTTTTCATTTTCTAAACCAAAAGATCTGGAATAGCATTTCATTCTAGTAGGTAAAAAAAAAAAAGTGAATAGGAAATACTTGGAATGATAAAATTTAATTTGTGCAGCAATTTGGAGGACAAGTTCTGGTTCTGATTTTTCTAGTTGTGACTTTTGTGACTCTTGCCTTGCTAAGCTGAATTTCATTTCCCAGAATCCCAATCATACTGTAGCTATAAGATGATAAATTTGGACTGAGTTACCATTTTTACCAGTTCACTAGGATTCCCTGGCTGTTTCATTTCAATATCATAAAGTGATCAAGATAGCAGAAACACTCAGCATTAATCAATGATAAAGTGGCAGGATCACACAGGCAAACAACATGCATTTGTGAGACTAAAAATGGAAAAGTTGTAGTTAATGCCATAGTCAATACATATAGGAAATCCTAATCAGTAGCATACTGATTATATAACTTAATCACCTGAGTAGAGTTCATGGAGCTTCTCCAAGGGCCAATTGCGTTACCAAAAAAAGGAGATATCCATTCTTGTATATGAAATTTGCTGTATTGATCCATTGTTGATCCATTATTGATCCATTAAAATAAAGATTTATCTACTAAACACTATAAAATTTGAGCAAATCACATGATGATTTGGAGAGAGAAAAGGAAAAAGAAAGGCAAAATGGAGGCTATCTCCTACATCGAAAATTTGCAATAATTCAGAAGACAGCCTTGTTCCTTTTAGGCTTGAAATCTGATTTAAACTGTACACTCAAAACAATTTTCTCTTTGTTCAGTGGCTGCTTATACAGTGAAGCCATTAAGAAGATGTTAATAAATTACAATGCTGCATGACTAGTGTTATTTTTATCTAGGTAGGCCCATAACAAAAGCTAAATCACAAACAGAAGGTTGTCTGGAGACTATAGCTTTGTAACACTAAAAGTGAAATTAGGCTTAATGCATACTAAAATATCCTCTTAAAAAATTAGATGGTCATAAAAATGGCACCAGGGTTTTGAGAGTCCTTTCTGCATCTACTTCCAAAACAGGATGGACTTGGCACCAGGTCTATGTTTCTCAAATGTCTCTTCTCAAATTTTATTTATGGTGGAATAGTGTTTGTGAAGACTTCTGGATTTTTAAAAATAATTTATCATGTATGCTTTTGGTGCACCAATCTCATCTTTAGACTAGCAACTTCTTTTTGACATGTGAATATTCTTAATAATTCAAATGCTATTGTTTATGGGAACATTGCTGTCAATTTTCCAAGTGACCTTTATAGGTGTGCTTTGATCTCTTTCAAGTAAATTTTAAATTATATAAGTCAAGGAAAAATTTCATCAAATCATTAAAATACTGGTAATATCTATTTCTTGATTATTATAAGAAGTGCAATTCCAATTTTCCTGTACTTCCCTATTAAACATTTTTTTTTTCCTTTCTGGTTTCTTCATGTCAATATATATAAAATAACTTGAAAATTCGAAGGAAAAATATGTTAAGGAAACTAGAGTTTTCCCATTGGTCTCCCATGTTTTCTTATATTCAGTATCTATGTTGAACATGTAAGGAAAGACATTTATCAAATGTATAATAGAAAAAATGAGTAGCTTATGAAGAATAATATGGTAGAGGTAGTGTCCAAGAGAAGAGCAAAGGAGAGCCATAGCATATGATTTAACATTCACTAAGAAACCTGGAAATGTGGAAAGACACAACAGATAGATATTTCATTCAATGCATTTAGAAATATGTCTGGAAATTAATCATAATTTATTTGGAGACAATATATGTGGCAGAAGAATCTGTAAGTTACACGTTCAAAGTGTTTTTCTCCTCTATTTTTGGGTACCAGGGGAAAAACAAAATACATATATATTTTTAATTCCAAATTTGAGAAAATAAACTGGAAAGAATTGGACACCACTTTAACTAAGACTCCTACATATTTAGACATTAGTATTTACTGGCTAAAAGGAATAAACTGAAGAGTTTCTAATAAATTAGAGAAGATAGACTTCATGCCAGACACAAGGTTCACAAAGGAGATAGGAATAAAATTAATTTATAGTTGAAGTAACCCAATATCTAAAATTTCTTCTCATTTCTTACAATTTTAAGATTAAGTTGACCAATTAGGGAATGACAGTTATATAAAATTAATTGTTTCTTTTATCTTGTTAAATTTTCTTTGCTCCTAATGACTATAACTATCATGTAAGTGTTTTGTAAGAATAGCTTATTTTTTTCTATCTAGATAACAAATCAAGTATTTTTACACAGAGACACACACAATTATGCATCCAAGGCCAATTAGCTAGTACATATCATAACTAGAGATTAAATTTAAGTCAGCCTAACACAAAAGAGGTCAGAATAAACCAGATACTGACATATTTTAACAATACTTACAACATACTTCACAGTTTGGCCTTTAATTAACTTTTCAACATCATTCATTTATTTAAAATCTTTTATGGAATAAATAGCTTTCTAAACTTATTTACTTATTTTAATTAAGTACATATGACAGCAGAATGAATTTTGATTCATTGTACACAATTGCAGCACAACTTTTCATTTCTCTGATTGTCCATGATGTAGAGTCACACCATATGTGCAGTCACACCTGTACCTAGGGTAATAATATCCATCTCTTTCCGCCATCTTTCCTACCTTCATTCCCTCTCCCCATACCTCCCTCCCCTTTGTACCATCAAAGTTCCTCCATTTTTCCCATGTCCCCACCCATAATGAATCAGCATTCACTTATCAGAGAGAACATTCGGCCTTTGGTTTTTGGGAATTGGCTTACTTAGCAAGATATTCTGCAGTTCCATTCATTTACCTGCAAATGCCATAATTTTATTATCTTTTAATGCTGAGTAATATTCCATTGTATGTGTGTGTGTGTGTGTGTGTGTATAAACTTCATATATATATATGTTTCTTTATCCATTTATCTATTGAAGGGCATCTAGGTTACTTCCACAGTTTAGTTATTGTGAATTGAACTGTTATAATCATTGGTGTGGCTGTGTTAGCTGATTTTAACTCTTTTGGGTATAGTCTGAGGAGTGGGATAGCTGGGTCAAATGGTGGATCCATTCCAAGTTTTCTAAGGAATCTCTATCCTGCTATTCAGAGTGGTATGCCAATTTGCAGTCTCACAAGCTATGTATGAGTGTGCCTTTTCGCCCACAACCTCACAATACTTAGTATAATACTAGAGAAAAAATAATCAAGAGATAAATTTCTGGTCCTCATTAAGTTTTGCAATCAATCAATCAATCAATGTGTAAACAGCGTATAGTGACAAATGACATAAATAATGAAACAGAATGAGGTAGACACTAGATGAACTGCCTCACCTGCAAAGAGTGTTATCTGAAGGTGGCCTTCAATTATCAAACACTTCAGGGTTTAATTTAGCTACAAAGCACTGATTTACCCTAAACTACCCTTTTCCAAGGGTGGCCCAGGAGCAAAGGCTGACCCAGGCACGTGCATAAAGGTTTGACCAACCTGAGGGTGAAGACTACTCTCAAGGGCCACTCTAGTTACAAAAGGCCCTGAGGACAAACAAAGCTGTAGGTCTAATTCTGTTGAATGTCCTTTTTCCTGCCATCTTTGTTGCTCCCAAGCACTCTCCTTAATGAGCACTCTGCCTGCTACAACCCATCTCAGAATTCTATGATTGAGCACTCTTCATTTAAAAAAAGATAATTTTCCTGAGCTCTGTAGTACCATGTTTCTATAATTTAAAAGACTATGTACAAATAAGGGTCTTTATGAATATTAATATTATAAATTTTAAAATCTTTGTGCCATTATTGTTCTCTCTTAATTATTAAAGCATAGAATAAAAATCTTGCTATTTACAATGGTAATCTTATTTTCTTCCAGATGATTTTTACCATTTGTGTCTTTTTTTCACTGCTAATAGCAGTGAAATCATGCTGGGTATTTATCATCATTATGTTGAATTTAAAACAAATTGGTGAGAAATAAACTTTACAAAATTGAGTCTTTTAATCTATAGCATGACATACATTCCATTTATTTATGACTTCATTATTTCTCAATCAGAATTTAGTTTTTTTTTTAGTAAAAAGACTTGTACATTTTTTATTTAGATCTTAGTATGTTTTTAAAATTTTGTTCTTTTTAGTTATACATGAAAGTAGAATGTACTTTCAAAAATTAGCCATACACAGAGTATTACGTATTCTATTTAGGATCCTATTTTTGTGGTTGTTCATGATGCGGAGGTACCTTCAAATACGAGTCTAGGAAAGTTACGTCCATTTGTTCTTATTTTACTCCCTATTCCCATCTCCCCTCCCTTCCCTTTCTTCCCCCTTTCTAATCCAATAATTTCTATTCTTTCCCTCCCCATCTTCCACATGGTATACATACATGATGGAATATTACTCAGCCATAAAAAAGAATAAAATTATCACATTCACTGGTAAATGGATGGAAATGGAGAATATAATGCTAAGTGAAATAAGCCAATACCAAAAAAACAAAACCCAAATGTTCTCTCTGATATAGTTGATATTTTTGACAATTTAAATATAGTTACATATCTGCACATATTTAATTGATAGCATTTAATTATATACTGTATGTGGTATGTAGATCTTTCTTTGGATTTATACTGTTTACATCACTGACTTACTATGTTTTTTATGTCTAAACATTCCCAAATAGTCTTTCTTCAAATATTGTTGCTGTCCCATGCTCCCTTTCCTCTCCCCTCCTGCAAGTGTGGTAGAAACTCACATTACAAATATAGTTGACCTTTCTAACATGGCCCAGACACCTTTTGTAGTATTTACTGTATTTTCTCTGACTTTTATACATTTCTCTTTATCCTTTTAAAATATTTCTTCTATATTAACTTCCTTTTCATAATTTACTGGAATTAGAAAAAAGTATACTCGAACAAAATGTATACAGTTTAGAAATTGTGCAAAACATTGATTAGGAAGATGAAATTGGGTACAGTCACTGAAATTAATGCTCAACCTACTTTTCACTGCCACTTCCATGAAGAAACTCAGATAAATAAGCCACTGGCTGAAAAGTCACAGCAGAGCCTATTTGAACATTATGTAGGACAGGAAAGGTCCATCTTCTACAATAATACTGCAGACACATCAATAAGAAGTTCTCCGTGGCATTAGTGGAATGTTCCTCAGAGTCCATCATTTACCTGAGACATCAGCTTTCCAAGACCAACACAGGAAGCATTAGATGTAATACAAAATAAGGAATTCTTTATTATTGATACAAAACTCATTCATTAAAAATAAATTAAGATTCGACAATTCTGATGTTGCCCCAAAGAAGCTAAGAGCTTTCATGGATGTATCCATTAAAAGGACCAGTGCGAATGATTCACTCACAGGAGCAAGGCACAAAACTCCTGGGCCATTCACATGGCTCCATTTTTATATGGCATACTTCCCATTTGACTCATCTTCCATTGTAATGATTCTTTTCTCCACTATGACTACTATGATATTGAATCTATTTACTGATAGTTTAAATCATAATTTTTAGGGTTTTTTTTTTCATTTAGTTTTTTTTTCTATATACTCAGAAGACTTATTCTCTAAAAGATTTCTGCATTGTCATTTAAATGTGTAAACATAGATATTACAAGCTCTATATAACTTTATTATATAAGTGTCCTAAGATTTTGCTTGTTACCCACACACATATACACGCACATTCTGTATTTGTTTGGACATATTGTGTATCCTGCATGTTGTACTAAACATCAGATATACAACAGATTGTGAAGATAATTTGATAATCTTTAATCCTTCTGGATACCAGGTAGAATATGGAAAGATCACCGTAATCCAATTAATAACTTAGCTAGTTGGTGACAGCTTCAGTGCTGCAGCAAGCTGGCCACTTCAATTCATTCCTGTATTCCTAGGGAATAACCCTTTAGGGTTACAAACTCCAGCCTTAAGGTCTTTACCAGGGTACCTCTTTTTTGACTCTATCTCATCAACAATTTATGTCTTCAGCACGATGACATTGCTGAATACTCTTATATTTCAAAATCTTACCTGTTGCATTGAGTCTGCTGCACAAAGAGAAAAAGTGTTTCAAATTCTGGGATTATTCCACTTGACTTCTCTCCTCTACCTCATCTTGACTCTGCTATTCTTGCTGCAATGCTAGATACTGAATGAAGATTATTATCCAGTAATAATCGGACTAAGTGATAACAGTTATATTTAGAAATCCCCACTGGATAGAGTAATGTGTCAATATAGGAGAAATTTGAAAACTAGTTTTAGGTGAGATATTGGGCTATTTTCAAGAAAGAAGAAGACGAACTGCAGATATTAAATACCACTTTTTTTTTTTTTTTTAGCAATTTCCTGTAATGGGGAATGAATAATTGTGGAAAGCAAGAAGGACATGAATTAAACTGAGGATTTTTTTTCTTACTTAAATGGGGAATTCTTTTATAAATAATTGTGCACAAAGCAAAAACTGATAATATGAAAAAGGGAATATTTTCATTAAAATGTTTCATACCTAGAGAAAGGATGCAACCTGCAGGGCACGAACAGACATGAGCCTCAGGTGAGCAAATGGGCAGCTTTCCAGCAGGAAAGGGAAATGGAGAGGCAGGCACAGGTGCCCGTGCCATGGGTTGTGACAGTGACAGTGTGATGTGCTGGGGACATGAAAGAGGGACAATAATTATAAATTTGAGGAGAGAAGTGTGAATTCCTTCAGGTAATGGGAGAGTCACTCAACCCAGGAGGGCAGTGTAGTGGACCTCTCCACATCGTTGACGAGAGTTAACATGAGACTAATTAGCCCACTGTTAAGTCCCATGGATTTTTTTTTTCTGGTTTGTTTTTGTTTTGTCTTTGTCCCCAATTAGTGAGTCCTTCAGCCCCACTCATCTTCACTGAAGTAGACATAACTCCATCTGGAATTTGTAAGTGTTCTGTTTTTGATGGAAGAGTAGTTCAGGTCTATTTAATACAACAAAAGAAGGATTTGAAGGGGTAGACAATGAAATTTAAGCTAAAAGTACAGAAATGAAAATATGAGGAGGATGATTCATTGTGTTCTATAATGCTGAACTGTAAAGCAGATTTCCAAAGTCCTGTTTTATGATTTGGAAAACAAATAGAGAAATATATATTAATATATAATAATATATATAGTCTCCTCAGTGCCAAATAGGTTCTCTTTCTTCATACTTTGATTTATTTAATACTTGTAACAATTATATGAGTTATTCTTATGTCCATTTTATATTTAAAGAAGCTGAGGCATAAGGCTATTATATAACATACCCCAATCACAAAATGAGCAAAGTTTAAATCAGCTCCAAATTCAAGGTGCTATGCCCTGGATTCTAGTTTCTTAAACTTCCTGCTGTTGTTCTAATCAAGTGAAATATCCTGTCACTTTAAAGCCATATCCCTCCAAGAGAAGTTTGAGGAGTCATTTTAAGTTGCTAGACCTACATAACACGGGAATTTAAAAATGTGAGAGGTGGTGATAGTGGAGTTAGATAAGCATATCCTTCTTGATAAACCCTAACACTGTAGAAAGAGGGAAACATAGATCAAAATCAAAGTTTTTAAATGGAGTTCTTAAAATGTATTTGCTATTATATTTCTCTTTGCAGGCCATGAGCTGTATATCTTTGTCTGTAATCTATACAAGTGCATTTTGTACTAGCTCATTTACTAAGAAACTCAGAGAATGTAGAATTTGTCCAAATGGATTCATAGCACTTCAGGTTATAGTGTGGCAAATGATTTTTTTTTTCTAGTTATGAATCCCGCATCTAGTTGTCACAGTAGTTACAAATCAAGAGAGCCCCAATTATTGCCTCATTCAATCATAAAAATACTGAGCTAGAGCTAAATATACCAGCTACCAATGAAAAGGGTCAAGATTGCTTTAAAAATATACATCTTATGTAATGATGCAAAGAGGCATAATTTTTCAAAAAATATTGTTTATCCATTAATTAACTGAAAGTTATATTATGATTAAAACAAACATTTTCTTAAATGGTGCCAAAAATATTTCAGAACTCCCCAAAATAAAAGAATTTCAGTCACAGAAGTCACTGGGCAAAATCGTTTGTCCTTTGCCATCAATTTCATAATAAGTTTGTGCTTTTAGATTTTTCTCTTCTACTACATATGATTAATTGATGTCTTTTCAAGAATTTTTGACATGATAAAAATAGCATTGCTGTAAGTTAATTATATCTATATCCTCAGGAATTTGTTATTCAAGTATTTATATTGAAGGCATTATTCTAGGTACTAGACATATGAAGAAAAGTAAGAACTTAGTTTTTTTCTTATTGAATATTCTTATAGTAAATCTCTTAATTTCAGTTTTAAACAAGTTACTACTTGACTTGGAGCCTCAACCAAGAATTTTATTAGGAAAACATAGTACATTTAAAATAAATAAATGTCATATCATGTATTAAAAAAATTCCTATCTGTTCCCATGATTTACCCTTACTAAAATTTCAAATTAATAAAAACATACATATATATTTAATTTCCTGAACCATAAAGGTTGTTTGTGAATCATTAGCACTGTATTTATAACTGTTTATATCCTGATCCCATTTTACATAATAATTATGCACCACAGACTTAGATTTAAAAAATCTGAAATCTGTGTTCTACTAGTCACCAAAAGTTATTTTTGTGTGCTCTAATTACCATGTTGTTCATGTTTCCCTTCAAAATCATATTATATGCATGTCCAGTATGAACTAAGGGATGTGAGATAGAACAATGATGGTAGCAGCAAAAGTTGTCCAGATTTCAAATCATGTTTCTTCATTAAATTTCCACTTTTCAAGGTTCTAGAACTCAGAAACTTGCTTTTGACTTCAATTTAAGGAAGAATAAATTTTTCATGAATGAGTTTATGTTAAGCTTATTAAAGCTTTACATATCAGAATTTCAATACAGTAATTTATAATTAAGACTCTAATAAAATGAACCAGAATATACCTATAGTTGGAGCAGATGTCACATGGATGGAAAGTGACAATATAATTGTCGATTTCTTTGCATGTCCTACTAGTTTATAGAATGGCCTTTAGAAGATTTATCATTTCATGTTCATCTTTTTACTCCAAATAACTAGCATAGTACTCAATAAGTAAAAAAGTGTTTGATGAATGAGTGAGAGAGTGTGTAAATGAATTTGGGTGGCATTATCTTAAATGATTATTTACAATTAAAATAAAACCTAACTGATTTATCAGAGCACCATGTACATAATCTTTTAATATACATATTCTATGCAGAGGGAAAATCTCCTATTTATGGGGATTGAAAGTTTCATAGCCTATAAAGTAATTAATGTAAGAGCCTGGCCTCCTTTACATCAAGCTCTGTAGTGTGCACCACTTTTGATATATAGTGTGTATTTTTTAATCACATCAATGGCAAGCTAGTTAGTCCTGACACAGTTATTACAGAAGCTATTATAGCACCGCAGAATTCATAATGAAATCTAAATTCTCAAAGATATGATGATGGAATATTTTATGGATTAAAATACAGTATCTGTACGTGGAGAACAACATATTTCACAGGAATTTCTAAGTAGTGTATATTTTCTCCTTTGTGAATAATAGGTCCTTTCTCATAATTTTTATTTAAATAAGTATGCTAAGGAGGTTTGGAAATAAATTACCGACATCTTGAAAGCAGAATGCACAAGTAGTCTCAGGAGCATGATGTATCACACACCAGAAAAACAGTGCTTGCAGATGTATAACAAATAGACCTGCCTTCTTAGCCTGTTTCTTCATGAAGTTGTGGATTCAAACAGCTTTAAATTCATAGCCATAGAAAAAAGGAATGAAAAGAACCACAATGTAGGAACCTAGCATTTATAAATTATGTAGAATTGTCCTATCACATTCAGTAATATCTATCTCATTCTGTTTCAAGTACATGGTCATGAATTTACCTTCAGAGCACTGTAACAATGAATGTAATGTTTCTTTTCTGCCAGGAAATTAGATAGGTTAATTGCTATTATGTTTCTAAACCATTGTTTATTTAGAGGGTAAGATATTTGAATTGCTTGCTTTTTAAAAATGCAGACTTGTCTTAGAAACTGTGTAACCATATGGACAGGATCTGGTGTTCTATGTATCTTTTAAACTACATTGAACACAAAACAATTACACATCAATCCTGATGCTCAGCTGCTTAGGAAGAGGTCTGTAAAGAGCTGGGATTCTTCACTAACTCCCAACCATTCATTAGATGTCAGTTAACTTCTTTTATCCTAGTCTCCTTAAGTCTTTCTCAACTATGATAATGGTATCAGATAACCTGTGAAAGGATTTCACAAAATCTAAGGCCTTATGACATCTTCAATTAGTTTTATATACTGTAATGCAAATTCCAAATGATATCAAAGTAGATGAGCCATCTCTACAATGTGTCTGCAGACATTTAAAATACTATGTTCATTCATCTAATATAATTTATATATCATCTACTATGTGTCAATCTTTAACATTGAGAAATTGGCCAAATTCTCTGCCTTAGGGGCCTATGTTTTAGCATGGAATATAAACATATGATATATATATATATATATATATATATATATATTCATTCAACATGGGAGTATAACAAGATAATGAGAAGATCTGTCTGAATCAGTGACATTTTTCCAAGCTCTGGAAGACTTGAGGATGTAAAGAGACAATAATTACATAGGCCAATCTAGAAGAGTACGTTGTTTCTGTTCAGGTGGCAAGTCTCAACTTGTTTTAGTCTATTTAGGCTGCCATAACAAAATACTATATGCTGAATAATTTATACAGAACAGAAATTTATTTCTCACATTTTTGGACGCTGAAAAGTCTAAGATTCCATGTCTAGTGATGTCCTGGTTCTTGGTCACAGAGCAGAATGTCACCTTCTTGCTGTGTGTTCACATGGTAGAGGGGGCCAATTAGCTCTCTGTGGTCTTTTTTTTTTTTTTTTAAAGGTGTAACAATCCCATTCAGGCATTCAGGAGGGCGCCACTGTCATGATTTAATAAATCCCAAAGGTCCTATATTGTAGTATTAGGAGGCATCATCCTAATTTTTGTGGGCTAGGATTTTTGTATAACTTATTTCATGGTTGGAGGATGCAACTGTTCACTCTCTGTAGATGTAATAATCTTGCCATATGTCAACAACCATGAAAACATAAAAATTCATGGTGGGTTAAGAGTTTGCATTTCTGGTGCATTTTTGGTGTGATATGAAGTCATCAGAAAAATTTGGCCCAGAAAACATGACCTAGTTTGCATTTCAATGATCATGCAGGCTACTGTGTTTAGAAAACTTACAGTGAAAAGGGAAACTATGTTTCAGAGGTTGTTGAATTGAGGAGGAGATGGATGATACAGAACTAAACAGTGGTTATACAAGTGATGAACCAGAAGGTCTCAAGCCATTGAGTGTTAGGGAAGAGTAAGGTAAACCAAGATAGAAAGTATGAGCCTTGTGTTTTGGGCCACTGTAAACAAAAGGGAGAAATGGCTTGTTTTGCTTTGTTCCTTTTTCAGTGCAAATTTGAGGTTCTCACCAGAGATAATCCAAACAGAGAAATGAAGTTTTCTGTAGTGCAAGTGAATGTGCACATCTGGGTGTATTTGGAACTGGTGATACAGATGAGAGACTCATCAGCATTCATTTGGTATTTAAAGCCTTGGGACTGGATGCTGTTTCCTAGGGAAAATGGGTAAAAATAAAGAGTTCTAAGAGCTAAACACTTAAGATTTTTAATATTCTGTTGAACACTGAACAAATTTTGTTTAAGAATACTAATCTTTTTTTCTAAAGAATGAAGAAAGGTGTATTCAATGTTAATATGGCCACACTAATGACTGCATAGTATTATGCCTATTCTATTTAGTATTTTTATTTTTAACCAACACGAATTTCAACTATTTAACCTAAATAAATTAGTGTGTATAAACTCATTAACTTGCTATATCATCATATATTTATACAAGTTTAATTATTTAGAATAACCAGAACAGCTATTCTCTTTTCTTTTCTCTAAGGAAAAAATCATATTAAATTTTCAACATTCCTTGGCAAATTTTCTAGAAGTGAAAAATATTAATGTCTTTAAAAAGCTGCACAATGTTTCTAGACATATATCTTATGGATGGTTTTACAAACAGATGTTAAGAATAGCATGGAATTTGGAAGATGTGACTTAACTCCCTGATTCCTTAACTAAAAGAGTAATCCTAGGAAGCATATTTATGAGTAGCTGTCATGTCTGTGTCTGTGCTTTACCATCTGTATCATTTTATGAAGCCATGTTTTAAATGTCCTATAGTTCTGCTTCTCATGCTAGTGTGTGTTGCCTTCCTAGGATCAGCCTTCCAATGTAGATGTGCAACATGTTCAGTCCCCTGTCTCATAGTCACCACTTCAACAATGACAAATCCTCCTAAATTGACTCCTGTACTCCCTGTCTCAGGGATTATAAATGGTAAACTCATCTACACAGTTTCTCTAACAGAAATCTGTTCTTGATTATTGCAGTGAAATCTGAATGCCCATTTTGAGTCAGGTTTTAGCATTAGTATTTCATTAAAATCACAAATTATATATATATATATATATATATATATATATATTACTTCATAAGTATTTATTACATAATTTTACTTTATAAATACTTACATAATTTTACACAGTAAAATAGGCTATAATAAAATAAGCATACATATTTTTCAAGAATAAATGCTTAGATTTACTAACCATAGTAGCACAAATGTAAGAGTTATGACTAGAATAATCATTTCCATAAATAGGTCAAAAAGTGGGCTAGGGTTGTGGCTCAGTGGTAGAGCGCTTGCCTAACATGTGTGAGGCCTTGGGTTCGATCCTCAACTAAAAAAAGAAATAGTAAAAACACAAAAGTATAAATGCATATCTCTATGGTTGGTAATTGTGTGCACCCAGCTTTATAACTGCAGTTAACTAGAATACCCTGATGGATAACTTAACTTTTTTTTGTTTGTTTTAATTTTTTTTTGTTTTAAATGGATAAAATACATTTTATTTATTTATTTATTTATTTTTACATGATGCTGAGGATCAAACCCTGTGCTTCACACATGCTTGGCAAGTGCTCTACCACTAAGTTACAACCTCAACCTCTAACTTAAAACTTTTGACAAGATTGATTGAAAACTGCTATGGGTCATCACCATATTTTCAGCTGTCAAAGAACTGCAATTTTAAGAAATGTTATTTTCAGTAGAAGAAGACAGACATTATTATGCTATATACATGTATGATTATACTACTGGTGTGACTCAGCACTACGTACAGTCAGAGGAATGAGAAGTTGTGCCTCATTTGTGTACGATGTGTCAAAATGCTTTCTACTGTCATCTGTAACTAATTAGAACAAATTTTTAAATTTTTTTTTTAACAAATGCAGGTATACAAAAAGAATAACTCTTCATTTATTAAAGAAGTTTAAAATTTTGATACACGTGATTCCACCCAATATAATGTAACTATGCTGCATATAATTAGAAAACATAGTTCAGTGATATGGTCCCCAGGGGTCAATTCCCAGTACCACTCCCCTCCAAAAAACAAAACAAAACAAAAAAATGAAGAGGGATAAAAGCCAATTGTTAGAAAAGGGATTAAAACAAATTATATATATATTAAATAAAAGATAATCATGTGCTAATATTTCCATAATGGTCATGGAATGTAACTTGTGTTTGATTTTTCTCAAGATTCTTTAATGTCTTCCTTTTGCCTTTTGAGTTTAAAAAAAAAGGAAGAAAGGAAGAAAGGAAAATTAATTGACATCCTTGGCAGGATGTACAGGTTCCTCCGTAAACAAGCTCCAAGCTCATTAGTGAGGACAGGTGTCTGTGCTTTCCATTTATACTACCTGACACACAGACCTACATACTTAAAAATCCCCTCAAACATCCTATATTATTCTATCTTTTAAACTTTACATATTTTCCTCCTTATTGGTAATATTTCCTCTAATCATTTCTTTTTGCACCTGGATGAGTTTTTCAAGGTTAAACTCAACTCTTGCTTCCTCCTGGTGTCCTCATTCTACTCCACTCCTAGGCTGGTTGCCCTGCCCATCTGTGCTGCTGTAGAAACCTACAGATGTCTTTGCAACACTGGTTACAATGGTCTGCTCACCTGCTCATTCAATCACATTTATCAATGAACTCCATTACAACAGAGACTTTGCACTTTTGTTCTTTTCATATCTGTGAATATCAAGTGCATAGTAATAGAAATAAAATGGTGCAGAAAGAAGGATACAAGAAGTTGAGGGAGGGAAGCAGAAAGGAATATACAATAATATATTGTATAAACTTAAAAGTTTATATTTTTAAATTACATACATGTGTATATATATTTTGAAATCTTAAATTTGTATGTACATTATTTATTTATTTATTTATTGCAACTACCTAATCTAAGCATTTAGCTGGAGAGACAGAGAACTGAGAAAAATTAAAGAAGAAATACTAAATAGGTTTGTGACAAAGAGGAAGTCTTTGCCTGAATATACAGAACAGTGTACCACCTTCAAGTGATGAAGAGGGTGTATGTTTCTTTGTCTCTGTGTGTGTCTAAATTACTAGACACTGTATACAGTATAAGGTATAGTGCTTCATTTAGGAACTTATAATTCTTTAAGTTGTGGAAATGTTACATTTCAGATTTAAAGATATTTTAGCATTATGTTTCTTCAGCCTGTTTGCATATTAAGAAAAAATACAACTTCAAGAGCATTTAAAAAAAAAAATACCAGTGTTAAATCCCCATTTCATGTGAGTAGTGGAGTCTGAGCACAGTGATTCAAATACATAGTCAGAGTTGAGCACCACCGGTCTGTTAAAGCAACCTCATTTTACAGTTGAGAAAGCTGAGAACGTTTACATATAATCTTTAAAAGCCTTGGTCATCTGGTTCCCTGACCCGAAGTCACTGAGCAGAATCAGAGCAGAAGGCTGTTAGAAGGATGCAAGCAGGATGATTGCAGACATGACAGCTGACAGCTTGACAGGTGCTGCCTTGCTGCAGGGTGTGATAATGGCTGTTCATGATGGAGACTGTGAGTCATCAAGATAAGAGCAAATTCCTTTTAGTGACCTCTTTTAAGAAGACAGGCAAGTGTTAATAGTCTTCCAGAAGATTCTTATCAAAAGATGATTAAAATAAATGTTTGTATAGGACCCAAGAGGCACTTTCCACTTCTGGAACATTCACTAGACCCATTCCCCTTCAGTACTCAGTCATCTTTGGGGATTAAACAGAGACCCGGACCATCATTCAAAACCTACATTCAAATTTTGACAATGGCATATATTTGCAGCACAATCTTGAAGATAAGACATAATCTTTGTCAGACTTTTATATTCCCTCACTTAAAGATGGGGGGGTGAGTAATAAATATCTAATAGAATAATGAAGACAAAGTAATGTTAAGTGTGTTCCTGTTCTAAAAGGAATGCAAGGAGGCCAGATAAAATCATGTGCTAATTATGTACTTTGACTTATCAGGATTAAATAAATAGAAGATTCGGTAATATCCAGTGAATACTATAACCATCATCAAATATGATTTGTATGTATTATTCTTAGTTATATCCTTTTTAGTATAAACTGCGTATTCCCACAAAGTAAATATTTTTGTGATAGTTGTGATAAATGATTAGAGCAGAGTTCTATTTAGCTTTAAAATTATATATTATCCCTAAAAAAATCTGTCCTTGACTACTAAGAAACTGGCCTATGATGAATGTATAAATCGAAAGAAAACCTTTGATAGAAATGAGTAATATCATCTGGTGCAGTAGCGCATGCCTATTAATCCCAATAGCCTGGGAGGCTAAGGTGGGTGGATTGCAAGTTCAAAGCCAACCTCAGAAACTTAGGGAGTCCCCAAGCAATTAGTGAGACCCTGTCTCAAAAAATAAAACATAAAAAAGGGCTGTTGATGTAGCTCAGCATTTAAGCACCCCTGGGATCAATCCCCAGTACCAGAAAAAAATAAAATAAATAAGAAAAGTATTGTGGAATATTCTTCCACCTTTGTCAAAGAGTCTCTTTTAGAAAAACATTGAAAAATTTGATTATCATAATGAAACATAATTTGTGTATGATTTTAAAATATTAGAAAATATATCCTCAATATTTTAAGAGATATTTTTAATCTGTACATCTAAGTGGAATTTTGAGAATTTAATCCTACATCATTGATTCAGATATTTCATAGTATACATAATCCAGCTGGAGTTTTGACCACAGTTTTGTTTTCATGGTGGTTTTGTTGTTTGTGTCTCAAAGTTTGGGTTTTATATGACATTAAACCTGTAAACATTCATTTTAGAACTTATTTTTAAAAGGATCTGAGGGCAAGAATATAGGAAGTTTTATACTTTAGTAGCAGTACTGTCATTCATAATATATAAACATTTGAAGCTGAAAACAGCAACCAAATTGTTGAACTACTTTACCCAAAGGCAAATTCATAAATATGGAAGTTGGAATTCATTTCTATTTTTAGCTTTCTTATTGAATTTTCCGTAGTACAAGTAATATTCTAAACATAGAAATGCACATATAATGTTCAACCAGAGGCACAGAGTCATTTAAATAAGATGAAGAGTAATCTGTTAGTAGAATATCGTTATCTGTTTCTTTTCATTATAATCAAAGGTGGTTGTTTGATATTGCTCTCTTTTGCTCAAATCTGTGCCCTTAAAAATCATCAAGTAACTATTTTGTGAAAGTTAAAACTTTTTTTCTCTTCCTCTAGTAATTGTTAGATTAAGTATTCTTAAATGCTTTTGAACAAGGTCTATTTCTATGATTTAGGTGGGGAATTTAATTAATAAATGTTATATTTAAAGTTGATCAAGATCCTTTAAAGCTCACTAAGAGACATTTATCTGGATCACCTAATTTATCATACTTACCCAAATTGTGTGTGTGTGTTTGCGTGTGTCTGAGTGTGTATGTGAATGCTACTATGGTTGATCAAGGAGTTTGTATTAATGAACAAATGAGTCATTAAAAATGTTTTTTGATAATGATAATAAGCCAAACATCTCCATAAATCCAATTTTGTGTCAATCTCTATTTTAAACTGTTTACATAAGTGACTTTAAAACAACCTTATGGAATAGTTCTGTTGTGTAGGTGAATAAGCTGGTGTACAGGGTTCAGGTAACTTGCCATTTTAGTCAGCTTTCTGTTACTATAAAAATTACTTGTTATAACCCATCTATACACATGGCAGCTTTATTTTGGCCCACAGTTTTGGGCCAAATCAATCCAGAATCAATTGGCTTCATTGCTTTGGGCCTGTGTGCATCAGGGATGGAGTTCAGGGCCGAGCAAGCTACTCACCTTGAAGGGCTAGAAGTGAAAAAGAAGCTGAGGCTGGGGTCCCACTATCTATTTAAGTGCACACCCTGGTGACCTAAACATCTTCCCCTTGGCTTCATCCTAAAGGTTCCATCACCTATCTGGGGCCAAAGTCTTTAACACATGAGCCTTTCTGGGACACCTAAGATTTAAGCTGTAGCATTTGCCAAATTCATATAGTAATAAGGAATAGAACTCTCATTTGTACAAGTAATCTGTCCATATAGAATACTCACTTCACAACTGTATATGCCTTAAAAAAAAACATGAATACTGTCTTTCAAATTAGTATAGTAGTATCATTTGGATACTCAAGACTGAAATTCAAGTGACTGCCATGTGATAAATTAGATATTTTGTTATATTTAACTATACATTAGAACTATACAAATTTTATAGAAAAAAATGACTATTTTAAAATACCCTTTGATTCTCTAAGATAGATTTATAATAGTGATTGGATTAAGATTCAAAAAAACTAAAATAATACTAGGCTGGATCTGCCAAACTTATTTAATTTCTTTTATTTTTTTACTAAATTAAGCCATTAGGCTCTTATGTCAGAAGAATTGAATTAGAATACTACAAATCACTGATGCTATTGATTTTTGGAAAATAAGTTCAGAATAAAAAATCCCTTTAAAAACAATCAAACTGGCTTTTACATATCGCCAACATCAAAGAAATATTCTCACTTATTATACAGATTTCTGTGTACCAGGGTCAACAAACTACAATACATGGTCAAAGTCATGTCATACCTGTTTTTATGTAACCTGTGTTCTAAGAAACATTTTTACATAGTTTCAAATGATTTTAAAAATATCAAAATAGAGTAAAATCTTCAGTCATGTGAAAATTCAAATTTTATTATTCATAAATAGCGTTTCATTGGAACCTGGTCATATTCATATGTTTATTGTGTATGGCTGCAAACCCAGATTATAAAAGCAGACTTAAGTACTAGTGACAGAGACTGAAGGAACAGCTGATATAACATTAAAGTTTATGGAAAATGTTTTGCTAAAGCCTGCTTTATACATTTTATCTTTATACACTGATTTTTTTTTCACCTAAGGTAAGTGATGTTTGCTTGCCTGTTCAGAAAATGAGTTTGTATTTTAGTGATTTGCAGGATGACCAATGTAGGTTTTTGAAATTCTGAACTTCGTTTTACCATCTCAAGATTAAAAATCAAAAGTTTACGTGTTGGCCTAGATTTGCACTTGGATACTGTGTCAGTTCTGCCTAATCTAGCTTGTGTTTACCAAGTGACAGGTGTGTTTCCAATCCCCTGGTCTTACCTCAAGCCTTTCCTGGAGCTTCACAGGGATTCTATTCTTAGTTCTTATACCTGATTTTACCTGCTGTCCTTTTTCTTTTAAATATACATTCTGTAGTTTGCAAACAAATTTCCACTGTGTGTGTGTGTCATAGATTGTACTTAAATGATCCAATCTCTCTTCGATTATGGAAGTTTAATAAAATGTAGGAAATGGCCATCAAACAGTAGCATAGAGCAATATCTCTATGCTCCATGATCAAAATGCTTCCCAAATGTGTACATTGCACATCTTTCCCACAGGCACCCAATCATTTAATGCAAGCTACTGTTAATTCTCCTGACAGTTGTGCCTACCAGGGGAAATGATGTTGGGCTTCAGTTCTATAAAAGTGAATTTGAATGGTGATAACACATTTTTGAGAGCTGTGCATTTACTAATGTGATCTGGTTAGCATTTATTAGACTGATAGATGTTTACCAAATGCCAGTTCTGGAGAAAGTGGCTATTCTCATGCCTAGGAACACCTGATTCATAATGTGTCAGAATGACTGGTCAGGGTGCAAAGCTCATGATACCTCACAGAAAATACTTGAAATCTTTTCCACAGAGATATTTTTACCTTTCTTTGTGTTTCAAATGAATAAAAAACACTTGTGGAGGAAGAAGGGAGTTCCTTGTTATGATCCTTGTTGCTTTTCATAAGATGATAATTTTCTTTGTGATTCACATCAAAGAAGATGATAGTCCGTGAAAATGAAGATTGATGAAGTAATAATTCTCAGTAAACTTAGAATATTTTGTGCAGTTTGTCTTTTGAAAAGACAAGCAAAAAAAAAAAATGCCAAAAGATCTTAAAAAAAAAGGGTTGTGAACAAATAGGATGCTTTTCTAAATGTGGTGTGACACATCAGTAATATTTTAAGGTTGAATGAATTACTGGCATGCATTGGAATAGGATTTAAATGGCTGAGGATTTGAAGATATAAGAAACTTTCATTCTTTGCTCTGAGGCTTTTTGAAAGTAAATATTGTTTTTTCATATTTAATTGTATTATGTTAATTTAAAAGACAATGATGATCTTAGAACTAAAAAATATAATTAGGCTAATGGTGTCAGAGTGCAGGGATTCAGTAGACTGACTAAAAATGAGAGGTTTATAAGGAAAATAACCTAATGATTTACTTCAGAGGCCTTCTCTGGTGTGTAGCACCTTTGTGACATGGTCTGTGAACAGGTAGAGCAATGTAAGAAGGTATAACATTTATAAATAATATTTAAATTCTAAATGGTATCAAGTTTGTTTGCAGAATTGCAGTTTTGAGCGCCAGGTCATTCACTAGACTAAATGACTAAGGAAGACAATTTTGTGCAATATGCCTTTAAACATGTATGTTTCCTTGAATCAGAAGACTGTGAAGGAAAAAAAAATAAACAGTTGTTGCTGTTATGTTGTTATTCTGTTTGCTTTTTGGAACTACTTCTTAACGTCTCTTTTTAAATAGAGGCCAGCACAAATAGACTTATCCTTAGGCAATATAATTTGTCATCTCCAATTTTTCCTGAGGAAGATGATCACTTGCTTAGACATCCCTGTGCTAACCACTCTTATACCCTCTCCCTAATCTCACTATTTCCCGAGAACCAGTCAGAAGAACTCTTTAGAGAAGCAGAAAACTAGTTTGAAATTGTGTTGCCTCACCTGGGCTGGCTTCCCACTGACCACAGTATCACATAATTTAATTCTTAGGCAATGGGCCAATCCTATTGCTAAGTTTGCTACTTGACTAGGTTAAAATAAGCTAATTCTGTATGTGATGTTCTTTTAGGTAAATCCATTTTTTTTAAAAAAAATTAAGATACAATAAGGATTAGCAAGAGGGCTAAATTATTGATTATTCTACCATGTGACCACAAGAAATTTACATTGTCTTAGTGATCATCAAGCAGAAAATAAGGCATACAATTATACAAAACAATATAAGAGCCCTGATCAAATATTGTAGCAAATTGTAATAATTTAAAGGCCTACAAATCTGAATAATACGTGTATTATTATTTTACATAAATTACTGTATTCAGGTTGGCATTTACTGTTAACTACAGGTGAGGGCAGTGTTATACATCTGTAATCCTAGTGACTCAGGAGGCTAAGGCAGGAGGATCGAAATTTCATTGCCAGCCTCAGCACCTTAGTGAGATCCTCAGCAACTTAGTGAGACCCTAAGCAATTTAGTGAGACCCTGTCTCAAATTGAAAAATAAAAAGAGCTGGGGATGTTGCTCAATGGTTAACTGCCCCTGGGTTCAATCCATAGTATCAAAAATAAAAATAAAAGTAAAGTTAACTATAAATGCAAAAGAGAAGCTCAGAATTTTTTCTATAGTAATACATTGATCAAAAGCCTTTAGACCACATAACTATAGATTTTTAATATTTTGAATGATAATAAGCTCAATATTCTGTAGGTTGATAATTTGTCTAGATAGTAGGTGCTTTTTTGTTCCTTTAACTTATTTTCTTTCAGGCAATAATCAATGTCTGGAAAAAATTGCTCAACAGAGCCCCCAAACATCAATGTAGCATTCTTAACTAAAAAAAAAAAAAAAAAAAAAAAAAAAAAAAAAAAAAAAAAATCTGAAGTTTTCAAGAGCACCTAAGTGAAATTGATTTAACAAGAAATCGTTGCATAGACATAAACTAAAATCCTAAACTGTTGAGATAAAAGGTGGTTTTCTATCACCATGTGGGCAGTATTGCAATTCTTATTATTTCACTCTGTCCTGTTCAATCTGATACAAATAATAAACTCTGTTTTCTGTCAGAGCCATTTTACATGAATACTGAACTTTCAAGTCAAAGGATTTCTTCAGAGCTTCTAAATTTAAATAAAAAGAGACAGAGAGGAACTCTGAAAAGAGGAAGGAGAGGGAAAGAAGAAAGAATAAGAAAAGGAAGGGTAGGAGATGAGAGAGAGAGGGGGGGGGAGGAGAAAGCAGGGGCAGGGGAGGGAGAGAAAGGAATATAGAAGAAAAGTAGGAGGGATTTATGGAGAAAAGAAATAAAAAGAAAATAAAGGCACTGTCTCCAGAAGTTTCTCCCAGGTAGATATGTAGAAGAAGGTATTTGAAGCAAAAAGACTGTTGCCCGTGCATTGCCAGATGATAAACAACCTTCTTCAAAATTGTGACAGTTTGTTGTTGTTTGTTTTCTTACATTGACTGAATAAATACATTTCCAAATGCCAGAACTCCAAGTCCCAACAGGTAATAAACTAGAATCGACTAATGACAGCTGTGAAAAACAAAGCCTGATTAAAAGAAATACAGAACCTGCAAGAGCCAATCCCTTCAAATAACTTGAACTTCATTTTTGGCCTAAATCCAGGAATTCTTTGCCCATAAGCACAGGGGCCTTGAAACAGCAAGTTCAGTTCCCGACTCTTAAAATCACCACACCATTGCACTTAAAAAACTAAGAAACTAAAAACCTTTATTCCCCTTTCAGAAGTAAGTAGAACTCTGAAATAATATTGCATGTGCTGGGAGTGGGGGGTGGGGGTAATCTGTTAAGTAGTACTTTTGAAGTCCCATTTTATCTTTCTTCCACATTTGACCATCCCATTTTTGTTCTTGTGTTTTCCATTGGTTGTCATTACAGACGAGAATAGTGTAGTAAAAGCCGTAGTTAAGGATCTAGATGGAAAAATCAATAGGACACATTTTCCAAGTAAAAATCAATAATACTTAAAACAACTTTTTCTTACCTTAGAGGCAAATCCTATTGTGGCAAATGACTAAGTTCCTCATGTCCTCTGACCCTGTCATGTCTAACTTACTGTGTACCCTTGTTTTTATATGAATGGTCATCTGATCAATTAATTCTGACATTGCTATTCTTACTGAATAACAGTTCACTACTGTGAAAGACACATCAATGAATGAATTAGTCAGCATGAAATTATTTGAACTGTAACTATCAAATATTTATTTTATTTTACTAATGTCTCCAATTTAATTTAGAGGGAAAGTCACTGATGTTTCTAAAAAGAGGAACAGTGTTCATTTTTTTTTGACATCCATTAACATAGTTAATTGCCTTGCTTTTGTCCTTTGAAACCCCTGCTAGTTGATCAAGATAGTTTATGGTTGAAGGTTAATGCTTCTGCAGAGCAGGGCTAACACAGTAGCTGTAAGTAGAACAAAAATGAGAGGTGCCACTCTCTCTGTTCCCCTACACTGTGCAACATGCTTTACAGGCATTATTTTTAAGCTTTGGTATAATCCCTCCAGGTTGTAGCCTATCCTCATTTAGATATTAGAAGATTGAGGATCTGAGATATTGGGGGAGGGAACTTTACTGTCAATAAGAAATAGAATTGAGATTTAAAGCCACACATTTATAATATCAGAATTCTGTTTCATTTGGTTACAAATGTTCCAATGATTTATTAAGTAATGGAGGAAATATGAGCTATGATCATATACATAGGTAATTGCCAATGCTTCTCTGTTTGTAATCTTCATAAGGAAATTACTTTTCAAGTCATCTTGAGATAAATATACAGTATACAAATATGAATTTTCCAGCAGCAGCTATGAATTTTCTGCTAGTCAAGACTCTTTGCCAGGTTTAATTTTTTTCATTCATGTTTTAATTTGTCTTTCCTCCCAATGTAATTTTGTGATGGAGCTCAATGTATATCAATGACTTAGGGGAAACATGAGTAAATCTGCTATTTCTCTAAGTTTTGGAGACTGCTAGGGTTTCTGAGAGTCTGGAACTCACTAATGTTTGAGTATTTGTACATCAGTGAGGGTCTTCTTATTGTCCTGACTTGAAATAAATACTATAATTAAAAATATTCTGTGCTATTCTTAAGATTGGGCCAGATTAGGCCAAGGTGGTGTAATGGACACAAAAATGTATACATAAATAATATCTGAGTAAGAATGTGTATCTCTGTCTTGATTATATTTGATTTCTTCATTTATTCCCTGCCAATCTTCTATTCAAAGACACTACATTAACTGACCTTGGCATATTTTTAGCATTTATATTATCGTCTCATACTTTTTCTTTTTTTAAAACTATAAACTATATATTTTCTAACTTTAAGATATATAGTTTTATATTTTATAATTATTTGGTAATGAATTTAATATTTATATTTTGCCTGAGGATTTTAAGAATATTGTTTTTTCACATCTTTAAATATATATCTCATTTATTATAATCTTTAAATCTCATTGCTTTAGCTTTTAACTTTGATTTTATATTTTATTTTTTATTTATGTTCATTTGTGTAAAATTATTTACCTTATTTATGTGCATTATCTTGAAAATTTAGCTTTAATTTTCTAATGAAATCTTTACTTATTTTCATTTGGCTTTTCTCATTATCCTCTTTTATTAGATTCTTATAAGTTTTTCTTAATTGTACAATTTTTGCTTTTATAATTACTGACAGGAATGTGACTATAAATTAACCATGGACTTTCCAACCATAGCCGCCTGGCTTCTCCAAGGGATCTTGTAACTCACTTAAGAATTATTGTCTATGAAACTTCTCTGGGAGAGCAAGCTCTTTCTACTCAGGGTCATGTGCCCCATGCAGATGGTGCTCTTGATTAATTGTCATGATGTTGCTTCCCAATAGCTCACATCATTCATTGTATGAGAAATTATAAAACTCCATGATCTGCTCATGGATAAGGGAGCCCTGTCACGGTAGCCATAAATGAGAAAAGAAAAGGTGCATATGGAATGTGTCAACTCAGGAAACAAAGCCCATGGACCTCATAAGGCTTAACCTTGATAAGGAAATAAGTGATACTAAACATCATGAGGGAAGTCAAGGTAACAATGGTGACTTTTAAATAATAGTGTCATCGGGGGTACTTATCCATTCCAGCCTTCTCTTTTCATTCTTTATGAGATCATCCAATTTTAATTATATTACTAGCAACTCTACACTTGTTTGAATAGCAAATGTTTAATAATTATTTGGAACAGAAAGTGCAAAATCTATATCCTAGGTTTTGTCTCACTCCTAAGCTCCAGATCCTTATATCCAATCACCTAAAAAGAACACTTCCCCCTAGATATGTAGCATATAGCTTTACTGTCTTCATTCTCCATAAGTCTCTTTGAAAATCCAAGATGATTTTCTTCCTGAATTCCTCATGTCAGGAAATTAATCCTCCACAGGCAATCTAGGAGTTTCTGACTCCTCTTTCTTCAATCACACATTGAATCTGTCATCAAATCCTGTCAAGTCTACTTTGCTAATTGGCTCTACTTGTCTCTATGGTATCCACGCTCTTTTCCAGTTCTTTGGAACCATCATCAATATCTGTTGCTCTGAGTGTCAGTTATAAGCCTATCAACTCCAAATTCATGCTGCATTGCTTGACCTATGAAAAAAAAATCTGGACTTTTTAGTTATTATTTATTTTTGCCAGTATGGTTTTAAGCTTTGCCTGTGGAAGATGCTAGACAGATATTGCAAGAGAAAAGGAGTTTTGCTTCCTCATTGTAGTATTCCAACATAGCTTCTTCATTGCCCTGTTCCTACAGTTTACTAGACCAGCATTAAGCTTGGCATACTCTCTTGAGTGGTTGAGAAACAGATTGCCATAGTGAGCCATTGTCCAACCAACTTTTTTTTTTTTTAAAGACAATGCTTTTCCAGCAAATTCCACAGGGACAGCAACAGAGTAACATCTCTACTATATAGTAAGTCATAAGAACAATGTTCACTGATGAAATGTGTATCTCTGCTAAGGTTGGGGAAAAAAAGAGTTGAAGCTCTTTCTTGAATCTTCTATCTCAATCCTAGTGCTAATATTTGTGGCTGAGTGTGGCTATTTCTTATATTTGATAATATTATATTCTTTGCAGTTCCCTTTTTCTCTTACTTGACTGCCCCTTTACTCGAATTCTCTGTTACTGTTAATTTTTCTGCACACTAAACTTGACATGCTCAAATTTCTGTGTAGTTCTTCTCCCCTGAACAGATAAAGACTCTTTGGATAAATACAATAACCTTGTCCTCCAATTTTCTGTCCTTCCTACATTGATTCATTTTTTGCTCTTTATCTAGAAAAAATAAATGAAGTTGTTATAACTCAGCCGCTTGTATTTCTTCGTAGGCCTTTTAGGAAGATTTTGACCTTAGTTTTCAATGTTTTTCCTCTTTCTATCCACCTTCCATTTGACTAATGATCACCAGAGATTTAACTAAGTGCCAGGAATTCAACGATGAAGAGAAAAAAAGTCTCTATCCTCATAAATCTTAGTTTTACTTATGGATGAAAGATAGAAGTAAATATTACAGTAATATATAACCAGTGGGGAAAAATGCTACAAGAGTAATAAAACACATTAGAGGAAGTGTTTCTGCTATATTTCATGAGGTAGCTATTTCCCTGAAAATAGGCTGGAATATGCTGTGATAACAATCAAACCCAACTCTTTGAGGTTTACTGCAGTAAGTTTAATTTTGGCTGAATCTGTGGGTTGATCCCAGGTCAAGGATGGTGTTTCTCCATGTTGTCTTCCTTGGGGGATTCAGGATGATGAGGATACTTCTATCCAGACCACTAGAACACATCTTGGCAAAATGTGTCCTAGACAAAAATGTGAAGTTGCTTAAGGCTTCAGCCAGGAGGAAGAATCACTTCCTTTCACATCCTATTGGACAAAGCACGTCAGAAGGCCCACCTGAAGGCAGTGGGCAAGAAAGTATTATCCCCCTGGAAGAGGAAATAATTGTATTGCATTCAAAAATACAATCTAACACAGGTGGCAAAGAAAACCCTTTTTGAGAAAATGACATTTGATCACCTATATCTGAAGACCAGAAAGAAGTAAAAGAGAGTTGTGAGGCTATCTAGGGGCAGATCATTCCATAATAGGCACATAATAACTACTTTTATTCTTTTTGTTTTAAGTGAAAACACTTTAAGTGCAGAGAAAATGATTCTTTTAATAGTAATTCTCTTGACAGTAATTGCTGTAATATGTCATGCCATGTATAGTTAGCCTGTGAAGAAAATGAATCGAGTGAATCTTCTAATAATTATTCTTCTAGTGAATGATGATTCAAATAGACAAGAGGATAAGAATATCCTTAAACGCTTCCCTCTCTTGAAACTTAATGGAAGTTTGTGTTTTAAACAAAATATTCTCCAAGTATGATTTTTTTGTGAAATACTTTGTCAGATCCATCTGTTTTATCCATTGAGAAATTCTTTTCAAAACTCTGTTATTCATTAATCGCCTCATAAATTTTTTAATTATACAGAGACTGAATTTATGAATTGGCATAAATTCAGTTTTATTTAACACTTGATACAAACAGTAAACACTATATAAATACCTTTATGAAAACTATTCATAAAACTATGTATTTAGTTATTCTCACTTGACATATCAACACTCTGCTTTGTTTATATGAATAAATGTAATCATTAATCATCTTATGTTCACTTTAAAGCTTTTTAAAGGCAGAGATTAATCTTAATAAATTTCTTCCCTCATGATTAAAGTAAGTTATATTGTTTACTGAATGTTTTCAAAGTGTTAAATAGTTTATAAAAGATTGTCTCAAATCATAATAATCTTTAAACCCAGGGAACCACTGTTTGCAGATTATGTCCTCTTATTTTTAGAAAAAATTTTGAACAAGGTGCTTATTTAATTTTTTTTTAATATTTATTTATTTATTTTGTAGTGCTGGGGATTGAACCCAGGGCCTTGTGCTTTGAGGCAGGCACTCTGCCAGTTGAGCTATATCCTCAGCCTGCATGGTGCTTATTTAATGATACTATTTCACCCTATTTAAATTTTCTTTGTTGGTTTAAGCATTGGATTGATGCTTTTCCACTACATTTTTTCTATACAAGCATCCAGTTAATTTACTAATGTAGCAGTGTTCATAACATTCTCACATTTTTAATTGCTCCCATTGTAGTTATAATTGTTCTCATTAAACACTCCATAAACTTTTTCTCTCTTAATTAGAGCTGCCAGAAACTTATCAATTTAATGTATTTTAAAGAACTAAAACTTGGTTTTATTTAGCAATTTTATGATTGTCCAGTTACCTCAGCAATTACTTTTTCCTTTTTCACTATTTCTCTTCTTTCTCCTACAGTTCAATAATTGGGGCTGGGGGATGTGCTATCTGAGTATCAGAACCTTCTTCAGCACCTCCTCCCTTGCCCTCATTATTTTTTCTTTTGTAAAATATCCCATTGAGGAGATACCATTCTCCCTAGGGCCATGATGACATTCTGTTATCAAGAATTTCAGCATTAAGTTGAAGGAATAAAAAAAGAGTCCATTACTTTTTGCCTCACTTGGAGTGTTGTTTTAACTCAAACTTTCATCTTTTAATTTCATATATATTCTTTCTAGACTCATTCACCTTATTGATTCGATCCCAAGTTTCATCTTTTTGTTTCATAGAGATTCTTTCTAGGGTTTTCCAGTGTATTGACTCATATGCTCAGATTTTATTTTTATTAAATTTCTGCACATACACCTTCCCCCTTTTCATGATCTTTTTGAAATGAGAATGTAATAGGAGATAAAGGAAATGTCCTAGGTTTCAGATCCTGAATGAAAAGTTGACAGAAGGATTTTCATTGAAATCAGACTACTCATAAGTGAAATATAAATAATTCCAGAATATTCAGGCAAACAGAAATTTCTAATGTTATGGGATTCCATCCTGGTTTAATTAGAAAAGTTTGAAAATTCCCTCAAGTAGCTGAAATTTAAAGAAAATAAAATAAAAACCTCATTTCAGATATTTCCCTAAAGCTTTACTGAAGCTCTGCTATGAGTAAGTTTAAATTAATTAGAGAGGTATTAAAATCTCAGTTATTGAATTTGAAAAGCAAAGTCACTTTTGGCTCAGAGTACATTTAAGTTAGTATCAAAAGATGTATGTTTTATAGTACTCCACAAAACCACAAGCTTTCAGTATATATGCAACTTGTAATATGTTTTTCACACTCAAATTTATTCCCTGATATGTTTTCTGGAACCATTAAATCATTTTTGGATATTAAGTCAAGGAAGTGGTAAATACCATAAAAAGTCCAGTATACATGTCTGTAATTTTTCTGTTTAAAAACCCAATCCTCATGTGGATTGTTTAATGCCTTTTCCAAGTCAACCAAGAATACTGATTCAGAAAGAAAAGAATAAGGTTTTAAGAAGTATAGTATCATAGATGTATTGGCATCTCACATCTCCAATATCTCTCCTTTATTGAAAGCTGATTTAACTTTTTCTTTTCTTTCTTTTTTTTTTTTTTGCATTGATGCTGAATTTTTTTAAATGTAAAAATCAGGAACAAACTTGGTGTTTTATTAAAATTACTCTGTAATTAAATATACTTATTTTCTTCATGTTGAAATGCTTTTCCAACTTACTTCTAAAGATTTCTATGTCCATATACTCAGCAATATTATGTTATAGTCCATCACAGAAAGACTGTTAGTTTCAAGGAAGAAAAATAATTATGCTAAAGATTTGCCTAAGTTTCTCTAGAATCCATGTTAGTGGAACAGAACCATTCTCTTTTTGTCTTTCCCAGAATGCTTCTATAGACATTTCTTTCTTCTTGGCACCTTCCCTCCATTCCTCCCTCCCTTTATTTGTTCATTTCTTCCCCCAAAAGCACACCAAGTGCAATCAATGGGAGTGAAGGGCAATACCCACTGCTACTCATTTTATACTGCAGCTTTCTGTACCTGGACCCTAACTGGTAACTTAAAATATTTGTTGAATGAATGTTGACCATTAGCTTCCTTGCATTTGTTTGTGTGTTTGTGATTCTAGAGATCAAACCCAGGGACTCACAAGTGGTGGACAAGCACTCTATCATTGATCTATACCCCAGCCTTCTTGCATATTTTTTTTTGCATCAAATATTACTTAAAACTTTTCATATCTTCTATCTTAATTTCTTTCTTTTATGTGCCAAAAACAGTAGTACATCATTTTTTTTCAGTGATGTCTGTGTTCTAATCATTTTGCATGTGTAATTACTGATCCTTACCACAGCTTTACTAGTTTTTTTTTTTTTTTCTCAAATGTCCTCATAAAGAAACTGCTAATGACAGCAAGGAATCTCTTCCCCAATTCACACAACTAATGAGAATCAGAACCAGAATTCAAATTCAGCTTTGCTTGGCTAAGTTTTCTCCTCTGCTTCTAACACTTTTTAACTCATATTCTAGTAATAAGAGAGGACATTTATTTTACTTGTAATACTATGTAATACTAAATGGCAGAAATAGGATTTGAAATCAAGAAGAGAGCCGTGGAGTTTGTTCTCTTAACTAGTCTCCTTAAATTCAGAGGGAAGGCACCTCGCCTAGGAAAAGTAGGTTGTTTAATGTGTTGCCTGTGGGATGATGATCTAAGTGACACATTCTTGTACTTCTGCTACAGGAGCATGCTTGAGGAGCTGTAGACAAGTAAGTTTAGCTGAACAAACAAGGCTTTGTTTAATTGGCTGTGACTCTCAAATAGTGGGTATGCAGTAAATTGGGCTGCATAATATCTTGTCAGAAACAAAGAGCAAGAAAACCTAGGACAGAAACCCAAGGAAGTGTATTGAAGGTGGGGAGACAGTGGAGGCAAAGGAGGTTTCAAAGAATTTGTAGTAAACAATATTTTTGGTTTCTGCAAGAAAGGCACAGTAGTTTTACCGTATTGTTCAAATATGGGTTTTAGAGTTTAATGAAGTTTAGTGAAAAGGAATAGGGAAGAAAAGCAATTAGGAACTGAAAACTATCACAAGACGTATACAGGTCAAGAGCTAATGCTGACAAAATGGGCACAATCATTATTTGTTTCTTTTCATTGTAATAGTGCAAAATTTTATTGATTTTTCATAATTTGTATGATATTATATGTCAGTAATGGTCCTGCGTACCACAGAAACTTTAATGATGGAGAGAAATCTAGAGAAACAAATAGATACAGGGGAAAGAGTATCTTTCCCCAAATCACACAACTACGACATTGCAGGAAGAGAATCTGTTTACTTTTTTTTTTTTTTTTTTGGTGGGGCTAGGAATTGAACCCATGGCCTTGTGTATATGAGGCAAGCACTCTACCAACTGAGCTATATTCCCAACCCAAATCTGTGACTCTTGATTCTAAATTTATGTTCTTATAGCTAAACTAAAGGAAGATTACATGAAGAGGCCAAGTAGAATGTGTTGTTACCAAACTTCTTCAAAGAACTAATTCTGCTTCACGTTGATCCTAAAATCCAAATGAAGGACTTTTCATTTTACACTTTAAAATTTAGAACTAAAATTTGCCTTACATACAAACAGATATATGATAAATTGTGGTATAAAGGCTTATTAAGAATTGTAATGCAAAAAAAAAAACAAAGAAAGCTCATGCCTAATGGCATAATTTGGTGTAAATATACTTTATATACAAAGTTACGAAAAATTGTGCTGTGAATGGATAATTATCAATGTTATGCATTCCACTATTGTCATGTATGCAAGAAATAAATTAAAAAAAAAGAAAGCAAATGAATGAGGACATTTGGATGTATATATGAAAAAAATATATATATACATACATATACATACACATACATATGTTTATATGTATATATGCATATTCGTGTATATTTTTCTATTTTAATGCTTTTTTATATCATTCTGTTTCTCTACCACTTTGGAAAGAAAACTGATTCCCTTAGTTTTGAGGGGAAAGGAAAAAAAACTCAAACTTATTTTCCAATACTTTCTAACTTCTACATTAGATTTTTTTTTTTATCTTTCTCACATTAGCCACAATTTGTAGACTTTACTCTCCTTGTCTGATGCAATCAGTGTAAATGAAATGGAGAATCGAAAGGTCGATACCTTTCTAATCCAGGAAACACCATCTCATTTTTGCTTTCTTTAGTTTCTGCTAAGCCATAGTTCCTTGTTCATCAGTGGTTAAAATTTTGAAACCATAGTGCTTTTAAGTGTTTAGACACTTTCTTCTTTAATTCTCTCTAATATTAAAGCTGTTCTTACACCATTGTGGCAAAAATGACAACTCAGTCTCATTTGTATAATATTGGATCTTATTTTTATTTCAAAACTTGTTTTTCTATTCAAACAAAATTATAATACTGTTATTTATAGTGAGAAAAGCTCTATAAGAAGAATGATGGCCTGTGATGGTCTTTAGAAAGTTAATGAAACATTTTATTTCATATTTTGGTCTATTAAAATATGTTTAAGTTAGTTTTTTATTATTATTTATAAAATGAGCAGAATCTTTAAATGAGTAAAAAACATTTAATTGATAATTAATAAAATTCCTGGCATGATTGCTTCTGTCAAACTATGATTTCTAAGTATTATCATTATGTAGGAAAAATATATATAATAGGATTACAACAGGGCTAGGGTTGTGGTCAGCAGTACTCATCTAGCTCCTGCGAGGCCCTGGGTTAGATCCTTAGCACCACATAAAAATAAATAAAATAAAGGTATTAAAAAAAATAACTACAACAGAAAAATCATTCACTGAGAGAGATACTAATTTCTCACCAGTTACCCTCTCTTCCTTTCTTAACCCTCCACTGCTAAATTTTAGCCAGTTTGATAAGTTAAAAGATTTCTCATAGACATAAGAATGACTATTTGTTAAGTCCCTGTTGTAAGAATATGAGCATATGTGATATGTGCAACTTTCATGATATTTCCTTAATATAAAACTGCTTGTCATCCCTCCTTTATTCCTTTCACTTGATATGGAAGGGAGATTTCTGTAACTATGAGTTTGGATCCAAAGTGTGGGAAATCACATTTTGAGAAAAGGTTATAGCCAACCTCAGTCTCTGGATGAACACATGAAGTAAAATCACCTGGAGCACTTGATTAGCTAGAAAACTATGAGTAAGAGAAATAAACATCTGTTATTCCAACAAAATACTCTGGAAACTCAGATGTGCTTGAACACTACTATAGAGTCCAATAAACCATCATAAAATATTCAAAATAAAAATGTCTTTAGTGCACCTAAAATAACAATACCATAGATTAGCAGCACAGTACACTCAACAGTACCAGTTGCTTAGCCTCAGGATCTTGTGGGAGTTGTAGCTCAGTGCTGCTACCCAACATCCCAAAGATCCTCATATCATGTATAGTAATCCTCCAAAAAATGAAAGTTCAAAATATGAGGTATAGTTTCTACTGAGTGCATATGAGTTTTGCACTGTGATATGGCCTTAATATTTTTAAGTTGAAATATGGTTTAAGTGAAGGAGCAACATTATTATAAGCAGATATATTTCTATTACAAATGACAACATCAAACATCATAATTCTCTAAAATAACTCTAGTATGTGCCACAAGGAAAATATCAGTGAATTTATAATTTAAAATTAGTACCTATGAGCAAAAAATGTCAAAATCACGAGTTCATATAAGCACCAACTCTCTAGAAAATAGTCATTCTGAGTCTTTAAGAAATAACAGGTATGATTATCTTTGTTCATATAGGGTCATAATCATTTATATCTTGTTATCAAATAACAAATGCCCACTCAAATGAGTTTAAGTGAGGTTCGAGTGTATCAAAATATGGAAAAGAGGAAATAATTGTTGAAAATACATGGCAACCACAGCAGAGGTGTCCATCTGCAAAGAAAGCATCTGCATCTCTTTCTGTGTTTGCAAGACTTTGCATCTCATCTCCATATGTCTCTGTTCATTTTTTTGCTCTAAAGATTCGCTTCTTAAGCAGAGTGTTTCGTTTTTTATTTCCCCCAAATTTTCCTTGACCATTTATTTAGCTGTCAGTGGCACCAACAACAGTACCAATAACATGGGTGCTCTTAAAACTGTTTTCCACATTAATGACCTCAGTCTCTCCATTAACATTCAAAATTCACCAAAGAAGAGCAAGATGATTTGCCAAGGCTGGATTAGGAATCTATTCTCAGGCTTCAGAATCTCATCAATTTTCCAAGCAGCTGTATTGAGGGTTTGATATGGATGTGTTTCCAGTGAGATAATCTGAATTTTCAGGAACAAATTTAAATAAAGGGTGGGAGGAGATGGGATAAAATAAAATCAAATTTAAAAACCTTTTTGCTTTGTATTGGTTCATTTTAGTTTATAAATAACTTTAGAATTCATTTTGACATATTTATAAAAGCATGAAATATAATTTGTTCTATTTCATTTCCCCAGTACTTTCCAGTTCTCTCTCCTCCTCTCTCCCACTATTCCCTTCCCACTACTGATCTTTCTGTTATTTACCTATAGGATTTTTAATTTTTTTTTTTTTTTTTTTTTTTTTTAGTTTTTGTGCATATACATGATGGCAAGATTCACTGTGAGGTATTCATGCATGTACATAGGAAAGTTAGGTCATGTTCATTCCACTGTTCTTTCTTTTCTTTCTTTCTTTCCTTCCTTCCTTCCTTCCTTCCTTCCTTCTTTCTCTTTCTTTCTTTCTTTCTTTCTTTCTTTCTTTCTTTCTTTCTTTCTTTCTTTCTTTCTTTCTTTCTTTCTTCTTGATTATTTCAGTGAATTCTTTTCCCCTGCAATGTTCAGCCAATGCTATTGTCCTTCAGAGAGACCTAGATTTCTCTTTTTTTTGCCAGAAGATGCATGTGCCCACTCCAAGAACACTACAGTATCTTTATTTTAGTTTTTATTTTTTTTTAAATTTTATGTGTAACAGCAGAGGGCATTACAATTCTTGTTACACATAATTATACACAATTTTTCATATCTCTGGTTATATACAAACTATATTCACACCAATGAGTGTCTTCATACCTGTATTTTGGACAGTAACGATCATCACATTCCATCATCATTAATAACCCCATGCCCCCTCCTTTCCCCTCCAATCCCTCTGTCCTATCTAGCGTTCGTCTTTTCCTCCCATGCTCGGTCTCCTTATCCCACTAAGAATCAGCCTCCTTACATCAAAGAAAAAATTCAGCATTTGGATTTGTGGGGTTGGCTAACTTCACTTAGCCTTATATTCCCTAACTCCATCCATTTACCTGCAAATGCCATGATTTTATTCTCCTTTATTGCTGAGTAATATTCCATTGTGTATATATGCCACATTTTTTAATCCATTCATCTATTGAAGGGCATCTAGGTTGGTTCCACAGTTTAGCTATTATGAATTGTGCTGCTGTAAACATTGATGTGACTGTGTACCTGTAGTATGCTGTTTTTAAATCCTTTGAGAATAGACCGAAGAGAGGGGTAGCTAGGTCAAGTGGTGATTCTATTCCCAATTTTCCAAGGAATCTCCATACTGCTTTCCATATTGGCTGCACCAATTTTCAGTGCTACCAGCAGTGTATGAGTGTACCTTTTTCCCATATCCTTGCCAACACTTATTGTTGTTTGTATGCATAATACCTGCCATTATGACTGGAATGAGTAAAATCTTAGAGTGGTTTTGATTTGTATTTCTCTAAAGAAAGAAATCAAAGAAGACCTTAGAAGATGGAAAGATCTACCTTGCTCTTGGATAGGCAGAATTAATATTATAAAAATGACCATACTTCCAAAAGCACTATACAGATTTAATGCAATACCAGTCAAAATTCCAATTACATTCCTCATATAAATAGAAAAAGCAATCACAAAATTTATCAGGTAAAATAAGAGACCCAGAATAGCTAAAGCAATCCTTAGCAGAAAGAGTGAAGCAGGTGGCATCACTACCAGACCTTAAACTATACTACAGAGCAATAGTAACAAAAAAAGCATAGTATTGGTACCAAAACAAACGGTTAGACCAGTGGTACAAAATAGAGGACACAGAGACTAACCCACAAATTTGCAATCATCTTATATTAGACAAAGATGCCAAAAACATGCATTGGAGAAAAGATAGCCTCTTCAACAAATGGTACTGGAAAAACTGGAAATCCATATGCAACAAAATGAAATTAAACCCCTATCTCTCACCATGCACAAAACTCAACTCAAAATGGATCAAGGACTTAGATATAAACCAGAGACCCTGCATCTAATAGAAAAAAAAAGTAGTAGGCCCTAATCTTCGTCATATGGGATTAGGCCCCAACTTCTTTAATAAGACTCCTGTCGCACAAGAATTAAAATCAATAATCAATAAACAGAATGGCCTCAAACTTAAAAGTTTCTTCTCAGCAAAAAAAAAAAACTATCTGTGAGGTGAATAGAGAGCCTATATCCTGGGAGCAAATCTTTACCCCTCACACATCAGATAGAGCACTAATTTCTAGGGTATATAAAGAACTCAAAAAGCTAAGCACCAAAACAAACAAACAAACAAATAACCCATCAATAAATGGGCCAAGGATCTGAACAGACACTTCTCAGAAGTTAATATAAAATCAATCAACAAATATATAAAAAATGTTCATCATTATTGTTCTCTCTTTGTCCTTCTCCTTCTCCTCAGTCCCCTTCATCTAATCCATCAATCTTCTATTATGATAAAAACCCTCTTCCCCCCTTTTCTCTCTCTCTCTCTCTCTCTCTCTCTCTCTCTCTCTCTCTCTCACACACACACACACACACACACACAAATCCTTATTTCAGACTAGCTTCTACATATCAGAAAAAAATGACTTTTGACTTCTAAATTTTTTTTACTTAGCATAATAGTCTCCAATTTGATCAATTTACCAGTGAATTCCATGATTTCATTCTTCTTTATGGCAGAGTAATACTCCATTGCATACATATGCCACTTTTTCTTTATCCATTCATCTCTTGAAGAGCACCTAGTTTAGTTCCATGGCTTGGATATTGTGAACTGTGCTGCTATAAACATGAGATAGCTGAATCCCTATAGTATTGTGACTGTGGACCTTTAGGATATGTACTGAGGGGAGGAATAGCTGAATATTATGGTGTTTCCATTCTTTTTTTTTTTTTTTGAGGAATCTTCCTACTGCTTTCCAAGAATGTACGAGTGCACATTTCCCCCATCACATCTTCCCCAATATTTATTGTTATTCATACTCTTGACAATTGCCATTCTGACTATAGTGAGATGAAATCTCAATATAGTTTTAATTTGCATTCCCTAATTACTAAAGATGTTGAACAGATATATATATATATATATATATATATATATATATATATATATATATATCTGTTTTGACTCTTGGTATATATATATCTGTAACCTAGGACCTAACAAATACCAGTTAAACACACTACATGCTACCATTGGGCTACATTTCCAGCCCTTCATTTAAATTCTATTTTGAGAAAAAGACTTGCTTAATTGCCCAGGCTGGCCTCCAACTTCTGATCCTTGTTCTTCGGCCTCCTGAGTAGCTAAGATAATAGGTGTATATGAGAGAGATGGGAAATAGCATGGAAATGGAACGAGACCCTTAGGTTTATACAAAATTACATACAAGAGGAAGTGAGGGGAAAGGGAAAAATAATACAAGGGGGAGGAATGAATTGCAGTAGTGGGGGTAGAGAGAGAAGAGGGGAGGGGAGGGGAGGGGAGGGGAGGGGGGATAGTAGAGGATAGGAAAGGCAGCAGAATACAACAGACACTAGGATGGCAATATGTAAAGCAATGGAAGTGAAACTGATGTGATTCTGCAAGCTGTATAAGGGGCAATATGGGAGTGTATAACCCACTTGAATCAAAATGTGAAATATGATATATCAAGAACTATGTAATGGAGGGGTAAGACAAGATAATACAAATGGAAGAAATGATTTACAGTAGAAGGGGTAGAGAGAAAAGGGGAGGGGAGGGGAGGGGAGGGGGGATAGTAGAGAATAGGACTGACAGCAGAATACATCAGACACTAGAAAGGCAATATGTCAATCAATGGAAGGGTAACTGATGTGATACAGCAATCTGTATACGGGGTAAAGTTGGGAGTTCATAACCCGCTTGAATCAAACTGTGAAATATGATGTATTAAGAACTGTGTAAGGTTTTGAATGACCAACAATAAAAAAATAAATTAAAAAAAAAAAAAAATAACTGCACCTGGCTACCGATGCTTACTTAAGATACATAACTCCACAATTACAGGGATTCTGGCCTCAATTACCCTAACATTTCATTTGGTTAATATACCATGAAGCATCATCTTGTGCTTCAATAGATCACAGTAATATAGATAGGCTAGAACTTTATTCCAAGGTGGATAGCATACACGATATATTATTACTTTACATATCTTAACATTACATATAATTAGAATGTTAAATGCCACCAACTATGCTTTATAAATTACAGCTAATGCACCTCTCGCCAAAGTGTTGCTCACCTGCTGAGCAGAGGCATCATATTTAAAACCTGTTTCCAAGACTTCCTATGCCCTCAAGGGTAAGAAAGACTAAAGTAATGATACAATTGGAACTGCATATAATCAGCTCCTATAAAAACATCTAGTCCTGATTCCAATTATGCTAATTCACTGCAGCGGGAGTGTACATTTCAATCACCAGAAGGTTCAATGCCTTCCTGAAGCCCCTTGGCAGCACCAGGCAGTCCCCATGAAAGTATTTAGCAAATCCCTTTGTGATGCATGAGAGGTTTAAAGTAGTAATAAACCAATCCCTTTACACTGATAAATTCCTCTTAAGTCAATGAGGGCTTCTCTAGGACTGAAGACTGAGGATTTTTCTTTTCCAGTTTAGTTTCCCAAAGAATCTCAGATAATATATAATAATACAGACATCCATTTTCAACTTTTAGAGCCACTAGAGGGCAAGAGGATCATTATTCACAGTAGAACAACAGTTTAAATCTGAGCCACCCAATTTCAGTCCCTTAGAAATGCTACTTGTACTTTTTCTCCTGAATTTGGCATTTAAATGTGTCACTGTTGAATTCTTGTGTGCTTAATAGAGCTCTCAAGATATATTTGTTGTCTTGCTGTAGAAAGGAATACAATGCCATATTCTTGCTTTACCAGTAAACTCCCTTTATACAAAGAGGCTGATTTTTAAGTCCATAGCTAAGTGTCTAGCATAGAATTCTACTGAAGCAGAAGCACAATTTCATTTGAAGGCCAAAAGGAATACTGAAGTTCCACTCAGAGAACTATATGCTTAGTAGGATTGTTAACCTGATCTCTGACTAAATTATTTTATGTGGAGATCTTTCCCTTAGAATTTTTTTTTCCTAACATGAAGTCATTTATTAATGACTAATATACCTAATGTTGTCAGAGGAAATATATTCTGAGTGGAGCAGCTATTGTAAAATACAGAATGCCATGAAAAAGTATATTAAAGTTTATAACTCCAAAAGCATGACTTAATTAAGAATTGTGGTCTGCAGCAGTTATTTAGCAAACCTTGACTCTTCAATTTTCCAGACTGATGGTGCATTGCAGTAGGGAAAGTCTGACAAGGGTTGTCCTACTGACTTTGAAATTCTTTTAACATTTTTAATATTTTAAAATATTTTAAATGTTCTAATTTACAAAATCAAATAGGAACTGCAAATATATGAGACCAAATATATGAAGCAGAAGTTTTGCTGTGTGTAAATTATCAAGATCCTATGGATGTATTATTATTATCTTGGCATATTACCAGACATTTATTTATTTTTTTAATATTTTATTTAGTTGTAGATGAACATATAGTATCTTTGTTTATTTTTTTTTTAATGTGGTGCTGAGGATCGAACTCAGTGCCTTAGATTTTCAAGGCAAGCACTTTACCACTGAGCTATAGCCCCAGCCCCAGACATTTAGTTCAAAGTTTTAAAAGAATCTATGAAATAATTACCCTTGGATTAAAATGAGATCAGATCTTCAGTTAAATATTACATCTTCTTTGATTTTAACTCTTGGTAAAAGATAGATTAAATATGCTCAAACTCATTTTATATATAAAGTATATGTTAGAGCAGCATCTACATATCTTTGTGTCTTCTATTGTAGCTTTTATATACATATAATAGTTGTATATCTGAATCTGTCTATATATCCACATTCTACTGAGAATTTAAACTCTTTCCTATAGTACATATTAGATACAGCCATCTAATATCTAAATAAAATACTTGAGTTCAAAGTATTTCTTAATCACCCACAACATTAAATCATGTGGTAATAAATATAAATAAAAATTTCAACAATATTTTACTCTTCTCCTCAAGGAGCCTATTGAGTGAGTAGAGACTCTAAACAGATCATTTCAACAAGGTCTTAAACCATTCCAATAGAGGAATTCCCCGAGGTTTATCGACTCAGAGAAGGGCAATCAAAGTGGTCAGAACTAACATTGTGGAGAAAGTAATATTTTTTTTTACTCTCAAAAGATGTTGAAGTGTAAATATTAGGTATCTGAGGACACACAGTTTTTCAGATAATGCCACTTAGTATTGATTGTTGCTAATACCATTAAAAAAATTACATGTGTTTAAATTTCTGTTAAATATAAAAAGGATTGGACACATTGAAGGGTCCTAGGTAAAATCACTGTAATGGAATAACATAAAGCATAAACTGAAATCAAGGACTTCAAATTTTATAGCATGCATTGGAAAAATTGTAAAAGAGAAAAAAATTTTAGAACATAAGAAATTGATATTATTTACAATTATGTAAAAGTTTTGAGAAATGACATTAATCACTACAAAAACTAATTTAAAACATTGTGTAAGTGATTTATCTTGAATTCCACAATATGACTCATGATTGAAATAAAATGCTCTCTTAGTTCTGACTACTATAACAAAATATCATAGATTGGTGGAGTTAAATAAGAAACACTTACATATAACATTCCTGGAAAATGGGAAATCCAAGATCAAAGTGCCTGTCCATTTGTTTTCCTGCTGAGTTTCAGCATCTGGGAAGGTCCCATTTTCTGGTTTCAAGACAGGTGCCTGTGCTTGCAGTCATTGATTTCTTGTTTCTTTTCCACAAGTTCATTAATTAGTTCCATCCTAAGTTCACCACCCTCATGATCTAATCTAACTCCAAAGTCTCTATGTCCAAATATCATCACATTGTGAATTAGGGATTCAATATATGAATTTTAGGAGGACAGAAACATTGAGACCATGCCAAATTACAAAGACCAGATTAAAGGAAAAGCAAACATATTTGGTTCTGATTAAGTATTCTCATTTGACATAAAAGAACCTAATAGTTGGTGACCACACAGTGTATTTCAAATACATACATTACGAGTTTTTTCACATGACAGAACACCTATCTCACAGGTACTGTGAATACTATTTAATGCTCAATTTCTTTCCTTCTTACTATATTCCTGTACATGTTTCATTTACTAAAATTTATATTTTCTTTTCTTTACTTTGAAGATCCAAGACTAATTCAAACCAAATGTCACTATATTTTAAAGATCCCATTCATATTAAATAGCAGTATTCTTAGACAAAACATTTTAGAATCAAAATAATATATGTTAGTGGAGGTTCATTCTGAAAGATTTAGAAATTATAAATGGTATTTCAGAGGTAGTATTAGTTTAAAGAAGTAAAATTAACAGCAATATGAAGAAATTGACAAATTCACTATAGAAAAGCAAAATTTAAACAAATTTCTTCTGATGATTTGAGCTCCAGCAACTAAAATGTTAATAAGTATATATAATATTCATACAAAATAACTCCCAATAATAGAATTTTACTGAAAAAATTAGAGATCATATATTTCTTAATATCCAGTAATACTATGAAAATTGATCATCTACAAGATAACAAAGAAAATTCCCACACTTTCAAAGAATTAGTCACATACTTGTTTTGTTCTTGACCTTTAATCTATCAAAATAACAATGTAAATACATTGTAATTTTAACAATGTAATTACATATCAAAATTATATATAATCACTTTGTTAAAATATTAGTGCTGTCAGATGAAGAAATTTAAGCATTCACATGAATGATCAAATACAATGTTGAATTTGAAACAATATAAATTTTTCTCCACAATAACTGGTCTTTATATGTTCAAACTAAATTTATATCTTTGTAGATAATAAAAATAATTGAGAAGAAATTTCTAATACAAAAACCTAAAATGAAGTTTTAATCATTCACTAGAATCTGAAATCTGGAAAGAGTAAAACTTGCATTCATTCATTGAATAAAGACTTATTTGGCAAACATTGTTAGATCCTGAGTTTATAATTGTGAAAAAGAAAAATATGGCACCTAGTTTCATGAATTTTACTGTCTATTGGATAAATGAGAAGTCAAACAAGCTTATTTAACCAAAGAAACACCAAAAATATTACATGAATATGTAATTTTAATGCTCAAACTAATATTGGATATGAAGGAAGATTTCTGGGAGGAAACTATATTGAAATATTGACATCCATATATTTTAAAATTAGCAAGTCAACTAATCTTTCATATAATGAATATTTGGTGTTCTTGACAACAGGAATTTATTCATGCTTAATCCCTTAAAATACATATTATCTCTCTGGGTAAACTTATATTCTGTATGTATATCTATGTCCATATGTATGTTTGGTAACCAGCTAAGGATTATATCTTGTGACTTACTGAAGATAACCAGTGCATCCCAAGGTCAATTAAGTCAAAGAGAAAGTCCTAGGATTTCTAAAATTATAATAACTTGAAGACAGGTAAACACTTAGTTTAAAATTGAATACAGATGATAGAGTACAAAGGAAACTAAGATAAAAATCAGGTCCATTCGGTCAGTAGCGTTTGAAACAGTCACATTAAAAAAAAAAAAAAAAACATGGAACTGTGTCTCTGAATTTCAGAATTAGGTGAAGCAAAATATTCCCTCTTTCACTGAGTGAGTTTGAGGTTCGAATTAAAAATAAAATCCTGGGTAGGGATATATGTTATAAAATAGCAAAATAGTTGAATCACATAATTTTTCTGAATAAAATTCACCCCAAAGTTTAGTGGCTTAAAATAGAAACAATTTATTACTCATCATGTGATGACAAAAAATTACGGTTATTCTTCCAGCTCTATAAAACTAACTGGAGCACGACTGAATATATACATTGAAAAGCAAGAATCCTTTTCTTTGGGGAAATTCTCATAATTGCTGAAGAGTATCATGGAACACTGGAAGCACAAGCATTACCTATGTTGAGTAGAAACAAAAATGACTAGAATCTCACAAATAATGCTGTTTTGAAATTACTGGTGTGGTCACATTTCACTTTTAAAAACAAGCATAAAAGACCACTTCTGTCAAGAAGAATGGAATATAGAAAGTGCCTGCCATATAGATTTGACATGGGATCATAAAATATTGAATTGTGAAATTTTAAAACAGATTTACAAGAGAAATGTTTCCATGTAATTCCACTGTCATGAATACCTTAAAAACTTGCTGAAATTTTAAAGTTTGCAGATTTGAGATGGTACAGAAGATCAGGATAGAAATATTACTAAGATTTTACTTTATTGCTTACTGAATATTGTTCACTGCCTGATAATGCCTTGACTGATTTTTACCACAGTGCATTTCCTTAATAATGGTGCCACATTATACTGAGATGATTTAAACTTATAATTCAGAAACTCTAATGAGAAAAAGTGTATTTGATGTTGCTTATGATTTTTTATTTAAAAGTATATATGTAATATGTGAGTATCTCAGTAAAATAAAGTTTAAATTTTTCAGAGAGTTTCTGCTTGTCTCCATCATCGTAGACCAATATCCAGAGGTAAGCAATGCTAAAATGTGTCTTTCATCCAACTAGATTGTTTTTTAGTATTTATAAACTCTGTATTTGCTAGATCTTATATGTGTAATGCAAGTTAGCTATGAATACAATATATTAAATATAATATATAAACAATTTATGAATATCATTATCCTTGGAGGTATTTATATTTATGGATTCACACATTATTATATTAATATGTTATTCGTTGAATTAAATGTTTAAAATTGTTTACATTAAAATTTTACAACCCAGGTCCGGAGTTGTCGCACAGTAATAGAGCACTTGCCTAGTATGCTTGAGGCACTGGATTCGATCCCTGGCACCACATAAATATAAACAAATAAAATAAAGGTATTGTGTTCATCTACACCTAAAATCAATATTAAAGATATATATATATATATATATATATATATATATATATATATATCTCCCAGAGAAGAATGCAGAAATCATAACAAGTCAGTTCAGTGATGGTGTAACCATGTACTAACTCAAACTATAAAACCTTAGCAGAATCATAGAAATTCTTATTCATGACCTTCTGTAATGAATGCATGTTGCGTTCTTCCTAAACTTAAACAAAATCATGATTTCTAATACATGGTTAGGTTTGTATGTATTTTTACTTCAATTAACAATTTTATTTCATTTTACAACCAAATGTTGTATAGATGCTAGCTGATGGATTTTGAGTTAAAAGAGCAACACACTGCACATTCTTCTCATGGTTTATGGCATACACAGGCATTCATCTTGATGTGTGACACACCAAAGAAGAATTCCTAGTTAACAATGTACACAAATGCCCATCTTTAGTAGATTATGTGAAAGATTTTTTTCTAAGCTACAATACAAATTTGAATTTCCACCAGTAATGTACAGAGGATGTTGTTGCTGTTGGTACTTGAGGTTGCTGTTCCTTTTAATTCTATTGTTTATATAATTTCATTCTACTGCTCTTTAATCAGTAGTAGATGCTTTTGATTTTCATTTTAATTTCCTAAGGAGGAATGTGCATTTTCTAATGTGATTAAGCATTATTAAATATATTAATGGATAATTTTTATATCATATTTGAGAATTTCTGTTGAAATCTGTTTACCAGTATATAATAAGGTTATTGTTAATTCTTACTGATATGTGAAAGCTTTAATGTATTCTGAACATAAAACCCCATAAGTTGTGAATATCTTTTTCAACTTTTTGAATTATTTTTACTCACATGTAGTTTATTTGGAATAAGAGCATCTTAATTCTAAATGATTAAAAGTTATCAAGCATTTCAAATAATTTTAAATTTATTGGTTTTTACTCTCATTGAAGTTTATAATTTTCTTTAGAATATACAGACTCTATTTATCTTTATAATTAACTTTAAAATCCACCCTTAGGTGTTTATTAGTAGTAGTAGTAGTAATAGTAGTATTAATAGTAGTATTAAGATATAATTTACATAATCATATTCACCTGTTAAAATGTATAATGCAATCAGTCATGGTGGTGCTTGCCTGTAATTCCAGCGGCTTAGAGGATTGTGAGTTCAAAGCCAGCCTCAGCAACTTAGTGAGGCCCTAAAGCAAATTGGGAATACCCCGTCTCCAAATAAAATATTTTTTTAAAAAGGGACAGGGGATATGGCTTACTGATTAAGTGCCCCTGAGTTAAATTCCTGGTATTAAAAAAAAGTATAATTAAGTGGCTTTTATGTGTATTCACAAAGTGAAACAATTAATTGTGCACTAATCCTAACATATTTTCATAAACACTGAAAGAAACCAAATACTGTTAGATGTCCTATCTCATTTCCCTCTTCCTCCCATCCCTTTGCAATCACTTAACTTTCTGTCTCTGTGGATTTATCCACTCTGAATATTGTACTTATATACTCTGAATATTTCTGAATATTGGCCCTTATTTCTGGCTTCTTTCATTTAGTATAATGATTTCAAGGTTCATTTGTATTACAGTATGTACCAGTATTTCATTTCTTTTCACATTTCTTGTTCATTTTGCATACAATCTAGATTTTCCTTGTGCATCAGTTAATGGGCTTTCATGTTATTTCCACTATGGACTATTATTATTAATGTGGCTATGAACATTCATGTTCATGTTTGGAGTTTGTATATGTTTGTATTTATCTTGGAGATATATATATATATAATTTTACTCTGAGATATATATATTTATAAAAAATTTTAATTTTTTAATTTTTATAGTAAAATTTCTGGTGCTCATTTTAGTTTTGAGGGCTATCAAATAATTCATCAATGCAAACATACCATTTTACATAGTCTATCATCAGTGCATGGGAATTCAGTTTCTCTATATCCCCATTAAAACTTATTATTCTCACTCTCTTTTTTTTAACTATAGACACTCTAATGGATATGACATTTCATAGATACAGAAAAATGGTCTCCAACTTACAATGATTTGACTTATGATTTTTTTATTTTGGAATGGTATGACAAAGAAACCAATTTAGTAGAAACTGTACTTTGAATTTTGAACTTTGAGTTTTTCCTGAGCTATCAACATATGGGATTGTACTTTTAAGCACATGACAGTGACAGCTCCCAATCAGCCACGTAATCATGAGGGCAAACAACTGATAGTCTAGAGTGTACTATGTTGCTAAGCTATGAGATTTGGTAGATTAGGTGTGTGAACTTCATTTTTTACTTATATTTTCAAATTATTATGGGTTTATTGAAGATATAATCTCATTGTAAATTGCAAATTTACAATGTAAACTGAGTACCATGTGTACATATACATACACTGTATACAGTAAAACATGAAACTGATATTTTCAAAACTTTGATTCTCTGAAGTATTATGTAGCCTAAAATGGAAAGTGAAAGAAATAATTCAAAAATGAGGTTAAATTCCTAATGGTTTGAATGACTTCCCTCTTGTTAAATTTCTAGTAACTGGCATAACTGTTCCCTAGTTCCTTTACTGTCATCCTGCCACAACAGTCAATTTGAAAAAATTCTTTTTGCTTTTACTGGGGCAAATTCCAGAACTTGCCTCCTTTCGACAAAATAGTTCAAATGTTCAAAATAGCATTTTATCATGAGTCACGTAAAAACATAGTATTCTGCCTTGTTATACTTTAAAAACATTTCAAAATTGGTGAATTCCATATTCTGTTAACTTACTCATGGCTGTCTAATCAACATTGTCAATGGGGCAAGAATGAAGAGGCTCTGTTGATTCATGTACACTTAGTCATTTACCCTGGCCATGAGCCTACCAACAAGGGAAAGAGCAGGAGAGGATTTCCCAAGATGTTCCTTAGCAAATAGATTGGATTCCTTGTCATCCATCTCTCATACTCTTATGTATATAATCTCAGATTTTGTTTACAGCATTAGTTCATCTTTATCTCAGCATCAGTTACTTCACAGTTTGTAGTCACAATAACCATGCAACTGCATACTCTTTCTCCTTGCCTTTCTACTTCATTCTTATAATATCAAGGAAGGTATATTCTTCTTGATCCAAATATGTTATTATTAATAGAATATTTTAACTGAATATATATTATGACATCAAAATCATTTTTAACTAAAACAATGAAAAATACTTCCAAATAGGACCATCTACAGATCCACTGCTGTGTTTTTGTCCCCACACATTATACAACTTAATGATTCATCTTTATTTAAATACTAATATCCCTTTTCAACAAGAACTGTCTTCCAATAATACATCAATTCTTCTTTATTAGGAATGTTATATATGTTCTTTTGATTTCAACAAATAACTTTTTTGCTGATTTGCTGATTAGATGCTCTCTTTCTGGTTTTATCAGACCAACCCTATTCCTTGCTAAGCATGATTGCCTAGAGTCCTGTAATACTTCCCCATTGTTACTTTAATAAGCTAGAGAAAAGCATATCAAACTCAGTGCTGCCCATGTCTTTCCTCACACATTCCTATCAGAGATCAGGGCCTCTTCTTAGAATTCTTAAAAGTTATGGGCAGGTTGAGATAATTTTCTGTTTATTTTAGGACCTCTAATTTTAGAAAAACTCCCCATATTTAAATTTAATGTTAATTCAATCAAAATAACATCATCATTTATTACCATAGTTAATTATATTGTTGCATTTGACTTGGGGATAAAATTGTGAACACTGGCTATAAAAAGCAGCATAAAATATTCCCATGTAGTAAGTAAAACTGATCTTTATGTTTATATACTAATTTTATTAATCTGAAATATTCATTTAAAAAGATGTTATGGGATATAGTGTGATGTTTTACCTATATGTATATTGATTTGTAATAAGTATCTTTTTTCAATAAATTAGACAAAATTGAGCAGATATAACAAAAATGGAGTAATTTACAGTAATATCTAAAATAACTATATATATATAATATTATTTAATATAGAATTTCAGAAGACTTATTGACTAGGTCTGTAACTATCTGATCAGGCATCCAGTACAGGAGGCCAGTGTTCAAAGAAGCTTTATAATCTTGATGTTGCTGCATTTCCTATTTTAGAGTTGGAGAGTATCAGTTGTTGATTCTAGTCAAAACTATGATTAAACAGTTGGAAAATATTAACGTAAATTAGATCCCTACTATGCAATACTATTAATTGATTTTCTGCATTCACATTGAGAAGATTTTTTTGTTGTTGTTTTTAAGCATATGACACAGAAACATAAGGAGGGAGAATTGCTGCTTAGTGGTGGAGAGTCTGTTTAGAATGCATTAGGCCCTGGTTCAATACCTAGCACTACACACACACACACACACACACACACACACACACACACACACACACACACAGTATAAATATACATTATGAGTAAATCTTATGCCAAATGATTGCAAATGATACTTCTACCCAACTAATCTAGGAATGAGCTACATTTTGAAGTTCAAATAGTGATGATCCTTTTAAAAATCTTTTATTAAATCAAATAAATTGTCTGTAAGGTTCTGGCTTCCTCTACTTGGTTTTTTCTAAAGTCTTTGCTAGGTTGACATTGTAACTTTTTAATTTTTTGTTTCACTTAAATTGACATGGTAATTCAGGTAAAAGGTATATCTTCTTTCCATCAACAATGGCTCAAAAATAATAACAGAGGGGGTTGGTAGAGTGCTTGTCTTACATCTAAAAGGCCCTGGGTTCAATTCCCAGCACCACAAAAGTAATAATAATAATAATAATAATAGAGAAACTTATTATAAAATACTCTTAGTGACATTTTCAAAGTCACCTGCATCAAATGATCTTATTTTATAATAGCATCAATATAAAACTAAGGAACAGACTGCTTGATGTTTTAAAATGTAAATCAATATGTAGCAATAATATATACTTCAATTGTTTGAAATTTCTCTTTTATCAGATAAATTTTATAAGAAACAAAAATATAATTATGTATTGAGTAGAGAAAAATAATTTTTATGAATGACATCATGCAATAAGCCCAAGTTTGAAAAAAGTGAAATTCAGTCTTAGAACAAATAAGGTCCAATATTGTTATTGACATTTTCCAGTTGTTCATATATTTCTGTATACAAAGTCAAGGATCTTTTCCAACATCTTACATTATGTTATACTGTAACAGGGAGAGATTATAGGACTACCAAAAAGTTTACTAAGAAGATTTCAAAGTTAAAAACAATAATTGGAAAATGGGCTTCCGGCCTGTCCAAGCTGGGGGTGGGGGACATTTTCATGGTTTACAATATGTATGAGAAAAAAAGCACTTTATTATGGCCACAATATTTATTAATTATAAAACCTCTATGAACAATGGGGAACAAATTTTACTTCACTCATATAATTTTGCAAGTATTCATTTTAATGATGTAAAAAACCATTTAGCCTCGTATCCCATAAGCACTTAGTAAATGGTAGGTATCTGTTCTCCTTAGCATTGTATCACCAGTACCTAATACAGTGCCTTCCACAAAGTAGGTGCTCAGTTAAGAGCTATTGACAGTGAAATTAAAATGAATGAATGTTTTCAAAAAAGTAAAGATAGGAAAACTTTAACAGCTTCTGCATCTAATTAAACAAAATCACTTATATCAGTACCATTTTCATACTTCTGACCCTTCTATCTGCTTTCCACATCCACTCAAAGACTCTTAAAAGCACTGAAGTCAAATACTTTAAACTATGTCCATCCTAACTGGCTCTAACGTAACACCTACCAAAATATTACTTAGTAAGTAAAATAGTGGCCTTAAATTTTGACTTTCAGAATTTTTGCAGTTAAGATTCATGTAACTTTTTACCCCATAAAATAGAAACATAAAGCATAGAGGAGAGTTGAAAACAGTTGTTGGGTTTGTCAGGAGAAAGGGTCTTACAGAGGGTTAAATAGCAACTGAGGACAGAAGTAAGATAGTGTAAAAGTGGACCATCTACTTGATTTATATGATTGTTGTAGGTAAAAGAATTGTTTTTTGGCAGCAAAAGAATGAAAGTACTACTTACATTAGAAGTCTAGAAGAAAGATGAGCTTCTGAGTAGATTAAAAAAATGAATGTCTAACCCAACTATAAATATAGACAGAAGCTTCAGTAAATTAATTCACGATTTCATTTGAATATTTGTAGGCTCTGGACAGTTAATGTACTAGGACCTGGCAAATATAAGACTGAGCAAGGGCATGTCAGTGATTTAAAAAAAAAGAAGAAAGAAGGAAAGAAAGGAAGGAAGGAAGGAAGGAAGGAAGGAAGGAAGGAAGGAAGGAAGGAAGGAAGGAAGGAAGGAAGGAAGGAAAAAAAATGATATTCCAGTGTTGTTTCACTCAATCCAAATTTTAGGACCTATATTGGGTTATAGTAAGCATTAAAGAAGACTCTGAATAAGATTTAGAAGAAAAAAGTGAGAGAGTGGAATGTTTTTTGAAAACAAGATTTTAGTGACGTCTTCTTTCTTTAAATGGTAGATTCAAAATGAATGGACTCTTAAGCATGAGGGGGCAGATTAAACTTTTAGGACTATCTCTGGGGGGAATGATGGATGTTCTCACAACACCCCTAATAGGAAATCTCAAGCATTATGTCATATGGTTTTTGGAGAAACAATATGATTAAGATTCAAATGATAATGCAGTTAGGCAGACAAAATTCTAAAGATGTTTCCAAAGATTCCAAGTTTCTAAATTTTCAAATACCAATCTGGATTTTGATATGAAGGCAGTTTTGGGAAACCAGAAGAAACAGTCAGAAATCACACCACAGAAGAGAAAAGCACAGGAGAAAAGAGGCAGAAGATGAGGTCAGAGAAATTAAAAGCATGAGAATGAGTCTACCCACCATTGTTTACTTCAAAGCTGAAGGAAAGTGGACCAGAACAAAGGAAATTAAAATGCTACATTTAGAAGCTTAAAATCACACCCTGGGTGAATACCAGCAAAGAAACAGAAAACTTAGTTTGAAAATTACATTAAGATATTTCTACCTAAGTAATCTAGAATTCAGATTCTGTCTCAGAATTCTTAGGAAAAAATGCAACACCAATATTGCTGTTCATTTCATCTCATTGAGATACATGTTGACCACACAGTGAGAAAATATATTGTTTTAGTCAGGTTTTTTTTTTTCTACTGTAACTAAAAGATCAGACCAGAACAATTTTAGGGAAGCAAAGTTTATTTGAGGGCTCATGGTTTCAGAGGTCTTAATCCATAGAAGGCTGGCTTCATTCTTCAGGGCTGGAGGTAAGGCAGAGCATCATGGCAGAAGAGTGTGGCAGAAGGAAGTATCTCACATGATGATCAAAAAGCAGAGAGAGAGAAGTTTTTCTTGCCAGATACAAATATATACCCCAAAGCCATGCCCTCAATGCCCCACCTAGTACAACTGCATCTAGTTACCACTCAGTTAATTCCATCAGACATTCATTCACTGATTATTTTAGGGCTCTTACAACCTAATTATCTCCCCTCTGAATCCTGTCACATTACCTCTCAAGTAAACTCTTGGGGACACCTCCCTTATAAACCATAACATATATTTACTTTTTCTGGAGCTGCTACATTTGTGCTAATTTGTTATGGAATCATTGGGAAGCTAATATAATGATATAAAAATCTTATATCACACTGAAGGGCTGTAACTGATCTGAGAGAATATAAAGAGAAAATTTTTCCAAGGGAAACAGTCTGTCAGTGTCTTGGTACAGCAAGATGTACCACACACATAGAACACAGTGTTATTCTTCCCAGAGACAATATTTGGATGAATCTATTGCTTAATAAAATTTTAATTTCAAAGGAAATTAGATTCTGGAGGGAGAAAAATTTAGCTTTATGTAATCATTAGATATGTTGAGTGGAAAATATTCAGCTATACATAAAAATACTGTGGAATATGTAAATAAATATAGGAGTTGTGGTAATGGTAAAAATGCAGACATTATTTGAAGAATTTATGGAAACTATTTTTTGAAGTTAGTAATTTTATTTTTGCTGGATTTTTTTGGGGGGGAGCTAGGGTGGGATGAGGCAATAGTCATCTTTTACTTACATAAAAATGTTAGAAGCTGGGTGCAGTGGCACATGCCTGTAATCCCAGCAGCAGAGGAGGCCGAGGCCAGAGTATCACCAGTTCAAAGCCAGCCTCATCAACTTAGTAAGGACCTGAGCAACTCAGTAAGACCCTATTTCTAAATAGACTATAAAAAAGGGCTGGGGATGTGGCTCTGTTGTTAAGCACTCCTGAGTTCAATCCCTGGTACAAAAAAAAAAAAAAGTCTGGATTCCCAAAGTCAATAGTCCTGACAGTTTGGATTGGGCACTTAGGTATTATTGGAGACTCTACCATTGTAGGATGTTTAGAAGTATATTAGTTTTTTAACCACTGAATGCCATTTGCAACCCACATACATATGCTCTGGTTGTGATAGCCAAAGATGTTTCCAGACATTACCAAGTACACCCTGGGAACAAAATCACCGCAAGTCAAGAGCAATTCTCTCTAAGTATTGAATAAGTTAGTAGAAAGTAGAAACCAGAAGACCCTTTCACAATATTAAATAGTCATAAAGTTGGGCATGGTGGTGCATACCTGTACTCCCAGCAACTTGGGAGGCTAAAGCAGGAGGATTCCAAGTTCCAAACTAGTCTCAGCCACTTAGCAAGACCCCAAGCATCTTAGTGAGACCCTGTATCAAAACAAATGAAAAAAAAATTTAAAAAGGTCTGGAGGTGGGCTGGGGATGTGGCTCAAGCGGTAACGTGCTAGCCTGGCATGCGTGGGGTGCTGGGTTCGATCCTCAGCACCACATAAAAAAAAATAAATAAAAATGTTGTGTCTACCAAAAACTTAAAAATAAATATTAAAAAATTCTCTCTCTCTCTCTAAAAAACAAAAGTAGGTCTGGAGATATAACTCAGTGGTAAAGCCTTCTTAGGTTTCATTAAATAAAATAAAAATTAAAAAAAAACTGTAATTGAGCTGAAAACAAAGTAGTTTTCCTTTTACACTATAATATTGGAAAGAATCTAATCCCATTTTGCCTTTATATTGATATGCAATATTTTTTCATAATTCTGTTTCAAGTATACCTGCTATCATCAACTGGAAGCAGTTGGCTTAGATTCAGTGGTACTACCACCCATTTTACTTTAGTAATTGATAACAATTACTAAATATAACAAAAATAATTTTGAAATTAATAGTAGCTCATGTGACAGAGTAGAATTTCCTTATAATAATAAATTGAGATTTTAAATAATGAAAGGTTAAACAAAAAAAAGAGCTTAATTTGTAGCAATCATGAATATGGTCTAGTAATTTATTTCAAGATTTGGACCACTTCAAAATAAAAGCCATGCTTACTAGGTCTTTTTGGATTTGGAAAATTCCTTACACATAATTGTGATTGCGTTATGCAACATGGGTTGCCATAACAAAATCATGGTAAAATGTTTATCTTCAACAATAGGAATTCTCACAGTTCTGGAGTCAGGCACAACTAAGATTAAGCTATTGGTTAATTTGGATTCTGGTGAGTGCTCTTTCCCTGACATGAAGATGTTCTCTCTAGCTATTTATATGACTTCTCCTCAGTGTAGAAAGTAGCAAGTTTTCTTTTCAGATACACACTAATCCCTTCATGTGGCTCCACCAACCTCATTACCTCATCTAATGCAAATTGTAGTCTCACCTCTAATTACCATAACTTTGGGGGTTAGAACTTCAGGACAAGGATTTGAATGGTATATAAGCATTCAGTTCATAACAGGGACTCGAGATGTGCTGATTTGTCATTTTGAGAGATATGATTAGATGTCCTCGATGATATATGAAAGCCTTTCTCATAAGGAATTCCCTGCTCAACCAAGCTCTATAATTAAATTGAACAGGTATTTTCAGGAAGATGCTAAGGGGCAAGAAATAAAAGGCTGCCTCATGTCCTAAGAGCATAGTTCTACTTCTTCAATGATTTAATTTCTGCTGTATTATGTGCAGTGAGCCCACCATGTGATTTTATATTAGATTCAATCAAAAGGTAAATTGTTTATGGATGAAAGTAATAAAATGATAAAAAGATAAAGGAAGGGAGTGAAGAAAAAAAATGAGCAATGAAAATTACATTTGGCTATTTCCCACTGCTAGGACAAAATACCTAAGGCTGGGTAATATATAATGAAAAGCAGCTTGTTAACTCTTTGGATCTTTTTAGAATCTGAAATTCTAAGATCAGGAAGTCCTATGTGTTCAGCCTCTAGTAAGGACACTCTTAGGTGCATCACCTGGTGGCAGATGACGTCACCAGGAGAGTGCATGTAAGAGGGAGAGATCACATGTCCAGACAGGAAGCAACAGAGAGAGCATAGGGTCTGGTCTCACTGTTTGGTAACAACCCAGTCTGCAGGGATTATCTAGGTTCTACAAGAACTATAGTACTCTTTCTCAGGTCAGGCCCCAACAAGGTAATTACCTTATTCTCAGCCCCACCTCTCAAATAATCCACAACTTATGTCAACACACTGGGGATTTCCAACCCATGACACTTTGAGGGCTAAACCCTATCCAAAGAATGATAGAAAGTAAGTCTTCTCAAAGGGTCAAACTGCATGTTGAGGAGCTGTGCCCTTTGAAATAATATAACACTCAAAATGGTGTACAAAGCCTTATTTATTTGATCTTAATAAAATTCATTACCCATAGTCTTAGGAACCATACACAGGAATTATGAAAGTTTCTTTAATTCTGTCAGACCAAGACTAATATAGATAATGTAGATATAATCTTTCTGCTTCTAAACAAAGAAATGCTAGTGATTGAAATAGTTTGGGAAGATTCTAAGTTAATATGATGCATGACAAAGACATTTACTGAGATTTCAAAAAAATATATATCACATAATCATAAGAAATAATATCTGGATGACTTTTTAACTGACCTGACCATCAACAATTGAACACCTTATATAGTTGAAAATAATCAGTGAGAAAGAAAAAAGCCAAACAGAGGCTCTGGGATATTTTCTATTGTTTAAGTCAAGTTGGGGACAGGAGTTCCAAGATGAGAAGAGCAACCTTTATAAATCTGGCCTGATTGTAACCTCAAAATCTTGGACGATAAGGCTAGAAATCAAATGTTAATATAATTCTGGGTATTTAATCAGGGAGAGATTTTCATTATGTTAACATAAATGGAATCAGAATTGTGTAGTTTGAAATCCTAGAATACTAAGCTTAAAGAAAACAATTATGAAAAAGATGTAGACCTCAGAGTACCTGAATGTAGAACATGAAATTGCAGCCCACAGTATAGCTTACTACCTGCTTATTATCATGAATAAATATTTATATTTAGTGAACAATTAGCAGGATGATCCAGATTGTTACCTCAGAGGCTAATGCCCAGGGGCAATCAACAGTCTATAATTAATGAGTGCTACTTTGGAACTCATTTTTGCACTGAGTTGTCCTTAATAATCAGTCAGTGGTTCTGACCCCAGAAATATTTTCGAATATAATCACTGAAGATATTCTGTAGTCCTCATCTCCTTGGTTAAGGTGGCAAGGCAGAGGATATGTCTGGCAGTAAATACCCCTAATAATGACCAATCCATGGCGTGAACAAAAATTAAAGCTTGAATGATACCGAAAGATGTATAATTATGGGTTTATTATAGGACAGAATGAATTCACATGAGTAAATATTTTGATAATATTTACTGTGTAATTATTTGGCATTGGTAAATTGAAATGATAACCCCAGTGCTCTTTAAAATATAGAAAACAACTGTATACTTTATACAAGATTATTAAGAAAGTCACAGGGCTGGGGATGTGGCTCAAGCGGTAGCGCGCTTGCCTGGGATCGATCCTCAGCACCACATACAGACGAAAGATGTTGTGTCCGCCGATAACTAAAAAAAATAAATTAAAAAAAATATATAAAAAAAAGAAAGTCACAAATCAGCAAATGTACTTGCTTAAAAAAATAAGTATTTTTTAGAAAAGGTGAAGGACAAATTATTCAGTTGTTCAAGCAATTTAAAAATTTCTATGAAGGAACATAACACACTATTGTTAATTTATATGATAACTACTTCTCCATAGCATTTACCCCATTAGGTATTTGATATACTGACATAGAAATTTAAAAAAAAATAAGATTTGAGATATTTTCTGGTTTATAATAATTACTGTGAAATATATATAATAATAAAAACCTAATGAGTTAATAAGATGACTATAGCATGTAGCAGGCCAAGAAGTATATTTAAGTATTAGATTTTAGGAAGAATGTAAGTTAAACCTACTTATAAGAGAACCTCAGAGGGAAGCATTCAGACACTCATCCATCTGCCATTCAACCTGGCCCACACTCTGCTAAGCATGGTGCTGGTAATGGTTTTCAGGATATACCAAGCTGACTAAAGCTATGGATGTGAATGTTATTAAATAAAATGTATTTTTATCATATTATGACGCAGGCCAGCATTGATTGAAATTGCTCTATGCCCTAACGTGTTTGGGAATGGTCACAGAGACTGACTTTAGTTTTTATTCAGCAGCAGAACATGACTGATTCTTTACCTTGGTAAATTTAAAAATTTTCTAGGAATGCAAAACCCAGGGAATCACATAACTTCCAGGAGAGTTTAGATGCACAAGAAGACAGCAAATGATTGGTGTCCCAGAAAAATACTGAGAGGAAGAATCTACAAGAAATTTTTTTTGAAGAGGGGTGTACTGGGGATTGAACTCAAGGAACACTCGACCACTGAGCCACATCCTCAGCCCTATTTTGTATATTATTTAGAGACAGGGTCTCACTGAGTTGCTTAACCCCTTGCTTTTGCTGAGGCTGGCTTTGAACTCGAAATCCTTCTAGCTTGGCCTTCTGAGCAGCTGGGATTAAGGTAGCCTAACAGTGGAGACATTTGTTCACAAATCAAAGAGAGGCATATGTTAGAGACTAGAAAAGCTTACAAGCTACCACTAGCAGTGGAAGCAGAAAATGCAAGATTATTGGGGATGGGCTCCACTACTTCCCTTGGCCCTCCCTTCCTCCATTCCTCTTTCTCCTTTGTCTGTTCTTCTGTTCTTACTTCTATTGATTTACACACTTTTTCTTTCTACTGGTGTATTATAATTATACAAAAAAGGGGAAATCATTGTTATACAAGCATATAGCGTAATTTGCTCAATTTTATGCCCCCATCCTTCGGCTTTCCCTACCTTCCTCCAATCTCCTTGATCCCCTACTTATCTTTTTTAAAAATTTTTATGAGATCTGCTTTTTAAAATTCCTTTTCTCTCTCTCTCTCTCTCTCTCTCTCTCTCTCTCTCTCTCTCTCTCTCTCTCTCTCTAGCTTCCTCAAATGAGGAAAAATATTTGACCCTTGACTTTTTAAGTCCTGGCTGATTTTGCTTAGCATGATGTCCTCCAATTTTAGACATTTACCAGCAAGTGAATTGATTTCATTTTTTATGACCAAGTAGAACTAATTGTTTTTTTTTAAATTTCAAACAAACTTATGGAAATGTGTTCTTATTTTTTTATCCTCATATATATGTATAATAAGTCCCTTTCATTAACCAAAACCTATTTCCCTTCCCCTATTCTTATTTTCACTTTAGAGTTAGAATCACCCATGGGAATGTAAATTTATGTTACCTCTTGACCATTACTACAGCAAAAAAATATTGTGAGTAAAATAAAGGGATTCACGTATTACCTATGCAAGAATGGAAGATTGAACTTAATGTTCTAAGAATTTCGTTTCATCCTGGAGCTTCTAAGATGAGCTTTTAGTGTTATGGCTAAATAATACAGTATGATTTAGTTTAAAGTTTTGTTTACTTGTTAGGTTTCAGATAAAGCTATTATTTTACCATAGCACAATAAGAATAAAACCAGGATTTTTCAGTTTTAGAGACTCTCATACATTGATTTGTATGAAAACAACTGTACAGTCACAATATTCTACAGTCACAAAGCTAAGATGTTGACAGGAATTTTATACTACTTTATGATGTCTAATTATAATTGAGATTACAGGCATTTTTCTTGTATCCTAAAGGGGAAAAGTCAAATTAAATTGAATTATTTTCTTAATAATGAGTATTTGAAGGATTGTGCTCATATTTTCTTACTACTCACTGCAAAATATTCCACCAACTTTGAAAATTAGAGAATGCTGAAATATTTAAGTATCCCTGTAAGTCTAAATAGGAAAGACAGTTAATTCTAAAATATGTAATATACTTGATATGACTAGAAAGAGCAAACATAGTCTAATTACATGTCTTAGAATTAGTTATTATTACAATGTTTTATGGTCACAAGCTGAACATACTTTTTAAATAAAAACATGGATCATTTAATATAATAACATGGATGAGAAGGAAAATAATGGTAAGGTTCATCCTCAACACCATCATGTCCCTAATACTCCAAAGATATTTACTACTTCCTACTATGGACATATGATAAAGTATAAAATAAATAGCTTCATAAAGTGTGTTGTTTACTGACCCTTCAAATATAATTAATATACATATAAAATAGCAAAATATACTTCGAAATATGAAAGACAATAGTAAAGCTCTTTTTGTATGTATTGAATCTGAGACTCCAAATCCCAGTAATCATCTCTCCCACACAGTTGTCCAGCATTTTAGGGCATAATACTTGTTACCATTCTTTATTATTATTTAGTATATGTTCTGAATATGTTGCTGAATTTTCAATGTTATTGTCTGGATCTGAAATGTCCTCAAAATCTCATGTGTTTAGAGGTGGGGCTTTGGAAGTGATTAGATCATGAGAATTCTGCCCTCATTGGTGGCTAATCCACTGATGGCTTTATGAACTACTAGGAGGTAGAAGGAAATAGGTCACTGGTTCATGCCCTGCAAGAGTTTATCATTTCTTTGTCCCCTTCCTTTTCCTTTCTCTGTTTTCTGACTGCTATGAACTGAGAATTTTTCCTTCACCATTTTTCCCTTCTTTCTGCCATGATGTTCTGCTTTTTCAAAAGCCCAAAGCAATGGAGCTGACCAAATGTAAATTAATATTTCTGAAGCTGTAAGCTGAAATTACTCTTTCCTCCTCTAAATTGTTCTAGTCAGATATTTTTGTAACTGGAATGAAAGGCGAAGACATTCAGTATCTACAAACCTAATAATAGAAGTAGGATATATCAAAATGTTTCAGCAATTAGTCTAAACAACTACATCCTGTAGCAAAAATTTAAACTCTGACTTGCTGCTTAAACTGCTTTATAGAGTACTATTCTCTTTGATAGATGATAAGCAACTATCATATCAGCAAAATGATGTCATATAATAAAATCAGAACATATTATGGTTGTCCACATTGAATAGAGTGAAAAGCATTTTAATCAATTTTATCTACTGAAGCATAATTATCTTTGGCAAGAAATGGTTTTAAAATAGATTTTTTGCTGATTGTTTTAAATTTAAGAAACAGCTCAACAATATAGGTTATTTATTTTAAATATACATATTATATGTATTTTTTGTGACTGTCATCTAAGAAATTAGTTTTTATATTCTGAGCAAAAATACAACCTTCTTCAAAACAAATATTGTGTATATAACAATTTTAATTTGTTACTTCATCTGGCATAGTGTTTGGCTAATAGTCATGTAACTACTCTGGCTTTCTTTTAATTCATCTTTGTAACTTTTCCATACTTTTGCTTTTTATTATCCATATTTTTATTAAATATAGTTTCCTAGAAATTAACATATAGATATGTCTTACTTTTTTATTTAATTTAATATCCTCTCCTATTTAATTGAGATATTTAGCCCTTGTACATTTAGTATAATTTGTGATATAGAATTATGTCTACCATCTTTATTTATTTTTATAATTTCCACATCTTTTTTTATTTCAGTGTAGTTTGGATTAACTTTTTAAATTCCATTTTACTCTCATTAGTCTTATTAGATATAATTCTTAATTGCATTATTTTTGGTTTCTTTAGAATTTAGAAAGTACCTGTCTATACTAGGATAGCCAACTTAACAGTTACATGTTTTACTTTCCTTGCAAGGTTACCATTATGTCTGTTACTATGTTTGCTGATGCCCAGAGATCTCTCAGACTAAGTTGCCCTACTCCTCTTGCCCCTCCCCCTTCTCCTCCTCCTCCCCTGCCTTCTCCTTCTCCTCCTCCTCCTTCTCTTTCTTTTTCTTCATGTTCCTTAAACTAAATCAACACAATTGACTCATCCTCAAGTTTTTTTTTTTTTTTCTGCCAACTCCTACTTACTGTTGGGTTCCCCTACTAAGCTTTTCATTTCCATTAATACTGTATTAACTCCAGACTTTTTAAGTGCTTTTTAATAATTATTTTGAAGTTGTATTACCTAGTTTAATATTCTTCATGTTTTTATGCTTATGTTCATTAAGTATATTGGATAAGTAGATTGCTATTCTTATTTCATTTTGAATGCATTTTATCATTTCCTCAAATACCTTGTAGATTTGACTCAAAATTAAACCAGGAGTTTAATTTTGCTCTTTCTTATCTTTGTTTAACTTCCTCATTCTTTTCTGTATCTTTTTGAATATACAAAACATAATAATAGTGGTTGTATTATTTTAAAGTATTTTCCCCTAATGAGACTTGCTGTTAAGATTTTTTTTTAATATGGCATCAGTGCAATCTTTAGTCAAGGATTAAATTTTTTTCACTATTAAATGAAACTATTCCTTGGTTCTCTAATCTGATGCCACTATTATTGTCTTTCTCTTAGGGTTATCCCTCAACATTTCCAGTCCTGTGTGAACTCTCAAGATTGTTTACTCTAAAATCATTATCACACTTCTGTCTATGACTTGTGTAGTTGTCTCACATGGATATGTTAATCAGATATTGGTGATGACTGTAGGGTACCCTCTGTGGAACTAGAGAGGGCTTTCTGTACAAGCTTCTCATTTTCAGTAGTCTTTCCTAAAAATTTTTGCTGCCTTAATTCTGTGGATCCTTATGAGAAACTCTTCACCTTATTCTCAGGATTTACACTATTTCCCTTACTTGCAGTATAAGACAAATGCTCTCAATATAATACAACATTGTTATTCACAGGGTTTATTTATTTTATTCCCCTTGCACAGGGGGATAGAATTCTGTGAAGCCTATTTTCCTAATATCTGAAAGTCACTGTTTAAAATATTTTGTATAGTTTTTTATTGTTTTAAGTAGGAAGACAAATCCAATGTTTTCTTGTGCTGCCAAAGCCATGAACAAATGCCTTTTCACTTACTTTATATTTTCACCTAGATTTTTATTTCTTTTTTTTAAGTTAAATGTCCTCATTTTATTTTAAGTAATGACTTAACACATGCTTGCTGAATTGGAAAATAATATGAAACTGAAAAATAGTGTCTCAGGTAAAAAATTAGATCTCAAGAAATTATGACTAAAAAGTTCCTCAAATCAAATTAAAAGACAAAATCCTACATTTCCTTTCAAAGAATTTACTAATCATATGGTTACTTGAAAATCTATGCATTTTCAATAAATGGAATGGAATCAAATTAAAAAAAAATCTTCAGAGTAAGTAAAGGAAACAATCAAGAATGGGAAACAGAGTCTACAGAATGGGAGAAAATCTTTGCCCATGACATCTCAGTTATAGCATTCATTGCCAGGATATATAAAGAATTCAAAAAACTTAACACCAAACAGACAACCAATCAATAAATGGGCAAAGGAACTAAACAGGCATTTCACAGAAGAAGGAATAAAATTGGTCAAAAATATATGAAAAAATGTTCAACATCTCTAGCGAAATTTGAGAAATGCTAAAACTATACTGAGATTTCATCTCTCTCCAGTCAGAATAGCAGTGATCAAGAATACAAGTAACAATAAATGTTGGCAAGGATGTGGGGAGAAAGTTAGTCTCATACATTGTTGGGATTGCAAATTGGTGCAACCACTATGGAAAGCAGTATGGAGATTCATTATAAAACTTGGAACGGAACCACCATTTGACCCCGTTATCCTACTCCTTAGTTTATACCCAAAGGACTTAAAAACAATGTTTATAACAGCTCAACTCATAATATCCAAGCTATAAAAACAAATTAGGTGTCTTTGAATGGATGAATAGATAAAGAAAATAGAGTACATATACACAATGGAACTTTATTCAGCCATAGAGAAAAATGAAATATGGCATTTGCCAGTAAATGGATGAAAATGGAAACTATCACGCTAAATGAAATAAGCCAATCCCATACAACCAAGGGCTGAATGTTCTTTCAGATCTGCAGATCTGAAATAAGGGATGGGGGAAGGAAGAATAGAAGTACTTTGGATTAGATGAAGGGGAGTGAAGGAAAGGGAGGGGGAATGGAATTAGGAAAGAAAATGGAATGACCAGTGTAACTCTACATGATGTACAACTGCAAGAATTGGAAGTTGTACTCCATGTATATATAATATGTCAAAATACATTCTATTGTCATGTATAACTAAAAAGAACAAATAAATAATTTAAAATAAATTTTAAAAATGCAAAGAAAAATAAATAAATAAACTTGCCAACATAAAAAAATGTGTCTGAAGGTGAACAACATAAACTAGATATTTGAACCTGTACAAAGTAATAATGCCTTTTTAAGGCCTGAATGCTATCAATACAATACTATGCTATCAATACTTATATTAATGTTTTTTTTTTCTTAGCAGATTTTTGTTTCTTTAAGAAAGTTTTTCTAGCCAGGCCCAGTAGCATACACCTGTACTCCTAGTGACCCAGGAGACTGAGGTAGCAAGATTACAAATCCAAAGCCGATCTCAGCAATTTAGCAAGGCCCTGAGCAATTTGTCAAGACGCTGTTTCAAAATTAAAAAATAAATAAATAAAAAGAAGGTGGCTTAGTGTTTCAGTGCCTCTAAATTCAATCCATGGAACCAAATAAATAAATAAATAAATGTTTTTCTATATATAAGGTTGAGGATGAAGCTCAGTTGTAGAGCATGTTCCCAGCATGTGTAGGAACTGAGTATCATCTAAATAAATAAATAAATAAATGAAAGAAAATCTTTTAAATCTATAATGATTTATTATTTCATATGATAAATTGTTGAGTACTATAGAAAAAAAACTATAACTTTAATCGAATTATTTCAATAATTATGTAGTGTTTTCTCATATTAGGTCTATTTAAAAATATTTATCAGAGGATTCTTAAAAGGTCTTTTCACTTAATAAATTTGCAGATATATGGTAGAACAAGATAAGCATATCAACAAATACCTTTTAGTTATTCCTGTCAGAAGACGCAGACTATGTATACATTGTGAAGAAATTATTTTATTTTCTCTTGGACTCCTGGTAGAATTTTAACAGGTGAAAAGGACAAGGAATATCTTTTAATGAAAAAAAATAGAAAAAGCAATATAAAAAGAGGCAAGAAGGAATAGATGCAGGAGATGGAGTGGGGCAATAAGAACTGACAAACTAATGTATTTTTTCTGCAGAATATATGAGGAAAGTTCAAGAAGACAAAACTTCATAAAAGGGTAAAATATTTGGGAAGACATAAACTCCTCTAGTCTATGATAGAACTTCATCTGTGGACATTAAAGGAGAAAAGGGGAGAATTGTGCTGAAGTGCAAGTGTTTCTCAGACTTGTGTCATGAGAAATTGGCCCATGGCTGTAGATTGGGAGACACACTGAAGTGAGGGAGTTTCTTAAGGATTTCATGCTGTGGTTTCTGTGGGGGAAATAGGATTATTAATAGACTAAACGAGTCATGAGGTCAAGAAGGTTTAAAAGAGAAAAATCGGAATTCAGTTTTAATGCAAACAAGATATGTAGAGATGATTTTTACTGAGAAGATAATGCAAGTACTACGTTTATCTAAATAATAGTTAGAAAACTGGTCAAGATTATGGAAGATTAGAGCTTGCTCTGACATCAGTTTTATTACTAGGTTTTTAGCCACCTGGACCAATCTGTTTCAATTCATGAGGAGAATCAGGTCCTTCCTTTATATAAAAATAATATTTTAGAAATATGATTAATTCATATAGTGATGTAATAATACATTGTTTCTCAATTGCTAAAATTATTACTTACTGTGAGATACAGTTTTTCCAGTGATCTATTGCTGATAGTTGAACACAAGTAACACCTTTTGAGAAGTAAGCTTTTGAAAGACTGATTTCCCTCTGCGAGACCAAAATATTTATCCTCCTGCCTGAATGACTTGTAATATCAAAAAATTGATAGATGTGTATATACCTAGGTTTGTTTTTCTCTTCCTGGACTTTTGTATGTCCAAAGGTTGTAACAAACATTTTGAGTGAAAACTGTTTTCATTGAACTTGAAGCTGGGCAAAAAAAAAATGTTCTGTCAATCTAATAAAAGACAGTGGAGATCAAAACTATAATGATGCATTTTGTGTCATAAAATAGTAATGCTTACATTAACTGTTCTTTAAAATGTCCTCATGAGTGTCAAAATTTATTTTTGTTCATTCTTCTAATTCTTAAAAAACAAAATTCTCATTCTTGAAAAACAAAGTCAAATATAGCAGTTATTTAGGTTTACTTATGTTTTTAGTGATGTTGATTTGAATAACAATTTAATTATAAAATTTAATTTCTATATTAAATTATAAAATTTAATTATAAAGAACATTCTGGTGACTTTTACTTTTTCTAATTCAGAATCATTCCTTTAACGAAAAACACATATCTACTTAAAAAAATCCAAGTATTAAAAAAATAAGCAATTTTGCAATGATAGCAGGATTCTTTTTTAAGATTAAACCTAGTAATTTTCAAAACAAAGTTATTAGTAACAAAAACAGATACTATGGGGGCTGAAGTTGTGGCTCAGTGGTGGAGCACTTGCCTAGCATCTGTGAGGCACTAGGTTCGATTCTCAGCAGTGCATATAAATAAATAAAATTACGATCCATTGGCAACTAAAAAAATATTAGAAAAAAAAACAGATGCTACACTGTCATATGAATGCTGGGTTCGGGAGGACTAAATCATCACCATCTAAGGTATTCTGTGCATATTGAGTTTTCTCTTGTTTTTTGCTCTTAATATTATATTTCTAAAGTTGTCTCACTTTCCTGCACAATTTTAAATAACAATTATCTATCACTAAGGTAATAATCTTAAGTATAATAATTCATGGTTTGCCAGAAGCATAATTATCCATAATCTCTTTAATTATTATCTTAATAATTAATAACCAATTAGGGCTTTTATCCACACATTCACCACAGTATCAAAGCACAGAGAGCTGACTTACCTTTTTTTCACCTTTCAGACATGTCTTCCACATCCTGATCCAAATGCAGAGTTGTTTGTGCTATAGTAATTTTATAAGAAATACTAACCTGAAATTAATGTAATATTGGTTTTAGGTAGTTTTGGAATATGTAATCCACTTGCTACAGGATGGCCTGTAATAATGTAGGGAAATGATTTCTGAACTCATCTAGAACCAAGAAATATGGCCTGGCTCCTAAGAATCTGGTATTTTACATCATGGATTCTGTAAATCTCATATCTGCTTGTAATACCCTCTATTAGGAAGTTCAAAAACTCACTAACAGTCCATGTTTGATATTTGTAGAGGATATCACATACATCATGGACGTCATGAGCTAAAATTAGTTTTGAGTCCTGTTTATTGCTTTACTCACACAACCCTTATCCCTAGTCTTCTCATATCTTTTATATTGTATCTCTATATGTCTTTCACTGTGTGGCCAAACTATTTCTGAGAACTATAAAAAATTTGTATTTATGCACCCCAATTATACAGAATGTTGGGTTTCATTGTGTATAAAAATAAATTTTAAAAAACATTTCTTACTATATTTTACATTTATTTCTTATTTTGATCAGTTCTTCAATTTGTCTTTATTTGAATAAATAGTGAGAATTTTATAACATGGCTTTATATGTTGTTTGATTCATATGAAAATTGTTTGAGGTACATCAAATCTAGAATATAGAATTTAAAAAATTCTCCTGGAAATTACATAAAAACCTTCTACATAATGTTCTTCTGGTTATAGTAAACACAAGGTCTCTGAAAGATTCTCAGTAAAATGTTGAGAAAATTCTATAAGTATGTTCTTTAAAGAGTCATATTTCAAGACTATGCTTTTTGACAGCTGTGAAATAACAATATAATTACATTGTAACTGTGAAATATGACTTCTTGCTAGTATAGAGTAGATATTTTGCCAATTCTGGCATGTATACAACAGAAGCAGGGCATCTAATGTTTCCTCATTAATTAAGTCCTGATATCCATCTTGTCAAAGTCAAGCCACATTATTTAAAAGTTGAGATAAACAGACTAAAAAATGAAATCTAGTAGTTTGGAAAATACAAGCATACTTTTTTTTAAATTACATATCGGGAGATGCTATATATTTTAAAATGTGGCTATTCATATTTCATGCTAATACACCAGTTTGCTAATTAAATTTTTTATTGACAGTTCTAGACAGCAGAGATTTCCAACAAATTGGTAGAATCATCCTCATATATTAATTAAAAAGCTTTCAATTTTCCCCAAATGACTCTTTTAATTTAGATATATAATGTAGAAGTTCAAATCATTAACTTATATATCACTTACAGGGGAAAATTATGTAATTAATCCTTTTAGAGAAAAATGAACTTTAGATACATATCATTCAGTAATAAGTTTGGTCATATTATCATAAAAGGAATGCAAATGCCATTGATTATATTTTCTAATTCAGTTGGTAAGCACTTTATATTAAAAAGGAGAACATTAATTGCAACAATTTTTGCAGTTACATGAGAGCTTTTTAAAATTATAACATAATAAATGACTGGGATTTTGGTGAGTAGAATTTTAAACTTCTTGAAAAACAAGCTTGATTGTTCTTTTTTATGGCACAGCTACCATTTTAATTCAGTCTTCATGTTTTGTAGAACATCAAAATAAATCTTTATCTGGATATGAAAAGCTAAGGACTGAGATAAATATATAGCAGGTATTTATGGAGCATAAAGAACAGAAGAGAGCATGTAATAGCTGGTAGAAATGACAGTAAAACCAAGGCTTTGTGTTGAGAGCCACAGACAAGTCAAGATGGTGCCTGGCACTTTGCCAAGAGGAGTTGTTTGAGAAGTAATGCCAGCGAGCCATTAAGATGATAGAGATTCCTTAATGACTGACTGCTGTGTCTAGATTATGTCAATTAAGCTGTGTGTAATCATTAAGATGATGAAGATTCCTTATTGGTTGACTTCTGTATCTAGTTTATGTTAATTAAGTTAAGCTGTGTGTAATTAGTTGGGTATATATACTTCTCTGTCCGGTAATAAAGCGGCTCCCGCTGTATCAATCTTCACAAGTTCCTTGTCACTCGACACCCCCTACTGCCGCTGTTATTTCGCCCAGTCAGCGGCAGCTTTGAGCATGTTTGTGATTTTACCAGGTTGAGAAAGATGGAAGTATATGAGATCCTAGTGAATAGTATAATTAAAGAAATTAAAATATGAAATATTCTAGTATTTTCAACTATAATGCATTCAAATTCCTCAGTATCACTTATGGAGAAAGTGTGAGATACAGAATATTGAAAGATAAGTTTGACTAGGAGAGTAGATAGAAGTACTGGAATCACATGTTCAAAAGTTTGAAATATATGATAAGCCTAAGGATTGCTAAAATTTAGAAATCCTTCAAGTTGCCAAGGACCTTAAATGGTAGTTTTTAAACTTTCCACATACATCCAAATCCTAAGTTAAATTCTTAAAATCTATTTAAAATATTTTAAAAAATCTTTATGTATATCAACTATCATAATAAATCATAAAGTCTTAATATTATTACTTGATCACTAAACAATGACAATGTTCACTAATAATTTGCATTCAAAATAGTGAAATCCATACAATTAATGTTATAACATATACTTTATATATAAAATAAACACCGTACATAAAATATGACAATAAATTATTCAGGAAAATATGATTTTAAAAGGCTATTTACTGTATTGAATCATTACTAATTCACCAAATATGATTAGATTAATACTGGAGATAACTGACATGGTAAGAGACAAGCAAAGCTGACTGTGAGTTACAGAGTTGCTGGGGGAGGAAAAGCAATTTAAGGCAAACATTCAGAACTAGAGAGTCTGACTTATATTTCCTATCATTCTGTTATTGGTGTAGAGACTCCAGAAATGCAAGCATTACAAAAAAAAGCACAGAATGTTTTGAAAAAAATTGGTTTTTATCCATTTTATTTATGTCCTTGAACATTTTATTTTGTATGGTTCTGTAAGTGCAGCAGCCATGGACATGTGCCCCTCAAAGTTCCCTTCAAGAGAGAATCTATTTCAAGGAGTAGTTAGCTATACCTTCAGGACCTATTACCATTGTTATGGTTTAGATATGAGGTGTACTCCAGCAGCTCATGTGTGAGAAAATGAAAGAGCTTTAACCCCATCAGTATAATAATTCTCTGATATGGCTTATTTGGGCTATAACTGTAGGCAGGTAGGTTTGGCTGGAAGAGATGGGTCATTGCCGGACATGATTTGGAATATATATTGTGTAAGCTCAATTTAGTCTTTTTATCCACTTCTTTTTAAAACTTTATTTATTTCAATATGTAATATAAATAAATAAAGTTTTTAAAATTTATTTATTCGGATATGTAATATATGATAGCAGAATGCATTTTAATTCATACTACACATATAGAGTACAATTTTTCATGTCTCTGGTTATACACAAAGTAGAGTCACTCCATTCCTTTCTCCATGTATGTACTTGCGGTAATGATGTCTATTTGATTCCACAGTCCTTCCTACCCCTTGCCCCCTCCCTTTACCTCCCTGTATTGTTTATATTTTCTTTTTCTTTCTTTCTTTCTTTCTTTCTTTCTTTCTTTCTTTCTTTCTTTCTTTCTTTCTTTCTTTCTTTCTTTCTTTCTTTCTTTCTTTCTTTCTTTCTTTCTTCTCTCTCTCTCTCTCTCTCTCTCTCTCTCTCTTTCTTTCTTTCTTTCTTTATATATTTATATATATCCTAGAGATTAGTGCTCTATCTAATGTGTGTGCGGTAAAAATTTGTTCCCATTCTGTAGGCTCTCTATATACCTCACTGATTATTTCATTTGCTAAGAAAAAGCTTTTTAGTTTGAATCCATCCTATTTGTTGATTCTTGATTTTATTTCTTGTACTGTAGGAGTATTATTAAAGAAGGTGGAGCCTAATCTGACATGATGAAGACTTGGGCCTATTTTTCTTCTATTAAGCACAGGGTCTCTGGTTTAATTCTTAGGTCCTTGATCCACTTTGAGTTGAGTTTTGTGCATGGGGTTTAATTTTATTTTGTTGCACATGGATTTCTAGTTTTCCAAGCACCATTTGTTGAAGAAGCTATCCTTTCTCTTATATATGTTTTTGGCACCTTTCTCTAATATGAGATAACTGTATTTATGTGGGTTTGTCTCTATGTCTTTTATTCTGTACCATTGGTCTACAAGTCTATTTTGGTGCAATACCATGGCATTTTTTGTTACTATTGCTCTGTAATATAGTTTAAGGTTTGGTATAGTAATGCCACCTGTTTCACTTTTCTTTCTTTAGCTATTCTGGGTCTCTTATTTATTGAGATGAATTTCATGACTGATTTTTCTATTGTTATGAAGAATGTCATTGGGATTTTGATTGAAATTGCATTAAATCTGTATACTGCTCTTGGTAGTATGGTTATTTTGACAATATTAATTCTGCCTATTTAAGAACAGGAAGATTTTTGCATCCTCTAAGGTCTTCTTTAATTTTTTTCTTTAGCATTCTGTAATTTTAATTGTAGATGTCTTTCACCTCTTTCATTGATTCCCAAGTTTTGTAAATTTTTTTTTTGAGGCTATTGTAAATGGGGTAGTTTTCCTAGTTTCTCTTTCAGAGTATTTATCACTGATATACAGAAATGCCTTTGAGTTATGAGTGTTGATTTTATATCCTTCTACTTTGCCAAATTCATTTATTAGTTCCATAAGTTTTCTGGCGGAATTTTTTTTTTTGGCTCTTCTAGTTATAGAATTATATCATCAGCAAATAGTGCTAATTTGAGTTCTTTTTTCTTTTTTTTTAAAAAGAGAGAGAGAGAGGGAGAGAGAGAGAGAATTTTTTTAAAAATATTTATTCTTTAGTTTTCGGTGTACACAAGATCTTTGTTTTGTATGTGGTGCTGAGGATTGAACCTGGGCCACACACATGCCAGGCGAGCACGCTACCACTTGAGTCACATCCCCAGCCCCAGGTTCTTTTTTTCTTGTATCCCTTTAATTCCTTTCATCTGTCTAATTGCTCTGGCTAGAGTTTCAAGAAGTTTGTTAAATTATAGTGATGAAAAAGGGCATTCCTATTTTTTTCCAGTTTTTAGAGGGAATGCTTTCAATTTTTCTCCATTTAGAATAATATTGCCCTAGGGCTTAGCATAGATAGATTTTACAATTTTGAGATATGTTCCTATTATCCCTAGTTTTTCTAGTGTTTTTAACATGAATGGGTGCTATATTTTGTTGAATGACTTTTCTGCATCTATTGAGATGATCTTATGATTCTTATCTTTAAGTCTATTGATGTGATGGATTACATTTATTGATTTCTATATGTGGAATCAACCTTGCATCCATGGGTTGAACCTCACTTGAACATGGTACACTATCTTTTTAATATGTTAATATATGTTCAATTTACCAGATTTTTTGAGAATTTTTGCATCTGTGTTCATTAGAGATATTGGTCTGAAGTTTTCTTTCTTTGATGTGTCCTTTTCTGGTTTTGGAATCAGGGTGATATTGGCCTCATAGAACGAGTTTGAAAGAGTTCCCTCTTTTTCTATCTCATGAAATTATTGGTATTAGTTCTTCTTTGAAGGTCTTGTAGAACTCAGTTGTCTATCCATCTGCTCCTGGGCTTTTATTTTTTCCCTTTGGTAGGTTTCTGATGGCATCTTCTATTTTATTGCTTGAGATTGATCTGTTTAACTTGTGAATATCATCTTGATTCAGTTTGGGCAAATCATATGACTGTAGAAATTTGTTGATGACTTCTATATTTTCTATTTTATTGGAGTACAAATTTTCAAAATAATTTCTAATAATCTTTTTTATCTCTTTAGTGTCCATCATATCTTCTTTTTCATCACAGATATTAATAATTTGAGTTTACTCTCTCTTCTCTTTTTTTGCATGGCTAAGAGTTTATCAATTTTATTTATTTTTTTTAAAGAAACAACTTTAAAAAATTTTAGTTTTGTCATTTTTTTCTTTTATTTCAATTTAATTGATGTCAGCTCTGATTTTAATTATTTCGTGTCTCCTACTGCTTTTGGTGTTGATCTGTTCTTTTTCTAGGGCTTTGTGGTGTAATGTTAGATCATTTATTTGTTGACTTTTTTCTTATTTTAAGGAATAAACTCAATGCAATCAACTTTCCTCTTAGCACTGCCTTCATAGTGTTCCAGAGATTTTGATATATTGTACCAGTGTTCTCATTTACCTCTAAGAATTTTTTAGTCTCCTCTTTGATGGCTTTTGCAATGATTGTTCATTCAATAGCACATTATTAAGTCTCCAGGTGTTGAAGTAGTAGCTTTTATTTTTTTTATTGCATGATTTATTTCTAATTTCATTTCATTATGATCTGATAGAATGCAGGAGAGTATTTCTATTTTTTTTTTTTTTTTGTATTTGCTAAGAGTTGCTTTGTGGAATAATATATGGTCTATTTTAGAGAAGGGTCCTTGTGCTGCTGAGAAAATAGTGTATTCACTGATTAATGGATGAAATATCCTATATATGTCTGTTAAGCCTAAATTATTGATTGTATTATTGAGTTCTATAGTTTCTTGATTAGCTTTTGTTTGGAAGATCTATCCAGTGGTGAAAGAGGTGTGTTAAAGTTATCCAGATTTATTGTGCTGTGGTCTATTTGACTCGTGAACTTGCGAACAGTTTGTTTGATGAACATAGATGCTCCATTATTTGGGGCATATATATTTATAACTCTTATGTCTTGTTGATGTATGGTTCCCTTAAGCAGTTTGAAATGTTCTTCTTTATCTCTTTTGATTAACTTTGGCTTGAAGTCTACTTTTACTGTTATGAGAATGGAAACCCCTGCTTGTTTCCACAGTCCATATGAGTTTTTTATTTATTTTTTCCAGCATTTCACCTTCAGTCTTTGAATGTCTTTACCTATGAGGTGAGTCTCTTGAATGCAGCATATTGTGTAGTCTTTTTTAAAATCCAATCTGGCAGACCATGTTTTTTGATCGGTGAGTTTAGGTCATTAACATTCAGGGTTATTATTAAGACATGATTTGTATTCCCAGTCATATTTGTTTGTTTTTGTGTTTAACTTGACTTGGTTTCTCTTTTTTTAGTATTTCCTTTATTGTAATACCTCCCTTTGCTGATTTTCATTGCTATTTTTCATTTCCTCCTCATGGAATATTTTGCCAAAAATGTTCTATAGTGTAGGCTTCACACTAGTAAATTCTTTCAACTTTTGTTTATCATGGAATATTTTTATTTTGTCATCTAATCTAAAGCTTACTTTTGTTGGATATAAGATTTGTGGTTGGCAACAATTTTCTTTCAGAGCTTGGGGTATGTTTTTTCCAGGTTCTTCTAGATTTTAGGGTCTGAGCTGAAAAATCTGCAGATATCCTAATTGTTTTCCCCCATACATAATCTTATTCTGTTCTCTTGTGGCTTTTAAAATTCTCTCCTTATTCTCTTTGCTAGACATTTTCATTATACTGTACCTTGGTGTGGATATGTAATGATTTTGTACATTTGATGTCCTGTAAGCCTCTCACATTTAATTTTTCAATTCATTCTTCATGTTTGAAAAATTTTCTGATATTATTTCATTGAATAGATTGTTCACTCCTTTTATTTGGAACTCTATTCCTTCCTCTATAACATAATTCTTAAATTTGGTCTTTTAATGTTATCCCATAATTCTTGAATGTTCTGCTCATTGTTTCTTACATCTTCACTGTGAGGTCAACGTTCTTTTCAAGATTATATATTTTTTCTTCATTGTCTGAGTTCCTGTCTTCCAAGTGATCTAATCTGTTGGTGATGCTTTCTATTGAGCTTTTAATTTAGTTTATTGTTTCTTTCATTTCAAGGATTTCTGTTTGGTTTTTCTTTAGAAACTCTATCTCCATATTGAAGTAATCTTTTGCTTCCTATATTTGTTTATGTAGTTCTTTATTGAAATTATATTTGCTGCTTATATTTATTTTCTTATATCATCCTTTAATTCACACAACATTTTAGTTATGTACATCCTGAACTCCTTCTCGGTCATTTCTTCTGTCATCCTGGCCATGAAATCTAATAATATAATATCTTGGTTGGTTTGGGGCACTTTCTTCCCTTGATTTTCATGTTGTTTGTGTCTTCCTTTCTAGCACTTCAGATCTGAGGAGTTACCTTTTTTACCCTATAGGCTTATAGTGTCCCTGCAGGTTTCCAATATCTCTCCTTTAATAGGAGAACAATGTGGACAGATTCCAATACAGGCACTATACAACCTTAAACCAAATATCTATTTTTTAAGATGTTTAAGGTTTTGTCACAATATACAGAAATAGTAAGTTCAGTTATTATCTATACTATAAACAGTACGTTTGCAAAAAGCTCTACAGTTTCTAATGGTGGAAAAAGAACTGGTGATGAGGTATAGGATGAGATGTTGAGGGCATAGGAGGTGAGGACGTAGAGTTATTAGATCTTAGAAAGCATGAAAGAGGAATCTAAAGAAGTTGGTTAGTAGGAGGAGAAGAGAGAGAAAGTGATTTGGGGGAGAAAGCAGAGTAGGAAAAAAACCACAAACTTAAATATTAAGAAAAGTAAAAATAGGAGATAAAAGAATATATATAATACCACTGTAATATACTATTCAGACATCCCGGTCCTCAGTAGCCTAATTCATGAAAAGTACTTGATTTTAAAAACTTTTTGGATGTGAGGGTGAGAAGAGAGAGAGCAAGATAAAAATAAATCTCAAATGAAAATACAAGAATTTTTTTGTTTGAGATCAGCATCTTTCAAGTTTCCCTTCTCATCTAATAGGTGGGATTTTCTGTTGTTTGCTTCTATCTCCACCCTCAGGTTAGTGAAGGTTATTAGGGTAAGAGGCTTGGTCCTGGGAACATGGCTCCTAGAGGTGAGATATTGTACTTGATGGTCCCTGTTGGGAAACTGCACCCCAAGGATCTCCTTTGGGGCCCACTCATGTGATGTGAGCACCTGGTCTATCTCCTTATATTGCCTGCAGACCTCACAATTCCTGGTCTCTGATTTAGTCTCTAAACTGTATCTCACTCACTCACATGGTTTTTTGAGTTATGGGCCGGCCGTGAACCAGGCAAGGACTGGCCATATACCACAGGCATTGTACTGGGTTAGTGGCTGCAGGGAGAGAGGCATGTTGGGGACTTTCAGTATCTCCCCAGCAGGTGTTCCAAGCTGGGAGTTGCCCCAACTAAAAATGGCAATAAAGGTGTTCCAAGATGGAGGTGGCTGCTTTCAGCAATGGGGTGCCACGTAAGGTGGCATTTAACAGCGTGTTCCAAGATGTAGCTCTGTGGTGTGCAGCATTATGGTTGGCGGCTGTCATAGGACCCAGTTTAGTGTCCCCAGTTTCAGGTTCCTGTGTGTAGGAGACTGTGGCAGTGGTTGCAGTGCCCCAAGATGGAGGTGACTGGAGGAGCCCCACATTGGTACCATGGAAGTTCACAAGGGAGTAGTGGCCAGAGTTCCTGCACATGGGCTGCAGCCAGGTGTCCTGCATGGGAGAGGCAGCCCAGATTCCTGTGCAGTAGGATGGCCAGGAGTCCTGCACAGGTGCTAATGTCTGTAGTCCTACTTGGGGACTGACGCTGAGCCTGGAGGCCTCTGTGGCACAGGGACCATGAGTCCTGTGCGGGAGCAGCTGTTGGGGTCCTCTAATCACTTGCAGAGAAACAGTATTCCCACTACTTGAATCCCAGGTCCTGGAGCGACAGAGAATACAGACACCCTCTAGCCTGCCACCTTGGATGCCTCTATCTCACTATTTTTTAGTGGTCATGTTGATATCAGTCGTACGGATTAGGAACAAGTCCTTATTCCTCAGTGTTGAAGATGAAACACCCAAGAAACACGGAGGCAAGTGTACAAAGCATTTTTATGTAAGAAAGTGATAGAGACAGACTTCTCTGAAGAGAAGAGGGCTTTGGAGCCAAAAAGCCCATGGGAGAGTGTGGGATGCCACACGTGAAGTTACTTGAGTGGTCTCCTACTAGGTACTAAGCCATAGGGGACTTTGGTCTCCGCTTGGGAACTACTCGGCATTCCTGTGTGTACACTGCCCAAGGCATGAGATCTGTGCCCTTGCTCTACTAGTGGGACAACTCTTGTAGCCCCAGAGTTGGGCAAAACCTGTTGGAAACTGGACATCCCACCTCCTACCTTATTTGGCAAAAGAACATTCTATGGAAAAACCTTTGATGCTTCTCCCATATTAATAAAATATATGCAGGCTCTCGCCCTGTCTTTCCAGTGTGGAAGCTTGACCTCTAAGGTCGAAGAGCCATTCCATCCCTGCTTTCTAAAATTACTTCCTGTGTCCTAAGTTTTCTTTGCTGTTTTCTCTTTCTCAGTTTCATTTCGCAGCCAGGATGTTTTACGCAGAGGAAACCCAAATTCCACCACCTGCACAGATCATAGTTGAGAGTATGTGGTATGTTTAGCTCTTTTATAAACTCCAGAACCCCTCTTTTAAATTATTGTCTTCTCTTTCCTCCTCACGAACTGCCTGAGAAATGGGATGTGGAGGTTAATTGTTAGCAACCCAGAGTGTCCCGGAACACAATCTCAGAGATTAATAACCCATTGATTTCTCTTTGATCAGAACCAGTCATCATCCTTTCTCCACCCCATTATTCTTTACCTACACTGACTGCCTGACTTTGCCCCTGCCTTAGTTTAGTTAGGAATGTGACATGTCCTATGCTTTTAGGCCAGGCATGGCTGCAGGCTTGCCTTTTCTCCAAATAAAACAAGTGTGGGTCAGCACAGTTAGGCCCATTTTATAGAATTATTCTCTTAACCCCATGTCACCATCATTCTCATCTGTCTATCACCTTTTAATGTTATGAGCTACTTTCCTCCTTCACACCCTCTACTGTGATGTTCTTTCTGCCTCATCTTGGGCCCAGAGCAATAGAGTCAGCCATCTGTGAACTGTGACCTTCGAAACTGTGAGCTCCAAAAATATTTTTCTTCTCTATGCTGTACTTCTTAGATCTTTTGGTCACAGCAATAAAAATGCTGACTGAAAAAGAAATTGGTGCTGAGAAGTGGGGTCATTGCTGTTACCAAACTGACCATGTGGTTCAAAGCCTTTGGAACTGGTTTGTAGGTGGAGGAATATGAAAAATTTAGAGATGCAAGCTGGAAAAGATTTAGAAAGTTATAAATGGAGCTTAATGGGTAATGAGCTCAGAAGATCAGAATTCCAATAGAACTGTGAACAGTAAAAACTAACCTCGTGAGGTTTCAGAGGACTCTGTTGGAGACTTGAGGACATTCATGTTATGTTCTTTATAAGAAGTTGTCTATATTTTGCATATGTCTGAGACTCTCTGGGAGGCTGAATTTAAAGATGACAGACTAATTAATATAGTGGAGAAAATTCCAAGATAGCATAGTCTCCAGGGGGTGGCATGGACATTGCTGGCAGCTTTTAGTCAAGTTTACTGTGATAACAAGGACCGAAGAGCAAAACAGAAAGATCTGATAATTTTTTGGTTTGACCAGAAAAGTGCCAATAAAACTGGGGCTAAGGAAGATGGGTTTGCATTATGGCCATTAAAGAAATGCTAAGTCCCTTAACCAGAGACAATAGGAAAGATGTCTTGGGGTCATCTCAGGAATTGGCAGGACCAGTCCTATCTCAGGCTCAAGGGTATGAAGCTAAAATTCCTTTGAGAAGAGACTGGTGGTCCAACATACTTGCATGGGATGGCCCAGGAAGTAGCTTCACCATGCATAGCTGCCTAGGCACAAAGAGACTGCTCCAGCCAGGGTCCCAGGAGATTTGGCTACTGTTTGAGATGGTGGCAGACCTTAATTTCAACAGCATAGTGCTTGTTCTGCGGGATTGCAAGATATTGGACTTAAGGAGTCATGGAGGCTTCCACCAAGATTTCAATGAAAGGCCTAGAAAGCCAGACTACATGTAGCAGGATCTGCATGCTTGTGAGCTGCCTGAGAGGGTGATGCATGGAGATATAGGAGCAAAAATTTCATTGTAGGCCTCCTAGATTAAAAACACCAGTACTATGGGATGTCTGCTGAAGAAAGTTGCAAGGATGAGCAGAGAGAATCTAAGAGAGAAGTCATGGTGGCTGCATGCACCTGTAAAGTCATAGGAGTGTAGCTATACAAGCCCTTTGGAGAGAACATCATGATACTTTATGCCCCACATGATGGGTATAGGGCTATAGGACTTGTTTGCCTCATTGGATTTGGGTTTTATTTTTGCTTTAATTCCTTCTTTCTATGCCTCTGTGCCCCTGTTTCTCCCTTTAGAATGGAAATGTTATTCTGTGCCTGTGCCTTCAGATTTTGGATATATATAACTGACATTTTAAATTTTTTTAAAAATTTTAAAAATTCTGTATTAAAAATTTAAGCCAGAGTCTCACTAAGTTGCCTAGTGTCTTGCTAAGTTCCTGAGGGCCTCACTAAATTGTTGAGGTTAGCCTCAAACTTGCCATCCTTCTGCTCCAGCCTCCAGAGTTGCTGGGATTAGAGGCTTGCAGTGCCATGCCCAGCTGTAACTTGCTTTTGATTTTTATTAAGGCTCATACTGAGAATTTTCTTAAGTCTCAGAAGAAACTTTGAACTTAGATTTTTAGACTATGTAGAAATAAAAATGTTAAGACTATGCGAACTCTTGAAAAGGAACTAAATATATTTTTCATTGTGAGATGGGTGTGAGCTTTTGGGGGACCAGGGCAGAATTTTATGGTTTAGATATGAGGTGTCCCCCAAAAGCTTATGTAGGAGATAATACAAGAAAGTTTAGTGAGAAATGATTGGGTTATAAGAGTTTTAACCTAAGTAGTATATTAATCTCTTGATAGGGATTAGCGAGATGGTAACCATAGATAGGTAGGGTGTGGCTGGAGGAGGTGGGTCATTGGGGGCAGGCCTTTTGGGGTATATATTCTGTTCCTGATGAGTAAGGTCACACTCTAAGCTTCATAATAGTCATATCCTAAGCTGCTTTAATCCTTCACACACTTCTACCATGATATTCTGCCTTCCCTCACCCCCAGAGTAATGGAGTTGGCCATCTATAGGCTTAGACTCTGAAATTGTGAACTCCAAATAAACCTTTTCTCTTCTGTGTGGTTCTTGTTAGGTCTTTTGGTCACACAAAAAAAAAAAAATTTAAAAGCTTACTAAAACCATGTTCCCACTAGAACTATACACTTTTAGATTGCCCTTGGCCTTTGTGTCAGCACAGCAAGGAAACCTACAGAGTCCACCATGTCTGATTCATGTATAATGCCTCTCATGGATTGGGAAATCTTAGTTCTAGGGATGCGAGCCAGATTCTGAGGCTCAAACTCAGAGCCTGAAAATTTATTATATAATCTTTTTTCCTTTTCTTCCTCTTATTTGTTCACAGATATCAGATCTGCGTTGTTATTCCTCCTTTACTTTCCCTGGTGTTTCTGTAAATAAATCTGTTGAACTTTTCATTCTTCCATGTTGTCTACTGAACTAAAATTTCTAAATTTGAACAGTAAGAGACATCAGGCAAATTGTCCTCTTAAACAGAGGACAATTTAGCATATATGGCCAACACATCTTAGATGGTATTCAGCATAATATTTGCATGGCCCTACATTCCTTCAAAGTTGATGAGAGTTGTGGTTTGACTATGGGTTCCTGAGAATTGTCTTCTTCATCTTCTTCCAACCAGGCTCATACCTCCTCCTGAAGAAGTACAGAAGTTCATTTCTCAGCATGGGATTTCAAGAGCTCTTTAGCATCTATCTTTTCACCAAGCTCTTCAAAGTTAACATCCCTATTCAAGAATAATTTTCATTCCATCCTCAACCACCTTTACAAAGCCTTTTTAAATCAACCATAAATTGTGGCATTAGTTTTTTATTATATGGTGCTGATAATAAGTAAATAAATAAATAAAACATTTTTATCATGTCTGCTCAGTAAGTTGTAAAACCTTTTATATGTCAAAATAATATTTTAAAAAATCTTTCAGTTAGACTTCTTGTTTGATTTCTGCACCCTAGACCAGGTTTTGAATAAGCAATAAATAATGTCTTAGCAACTATGGTCACCTTATGAACTATAAACTCATGGTCCATGGGTTGCAAGAGCAGTGTCATATGTGGAGGGAAGAAAATCACCTGGGTTTTAGGGCTATATTCTATATCAAAGGTTGAGTCTTAAAGGATAAATACTTTTGAGGGATTTATTTGCAAGAATTTTCCCTCATACATAACTTTATATTAATAAAGAAATATGATCGTACATAATCCTCAAAAATCTTTTTTTTGTCAAGCAAGATTTGAGAACCTCTAGACAACTGGCAATTTCCTCTAGCTATTATTTTGAGTAAACATTGTTTTTAACCAGTATCTATTTTAACAGTATTTTTAGCACAAATTCTAGGATCAATGAAGTCAGCCTATTAGAAGTGTTTGCTGTGACCAGAAATTTTTCTTCAGAAGGGTAAACCAATAGGACAACATCTGCTTTCCAAAGTTCTCTGTCTCATTGACAATGGCATTTTGTTTAGAAGCATATCTTCTTTTTGATTATTTCAAAAAAATAGAACAGGTTCTATTTGTGGTATTTCATGCCTATAATCCCAGAAGCTTGGGAGACTGAAGTAGGGGGATTGCAAGTTCAAAGCCAACCTCAGCAAATTAGTGAGGTTCTAAGCAATTGAGAAAGAACCTGCATCAAAATTTTAAAAAAGGAGGGTGGGGTGGCTGGGGATGTGGCTCAGGAATTAAATGCACGTGGGTTCAATCCCTGGTACCAAAAATGTTAAAAAAAAAATAAAGAAATAAAAATATGACAGGCAAATAACAATTTTCTTGTTGAACTAATGTTGCTTCTATTGTTACTTTGATAACATGAGTACAGCTTAAAATTTGATTCTGGGACTGGGATGTGGCTCAAGTGGTAGCACACTTGCTTGGCATGCGTGCAGCCTGGGTTCGATCCTCAGCACCACACACAAATAAAGATGTTGTGTCTGCCAAAAACTAAAAAAAAAATAAATATTAAAATTCTCTCTCTCTCTCTCTCTCTCTCTCTCTCTAAAAAAAAAAAAAACAACAAGCAAACAAACAAACAAAAAAACTTGATTCTGTTGATTTTCTAAGGCTTACTTTGAAAGACTACTCCATTGGCAGCTTCTTTCCATTTGCCGTCACCTGTACCTTGAACTTCAAATGTTATTTTCTTCAAAGTCAACATGTAGAGAATCTGAGTCTCTGACCACTCTGACTCTCAAGCCATTTTTCCAAGTATTTGCATATTTTTTCCAACACATTGTATTTTTGTCTTCATAATACCCGAGAAGGCCATTTCACTGTTTATCATTATAGTACCTACCTTGACGATGCATTTTTCATAGTGCTTTCAGCACATATAATTCCTTCAATGTGTTCTTTGCTTAAACATTTTAGTTTATTTAATTGAAATTAGTTTTTATTTGATTTGTTTTCATTTCACTTTTATAACATTTTGAACTATATTTTGACTTATAGAATAGTAGGCAAAAGCAAGAGCCAGATAAATGCAAAAAGGCCAAGAATGTCCAATACTGTGTCCAATCTTGTGATACTTTTCTTATTCTCATCAACAAGAGCAACACTTAAAGACATTTCAAATTATTTCGTGTAATACTGAAATTCTTCCAATTGTATTGGGGATATAACTCAAGTTGCTTTTTCTGTTGTTGTTCCATACATAGTTTTACTTTATTTTACTGCAAACAAATTGCATTGAATTTTGGTGAGATAAAGATGTATGCTCTATAAAGTATAGGCACACTTTGGTAGGACAAATCATATTAATTCTTTCAATTTTTCCTATGATATCTTTTGTTCAAAACTCTGTTAGACTGTGTAATATATTGGGTCTCTCTATTATGGATTTTGCCATGTGGTATAATTAGGTTACCATATTTGTCTTTTCAGATTACTAGCTACTTGAAGACAGAGAGTCTTATCTTTCATTTTATCCTTAGTTATTTTCATGCCAAACCATGAAAGACATCTTCATCTCTAACACTTATTATATTAAATATAGAGTGCACATTAAAATTTTGATGGTATAAGGAAAGGCAAAACATGTCATGGATTTTTTTTTTCAATCGGCATGACTCAATCTATTCTAATAAACTTTGATATTGGGAAAATTTTATAGACAGAGAAGGAGCATTCAAAGGCAATTCACAGTAACAGTGAATTCAAATGAATTCATTCTACTTTTCTTATGTAGACTTTCAAAGGTCAACCCTCGCTATAGTTTCATCCTTATTTCTTCTCTAAATGTGTTACTTGTATAGTAGGGAGAACAGATGTTAGTAACTTACAAGTAGCCTAACTCAAGAACCACTATTTCCATCGTTTACTGTGCACATGACATGAAACTGTGCAAAGAAGTCCTGTGTGGTTTAGAATAATGTCTCATGCTAATATAAATTTAATTACTGACGTGGCAAAAAGGGACACCAATACCAAAGAAGCATAAGAAATATTCAATATATATTTTTATATAAGATTGACTTCCATTCAGTTGGTATATAATCTTTGAAAGAATTTTTAGTGATAACATCAGAGATTGTAAGTATAAACGTATTTTTTCTTAATTTTATAATCATTTCCTAAGATCTTAGGAACCAATGATTATTTCAAACAAATTAATAGTAAATCTGATTTTAAAATATTGGCTTCCAATTTTCACAAAGCCATTTATAAATTATAAGAGTGTTTTTTTGTGTTTGTTTGTTTATTTTGTTTTTGGGTTTTTTTGTTTTTGTTTTAGTACTTTAATGTTCTAAAAACACTAAATGAATGCTAGGAATATATCTCAGTGGTAGAGTGCTTACCTAGCATGTGCATGGGGTTGATCCCCAGGACCACCAAAAAAAGAAAAAAAGAAAGAAAAAAAAGCTAAATTGTATGTGTTTCTAATGAAAAGAAAAAGGGAGAATTTCCCTTTCTCTCCATGATAACTTACTCTTCATACATTAGTCATCTAAAAAGATTCAGCTTCTTTTTAGTTGCAGTGCATTTGATATGATTTCCAAAAATTAGAAAACAACCTCAAAACCTAGAAATGGTATTAAAAAAATCAGTGTGTACACTATTGAGACAGGTTAAGAATCATTTAAGTATCTGAATACTATAGGTAAGTTTAAAATTAAGAAATATACACAATCTACTCCATGCACACTGTACCTTTTTATTTAGGAGAAATTTTTATAGAAACCACATGTCGTCATGGTCTCTAAGTGGGTAGAGTTTCAGTGCCAAAAGATTTGTTTTATCTATGGAAATGTGGCCTTTTTTATCCAGAAATTCTGGTAGTTGTTTGCTTTAATCAAGTAACACTGAATTCCAATGAGGACAGTGGCTGTTAAAAACACTTCTTTCTGAGGTGGGCATTCAGAGGTAATATGCACAGCTGTGTTTTCTGAGTGAGTTAACAGGGACTGGAGTTAGGAAATTCTCAATCAGCAAGCAAGCTGCTGATTACAACGGCTGCTAGTTACAAAGTACTGATAGAAGACTATAGGAATCTGTATTTTTTTTATTTTACAAATTTACATTTGCATAACATGTGGTATTGAAGATGATATGAGAATAAAATAATTATGTAAAATTTAAAAAATAAAAATGTATTTTCTGTATGCACATGTTCCATTAAAATTTTAGGGGTGCAGAAATGCAAGTCACTGGAGATATATTAAAAGTTAGTTTATATTTCATTAATATTGATATTTATTATACAGTTGCCCATGTACTCACTCTATAGTTGCTACATAGTTGCTTCCTCCATGTGCATACCTTCTATTAGCCCACAACCATTGATTATCAGCAGGTCCTATTTAGCTAAGGAAAGTGAAAAGCATAACTTGATTGAAGTTGACAGTGATCCTTCATGCACTTGCTGGGGATGGAATGCTGCAGAGTTTCAAACAAAAAGGAAGTCCTCTGACTGGTCAGATGTTCCAAAAAGAGTTATCATTGTCCATTTCTCCTAGATGGATAGCCTTAACAAAAGACCTGTATCACTTTCAAACTAACGATTACTAGATCACAAATGACTTGGACAGTGAGATTGTTCAAATGGAAAATTGAGAACTAGGTAAGGAAATAGACCTCTCATAAAAACCCAAAGACTAGAAATATTTTTGACTGATTACCAGAAGTTCCTGCCCATGTCCCACGCAGGTGATGAAAATGGAGTTCCTCTTGGTGGAATGAGCTGGCTTCAGAATAAAAGCTTAAAAAGTTTAGAGGTGAAAAAAAACACAGGACACAGAAAGTATTTTAAAAGCTGGGGTGGGACAGGCTCCTGATCTTAGGAATCAAGCTTCCACACTGAAAAGAGCAAAATGGAACCCACGCTTGCTTTATTTATATCAGGGAACATCAAAGGTTTTCCGTGGAATGTTCTTTGCCAACTAAGGTGGAAGATGGGCTGTCCAGTTCCCAAAGGGCCCAACTCTGGAGCTACAAGTGGGGTCTTCCTAGTAGAGTGGAGATAGAGGTCATGTGCCTTGGGCAATCTATTGTGCTCCAGGGAGCTGGGATAGGTCCCAAGAGAAACCTAAATCTCCATGGCTCCATATGGAGTGAAGTCCCTCAAATAATTCAGGGGTGGCTCCCCACAACCAGATGCATACCATTTACATTATCGTATTAATATATTTGACCATCACAAATAAAGCAAAAGAGGTAATTAGGAGAACTTTACCACAAAATGTTTAAACTATCCATTAGGTAGTGTGGAGGCCATCAAATTTTGGTTTTGTAGTAGAATGATTAACTTTGCATTTTACTAAAATCACTATAGTAACATTATTTTGATGACTGAGAGAGTCATTGAAAATTAATTTCCTTGATGAACTTATTTCGCACAGATTTGTAAATAATTACACCATAACTTGTTTAGGTTTTGTCATGAAAGGGAATTTTTGGTAGTTTTTACCTGTATAATTAGAAAGAGAAATGGTTTTTAATTTGAAGTCTTAAAGGCTTAACTCTTCCTAGTCTAACAGGAAACCACAATTCATGGTTAATTTATAACAAATATGCTTTATGTTTATAGACTGTTTTTCAATATGTAGAAGTATAAGTATGGTATATTTAATGTGATATATACATATATATATATATATATTTCTACATTTCTTACTTATTCCCACTGAAATGAATAAGTACACTTTGAATTTATTTTGTGATCTTATAAACATTATATATAAATAATACATTGTTAATCACTACTAAAGAAAAGATAAAAGACTAAATAATTTGCATATAAATAAGTAAAAATCCTTAAGGAAAATGCTTTTCTATATCTATATAATTAGAAAACTATCATAATAGCTTACAGAAGGGTTATAGTTACCTAAATTACATATAAAATAACTACAAGTAGAAATTTTGTTGAAAATATGATGTTCCTTTGAGTCTCCATAATCACTTTTATTACATGTATTTTGAAATGCATAATTCAGAATATTTAGATAGCAAAAGAAGTACTTGTGTTTTTTTGTAGTCCAGACATCTGAAAGAAATCTTTTAACTTCTTTTTCTACCCATTTGATCAACCCTACTCCCATAATCTGGCTGCAGAATTTGCCACTACATTAAAATTCTTGTATTTTTTAAAAAAGATAGGTGAACACATTTTTTCTTAGTATGAAAAGGATTAACAAATGTTATGAGTGATTTTTTAAAAAATGGTCTAATATCAATAGTAAAATTATTTGTCATCTGAGTTAGAAAATTATTGTGAAAATTTATAAACCAATATTTTATATTTAAAAATTTACATTTATGCTGGGTATGGTAGAGCACAATTTGAATCCCAGCAGCTCTGGAGGCTAAAGCAGGAGGATTTCATGTCCAAAGCCAGCCTCAGCCATTTAGTGAGGCCCTAAACAACTCAGTGAGACCCTGTCTCTAAATAAAATACAAAAAAAAGGGGGGGGGCCTAGGGATGTGGCTCAGTGGTTGAGTGCCCCAGGGTTCCATCCCTGTTACCAAAAAACAAACAAACAAAAACCCTATATGTATGCAATGATGTTGCATATGGGGACCCTCTGCATAAATTCAGACTATAAAATCTTTCTCCCTTGTGAATATTTTCTCCATAGTGTTCTGACACTTGAGCATAAGAAATAAATCTTTCAACATCTCCTTATTGATGTCTATGACAAAAGTTAAAAGTAATATTTTTGTTGGATTTCCCTGGTTATCTTATGTTGTATGTTAAAGGTGATAGGGAGTCACTTTTGTGATTATCTTATTATCAAATTCTCTGTGAAAAGACTAGCACTGAAGATTCTACTGTTGACCTTGAAGAAGTAAGCTACCTTCTTGTGAGATAGTCACTTGGCTGGGACCTGAAAATGTGCTTTAGATGCTGACAGTAAACCCTAGTCAATAGCTATCAAGAGAATAGAGACCTCTATGTGACAACTAAAAGGAACTTAATTCTGCCAACAACCTATATAAATCTGGAAGAGGGCCTCAAGCTCAGAGGAGATCAAAGCTCTGGTTGGCACCTTAATTTTACCCTAGTGAGACCCTGAGCAGAGAAACCAGTTGCAACTACCCTGGATTTCTGACACTACAAAACTGTGAAATAATAAATAGTTGTTATAGTGCTGTTAGGTCTGTGGCAATTTGTTCTGGAGAAATAGAAAATTAATAAACACATGGGGCAAAATCATAAATTATGGATTAATTTGTAGCAATAGCAGCATTCTTATAAGTTAAATATCTGCATGTTCAAATGAAGACCACTCATAATACACCCAAAATATCTTTTTCACTGTCCTATTATCAGCTAAAAATTTCCATCTGAAAGACTGAGGAATACATCTGGATTTTGTTGTTGCTTTTCTTTTTTCCAGTATGACAGTATTCCTAACATGCTGACTTGCTCATTAGAAATTATAAAAAAAAAAAAATCAGTGTGAATTCATTTAGTAAATGGCCTATTAAGACACTGGTTTTCTGAGATGACATAGTCCTTACAATCTAAGGATGATTCACAAACCTGTGTCATCAGTATCATATGAGAGATTAGAGAAACACATCTTAAGCTCCAGAAAGACTCTCTGAGTCAGAACCATTATTTTAATAAGATCTCCTGGTTATTGGTACACACATGGTATTTTGAGAAGCATTAGATACAAAGATATCAATCATGGAACAATAACTGAATGCTGACCCCATAATTTCAGGCCCTGGAGCCATTTGTCCTATATGCATAGATGAAAGATAATCAATGGGGACGTGCTTTTTCTCTTAAGCAGTTCTTCTTAGAATTCACCTGATATAAAAGCATTGCTTTATAATGATTTTATATTTAGTGAGTTTGAAAAGTCAGGGAGGAATTCTTGTAACATACAGTGAAAGCAAGAAACATAAAACAACCACCACCACATTTGAACACAACACCCTAAAGATATATAGCAAATAAGGGAATATTTAAGAATATCCACTAAAATTTGGTACTGTGAATACTAACACCTGAACTGCAAGTCTGTGTTACTTAGATTTTTTTTTTGCAGTTGTTTTGTTTATGTTTATTTTTTGTTTGTTTATTTTGGTACATGGGAGGTGCTTTACCACTAAGCTCTTTTTATTTTTTATAAGTTCCTTGGGGCCTTGCTAAGTTGTTGAGGCTGGCCTCAAACTTGTCATCCTTCTGCCTCAGCCTCCCAAGTCTCAGGATTATGCATATGCATCACCATGTCCTACTGAGTCTGTTATTTGAATTAATATTGGCACCATCGCATTTCTTTCCAGCTTAGTGAAATGGAAACTCCACTTCAGTATATACAGCCAATAATATGGAACTCTTTTCAACCCTCAGATCCCAGGTGGAGGAGTATTTTCCCAGGAGGACAGGATATCAACATTTTTCATTCTGTCCTACTTACATAATGCTTAAGCTAAGTTCTCAAGAGTACAGTGCAAGGATAGTTTCCCTTCATCTGTCTGGTCCCTTCTAGTGGATCAGCAGCTCCATCCTTGGTGCACTCACTGCTGAATATACTGGGTTCTTGACTGCCATTGCCCCAGGTTTTCTCACAGGGGTCTCACGCTGAGAAAGACAAACTAAGGAGAGACCTATAGCCACTGCCTTACTGTCTACCAGTTTCTCAGTTCCTAAACTGGGGAAGCCACTCTAAAAACACCAGAGTCATGGTTCAGAGATTATGACTGGGAGAGAAGCAGATATAAGAAGATACTCTCAAACCTCACCAACTATTTCTAATGGACATCTATGGAACAATTTACCCAATAACAGCAGAATATAGTTCTTCTCAAGAACATATGGAATATTTGCCAGAATAGAACATATGCTCAGACATAAAAACACACTTCAGTTTATTTAAAATGATAAAAATAATTTAGAAGGTATGTTGTTTAAGCACATCAAAATGAAATTAGAAATACATAACAAAAAACAATTGGGAGACATGCAAATATGTAAAAATTAAACAACATAAGGCCAAACAATAGCTGAAGGAAGATATCACAAAGAAAATTGTAAAATATGTTGAGATGGAAGATAATGAAAACAGTATACCAAAATTGGTTGGATTCAGCTAGAGCAGTGCATACAGAGGAATATATTAGCTGTAAATTCTGATTTTGAAAAAGATTTAAATTTTTAACTCATGGTATTTGATAAAGGGTAATTAAATATAAAGCTAACACAATGAAAAAAGGCATAAGATTAGAATGGAAAAAATGAAATAAAGAATGGAAAAATATTTTTTAAAATGTGAAAATAAATTTTTAAAAGACTAATAAAATTAATAAAGTTTAGCTCTGTTAAGCAAGAACAAAAGGGAAAAGACTAAATGAAACTACTCCAAGGATCAAAAGTGAAAGGGAGGACATTACTCTGAACTTGCTGAAATAAAACGAGTAAGTTATAAAAGAATATTATGAATAATTGTGTGTCCGTAAATCATACATCTTATATGAAATGGACAAGTTTTCAGAAAAATGAAGAAAATCATAGAAATACAGTTTAAAAAATCCATAGACATTGGGAATTAAAAGAAGACAAAAAGAAGGTAGCATCATAATGGAAAGCTTAAGAATACTGCCAAATTGACTTAATTATGACCTGGTGTATTTTAAAATCTCTGGATATTTACTGATTGATATGATTGACTGCTTTGCATTCTTTTAATCACCAACAGTTGATACAGTAAAATATAAGTAAAATATTGATGTATATTAAGAGTTTGACAAAGAAGAAAAATCATTCAATAATTTTGGGTGAAAAGTAGTTAATATTAGAAAAATAACATAAGATGCTTGGAAATATTTAGGAGAGGAGTATATAAATTTATTGGATTGGACAAAGGGGAACGAAGGTAAGAGAGGGAGGATGGGAATAGGAAAGACAGTAGAATGAATAGGACATAACGTTCCTATGTTCATATATGAATACATGACCAGTGTAACTCCACATTATGCACAACCACAAGAATGGGAAGATATACTCCATGTATGCACAACATGTCAAAATCCATTCTACTGTCATGTATAATTGTAAAGCACAAATAATTTTTTTTAAAAAAAAAGCAATTTAAAGGAAAAACAATCATGGAGAAACTAAATAAGTTTGGGTAAAATCAAAAGTAAAATTCTCAGCCTGAATGATTAAGGCCAGCGCCTCCTAAGAACAATTGCATTCTGCTGAGAATTTCACTTCTGCCCACACACTATCAGTGGCTGTGGCTGCCTCTGGCTACCACTGAGTTATATGTCCTCTTCTAGTTTCCAAATGTTGGACATGTACACATACTTGAAAATTTTGATTAGAAGTCTAGAAAAGTATCTTCTGGTAAAAATGTACAGAGACTTTAGAATGTGGTGAGAATGACTACAAAAAGACAACATAGGATACTTTATATGTCTAGTCAAAAGACTTTTGTATATATTTGCTGTAGCTAGGATGTGTAATATCCTCCAAAAGCCCTTGTGTTAATGGCTTAGTCCCAGCCTGTGGAGCTACTGGGAGGTGGTGGAACATTCAAGAGGTCTACTAAGCCAGCTATCTCATACCTGATGTATATGCAAAGGTAATGAAATCAGCATACAAAAGAGTTACCTGCATTCTCAATTTTATTGTGTCACTATTCACAATCACTAAGTTATGGAATCATCTACTTGCCCATCGACAGACAAATGGGTGAAGAAAATATGGTATATGTACACAGCAGAGTATTAGCCATAAAGAAGAGTGAAAGCCTGCCATTGGCAGAAAAATGAATGGAACTAAAAAGACACCATATTAAGTGAAATAAGCCAGATACAGAAATATAGGCACCATATATTTTCTATCATATGTGAAACTAAAAGAAAAGATGAACTGAAACTAGAAAACAGACTTCCAGGAAAGGGACAAGGCAGTAAAGTTGGGAGTTCAAGAAAGGGAAGAAAGGAAGGTGGACAGTATAGATGCATGTATATAAATTTCACAATGAGGCCTATTAATTCATAAAATCAATATATGATAGTAATTATAACAAAATAATATGGGACATAGTTGGAGGAATTAGGTCATTGGTGTATGCTCTTGAAGACGATATTGGGACCCTGGTATCTTTCTGATTCTCTCTTTGTTTCCTGGCTACCATGAGGTAAACAAACCCCTGTCCTCACTCCTGTTGTGATCTACTCTTCAGCCACAGGCCCATACAACAGAGCCAAGTGACCATGGCTGAGACGTCTGTAAAATGAGCCAAAATTAATTTCCTTCTTTACACTATTTATTGTATTGATTTTGTCACAGCAACTGGGAGCTAATACAACATTATATCAATAAATATTGCACAACTGTTTTGGAAGATAAATATAATACTTATTTAGCAGGTAGGCATACTGAGGCTCATTGGTCCTGAAAGACATATTCACAATCACACAGCAAATAGCAAAGCTGAAACAAACTTCAGGTCTTTACCCAAAGTTGTGCATTACATTCCCTCACAGCTGCTTTCATCCTTCTAAAGTCATTTTCTGTGTTCCAGTTTCTACAAAGAATGAAATCTGTATTTGATTTGAGATTTGCCAAATCAATCTCTACTAATGAAACAAATGTGAAATCAATAATTACAAAAGTCTCTTCTCTTTGTATCATGTTTCCTTAACATAAGCTTTCTTCTCTATACAATTGAATTTTTCTCATATCTTTTCCGTATCACTATAACAAGATGAATAAATTCATTTAAATAATCTGATCTTATTTATTAAAATATTGTCTAAATTAATTCAGGGATAACAAAGTTTGATTTATTTGCTGACAACATGCTTTCTTTGCTTTTTTTTTTTAACAATAGAATACTAAAAACCTGAAGAGGTAAAAATGGTAATATAATGCATTCTCATTTGATGAATTCAGATAAGTAAATAATTTGAATACCAGAAAAAGTTGAGAAGATTCTTTAAATTTCATTTTAATAATTAATATCTTTATGTGAATACATTTGCCAGGAGGTAAGATAGTATTCAGCATATATGGTGATTTAAATTCTAAGACATTTGTATATCTACTTCTTGAAATTTATTTAAACTAAAGGCATAAATATTATAAGTTAATGTGCATTATTTTAAAGACATCTTCATAAAACCATGCTATTATGCATAATGAGTTCATTAGTATTCTCTTTATTTCAACATTTATTTTGAAACCTTAGTGACTTATTTGCATTTCTTACCCCTTTCTTTCTTATTAACTTTCAATTGCTATAAAAGCTAGTGAAATAAAATAGCAATGCATTCCAAAAATTTTAGTAATCAGAATATTAGATGGGAAGCTAAAATATGTTTTATTCATATAAAGCAAATGTACTATAATGAATAGTATGATTTGATTTCATTAGTAATAGACATGAATTTTTAAAAGTAAATAGCATCATCTAAAGGTTGACATCTTAGGAGTAAGTAAGGAGATTTCTTCTTCTGCCACAAAAGTGTTATTTTGATTCCCTAGTTAATTTCCAGGGGTAGCTGCAGGCTAATCAATTTGTATTTGATCTGAAGAAGATCGTAGCAGATGCAAACTCCTATCTGGTGTCTACACCATTATTAGACTTCAGCACATTTTAAATAAATGATTATTAAATTACATGACAAAATATAACTCCCCTTAAAAGAGAAGTTAGTTCTAATGAAAATGAATTTTGAGTTTGAAGTCACCTCCCCATTGCTATTCTAGAAGGTTATGCACAGTTTCTAATAAAACTGCTGACACCTCTCACCATGTAATATTATATACTCAGGAGAAAGAGATACAAAGTAAAAATGTGCAACATATTTTACTTGATTGGCTATAAACCCTCTGATGCATTTCCAAGTGCTGAAAATAGGCTTTCTTGATGCATTTCAGGAATAAATCCTTTGTATCTGATTAAAATGCAGATGAGTATCATAAACTATTGTAATTTGAAAGGACTGAACTCATGATGCAATCTGCTTCCATCTGCTTTCAGGTGTAAAGCAGGAGGGAATTTTGCTGAAAGTAACACTGAATTCAATTAAGGTTAAAATTCAGGAAATTAAACATGCCAGTCTGATTCCCCAATTTTTTGTTTCTGCATTTGTGTCATTTTGCTGTATGGCTTGTGTAACTTTCGGCCATCTGCATAATCATATTGCTGTTAATTATGTCAAAATATATTTTTCATGTTTTTTTGCAGATATGAAGTCATACATATATGAAGAAAAAAACACCTAAAATTATTGGCAAGGTTTTGAAAGAGCTTTGGAATTAAATAGACTGCCATAGGCTTATTTCTTCAATAAGTTGTTTGCCTTTTCTAACATTTTTCAGCAAATATGAGAGCAGTGAAATGGAGCCATATGCAGTGAGCAGGAACCCATTAAATAGCAGACACCCAGCTGAAAGTCATTGCTCCAGGGTTGGGGTAGCACAAAGACAGGGACTTTGAAAAGGACAATGTAGGTATGAAAACTATGTCATTTCCCTAATAATTGCATGGTTCAGGGGAATTCTTATAATTTCTCTGAGTTTCAATTTCATCCTTGGTAAATAGTCACGATTAATGTGCATCTATGCATAGTACTTATGAGGGGATTGTGGCCAGAGAGCAACTAGGGAGAGTTTACACATTACTAGTGTAAAATGCATGTGGTCTGTTTTTACTCTGATTTTTATCTACACAGCTGTATTTCCTTTATTAATGGGTAAAAGAGAGAGGATGGACCATTAGTATTCTTCCAAGAAATCCCTTGACTTATTCACATGCTTCTAGAAATTCTATATGATACTGTTTACATGTTGTACTTTATTTTTGTTTTTGTTTTGTTTTGTGGGTAGTAGATATAACAGTGGTCATACTTCATAGTAGTTACAGTGGTAGTAATAAAATATTGCAATTAATTTTGTTTTAATATGAGTTTTAAAATGCAAAAAAACATCCTGAATCATTGGGTAACTGATGTACTTAGAATCATATTACTTCCAAGTAGTATTATTTTATAACAAGCAGCCTGTTTGAAAAAGTACAGCAGTCTTCATGAGGCTTTAGTCACAACTGAAGCCTGAATGATATCACAATATGCTGTAAACTGAGCACAGCTTTCAGAAGCCAAAAAGGCTAGGTCTATTGTGTTATCACAAGGTCCACTGAAGTCCATCTAAGTTAGTCCCATAGGAAAGAAACTGTAACCATTAATACCATTTTCACACAGTAAAGGACATTCCACACTGAAAAAAATATCATTTGTCATATTTAATTATTCTGTTTGGGTTTTATTATTGTTCTTAAAATTTTAAATTCCACCCATTACGATTTTACCTTTCACATAATGTAGGTGCCATAGTAAACAAAATTAGAATACCTAGTTTTTTGCATTCTACATATTTAAGTAGGCTTTAAAATTTAACTTACCTTTGGAAACTTGCAATAATTTTGGTTTAGAATAAATTTTCCAGTTCTACAAATAAAGGGAAACAATATTAGTTAAGTTTATTAATGATGAGTTAATTTTGAAGAAAGACAGCTATCTATTTGAAAGGAAAAGTCTCATTTTATAATGCCTTCGAAGCTGTAAAACTATAGTAATGTTAAAACAAAACATAAGAGAATATATATATAATATATTGTATAATATATATTTAGTGTGTCAAAAAATAAATTTTTTATTTGTTAAGAAAACTATAAGCAAAGATAAATGACAGATGACATGCTGAAATAATATGAAGTAAAATGAATATTTGGTTCAGCTGTTCTTAATTATCTTTTGTACAACAAAATTTATCACACATTGACAGATCTATATGATTCAACTTGATAGTTGATATATTTTACATAAATAGTTAATATTTCCACTTTAAACCCAAATTTGTGTATGTTAACAAAATGAAGAAAAATGAGCAAATATAATCAGGAAATCCTGATTATAATTACAAAAGATAATTAAAACAGCTGAACCAAATATTCTCTTCTTTGGAGAAGAGAACCTGCAAATGATCATCCATGAAAATAGGTTCCACTTCCCTAGTCATCAAGGACCTGATAACTGAAACAGTGAGTTTTTTTTTTTTTTTTTTTTTTTTTTAATATCAGGTTAACAGAAATCTAAGAAATCTAAGACTGATCATATTCAGTGCCACAAGGATGTAACACAACAGTGATCCCCATCCAATGAAATTGGACTTTATTCTAAATTTGGTGCAATTCTAAACATTAAAGCACACATATTCATTGACCCAGCAATTACCTTCTGGGCCTTAATCAAATAGAAATTGAAGTGTCATCATACAGAAATACTGTGCTCAAAGGATTTTCATTATACTTTATTTGAAATTTTAAAAAAATGATAAAAAACAATCTGAATACCTATCAATAAGTGAATATTAAGTAATTTGTGATGAATTAGTAATCTGGGAACTAAATTCAAGAAAAATACATTGGAAAGTAAGAAAATCAAGATATAAAATAATTCTTTCATCTAATATTATTTTTCTTAAAAAAAGACTTATAATTGCCCCCACAGGGCAAAAATGATTGCTGAGTCCAAAATTATATAATCAAATGTTTGATATTATGGTCAAATTTTTTAAAAATATTGTGTCATAATTATTTAGAATTAATTTATATCATTTGAGATTTCCAAATTCTCCATAAAGTCACTGACACAATATTTTGTTGTTTTTTTTTTTTTTAATTTCCAATTTAGCATTTTTACCCCTGTCTTGTTTGTGTTTCATGGCACTTGACATATACATACATTCAATACATGAATAGGTATCTAGTGGATCATTAGTGACTTTTAAACTTTTTTATAATATGTTTAACCCATGTATTTCTTCCTTATTATTTCCTGGGTATGATATGTTTGATGAGAACTTAGAATATTTGATTTCTATATTTAAGTATCTCAATATAATAAACTTAAGCCTATACTTCTATTGTTACTGAAATTAGAGATAAAAATCTAGCTGCTACTTAATTTAAATGATTTCTCAGTATTGAGGACTGCAAAGCACAAAGAATGTTTGAAAATTATTTTGTAGGAATACAATAACTAATATATTTTAAAATATTTCAGTTTTAAATAGTATAAAAATTTACTCAAAAAAATTTAATTTTAATTTTCCTTCTAAGATTTTGAACTATTCATGAAGGATAATAGATCTCAAAATATTCAAAACCTATTTGCATAGAATGACCACTGAAGTAAAGTAAAACTTCAATGTGCACATTTTATTTATGCTCTCAGAGTAGAACAAAGGAATAGTTAAACTTTTACTACCATTTAAGTACAGTATTAAACTTGAAATTGCAAAGCTTAAAAGCTGATGTTGGTATTTATTGCAGATGTGTTGACCCTGATAAAGGAGTTCAGTCATTCAGTGGCAGATATTACCACTGAAATGAAGACAGAGGGAAAATAAAAAGCTCAGACTAAAAGAAATTTTGCCTTTAAAATGGGTTGCTGTTGCCAATAGTTTTCTTTATTACTTTTGTTATTGAGAGAAAAGTCACTGAATATTTCATTTACTTTAGTTTCAGTAGATGTTTTGATACCCCGAGTGTCCCTTTATTGGAAACTCATTTCCTGGGGGGAAAAAAATACATTTTAGAGTAAATCTAGGAGATTTGAACTCCCTAGGGGTCTTTTACTTTGTTTTCTAGTTTCTTAGTGTTTTGTGTGAAATATGTAGTCCTGAAGGCATAATGCTATTTAAAACACAAACTTTCTAAACTCTTCCTACAGAGGAACTATTCTGATTTTGATTTTCTAAAATTTTGTGTGAAAGAGGTCATTGCATCTTTGAAATAGTTTGTGTAAGCCAGAGGCAATATAATGTAATTTTAATGTCCTTATTTTCCCTTGAATATTCTTTCCCAGTTTACGCCAATTTCTTATCTGTATTTATATTGCAGAAAAGTTGAATGTGTTATTGTGTGTTCTTATTTATATGGTCTTTAACTGTAAGGAAGTTCTATTTTCAAAATAGCTCCTTTTGTTAGATTTGCAAGTGGCCTGAGAAAATATGAATGCAGACTGGGTTACAGTCATTTCTTTTTCTTTTTTTTTTTTTTTGTCATTACCAGATACAGTCAGGGAAACACTCTAAGTAACTCTTTGTACCTGGGTTCTGTTTCTATATTTTTAATTTAAGCATAATTGAATCAGTTCATCAGCTGTCACCAGGATGCTTGACCAGACTGTAGACCTCAGATGGTTATTCATAACATAGTAAGTATTCAGCTGTCATAATAATATCTTTGGGAATGAAACACTACGCATAATTTTAATTCACTGGATTTTTATGTGTTCATCATACCAATAACCTAAAAATAAAATTACAATTTTGCAAGTCTTACTAGTCTATCAAATCAACTACAGTGAAATTTCTGTTCTCTACCAACTGTTGTACATTTGCACTCATGAATTTTACATATTTGTAATCATGGGGTGGTCATAATTGGACCTTATTCAATCTTAAATCAAACAAATTACCCCAAATAGCTTTGTTCTCCTAACTGTGGGGTATAAACACTATATAAAGTTCCCTTGATTCATCTTCACCTAAGGCCAAAATATCTTACTGAATTATTAATTATTAAAAAGGACTGCTCATCATTTTATATTCAGAGTTATAAATTGCACAAAAATATAGTCTTATGAAGACTGTCATTTCTATCAGCAAACGTAACATTTGTCTCAACCATGAACATTTGAAAATATTATACTGATCTTTGTATATATATGTGATAACCTTGTGATATAATCAACAATAACGCTCTCCAGGGACTTTTAAAGATAAAAGAAATTGAATATGTTTATGCTGACCTATGAAAAATCCTTAACTAATAATATGAATTATGACAACTTAAGAAGTTGAAGATGTAAGCAAAAATTCCTACTTTTCACAGATAGCTACACCAGAGATTCCTATCCTAGAAAATCTATAAGACTTAGAGCATATCTTTTTCTGCTAATAAAAGAAGCTAGGACATATCAGGCTGAGTCAACTACTAATTAAAGATTAATCCTGTGGATGTACAGTGCCTGACTTCTACAAGTTGAATATAATTTTATCTATACAGAACAGCATATCCATTCATTGTTAATAACTTGTTATATATTTTCAATATCGCCAAAACCAGAGGTAGATAAAATTGTTAATGAATCTGTGATTTTCATTTAAATCAAGAGAATTTCTCCCCAGAAATATTTATGCATAACAGATCTATATGAGGTAAAATTTCCTGAGGAGCAATCGGTTAGAGAGAGTAATAATTATTTTAGATCCATGACTGAAGTGTAGACATGTATCAACCTTCATTAGTATGAGGCTTAGGCAGACTGGTCAAGGACACTCACTCACTTATGGAAAGATTAGATTAGCAGTGCTGTGAATCAGGAAGCTCTATAGTACATTTTAGTATGCTCTCAGTTGCAGGAAACAGAAACCTGTTAAAGTAATTATTAGCAGAAACAGATTTAATACAAGAATATAGATGCTTACCCATTACTTGAAGGGCCTCTGGAGCTAATGCTTAAAACCACCCCATCTAGAACTTTAGCAATATCTAAAGCCAAATAAGAATGTTCTTTCCTGCACTTCTTCCTTAAAATCTCAAATGTGTTTGTAACTGACAGCTAACTTATATTAAGACACCTTGTTGAGAAGGTGTCTTGAGAAATGTTTGTGGATTTCCAAACTTTGGATGTGATATAAATGATGCTAAGTGCTAATCCACTCTGCCCAGCCCACTTAGTGTGCTCTTAATCCCTTTTGTTGTATGAATTTATGTTTGCCCAACAGGTAACCTAACTATATGTTCTGGTTTGCTTGTCGATGTGTATCTGTTTTCTTTTTATCATTACAAATAAGGCCTTTTTCATTCTTAAATGAGTTTTGGCTTAGCAGATAAATCCACATTTACTTCACATTTATTTATCTGCATCATATCCAATAAGAGGCAGAGGAGAGAAGGAAATGGCATTAACTGTTGCAGGTTTTCTAACTCATTATTCCAAATAAATTTTTGACAGAATTGTTATTGTTTCACATCAGAGGATACAAGGCTTAAAGAAAGTACTATCATGTGGTCACAGAAAGGAGAAAAGCAGGGTTGAATTTAAATGTAAACCTATCTGACTATCAAGGACATGATTTGGGGTTAATTATATGTGTGCAGGTCATTGTAGTTTTACCTAATTTATTGGGGACAGCAGGCTTCTTCAGACATTGTGCATCTACTTATTCCTCCCACAAAATATTTGAGTATCTACTATAATCCCAACTATGAACTATTCTTAGAGATATAGAGTTGGACCAAAGAGACAAAATCCTTACTCATATTAACAATTTCGAAAGGGGGCATACATTTTTAAAATAAAATAAAAGTCTGTCTGATATTTAAAAGTGCTATAGAGAAACATAGAAAAGTTAGAAATGCTGGGAGCGCTGTGGTGAGAGAGGCTATTTAAACCTGAGCAGAGTCTCTAGTATAACGTTTCATATGAAATGTGAAATAGGTCAACTTATAAAATATGAAAAATCTCTGTAAATGCATTTAAGTCAGAAATATAGAAAATGTAAACCTTGCAGCAAGAGTGAGTTGGAAGAGTTCAGAGAAGGGCAATGAGGCTCTTTCAGGTAATGTGAATGAATGAGGTATTAATAAAAAGTTAACTTTGGAGAGATTGTGTGTGTATCTGTGTGTGTGTGTGTGTGTGTGTGAGTGTGTGCATGTGTGTGTGTGTGTGCATGTGTGTGTGTGCATGCATGTGTGTGTGTGCATGCATATGTGTTGCTAGCAGGAAGAGAAGATTGCCCATAACAGTCTAATGCTTTGGCTTTAATGTGAGATAGGAAGCTGGCTTACTGATTTAGCACACTGGTCTATTTCAGTCAACTACTGATATAGTAACTTAATCAGCTTGGAAAAAGAACACTATTGAAAGTAAAGCTTTAGAGTAAAAAGCATAGGAGTAATTTGTAATATTTGTATATCACCTAATTTGTGGAATATTCAAATCCCTCACCATTAAAAATAGGATAATAAAGATGTTATGTAAGGATTCAAATAATTTATAAATACACTTTACTAGAACAAACTAAATGCTCAAATAATGTAGACAGTTATTATTAACTTAAATGAAAAACAATTTTAATAATCTAAGCAGAATGTTTTGCTAATTGCATTTTTTTGTTTATGAACAAAATAACTATCATTAAATCATGCAAAATTTAATCATGGATCCATATATGTATATCATTGGTCTTAAATTTAAAAATGAACAACAGAGGAATCCAGCTGGTTCCAAATGTCATGATTAAATTTTTTTTAATTGTTATATGAGTTTGAGAGGATGATTTAATTGTAAAATAGATTAGGAAATTCGTGTTGGGTTTAGAAAATGTATTCTAGAGTTAAGGTCAAGAAATAACTGTTGAGGATCTGTGATATCTGAGGATCTGTTCAAAGTGCTGCCATTTTAAAAATAACTAAGACACTTCATCTCAATATGGGAGATAATAAATTCAAAATTCTCATTCTTCATTTTCTGAGCAGAGGAATACATTTTCCCCTGCTGAATCTGGATTGGAGCCTTTTAAATAAAAGTTTGCTGAGGAGATGGATCTCAACTCAATCTTTCTCTTTCTCCCCTAATGCATGGACAGCTATCTATATCCTAGTTATTGTATAAAAGAGGAAAACAGAAAATAGGGTTGTGTTTGGGAGAAGGGAAAGAAATTATACTAATTTCCATTTAATTGTTTGTCTAATTTTAGGAAGTGAAAAATGAAATATTTCTAAAGTTTCTAAGAAAAGATGATTCAAGATACTTTATAAAAGAAAGCCTGTGTGGTGTCTAGGGTTAGTGTGTGTGTGTGTGTGTGTGTGTGTGTGTGTGTGTGTGTGTGTGTTTAAATATTGTGTGAGAGGAATGTCTTGATTCCTCATAAATGTAGTCCTATTTACAGGGAACTGAAGGGGTGTGTTCAAGTTTCAGGTTCAAGGAGATGTGTCTTGTGAAAAGTAGATAACTTCAGAGAAATATGCTGTCAGTGAGCTTTGGATATTGAGGATGATAGATAACATTTTGAGAGACAGATAATGTTAAAGCCAAATGATTAGAAAATCAAGTAATAAATCCTAGGAAGCCAACTTAGATGTGCACTTGAGGTATCCTTTTTTTTTTTCAAAACCTTGAAATGGATACAGCTATATCTTCCACCATATTAAATGGACCTATACAATGACTACGGTATTCTCTAAGGAGTGATAAAGTTGCCTCACATCATTCTTTCCAGCAATGATAATGATAGTGGTACAGAAGTCCAACAAATTCATCTTAAAATTGAGTTATATGTAACTATCAAAATTGAATCCATTAGTAAGTCTATTTTGAATATGTGGGAGTTCATAAAATTAGAATATTACTAAACCAAAGGGATTTGAGTTCTTACTGTTTTATGAACGTTAACTGCAAAGTTACTTAATTTCTCTGTTTCAATTATCTTATGGTTTAAATGAAACAACAGCAAGATTTCTGATGAACACTTTTGGCTAAATTCACTTTTTATATTCTTTAAGTATATCATATGTTTTTAAAAATGCATGTTGTTTTGACCAAATGTGAAGACTTTATTATATGTAAAAATAAAATAAATAAAAACAATAAATTAGCTAGGATTTATGGTACACTTGCCACATACTGGGCTCTGTGAAGTTTTCTTTACTTATTTCAGCAACTTGATGAGTTAGGTACAATTAGGTACTCATAAAGAAACAGACAGAGGAAGTTAAGTTCTAGGTAAATATTTGTCTCTGCTTTTATAGGGTAAGAGTAAACACTAGGAGGAGAAAACAAACAAAGATGTTTTATCTTACAAACTGACATATTAAATTGGCTCTAATTATACATATCTGTAATTCGAAAAACTAGTGTTTTGATGGCTAGATAAAGGAATGCATAATACCCTTACCCTTAAGGTGTTCATTGTTCTTAAGAAGGAGAGAGGGAGAGAGAGAGAGAGAGAGAGAGAGAGAGAGAGAGAGAGAGAGAGAGAGAGAGAGAGAGAGAGAACAGGGAAGAAGAAAACAGGAGAGGATGGGTGAGGAGAGAGGGAGGTTTTGATGTACATCTTCACAAGGAACCGAATAAAACATTACTTGTGAGAGCCAGTGTTGACATAATAGAGAAGGTGAATTTTGAGTTGGTTTCTGCAGTAAGAAGTTTATTGAGACAAACAAGCTATAGAAAAAAAACTTTATAAGTCAGGAGGGCAGTCTATAAAAATACAAGGAGTGTAGGAGTGAGCAGGACACAATTGATAAGGACTAAAGAGCTGGGTATGCCTGTATAGCCCCAGGCTTCACACGGATGGGAGACATACATACAAAGCTAGATGTATGTGAGAGTGAAAGGCGCGTTCTTCAAAGGCACCCTGACAAGATTTTGAGCTAGAGGATGACAACTGGGATTCTGTATTAATAAGAAAACATTTAAATGAGTTAAACAAAGTTTGAAAAATACATTGACTATAGAAATCATGTGGCTGACTTAAGACAAAAACATATTGAATGTGCAAGAGAAAAGGAGATGAATTTTCAGAAGTCATGTAAGTAATTTCTAGCTAAAAATTGACTGATTATTGATTTTTATATTTTATTTTTAACTAAGAACACTATACTATTTTTTAAATGGCTCTTCGTCTTTAAATTAATATCACATTGTGTTCTAGTTAAAAAAAAACTAATCTTTAAGGGAAAAATATTCTTCACTAGGAGAAATTTCATTGTGACATGAGAAACATGGTAAATTATTCATTTTTGTCTTTATGAATATCAAGATTCAAACACATAAAGGTAATATATGCTTCAAATGTCATCATGAACTGTCACAAATTATCACTGTAATTTTTTGAATGGGGAATAATCTTAATGATAAAAATAGAAAAAGGAAAAGATAAAATGAAATATAAAGTGAGTTACAATAAATAGGATTTATAACCATGCATTTAAATGTGAACAGCCTGCTTAAAAGGACTTCTGAAAATTTAGGCAGAAGTCTAAGTACATAATCTATATTTCATCGATTTAACCTGAAACTTACAGAACATTTATTTACCAATCAGCAATTTTTTCTTATACAGATAAAAGTAAGTCTTTTATAGTTAACTCTTCATTATCCATGCTAAAACAGAATTGAAGCTAATAAATGATGCATGTTTGTGCACACGTACACACATACACTCACATTTGTAATGTCTTCATTAAGAGTTTGTCTCATCCAGAGACCCTGTGCCTACTGGAAGAAAATGTAGGCCCAACTTTTCATCATGACAGCTTAGGAAATGAATTCCTCAAAAGGACTCCTAAAATGCAATAAGTAAAACCAAGAATCAATAAATAAGACAGTATCAAACTAGAAAGCTTCTTCTCAGCAAAGGAAACAATCAAGAATATGAAGGGAAAGCCTTCAGAATGGGAGAAAATCTATGCCAGGTTCACTTCAGATAGAACATTAATTTCCAAGTTAGAGAAATAACTAAAGAAACTTAATACCAGAAGAAAAAATACCAGAAAAACAGGCACTTCACTGAAGAAATACAAATGGTCAAGGAATATATGAAAAATTTGATAGAGTTTCAGTATTTCTAGCAATTAGAGAAATGCAAAAACTACACTGAGAGTCCATCCCAGCCCTGTCAGAATGACAATTATCAAGAATACAAGTAACAATAAATGTTGGAGAAGATGTGGGGAAAAAGATTCACTCATGCATTGCTAGTAAGAGTGAAAATTGGTACAACTACTCTGAAATGCAGGATGGAGATTCCTCAGGAAACTTGAAATGGAACCATCATTTGACCCAGTTGTCCCTCTCCTCTGTATACACCTAAAGGACTTAAAATCAGCATACTACAGTGACACAGCCACATCAATATTTATAGCAGTTCAATTCACAATAGCAAAGCTATGGAACCAACCTAGGTGCCCTTCAACAAATGAATGGATAAATAAAATATGGTATATGTTCACAAAGGAATATTATTCAGCCATAAAGAAGAATCAGTGGATGGAACTGAAGACTATCATGCTAAGTGAAATAAGCCAACCCCAAAAAACGAAAGACTGAATGTTCTCTGGTATGTGAATGCTAACACATAATAAGAGTGTGGGACAGGGAAGAACAGAAATCCACGGGATTAGACAAAGGGGAATGAAGGGAAAGGAAAGGAGATAGGAATGGTAATGACAATAGAATGAATTCAACATAACTCTCCTATATTTATATATGAATGCATGACCAGTATAACTTTACATGATGTTCAACCCACAAGCACGGGATTCTAATTAGAATAAGTTATACTTCAGGTATGTATAAATATGTCAAAATACACTCTACTGTCATTTATATCTAAAAATAATAAATTTAAAAAGTAGAAATAATAAAATACTGAATATAAGATAAACTCTCCTAGGACACACCCTCAGTGAACTATTTTCTCCAACTAAGTCCCACCTCCCAATAGTTCATTCAGCTATCAATTCATCATGTAATGGATTAACTATTTCAATTAGTCCACTAATGAATTCAGAGCCTTCATGATTAAATCATTACCTTAAAGCCCCAACTATGAACCTTGTTGCAATGGGGACCATATTTTTTAACACATGAAATTTTGGGGAAAATTCCAGACCCAAACCATAACAGTACCTATACAAAACTTTGCAAATGTTATGTTTATATTTTTCTTTCTGTGTTTAGTGTACTGTCAACCAACTGGTTGTTGTGCTTCGTAAGAATGATTTACCTCTATACCTAGTAAATTAATTCTTTGCACCAGGACTTGTTTTCTCAATATTTCATTGTAGAAAATATTGCAAATACAAACTGAATTTTAAAATTAGAGTTTTAATTTTGAAATTAATACAAAATAGAAGTAGCATCAAACTCGTGACTCATTACATTTTACTCATTAAAATAAAGCTACAAAAATTGATTCAAATTAAAAGAAATTTCTAAGTAAACAATAATGGGGTAATATATGGTTATTTCTAAAATTGAAGCAGTTGTATATAAACTAAAAGTAAATAAATACATTTAAACAAGTCTTATTAAATACAAAATAAATATATATTTTGAATTAATTAGATTTGTAGCTATTTATTTCTTCCTACTAAAAGCAGGTCCATATGTGATTAAAAAGAAGATCTATTTTAACAAAAATGTATATATTTATGGTATACAACATGATGTTTTCATACACATATACATGATAGGCTAAACCAGACCAATGAGCATAAATATTACCTGACATACTTGTCATTTTTTTGTGGTAATAATACTTAAAATCTACTATCTTACCAATTTTCAAGTATATAATTTATTACCAACTGTAATCACCACTGTGTGCAATAGATTTCTTGAATTTATTTCTAACTGTAATTTGAAAAATTTTAACTGACCCTTCACCAACATCCCTACCCCCATCTTCTCATACTCACCATTCTACTCCATATTTCTGTAAGTTTGTTTACATTTCAGATATGATGACATCATGTAGCATTTTTTCCTTACCTGCCATATTTCACTTCATATCATGTCCCCCATGCTTATCCATGTTGTCTTCTCCAATGGCAAGCTTTAATTTCTTCTTAATTCTGAATATTCAGATGTCCTACATATAAAATGTATGTGTGTGTGTGTGTGTGTGTGTGTGTGTGTGTGTGTGTGAGAGAGAGAGAGAGAGAGAGAGAGAGAGAGAGAGAGAGAGAGAGAGAGATTGATTTTCTTTGTCTATCACAGGTTGTTTGCCTATTTTGGCTGTCATGAATAATGATGCAATGAACATAAGATATCAGTATTTTTTACAACCTAAATTCATGTCCTTTTGGATATATACCCATCGGTGGGATTGACAGATAATAAGGTATTTCTCTTTTTATTTTTTAGGGAATTGGCATAAATTATCATAATCTGAAAAACACATAATGCATAACAAAGGGAAATGTCAGCAATAATTAGTGCATGCATTAAAACTATATTTTACTTTAAATATTTTTAGTATCATTTTTGGTGTCCAGAAAAAGAAAACAATTAAAAATGCCATTTAAGAATGCGATGGGAATGCTGAAAGATTTTTCACTCAAAACCTTAAAATAGATACCTTTCCTATCATTAATTGTCATATTTTGCTTCTGCTTTATTGTAGAGAAAGAATATTCATGGGAAATATCAGATTACAAAATTGCCTATTAATATATTTTTTGGATTATATGTGAGGTACATTGTGCATTTATTATGTAAAGTTTCTCAAAAGAAATATAATTGATATAATTATTGTTTGACTTAAAAGAATTTGCAGGTTCCATTCTTGCAATTTTATAATATCATACTACATTTTTTCTTTCACAAAGAAATACTTTATGTTACTTGTATTTAGCTTGAATCTTTCAATAAGTATTTTAATTTGAAATTCAGGAATTTAACAATGACCACTTAAGACTGTAAGTGGATAGAAGAACAACACTGACAAAGTATACCCATACAATAATTCCTTCTAAGCCACATTTGTCTTCTTCAGGTATATCAAATATATATAAATATATATATATATATATATACACATATATATGCTTATATATTATATATATGCTTATATATAAATATATATATATGCTTATATATAAATATATATGCACTTGAGAAAATATAATTTCTACATTATATTTGCTCATGCATTCTTTCAATTGAAACATTTTCCAAGTTCAAGTCACTCATTTATATTTACTTACAAAATGTTCCATTTATATTTATTTCTCATTGATACTATGATCTTTAAAATTATTGTATGACCTATGAATTTAGAATAATCTATGCTTTTTAATAAGCAGTACCCAGATAAAAGAATGTACAAAAGCAACAGTCTTGCAAAACTGCAGCTAATAACAGCAACTTTGTCTACATGACAGTAATTCATACTGACAATTATAAATATTCAATTCAAGCACTGCAGACAACATGAGCCAACTAGATGTGAGAACAATTTGAGAGTGTGGTTAGTTAGATGACTCCCTTTAGTCTCAAATTTCCTAATATCTCTAAGTACACAGAGAAATAGCACATGGCAAAAATCACTAACGTATAGTAAGATTAATGGGGACTCACTTGTAAAATTCCATATCCAATCTCATAGTCCAAGTCTTAAAAAGTAACAAAAGGACATTTAGTATTCTCTCATATTTTCTTCTATGAACAGATAAATCAAAGTAAGTCTTAAGGAAATGTAGTAATTGAGTAAGAGCTTGAATTGAGAAATAGAAATAAATCAGTATGTGGTAGTCAGGAAAAAGTATTGCAACAATCCACTTAAAAAAAATAAAAAAAGAAGAGCCTAACATGTTAATGGTAAGAGACATGAAAAAGAAGAGTTAAAGAGATAGGACTGATAGAAACCAATGACCATTGGCTGGGGATGGGAGGAGAGGGGGAGAGGTAAAGATTAACTCCTAGGTTCCTAATTTAGAACTGGATAGATTAAGGCTTATTTCACTGAGTTATGGAGAAGATAGAAAGAAAGAGATTTATGGTAGTGGTTTTCAACTGAGGATAATTTTGCCCCCATACAATCTGGCAATATCTAGAACCATTTTAGTTGTTGTAACTGGGCAAGGGTGTGACTGGCATTTTGAATAGAGGCCAGGGATGCTGCTAAATATGTTAGAATCAAAGGGACGCCCCTTGCTTCCCAGACAGCACGAGCCAGTTGCATAAGAAAATACACAATGAATCGTCATTCCACAATGTCATTAAGAAGTTAGGAAACACTGGAATATGGGTAAAAGATGAAACACTCATACAAGTTTGAGTCATGAATTATATAGGATAATAGTTTGCCCAAATATGTCCACATTTTAATCTTCTAACCTATGAATATATTACTTTAAATGCCAAAAGTGACTTTGCAGATATGATTAAACCACAGATGCCAAGAAGCAGGACTTGTTTGAATTACCTAGATGAACCCAAGGTAATCACAATGTGCTTTTATAAGGGAAAGAAGGAGTCAGGAGAGTGAGGAAAAAATATGAGAACAGAATTAGAGGTCAGTGCAAGAGGGAGAAGAGATTTAAAGATGCTGTGCTGCTGGCTTTTAAGATGGAAGAAGGGCCCATAAGGCAAGGAATTAAGGTGCTCTTTATAAGTGGAAAACTCAAAGAAATGGATTTTTCTCTAGACTTTAGGAGGAATGCACACATCAGCTAACACTTTGATTCATTTCTTTTTTAACCAATAAACTAAAACCCCAGACCCCTTTTCAGTTTTTTTTATTGTTGTTTTTTTGTTTTTGTTTTTGTTTTTGTTTTTGTTTTGTTTTGTTTTTAGTAAAGAATATCACTAAGTTGCTGAGGCTGGACTTGAATTTGTCACCCTGCTACTCCGGCCTCCTGAATCCCTGAGATTACAGGCCTATGTCACCATACCTAGCTGACACCTGGATTTTTAACTTAATGATGCCTGTTTAAACTGAGGACCTTCAGAATTATAAAATTAGATTTGGATTGTTTTATGTAACAAAGTTTTTGACAAATTATTATAGCAGCAATAAGAGATTGATATAGGAATGCTGAGTTTGATTTAGATACCAAGTAGAAATATTTGGTAGTGAGAAAGGATATGGCCAGTGATACAGTGTCCTCACACTTTGTAATTGTTGAAACTCTACATATTGATGTGATCTGTTTGAAGAAAGAAAACATGCAAGTTGGAAATATAATGGGATCAAGTAGAAGTACTGGATATGTCCAGGAGTAATGGGAGGTAACAGAAGAGAATCATATGAGAAAGAGTAGGCAGAGAGACAGGTATAGAGGTAAGAGATAGGAGAGGTATTACAGCAGACATGGGGGTGAGGGGGTAGATTTCAATAGGAAGAAGTAGCAAATAATGATACATGTGTCTAAAGGTAAAGATTGAAAAGGTTTAGTGGACTTAATGAGATCATTAGTCTCCTTATTCAAAGCAAATTCTTTGGCATATCAGGCACAGAGAGTATGTAGCCATGGTTCAATAAGTTAAATAAAAGATCAGCCATGGAGATCAAGTGTTTTTTGCCTATAAGATATATGAAAAATAAAAATATCTGATTGAGGGGATCATGAGTTTCTCAGAAAATGTGTGTGTGTTCAATTTCAAGATAACTTTGGGTTCGAGGAAGAAACACATGAAAGTTCCCTGTGGTATGAGTTACATTAATTATAAGGACCACATTGATGCAAAAGTGGAAAGTTAAGATGGAAACATGAGGATGAACTGAAATCATCCATAAATGGGTACAAGACCAAGACATTTTGGAAATTTTTGACAGCTTGTCTTTATTATCTTGTCAACTTGAAAGAAAGTATCCAAGGATAAATTTATGTTTAGATGAGGGAAGTGATATAGGATGATAAAATTGAAAGACAAGATTCAAATTAGAATTTCTGAGAATGAGCCTGTTGAGTGATAATGCTATATGGTTTTCAGAGTGCCAGCTTCCCGAGACTGCACTCTCAAAGGTTTTGTGGAATTTGTGGAGATACAATACAGAGTCATCTGTTGAAGCAAGAACTGTAGGTAAATGGCTTCAACAGAGAGAAGCACAATACCAGGTAAAAGAGAGCTGGAGATTACAATTTTAAAGATAGATGATAACAAAACCAGTTCCTGTTTAGGTGTGAAGCTGATTCGATGGGAGTAATTACAGAGCAGTGAGGAGGATGACAGATATACAGGGCCAGATTTAGCTCTTTAGTTACATGCCTCATAAGTCTATGTTGAACTTTCTTATAAAACTTCATTCATACACTATAACTTCATTTTTTTTCTTTGCTTTTGCTTAGAATTTAGGTATGTGTGAGTTTAAATACTTAAACTCAGAATAACTCATATAACATTATTGATGATGGAGCCACCACCCCTAAGAAGAAATGGCCCAAGGTCAGTTATAGAATATTGAATCACACTTTCATTAAGTCTGCAACAATTAGAATTAATAGAATTTTCTGCACAGAATAAAGGTTATGCCAAGGTTTTGCTGACTGGACTGCAACATTATTGCCATGGATTAGATATAAAAATGACCTTAAGTAATTTTCCTGATAATTATGTGCTGGTACACAAGCTTTCAAATTACTTTACAGAAATACTTGCCTAGGTAATATGATATCTAATACAAAGGAAATGATTATTATTTCAGTATTCTTTATCACTAAGAAAGATTATGGCCAATATCAAACTAGAATATGCATTGTCCTTACACATATTTTTGATGCAGCTCATTAAAATCAAGAGAAGTGTCTATGTAATTTACTTCACAATAGTTACCTAGCAACACTTATGAAATCAATAGCTTACTTTACAAAGACTTTAATTTATAACTCCCTTCATGTTTTTTTTTTCATTTTCCCTACCTAATTTTAGTTTGAAGTTGTCATTCATCATTTAAGGCTCTAAGAAGAAGCAACAGTAAAATGTTTTCAGGATGAAAAATAAGTCAGTCTTTCTAATTGAAATAAAGCAATATCAAACCTAAATATATAACAAATATACTATAAATTATCTTCAGATTGTAAAGAAAATCATGTCATCCTTTCAATCATAAGTCAACAGGTATAACCAACAATTGAACTTTTCAGATGACTCAATGAAAAGCTTTTGATGGAAATTCAGTAGTAGGCATGGATGAGTAGCCTCATAAGGTCATCTCTTATGAAACAATGGCAGCCAGATGAACCTCATGTTCATATAGCAATAATGCTTCCTTTCTTTACCCAGGAAAAATATTTTCTAAGCAATACATGTTAAGTACACAAAATAATGAAAAATAAAAGTCACCCATAACCTCACCATGCTACTGTAATTTGTCCACATGTCTTTCATATTATTGTGGGATCGTTACTATCAGCATCATCATTACCATTGAAAGAGCTCACATTTTATAGAGTATTACTACACACAAGACCCAGTAGTAAGTGCTTTTCATATTTAACTCATGAAATCCCTGTGAGGCAAAAAAGTGTTATCATATTCCTAGTCTCATAGGAAAAATAACTAAAGTAGCTAATAATTGGTAGAGTCAGGGTATAAAGTAGTCAGACTTCTCCTTCAGTCTTTTTTCCCTCTTTTTCCAGAGGATTTCTTCTTGTGATTTCATATTTAAAAGTAGCAGATAATATACATATTGTTTTTCTATTTGTTGTTTTAGATATATATGACGGTAGGGTATATTTTCACCTATTCTACATACATGGAGTGCTACCCGTTACAATTTTGATCTCGTTACTGTGGTTGAACATGATGTGGAGTTACACTGGTCATATATTTATTGATGAGCAAAGAAAAGTTATGTCCAATTCATCCTACCATCTTTTCTATTCTCATCTCCCCTCCCTTCCCTTCATTCCCCTTTGTCTAATCCAATAAACTTCTGTATTTCCCCTCCCTACCCTCCCTTGTAATGGGTTAGCATCCACATATCAGAGAGAACATTAAGTCTTTGGTTTTATTTATAACATGCTACACCCAGTTGTTAGTTACATGTGTTTATCTTCACAAAATGTGTATAAGTAATCTTTAGTATATTTTACAGATGATAAGTTTATGCCCCAACTAGTGATCAAGCAAGTTGCTCAATATCACACATTTAATAATAGGAAGAACCAGGATTTGAATCAAATTCAAAGTGGTTGTAGAATCTGTGTTCTTAACCAGCAATCTGTTTTTTTTTCTTCAATCCTTTGATCATCTAACTGATGTACTTTGGTTTTATATTCTCCACATGGCTGTTTGGGGATGTTCTCTTAGTTATTTTGGAAGTCTTTCATGACATTTTGACTTTCCAATTCAGTATATGTTTCAGATAAAAGTATGTGTGCTTATGTCCAAGTACATACAGCATGGAGGGGGGATACAATTTTTAAATCATTTGAGTAAATATGCTTTTCACAGCAGGCAAAATTTAATCATTAAACTGTTACAACAAAAGAATTTTTTTAAAAAATTGCTTCCACTTAACTTTCTGACCTTTAAATCAAAGACTAATTTGACCTGAAGCCTAGAAGAAAGACCCTTGTGAATATAAAAATATTGGGGAAAAAATATTCCATTTATTCTTTAGCAATGAACAGAAAGTTTTACTCCTACTGAGTTTCTAAATAAAGCATCCATGCAGAGATGCATTGAGAAACCTAAGCCTTTTATTCCTTTTTCTATTCCATATCTGTGGATATTAAATATATAAAATAATATATAAATATTTGATCATTTTTTATTTTCCACTTCATGATACTGTGGTAAATAGTGATAAAACTTTACAATCTCAGGAAGGTAAATGTTTCTTAAAGTCACTGATGAAATTTTTCGGTGAATATTAGATACTATAACATGGAAGAAGAGAATTAAATACACAAACAAGCTACAAGCATTTCATCACGAAATTCAGTTATACAGATTCATACAGTTTTAGAATTCTGCAGTTCAAATGTGATCAAGATAGGGATGTGACCTCAATTCTATGATATTAATGCCATAAATATCAGGATCTATTTTTTAATTAATTTTATTGTGGGTAATGTAGTAGTAACCTAAAGCAAGTGTTCCTGAGATTTTTTTGCTTTGAGGAAAAAGGAATCTTTTTTATACTTTTTAGGAAAGCAATTTAATAAACACTTCAGGTATCATTATTATTCCTTGACACCTTTATAAAAGAGATAAAAATTTGATTCTGTGACAATTTTCTTACTATATTTATTTTTTTGTTTTTCATTGGTTGTGAGCCTTAGTGGTTTTTCAAATTAATTTCAGTTTTTTTTCTAGGTCAAAATACTGTAAATCCCTATTTTATCAAGCTGAGATTCAAAGATAATTTTTCTTATATTTTCAAGCATTTATATGCTTTCAAATATTATCAAAATAAAGGTTTATTTTATTTTTGTTGCCTGCAAGAAAAAGCCACACTATTTCTAAAATCCTGAGCAAACATTTAGAAACATATGGTAATTGAAAAGTCATAATCTGGTACTATAGTAACAGCCTGTTTATACAAGAGGATTTTGTGATTTGAATTTTGCTGTCATATAATCTGGCACAAAGATGTAATACCAAAAACATGCTTTATTTAGAAGAGACACAGCTTGTGGTTATTTAAAATCAGTCAGCCTATATTGAACCATAGACTATATTCTCATTGAAATAATCATTTGGTGATGCAGCATCTACTTCAGGTTATCAAAATTACCACTTCATATTAGCCATTTTAGGGAAAAAATTATACTATATTATCCAGTTGCTACTGCATCTATTTTAGAAAATGGATTCATATTCAATGAGTTTAAAACACAGTCTTGTGTCAATAAGTTGTATTACTTTGTGTGCAAGTGGATAAGTCATCATTTACGAATCAACTCACATTTTAATATGCCAGAGAGTAGCTATTGAAAGGAATACTGTGACAAATCAATTTGTAAGTTTAATGATCATCACTTAATTTACCCCTTTGGATCTATATCATGGAAATATTTGTAAATTTTTCTGAGTTCAAGGATCTAGAATTTTTGGAGACTCACTTGAAAGAACTAAAAGACTAAAAATGAGATTAAATAAATTAACAGTGATTATAAAGCAATCATATTAAATCTAAAAAGGATGGGATAGTGAATATAAAAGCAGGCATAGTAAATACTTTATATAATTCATTAAACACCTCTCAGAGTCATGTATATATGGGTATATAACAGTTTAGTGTCCTGACCACATGCTATAATACACTAATAAGGCAATATATTTCTAAAGTTCAAGATATAATCATTTGTTTTCACTTCTCTTGAATGATATATTATGACTTTTCTTTCATATACATATCAAGCTACATTCTATATATTGACTTGATTGGGCAATCAATACTCTAATCTTATATATTTTCTAACTCTATGTATGCTGTACCTAGTTGTAGCAAAAACATATTGTATATATTGGAGAAAAAAGTATTAGTAGGGTTTCCAGGCATATCATGTACCATAACATACTGACTAGAAACTATTAAGGAAAGTGATTCTATACGAGATGTTTTTTAACCGACAAAATCTTATGGCTTTGGAATGGCTTCTTTTTCTTGATTACTAGTCAACTACAATTAACATTCAGATTTATAAAACTATCTTTATGGAAATAAGCTTCAAAACGTGATGGAAAAGGTAAATTGATGATCTCAATAATGTTACCAAGAATATATATTGCACAATATGTTTTGTAAATTTTAATTAAAATATATTCAAATAGATTTAACATATTTCTGAGCAATTGTGTATGTCTTCAAACAAATAATAACCAAACTTTTGGTCAGTTGCATGAGAATATTGGCTGTTTTCTCAATGATACATGCAGGAATGTGATTGTATCTAAAGTGTGTGCATTATTTGGATAAAAGCACAGGTCTAACCATTGCACAGTGGGGAGTTTCTCTTCTCACATCTGGTTTGGCTTTGGGACTTGCTTTGCCAATGAGACATTAGCTGATATACAAGCAGATGTTGGAACGTACTTACAGAATGGAGCTTGCTTTCTTGCTGAACGTTAAATGCAGATGCTATCATGTGAACAGCCTGAGCCAATATTACGGGAAACCCTCATCAAAACAGGTGAGGTATTGTGACTACAATAGACTAACTGCCAGGTACTAGGGACATCTTCCTAGACTATTATGGCCCCAGCTAGCCATATGGATCAGCTAAGCCAACCCAAACTCAAAGAATTGTAGAACACTATCCACAGGATGTAGAAAGTAATGTCAATAAATCTGAAAATGAATCAGTTTTAAATAAAAGATATTTACTCAGGGTCTTTTGGTGATCCACAATATGAAGAGACATGGGGTGCATTAGCAACTGAGCTGTGTTCTATGGGAGTGAGGAAAAGAGCAGAGTTTCAAAAAGCAAAAACCACAACTGTGAAAATTATTTTACAAAACTTATGATTAGTGAAGGAAAATAGTTAATTTTGGGGTCTAAAATTCTACTAGTTGTCTCTATCTAGTAGTAGCAAATTCAGTAAAAACAAAGGAGGTTTCAAGATACTGTGGTTCTCGTGATTTAGTTCAGAATAAACATACTGAGTTGAGAAGATGAATGAATTCTCCTTTGATGACTCCTTTGCTTTATTTTGGAGATTTGAATCAAAATACTGTCATTTTGTGATCTTAGTTTACAATGATAAAAGTTAGTTGTCTCAAACCATTTGTTTTTCAATTGTGACTACATGGCGTTAACTGACTTATTTTTATAATCAAATAGACTTAGGTGTAATTTATGGGTAGAATACAAGCTGCCAACATTTCCTGATGCATATATTGAAACTTTCCTCTGCTTAGTTTCATACTAGGTTAAATTAAATCTAAAGTTTATTTTAGAAATTTTATGTATAAGTAGTGCAATAATGTAGATAAAGAACATAATACTTCATATAATTTAATTACTTTATTTTTAAAATCCTATCTTTTGAACAATGTGTCTTTTGAAAGAAAAAAATGAACAATATAAGAAAATTTTAAAAAATTTAATTGTCTTTATTAGTGCATTATAATTATACATAATAGTTTAGTTCATTTTGACATAATCACACATGAATCTCTTTCCCTCCATGCTTCTGTTCCCTGTTTCCCTTCCTCTACTAGTCTTTCTTCTACTTGTTTATCTTTTCCAATGGAGGCCTTATAGATACATAAAATGATGGAATTCACTGTGGCTTATTCATATGCATACACAGCATATCTATGTTAATTTCATTCTGCATTCCTTCCTTTTCCCAACCCTCCTCCTTCCCCTCAAACCCCTTCCTCTATTCCACTGATATCCCCTCTCTTTTCATAGGATAACCATCCACTTGTTCCTTACTTCACTCTAGCTTCCAAATATGAGAGAAAACATTTGACCATTGACTTTCTGAATCTGACTTATTCCATTTAGCAGGATGTTCTCCAGTTCTGTTCATTTATTGGGAAATGCCACAATTTTATTCTTCTTTATGGCCAAGTAAAACATATTTTTTATATATATTTTGGGGTCCAAAATTCTACTAGTTGTCTCTATCTAGTAGTAGCGGATTCAGCAAAAACAAAGGAGGTTTCAGGATACTGTGGTTCTTGTGGTTTAGTTCAGAATACACATACTGAGTTGAGAAGATGAATGAATTCTCCCTTGATGGCTTTCTTGCTGAAAATTAAATGCAGATATTATCATTTGAACAGCCTGAGCCAATATTACTGGAAATATTGTATATTTAAAAACATACATACATATTCATACAGTATATACATGTATATTCATATTATATAATATATACATACAAATCTACAAAGCATATATATATATATATATATATATATATACACAATGCATATATACCACATTGTATTAATCCATTCATCTGAAGAACATCTAAATTGGTTCCTTAAGTCAGCTATTGTAAATTACTTTGCTATAAATATTGATGTGGTGTGCTGATTTTAGTTCTTTGGGATAAATACCAAGGAATGGGATAGTTGGATTACAGGGAAGTTCCATTTCTAATCTTTTGAGGACTCTTCACACTGCTTTCCAAAGTGGTTGTGTCAATTTGAAGTTCCACGAAAAATCTATGAGGATACTTTTCCCTCCACTTCCTAACATTTACTATTATTTGTGTTATTGATTGCCATTTTAATTAATGTAAGATTTAATCTTAGTTTTTTGTTTTGATTTTAATTGTTCAAATTGAAAACGATATTGGACATATTTTCATATATTTGTTCGTCATTTGTATTTCTTTTTAGGAAAGGTCTGTTTAACTCATTTGCCCATTTATTGATTGGATTATTTGTATGTATGATGTTGAGGTTTTTTTTTTTAATTCTTCATGTATGATGCATATGAATTTCCTGTGAGAGGAGCAACTGGGAAAAATCTCCCACCCTCTAAGCTCTTTCTTCACATTCTTAATCATTTCTTTTGTGAAAAAGGTTTCAATTTGATGCCATCCCACTTGTTGATTCTTCGTTTTATTTCTTGAGCTTCAAAGGTCTTGCTAAGGATCAACAGATTGCCGGTGCTAATATGTTGGAATGCTCACCCTATATTTTTGTCTAGCAGTTGCAAAGTTCATTATTTAATTACTAGGTCTTTGATCTACTTTGATTTATCTTTTGTACAGAGTAGGATATAGGAAACTTGTTTCATTCTTCTACATAGGGACATTCAGTTTTCCCAGCAACATTTGTTAAAAAGGCTACCTTTTTTTTTCTAACATATATATTTGTCAAGTGTCAGATGATAAAAACTATGTGGTTTTGTGTATGTGTTCTATTACCTTGGTCTTCATGTCTATTTTGGTGCTAATGGTGTGCTGTTTTTGTTTCTATAGGTCTGTAGTATAATTTGAGATCAGGTATTACACCTTTACTATCACTCTTCTTGCTCAGCATTGCACTGGCTATTCTGAGTCTTTTATTCTCCCAAATGAATTTTAGAATTTTTTCCCTAATTCTGTGAAGAAGGTCACTGATATTTTGATGTGGATTGCACTAAATCTGTATAACATATTTGATAGAATGGCCATTTCAATAATATTAATTCTGCCTATCCAAGAATACTGAAGGTCTTTTCACCTTCAAAGGTCTTAATCAATTTCTTTGTTTGTTCTATAATTTTTCATTATAAAAGTGTTTCACCTCCTTGGTTAGATTTACCCAAAGTATTTTGTTTATTTATTTATTTATTAGGTTATTGTGAATGGGAGAGTTTTCCTGATTTCTTTCTGCACAAATTGATCACTAGAGTATATGAAAAGATTGATTTATGAATATTGATCTTTTATTCTGATACTTTGATGAATGAATTTATCAGCTCAAGAAGATATCTTGTGAAGTTTATTTTTTACATCTTCTAGATATAGGATCATGTCATAAGCAAACTGGTAATTTGACTTCTTAATTTTCTAGTTGTATTCATTTATTTATTTTTTCTCTTTGCTGATTTCTCTGGCTAGAGTTTCAAGGACTATGGTGAATAGGAATGGTGAGAGTGGACACTCTTTTCTTGTTCCTAAATTTAAAGAAAATTTATTTCTTTCTCCATTAAATATGATGTTGGCTTTGGTTTTGTCCTATATAGCCTTTATAGACTTCAAATAAGTTCCTTCTAGCCCAGTTTCTCAAGCATTTTCAGTATGAATGGGAGTTGGATTTTTGTCAAAGCCTTTTCTCCATCTATTGAAATGATCTTATGACTCTTGTCCTTAATTCTATTCACATGGTAAATTACCTTTATTTGTTTGTGTATTTTGAACCAGTCTTGCATTTCTGAGTGAAATCCACCTGATAGGGTGTACTATCTCCTTACGTTTTTTTGAATGTGATTTGCAAATATTTTATTAAAGATTTTGCATCTCACCAGAGATATTGGTCTATAGTTTTCTCTGCTTGATGTGTTTGTCTAGTTTTAGTATCAGGGTTATACTGACTTAATAGAATAAATTTGGGACTGTTTCCTCCCTTTTTATTTTATGGGTTAATTCTTCAAATGTCTAGTAGAATTTGGCTGAGAAGTCATTTGGTCCTGGGATTTTCTTTGAAGCCTTGGGTAATAGCTGCTTCAATTTCATTGCTTGATATTGGTCTGTTTAGGCTCTCTGAATCAGTATGGTAAGGTCATATATGTCTTTAACTCTGTGCAATACCATAGCACTCTGTAAATTTTTTTAAATTTTAGGATAATTTTTCTTTTGCAAACATACATTGTCAGAGACTGCCCTGGGAGTTAAACTGAATGTTTTAAGAGTGGCACAAGAATGCAGTGAGAAACTTACCAGTGAGTACCCACAAAAAAAAGTGCAAAAACTAACAACATACAGCAAGTATACTATTAATATAAATACTAGGTAATTACTTTTATAATTTCATTATAATTAATGTAGCAGGTATATAAAACTAATGCCATATAACTTTTTAAAATTATTTTGTCTTTTAAACTTTTTGGGATGTATGTGTGTAAAAAGTTTATTCATCATCTTCTTTAGTAATATAAAAAGAACCCACTCAGGTTCATTTTTTTTATTGACTAATCTTAAAGGAACAAAATTAAATTCTTTTTAAGCAGAAGTAAGAATTGCAAGCAAACATAAGTCCAATTAGATGTAGAAGAAGCATAATGGGAGACTATTTTATGCTTATAATTATGGAGGAGAATCTCAACAAGGAATAAAACTAGATTTGAATATATAAAATTTTATCTGAAAGTTTAAAAAATATTTCAATACAAAGTCAAAGTTTAGGTTGGAAAAAAATGTCTATCAATGAATTAATAAATTTATTAACTATCCTAGTATTTGTTATCTGCCTACTATGTGTCACAAAAATAATTTAGAGGATTCCAGTGAATAGTGATATATACATGATCATCAAGCATTAATTCACTTCACTCATCCATTAATTCCATGTGTTATTTAGCATATTTATTAAATTTCTACATATAAGATACTGATATAAGTTCAATGGCAAAAAAAAAAAAAGAAGCCATATGATTGCTCTCAAAAAGTTTGGGATGAAAACATACATATAAAATAGTATATCCCACAAAAATGTAATGAATGAAAATGGAAATAACTGAATGTCCAGTAGCAAAATGTTTGAAAGTTATGATAAGAGAACTGTTCTGTGGAAGCACAGTAAAGGAACACTGGACATATTTCGAGATGTAGAAAATATAAAACATATTCAAAGAATAGATTACTACTAAAAGTAAATTTTATGTAGAAAATAAATTGTCCATTGGAATACACTTTTGAAGAAAAATTAGATAACTATTGAAAAACTGAAATTGTTCAATATTAAACATTTTCATTGTGCAGACAGTTTTTCTGTTATTTTAAAAACTTATTCATTTAATGTGAATCTCTTTGATGAGAGATACTAGATTTGCTTGCACTCTACCACAGTCTTCTGAGATAAAATATACCGATGCTCCTTGACTTATGATGGAGTTACATACCAGTAACTTAATTAAAACTTGAAAATATTTTTTAAGTTGACAACACATTTAATATGTAGCCTACCAAACATCATAGCTTAGTCTAGTGTGTGTTAGACATGTTTAGAACACTTACATTAGCCTTCAGGTGGGCAAAATCATCCAATGCATAGCTATTTTATAATAAAGTACTAAAATTGTCATGTAATGTAGGAAATATCTGTATCCAGAAAATACTGGCAACACAGTATGCTGTAGCATATCAGTTGTTCCTTATAATGATCATGTGGCTGACTGGGATCTGCTGTTGGTTGCTGCTGCTCAGCATCTTAAAAGAATAACAATCTGCCTATCACTTGCTTGGAAAAAGATCAAAATTCAAAATTTAAAAGGTGATTTCTACTGAATTCCTATTCCTTTTGCACCATTGTGAATACAAAAAAAAGTCAAACAGTTTTAAGTTAAGAATCATCTATAGTTGAGTATTAATTTTTCTGGCTTCCAAATTGAATAAAAAATAACATTATCAGATTTTGTTACTAGAAAAGAGTTATTGGCATCTCTTTCCAGCCTATAATGCATTGTAGTATTGTATGCTGGTGAAGCTCTAATAGTGCCTGTTTCAGAATGGTTATTTACATAGTAAAAGAATAAATTCTTCCTTTGTTTTTGTTCTAAATTGAGTCTATTAACATATTCTGTGCTTCTGAATTAGGTGTGGCAGGTAGACCTGAGTCAAAATCTCTCCTTACTTATATCCTAATGTGAGATATTTTGTGTTTGCCAATAAGCAAGCAGAGTTCTGATCATGTCTATTGGTCTGGTTCCCTCCACATACTTTTTGTTTTGTTTTGTTTTTTCCTTTTATATATGGCAGTAGAGTCTATTCTGACATATTTATACAAACATGGAGTGTATCTTATTCTTATAGGATCTTAGTCTTTTGGATGCAAATTATGTTGATATTTACTGTGGTGTTACCATACATGTACATAGGAAATTATGTCAGATTCAATTGTTCCTCAATTTTTAGTGTGCATCAGAATCATGTGGAGGGTTGGTTAAAAGACAAGTCAGTAAGCCCAACCCCACAAGTTTCAGATATATTGTGTATAAGATGGGGTCCAACACCTTGCATTTTAATAGGCTCCCAGGTGATACTAGTGCTGCTGGTCCAAATACTACACTTGGTGAATCACTACTCCAGTTAGTAAAAATTCCTCTCAGACACCTAGAAAGGTTTAGATGTTGTGTTTTGATTAAAGAGTATTGATTTTTTTTCTGCATCAACATTATTGGAGATATTTTTAATAAATATATGCTTGCCCTATAAAAGAAGAGTACCTGAAAGAAACTAAAATCAAAATCAAGTCCAAAAGGAGCCTTTTCCTATAATGTCTATATTGATTTGTCATGTAATACTAAAGATGAAATAAAACTAAAGGTTGTGGTGAGAGGTGATTAGAAAGGAATTCACAGTGGCATCTGTTATCAAAACATTTTTATAAATCATTACAAATAAATGCATTTCACAATTATCTTTAACTTCCTATTTTTATAATAACTTTATAAAGAGTGACTTTTGGCTCAAAATATAATTTGGTTTCTAAAATTACCTAAGTGTATAGTTTGGCTGAGTTTGTTTTAACTCTCTTATTTGCTAAAACTGGACTTATTGAACATTTGATCAATATACTTTAATTTGCCAATTTTAGCTGCGTATTTAATAAGCTACAAACATGATTGTGTTTATATTGCAGTGCTTCAGGTTAAATCAATAACAATAAAATCAATGTCATTCTTTGGGAAATCATTTTGAACTTTTTAATCAGTTTTTTGAACTGTTGCATAATCTGCCATCCAGTGTGCACCAGTCATCAATAGGTTTAATTGATTGTAGTATGTAAATTATATAATGTTCTGACTTCTGGTTAACTTTCATAGATTTAGTCTGATTTTATATGAACTAATTTTGATGTTCAAAGCATATTTACTATATCCAAAATGCATTTCAAAATGTTCCAGTTGTTGAATTTTTGGAAGGATTTTCCCCTAGGCTATATTGGATTGGGTACCCCTATTGAGAACACCATGAAAGACAAGGCAGGTTTAGTATATTTATCTCTCTCTCGCTCACTTTTTTTTTTTTTTTTTTGGCAATATCTTATGTCAATCTTATATTTGTGCTGTTTTAACTTAGACCTCTAGGGGAATCAGGTAACTTCAATAAAAAATGTCTTACAAACCAACTCACTGATATAGCCTTTCTGTTTCAATCTTGGTTTGGGTAGGTATGGTAAAGATGGGACAAGAAAAAAAATGACTATTTAAACAATTTAGAAATCTCTTCTTCTCTCAACTAACTCTAAATGAGTACCTAGTTTTTTTTATTGCTGCTAAACACATTACCCCCAAATTTAGTCCCTTAAAAGAATAAAGAACATTTAATATTTCACAATTTCTCAGGGGTACCAATTCAGGAATTAGAATCTCCAAATTCAAGCTATGTGGTTCTAACTCAGGTTTCTTATGGGATTTCAATCAAAATAGTGTTCCTGAGTATAGTCATGTGAAGGGTAATGAACTGCTACATTTGTGTACCTGCTTTCAATAGCTGATCCCCTGACTTACTGAGTTGCTTGAAAAGTTAGTGTTAGATGTTGACAGGTAACCTCAGTTGTTCAACAGTTAGATCTATCTCAGGATAATTGGTTTTCCCCAGAGAGAATCATCCAATAGAAACCATACTGGAAGCCACAAAGGCTTTAAAGATCTACCCTCAGAAGCCATACTCTTGATATTTCAGAGATATTATATTTCCCATTCCATGTGGTAAGGGAAACCCACCACCCCCCCACCCCCACACACACAAATAGATATCAGGAGGAAAAAAAGATTAGTATGTTATCTTGGAGATTTGCAACCACATATTATAAGAGAAACCATGAACAGTTCTTTTATTTGTTCTAACTTAGGAGTCTAAGGCTAGAATATTAATATTTCATCTTATCTCATCAAATTTACTGAATTTTTGTCTAGAATGGAGGCAGCTCTGTGTGTGTGTATGTGTGTGTGTGTATGTAACTACTTTTTTCTTTTCCCCTAGTAGCTCATCTATATATGATGATTATATACTTCTGAAATTTTATTTCATGTCTTTTTCTTTAAAACTCTATTTTGGTTAGGCAATATTCTATTAGGCTAACATATTAATTTTTGTTCACATGTAAGTGAATTCTAATACATCCAAAAACACACACAAAAAGCTTCTGAATTCAGTAATTTTTAATGAATACTTCAAATTTAGAAAGAGTAATGAATCTTTTCTTGCTCACCAGAAATTCAACAGTCCATCAATATTAATGCACTGATATTTAGATTCACTTTGGTTGAGTGGTTTTATATCATCACCTAATTCATTGGGGAACTCCAGGATTTTTCATTTTTCTTCAGAAAGTATTCTTTCCTATTGAGGCTAAAAATTACTGTTCTAAGAAAATTTCACCTATAATCATAACTTCAGCTATCTTTTGCATATTATTTAGACTCAGAATCTGTATTGTTTGTCCAGCCTTATCTCCTGAGCTTCCAATCCAATTTTCAGCTACTAGTTTTGAAAAATGAGGTATTGAAAACATAGTGAATTTTGGAGTTAACAGACATAAGTTTAAGTTCTGGCTATGTTATCTGGATTAGCTTATGTGGTATTATACACATTACCTAATAAATCTAGCTCCTGCTTCACATTTATAGAATTACAGTAATAATAACTCTCCAGCAAATTTATTGTGAAGATTAAAGATTTTAACATATGGCAAAAAGTATCCAGAAATTATTTCATCACTCAGGGCACATTTGGCAACATCAGGAAACATTTTTTGTTTTTATTGCCACAGAGAGGCAAAGGAAACACTACTAATATACAGTATTTAGAGGCAAGAATCGCTGTTAAACAAACTCTAATACACTAACAGCATTCAACAGTAGGATGGATAATTTTATGTACCAACTTGACTGGGCTACACTCTAACCAGATACGTGATCAGAAATTATTTTGAGTGTTCTTTAAAGACAACTTTGAAAGAGGTTAACATCCATACATACACAAGAAGCTTTGAAATCCAGTAATTTTTTAATGAATACTTCAAATTTATTAAAGAGAAATGAATCATTTTCTTATTTTGGTTTCTTCCAATGATTATACTGAGTAGGGCAGAGTCCTCTCCTACATGTGGATAGAACTCACTCAATCAGTTGAGGGCATCAGTAGAACAAAATATGGACCCTCTCCTGAGAAAAAGATGTCTCTCCTTTCCAGTGGCCTTTGATCTGGGACATTGACTATTTCCTGCTTTCAAATGTGAACTGAAACATCAGCTCTTGGGGCTTGAGCTTGCTGACTCACTCTCCAGAACTTGTGACTCAACCTCTATAATCACAGGACCCGATTGTGTGTAACCAATAAATCTATTAGGCAAAAAACACAAACAAAACCAAGCAAAAAACACCTGATTAATTTGATTTCTCTGGAGAATCTTGAATACCACAGTCACCAAAAAGTATTGGGCGTAAAGTGTAAATACAGCCCAGATTGAGAAAACTTTGAGAGACATCTAGCACAGTACCTCATAGGTATAAGGAAATCAATAAATTTTTGGTGAATGAAAAAACAGAAATCATGTTTCCTGTATTATTAAAAATTATTTAATGCCCAAGATTAATTAGGTAAAAGTGATTAGTCTGCTATAGTAACATAATTTTCAATCCTCCTCAAATTCATATGCAGATTTTTTTATAAAAGGGTTTTAAAATTTTGGTTTTCTGATATTTTCATAGCTCTAATCTTCTTGTAAGTAATTCTGTAGGCTTTTTTTGGTTATTGGCAGACTGTTTTATTATTACTTTTTACGTGTGTTTATTTGCATGAGAAAAGCATTACATCACATTTTCTTTCTCAGTCCTTTTTGTGCTCTTTGGGCTTGATAATAAAATATTTCCAACAAAATACAAATTGAAAGTCTAAGTTCCATATTCAGTTGATATATTTGCATAACAACTATTGCTTATCTCTAGAGAAAATATCCTACTAGAAAACAAAAACAAATGTTGTGTTAATATTTTTAATCAAAATGAGTAGTGTTTTCTAATTTTTTAACTCTCAAAGGAGAGATATTGGAACTCTACAGGGACACTGCAAACCTATAGGGTAAAATGGTAACACCCCAGATCCATAGTACTAGAACAGAAGACACATGAGCAACATAAAAAGAAAAGGGAAGAAAGTGCCCCAAACAAATCAAGATACCACATTATTAGAATCCGAGGCAAGCACAGCAGATGGAATTACAGAGAAGGAGTTCAGGATGTACATAATTAAAATATTCTGTGAATTAAAGGGTTATAAAATAGAGCAGATATGGGCAGCAAAATGTCATTTTGATAAAGAGCTACATAAACAAATACAGGAAGCAAAAGATTACTTTAATATGGAGATAGAGGTTCTAAAGAAAAACCAAACAGAAATCCTTGAAGTGAAAGAAACAATAAACCAAATTAAAAGTTCAATTAAAAGCATCACCAACCAGATTAAGACCACTCAGAAAGCAGGACTTCAACAATGAAGACAAAATATATAATCTTAAGAAGAATGTAGACCACACAGTGAAAATGGTAAGAAACCATGAGTGAAATATTCAAGAAATATAGTATAGCATAAAAAGACCAAATTTAAGAGTTATTGGGATAGAGAAAGGCATAAAGTTCCAAACCAAAAAAAATGAATACATCTATTCAATAAAATAATATCAGAAAAATTTCCAAACATGAAGAACAAATTGGAAAACCAAATTCAAGAGGCTTGCTTACAGGATGCCAAATGTACAAAATCACAACAGATCCACACCAGGTACATTATAATAAAAATGTGTAACTCAGAGAATAAGGAAAGAAAATTAAAAACCACAAGAGAAAAGAATCAGATTACATATGGGGAAAACCAATTAGGTGATGTGCAGATTTTTCAACCCAGAACCTTAAGGCTAGAAGATCCTGGAATAACATATATCAAGCTTTGAAAGAAAATGATGGCCAAGAATCTTGTATCCAACAAAATTAAGCTTTAGATTTGATGATAAAATACAAATGTTTCATGAAAAACAAAAGTTAAAAGATTTTACACTAGAAAACCTGCACTATAGAGCATTCTTGGCAAAATATTTTATGAAGAGGACATGAAAAACAACAATGAAAATCAGCCAAGGGAGGTATTACACTAAAGAAAAAGCTAATCATAGGAGACAAAAAAGTCAAGTTAAATAATAAAAATAAACAAAAATGGCTTGGAATATAAATCATGTTTTAATAATAACCTTAAATGTTAATGGTCTAATCAAAAGACATAGGCTAGCTGATTGGATTTTTAAAAAAGAAGATCCAACAATATGCTGCCTCCAAGACACTCATCTCATAGGAAAAGACATACTCAGACTGAAGGTGAAAGATTGGGAAAAATCATACCACTCACATGGACTGAAGAAGCAAGCAGGTGTTTCCATTCTTGTATCAAATAAAATATACTTTAAGTTAATCAAAATGGATATAGAAGGACATTTCATACTGCTCAAGGGAACCATACATCAATAAGACTTAACAATTATGAATATATATGCTCCATATAATGGAACATCTGTATTCATCAAGCAAATTCTTCTCAAGTTCAAGAGTCAAATTGACCACAACCCAATAATTCTGGATGACTTTAACACACCTCTTTCACCACTGGATATATCTTCCAAACAAAAGCTAAACAAGAAACTATAGAGCTCATAATACAATCAATAACTTAGACTTAACTGACATATATAGAATATTTCATCTTTCAAAGAGTGAATATACATTCTTCTCAGTAGCACATGGATCCTTCTCTAAAATAGACCATTTATTCAAGGAAGAGATTAAAAATTTCTTAGAGGTAAATGAGAATGCCAATACAATATATTGAAATCTCTGGGACACTATGAAAGCAAGAAGAAAGTTCATTGCACGAAGTTTATTACTTAAAAGAAGAAAAAGTCAACAAATAAATGACCTAACATTACATCTCAAAGCCCTATGAAAAGAAGGACAAATCAACACCAAAAGAAGCAGAAGACAAGAAATAATTAAAATCGGAGCTGAAATCAATGAAATTGAAAGAGAAGAAACAATTGAAAAAATTGACAAACAAAAAGTTGGTTCTTTGAAGAAATAAATAAAATTGACAAAACCTGAACCATGCTAACAAAGAGAAGGAGAGAGAAAACTCAAATTACTAACATATGTGATAAAAAAGGAAATATCACAACAGACACTAGAGAAATACAAAAGATAATTAGAATTATTTTGAAAATTTGTACTTCAATAAATAAAGAATATCAAGTGCATCAATAAATTTCTGGAGTCATATGATTTGCCCAAATTGAATCAGGATGATATACACAATTTAAACAGATCAATTTAAAGTGATAAAATAGCAGATGCCACAAGAAGCCTACCAACCAAGAAAAACCCAAGACTAAATGAATACACAGCTGAATTCTATAAGACCTTCATAAAAGAATTAATACCTGTACCCTTCAAATTATTTTGTAAGACCAATATTACCCAGATTCCAAAACCAGGGAAAGACACATCAAAGAAAGTAAACTTCAGACCAATATCTCTAATAAACATAGATGCAAAAATTCTCAATAAAATTCTGGCAAATTGAATACAAAAACATATCAAAAAGATAATGCACAAGTAGGGTTCATGCCAGGGATGCAAGTTTGGTTCAACAAATGGAAATCAATAAAAATAATTAATCACATCAATAGACTTAAAAATAAGATTCATATGATCATCTCAATAGATGCAGAAAAAGCATTTGAAAAATAAAACACACATTCATGTTAAAAACCCTAGGAAAACTAGGGATAACAGGAACATACCTCAACACTGTAAAAGCTAGCTATGCTAAGCCTCAGGGCAACATCATTCTAAATGGAGAAAAATGGAAAGAATCCCCCCTAAAAACTGGGACAATACAGAGATGCCCTCTTTCACTACTTCTAGTTCTTGAAACACTGGCCAGAGCAATTAGACGAAATAAATTAAAAGATATGGATAGGTAAAGAAGAATTCAAACTAGAAGTATTTGCTAAAGATGATTCAATATCTAGAAGACCCAAAAAAATTTCAGCAGAAAACTTTTAGAACTAGTAAATGAATTCAGCAAAGTAGCAGGATACAAAATCAACACCCAAAAATCAAAAACATTTCTGTATATCAGTGACAAATCCTCTGAAAGGGAAATGAGGAAAACTACCCCATTTACAATAGTCTCAAAAAAAAAAATTGGGAATCAATTTAACGAAAGGGGTGAAAATCTATATAATGAAAATTACAGAAACCTAATGAAAAAAGTCAAAGAAGATTTTAGAAGATGGAAAGGTCTACCTTGTTCTTGTATAGGCAGAATTAATATTATCAAAATGACCATACTTCCAAAAGCATTATACAGATTTAATGCAATTCCAATTAAAATTCTAATGATATTCCTTATAGAAATAGAAAAAGGAATCATGAAATTTATCTGGAAAAATAAGAGACCCAGAATAGTTAAACCAATCCTTAGCAGGAAGAGTGAAGCAGGTGTCATCACTATACCAGACCTTAAACAATACTACAGAACAAAAGTGGCATTGGCTCCAAAACAGACTGTAGACCAATGGTACAGAAGAGAGGACACAGAGACTAAACCACATAATTTCAATTATCTTATATTAGACAAAGGTGCCAAAAACATACATTAGAGAAAAGATAGTCTCTTCAACAAATGGTGCTGGGAAAACTGGATATCCATATGCAACAAAATGAAATTAAACCCCTATATCTCACCATGCACAATACTCAACTCAAAATGGGTCAAGGACCTAGAATTACACCAGAGACACGGCACCTATGAGAAGAAAAAGTAGGCCCAAGTCTCCATCATGTAGGATTCTGCCCCAACATCCTTAATAAGATTCCTATAGTACAAGAATTAAAATCAAGAATCAATATATGAGATGGATTCAAACTAAAAAGCTTCTTCTCAACAAAAAAACAATCAGTGAGCTCAATAGACCACCTACATCTTGGGAGCAAATTTTTACCACTTGAACATCAGATAAAGCACTAATCACTATGGTACATAAAGAACTCAAAAAGTTAAATACCAATAAAAAAATAGCCCAATCAATAAATGGGCCAAGGACATGATCAGACACTTCTCAGAAGAGGATATACAATCAGTCAACAAATATATAAAAGTTCAGCATCTCTAACAAATAGAGAAAAGCAAATCAAAACTACTCCAAGATTCCATTTCACTCCAGACAGAATGGCAGCTATTAAGGGTAGAAACAACAAAAGTATTGGCAAGGATGTGGGGGAAAATGCACACTCATGCATTGCTGGTGGGACTGCAAATTGGTGCAGCCAATATGGAAAGCAATAAGGAGATTCCTTGAAAATCTAGGAATGGAACCACCATTTGACCCAGATATCCCACCCCTCAGTGTATACCCAAAGGTCTTGAAAATAGCTACATCAATGTTTATAGCAGCACAGTTCACAATAGCTAAACTGTGGAACCAACCTAGATGCCCTTCAGTAGATCAACAGATAAAGAAAATGTGGTATATATACACAATGGAATATTACTCAGCAATAAAAGTGAATATCATGGGTTTGCAGGTAAATGGATGGATTTGGAAAATATAATCCTAAGTGAAGTTAGCTAATCCCCAAAAATGAAATGCTGAATGTTTTCTCTGATATAAGTTGGGTGATTCATAGTGGGGTTGGGAGGGGAGCATGGGAGGAATAGATCAACTCTAGATAGGGCAAAGGAGTGGGAGGGTAAGTGAGGGGATGGGAGTAAAAAAGATGGTGAAATGAGATGGATATAATTAACCTAACTACATGTATAAATACACAAATGGTGTACACAAATGGTGTAAATATACTTTGTATAGAACCAGAGATACGAAAAATCATGGTATATATGTGTAATATGAATTGTAATGCATTCTGCTATCATATATAACAAATTAGAATAAAACTCTAAAAATATACATAGAATATTAATGTGTATTCATAGACATATTTCCAGAACCACCAATGTCAAGAAATACATAGTTATGTATTTATCTTATTATCTTATCTATATCAGAGGCATTCATCAACAAATATTGATTGAGGTTCACTATATTCCAGGATTTGTGCTGGGTAAAGGACACATAAAAACAATACAGTGAGAAAAAATTCATGCTCTGAGCATATAGAAAGGAAATTAAAACACAATTATTACTATTTATTTTCTTCACTCTATTTTCTACTTTTTGGTTGACAAAATATACATTTGCTAATCTCCTGATAATTATTATTAATTAACTCTGTATACTTCACTTTTAAAGAGACATTTATTTTTATGGCCATATTAACTAACATTGAGAAAGACTTTACTGTTGATTTTTCTTTTTTTACTATCCAGATAGGGAAACTGTGGTGTATTTTCTGCACATTTGTCTGTTAATGACAGCTCTGCTGAATAGAAAATTATTGAATCATAATCTTTTTTCCTTAAAAGTCTCCAGAGATTGTCCTACTTTACTTAATTTTTTTCTCTATTAGCAACAAACTTTCCCTGCCTGAATGCTTAAAGTGTTTTCTTATTATGTTTATATTCTTCAGTACAAGGTTGTTCATCGCTTAATTTTGTTGATATACAATGAATCCCTTTGACTAAACTCTTGCTTCAAGTTGAGTAAATTTTTATTGTGTGTTACCTTTTTAAAATATTATTGTTTTTCTTTCTTTTAAAATGTCTACTAAGAACCTACTCTTGAGCAGGTCACTATACTTCTATTAATGATCTATGTTTTAACAAGAATATATGGCATATTTATTTTCAAAGCTTAGACTACAATTTTTTGCCCTTTGTGAACTTTGGAATTCTGTTAGATAAATAATGAGTATAGATGACTGTTGTCATATCCATAATGTGTTTCTTTTTTTTTTCCATTGCCAACCCAACTTCTTCAGTGGAAGTCAGTTTTAAGGATATTTTTTAATTAAAAAAAAATAAAGATCAATTGGGACAATACTCTGTTACTTTAATGAGATTTTACATGCCAACATGCATTGTCCTTTTAAAGTAGTCATATAGTTTTTGCAACTCGTGTGTTGTGCACATTTTTAAATTTTTAAATTTAATTGTAATTGTATATCAATTAATTACACTTTTACTAAGAAAATGATATTATAGGTGTTCCTCAGAGAAAAATCCCAAGAAGAAAATTAAGAAGCAATGAAATTATCTAAAATAACTTTGTATCTGTTTTGTTAACACATATAATTCTCTTTTACACATCTCATTAAAATCCAGCTTTCATTGAAATAGTCTTAAAGATTCAATTACTAATGAAACTCACCGTTCTCAAGGATGAGAACAAAAAAAAGTGGTAATCACAAACTGTAAATTCACAGAGGAATAATTTATGTATGTATTTGCATTTCTAGATGCCTTATTAGAGATTTCGGAGGATTGCTTCAGGAGGATTAATTGCTCGGATTTGCACAAGTTCTTTATTTATCATCATTAAAAGGCCTGTTGAAGGAGGTTTTTTATGGTGTAATGTATCACTTACTAAAACTCTCCTTTTGGCAAGTTAACAAAAAACTATCTTAGTTGTTTGCTGTCTAATTACATGGTTTGTATCTAACAATTATTTCCAATTTGCTGGTCTCAATATATGAGGATAGAGATTCTGAGTCAATCAGCTTTTAAATCTCTTTGAATGAGAACTGTGCCTGCAGATAGTAAACAAAGAGTTTTGAAAACTTTAATATATAATGTCTATAAATTAGACTTGAGATTGCATTATACTTTTCCAAAGGATGAATTTGATTAAAAACTTATACACAAATATAATCAGTTTATCTAAATTAACTCATAATCAAGAATCATTCAATAATAATTATAAGTTATGGAAATTAATATTGTTTAGACTTACATAGCTTGCATGTTGTTCTTTTTGAAGTAAAACATGTCTATTTTATTCAAAAAATATATGGGTTATTGGCAAATTATATTAGTTTAAACAGATATGTTAAAGATATTTTAAAGGCAATATACTTATTCTGATATGAATTACTGAACTGAAAATACTTCTACTCTAAATAATATTCACAATATTCATAATATTTCTTCACTCAATGTTGTTTATCTTTCTATTTCCAGGCAAACATATATTTAGACTTTATTCTGCATACATCTTTTGCTAAGTATTCTGTGTATGCTTTAGTTGTGAGGGTAAGAATGGAAAAAAATCCATTGGGTTGGTAAAATTATTTGAATAAACATATTTCCCTATTGTAAGACTGAGGAAGACCTTGTGTAAGTTATTCACAAAGATACAGCAGGAGACAAAGCCATGTGTCGTAGAGCAAGGTAAACATCTGTGCTCCTACAATTCATAACAAATACGCTTATAATAAACAGAAGTGAAAATGAATGAGAATTATATCTATTGGGTAGCAAAATCCATTGAATTGTTAACTTGTGAGACTGCTTGGTTTAAGGTAAAGTGGATTTAGAATCAGATGACATAGTTACTATCTAAGCTCTCCTACTTATTTGTTTTGTAGTCATGGACAAATGTCAACTTCTCTTAGATTTCTGTAAAGGAAATAATAAAAATCTATCTCATACAAATTGGGCAAGGGATAAATGAAGTTAACATAGACATGAATGACTGTTCAGTGTATCATAGAGATCTAATGAACAGATAAAAAAATCTGAGAATCTAGAAAAGCACATAGCACCTTATGAGAGATAATACTCAAACAGTCCAAGTGTCTGCTAGTACACAGAATGGGCTGCAGTTCAAGCTAGTAACACCTTCCATGGAAAGTTGTTTCAAAAGAAAGTTGGATGATAACCTTGTTGAGATTACACAGAAGGTTAAATAGACACTGAGTGGGAGGATTTTCAAGTCTTCTCCAATCTTGACCTTCAGTAGTTTGTGGCAATGACTACCTTGCAGTCAAACAGCTGTTCTACCAGAAAGAAGTCATAGTGGGTTTTGGAAACCAAACTGATACTGTTCCTATTCTGACAGAGATACTTTAAGATTACATAAATTTCAAAAAATTATATCACCATTCTAAGGTAGGTTTTTAAAATCTGATATCATGATAATCATTTTTTTTCAAATCATTATCCAAAATTAAAATGAAATAGTTAAGTTATAGGCTTATCAGAGTACCTGGAACAGAGAAAGTGGTTTCTGTACTTGTGTTTTATCATTTGTAATCTAGCAGACTGGTACAAATGACAAGCCAAATCTCACTCTATCTAAATCTCTGTATAAGGAAACTTTGAGAACAAAGTATAAAAATATGATGACTAACTAGCTGAAAATCAGGACAAGATTGAGCAATAAATTGCTTATTAAAATAAATACACAAAATGACATTCCTATTGAATATAATGTAGTTGTCCAGGGACAGCAGCCCTTTATGATACTGCCTTATCAGGACAATGTTTAATGTACAATTATCAAACCCATCCTGGTAACTAAATTTGCATATATTTAGAAATATTTTCTAAGGGTTATAGACATCTTGGCAAATAAATTATTCCACCATCTTAGGTATGTGTTGCCAATACTTCTAAAAATAATAATATCATGATAACGAGACAGTAAATGGTTCAGAAATACAATGTGACTACTATACTGCAGTTATTTATTGTATTCTCTTTTGCATTTTGACTCACCAGTGGTGTCTTTGGCTTGTGGTTTATGGTAATTTGTGCTGCTAAGAAAATTACTGTGATTTTCAAATTTTCCACATTTTCAGAGTCAATTACTAAACCCTTCCAAACTCATTTTTTGTCCCATATAAAAAGTAAACCTACTTTGTGTTTAGTTAAAAATCTAAGAGAACATTTTAATCTGAAAGTTTGCACTACAGATAACCAAAATTTTTTGAATTTATCTTTCTTTGGCTTAACACCAGATTTTGAGTTACCTATCAAAGCTTAAATCTTCCTAGCTACCTATAATTAATTAAGGTATTGAATGGATATAAAGACTTGTCAATATGAAATATAGCCCTGTGCTTTATAGCAAAAAAAGAACTAGGTTTTTTCTGCCACCAGTCAGTAGATTCCACTAACACACTGTTGGGAGTATTAGGTGGGAAGGCTATAGCAGAGCAAGGACATTTTCTCCGAAGATTTTAGACTCTGTATCATTGTTAGCTTTAAGGTTGGGGGAGAAGAGTGGCCTACTAAACTTAACAATACACTAAGCTTATTTAACAGTCATGGAAATGGTAGATTAAATACAAAGGTTAACAGTAAATAGCAATTTTTTCTCAAGGTTCTAACAGAGTCTAAGAAAAAATTTGGCTCTTCCATAAAACTTTCCATTTCTCTATAATTGGATATTCTACTCAGCCAAATTCAAACAGTCTTTAGGATCTTTAGTATAGAAGCACCTTCTTCATAGAACTTCAACTTCACTCTTCAATCAATCCTTATTGCTAATTATTACAGTTTTGCTCCCCTAAATATAGTTTGTAGGTTCTTTTTTTCATGTAGCCTCATCTAAAGAATTCAAGTTCAGCTATTTATTCTAGTGGCTAAGAAGTGCTCATATTTCTAAATTCAGGAATCCATAAAATCACTATAATATCTAGACATTATTAAATAAAAGTTCAGATATTATGAAAGTTAGATTGAATTTACCATCCACCAATTGAATGTTTCCATAGGATTAAATAATGCACTCAACTATCTGTAAAGCCATCACCCAACTCTTATTACCTAGCATGCCGATAGACTATGAATTTCCTATTTATCCCAAAAATAAAAATTTTATAGTTCAAACTGTTATTGAAAGCTGTAAGAACAAAACTCACAATATTAACTTAAATTTTCAATTTCAGAAGTAATTAAAATCTTAAATGCACACAAATGGATCATTTTTCCTACTCTGCTTTCTGATGAGATTTTGGCCTGTATGAGAATGACTCCATGACTGAATGGGTTAAAGTCTGGCAGGGTTGGGTGGGTAGGGTGGAGGGGGTGTGGAAGGGACTCTCTTTATGGTAAAACTGTTAAACTTGAAAAGACTGAGAGTTAAGTTTTAAACCTGTAAATGGTTGTCTTCACTGTGAATAAAGGAAAGGGCAATCAGTAAACAAGTGAAGGCCTTTACCAAATACAGCTTTAATGACCACAGGCAATACCTAGCCTCACACTGGGAAGCAAATTGGTAGTCACTGGAGACTGCTGTGCATTGGTGTGATATTCCCTGAGGCTAAAACCAATCAGCAGCCAAGCCATTCTGTACCCCATGAAGTCTATAAGTGGTTTCCAGGGGTAACTTCTCTGAGAGCACATTTGAATAATCTAATTTGGAGTTTTAAATGTGGAGAAAATGATGGACACATTTCATGCCAACTGGCACCATTCTTTAAGTTGTGATAGAAGGAATCTCATCTGAAATTGTTTACAATGCATTTTTTTTAAAATACAACCAGTGTTGTATAAGCTACTTGATAGCACAAATACAAAATTATTTTTAAATACCATATATTTTTTTTAAATCTAAGAATGATTTTATGTCTCTGAATAGTTGAAAGTCACTTTTTCCTTTTTGAGATAGTAAAGAGAGGGATCCTATCTTTATCTTCAATAGTGTTAAGCATATTTTCTATTTTGAAAGACTGAATATTTGTAAATTGTCATGTACAGGACTGGACTGCATTCATGTAAGAAATATTTAGGGAACACATTTGGTTTTACACACTGTACCTAAAAGGTCCTCTCTCTCATTGAGCTTATATTATTCCTTCCTAAAGGTGGAGAGAAAGTCATGTTGAGACCTTTATCAGCGATGCTTCTTCTTTCAGTGGATTTCTAAGGATAGCATCCTTGAAAGGGGAATAGTAAACAACTTGTTTATGTGAATTTGTTCCAGCTACTAAATTGCTTTTTGAAAGATGAGTGCTTTGTTGAACTAATATGTGCCTACAGGAGGAATTACCACATCAATTTCAAATATTTACTCTTTTAGAAAAGTAGAACTTAGAAAACTTAAGAGTGTAACAAATAAGGTATGATTTAGTTCACTAAGCTACCTGCAAGTGTCTGTGTTACATCTAAAAGCCTACCATTTATTTCTAGAGAATCTGTTGGTCTTAATAATGTCTAAGGAACATACAGTATGTCTTTGCTTCATCATTAATAGTACAATAACTTGAACAGTGGCATATATACTGAAGTGTAGGGGGAAAATGGGGTGAAAACAAGATTTAGAAGGCTTTAAGAGGCTGTCTTCCTAGGGGAGAGCTGAAAAATGTCATTCATTAGAAATGATTGAAAGAAACTGAGCAAAAAATAGGATAATATGGAGAAACCCAGAGAATTAGGAAAATTAAGAACTGGTTACTAATATCATGGTTTAGAGAGTTTAGTTTTCACAGCAAAATTTTAGTTATAAAGAACTAAAGAGTTTATATAGGATTGATTCTTTCTAAAGGAAAAGATGTGATTTATTAAACAGCCACATGATCCATGGTCTTAAAAAAAAAAAAAAAGCTAGTCTCTGTCTTTCTCTCTCTCTCTCTCTCTCTCTCTCTCTCTCTCTCTCTCTCTCTCTCTCTCTCTCTCTCTCTCCCAGTGTGTGTGTGTGTGTGTGTGTGTGTGTGTGTGTGTGTATTTTTACTTTGGAAGATTCTACCATGGGAATGTACAAAAAGAACTGAGGTATTGGACCTAGGTAGCAAGATACAATGATTGTAGATGACTGTAGACAACACAACAAATGCTGAAAATTAGGTCTGCAGTGTCATATCTCAGGAGGCAAAAAGTGCATGTAAAACATTCAGAGGTGAGAAGCCATTGGTTCATAGCTCCTTGAATCTTAAAGAAAAATGATTTTCTATGCAGATATTGGAACAAGTCTGAATGCCTGGATCTGTGAATTAAATAGTCAAGGGTCTGATTGTCAAATGTGCCATCCTTTTACCTACAGTACCCAGAGGGAAAGGAGAAATAGGCTGCTTACACTGATGCTCACTCTTCTCTCTAATAAAAGTATAGCCTTCTGGCGAAACAAATTGCTTTCATTCCAAAAATAACAATAGCATTATCTTCAAAGTGGACTTCATTCAATTGCACAGGATCTTCATGAGGGGATATATTTCTCACTAAGTACATAATTCAGAATTGAAAAAGGTATTTTATAGAGCAAGGTGCAATTTTTGGTATGTTTAATGCACTTGACCCTTGATTCATAGTCAAGGCTAACATACCAAAGAGGGAAGAAAAGGAAAACCATTCCCTTCTCTCTCTCTCTCTCTCTCTCTCTCTCTCTCTCTCTCTCTCTCTCTCTCTCTCTCTCTCTCTTTTTTTTTTGCTATGCTCACATCAATCTTGCTGTCACTATAAAACTGGAAAAGTGAATATCATGTACTCTATTTTGAATATGTTTTAGTATTAATAAATGTTTTCACATAGGTTTGATATGATAGTTTTTATTGTTTCCCTCTCTCTCTGCCTCTCCCTCTCCCTCTCCCTCTCCCTCTCCCTCTCTCACTCCCTTTCTTGTAAGAATTACAAGAAAGAAGAGTTCAATGAATATTGAAGGGAAAATATAGAATAAAAGAGCCAAAGCATCCAATGAAATCTTAAATCATTAAATGTATATTGTAGATGAGAAGTGGAAGATTGATGATTATATTTTTCTAAAAGTGGAAAACTTAATTTTCCACAGTAAAACTTATACTTTGTTTAATTTTATATGTTTAAATTATTGATAAGATTAATTTCTTACCTGTCATCAGCAAAATTTTAAAAAATTAATACACAATAAAATATCTACTTTTGTAACAAACTTTCTATCTTAAGATACATTGTATTTATATGCTGTTTATTCTTATTTGACTTAAGTACACAAAATGAAACAAAAGGGACTAAAGAAGGGTAAACATTACATATAATAGAGCTTCAAAATGCTAGAATATATAAAAGTCCTATCTCTGTGGAAAGAATGAAACTGCCAGTATAGTGAAGCCATTCCTGTTTTGAAATACTGATCAAGTTTCTGGCCATGAATGCTTTAGGCTGAATTATAATTGCCTCATTCACAATAATAAGTTACTTTTGATCTTACAAAACTATGCTAATCAATTATTCTACCTTCAAATGTGTTTCTGCATCATTATTCTAGAAATAATATTTTATAGAAAACTAAAGATGGTTATATTTTGTAGAGTAATTTTATCCTTATCAACTTCAATAAAGTGTTACTTTTGGCAAAATGCACACATATCAAAGGAATATTTTGATGATACTTGACCAAGTTCTGAACTTGGGGAACCATTACAATCTGGCTATAAAACTTTTCCATTTCAAATATCCCCAACAAAAATTTCATTCCATTTCCTCAGAGACAATCCCCATCATCTGTCCAGTCCAGATAACCCCCATCTCTTCTTATGCCAGATAAGTTTTGTTTTCTCCAGAATGTCATATAAGCTAGAATAATGTAGAATATGTCATTGTATGTTAGTCTTATTGTGAACAATATAATATTTCTTGATTAATTTATGCATCAAATTTTGTTTCTTTTTAATTGCTGAATAGGATTCCATTGAATGGATAGATACACCAAAATGGGTTTGGAATTTTCCTCTCAGCAAACATTGTCTTCCAAATTGTACTACACTTAATAAACCTAATATAAACATTGGAGTACAACCCTTCATAAGCAAATTATGGTTTTATTCTTTTGAGAAAAGGCCTAACGAGTGGATCGGATGGGTCATGAATACACATGTCAAATATATATATATGTATATATACATATATATATATATTTGTATATGTGTGTTTAACTTTATGGAAGCTTCCCAACTGCATGCCAGAGTAGTTACATCATTTTGCATTCCTTTCACTGTTTGAGAGTTGTTGTTCTTCTACATCTCTTGTAATAGGTACTATTGAGTTTTTCTGATTTTAGTCAAAATAATGTGTGGATAGAACTACTTCATTGTGCTGAGGTACAGATCGTTAATGAGTAGTGAAGTTGTGCAAACCAGCTTTTCATCACTGTGACAAGTATCTATGAAAAACAAAGAAAAAAAATATATTTTGACTCATGGTTGCAGAGGTTTCAGTCCATGCTTGACTGAATCTTCAGTTCATGATTCCATTGCTTCGAGCCTGAGGCAAGGCAGGTGGACTAGTGTGGCAGAGGAAAACTGCTCAGCTCATGGCAGCCAGGGAGCAAAGAGAAGGAATGGAAGGGCCACACACAAGAAATACCCTTTCAGGGCACACCCACAGTGACCGACTTCCACTAACTAGGTCCCATCTCCTGCAGTTTCCATCACCTCCCAATAGTTTATTAAAATTATTACTCCATCCTATAAATTAATTCATTAGTGAATTTACAGGTCTTGTGATACAAAAGGCCCCATCTCTGAACATTACTGCACCGGGGACCAAGCCTTCAGCATCAGTTTTTGGGGAAAACTTTATATGAAAACCACAACAAAATTTGAAAATGCTTTCATGTGATTTGTGGCCATTTATATAGCTTCTTTATGAAGTAACTTGTTACATTTTTTGACATATTTCTTTGCTTTCTCTTTGTTATTTATTTTTTAAAAGCTACTGAATTGTGTTTAAAAGCCAAATAAGTGTGTGTGTGTGTTTGTGTATAAATATATATATATATATATGTTCCTATTTATGACTTGATTTTCCATTTTTTTAAAGATCTCTTTATATTTTATTTATTTATTTATGACGTGGAATGCATTACGATTTATTTATTTATTTATATATGACAGTGGAATGCATTACAATTTATTTATTCATTTACATATGACAGTGGAATGCATTACAATTTATTCATTTATATATGTCAGTGGAATGCATTACAATTCTTATACACATATAGAGAACAATTTTTCATATCTCTGGTTGCATACAAAGTATATTCACACCAATTCATGTCTTCTCCCTCTCCCTATCATGCTATGAATCAGCCTCATTATATCAGAGAAAATATTCGGCATTTATTTTTTTGGGATTGGCTAACTTCACTCAGCATTACCTTCTCTAACTCTATCCATTTACCTGCAAATACCATGATTTTATTCTCTTTTATTGCTGAGTAATATTCCATTGTGTATATATGCCAATTTTTTTTAATCCATTGGTCTATTGAAGGGCATCTAGGTTGGTTCCACAGTTTAGCTATTGTGAATTGTTCTGAAATAAACATTTATGTAGCTGTGTCCCTGTAGTATGCTGTTTTTAAGTCCTGTGGTGTAGACCAAGGAGAGGGATAGCAGGGTCAAATGGTAGTTCCATTTCCAATTTTCCAAGAAATCTACATACTGCTTTCCATATTGGCTGCAGCAATTGCAGTCCCACCAGCAGTGCATGAGTGTACCTTTTTTCCAACATCCTAATGAACACTTATTGTTGTTTGTTTTCCTAATAGTTACAATAATGACTGGAGTGAGATGAAATCTTAGACTTTTATTAATTTTCATTTCTATAATTGTTAGCAATTATGAACTTTTTTTATACATTTGTTGATTGATTCTATATCTTCTTCTGAAAAGTGTCTGTTCAGATCCTTGGCCCATTTATTGATTTGTTTATTTGTTTTTTGGTGCTTAGCTTTTTGAGTTCTTTATATACCCTAGAGATTGGTGCTCTGCCTGATGTATGAGGAGTAAAAATTTGCTCCCAAGATGTAGGCTCTCTATTCACCTCACAGATTGTTTCTTTTTCCAAGAAGAAACTTTTTAGTTTGAGGTTCATCCCATTTATTGATTCTTGATTTTGATTCTTGAGCCAAAGGAGTCTTATTAAGAAACTTGGGGCATAATCCCACATGATGAAGATTAGAGCCTACTTTTTTTTCTATTAGATGCAGGGTCTCTGGTTTTATTCCTAAGTCCTTAACCCATTTTGAGTTGAGTTTTGTACATGTTGAGAGATATGGGATTTAATTTCATTTTGTTGCATATGGATTTCCAGTTTTCCCAGCACCATTTGTTAAAGATGCTATCTTTTCTCCAGTGCATGTTTTTGAGGCCTTTGTCTAATATAAGATAATTATAATTTTGTGGGTTAGTCTCTGTGACCTCTGTTCTGTACCACGGGTCTACCAGTCTGTTTTGGTGCCAATACTATGCTGTTTTTGTTACTATTGCTCTGTAGTATAGTTTAAAGTCTGGTAGAGTGATGCCACCTGCTTCACTCTTTCTGCTAAAGATAGCTTTAGCAATTCTGGGTCCCTTATTTTCCAGATGAGTTTCATGATTACTTTTTCTGTTTCTATGAGGAATATCATTGAGATTTTGATTGGAATTGCATTGAATCTCTATATTGCTTCTGGAAGTATGGTCATTTTGACAGTATTAATTCTGCCTATCCAAAAGCAAGGTAGATCTTTCCATCTTATAAAGTCTTCTTTGATTTCTTTATTTAGGTTTTTGTAATTTTCATTATATAGATCTTTCACCTCTTTCTTTAAGTAGATTCCTAAGGTCTTTGTTTGTTTGTTTTTGAGGCTTTTCCCTCTCTGAGGATTTGTCACTGATATATAGAAATGCGATTTACGGGTGTTGATTTTGTATCCTGCTACTTTGCTAAATTTGTTTACTAGTTCTAGTAGTTTTCTGAATCATTAAAAATAGTGACAATTTGAGTTCTTCTTTTCCTATGAGTAGCCCTTTAATTTATTTCATCTGTCTAATTGCTCTGGCCAGTGTTTCAAGAACTATGTTAAATAGAAGTCATGAAAGAGGGCATTCCTTTCTTTTTCCAGTTTTTAGTGGGAATGCTTTCAATTTTTCTTCATTTAGAATTATGTTTGCCTGGGATGTAGCATAGATATCCTTTATGATATTGAGATATGTTCCTATTATCTCTAATTTTTCTAGTGTTTTGAACATAATGGGATGCTATATTTTTTTATTATTTACACATGACAGTACAATGATCTCAACATATACATTTGAATCAGATGGGTTATAATTTCTCATTTTTCTGATTTTCAGGTTGCAGAATCACATTTGTCATACAGTCACGTATATACATACAGCAATAATAATGTCTATTTTATTCTGCTGCCCTTCCTATCCCCCCTTCCCCTCCCCTCCTCTCCCATCCCTTCTCTCTACCCAATTGAATGTGACATATTTTTTTCTCTCCTCACAACATCATACATGTATTCTGTATAATGATGAGGGTCTCCTTTCATCTTCCATGCAATTCCCCTTCTCCCTCCTTTTCCCTCACACCTCTCTTCCCTATTTAGTGGTAACCTTATTCTCATGCTCTTCTTTCCTATCCCATTTTGAGTCACCCCTCTTATATCAGAGAAGACATTTGGCATTTGTTTTTTAGGGATTGGCTAACTTCACTTAGCATAATCTGCTCTAATGCCATCCATTTCCTGCAAATGCCATGATCTTGTAAGTTTTTAGTGCTTAGTAATATTCCATTGCATATAAATGCCACATTTTTTTTATCCATTCATCTATTGAAGGGCACCTAGGTTGGTTCCACAGTCTAGCTATTGTGAATTGTGCAGCTATAAACATTGATGTGGCTGTGTGTCTATAGTATGTTCTTTTTAGGTCTTTTTGGTATAGTCTGAGAAGGGGAATAGCTGGGTCAAATGGTGGTTCCATTCCCAGTTTTCCAAGGAATCTCCATACTGCTTTCCAAATTGGCTGCACCAATTTGCAGTCCCACCAGCAATGTATGAATGTACCTATTTCCCTGCATCCTCCCTAGCACTTATTGTTGTTTGACTTCATAATGGCTGCCATTCTTATTGGAGTGAGATGATATCTTAGAGTAGTTTTAATTTGCATTTCTCTGATTGCTAGACAGGGTGAGCATTTTTTCATGTATTTGTTGATTGATTGTATTTCCTCTTCTGAGAAGTTTCTGTTCAAGTCCTTGGCCCATTTGTTGATTGGGTTATTTGCTTTTTTGTTGTTTAAATTTTTGAGTTCTTTGTATACTCTAGAGATTAGAGCTCTATCTGATGTGTGAGGGGTAAGAATTTCCCAGGATGTAGGCTCCCTATTCACCTCACATATTATTTCTCTTGCTGAGAAAAAAACTTTTTAGTTTGAATTCATCCCATTTGTTGATTCTTGGTTTTAACTCTTGTGCTATAGGTGTCTTATTAAGGAATTTGGGGCCTGCCCCCACGTGATGAAGATTAGGGCCAACTTTTTCTTCTATTAGATGCAGAGTCTATGCTTTGATTCCTAGATCCTTGATCCATTTTGAGTTAACTTTTGTGCATGGTGAGAGAAAGGGATTCAATTTCATTTTGTTGCATATGGAATTTCCAGTTCTCCCAGAACCATTTGTTGAAGATACTATCCTTTCTCCATTGCATTCTTTTAGCACCTTTGTCTAATATAAGGTAGTTGTAATTTTGTGGATTGGTCTCTGTGTCCTCTATTCTGTACCATTGGTCTACCAGCCTGTTTTGGTGCCAGTACCATGGTGTTTTTGTTATTATTGCTCTGTAGTATAGTTCAAAATCTGGTATCACGATATCACCTGTTTCACTTTTCCTGCTTAGAATTACTTTAGCTATTCTGGGTCTCTTATTTTTCCAGATGAATTCCATGATTGCTTTTTCTATTTCTGCAAAAGAATGCCATTGGGATTTTGATCAGAATTTCATTGAATCTGTAAAGTGCTTTTGGTAATATAGCCATTTTAATAATATTAGTTCTGCCTACCCATGAGCAAGGTATATTCTTACATCTTCTAGGGTCTTCTTTTATTTCTCTCTTTAGGGTTCAGTAGTTTTCATTGCATAGATCTTTCACCTCTTTTGTTAGGTTGATTGCCAGTTTTTTTTTTTTTGAGGATATTGTGAATGAGGTAGTTGTCCTCACTTCCATTTCAGAGAATTTGTCACTGATATACAGGAATGCCTTTGATTTATGGGTGTTGATTTTATATCCTGCCACTTTGATGAATTCATTTACTAGTACTTTTTGGATCTGGTAGGTATAGGATCATGTCATCAGCAAATAATGCTAATTTAAGTTTTTCTTTTCCTATGCCTATGCCTTTAATTTCTTTCATCTGTCTAATTGCTCTGGCTAATGTTTCCAGAACTATGTTGAACAGAAGTGGTGAGAGAGGGCATCCCTGTCTTGTTCCAGATTTTAGAGGGAATGCCTTCAATTTTTCTCCATTTAGAATGATGCTGGCCTGAGGCTTAGCATAGATAGCTTTTACAATGTTGAGATAAGTTCCTGTTAACCCTAGATTTTCTAGAGTTTTGAACATAAAGGGATGCTGTATTTTGTCGAATGCTTTTTCTGCATCTATTGAGATGATCATGTGGTTCTTATATTTAAGTCTATTGATGTGGTGAATTACATTTATTGATTTCCATATATTGAACCAGGCTTGCATCCCGGGGATGAATCCTACTTGGTCATGGTGCACGATCTTTTTGCTATGTTTTTGTATTCTATTTGTTAGAATTTTATTGAGGATTTTTGCATCTATATTCATTAGGAATATTGGTCTGAAGTTTTCTTTCTTTGAAGTGTCTTTATCTGGTTTTGGAATCAGGGTGATGTTGGCCTCATAGAATGAATTTGGGAGTACTTCCTCTTTTTCTATTTCCTGAAATAAATTGAAGAGTATTGGTATTAGTTCCTCTTTAAAGGTCTTGTAAAACTCTGTTGTATATCCATCTGGTCCTGGGCTTTTCTTGGTTGGTAATCTTTTGATGGCTTCTTCTATTTCCTCACTTGATATTGGTCTGTTTAAGTTGTGTATATACTCCTGACTCAATCTGGGCAGATCATCTGACTTAAGGAATTTTTCAATGCCTTCACTATCTTCTATTTTATTAGAGTATAGGGTTTCAAAATAATTTCTAATTATCTTCTGTATTTCCGAAGTGTCTGTTGTGATGTTGCCTTTTTCATCTCGTAAGCTAGTAATTTGGGTTCTCTGTCTTCTTCTCTTTGTTAGCATGGCTAATGGTCTATTAATCTTATTTAATTCATTTTTTTAAAGAACTAACATTTAGTTTTGTCAATATTTTCAATTGTTTCTTTTATTTCGATTTCATTGATTTCAGCTCTGATTTTAATTATTTCTTGCCTTTTACTGCATTTGCTGCTGATTTGTTCTTCTTTTTCTAGGGTTTTGAGATGTAGTGTGAGGTCATTTATTTGTTGGCTTTTTCTTCCTTTAAGGAATGAATTCCATGAAATGAATTTTTCTCTTAGTACTTCTTTCATGGTGTCCCAAAGATTTCAATATGTTGTGTCTGAGTTTTCATTTACCTCTAAGAATTTTTTAATTTCCTCTTTGATGTCTTCTGTAAACCTTTGTTCATTCAGTAGCATATTGTTTATTCTCTATGTGATGTAGGAATATTTCTTCCTTATTTTATCATTGATTTCCAATTTCATTCCATTATGGTCAGATAAAATGCATGGTAGTATCTCTACTCCTTTGTATTTGCTATGATTTGACCTGTGACATAATATATGATCTATTTTTGAGAAGGATCCATGTGCTGCTAAGAAAAAAAAAATGTATCCGCCTGATGTTGGGTGGTATATTCTATATATGTCAATTAAGTCTAAGTTATTAATTGTATTATTGAGTTCTATAGTTTCTTTATTCAACTTTTGTTTGGAAGATCTGTTCAGTGGTGAGAGAGATGTGTTAAAATCTCCCATGATTATTGTATTGTGGTCTATTTGACTCTTGATCTTGAGAAGAGTTTGTTTGATGGACATAGCTGCACCATTGTTTGGGGCATATATATTAATGATTGTTATATCTTTTTGGTGTATAGTTCCCTTGAGCAGTATGTAGTGTCCTTCTTTATTCCTTTTGATTAACTTTGGCTTGAAGTCTATTTTATTTGATATTAGTATGGACACCCCTGCTTGCTTCCGAGGTCCATGTGAGTGGTATGATTTTTCCCAACCTTTCACCTTCAGTCTGTGTATGTCTACCTATCAGATGTGTCTCCTGTAGACAGCATATTGTTGGATCTTTTTTTTAATCTAGTCTACTAGCCTATGTCTTTTGATTGGTGAGTTTAAGCCATTAACATTTAGGGTTACTATTGAGATATGGTTTGTACTTTCAGCCATATTTGTTTATTTTTGTTATTTAACATGATTTGTTTTTCCTCTTTGATTAGTTTTTCCTTTACTGTACTACCTCCCACTGTTGGTTTTCATTGTTATTTTTCATTTTCTCTTCATGTAATGTTTTGCCTAGGATGTTTTGAAGTGCTGGTTTTCTAGCTGCAAATTCTTTTAACATTTGTTTATTGTGGAAGGTTTTTATTTCATCTTCAATCCTGAAGCTTAATTTCGCTGGATACATGATTCTTGGTTGGAACCCATTTTCTTTCAGCATTTGAAATATGTTGTTCCAGGATCTTCTAGCTTTCAGAGTCTGTGTTCAAAGATCAAACATTAACCTGATTGGTTTACCCCTAAATGTAATCTCTTTCCTTTCTCTTGTGGCTTTTAAAATTCTCTCCTTATTCTTTATGCTGGGCATCTTCATTATAATGGGTCTTGATGTGGATCTCTTGTGATTTTGCACATTCGGCATCCTGTAGGCTTCTAGGATTTGGCATTCTGTTTCATTCTTCAAGTCTGGGAAGTTTTCTCATATTATTTCATTGAACAGATTGCTCATTCCTTTGTTTTGGACCTCTATACCTTCCTGTATCCCAATAACTGTTATGTTTGGTCTCTTTATGTTATCCATATTTCTTGAATTTTCTGCTCATGGTTTCTTAACAGTCTCGCTGAGCTGTCTATGTTCTTTTCAAGTTGATATACTTTCTTCATTGTCTGATGTTCTATCTTCTAAGTGTTCTACTCTGTTGGTAATACTCTCATTTGAGCTTTTAATTTGGTTTATTATTTCCTTAATTTCCAGGATTTCTGGGTTTTTTTTTGTTTTGTTTTGTTTTGTTTTTTGTATAACTCTATCTCCCTGTAGAGTTGACCTTTTGCTTATCGGATTTGTTTATGTAATTCTTTGTCAAAGTGATCTTTCATTGTCTGATTTTGCTTTCTAATGTCTTCCTTGAGACTCCAGATCATCTGAAGCATGTATATCATGAACTCTTTATCTGACATTCCATATGCTGCAGATATTACCTTTTCTAATGTTGAATTGACCTGCATTGTTTGTGGTCCTTCCTTTCCTTGTCTTTTCATACTGCTCACATTTCTTTTAGCTCTGTGAAACTGTTGGTCTATTTTAAAGAAGGATCCATGGGCTGTCTGTCATTATAGAAAAAAAAAGTATATTCTCTCGTTGAAGGTATATATATATATATATCAGTTAATTTTAAGCTTTTTATTGTATTATTGAGTTATACAGTTTCTTTTTTCAGCTTTTGTTTAAAATATCTATATAGTGGTGAAAGAGGTGTATTAAAGTCACCCAAAATTATTGTGTGGTGGTCTATATGACTCTTGAACTGAGAAGAGTTTTTTTGATGAACATAGCTGCTCTATTGTTTGTGGAACATATATTTATAATTGTTAAGTCTTGTTGGTGTATGGTTCCCTTGAGCAGTATATAGTGTCCTTCTTTATCTTTTTTGATTGACTTTCACCTAAAGTCTACTTTATTAGATATGAGGATGGAAACACCTGCTTGCTTCAGCAGTCCATGTAAGTGAGATGATTTTTCCCAACCTTCACCTTAATTCTGTGGATATCTTTTCCTATGCTATGAGTGTCTTGGAGGCAGCATATTGGTTTTTTGTTTTGTTTTGTTTTTTTTATCCAATCTGCTAGTCTATGTCTCTTGATTGGTGAGTTTAGGCCATTAACATTCAGGGTTATTATTGAGACATAATTTGTATTCCCAGCCATTCTTGTTTATTTTTGGTATTTAATGTGACTTTGTTTCTCCTATGATTAGATTTTCCTATGGTGTAATCCCTCCCTCTGCTGATTTTGATCATTGTTTTTCATTTCCTGTTCTTGGAATATTTTGCTGAGGATATTCTGTAGTGCAGGGTTTCTCATTGTAAATTCTTTGAACTTTTGTTTATCATTGAAGATTTTTATTTCATCATCAAAACTAAAGCTTATTTTTGCTAGATATAAGATTCTTGGTCTTAATTCATTTTCTTTCAGAGTTTGGTATATGTTGTCCCATAATCTTCTGGCTTTGAAGGTCTGGGTTGAAAAATGTGCTGAGATACGAATTGGTCTCCCCCTATATGTGATCTGATTCCTCTCTCTTGCAGCGTTTAAGATTCTATCCTTATTCTGTATGTTAGGCATTTTCATTATAATATGCCTTGGTGTAGATCTGTTGTAATTTTATATATTTGGTGTGCTGTAAGCCTCTTATATTTGGTTTTCCAATTTGTTCTTCATGCTTGGGATATTATCTGATATTATCTCATTGAAGAGATTGTGCATTCCTTTGGTTTGAAACTCTGTGCCTTCCTCTATCCCCATAACTATTAGATTTGGGGTATTTTGATGCTGTCCCATAATTATTGGATGTTCTGTTCATGGTTTCTTACTATCTTCACTGTGTAATCAACTTTATTTTCCAAATTTTATACTTTGTCTTCATTATCTGACATTCTTTCTTCCAAGTAATCTAGTCTATTTGCTTATGCTTTCTATTGAGATTTTTGTTTGATTTATTGTATCCTTCATTTCAAGGATTTCTTGTTTTTTTTCAGTCTCTATTTCTCTCTTGAAGTAATCTTTGGCTACCTGTATTTGCTCTCTTAACTCTTTGTTAGAGTGATCGATTTTTGCCTGTATTTGCTCATTTAGGTCATTCTTTAATTCACAGATCATTTTAACTATGAACCTTCTGAACTCTTTCTCTGACATTTCATCAATTTCGCTGTCCATGGGTTCTGTTATTATAGTATCCTGGTCTGTTTGGTGCACTTTTCTGCCTTGTTTTTTCATGTTGTCTATGTGTCTCCTTTCTTGCAGTATGGATCTGAGATATTACCATTTCTTTCCTATATTCTTGTAGTACCCATGCAGATTTTCTATACCTCACCTTGATTTTGGAACTCCAGACCCTGCTGGTGTCCCTCAATATATGATACTGCACCTAAAATTGGTGGCAACAATAGCAGAGGTAACTCAAAATAATAGTTAAGGTGCCACAAGATGGAAGTAATGTCTTACAGAGATGGGGCTAAAAGAGTGGACCTCACACTCCCTTTGGGTTGTCAGTCTTAATGAAAAAATCATACTGAATCCCACCATCATGCCCACTCAGAATAATGGGGTTCTAATTGGAATAAGATATATTCCATGCTTATATAATCTTATCAATATGGATTTTACTGTCATGCATAATTAAGAAAAAACAATAATAAAAATACCATATCATCTGTGTAATTGTTGCTCTCTAGTAAGCTTTCAAATTGTGCAACCTGAGTCTTTTAACATGGCTTTTTTTCTCTTTTTTTCTTTTTAAGATTAATTTAGACATTCTGTACACCCTTTTTCTGTTATGGTTTGTTGTTGGTTTAGTTCTTATTTACTTAGTGACTTTATTGGTAAACTATATTTCTTGTCCTGTATCACCACAAAAGCTTTTTGTAAATTGTAAGAAATTAATAAGAGAGAGATTTCCTTAAATACCTTGAACCAAATTCTCTGAAATTGTATTAAGATGTGTGTGTGTGTGTGTGTGTGTGTGTGTGTGTGTGTGTGTGTGGTGTTGGAACATGCCTTTAGCCATCAGTCCAGCAGTTAGCACATCTGTTTCAGCCTTTATTTCCTACTTGTACTTCCTGATTGTCAGAGGATGACACTTCTTTAGGGAAGTACCTTTTCTAAACTTCAAATATTTTAAGCTCCCTCCAGTGACTGCTAGGTGTCTGGTTATCACATATATCATGATTGTAAGACTGTTGGTTTCCAAAGCTACTGTTGATAGAGAAAGAGATGGGTCTAGGTCAAATTTTGAATAGAGCTCACTTTCCTTACAAAGAATTTGTTATTTTCCTTTTATGAATACTCCAAGAATGTGGCTCATTTTTAGAGTTGTAAAAAGTTGACTTTGATTTTTTTTTCTTTCTTTCTTTTTTAGTTATATAATTGCTTTTATGAAGGAACAGATATTTGGAGGACCTTGATTTACCATTCCCACTGGCAACACACTAGTTTCATATTTTTCCTAAAAAGATATTTAGTTGTTCTAGTGTATTAGCTTCAAAAAATACCTTTTCTCCATTAATGTAGCTCAGTGCATTTGTTGAAATCTATTAATCATATATGCATGTCTTTATGTCTGAATTCTCTATGCTATTTCATTAATCTATATGTTAATACAAATGCAACATTACTCCAGGAGTCTCTTGTTTAATATCAGTATCTATAAACTCATGACAGGCCAATTTATTAGCTTGCAAGTACAGAAAATTTTTGAAGATTCAAAAGAAAAAATCTGAATTGGAGACTATTTAGGACCATTCATTCATGAAGGGGACTTGCACTTGGTATCAAACCTGGGTTTTCCCTCTTGAATAAAATGTAATATCACCCTTATTTTTAACATGCATTTTAGCCATGTTATGTTAAATTTATGGTAGCTACAGGTTTCTACTTGCAATATTTTCATATGGATATATGTAATGTCCAAATATTTTCAAATGGCTACATCATGACTTTTAAATATAATGGTTGCTATTTTATTTCTTAGTTTTTAAAGTAATCTTCTTTCATGAGTCTTAAAGTTTAAACAAAATTATTAAAGTTTGTGGGGAATGCAAACATTTGCAATGCCACCTTATTTAGGTCTCTGTATGTTAATATTCAATTAAGAGCAATAATAATAAATAAAATACCTATTACACATAGCACTATGTGAGAAATGATGTCACAAGTTAGGCATCTTCAATAGCTAACACAATTTCTTTTTACTGTTTTTTATTTTAGTAAGAACATTTAACATGCAGTCTAGCCTTTTAACAAAGTGGAATTATATAATAGAGTATTATATAATTTTTACAATAGAACAGCATATTGTATACTGTATACAACACTGTGTATAATACAGTATACCATTATAGGACTGTAAAACAGACCTCCAGAACTTATTCATATCATATAACTGAAACTTTATGTCCATTATAGCAACTCCACATTTCTTCCTCTCTACCCAGCATCTGACAACCACGATTCTGTTTTGCTTCTGTGAGTATGACTTCTTTGGATATCTTCTATAAATAGAATCATGTATATTTATCCTTCAGTAAATGACTTATTTACTTAGCAGAATATTCTTCAGCTTAATTCATTATGAATTTCCTTATAAATTGATGAATTTCCTTATATTTGTAGGATGAATCATTTTCCATTATTTGTAGACCTCATTTGCTTTATCTATTGATAGACATTAAATTATTTAGGTTTTTGTTCTTATCTTGAATCTTGTGAATGATGCCACAATGAACATAGTTGTGCAAATATCTCTCTGAGACCCTGATTTCATTTGTTTTCTGTAAATACCTAAAAGTAGGATTGTGGATCATATGATAGTACTATTTTTATTTTTTTGGGAAACTTCCATACTGCATTTCATAGTGCCTGCACTAATTTACATTCCCCAAAACAGTATACAAGATGTTAATTTCTCCCCATCTTTTCCAAATACTATTGCCTTTTTAAAAAATAGTAATCATCCTAATAGATATGGGGGGTCTCTTATTATGAGTCTTATTTTCATTTTTACAAAGATTAGTAATGTTGAATATTTTTATACATATTTTTGACATTTATGTGTCTTCTTTGGAGAAGTGTTTGTGTAAATTTTTGCTTATTTGTTAACCATCTTTGTGGTTGATGTTGAATTCTAGGCTTTCCTTTCATATTTTGAAATACATGGTTTGCAAATATTTCCTACAGTTCCATTGGTTGACTTTCCTCTGTATAGATTGTTTTCTGTGCAGAAGTTTTTTAGTTTGATGTAGTCACACTTGTTTATATTTGCTTTTCTTGCCTTTTTAAATGTCATTTCCAAGATACTATTGCCAAGATCAATATTATACATTAGTCTCCTTTGTCTTCCTCTGGGAGTTATAGGATTTAAAGTCATTTGTTTAAGTCATTAATTCATCTTGAGTATATTTTCATGGATGGTCTAAAAAATAATAACTATTAAATGTAGATATCCAATTTTCCTAAATACCACTTATTGAAGAGAACATTCTTTCTCTAATATGTATTCTTTTCTTTTGCCCCCATAATATAATTTTATTGTAATTTTGGCAACATTTTTCTTTTTATATTTTTAATTTTTTAAATTTATGGGACAATAGAATGCATTTTGACACATTGTACACAAATAGAACACAATTTCTCCTTCCTCTGGCTGAACATGGTGCAGGGTCACACCTGTAGTATAATCATACATGTAGATAGGGTAATAATGTCCCTCTCATCCCACTGTCATTTACATCTCAACACCCCCTCCCATCTCCTCACTCCCCTCTGCACAATACAAAGTCTCTTTATTTCCCCTCCCCCATTATGGATCAATATCCACTTATCAGAGAAAATATTTGGCCTTTGGTTTTGGGTGTTTGGCTTATTTCACTTAGCATGATATTCTCCAACTCCCTTCATTTACCTGCAAGTCATATAATTTTATTCTTCTTTGAAGCTGAGTAATATTCCATTGTGTATAGGTACCACATTTTCTTTATCCATCTAGTTTGATTTCGTTATCTATCTATTGTGAATTGAGCTGCTATAGACATTGATGTGGCTGTGCCAATGTTCTATGCTGCTTTTAAGACCTTTAGGTATACCGAGGAGTGGGATAGCTGGGTCAAATGGTGGTTTCATTACAAGTTTTCCAAGGAATCTGCATAATGCTTTCCAGAGTGGATGCACCAATTTGCAGTCCCACCATAAATGCATGAGTATACCTTCTCCCCCTCATCATTGCTAACACTTAACATTGCTTGTATTCCGGATAATTGCCATTCTGACTGAAGTGAGATGGAATCTTATGGTAGTTTTGATTTGCATTTCTCTAATTGCTGGAGATGTTGAACATTTTCTCATATATTTGTTGATTGATTGTGTATCCTCTTCTGAAAAGTGTTTGTTCAGCTCCTTGGCCCATTTATTAATTGGTTATTTGGGGGGTTTTTTGCTGTTAATTTTTTTGAGTTCTTTGTATATCTGGAAGATTAGTACTCTATCTGTGGTGTGCATGTTAGAGATTTTTTCCCCGTCTGTAGGCTCTCTCTTCACATAATGCATTGTTTCCTTTGCTGAGAAAGAGCTTTTTAGTTTGAGTCCATTCCATTTATTGGTTCTTGATTTTACTTCTTGTGCTCTAGGAATTGTGTTAAGGAAGTCAGATCCTAAGCCAACATGGTGGATATTTTGTCCTACTTTTTCTTCTATTAGGTGCAAGGTCTCTATGCTTGGGTCTAAATCTTTAATCCACTTCCAGATCAGTTCTGTTCAGGGTGAAAGGGGTTTAATTTAATCTACTACATATGGATTTTCAGTTTTCCCTCACCATTTGTTGAAGAGGCTAACTTTTCTCCAATGCATGTTTTTGGCACCTTTATGTAGTATGAAATAATCATATTTATGTGGGTTTGTCTCCCTGTCTTCTCTTCTGTACCATTGGTCTACATCTCTATTTTGGTGCCAGTACCATGCCATTTTTGTTACTATTGCTCTGTAATATAGTTTAAGGTCTGGTATTGTGATGCCTCCTGCTTCACTCTTCTTCCTAAGGATTGCTTTGGCTATTCTGAGTCTCTTGTTTTTCCAAGTGAGTTTCATGATTTCTTTTTCTAGTTCTATGAGAAATGTCATTGAGAATTTAATAGAAATTGCATTAAATCTGTATAACAGTTTTTAAAAATACTAATCAAAGGTAAGTTGATTCTATATGTGTGGCTTTACCTCTATTTTATTTACATATCTGTTATTATATCAGTATCATACTGTTGTAAATACTATAGCTTGAAAGTACTTTAGCTACATTTTATACATAGTGAATTATCTGAAAGAAAATAAAAAGAAACTCTTGTTTATAATAGCATCAAAATAATAAAAATATAAAGAAACAAACATAACTAAGGAGGTAAAAAACTTGTGCCATAAAATTATAAGCATTATTAAAAAAATTAAAGAAGACATAAATAAATAAATAAGATAGCCCATGTTAATGAAGTGGAACAAAATTCCTTAATATGTCCATACTACCCAGTGCAATGCACACATTCAAAATAATTCGTATCAAAATTCCAATTACATCTTTTGCAGACATAGATTTTTTTAAACTGTAAAATTTCTATGGTCCACATATGCAGCTAAACAAATCTTACAGAGGAAATCAAATAGACACTCTGCATTTCCTGATTTCAGAATGTATTACAAGTCTAGAGAAATTAAATAAGTAACTTTTAATAGAGTACTTTTTAAGGATGTGCGTTTTAGTTGTTTTAACAACCCCCAACATTAGTCAACTATTGCCATAACAATATTTCATAACAGTTAACGTCAAATTTTCTACAATTTTCAAAATCATTTATTACTTTCCTACTCATTTGAAAGTGAGCTTGGATCTGGTTCTAGGCTGAGTTCTCCTGGGCTTAACACCAAAAGATAAGCTGAAGTAGTTTTTCCTCATGTCTCTAATCTTTGAACAAATGGAAAACGGATTAGTAATACTCTCAGGGTAAATGACAGGACACTAGAGAACAAGCCTGAACATTCATTCATCCTATTTCAAGTGTTGGGTCACCCTTATCAAGTAACATTTCACTGGGAAAGCAAGTCAAATGTACAATTCTCAAGGGAGCATATCAAAGTACCTTTTTGACTACAGTTAGGCCAAAGAAAGGTCACTTGACAAATCTTCATATTAGTGGACTAAAGAATGGAAGCATATATATGTGCACAGCACAGGGATAGAGAGTGGCTATTAACTGAAAAATAATAGACTTTGCAATTTTCTGGAGCATTTTTTTCTGAATATTTTGGATTGGATTTACTGAGTCAAATATTTTTCCTGCACATAACTCAGAGATACTTTTATCTCACTACTTAGTAAAAAGAACAAAAAAGTTTTGTTGAAAATGAGTATAAATGTATAGTTTGTTATAATGACTTTAAAAACAGTACTTATAATAGTCATTGTCATTGGCCATTCTACATCTAAGTCAGACATATTTTACTTTTCCAGTAATTTCTCATCTTCTAACTACCCTTTTAAGATGGCCACACTATACCATCATGGTACAAAATGCTAGAAAATCTTGACTGATCTCTCACCAATAGGAAGTAACAACAACAACAGTAATAATAATAATAATAATAATAGGAGTATTATTGGAATAATAAATTTTAAAATACATAACAAGAAAAGTGTAACCTTTTCCTTTCACCCTAACCTTTCTTCTTTCTTCATTTATCAAATATCACACAACCATTAAACCATAAATTTGAAAGATGCATAACAAAGGAGATTAAGATAAAAACAAAGGAGTTTGAATTTTGATGACATCATAGAAATGCTAGACTACCTCTGGGTTTCTTGATACAAAAAAAAAGCAAATATATCTTTGTAGTTAAGCCATAGGAAGTTGAACTTTCTAATTCTTATATCCTGATGTCATCACCTGTAGTAACCTACATATGAAAAAGTATTTTGATTAGTAATGTCTAATGGAAAATTACCTAATTACCTTCAATGTATAATTGTGAGAGCTTTTTATAATAGTGCCTACTTTATTTCCTAAATCTTTTTGGAGAAATGCTCTATTTTTGAAATTATTTCCTGCTGACTCTGTTCTGAGGGCCCCCATACATTCTTTATTTCAATTGCATTCTCTTTCAGCTATTCTCAACATCTGCCAATAATTCCTTGTTTTCTTTCATTTTAAGTTGTAAAAATATTTATGTACTCATTTACAGGCAAAACAAAGCAATTTAACTCTTTTCCTTGATTGTTCGTCTTTCTGTTGGTCTCAGCAGGAAATAGCAAAGGATGATACACTCCTCTTAACAGACAGTAAGCTCTGTTTGAGATGTCTTTAAAATGAAGTATCATGTAATTCCATCTTAACAACTGTGACAGCAGCTAATAGTTTCCCCACAGAACCTCTTGTCTCATCTCTTATCTTTTATTGGCTATAGGGTCCTCCAGGATACAGGTTACATTCACCAAATTTCCTTGAAGTTAGATGTTACTATGTGGCTAATTCTGACAATGTCTACAGGTGATTTGCCAAGCATCCTGGATGTGTCATTCACAGGAAGTGACATGACCTATCATATTTCCTTTATTCTGCTGCCTTCTGCTGAAAACGTCTAAAAAATATGTCCAAAATCCCACCTAGACCATTTTCCAATGGGTTTTTTCTTTAGAGATGATGGAAGAAAGTTAGAAGAGGCCTGAGTCTAAAATGACTTTTGTAGTGCTTTACTAGAACTGAATTATGCATATGTGAATTTTAACATGATAGAGTGATATATCTCTGTCTTGCATAGTCCAAGGTTATCTCTAGCACATGCAAATGAAGTCGGACCATAATTGGGGCAAAGACCTTGAGTGAATTTTCTTAAAATTATTAAATACATTAAAGAGCTTGCTTAGCTACAAAAGTTAAATCTTTTGTTTAACCACTTGGCATCCCTCTGATATGCTATATGATGCTATTATGTTCAGTGAGGGAAAAATAAAAGAAATTTTAAAAAAGAAAGTATTCAGGAAAAAGACAATGGTAATCTTCTAAAGCTGGCATTTGTCCCCTGTCCTACTATGGTTTACATAATAATAGAATTTCAGGTAAACCCTAGTCTGGCTCATTTAAGCTGATGTATCCCTCCCTTTTGCAAGCTGAATGTTAAATCAGCCTGGTCCATGGAGTTTTCTTGATCATGTGTTGGGTCTTCATTTAATGTGTCCTGCTTTAAAGGAAGTGGTTGTGAAAACTTCTAGCACATTTGTTTTATTTTATATTATTTATGAATTGTATCTCTTTGCATTGAACTGGAAAGCAAACATCTAGCTAGGATTTTGTGTCTGTAAAAAATTAAGAGAAATCACAGAACTTTAAGCATCCTCTGAAAAAAGCCCAAAGTTAACTTCTCTAAAGATTTGATATAATCCTTACTTAGGTATTGGTGGCAGGTATCACACTATAGCAAGGACCCATGATGAGGCTAACAGGGCCACACATTGAAATGAGAATATGTTGCTTCTTCACTTTTCTGTATAATTTGAATACAGATAAGAATCTTATTTAACTAATAAATAAAAAATATATCATTTTACTGTGTATGTGTTATTCTTTTATTAACTAATATCCCCTAATATGAAGAAAGGCAATAAATCCTAATGATTCAGCGATTGGACTCTGGAAATCAAATTAACTTGATATTTTTATTAGCTCCCCCACTTGTTAGCCTTGTGAAAAGAGTCCACCATGTCTTTGCCTTGGTTTTCTTAATGGAAATACACAGAAATATTTATACCTCTCTTATCATTGTTATGAGGATTAAATGAATTTATAGACTTGAAATAGTGTATGTGTAATTATTACACTAAATGCTATAAGCATCAGATATTATTATTACTATAATTGTAATTGTTACTCTATCCTTTTTGAACAACAAGAATGGGGTGGCTTTGTGATATATATTTGTATTTGGCAAGTGGAAATCTCTCTCTGCTTTCTGATCATCAGGTAAGCTGCTTCCCTCTGCCACATTCTTCTGCCATGACGCTCTGCCTCACCTCAAGCCCTGAAGAATGGAGCCTGCTATTTATAAATCAAGATCTTTGAAACTGTGAACCCCCAAATAAACTTTTCCTCCTCTACAATTATGCTGGTCTGGTCTTTTAGTCACAGTGGCAAAAAAAAAAAAAAAAAAAAAAGCCAACTAAACCACAAATATTATTAGTATCACTATCACTATAATTACCATGTTAGTCTATCATTTTGATCAACACATTTCAAAAATTACAGACAATCCAATTAAAATTTTAGTTGTTAATTGATGGACACAAGTATTGATCCAACCTATATTAATTTAAGGCTAAATATGTGCTTTTCACTCTTCTGGTACTTGGGTTATGGCAATTTTATGGTTTGATGTGGTGTCCCCCGAAAGCTCATGTGAGACAATGAAAGAAGGTTTGGAGGAGAAAATGATTGGGCTATAGTTTTAACCGAATAAGTTAATCAATCCCTGAGGAGATTAACTGAGTGGTAACTAGAGGCAGGTGGAGTTTCCTTGGAGGAAGTGGTTTATTGAAGGTGTGGCTATTGGGTATACATTTGTATCTGGTGAGTGGAAACCTCTCTCTCTGCTTTCTGATCACCATGTGAGCTACTTCCTTCTGCCACACCCTTCCGCCATGATATTCTTCCTCACCTCGAGTCCCAAGGAACAAAACCAACCTTCTAGGGACTAAGACCTCTGAAACTGTAAGCCTTCAAATGAACTTTTCTTCCTCTACAGTGGTTTTGATCAGATCATTCAGTTAAAGCAGTGAAAAAGCTGACTAAAACAGGCAGTGAAGAAAATGCTATAAAATATGCTAAGAACTAATAAGAACTGTAACAATGACACTCATAAAGAAATAAATACCGATAGTGGGAAGTTATTTAAAAAACAATAGTCAGAAACGTTCATTATGAGTTGGTAATGTGTAAGCAGAACCCTGAAAAAAATAAGAAAGTGTGTTATGCAGGTATTTGTGGTAGTAATATTTCAGAAGAGAGATCAACAAATACAAAAATCCTGAGGAATTTTTTAGATACAAATTGTTTGTTGCAAATAAAGATTGCAAATATTGAGTGCATTTGGCATTTTTCAAAGACAGCAAATGAGGCCAGAGTAGCTAAAACAGGATGAGCTTTGATGAGGAGGAGAGGAAGCCTCAGTCTATATTCTATGGGATCTTGAAAACCATTTTAAAGAACTGGGATTTCACTTAAATGTTTCTAGGTGAGGGACAGTCTAGTCTGAATTAGATTTATTTTTATGTAATAATTTTATGAAGTGTATATACATATTCAGTAGCTTATTCATTTTTCAGTATTGCATAAAGCATCTTATCACAATTATATTCAAATTTATGCTTTCTAGTGTAGATGGGCATTTGGACTGATTCCAGCTTTTATCCATTGTAAATTATGCTACTGTGAATATTCTTACATATGTTTTTACTTATATTCATATCATTTTCATTTGGCTCCATTCTCAATTTTGGAATTGTGGGGTCATAGCATGTGCAAGTACACCTTAAGTTGGTAGTAGAAAACCTTTTCAAATATATTAAAAATATATGAGAGTTACAATTATTTTCCATCCTCACTTTGTATTGTCAGGTTTTTAATTTTGGCCTTCACGATATATGTAGATGCACCTCTGTATATTTAATTCACATTGACTTGATGACTAATGATTCTGGGGACTTTTAGCATATATCCATCAGCCATTTGGATTGCCTAGATTGGAAGTTCCCTTTCACATTTCTTCCATATTTTAAATTGAGTTCTGTTTTCTTTTTTATGTACTAGTACAGAAATTTTTTAGACATATTTTTGTGGAAAATATAGATTACAAATATCTTCTCTCACTCTGTAGAATAATTTTATAATAAATCACTTTTAGAGAGGTTTTGGGTTCACAGAAAAATTAAACAGAAAAAAGTGTACATTTCTCATATACCCATCCACTCCCCCAAGCAAAGTTTTCCCTATTCTAACATCTTGCATTAATTTAAGTAATATGAATGTTATAACTGATGCATCACTTTTATTAATTAAAGCCCATAATTTACCCTAGGATTCACTATTTATATTGTACATTTCTAGGGATGACAAAAGCCTGATGTTACCTATCAGATAGTATAATAGCATACAGAATAGATTTTTGCCCTAAAAGTCCCTTCTGTTCCACCTATTGATCCTTCCCTTTCTCTCCACAAGATTGTGACAATCGCTGTTCTGTGATCTCTGGAGTTTGCCACTTCCATAGTGTCCTAAAGTTGGAATTATATAGTATGCAGCCTTTCCAGACTGCCTTCTTTGATTTAGCAAAATACAGGGTAAGGGTTCTTCAGATTTTTTTGTGAATATGAAGTTCATTTCTGTACATTCCACGAAAAGAGAGTAAAGATTATTCAGAAAAAGTAAAAACTTTCATATTTACATGCCAAGGAAATACATGAAAAAATTTAAAATCCTGAAAAAGGGGAAATGGCCATCTTTTTAACTAGTGAATTTGAGTAGAAGAACTGTAGGAGCTAAAGATGCAAAATGAACATTGCCATTCTGTTTAGGAACAATGGGTCACAACAGAGTCAAACTTCATGAAAAGTCAGTTTGTACATCCTGGGAGCTCTGTGAAGAAAGCTGATATTAGAAGAATGGGCCCAGCATGCTCTTCATGTCTGGAAAATCTCATGCATCAGGCACCTTCCAGATTCACTATCTAGAAATAAAGGTGTTCAAAATCGTCACAGGCAGGCTATCAGAATTCACTTCTGAAAAACAAGGATTTGATCAGGTTTCTGTGCACTGGCACTAAATATTTCAGATGAATTTATTAATAAACATAAATAAGCATTTTCTTCTTTTTAAAATTATTGTTTAATTACTATAGTATAAAACATTGATAAAGGCAATTTTAAAATTCAATTTCTCCTCTCCAGGTCAAATATTAAAAATGCTGCATTAATTTTGAAATGACACGGCTCATAGGTATATATTCCTAAGAGGCTAATTTATCACTACTTAATTCTTTGGATTATTTTCTTTGTGGCAACTTGGTTTTGTTAATGACATAAATCATGCATAAAGAAATTAAGTAATTTAAAATCAATTACAACGAAGAACACATTTTGAATTAAAATAATTGTAATTAACTAAATCCTCAGCAATCATAGCCATCTGGATTTTATTGGAAATATTTGTATTTCAATAGTATCTGAAATTTTAAAAGCTATGTGATACGTGTTCAAAATTTTAATCTTTTAACATTTAATTCAAGATTGTAAATGAAGGGTAAATTTTGATTATTCCTTCTGAGAATAAATCTATTGATATCTACTCCCAAATTTAAATGTTATTAGAGTCATTTTAAAAGCTTCATCAACGTGGTTTTATGAGAGACCCATTATATAGCAGGTATATTTTCTATTATACATTATAGTGCTTTAAAAAATATTCAAAGCAATTACATGATTCATAAAATATTTAAAAACATTTAGTGATAAAAGTTTTATAAATGACTGAATGGTGACCTCAATTACACTGAATCAATTAACTAAAGAAGTGTTTTTCATAATTAGTGTTTACTTTAAGTAGAACTGCATATAAACTGTGTAAATATTTATTGAGTGATTTTCCATGTAATCAGGTTTGTTGATTTTTCAATCCTATAACTTTCATTTCTTAAAGAAAACACATTTTACCAAATGAAGATGCTTTTTCATTTTCATAGATATTTTTAATTATTCCTAATAAAACACTATTAAACTTCTTGCCACATAATTCTAGATTGCGACACTCATGCTTCTGTGTCTAAAAAGATTGACAAAGTTCTGACATTTTCCCTAACAGAGAGCTGAAATCCATGAAACCATGAGAAGTTTTCAGGTACATGTTGTTTCAGTCAGCTTTCTGTTGCTGTGACAAAATACCCAAGAATATGAGCTTAGTAAAGCTTTATTCCTTCTCATGGTTTCATGGATTTCACTCTGTGGTGACTTGGCTCTCTAATTCTGGGCCTGTGGTAAGGCAGAGCATTATGGTAGGTAGCATAATATACAGCTCACTTCATGGTAGTCAGGAAGCAGACAGAAAGACAGAGACAGAAAAGAAAGAGACTGCACCAGAGGAAGAGACCATGGACAAAATATACCCTTAAAATGTCTTCTCATAATGACCTACTTCTTCCAACTAGGCCCACCTCCTAAAGGTTGTACCACCTCCTAAGAATGTCACAGAATGGTAAGCAAAAGTTTTGTCAACTTTTTTCCTTGCTGTGACAAAAAGATTTGAGGAGAACAATTTTAGAAGAGGAAAAATATTTGGGACTTATGGTTTCAGAGGTCTCAGTTCATCTGGGTTTGAAGTGAGGTGGAACACTATAACAGAAAGATGTGGTGGAGGAGAGCAATTCAGGACACTGAGGAAGCAGAGATTGCTCTATTCACCAAGCACAAAATACATACCCCAAAGGCATGTCCCCAGTGACCTATCTCCTTTAGCCACACCCTATCTTTCTACAGTTACCACCCAGTTAATCTTTATCAGTGGATTAAAGTATTGATTAGGTTAAAGCTCCCATAACCCAAACATTTCACCTGTACACATTCTTGAATTGTCTCACACATGCGCTTTTGGGTGTCCTTAATATTTAAACCATAACACCAACCCTTTAGAATATGATCTTTGGCAGGGGTACATTACAGATCCAAATCATAACAAAGTGTAATATTAGCAATCAATTTAATTTTTTATTATGCTATTTACTGAATGTCATCTACAAAATAATTACTAGGATAGATCTGTTATTATATAAGATAAAAGCTAATAACAAATATGCTTAAATATCAGAGAAAACCAATCAAAATTTTATTACTCACTTGGTTATTATCAGTAGAGCCATTCAGGAGCCAGGCTCCTTACTTTTGACTTTATCGCTCCATAGATATCAATTGCATCCATTAGAGGACTGAAATTGAAATTGTTGATATCCCTAATTTGGTAGTGGTTAATTTAATTTTTACTTATAATCTATTGGCTATAACTCAAATTCATAACCCTATCTACATGCAAGCAAGGTTGAGGAGAAGCCTATTCATGTGCCTGGGATTCAAAAAAGATTCTATGTTGGTAAAAATTTAGTATTACCACCCTAAGTCAATAAATTCAAATGTTCAACTCCTTACCAACATAGACTATTTCTTTAACCCTGGTACCTGTCTAAATAGGCTATTTCTCAACCAACTTGGCTTGCATGTATGTGAGGCTATGTAACTGTGTTTTAGTCAATACAATGTGAAGAAAAATTATTGAGGATAACTGAATAGGAGAACTGAGAAGGTTCCATTTCACAGAGAATGTAATGATTCAATTTTTAAAAGTTTTATTTTTAATTGACAAATGATAACATATAGGTGGCATACATCATCATGTTTTGCTATATGTTTACATTGTGGAATGATAAAACCAAGCTAATTAGCATATCCATAACTTCACATACCATTTTTTTAGTAATAAGAATACTTAAAATCTATTCTCTTAGTAATGTGGAAATATATAATATTGAATAAATCTACAGAACACTATGCAAAGTGAAATGAGCCAGGCATAGAAAGACAAATACCATGTAATCTCATATGTGGAATCTAAATAGGTAATATTCAGAGAAATAGAGAGTTAGGACAGTAATTGCTAGAGGTTGGAGGAGTAGGTGGATGGGGAAAGGGGAATTTTTTATTTAAGGGTACAAAGTTTCAATTAGGAGAAAGCAACTTTAGTGGTTCATTACACAGAATGGTGATTATAATTAATAATAATATATGTTCATTTCATTTTTATTTCAAAAGGTAAATAAAATTTATAGATAGACAGTGGGGTATATAAATTTATTCAAAATTAGAAAGGATAAAATTACTTGATAATAATTAATAAATCAGAGAGTATTTCATTTTAAATTTTTAAAGTAATTTTAAAAGAAAAAGAAAAGCAATACAGAAATCCACATACACACAAACCAAAATTAATAAATATTGACATTTTTCACATTTGCTTTAGATGTGATCTAAATTATATGTGATGTGATATGATTGATTATATTATTGGCCTCTATTCTTCTTATCCCTCTCCAATTTTAACATGTTACTTTGAAGTTTTTCTCAAAAAGGCAAAGCATGACCCCTTCCTCCTCCAAATACCTTACATTTGGAATAGGCCATATGAATTGCTTTGCCCAAATGATTTTTTTTAGGTATTATTTTCCCATGGGAACTTAAAATGTGCTTGTGTGGTTGGAGATGCCCTCTTGTGCTAATGCTGTCTTCAAAAGAACTTTCTATGCATACCTGCATTCTTTGAGTTTGGAACCCAGTTTAAACACCTTTAAAGTGGAAATGAGCAGGCAGATCTGCAACTTGAGGCAGAGCTGCTTAGTGGAGCCTAGTCTATAACTACCAAATACCAGCTAGTCTTCAAATACATGAGTGAATACCACTGTACTATAGCGTTACCCAGTGCAGCATAGATATGCGAAGTAAATTATTGTTTTTGTCATTGAGATTATGTGGTTGTTTATTATGTACAAGAACTGAGATATGAAGTGTCAGTATTTATAGAAAAGCAAGTATTACAGATGGTGGTAAACTCCCTTTGTTTCTCCTTTGAGGCTTTCTTCTCTCCTTCTCTGACTAGAATAAATGTCTACAATCAGATAATGTGGCCTTCATTTACAAATACCAGTAAAACAATTTATTAAGTTTATCAAGCTGCCTATTTTTCTGTTTAAGAGAATATATGTTCTATACATGACATGTGGCCATGTAAACACACAGATTATATTTAAGAAATTCTTAATGTTTAGACTGAACATTATTCAAGAGAAGTTGTAGTGCGTATTCTTTAGAGTGGAATTCCTAGCATTAGATATATAAATTTTATTTTTATTAGAGGTAGACTTTATATTCCTAATTTCATTCTCCCTGACTCTTGGTAATATCAGACCTCTCAATTTTTATCATCTTTTGGTTATGCAATCATATTCCATTATTGTTTCTATTTAAATTTCCTTGATTGTCATAAAGTTTAAATTTCTTTATATTCTACTGGTACTACTGGTAATTCAGACTTTTAGGAACTGCTTTGTTTTTTTGCTCTCTCGATTTTTGTATTTAAGTTGCCTTTTATGTGTTTAATTCAAAGTATTTTTTGTCTTTTGAAACTAAAACTTCATGTTGAACTGTTGTTTTCTCAATGTCTTTATTTTAATTTTGTTATAGTATTTTTCTATAGGTAATAAAGCACAAATATTGTTCATAACTTGTGCTTTTTTGCATCATTTATAGAATGCTTCCTATTCTGAAATCTCTCAAATCTTCTAAAATATTTTTCCTTAATAGTCTGTCTTTAAATTGCCAGTCTTTATAAAAAAGAAAATATTGGAAAACATATAGCTGGAAAAAAAACTGGAGGTTAGGGGATTCAAATGACTAAAAAGGAATATAATGGAACTTCTTAGAGTGAATGAGATGTTTCTATTTCTCAGTGTTTTCTTAAAAATTACTAGGTTTGGAACAAAGATATAAATCAAGAAGTTAGAAAATAAATTTACTGATATCATACTCATATAAACATCAATCCTTTGAATTTTTCATTGTTTTTCATGAATTTATGCTTATTCTAAGAGTTTGTTTGCAAGTAAAAATAAAAATGCATATCTTTGTCAAGTTGATTATTACAGAAAACACTGTTACTATGATGATAGGCTGAGAATTAAACACAAAACTAATGGCAACATTTGAATTCTATTCTCAAAGACTAACTTTATGAGAATGTGATAACAGTTATAAATTTTGTTGTGAAAGCACATTTACAAGCAAGTGGTCTTCTTTTAGATGACTGAAACTTTACATAAAAATGGAGCAATATTTCTCTAGTGGGTGTATTAGAAGTAGATATATCCTAGTAAAATCTGACAATATTCTAGAAATTTTTTTGGAGTGACAACAAAACTTTCATTGATTTATTTTGTTCCCTAAAGACTAGTTTGTTTCTTTATATATGTGCATTGTATATGTATGTAGTGAGAAATCTAGATATAAGTACAAATAAGAAAATACAATTGATGTGCACAAGAAAAAATATTCTTTCAAAATCTAGAGATTATCCCTATCAAAGATAATTAGTGTATATTCTAATATTTCACATATTTTGAAATATATATATATATATATATAATTTGAACTTTTTCATATATTTAAAAAATGACCTTTTTCATATATTGAATGTGTTTCAATAAGAATTGTTTTCTTTAAAAATCTTTTTGGATCACTAACTCATATTCTATGTATGTGTCTCATAATATACCTAATCATATATATGTTATTGGACATGTGGACTGCTTTTAATTCTTTCTCTCTCTCTCTCTCTCTCTCTCTCTCTCTCTCTCTCTCTCTCTCTCTCTCTCTCTCTCTCTCTCTCTCTCTCTCTCTCTCATATATATATATATATATATATATATATATATATATCTGCTGCTGTGGAGAGTGTTTCCTTGAATATTGTGTGTCTTTCCACCATTTAAAAAATGTGAACCCTAGAAATTGAAATGCTGCATCAAAGGGGAATACATACATTTTTGGCTATTAATCTTTGTTGTAACATGGGACATCAGAAAAATTTTAACAATATATACTTCTATCAACCAAGTAAAAGAACAATCATTTCTCTTAACTATCCACTAAGTTTTGTAAGTTTCCAAAAATCTTTGCCAATTCATTTGGTCCTAGGTATTAGTAAATCTAGAAATCAATAATTTCTGACTCTCATATTATCCTCTCTTCCAAGCTATGAAATAAAAACTATGCATTTTTTTCAACAAGATGTTTACAATAACGAAATTATATGTAAGTATTTCCCATATAGAGCATTAGAATGTGTAACATTCTAAAACAGTAAATCATTATTTAGTTTAATATTTCTCTTCTTAAGTTGAGGAGACAATTTTATTTTTCCTTAATTTCATATGAACTCTTTCAATCACTCATCTAGCTCCTTTGAATTAAACCACATAAATATTTTGAGACTTTAGGATGTCAGAAATAAAATCTCTTAAAGTGAAACATTACAAAATAAAACATAATCATAGAAAATGATCCTAACAACCTCAAAGAGAGAATGTCCTACATTAATAAAACGCAGAGAAGATCTTTTTAATTGAGAAAGAAAAAAAGTCAATATAGACACTAGTTTTCTGGTACAGGAATCCATAAAGCATCAATAGGAACAAGAATAATTTATTACCCATTGTACATTAATTTCTATATTGAGGTTAAGAGAAATGATGAACTACATTTATATGTGTTCTTTTATTATTAGCCTACAAATATTAATATGTGAATTATATAATTTAATCTTATGGCATATTTTTATGAATTCTCTTTTCAGAAAAGAAATCTCATACCAAAAAAATATATTTTATGTGATGGAGTTTAAAAAGTAAATATGTATCTGATTAAGGATTCAACCCTGTTTTAAGTGTAATGTTTCGTTCATAAGGTTAGAAAGCCCTTATTTCAAAGATCCTCCTTCCTTTAGATATATATGACTTGTCCCCTCTGAAGTTCATGGAGAAATTTACTTCTTGTTGGACTGGTGTTAAGAAGTAGAGTCTTTAAGAGGTGATTAAATTGTTAAGCAGGATCAATTAATTTCTCAGGGAACATGAGCCTCCCCCTCATGTTTTGTCTCTTCAATACATGACCATTTGCCTTACCAAATTTTCATCATGTTATGATGAAATATGAGGACTTGTCCAGATATAGCTACCCTGTTATGGATTTCCAGTCTTCAGAACAAAGAGCTAAATACATTTCTTTCCTTTATCAATTATCCACTCTCAGGTGTGCCATTATTGTAATAGAAAATAGACTAAAATAATCCTGAAATAACCCCAGGGAAACTAACAGCAGTTTAATTTCTGGTCCTGGGTCTTTTAAAGAATCAATAAGAAATATGAAATATGTTTATTAGACAAGTATAATATATATATTTCATATACACATATATATATATTTAAAAACATGCTACTGCTAATAGTTGGTGCTAGCACTACTCAACAGAAATATATTATGAGTTGCAAATATTTCACATACATAGTTTAAAAACTTTTAGCAACCACTTTTGTAAAATAAAAAGAGATGAGATTAATATATTTTATTTCACAAAATAGACCCATTATTATTATTTCAACATGTAATCAAAATGAAATTATTAATAAGATATTTTACATTCCTTTTCTCATACCAAGTCTCAATTTCCATTGTGTAATTTTAGAGTAGTTGGACATCTCAGGACTGGCCAGATACATTTCAAGTGTTCAATAGCCTTGTGTGTTAGTCAGTTTTCATCAATGTGACCAAAATATCTGACAAGAACAACTTAGAGGAAAAAAACATTTAATTTTGACTCATGGTTCTAGAGGTTCAGTCTATAGTTTGCAGACAGTATTGCTCTGGGACCAAGATGAGTCAGAACATCATGGTGAAGGGTGAGGTGGAGGAGTGTTGCTCACAGCAGGACAGCAGGGAAGAGAGAGGAGAGGGAAGGGGCTGCAGGGAAGATAAGACCCTTCAGAGTACAGCCCCAGTAACCCACCTCCTCTAGCCACATGACACTGACCTACAGTTACCACTCAGTTTATCCATTCAAGTTAGAGTGGACTGACACCTAATAACATCATGTATAGGTAGTAGCTACCACGTTTAATTGTTCACATCAGTACTTTGAGCACTCATGAGAATGCTCTTTAACCTAGTGTTCCTGTTTCTTAGTAGGATCTCTGAAATATTAGTCAATTTTCTATATTTAGTCTGAAAGAAAATATTAGAGTAGCCCAGTGAAGCTGAAACGTAGCAGCCAGAGCACTACTTTACAAAGTTAGGAAAAAAGCATATCTTTAATTCAGTAGAATAATCTCCCCAATACTGTAACCTTCAAAACCCCAAACAACCTGAGTCACCTCTGTTTCTCTACCTCATCCTATAGCTGTCTGTAATTTACTTACCATACTTTATATCAAACTCCCTTTTCTTTCTCAAATGCTAGCATTTAATTCCCACCTTTATCGCACAGATGGTCATTATGGCTCAAAGCCTCATTTCATGTATTCTTCTCATATGTCACCTCCTCAGAGTGACAATTCTGTCTCACAAAGCACCTATCATCATTCTCATTCATTTTCAACCTCTCAATGTTTTGCTCTTACTTCTTTCACATTATTTCTTTACATTTTGTATCTATTTAATTTTTTTTATATCTTATACTGCCTATTGAAAACAGGTTCTGTGACAGCATAGATTCTGATTTTGCTCACTATATATCTACTGCCAAGAAAAATTAGTTATCAAAAAATAATTGTCGAGATAAATTAAGAAATAAAATGTTGTATAATTATTATTTTTAAAATTACAACAATTATTTTATTAAAAAATTATTTCTTTTTAATTACAAGTGTTCCAATAAAAATGTCAGTTATATTTTAAATATGAATCATGGTCATAGAGAACAGAGGAACTGAAAATAATGGAAGGATCAAACTGCAAAATAAAAGGGATTTTTCACCTTCCATTTCTTTTCTTTCATAAAAATTTCCAACACGCTTTCCACAAAATAAATTCTTTAAAATCTGTTCTGCAACTGCAAACTGGGAAGACTGACCATATAATATTTCAGAACCTACATAAGAGGGAAAGGCTTATTTACAACCTAAAAGTCCAAATTATACAGATAGCAATAAAAATCTAGCATTCTTTATGAATAGTGGTATCACAGGAAAGTTGTCAGTCATTTTTTAATTGCTGTGTCAAAATACCTAAGAAGATCAACTTAAGAGAAGAAAGATATATTTTGGTTCATTATTTCAGAGGTTTTAGTCCATAATTAGTTGGCACCATTGCTAGGACGTTGAGGCAAGGCAGAACATTGTGGCAAGGAAGGTATGGCACAGCCAAAGCTGTTCATCTCATTACAGAAAGAAAGGAGAGAAAGAGAATAAAATGAGTGAAGGGAAAGACACAGTGTCCAAAGATATGACCTAAGGACACACTCCCTCAACTAGATGCCAGTTTCCTCCTGCAGTTTCCTCTCCCTCTCAATAGACCATTAATCCACTGATTAATCCACTGATTGGATCTTCATGACCCAATCACTTCCCAGGACTTCCAATTCTGAATATTGCTTCTTTGGAGATGAAGCCTCAACACATGAACCTTTGGAAAGACACAAAAAAACAATACGTTCTGTGACTTCCTTACCAAATTATACATACTCTTGTTTTCCCTAAATTCTATAAAACCCATTATCTGTGGGTTTTGTATAAAAATCTCCTTATGAAACTGTTTTAAAATTAAATCATTTAAAAATTATATTTAGAAATTTGCTAAACTTTGTTTTCCTAACATACATTAATTTTTTTCCATAAAAGTATTTAATCATGACCTGACTAAAATATACTTTACACTAAAATTTTTAACTGTTTATCTTTTATAGTACAAAGAATGCTTTTTATAGTATAATAAGGATAATTATTAGAAGATAATTATAGGATAATTTTTATTTTTCCCAGTACTAGAGATTGAACCCAGAGCCTCACAGGCAAGCACTCTACCATTGAGCTATTCCCAATCCAAGACAATAATTTTTAATTGAGAAAATTTAGGGCATTTTTAAAGGTTTTTTATAGAACCAAATTTTCTCCTACATGATAAAATTTTATGTTTCCTGCCAGGTGTATTGGCAAATGCCTATAATTCCAGTAATTTGGGATGGTGAGACTCAAGGATCCCAAGGTTAAAGTCAGCCTCAGAACTTATCAAGACTGTCTCAAAATAAAAACATAAAAAGAACTAGGGATATATGTCAGTGGTAATGCACCCCTGGTTTAATCCCCACTATCAATGAACAAAAAAAAAATTTCCTGAGAAACTCTGGAAATATAAACATTTCAACACATTTTTTCATTATTGACTGGAAATAACAAAATTTTTGTTACTAATATGTAAAGAAAAAGTGTACAATTTTAAATATCTAATAGAGTGAAAATTTTAGTAAGACCATGACAATACCACTACATACACATGGCTATGATATATTTTGAATAATAGCAATAAAAATAATGATATGAATTGAGGTAATTTAGGTTGGTTTTTCAAATTTAAGTTACACTGAAAAAGAAATGTGTGACTTCATATAAAACACACACATACATTTATATATATGCATGAATATTCATAAAAATCATAATAATCATACTAAAGTTGCTACATTATATTATTTAAAATTGTTCAGTTTTCAACCAAAGAAAGCACAAGACATGCAAAAAAATAAGATCATGGCCTATACACATGAAAAAGAACAACTATCAATAATTTTTCCTGAGACACTTTAAACATTGTACTTCCTCTATGAGGACATTAAATAAACTGTTCTTAAAAGTTTAAATAACTGAGGAAAACTCTCTGTAAGAACAAAATTATGAGCATCAGAACTCACAAAATATGAATTATCAATTAGAGCTTAAAAACTAGTCAACAAGTAGAAATTCCAAAGTTAAAATTTAAGCACCAACAATGAAAACTTCACTGGAGAATCTCAAAAGCATAGTTGAGTTATAAGATCAAGTGGAAACAAGCTTGGCGTCAGGTCATATTTGTCCTAGGGATTATAAGGAAAATTGTAGAGAAATGAAGAACCTCAGAGCTCCAGTGGAACCCTGCAAACATGAATATACACATAAGAAGTCCCAGAAGGAATGGAGAGAAAACTAGGATCAAACACTATACTTGAAAGTCCAATTTTAATGGGAAATATTAATTTACACATTAATGAAGCTCTCCAAACTATAATAAAACTACTAAATACAAAGATATAGGCGAAAAAAATTGAAACCAGCAAGAGAGACATGAGGCATCACTTCAGTGATTTTTAGTGAGATTACAACAGATCCCCAAAATGAAATGATAGAGAACAGAATGCAGTCGGTTAATGTATTCAAAATTTTAAAAGAGAAAAGTTTTCATTGAGAATTCTGTACTCAGAAAAACTGTCCTCAGAAAACAATAAAGGGGGTCCTATAGACAGAAATAAAAAGACACTAAATAGTAACTATGGTCCATATTTAGAAATAAAATACAGTACTAAAGATACCTATATACTTATAAAGAGCAGCATAGCTATACAAGCAAGTACAGAAGGCAGCATGAAAGAGTTTTCATCTGAATAAGATATACAGAGCAATAACAATAAATTTGCACTGATGAAAATACAATGTATAAAAAAGTAATTTTCATGACAATAAAAACAAAAATAAAGAGCAGGGAGAATGAAAACATACAGGAGCAAAGTTTTCAGTTAATACTGACCCCTTCCTCCATTTGTCTTTATGTTTTTCATTGATGCAGTATAATTATGCATAAAAGTAGAATTCATTGTAATATTCTCATACATGAACATAGCATTATTTTGTCAATTTCATTCCCCAGTATCTCTCCCTTCTCTTTCCTCTTCACTCCTCTTCCTATACTCTCCTAGTCTTCCTTCTACTATTGTGAAATTCCTCACCCCTGGCTCTTTTTTTATTTTTTTTCTCTCTAGCTTCCACAAATGAAAGAAAAAAATTTGACACTGTCATTCTGATTCTGGCTTATTTCACTCAACATGATGTTATGGTTTGGATATGAGGAGTCCCCCAAACTTCATGTGTGGAACTGCAAGAAAGTTTAGAGGTGAAATGATTGGGTTACAAGAGTTTTACCTTAATTAGTGCATTAATCCCTAATAGGGATTAACTGGGCAGTAGCTGTAGGTAGGTAGGGTGTGAATGGAGGAGCTGGGTCCCTGGAGGCATGCATTTAGGATATATATTTTGTCCTTGTTGGGTGGAGCATGTCCTGGCCTTCTATGGATTGAGACTGTGAACCCTAAAATAAACTTATTCTCCTCTAATTGTTTTTGTCAGGTTATTTGGTCACAGCAGTGAAAAAGCTGACTAAAACATAAGATGGTCTCTAGTTCCATCTATTTTCCAGTAAATGACAGAAATGGTATTCTTTTTTATTATTGAGGACAACTCCATTTGTGTGGGGGTTTGTGTTTGTGTGTGTCACATTGTCTTTATCCATTTATCTGTATACAGACACTGTGTTTAGTTCCATAACTTGGCTATTGAGAATTGCATTGCTATAAACACTCAAATTCATATACCACTATAATATGTGGATTTTAATTAGTTTTGAATAAATACCAAGGAATGGTATAGCTAGGTCATATGGTGGTTCCATTCCTAGCCTTTTTGAAGAATCTCCACATACTGCTTTCCATATTGGTTCTACTAATTTGCAATTCCATCAACAATATAAAAGTGTTCTTTCTCTCCACATCCTTATTAATATTTACCATTATTTGTATTCTTTTTTGGAAGTACCAGAGATTTAACTCAAGGGCACTAGACCACTGAGCCACATCCCCAGCCCTATTTTTTAATTTTATTTAGAGACAGGTCTGACTGAGTTGTGTAGCACCTCACTTTTGCTGAGGCTGGCTTTGATTTCTTGATCCTCCTGCTTCTGCCTCCTGAGCCACTAGGATTACAGGTGTGTGCCACTACAGCATTATTTGTGTTCTTGATTTATATTTTAACTAGGGTGGGATGAAATTTTAGTGTAGTTTTGATTTTAATTTACCTAACTGCTATAGATGTTGAACATTTATTTTTCATATATCTGTTGACTATTTGTATTTCCTTATTGAGAAATTTCTGTTAGTTCATTTTGCCCATGTTTGCTTTTTTCTCTTTTTTTTGGTGTAAAGTTCTTTATATTTCTGGATATTAGTCCTTTGTTGGAGGAACAACAGGTAAAGACATTCTTCCATTCATGCTTTTGTTTCCTTTACTGCACAGAGGCTTTTCAATTTGACACTATCCCACTTATTGATTATTAGTTTTACTTCTGGAGTTTCAGGAATCTTATTAAAAAGTGAATGCCTGTTTCTATCTATATGTTGGAGTCTGACCCTATGTTTTCTTCTTGAAATTCCAAGATCTAATTTCCTGATCTAATTCCAATGTCATTGATCTACTTTGAGTTGATTTTTGTTTATGGTGAGAGTTAGGATATAATTTCATTTGTCCACATAGAAATATCCAGTTTTCCCAGAATCATTTGTTAAAAGGACTGTCCTTGCTTCAACATATTTTTTGGCACCTTTGCATGTATGAGACGACTATATATATGTGAGTTCATCTTTATGTCTTCTACTCCATTGATTTTCATGTCTGTTTTTATGCCAATACCATGAAGTTTTTGTTATTGTAGCTCCATAGAATAATTTGAAATGAGGTATTATGAAGTCTCCCACCTTGTTCTTATTGCTCATAATTGATTTGGCTATTCTTTCATATGAAATTCATATGAACTTTGTGAGTGTTTTTCTAGCTTTGTGAGGAATACCCTTAGCATTTTGATGGATCTTGCATTGACTCTATTGAGTTTCAAAACCACAATGAGTTTTTCTAAATTTTCAAATTTCTTCAAGAATAAATGTGGAAGCCAAGTGAAGTGGTAAACATCTGTAGTATCAGCTGCTGGGCAACTTAGTAAGACTGTGTTTCAAAATCTAATTTAGAAAAAGAGGCTGGGAATGTAGCTCAGTATGAAGAAGCATTTGCTAGCACGCAGGCTTATTCCCTGGGTAATGGGGGGAATGGAAGGAAGGAAAGAAGGAAGGAGAAAAGGAAAAGGAAAAGGAAAAGCAAGAGAAGGAGGGAAGGAGGAAGAAAATGATAAAGAAAATCTGAAGATGCAATCTATTTATTGAATTGGATATATTGAACAGACAGTTTAAACTAATCAAGAGCAGGCACACACTCTACCAACTCAGCTACATCCCCAGCCCTCCACTTAAATTTAAGTACACATTCTTTTAAATTGTCAGGCTGTGTTTCTGAAATATTGTCAAACTGCTTTAAAAGCTAGAAATATATTCTTCTGTTTCATTTTTCTTTAAATGCAGCAACCCCTGGTTCTCTACGATTTTTACATTAAAGAAAAGCTAGGTGTTATTAAAAACAACACTAATGACAAGAGTTTGTTTTTTAACGTTATGTTTCCTTCTTGTATTCTTTTAAAATTTTCTTCCACATACAACAAAAAATAATATGCTTCTGAGTCTCTCTGTAGTATGTGTGAATTTGAATCAGAAAAGCATAGATTTTAAATTTTATCTCAAAGAATTTGCTTACCTACATGATCAAGATATTCATTTAGTATTAATATAATATTAAACTACTGCTAAATAAAAATATCATAAATAATTGATAATAGGCATCGTCATGTTTCATTTTAGTCATTTAGTATGATCACTTCCATTCTATTCACTTTTGCAACTTGGGTTTCTAGGAGCCTTCATTACTGTCAATTTCATTTTTATAAGACTTCATCATACCAACAATTATAGCTAGATGCATGTAGTTTTTAAAATAAAAGATTCTGCTTTTGCTCTATAATAAAGTAATTTCACTTACTAAAAATTCCATAAATTGCTTGGAGATTACTGATGACAGGTGCTATAGATATTTCCTATCACTGTAGTCATTTGCTAATCTTTTCTTTTATCATTTAAATCAGATTTAGAAAGAGTTGTTATTACCTAACATATTTCAAGTATAAAAAAAAATCTAAGATTAATGCATCACATGACCTTTTAGAAGGTAACTAGTTCAATGTGAATCTACTTAGAATTTGACCACTATAACTCTTTCAAACAGCAATGCACCTTTATGCTTACACATGAATGTGTGTGTGTGCACACACACGTGCACACACACACAACACACACACACCAGCTCTACTTCTTCCTCTGAGTATCATGATTATATATTACATGAGACCCAAAAATGCTAAGAATATTAAAATGCTTACCTTGCTCTCCTACTTCTGATAGCAATTAATTTCCCACATACCACATTTATTTATTAATATTTATTCTTCATTTGCTCTTTCTCTCTGCAAGCTCTTCATTCAGAACAATAAATCTTGGTTTTCCTGCATGTAAGTGTCTAAGTACTTGAAATAGATGAGACAAGGTAAATTTTAATGACAAATATTAAATCATATTTCAGGAGGTTAGTAGATTAGGATTAATTAGATATCTTAAAGTTTGAAAAGTATTTGTTATTTGATTGTGCTCTTGGTTGCCAAGGCCAATGTCTCGGCTTGGCACCAGAATCACGAGGCACTCACAGCTTTGTAGGTTCAAACAGCAATTCTTTATTCCAGCTCTCACACCGCCTCCACACAGGTCCAGGGGCAAACACGTTCTGCTGTCTCCCGCACAAACCACCTACTCCACGAGGCTCTCTCCAAATCCCATTTCAATCTCACGAGAACTCAACGGGAACAAGCAGCAGGAACACCCTAATCCCAGCAATAATCTTCAACTTCCAACTTCCCTAAAACCCATTATCTTAAACTGGCAACGCCTTAAACTCAAGGAGCCGGTTACTTCCTCAAACCTGATCAGCTCTAAACCCGGATCTGCCTAGGTCCTTGAGCAAGGTCACCTCATTAAAGCATGCATGCAATGTCCCATAAATGTCCTCTAAGCAGCATGGGGTACGCTTGGCAAGGAAATTTCGATGCGTCATTCCTACTTGGTAATGGCCCTCAGCATCTCCCCCCTTCTGATTAATTAAACAACAAGCAATGCGGCTTAGGACCGTGCCTGGTAGGTTGTCCAATTCAACATATGGTTCTTACCCGTCATCGGATGAACTGACCTCTAGGCGTCAGTCCCCTGTCTTAGGTTGAATCCACTGCAATCAGATCAACCCGTCGCTGACTACCGGTCCAGCATTCAGCCATGCTTGTGGATAGGCCTAAACACCAGTGGGGGGGTGAGGTTCTTGCCTCACCTCTGTTGGCCCCCAAATTTAACCTTGGTGCTAGTGGGGGGGTGAGGTTCTTGCCTCACCTCTGTTGGCCCCCAAATTTTAGACCATCACTAGTAGAAGGGAGGAAGATACAGAAATGCCACGACACCAAGCCAATTGACGGCTCCTTTGGAAAAATTGCATCACTGGTGACACCATCAGCAAAGATGTCAGCATTACCACAATTAACATGGGGTGCGCTGGCAAGGAAATTGCATCACTGGTGACACCATCAGCAAAAATATGCCAGCAGTACCACAATTCGCTGCACCAGACGATAGTTCACAATGCATGCAACTGATATATAGTTCAGGCAAGTTCTGCAGGCAGTTCAAATCGGAGGAGTCTATCAATATGTCCATTTCCTCCCAAAGTAAATCAAGTCCTTGATTGAGCATTACTTGTTGAGTTATATTCATTGATGCATCAGTTTATACAGTTTACTGTGGTAGCTATCATAGAAGCTGTAGTTTGGTTTTCTTTGTCTTCACCGGCACTGGGATGGAGATGGGAATTCTGGCAATGATGTTAAAGAGACATTATCCTGAACAGAATTATTAAATATGATGAAAAGGAAAAGTGAAAGTAAACAAACAGATCTGTTAATCACCTTTAAAAACAATAGTAAGCAAACAGATCTGTTAATCACCTTTGAAAGCAATCATTAACAGCTGTTTAACTAATTTAAATTAAACCACTTAAATCACGTGAATAAAAAAAAAAAATTCGGATCCATTTTTTCATGAGCGCTCCTCATATAAAAATATGGACATACACACATACTGACATGCAACACAAAACAGGGCACACATAACATACAACATACAAGACAATAATAACGGCCTTGTAGCTTTACCTAGGTAAAATCTCCATTGCAATGTTTAAAAACTCCACAGTCAAAAAATAAAACACAGTCAAAAAACAAAACTGATCAGAAAAACATTAACCTAGGTTTGTATGAGCTCAAAAAATAAAATAGAACTTTACGATGTGGGAAAAATACAATAATAAAATAGATATTGAAAAAAAGCACCATGGTTAATCACTGTCGCAGATGTAAGAATAGCCAAGCTGGAGCTCTGGATTTCAGCTGTTATGGATTTCAGTCAAATCATCTTCTTTTTCTGTAGAAATTGTTTTGGTTAACCTCTCTGGAATCCAAATCGGCTGCTGTTCTCCCTGTGGGAACACACAAACGGAACCCCGACTCCAGACAATAACTGGGTCGGGACCTTTCCATTGTCCTGTTAGAATATCTTTCCAAAGTACCTTAGGCTTATGTACATTTTTCGGATACATATGTCTTTCTGCAGCACTAAGTCCTGATGAATCCAAATTTAGAAAGTTTAGAGTAAAAAGAGTTATTTTAAGTTTATCTTTGGGGGATATATACCCCTTTCCAATTCCCTCTTTTTGCTTTAATAGGTACGTTTTAATAGTTTGATGAGCTCTTTCAACTATGCCTTGTCCCTGTGGATTGTATGGGATTCCTGTTATATGAGTAATACCAAATGATGAGCAAAATTGTTTAAAAGATTTAGACGTATAACCAGGACCGTTATCAGTTTTTAACTGTTTAGGAACACCCACAGTGGCAAAATTTTGTAAGCAATGAGCTATAACATCTTTAGTTTTTTCTCCGGCATGAAGGGAGCCCATCAAAAATCCGGAAGAAGTATCAACTGTAACATGTAAATATTTTAATTTTCCAAATTCTGGCAAGTGTGTGACGTCCATCTGCCAAATATGGTTAGGTATCAGTCCTCTAGGATTGACTCCAAGATTAACTTGTGGTAAAAAGGTCACACAATTTTGACATTGTTTTATTATATGCCTGGCTTGTTCCTTAGTTATTTTAAAACGCTTTTGTAAAGTATTAGCGTTAACATGAAACCTTTTATGAAAATTTGTAGCTTCTTCTACAGTAGAAAAAATATGTATATCATGTGTAGTTTTATCTGCTAAATCATTGCCCAAACTAAGGGCTCCAGGCAATCCTGTATGTGCCCTGATATGTCCTATGAAGAATGGATCTTTTCTATCCCAGATTAGACTTTGTATAGTGGAAAACAAAGAGAAAACAGTAGAGGAAGGGGAAATCCTACCAGCATCTTCAAGGGATGTTATAGCATTAACTACATACTGGCTATCAGAGAATAAATTAAATACAGAATCTTTGAACATCACAAAAGCTTGTAGAACTGCATTAAGCTCTACCTTTTGAGCTGACTGTTTGGGAACTAAAAATGTAAAAGTTTGATCAGGGGTAACTACTGCAGCTGTACCATTATTAGACCCATCAGTGAATATATTTGGAGCATTCATGATAGGTGTTTTTCTTGTCATTTTAGGAAAAACTACAGGATGCTTAGACCAAAAAGACAACAAAGGATTAGATGGTAAATGATTATCAAATGAAACATTCGATTTACACATGATTATTGCCCAAGTATTTAATTCATTAGCTAACTCATCAATTTGCTCCATAGTATATGGAGTAATAATTTTATTGGGAGAAATTCCAAACACTGTCTTTGCTGCTCTTATACCTTTGAGTATTAATTGTCCTACAGCCTCAGGATACCTAGTAAGAATAGTGTTAGGAGAATAAGATAAATGTATCCACAATAATGGACCTTCCTGCCAAAATACTCCTGTAGGAATATTTCTTGTTGGTAGTACAATAAATAATAAAGGCAAACTTATATCAATTCTATCTAAATGCATATTTTCCATATATGTCTCAATAATTTTTAATGCCTTTCTAGCTTTAGGAGTTAACATTCGGGGTGAATTTGGATCTGATGGACCTTTTAGAATATCAAATAAAGGTCCCAACTCTCCTGTTGGTATGCCTAGATAAGGCCTTATCCAATTTATATCTCCCAACAACTTTTGAAAGTCATTAAGTGATTTGAGTTGATCTACTCGTATTTGAATTTTAGGTGGACGGACCATGGTTGAGGATAATAGAACTCCTAAATAATTAATTGGAAAATTTAATTGTACTTTGTCTATTCCTATCTCTAGATTATAATTTTTTAATAAGTTTGTAAGTGTGGCATAACATTCCAGCAATATGTTTTTATCTTTATGTGCCAATAATACATCATCCATATAGTGAAATATTTTTAGTTCAGGATTTTGATTTCTAAGTGGCTGGATTGCTTTATTAACATATATTTGACACATAGTTGGACTGTTAGCCATTCCTTGAGGGAGTACTTTCCATTCATATCTCTCATCAGGACCTTCATGATTTAATGCAGGGATAGTAAATGCAAAACGTGGACTATCCTCGGCATGAATTGGAATCGAAAAAAAGCAATCTTTAATGTCTATAGCTAAAACATGCCACGTTTTTGGTAAAGCAGACAATTGAGGAATCCCTGATTGAGCAGGTCCCATAATGACCATTTCATTATTAATTGCTCTTAAATCTTGTAATAATCTCCATTTACCCGATTTCTTTTTGATAACAAAAATGGGAGTATTATGGGGAGATACGGAAGGTTGTAAATGTCCTTCCGCTAATTGTTGTTTGACCAGATCATGGGCTACTTGTATCTTTTCTTTAGTCAGGGGCCACTGAGGAACCCACACTGGTCTTTCTGATTTCCAAGTAATTTTGATTGTCTCAGTGGCCCTTTCTGAAAATCCAACCCATGTCTGTCTGTTCCTTGATCTATTTGAATTGGCGCTGCTATACCTTGTTCTTGTTTTCCTAATCTTTTTTCTTTCCTGATACCTTGTCTAGCCCTAGTAGTGGGCACATTAGGATTGATGTTATTTGTTAACATCAAACCTAGTTGATCTAGGACATCTCGTCCCCATAAATTAATAGGAAGGTGATCCAAAACATATGGCTGTATAGTTCCTTCACATCCTTCAGGATCCTTCCAATCTAATACCATAGCACTTCTATGGGGATTAGTCGCCACTCCTAGGCCTCGAAGCGTTTGAGTGGCTTGTTGTAATGGCCAATGTTTTGGCCATTCTTGAAGAGATATGATGCTAAGGTCAGCACCTGTGTCCAGCAGTCCATTAAAGTCACGACCCTGAATATTTAGTTTTAACATTGGGCGAGAATCTAAATTTAAAGACAACATAGCCCAATCTACACCTGTGGAGCCTAATCCCTTGGAACCTCTTTCTACATTAAGACTAGAGAACTTATTATGTAGGCTGGGTAGTATTAACAACTGTGCTATTCTATCTCCAGGTGAAATTACTGATATACCTCCTGGAGAACTAGCTATAATTTTTATTTCACCTACATAATCGGGATCAATTACCCCAGGACTTATCATAAGTCCTTTTAATGTAGATGAACTACGTCCCAACAATAAGCCTACTGTTCCTTGGGGAAGAGGTCCTTTTACTCCTGTGGGAATGATTTGAACTCCCATCTCTGGAGTTAATACTGCTCTGGCAGAGGCGCAGATGTCCAACCCTGCGCTCCCTCGGGTTTGTCTGATGAGGGATTTAATGGACAATGTGTCCTGGGCACCACCCTGATGGGGTTTCTGGGTTCCTCCACTGCCCCGTATATTTGTGGTTGTGGGCCCCGGAGCATTGGGCCCCCCAGTCCGTTTTTTGGCAATGAAGCCTGGTGCCTTTCTCCACGATATCGTGGGTAAATACCTGATCCTTGTCCGTTTTTTGATAAGGGAGTACCTTCTATGGTGGTTTGAGAACGGCATTCATTAGCCCAGTGTCTCCCTCTACGGCATCGTGGGCAAATACCCGGTATTCTATTCCTTTGATTTCTAGTTTTGTTAAACCCTCCTCTTATGGGGCAACTCCTTTTAAAATGTCCTGTTTGTTCACAATTATAGCATGTTTCTAGCCTGGCATCTAAAGCCTGTTGTACTGCAGCTGCCAAGACTTGCCCTTGTTCATTAACATCTCTACATAATTTAATATATGTGTTTAAATCTTCATGTCTCCATGGTCTAATAACCTCTCTGCAGCAACGATTTGCTTGGTCATAAGCCAGTTGTTTTATTAATGGCATTGCTTGTTCTGTGTCACCAAAAATTTTGGCAGCCGTTTGAATAAGCCTATCTACAAAGTCAGCGTAAGGTTCATTAGGTCTCTGTATTACCTTAGATAGCTGACCTTGTAAATCTCCATGTCCTTGTAAAGTCTTCCATGCCCTAACTGCGTCTGCAGCAATCTGTACATATACAGCAGGATCATATTCCATTTGTTGCCGCTGACCCTCATAAGGTCCCCTTCCTAATAACATTTCAAGATTTCTTTGAGGGTAACCGGCTGCTGCATTTCGCCTAGCTGTCTCCATGCAAAATTCCTCATTGGCAACCTTCCATAACAAATATTGTCCTCCATTTAGCACAGATTTACACATGCTAGCCCAATCTGCTGGCGTCATGTCCAAGTTAGTAATGGACTCCACCATGCTTACCGTGAAGGGGGCTTGAGGACCATAGGTTGTTACAGCCTCCTTTAACTGCTTCACTGTGTTAAATTCTAAAATACGGTGAATTCGCCGCCCTCCTGCCTGTTCAAATACAGGGCATGCTAATCTTTGAGGTCCTGTCTCAGGATCCCATCTATCAACTACGGGGTTTGAGGGCCACTCAGCTGTCTCCATCGGTGGGGCTGTTGGTTGAATTACACCCTCTGGTAAAACGGAGTTAGTGACAGCCTCTGGTTGTGGCCTTTTTCCTAATAACCCCTTTTCCTTTAAATTTTCTCCCTTTCTCTGACTAGCTCGAGAGACCTTCTCTTTTGCTTGACCTAAAATGTCTTCCTCCATGGTCTGAATCTCTAACAATTTACTTAACACTTTTTCGGCTTCTTTTTTAATAATTTCTAATCTTCTATAAAGATAACGCAACCCAATAAGATAACACAAAACAAAACCACAACTGAATGAAACAAAAACTGAATAAAAATTCACTGTATCAATTTTCTCTTTCTCGGGGCTAACAAACTTCAAACCTTGAGCCAACCATTTTTCCCAGTTTGCCTGAGAAATTTCTAGGGATAGGCAGCTTGAAACAAAAACGAAATAAATCAAAACAAGAACACATTGTTTTTTGAAATGGTCACCCATTCTCTCGCCTTCCCTCAGGGGCGAGCTATTTTACTCACCTCCAAATTCAGACGTTCCGCGTACGGGCCACCAAAATGCCAAGGCCAATGTCTCGGCTTGGCACCAGAATCACGAGGCACTCACAGCTTTGTAGGTTCAAACAGCAATTCTTTATTCCAGCTCTCACACCGCCTCCACACAGGTCCAGGGGCAAACACGTTCTGCTGTCTCCCGCACAAACCACCTACTCCACGAGGCTCTCTCCAAATCCCATTTCAATCTCACGAGAACTCAACGGGAACAAGCAGCAGGAACACCCTAATCCCAGCAATAATCTTCAACTTCCAACTTCCCTAAAACCCATTATCTTAAACTGGCAACGCCTTAAACTCAAGGAGCCGGTTACTTCCTCAAACCTGATCAGCTCTAAACCCGGATCTGCCTAGGTCCTTGAGCAAGGTCACCTCATTAAAGCATGCATGCAATGTCCCATAAATGTCCTCTAAGCAGCATGGGGTACGCTTGGCAAGGAAATTTCGATGCGTCATTCCTACTTGGTAATGGCCCTCAGCACTTGGTTGCACAGTGATTTTTCCCATTCATTCTGATAAAATTCTTCTCAAATTAAGAGAGCATGAATATATGGTGTAATATTCACATACTTTTCAAATATGTACCATTTCAAAACTTTAGAATTTTATCTTAATGCTAAAGAATAATTTATACTGAGATAATTCAGAACTTAATTTTTAAATTGAAGTTAATGAAAATTCTAATTTAAAAATCATGAATTTCTTTATTTTTCTATTTCTTAATAACTGGATGAGATTAGGAGCTACTTTAATCCCCGTTTCCCTGTTTCTTTAAAATGGGCATAACTTGTAACACTATTGTAAGAATAGAATTACTTGATGCATTGAAAACAGATAAAAATGTTGATGTGGGGCTTTACTTCTTATACATTCTTAGCAATAATGATAATGATGATTTTATAGTCAAAAAATCATGATAGTTTACCATATTTGTTTCAATTTGTATTTACTACATGCATATCATGAGAGAGTTCCATGAAAGTTGTTGAACCCAAAATGAGCTTCCACCTTTCTTATCTGGTGCTTTTCTGATGAAATAAATCATTCATATGGCCATTGGATAATATATTATCGTTCTTTTTTTTCCCTCAAGACACAGGTTTTAACTTGCTGTGCATGCTAGGCAAGTTCAATACTCCCAACCCAGCAATGAACTCTGAAAAACATATTTTAAATTGTTAAGTATTTCAAGAAATCTATGACCAGAGACAAACTGAAATAGAATGCATACCTTTTATGTAATTTGTTGATTCTTGTCTTACAGAATAATTCCTTCTTCCATGAAGTCTCTTGAAATCAATGAGTAATAAGTTATTGTATAAGAAATCATACCATATTTAGTTCAAATCTTCTAATGATAATAAAGTTAAAGCATCAATTTAGTAACACAAACTTTTTTTCTCCATGTATTTAAAAATTGAATCTGCTTTTAAAGAATATTTAAATTCCTTGTTAATTATTATACTATATTTAATATGCATATATTATTCTGTACAATTATGTTTGTGATCTTTTTATCCAAATTCCATTTAATAATGATTTATAGAATAGCAGATTCTGAGAATTATACTCTGTCCTTTGTATATTTTCACTTAATCACTAAAATAAATCTTTGCATTAATAAGCATGTTCTTCACATATTAAAATTGAGAGAGCTATGTTTTAACACATTTAAATTTATCAAAGATTACAGAGTAGCCAGTGCAATGATGCACACTTATAATCCCAGCTTCTCAAAAACTAACAAAGAACTAGGGATGTAGTTTACTAGTATAGTATCCCTGGTTGCAATCCCCAATATCATAAAAAGAAAAACAAAAGATTAAATAGCAAATAAGTAGGCATATTGGAAACCAAACATTCTGACTAGTGGGTTATTCCTTAATTTCCAAATTATGAGTTTCCTTTTATAAAGGTTTATCAGTTTTATAATGCATATAAGATCTATACAGCTTAAAACTTAATTTCTAACTTTGATTTTATATTTTTAATGTCTTTTAGGATGCTTAAGAAGTTTGCATGTGTGTTTCTGAACATATTTTCATGCATATATTTGTATTATTGACTAAATAGAAATTGAATAACCTAAGTGTTATTTGCTTTGTACAATGCAAATATAAGGTGTTATGTTTATTTAGTCTCTGTCTTACATGGGTACAAAAAAGATAGGTTGAAAGATTCATAATATTGAAATCATTAATCTGACCATACTCTCTATATCCCACAATGGGAACCCTGTATTTGCCTTTAAACAATGTGTCTTCTTATAAGGAAGAAGGATTAAAAAAAAAAATAGAACATCCACAATGTGAATCTTCACCAGTAAATGGAGAGCTTTTGTCATTTATGCAATTCATGAAATTACTTTAACCTCCCCAGACATAAATGTATGTATCTATAATTTAGGTACTTAATTACTTCTGGTCAAGAGGGAGGCTTAAACACTTCTTGTCCCTGACTTTCTATTTGCTAAGAAAGATCTCATTATTACTGTCTATCCTGGGGAGACTGTGGGAAAGGGTCCAAAGGGAGAAGGGCATTATATAGCATCAAAAAGAGAACAACTATGACATGGTCTTGGTTTTCAATTTATCTATTGACAAAAATTCCTGGGTTTTGCTGTGTAATAGATCCTCTTATACAAATTCTCCATAGTCTAAAACAGATTGTTGCAAACCATCATGTCTGAAGTATATCTGGTATGAAAGGCCCACTGTCTCTATGCAATGTCTGTCTCGCATTCTCTCTAACTTGTAATTTCTTGTTAAAGTAGACTATATTCACTAGGCCAGAAAGGATTGAGTATGGCCCTATTATAGGGAAAAAAAACCAGAAAGACTAAGCAGAGTTTAATGACCTTAATGCAGTAAACAAAAATTCTCCTAATTTTTTAAAACTAAAATTGAGTACTATTTCTGTTTATTTAATTAATTCATCTTCCTAAACTGCTTTATACATGTTTTTCAGTATTCTTGAATCAGTGAATGGCAGATCCTTGGACTTCATATTCCAAATCACAAGATTTTTCTTATAACAAGTTCAAGAATTTTTTATTAGTTGTAACATATTTTTCCTACATTAGTCTCTGGGTATACACAAGGTTTCAGCTATCAGGAAATAAATGCCAGTGATAAATGTGCTACCTACAGACACATAAGAGGAAAAATATGTATTAGAAAACCTAAGAGTTACAATCTCTGATCATAGTATTGACTACTCAGTTTGCCTACTTAGTTTGACTACTCAGAGATTGCCTGCTTACCAGGCATCATATCATATTTCTTGGTGATCAACTGCCATGCCTATATAAATGAATTTTATCAATATCTAGTTTCCTTTTCTCTATGTTTCTCATTTATCTCTTATCTACTATCTATATTAGAATATGTTTAATGCAGAAGATTTCTACCAGTTATTTCTTTTTCTTTTTTCTTTTAATTGGGACCCTAAATGAATATTTTGTGACTGAATATTTACATTTGTTGATTTCATTGGCAATGATTATTTTATAAAACTATACTCAAAATTGCTTCTAATACAAGACTTGAAAACACAATATAGTAGTTTTACTAGAAGTTACTTGTCATAAAAATCCCTAAATTAAATTATACGATATTATTACATAATAATATCGTATAATTTATCTCTAAAATAATTGTACAAATTTGTAATTTGTCAATTATGTGATAATTTGTTAGAATTTTTAAGCTAAAAGAAAAAATTCCTGACAATCAGATTTTACCTATATAATGAAACATAAAATGCCACGTATAGATGTACAAATAGTAAATTAGAAATCAATTTTACCAAGTTTTCACTAATGAATGCAAACTTAATCAAGATAAATATCATGCTTATCTGAAGAGACTACCAGAACCTCTGGTGTCTGAGAAACAACTCTGAACCAGAGGAGAGCCAAAAAGGGATCTGACCTTCCTATTGACACAGTAGCAAAAGATCAGAAATCTCCTTAGGAACTTGCCATCAGCCAATTTATCAAAAGTTATATATAAACAAAGTTAAGATGTTTCATAGGATTAATTGTGCCATTTTCTAAGAAGCCAGAATACCAGAAGAAATAATGTTCAAGAGACCTATAGTTGCTTGAGTCAGACAAAGAGAAGGGAGGCAAAGTACAGAGGCAAAAATTTCCAAGGTCATCGCTTTATTCCAGTCCAGTCCTATAACTGGCTCTTCTTATAGGAACATTAATTTGTCCAAGAATTAACATATGTATGTTTTAGGAAATTTTCTACTAAATGCATTTAAAATAAAAATAAGATAAAAACCCATGGCATTTATAAAATATAATATATGACGATGGTTATATTGTAAAACACTCTTTTAAAATTATTTACTAATATTATTTATAATAAGTATAAATATCCCAGTTAAGTTAAAATACTGAATCATGTGATTTGGAAAAAAAACCCACTTCTATATTGTATTTTAGAATAATAGTAGATAACTTATAATATATGTGAATAATAGTAAACAGAAGGCAATACCTCAATTTTTCACTGTATTGCTTTTCCCCCAGTTTATTTTCTCTCTTGTACATCATATCATGGGTTCACTCATCTGCTCTGAGGTATCTACTCTGTTGTTCACTCCATTTCTCCTTATGAAGCCAAATTTTCTCATTTAACTGACTTTATATTGTGCCCTAGACCTTACACTCCATTTTTAAAACACTTTCTTTTACATAGTGTGTATTCGGATTTTGCTCCTCAAATTCCCTTTCCTACTTCCTGCCTTATTTGGAATATATTTAGTATGCTATTTTAATGAATTTATTGGCTTTTTAGCTCTTGTAGTTTTTCAGTGTTTTCTCTATGGGTTACACAGAGAACATGCCTATATTTTCACAATATATTTATTAAGTACAATGAATAACTCAATGTTTCAAATAATATTTAGAAGACTTATAACCCTATAGGTCATTTTACCCTTTTGTATTGGCTTCCAAGTCATAGTTGTCATATACATTACATTACATGTTCATACATACAAATCTCCAACAGATAAGTATTTTTTTCTCCCAATAGTTTTAAAGATGCTAAGAGTAGAAAAGGTCTTTTTTTAAACATGTTTTTATTAGTGCACTGTAATCACAATCATTTGATACTTCATGAAGTTGTCTAAAACATATGTTGGATAAAATCCTTTTTAACAAATGGTGCTAGAAACACTATCAATATGCAGAAGAATGAAACTAGATCCCTAGCTCTCAGCCTGCACAAAAGTCAACTCAAAAAATGGTTCAAAAACCTAGAAATTAGACCAGAAATTTTGCAACTGCTGGAAGAAAACAATATTTTAACATTCTGGCACAGGCACCAACTTAACAAAACCACTAAAGCTCAAGAAACAAAACTAGGAATCAAATTAAAAGGCATCTTCCCTGCAAAGAAAACAATTAAGAGCATGAAAAAAGATCCTACAAAAGGAGAAAACTTCTGCCAGCTACTTTTCAAACAGGAGATTGATAACCATAATATATAAAGAACTCAATAAATTTCACACATGCGCACACACTCACAAAAGCAACCAAATAACCTAATCCATAAGTGAGCAAAAGAAAAAGAGTCTTTTGTGTTATCCAAATGTTTGACATTTCTATTGTTCTTCTTTCTTTGTAAAGATTCAGACTTCCTTTCCGGTATCTCTTCCTTTTAGCCAGAAACTTTCTTTAGCCCGTCATTTGAAAATGCTTGCTGGATAAACTCTTGCTTTAGCATTACCTGACAATCTCCTTACTTTGCCTTCAATTCTTAAAAATACTTTGGCTAGATATAGAAACCTGGATTGAGGTTTTTTTGTTTTGTTTTGTTTTCCCCCTTTGGGAATTTTTCAGATCCTTTTTTCCATTGACTCCTGGCTGTGATTGATGTCTGGTTAGAGGGTTAGGATTATTTAAATTCTTCTTCTCCTCCTAGTAAACTAAGAGTAGTGAAAATAAGTAAATATATGAATAAGGAGAGAATCAGAGAGAGAGAAGAAAATGAATTTATTTTATGTTAAATGACCATGTGACAGTTCACTTTAGTGCTCATGGTTACAAAAGTAACTATGATGATATATTTGCTACATTATGTCCATGTAAGTCTTGGAGGTTCTTTAAAATACATTTTTTGAGTGAAGGAGTAGGCAAAAACAGAGTTTTGAATGGAGGATTTGTTTAGTCCAACTTTCATATTTTTAAAAAAATCACACTCCTGGATTAAAATATATTATAGGCTGATAAGAGGAAGGTTTTTGAATCAGGGAAATTATTCAAAAGACTGTAGAAGATATCTAGGAAGAAGTGATGGCATATTGGCTATAGCACTAGCAATAAAAGAATTAAGAACTGGTTATGTTCTGGAAAATAATTAATTTATGTTTTCCAAGCTACCATGTAACTGATTTTGGCTCAAGAGCTCTGGTATATTTAGATTTCCCAGATTTAACAGAGACTATTACTATTTACGTCACGGAGCTTATAAACATTATTTAAATTGAAGATATAAAAGATAAACATTTCTTCAAATAGAAAATATTTTCAATTATCATCAAATTGTTAGACTACCCACCTGAAAATATGCAGGTGCTCTATTATGTATATATATATATATATATATATATATATGTATATATATATATATATATATATATATAATACACACACATATGAGTAAATTATACAATTGAGAACTATAATATATTAAAAAACTATTAATATTATTCTGTCCCTGTGTGTGCATGTGTGTTTGTGTTTGTGTGCACACACATATGTTTGAAATATAGGCTTGGATATTAATACAAAGGCCCCAAATCACACAGGTTACATAAAAAATAGAAATCTATATTTCTTATACAGTAACAATATATAATGTGTGAAAATATTACCAAAGGTTAACACATACCACTCTGTTCTATCTTGGTCTCAGGCTTTTTAAATTTTGTTGTTTTGCCATCTTTAACACAGAGCTTTTTTTCTCCAGGTCTAAAATAGTTACTGAGATTCTCATAAACATGTATACACTATATCTTTGGGGAAAAAAAAAGAAAGAATATAGATTATTTACTTTTCTTTTAAGGACCTAGTAGGGAAGTTAAAATGTTGCTTCTATCCCCTCTCACTGGCCCTAAGCTAGTCTTTGGTAACATGGAGCTTCAAGGAATGACAGAAAACAAAGTATGTAGCTGCATGAATGAATTTAATGGAAACCAATATCTTCTATTTTATATGGCAGTTAGAATATCATTAGTGAAGTCTTACATTTTTATTTTTACGTAAGAACAATATATTTTAAAATGTTAATGTTTTGTATTCCATGTGGCAGAGTCACATAAATAGCTTCAGATTACCGAACAATGTGTAAATTGGGAATTTTATAGAGATTAAAAGAAATTATGCAAATATTAAAAGAAATTTCCAAATATTTAGCAATATGTAGAAATAAAAATATTTTTTAGCAATGACTTTTTAGAGCATCTTGAGATTCACTGCAAAATTGGGGGAAAGTAAAAAGATTTCTCATATACTCCCTCCCCACACACACATACATTGTTTTCCTCATTATCAATGTCCCCCTCATACAGATATATTTGTTAAAACTGATGAAACTACTTGATACATTGTACATTATAATCATAATAGCCTCATAGTTTATATGAGGATTCACTCAATTTTTACATTATGGGTTTCAATAAATATATAATGACATGTGTACATCATTTGGTATTACTCAGTATAGTCTCAGTATTCTAGATTCTTCTATGAACTATTTATTCATCCTTCCCTCCCTCCTAACTTCTCACAATCACTGGTCTTATTATTGTCTCCATAGTTTTTCCTTTGCAAGAATATCACATAGTTTAAATAATACAATATGAAACCTTTTCAGATAAGCTTTTTTTTTTTCATTTTAGTAATATGCATTTAAGTTACCTTCATGTCTTTCATGACCTGATAGTGCATTTCTTTTTGGAGATGAGTAATATCCCCCTGTCTAGATGCACCACAATTTGTCTACTCACCTATTGAAGGCCATATTGATTGTTTCTAAGTTTTGGAAATTATACTGAAAGATGCTTTACATATCCATTTGCAAGATTTTGAGTAGAAACAATATTTCACTCACTTGGATAGATATTATGGAGTTTTATCATTGGATCATATAGTAAGAATATGCACAGTTTTGTGATAAACTACAAAACTGTCTTCCAAAGTGGCTGTACCGTTGTGTGTTCTCACTATTAATAAATGAGAGTTTCTATTGCTCTAAATCCTTGACAGATTTTGGTATTGTCAATGTTAAGTGTTTTGGTCATGACAATAGGTTTGCAGTCATATCTTACTTTTGTTTTAATTTGCAAGTCCCTGATTTTTTAGGGTGGTTAGAGGTATTGGGGATTGAACTCAGGGTTTTTGGCCACTGAGCCACATCCCGATCCCTTTTTTTGTATTTTATTTAGTGACATGGTCTCACTGAGTTGCTTAGCACTTCGCTTTTCGTGAGGCTGACTTTGAACTCTCAGTCTTTTCTGCCTCAGCCTGGCAAGCCACTGGGAGTAAAGGCGTGCACCACCATGTCCAGATGGTGCAATTCCCTGATTTTCTCATATGTTTACTTGCCATCTATATATTTCTTTGATCTATCAAGATTTTTGGCCTAGTTTTTTTACAGGATTATTTTCTATTGAATTTCAATAGTTCTTTGTGTATTTACACTAAGTTGTTTACCAGATGTCTTTTCAAGACATTTTTTCCTAGTGTGCATTTTGTTTTTTTTTCTTTTGACATAATCATGTGTAGTGAAGAAATTTTTAATTTTAATAGAATCCACATATCAATTCTCTCCTTCATAAATTGTGACTATATTGTTGTGTTTAAGAGACCATCATTGTACCTTAGATCCTCTATGTTTTATTTGCTAGGATTTTCATAGTCTTGAATATTAGATTTAGGTGTGTGATTCATTTTCAGTTAAGTTTTGTGAACAATTAAAGTCTTGTCTACATTCAATTATTTTTTGCACATAAATTTTTTATTGTTATAGCATCATTTGTTCAGTGACAGTGATTTTTAGTAGATAGGGTTTAGACCATTCATACAGAAAATCCAGATATGATCCCTGACTCTAATCATTTACTAGCTATTGGTCTGTTGGTAAATTACCAATTCTGATACTGTTCAGTTACCTGCAATATAGACTAATAGTACTTCTGCTCCCTATCTCAAAGAGTTACCAGAATAATTTAGCAAAATTTTATGGATATCAATGTGCTTGATATAGCACAATTTGTCTTAAAAATATAATGTATTATTTATATTTAATAGTAAGCTCATATATATGAAAGTCACGCATTTATTTTCAAAAAGTAAATAAAATGATACCAGTATCAATAATCAAATAATTCTTTCTCCTTACTTAAGAGGGGTATATATATTTTGTGAATGATAATTCAGTGTTAATTTTTATAAAAAAGTCTGTAGAAAATTGAAGTGAATGAACAGTTAGTGCTTATTTGGGGGGAAAAACTCTGAATACACATGGATAGGTGGGAATAACATTAGTAAATTTTGAAGGACTAGATATTTAGGACCTTATCTTCATAAACATAATTTTCTTGAACATCTGCAGAAATTTGAATATATAATGATCAAAGTAAAATTTAAGTGTAGATGAATTAGGTGTACATGGAGAGTATAGATGGTTATTTGAAAGACTGATGTTACAATCAAACATGAGCAGGTGCATACGTTTGAATGATCATGACTCCTATATTCAGTGATTTCAATATAACATCATTTTAAGAAGTGCAGATGCAATTTTCTCTATTCCCACTGCCTATTTTTTTCTTTCTTAAGTATTTCAAAATGATTTTTTAATGTTTTGAGTAAACAATTTCCCTCTAACTTTAGAGAGCTCCATTAAATTGGCGGAAGACTCAGCAGCAACACTGTATGACATTCTATGTGGTTAAAATGCCTCATATTCTCCAAATTGCCTACTAAACTTTGCTGGAATCATCAATGAAGCTTAAGGATAAAATAATGTGAAGCTACTGGCCAAGTAGTACCATCTTAATGCTAAGATGTAGTCTGACAGCACCTGTGAAGACACCAGATGATGAGCAACTCAAAAAGCACTCAGAGAAAGGCTGGCTAAATAAAAAACTCATTAACTCTGTGGTACTGCTTTTCTTGAGCAATAACATCTCTGAAATAGCATAAAGAATTAGATATGACTAGTAAATCACAAGACAGATTACAAAGCATTGATTTAAATAAAGCACTTTTTAGTGCATTTTTAAGTTTTGGATACATTTCTACCTATCACTCTCTTTTAGACCATATTCCCAGCACCTACAGATTTTAAGAATCAATCAGCCAAGTAAAGAAATATATAAATTAATGCAAGAGAGAAAGTTTTATGATTTTTTCTTTCATTAAGCACCTAATGATTATTCTGGTATTCTTACTGCAAAGAGTGGATATTGACCAAGGAATTAAAACAAAGATGAATGTTGTTTTAAAAAAAACAATTTTAATGAAGATATTTGATATGAAAATAAATCTAACTTATTAGTCAGGGAAGTTATACTTGAAAAAGTGATTATTAAGTAAAGTCCTACAGTATTAATAGGACTTTGCAAAGGAGGACCAAAAAGGATATTTGGTAGTGCTTGGCAAGTATTCTTGGTGGAGGAAATATAGTGAACAAAAGACTAGAGGCAAAGAAAATTCCAGAAGCATGTCAAGAACTATAGAAAATTTACTAAAGTTTGAACCAAGTGCAAAATTTTTCAAAGATATTAGTTAGGTAACCTACTTATGTAAAGATACCATACAAAATAATATCCCAAGCAAAATCGTGATAGAGTACTTTATTATGTGAAAAGGTCTTTTTTATTTTTCAAATGATTGCTCAATAATGACTTTTTAAAATTCTTTAACTTCTTTTTTAGTTATTTGTTGGAAAGGATATAGTCAATGCTTCAGTCATAAATTAAATTGTTCTCAGTTATTAATGCCTAGCCCAAAGGCCAGATTGTCCTGCCTGGACTCCAAAATTAAGCTCAATTGCCAATTGTTGCAACTATCCATATTGAAAACCTAAATCCAAGAGACCATGAAAATACCACAAACCTAGTCACTAAAATGAAGGTGCTCAGAATGCTCTATATGTTGCCAATGTTTTATGACATCTCTGTCTTCTCCACCTAATCATGATCTTATCTTGAAGGCAGGGATAATGTCTTATTCATCTTCCTAAGCAACTCAATATTAAATATAATACCCGAAAATAACAAGTGCTTAGTAAATATGTGTTGAATGAGTGACAACATTTTTAAGTCAAAAAATTCCTATGAATAAACTCTAAGAGTAAGTTTCCTCATGTAGAAAAACGGTTGCTAAAGACACATTATGTTTAATATATTCTAGAAAGTGAGAAGCCTATTTTATAGTGAACTAAACTTCTGTTATATCAAGGAATGCATGCAATATCAGTTATTTTAATGCCCATATTAGTTTAAACTGAGCCTTTTACCATCTGCTCCATCTCTTAACCATGAATGTAAAAGAACACATTTTCCTATTACATTTGTAAAATGTAATATATAAATGATTTAAATACAGTTATATACTCATGAAGTCATGCTGCATGCAGCTGGTATGAGGCTCCCTTATGTTACAAACAGAAATAAAGGAGAAAATCTGCTTATCTTTGACACAGAGGGGTTTGTGTTGTATGACCTTTTTTTTAACAGCTATGGAAGGTCAAGTCTTTACCACAGCACCAAATTGACTTTTCTCAGTAATGAATTTCATTCATACACTGTAATTTCCCCATCTCTATTTTGCTAAACTATTAGTGCATAAGTGTGTTTTAATTTCTCTAAGAAATTGGTTCAATCCTGTGAAGTCTATAAAGAGTGAGCATTTGCGCCTATATTAGAATTGTGAACCTTTATTGATTTTCTGTATGTTCTTTGCATTGAGGTATAAAGTCAGGCCTGCCAAAAAATCGTTTACTGATAACAATTAAAATATAGTCATCTATAAAATCATTGGTAAGAAAACCTTTTCAAATTTTAAAAATATGTTAATTTTTACCTTCTGTACCAGGAATTTACTGCAAAAATATTTTTTAAAGGATAAAATGTGTGTTTTTATGCTATTCGTTATATCTACATTCATTCCTCATAATAAACACTTGAATGGTTTTGAGACCTACAATTTCCAGAGAGTTATATTTCATAAAAAGGACATAAAACAATAAATATGTATTTTTTGATGAGCACAGAAAATAAGAATTGGCAGGAATAGTATGCCAAGATTTCAAAACTTTTTTTGTATTGTGTTAAGATAACATGTTTCCCTTACCCCCCGAATAAAACCAGACATAAAATTTTCATTTGCATATAAATTGAGAAAGTAGGCTATTTCTGTGATGGCTTAGTTTACTATTGACATTTAGTGAAAATATTTTAAAAATTGCAAGGAGTAGAAATTTAACGGTTTAACTGCTATAGATTAGATTAGTGACTCTCAAACACTGTATGTATGCAGTACATTCCTCAGAGAAGGGAGAGCTAGCAGACCTTATTTTTACTTACTTCTGAATTAGCTTGAGAAACACACACTATTTTAAAGATACCATTGTTTATTAGAGAGAAAATCTGTACAAACACACAATACTGAGTACTACAGCAAAACTACTATAAGACTGTAAAAGTAGTTCAAAAAAGGGCATAGAAATTCAAACAGAAAATCTGCTAAATATCTGGTTTCAATGTGATATTTATAAGGTACTGTATTCTACTTAATTTTAATTGTGGCAATTTGCCTATTCACTAAAATGTTCTAACTTTTTTTTGGCCATATTCCAGAATCATAATATTGTTGATCCACTGAACTAAATATCATAACTTCAATGTAGGCTCAATATAGGACAAAGTTTGTTTAGTGTCCTAATTGTGACACCTGCCAAAGGAGATGAAGTAATTTTTTTTTGGTACTGAGGATTGAACCCACAGGCACTTAATGACTGAGACACATCCGCAGCCCTTTTTATTTTTTATTTTGAGACAGGGTCTTGCTTAGTTGCTTGGGGCCTCACTAAATTGCTGAGGCTGGCTTTGAACTTGTGATCCTCCTGCCGTAGCCTCCTGAGCCACTGTGTATGTGCCACTATGCTTCGAGGGTAAAATAACTTAAAGAATGCTCAAGATGTTTTTAGGATGGAAGAACTTGAGTTGCAAGTTTTAGAAATCAGTATATTGTCAATACTTAACTAATGATGTCTTAATATCATAAAATATCAGATATAAAATGTGTCAAAACAGGAAGTCATTGAAGAATAAATTTCTATTCATGTAACAGTTGGTGATATGTACTTGTTACATAGGTTAAATTATTAATCTCTCTTAACCTCTCTGTCCTTGCAATCCTGGGTGAGAGTAGAATGGGAAAATTGGAAAGACAAGAAATGGGCTTTATTTCTGTGGGTACAGTTGTGAATACTTCCCCTTAAGTTAGATTTCCTCAGACCCAGACACTCTAGGACATGCATATAGAATATACTTTATATATATTAATTTTTACCCATGTATGTGTTGGCTCCTCTGCTTAGGGTATCATCAACCTGACATAAAACTGTGATTCTTGTCTGAGACTTAGAGTCCTTTTCTAATATAACTGATTTTTAGCAGATTTTTATTTCCTTGTTTCTTGTGAGTAAGGTGTTCATTTTCCTCCTAGCTGTTAGTCAAAGCTGATCCCAGGTTCTGGTGACTCTGTGCATTACTCTCACTTTCCATGTGGCCCAAAAGCAGTTTACGCTGTTAGCTTTTCCACACCAGTAGACATCAGTCTTTCTGATACCTGCCCAAGATAGTTTCCTTTCTGCATAAGTCAAAGTAAACTGACATGTACCCTAATGAGAGGAGAAACAGATTCTGCCCACATTTATGAGAAGGGAATTGTAAGGTGTTTCACACCAGGGTGAGACTCTTGGGGGCCGTTTTAGAAAGTTGATTATCACACTAATGCTAGCATGGAGTCATATTTATTAATTCTTAGTTTTCTAAGAATTAATTAATTAATTAACCTCCTTTTCATCCTTTTAAAAGTTCTACTTTATCTATTACTGTAGTAATATCTAAATGGTTAATAAATGAATACATATATTGGGATAAATTCTCAAAATGTTTTCCTATTAAGTTACTTCTCTAAGAATTTTATGTAGTGATAGGTCTATAGAAGTACATGAGAATATTGCTTTTAGAAAATTAAAAATCAAATGTTTGGAAATGGCCTCTGGAAATGTACTTCATGCCTGCTTGTATTACTATCTATAAACTTGAGTCAAAGTTAAATAGACTGACTTTGGTATTCTTACATCCTCAAAATATTCTATACATTGTAAGTTTTCCCAGAAGCAGATTGAGCAAAAAGAGAACATAATAATTATCTTGCTGTAATTAACAATATTGTGAAATGATCACAGTTTAACTACGTTTTAAAATATTGTATTTGATTCAATAGGAAGCTGTGATATTCATCCCATGTATGTAGATCATACCTGTTTATTTTTTATAACTTGTTATGGTTTGGATATGCAACGTCCCTATGGGTTCATGAGTTGTGTCAAAGCTTTGTTCCTCAGTGCAGCAATGTTCAGAGATGGGGCTCTTAAAAAGTGATTGGATCATGAGGGCTCTTATCTTCCTGAGTAGATTAATCCATTGATGGGTTCATAATTTGATAGTAATGAAAGATAGTGGAAACTCTGGAAGGAAGGACCTAGTTGGAAGAAATAGATCACTAAGAATGTGTCCTTGTCATGTACCCATGCCCTTGCTCTCTCCGTGTTTCTATGTCCTAGTGAGTTGAGTAGCTCTGCTCTGACATATGCTCCATTGTCATAAAGTTCTGCCTCACCACAGGCTGATAGCCTGGGGCCAAAGAACGATGGACTGAAATCTCTGAAACTCTGAGCTAAAATACATCTTTCCTATTTTAACCTATTTTCCTCAGGTATTGTATGATAGTGATGAATGATTGACTAACACTATACTCTAAAGAGGACTTCCAGAATTGTGAAGAGTAAATCAAGCTCTTGTGAAAGTACCTAATATTAGTAACTAGCATATTTTGAGCATCTAGTGGATGACTTTTTTCTTCCTTCCAGTTTCGTTCTTCCAAATGGAGATTTATGATCGTACCTGAATATATAAGTTTAAATACAAATGGACCCTAGCAATATGATTTATGCAGATTCAGAAGGATACCACACTGAGAATGGGAAAACAGAGAAACCTGGCATCACCAGGGAAAAGGCTAGTTTTATTTTTCAGAGCTCTTAGAAAAGGAATAAGGAGAATATGGGCCATTTATTCAATGGATTGAATTAACATAAGAAAAAAAAATAAATAAATACTAAAATAGAAGACATGCTATGCATAATGACACATGGTCATAATTTCCAGTGACTCTGGAGGCTCAAGCAAGAAGGTTGTGAGTTCAAGGCCAACTTAAGCAATTTAGTAAGACCCTATCTGAAAACAAAATGTAAAATGACTTAGGAAGTTGGGAATGTAGTTAAGTGGTAAACTGCCCCCCTGGTTTCAGTCCCCAGGACCAAAAAAAAAAAAAAAAAAAAAAAAGAAAGAAAGAAAGAAAGAGGAAAAGGAACAAAAGAGACATGTTTAAATTTCAGAGTCTGTAATTATTTTAAGTATTTTTTGATGTTATTGATCTCTGCTCTTCTAAAAGGAATATGATTGCTCTCATACTTTAGTTAGCTAATCCCAGATTGCTCAGCTTTAAAGGTAATATTTAGTTCAGAGATTTATGAAATATTTTCCATGTTTTTCAAAGGTCATATTTTCCTTTTAACTTTAATTTTGATTTGAAATGACAATGAAAAAAATCCTAGGTAGCTTATGTTTCAATGATTTTAAATCTAAAACTATTTTTTAAATTATTCAGTTAAGCATATTATTTACAAAAGTATCATTTCAAAATAGAAATCCACATGGATTATCACACATTAAAGCAAAAGAAATAAGAAAGAAGGGAGAGAAAATATCTCAAAGTTTACTTATAATTAATTTTTGGTGATTTTAAACCAGGATCTGCTAAAGCAATATGCTTTGATTTTTCTAGAGATACTACTATTCTTTTAGCAGGTGGAATAGTAGGTATTGCTGTAGCTTCATTACCAGTCATATCCTCTGGAGTCTAAATCTGTGACCACAGTCCTTTTTGCTGAATAAATTAACATACTATTTTCTTTTCCTTTGAAACTAAGATGACATTTCACTTAAATTATATTGAAAATAGCTTTCTACATTGAAAAATCACCTGAACATGTATTCTTTTTATGTACAAAAGGGCATCAATAACCCTAAAATAATATTATCTTTCCACCCAGATTTTACTTATAAGGAAAATGTGTATTTTCATAGACACATTGAGAATAATCTATTATTTATAAATTATCATATTAATCCTGGCTTTTGTGCCAGTTAGAATGTAGTAGTATTAATTTACATTTTGTATTCCATTAATTCTCTGTGCTATGTGCTTTGATAATGGAAGTTATGAAAGTCAAACAAAGAAAAATTATATGGCTGAATTGGGCAAGAAATTCTATAACATTGTGAGTAGGAGACCACTTATAATATTGTTCAACTCTTCAAATAAATCTAATATACTAAATTCAATAGTTCAAATAAAATTTTTTTAAGAGACAGAGAGAAAGAGAGAACTTTTTTGTTAAGGTCTGTAGACAAGTCAAAATAACACATGGTATTTTGCCAGAGAAATGTTAGAGTTCATAAACAAGTCTGGATGGTGCCTGGCAAAATGCCAGAGGGAGTGGTTTGAGAAGTAACAAAAGTGAGCTATTAAATGTGGTTGACTGATGTATCTAGTTTATGTTAATTAGATAAGCTGTGCAAAATGTATAAATAGCTCTGTTGTCCTACAATAAACGGCTCCCATTCCTGCTGTATCAACGTACACAAGTTATTCGTCCCCCCCCCAGCCGGACCCCGGCACTTTTTAATATATATATATTTTTTTAGTTTTCAGTGGACACTTTATTTTATTTGTATGTGGTGCTGAGGATCGAACCCAGTCCCCTGCACATGCCAGGGGAGCACGCCATATCCCCAGCCCCCAAAATAATTTTTTTTAAAAAAGAATCTTTTCTAAATGTACAAACCTACCAAAAGCTTGTTTTACGATATATATATATATCACTATATTCTTATCCTACATGATTATCATAATTACTTAAGATGATTGAAGTAGGGAGTTTCCAGAACATTTTGCCTACCTGATATTCCAGTTCAAGCATTTTTTATATATTCATTTTTGGTAATCGCACATAATAACTGTATTTTATTTATTTATTTATTTTTATGTGGTGCTGAGAACCAGGGCCTTGCACGTGGGAGGTGAGCACTCTACCACTGAGCCATAACCCCAGCCCCTATTCAAGCATTTTTAAAAATGCTTCTTAGGTGTTTCTTGTGAAAATAATTGAGTTCATATCATTAGGTTGATATTGAAAACCACCCTTCACCAGGAGGTGATGAAGCATCAAACATCTTCCTGGGAAGACATAACAGAGATTGAAATGCAGAACTCCTGTCAGTTTTCATATTGTGCATCTTTCAAAATGTGCATTTTTAGATCATCTACCTGTTTTCCTCACATGTCAGACCAATACCCTCTGACTATTTGATAAATATGGCTCCTCCCCAGACTTTCTTTATTAAATGAATGAAAGAGAAGTTATTGTGCTCTCCCAATCTCTCCCGCAGGTCAGGAGGGAAGGGGCTGCATCATATTTTTATCCTTACATCATCTCTGTAGCATCATCAGGATGTTGTTAATGATGATGATGAAGGAGAAAAACAGTAGATTATTGGTTTCCTAGACGCTGGTTGCTTGGTGAATTTTACTTCAACTTTTCCTTCCTAGCCTACTGAGGGTTATCCTCAATACATTAAACAACTCAATTCCCTGGGATGTCCAGCACTGCACCAGGGAATTCTTGCCTGCTTGGAGGGATAAGCCTCTCGAGAAATGAAAGTCTAGAATAATTAGTGAAGAACAAAAGACAAAGAGTCAGAAAAAATAGTTTTAAAGATGGAGCCCCTGATAGATTAGTCCACACAGGAGCTGGAGCTAGACAATTTGAAAATGACTCCAGTGATGTATTTAAGGGGTACATCAAAGGCAAGGGAAGATTTCAAGGGTGGAGTCTTGCTTTCTGATGTCTTGCAGTCAGCAGATTGATTGGCATCTTGGCAGGCCACACCCATCTCAGAGGGGCAGTGAGGCTGCAGCAGGTCTCCCCATATCCAGTTCTGTGTGGGACCTGGTAGAGCTTCAGTAGGGCTCACAATGTCTCTGGACAGTCAACCAGAGGAAATGTCCACTGAAAGTTCCCAGACACCAGATATCCCTATTCAATTAGGCTGCGAATATGTGACATTCCATATGAAGCCCACAGATGGTTTGCAATACATCTCTTTTTAAGTTTTTATTTGTATTTGCATTAATGATAAGAATGAGAAACGGGAAGGATATATTAAAATACTGTCTTATGCTAACTACTATTTTATGTAGCATTTTAAATTTATTCTCCTGAGATTTGATAGTAGAAGTATAAAAGCCTTAGTTCAAGTATTGCACATACCTTTTTCAGGTAACTTAGAACCCAGTTTGTTACAAATAGTGTGCAGTCTTGGAATTTTTCAATTTTGACAGAGTGCTGAGTAAAAGAACAATGCTGTACCTTGTCATAAGATAGGGACATGCCCAGAGGTTTGAAAACTAGATGTCATTAATTTGGGAAAGTCAAAATATCACTGACAGAATAATTTGTATTTGCAAAGTTGTCTCCTATTTGTGCTTACAAACATGGATATGTGACTTGAATTACACAATTGATGATTTTAATGCTATATTATTTCTGGAATTTTATTGGGACATATATTCAGAGAGTTCTTTCAGAAGTAACTGTGGGAACCTCTGTCTGGCCTGTCACTAGGTTCTATCCTAAACTCTCACTTGCAGAGAATTATTGTTCGAAAGGCTTTTTGTTGTCCCTATTAAGAAAGACACTTCATTTGTGAATTATTCATTTTTCTCAGAAATAGTAAGAAATTTGAAAAGCACTATTTTTCTAGTAAATTACAAAAGAAAAAATTCTTTCAGCCATTTAAAAAGAAGATATATTTAGTAACACAGGTTAAACCAGGGTCAACTTCATCCAGAGGAGCAAAAACTTTCCTCAAGCAGACATTCCTCACACAAGGATTCATTCAGTTAATGTATTAGCATATATACACTTATTGCTACTGGGAAGAATTATGTTGAATAAGCTGGACATTCCATCAAAGGAAGTCCTGTAGATATTCCTGGATTATTTTATACTTCAATAAAGCAGAAATTCATTTTCATCCAAACACATTTATTACCTTCTCTTTTGGGACTAAAGTTATATAGAAATAATATAAGTACATCTTAAATTAAGTAATGGATATATTCAAAAGCAACCCAAGCAGTTCAACTGTAAATATTATTAAAGCCATTGTAATAGTGTAACTTGGTGGTCAACTCAAAGCCACGTTGACTACTTCTCCCCACTGAATGGTCCAGCAAGGTGTAAGAGAAGACGTATTAGAGAGGGCAAACAAAGCAGTGTTAGGAGATAGAAACAATGAAAAATCTCCTAGATAAGATACCTCTAGGTAAGAACTGGAAGTTACTTATAATATATTTAAACTGAATGCCTTCAAATTTTGAAATGATTTCAAATATTTTCTTTATTTGTGGGTTTAGAAAAACACTGTTTGCTTTACAAACAACTGTTGCTACTTTAAAATTGTTCAATATATCTCTAGATTTTCTGATCACTTACTTCCCCAGGGCTGCAAATCCAAGATATTCAATGAAATCCTAGTGTTTTATATACTTTTTTGCTGGTATATAAACATGTTTGAACTGATGCACAAATTCCAATCTCTCTATATGTATAATTATATAGATATGTACAAAATTACATCTAAACTATGACATATCAATAGTTCCCCAAAATGTCTCCTAAATATTAGTAACTCTATATATTTCTAGGTATTTTACTGAAAACAGAAGTTTTCTTTACAAAAAAAAATTGTGAGAAAATACATAAAATATGTTTTTTTCTGCAATAGTTTTCTTAGTCTTTTATTGACTCTTTACAAACACTGAGTCCAAAAGGTAACACATGCAGTCTTTTTCCCATTGTAGTTCATCATGACTTGAGAAAAAGTAGGTAGAAAATAAAAACTTAATCACATGCATAGTAAATGTGTCTAAATTGGTTGGACAGATTTGGTTTGGAGAGGCAATATGGCATATCTAAAAAGCTGTATTTACAAAAGCCTTTTGGTAATAGAAAAAGTTTTTGACAGAGTCCCATAAGCAGAAGTCCTCATAATGCCTAGGGAATTCTGCTTCTCTGACCTAAGAATTATGCTCTCTTGGTTGCCGCCAACTTCCCTCTCTTATGATAATGCATAGATGATTCTGGAGGAGGACTGGTCAGCAAGAGGCAAATATGAAGACAAGGCAGAGGTCAATGACTATAAATAGGGCAGCTGAAAGATTGAGGAATGTAGTACCTAATGTTATCTAAGAGTAGCCACATGAGTCTGGCCTGTCACTGGACATGTTGCTGCAGGAAAAAAGAAATCAACCCCTTCCTACTTTGAGGTTTCTTTAGACAAAGCCACAGGCATTCCTACCAAACCACTAATATAGAGTGAGGTTATGTATGCAGTCACTTTCCTCTTATTAGTCCAAAAGATTTACATAAAGCGATAATATTTTAGAAACAGAGCAACTTAATGAGTAATATTCAACATGAAAAAATATTTTGTTTTTCAAATAAAACTATACCTTACCCTCTTATTGTATAATTATTTTATATTTTTTTAAGAATCTATGACTTGTATACTGCCTAATATTATCATGATGGTAATACTGGCTATTATTGTTTGTTAATGAACCAAAACAACAATCATAATCTCTGCCCCTATAATCACTTGTAATGTGCTCTGCAATGCACTTTGCAACAGAAATATTATTATTCAAGATTTATATTTATCCCCATATAAGAAGATGAAACCAAAAATTACAGAGTGTAAATGACCTAGATCATCATTTCTACATATAATGTACTGACTATTTTCAAACTTACTCTCCCACTGAAAGCAACAATAAGAGTTAGAAGAATGCAAAGGATATCTTGAAGGCATCAAGATAATCCATGCTTTAGACATGTCTGAATGGAGAGATGCTGTCCACCAACTCACTGGGTTAGAGATAAAAATTTTGGAGTCCATGTGATGAAGCAGTCTGTATTTAAGAGGTAAATACCTCTTAAATATTTTTATTTAATTTTTACTTGGTGCTGAGTATTGAACCCAGTGCCTCCTGCATGCTAGGCAAGTGCTCTACCTCTGAGCCACGCTTGAATCAAATATATGAAATATGATATGTCAAGAGCTTTGTAATGTTTTGAACAACTAATAATAAAAAATTTAAAAAATAAGAGGTAAATATCTCAGAAGAAAAAGAAAGTGTAGTGAATTGAGCCCAGTATTCTACATGTTATTGGTCTTGAGGCATTTATTCACCCACTAAAGAGAATGTACATGAACCAAATAAAGAGAAACCAAGAAGAAAACAGCTGCTAAAAACAAAATGGAAAACCTGGAAGTCACACAGCACAAAGAAGTCAACAATAGGAGTTCAGGGACTAATAGGAAAGAGTGACACTGGTTAGGATCCTCAGCAGCTCTCAATGAAAATGTCAGAAAGTTCCACCTAGCAGAAAAAAACAAGCAAGAAATAGGTCCACCTTAAGTGGACCTATGAGCTTCTACCTGCCTTCAATTAAGCAAAAATAATTGGTCCCACTAGAACATAGGAGCAAATTATTGTAAACCAAGATAAATATTAAGGAATAGTCATCCAGGTTACCTTGGCTGTGAAATTAAAAAATATGAGCTTTAAAACAATTGTGATTAATATGTGCAGAAAGGATGCTAAGAGAATAGAATATTGAATATTGCAACAGTGAATGGGAATTTGAAATATGTGTATACTATGTGTAGGGGAATGTGAAAATCTTAGAAATGAAAGTTTTGATAACTGCACTAAAGAATTCATTAGGTGGGTGTAAAAGAGGATTGACACTAGAGGAGAGAGGATTACTGTCTAATCTTCTTTTAAAGCCATGTATTGAATTAAGTAGAGAATATCTATCTTGAAAAAAGAGACACAGAGACAAAACAAAAGGATGGGACCTATGTGGAATTAGAGTCCTGGAAAGAGAAAATAACAGGCAAAAACAAAATTCAAAGAGACACTCAACAATTTTCCAATCTAACGAAAACTTAAATACCAAAGTTTAAGAAAAGAAAATCTAGCCACTTCACAGTAAACCTGCTGAAAAAGAAACAGGGGAAAAAAATGGAAAGGAGCCTGATAAAAGGGCATACTGCTTTCAGAGGAATAAAATGAGACTAGGAACTGACCCATTCCCTTTATATAATAATCAGATATTTAACAAAAATGACAATAAGATATAAGATAGAAAGGATAATATTTTCTATGTTTTCAGCTGGATATATATACATATATATATATATATATACACACACATATGTGTATATATATATGAACATATACACAAATACACATTCATACATGTATACAAATATATTTATGTGCACACCCCACATATACATACATAAATATATGTATATTTATGTATGTATATGTATATATAAAGGAAGAGGAAATAGAAAAAGGAAAAATTTTTATTGTTACGCCACATAAAGAGAAAAATTAATTCTGAAATACTTTCGACCCAAATGTAAAAGGCAATATAATGAAACTTGTAGATGATAAATTATCCTTATGATCTTGGGAACTAAAAAAACCTTATAGAGGAAAACCATGGAATATTGATCTAAATTAAGTACTTCTGTTCACTATTGAAGAGGAATCACAAGGTTAGGATATTTTGACGATTTAAATAATTGTCAGGGAAACTTTCATCTTATAAAGAACTTTTATCTAGAATACATAAGAAATTCCTTAAAATCAGTTTTCAAAAGCAACATAATGAAAATTAGGTTCCACTTTAAATAACTATCCAAATACCCAATACACTGATATAGAGGTGTTCACATCATTCAGTGTCTGGGAAACGCAAATTATTGCCAACCACAGTGGGAAAAGACAAACAGTGTTGGCAAGTATATGGGGGAACAAAATCCCTTATTGACCATTGGAAGTAGAAATTGGCCCTGTACCTAGAAAACCTGGCAATTTCTATCAAAATGGACTGTGAATACTCTAATATGAAAAGGCAAAAACAGTAATAGAATGTTCAAAGGAACATAATTGTTTTTGCTGAGACCAAAATCATAACACAAAATTATTTTAAAGTGTACAATTAAATGGTATTTGACACATTTATAATTTTGTTCAACCACCACCTCCAACTAATTTGAAAACATTCCATTACCCTGAAAGAAAATACTGCATCTATTAAAGACTCAAAGCAAAATAACTATTAGTGGGCAAAAAAGATCTCGGATTTCCATCAAATTTGAAATGGGTAAATCAGATGTGCTCATTTGATGATTAGATGTTAATTGTTTAGGGTAATGACATACAAAAAGTGAAAATGATCAAATGAGGACTACAAAGAACAGCAGTACTACATCTCACATTTTGAATGTTCTGAAAAAAGAAATGAGATATAAAATAATAGTGTTATTATGCTTATACATACTTCAGAAACACACCAAGTTAGTCCATGTAGGAAAAGTAAGAAGCGTGATTACTCCTCCACAGTAGGGGATTGTGGTGGTCTACAGGGGCAGGAGGCTTTGGGGACCCTTGAAAGATTCTGTAATTGAATTTTTTAATGACTGAATCAATGAATGTGTTAACTCTATAAAGAATCATCAAGATGTACAGTTAGAAGTTGTGCATATTATCTTGTGTGTTATTCTGCTCTTATAAAATATTTAAACATTAAAATATCAGCAGTAATTGCTCAAGAATAATACATTTGAAAAATGTTAGAATTGGAGACATACAAGTCTGTCTGGCTTCAAATATTTTCAAATACCAAAAGGTTATAATATTCCCTTTTCACAGGAATTCAAAATGCTTTCTAAAGAAACTGCAGTTTATAAGAAAAGAGATATCATCATTTTATATAGTTAACATTAACAGAAACTTATTAATAGCATATTACCAAATTTACATTGCTTATTTAGCATAGTATATGACATATCACTCAGAGAGCTCCTGTCCCCTATATTATAAATTGATTTGCATACAATATTTCATATTCTAACTGTCTTTCTCTTTCTCTATACATAATATGCTACTGGCCTAACTCTTATTAGTGACAAAAGAACTTGAAGAACTTTTGGCTGCACATCTGTAAATTAAATACTTGCTAGACTCATATGCTGTTCAGTGGTAAAGATCTGAGACTGGTTGTTAGAGTTAGGAAAGGTTCCAATGTTTGAGTTTCCTGGGCAGTTTAAAATGATATTTATTCAAGATTCAAAACTTTCTTCATATTTTAATGAGATAATTTTTGGCATAACACTTGTACATTTATGGGGTATAGTATAATAATTTGATACCTTACGATATATAATGATCATATCAAAGAAATTAACATTTCTATATCCTCAAACATCAATTATGTCTGTTTTGGGGAATTTTTGTACTCTTCTAATTGCTTTGATATATAACATAGGTTGTTATAGACTACATTTGCAGACTATTGTAGACCATGGAACATTGGACCTAATTCCTCCTTGTTTTGGTGCCTCTTACTGAACCTCTTTCCATCCCCCATTTCCCTCTACCACCCACTCTCCAGTGAACATTACTCTTGTCTCTTATGACAACAAGTTTTTGGTTTCCAGAAATGAATGAGAACATGTGGCATTTGTCTCTCTGTGTCTGACTTACTTCATTTGACAGGATGTCCTCTAGCTGTGTCTACTTTGATGCAATTGACATGATTTCAGTATTTTTAGGGCTGAATAACACTCAGTTCTGCATATGTACCACATTTTTTTTTAATCTATTCACTTGTTGCTAGACACCTTAGTTGATTCCGTATTTTGGCTATTGTAAATACCTCTTATAAATATGGAAGTGTAGTTATTTTTTGATAATAATGATTTATTTTCCTTTGATTATATCCCAACATTGGGCTTGATGGATCACAATTTTTTGGCTTTTTAAAAAATTACCATACACTTTTCTTATAGAGACTTTGCTGATTTGCATTCCCAACAATAGTGTGTAAAAGTACTTTTTTTGTATTTTTGAAAATATTCAATGAAGTGATATTATGTCATGATTTTGATTTGCATTTCTTTGATGATTAGTGATATGGTTGTTTTAAAATATACTTGTTGGATTTATGTATCTCTTATTTTGAAAAATGTCTATTACTCAGACCATTGGTACATATGTTAATCAGATGACTATTATTTTTGCTGTTGAATATTTTAAGTTTCTTATATATTTTGTATATTAATCTCTTTTCATATGAATAATTGTTATATTTACTTTCCCACCAATTATTTCTTCATTATTTGATTGTTTCTTTTGCTGTGTGAAAGCTATTTAGTTTGATATTTTTTGTTTACTTTTACTTATGTTGCCTGAGCTTTTAAGTTCTTATCTAAAATTGCATGGAGTGATGCCTTAAAGTGTTTCTCCTGTGTTTTCTTCTACAAGTTTCAGAGTGTCATATATTACAATTATATATTTGATCCACTTGAGTCTTTTGGGTTGATTTTTGCATATAATGAGAAGCAGGGACTAATTTTATTCTTTTGTATGTGTGTACAGTTTTGCCAACACAATTTATTGAAGATATCATCCTTGTTCCAATATATGCTCCTGATGCTTCTGCCATAAATAATTGTCTGTGTTTTCATGGATCAATTTTCAGGTTTTCTATCCTGCAACATTGGTCTAAATGTCTATTTTACTGCCAGTGCCATGATGTTTTGGTTATTATTACTTTGAAGGTTGGTTTGAAGTCAGGTAATGTGATGTCTCCACCTTTATTTATTTATTTATTTTTGCTATTTATTTATTTATTTTTGTTATTTGGGCTCATTTAAGTTTCCATATAAGATTATGGAAATAATCCATATAAGATTATTGTTGGTCTGGAGATGTGGCTCAAGCGGTAGTGCGCTCGCCTGGCATGCATGAGGCCCAGGTTCGATCCTCAGCACCACATACCAACAAAAGATGTTGTGTCCGCCGAGAACTAAAAAATAAATATTAAAAAAAAAAATTCTCTCTCTCTCTCTCTCTCTCTCTCTCTCTCCTCTCTCACTCTCTCTTTAAAAAAAAAATAAGATTATTGTTGTTGTTGTTGTTGTTGTTATTATTATTAGGTACCAGGGAGTGAACCCAGGAATACTTAACCACTGATACACATCCCCAGCCCTTTCACTTTTTATTTTCAGAAAAGGTCTCATTGAGTTGCTTAGGGCCTTGCAAAGTTGCTGAGGTTGGCTGTGAACTTGAGATCTTCCTGCCATACCCTCCTGAGTCTCTGGAATTACAAGAGTGCACCACAAGTGCAGCCTTGTGTTTCTTAATTCTGTGAAGAATGTAATTGTTATTTTGATGTGGATAGCATTGAATCTGTAGATTGCTTTGGGATGTAATAATTTCTTGCTTTGGGAAGTATCATTTTAACAATATTAATTCTTCCAATTCACAAAACTTAGATATCTTTCTATTTTTTGTTTGTTCTCTAGAATTACTTTCATCAGTATTTAATAATTTTTCTTGCCAGCTGCAATGATACATGCCTGTAATCCCAGTGGCTTAGGAGGCAGAGGCAGGAGAATCATGAGTTCAAAGCCAGCCTCAAAAAAAGTTCTAAGAAATGCAGTGAGACCCTGTCTCTAAATAAAATACAAAATTAGGCTGGGGATATGGCTCAGTGATCAAGTGTCGCTGAATTCAATCTCCAGTACCAAAAATAGTAATTAAAAATAAAAATTATAATAATTATAATAATATTTTTTTTCTAGTAAACACCACTTAAATTTCATCCTAAAAACGTTCTTTTTCTTTTTTTTATTATTGGTTGTTCAAAACATTACAAATCTCTTGACATATCATATTTCATACATTTGATTCAAGTGGGTTATAAACTCCCATTTTTTCCCAGTATACAGATTGCAGAATCACATCGGTTACACATCCACGTTTTGACATATTGCCATACTAGTGAATGTTGTATTCTGCTACCTTTCCTATCCTCTACTATCCCCCCTCCCCTCTCTCTACCCCATCTACTGTAATTCATTTCTCTCCCTTGTTTTTTTTTCCCTTTTCCCTCACATCCTCTTATATGTAATTTTGTATAACAATGAGGATCTCCTTCCATTTCCATGCAATTTCCCTTCTCTCTCCCTTTCCCTCTCACCTCTTGTCCCTGTTTAATGTTAATCTTTTTCTCATGCTCTTTCTCCCTGCTCTGTTCTTAGTTGCTCTGCTTATATCAAAGAAGCATTTGGCATTTGTTTTTTAGGGATTGGCTAGTTTCACTTAGCATAATCTGCTCTAATGCCATCCATTTTCCTGCAAATGCCATTATTTTGTCATTTTTTAGTGCTGAGTAATACTCCATTGTGTATAAATGCCACATTTTTTTATTCATTCATCTATTGAAGGGCATCTAGATTGGTTCCACAGTCTAGCTATTGTGAATTGTGCTGCTATGAACATCGATGTGGCAGTATCCCTATAGTACGCTCTTTTAAGGTTTTCAGGGAATAGTCCAAGAAGGGGAATAGCTGGGTCAAATGGTGGTTCCATTCCCAGCTTTCCCAGGAATATCCATACTGCTTTCCAAATTGGCTGCACCAATTTGCAGTCCCACCAGCAATGTACAAGAGTACCTTTTTCCCCACATCCTTGCCAGCATTTGTTGTTGTTTGACTTCATAATGGCTGCCAATCTTACTGGAGTGAGATGGTATCTTAGGGTGGTTTTGATTTGCATTTCTCTGACTGCTAGAGATGGTGAGCATTTTTTCATGTACTTGTTGATTGATTGTATGTCCTCCTCTGAGAAGTGTCTGTTCAGGTCCTTGGCCCATTTGTTGATTGGGTTATTTGTTTTCTTATTGTTTAATTTTTTGAGTTCTTTGTATACTCTGGATATTAGGGCTCTATCTGAAGTGTGAGGAGTAAAGATTTGTTCCCAGGATATAGGCTCCCTATTTACCTCTCTTATTGTTTCTCTTGCTGAGAAAAAACTTTTTAGTTTGAGTAAGTCCCATTTGTTGATTCTAGTTATTAACTCTTGTGCTATGGGTGTCCTATTAAGGAATTTGGAGCCTGACCCCACAATATGTAGATCGGAGACAACTTTTTCTTCTATCAGACACAGTCTCTGATTTGATATCAAGCTCCTTGATCCATTTTGAGTTAACTTTTGTGCATGGTGAAAGAAAGGGATTCAGTTTCATTTTGTTGCATATGGATTTCCAGTTTTCCCAACACCATTTGTTGAAAATGCTATCCTTCCTCCATTGCATGCTTTTAGCCCCTTGATTGAATATAAGATAGTTGTAATTTTGTGGATTGGTCTCTGTGTCCTCTATTCTGTACCATTGGTCCACCCACCTATTTTAGTACCAGTACCATGCTGTTTTTATTACTATTGCTCTGTAGTACAGTTTGAACTCTGGTTTTGCTATACCTCCTGATTCACACTTCCTGCTTAGAATTGCTTTTGCTATTCTGGGTCTTTTATTTTTCCATATGATTTTCATGAATGCTTTATCTATTTCTACAAGAAATTCCATTGGGATTTTGATTGGCATTGCATTGAACCTATAGAGAACTTTTGGTAATATCGCCATTTTGATGATGTTAGTTCTGCCTATCCAGGAACAGGGTATATTTTTCCATCTTCTAAGATCTTCTTCTATTTCTCTCTTTAGGGTTCTGTAGTTTTCATTGTATAAATCTTTCACCTCTTTTGTTAGGTTGATTCCCAAGTATTTTATTTTATTTTTTGAGGATATTGTGAATGGGGTGGTTTTCTTCATTTCCATTTCAGAAGATTTGTCACTGATATACAGGAATGCCTTTGATTTATGCATGTTGATTTTATACCCTGCCACTTTGCTGAATTTATTTATTAGATCTAGTAGATTCTTTGTAGACCCTTTTGGGTCTTCTAGGTATAGGATCATATCATCCACAAATAGTGGTAATTTAAGTTCTTCTTTTCCTATCTTAATGCCTTTAATTTCTTTTGTCTGTCTAATTGCTCTGGCCAGTATTTCGAGAAATATATTGAATAGAAGTGGTGAGAGAGGGCATCCCTGTCTTGTTCCAGATTTTAGAGGGAATGCCTTCAGTTTTTCTCCATTTAGAATGATGCTAGCCTGAGGCTTAGCATAGATAGCTTTTACAATGTTGAGGTAAGTTCCTGTTATCCCTAGTTTTTCCAGTGTTTTGAACATAAAGGGATGCTGTACTTTGTTGAATGCTTTTTCTGCATCTATCGAGATGATCATATGGTTCTTATCTTTAAGTCTATTGATGTGGTGAATAACATTTATTGATTTCCATATATTGAACCAGCCTTGAATCCCAGGGATGAATCCTACTTGGTCCTAGTGCACGATCTTTTTGATATGTTTTTGTATTTGATTTGCCAGAATTTTATTGAGGATTTTTACATCTAAATTCATTAGGGATATTGGTCTGTAGTTTTCTTTCTTTGAGGTGTCTTTATCTGGTTTGGGAATCAGGGTGATATTGGCCTCATAAAATGAATTTGGAAGTTCTCCCTCTTTTTCTATCTCCTGAAATAGATTGTAGAGTATTGATATTAGTTCTTCTTTAAAGTTCTTGTAATACTCTGCTGTATATCCATCAGGTCCTGGGATTTTCTTGGTTGGTAGTCTTTTGATGGCTTCTTCTATTCCCTCACTTGATATTTGTCTGTTTAGGTTGTTTATATCATCCTGACTCAATCTGGGTAGCTCATATGTCTTAAGGAATTTATCGATGCCTTCACTATCTTCTATTTTATTAGAGTATAGGGTTTCAAAATAATTTCTAATTATCTTCTGTATTTCTGAATTGTCTGTTGTGATGTTGCCTTTTTCATCCCATAAGCTAGTAATTTGGGTTCTCTCTCTTCTTCTCTTTGTTAGTGTGACTAGTGGTCTATCAATCTTATTTATTTTTTCAAAGAACCAACTTTTAGTTTTGTCAATTTTTTTTGATTGTTTCTTTTGTTTCGATTTCATTGATTTCAGCTCTGATTTTAATTATTTCTTGCCTTCTACTGTATTTGTTGCTGATTTGTTCTTCTTTTTCTAAGGCTTCGAGGTGTGGTGGGCGGTCATTTATTTGTTGGCTTTTCCTTCTTTTAAGTAATAAACTCCATGAAATGAATTTTCCTCTTAGTACTGCTTTCATAGTGTCCCAGAAATTTCAATATGTTGTGTCTGAGTTTTTATTTACTTCTAAGAATTTTTTAATTTCCTCTTTGATGTCTTCTGTAACCCTTTGTTCATTCAGTAGCATATTGTTTAATCTCCATGTGATGTAGGATTTTTTCTTTCTCATTTTATTATTGATATCCAATTTCATTCCATTATGATCAGATAAAATGCATGGTAATATCTCTACTCCTTTGTAATTGCTAAGATTTGCCCTGTGACATAATATATGGTCTATTTTTGAGAAGGATCCATGTGCTGCTGAGAAGAAATGTATCTGCTTGATGTTGGGTGGTATATTCTGTATATATCAATTAAGTCTAAGTTATTAATTGTATTATTGAGCTCTATGGTTTCTTTATTCAACTTTTGTTTGGAAGATCTGTCCAGTGATGAGAGAGGTGTGTTAAAATCTCCCATGATTATTGTGTTGTGGTCTATTTGACTCTTGAACTTGAGAAGAGTTTGTTTGATGAACGTAGCTGCTCCATTGTTTGGGGCATATATATTAATGATCGTCAAGTCTTGTTGCTGTATGGTTCCATTGAGCAGTATGTAGTGTCCTTATGTATCCCTTTTGATTAACTTTGGCTTGATGTCTATTTTATTTGATACAAGTATGGACACCTCTGCTTGCTTCTGGGGTCCATACGAGTAGTATGATTTTTCCCAACCTTTCACCTTCAGTCTGTGTATGTCTTTACCTATCAGATGAGTCTCCTGTAGGCAGCATATTATTGGATCTTTTTTTTAACCCATTCTACTAGCCTATGTCCTTTGATTGGTGCATTTAAACCATTAACATTTAGGGTTACTATTGAGATGTGGTTTGTATTTCCAGCCATATTTGATTATGTATGTTACTTAACATGATTTGTTTTTCCTTTCTGATTAGTTTTTCCTTTACTGTACTACCTCCTGCTGTTTGTTTTCATTGTTATTTTCCATTTCCTCTTCCTGTTATGTTTTGCCAAGGATGTTTTAAAGAGCTGCTTTTCTAGCTGCAAATTCTTTTAACTTTTGTTTGTCTTGGAAGATTTTTATTTCATCTTCAATCCTGAAGCTTAATTTCGCTGGATATATGATTCTTGTTTGGAACCCTTTTTCTTTCAGTGTTTGAAATATGTTGTTCCAGGATCTTCTAGCTTTCAGAGTCTGTGTTGAAAGATCAACAGTTATCCTGATTGGTTTACCCCTAAATGTAATCTGATTCCTCTCTCTTGTGGCTTTTAAGATTCTCTCCTTATTCTGTATGTTGGGCATCTTCATTATTATGTGTCTTGGTGTCGATATCTTATGATTTTGTATATTCAGTGTCCTGTAGGCTTCTAGTATTTGGATTTCTTTTTCATTCTTTAAGTCTGGGAAGTTTTCTAGTATTATTTCATTGAATAGATTGCTCATTCCCTTGGTTTGGATCTCTATACCCTCTTGTATCCCAATAACTCTTAGGTTTGGTTTCTTTATGTTATCCCATAATTCTTGGATATTCTACTCATGATTTCTTAACTTTCTCGCTGAGCTATGTTATTTTCAAGTTGAAAACTTTGTCTTCGTTGTCTGAAATTCTATCTTCTAAGTGTTCTACTCTGATGGTAATACTCTCATTTGAGTTTTTAATTTGGTTTATTGTTTCCTGCATTTCCAGGATTTCTGTTTGTTTGTTTTTTATATCCTCTATCTCCCTATAGAGTTGATCTTTTGCTTCTTGGATTTGTTTATGTAATTCATTGTCAAAGGGATCTTTCATTGTCTGAATTTGCTATATAATGTCTTCCTTGAACTCCAGATCATCTGAAGCATGTATATCCTGAACTCTTTGTCTGACATTCCATCAGCTGCAGATATTACCTCATCTAATGTTGAATTGACCTGTATTGGTCCTTTCTTTCCTTGTCTTTTCACACTGCTCATGATTCTTTCTAGCTTTTTGAAACTGTTGTGTTAATGGTTTTCCCCTTTTATATTCGTATTGTTCTTGTAAAGCTCCAAAATCCCTCTTTTGCGGAGAAAGACAATGTTAACAGTTCCCAATATCAACAGTACATCATCCAAGCACAAGTTTTCATTATTAATACATTTATAGTTAGATTCTAAGTATAGATATTGGTTTTAATTATTATTTAAGAATATAGTCATTAGTTTCATAAAAGGCATACCATATCTAGTGGCATATAGAAAACTTAATTTCAGATGAAGGATGTTATACTTAGAGGGAAAGGAGTGAGGGTATGAGGTTAAACTAACTTTTCACCTTTGGAGAACTCTAACCAATAGACTGGTAATTTATGGAAGAATGTGTAGACTCAACCTCCTGTCCTTATTTAGATAGTTACCCTATTATAGATAGCAAAAGTTAGGAGATTGAAAGTGGGATAGAGGGAATATGAATGAAGAAAAGAAAAAAATAACAAGGAAGAAAAGAGAAATAAGAGAAGAAAAATTAAAGTAAGATAGAAATAAAGAAAAAAATGGGGGAAGGTGGGGTATATGCAATTCCTCTATATTATAATACTTTGGTAATTCGGTTGTTCATGCACAGTTCTTGGTTGCACGTATGTTGGAGTTGTGGAAGAGAGAGAAGAAAAGAGAGAAAGAGAAAAAAAGTCTCTCAGAACACTGTTTTCCTTGCTTCCAGTAGGTGTCGTTGTCTATTCCTAGCTTGAGCCTCTGTGTTCAGGGTGGTGGGTATAGCCAGTGTGAAAGGACATGAGCTTCCACCTGTATCTTCCCTACTCTAGTCTCTGAGGTAGAAACCAGGTGCCAGTACAGTTGTTGTTTTGTGTTAATAGCTACAACCCTCAAAAGCTTGTGGAAAATATTTTGAGTTATCGCAGCTAAGGGTGGGGGAGTTGGAAACCTGGTACCTGGATCAGCCGCAGATCTGTGCTAGTAGCCACATCTCCTTTGATGGGTTTTAAGGGTTGATGATCTTCCTCTGGACTAGCAGGTGGGGCGGGGCTGGGCTTCTTCCTCAGGTCTGGGCGTGGCACCGGGCTTCCTCCTCCAGTCTGAGCTGGCTCTGGGCTTCCTCCTCCCATCTTAAAAACTTTAGTTTTGTAACTACTTTAATTGGGATTACTTTCTTGATTACTTTTTCAGCAATTTTTTTTACTGATGTACAAAGTTTCTACTGTGTTTTTTTTTTTTGTATGCTGATTTTATAACTGCAGCTATACTATACTTATCATTTCTAACAGTTTGGATGGATTTTTTTAGTTTTTTTTCTATATGAAATAATGTTGACATAAGCTGATTAATTTTATTTCCTCCTTTCCACTTTGATGCCCCTCCTTCCTTCCTTCCTTCCTTCCTTCCTTCCTTCCTTCCTTCCTTCCTTCCTTCCTTTCTTTCCCTTACCTAAGAGTTTTAGCTAAAACTTAACTATTCTATGTTGAATAAGAGTAGCGAAAGTAAATATCTTCTTTGTTACAGAACTTAGAGGAAATGCTTTCAGTTCTCCTTGTGCAGTATATTGAGTAGGGGTTTGTCATGTGTAGGCTTTATGCTTTATTGATTTGAGGTGTGTTCCTTCTATATCTAATTTACTGAGAATTTTTACATTGAAGGATGTCGAATCTTACCAAATAAGTTTTCTGCATCTATTGAGATAATCATGTTTTTCCTTCTTTATTCTGTTGATGTGATGTATTATGTTTATTGATTTGCAAATATTGACTCATCCTCACATCCTTGGAATAAATACCACTCAATCCTTGCATATGATCTTTTTGATGTGCTATTGGATTCAGCTTTTTGTTGAGAATTTTTTTCATCTATTTTTATCAGGGATATTGGTTTGTAGTTATTTTTGGCTTCATAAAACATTTGGCAGAATTTCTCCCTTTTTGCAAAATCATATTGCCATTTATTATATTAGGATTACCTTTGACTTGTCTGGAAAAGAAATGTAAATTTTAGTTAAGCATATTCTCTTTTCTATTTCAGGGGGCTATCTTGTCAATCTCAGAGGAAAATGTTTTTGTTTCTAGCTAAATTCATTTTAAGATTCATTTTATCATTTATTCCTTAGAAAATAGAATTTTATTCTGAATAGCTTATTATTAAATATTTTCCAAATAGCAGATATTATTTTAGGTACTGCAGATACAACAAGCAAACAAAATTTTCTGCTTATAGAGCTTTACTTTCTAGAGAGAGTTTGGAGAATAAGCGAACAGTAAATAATACAATTTGTCAACTCATATCAATGGAAAGGAGAATATTATTATAAAGTAAGAAGATCGCTATGCTTGTTTTAGAGTGGAGTTGAAATTTTATTCAGGGAGGTGAGATGAATTTTGCATATAAGAATGTGACTACCTTAGGGTATGTTCCCAGGAAACTGAGTCTGAAACATAGGGTTGGGTACGGAGATTCTATAGTTTTTGTGAGGAGGATTTTATTTCAGTATCAATCAGATAAATGAACTGGAAGCAGCCAGAAGCAACTAGGGCTCAATCCTACTCTGAGATTCTGAGAATTTGAGCAAACCATGTCTCACAGGATACCATCCAAAGGATGACAGGTAACACTTAACTATTAATTCCCATCTTTCACTAAGATGGGCAGACTTCAGGGTATTTTAACCTTCTAACCTACTCAATATGCAAGCTCTTGTGGCCAGTGGAAACCACAAAGTTTTTGGATGCTTTCTTGTAAGAACTCATAGGACATAAGGAAACTATCATTGTCAAGGTAGAATGGACAGGACATGGAAAACTATTACAGTGACTCTTTGCAAAAACCTAAAAGGGGTGAAGGAGAATGTTATACAGTATTTGGAGAAAGAGTCTTGTTGATTGAGAGAACAGCAAATACAAAATGCTAAGCAGGCAAACATTGCTTATAAAAGTGGTTTCATTCTACTTACGTGTGTGTGTGTGTATGTGTGTGTGTGTGTGTGTGTGTGTGTTCAGCTCTGAATCTATATATTACATTATCTATATATTACATGGCTGACCTTATCATTTTAGGACACTCATTCACTCATAAACATATAGAGCAATCACTATTATATATTAGAAGCTAAATAAATTCTAATTAAAGAAATGAGTTAGAAAATGAACCAGTTCATTAAAAACTGATGATCATTAGTATATAGATTTATGAAGTTTCTGAAAAATGTTACTGTCTTTAAAGCTGCTCTATATTTTGCTAAATGAGACTACATGCACTACGAGAGAGACATTTAACACAACATTATAGTATCAGGATTACCATAGTTTTTATTTTCAAATTGTTATCATGTATAATCTATTTTTTAAAAATATTCTGTCTTCAGACAGAATCTGTTTTTTTAAATATAATTATTAATCACAGTTTTCAGTGTAATAGCTTCCAAATAGTTGTTAGGAAGACCATAGCATTGAACTGAATTACTTTAAAATGATGAGTGGTTCAACTAAAAACTGTAACACCAGAAGGGAAGTTTATTCACTAGATGAGAGATACAGAGTAGTGATGTTGACAATTTGAGATTCAGAGAAGGAATTTCAGATTGCCCGAGGAAGAAAATGTTTCAGATGTTTAATTTGGAGGGGTATTAGAAATTCTAATGGAACTTGAACACAAACCTAAGACTGAGTTTGAGAATAAATAATACCAATACAGCCATAAATACAATGTTTGCTTTTCTACAAATAACAAGGAAAAAGCCCAATTGCTAACATAGGTTCATTAGTCAGTAGGTAGAAGAAAATGTAGCAATACAGATTAATCTTCTGAAGAGTTTATTATTAAAATGATACCCATGAATATGGTGGGTTCCTCAAAGTAGAAGTAAAAATAAAAGAGACGAGTTCCTTTGAAAGTAGATGATGAAGGACCTAGTAAAGGAGGTATGGCAGATTAAAGAAAGAAAGTAACTTATGCAATATGTAAAACATTCAGACTAGCACCTGGCATATAAAAGGATTCCATAAATATTAGTTGCAATAATAATGAGAAGAAGAAAAAAAAAGTTGAAGAGAATGAGGAGAGAAAAAGGATAGGATAGGGAGGCTAGAAAACTCAGAAGAGAAATAAGGATAAGGAAAAGAAAAAAAGGAATAATATTTCAACTCAAATTCAATTCTTAATATAACATCATCACTCATTATTTACATGACATTTTTTAATGGTTATTTTATAGTGATAGACAATTCTATTATAACTTCTTAGATGCTTGTTTAGTATTTTTAAAAATAATATGATTGCTGTCTTATTTATCATAGAGGAGATTTTTATGCTGTATCAAAAGAATATTCATATAATTTCATGTAACTACAGATTTCCACATAGCTAACTTTACTAAGTTGGGAAATTAATATAAATAAGAGAAAAGGAAGAAAGTGCACATTACATAAACATTTCACAGAGAACGTTTAGTGAGACTATGGCCTGACATGAGGGCCTTCTGTGGAACAAATTCAGGAAAGAGTAGACTATAGGATTTGTACAGTGACGTCGGTGCACTGAAAATGCCAAGTTCTTCTAGGCTCTTGGTCCAGCCTTCATAAGTGTTTTTCCTACTATTAATACATTTTATTGAGATATAAATTGCAAACAATGAAATAAATCCCTTTTAAGTGCACATTTTGATGAAATTTGATAAAAATATGCAAGTATATGTACATGACAACATGGAACAATTTCACCACCTTAACCAGTGTCCTTTTCAACCAATACCTCGCCCACAGAGAATCATTTATCTGCTTTTCAAGACCTAATCATTAAAAACACAGTCACATTGAAAAAGAGCTACAAATTGTTTTGCTCCTTAGAAGAGGCAAACAATGTTAAAAGACTCATGTTTAAGATGATTAGTCTTACACATGTAATTTATCAAAATACTGCCTTATTTGATGTCATAAAATGTCATGACATAAGCATGTCATGGCCAAAAAAAAAAAAAATGAGTCAAGGTGTGAACCTTAATCAATTTTTTCCTTCCTTCCTTTTTTCCTTCCTTCCTTCCTCCCTCCCTCTCTCTCTCTCTCTCTCTCTCTCTCTCTCTCTCTCTCTCTCTCTCTCTCTCTCTCTTTCTTTCTCTCTCCTTTGCTGTCATCTCTCATCTCTCCCTCTTGTGGGAGATCAAAGACAGTCTTTTCACTATTCAAGGTGACCTCCCTTTTTTCCCCTGAGAAAATATTGAGAAACACTGTAAATCAAGACTATTTTTAGTAATATAACTTACAATTAGATCAGACTGTGGTCTAAGGCTTTTCATACAAAGCACTTCTATTAAACTTATTATTTAACTGTTATTTATGCAATGAATTGATTTTACCTAGTGATAGATATTAATATCTAAACTTTTGTAAGTCTATTGACACAGTTCATGTTACTTTTATACCTAGCCATGATGTTGCCAGTCCTTTTCTCACTCAGGCCAAAGTGCTCAGTCACAGTTAATATAAGCAAAAGCATACTTTGACCAGAAAGGACATTCTTGGAACTTTCCAGCTATATGGTCCTTGTTCTAATACCCTGTTCTTCTTCTTAGTGTTCATTTATTCATTTTATGACATTATACTGCAAGCTTATCTTTTATATAAAATACTAGTGACATGAGGCCAAATGAACATCTTGATACTAGAGCATGATGTGGCAATGCTAAATATTTAGATTAAACATTTTTATTTATTTGTATATAATGCATAATCCACAATGCATGAAGGTCTATTTTAGTCATGTCAGGCTTATTATGTTGTTGTCTCCTGCCAGGCTATAGATTTAGTACTGTCATCTCTCATTTTTTTTTACTTTTTATTGATCAGTACACTATTATTATGAAAGAGGCAAATATTGAGTTGAGTGCTTAGCACATACAATTATTTTTTAATTGATTAATTTTAATTAGGTATATATGACAGCAGAATGCATTTTGATTCATTGTACACAATTGCAGCACAACTTTCCATTTCTTTGTACACAATGTAGCATCACACCATATGAGTAGTCATACATGTACCTAGGTTAATGATATTCATCTCATTTCACCATCTTTCCTGCCCTAATACCTGTCCCCCTCATTATGGATCAGCATCCATAATGAGGATGAGAACATTTGGCCTTTGGTTTTTTGGGGATTGGCTTACTTCACTTAACATGATATTCTCCAGCTCCATCTATTTACCTGCAAATGCAATACTTTTATTCTCTTTTAATACTGAGTAATATTCCATTGTGTATATTGATGTTCCTTTATCCATTCATCTATTGAAGGGCATCTAGGTTGGTTCCACAGTTTAGCTATTGTGAATTAAGCTGCTATAAACATTGATGTCGCTGTGTTACTATAATATGCTCATTTTAATTCATTTGGGTATAGACCAAGGAAGGGGTGGGATAGCTGGGTCAGATGGTGATTCCATTGCAGGTTTTCTGAGGAATCTCCATACTGCTTTCCAGAGTGGGTGCATCAATTTGCAGTCCCGCCAGCAATGTATGAGTGTGCCTTTTCCCCCACATCCTTACCAACAATTATTGTTGTCTGCATTCTTGAAAACTGCCATTCTGACCTGACCTGTGAGATGAAATCTTAAGAGTAGTTCTGGTTTGCATTTCTGTAGTTACTAGAGATGTTGAACATTTTTTCATATATTTGTTGATTGAATGTATATCTGTTTCTGAAAAGTATCTGTTCAGCTCCTTAGCCCATTGATTGATTGGTTTATTTGTTGTTTTTGTGTTAATTTTTTTTTTGAGTTCTTTAGATATCCTGGAGATTAGTGCTCTATGTGATGTGTGTGGCAAAAATTTGTTCCCAAAATATAGAATCTTTCTTCAACTATTGATTGTTTCTTTTGCTGTGAAGAAGCTTTTTAATTTGAGTCCATCCCAATTATTAATTCTTGATTTTATTTCTTGTGCTTTAGGAGTGGTTAAGGAAGCCAGGGCCTAATCTGACATGATGAAAACTTGGGCCTATTTTTCTCTATTAGGCCTAGGGTCTCTGGTCTAATAGATGGGGAAAAGCAGGCATAGTGACAAAAATTTATCCAGATTTATAGATTTTCATCCCTACTTCTGTGTAACTGGTACCCTCTTGCTTTTCAGCACCATCATCACACCCATACAGATCAGAAGCATGAATTCCATTATGTAGCTCCAAGTCCCAAGAGCAGTTCTTACCTTATTACATGAATAAGAAATAATATAAAACAATACATACCATGGTATTAGTAATGTGGATTTAAAAAGCAATAAGATAATAATATGACACTACCTTGTTTTACTTTTTCTTTAAGATACTGACTTTGTAAATCTGCACAAAAATAGTTATTTTCCCTAAGTCAGAACCTCAATATATTTTATAATAAACAGATAATGTGGAGTGAATACAAAGTAGTATCTCTGCTATAATTGTACACTATTTTGAAAATAAATACATTATTTACCTGGTCAATGCCATTTCAAACAGCTTTCCTGGAATGAATATTTATCCAAATGACTACTTTCATAACAAAACATTTTAACCTTATCCATGTAATTGCTTTTCATTATAAGGACAAAATTTACTTAGCAGTGTTTTCACAAATATTTTAAGTTATATGTTTAGCATTAAATAACCTGTTCTAAATAAGTCATATCACAGTGAATTTTATTATATTTGTATATGTATGTTTTCATATCTTAGAAGAAGTTTATTGAAGCATAACACATATCCAGGAGACTAGAAACTCTTAGCGAACAACCTAATTCGTTTTAACATTACCAACGTTTGAGGGAATCATTTTGTTTCTCCTCTGAGTTGTTAAATATACTTTATTTGAAGATAATCAGAAGATTGACTTCTTTCATAACATTTTAGTTTTATACATCTTGAAGTACATATAAATAGAATCATAAAAGATATAATCTTTGTGTAGAGAATCCCATCTCAACATTATGTGAGGTTTACCCATGCTGTGTAAAGCAAAAGTTAGTTCCTTTTCATTCATATATTGTGTTCTATTTTGTGAATATTTCAAAACACATTCAGTCACTTTGCTGCTAATGGACATTTGGATAGTTTCCAATTTTTAGGTACTACAAAGCAAGCTTCCATAAAATTCTAGTAATCTGATGTTTGTATCTTTTGGTGTCATATGTGTGTACATTCTTAATGTGAAACTAGGAGTAGAGTTGTTGACAGGGTCATAGGATAAGTACATTTTCAGCCTCAGTGTATACTGTCAGTTTTTCATAATGCTTGTACTAATATGTTGTCCTCTCATCAGTTTACACAAGTTCCACATGTTCTACCTTCTCCCCAGATCTTGAAGGAATCCATTTTACAAACTCTACTCAATATAGTGCAAACTTCCCTGAAGGACAATAATGTTGTAAGCTCCTTTATACAATATTAGCCATTTGCTGAGTCTCTTTTGTGAGGTTCCTTTACATTTTTTTTCTTTATACATTAGATCAAGTATAATTCTCTTATTTATTTTAGGGAGTCTTATTTACAAACATTATAAACATAGTACTATTTAATTGACACAAACTATACATATATAAAGAGTAATTTGACAAGTTTTGGCATGTACATACACTCATGAAGCCATCGCAATGTAAAAAAAAAAAAATACAACTGTCACCCTCAAAAATTTCATTTTGATCCTTTGCAATCCCTCACACCAGCACTTCCATCCCTCCTTTCTGGTCCTTCAGGCAATAACTGAACTGCTCTGTCACTATGAAGTTTTCATTTTTAGAATTTCACATGAATGAAATCATACAGCATGCACTCTTTATGTTTAGCTTCTTGAACTCAGTACAATTTAGAGATTTTTCTCCACTTCTGCATATATTAGTGGGTCACTCCCATTGAGGAGTCATTTAATGGGTATAAAGTTTCAATCTTACAAAATGAAAAAAAAAAAGTTCTGAAGATCCATTTCACAGTAATGTGAAATTACGTAACCTACAAATAGAAATAGTTAAGATGGTAACCTTCATGCATTTTACTATTATAAGTATTTAATGTAAAATTTTAAACTTTATTTGCTTGAGCAATTATTAAGTGTCATTAAAATATGGAAGATTAGAGAAAGGTGTGACTTTCAAAAATATGATGTGTTTGAATTTTCTATTTAGGCCACACTTGGATTTTAAAATCCTATTACAGTCAAGAATGGATATTGGTACTCAGATGGAGAATCTTATTTGGAGTACAGTGGTGAGGTGAGGCAACAGATGTAAATTTAGCAATCAAAAGAACATAGGCAATATTTGAAGTCAGGAAACTGGAGGAGATCACCTACAGGGAAAGCGCAGATGAAGAAGAGAAAGGGTTTCAGGACCAGTAAGGATATAATCCAGAACTACTCAGGGGGGCAAAAGATAAATCATCAAATGAGACCAATACTTATAAATAAGGAGTGTTTAACTTCCATGCTTTATTGTTTATCCTTATTTTACCTGAAGATTTCAATTAGTAACGATTAGCTTCAGATATTTACACTTGTAGAGTACCCAAGATTTTTACGTGCTTATAGGAGACTACATATTTTCATAATTTATACTTCTTGGGTATATTTATAAATCATTTGTATAGTCCTAACCTGTTTTGTTATACTTCTTTAATTTGTACACATGATGAAAAAAATGACAGATATAAAATGCAATAAACCCATCCCTTCTATGCAGTTGACTCTTTTTTCAAATGATGGTAGTGCTCATCACCATTAATGAGCCTTTATGTATATGGGAAGCAAAGATTACATCTTCATGTCATTGTAAGATCAACATATTGCTTAGATCATTAGAAAGAATGATACAGATTGATACTGTGTTCTTCACTGGTACTTTTTTCTTTTTTGATCTAGCGTTCATATTCTCTTGGAAACAAGAATATGTCATTCACAGTTATAACCAGTTAATGCTCCCATAAAAGTTGAATGCTTAAAAATCTAAAAAAAAAAAAAAAAGCCGTGTGACACCCTTCATTGCTCCCATAAAAATTAAAGGATTGATTGTGTCTGGGCCCCTCTGAAGATTTGGGCAAAGGAACAGTAGAATATTTAACAAGACTTAGAAATCCAGCACAGTTGGTCTCAGACTCTGGGGTATGTTGCAGGCATCATTGATGTGGCTTCTGGGCAAAATAGAGATGTAGACTGTTCAGTTGACTTTTATCAAATAGTAAATGAAAGAGACTTAATAATACTGATATCTCATTAGAATATAAATGGTGGCCTTAATATTGTCAAATTTAAAAACAAAGACATACAGGAGCTAAGTACATGTTTTTATTGGACAATTTTATCTTGATTTAAAATCATACGTATGTGTGGAATTTTATTTGTTGTTGTTTCTTTGTTTTTAAGCCTTAGCTACAAGTGCAAGTTTCAGAGGTATTGACATATATGGGATCTGGCACTCATAAATTGAGGCTTTCTTTAAAAATATTAATATCAGCTTTGAACAAAGATAAACAATCAACCAGAATTGAAAGAAGAAATGTAATTGGCCTGTTTGGAAAAAGTTTATAAGGGTAACAGTGACCAGATTTAACATGCAAGTGCCATCATGATGAATGTTTACAACACTTTTTTGAGAGCCAATTATACTGGTTTTTTTGTGCAGGGGCTGGAGATCAGCCAGATCAGTTGTATGCACAAAGCTGCTTTGGATCTGCCTTTTCAAACAAGAGCTGCAGAAAACAAGACAGCAAGGTTGAAGCTTTATCCCACTCTGGTAAGAGAAGCTTTCTTTTTCTTTGTGTGGTGAGAGTTTGATAAGAAATCCTTTCAAACCATAATGTGGTCAGGCAGAGGAGAGGCTCTTCTGTGTATCACAAGAAATAAAATGTTTTTTTTTAAATGTTTTCTTGGGGTGTTTTTTTTGCCTTTATGTTATAGCAAGATAAACTGATGCACTAAGTCCTCTTGCACATGTTAAATCTGTATTGGAAATTGGAAGTAGGGGACTCTTAAACTACTCCTCTGTCAAATGAAATGTGGGGTTAGTTTATGTTGAATACTAGGGATCTTCTGGTTGGGATAAAGAGGACAATAAGATCAGTATTTTGATGCCATGGTTGAAAGTGAATCCATGTGTTTAAGTTCTCTCATGATCAATGGTGTTATTAAAGCCCAGCAGATCAACTCCGCCCAATTGGTCCTTTGGTTTCCTTGCAGACCCTTTTGACCACTCTAAGCTACTCATCTTAAAAGTTGATAAAGCTGGAGATTCTAATTCTGTGAGAGTTAGTGTGTATATGACTTTTCACTTTAGCACAAATCATATCACTAAATAATATAACTGCAGATGTAAACAGAGTACAAGATTTTTGTTGTTCACATAAAATTTGGGGCTTTCAAACTGTATCTAAATTCATGTCTATGTTAAATGATAAGAAAAAACAAGGATATATATGTATATATAGAGAGATACACATAAACATGAATAAGTATATATGTATCAGTAATACAAATATTCAATATATGTATAATTAATTTTAGATAGTGGTAAGTATATTAAACAATGTAATAGCATTGTAATGTTACATAGATTTATAGTTTTTAGTTTGTAGTTGTATAACTTTTCATAGTCTTGGTAAGCATTAGTTCAAAAAACAATGATGACAAAATCATCAAAAATATTTTATGGGACTGGGGCTGTAGCTCAGTTGTAAAGGACTTGCCTTGCATATGTGAGGCACTGGGTTCGATTCTCAGCACCACTTAAAAATAAATAAAGATACTGTGTGTTCATCTACAACTGAAAAATATTTTTAAAATTTTTTATAATCAAAAAGCTGCATTTGAAGATTAATCAAATTTTTAAAATGACAATGAACTTGGTTGATGCAATCTTAATTCTTCTGAGTTGCTCAGTTGTACCCATGATTTAATTCAGATATCTGTTAGACTAGAATATAACACTTGCCAGGGATTACCTCAGAGTGGCAGTCTCAGTTTCAAAAATATAAGCAACTTGCCATGCCTATCTAATTGGTTGCTATTACATATTCCTGCTCAGTTGATCATTTCTATAATGTATTGATTGAGTACTTTGCTGAATATATCAAGAAGGAAAAATGTGTGACTTATAATAGAAAAGAAATATCAAATATTTATACCAACTTAGCAGAAATTTATCAAACATGTTTGAAAATAACTAATTTATAGTAAGGGTGTGGTTAAGGAAAAGCAGAGAAGGGTGTGCAGAGTCAGGAAGAGTAAGAAATAAGAATTAAATGTAATGAGAATTAATTCTTCAGATATAAAAAGTAATTTGCCTTTTAATGCATGAGCTTACCAAACAATAGCAATGCCATTTTCTCGTCTTCGCCTTCATCTAAATTATGCAGGCATTTAAGACAACACATTTTTAGTATTTCTGCTATGTATGTGGTACTGAAAGAAAAATAACAGCTTTGCTGTGAAATGAGATTCTGTTATAAAGGAGAGCTGAGACAAAAAAAATATCATTAATTATATTATTATGTGGTTTCTGCTCTCTAAGAGATTGTTGCTGTAGGCACCTGAAGCAGGAAACCAAAGTAAAAAGTACCAATTCCCTCAGACTCTGTCTTTCCCGCTTTTGAAATGACTCTTAGATGGAAATAATATCCTTTGGGGGTGAGAACCACCCTTAGCAGTATATATACATATTTTTTCCATGATGTTCTTTGCCTTTAGAAACTGTAATTGTTAAAATATACGCACATTCTGAATTTCAGATGGCAGGAAAGAGAAGCAGGTATGGCACCTTTGCCCCTGATGACTATGGCACTGCTGGACCTCTCAGAATATCCTACTTTCATGCCTTTAGTTTTGTTACACAGGCCCCAAAACACTGCTTTATCTTTTGTTCTCATGCCCACCTTCTGCTTATTCTTTATGGCTCAAAGTAGAGGATACTTCATATGATTTTGTCTTCTCTTCAAGCCTCAGAGTGATTCCTTTCCATCTTAGAACCTTCTTACCACTTTATGATCATGGAGAAAGAACTAAAATTTATGAACAGAATGCAATTCATTACTCCCAATTACAAAAACAGTAAGAAAGCTTTGTCACAACTTCTTTCCTTTCATACATTAAGAAGTACGCATTTTAGCAAGTTCCATTTTTTCCCTAATTCTTCAAATTTCCTTTGCCTTCTTTGCCCTCCTTCTTTCCTTATAGTTGATAATATTCCTTTTAATTTCATTGAGAAAATAGAAATTATCTGATGCCCTCCCCCTGGTTCTTTTGCCTTTAAATCTACAAAGCTTATTCAGTCTGCACTCAACAATCTCTGCTTTCCTCCTTTTGTGTTGATATGAAACACCCCAACTTCCAGGACTCCAACTTCTACCTCCTCTCTGTCTGACTTGTCAGGTATTTTACTTTGAAATACTTCGTATTGGAAGTCTATGTGAATTGTAAAATCCACCAATCCATGGCTGTAATGAGCATACTTCTCTAGATGATATCCTTGCATCTGCTACCTACACAGACTTCTCAAAGGGATTTTGCCAATACCGTGCCCATGTCCTTATCTTTCATTTTCTGTAAACTTCCTGGGTCCTCATAACTCTTCCAGAATTTCTAAGGTAGCTACATGACTGACCTATTGCTAAGTCCACTAGACACTTTTCAGTTCTCATCTTGTTTCCTACTGTGTTAGTCAGCTTTCTATGGCTGTGACAGAAACCAAGATCATAAACCAAATTAAAATGGTTAATTTGAGCTCATGATTTAGGATTTACAGTCCATGGCTGCTTGGTCCTCTTGCTTTGGGTCTGTGGTGATACACTGTATCACAGCAGAAACATGTGGCAGAAGAAAACTGTTCTCTTCATGGCTGCTAAGAAGCAAAAACAAAGAGAAAAGAAAGAAAGGGGTTGGGGTTCCAATATCCCCTTCCAGGGTATGCCTTAGTGACCTAACTCCTTCCACTAGGATCCACCTCCTAAAGGTACCACTGCCTCACATTGGTGCTGCAAGCAGTGACCAAACTTTTAGCATGTGGGACATTTAGGGGACATTCACATCCAAAACATAATACCCATCAGTACTTAAAGTGTTATATATCAATCCTCATTTAAAGATTTTTTTGCCCTTTTACTTCCCTGACACTCTTCTAATTTCGTTTTTTTTTTCTGTTTCTTTAATAACTTCTTTTCATACCCCTTCTCTTCTAATGTATTATACTCTGAAGGGATCCTCCAGACACTGTGCTGAGCCCAATATTTCTTTTTTTTTTGTTTGTTTTTCTCTCTCCCTCTTTCTCTTCCCCTTTTCTTCCTTTGTTCCATAGTATTAAATACTATACCTTTTTAAAATATTAGCAATCTTACAGGGAACCCTGATATGTTTGAAGAGTTTGGTGCATTCACTGATACAAAATGAATATATTTTACAGGAATATTATATTTAGGGTTAGTTGATAAAAATACTTTCTCCCCTGAATAACTCAATTAGGTTCTATAATATTTATATTTTAATGTGTCTGCATCAGAGTGTTGAATTTTACTACTTTGTGTAAATAACTATTTATTTAGATAGGAAAATTAGCAGAAATGGAGAAAGGGAAAAGCATGTAAATGTGGTCAAATAAATAGGTTTTTGTTACAAAAATATTCATACATTTTAACAAAATAAATACTGAAGCCTGAGAGGCATGTAGGAAAGATGCAAGTGCTAATATAGTTATCTGGATTTTGATGTCCATGACATCAAAGTATAGAATCCTAATAGTCTTTAATTAAGTTCAAATTAATTGTTTGAGAAAAAGGTTTGGATGTGGGGATGCTGGGCTCTTTTGGATTATAAACAACAAGGAGAACAGGAAATTGCCCCGCCATTCTCATGGAGAATATATTTCACAATAGAGTACTCTCAAGAGCAAACACCACTTTTATTGAGGAATATTAGTAAGTCACATAGTGTACCACTCCAGATAGTGTTTGGCAATTTGTCCAGTATTAAATGTTCAAATCTAATTATACAGCTGTAATAATGAAACAGCATGGTATTTGTGAAAAATAGACAAGTAGATCAATGGAACAAGAGCACAGAGCCCAGAAAGGCACAATCATAGTGAACTGATCTTTTGGAAAGGAGAAAAGTAAATATGATGAAGATGAGATAATCTTTTGTATAAGTGGTTATTTGATAACGATAAAACCACATGCATAAAGTGAATTTAGACAACAAAACTTATACCTTTACAAATTTAATTCAAAAATTGATCCCAGACCTAAATGTAAAACCCAAAACTACAAAATTCCTAGAAGATCATATATTTGACTTTAGCCATGGTCATGGCATTTTAGGTACAACACCAAAGTCACACTCTATAAACAAAATTATTAATAAGCTGGAGTTCATTAAAATTAAGTTTCTGTTTATGAAAAAGTGTGAAGAAAATGAAAAGATAAGCCCCAGAAAAATATTTGCAAATGAGATTGCTATGAAGTATTATTATTCAAAATATACAAATAACTCTTAAAATAGAAGAATTCTTAGTGTTTTTAAACAATTAAGATAAATAAATAAATAAATGGAACAAGGACTTATACAGGTAGCAGATAAACATATGAAAAGATAGTCCATATTATAAGTCATAAGGAAATTGCAAATTAAAATAAGGTAACACTCTAGACTTATAATGGCCAAACTCCAAAATACTGATACCACCAAACACTGGCAAGGATACAGAGCAATGATTCATCGCTGGTGGAAATGCAAAATGGTACCACCACTTTGGAAGATAACTTGTCAGTTTTTTACAAAACTAAACATACATTTTTATAAGTTTCAGCACTTGTACTTTTTAATATCTACTAAAAGCAATTAGAAACTTATGTCCACTCAAAACATGAATATGAATATTTATAGCAGCTTTATTCATAATTTCCAAAGCTTTAAAATGACCAAGATAGTCTCAGGAAGTGAAATGAAAAGTAAACCGTGGTATATATCTGGACATTGAAATATTATTTAGTGCTATAAATAAGTGAACTATGAAAAGGCATAGAGGCAACTTAAATTTACAATACTAAGGGAACAAAGAAAATCAGAAAGGGCTAAATGTCCTATTATTCTAACCTTATGATATTCTGAAAAAGGCAAAACTTTGGAGAAAGTAAAAGGACTAGTACCTGTGAGAGGAAAGGAAGGAAGGAGGAAAGAATATGAATAAGCAGAGCAGGGTATTTTTTTATAGTAGACCTATTCTGAATAATTCTATCATGATGCCTACCAAATATATCTTTTATAGGTTAGTCAAAACCCATAGGATGTACAACATCAAAAGTGAATTCTAATGCTAACTGTGGGCTCTGGATGATAATGATATGTCAGTGGAGGTTCATTGATTTTAACAAATGTGCCACTCTGGAGCAAAATGTTGATCATAGGGGAGGCTTTGAGTATATAAGAGAAAAAGGAGTATGAGAATTTTGTATACATTCTGATCAATTTTATATGAACTAAAGCTGCTCTAAAAAAGAAAAGCCTATTGAAAGTGAAAAACAATATTGAGGGGAAAATAGAGCAAATATGGAAGACTTTGTAGATTGGAAGCTCATACAAATGTGTTCTTTCTCCCCAAACAATATGTTAGATTTAAAACATCAATAAGTCATATTAACATGTATGCATATACATAGATTAAATCAGTATTAAGCAGCTTTTATATGCTTTTAAAGCCCTATTTTAATAATTATCAATAAGATTTCTTCAAATCCGCAACTGATGGTAGGTTATTGATCATATAGCATAGGTAATTCTCAAACTTAATCGTCTCGTCTCTGAGTCCTAGTAGTTATACATATCCCTTCCAGATTCACAGGGGCTACAGAAAAACCCAAGGTCTTCATGAAACTATGTTTCTAAAATGACAACCTATAATTTTGTTATCTAGGGCATATGAAACAACTTTGTTTATATGCAGTGAGAACAAGAATTAAGTGGTAAAACAGCTTTATGGACAAATGCATATGGAAAGGATTAGGGTTAAGTATGTTCTACTTCAGGACTTGTGATTTTCTTTTTAACATGTACCATTCATTGTCAAGAAGGAATATTTGAAAGGATATAAATAATACTTTTTAAAGTTGTTTCCATCAATTAACCCTCTTTTTTTTTTACCACAGAGAGTATCTTAAAGCAGTGCTTTAAGTAACACACTTTGGAAAATAATGTGGTACGAATCACTAGGACTTTAGAAAATATGCTTTAATTTTCATCCATATGTACAAATATGAATATTCGCACTAGTCCAAAAGGTAGTAGAGTATATTTAACTAGTATATCTGATCCTGTTATTTCCTTGAAATAAAAACTCCTTAGCACAGGTGCCATATTCCACATTAGCCAGCTATATCCATCTTACCCTTGTTGTTTGTCTCCATGCTCACTATCCTCCAGCCACCTGGTTGTCTCTGGAATTCCCTGAGCACATCAAGCATGAACTTTCCATAGTACACTCATATATTTACTCATCCCTCTTCCATAAACATCATTCTCATAGGTCCTTGTGGACAACTCCCCTACTTATTTGCCTTAAATACAACCTCAGATTGCTCAGCTCCTTCATCCTACTTGATATTTTATTATTTACCTAATTGGTTTCTTTTTCTCTGCTCAGATTAAGTCTAATTATTTATGGGAAGTGTGTGAAATATTAAAAAAAATTATGATTATATTACATTAATTAACATCATTCTTTCACTTAGATGGTCTACTTCATATGGCATGTGAAGATACCCAAAACCTATGTCCTACTTTATGGCCAGCACATACGCACATGCTCACATAATATACTGTAAATATTAAGCAAGTTTATAACATTTATTTAAGAAAGTATAAAAAAGGATTTGTTTTTTGCTGATTAATTCACATACATTTTTATTTTGATAAGAATAAAATAGTAATTTTCGTCATACAAGTAGTTTATGGGCGCTGTTATTATTTATTTCTTTTTATACTAATTTGTGGTAGAGCCAAGAATTAAACCTAGGGTATCACACACGTTCTACCACTGAGCAACACCCCCAAGTCTCTTTTATTCCTCTTTAATCTTTAGTCAAGGCTAGTAGATAAACCTGAGGTCCTGTGTGTGACAACCTTTGTTTTAATTCTGCTGTCATTTACTGTTTGTGAATTTGAGAAAGGAATTTAAACTCCCAACTTGGTTTTCTTATCAACATAATGAACATAATATTTTCTTCTCTATAAGGGATTAAGATGAAATAAGAAAAAATAAATAAAATACTTAGGTGCATCTAGCACACATCATGACAATTTAGTCATTACTACTTTAAGATGTTTCAATACTTCTGGTATCCAATGCCAATTACTTTGTATGATAATGCTCATCAGGCAACTGGTCTTCTTTAAATACTTTTCTTAGGTTATTTTTGCATAAACTGATTTTTTCCAGTTTTTAATAACCATCATTCTTACTTCAGTCTGCTTCTAAAGGTGACTATTTTCCTCTGTCACATACCTGGCATGTGCCAATACAATCAAATATTGAGCCCTACAACTTTCTGTCTCAACATCTCTCATTCCTGAATCATCTTTTCTATTAACTTACCTGTGATTTGTACATTTGTAACTTTTCACCCAAATTATTGAAACTTCACCAATATGTTCTCATTATTTTTAGTATTTGTCCCTACCAAGTTTTCCAACTTAAGTACTAATCATATCAACCCTACCAAAATAATGGCAATGGTGCTGAAATTGGGAGTGAGATGAGTACCACCTGAAATTCCTGATTTCAATTTTTATGGTTATCTGCTACACTATTTGCAATTAATGCCTACAACCAGTGACATGATGCAATTTGTCATCTCTGCTCCACACATGTCCTTCTAGACCAGTAGGCTAGCCAGAATATACTTCATAGTGATGGAAGAAGTGTAAGAAAGCCCACTCAAGGACTTCTCAAGGGGCTATTAAGGTCACTAATATTTTATTGGCCAAAGAATGTCAATAGCAAAGTCCAAAGTCACAGGAATGGATATAGAGTAGGAGGAGAATAATTTTTCCAAACAATAGTGTAATTTACCCCTAGTATTTAAAGAAATGCTGAGAAATTCTATTGTAAAAGAAACTGCACATTGGTGATAACAAGAAGAAGAGCATGAGGAAAAGACTAACAGTAAATTAAGACAAATGGGGGGAGAGAAAGGGAGAGAGAAGGGAAAGCATATGGAAATGGTAGGAGACCTTCAGTGATACACAAAATTATAAGAGGTTATGAGGGGCAAGGGGGAGGGGGAAAAAAGGGGAGAGAATTGAACAACAGCAGAGGAGGTAGAGAGGGAAGATGGGAGGGGAGGGGAGGGGAGGGGGGATAGTAGGGGATAGGAAAGGTAGCAGAATACAGCAGTCACTAATATGCCATTATGTAAAAATGTGAGTATGTAACAGAAGTGAGTCTGCATTATGTATTTGGGGAGTTCAAAACCCAATTGAGTCAAATGTATGAAAGATGATATATCATGAGCTCTGTAATGTTTTGAACAATCAATAAAAAAAATGGAAAAAAAAAGAATATAACACTCCAGAAGTCTCATGTGAAAAATGTAAAATAATCAACATGAATCTGTTGGCTACAAAGAGATTTATATTTGTATAATAAAGTAAAAAATCATATATATAATGAAAAAATAGGATTTTAGCCTTTTGCCTACATAAGTTTCAATTATTATTCCAGAGTGCTATTTAGTTTTTTTTATGTCTTCATTAGTTTACCATAATTATACATAATAGAAGGGTTCAGAATGTCACATTTACCTATGTATATAACAATAGTACTCATACAAGTATAGAGCATAAGTTAATCAATTTATGGCCTTGTTCTTCCCCTTTTTTCCCCATTTTTTCTTCCCCCTTGATTCACTATCTCTATTTTACTGATTTCTCTTCTGTTTTCATGAGATCCTTTTTTTTATTCCATTTTGTTCTCTAGCTCTGCATGTGATAGGAAATAATCAACTACAGACTTTCTTAGTCTCATTTATTCCACTTGGCATGGTGTTCTTCAGTTCCATCCACTTGCCAGCAAATAACATAATTTTATTTTCTTTATAACTGAGTACAATTCCATTGTATGTATATGCTACATATTCTTTATTCATTCATCTGTTCAGTTTTAAATCATATAAACTATGTTGTGAATTATGAAAACTAAAAATTTTATCCAGTAATATTGATATAGCAATATCAATGCAATTTCATTTTTGTGTGGTGGGTATGTCTTGTTTGATGTCCATTTAGAAAGACCTTTTCAAGCTCAATTTAATTTTTCAAGGGTGATCGTATCATTTCATGAGTTTCCTGTAAAGTTTTAAGTAATCTTGTATTTAGTTTGTGGAACTTTCTTCTTGGGAAGGCTGATCTATTTTCTCTTTACCTATTTTAAGCAAATATCTTCTTCAACAATATATATTTTGTTTCCCAGATGTTAAGCAAAGAATATAATGAATTGACACTACTCTTTTAAAGTAAATGACATGATAATATTAAAGAGTAGAACAATTTGTAATATAGATAAATCATACAAGTAGTTTCAGGCTTCAGTATACCTAAATTTTAACTTCATTATGAATTTAACCTATTTTTTCCTGCTAATGAATTAATATGTATTCCTACTTGCAATTGGCTTATATTTTCATAGCCAAGTATTTTTGAAACTGTTATTTTTCTCTTTACCTTACTTTTAACTATTTAAATTAATTATACATTTTTTAGAATTTATGTTTGCCTTAGTTTAGTACATTAAAGGTTCAATTTGTTGTTACAACTACTAGTGAGTACAGGAAATAAACTTTTTGTAATATTGTTCTATTTGTATTTTATGAGTTTCTTGACTATAAAATAAATATGTGTACATCTACCACATTTCATTAGAAATATAATCTATAGGTTATGCAGGTTTTGCTTTTAAATTAGCTAATATCTTAAACAATTTTTATGAAACAGGAAAATGAATTTTCTTCAAGTTCATCTATACATATTTTGCTTAAAGAAAGACCTTACTGTGGATTTCCACCAATAATGCTAATTTTAGGACACAAAGATTTAAAGAAACAGCTTTGGAAAATATTTTCAAGGAAGTTTTTGAACAGAAATAAGGGAGGCTTTTATATTACAAAGACCATTCATTTGTCTTGAGGGAATTTTGGATCAAAAAGTGGAAAATGCAAACTACACACTAAACAGAACCTGCAGTAGAACAGGAATGATGGTTTCAAATCCTTTATCAGAAATTAGACTGTGACACCCTGAAGTCTTTAGAGATGAAATGAAGTGGCACCATTAATGTGTGTGGATATCATTTTCACAGAACATGCAGCTTAGAGTTCCCCAGGGTGAATACACCATTAGGAAGGGACTATGTCTGGGGCTTTTATTAACATAAATTTTCTCCAAAAATGTCTAAATTTTACTCTAATAAAACAACTTGGGTTTGTTTATTGATTTATTTAGGATGAAATCAAACTAGAAATATGTGACCTGTTAGGATAAACATTTGTATTCATAAGTATCTAGAGATGATATTTAATTTTAAGCAACACAGTTTTTAGTTTCAAATGTAATCTTAGTATAGTCCACATATAACTCCAAAGCTCAATAGGACAGTTTAGAAACTCCTATAACCATGGTATGCAATTTGATGACAGAATAGACCATAGAAAGAATCATCAAAACTGATACTGGGGGACAGGCTGCAGGCAGAATTCAGTGGGAGCAGACTGGTAGCACAGCTGCTCCTCAGTTCAGTCACTAAGGTAACTCAAGTCTGAGAAGGGCCTCTACGTTGAAGTCACAGAGTCTTAGATATAGAGTGCAGGCGACCTTGGTTTATATACTAGGTCTCATCTTTCATCTTATTAGATATCTAAAGTTATCATCTATACATATTTTGCTAAAAGAAAGACCTTACTGTTGATAAAGTTACTTAAACTCAGCTTGGGAGGCTGAAGCAGTAGCATTGCAAGTTTGAGACCTGCCTCAGCAATTTAGCAAGACCAAAGTAACTTAGCAAGATGCTGTTTCAAAATTATAATAATAAAAAATAAAAAAGGACTGGGGAGGTATCTCAGTGGTAAAAAGCCCCTGGGTTTAATTCCCAGTACCCAAATCCAAAAACAATAACAACAAAAAGACGTATTTATAAGAATGAGACTTTGAGGGAAATAGTGCTATAATTGTTCTAGATAAAATTTTAGTGATCTGTTATATTTTATTTTTAATCAATTACAATGAATATATTAATATTAACAATTTTATGAGGAAATGTTTGGTTTTCGTTCAGTTTTAATTGGCCAGATTATACAGCACAAAGAACTTCTAACCCATAAGTATATTACTTCTGTTGTTTTTATTGCTCATGGTATATTATTGTCATAAACAATTGGATTTGATCTTATAAAACAATTGGATTTGATTTTATAAAACCCTGTGTTTAGGGCTAAGGTTGTGTCTCAATGGTAGAGTGCTTGCTAATAAATTTGAGGCACTGGGTTCGATCCTCAGCACCACATAAAAATAAATTAAAAAACAAAGGTTAAAAAAACTGTGTTTATTTGTTCTTATAATTACCATACATTGGTTATTTTGCATCATATCTGAAGTTAAACAATTTTTATGAAACAGGAAAATGAATTTTCTTCAAGTTCTCTTACATATTACAATAAACAAAAGTTGGTCTAAATTGCATTACACTTTACAAAGAAGATATAGATGGTGATAGATGGACAGGCAGATGGCATATATGTAACTTTATTGATTTTCCAATGATCCACTTGTAAATCCCAAATTAAACCTGTTCTTGAGTCAAATTATATATTCCATGAGTTGAAGCTTAGAATTTTATATTATATTAAATTATTATTTTATTGTTTCTTATTATTCTTTAAAATTTGGAATTTAATATGCCATTAATTACACATAGAGATAGATACATACATACTTACATGGAATCTCCTATGTAAGACTTTTTTTTAATATAAAATATTTCTGACTATACCCTGGAAAGCAGAGGACTGTAGAATATTAATTGCTTCATTGCTTCTCAGGTTATATTGACCATGTCTGGTGCAGGGGATGGAGTTGGGGTCACTCTGCATGAATTGGGCTGGCAACAAAAGACCACACAAACACAGAAATACCTTTTCTGGGGGTTGGGGAAGTCTCTGAAACCTCAGGTGTCAGGTTCCATGCTGGAGGGCAAGAGAAGCAAGGGAGGCAAGAAAGAGTGAACACACCCCAAATCCCTGTATTTATTATGGGAAAAACATTCAATATAATATTTCACCCAAATAAGGTAAGGGATTGTATTCCAGGGAGTGTAGCCCAGTCCCATTGGGTGACATCAAATCCCAGAGCTGCACTTCCTTACGGAGCAAAGGTAAGGCCCACTGGCACTGTGTGCAATGCCAGTTTAATACCCCCATTACTCAAGGCTAAGGGGGAGTGCACAGCTCCTGTTCAGGGCGGTCCCCTACAAGGCTAGTCTTACTATGATAGGAAAAGAACCAGAATATTTTAGTATCAGAATCTTGATGCCTACTTCCTCACTGTGACAAACTGATGGGACTTTCCAGCATATGTTTGAGAGTGAGCCAGGGATAGGAATGAGCACCACTCTTCCAAGACTGCTTTCTGCTGTCCGCCAGCCCTACTCTCTATAGATTCACAATTAAGAACAAACACAGTAGAATCAGAGTCAGAGAGTCTTAGTTCAAATATTAGGTTTGTCACCTACCAGTTGTTAAAACTTGAACAAATACCCTTAACTCTACTAATTACATTTCCTCATCTTTAGCATGGAAATCATAATATCAATTTTATGAGATTAAATGATATAATCTAGGAAAATAATTAAATATGAATTATGTATAATATATGTATTTATTGTTTCTATAACTTGACATAAAAATAATTTGAAGCTGAGATTTTATAATATATTGGTTTTTATATATACCATGTGAATAAAAAGGTTCATCTTTTGTGACATTTTAGAAAAATATGGTGATCATATATTTTATTCCAGCCAATATAAATAGAATAACATTTTCTATTATTGGACAACCAAGAATATGACTAGTAGGGATATGAGAGCTTCCCTTCACTAATGTGTGGAGGGTGTGTATGTGTGTGATTTTGTGTGTGGGTGAGAAGGCTAGGAGACCACAAAATGTTTCTATAATCAAAAAGGATGCTCAAATCAGCCAATATTGGCTCTATTACATTAAAAACTTTTCATTTTGAAGGACTGGAAAGTGTGAAGCAGAAAACGATGTATCTTAAGAGGTTTGAACATTTCTAACTGTACTAATATAGCATTGTAACTATACTATGTCCAGCACCTCCTACTTAGATAATCAAATACAGGACAATAAGGTGTGAACTATTGTCCATTTGTGGTCCACACCCTTCCAGGTGGAAATATAGAATAAGAGCATCAGAGTTTCACACTAAAGAAAGGGGAAACCCTTCCTTGAGAAACAACTCTCTTCATTCCTTGAAGCATAGAGAACAAAGGTTCAGAAACAGAATCCAAACCTGAAAATACCTTTCTTTCCCTGGTACCTCCTTCCCCCATTCGCTAACATTCCAAAGGCATGTACACTTCAATGGGACACTGCTGTAGGATGGTCTAAGAAACAAACTTTTACGTGTGGCTTCTCTTTACACTGCAAGCCTGTCTCACATGGTTCTGGAGAGCAGGCATTAAGAGCAGTGCCTGAGATAACAGAAACGTTTCTGTTACAGGTTGGCTATAGAAGCCAAAGAAATTTGTCTAACATTTCCATGCTTTTGTTTCCTTATTTTCATAAAGTGAATAATGCTCATTAGGTCTACAAATGATTCTTATACTTCATATATAAAAAATCACCTTAGATAATAAATTTATTTAGGATAGTATCTGGTGCTTTGTAATTTTTAAATAAATTATAATATGGCTTATTATTATGATACATTCCTCCTTCTACTATTCCCCATGTTTGATAATGCAGCAAGTTTATTAGCCAATGGGGAAAGAAATAAGAGCATAAGATTGCACATTTTCTTGAGTTAAACATACACTAATGCTGTAAGGACATTGCTAAAAAAGAAAATATCTAGTGCTCTAAGGACATTGCTAAAATAGAAAATATCTAGAAAGTCAATAGCTGTAGTAGAGCACACATTCAGAGGAGACACTTGTCAAGGGACATGTGTATTGCCCATCTGAAGAAATACCAATTAGGTACTGTCCTTCTAATACTGCACATATTTTTTAAACTGGAGAATCCTCATTAGATATTTAAATATGTATCTTGCATTCACATAACACAGAATTGTGAAAAGAGTAAGTTTTTTTTTACTTTTGATTTATTTGAGATAAAATACATCATGAGCATACCATGAAATAGAATATATAATTTTTTATGTTGGCACAGATTATTACCATTATGACTCATTGCACCAATACTTTGCTTTAATTATGCAAAGATACTAAGTCATTTGCAAGATCCTTCTGTAATCAGAAGAAATCTTTAGCTATAAAAATGTGGGTTCAATACCAATCTATTTACCTTGGAAAAACCCAATGTTTTGATAAAGTTATGCACATACAATACTCATTCTTTTCATTGGAGAAAGGATTTCCATGTAATTTTCTTTGGTGGTTGGTGCAAGACACTCCTGATATGGAGTACACAACATTAGAGAATGGGCTCACTGAATCTTGCCACTAATAGGATCCAAATGGTCAAATAGAGGTATAATGTATATAATAGCTGTGAAAATATTAAGTCAGTGTATTTCTCATTCTTCTTAAATAGTGTGAAAGTCTGCATCATGTTATAGTTATACCAATAAACCTGGAGTGGTAACTTTGCTTTCTGGACTTCAGTTCAAACTCTATCACATAATGACTGTTTAGCTATGGATAGATTAGTTTATCCCTCTTTGCCTTACACTTATCTTTAAAATGAATATCATTATAATTCCTACTTCATTGTGTTGTTATAAGAATTAAAATGGTCAGTAAGTAAATTCTTAGAATCGTGCTTGACATAAGAGATTAAGCTGTATATTAAGATTTGCAGTGGTAAAGACATTCATGCTAGCCCTCCTCACTAAAGAATCCGAGCATATAAGTGTTTTAGGGGCTAAGCAGATTTCTATAACACTCAGTCATTGAGCAATTCTGACTCTCAAATTATTTTGGTAAGTCAGTAAGTAGAAGGGTAAACTTGAAAGCTAATAGTTAAATTTGATTTTTTTAAGAGCTATAGCTTTCCAAAATCTTTTAACATACCAAAAGTAAAGAATTCTTCTACAACCTAAACAGAAAACTGCATATGAAGTAAGAAAAGTTTTAAAGATCTAGAGAAAGCATTGTGCATTTTCAATGACTGCTGGAGAAATAAGTGTGTGAAATTTACTCTGGTTAAACTTGTACTTAAAGTGAAGGGGAGGAGAGAAGAATAGGAACAATGGGAGTTAAACCTGTTGTATTAGTCAGATTTTGATTGCTGCAACTGAAATACCTAACAAGAACAACTTAGACAAGGAAAAGTTTTAGAGAAGGAAAAGGTTTGTTACCGCTCTTGGTTTCCAAGGGTGCAGTTCTTGGCCAGCTGATTCTTTTGCTCTGGGTCTAAAGTGAGGGCAGAACATCATGGTGAAAGAACATGATGGAGGAAATCTGCTCAGCTCATGACATCCTGGAAGAAGAAAGAGAGGTGGGGGGAGGGAGGGAGGGGAGAGGAGTGGCAGAGACAATATGTAAACCCCAATGGCATGTTTCTAATGACCTACTTCCTCCAGACATAACCTACCTGCCTACAGTTACCACCCAGTTAGTCCATTCAATTTTTAAGCCATCAAATAAAATACACTGATTAGATTACATTTTTCATAATATGAATATTCCACCTCTGCACATTTCTGCATTAACAAAGAAGCTTTACAGGGACACCTCATGTTAAAACCAAAATACCTATTAACAACCATTAGCAGCATTTACTTGATTCCCCTTTTATGGAGAAGGAAATGGAGGTTAGGGAATGTTAATATGGGGTAAAAATGGTTCTGGAACCCATATTTTTCTGACATTAAAACTAGTGCTCATGCTTGATGTGGTGGTGCATGCCTGTAATACCAGCAATTAAGGTGGCTGAAGCAGGAGGATCACAAGTTAGAGGCCTGCCTCAGCGACTTAAGCCCTAAGCAATTAGCAAGACCCTGTCTCAAAATAAAAAGGGCTGAGGATATAACATCTCTGGGTTCAATTCCCAGTACCAACGAAACAAAAAAGGTGCTAATAATAGTTTTGTTTTGTTTTGTTTTGCAAATAATTCTGGTGAAAACGGCAGGTTTTACCTCCAAAAAGCACAGGTAGCCTTATTTTCCCATTACTTTGTTTTGAGGCTCCTTTTAAAAATATGGTTTATGTTCCTTATGGTTTATGTCCCTGAATGGGCACATATTGCTTTCTCATTATTAAAGAAAAGATTGCTCATCCTAATATAAAGAATCATACTACTAATTAGCAATATATTTATAAATTGCTATTTTAATGCACCAGGTTTTGGATATTTTTTAAATCCCTTCTACTATAAGGAAATTTCAGTATCATTAAATTGGTAATTACATTACAATATAATTCAGTTGTCACCCATGCACACACATATAATCAATGATGGATGATATATAGTTGATAGTCAAAATTTTAGTTGTTCTATCATAGAGAATTCCATATTTTTTGTAGAATAAAAGGAATGTGGCTACCATACATTTTCTGGAATTTCCCAAAGATAATTTTTCTATGGAAAAAGAATACTTATAGGCTGATATATAAAACTCCAGCTTAAATAATTTTATTGCATTTTAAATGGAAGTAATACTAATACTACTCTAGAACTTTTAAAATTAATATTTAATATTATTTTCTTTAATACTCCCTGATTGCATAACACAGTGAAACATATAACATTTTGATACAAATGGAAAATGTTTTGTAGTCCTAAGACATTCATTAACTAAGTAGTTTTAACAAAGGTAGGTATAACTTACATTCAAGCAAGCAGTATAGAAATCGCAGAGAACACAGGTAATTTTCTAATACTTCTTGCATCTTTTTTTTTTTTTTGTAGCTGTGTTCAGAAAGACCATTTTATTCTGATGTTTGTGTAGATTACTTTCTTCCCATGTACATCTCTCTCTACACCGCACAGCAAAATGAATAGGCGATAGCTTCTAGCATTTGACACTGGCGGGAAAGATTAGCAGGAGTGTTGACTTTGACAAATCAGATATATTAAGCCTTTGCTGGAGGGATGCACTGTAGAAAAGCTGGTTTGTCATTGTAACCAAGATAGTCTTTATTATTTTTCCAAAAGAAAACAAAAAACTCTCAGAGTAGTATGTTGAAATGGCACCCAGTTGCCTGCACATCTTCATTTTAAGTTATTTTATAATATCCTCAATGAATTCTGTGATGTGAGCATAAATGTTGACCCATATCATTTTAGAAAGAGAAAATACAGGTTTTATGTTTCCTTTGAATTCCGAAGTTACCACGCACATAAAATTGCTTTTAAAATATTGCTACTTTCACACAGAAGTTGCTTTTTGGCCAGAAAATTTAGACCACATTGCATCCTCACAACCAGAGCTATTGGTGTGTTTGTGTTTTATATGTTATAGCAATTTTTAAGATTGTCAGGAGTTGAAAAATGATATTTTTCCAAATGCATGACTCTTTCAGTGATATTGATGTTCTTTTAACTGATTTGTGAGTGAGTTTTGAGAAGAAATTGGATTCCCTTAAATTCCATTTTAATGGTTAAGGCAGCTATCCACAGCTTTCAATGTTCCCAAGTTTTGAACATTAACTACATGCCTCCTGGTAGAATTTTGTACTTTCGTTAACCTTGTATTTTAGCTGAAGTGAGTGGTGGGGGGAAGAAGGATAGGAGACGTGGAAGGGCAGGTTTTAGTAACAGAGTTTTTGTGTTGTGCAATGTTTAATATAAATTATATCTTAATATATTTCACAGGTATGTATCAACAATTTACCTCATATAGTCATTCTGTATCATTATATTTCTTCTTTTTATGAAACTTCAGTTTTCAACTTTTTTAAAAAAATCTTATTTTATGTTAATCCACTAGTGACATAGTTTATCTTCTTATGCAAATCTTGTATATATTTTAATTGAATATCTCTTACAAATTAAAATATATGATTTCTGCTCATGCTTCATGTTTATATATATTTTATTTCCTTGAATTATGCTAGAGATATTTAAACATGTTGTAGAATATTTCCTTCCATTCTATGTTTGCTCTGTAATCCAAGATCTTTTAAAAAGTATAGGGCTGTTTGACAAATAATGAAATATGGTTCTTTGAGAAAATATTTCTTCAAAAAGCTATCCAAGGTAGAATTAACATATAACATAGCAGACAGATTTTGAGAACCAAGGATATGAGTTTCATTTGAAGTCAATACTTAAAGGCTAATTGGATAAATGTCAAATTTCTAGAAATCTAAATGTTGATAAATCAGCAAGCGAGAGCAATTACCTTAAACATAGATACATCCTAAACACTTTTCTGAGTAATTGGCCACCTAATCACTAATTCTATTACATTGAAATATGTTTAACATAAATTATATTTTCATATATTTAACATATATTGATTAATTAATTTTTGCATGTAGAGACACTCAAAAGTCAGAGCAGAATTGAAGGTATGTTTACTAACCGAAAGAGATGTTCAGATTCTAACTTGTATAATGTTTTGTTTGCTTCACCTTGTGTCATTATATTTTCTGAGAATGAAAGAACTGTGAAATGTGTACCAATTTGAAGCAATATTCAGAAGTTCAACCTCACTGAGTTGATTGTGATTCAAATTTTTCCAGAAAAATATTACATCAGGTAAATATTGATCCATGGCAGGATGGATCAATATTGATCATGGAGGATGCCCTATGGTTTGAGCATTTTCTCAAACAACTCTTAGGTGACTTAGAATGAAAGTGGTAGCACCCGAAGGCACAATGTGGTTCTTAATGTGTTGTGAATTTCTTCTGTGTTTTATGATTTCTGCAAAGGAACTTATAATGTATGGAGCTCATCTCCATGATGGCTTCATCTAAGATTTGCCTTAGCCCTTTTGCGATACTATAATTTTGCCCAAATTTAGAGAATCTATGAATGAGCTTGTTATATGTGAATTAGAGTATTCAGTAAAATTTTAAAATGCCTTTTGTCCAAGATTACATGAATAACACAGTTTCAAATCAAACTTGAAAAATTTAACTTTTTAAAAATAAAAGCATAGACTTATAGCACTTCCTTCAGGACAGAGAGAGTCATATGTAAAATAAGTGTAGGAGCTTTCTTTTCTAGCATGCTTTCCCTGACATTATCATAACATTATTTCCACCTGACACAAACATATAGAGTGTCCATGCATGGCTCCACCTTCATTCATGGTAGAGTCAAAATTAGCCTTCCTTCACCCAGTTCCCCTACAACACATCCCTCATTCTCATCACAAGCACACTGATTCCCTGGGTATTTTGTGCTTATTTTCTCTTTATTATACAACCATCATAAGAAAACCTCACAAGGTAACCTTATCAATACTAGAATCCCAAAATATAGTATTATTATTATTATTAATTGATCTGTGTGTTGGAGTGTGTGTGTGTGTGTGCACGCACGCATGCATGTGTGTTTGTGTGTGCGAGCATGTGTGTGTGTATTGGTACAGGAGATTAAAGGGAGGAATGTTTTCCCACACAGTTACATGCCAAGCCCTTTTCGTATCTTTAATTTGAAATAGGGTCTCACTAAGTTGCTGAGGCTGGCCTTGAACTTATAATTCTCCTGTCTTGGCCTCCAGAGTTGCTCCCTTCAGAAATTTTGTTGAAGACTAAAATGTCCACCTGAAGTAAGAGGTTTCTTACCTTGATTCAGGAAACAGGAAAACTGGTAAAGCGAAACAATTTTTGAAGCAAATTTATATAATGTATCAATTTAAATATAGTATGATATACATTTATATAAAGAGATGATAAACTTCATGTTACATACATTTTATATATGCATATACGTATGTGTATATTTTTATGTGTGGATATATATGTATGTGCATATATATCATACATACATAGTATATATGTACCAAAGAGGCTGAAAGAAAACCAGGTTTCTTTGTTTCTTAACTTTTTTCCAGTGTTGAGGATGTATACAGCAAGGGCCTTTTTATATGTGAGGCAAATGGTACTCTATTCCTGGACTATATCCTCAGCCCTTTGTTCATTTTTTAACATTACTGGATTCAAGCCCTTAGTGATTAGGGTTTGAATTTGAAGACACTAAACAGGAATTCATAAACAATCTGTAAAATTTAAGAAATCCTCCAAATTTAAGTATAAAAAAATTCTAAAATTTAAGTAAATTCTCTCTGAGTAATCCCCATAATTAGACATTTTCATAAAAAATTCTGAAATCTAGAAAGATGGAGAAATTATGTTATATTTTTTCCAATGAATATAGTAGATTGAAACTCACTATACAGCAGAAGAAATTTTAGCAAATGTTTTGTTTTGCTGTTCTCTAACATAAACCATTTGCAATAACTATATAATTCCCTAAACTGCAGAAAGGTCTGAAAATTGTTCTAGGTGAAAAAAAAAAAATAGGATTTTTCTAAGAAGTCATTTCAGTAGAATATTTGACCTCAACTTTCTGCCGACATTATATTAGCAACATATAAATGGTTTCTTGGCAAAGTTCAGTCAACTTTCTGTGATTTCCTTCCTTTGCTCAGTTATATTTGCTATGTCTTTAACACTATTTTTTCCTTTTATCTTTCATGAAACTTTATTTTTCTTCTAATATCATTTGTACCTTTTCTCTATACTGGTTTCTCTTTTTATACTAATTGCTAATGATTTCAGTCCATTGAAGTATTCTCTAAATATTAATTTAACCACATCTACTTATTTATTTCTTTCAATATAAAATGAATACTTATCCATTGCCTACTGTGTATTAAAAACAGGCAACCCATCAAACACTCTGGCATAATCCAGACATATATTTTTATGTAACTTCACAAATCATAGGTTCTATCCACTCAGTCTGTTTCCAGTTAGTTAAAAATAGACTTGAAATGAGAAAATTAAGGTAATACATATTATCAATAGTCTTTTGTAATGAATTTTACTTAAAAATGGAAGAAAGTGCAGTGAATGCATACTCCTTGGATACATGTCTATGACACATATTCATGCATTACTCATTAACCATATAGAGTTCGGAATATGACTAAACTTCAATTCTGTCTTTCTTATTTATATGATGCTTAGCTATACATTCAGTTCTTTATGCATGTACATCTATAATATAAGCACAAAGATTACAAAAACATCATAGCCATTTTTTTATTTTGAGAATTAAATGAGATAGTTCTTATAAAATCTATAATATTATGGGCTCTCCTTAAAGCTAGATTTTTCTATTAATATCTTTATATTATCACTTTTATAAAAGTAAACTATTCACCTCTCTTCTTCCCTGCACATACATAATTGATTTGGCAATAAATTTTTCCATTATGCATATTATCTATAAATAATTACCATTCCAATAATTTAAAGGTACAAATGATATAAACATTTTTAATAGTCAAGATTCATTAGTCAAACAATATGAATAGGCAAAGTGAATGTTTAATTATTATATAGCTATGTTTTAAATTATATGAATTACAATTTAATTATACATTATGTAAAAGTTGAAAAACAGAATTATTATTATATATGTTTTGAATGTGATTGGAAAATGCAAATAGATTTCCATTTGTGGATTTTCAACATTGAATGATGTAATATACTCACAATTATGTTTTCCTTTTAAAAAGAATCATTTAGACTGAAACAACATTGAAAATTTAGGCTTTTTGACACTAGAATGTGTAGCTCAATGATAGAGCACTAGTCTAGTAACGTGAAGCCCTGGGTTTAGTCCCTAGCACCACCAAAAAAAATAAAAAATAAAAAAGAAAGAAGAAAAACTCAATATTGTAGAATACTGTGGTTATTAGACAACTTAATATTAAAAAAGAATTTTTAAAAAATATTGAGTTGTGTAAAGGGCTTTCAAATTCACTTGTTCATATACTTGTCATTTATCTCATATGCCAACCAATTATTTAAAAACAAAAAGCATTTTATGATTTTTGTATTTACAATTAGTTATCGTCACATTCAGACTGTTCATGAAAACTCCTACTGGGCATTTCAGTTTCCTGAAGTTACTGTGACGACATCAGAAATTAGGAAGTTTAAATCTGATTTATTATCTCTTGGCTCAGGGGGCTAGAAAAGTCTGCAATCAAGGTGTTGATAAGACTGTGCTTCTACTGAAACCTGTAGACATAAAATCTCTGTTGGCAATTTCTGGTTTTTGGTGTTTGCCAGCAACGATCTTCTTCTGTATGTCTGTCTTCACTTGGTTTCCCAGTGTATTTTACTGTGTCTGTTTCCAAACTTCCCCTCCTGTATGGACACTCTAATGGCATCATCATAACTTGATTACATTTGCAAAGACTATTTTCAAATAAGGTCAAATTAACCAGAAATTAGGATTTTAACATATTTTGGAGAAACACAACAGAACCCATAAGAATGAGCATGTTGTTTCTAATTTATTCCTTTTCCTTATCTTTCACAACTTCCTCCTGACTACAGTTCCTTGCATATTCATTTAAAACCCATGAGATTTATATCAAATGTTATGTCAATAGTACCATACCTTTTTTTTTTTTTTTTTTTTTTTAGTACTGGGGATTTAAACCAGGTGTACTTAACCACTGACCCATATCCACAGCCCTTTGTTATATTTTATTTAGAGACAAGATCTAGCTGAGTTTTTTAGTGCCTTGCTTTTGCAGAGGCTGGCTTTGAACTCATGATCTCCCTGCCTCAGCTTCCCAAGCCTCTGGGATTACAGGTGTGTGCCACCACAACTGGCATCATTCTTATTATTCTATATATATTAGCTAGTCATTGCCTCACTCCCAAACTTGACCAAATGCTTTCCCTTCATCTGCACTTATGACTATATGCAGGTCCCTAAAATAAGATGGTTTAATATATAATTTTTTTTACTTCATAATGTGCAAAATTGATACTTATTCACGACTAAGTCAGCCACATGATCATGTGAAGAAACAACCAATACTGTGCTGTGTACTGTTTTGCTCAGCTGTGACATTTGGTAGGTGTATTAAATGTCTTTTTTACTTAAATTATAGTTTCTCCTTATGTAGAGTTTATGGTCATATAACTACTTGTAAGTGGAGAATCATCTGTAATTCTGAAGGCATTTTTGAAAACGATAAATATGTGTGCTGCTACTATCCAGGTAGAGTCAGTCCTCAACTGTATTATCAGTTTCTTCTGTCAGTATTTCTTAATGTCTTAGCTAGTCTCCCTTCTGTTCTCTGTGAGTCACTTAAATGTTTTCAGTGTTAGCTTTAAGCATCCTTCTACTTTAATACAAATTTGATTCATATTTAAATCAATTGTTGATTCTTAAAAAAAAAAAAATTTAGGAACGGGTGACTTTTTCAAGCCCATAGTTAATAAGTCCGGAAAAGTTGTATACTTCTTTCCACCCCAGCAGAAGACATATTCCTTCTCCTGAATAAAAAATACTTTCAACTAGCTTTGCATCTTGTCTACCTTTTTCACCTATTTTGACTTAGTTAATATTTCCACTCTTTGTCCATTTTTAGTCTTTGTCTCTACTGGATTTTAACTTTTAACATCTACGTGTGTATACATCTCTTTCCACAGAGCAACCAACAACAAAAATCTTATTTCCCTCTCTCAGCAGAATTCCACCTGGTTAAATGTGTTCATTTCCTAATTGTGTAGTCATAGTCTTACCTCCAGTAATTCACGAAACTGCTCTCAAAGATCCTGTTGACTAACACTGGTTGTACAGTCTGATGTACTTTTTGTATTGGGTTTTCTTTTGTCATTTGTGGAGAGCAGTGATTTGAATCATGGTCTCTCTGACTGCCTCCTGGCTGCCTTTGGGTCAGGAGCTTCCTGTGTAAAGGTTTAGGTCAAGATGGTCCAGTTGCTATGGTGACACATGATCTGAGGAGGCTTTGTGCAAAGGCGCAGAACTATATCAGTCTGGACCTTGAGCTCAAGACCAATTCCCAGAGATAAATTCTGGACATAACAAGATAACCTTGATGTCTCGAAAAGTTTCTCTGTGAACATTCAAGTCTGCCTGCTTTACTGAAACTTTCTCACAAATAGCCTTTTGATGACAAAACCTACACAATAAATGTGCTGAGCCAGCTCTGAGGCACTGTTCCTCCATCAAAGGACAGTGTCCCACCTGGTAGGAGCTTTCTCTATATATGTTTGTCTTTTCTCAATCCCCATCACCCCTCATTGTTTTTTTTTTCTATTTTTTAAGAGACTCCTTTATTTTTTAAAAAATATTCCTTTAGCCTTTATTTTGTTCACTTATTTATATGTGGTGCTGAGAATCTAACCCAGTGCCTCACGACAGGTAAGCGCTCTACCAATGAACCCCACCCTCAGCTCCCCTCATTGGTTCCTGAATTAACAGCTGTGGCAGAGAGGTTGCAGCAGTCATACATATAATCCATCCTGGCATTTTTTTACTTCCCCTCTCTGGTTGTTCTTTCTAAGAATCCTATGAGGGCTTCTCAAAATATTTTCTACGGTATAATGTTTAGACTTATAATTTTTAGTCCTCTGTTTCCATCATTCTGTATAATTTGCTCAAGTAATCATATCCATTCTCAGAGTCTTCTCTGTCAAGAGCCGTCCATCGGCTGAGCATGTTAATTATGTGCATAGTATAGTAGCCATGTGAGGGGACAGGTCAGGCATTGCACACTGATTGGACTGCAGGATGCAAGCCTCCTTCCCTTTAGCTTTGCCTGTGATCCCACACAGCACCTTAGATGAGTGTTACTTGCCAAGATGTCAATCAATCTGCTGACAAGACATCACAAAGCAAGACTCCACCATTGAAACCTCATCCCCTGCCTTATTTGGTGAAGAACCTTTATCGAAACTTCTTTGTATGTCCCCATATAAAAATAAAGAGATTCCAGGCACAAGCTCTCTTCCCAGCGCTCCTTTTTCCAGCGTGGAAGCTGGAACTTAAGGTCGCAGAGCCATCTCACCCTCAATATGATATTACTTCTGAGTCCTGTGCTTCTTTAACGTTTTCTTAGCTTAATGTTGCAGCCAGCTCTTTTGAACCTAGTCCATCTCATCTGCACAGGTCGCTGGCAAGAGTCTTCTTTAGCCCACAACTATCATATTCCCACTAGATTCTTTGTATTAATGTAGAGTGCATAAAAAATGAGGAAAGGGGTATGTTATCCATATCATTCAAGGATTCATTGAAATTTTCTCCAGTTAGAGCACCTGAAATTAATAGAGCTTTCTTCCAAATTTCTAGCTTTCCTGATGTAGAGGTGTAATTTTCCTTTCATAGATATGGAGGGCAAACAAGTCCTGACATCCAGATGTCACATTACCTCTCACCACTTCCCCTGTAGATTATGTCTGTTGCTGCTGCTAGGAAAATAAAGAAAGGAGAGATTTTTCTAGCATCACCAGCTCAAGCTCCTTATGTACCTTATTACAGTTCATTGTTGTAAATGTTATGTACTGCACTACAAATAGCACTCAGTTGCATTAGGGGTTAAATTTGCTTCACTAAGAAGGTGCAGTGGGCCTTTAAAATGAGCTATCATTTGTAACATGGAATACAGAAGGTTCAAAAAGCTTGGTTTTCTATTGATGAAATTAGGGAAACGTCAGTTTGGGAAAAGTAGCTTGAATTAATAAGCAGTTCTTCCCATGCAGTTAAAAATGAAACAGCCCTGTAACAAGTACACTTGTAGCAAGACATCTAATCTCCTATTGAGCAGTCAGCCATTAAGGTACACTAGTTAGGAAAACCAAAAAAGACACGATGATTAGGATTATAGATCTTCAACATGAAGTGAATTTATTTTGGCTCAAAAAGTAACTAATGATTGTTTTAAAACATCTACAGTTGGGAAATCTTGTTATAGTTCCACAGAAATGGCACTTTCTGACAACTCATATATTGTCTAAATCAATAAGAAGTAACTAGTATGTGTCCCGCATTTTATAAAAGAGGCTCTTGGGTTTGAATTTGTTCTTATGAGAACAGGATTAACTTGCTACATTTTGCTGAACATGCATAATATTGTCAACACTAAATCCGTGAGGGGAATAGTTACAATACAAGAATCTATTTTTCTGTGTGTTATATCGATTAATGCATATGATTTCCTGATTTGAGAATTTGTTTAACACCGATTAAAATCTATTCTTCGAATCTCCAGAATTATTTCTCTTTTGTCTTCAGGGTTATTTCCCACAAGACTCAATTTAGTTCAAGGTCTTGATTCTTAAAATTGATTTAAGTGAATACAAACTATCATATTTTATGTTTTCCTATCTCGCCTCTCAATACTTTATTAGTATTGTTCTTCACATAAAGAAATAAAAAGAAAAATATCTTACCTTAAGAACTTTACTAGAAATGTCTGTCTTGAAATTCTTATTGTAGGTAGTCAAAATCACTATTAATAATACATTTTGTGGAGACAATTCTGATTATTTACAGAGCAGTTGCAAAACAAACAGTTGTGTCTCTTTCTCCTATACTTTCTTTCTTATTCCTCTCTGTCTTTCCTCTGATCCTCCTCATCATACAAATTTAGCCAAACTCCAACCAGGTTAAATTCAACGCTAATGCCAATACCTATGAAGATAAAGATGGCAAGAGAATAGCATACACCTTTGCTGTCTGGTTTCATGTTCAATTCATGAGTGATAATTTAGGTGGGCCCTTAGTGTAACAGCACAATACCACTGCTTTTCTCAACAAACATTATTCTTTTGAAGCTTTTACTTTTTAATATCTCAGCTCTGCTCATATTTCCTGGGTTTCTTCTGTGTCTTCCTTTGCTTTCACTAATAAGAGCTCTCAGAAGAGAATTTACATTACAGTCTTAATCTACCATCCACACCTCACAGGCAATAGATCTCACGCCTTCTCACCTAATTTAGAATATGATTCCATCAATTTATCATTCACAAACTTGTTTCTGGCTATTTATATACCCTTCAGATCCAAAGACTTGTATTAAGTTTATTAGGTATCTTACCTTGAAGATCAATATTTCATTTAATTTATTTTCCTACCCAGGGACACTTAATGCGTGTGCCACATCCCCAGCCCTTTCTTCTACTTTTTAAATTTTAAGATGAGGCCTCAATAAGTTGCTTAGGGACTCACTAAATTGCTGAGACTGTCTTTGAACCTGAGATCCTCCTGCCTCTGCCTCCAGAGCCACAGGGATTACAGGCATATGCCACCACACCCAGCTAGTTCTTTATCTCTTATTAAGATCTGTCTGCCAATTGTTTTGGATGAAACCTAGAAAAGTAATTCATCCTGAACTTCTTCCTTTTCCTCAGTAGCAATTTCCACATTAATTACTCTCTTATCTATTAAATGTCTACAATTGGTCCATTTCCCCTCCATTTTTATTTAAAGTACATTTTTAAATGCTCTAAATTATATCTAGACTCTTTGAAGTTCACCACAGCTGACCTCTTGTATAGATCTCCTCTGATACATCTGTGACCGATAATTTTAGGTGAAAATTGGACCTCAGAACTCAAAGTTCTCCAGCCTTTGAAGTGCAGAACTGCCACTCCTTCTTCTTTCAGCCCCATCCCCATCCTACACTAACCCACTTGCCATGTTCTCAGGCCTTTACACTGAGCCATGCTACTGACAAGCCAGTCTCTCTAGCCTGCACCTGGCTGTTGTGGAACTTCTCTGCTTTCATAATCATATGAGCAAATTCCCCTAACAAATTCCCTTTTAATAAATATAAATCTATATCTATTGTATCCTATTGGCGCTCTCTCTCTCTCTCTCTCTCTCTCTCTCTCTCTCTCTCTCTCTCTATATATATATATATATATATATATATATATATATATATATATATATATATATCAAAACCTAATTTTATTAATACACATAGTAGTCAATTTAAATGCAAATATAATTGGGCAAATTGCATTACCAAAATGCCTTATACCAAATTTAATAATTTATTAGGTAATAGTATATGAACTCTGAGCTAAATTGCCTAATTTTTAAAAATATTTATCTTTCAGTTGTAGTTGGATACAACACCTTTATTTTATTTATTATTTTTATGTGATACTGAGGATTGAACCCAGGACCTCCCACATGCTTGGTGAGTGCTCTACTGCTGAGTCATAAACCCAGCCCTAAATCGCCTAAATTTAAGTAACAGTTCTCCCACTACAGGATCTTTGCTAACATTTTTAAAATTTTATGCCCTGTTTTCCTAGTCTATAAATCAACAATAATAATAGTAATTTGTTGGGCTGGGATTGTCACTCAGTAGTAGAGTGCTTGCCTGGCACATGCAAGACCCTGTGTTCAATCCTCAGCACCACATAAAAATAAATAAGTGAAATAAAGTTATTGCGTCCAAATACCACTAAAAAATAAATTTTAAAAATAGTAATTTGTAAAAGTTTTATAAATATGAAATTATACAACCCACATAATGTTCTGAAATGCCCAGAATATAATGAGGCATCTGTGTGTGGCAATTTGTATTATCACTAGTACTTTCTTATCTTTGGATTCTTTAGGTTGTCCTTTAATCATGAAATAATATTATTGATGTTATCATTTCCAGCACCTAGCACAATTGCTAGAACATTAGTAATTATTGGGTAAAATATTATCAGGCCAATGAATAAAGCTGGAATTTGTTTTTTATTAATATTTGTACCAACTAATCTCTATTAATAAAGTAACAATAGAATGAGTATGGTGGAATTTTTAGTTCATTACATAGCAGTGTGAGGTAGTGGAGTATTTTCTCTTTCTGAAAACACTTTCTTTCTCAGATACACAGTGTATCTTTTCATAAGATCAGTTCCTCTTTGCCCATTGCACTGCAACAACTCAATTATCAAGCACACATGGGAGCATCATAGAAAATATGTAGAAAGAAAATATCTCTCTTCTTTGCAAAAAGAAATTGCTGAATCTAGACAGATGCAAACTGTTCTGCAAACAATTTCTGAAATAAACCAGCCAAACCTATATATGACTTAGAGGAAAGCAAAATTGATCAAGGGAATAGATGGGTATTTTGTCTGCAAAGATGGAGACTGAAGTTTTATTTCTCACTTTGGATAACAAACTAAATAGATCAACCTAGTTGCTTCTTTAAAGAGGAAAAAGAGAAAAAGTTTGGCAATCTTGCTTTGTTGAATTATAAATATTATATAATTTATTTTTATATGTCCCTTCCTATTAAAAGTTGTTATACATATTCCTTTTCTAATAGATTATGTGCATGAATTTCAGAGAGGGCATCTATCTCTGAGAGGTCACATAGGAAAGAAAAGTAAAGCTTAAAATATAAAATTAAATAAAATAAGAAAAAATTTTTGAAGTCTCCAAAATATAAGAAGCTATCTGTACACTGCTTACAATATAACACTCTCTAATTTTTTCCAGTTATACAAATGACAAGAAAAATCATATCATTGTTTTCCATTTGATATTTTGCTTCATAAAAATATCTTCAGTCATATAAATCTCCTAAGAACACTACATTCCTCTCAGAAAGTAAATGGCTTCACTTGTTAAATATACTGTGAATGACTGAAACTCTATGATAGGTCATATTTTTATTAAAGAACTGACACCATGAAACATACTACAAAACAATTTCATTTTGATGTTACCCATGTGTACATTTAAATACATTTAATATTCACGCTATTTTTGAAAACACAAAAGCTTTTGGCTTTGGTCACGCCTGAAAACTGTGTGTGTATTTGTGTGTGTGGTGTCCTGACACCACCAAATTACAGGAATTGTGTTTAATCTGACCAGGGAAGTTGCCTGGCAACAAGATTGGAGTCGCAGAGTGTAATTTATGCCCATGTTCAGAATCGCTATTTATCTTCATTATAATAAGTAATTTAAGTTGTCAACTCTCTCGTGACTATTGGATGTCTGTTAACTATATATTTAATGCTTGACTAGACTGTACTTCCAAAAGAAAAAGCAGCTATAAATTTCTGTGTTAGCTTTAAACCTTATGTCTGGCATAAGGCTCTAATATGTCTTCATCTTCCTGAAAAAACATTGTCTCTCTACCAAGAGTGTACTAAATGGACCTTACAGAGTAGTGAGGAGTGTGATTTATTCACAAATTCATACAGGATAAACAGTTTTATGACACTCAATCAGATTGCACCTTAGGGGATTGTGGAACCAAATGGCTCACTGATGAAACTTTAAAAAAAAACCAAAAACCTGTAATACCCAACTTTAGTAACTTCCACTTTAAAATTATATTAATCCTATTGAACTACAGTAAAATATGCATGTTTAAGCAAATAAAAACCTCACACAAACTTTCTTTTTACCCACAAATATTGGAATCTACATACACAGTATTGTCATAAAATTGTTTTTAGAATGAGAATAATCAACTGTCATGCAATCTTTTTCCCACTGCCCACTATAGTTACCCTTTAGTCTTCAGCAAGTACCATTTTCCATAGTGTCTCTTATCACAATTTGCTATATATAGTGCCAGAAATTATAATTATGAACAAAGGTGCTTGATTATATACCCCATGAGAACATTTTAAATAAATGCATTAAATTCTATTATATATTTTAAAGCATAAAATTTAATAAATGAGAATTATACTTGGTCCTTATTTAAATATACTATATGTCTTTACAGATAATGGATTGATTAGGAACTATTTGAAAATTGGATATGTTATAAGAAAATTGCAAGACAGTTACACTTATTTAAAGAAATATAGCACTTCCATTTAACATAGTAATGGAATGATTGTTTTATATATATATATATATATATATATGTGCTGTTTATTTTCAAAATTAAATATTGATCTCATGGTCATCACTAACATATAAAGTGTCCAAAGTGTTGTACCTGGGTTGAGGGTGTGTAGCTCAGTGGTCGAGCACTTACCTAGCATGGGTGAGGCCCTAGTTTCAATTCTCAATACCAAAAAAAAAAGAAAACAATGTTATAGCTAATGATTTATAAAATAATGGTAGTAGTTTGTAAATTTTAGATTGTTTTGACTATATCCCATTAAATTTCATAACAATTTTCAAACTGATAAATTTCAGATGTATTTTTGTAATCAAAGACTATTTTTCTGACTCTGAGTAATTAAGGCCAAAAAGAAATTAAATTGACATATAGGTATATATTTGCTTTGTCTCTTTTCAGTTAATAATGTTAATGAGATTTTTTTAAAGTCTTGTCATGAATTAAAAATTGTTTTTATCAATGACTGTTTTATTATAGAAGAACAGAAAATATTTTATTAGAAAAGAGTAAAATTGTTATATTTTGTTGTTACTTAAATACTAGCCTAAGAACAAAAATATTTGCATAAAACATATTTCATTTATATTAGAATCAAAATGAACAATTTTTAAAGCTTAGATACCCTTTAGATTCATTTCTCTGAATGGTGGTATAAATTTTTTAAATATCAAAATAAGTAGAGCACTCTAGTAATAATTTAATTGACATAATACTTATTATACTCTTTAAATCATAACCACAAGAAACATCTCATTATTTTGGTCCATTCTCTGACATTGCTGATATCTTAATTTACCATTTGGAGTTGGCTTAGTCCAGTGGTTATAGTACAGAATTTACATTTCCTAAATGACTATCATGAATTTGATGCCACATGAGGCACTTCTTATCCATCAAATCATCATTGGTATTTTATTGAACTTGAGATAATAGACAATGGAGTTATGATTTAAATGTAGTATTACTTTTCCCCTCAAAGTCTGTTATCCTAGGCCTGCTATACTGCTCCCCTTGCCAGAAAAATTAGCACTGAATGTTCACTCCTGGTTTCTCATGTTTGCTTATTTTTTGACTTGGTACTTCTTTTGACGGGTTTTCAGTTGTCTTTTCCCCCTTTATATATTCTGATTAATTATTCTCTGACAAAAGATTTTTCAGAGTCCGAATGTGAAGTCTCTTCACCTGTTTTTTTTAAATTTTCTTTAAGACATTTTAAGAAAGAAAATTTTAATATGCCTTTATACCACAATTTATCATATATCTGTTTGTATAAAAGATATATTAAGAGTTGTAATGCAAAAGTAAGAGAACTCATGTACAATTTGGCATGAACATACTTTATATACACAGTTATGAAAAAACGTGCTGTGAATGGATAATAATGAATGTAATACATTCCACTATTGTCACGTATGAAAGAAATAAAAAAAGAAAGAAATTTTTAGTTAAACTTTTTATTTTGAGAACATTGTATAATCACATGAAATTTAAACAATAATTCAGGGAGGTAACATGTACTGCATACGTCATGTCCCCTAATTGTATCATCTTGCAAAACCATAGTTTAATATCACAAACAGAATATGTACATTGACAAAATCAAGGTGCAGAACATATGAATCTCATCTAGTATCCCTCGTTGTGCCCTGTTACAGCCACATTCACTACCCATCCCCCATTTCACCTTTCTTTAATTTATGAAAACCATTAATCTGTTCTTAGTTTCTATTACTTCTGTTATTTCAGGAATCTCCCTCCCCCTGCCTCAAGAAGTTTTAACAATTTTATTTACATTAATGGCCATTTTTAATGTTTTCAATTTTCATTTTTTATAGAGCTTTATGATTATACATAGTAGGTGGGTTCACCCTGACTACTTTATACCTGTATGGAAATCAATTTCAGTTTTAAGTTGAATAACGCAGTTATTAGTACAATATGTAATTGGCTTTTTCACTGAGCATCTAACTCCTTGGAGATTCAACAAGGTATCAATAGATAATTCAGGAGTACATTGTATCTGTCCTTTGATGAGCTTCTGAGTTGGTAGAGGTATCAAGGGCTGGGAGGGCAGTACACCCCAACTCCATAAGGATGGGCATACCTGGGTTTGGGACCCTTTCAGATCTGACCCTATGTGCCTCTTCATCTTGTTGTTAATCTGCATTCTTTATAATAAACTGCTAAATATGTTCCCCTGAGTTACATGAATTAGCACAGAAAATTCATCTCATTCAAAGAGAGAATTGTAGGAACTCTGCTTTATAAATAGTCAGTAGTATGGGTGACTAACATCTGAAGAGGGGGTAATCTTGTGGCAAACTGCCTGGCAGATATCCTAATTCAGTTGAATCAGAGGATACCAGGTATCCTCAAGTAATGGAAAAATTACTCGATGTGTGGAGAAAAACTGCCACCTATGTTTAGTCACAGAAGGGTTCTGTGTTGAAAGAGCAGAGAAGAGGAAAACAAATGGTTTTTCCTTTACAGAATACAACTACTTAGTTTTATAAAGTGCGTTTCATGCCAAACTGATTTCAGGAGTGTCAGTACTAGTTCACGTTCTCAACAATATTGGAATGAACCAGTTTGCCTACTTTCTAACCAGCATTTAATATTCACTATTATTATTATTTTTTATTTTAGCCATTCTTATGGGTGTATGGTGATTCAATTTCCATTTTCTTAATTGCTAATAAAGTTGAAAAATATTTTAGGTGCTTGTTTGTCATTTGTATATAATTTTCAGTGGCATGTCTCTTCATTTTTTGGCATGTTTTATTAGGTTGTTTGCTTTTCTACTGTTGTGTTTTGAGAATTCTTTATATATTTTCTCTAATAGACTTTTACATATATATGGTTTACAAATATTTTATACCCAACTGGAACTTGTTTTTTCATTTCCTCATAGAGATTTTCACAGAGCAAAAGTTTTATTTTTAAAGAAATCCAATTTTTCAATTTTTTCTTACATTTCATACTTTTGGTGTCAAGTCTGAAACACTTTTTAACTAGCCCTAGGTTCCAAATATTTTCATTCATGTTTCATATTTTATATTTAAATCTATGATTTATTCAGGATTATTTTCTGCTTTAGCTCTAAGACTTATGTCAAAATTAATTTTTTTTGGCTGTATGGGTCCAATTGTGCTGGCACCACTTGCTGAAAAGCAATCCTTCCTCCACTGAGCTGCTTTTACAACTGTGTATATCAGGCTGAAGGTATATCTCAATGGTAAAGATCTGTAGGTTGAAACCCCAATATTAGAAAAAAAAAATCAGTTGGTAGCTAGGAATGATGTCATTTTCCTATATTTCCAGCACTCAAAATGCTCAGGTGAATCTCACTCCAGTAAGATTGGCAGCCATCATGAAGTCCAACAACAACAAGTGCTGGCGAGGATGCGGGAAAAGGGTACACTTGTTCATTGTTGGTGGGACTGCAAATTGGTGCAGCCAATTTGGAAAGCAGTATGGAGATTTCTTGGAAAGCTGGAAATGGAACCACCATTTGACCCAGCTATTCCCCTTCTCGGTCTATTCCCTAAAGACCTAAAAAGAGCATGCTACAGGGACACTGCTACATCAATGTTCATAGCAGCACAATTCAGGATAGCAAGATTGTGGAACCAACCTAGATGCCCTTCAATAGATGAATGGATAAAATAAATGTGGCATTTATACACAATGGAGTATTACTCTGCATTAAAAAATGACAAATCATAGAATTTGGAGGGAAATGGATGGCATTAGAGCAGATTATGCTAAGTGAAGCTAGCCAATCTTTAAAAAACAAATGCCAAATGACTCCTTTGATATAAGGGGGGTAACCAAGGACAGGGTAGGGACGAAGAGCTTGAGAAGAAGATTAACATTAAACAAGGAAGAGAGGTGGGAGGAAAAGGGAGTGAGAAGGGAAATCGCATGGAAATGGAAGGTGATCCTCAGGGTTATACAAAATTACATATAAGAGGAAAGGAGGGGTAAGACAAGATAATACAAGTGGAAGAAATGATTTACAGTAGAGGGGGTAGAGAGAGAAAAGGGGAGGGGAGGGGAGGGGAGGGAAGGGGGGATAGTAGAGAATAGGATAGACAGCAGAATACATCAGACACTAGAATGGCAATATGTAAATCAATGGAAGGGTAACTGATGTGATACAGCAATCTGTATACGGGGTAAAATTGGGAGTTCATAACCCACTTGACTCAAACTGTGAAATATGATATATTAAGAACTATGTAATGTTTTGAACGACCAACAATAAAAAAATAAATAAATAAAATAAAGATATAAAAAATTCAAAAAAAAAATGCTCAGGTGAGACAATTCCTTAAATCTACAAGTTTTAGACCAGCCTGGGCATCACAATTAAAAAAAAAAAAACATACAAACAAACTCAATTGTCTATTGCTATTATCAACCTAAGATGAATGACAGACATACCAGCCACCAAACAAAACAAAATAAAACAACACAACACAAAACAAAATTAAAACACATCATTTTATTCAGGAATGCCAAAGGGTTGCAATTCAGGATACCCATGCCATGGCAGACCACAGGCATATCTAGGGAGGCAAAAGAAGGCTAAGGCATTTTAAAGGCAAAATGAAAAAATTACGTTAATTGTTTTGCAACAATTATCCAAGGTAACAAGAGCACCAAGGATGATTTAGTACAAAAAACAGTTGCTGGTCAGGCATCCTTGAGCAAGTACTCTGGATGCAAATTTGTGGTAATATTTGTACAAAGTTGTGGTTTGGCAAAATCTCTTGTGATAGTCTCTGGTTTTTGGCAAATGCATATAATGGGCCTTCCTCATGGTCTACCAGTTCAATGTTCTTAGGGTTTCATGTAAGATATTTCATTTGGTATTGGAAACTTTCATACTGTATAGATTTATTTCTGAGCTTTCTTTTGTTACACCAAACTATGTCTCTATCCCTCCAACAACACCACACACTTGAATTACTGGAGCTATATATTTAGTCTTAAAATCAGGTAGCCTAATTCCACTCACTTGATTATCCTTTTAAAACTATTTGTAGGGCTGGGGTTGTGGCTCAGCAGTAGAGCGCTCGCTGAGCACATGCGAGGCCCTGGGTTGGATCCTCAGCACCACATAAAAATAAATAAAGATAATGAGTCCAACTACAATTAAAAAGTAAATATTAAAAATACTGTTTGTAGGTCTCCTAGCATTTTCTATTTCCATATCAATTTTAAAATAATGTCAATATAAAAAGAAATATTTCGGCAATTTTTGATAAGAAATGTACTAAGTTTGCATACATTTTTAGAGGACCGATATCTATACTATGTTCAGCTAATCAATGCATAAACATAATATGTTTCTTCATTTTTTAGATTTTTATGATTTATTTTATCCATGTTATATTGTTTTCAGCATACAAGTTCTAAATACATCTTGTTATACCTATATCTAAATGGTTATTTGTATTAACAGTTCTAAATGTTATAATATTTTAAATTATGGCATTTAGATGTTCTTTGCAGATATATAAAAAGACAGTTGATTTATGCATGATTATCTTGTATCATGTAACCATTCTGAACTTACTTCTTAGTTCCCGGGGCATTGTATAGATTTCTTGGGAATTTTTACATAGGTATTGATTCCATTTGCAAATGGGCATCCTGATTCTTGCCCTTTTTGCATTGTCTGGAACTTCCAGCAATATTTGGAATGGAAGCTATGAGAGTGGATGTGCTTTATTTTTCTGAAGGAGGAAAGTATTTCATTTTTCATTAAATATTACATCATTGTATTTTTAAATCTACATAGATCTTCTTTTTCAACTTGAGGAATTTATCATCTTGTTTTTCTGAGAGCTTTTTATTGTCAATGGGTATTGCATATGGAAAAAAATGATTTTAATTAATGCATATTAATAGGATCATCTGGCTTTTCTTCTTTAGCCTGTTCATATATAAGACTGTCACACTTGCATTGGTTATGGTATAGAATATTTTTTTTTAATTATGCTCAATTCTATTTTCTAATATTTTGTTAAGGATTTTTATATCTATATTTAAGAGGAATAGTATGTTGATTTTAGTTCTTTAGGATAAATACTAAATAGTGATATATCTGGGTCATATGGTGGTTCCATTTCTAGTCTTTTGAGGAATCTGCATACTGCTTTCCAAAGGTGTTGTACCAATATGCAGTCCCACCAACAATGTACCTTCTTCTCAAATCCTTACCAGCATTTGCTATTATTTACATTCTTTTGCATTCTCGTTAATTGTCATTCTAACTACTAGAGTGAGATAAAATTTCAATGAAGTTTTCTTTTTTTTTTTTTTCCATTTCTGGTACCAGGGATTGAACCCAGAGGTGCTCAACCACTGACACATACCCAAGCAGTTTTATTTTTTATTTAGAGACAAGATCTCACTAAATTGCTTATGGCCTTGCTAAGTAACCAAGTCTGGCTTTGAACGTGCAATTCTACTGTCTCAGCCTCCCAAACCACTGGGATCATAGGCTTGTACCATCGTGCCCAATATCAGTGTACTTTTGATTTGCATTTCCTTGATTACTAGGGATTGAATATTTTTTCATGTATTTGTTGGCCATTTATATTGTTTTCTTTGGAGAAGTGTCTTTTTAGTTCCTTTGCCCATTTATTGATTGGATTATTTGGGTTTTCTTTAGTGTTCAGACTTTATATATTCTGAATATAATTCCCTATTGGAGGAGCAGCTGGAAAAACTCTTTTTCCATTCTATAATTTCTTTCTTCATACTCTAAATCATTACCTTTCCTATGTAGAAGCTTTAAAAATTTAATGCCATCCTACAATTTGTTCTTTATTTTATATCTTAAGCTTTAGAGTTCTTGTTAAGGAAGTTGGTGCTTGTGCCCATATGTTAGCATGTTGATTCTATGTTATCTTCTATCAATTGCAAAGTTTCTGTTCTAATTCCTAGGTCTTTGATATACTTTGTGCAGGGTGATAAAGAGACATCTAGTTTCATTCTTCTATATATGGACATACAGTTTTCCAAGCATCATTTCTTTTTTATAATTTTTAATTTATATATAACAGCATAATGCATTACAATTCTTATTACACATATAGAGCACAATTTTTCATATCTCTGGTTGTATGCAAAGTATATTCATACCAATTTGTGTCCTCATACCTGCACTTTGAATAATAATGATCATCATATTCCACCATCATTTATAATCATATGCCCCCTCCCTTATCCTTCTATCCCTCTGCCCTATCTAGAGTTCCTCTATTCCTCCTATGCTCCCTCTCCCTATTCCACTATAAATCAGCCTCCTTATATATATAAAAAAAAAAAACATTCAGCATTTGGTTTTTTGGGATTGGCTAACTTCAGTTAGTATTATCTTCTCTAGCTCCATCCATTTACCTTCAATCTCATGATTTTATTCTCTTTTATTGTTGAGTAATATTCCATTGTATATATATGCCACAATTTTTTTATCCATCGATCTACTGAAGGGCATCTAAGTTGGTTCCACAGTTTAGCTATTATGAATTGTGCTGCTATAAACATTGATGTTGCTGTGTCCCTATAGTATATTGTTTTTAAGCCTTGGGTATAGATGGAGGAGAATTATAGCTGGGTCAAATGGTGGTTCCATTTCCAACTTTTCAAGAAATCTCCATACTGCTTTCCATATTGGCTGCACCAATTTGCAGTCCCACCAGCAGTGTATGAGTGTACCTTTTTCCTCATATCCTTACCAACACCTATTTTTGTTTGTCTTCATAAATAGTTCCCATTCTGACTGGAGTGAAGACTCCTATGGTGCAAGAATTAAAATCAAGAATCAATAAATGGGATGAACTCAAACTAAAAAGTTTATTCTCAGCAAAACAACCAATCTGTGAGGTAGATAGAGAACCTACATCTTGGGAGAAAAATCTTTACTCCTCACACATCAGATAGAACACTAATCTCTAGGGTATATAAATAACTCAAAAAACTAAGCACCAAAAAAGCCAAATAACCCAATCAATAAATGGGCCAAGGATATGAACAGACACTTCTCAGAAGATGATGTACAATCAGTCAATAAATATGAAACAATGTTCATCATTATTAGCAATTAGAGAAATGCAAAGCATCATTTCTTTTAAAATTATTTTTCTCCAACATGTGTTTTTGGTACTTTTGTTGAGTATCTAATGACTGTATATATATAGATGTGTACCTATTCCATTTGTCTTCAGGTCTGTTTTGATGCCAATGACATGCTCTATTTGTTACTATAACTCTGTAGTATAATTTGAGATCCAGTACTGCAATGCCTTCAGCATCACTCTTCTTGCTCAGTATTGCTCTGACTATTCTGGGTCTTTTATTTTTCAAATAAATTTGAGGTAGGACTGTTTTTCCTAGTTCTGTGAACAATGTCATTGGTATTTTGATGGGGACTTGTTGAAAATGCATAGTACTTTTGGCCACATGGCCCCTTTTTTAAAAAAGTATCTTTAGTTTTAGATGGACAAAATACATTTATTTTGTTTATTTGTTTATTTTTTTTTTAATGTGGTGCTAGGGGTCAAACCAAGTGCCTCATGCATGCTAGGAAAGCATTCTACCACTGAGCCACAACCCCAGCCCCACATGGCCATTTTGACAATATCAATTCTGCCTACCCAAGAACACCATGGTAGGTCTTTCCATCTTCTAAGGTCTTCAGTGAATTTATTAAGTGCTGTATAGTGTAGTTTTCATTGTACTGGTTTTTTAACTCTTGGTTAGATTTATTCCCAATTTTTTTTTTTAAGTTATTGTGAATGGAATACTTTCCTGATTTCTTTCTCAGTAGATTCATTTCAGAGTATGGGGATGTGATTGACTTATATATGTTGAACACTTAACCTGCTACTTTGCTAAATCCTTTTGTATCACCCCTTGAAGTCATCTGGTAGAGTTTTTTTTTTTTTAATTTTAGATAAAAAATAATGTCATCAGCAAATAGAGATAATTTGAATTTTTCTTTTCGTATTTGATTTGTATTCCTTTTATTTCCTTTCCTTGCCTGATTGCTGTTGCCAGAATTTTAAGCACTTGAATAGGAGTGGTAAGAATAGATATACTCGTCTATGATTTTAAAGAAAATGTTTTTAGTTTTTCTACATTCAGTATGATGTATGTCCTTTATTATCATATGTAGCCTTTACAATGTTGAGGTAAGTTTCTTCTATCCCTAGTTTCTCTGGCATTTTTAGTACGAATGGGTGCTAGATTTAGTTGAATACTATTTTTCTGAATCTAATGAGATTATTATATAATTTTTATCCTTAATTCTATTTATGTGGTGAAATAGATTGATTTTTGTATATTGAAGCAAGCTTGCATCCCTAGTATAAATTCTATTTGATTGTGGTATATTATTATCTTAATGTGTTATTTTAAATTCAGTTTGCCAATATTTTATTAAGAAATGTTTGAATCTGTGTTTATCAGGGATATTAGTCTGAAGTTTTTTTTTTCCTATTAATGTGTTTTTGTATGGTTTTTTGTATCAAAGTTATACAGGCTTCATAGAATGAATTGGCAGTGTTTTCCCACCCCCTTTATATTTCACACAATAATTTCAGGAGGATTGACATTAGTTCTTTAATGGTCTGCTAGAACTCAGATGTAGATCCATATGATATTGAACTTTTCTATATTGGAAGGCTCTTAATTGCTGCTGCAGTCTCACTGTTTGATATTGGTCTAAGTTTTCTATATCATCATGTTTCAACTTGGTTAGGTCATACATGTCTAGAAATCTGTTATTATCTTCTATATTTTCTAGCTTATTGGAATATACATTTTCAAAATAGTTTTTAATGATCCATTAATTTTTAGAACAGTCTGTGTTGATATCTCCTTTTTCATGTCAAATTTTGTTGATATGGGTCTTTTCTCTCTTTTGATTGGCTAAGAATTTATCAATCTTTTCACAGAAAAAACTTTTGTACTTTTATAGCAATAGTCACTTATTTCAGTTTTGATCTTATTTATCTTCTATCTTCTAATGATTTTGAAATTAGTTCTTTTTTCTAAGATATTGAGGTACAATATTAGATTATTTATTTGGCATCTCTTTATTATGTAAATGCAGATACTCAATGATATTAATTTGCATCTTAGAACTGTCTTCATGCTCTCCCAGAGATCATGATATGTTGTATCTCTTTTCTCATTTGATTTTAAAAAATAATTCTATTTTTTCTACAGTCCATTTTTATTTAAATGTATATTTTTAATCTCCTTGAGTTAAAATGGTAAATGGTTTCTGTTTTAGATCTTGGTTTTGAATCCTAATTTCATTCCATTGTGATCTGATAAGATGTGAAGAATTATCTCTGTTTTTTGTATATGCCAAGATACAAAAGATGTGCTTTATGCCCTAAGCTATGATCTATTTTAAAGAAAGTTACATGTCCAGCTGAGAACAAAGTGAATTCAATTGTCATTGGAAGAAATATTCCACAGTTATCTGTTAGATACAGAAAGAACTAAGAAGTCAAATAATATAAAATAATTGGTTTGCTCTCTTGTTTATACATTTTACCTATTAATGAATTAATTTTGATCTTCCTGTACAAAACTAAAAGTTTCTCATTTTACCTTTAAATGTAATCTAAACTCGTTCACAGATAATGAGTAATCTTTTATGTTTATCAGTAACTTCTTTTAAATAATTTTTATATCATTTTCTTTTCTTTTTTATATTTAATATGAGTGAAGAAGGTATTATATTCCTGTGGTGGATGTGATGAATTACCACCAACTGGGTAGTTAAAATGACATGAATTCATTCTCTCACAGTTCTGAAGCCCAGAAGTTCAACATCAGAATCACTGAGCCAAAATTAATGTGTATCCGTAGGGCTGCACTTCTTCCGCACACTCTGTGGGAAATCCATTCCTTACTCTTTGAGACTCTGGTGGCTACAGGTATTCCTTGACTTATAACCACGTTATTTCAATTTCTGTCTCCCTATTCAAATTTCCTTGTGCTTGTCTGTGCTTCTAACTTCTATCTATCTCCTTCTTTTAAGGTTACATGTAGGGCTTTTATCCATTTAAGATCCTCCTGCATAATCCAGGAGCTCTCTATATCTCAAGCTCCTTAACCACATTTTCAGAGTTTCTCTTACTAGGTAATATTTAAAAGTCCCACAGTTGAAGACCTGATACATTTGTGGGCCATTATTTACACTCCCACAGCAAATTTACCTTATCTTACTTTGGTAATGTTAGTTTTATCATAATATTAAACACTTATGACTCAGTTCATTCAATTATGAAGTTTTAATATAAATCATTATTCTCTTGAGATTTTCGATTCTCTTATTAGCACACATATGAAATTCAAGATCTTCTAAGTGATTTTAGCAAATTTCATTGCTCAGTTGCTTTATTATAGAAAATTCTCCTAAGGTAATGATTTTAATGTATTTTATATAAGATTCTCTTCTTGCTATATAATAGCTTTCATATCAATGTCTTCCAATTATGAATTAAACTATCATGATTTTTAGTGCAATAAAAAATGTAATTCATACAATAGATTTAAATATGGTTTGAGAGATTTTTCATCTTCTTTTAATTCTCCAAAACATGATATATAAGTAATATTTAGGTATTATTTATATTTTACTTCTTTTAGCCTTCTTTCCAAAATTTCAAAAATTCAAATGTGTCTTGGTCCCAATACAGGCACTGAATTTAAATAAAAATAATTTTTAAAAATCAGGAAAACACATTGGAAAGGAAATCCTGTATTGAATGCCATATGTAGAGCACAGTTATGTTATATGATATTATACCTTTTTATGGTCAAAATTTCTGTGATCCTAGTAAGTGCTTCACCTCTGCCCTAGCAAAATGTTCATTGAATTTTTTTCCTTGTATAAGGAAAGAGAGCCTTCTAATGTGGGATGTATATTTATTTTCTCTCAGTACAAATAATAAGTTACAGAAATAGTTCTTGACACCTCCCTTGGTTTTATGTGTTTAAGAATACTTTTCTGAACTTATTAAAGCCTCAGTCCCTGAAAGAAAATTGTCCTCAGGGCAGGCTAGGGCAACTAATACCCATCAACGTCAATTGGTGGAACGCAAACTTTCTCATTCATTGAGCCAAGTGTAACTACTGCTAAGGAGGTAAAACCAAACCGATTGCAGTTTCAAATAAAGATGCTACATCAGTCAGCTTTGCATCTCTGTGGCCAAAGCACATGAAAAGAACAACTTAGAGGAGGGAAAGTTTATGTTGGATTACAGTTTCAGAGATTTACTCCAGAGTGGGCCAATTCCATTGCTCTATGCCTAAGGTGAGGCAGAACTTGGGGACAGAAGGACACAGCATAGGGACACTGCTCAGAACATGGCAGCCAGAAAAAAAGAGGGAAAGAGAGGATGAGGGAAAGGGACCACAGAGAAGATTAACCCTTACAGAGCATGACCTCAATGAACAACCTCCTCTAGCAGTGGCTGACCTACCTATAGTTAACACCTAATTAGTCTATTCAAACTAGGATGCACTGATTAGTTTACAGTTCTCATAATCTAATCATTTCACCTCTAAACATTCCTGCATTAATTAACACAGGAGCATTTGGGGGACACTGCAAATCTATAACAGATGCCATGACAGTACTGTATGGAAGAAATAAAATAAATGGGCATTGAATCAAAGAGTGAATTCGAATTTGATACTAATTGCTTATATAAATTAAGCAAATTATTTAACTTGTCACAGATTCACCTTTGCCATAAATATTAATCAATATTATCTAAACTCAAAAATCCAGTGTGAGAGTGAAAAGAGTGGTTAAATATGTAGTTCTTAGTTAAGAATCAACTGGGAGTAGATGCTCAACAAATTACAATTGCATTTTTAATAATAAAGTTTAAAATTTTAAATCACCTTAAAGGAAAGAAATTCCATCAGCAACACTGCAAGTGCTCAAAATACTTGAACAAATTATCTTTTAGATTTGTCTTCATGACCAGTATAAAATGAATTAGAAAAGTTAGGCTATAAATCAATAAGAACCCACTATATATTAGGTTCTTTGATAAGTTGAGAAGTGTTAGAAATCCATAATAAATAATTGAGGCAGTCATTGCTTATAATCAAGAAGAACAAGAACAAAAAAAGAATATCAATCATCTATCTACCTATCTACATTCCAAGAATACCAAATTGTCTGTTAATAATTATGATAGACTCTCATAATTTTTCTACTAGAGGTACATTGTTTTTTTTTTAGATTAGAGAGAAGGGAAAGATTGAACTGTTCTCTACCTCTCTACATTTTTTCAAATTGAAAAGAACATTAGTCTGCTTATTCAGTATTTTAATGGACTTTGCATAAAAAGTCAAGTACATGCTCAGAGACAGAGTTTTCAATATTAATAGTGTTCAGAAAAACATATCATTGTCTGTCAATGCAGGAAATGCAGTTTTACAAAAATATTCTTAAATAGTCAGCAGTTATTTACATACTTGCAAATTCTTATGTAAGTGCTAAAATATCAAACTGACTTTTGAAAATCTTCCAAGTGTGCTTTTATACTCAAAGTTTACTTTTAGAACCAGCAATTTTTATTTTTTTCATGTTTCATATATTCAAATAATAAAATATTTTTCTTAAATGCAAATTTTTGTAATAATTTTGTCTTCAAAGGCATAATTTATCAGAAGCCTGTCATTAATATTATAATATGCTATAAGCTATAATTACATCAGAAAATGTGAAATGACAATTTTTTCTCTTTTTGTTTCATAATCAGAAACTAAAAGTTATAAAAGTGAATAAACATACAGTAGTTTTAAAAATCTCTTGCACTTTTTGTCTAATTGGGCACAATTTTAAAGAGGTAAAAAAATTTGAAGTGAATCATAGTGAATCATTTTATTTACTTGACTTTTTCTCAAGTTATGTAATAAATGCAACATGGTATCATGGAAAAATACAGGGAATTTCTGTAGTTCAAATCATGTGTACTATCGAGATTCCAGGATTTCTTTTACTATGCCACTAACATAACAATGGCTTTAAATGTATTTGAGAATCTAAGAAACAACCATAACAGAAATCTGTGCATGATCTACAACTTTTATATGGGACCTTTAAAAATTTAATTAAATTGAAATTTATATCCCAACAAATGAACTCATTGAAAAATCAGTGAGTTAAAAAAAATCCAATTTATACTTGTAAATACTGTTGTTGAATACCTTATCTTAAAATACTGAAATAAATTAAAATTGGTTTTTAAACATAATAATTTCTTTATAAATGAAGGATTTGGCTTATCCTTGGCAAAGCTTCTCCAAATATGCTGATGCAAGGAGGGAGAAAAAAAACTCACTAAACTCACTAATTCTTACTGTTGGATCACCCTACTACCCTACTCAAAGCCTCATGATCAACACTCCAAATAACCACATAACCATTATTCAGCTATTTGTACCTGAATCCCAGAGAAGCCACCTATCTCTTTCAGCCTTATGTAGTTTGAGAAAGATTCTATGTTGACTAATGTCATTATTATAACTGTGTATGCTTTATCCTGATGGTTATATAATACACCTAACTTCATCACTAACTTTACAAAACTGCCACATTTGAAAACATCTTTCTATTATTTGAGATACCATCACTGGGTTTATGCAGATAACCCAAATGAGTAACAGAATTTTTCTTTCTCATGTGTATGTTCAAGTTTATATGGCAGCTGTGCTCAAAGAAGTCTCCAGGAGCTGATGCTTCTTTGTTTTTCATCTTCTATTTCTTGGGATTATTATGGTGTGTTTGGTCAAGCAGGGGTCATCACCAAATCTGCAATCCAACCAGTGAGCAGGGAGAAGAGTGGAAAAGAATCAAATCTCTCTTCCCCCTAAAGGCATGGTCCAAAAGTTTCCCACTTTAAATTGGCCCTAATTCCATCATCTGTCTTTGCCTGTGAATAAGGGAGGTTTACAGATACAGTCTTTTATATTCAGTAAAAATCCTAATGCTATTCATTATGAAGAGAGGTAAATATTGGGGAAAAACTGAAAAGTTACGTGTACCACAATGTAAGTGGCTGAAAATGCCTTCTAGAAATTATCAAGTCCTATTTCACAGACCTGTAAAAGCTACTTTAGAGTGAAAAATAGTCTTTGAAAACTAAGTTGCAATAGATCTTCGTAGTTAAGAATATTGCAGCGGAGAGATTGTCCTGAATTGGACAAGTGGGATTTATATGCAGTCATAAGGGTCCTTAAAAAAAAAAGGCAAAGGGAGATTTGACATGGATGGAAAAGGAGCAGGCAATTTTTCCAAGACTACCAAATTGTCTAAAATAATTATGATAGAATATAAATAATTATGATAGCCTTGAAGAAGAGAATGGTAGGATGTGGCCACAGGTCAGAGAATGCTGGCAAACACCAGAAGCTGGAAGAAGCATGAAATGAAATCTCCTCTAAAGTCATAGATTTCAGCCTGGTGATACAGATTCCAACTTCCAATCTCAATAACTGTGAGAAAATAGATTTCTATCGTTTTAAGCACCAAGTTACTGATGTTTGTTATAGAGGATTTAGGAAACTAATACAAACCGCATAATATTAGGGTTTATTTTTTTTCTTATCGTTTTTGTTATAACCTTCTAAATGATGCTAATTGCTTCTTAGGATGCAAACTTTGAAATAAGCCCATCCTAAAAACTAACAAACTGTTATGTAATTCTAATAAAATTTAAATTGTAATATTATTCCAAAAATTGTTGTTGAGGAACTAATATACACAAAGCAGGAGTGAGAGAAGAAGAGCAAATCTACATATGTCTGCGTACCAGATAAGGGAAAGGTTTGACTTATTGCATGGGTTGGTTTTGATCTTTTAATCTGTGATCCAGGGAAGTCAAGAATAAAAATGTGGTTTGAGGCAAAAGTATATGGCTTAAGGAAAATGGTAAAAATCAAATTGGTAAAATCAAGTTTTCAGAGGCAAAAGCACTGAATTATTAATTGAGAGTTTGAGTGTGATGAATATCCTTGATTAAACCATTCTTTTATTCCATATACATACATATGTATGTTGCATACATACACATATACACGGTGTGCTAAATTTTGCTAGTTGCTGGGTATACAAATGAAAGGAAATATTTCCTGCTGTCTACGAAGTTTCTCTGTATTTGGAAACACATCCAAAAAAGTATGGCAAGAACTATAAGGCAAATAGTGTTCAAATATGAACAGGCAGAGGATCAATATAATAATGAAAATATAGGCAACCATCCTTGAAAATTGATTTCATTATGCCTGAATAAGTTTTTAAAATGTGTTGGAATTGGTAGTTTGAATACAAGTGGTCTTCAACTGCACTTTGAAGAATGCTTCAGTGGAGAAAGGGAATGAATCCCAGCTGAAGAATAACTGTATTATAAAAAAGGGGAGGGGGAGACTAACCAGAAATGAGACACAGTAGGTAGAGAAAGATGTAGCTTGAAATTCACCTGAACTTACTGTCATGGAGCTATTTTGATTTTAACAGTTATGGCTGCCATAGATAGTGCTTTTTCATGAATGGATTTAATTATTTCTAATTTAATTTACTCGAAAGAGGTAATTAATTATATAAAATTAAACTACAGAGTGGCATTGTATCTTTATACCTTTTTGCCCCATTCCCCATCTGTCACCTACCATTTTTTCTGTATTTTGACACATCTACTTCCCTACCTTTTTGTGCCTACCCCCCCACACACTATTTTTTTTTGTAAGAATGAGATGGTTTGAACATGGGTTAAATTATTCCATTAGAAATGTGAGTGGCCAAATATTCAAGGACATCCAGATAATGGTCAATGGCATTGATTCCATGTTGTTGGTCCAGTGCAACACCAGTGTCTTTTGGCATTGGCCTGAAATAAGAATGCAGCTTTTTAAGGTTTATAAAACTTGATAATCTCCAAATCTTCTACAAAATGGTTTGATGCCTAACACTTATTTATATAAACACATAAGTTTTTGGTCAAAGGCTCTCAATTTGGTTAATACAAAAGAATCACTTAGAATGTATTTTGAAAATATTGAGAGAGATGCTTTAGTCCAGAAAAAAAAATTAGGATGTTTGAAATGTAATTTTTCTATTACAATTTTTTGTTAGACCTTATAGTTATACTTAGTAATTGGGTTTATTCTGACAAATTCACACCTGCATAGAATTCAATTCAGTTCACCTCTTTTTCCCTCCAGTCTTCTCTCCCCTCCCCTGTTCTACTTTATCTTCTCTGCTAGACTTCCTTTCACTCATTTATTTATTTATATTTGATTTGTTATTTTTACTTATTTATAAGGGTGTATATTTACATAGGCAAATATATATAATTCATTCTGCATTACCTCCTTTTTTCCCCTCCCTCCACTCTTCTCTCCATCTCCTTTTCTACAATATTAATATTTCCTATATCTTCATTATATTCTACCCTTTCCTCTTCCTTTCCTTTATTTTACTCTAGCTCCCAACATATGAGAGGAAAACATTATACCTTTGAGTTTCTGAGTCTGGCTTAGTTTACTTAATATTATGTTCTCAATTTCTATCCATTTATCAGTAAATGCTATAGTTTCTTCTTATGGCTAAGTAAAATTCCATTATGTATATAATACCACAAATTCTTAATCCATTCTTCTATTGATGGGAACCTGGGTTGACTGCATAATTTAACTATTGTGAATTTTACTGGTATAATGCATTGAAGTGGCTGTATTGGTATAATATGCTGATTTTAGTTATTTTGAATAAATATCAAGGAGTGGGATAGCCCAGTCTTATGATTGTTTTCATTCCTAGGTGTTGGTTGCTGGTGGTGTTGTTATAATTAGTTACATATGACAATAGAATGCATTTTGACACATCATTCATAAGTGAAGTATAACTTCTCATTTTTCTGGTTGTACATGATGTAGAATCACACTGATCATGTAATCATATGTACATAGGGGAATAATGTCTGACTCTTTCTACTATCCTTCCTACCTGTACCCTCCTCCCCACTTCACTCCCCTCTGCCTAATCCAAAGTACCTCTATTATTTCTTAGCCCCACCCCTTATTGTGAATTTGTATCTGCATATCAGAGAAAACATTGTGCCTTTGGTTTTTGAGGACTGGCTTATTTTGCTTTGCATGATGTACTCCAGCTCCATCCATTTACCTGCAAATACCATAATTTCATTCTTCTTTAAGGCTGAGTAATGTTCCATTGTGTGTGTTTGTGTGTGTGTGTGTGTGTGTGTGTGTGTGTGTGTGTGTGTAAAATATCTTCTTTATCTATTCATCTGATGAAGTGCATCTAGGTTGGTTCCATAATTTGACTATGAATAGAGCTGCTATAAACATTTATGTGGCTGTGTCACTGTAATATGCTGATCTTAAATCCTTTGGGTATAAACAGAGGAGTGGAATAGCTGGGTAAAATGGTAGTTTCCTTACAAGTTTTCTGAGGAATCTCCCTACTGTTTTCACTAATGGTTGCACCATTTTTCAGTCCCATTAACAATGTGTAAGTGTACCTTTTTCCCCACATCCTCACAAGATTTATTGCTGCTTTCAAGAATGTTGTACTAGTCTGCAGTCCCACCAGTAATGTTCAAGTATATATTTTTCCCCACATCCTCACTAGCATTTATTATTGTTTATATTCTTGATCATTGCCATTCTGACTGGAGTAAGATAAAATCTTATTTTTTTATTGCATCTCCCTGATTGCTATAAATGTTAAATTTTTTTTCATGTAATTGTTGGCCATTTGTGTTTCTTCTTTTGAAAAATTTCTGTTTAGTATTTTGTCCATTTATTAGTGAGGTTATGTTTTTTGTTGTTGATTTTTTTTGTTTATTCATATATTCTGCCTATCAATCCCCTCTCAGAGAAGTACCTGGAAAAGATTTTCTTCCGTTCTGTAGGCTTTCTTTACACACTTAATTGTTTGCTTTTATGTGCAGAATATTTTTAATTTAATGGCATCCCATCTATTGATTCTTGGTTTTATTTCTTGGCTTTGGAGTCTTGTTAAGGATGTTAGTACCTGCACAAATACAATAGAAGGTTGACCTTATGCTTTCTTCCAGTACTTGCAAGGGTTCTGATCTAATTTCTAAGTATTTGATCCATTTCAAATTAAATTTTATTGGCATCAGTATTTTTTGATGTCCTAAATAAGTCTAAGAAGCAGGTTTTAGGTCCATCAGATGAATATAAAAGCATGTACATTTTCATTTTTACCTTCAAAGTTCTTTATAGAACCTAAAATATTATTGTTGAATGTTAGTTATTATCCGGAGCAAAAATTAATAGAAGAAAAATAATGGGAAACAAATAAACAGAACCTAATGATATTTACTGCAAATTTTAAATGTGGCCAAAAAAGCTAGCAGGGTAGAAATTAACTTAAATAAAAATGTCTAACTTACAAAATTTAAAATGTGAAATTAGCATGACAATATTTCTACATATAAAACAGATGGGTTTGTGTGAGGAGCACACTTACTTTTGAACTGTGTTATAGATTTCAAGGGAAAGAAAATCAAAGACTTATTATACTATTATAGTTACTGTGCACTGAATTATAAATCCAAAAGGCCACTGCACTTATTTAAAATATAACAGTTCAGTCCTACACATCAAAAACCTATATTGGTTGATGGTGCATCACAAAGAACAAATTTTACTGGAGGAGTTTAAGTTGTATTCAGATTTGAAGCCGACAATCTAAGCTTCAATAATTCAGTTAAATTCTTTCTTATTTTTGGATTGCACACAATTCCTAGAAGTATAGTATAGTTTCCGTTTTTCTTTGCATATTTAAAAGCATGATTTAAAAATGTGCTAAATGTGCCTTAGTTTAGCTGTTAAAATGTTTTTTTTCTTGTGAATGCTTATAGATATTGGAAGGATAAGTAACCCCAAGCTATCATACAGAAATAAAAGTTTTTTTTTAAATAAGCCAAATCATTTGTATTGAATAATGCAAAGGATAACTCTTCCAGTTCTAAAACTTAGCAAAATTTTTTACTAAATGGGAAACTGGTATTACTGCAATCACAAATCTTTGTTTTCTAAATTAGTTGGATTATCTGCTTTCTCAAAGTCATTTATTATGTTCCATTTTTTCCAACTTTACAAGCTTTACTAAATTATGTAATGTCTCTATTATTCAAAGACTATGTTTTTTCCTTTTTTTAAGATCTTACACCATAGTTTCTTTGTAAGAGAATAATGACAAAAGGGAGAAGACTCATGAATGTACTCCTAAAATATCACTTAAATAGTGAAAAAAATTACTCTTTTGCCCTTCTCAAAAAGTATTCAAAAGAAAAAAGTTTCAAAAGAAAACAACAACAATGAAATTCAACAAGATGTTTAATAACTTAAAACTCATTGAAAATATTCAGTTGACTAATACCAATGGATCACATAATCACTTTAAGTTGCTGATGGTGTCTTTTAATTTCTAAGGTTGGCCTCAGACTTGTGATCCTCCTGCCTCTGCCTCCCAAGTCACTGCATTACAGATGTGCACTACCATGCATGGCTCATATAACCCCTTTAAAACAAGCACCAACTTTAGAATTATTTAAAAATAGCTCCAAATCATTCCTATATTTCATTTCCAACTATGAAATTTATCCAAGATACCTGTTATTTCTGTTAGCATGCCTTGAAAAGTGAATGATAGGTACCCTGATGAGCAGTACTTACTTAATTCAGCTAAATGTTTTTTAGTTGAGAGTTACAGAAGTCTGCATGCCCCAATTTGGTTCAAAAACCTTTCCATCCTTGTTTTCCATCCTTTTCTTTTCCTGTTATACTAGTGACCTCCTCCTCTTCACATGGTGACTGCTCAGCATCAAGTACTATATCCTATGAGGAGAGTGCTCAAGGCAATAAGAGTTCATGAGTAAGCATGAGTTTGGTTCATGGGCTTCCTTTATACTGAGAAGGAAAATCAATGAAGTCTGTAACAGACTATTTTACATGTTAGTGGTAGGCACTGGGCAACATACCCATCCCTACATTAATTCCTGGTAAAATGGGGCAAGTTCACCAGGATTAGTTAAGCTGGTATTTCCAATTGGCAGCATTGGCATTTTGTATGAGGTACTTCATTGTAGTACAGGAGAGTCTTGTGATCACTGGGAACAGAATGCCTGTGGCCAGACTCCATGACAGCCAACATCACTGTGCATGCAGGATGAAAGAGCAGCCTCAGCACCCACTGGGAACCTGAGATTAGAACACTGAGGTTGAGTATGCTGCCCATATAATAGAGCCTCTGTTAATCTGGGGAAGGGAGGACTGGGCTAGTCTGCCACACCTCTGGAAGATAATATACAGAATGTGTTAGTCTCAATTTCAGTTTACTGTTTCATTGGGAAAACACTTTCATCTCTAAGAATTTTGATTTTATTATCTATGAAACAATGGCTTGGGAATACAGGATGCCTATAGTGCTTCCAGAACAATTAACATCAAGCCTCAGGTATATAATTTTTTTTTGCATTGGATATTGTAGATGAGGTATGTTATAACTGAAAAGTGATACAAAAAATTCCTATTAGTTTCTGTAGCTTTTCACTAAAGAGTATTCTGTATTCTTCAATTGCCTTTCATAGCATTTAAAAGTCTTTTAAGTAGAACTGGTACAAAATCATGACTATGTTTACTAGCAATTACTCAGTTACCAGTGATTTTCAGGGGAAACAAATTTTGAAAATCCCATGCCACAAAATGAGAAGAATAAAAAATTTTAAGTGATTCAGTAGCCCCACATTCTTTGGCACTTTAGGTCCTTTTGGAAAAGTAGAAATAGTTATTCATTAAACAACAACAACAACAACTCCATGCAAGTAATGCATGAATAATAGAGAGGTCATGGAATCAGTAGAGTTCAGCTCCTGGTTACAGCATGTGAAACCTCTATGTCTTTGGACCTAATATTTCATATTAAGTTATAATCCTATTTACTATATGACTAATTATTGTTCCTTTATGACTAAAATTTGAAAAGTGTAGAATGGGATTCACTTATCCTTTTATCAATAAAGAAACACGTGATAAAGAAAAGGTTATAAGTATTAGTCTCCAAATTTGTTTAGGTAATCTTTAATAGGCAGTGATTCAAATTTTGAGTTGAAACTGGCATTCCAAATGTTTGCTATTTGTGCATAGATATGATTTGTATTTCTATGTAGATGTCACCTTAAGTTTGTCCAAATGTATTGTCTATTGAAGATACTTTAGCATTGATAAAATAACAAATTTTGTAATGTAGAAATCTTAAATAAATTTCAAATGATGTATGAGTTATTTATTTTAATGTTTATTCATTTCTCAAAAATATTTACACGTTTTTCTCCAGTTACACTCTATATAACAATAAAATACTAAATATTTCACCTGAACATTTGAATTTAATCTAGTAACTTAATAACATTAAAAGATTCTCATAGTACCTAACAAACTATAATTTAATTTCTTAAAAATAGTATTCCAGAAGATACATGTGTGTTTCTGAGTTATAGAACTACAATACTGTATAACGAAGTACCTCAAAACTCTGGCTAAAAAAGGGAGATCAGTAGAGAAAAGAGATTAGGGGTGGAAGGTGGGTATGGAAGACAGAAGGGCTGGGGAGCGATATTGGTCATATTATATTGTTATATTATTTGCATGTATGAGTATGTAACAACAAATCCCATAATTATGTACAACTATAATGCATCAATTATAAAATGTCGGGGGAGGGACTGGCTACAACAAAACTCACAGTCCCATGTGTAAATAGTGGCATTGAGCTCAGCTGGGAGAGACTTAGTGGCTCTCATGTAAGCTGTGGCCATCTGGGTCTGGGCCTATACATCCACTTGGGTACAGGTCTGCCTCATGAGCTATATCAACAGAGAGCTACAAAAAAATTGCATGTTGCTTCAAAGGGGCTTCTAGGGGCCATTACTCAAATGAAATAGCACAAGAACATTTAAGATTTTTGTCCTCTCATGTTCTTTGATATAGACAAAGCAAGTCCCATGGTTATTCCCAAATGCAGTGTATTGTGGAGGTATTCTATGCCCCAAGAGAGAGAGAAAAAAATAACCATGCATAAACAATAAATTCATCACATGAAATGTTCATTTGGAAATGATGTACCATTTTGGCAGTCATGTTCGGGAGAAATTCCTCAGTATTACACATAATTTTGAAATATAACTATTTGATGCTTAGTAGGTTCAGTGAGAATTTACTAGTTTTCAATACTTTTCCTGTACTAACAGAAATATTAAATTTGTAGGCAGGAATGAAGCCAAAAGTTTATTAATCATCCCTGTCAGGTAGCATGGTTCCATAGAATAAACTTAATTTGGAGGCAGTTTGTAATTATTTTCTATGAACTTCTCAGATGAATTTAGGTGGCCCATGTGTAAACTAAGTTGAATGATTTGATAACAAAAAAACCTGCTCTTTGAAGTTACAGTCTTGCTTCAAATCATCACTTCATTGTTACCAATACTACTTTACATATGAAAAGAAAAATCCTAATGAGCTGACTTCTCATTTCAAATCTTGAAAAATATACAAAATGAAGTAATTGTTCTCATATTGGAAATCACATTGCATTTCCTTTTCTATAAGGATGATAAAATTAAAAATTATGCAGTAGATACTGGTTTATTCATCACATTTATATTTTCTCTTCAAAATGTATATTTCAAATCCAACTCAATATAAACTCCTAAATAACATTGTGAGAAGCTGATTTTTTTCACATTTTCCTTATGGAAAGATAACTCTAATATATTAATAATGTATAATCATTATAGCCTTCCTGCTGCATTCATAAAACTTCATTGGAAGAATCATTTAAGATAAACGACTTGGATATTTATATTATGAAGGAGAAAGAAATTTCAGCAGCCATGTCTGAATTATAAACACATATTCTGTCTTGTACATAAGTGTCTATGCATTAATATCTTGAAACTACACTCTTACTGAATTTCATAATACTAGCTCATGTTCCTGCTTCATAAAACAATAGAGCATTTTGTCACAGTGCCTTTACGATATACATTCATCAAATTATGATTAGCTAAGGTCAAGCTTGCAGCTACAAATAACATCCACAGTATTTGATAAATAATGCAATAAAGTATCATTAACTGCTCACTGTAATGGATGATCTACTTTTTTCCCCTTCTGTTGCTCAGCTATAATCTTTAGGGCTTCAGAAGTCACACTAGAGCTCCAGTAATAATGGGCTTGTTATTGAATCCATTAACTTAATATTTTCCCATTTTATTGCACATTCTAGAAAAAATAACCAATTGACAACATTTATAAATAATGTCATTGAACATTGGCTAAATAGGTTTTTATTATGCTTTCTCCCTCAGTTTTTTGTGTATTATTCATAGATTAATTTAAAAACAAAAATATATCTAAGATATAAATCTATAATATATGCATAAATGTTTTTATAATCCCATGTACAGAAAAAGTCAATATAATGTTTTTGTAAATGCTTTATTTTTAATTCTATTTTGATAATAATATAGTGTAACTTATATATTAAATACACACAGACATATGGTTATACATATTTATATAGCAATAATAGTATGAAAAAGAAGGTTCCTTGAACATTCACACTTGTGAATCTAAAAATCAGAGATACATAATCATCATTGTTGATGGATTAGGGTTAGTAAGTAAGTAGGTAGTAAAATGTTCATTGCTGTGGGCTTGAGATCACTTGTAAATTCATCGAGACATAAAGGAATTAATTCAGACAAGTATTTACATTTGTATTTAAAAGGGTGAGAAGCTGGTTATAGTGCCTGAAAGGTTGACATTAGATATGTAATATTCATAAAATTGTGCCAATATTTAAGCTAATTTATATGAAATGAGAAATAAATATGGAAAATTATATCCATGCAACTTGCTTAAAATTTTATTCATTTGAGAGCTTAGACTACTGAGAGGAAAATTATTTTTAGTGATATACTTTATTATCTAGGCAAACACAACTGCTGAATTGAGCATTTCATGAATATAATTGTGCAATGTAGTTAATAAGTCAAATGAAGAGACAATTTTTATCAACACTTTGGATATATAATAATGTAAATTCAATTTTTAGTATTTTACTGAGAAAATTTAATCACCATCAAGTTTATTTTCCAGAGTTTCTTCTTCAATTGAGAACAGTAATCCAAATTATTAACTTGTTTGAGTTTAAGCAATTTCTCATCTTTTTTTTTTTCTTTTGGCCTATGGTCAAAACATGAAGCAAACTTTGAAATAAGCAGAAAGAATGTAATTGAAAGAGAGACGAAAAAGCTATGTATATAATGCTATTTCACAATGTGTACCTGGGATAATATTTCAAAATAAAATATGTTTCACTGTGATCTTAAAGTCCTGAAAATGAGCAGAGACTTTTCCATATAGGACAGGGGAAGCTCATTCATCAATGTGCACTTATTATCTATTATGTGACAGAGACTAGGAACATAGGAATGAAAGGCAAGTCCCCTTTCTGCCTAGGCAAAGGCAGTGCTCTTCCCACCTGGACTCTGAACTCTGTGAAGACACACAGGGTGAGCTGCCATTGTGTTCGCCACTGTATCTCCTGCGTTCTTGGGAACTAGCTGTACAACAGCTAGTTGAGCCTCAAAAATATAAAGAGTCATGATTTTGTTAGTACACATTTCAGAGGGAGCATATAGGATGCTGTCTTGGTCAAAGATGTAAGACAGAAAGGTTTCCTTAAGAAGCCATTATCTGAAATTAATTTCAATAAAGGAAGCATTAAACAAGTGAATAAAAGGACCTAATGAGACAGGTAGAGGACACAGCATAGAGACAGGAGAACAGACAGACCCATCAATTTTATGGTGCTCTTTAGACAGTTTCCCGTGGCTGAAGTATAGCAAGAGATGGGACTGACAAGGCACGAGGACTAAAACTTGAAAATATTATACTTGCCATGTGTGAGCAATTAAGATTTTCTCTTACAGACTGTTGAGCCATTGGAAGGTTATAAGCAAGAAAGGTTCAGGTTAATATTTTCTATTTGTAAAAAGCATTTTAGGGTGGATGATGTAGCTCAGTGATAGACTGTTTGCCTAGCATGCATGAGGTGCTGAGTTCAATTCCCAGCACCACAAAGAAAACAACATAACAACAAAAACAACAACAAAAACATTTTAGCATCCAATTGAAGGAGCATAATTGAGAAAGGTATCTCAGGAAGAGATGGTTGCACTGTTACATGACATGGGCAGGGACTGAAATAAAGAACATTTAATAACAAATTAGTATACATATTTGAAAACTATAATTAACAGGCCAGAGGAATGGGATTTATCCTCAAGGCAAATATGCTAGTATAGAAGAAGCCCAGATGAACTAATATACCTACAATTGTTTTATAATAATATAATTAATTAATAATATATTATTAATTATATTATTATGATGTAATTTATATATTTTATCATTTAATTGATTTACATGATCATGCTATTTTAAAGTTGTCAGTTTAAAAAAATGTCTGATTTACAGTTTCAGAAAATGTTTCTGTGTTCCTACCATGTAAGGAATCCTATGTCATGTTTTGGAAATATGTAACATGTTAAATTTCTATTACTATAACAAATACATAAGAAAATCAACTTACAAAGTAGGACAGATTTGTGGCTTATGGCTTCAGTTCATAATCCTTGGCTCCACTGCCTTTGGGCCTGTGGTAAGGCAGTATATCATGGTGGGGAGCATATGAAGGAGAAAGCTCCTTACCTCATGATGGCCAGGAAGCAAAAAAGAGGAAGAGGAAGAGATTGGAGTACCACAATCCACTGTGAAGGCACACCCTCAATGAGCTTACTTCCTCTCCCTAGATCTTCCCTTAAAGGTTTCACCTCCTCCCAGTACCATAGGCTGGCAAACAAGCTTTTAACCCAGGGGCCTTTGTAGGACATTAACCAAACCATAGCATATAGGAAACTGGCATAGAAAAAGGTGAAGTATAGAAGAATATAGATAAAGGGTAAGAACTTAAAGGAAATGAAGTGTGTCCAAAATTAGTAGAAATTGACATGGTAAATCAATCATGTAATAGGATCCTGACTATGGCAGGTAAGGAGACAGCTATCTACAGTGACTTGGGAGCAAGAGTATACCTGGGGAGGATCTGCATAAAGAAGCCCTGTAAAAATGAAGTAGCCTTCACAAATTTGCATTAAGCTTAGATCCTTTCCCATGCAGAGCACTGGATGTTTAATAGGAAGCTTCTTCTATATCTATCTGATTAATATGTCTAAGCACTTGATTATGCTGATACAGAAAGGAAATCAGGATATGTAAATATTTGCTATGCTTTATTGTTAAATTGGGTAAAAGAAAACATTCTTAAGTGATAAAATTGATTTTTAAAATTGCTTAAATTTTATTCTCTCAACAGGAGAGTATTTTTGCAACTTAGATTTCATTTCTGGCTCTGTTACCTATTGATGAGAGCATAAGTTTGATTTAATATATTTGGCATCCTTTAAGCTTGAGCTTAAAGTAAAGGCCTGCCTTATTGTTTTGTTTTTCTTTTCATGAGGATTAAGTGAAATGATGCATATGAAGGGCATAATGAGTACCTGCATAATGTTTACGTTTAATCTAATCATGATGTTTCATTCCTTCACTATCATAGACAATTAAGAGATAGTGCTTATTAAAAAAGAGAAAAAAAATCCATGCCTTTATAGAACTTACCTTCTACTGCATGAAATCATTATAATCATTAGTTTATTTTAGCATTGGTAATATTTTCACCTCTTACATGCTAGCAGCATTCTAATGGCTGGCATAACTGGGGAAGGTATAGTTAATGCCACAAAGCAATGAGTTAAATTATTGCTATCAAGAACTATTAAGAGAGTAAGTCTATTTAATAAAGAGAAAGTGAAGCACAATATAAAAGCATTTCAAACAATTGATGAGTTTCTAATAGCAGTGAAGCCTTCTGTGGTGCCTCTCATTCTTAGCATATTCTCCTTTGGAGGAAGAAAGTGCATTGTGATGTGGATCAAGAATTAGTTAACAAAACATATTTAAAATATATTCAAGTGCTACAGAACATTAGTCAATGTTAATCACAGAAATAAGAAAAAATGAATCATGTAAGAAATAAATGCATTAGGCCTACCCATTTCTAGTGTTTGCTCTTCCAATAATTATCTAGGTACCAGCACATTTAGAAGTCATTGAGTCAAAGATTAAGGTACTACTTAGGGAATACTGAGGTACTCTCTCCTGTCCAATGCCTGATAATGAATCCCCACCATTTTTTTTCTACTGTGCTATGGTTGTTCATTTATAAGTTTCTCTTGGGATATTTAAGGAGGAACTTTAATAAAAGCCCTATATGTTTTCAGGAAGGAAAAAAATATGTATTTAGATTGGATAATACTAGTATAGAAAAAAGTTATAGCAACATGTAACATCATTAAAAACTGTAGTAGTAATGAGCAAGCTTTAGATCATAATGATTGAAAGCATAATTTTGACCTATATTAAATTAAAAAACCTCATATTATTTATATAAGGTGCCTTTAGAATGATAAATATATACAGCTTTTTCATTCACTCATTCACTCAACAAATATTACCTAATGATTACCCTGTGCCCAAACCCATTCTAGACAGTGCAGATATAATCATGAGCCAGTCAGGCATACTTAGTGCTCCCAAATACCCTATATCAGAAACAGGTGGCAGTGATGTTTATGTCAAATATGATAAAGCTTAGCACATAATGCAATTTTCAGTCATACCTACTCATATACCAAGGCACAATTTGGAATAAATTTTCTTAGTATCTGTTTTACAATGACTAATTTCAGTTTTAACCAATGGATTCATCAGTAGCTGAGTGACTGCTAAAGTAATAAGGGAGAATTTGGACCATATGGAGAAATGAACAACTCAAACCATATTTGGGTCAGGTATAAAATTATGTTAACCTACATTTAGGATTTCCTTTAAATACCTTATATGTATTTATCCACTTAACTTTTAGACAAAACTATGAAGTAAGTCTCAGTATCATTTTTATTTTAATTCTAAAGAAACTGAAGAATATGAGGTTATTCTAATTATTTACTGCATTGATAAAAGACAGTACTCAGATTAAAACAAAATAAGCTGATTTTAGACACCCAATATTAGTTTTAAATCTGTATTACCACTAGAAAAAAAATTAAAATAAAAAAAACATCAGATTCCCCTTTCTTGTCTCAAGGTGAGTGATTTAGTCTATTTTCTTTGGCTATTAGAGAATACCAAGACTAGATAATGGATAATGGAAAGAGATTAATTTGTTTGATTTATGATTCTGGATGCTGGAGAATCCAAAAACATGGTTCCAGTATCTTGTTGGGGCCATCTTGCTGCATCATAACAAGGTGGAGCACATCACATGGGGAGACAGAGAAACGTGTCGATTCAGATGGCTCTTCTGCCTATAAAGCTATCATAGGGGCCCCACCCTCAGGACCTCATCTAATCCTAATTACTTCCAAGTACCATTCACCTATAAAATTTAGGATTAAGTTTCTAACACATAAACTTTTTTTATGTTGTTATTCTTTTATTTTGTTTATTTATATCGCCCCCTCTTTTTATTTCAAGTCATTTTTTGAAGAAACTATATCTTTGTCCTTTACATTGACCACATTTTTAATTATGATTCATAAGATTCTTGAGACCTTTGGTGTGTATAATAGGTTGCACAAAGTGAGCTTAATATTAATATTAAATTTTAATTAATTAATTTTAATATTAATATTAAATTTTAATTAATTAATTATGAAGGTACAATAAAAGAAAAACTAACTTCAAATTCAAGCCCAATATCATTACCAATACACAATGGCCCTTCCTTTCTACAGACAAAAATAATAATTAATATTGTATTGGCCGTTCCTCAAAAAAAATGTTAAATTATCATTGGATCCAACAATTCCCTTTCCTTGCATACACTCAAAATAATTGAAAGTTGGGTCTAAAAGAGTTATTTGTATATCCATATTCATAGCAGCACTTATCACAATCGCCAAAAGGTAGAAGTAAGTGAAATGACCATCGACAGATGAATGGATCAACAAAATGTGTTTATGCACACACTATGGAATATTATCTACCCTTAAGAAGGAAGATACTGCAAGGAGGCCACAATGTGGTTGAACCTTGAAAATATTATACATTGTAAAATAAGCCAATCACAAAAGGAAAATATTGTAAGACACCACTTAAAAATATAGAAAATACTCAAATTCATAGCGAGCAGATACTATAATGGTGGTTGCAGAGCTGGAGGAGTTAGTTATTTAATGTATTCTGATTTCAGTTTGGGAGATGAAAAAAATTCTGAAGATAATAGTGGTGATATGATGATGTTTTCACAATATTGTGAATGTAGTTAATTATACATTTGAAAATGGTTAAAACGGCAAATTTTTATGTTATGTATATTGTGCAATAAAATGTACTGAAATAAATATTTAATCACTATTGGTCTTTTGTTAAAAAAAACTCAGTGAGATGAAAAATTATAAGTATTTTCTGATGTATAAGTTATCATTAACATTACAGTATCATGTAATTGAATGTATGTGTGTGTGTGTGTGTGTGTGTATTGCTATTCTCTTTAACATAGTAAATACTCTGAAAGACCTAGATCTTAGTTAAGCCTCATAATAACTTCTGATTATTTATTCTAATTTTATTACAAATTAATGGAAAAATACACTTAATTTCTTGGGGGTAAGAATATAGATAGCTAAATACAGAAAAAAATTATTTTTTTCTTTTAACAAAAGAAAAATCTAAAAAAAAACACAGAAGACTGGAGAGGAACAAATATCATAAATTCCACCAGTGACAATTATTTAAGACTGCATTTTTCCCTACAGTTAGTGTGTGTTTATGTCTGTCTCTCTCTATCTCTCTCTCTCTCTCACTCTCTCTCTCTCTCTCTCTCACTCTCTCTCTCTTTCTCCTCTCATAGATTGTTTTGAATGATATCACTTAACCAATTCAAGTCTTCTTTATATTTTTCCTATGGATTAACTAATGATTTTTTTTAAAGAATCATAATGTATCTTATGGTGCTAAATTTATGGTTATTCCTCTGATTTTTCCTTTGTCTAGAGACTTACTTTTTATTTGTATTTACTATTTATACTTAGGTGTCTCCCATGTAATCATTCTATAAGTATTTATTGAGATCTTCATTAGATTTTGAGCACTGTTCTAGATAAGGAAATATAATAATATATAGAAATGCCTTTAAATTGTAGAAATATACATACAACAATTTTTGTTTCATTTTTAAATTTAAATATACGTTTGGATATTTAGGGGCAGGAAAAGAGCATATTTACTGACTTTCCATCTTTTTGACTGACATATTTTTCTATTCAAGATAACTTTTTTTTTCCTTTTAAGTATCATTTCTAGAAGTATATATATTGTCCTACAAGTGGAGCAGAATGTAAAGATCACAACATAGAAGGTTCTCATTGTTGTTAATGACAATATTTATTTTCTTTATTGTTTCAAGGTTTGTTTATATGAAAATCCTGTTGTTAACTTCTAGTTGTAGGACTTAGCTTAACTTCTAGAAATTAACATTTAAAAATAAAAACATAAATCCCTATGTTCAGGTATACAAGTACTCTAGTTCCATGAAGTTCCTAATGTTATCTACTGTCATTTGGCAGAAATCTGTCAAATATTTAATTACACTTAGATAAATTCCTCTTCCTTATCTGAAAATTTTAAAATTTTAGTAAACAGACTTATCAGGTTTAGAATAAAGAAAAAGATTTGGACTATTAAGTCCAACTGCAGTCAACTAATATCAGTAGGCATTGTTATCTATTCAAATATCACTTTGTGTTCACATTTTTATTTTTTGAGGCGATCTACAAAGGAGTTTCCCTACTGCTTAGTAATGACACACACAGCATTTTTGGGCATGGAATCTCCATGTCATCTCTCCATTCTCTCTCTGCTATTATCTCCAATAGTGAATACAGCTCCTTGAGTACTCTGTTCTTTTGTGTTCCCGATTTCTATGTCTCTGTATGCAAAGCTGCTTGAAAAGGAGACTTAGGAATAGTAGTTTCTTCTCTTAAATAACCCAGCACTCACTCTCTTTCTCATTCTATTCATAAGAAATCAAAATTGAATGACAAAGAGTAACACTTAACAGAATTTTTTTGAACTGCAAGAGAGAATATGCTGGCAGTAAAGAGTGCTAAACACAGAGAAGTGTTGCCAAGGGAAGTGGATTATCATTCCTAGCATTAAAAGGCACAATTGTTTCCCCTTAGTTTTTGTGTCCTGGAGATAATTTGTTCCTGAGGTTCAGTACATCCTCCGGAGAGTCTGTGAGAAGTATTCCTATACAATGGAGCAGTCCTTCATCGTGGTGCCTACATTACAAAATTAGTCATGTTTTTAATAACCCCAAGAATTAATATTTTGAGTAGTTAGGGTAAGCCGTCAGTAGATGCACCATTAAACAGAAAACTTCACCCCAAATCCTGAAGGTGTACTCCATTTTCTTCTTGAAGGGCAAGTGTAAATAAGCTATGGAGCCAGAAATGACTGGTTTCCAATCTAGGCTTAGAAAACTTCTGTACTGAACTTCATTTCCTTGTTTATGAAAATAGAATCAATAGCAAACATCTTTCAATATATATGTAATGAGTGCAAAATGCTTATAAGATCGGACTTACTGTCTTGATAGATCATTTTCAGTGTTTAAAGAGAACTGCTATTGTTTTTATTGTACACATTTATGAAAGAATAGAATACCCTTTTAAATGATTGCAATGTCTCTCTTTATAGCACTATTTCATGAAACTGTTGGATATATAATAAATTAATTCACTTGAGTGCTGGATATTTTATATTGTGTGTACTCAGAAAAATTATTTGTATTAAACTATCACTTTCAATGTATTTTTCCAGATCAATTTCCTTCAGTGTTTCCATATCATCTATGGGTTCAAGTTATAATCCTTTGCATGAAATATAAGTACTCTGTAATTGTGTTTCAACACATTGTTCAATCTCACCTCACACTGGCTGAAACCTGCATGACAGCCAAACACACCTCTCATTTTTATACATGTACCTTTTGTTTATATATATATTTTTTCTACTACTTCCACAGAAAAGACAATAGGCAAACAAAGTAACCTAGACCTCTTGCTTCTCTGATAGGTCCTCAAAATAAGGGTCTAGACTATTCATTTTTATACCATAGTAATAGTGGTTCCTTCACCTTCTGAATATAGCCCTCCTTGTCTTATTTAAAAAACAAAAACAAAAACATTTTTTTCCTCTCTTCTTACCTCTTCCCCTCCTTAACACGATTAGGGACACACTTTTATCTTTTCTTCCCCTAATTAATTGCCCTTGAACACATCCCAAACAGGAAGGAAATGCCTACTGAGGATATGGGAAATAAATATGTCCCAAATTAACAAGTGAATTCTAACAAGCCATCTGGGTACCCTGGGATCCCCTGTCTGAGCATACCTGGAATGTAGCCTTTGAAGAACTCCTTTAAAATCCCCCTGTTCCTCCTGATGGGACAAGAAATTCCCTGTGTTTCTCCTTTGCTAGCAAAGCAATAAAACATTTTTTTTTTTTACTTTTTCTCAAAACTGTGTCTTCATTATTATGTTGGCATTATTCAGCACTGGGGACAAGGACCAAGCTTTTGGCAACAACATGATACATAACACAATGCTTGATATCTAGTAAGCACTTACTTTATATTTGGCAAATGTAATAATGAAAGTTACAACTATTATGATTACTGAATAAATTAATAGCAAGATGTTAAAAGAAGGTGGGTGAAATCTTCCTAAATAGCCTTATTTCAAGTTCTTTATCTATTGGCCTCCTCACTATGAATTTCCTAGCTATTTAAATCTGCTTTACTATGACTCATTCATTCATAATTGAGAACAGTGCTATATTCCCAAAATACTCTTTTCATTCTTTTTGGTGATGACATTTTTGTTTTTCTATTTATTTAATAGGAGTAATAGGGATTGAACCAAGGGGGCACTCTACCACTTAGATATATTTCCTCTCTCTTCTCTCTCTTCTCTCTTCTCTCTCCTCTCTTCTCTTCCCTTTCTCTCTCTCTCTCTCTCTCTCTCTGTTTTCTGAGACAGTTTCTCACCAAGTTGACCAGGGAGACTTTGAACTCATGATCCTCCTGCCTCATCCTCCTAAGTTGCTAGGATGATAGGTTTTGAATCCTTTTTATAATCACTAGTCTGAAAAATTACACAGAAATATACATTTCTTCTTTAATCTACTATGAATATGCTATTTATACTCTTATACAAAGTTTAAATACTTGATTTTATATACATATATATGTATATGGAACAAATAAAGACAACAAAAATATAATGTAACTATATTTACTATATGTAATCAGGATGACAGAGATTCATTCTGGTCTGTTACACTTTTGTGGCCTCCAGTGCTGTACAATCATAATAAATGTTCAGAGTATAGTCAATCTCAAGAATGATCTCTGAATAATTGAAGGTGAGAAAGTTTTGTTAAACTCAAGTTTTAAGGAATGACATAATCAGTTTAGAAATGTTACATTGAAAATGATATAGGATTTGCCGTCACAAACATTCTAAATCTGTTTTCTTGAATCTCAGCACTCTCAGTTACTCATGTGAGCACTGTAACTGAATATCTCAGCCTCAGATTTATCATTTGGGAGGTATATGATAAGGCTTTGTTCTTGATATTCCTGTGAAAATTAAATGGATTAATATGTGAAAATACTGGTACTAAAACATTATAGAGGGAAAATCTATATTGAGAAATATTAGCTGATGCAAGCTGTTGCAATTGAATGCAAAGTTGTATAAATACATGGCAAGGCACAATATCTGAGATATATTTGATAATATGTTACACATCATTGTCCAATTCGGTTGTTTTATTAGAGTGCCACTATATAAGGACCCAAATCCAAATACATAAGACTTCACATACACTTGGGTTTTCTGCCTATATGAGCTTTTAAAGCAGAAATATTCCTTATTCTTTCAGTAAATGGACTGCATAATTTATCATTTCTGTAGTGAGGTCCCAACAAAAAACTGCCACTGTTTTTACTTTGCACCCTCTATGAAATATGTAACAGAAGAATGATGTGATTTTAAAGTATTAGTTTTGTTCTAGATTAATTGCTTTTTTTCCCTTTTAATAAGAAGTGGGAGACACATTATAGGATTAAGATACTCCAGGGTGTGTTTTATTGATCCACTAATACATGATTTGGGCAGTTAAAGCACTTAGCCTTTAAGTTTGCAGCTCATAATGTACCCCAGGCATGAATAAATGGAATAATAAAGTGTACCCTGGAGTGTCTTGGTGTCATATTAAAAATAATAAAACACATGAACTGATATATTCTGAATTCAAATAAAGAAAAGGTTAGCTGTGCAAACATTCGGTACTCTGATTTGAATTAAATTGACACTTTGTAAAAGCTTAATAATATGCTTACTACACACAAAATATTATTCTATACATTATAATTGGTTATATTTGTTTTCTAAAAGTCTTCTAATGGACTTGAAAAAAAAAATCTTGGTTAATTTCAAAAGACCCAAAAGAAAACATTGAGTATTTAAATACTGAGGTATCCTACAGAAACATAAAGGTTTCTGATTTCCAAACACTGTTTCTTTCATGATTTGTTATATTATTTCATTTCTGAATCCTTTTTTAAAACTATGTTTTTCTTTATATTTTATTTTACATTAAAATGTATTACATACTTTCCATATGATAAAAACTGAGCCTGGAACTGTGCCAAGTATGAGGAATCAAAGGTTTATAAACACATTCTCTACCTTTAAATGTTCAGGGTCAAGAAGTGAAACTGATATACTTGTACAAGCATGGAATAAATTTGATTCTTATGGATGTACACGATGTTGGGATTTACTGTAGTGTATTCATATAAGTAGACCAAAAAATGAATTATATTCTCATGTATAACTAAAAAGAACCATTAAAAAAAAAAAGGGAAACTGACATATGAGTAATTTCATGTGCAGAGAAAAGTTCTGTAATTCAGGGTCTTATCTTTTGGATATCTGTAGGATAGAGTGGAGAGAGGGAAGTTTTGCAAGAAAGCACACTTTTTGTTGTTGTTGTTGTTAATGAGGTTGAGAGAAAGAGAAAAAGGACAGTCCTTTTTGCCTTGAGGGGTTTGCTACTCGACACAGGAGTTTGGACTTTTCCCTGAAGGCAACAGAAGATTGCTGAATGCTTTTGTTGTTGTTTTATTTTTTTTAGCAAGGGAATCATAAGAACAAATTTATCTTTTGGAAAGATCCCTCTAGCAGCAGTATGGAAGATTGATTGTACTGGAGTGAGGTAATTACTGAAGTTTAAGTGAGAGCTGGTGAGGGACTGAAGAGAGAAAGAAGGAAATGAAGGGCTGCATTTGAGAGAAATGTCTGAGTTAAAGCATTCTTCCAAGATGCACAAAACTTGAACAAGTCTTAGTCACTAATAAGATATAAGATGTTGGGGGCCAAGGGCACAAAGGAAAGCAAGAGAACTTTTAGAGTATTTAGTCCTCCTTAGTTAGAGTAATAACTAACACTAGCCCCAGGTCAGTTATCACCTTTACAGTTTTATTAATCTTACAGGACTCAGTATAAATTTTATTTCCTGCTGGAATATATCCTCAGACAGCTGGTCCAATCTCTCTGTTCCCATATATACAGCACTCTGTCCATGATTTTGTAGAATCATTTTGATATATTAATTGAAAGGGCCATCTCCTACTTCCTCGCTACTAAAGAAGTAAGGCAGGAAGCTATCTATTTATCTTAGTATTTCTAGATCTTAGTATTTCAAAACTTCTTATAAGACATCATCAATATTATTGAAAAAAAATATCTGGGGAATTATGCATGCATATTGATTCAGAGAACTTTCTGGGATTAAATAGGAAAAGAATAAGACAAGCCGATAAACAATTTACTAGGGAGCAGTAGAGCTACTTTCTCTTGATCAGAATTATTCATAGATATTTTGCCCTCAGAACTCTGTTCTGCCCCTACAATGACCTTTCAAATTGTAAATCTACTCAGGTAATTTCCTTTGTTAGCACTTGTCTCTATTTCTTTATTACTTTCCAAAGGAAAAACAACTTCTTTTAGCAAAGACATTTTGAGGTCTCATACATGCTTACACCTGGAAGCTCACTGAAACCCATCACTGGTGAAGTTTTCACATATACCGTTTGGATTCATTATCTACACTGATATAACTGCATTTGTCTTACCCATCATGTTCATTGGATGCCTGATATTTTTGTGCATGTTATTGTCTCAAGCTAAAGATTTCCATTTCCTTTTCAAGTTCCAGAATGTCACTCCCTGGTAGAAGACTTCTCTACCACTCTGTGAATGAGATTTTTGGCTTTCCCATTCCATAATGCATCTTTATTCTATATGGTAATTATATCATTACTCCCTTGTTTTTAACTCTGAACTGTACTTCATTTCTGGGGAAGCACTTGTTACAACTTTGCAACTCAATATTCCAGTTGAGTCAACAGGAAGCTTTCTTTCTCAAGTCCTTTATACTCCATTCAGTAGTTAAGTGTGCCTCTTCTATACTCTAAATAGGAAATATGAAAGAATAGTGAACTGAAATTGTTCTTTAGGAAACTGAATTGTTAGTCAAATTTTTTTTAAAAGGAAATAAAAAAATATATTAACAAGCATTCAGAGTACCTATCCACAATCTGGAATCAGAGAAAATAGCACTAAATCTACTTTTACTAAGTGAGCTAAGCACTTTATGAAAGAATCTAATGGGTAGTCTATTGAAGAGTAAAAAAGCTCTTTAAAATCATAAGCAGACATTTTTCATTTCTTTTTTAAATTGACAAGAAAAAAAGCAGTGCATTATATAGGATGGAATTATAAAAATACATGAATACTTATTTCCAATATGTTTTAAATTTCCAAACATTTAGATATCTTTTTATTGTAGATTTTTTAGAATAACTCAATGACATAAAAAATTCATTATGCTATCCAAGACAGGATCTATTTTCACAAGTGTTCCACATACACTTGAGAATGACCTGTGTTCTGCAGTTGTTGGGGGTGGTATTTAGTTGATTGGTAACATTCGTCAGGTGCTTTATTATTTTTGCTTGTTTTCTGTGTATCTGTTATACTATTTACCATCCATAAGAATACTGAAGTCTTGAGGTATAATTTTTGGATTTTTCTATTTTTCTTTGTGGTTCTATCAATGTTTTTCTTCATGAATTTTCAGCTTGGTCATTAGATATGCACATATGTGGAATTAACATGCCTTTTGAAGAACTGACCATTTGATTTTTATGTAATTTGGGAAAATACAACCTGTTTAAAATTGGGAAAATACAACCTATTTAATTTACCTATATATTGGTTATTTCCTTAACTCTTTGTCATTACTCATTGTCATTCTGAAATCTGTTTTATCTGATATTTTCATATTTACTTACACTTTCTTTTAATCACTGTTATGACTTTTTAAACTTCTTTTTATAATTATATTTAAAGTATATGTCCTGTGTCACTAATAGGAAAAGAATAACTAGGTCTTGTTGTCTTTTTTTTTTAAAAAAAAATACTTTTTTAGTTGTAGATGGACTCAATTTATTTATTTATTTATTTATTTTGTATTTGGTGCGAGGCAAGTGCTCTACCACTGAGCCACAGTCCTGGCCCTTGTTGTCTTTTTAAATTTAAACCAATCCAATAACATCCATCTTTTTATTTATTTATTTGTGTGTGTGTGTGTGTGTGTGTGTGTGTGTGTGTGTATGTGTGTGTGTGTGTGTGTATGTGGTTCTGGAAACCAAACTAAGCCCTTGCTCATGTTACTCAAGTACCCTGCTACTGAGCTGTATCCCTTTTGTTGGTTCTTTTACATTTACATTTAATGTAAATTCATTTACATTTACATTTACTTCATTCACATTTATTTACATGATTAGATTAGGTTTACTTCTTTATTATTAGGTTCTTGCATTGTTGCTGGTGGTAGTAGATCTTGGCATTTTTTTTCCTCTATTAATTTCTGTGTTTTCTTAGATTATTGAATATATATATATATATATATATATATATATATATATATATATATATGTATTTTAATTATTTTTGGCATTCAACTACATATTTTAAGAAGTAAAGCAATAATTTAGGAATATAAACTAAAAATGTAACTTCACAATCTGTGTAGAATTAATATTTCATCACCTGAAATAAAATATAAATTATTTATCACCATATAATTCCCTTTATTTGTGTCATTTCCTCTATTCATATAGTCATTATCATGTGCTAGATTTATATACTCTGAAAATACTCTTAATTTTATAGTTTTTTGCTTTCAATACTCATACATATTTTAAAGAACTTAAGTGAGAAAATACAACCTATTTAATTCCCCTATATATTGGCTATTTCTTTAACTCTTTGGTCATCCCTCAGATTATAGATTTTCCTGTTATTATTTTCCTTTATGTTTTGCTTTTTTTTTTTTTTTGAGAGCCAGATTAATGACAAAATAATCTGGCAGTTTTATTTAAGAAGATCTCTATTAGTCTATCATTCTTAAAGGATATTTTCAGGAAGCATAGGTATAAACATTTTCAATTTTTTTTATTTCAGCACTGTAAGCATTTTAATCCTCTTTTGGTTTTATATAACATGCATTTTTTTTTCTCCAGATGCCTAATAGTCTTTCATCTATGTATTTGGTTTTCAGCAATTTGTGAGGATAGAATCTGGGTACGGTTTTATTTATAATTTTCCTCTTGAGAGTTTTCTGAATTTCTTAAATCAGAGCCTTTATTTATTTTGCCATATTTGAAAAGTATTTAGCCTTTATGTCTTAAAAATAGTTTTTCTTTATTTATTTTTTCTCACCCTCAGGGAATGCAGTGATATCTTGTCATCTTGTCCTCGTAGTGATCCCTCATGTTTCTATTTTTTTTTTAACTTCATCCTCTCTGTTGTGCAAATTGAATAATTTTTATTAATCTATCTTCAGGTTAACTGCTTGTTTCCTCTATCCATTTCCAGTGAACTTATTTATTTCTAATATTATAATTTTGAGAGTTAAAATCTGTATGGTTCCTTCTTACAGCATCTAATACTTTCTCGAGGACTCCTACCTTTCTACTCCTTTCAAGAGTTTTTGACCTTTATGGAGATACAGTTATAAATATCTGTTTTAAAGTCTTTACCAATAATTCTAACAGGTTATTGCTTGATAAAAAAAACTGTTTTTCTCTCTCTTTTATTAACACATTTTAATTGTATGCATGAATGGGATTCATACACACAATGTGTGGTATTTCCATATATGCAGACACTGTGCCTTGATCATATTGATTCATCCTTTCCCCATTCTATTTTCCCACCCAGACACCTTTCCTAGTCCGAGGTAACTGAAACTGGATTTTTCAGTCTCTACTACTGGAATATCACATCAGAGCATAGCCTCCTGCCAGTTTCTTCTTTATAGGTTTTTGTGTTGCAGATTCAAGGAATGACATCCATAGATAAGGAAGAGTAAGAGTCCAAAAGTAGGATTTATTCAAGTGAGGAGAAAGAGACTGAGCTCCCTCAGCGAGACAGGGGACCCAGGAGGAGTAGCCACTTAGGTGTAGTAGTCTAGGGGCTTGTATAGCTACTGGGTAGGGTCATTGGTCAATATTAGGCTAGTCAAATATTGAAAAAGTACCAAGGATATTGGTCAAAATGTATGCTACTCGGGTATTGGAAAAGTGCCAAGGCTATGGATCAAAATCTATACTAAACAGGTTTTAGAACAGTGTTAAGGCTATTAGCCCTTCAGTCTATACCTTTCACTCAAGTCTGTCTCACCTCCTTTTTCCCATCAGAACAAAGGGAGAATGTTTGGAATGTTATTACAGGTTAATTTCCTGGAGTGGCCTTTACATTTAGTATAGTCTTTTTGGGTCCCATTTTCTTTACTGTCTGCCTGATTTACTGTCTACCCATTGTATCCTACTCAGAACCACTATTCTACCCTTAAGTTGACTATTTTATTTTATTCTTTTCAGTTTCCATATTTGAAAAACAAATGGTACGTATCTTTCTGTGGGTCTTCTTTTAGTTAACACAATGGACTCCAGTTCCATCCATTTTGCTACAAATAACAAGATTTCTTTTTAATGGCTGAATAATATTCCATTGTGTGGTGTGTGAGTGTGTCTGTGTGTGTCTGTGTGCATATGTGTGCTTGTCTTATATTTTCTTTATCCATTCCCCTGTTGAAAGGCACCTAGGTTGATTCCATATCACATATTTGATATTGCAAATACTGTTTTAAAAAAATGACAGATATCCCTTTGTGTATTGATATCCATTTCCTTGGATATATACAGGAGTGGGATTAATGGATCATAAGATACATCTATTTTTAAGTTTTATTATTATCTATAGTGACTATGCTAATTTATATTCTCACTATCAGGGTATAAGAGTTTATTTTTCCTATATCCTTGCTAGCTTTTTCTATAAAATATGTAATTGTATTCTGACTCAAAAAAATATAAAGATTATGGAAAGAAACTAAAATATAAAATATAATGAACTTAAAAACAGCAGGAAAAAAATAAGAAAATGATACAAATAAATACTTCTGAAAAGAAGAAATAGAAATGGACACTGTTTCTTAATTGCATTAAGAACGGACAGTCTCTCACAGTTACTAAGCTTTGCATAATTCCTTGATGTGTTGACTAACAGAGGATTAGACTGCAGAGATTGTTAGTATTATGATATGAAGCTCTGGGTTTTGTGGAAGTCTTCTGGATACATTTTTTTTTTTTTTGGTTTCCTGTTTTGTTTTGTTAGATAGTCATCAGATTAGGTTCAGACAAAGTGATTACTCACTTTCTAGTCAACCTTAACTCCAATGTCACTGTAGTTCCAAAGCCTTGGCAGCGGTATTCTGGCTGCATGCTAATTTGTCACCTGGAAATCTCTAAATTTTTGTATATCATACATTAGTCCTCAAAACTTCTGACATGTTGCTTCGGTACCATATATGCATAGTTTAGGGATGAACCTCAGACTCTAGGTGTAGACCCTTAGCTCTCTCTCTGTCCCCTTCATGGGTGCTCCACACTCTCTGGGTATGGAGTCCTCCGTTTTTTGACATTCTGTTAACCTCTTTTGTACTTCCTATCACCAGGTACAACGTGGAGTGAAAAGGAGACTGTAGGGAAAGCAGAGGGTTCCTTCTCCCACATGTCAGAAAACAAAGATATTATTTTCCAGTTTCTTTGCTAAGAGCATTTTGTGTTTCATTTTTTTTTTTTCCTGAGAGGTTTAAGAAGTTTGAAGTCCATTGATGCCACCATCATTGCTCCCCACTATCACCACCTTAGGGATTCAGATTTGGGACTAGAAGTTCCAGGAGGCATGTCTAGGAGAGTAGAAAGAGAAACCGCAAAATAGAAATTTCTTTTCATTCTCTCCATCTTTTAGAGGCCTCACTTCCTAGTGTTCTGCACCAAACAGTGAGCTTTTTCCTTGAATATGTTTTACTGTCTGTGCCAGCAACACATTTTCTGGCTTCACGCTGGTACAGAAGAGATGGGAGAACAGCAATAGGAGAACTCACCTCCTTGTTTATTTTTCCTTGAGCTTTGATTTTTCTCCTCAGTCAACTGTTGCTATTTATTTTTCAGCATCTCCAAATGAACGCTTTGTATTCTGCTCAGGGTTTTTAGTTTTATTCAGTGGAAGAGATGGAGGGATATATGTTTACTCCACCTTATCCAATTCTGGCAGTGCTACCATAACTTTTGAAAAGATAATTCCTATTTTTCTATTGTTTTGAAACTAGGTTGTAAAGCAGACAAGCATTGGAAGTATGAGATCATTTAAGAGGCAATTATATTCATCCAGGTGAGAGATGATGACAGCTTAATGTAAATGGGAAGTGGTTGAATTATGGATATATTTTTAAGATAAATCAACAGAATTTCCTAACAAATTGACATTGTGTGTGAGCAGAGGCTTTAAAAAAGAAAGAAAGAAACTTTACTTTTGACTGTGATGGCTTGCAGCAGCCTAATAAATATAAGAAAAAAAAAACAACAACTAAAAATGCTGGATGAAATATTTTAGACAGATATTTATGAATAAGGACAGAGTGGATGCATCCATATACTGGAGAACTATGTAGTCAATGGGAAAGAGGAAGCACAAATTTGCACTGGTATGGAAATGTTTCCAAGATATATTGTTAATTGAAAAAAATCAATCTACAGTAAATTATATATAGTAGGTTATCATTGGTATAAAATAAGGTAAAATTATATACACAAGTATGTGTATGTATATATGGATATATATGTGTATATATATATATATATATACATATATATATATTAAAAATTGACAAATGATGGTGAGAGGGAAAAGTAATTTCACTGTGTATTATTTTACCATTCTTTGCTTCATATGTATGTGTTACCTACTCAAAAATAAACTAATTCTTAAGGGACTTCAAAGTTTTATATTCTCCTAATATAACAGACAGATATTTGTCAAAATCTTGCCATTTAAGCAAAGTAAGGCAAATTAAGTTCAATAAAATACAGACAGATCTTACTTTTAAAAATTATGTGGTAGCATCTATTTTATTTTGGTTGTCTAGTACAAAACCTACTTATACCAAAACTTTATAAAAGCAATTGGTAAAGTTAGAAAGGTTTCAAATCAGTATCAATTAATAGGTATACAAGCTGCTTATTCTAATGGTATAATATAATTAAATTCATTTCCGGTCAACTTAGAATTTCCTTGTTTTATTTTTACCATGATTTGTACATGTTTATTACAAGAATAACAATGAAAAATTGAAGGAAGCTCATAGCAGTTCCAATAGCCCAATGCTACTCTTTCATGTGTTGAAATGTATTAGACCCCTTTCACTTCTTGACCACATAAAGGAGTACTTTTGATTTTATTCTGATGGTCTTGACAGTTTTTCTGCATACAAAATGGATTTACAATATAGCTATTGTCATTACAGTCTGGATTTTAAGCATGATAAAGTTGGTGAAGAAAATTTTACTATTTTTCTTGCTTTAGATTAAAACATCCGTCACTAAAATCAATATTAAAAATGAGCATCTCAATACCCAAAGCTGTATTCTTCATTTGATTTAATTCCTTAGGATTATTTAACAGAAATAACATTATTGTGTGAACATATATGCATATCTATGCTTCTCGATAATTCTTTCTAAACTGCTTTTCAGTATCATCATACTGAAAATAATTATATTAGGATGATTGGATTATGTATTATTTAATTTTAGATTTTAATTAATTTTTAAATTTTATTATAATTGAAAAATATATTTAACAATCTGTTTTAATTTTTATTGATTATTTATGTACCTCATTTCTACATATATACTATGGGCCATCTCTACTGTTTATAATAAAAGGTAGAAAGTGATAAGTAGAAAAAAAATATATATATATATTGACAAATTGCAAGGTGAAACAGAGTGTCTTACAAGACAGTCTCAGAAGAAAAAAATAATAATGTTAATGTGAATTTGGCCAAGGTTTTGAACTAAGTAACTTCCTATACCTAAGGAGGCCCCCTGTTTTAGGCCAGAGATCTCCTTTTGTTACAAATACATTTGTTAAAAAAAAATATTATCTACTGTTGTTTCCTAGAGAGAGATTTAGGAACTGTTTTGGTGAATGTGACAATTTCATTCACTGTTATAAACTTGTTACCCAAGGACATCCAAAACTTTTTTACTATAAGCATTCAAGATTTTTTTTTTTTTTTTTTTGTGAAACCAGAGGATGGGCTTAGAGAAGCAAGTCCAAAAAATGAGGTCAATAGGTCTCAAGATTTTGCTAAATTGAATAGATAACTACTCAAAATGTGCTTTTATAATTAAAACATGAGTGATTACTGCCTGGGAAATACTTATTTCCTTAGGAGCTTTCTTTACTATATAAAGTGTCTCATTCCAACAGATGAACCATAAATTTAAATGTCATCCATGCTTTCTGCCAAAACTAGAAGTAAATATGTGTCAATGTGAGATGACAAGTATTTAAGTCTGAAAACATCTCATAATGTTATTGGCAGCTAAGAAAGCACTGGCAAGTAAAGTTCCTATGGATTCAAGTAATTGGCCATGTATACCCTTGGAACTGAGTCAATGGACCTGTTCCAAGATATATAGATACTGAGTCTCCTTATTAAGCATGGAACTGGAAGGCATCAGTATATTTTTCCACAGTTGATATTTCTCCATGAGCCTTGGATTCAGAGAGCTTTACTAAAAATTTTATAATTAATCTTAAGGTACTAGTGTTTTTAAAATATACCATGCATAATGTAAAAGTATATTTTCAAATTTCTCCAATGAGAGACTTGAAAGCATTTTATATTAAGTGACAATATTTATTAATTTGTCATTGTTAATAAGAATGTCTCAACTTGCCTGGATAAATCAATTACATTTTGTTAACTTTAGTAGATAAACTCTCCATTATGGCACTTTATATTTGTATAGCAAGTAATAGATAACCTGTTTCTCAACTGTAATTAAAATTCACTCCAGATGAAAAAATAATATTCATAAGTTATGTGAATAAAGTTCAAATTAGTTTAAATTTGAAAATTAAATTAATTATTGAAATCCTTTATTTGTTACTTCCCTAAAAGATATCATTTTAAGAAGTAAGAATAAAAATTTTTAAGAAAACAAGTAATTTGAGTTCAACTGTGAAATCCATTTAGAAATTTAATGTTAGTCACTAATTTATATCTGATATTCTTAATACTTTTTTAGCAAATGAGTATATTACATTAACTTGACTATAGTATGTGGGAAATATATATATATATATATTTTTTTAAATTATTCATTTATTTTCTATAACTGGGTGTGTTGAATCCATGGGGCTTTACCTCTAAGCTATATCCTCATTCCTTTTCATTTTTAATTTTGAGAAAAGAGCTCATTAAGTTGCTAAGGCTGGCCTCAATTTGAGATCCTTCTACCGTAGCTTCCCAAGTTATTGGGATTACAGGTGTGTGTCACCACACCCAGCAGGGATTATAATTGTGTGTTTTAAATATTTTATGTCAAAACTTTAAAAAGGTAAATGAACACATGAAAATACGACACATAAGTAATAGAATACCTTTAATTATTTTTTCTTCAGAGTGCTCATAGAACATGCACAAACCAGACCAAACCAAAACAAAAAATGTGTGTATCTGTAAATGGTTGTCCAATTAGTCACAGACTAAACAGAAACAACATATATATTTGATGCAACATATTATATATAATGTGACATATATATATTTATCCAATGGGTAAGAGCCTCCTCTAGAGTAATCTTATGCTTGGTCTTTCTAATATCAATCCTTTCTGTCTCTTCAGAGATTCTCACATACATACATGCACTGAAAACTGTGTGACTAACACTTAAAAGAAGTAATATTTTTCTCAACTAAGTCTTTTATATCTTAGGAAATTTTAAACATTTTTGTAGTTTTTATTCAATGTGTGGAAGGTAGAATCAATGGAAACCTGTCTGATATTTCTGACACAATGAAAATAAGCCATAGAGAAAGAGGATTTAATTTTAACTGTATTGTTCAAAAGTGTTTGGCAAAAATGTTTAAAGTACTATTTTTCAGAAGTCAATTCACTTTTCTTTTTGCTCTAGGTACACTTTTATTTTTTGGATTAGCAAAACTGTCATAGAGTAAAGTACTAGTCTAGTTCTTGAGGGCCTTACCTAATCAATTTAAAATAAATTCTCTTTTCATGGAAGAGTTCCTGAAGGAAAGTTAAAACTAAGCACAAATGTAAAAATGATTTCATTTCAAATTATAGTACACACTAGATTTTTTTGACAACAACTTGCTTTCAAGTTTATTAAGACCACCCAATTAATTTTCAAGTCAATGTCTTTGATTTTCCTGAAGAAATTCCCTTTGAATTTCATGTATCAGGCTTCCTTTTGGAATGGGGCGTAAAATTGTGAATCTGTAATCCTCCCTTCATTGTGCCAGATAATTCAGTTTTCATTTCAGAACTAGTAACTGGAAAATTAAGCAAAGAGGTAAAATGAAGAAATGGCAGAGCTGCCAAACTTCTGATTCAGGTTGTGTCTTGTGTGGATTCATTGTTTGGTGAGAAGAAAATAGCCAAACCACAAGTATTCAGTCACACATAAGTACACAAGCATATGAAAATGCATTCGAATCCCAGGAAGAAAATGCTCCCCAGTGCTTTGGCTTAACATCAGTAGTTTTTGACATCAAACATGGACTGAATAAGCCTTTCAAAGCATAGAGAAGAGGGTAGTTGGGGAGAGAGATGAAATGTCAATGTCTCATTACTTTGTGGAGATACACTTGAAAGTGGACAGAGTGTATGTTGTTTCTTTGTGGGTATTTCTGGAATCCACAAGGGTTTGCTTTTGGGCTTGCCACGGTAGATTGCCCAATTCTTAATATTCAAAAGCATGAATCCAGTTCTAACCTAGGTTTCCCTCATTTAGAATTTTGGCATGATAGGTTTAAAAGAAAACTCATAATAAAAATTACTTGCGAAAACATATTTTCAGGCTTAGTTAAGAACAAGTGAACACAGTTGATGATGTGTCTGTTCGCCCTCATTTATTTCTATTTTCTGCTTTCTGGAACCTGTAAAGTTTACTTGGAGCTGAAGTAGCAACATTTTAAAATCCTTGAAGGTAGAAGTCATCAGCTACCAGTAGCAAAGCAGGAAGGAAACTTGGCTCAATGACTACAGGCTGCCAAAACAGCCTTCGATATCCTATCTTAAGCTTCTTTGAGTCACTGAATTAATTATTATTAACTATTATATTTTGTGTTTATCTGTATGTGCCATTTAACAAACACAGTTATTAAAAAATCATAACAAGTCACACCTGTTGTCTGTAGAGTCACTCTTCCTTTGGTAATTTAATGGGTAGTTTCCACTGGCTATTTCTTATGAATCACTCAGTGTGAGTACATGACGTGGTGCTGAGTCACACATCAGTTAGTCATCAAATATTTATTGAGCTGGCCTTGCATGAGGTGCTGGACATATACAATATCAAAATCAACAAGGCCTCTGTCCCTATGGGAAATATGCCCAGTAATAATTTTATCAATAATCATAAAAACACATGTCAAATAAGAACTATAATACCTAATAGGAAGGAAAGAGATTCTATACATCCTTGTTGCCATTAATGTGTCCGCTTCAAAACTCAGGTGTTGCCAACTTGATGGGGTTAAAAGGTAGAGTTGTTAAGAGGTAATTAGGCCATGAGAACTCTTCTCTGATGAATGGGATTAAGGCCCTTGTAAAGAGGCTTCATGCAGTAAGGCTCTCTCCCTTCCATCTTTCACATGTGAAGACACAGTATGCCTTCCCATTACCCCTCCATGGGCCATCTTGGAAACAGAGAGTGATAGTCCTTAACCGGTAATAGAACCTGTTGATGCCTTGATCTTGAAATTCCCAGCCTCCATAATTATAAGAAATAAATTTCTATTCTGTATAAATACGGAGTCTCTGGGATTCTACTATAGCAGCACCAATAAAATAAGATACTCATGAAAGGAGACAAGGAAATGTCTTTATTTGGAAAGTCACATAATGACCTTCTCCTGGTACAGGGTAATTATCTAACCATGAAGGAAGTGTAGGGTTGATCTAGGTAAAGAGAAGACAGGATAAAAAAAGCATGCAAGAAACCTGCAAAGGCAAAGATAGTGGAAGACCAAAGAATTGAAATATATGGATTTGTATGAGGTAAGAATAACAAAAATAATAGCAATAACAAAAAACATCAAACAGTATTATCAAACAGGCTTAAAATATGTTTTATTAAAATATAACATATATAAAAAGTTTACAAGTCTTAGGTTCTGTGAATTATTGCAAAATAAGCACCCACATGAAGTGACAAACATTATCAAAAATAGAACATTACTAACACTTCAGAGCAAACCTGTCAATAATTCCTCCATGACCACTTTGCCATATGTTAAATTCTAATCTTATATATAATATGAAATATTGGTTTTGCTTGTTTAACTTTGTACAAATGGATAGCTATCTATTTATTAAATTGTCCTCTATCTAACTTGACTTATTTTCTCCACATTGTGTTTGTGGGATTCCCTCATGTAGTGAGGGAATAGAACTAGTTGGTTCATTTCTTTGCAATGTGATATTCCATTGTGTGGGTAAGCAGTACATTAATTAATTATGGATGGATATTTGGACTCTCCTCAGTTTAGAGTTTGTTATAAATAGTGACATATTTTGTCACATACATGAATACAATGCTAAAGTGTATACCTCACAGTAGAAATTGGCAATGTGTATGCACATTTTAACATACTTTCCAAAAGTTCATCAAATCAATTGTATCAATTCATACTTCAAGGAGTATGTACAAATTTCAGTTGCTCCAAACCCTTGTAAGTTTGACATTGTCCATTTTCTTTATTACAGCTATTATGTTGGTTGTATCTCAGTGTGATTTTGTTCAAGAAGGAATAAAGTAACTTTTCATAATGTATTAACTATTTGTACATATACTTTAGTTATCTAGTCTTTTAATTATTTTTCTATTGGCATGATTTTTAGCCTATTAACTTTCTAAATATTTCTTTATATATCATTTGATCCATATGGATCATGTGTGTTGTAAGTTTTCTTCCTTATTGTTACTGGTCTTTTCACTTTCTTGATCACATCTTCCAATAAACAGAGCTTTCTAATTTTAATGTCATTTATCAATTCTATTCATTGTGGTATTTATGTCCTATATTTGTCCCAGGATCATAAAGCTTTTGATTTCATATGTCATTTCCAGAGCTTAAATTTTTTACTTTTTACAATAAGACCTGTAATATTGGTTTTTTTTATCATATAATTGTTTTGAGGCTAGAAGCTATTTCCTTTATATAATAATTCACAAAGACTATTTTTGGAAGTCCATCTTTTTTGACTTTTGTTGAAAATTAAGTGGTAATGTGGATCTATTTTTAAACTTCCATTATCTATTTGTCTATCAATATTATACTCTTTTGTTAATAACATTATATTTAATTTTGATATGCAGAAGAGTAAGAATTCCAACTTTGTCCAATTTTGCTTTCAATTCTATTTTTATTTATTTATTTATTTTTCTATTCTTAGCAAAAAAAGAAAATCTATTGAAATTTTGGATTTAATATTTTAGTTACCACAATATGTCTAGTGGGATTTGGGTTATTCTTTTCATTAATTGATATAACATATTAAGAAACATTAGGATTTTTATAATATTGGTTTTAATGTTTTATTTAAATCATATATACATCCATTAATTATATTTTCTTAAATTTTACTGGATAATATTTTAAATGCTTTATGTAGTAGTTGAGCATGTCAATTAAAAAAATTATTCCTAACCTTTGATGATACTTTAGTAAAATTTCTGAAACCATTCTTCCTATCTTCATTTATTTACTTGTAAAAGAAATGGTATTGATTCAATATTTACCTTGATGATTAATACATCAATTATAATATTTTGTACATGCTTTTGAAATCACACTGTATAACTTTGTTTTCTACAAGTAATATCAGTTCTTTTATATTCTTGTCTTTAGTGTACACTAGATCTACACTAAATGCTAAATAAGTGATAGTGATAGCTGATATATTTGCTTTGATCATTTGTCATTGTATAGAGTTGTGCAATCATCAGCCTAATTTGAGTTTGAGAACTTATGCACTATGTCAGAGTTTGAGCTTTTTGTAAATGCCCTTAATACATGAAGGTATTGTAGTCTCTTGTATTCTCAATTTGTTGCATTTTTCTATAACATAGCAGAATTTTTAGAACATGAAAGGTTGCTGTGAATTTATCCTTTATTGCAATTCTATGTGTATTATATTAATTGAATTTCAAATGTTACACCAAGGTATCACTTTTAGACTAAATCCCATTTGGTCTTAGTGTATAATCCTTTTTAAATGGTATTGGCTTTTGGTTTGCTAAATAGTTTTTGGGAAAGGGATTGCATCCATATTCAATGAATCCTTTTTCCTGTTGTTTCATACAATGAGTTTGAAAACGTTCATTCATCTGCTATTTTCTTACTCTGTGAAGATTTGTATTATTATTTCTGCTTTAAATGTTTAATGTAATTTAATCTGAAGCCACTTTAGTAACTTCTAAGTATAGAAAGCCCAGGCATGGTTCTTATCACAAAAAGAAAAGAAAAGAAAAGAAAGATCATTAGCAAAGAATAAAAATATTCCTTACAATTACAATCTACAATTTAAAGAATATTTTAAAATCATATAAAAAGAAGAAGAAATATATGTGAAAGGGCTGGCAATGTAAGATTTGGGAGAAGATTAAATAGGAAAGCAACACTGGTGGAATCTTCATATATTCCAAGAAAACAAAAACTATTGTGGCAAGAATATCTTAGATATTGGAATTTGTTTTGTGTTTGTATGTATTTGTATGTGTGTATATGTTTTTGTGTGGGTATTATAAGAGAGAATGTAATCAGAAATATCAAGTTAAGTAGTTTAAATTTTAGATTTTTATGTGACTATAATAGAAATACATCAGAACATTACTGGTGGTCCCATTGATTAAATATTTTATTTTATTTTATAGCTGTTTAATACAAGGTCACTTAGAATACTGAACCACCATATTTGATTGGGAGGATCAAAGAAAAGCAAATACCATTATACATCATTATTTAAAGTAAGCCATATTATTTTTAAGGAGGCAAATATCTTGTTCATTCTTTAAAATCTAAATAAAACATCATTTATTTGTGAAGCTACTCTGATTAACCCTTTTTGTGCTTTCAATCTTATTGAAATTTTTTCTTCTGCTTTCGCCCTAAATGCTTTCTTTGATTCTCTACTATTGTATCCTCACATTGTTGTAATCACCTCTGAGCTTTGCATACTGTGAAAATTATTTTAGTACTTTTTTCATACAAATTAAGTGCAAAAACTCTGAATCCAGACATTGTAGTTTGAATCCATGTTCTTCCACTTACTATGTCACTTGGGCAATTTGTTCAACTTCCATATGCTCCAAATTTCTCATCTGTAAAATGAGGACAATACTTATAACCACTTCATAGGCTGTTTTCAGGATGAAATAAGATAATATATGTAAGCTGAACAAAATAATATTGGACACATGTCCCAAATAAATATTAGCTATTTCTCTTGATTTTATTTTTGTATTATACAAAATAAAGATGGCATCCACTCAACTGATCTATTTGGTTAAACAAAACTTCCTTATGAAACATAATTGATTCTCACAAAGACTTCTACAACAAAGTTTATCAACATCCAAACCAGGACACTTTTATTAGTTAAAAGTTTTTCCTGCTACTACTAATTACACTCAGACAACAGTTTTAAAACCAAAGTAGATACACACACACACAGTATATATATGATCATCTAAAAATAGGTAAATGTACTTCTGTTTAGAGGTGGGATGTAGCCCACTGTTACAGTAGTTGCCTAACATGCCTAAGACCAAGAGTTCAATCCCTGGTGCTGCAAAATATATTTACCCTATTATTAGGCCATCTGATTATAAACTTATCACTTCTGCACATATTGGCTTTTAATTAATATATCTAACAATATTTACTCAAACAGAATTTCAGTTTCTGCTATATGTTCTCAGGCCATTATCATATCTTGCCTGGTTATAAAATTGACTTCCCAACATTCAAAACATTTTTCTGTCATCAGAATGCAATATTTTTGTTTGTTTGTTTGGTACAAAGGATTGAACCAACGGGCACCTAGCCACTGGGCCACATCCCCAGCCCTCTTTTATAATTTATTTAGAGACAAAGTCTTGCTGAGTTGCTTAGGTGTCTCATTCCAGGTGATTCCCGACGACTTAAAAACTCAAACTTGCCCACTCAGGGACACCATCTGCCGCATTGCATGGGACTAAAACACTCAGGGGTCATTCCAGGGGATCTGCGCTGCATGAAATAACCTCACAAGAGACAGAAATACCGTTTTCTTTGGGGGTGTTGTGATGGCTCCTCTGACCTTAAGGTCATCTGTAAAATGAGGACAATACTTATAACCACTTATAACCTGCAGAAAGAGAGAAAGGAGCATGTGCTGACCTCTTTGATTGAGGAGAGGCCATTCAAATGAGGCAAGGGGTCAGGTGTCAAGGGGCTGGGTTTTGCTTCATGATATCTGCTGTCAGCAGGTTGACTGACATCTAGGAAGGTGTCAGTTAGGAGAAGGGGACACACAAAGGGCATTTCCATGGGACATTCTATCCCAAACAGGGCAAGAGGTAATATCACAAAGGAACAGGTGAGTGTAGCTCGATCCCTGGGAATGTAGGAAGTCACACCCATGTATGAAGACACATTTGCATTTTCTCTACCCTCTACCATCTTCAGTTACTTAAGCAACCAGGTCACGGGGTGAGGGACAGTTCCACACTGATCAGAAGGGGAAGCAAATGCTGGTCACCTGCTATGTTGGCCTCCTATACTTGGGGCCTTGCCAAATTGCTGAACCTGGGTTTCAACTCATGATCCTCCTGCCTCAGCCTCTTGAGCTGCTGGGATTGCAGGTGGGTACTTCAGAGCCCTGCTAGAATACTGTTTTTTGGTTTTTTTTAAAAAATGTATTTCAAATATAAAATTAACAATATATCTCCATTTTTTTAAACGTCAGCAATTTCTCTTATTTTCAAATACTTCACCAAGACCTTCAAGGCCTGGGATACAGTATATACCTCATCATAAATACTGTGGACTATTTTCTGTTATTACCATCATCACCAACAACATAAATTATTTTCTGTGTACCCAAGACTTATGTTAAATATTTTATGTGCAGTTTCTCTTTTAATTCTCACAAAACCTCACCAGGTATTCTTGTTGTCTCCTTTTATGGGCTGGAATAACAGGTTTAGAGGGGTTAGACATGTTGCCTAATATCACACAAATTGTGAGAGACACAGGCAGATTCCAAAGCCTGAGAGCCTGACGCCAGAGCCTTCAGCAGTGATCTTTAGGTTACATTCTCTCTCCTATGAATGTGTTGTTTAAAATAAAAATGAGCAAGTATGATTCAATGCATCCTTCCTTAGCTCCCTGCTGTTTCATTTCAGACTCATGTCCTGCCTCTTCCCAATTTTTTTTCCTTTACATTGCAATGCTCACTTCTCCTCTAAGTCTCTCATGCATAATGGATCTCCTACCTGGAGCATTTTCTCTATCCCAGTTTCCTACAAGATGGCATCAATGGTATTTTTCATCATTTGTTTCACTTTTAGTCAGGTCTGTCCTTTCTTTTCTGCATGGTACTGGCAACAATCTCTTTTATATTTTTACTAGAAAATAAAAGTTTAATATACATCGTCTTTACATTCCTTATTACACATACCTTAAAATATTTTAAGAGCTTCATTGACGTATAATTGACACACAATAAACTCTACATATTTCAATTATACAATTTGATATTTTGGTATATGTGAAATCATTGCTGTGATCATGAAAGTTAATCTATGCATTCCCCACAAAACTTTTCTGTGTCTCTTTGAAATCTCTTCCTCCATCCCTTCCCACACCCCTCATGTAGTCACCAGGCCACCACTGACTTGCTTTAGTCATCATAGCTTAGTTTAGCTTTTGTAAGATTTTATGTAAATGGAATTTTATAGTGTCTAACTCATTTTTTTTCTGGCTTCCTCTCAGTGTGTAATTCTTTTTTTAAAATTTATTTATTTATTCTAATTTGTTATATGTGACAGTAGAATGCATTTCAATTCATAGTACACATATAAACACAATTTTTCATGTCTCTGGTTACACAAAAAGTAGAGTCACACTATTCATGTCCTTATAAATGTACTTGGGGTAATGATGTCCATCTCATTCCACCGTTTTTCCTATGCCCCTACTCTCTCCCTTCTCCTTCTTTCCCTTTACCCTGTTTCTTCCATTCCTTCTATGCACCCACCCATCCCCATTATGGATCAGCATCCTCATATCAGAGAAAACATTTGGCCGTTGGTTTTTTGGGATTGGCTAACTTCACTTAGCATGATATTTCCAACTCTGGCTAACTTCACTTAGCATGATATTTCCAACTCCATCCATCTACCTGCAAATGCCATGATTTTATTCTCTTTTAATGCTGAGTAAAATACCATTTTGTATATATACCACAGTTTCTTTATTTCATTCATCTACTGACAGGCTTCTAGTTTAGTTCCAAAATTTAGGTATTGTGAATTATGCTACTATAAACATTGATGTGGCTGTGTCCCTATACCATGCTGTTTTTAAGTCCTTTTGGTAGAGACTGAGGAATGCGATAGCTGGATCAACTGGTGGTTCCATTTCCAGCTTTCCAAGGAATCTCCATACTGCTTTCCATAATGGCTGCACCAATTTGCAGTCCCACCAGCAATGTATGAGTGTGCCTTTTTCCCCACATCTTCACCAACACATAGTGTTGTTTGTGTTCTTAATAGCTGTCATTCTGACTGGAGTGAGATGAAATCTTAGAGTAATTTTGATTTGCATTTCTCTAATTGCTAGAGATTTTGAACATTTTTTCATATATTTGTTGGTTGATTGTATATTATCTTCTGAGAGGTGTCTGTTCAGATCCTTGGCCCACTTATTGATTTGGCTATTTGTTTATTGTTGTTGTTTTGGTGTTTAGCTTTTTGTGTTCTTTATATATCCTGGAGATTAGTGCTCTATCTGATGTGTGAGTGGTAAAAATTTGCTCCTAAGATGTAGGCTCTCTATTCAGCTTATTGATTATTTCTTTTGCTGAGAAGAAGCTTTTTAGTTTGAATCCATCCCATTTATTGATTCTTGATTTTAATTCTTGTGCAATAGGAGTCTTATTAAGGAAGTTGGGGCCTAATCCGACATAATGGAGTATTGGAGGCCACGACCAAGTCAAGATGGCGCCTGGCAGTTTGCCAGGAGGAGTGGCTTGTGAGGCAACATCACTGAGCCATCAAGATGGTGGGGACTCCTTATTGGCTGATTGCTGTATCGGTAGGGGAGCAATACTATGATTGGATGATGCTGAGTGAGTCATGGTTTATGTAAATCAGATATATATACCTCAGCTGTTCCGCAATAAAGCAGTTCCCACTTAAACCTTCACAAGTTGCTTATCACCTCCCAGTTATTTGGCTCAGCTGAACTGCAGCAATAGAGACTTGGGCCTACTTTTTCTTCTAATAGACACAACGTCTCTGGTTTGATTCCTAAATCCTTGATCCACTGTAAGGGTTGTATTTTGTGCATGGTGAGAGATAGATGTTTAATTTCATTTTGTTGCATATGGATCTCCAGTTTTCTAGCACCATTTGTTGAAGAGGCTATTTTTTCTCCAATCTATGTTTTTGATGCCTTTGTCTATTGTAAGATAACTGTAATTAGGTGGATTAGTCTCTGTGTCCTCTATTCTGTACCATTGGTCTATCAGTCTATTCTGGTGCCACTACCATGGTTTTTGTTACTGTTGCCCTGTAGTATAGTTTAAGATCTGGTATAGTGATTCTACCTGCTTCACTCTTCTTACGAAGGATTATTTTACCTATTCTGGGTCCCTTATTTTTCCAGAGAAATTTCATGACTGCTTTTTCTATTTCTATGAGAAATGTCATTAGGATTTTGATTGGACTTATATTAAATCTTTAGAGTGATTTTTGTAACATGGTCATTTTGACAGTATTTATTCTGCCTATCCAAGAACAAGAGAGAACTTGCCATCTTCAAAGGTCATCTTTAATTTCTTTGTTTAGCCTTCTGTAATTTTCATTGTACAGGTCTTTCACTACTTTCGTTAAGTTGATTCCCAAGTATTTTATTTTATTTTATTTTTTGAGGTAGTTTGTAAATGTAGTAGCTTTCCTAGTTTCTCTTTCAGAGGAGTTTTCACTGATGTACAGAAATGCCTTTAATTTATGGATGTTGATTTTATATCCTGCTACTTTGCAGAATTCATTTATTAGTTCTAGAAGTTTTCTGGTGGAGTTTTTTTTTTTAATCTTCTAAGTATAGAATCATATCATTGGCCAATAGTTATAATTTGAGTTCTTCTTTTCCTATCCAAATCCCTTTAATTTCTTTTGTCTGGCTAGATTTTCATGGTGGAAGGGTGCGTCCCTGTTTTGTTCCAGTTTTTAGATGGAATGCTTTTCATTTTCTCCATTTAAATGATGTTGGCCTGGGGCTTTACATAGATAGCTTTTATAATGTTGAGACATATTCCTGTTATCCCTAGTTTTTCTAATGTTTTGAACATGAAAGGGTGCTGTAGTTTGTCAAGTGCTTTTTCTGTGTATATTAAGATGGTCATCTGAATCTTATCTTTAAGTCTATTGATGTGATGAATTATATTTATTGATTTCCATATGTTGAACTAACCTCGCAGCCCTGGGATGAACCCCACTTGTTCATTTTGCATTTATTCTTCACATTTTTTTGTATTCAATTTGCCAGAATTTTATTAAGAATATTTTGCATCTGTTTGCATCAGAAATATTGGTCTGAAGTTTTCTTTCTTTGATGTGTCTGTGTCTGGTTTTGGAATCAAGTGACATTGGCATCATAGAATGAGTTTGGAAGTGTTCCCTCTTTTTCTATTTTATGAAATAATTTGAGGAATATTGGTATTAGTTCTCCTTTGAAGGTCTTGTAGAATTCAGCTATGTAGCCATCAGTTCTGGACTTTTCTTGATTGGTAGGCTTCTATGATATCTTCTATGTCATTACTTGAAATTGATCTCTTTAACTTGTGTATATCATCCTTATTCAGTTTGGGCAAATCATATGACTCAAGAAATTTGTCAATGCCTTCAATATTTTCTATTTTATTGGAGTATATTTAAAAATAATTTGTAATTATCTTCTGTAATTCTCTAGTGTGCATCATGATATTTCCCTTTTCATCATAAATGATACTAATTTGAGTTATCTCTCTCTTTGTTAGCTTGGCTAAGGTTTTATCAATTTTATTTATTTTTTCAAAGAACCAACTTTTTGTTTTTTAATTTTTTCATTTTTTTGTTTCAATTTTATTAATTTCAGTTGTGATTTTAATTATTTTCTGTCTTCTATGCTTTTGGTATTGATTTGTTCTTTTTCTAGGTCTTTGAGATGTAATGTTAGGTCATTTATTTTTTGACTTTTTCCTCTTTTAAGGAGTGAACTTTCCTCTAAATTCTGCCTTCAAAGTGTCCCAAAAATTTCAATATGTTGTATCAGTGTTCTCATTTACCTCTAAGAATTTTTTAGTCTCCTCTTTGATGTCTTTTACAACCCATTCTTCACTCAATAGCATCATATTGTTTAGTCTCCAGGTATTGGAATGGCTTCTATTTTTTTATTTTATCATTGATTTCTAATTTCATTTCATTATGATCTCATAGAATGAAAGTAGTATCTCTACTTTTCTGTATTTGCTAAGAGTTGCTTTGTGACATAATATATGGTCTATTTTAGAGAAGGATCCATGTGCTGCTGAGAAGAAAGTGTATTTGCTCATTGATGGATGAAATATTCTAGATATGTCTCTTAAGTCTAAATTGTTGATTGTATTATTGAGTTCTATAGTTCCTTGTTTAGCTTTTGTTTGGAAGATCTATCCCATGGTGAAAAAGGTGTGTTAAAGTCACCCAGAATTATTGTGTTGTTGTATATTTGACTCTTGAACTTGAGAAGAGTTTGTTTGGTGAATGTAGATTCTCCATCTTGAGGGGGCATATATATTTATAGTTGTTATGTCTTGTTAATGTATGGTCCCCTTAAGCAGTATGAAATGTTCTTCTTTATCCCTTTTGATTAAATTTGGCTTGAAGTCTACTTTATTTGATATGAGGATGGAAACCCTTGCTTGTTTTCACAGTACATGTGAATGGTATATTTTCCCCCAACCTTTCGTCTTCAGTTTGTGGATGTCTTTACCTAAGAGTCAAGTCTCTGGAAGGCCAAAAGGTCTACAGTTTCTGATGGCAGGAAAAAAAACTGAGGATGAGTATGAGATGTTGAGGGGCTAAGAGTTGAGGATATAGAGTTATTACATCTTAGAAAGTGTGGAATAGGAATCTGAAGAAGTTGGTTAGTAGCAGGAGAAGAGAAAGAAAGTGATTTGGGGAATACAAGTAAGTGGGAAGGCAGTAGAGTACAAAAAAAAATTAAGAAAAGTAAATAATGTAAAAATAGGAGATAAAAGAATATACAACACTACTGTAATATACAATTCAACCATCCCAATCCTCAGGAGACTAATTTATGAAAAGTAATTGGTTTCACAAATGTTGGGGATGTAAGGGCAGGAGAAGAAAGAGAGAGAAAGAAAAAAAGAAAAGAAAAAACAAATCTCAAAGGAAAATACAAGGATTGATTTGTTGGAGATCAGTATCTTCCAGGCTTCTCTTCTTAAGTAATAGGTGGGGTTGTCTGTTGTTTGCTGGTATCCACCCTCAGGATGGTGAAGGTTATTAGGGTGAGAGGGTTGGTCTTGGGGATGGGGCTCCTGGAGGTGGGGCATAGTATGTGCTTGTCCCCAATGGAGACTGCACCCCAAGGACCTCCTTTGGGGCCCGCTCATGTGATGTGGGCGCCTGGTCTTATCTCCTATAGACCTCACAATTCCTGGTCTTTAATTTAGTCTCTAAACTATATTTCACTCACCCCCTCCCTTTCCTTTCCGTTTTCCAATCAAAAGCCTTTCTCTCCAGATGTCTCCTGTGCTGCTGCTCTGTGGGCTACACACCTGTAGGAGATCTATTTTGTATTGGGCAGTCCAGGCCTGGGTTTTGTGCATGGGTTTTGCAACCCAGTTTTCTGAGCTACAGAGCAGCTGTAGATTGGCTTTGTAGCCACAGGCACTGTACCAGGTTAGTGGCTGCTGGGGAGAAGGGGGAGTTGGGGACTTTCAGTATCTTCATATTGTTTCTAATCTCCAGCCAGTGTTCCAAACTGGGTTGCCCCTACTAAAGATGGCAAAGAAGGTGTCCCAAGATGGAGGTGTCTGCTTTCAGCAATAGGGTAGAGTCAGGCCTTTGCTTTGAGTGGTGTTTTCAGAAATGCAGCTCTGTGGCATGCAGTAATATGGCTGGCAGCTGTCATGGAACCCAGTGCAATGTTCCCAGGTGCAGGCTACCACGTGTATGGGACTGTGGCAGTGGCTGCAGTGCCCCAAGATGGAGGCGACTGGAGGAGCCCCATGTTTGTAGATAGTGGTGCACACAGGAGTGGCAGCCTTAGTTTCTGCACTTGGGCTGCTGCCAGGTTTTCTGGGAGCTGCAGACAAGATTCCTTTGTGGGAGGAGTGACCAGGAGTCCTGATAGTGCCGGAGGGTCCTATTCGGGAGGACCTGCGTGGACAAGTTTTTGGGAGTCCTGTGCTGACAGCTGAGGCACGGTAGCTATGATTCCTGTGGGGAGCAGCTGTTGGGGATCTTCTAATCATTGACAGAGAAACATTATTTTCACTACTTGAATCCCAGGTCCCAGAGCGACTCAGAATGCAGCCTCCCTCTAGCCTGCCATCTTGAATCTCACAACAATCTATTTTAAATGTGAATTTATTTGTATCTGTCTTTCACAAGATGATAGGTGCTATGAAGAAAAATACTGTGTCTTGCTCACCACTGAATTAACAGAATTCCTGCTAACACACAATAGACACCTGAGAATGTGAAAGAAAAATTGCACTCAAGAGTTAAACCGGTGAAGACAGCTTACTTCCGAATGACAAAAAAAGAGATTGAATTTAACTGCTAAAACAAAGATTGGCAGGATCTTTAACAGTCTGAGTGATTAAGTGGAAAGTGTTAGAGGACATTAGTTGGGAGGTTGGTCAATGGGATTAGCCATCAGTGTTTGCTAATTATGCTTATCTAAATTGGGCTCCTACTTTTTCATAGAGACTAGGAATTAGGGGCACTATTTTCTTGATCACTTTTCCAAAGGTCTAAGAGAAAGACTTTCTGCATAGCAAAATTGGCAGGAGACAGGAAGAAGATTTACATCTCAAAGGGGAAGATAAATTATTTACAATTGCAAGTTTTCTAAAGTAAGTAAGAATAAGAAGGTCAGGGCTTAGAGATAGTAAGAAGCCTGTCTACATTTTGATCCAGCAAAAGGGAATGAAAAGGGCATCTTGGTCAAGATCTGTTTGTTGAGTTAGTGGATAATTAACCAGCAAAATGTAACATTTCATTATGAAGCATCAAAATCTTGGCATATAATAATGAAGGAATCATTATGACTTTGTGTTGACATAATTCAAATAAACAGTTACACAATACTTACCTGACATTTAACTTCTTAAACATTCAAATCTATTGTTCTGATTACATTTTTAGTTTTTCTAATTCCTAAAAATAAAATAATATTAATATAGTATGGTGCTGCACAAGTAGAGTTTAACATTTTAATTGAGCATTTTAGTTCTGTATTTACTAAAGCTTTTAAGAAATTACTGATAACTTTGAAGTACATTGTAAATAAATCAGTATAAGCGTAGTAGTTAGAGCAGAAATAATAATTTTTATTGCCAGTTAACTGAAATTCTTTCATATTTAAAATGGTGTTTAATGTTGCTTGAATTATTGAGGCTATAAAGGAAATATATCCAATCTAATTAAACTTGTGTAATTTCAAAGAAGGTAAATTTAGTAGCTATACTTATATTCCCCAAAGTGTCTTTGGATATGGTATTGGTAACATTTTCAAGTTATTTTTGCTTTTATTTTTTGCATATTTGAAATACTATGAATCACCTCATATATAGGACAACATTTAACTTAGTTAAATCTATCATATTGTACTTTGATTAATTTATATGGCTCATTTTGTTTAGATTCCAGCATCACCATGTCTCTCCCAATTGCAGATGCCCAACTATTTTGCATGTTTATGGAGCTTAATCCCAGGCCTGAATTTCATTAACTGACCATAGCTTTACTTGAATTTCTACAGTAATGAGTTCATTCCTGAAATTTTGCAAAGATATGTGGGGAGAGGAGGGGAAAACATCATCTACATTTGAAAAGACCAAATTTACAAATCAGTACTCCTTAATGCAATTTTTTTCCCCTTGACTAGATGGAAGTTTATTTGCATGCATTCTAAGTGGCAGTAGAATGGGAAACTAAGATTTTTGTCATTTTGATTTAACACAGACTCGCCCAGAAAGCACAACCCTGATTTTGTATGAGAAGGACTATCTCTACAGAACCTAAAATGTGAGTCTTGTTGGTTTGTGATATTGAATTATTTAATGCTATGTCATTGACCTAGTGACATGACATGGAATTTATTAAAATAATGAGACGGTTTCCAGTAAGTATAATTGTAGACTACAGTAGAATTTGTTTTATTGTTTGCTTTTAAAAAAATTATAGTAGTTAATAAATGTTTGACTTTGCAGATGATAAAGAATTTTTACGCTATTTATTGATATTTAGTTTAATGCACTTGGTTTTGTATGGTTTTGATATTCCAATGTGTTTATAGTTGATAAGGTACATCAATATGATCCCTCATATATAAGCTTTTTCTGTGTGTGTGTGTGTGTGTGTGTGTGTGTTTGGTTTGGTTTTATTGTTTTTAATTTTCTCTGTTACCAATATCCCTAAGTACTTGGAATATATCTTTAGCATCTCAAAATTTCCTCAGAGTTTTTTCAAACAGAATAAATGGTCAGTTAAAGATGAAAGCTTGATACACTGTTCTCCCTCCCTCTGTCTAGATCTGTCTTTCAGCTACTCACTAATGGTTGGCATCTCTTTTCCCTGTATGGCCTCTGATAAGTTGTCTTTGATAACCTGCTGTTTTGTTCTTGAACCTTGCAATGGCTATAAGTCTGGGATATCAGAACTGTCAAAAATAAAAGTGAAAGAGCAAAAAGCACACAGCCTGTGAAAGTTAGAGAAGATATAAGATGTGGTAATCGACTGATGAATTTTCAACTGGCAGATAGCTTTCACTTTATCCCATTTGCTGTCACAGTAACTGAAATAATAAGGGGATTTTTCCCCCCAATAATGGATGATGGGGGTTGTTTGCTTTGTGAGAACTGCCAAGGCGACAGGCCACATGGAGTTATCTTTGAAAGTGAGGGTAAAACAAGCTTGCCTGGCTGTAGATAAGAGACTTAGAAGAAATCCTATTCAGATGTACCTGTCACTAATTTATCTGAAGGTTTTGTGATTCATACATACTGTTCTGTGTGCAACGGAGCATTAAATTGCTTTCCTCTGGGAGCAGGTCACGTTCAGGGGTTCTCAGACCCATGCTGTTGGGCAGTGCATGTTTGATTCATATAGCTGTTTGCTTTTGAATTTATATCTATTAGAAAGCTGATAATCTGAATATATGTGAGATGATCTCTTGGAACTTTTCAATAGTAAAAGGATTGACCAAAACTGTACTATCTCTTAATATACAAGTATTTGCAACAAAAAAATTAAATCAACACTTCTGTTACCATAGTCAATTATTCTGATAATGATTATATATATACACAAACATATATTGGCCTAGATCTAGATCCTGGTGAATATACTTTTATGGTTCCTTTATCTATTTAAACAGAAAAGATGTTCTTAAACTCATGGATTTATTCTGAAGAAAAAAAAAATCCAGAGCTGCTTTAAAGCAAGACTCATTAAACAAAAAGCTTTAGAAAAGAAAGATCTTCCAACACCCCCACTCCCAATTTACAGTTGTTTTCATCTATGAAAATTCCACTTTATTACTGGGTGTATTTTGTAAAACAATGGCATACCTTCTGAAATGAAATAGATACTGGCTTTAATTTGAACAGAGCATAAAAGTAAGAGATGCTTATTTGTGTGTGTTAAGATTATGCTGAGAGATTTTAGTATGGATTTTTCTTTCTGGATGTGGGTTCTTTTGTAAATATAGTACCAAAAAAAAAAAAAAAAGGTTTTCTTCATTTTATTATTTCCATGATGAGGTATGTAGAACTAAAACCTAATATCTTATCATGGGTCTTAAGTGTGCTTCATTTTGTGCAAAATTAAGTCAATAAATGGCAAAGTGGCAGTTAAATGGAAGCAATCAGTGAAATCTTTCTAAAGTATTTTTAGCATGCCATGACAACAGTCTTTAGTGTGGGTAAATGAGCAACATAAACTGATATGTTCTCTCTATTTTTTTAAAATTTAAAACTGTTCATTATATTCTGTATCGCAATGCAAAACAAATGTGATCATTTCATGAAGTGGCAAAAAGAAGATTCTTTCAAGTGGATAAAAATCATGATTTTATTCTGCATTTACGAGGTATAATTCTTTAAATTCTGTCCCAGTTGTGAGAATGTGGAGCATCCAATATAAACCAGAATTTTCCTATTAATGAATTAAAGCATAATTAGGGCATTGCTGTGGGGAACCTATTAGATCTTTCATGCATAATTCACTATATTTAAATGAGATATTCCTCACATCTCCCAATCCTTAAATTAGACTGTGACCTGAAAACCTTTTAAGGCCTCCTATGAAACAGGAGCACAGAATCAAAATATTTAATGATATTATTGTAGAACTTCAAAATGTTCTGGTAAGCATTTCTCTTATGGAAAAATAAAAAGACAAAGAAAACTAGTTCATAATATTAAGGAAAAAATACCATTAGAGCATCTGCAAAGTACATGTAATGGGCATATTTTTGACATGTTCTCACCATCCTAAAATTGTGCTTTTCACATAGAAGGAAAAATGGCTAACTTAAAATTTTCCATGTTTATAAAAACCCATGTGGTGTCTTAGAGGATATATTTTCTTTCCTTCATTAATTTCTTCCTTTCTGTCTTCTCTCCTACTTCTTTCTTCACTGAAAACTATTTTAAAACACAAACTATATTTATGTTATTTTTAAAGCATTTCAAACAACAGACCACTTTGTTAGAGATATTTAAAATATTTTGCAAACATTTTTCTGGTCAAATAATAGCGATTTTTTAAACAGTTCTATCATATTAATTTTCCTCTGTTCTATAATAACTAGCTCTCCATTTCTTACATCCTGCATAGAGAGCTTCTAGAGACCTTTTCAAAAAAGTCTTTCCTAACCATTTGACCTACTCATCCTCTTGCAAGCTTCTTTGACCTCATGTCTTTCATCATAATTATTAAGGATATAAAATATATACAATTATATATTGCTTATTTTCAGATCACTTAAAAAAATAAGAGTTAAATCTGGTGTCCTGCAGAGTGCCTAGACTCTATTAAATACTTAGTACAATTTGTTGACTGAGTCAGAGGGAATGGTGTGGGCCTGTTATCCCAGAAATTTGGGAGACTAAGTCAGGAAGATCACAAGTTCAAGGCCAAATCAGCAACTTAGCAAGATTCTATCTCAAAGTAAAGAATAAAGAACTAGGTATGTAGCTCAGTGACAAAAATGGTCCTGGGTTCAACCCCCACCCCCACCCCCCAAAAAATTGTTGTTTAGATGAAATGAGATAATGAAAACGAGGTAATTCTGCAAATAAGAATAACAGAAATATAAAGTCCATATTAAACATATAAAGCTAAGAGTTATATAATCACTGATTTAACTAAATATTTACAGACCTACTTTGTATTTAATTAGAAAATTCAGCAAATTCCATACCTCAGCAGCTTCTTTACTGTATAACTAAAGCCACAGTGTCAGTCAGATTTTAGTCTGTGGAACAAATACCTGAGAAAAGGTTCTTAAAGAGAGGAAATATTTTATTTTTCCTGGCAGTAGCTTCAGTCTACAATCAGCTGGTTCCATTACCCTGAGCCTGAGGTACGACAGAACATCATGGTGGCAGATAAAGCTGTTCAAGAGGCAGGAAATTGAGTCCCTTGCTTTTGCCTCAATTTTTTTGCCCCTTAATCTGCAGGAAATCGAGGCCAAAACAGGGGACTCAATTTCCTTAACTCCAACTAGGTAAGCAACCATGCCATTATATCCTCCACGTATCCATGCAGTTCCCCTTCTGTTACATTACATTCACTTTTCACTAGCTCTGGGCCCACTGTGCTCACTCCAATAAGCTTCCTTTTAAAAAGCAATTTTCCCAGCCAAGTGCAGTGGCGCAGGCCAATAGTCCCAGCGGCCTGGCACCAAGCAAGCCAGTGAGACCCTGCCTTTAAATAAAATGCAAAGTAGGGCTGGGGATGTGGCCCAGTAACCGAGTACCCCTGAGTTCAATACCCAGTACCAAAAAAAAAAAGGAATTTTCCTGAAGCCTTGCCTGGCTTAAGTCAACAGGTATGCAACAGGAGAAATGCAAGGTCCAAAATACAAACAAGAACACAAGTTACCTGTCAAACAGGCCAAAACAACCTACAGCTATCAGGCACATTAAAGACTTGAAAGTCTAATGTCTTCTGTTGTCAATCAAAAGTCAAAAGGTGGACCTGAGTGGACATCTCTGGAAATTTCCTGGGACTCCCGATAAAGGGCAGGAGAAGCTCATACCACCTCTACAAGAGGGTCCACTCTTTCCTTTAAGAGTGTCCCCTTTTCCCTTTTCCTATTCCTTCTAATAAACTCATGCCTACTACTTCAAGTACCATGAAGGAAATCTTTCTGACATGATTTCAAGAACCAATAAAGAGGCCACCTTCACAGGTTCCTCAGCTCTGTGCTGCCCATCCATGCCTTGTCAGTACCATTTAACTTCGAGGAGAACTTCTTTCAGAACTGGAATCCATTCTTTCAAATTCTTCTGTTTTACCAACTAAGTCTGTATCGTATTCCAGATACTTTTTTGTCATTTTATCAATCTTCACAGCATAATTTCTAAGAGTACACTCCCTCTCAAGAAACCATTTTCTTTTCTCAGCCATGAGAAACAATTTCTCATCTGTTGAAGTTTTATCATGAGATTGCTGCAATTCAGTCTTTTCTTCAGAATCTAAGTCTACTTCTATTGTTATTTGCACATCTTAAGTTTTTTCCTTCACTGAATTCTTCAAGTCCTCAAAGTCATGCATGAGAGTTGGAATTAACTTCTTATAAATTCATGTGAATTGTGATATTCTGACCTGTTTCTGTGAATCAAAAGTTTCTTCATGGCATCTAGAACTGTGAATCCTTTCTAGCTTTTCAATTTACTTTCCCTGGCTCTACAAGAGGAACCACAATGTATGAGAGGTATAACTTATAAAATGTATTTCTTAAATAATAAAAGTTTTCAAAATTGCTTTTTGGTCCATGATCTGTAGAGTGGATGTTGTGTAAACAGGCATGAAAAAAAGCATTAATCTTGTTGTAAATCTCTGTAAGATCTCTTGGGTGATCCAGTATATTTTGTCATTGAGCAGTAATATTTTGAACTCCCCCCACCCAGTAGTAAGTCAACCTTCTTGACACTTTGAGAGTATACATGGAATAGCATAGACATGGGCAAAGAGTTGTATCTTCTTCTTTTTACATACATAGTTCTTTGCCCAAGTCTATGCTCTTGCATGTGTACTTCCAAAGTGCCAATAATTATGTGGAGAATCTCTACATAATTGTGTGACTCCTGTGCCTTTTAATAATTTAAAAAGCACATGTCAAAGTTTCTATTATGTAAGTTGCCTCAGTGAGACCAGTGAAGGGTTAATTAATTATGGATATATAGACAATGAATTCTCAGTGACAATTTCTTGGCAGAAAATAATTAAGATTGACAATGCCACTTTTAGCAGTGCACCAAGAAGTTCGAAGTTAAGATAAGGTGAAGCAGTTTGAAACTGGCATCTCCTAGTTATTTTGTGTTCTGCAGATAAGTAACAGAAGCAAAGCACTTAGCACCTGGGTATAAATAAGCTTTTTAACTTTCTGAAAACCACGACTTTTTTTTTTTAATCTATTTGCTCTAGTTCTTCTTGACTATATATTTTTTTTTCATAATGGTAAATTTTAAGAACCAAGAGAGGCTCAGTGGAACAAAAGGTCATATCAGTTTATTAGAAAGCTTTGTCAAGACTCTAATATCTTAATGGAAAATCAATTCATACCAGATTCATGCTTCTGGTATTTTTTTTTCTTCCTAATCCACTAATGTGTCTTAGATCACATCCACAGAAGGTAAAACAAAGATTTATTTGGCATTAGTTTATCATGCTTCCTTTCTAAGTTGCATAACTTAAAAGTTTCTTCCATCTACAGTGCATGTACTACAAATGTTATCCTCTGGTTAAATAAACCCAAAAGTCAGGCAATAGCCTAGTATTTAGCATAGAGTCAATTCACCCCTTTAAATCTTATTTATACCTTTATTATCAATGTTCAATGTTCTTATTCAGTATAGAGATAGTTTCTTTTATTATTTGCCTCTAGTACTGAGATAAAGTTTAAAAGAGATGACTTACCCTTTAAGGAGGGGTCTTGTAAGTTCTTCTTCTTCCTTGTCTTTCTGGATTTGTATTTAATGAACTGTTAAAAGGCTTCCTTGATGGTCTTGTTCTTCCCTGGTGGAATTTCACATGCATTGTTATTACATTTGACTGAAAGTGTTCTGTTGTGTTCTTCATCATTTTTCTCTGCTTTCTGCCCCCCCCCCCCCCCCCCCCCCCCCCCCGTTCAGTTTAGATGTTATCTTTCCTGGGAGATTATATCTTGCTTACTGCACTGTGGTCCACTTCTTTCTATTTGTACCCATAGTACCTTGAGATTTTTCTCCAATATCACAAAATTCAGATTGTAAAATATGGTCGTTTATAATTCTATTTTTCCTAAGAGTTTTTATCCTGAGAAAAGAGTATATTATCTTGTACATAGTATATAACTTGTAATCTTTTTAAAAAATGAGTACATTTTACTCATCTTGACTTTCATTACAATACTTTTGGCTCACCTCATTCTATTGTTGTGCTTTTAAAATTTATAGAATCTTAAAAACACATTAAATGTTTACAAAGCCAAATTTCAGTAAAAGTAGTAGGTCAAACGTTTACATCTAAGTTCCATCCTTAAAATATTGATACTAAGAGTCTATCTGTTTTTATTTCTTTCATTCCTTCCTTCCTTCCTTCCTTCCTTCCTTCTTTTTTTATTTCATGACTCATATTTCAAGTAAGAGAAATCAGGAGTCATGAGTGATTGCAACAACATTTTGAAAGCTGGGAGATCTCGGGACTAGAGGCAAATAATAAATGTGTGAGAAAAATAAACCCAAGTTGTCAATAAAGAAAGATGAAAATAGTATCATAACACCACACCACAGAATTCCCCGTTTTTAAGAATTTACAGCAAAGATAAATTTTATGCTGTGGATGAATTATGGGAAGGGTGGATTTAAAGAAAAAGATTAAATAAACACCAAGAACTCCTGTTAATTTTGATTCTTCCAAATTTTGAAAGCAACTTCCAATTCATGGTGGCAATATCTTTGTATATATTTAAGCATATTAACCCAGAATTTTTGTTGGTTTTAAAATTTTATTCTCTTTCTTATCTCAAATCCATGCAATTTTCTATTTAAAAATAATTTCTATAATTCCAGTTTTACTATACTAGAAATTATGTTTTTGATTTGAGTTAGTAACCAGCTCATTAAAAACAAAAGGCTTCAATCAGCATCAGATTTACTAAGCACTAAGAAGGGGTAGTCAGGGGTAAGGTAGAGCACTTGTCTCGCACATGTAAGGCACTGGGTTAGATCCTCAGCACCATGTAAAAATAAAGCAAAGGTATTGTGATCATCTACAACTAAAAAAATATTAAGCAACAAAAAAGAAGAGGTAGTCAGCTTGTATGTTAAACAGGTGGGAGACTAGATTGAAAGAAGTGACATTCTAACTGCGAAGTTTGAGGGTACACCAGACAACTTAATAATAAAATGAATTGTACTTCAATAAAATTATTTAAAACTTTTAATACTTTAAGTACCTTAACAAGATAATTTTTAAAATAATGACAAGATCAGTATACCTGATTTTTTCTTTTGCCTCAGCTCTAATATGACTTAGCACAGGACTGCAATGTAGTGTTGAAAGGAAAATGAAGGCAATTCCCAGGAAGCAAAGTGAGAAGACAAATAATCTAAAAGGAGGAATAAAAATGAGCAAACTATTGGATTCATCCTGAAATTCCATTATCAAAATTATACAATGTTAAAAAAACAGATATAAGGGACTGGGGATGTAGCTCAGTGGTAGAGTGCTTGCCCATGGTGTGTGTGACTCTGGGGTTGATCCCCAGAACTACAAACAAAGTAAACCCACCAATAAAGAAGATGAAAAGAATGGGAAAATAATTACTGAAATAATTCAATACAATTTGCAAAAGCCTAGGAACATAATTTTTCCAGATTGCAAATAACCAGAAGATATACATGGGGAAAGTACCTAACTTCACTATCAGGAAAATGTAAATCACAACCACAGTGAAGTATCATCTCACTCTATTAGAATAACTCTCAGGAAAATGAATTGAAGCATAATTAGCTAAAATCCTTGATTACTGCTGATGGGTACGTAAATTGGTGTAGCCTTTGGGGAAAGCAGTATGGAGACTTAAAGACTTATTAATTTCTCAAAAAATTAAAATGGAACCATCTTTTGAGCCAGGAAATGAAATCAGTGTCTCAAATATGTATCTGCAATCTTGTTCATGCCAGCACTATTCATAATAAGAAAGATGTGGAAAACGCCTAAATGTCCCCCAGTGAATTAATAGATGAAGAAAATTGGTCAAGGGAATATTAGTCAGTCTTAAACAAGAAAGAAACTCTGCTATTTGCAACAACATGGAAAATGTGTTATGCTAAGAGAAATAAGCCAGACACAGAAAGACAAGGAGAAATAAGCCAGACACAGAAAGACAAATACTTCATTATGTCATATATTGTGGAACCTAAAAATGTCAGTGTCATGGAAATAGATAGAAAATCATTACCAGAGGCTTAGGGTTTAGAATTCGAAAAGATATTGGTCAAATTGTAGGAAGTTAGATTTAAGCAAATTAAATTCATTCTGTAAATAACATGGACAACAAGGTAAATATGGTTACTAATACAAAATTGCATTTTTTCAGATATGCTGAGGGTAGATCTTAATTGTTCTCTGTACTCAAAATAATTGGTAACTATATGAGGGGACAGCTATGCTAATTACCTTAGCTCATAAATATTTCACAATATCTACATATGACAAATTATCAAACTGTACAGCTTAAATAAATCTATTTTTGACAGTCACCTGAATGTGAATAAAGTTGGGAAAGCAGAAAAAAGTTGAGTGAGCATTTGCTGAAGTAGCACAAATACATGCAGGTTTCCAGCAAAGACGGCCTATTTCAGGTGACCCTCAATGATTGCATGATTATGTAGGACATGTTGATGAAGCAAATGAAGGGTGGCTCCAAACATAGCACCCAAATCACCTACAGGACCTCTTTACAGATACTAGAATCATGGACAAGCTTTTCCCCTCAGTCCAGCCCACCTCTCCCTTACGGAGTACTGTCGTCTAAATCAATAGATGACCAAGAGGATATATTTGATTTCAACAAGCTAATTAGAATGGGTCACAAATGGAAATCTTGCAGAAGGCTCTTGTCATTACCTGTATATAAAGCTGCTAATCTTTGCATATCCATGGTGACAACATATTGTGGTCAATTTACAATGTGGGGCATTCTAGTACTTAACATAATTTTGAAATAATATGATGTCTTTTGATATGTTTACGATAAAATGATAGCAAGATAATAGCAAAAGCATATTCTGCAGTCTCTTCACATTAGTGCTTGTATGTCTCATATCTAGGTATACTTAATGATTATAATCATTTTAAATATATGGTCTTAATTATTTTGAATGAAATAATTTAAGAAAGGGAAGCTGAATGCCTAGATAGACCAGTTTTGTTCTATTGTTTGAAGCAATCATTTTAAAAGTTTTCCTGACACCTAAAATACGTTTTTTCTAAATTACCTTTCATAAGTACTTTCAACCACAATTTGCTTGTTTATGGAGGAGTGAAATTGGCCTCTTTTAGAATGATTTTATTAGTTAAGAAGTTTTGGCTTCTATTGTTAAAGGCTTTTATTTCAGATTATTCATGTTCTGTTAAATTATTTTTTAGATCCAATAGGAAAACTGGTATGATACTTGCACACTTCCAAAAATGCAGAAACTCAAGGGAATTTCTTAATTTTTTTTAAATAACATTTTTATATAAACAACTTCTCTTCTGTGACATAAAATATGATCCACTGTATTTGGAAACTTAAAGACTTATTAATTTCTTCAAAAATTAATTCCATAAACTTTTCCATAATATAAATTTTACCATTTTAATTCAGTCTAATGGGTTTAGAGCTTATAATTCTTCTTTTGTCTTTGTGATTACTTTTATTTATTTTTCAGTTTGAGTATATATGTTCAAGTAGTATGTTTTGATATACATTGGAAAATGTTCACTATAATCAAGCTACTTAATGTATACATATGTCACAGAGTTATGTGTGTGTGGTTGTGTGTGTACATGTCTGTGTGTGGTGAGAATGCTTAAGAACTACTCTAAATAAATTTCAAGTAACTATTACATTATTATTAATATAATCATCATTCTATACATTAGGTCTTTTAATTTTCTTCATCCAAATGGTAGAGTAGGGAGTAAAACTAACGTTTACTGGATACTTATTATGAAACATAGTTTATCTCAGTTACTCTTCCAATAATATTGTGTAAAAAAGAACATGATCCTCGTTTTTCTAAATAATTGCCATAGAGATCAGTAACATACTTTGCTTGAAGTTACCCAATTAGTACAGTTAAGAAGGTCTTTCTAACTCTACAGCTCATGCATGTTCATCACAGTGTTCTCACATGAAGAATGTAATAGTAACAGAATTGAAATGACTCTATGGAGACCTGTGTCTAGTACTATTTTTATTGATTTCAATGCTCTATCTGCTTCAGATGCTTTTACTTCAACCACTTTATAGATGAACGAACTGAGCTATAGTGATCTTTGGATTTGTCCATGTCCAGAACAAAACAGTAAAGTCAACATTAAACTGTAATTTTTTTAAATCAAAAATTTAGAACTGGAACATTTTGCCAATATTCTATTGTGCATTAATTTGTGAATTTGGGCAAGGTATTGTTTTTACCTTACATCATGAAGCTACAGTAGATAAGGATGTAACTGTTTGATATGTCACTGGAATATGTAATGATTCATGAGAACAGGGTAGGGAAAGACTTGGAAAGGAATCAATATAACAAGGTTGCACATATCAAAAACAGCTTTTATAATCTTCAGTATTAGGAGTTACTGTGAACTAATTTACATTAACAGATAATACAATGTAAAACAGCAACAAAACAAATGCCTGTATTTGAATGTCTACCTGCTCCAAATAAACATGTATAGAATTGGTCTGTTAGCTTCCAATTGTTGTTCATCCTTGTGTGGAGCATAAATAAAGAAGGCAGCATTTATATTAAAACAGTGCCCTGCTTGTAAACATCTACTGTGTGTCACAAAATTGACATTTATTTATAACATGCATTAAAATACTTGAAATAATTTTTTAAAACAATCACTCAGAAACTGAACATGTCATTTTAATACTGCAGGGCTGAATAATAATCACTGGGAAGTGGTACTTTGGGAAAAACAAACAATTGTCTTTAGATTTCTAAGACTGCCATCCAAGTGGCTCTAATAAACCTCATCTCTTGAGAATGATACAAACCAAGTAAACATCCCAACATAAATCTGGGGCAGAGAGCAAATGTTTCTGGAAAACAAATATTGATTGTTTTTCTAATTTTCTTTGTATAGACAGAAGAAAAAAAAACTGTCTCTATGGATCAGTTCCCAAAGTGTTTATATTTGTACTATTTTAGCTCCTACTACTGAATAAGAATATTATAAATGGTACAAACACTGTTATTCAAAGAATTTGCCTTTAGAATTCACTCTGAATACAATGGCTTCTTTGAAATATACTCTATTCCTATTTAGATCAAATGTTTAGCAATGAAATCTACAGCTAAGAACAATTTAGAACAAAACATAAATAAGAAATTATATAAAAATCAACAAAAATAAAATGACGTCAAAATAACATTTAATAAATAAGTTACTAAAATGTGAAAAAAAAAAAACCAGAATGACAGAAATACAAGAATTTGAAAACATCTCATGAGGAAACCAGAGACACTCTCTATTCTGAGTCCAGAGCACTTGCTTTCCACTGGGGTATGTGTTGTCACAGTGTCCCCAACCACTCCTTGGGCATCCTTGATATCTTTGGTGAACATGTGAGATAAACAACTAATAGAGAGGGCCAATATGTAACCACAGATAAAGAAGCTGTATTTTGTTTTTAACTATGGAAATTTAACTTCCTGTTTAAGAGATCAATGAGTTTGTGACAATGTTTGATTTACATTGCTATACTCAATTCAAGGAAAATACATTCTACTTCTAGTAATAAACCAAAAATAAAACCAATTGAGGTTCATTTTTTATTCCCAGATTTCTTTATATATAGAAAGTCTGGGATAAGAGCAATTGAAAGATGGCAAAAGATAATAATCATATTTGGAAATGACTCAAATAACTTTCCAGGAGTTGATTCACTTGACCATTTTAATTTTAAAATTTTTCTACCTAAGAATACCAAGAAAATCTCAATTTGTATATGTAATCTCATGCTGTGTGGCCATCAATTTATATGATGTCTGTGTTTCAGATATGTTTTTCTAAAATACAATTGTAAATATTTTGTGGAATTTTAGCATATTGAATAAATATGTATATTATAAAAAAACAGCTTGAGGTCTCATGAAAATGCTGACCTATACCTTCCAACAATTCTTGACTTAATTAAAATAATGTATATTAGGACCTATATCATTTTTAAAGCAAAATTATGTAAAGTAAAAGAAGAAACTCCAGAAAGACTTTGTTAATAAGCCTTGTTATTTTTTTTCTTGCTTGTTTTCTTTTATGGAATATATTTATGAAAAATATAGTTTAAGTATTTGAGGTTAGAAATATATGCACATAATTGTGGACTTTTAGTGTCTGATAGCTTTATTATTTTTGTAATATATTTGTGGACATTAAGTTTATGCTAATACTCAGTGTACATACATTGTAAATGGCATAAATACAGAATCTATCTGGAAATAGATCAGAATTGATATCACTTAAGAACATTGTATAAAAACAATGTCAGGTCTATAGCTTAAGAAGATTATAGAATATATTTTTATACAATGTGTTGATTTTGGTCATTGTTCATTGGTAATTCTGAGAAGAATACAACTCTACAGCTAGAAAAGCTGCTAAACAGATTTTCCCCTGGTAGCCCAGTTCTCCCCAAGAGCCACTAAAACAAACAACCCTGCCGACAAAGTGATTTCAGCTTACTGAAACTCATTTTGAACTTCTGGCCTCCAAAAGAGTAAGATAATAAATTTGTGCAACTAAGTTGTGGTATTAGGTGGTAAGTTTGTGGGGGAATTAGGAAATATAATACTCATGCTATGGACTGATTTCTATCTGCTTTAAAACTGTCTCAAGGCCATTCTCTCTACATCAATCAATTTCTTTCACCTTTTAAGTCTTTGCTTAAATGACAGAGAGGTCCATCCTAAATACCCTAATAAAATTAAAATTGCATGGCTGGGGGTGTGGCTCAGTGGCAGATTGCCTAGCATGTTTGAGGCACTGAGTTCGATTCTCAGCACCAGGTAAATACATAAAATAAAGGTCCATCAACAACTAAAAAAAAATTTACAAAAAAAAATTAAAATTGCATATCCTTCCCTTAGTCTTTTCTATTTTTTCATATAATTCATAAAATTTATTGTATTAGTTTTTACCTATATTTGTTTTTTGTCTCCTGCACTAGAATATAATTCTTAAAAAGTAACATTTGTTTTTACTCTCATCCATGCATTTTCTGAATGAATGAATGAATGAATGAAAAATGAATGAATGTTCTGAGGTAGAAAGAATATTGATTGTACTAGTGAATTAAATTAATGAGGAATCTGGATATAGAAAGTAGTGAATACTATGGGTTTTTCATATATGGATTTTTGTTTGCCCTAAGCCCATGCAAAAGAAGAATGGAGACACTGAAAGTAAGAGAAACGAGAAATATTTGTGAGAAAGGAGTGTTAAGAACACACTCTATGACTGACCTATTCTCATGTGAATTTATTAAACAAGAGCATTTTTAAAGCTAACATTATCCTTTCTTAATATTACTATCTTCAAAATATAATTGATTTTTTGGGAGAAAAAGAAAAACGTGAAAATTTTGCTAGATTTCTCAAATCTTGAAATTTTCAAATATATAATGAAGAGTTAAGTTTCCTTTAGATTAAATATTTTTCTAAATATTCACTTTAATTTTATAGATAACTATTACATATATGATACATAAGTTTTATTTAGGATCACATTGCAATATTCAAAGATTCTAAAAATCCTCCTCTTTTTCCTTTTTTTCACAGATGTATATGGCTAAATAACATTGTGTAGTTAATACAGCAAACAAATTCTCTGAGAATAGTGCTGTGCCCTTTATTAAGATTTTCAAATCCCTCTAAAATTATAGTACCCATTGAAACTTGTGTGTTACTAAATTTTACAGTAGCATTTTTAAACGCTAATACAAAGCCAATAAAAATGAGCAACACTTGTGATGGGTTTGTAATCTTCTTAATAATTCCTTGAATAATGAATGAAATCTGAATTAACTCACCCTCCATTTTCTAGCAGTAAACTAAACATATACACAGAAACTGAAGTAGGCATTACTATACGTTTAAAACTGTTATTTTTACAATCTAAAGTGGTTTTATCTCACACTTGTACAATTTCGCAATCTTAAACGTTTATGCTCTATGATTCATAAAGGGACATGTTATTGGGCTTGCAAAAATGGCAGGAGGTAACATTTGGAGAAAGCGTTTTGCATTTTCCAGTCAAAGCAATTGAATTGGCCTTCTTGTTGATCATTTCCACTGAATTTCAATAAAGTAGCAGCAGTGACAGCTCTACCAGCAGGAGTTTTCTTAAAAAAAAAAAAAAAATTCAAGGAACCTTTAAATTTCTTGTTTCTAAACAAGAAATTCAATATAATACTGACCTTGCTAAAATCTCTTTAAAAAGTATGGAAAGGAGCAAAGCTGCTGATAGGATTATGAATCTAAAAAAGGTATAGTGACCATATTAGTTTAATATATAGCGCAGTGGATTAGAATACAGAAACATGAAAGCAAAAAAAGTATACAGTTTGAGGACATTTTTTCAGAGAATTTATTGATAATTGAATAAATATATAATATACTGAAATGAACCTCAGCATGTCTTGAAAATATCCATCTGATAGTATTTTCAGTGATATTGTCCAAATATCTCATTAGCTATTGATTAAAAGTAAATAAATTCAAGAATAAATAATTAAAAAAATAAATAAATTACAAACTATCAAGATTATTTTCCTAAAACTCAGAAGAAGTCAATCGAAAAGTTTTATTTAGTCTAGGAAATGACACATGTTTTTCTCTACAGTCAGGAGTAAATGATTGAACCTCATTAATATGTACAGTTTATGTATGCTAATCACAAATAAAATAGTAAAAATGAGTAAATGATCTATTTGATGTCTGAACATAGCTGTAATTAATATAAGGAGCTGAATATTAGCATGTGAAAGCTGGATTTTGTATGTAAGACATTATGTTCCTGGGAGGATACTTTAGATAACTTGATATGCAAATTATTTATTTTGCTATTAGTTATTTGATTGCAAAATGTTGAATGACTGAGTTTTACATAAAGAATACTTATTTGGACTCTTAATATTAACCAAAGTCAAATTAAAACCATGTTTTAAGAAATTGAAATAACACCTATAAGTGGAAACACATTTTAATTCAAATGTTTGCTAACAATATTGAAATGACCTTTTATCTGAAAATAAAAATTCTCATTTTTTTCTTTTTTTTTTTTAAGAGAGAGTGAGAGAGAGAGAGAGAGAGAGAGAGAGAGAGAGAGAGAGAGAGAGAGAGAGAGAATTTTTTAATATTTATTTTTTAGTTTTTGGCGGGCACAACATCTTTGTATGTGGTGCTGAGGATCGAAACCAGGCCGCACGCATGCCAGGTGAACACGCTACTGCTTGAGCCACATCCCCAGCCCCTCATTTTTTCTCTTAATGTCAAATTTTTTAAATAATTTTTCACATATAGATTTTAGAAAATATTTGAAGGTAAAATACAAAGATTACTACCTTAAAACCTTTTATTATTGAAAAAGCATAGTAGATTTTAGTAGATTTCTTTTTGAGGGATGCATTTCAAGACATCCAGTAAATGCCAAAAAATGTCTATGTATGTACATGCATTTTTCTCTTGTATATGCATCTGTATGATAAATTTCAACTTATAAATTAGGCACAATAATATTTAGGTTAACAACAGTAACTCATAGTAACAAAACACTGTACTAAGGGTCATGTGAATGTGGTCTCTTTCTCTCTCCCACACTATATTATTGTACTGTACCTAACCTTCTTTGATGATGATGATGAGAGATTATATAAACACCTCTGGATGAGAAAAGGATGAATAATGTAGAATTTCGGGATAGCATTAAGATAGTACTTAAAGATTACTTGAAGATAAGCATTAGTATTCTGAAAGTTGGTCTGATCACCAAGAAGGTCACCAAGTGATACTAAGTAACTAAGAGTTGGGTAGCATATATAGTATAGATATATTAGACAAAGGGATAATTTGTGTCCTGGATAATCTGAAGCTATTTGAAATGATTCAATTAAACTAATTAGAATGGTATGCAATTTGAAACTTATGACTTGTTTATTTTTTCAATTTTTCCATTTAATATTGTTGAACCACAATTCACTAAGGGTAACTGATACTTTGGAAAATAAAACCATGGACCAAGGAGAGACTATCATATTATATAGCTGTTAATTTTTGATTCATTAAGAAAAGATGTGATGTGGTAACATCAGAGCAAGATAAAAATATAAGTTGCTACTTTATGATAATGTGAGCTCTTATTCTTTACAAGAAAGGGACTTTACTACTATTCAGGGCTTATTATTGGGGGATTCTTGCATAGACTTTAGTGAAAGATAAGTTATAACCCAATTCTAAGACTTCTTTTTCTTTGTGAGAAGGTGAAGAAAATTATCATTTTTAAATCATTCAGATCAAATGTGAGTCCCAGCCCCACTACTCACTGGCAGAAATACCTTTAAAATGCTACTTAACCTATTTAAGCCTGCTTTTCTATAAAATAAAAATTTTGGAATGAAAGTGATTTTCTTTAATATAGCTATGCAAATGAAGTGAGATAATGTTTGGAAAGCATTTGGCAGAGTTCCTTACATAGAAGATATAGAAGATCTTTGATAACTTAGAATGATAAATTTTAATGACCTTTATTATTATTGTTCCCATTTAAAACATTTGAATCCAAATTAGTATTAGAAGGAAATGTCTCTGCTTGGTGGTCTAGAACAACTTTAGGTAACCACCTTTTTAGAGGCATAATTTGAGCTGAAAGAAAGATAACATATGCCCTGCTGGAAATTCCAACCAAAATCTCCTTCCTTTGGGTGAATGGTGGCTGTTGAAAAATATAAACTTCTGAAAAAAGGTGAGTTTAGCCATTATCAGACATCAGTAGTTTAGTGCCGAATGGAGTATCTGACTAGTTCCTTTACTAATCTGGGAGTCAGAGACGGAATTATAGAATTTAGAAGGTTGTGTGATGAAAGTCTTGTGATGACAGGAGGTTTGGGTTGGGCTACAGGTGCCAATGTAGAACTGCCAGTGTCAGTCTGTCCTTCCTTGAGACTTGTAGCATTCTATACTCCAAATGAAAAAAACCATAAGGACCATAGAGCGGGTTTCCATAAGGCTAAATTGACTCCATATATTATGAAGTTATGTCTTTGCTACTTTAAGGAAATTGAAATTTTTCATTTCTTTTTCAAATTAAAAATACATTTTATTTTTTTTAGTTTATGGTTTTAATTTAAAAATTAGCATTCATTGAATTCTTAGATAGTAGGGATTAAAGAGATGACCACTGGGTCCTTTCCAACTTTCAAATACTTGATGCCAAGAGGGGAAAGTCTGGGATGTTCATACAATTACATGTTTCATAATATTTTAAATACAGAAACATTTGTTCACTCACTTACTAAGCTGTTTATTCATTCACACATTTAGAAAACGGGCAATGTTGCGGATGTTAGGACAAGAACAGGAAGGAAAAACAATCCAAATACCTACTTTATTATATATACAATATATTGCAAAGAGCGAGAAAACAAACTACCAGTATTGGCATCAGTAAATGCTGAGTGATATAAATAAAGGCAAAGGAGTAAAAGGATAAATCATTTGTTAGAGGCATCAGTAATGCCTCACTAAGTACAATAAGCTTAGATCTAGCACTTAGATCTGAACAGTACAAAGAATCATCTATGCCTGATGATCTAAGAGGAAAAAAAATTGACAAGGTTTTGAGATGGTATAAGGAACAGTGTAGGGTATTTGGATGCTATCAAGAAATTTACTAACACTTAAATATAAAGCTACTAGGAAAATAACTGCAGAGGATAAAGCCGCCTAAGCCATCTAGAATAAGATCATGAAAAACTTTGCATTCTATGCTGAATGTGCTAATTCATTTGAATTTTACCCTGTAAATAGTGGGGAAGGATTTTGAGGGGAAATGACAGAATCAGAATTGCACTGTAATAAGATGAGACTGGCAATATGGAGAGCCAGTCTTTGTGTGCGGAAAGAGGGAGGTCTTAAAGGAATTTGTTGACTGCCCAGTACAGGAGTGCATTCAGTGCAGCACAAAGACTAGTATTACACCTAATTCTTGCAAGAGAGGAATGTTTGTTAACATATCCGGGGAAACAATAGGGCTTGGATGATAGACTTTGAAATTCCAGGCAAAATGAGAAAATGCAGACCTGGAAATCATGTCTGGATCACATATCACTTTCTGGCTCAAGTATAAGGTCATAGAGGTAAAAGGTCAAAGCTACAATTGGAAATCTCATCTCTAAGAACAGTGCCCCCAAAGCCATTATTGACAGGAACTTAGAATGATTCTGAATAATTTAACAGCAAAAGACTGTACCACTCATTATGAGGGTGTGGGTAAATTCTGAGAAGAATTATATTTTATATAATGTAATACAATGGAATATAATTAATATAATTATAATATAATGTAGTATAATGTCACTTTTTTAGTTGTAGATGGACACAATACTTTTACTTTATTTACTAATATTTATGTGGTGCTGAGGATCGAACCCAGTGCCTTACACGTACTAGGCAAGTGCTCTATCATTGAGCTACAATGATAGAGCCCCAAAGATTTCTTGTTTTTATTAGTGGCATAGATCTGAAAGGCATATAGTAAACTTATAGTACAAAAATCATAGTATTGAAAGAAAAAGACATTTACTTAACTTATATGGTCTAGAATGGAGCTCAGTGAGGAAACATAACAACTGGCGTTGTCCAAGAATAAAATGGTCTGGCTTTTTAGCCAGCAGCAACCCTTCCTGAGAACTCACTTCATTTAGATGTTATCAGTCATCAGGGGGCAGCCATGTATAGCCCAGCTGTGCTCCAGCTGTTTGCACAGGCACAGGCTGTGCTGCTTAATACCAATGTGCCAGTTCTGTGAGGAGTCTTAGAAAGTTCAGGATAAACAGAAAATTCAACATGATTTTATCCTCTGAGGTGTGAATTCAAACTGAGAATGAACAATAAGAAAATCCTCATAAAATACATTATATATCTTATATTACCCAAAGAAAGTTAAACCAAATAAATCTATCCTTATAGAACCAATTTCCCCTTTATAACTTGTTTATGTACTTCTAGCTTCTTTTCTCCTTTGATTTCTCTGAGAGGTTTTCAGCCAAAGAATCTTCAATGGAAATTCAATATAGGCTTTATTTTGCCTTCAGTTAAATTAAATTTGTTGCTTTATTTCTAAAAGTTGAAGTTCTTTTTATGTAAGATGAACATGGAGAAGGAAAAGAAGTTTGAGATTTCTCGTTGCAAAAATGAAGTTATTATACTTTAAAAAATAATTTGGTTTAACATCTAGTAGCAGTTCTTTGAAAATCTTTCTGCTAAACGCATGTTATACGAGAAAACCTCTGATTGGAATGTCTCTACATGTTGGAATTGTCCCTCAGTTATCATATGGTGAATTCGCTCTTTATACGGTATTTTATTTCAAGGTGTTTTATTTCAGTACTATTCATGAGAAAAGCCTTCTGTATTTTCATTAAAAGCTGCTTCATAGTGTACATTTCAGTTTTACATGCTAAATATTATAATATCTCCATGAAAATATTTGCATTGCTATTTGCATAATATCTACCCAAGGTAAAAACTTCCTTCTCAGGTATACTTTCTTCCCATTACTAAACCCATCCCCAGAAAAAAAACACATTTTTCTTAAACTTGTTTTTTTTGAAACATTGAAGTCTCTTAATAAAATTCTTATACTGTTGAATGTTGTTATGGTTTGGTGGTGACGTGTCCCCCAAAAGCTCATATGTTGGACAATGCAAGAAGGTTCAAAAGAGAAAGGATTGGGTTGTGAGAGCTTTAACCCAATCAGTGAATTAATCCCTTAATAGGGATTCATTGAGTGGTGACTGAAGTGGGAGGGTGTGGCTGGAGGAGGTAGGAATTGGCACATGGCTTTGGGATATGTTTTTATATCTGGTGAGTGGAGTCTGTCTGCTTTCTGATCACCATGTAAGCTGCTTTTCCTCTGCCACACTCTTCTGGCATGATGTCCTGCTTCACAGGGAACCCCAGGAATGGAGTCTGCTGTCTACAGATTGGGACCTCTGAAACCCTGAGCCCTCCAACAAACTTTTCCTCCTCTACAATTGTTCAGGTTGGGTCTTTTAGTTACAACATGGAAAAAGCTGTTTAAAACATATATTTTGTCTTATTTTTCATAGAACATCTGCCTTTTTTCTACCAGGAGTTTATATTGAACCCAGAAATGTATATCTATGATTTTTAGTCTCAAACCACGTTCTTGTTTCTTCCACCAGTGATATTATCTGTTGACTGTCCTTTTTAAAAATTATATCTCATTTCTTCCTTCAGTTTTCCCGACCCTTCTGACTCATGAATTATGTCATCTGAACTCATATCTTTGTTCTCTTAAGGTAGGAACATAAATACTGTTTTGAAATCAGACTCTTCTAAAACCCCTCCTTTGTTAATAGATTGATTAAAAATTGAAAATTAGTACACAGTTTTACCATTATGCACATTTGTTGTTCTAATGCAGTTGTGCTTTTCTAGAATTTTCTTCTCTATCTCTGTCTGTTTCTCTCACAGATCGTAGAAAATATGTGATATGAAATCTACCTTCTTAACAAAATTTAAAGGATATAATATGGTACTGTTAATTATAAGCAGAGGCTTGTACAGATGTTATGGGTTACATGTGAGGAATCTCCCAGGAAGCTCATTTTAAGCAATGTAAGATTTGCAAAAGAATTAGATTAGGAGGGCTGTAAATGCATTGGTGTATTAATCTATTTGATGGATTAAAAATTTGAATAGATTACTATGTGGTAATTGTAGGCAGGTGGAGTATGAAGGGAAGAAATAGATGCCTGGAAGCATGCCTTTAGGGATTCTATATTGTCCCTGGCTCTCCCCTGCACATGTATATTCTTGTCTCTGCCCCTGCTCCTCTATAGCTGCCAGGGTTCAGCACATTTCTCTGCCAGGCCCTTTCACCATGTTGTTCTGCCCTGCCTCAGGCCCAGAGCAATGAAGTCCTTAGATCCTGGACTGAGAGAGATCACAGAAATCATCCCCCATAAATAACGTTTCTTCACCTAAGTTGTTCTTGTCAGGCATTTTTGTTACAGCAGTGGAAAGTGTACCAAGACTACAGATTTCTAGAACTTTTTAGTTTTGCTTGAAAAATATAGGTATAAAGTTTTAATCATGCAAAATAATCTATTTTTTTTTCTTATTAGATTTAGATATGTCAATAGCTGTGTGATTGTTATTGACTGAGTTATGGCCCCACAAATATATTTACTGAAGCCCTAATTCCCAATATGATGATATTTGGAGAAGAGGTTTAGGGAGAGAGGCTTATATGAGGCAATGAAGGTAAGGCCCTTATGAAGAGATTAATGTCCTTATTAGAAAATATGAGGGCTCCCTTTCTTTTTCTTTCTCTGCCATCTGAGGACACAACCATAGAAAGAATGCAATTTTCTATAAGCTAGCAAGAGAATTCTTGCCCAGAATTGACAATGCTGGCACCCTGTTCCTAGACTTCTAGTCTCCTGTGAAAATGAATTTCTGTTGACTATGCTGCCGAATTGGTGGTATTTCATTATAAGAAGCCCAAGGAGATTAATATAGTAATCATGTTAGGCTATGGTTTAAATTTTCATTTCTCTAATTTTTAAAATAAGGTATTCATGTTCAATGTAAATTATGTTTCTATTTTAATTGGAATTACTGTGAATCTATAGTTAAATATTAGGTGAATAAAATGTAATTTTGTGTCTTCCTAATCCCACGAAAAATGAGAATTAAATTTTCTTTTTTGTTTTAGATTTAGATCTTCTATTTTTTTCCAGTAACACTTTATAATGCTTTACATTTAAGTGTCATACTTCTTTTGTTAACATAATTATTGATATTCTATAGCTTTGCATTCTGTTTTAAATGGAGTCAGATGAATAGTGTCAGAGTTCATCTATTTATTTATTTTGCTATTAACTCAGAATTTTTTTCTCAAGATTTTCCCAACCCTCTTTACTTATAAATTCTTTTAAAGTGCTACTCAATGATAACATGATTCTATTTTTATTGGAAATCTTAAAAAATTATTTTAAATATAAAAGTCTAATGATATTTAAGCTGCTTCAATCAATCATAGTTTGTACAAGACAAATTTATCTTTTTCAAGATTTTACAAAGTATTAAATCTTTGCAAGTGTCTGTTGAATATGTTTAATTCTCTATTGTTTTGTATCACACAGCATATATTGTTGGTGGGAGTCTGGAGATTACAAAGAGAAACATTTTGCTCAGGTGTTCTTCGATATACTTTGTAAATCAAAGATCTTAAAAAAAAGGTGAAATAACTAAGCCTTTTCTTGAATTTTGAATCAGAAATTTTAGATTTTATGTGTTCAAACACAAGGGTTTTCATTTACTAGGGATCAATGTTATTTCTTCCTGTCTTTACCATCTTCTATCTCCCTATTTTTATCAAATCCACTCTATGTGCTGTTACAGAGTCCTATAGAAACTTCATTCTATTGTGCTAAGGTTTTAATGACCTCTACAAGAAGGCAGAGAGTGATTGAAGCCAAAAGATTGAAAAAGATATGTGAAAAATCAGAGGGGGAGTTTATTGCTCTCTTGAAGTATAGAAAACATTTGTCCATTTTCATTGGATACAGAACAAGAGGACATATGCCTAAATTAGAGCAAAGTTGGTTCTGTTTAAGTCATTGAAGCAAAAGTGTTTCATTTAGTTACTTTAATAGAAATTCATTCCAATGACTATTTAGGTTCCTACAATTTCAACAGTGATTTAAACTTGTCTCATACTCCATTTCATGGTACTAGCTCTCCTTCCATAGACATTGCAGATCACTTGGAAAATGCTTTTAGATATTCATAAGCTTTAACGCTTTCAAGAATTTTTTTTACAAACCAAATGATTATTTCTAATAATCTTGGCAATTAGAATGTAGTTATCTTTATTATCTTAGCCCTTTTGCTAAGATGTAATTTAGTTAACCAAGTTGCAGGCAAATGCTGAATAAATTATGTTAACAAAATCATTTTCCCATATTTTCAAATAAACTCTATTGGTTGTATATGGTTTTTTTTTCCAAATTCTAAGAGAACTAATTAAAATTTTTATTTTGGCTTTTCTCATTTGTGATAATGAGATCTGTTCTTTTAGGTAACTGCCTCTGTTGATTACTATCCATGGTTTAAATAGGTACATAGCCGACACTTAAGCACTGACCTACAGGACATCATTTAGTAAGCAGAATAAGAGTTACTTAAGGCTAAAAATGCTAATTTTATAATCTTGTGAAAAAATCATGAATTGGTAATACAAGTAAAATTTGTCTGTAAAAAATTGTTTCTATATGTCTGTGACCCAAATTGTGAGTTTTCATGGTAAGATGGAACAAATTAGTTGTTGCATTTATGAATATCCACAGTCTATTCTCAGATTAAAGGTACCCAGTAAGAGATTCATATCTTATTTAGAATTTAATTTTATCTACTTTAAGCTCTTGTGATTTCACAAATGTTTTTTACTGTGTAGTATATGTGAAAATTATCTACATGCCTACTCTGATTTTGCTAATTTTCAATTATCACAGACATTAGCCACCACTCCACTTTTATTAAAATACTTACGCAGCATGGGCTAACTAAAATACATCCCCAATTTATGCAAACTAACTGTTAACACATCCAAACAGATGAGGAATTTTTCATTATTTAAGAAAAAACTTTTAAGTTGAAAAATTATAAGTGTCGTGCTTGAGGTTAGCTTTGTCACTAAAAGGCACTCTTGTCATCTCCACTCTTCCTTACAGGGGAAATTGAGGGATCCATCCAGGTCTTGGGGTAAGGAGCTTAAAAGCACTGTACAATGACTTCTGATCATTTCAACTATGATTACCAATGAGTTGTATTTTACACAAAAAGCAGTTTACCTTGTAGGCTTTAAAATATTAGAAGTATAAAATATTTAAATTGCTTATTGCTGTGATTTAGATATGAAGTGTCCCCTAAAAGCTCATGTGTGCTACAATGCAAGAAGGTTTAGGTGGGGTCATGAGAGCCTTTATCTTAATCAGTGCATTGATGCACTGGAATGGACTAACCAGGTGATAACTCTACAGGAGGAAGTGTTTTGCTGGGGGCTTGTCTTTGGGGCTTGTCTTTGGTGAGAAAGAGTTCTCTCAGCATTCTGATTGCCATGTCCTGAGCTGCATTCCTCTGCCACACCCTTCCATCATAATGTTCTGTTTCATGTTGGGCACAAGGCAATGGAGTTGTCCCTCTAGGGACTAAGACCTGAAATTGTGACTCCAAAATAAACTTTCCTTCCACAAAAATTGTTCTTGTTAGATCTTTTGGTCACAGGAATAAAAAATCTGACTACAACACATATGTCTATTTTTCATAAGACTATAATTGTGTTAAAAGCTACGCATTATACAACATATTTGTTCCATTTGCTAGACCACATTAAATCTGAACAAACTCTAATAATGTTATTAAAATTACTTTATAGAAAAGTTAAATTGGCTAAGAAAGACTAAGTAACTTTCCACAGGCCACCCATTTTTAGTAAGTGGTAGAATGAGAATTTGAAGTTTTTCTGAATATATCACAGCTCTGCCTTACACACACTATATGTGTAAGAAAATTAAAGTGAGCAAACAGGTGTATTAACAGGAATAAAAAGTGCTAGTTATAGTCTAGGTAGCTGCTTTTCACACTTCCTAGATTTAGGGTATAGAGCAAAGTCTGCTTCTAAATAAAACCACTTCTCATTTCTCTTAACAAAACTCTTTAAAACTCTCAGGTTTTGTTAGACTGCTTAATTTTTTTTGTTTTATGCAAAAAAAAAAGGAAAGGAAAGAAAGAAAGAAGGAAAAAAAGAGGAACGCGGAGGAAAGAGTAGGTCAGCAAGGATAAAGTACCTGGGAAAGCAATCTAGCCACATAATTTCAATGCCCATATTAAGGAACAAAAATCCAGAACCCATTGTTAAAAAAGTAACCATGCATTTTTTTTTTTGTGTGTGTGTGTGTGTGTGTGTGTCTGAGCTGACAGTGTTTTCATTTTTTATTTAATATTCTGACACCTCGAGCATGGTGTACTTGCAGAACAAGCATTGTGCCTCACAGGTACCTGGGACCCAGAGCCATGAGTGTTCCTGGAGTGTATGTGCATTACCCCAATTCTAATAGCACCAGGACCAGGCCTCTGATGGAGTAGAGAGTGGCAGTGGTACCCAATCAGGAGCAGGGCATCGGTGACCCATTGGAGAAAGTGAGAAGATGGTGGAAAACAGTATGAGGCAGGACAGCTGGTGAGCAAAAGTTTTAGACTACAGTTATGATCTATGTCCTATCAAATCTCAAAAAATACATATTTAAATAAAACTTAATAATTTCAACAACAACAACCACAGAGTATTCATAAAATCCAAGCACAGGACTTAGTGCACAATCTTTTGCAAATGTAGTGACCCCATACCCTTGAAGCCAGCCATACGGTAGCCCATATGCAGTTGGTGGAAGAGGCTGTGTAGTTGTCCTGGTTGCTTTTGTTTTCTTGCTAAGTCCTAGACCATAGATGACAATTATGAACCAGATTTTGGACATAATATGACTTCCATTAAAAAAAAACAACAAGATTATAGTAAAGCACAGTACTAAAACTCTTTTAAAATCAAAAAGCTAATGAAAGCAGAAAACAGGTATAGTTGCAAGGCAACTTCTCACAGCCCATGCCTGGAGCACTATGTGCTAGTTTCATCAGTAGGAAAGTCACCTGGAGCAGAGCACAGAAAAGAGTAGGGTCCATCAGACCTGAATGAGAGTTAGAAGTAAGGTCAAGAATATTATTTTCTTGCAGAACATGGTGCCACATACCTGTAATTGGAGCGGCTTTGGAGGCTGAGACAGGAGGATCATGATTTCAAAGCCAGCCTCTGCAAAAGCAAAGTGCTAAGCAATTCAATGAGACTCTATCTCTAAATAAAATACAAAAGAGGACTGGGGATGTGGCTCAGTGTTTGAGTGCCTCTGAGTTCAATCCCCAGTACCAAAAAAAAAAAAATATATCATTTTCTCCCCCGCCTCTGACTTTTTTTTTTTTTTTAACAGTAAGCATGTAACCTAGTATCTTAGGCCAAAATTCCCTCCCAAATTGTAGAAGTAAAATAAATATAGGATGATGAGAATGTTCACATCATTTAAACTTTTTTTTGAATCAGTTGTCAATATTTCAGATTTCTTGTATCATTTGAATTTCACTTTCTTTAAAAATCAGAACTACTGCCATTATTGGTGTCATGGTTTAGATGAAGTGTTGTCTGCCCAAAGCTCATTTGTGAGATAATGCAAGAAAGTCCATAGGTAAAATGATTGGTTAATATGAGCCTTAACCTAACTAATGTATTAATCCACTGATGGGATTAACTGGATGGGAATAGGAGGCAGGTAGGATGTGGCTGGAGAAGTTGGGTCACTGGCAGGTGGCAGGCAAAACTTTGAGGTTTATATTTTATTCCCAGTGAGCAGAGATTGCTCTTTCTGTTTCCTAATTGTCACTTCCTGTGTTGCTTTCCTCCACCACACCCTTCTGCCACGATCTGCCTTACTTCAGGCCCAGAGCAGTAGAATCAGTCATCTATGGACTGATACCCATGAACCTGTGAGCCCCAAATAAACTTTTCTTACTCTACATGGTTCTTGTCAGGTCTTTTGGTCACAGCAGCAGTGATACTAAGTTGACTACAGCATTATGGAAAAGATGAATGGTGGCAGTCCACTGCCCTCTTCTACAGCTAGCATGAACACCAGCCACACTATTCTCTATTCTTCTCAAGAGGCTGAGGATGACACTGTCTTTAATCATTTCAGTGTTACTGTTTTTTTAAAGAGAATTCTTATTTATTTATGTTTAGATCTCTATCAAATGTGAGGAAAGCCATATAATGTAGACCAGCTGTGTTGTTCTCACCGCCAGCCCACTGTAATTATTATTTGTACCTGTCTGGCATCCAAACAACAACAACAAAAAAATGGAGTCTGAAATGCTGATTTAGCATTTCAATCTTGCCTCATTTTACCATTGGCTCCTGGTTCCTCTATTTCATATCTTTCTTTTTCACTTTCTTGCCTTTTTGCTATTATAGATTTTTTTCTTCATAGAATCTTTTCCTTCCTCCTTTTGTAACTTTATTCCATCTTCCTTTCCTCTTTCTTCTTTCCATTTTCCTGCCATTGCCTTTTTCTAAGGATTATATACTTCCTTATTATTATTTTAGTTTTTAGTGGACATTATGCAAAAGAAAGCACAAGAAATAAAATTATCTTTTTTACTTTAGTCTCTTCTAGGATCAAACCTGATTGAATCTCGGGGTTTTACTGAGGTAATAAAATTATCAAAGAGAAGAGACAGGCAGTTCCATCATTTCCTAACATATTTGTCACTAGGTTTTATTGTTTCAGAAGAATTTCAAATACTGTAGGAAAGTCAGTCTCTGGGCTTCTGTCTCTGTCTTTCTGTCTCACCCGCTCTCTACCCTCCTCCACAATCTTGTATCCAGAGATTGAGACACTGGGTGCATTTTAGTGGATCCAGATTGATGTTCATTTCTGCATGCACTAGCAGATTCCCACCTTGTAGAGTCTTAGAATTAAAGGTCAAAATATTTATTCAATTTGGTTTTGTATCATCAGGCAATTTAAAGATTAGAGGATTGGCATAATATGGTACTTTTGTGGATACTGTTAGCAGCTGACTAAAAGAATTTTTTGGTAGAAATATACCTGATAGTGTGAAAACAGAATGAGTTTATATAAAAAAATAAATAAATTTGACCTTTTTATTACTAACTTAAAAACCAGCACTAAGTAATCTTTTCAAACAGTATCTCCTTCTGGTTACAGATATTTGGTTCAAATTTGCACTGATGACTTCAGACAAGTCTCTTCCTCCCCAAAGTTGTCTCTGCAAAAAGAAATATATGAAACAGGGGTAACAATCTAACATTACAAAGTTGTTGTGAGCATCAAATGAGATAATGGCTATAAAACACTTAGCACAGTATCTCAACAGTAGTAGATTCATGCTAAACATTAGTATAAAAGAAAAGAAAATGCAATTACCCCTTGAGGGCTCTTGTATTTGATTGAGGCAAGGAAAAAAAAATGACTTTCTCTGTGTTTACTATTCAATTTTCTTATATTCTGCCATTCTTTTTTTTAATGGTCTATTTATTAGAATCATTACCATCATTGTTAGATTGTTACATGACCAAGAAAGCAATCAAGGTTTTGTTAAAACAACAAACACATAAATAAATGCTGAAATCTCAATTTGAATTTTTTTCTTTGCCCAAGAAAATTCCTCTTTTTATTTGTATTTTTTTCTCTGCCTGAGATCTCTTTTAAGTGAAAGAAAGTTTGAATTCATTACTGGTCTCATAAGCATTTAGAGATTCATGTAAATACAAAGCTTTCAGAAATCTATGCTTTGAGAGAAATTAAATGTGAATCCTTGAAACCACCAAGGATAGGTTTGGTATTTTATTTATATTTTTCTCTCTAATATGTACCTAGCACAAAATAGGCATTTGGAAATTCTTTTATTTTAAATGAACATAGTAAAATAAAGTTATCACAGTTTTAAAAACATAAGATATTATTCCAGTAGGAAAGTTGTTCAAAATTATTATATATACATTATGCATGTCTCTGTGTTTGTGTATGCATGAATATTTTTTTCAAATTATTCTTTAGGTGTCATACATTAAATATATATATATATATTTATATATATATATATATTAACAAAACAAGGAGCTGAAAATATTGTCTTTAAAATATCTCAGACAAAATAAATAGAAAAAGTTGTTAAATTCTACATAGAAAACTGTATGCTTCCTCACTTAACATAAAGTTATTGAAGAAAAGAAGTGCCCACAATCTTGCATTATTTGCCTGGGAGTGTGACCTTTTGACTAGCTCCTGTTAACAGTTAGATGGTGATGGTTCTTATCACTTTGAATGCAATGCATTTTCCATAAACATTTATTTTAAATGTACTATGATGAACTCTAGACAGGGCAGAGGGGTTAGAGGGAAAGGAAGGGCTCTTGGGGTTAGAAATGATGGTGGAATGTGATGATCATTATTATCTAAAGTACATGTATAAAGACACAATTTGGTGTGAATATACTTTGTATATAACCAGAGATATGAAAAATTGTGCTCTATATGTGTAATAAGAATTGTAATGCATTCTGCTGTCATACATAAAAAACAATAAAATTAAAAAAATAAAATGTTCTATATGATAACTAATATATTAAATAAGATTAATAAGGATTTAAGCAGTGTAACAATGAAGAAATATATCACACTGTATTCAATTCATCCTAATGCTTCTATTGAATAACTATATATTTGCTATAATATTTTACTGATTTCTCTTACTCATGATGAAGCAACTGTCAGTGCAAACATTGTATTAGGGAGTATGTAATATAAAATTTTAATTATAGATGTTTAGTACAACCTATCAGTAACAAAACTATCTTACATGGTGGTTTTCTGTTCTGAGTTCAATGAATGTATATATGTTAAACATTTATGGATAAGTGACTCTGGAAACAATTTGGTTGAAGAATTATGCACATAGAAGTAGCACCTTTCACTGATGCTATTAAGAAAATACACTCTGAAAACTATTGGTGCACATATGTGAGAGTTTCAATAAAAAATTTCTAACATTTTTAATGAAAATTGTTAACCATGCTAAAAAGTAGAAAGGATTTTATAATGCTTCCATACCCACATTAGCATTTACTTAGACTTAATATCTTATTACTTTTTATTATACTTGCTTTTTCATTTATCCCTCCATCTTTTATGTAATTTAATCATGTTTTTATTTTACATATTTCAAAAAATATTTGTAGAGATCAGTATTTGTATACTTTAACATGTACATAATAATTAAGGTCATTATTTATTTATAATTTATTTAAAAATAAAATTTTAGATAATAAAATTCAAGTCTTAGTGCATCATTTATACATTTTGACAATTGTATATACTTGTACAATCCAACCCTCTATAATAGGATAGAACTTTACCATCATACAAGAATAATCTTCATGCAGTTTGATTTTTTTACCCTATCCTAGAGATAACCACCATCTTAATTTGGCCTCTTAGAATAGTATATCAATGAAATGATACTACATGTACTCTTTCTGGAAGTCTTCCTTCAGTTAGGCTGAATGAGACTCATTGATGTTATTGTTTATATCAATAATTTCTTCTTTTTTTCTGAAGTATATCATCAAATAAATATACCTCATCTGGTTTATTATCCTGTTGATGAAAACCTAGAAAGTTTTCAGTTTTAATTTATTTTGCTTAAATCTGAAATGTACTTTTGAACAAATCTTTGTAGACCTATGTTTTCATTTCTCTCTGATAAATTTCTAGGAGTGGGACTGCAGGGTCAAATCTCTTTAGATTTATAAAATACTGCCAAATCTTGCAGCCTCCCCACTTCTATTTCTTTTATCAAGTCCCAATTTGGAAATTAGACTTTTCTACCTAATCAATACTAATAGTTCTTTTTTTGTAATATATACCTATTTCTTCATTATCCAGTAAAGGAGGATTCGCATTAAAGATGCATTGCATTACCTGGCAGGACACAGGGTACGTCTGGAAGACAAGCAGTTTCTTTTTTTCCTTTCTACTTTTTTTTTGTGTAGCAATTTATTTTAAAGATTCATAAAACTGAACATGAACTGTTTTATATAAATGCAAGCACATTATTTTTTAGATAGATTCAATTTTAAATCATTATATGTAATACTAGGGATTTTATTGAAAATAATAGATCACTGTAGATAATCAAAATGTAACAATTTCTTAGGTTAACCTTCAGCAAAAGTGCTGAACCAAAAGTACAATATTGAAATAAATAATATAAAAGATAACTAAAGCCAAATTTGTTTGGAATATAGACCTTGTGTGTTTGTATGCACCTTTGGAATATAGACCTTGTGTGTTTGTATGCACGCATGTGTTTTATCAGTTTCCTATGGCTATCATAACAAATTACCACCAACTTGGTGACTAAAAGCAACAGAGCTTTATTGCCTCATAGTACTTCAGACTAGAAGTCTGAAATCAAGATGAGGGCAGGACTGTGCGCATTCTGAAAACTATAGGAGAGACTCTTTCCTTGACTTTCTCCTTGCTACTAAAGGTGTGTGTTAGTCCCGGGCATCATGTGACTTGCAGCAACAGCAGTTTGATCTCCGTCCCTAACATCATGTAGTACTCTCCTGTCATGTGTGGGTCTCTTCCACTTGTATAAGACCAATCATATTGATTAAGGCTACCCTAATGACCTCATCTTAGTTTGATTAAATCTTCAAACGTCTTACAATCTCCCCTTAACTGCTGATTTGCTTTTGGAAACTTCCATTATCAATGGTCAACCAAGGTCCATAAATGTTGAATGGAAATTTTCAGAAAGAAACAATTCATAAGTTCTAAGCTGTGCATTGTTGTGAGGAACATGATGAAATTCAGAGCTTCTCTCACTCTTTCCCTTCTCCAACATGAATCTCCCTTGGTCTAACATATCCTTACGATATATGCTACGCACTTATAATCACTTCATAACCTTCTAGGTTACCTGTTGACTGTCACAGCATCTTGATGATTGTTATCAAGGAACCCTCATTTAATAGTTACCCCAAAATGTAAAATCAGTGATACTCATTATTCAGATATATTTAAGAGATGCTTAGATAGCCCCTTATAGGGGCTTCCTTTAAGTGAATATGTGAAAGTTCCTAATAAAAAAAATATTGTATGTTTATTTTACTAAGGTCTCTAATAAAAAAGAAGTAGGTAGAGAAAAACATTGTATATGTAGGGTTGGGTAATATACGAGGTTACAAGAATCCACTAAGAGTTTTGGAACAGGTCTTCCATAGATAATCAGAAACTGCTACAGGAATGCAGGAATGGTCAAATTCACACTAACATGGTTTAAGATTTCAATACTTTTAGTCGTCACAATCAACCCATAGCACAGACTGAATGATATTTGATTTATTTCCCATCATGACTATGTTTGAGATAGTGAAAAGATTAAAGTTTTAGTCATTACTTCTTAAATATATTAAGATACTTGATGCTGCAATAAAGATATAAGTGTTAGAATGAGTATATTTTGTACTTAGCTAAAAGTTTATTTTTATAATTTTAGTCTAATAGCTTTAGAAACAATAATACAGAGAATATATAAATGATTGCTTCCTTCAAGTTCTTCTATAAAAACACCAAAACCAATAACAGCCTCTTTCACAAAATCGGCAAAACATTATATTACTGATTGAAAGAAAAAAACAGATTAAAGAGTAAGCTTATAGAATTCTACAACTGGGAAAACTATCTAAAACCAAAAACAAACAAAATCATTTATAAAAATTTAATAATAAGTTCTGATTTTCAAAACTAGTAGACCACAACTTCCAGATTGGACTAATAATTATAGTCCTGGAAAAGCCACTTATTTTCTCTCTCAATCAGACTAACAAAAATTAGGGATGAATAGTGGGAAAGCCAGTCAGGTGTGGACGCACACGCATGTAATCCCAGCTACTCAGAGGGTGAAACAGGAGTATCACAAGTTCAAGGACAACCTGAGCAAACTTAGAAAGATTCTGTCTCAAAATAAAATGTAAAAAGGACTAACAATGCAGCTTAGCAGCAGGGTCTGGGCTCAATTACCCCTACATATGCCCCCTCCCTGTCACCACACATAATAATATGGAAGCTACTTACAGTACTGAAATTCTATAAAGAAATAGAGCTTCCTCAACCCTGTATTTTTCTGAGACGTTTACCTATTATCACCTCAAAGCTTTACTTACAATGCCTAACTTCTACCTAGTAGACAAAAGAAGCATGATAAGGATAATTAAAAAAGAGAAACAGAGACAAAGATTGGTTTAAAGCAGTATAAGATGGTAGTATAACTAGCACCTGGTAAGATACCTAATTCTTTGAAAATTATTCTAGCAACGATAAAAGAAAATGTACTAATTATCTTATGAATCATGAGCAATCTTGTAATTTTACAACAGGAGTTTTCCTCCTGTTCTTGCATACAGGAGATAGAATCTGAGAGCCTCTATTACCGTGTGCAGAAATTGAGGGCTAGAGTTATCCAAGGTTACACAGCTAGATAAGTTTGGGAACCAGGAATTTATTTTCTTTAACTCCAGATTTAGTAATTGTACTTGTCCATTTGTTATCTTATCTTCCTTTACTATTCTCTAGGATTTCCCTGATAGCTCAGTTCTAAACTTCAGCAGAATCAAGGTAGAGGGATTTTCTAATAACATGTAATACTAATGTAATGCTGTCTTAAGATTCCAATTTCACTATTCCTATAAGCACAGTGTGGGTAATAGTCTCCTTTAAAGATTTAAAGGCTTATATCTATGTCTAAGTAATTCTATTAGATTCTAATTTTTGTGGCTTATTTAGAAAAGAAGGCTGCATAGTTTGAGGGTTGAAGGGAAAATATAGATACAATCAACAAATGGTAACAACTTTGAATATTCACTTGAAATGAATAGGTGAGTCTAAATCAAATACTAAGTTCTGCTATTGTTTTTATTAGAGCACATAACTAAAATCAGTTCCACTAAAGAAGGGGATTAAACTGTTATCCAAGTTAGAATGAGAATCCTAGAAAAACCTATCAAAAATATAAGTAAAATTACTATCAAAAAATAAGAATAAAAGAGGATTAAAACTCAAAATTCAACAAAACCTTGCCTCTTTATAAAATGTGTGGGAATGACTCAGCCCTGATTTTTTTTTTTCCTCAGAATAAAACTCGTCTTTGCTTCTTGGAATCTTGGTCTCTGTCTTTTTCCCTAATAACACCATTCCTCAAGTCCACAGTTCAAAGTCACTATTTGGCTTGCTGTATCAGATTCCCTAATCTTAAGACAGAAAATAGATCAAGTTAGAAACATACATAAATAGCAACAATGAACAAATAAAATAAACCCTAGTTGTTAGCTCTCCTTGTCCAAAATAAAGATCCTTATACATCAATGGCTATCAAATTCTCCTAAGGCTAATTTACAGTTTGACTACTTTGTACATAGTCAACTATTAAATTACAGATGTTAAAACTTAGATATATTTGAGTATTTTGAAAATTCTAAATAAATAATCATTTCTATTACCAGAAAGTGTGAATACATATGTAATTATACATTGTAACAAAACACCAATTTGGAAAATAATTAATTTGATGGCTCAATATTAATGCTATATTAGATGAGACAAGTGGGGTTGTATTTCAAGATAGAATTATTTTATAGTTTCAAAGTAAATAAAATGGATTAGTATTTGAGTAATTCAGACCATAAATACCTTTGATTTTAGGAATTTACAGGAGTAGATGGTGACTTTTCATTTGTTGGTAAATATTCTTAGGAATGCTATGTTTTGTCTATTCTAAGGTACCATCAATAATAAGCAATGCCATAAATATTGATTGTACATTTTGTGTGAAATATTATATCAATGCACATAGCAATTTAGGATACATCTTGATTTGAGATACATTCAAATGAGAAAAATATATTTTAAGAAGTAAAGAAATAATGGCACGATAATTGTTTCATTATTTATTAAAGTGGAAACCCTTTACGAAGCAGAAGACTACAGCCATCCTGAGGTATATCATACATCCACATAGAGAGGCTAATGAAGGTGGAGGACATTTTGTCTTTCAAAGAAAAGGGAATGGAAGAAACATCCATGAAAATACAGTGTCAGACATTGGGTAAGAGACTATGTAAATGAAAAGCAGAACAATTTCTGTGGCAAGAAATATGACAGTAATTGCAATATATTTTAGAGTGGTGCTAATTTGTAGCTCATAATAATCCCAGTATATTGCACTGGAATTTGCTTTCTATATTATAAAAAAAAGGTTTTCTAAGCAAATTTACAATGTAAACAAGAAAATCATTTATCCTACTGAAGAGTGAAAGAAAGCAAACTTCAAGTCTTGGAAACAAGGCTTCTAAAACATAAATGAGCTTATGATTAATGATTCTTATCTCTAAAAGTACTCATAAGACTCCCTCAGATACAAATACCTGCTTAACATTATATATTCTGTTCAGCAATCCTTTGAGATGGCCTGTATTTCAGACTTTTCATAGTTAGTGAACCTCTGCTTGTGGATGAGTTAAGGAGGGCCCAAGACCTTGTGTTGCCACCAGATAAAGTGTGATATATTAAAAGGTAGAATTAAGAATTAATGTCTCTGATGCTACTTCCTTCCCTTGCCATACTAAATTTGGGTTCGCCTCTCTCTGACCCTACAACATGCAGCAACTAGATTAGAGTATGAAGCCCACGACTTTTGATTGACTTGGTCATTCTTAAATGTCTCTTCTAAGGATGTAAACTTTTCTAATCTAGGATCCTACAGAGCATTACTTTGTCTCTCTCAGTAGCTAAAGGCTGCCTAGAATATTATGATGCTTCAAAGTGTTGAGGTGATTTAATTGAGTGTTATTTTGGATTGTTCATGAAAAAAAATATGCTTCAGTTGAGTTTCAGGTGAATTTTGATTAAAAAAAAAGATAGCTTTCAGTTGTGGTTAATGATCATGCTAGTTTACATTGGTAAATATACATGAATATATATATTTATATTCATATATATGAATAGCAGTATTTTCAAAGCCAAGTTTTATTTTATTATGCATTGATTTGGCAAAACCACATTCAACTGTACATTATTAAAACCATACATATATTTTTAAAGTAGTAATTTTTTTTTCTGGTTAATTAGTGTTTGTTGTACATGTAAGAAGAAAACACTCACCTCTGTCCTGGGCTTGGAAAAGTGAACTTTTCTGCATCCTGTGTGTATATTTATCTGTTTGAATTCTCCAGCATTTGCCTACAAGGCCCTCAAATATTCTTTGTTTTAGGATTTTACTGAGATCTCCATACTATGAATTGAGATAATAGTATCTCTCACTTGCTGGATTTGCTGCTTTACTCAGTGCAGCTTTGTTTTAGATCCATTTCATGAAACGCAAGTAAAACTGAGTTTTCATAAAAATTCAGACAGATAGGGGAAGGGGAGAGCTTTGGTTACATGGTAGATTATATTTCTTAGAATATAAAATGCAAGCTACACTTTTCAGGGACAGAATATCGACAAGTTGAATGTATATGGAATTTGAAGTTGCTTAGTAGTGGTGTTATTTCTTGGATAAAACGATCACTTCAAATATGTCATTGTCATAAAAGAACCTCTCCTCTCTTTTACTTTCTCACTTTTATTTCTGAATAAATACTCTCTATATAGCTAGACATTTTTTTTGGATCAGTTTCTGGTTATCTGATTTAAATATGCAGTATTCCATTTTATTATTTTACAATAAGACATGATGAAATTTTCTGATGTTTTCTTTTCTTTCTTTTCCTTTTTATTTATTTATTTATTTTTTATTTCATGACCATGTCTTAATGGTCAAAGGCAGACAACTGGTTTCTGCTGTAATTTACTTTTTAATAGAAGAAAAGCATGTTATTCTTCCATGACAGGTATTCTGGATGACTTGCATCTCAGTGTGAAGTTCCTTTCAATTTCTAACTAACAACAAAAGAAAAAGAATAGAAAAAAACTGAATGCACAGGGAGTAAAATGCCATTTCACACTGGGTGCTTTGTAAATGTGAGCCAACTCACACAAATCCTTTAGGCATCAGTAGAGATGGAGCTGAGCCAGAAGAGAAGAAAACATGTCCAAATAGAGAGAGTTTGCTCAGCAAATTGAAATTCAAGCCTAAAATTGAAAAGTTTGAGTTAAATCTACTGCAAAGGGCACATTTTATCCTTTACTCATTTTTTAAATGCAAAGTTTATTAAATATTGATTTTGTTACAAATTCTTCACATATTTACAGTCTCTCCTGTAACTTGATTTTCTGATATAGTAATTATCACTCAGATAAATGGGAATAAAAACATAATGATAAATATTTGAACAATTTTACCTGAGTATGCACACAGAAAAGTAAAATGTATTACTTAGTGTAATCACCGCTCAGCAGGGAAAATATAATTTGGCATTCATTGTTCCAAGGCAAATACCTCTTATATCATTGAATAATATGTTTAATTTAGAAGAACAGTTTACTTGTAAATTAGAACACTTTTACATTGAATATTACATAATTTCATTATTTGAATTAGGAATATTAAGTTTATGAATGTGAAGATATTTTGTAATCTAAAAATTAAATTTAATATGAGAGGAGGGTTAAATATTACCAACAAAACCAAAAAATGAAAGTGAAGTTAATAATATACTAAAATTATTTTGCCCCAAGTGACCCAACCTAAGACACAAATATAGCCCTCTCCATTTCTGAATTCTGACTGACAGTAGTATTTATCAACATGTGGGATAGGCTTGATAAGTTAGAGCGTTGGTGAAAAATCAGTTATCTATAAATTATACGATTCTTGAACAATAACCCAAGCAGAGTAAAGCAAAGCATATGTTTATTCCTAAATCTTACAGGAAGTTGTGATGAATAGATACAGTATTTAAAGTAATATTATAAAAAATATGCTCATTGGTGAGAATTTCTATATTATAGAAAAATATAAGAAAAGCAAATAAATAAATATAAACACAAATGTATTCTCTTAATTATTTACTGAGTGGCTAGTATATTCCAAGTGCTAGACTAAGTGTTGAACAGTTAGAGTTATTATCCTCATTTTTGTTTGATTTATTATCAGAATATATACATCACTACTATTAATATATTATTTTTTTTCCTTTCGACATAACAGGGTTTCTTATTATGCCTTTTCCCATTTAATATAAGGATTTTGAAAAATTCTTTTAAAATTCCCCCCAATTTTTCACAACTACATCTGGTAGACTGTTATTAATTATTTAATCTTGTTGTATTGTTGAAACTTTAGGTTTGTTCCAATGCTCACTCTATGAAATAATGCATTAAAATATAATTTTACATGCTTTGATTATTCCTTTGTCATAGAATTCTGGAAAAGGGATTCCTAGGCAACCTGGGTCCTACCTGTGCTAGGCAAGTGCTCTACCGCTGACCCACAATCCCAGCCCCAATTCTAAAGTTTTAAAGCCCCTGATGAAGAATATTAAATTGATTTTTAGAAGGTTACAGCAATTGCATGTAATGTTTAAAGCAATATGCAAGTTAGTATTTCATCAGACATTTGTAAAATTGGAATATTATAATATTTACATTTGATTCATTAAAATATTGTATGTTATATTTTCGTTCTTTAGGACTAATTTGAATACTTTATTAATTATTTGTATTTCTGCTTCTGTTTGTCCCTTATTGAAAGTCATCTATCATACTGGTTTTAGAGATTGTACATTAAAACCAAATCTCACCAGGATACTGTACCCTATTAGCAAGGCATAAAAATTTTCATTTCTTCATATTTTTATAATATAATTTATAAATATTTAATTTTATTGAACTTCTTAATTTTTTAGTATATTATTAACTTCACTTTCATTTTTTGGTTTTGTTGGTAATATTTAACCCTCCTCTCCTATTAAATTTAATTTTTAGATTACAAAATATCTTCACATTCATAAACTTAATTTTTTTCCTGATTACAAGGATTTGGGCTTCCATCTGTAAATTTGTTATTTATAGTCTTAGTCAATTTGTGTTAGGTTTCTTTTCTTTTTCTGCTTCATTTACTGGAAACAGTCTAATATTAGTCTGTTAGATATAGATATTAGTCTACAGTCTGTTAATATAGAGATGAGCCTTCTGCCAGATTTGTTGCAAATTTTTTTGCACAATTTTGTCCCTCACTGAGTAGAAATCATTACTTTGATATAGTTAAAGCTATCTACTTACTTCTTTAAATTTTACTCTTCTTTTTGTAAAACCTCTATTGTTTTTCTTAGAACCATGGTCACAAATATATTGCCCTATATTTTCTTATGTTAGTTGTATGAATATATTCATGCATGTATATATCTATCTACTTATATTTATTCACTTATCATTTGCATCTGCCTGTACTTTTATATTTTTATCCATATAATGTACTATTTTTCTAACACCATTTACTTTGATATTCATTATTTATACCTTAATTTTTGTTCCATTTTCATTACGTATCAGGCTTTCATATTGAAATGATCTCTGTATTCTCTTTCATTTATGTGTGTTAGTAGCATAACATTTATAATGATATGGCCTTAGAGTATGTCTCAATAAATAGGACTAGCAATCCCATCTCTTTGTTCTTAGTTAAAACTGAATTAGATTTCATAAATTTCCCAAGCTGTATGTGAGTTGGAGAACATATTCAATGACACAACAAATATTTAAATTTTATTAGGATCTGTTCTGTTGTCTAACAATAGTTCCTCCTCTTGGTATCATAGGAAATCTCAGTGGGAATTCCTTCAGTCTCTAATTCATATGGCATTACCCATGAGTCAAGGATTTAGGTAGTCTACATCCAGATCTTAACCTTTTTGCAATGAACTTGTTTTCAGAATTTCTTCTTTATAAATATGCAAAGACTGAAAAGTAATTCAAATAAAACATCAGCATGCAGATGGAAAAAATCATAAATAAAGTTCATTTATAAATTTTTCTCATAATAACCATTTATATTCAGATGTAAACATATACTATATATCCTATCAAATACAGAATCATAATATTACTGCACATTTAACATTCAGAAATATCACCGTTGTCTCCACTCTCCTTTTATTTATTTATTGCCAGAATAAATTCTCTAGGACCAATTCAGCACAATTCTTTTCTTTTACCTTTTTTGTGGGGGTGAGGTGGGGGAGTACCAGGGATTGAACTCAGGGGCACCTGACCACTGAGCCACATCCCCAGCCCCATCTTGTATTTTGTTTAGAGACAGGGTCTCACTGAGTTGCTTAGTGCCTCAGTTTTACTGAAGCCGGCTTTGAACTCATGAACCTCCTGTCTCAGCCTTCCTCAGCCACTGGGATTACAGTTGTGTGCCACTGTGCCCAGCTAAGTACAATTCTTAAATATTCACAAGCTAATGTCAATTATCAATTTTCACATATTGATAACTTGGAGCTGTTATATAGGATTTAAAAGCTTAAGTTACTCTGTCAATAGTGAAAATAGAGTATTAATTTGAAGCCTTGTGGATGTCTTTTGTATTTATTTCCTTGGAGTTATATCTTCTGCCATGCTTTTCCACTGTAGAATTTAACCTTTTCTTTCTTCACTTGGGAAATATTTTCTTTTCCATGGAAAATATGTACAATTTCAGTTTGTCTTTATCTGGGTTCTTTAATTTAATCCTTGCCTGTTACACTTATGAAATAGTGCAGAGTCCAAGTTATCAAAAATATCTTATAATTTTATAAATTAAGATATAACAGGATAGAATTATTACAATATAAGGCCCATGTTTAGCAAAATACATATGTATGTCTACAATTATATATATTATGTATGTACAGTTGAATATTGAATGACTTGGAGTTTCACAGCATGGAGTTTAGGAACATCAACTTCCTGCACAATTGAAAACCCAGATGTTTCTTTTGACCCTCCAGGACTTATACTAATAGGCTGTTGTTGATCAGAAACTTTACCAATAACACATGCCATTCACTAGCTTATATTTTGTGTACTGTATGTATTATATATAGTGAATATGTGTGAGAACTGTGAGAGATCACTTTTTATTATGATAAGAAATATATAGAAAGAACAACTGTTTACAAGGAAATAATCAGCATCACTGAGCTCCAAGTGGATACTCACAATACTTAAAATCCTATAGTAGCAACAGGATATGACTACAAAATTACTACAGCGGTAGAGCATGTATTCCAGTTAATTTAAGCAGTTCTGATATAATATTGTAGTTATATTTGTCTACATTTCCTTTTAGTATGACATTGTGTATTAACTGGATTCATGTAAGTCTTGATAAATTTTACTTTTTATATTTGTATATATTTTATGATAGTAAATAATAGAATAGACTATTATCTATATGTCTGGTGCATTTTATGGTGGAAATAATTGGTGCATAGAGTTAAATAGTGGCACACAATAGATTTAAACAGTTTAACAATAGAGTTAAATCTTCCATTGAAACAGGCAAGGAGGCATACATATGCCTAGTTTGTTCTTAATATTTCCTGATATTTCTAGGCTATTCAATTCATCTGCAAGTTTCCAAATATTTCAGATCTCCAGAGAAAATTTATATTTAAGGGACCTGTTGAGTTCAAGCTCATATTACTTAAAGATACTATTTGAATAAATTATTTGCAAATTTTTTCCAGGAACTGAACTATATTGAGATAAAGGTCTGAATAAGATATCAAGTTGTTAAAAGCTTTTATTGCAAGGGGGTTATAGGATCACATGAGCTTGAGAAACATGCCCTTGTAAAATGAAGGAAATGTGCAAGCAAAGGAAAAACTGTCAGTAAGTTGTGGAGCTCCACCCTGCCTCCACCTCTGTCTGCCCCTAGCACTGGCCCTCTATAAATATTAACACTCCACACCAGCAGGTTGCTGTCTCTTTCCTGGAAAAGACCTGCATTCTCCCTTGAGTGCATATTCCTTGCTTTTTCCCCAAAGATTTCTCTCTTTTGAGATTGCCTCCCAATACACACACACACACACACACACACACACACACACACACACACACACACAACCCTTCTCTCTTGAATATATATCTACTTTCCTAAATAAACCTCTGCTATGCCTTTGACTGGTTCATGCTGAAATTCCTTTCTTTCACATATGCCAAGAATCTTATTGGTCTGAAGTCTTGCCCCACTTCTGAGAACTCCTCAAACCTTTCTTCAAAGAAATCTCTTTCTCCTGAAACATGCAGTTGGAAGTTAATCAGACTAATTAATAAATTTTATAATGATTGAAAAATATTGTTGGGTCTTGCTTCTCAATCCAATCCTCCAGTTTATGTCTTTTCATTGATGAGTTTAAGCCATTTACATTCTGTGTTATTATTGAGAATTCTATATTCCCTTTCATTTGCATTTCTTTCTGGTTTTTAATTTGAATTAGTTTCTCCTTTGATTGCCTATTCTTCAGTGTAGTTCCCACTTTTGTTGGTTTTAAATTTTGTTTTCCATTTCTTCTTCAAGAAATATTTATTAAATATGTTTTATAGTGCACGATTTCTTGTTATGAGTTCTGTTACCTTTTGTTTATTGTGGAAGGTTTTAATTTCATCATCAAATCTAAAGCTTAATTTCTCCAGGTATGGTATTCATGGTTGGCATCCATTTTCTTTCATTGCTTGAGTGCATATTCTAGGGCCTCCTAGTTTTTAGGGTCTGGGTTGAAATATCAGCTCAGATCTAGATTTGTTTCCTTTTAAATGTGTCTGGTAGTTTTTCTCTAACAGCTTTAAAAATTTTATCAATTTTATCTTTATTCTGCATTTTGTGCATTTTTATGATAATATTTCTTGGTGTAAATTTTTTTTATTTGGAGTTCTATAAGTCTCATGTATTTTATTTCCATTTCAATATTAAGGTTTGGGAAATTTTCTAATTATTTATTTCATTATTTCTATTTATTTATTTCAATAAATGATTTTATTAAAAAGGCTGTGCATTTCTTTGGCTTGTATTTCTGAATCTTCATCTATCCTAATGAATCTTACCTTTAGTCTTTTCATGTTATCCCAAATTTCTTGAAAGTTCTGTTCATGGTCTCTTAATATCTTTTCTCCATGGCTGTTTTAATGGGAATAAGGAAGGAAATCTGTAGACAAAGATATGACTGGTAATGTTTATGGTTGATTTCACATGGGGTGGATGAGGATGTAGGGGTACATTAAAAATGCTAATAGGTTTGTGGTTTAGACAGCACATTTTGTGTTCTTTCTTCCCATCTTAAGAGCAATGTTTTCTGAGATTAAGATGATGATTTCAATTATAGGCTGGTTAAGTTTATCAGAATATTATCTAAATGCAATATGAACTAAATACATAAAGGAAATAAGTGTGGCATAGCCTAGAAATATTTTGGAAGTAAACACCTGCTGTTTCCTACCCAGAACTCTTCTCCAGGATCTGACAGCTGACTTGATTTTTGCCATCTCTTCACATGGTTCTGAATTCCCATTTCTATGAACCTCACACAAGGATTCTTTCCATTATAATATGCACCAAGCTTTTATCAGTCTTAGAGTTTTTCTCCAACTCTTCCTTCTTTACAGAAGATAATTTCTGCCTCCCTCTCTCCACATTTGGTTCCTATATTAACTATAATTTATTTACTTTCCATGACTAGTAGTTACAGTCATATGTGAATGAATGAATTCAGGAGAAGATAAGATTGACCAGGGAATGCTAAGTGAGGAAAAGAGGAGGTTTATAATCAAATCATGAATAACATTGTCTTTTGGCAAGGTAGGACATCCTATGAAGGTGTAAAAAATAGGAACCCTAAATATGGCAGAAAACCTCTGAACAGCAAAATAAAACTCCAAGTTGAAATCATTGAGAAACCAGTGGGAAGTGAGAAAACAGCAAAATGAGAACATTTTCTCATAAAAAATTGTTTTTGAATGGAATTAGAATATGAGCATGTGGTATCTGAGGTGAGTACTCATGCGTTTATTTTACCTATTTTATCTTGCTTTGTCTCAAATACAGTATAGATTTGAGTTTATTAAACTATAATTAGGAGAGTGGGAGATTGAGTCCAAATAGAAAGCTTACCTTAGTCATGAGGAAATAGAGTTAATCTTCCATTGAAACACAGTAGGAGGCAAAAAGAGTGGGCACAAATGCAGGTAGATTTTCAAACTTGGAGTCAATAAAATGGGGGTGTTCTTATGAGTAAGTGTTATTGACTTGCAAAATAGGAACTGAAGTGATCTACTCAGTTGGCACAATAGGCGAAAGAATCTGAAGTCTGAGACAAGTGGTAAATAAAAAATATTAAGTTTTTTTTTCTTTTAATATGTAGTTGCCTAAAATTCAGAGATAATAACAACTTCCCGAGCCATTTTGCACTGCCTTATGAAGAATGCTGTACTGAGATCATCATAGTAATTAATCTGAAGCTACTTTTGTACTGGATCATATTCAGATCTTTGTTTTGTTGTTGTTATTGCACATGTTGTTGGGTTTTTCTTTTATGCTGTTATGTGAACTTCAGATTTTGCTTTCACCTTTATACTGGGCCTATCCCTCAACTACCCCTAAACTCACAAGAAATACTTTTTAAGAAAAAGTTGGTATTTAGTATTTTGCCTGAAAGAGTGGAGACAAGCATGAAAGAATTAGATCAATGATTAGAATCAGGATTAGCATGACAGTATAAATTCATGTGAGATGAAAGCAGGGTTCTATTCTAGGGATGTGTCATCTATGGAAGGAGAATTTGATTACATGTTGGGACCACATCCCTTAAGCTCTGAGGAAAAGATAAGAACTTTGACATATAGTTTCGAGTATGCTTGAAAACTAAAAAACTGTAAATTTGGGAATAAGGACATAAAATCAGTATATTTGCAACAAGCTGAAACACAGTGTTCTATAAGATGAGAATGAAATGCAGGAAGGAGGACTTAGGAGAAGAAGATATAGGAAAAATGTGAGCAATATTATGAATCAATGTAAGGCACAATGATAGAATACAAGGAAGAAGCAGGTTTCAATAAGAGGGTAAAGGTGCAAACTGGCGAGTGTAGCAAGAGGCCTTGAGAAATGAGAACCCAGAAAAGACCATGAAATTCTGTAATTAGGAAATATGAGCAGCTTGGAGAGGGCAGATTCATTAGGAGAGGCATTTGGAAGTCTCATTTATACAGTTAAGGAAAAAATGGCTAGAACTCATATGGTGGCCATGAATGTTAATCATCACTCTTAACAGTTTTGTATAGTTGCAGAAAAGAGAAAACCAAATTGGGAGAAAAGGCAGTAGAGTAACGTGAACCACTTTTTGCTGCTTTTTGCTTTCATTTTTCAGAATAGTCAGGCCCTGTGTGTACTTGCATGCAGAGAAGAATGAGTGCAATTGCAAAGGCATGTGGTGCTAGACAGGAAGTTAATAAATTCAGAAGCAAAGTCCCAGAATAGAAAAACTAATAAAAAACAAGGATTTAGAAGAAAAAGGAGCTTTAGTGAGTGTGACTAATACTTTTCTCCCTTTTACTGAAGAAATACAGGAAAAAAGGAAGGTACAGATAAAGACAGACGACTTGAATTTGAGACAAGCCAGGGGAAAGGTGGGAAAAGAGGCCCAAGGAGAACAGCAATACCTGTGGTGATTTGAGTAGCTGCTGGTGAGCTAAGTAAAACAGCTTCCTTAAGAGTCAAAGATACAGTTGAACTACGTAGCATTATCTTTTTAAATATCAGAAGTTCTATGAACCAGGCACCCCTCTCCTACAGTATTTGTTTTAGTCTCTGTCTATCCTGCTGTAGTTAATAGTACATAATTAGAGAGATGATAGAGAGATAGATAGATAGATAGATACTTAGATAGCAGAACATCGAGCAAAATAAGGAGAAAAGCGAGAAAATATTGGATGGAATGTGGACTGTTTACCCTCTTATTCATTGAATAGCAAATATAACATGATGGGAAATGACCCAAGGCAGGGCACTGTAGGGCATACCTGTAATCCCAGCACCTCTGGAGGCTGAGGCAAGAGGATTGCAAGTTCAAAGACAGCCTCCCAACATAGAGAGGCCCTAAGCAACTTAGTAAGACCCTGTCTCTAGATAAAATTTATAAAACCGGCTGGGGATGAAGCTCAGGAATTAAGCACCCCTGGGTTTAATACCCAGAACCCCCAAACTCCCCCAAAAAAGAAAGTGACCCAATTGTTGAATTTTTTCTCTACAGAGTGAAAATATTTTTCATTTTATAACACACACACACACTTATGCACACGTGCACACACACACATACACAACACACGCTGAGTAGAAAATTCCTCAAAATTTAGAATTCAAACTCTTCAATAGAAAGTAAGTATTCTTTTATTGCCAAGTAAAGTGAAAACCCTGAGTTATTCTTGTTAAAATGAATTTTGCCTTATAGTTATTTAAGAAAACAGATTTAAACAGGAAAATATGAAAAGAATGATGATAAAGGTGAAAGACAGTATTTTCTTGGAATAGCCAAATGCACTACCTCATAATAATTAAGCAACATTTTATAGGAAGATGTCTTAGGAGACTCACTATTGATCCAGTGTTTTATCACAGAAATAAAAGAAAACTAACAATAACTATCTATTTTCTTTTTAACATCCAGCCCTTTTCCTCTCCCTCATACATGCATGGTGAACAACTGATTCAAATCAGTTAGAAATGAGATAAACCTATTTTTTTCTTAATTTTTTAATTTGTTCTTCTTACTTATACATGACACTAGAATGTATTTTGGCATATTATACATACATGGAGCATAACTTACTAGGATTTTATTCCTGTGATTGCACATGATCCTTGGTTACCCTGATCATGTTTTCAAAAACAAGGCTAGGAAAGTTATGTTCGATTAATTCTACTGTCCTTTCTAACAATAATCATTCTCAGTCTTCACTTTCAACCAAAATTTAAATATTAAAATAGTCGACAACACGTCTCTCATAAATAGCCTTTTTACCAGACATTGTTCTAATGTTTAGAACATTTTCAAATGTTCTCTTCTTTGATAATTTGTGCGTGACTCTAAACCGTATCCAAATATTTTCCTCATTTTTCCTTGATAGAAATAACATAGCCGACTAGCTTTCATTCATTCTTCAGAGGTTAACACAAACACTTTAAACCCATTAGTAAATTTCCAGTTATAATTGAAAAGCCCCAAAGTTTCAGGTTAGGAAAACTCAGTCATTTTTCTTACTTTTCTGTGTTCCCACTAATAACAGATAACTCAAGAAGCTGTTTTGTTTTTTTTCTGTCAGGAAAGCTGTACCTACATGATTAAAATGGCACTCTCAGCTCTACCTGTTATCAATTACACCAATTAAGGTCAAATAGAATGGAACAGCAGTCTTTGTGGAAAACAATATGAGCAATCCAAACAGTTATTAATTTAAAAGCATCATATTACCTATGACAGCTTCCCCAGAAGTTACCATTAATTATTTCTAGACAGTCACCTATAATCACTTCTCTAAAATCCTCACATAGAATGTCCTGAGTTAGTTGAATTGTGGAGGAAAATAGGCCCCATGAAAATCAGTGCTTGCCAAGTGGAATAGCTTTCAAGATCTCTTCTCTGAAGAAGTATTATAGGAATTGTTTTCTTACTCTTTAAATAATAGGTCTTGAAAATTTTGAAGGCTGATAACTTTGAAAACAATTCAAAATGGTCAAGTTGTTTATAAGTTTAAATAATTTTTATACTTGAATAACTAAAACGTGATGCCTATTTTTTTCCTCAAAAGTAACATTTAATTTTCCATGACAAGGAATATTTTTAAAATGTTTTTTAGTTGTAGATGGCCACAATGCCTTTATTTTATTTGTTTATTTATTTTTTTAATGTGGTGCTGAGAATTGAACCCAGGGCCTCACACATGCTAGGCAAGTGCTCTACAACTGAGCCACAACCCCAGCCCCCCCATGACAAGTAATAATTTTTAATTACAACTATTTCTTATGAAAGTATCTGTCTTAGATAGGATTGTAATTCTAAATACTGTGACACAATATCTCAATGGCTTCATGTATATAATATATGGTTTATCTGTTACTCATTTGTTCCTGAGGGGTTTAACTACCGGTAATGACCACAAGTTTCTAACACCTTCACGTGCTACCATAAAACAGTTAGTGAATGTAGAGAATTTTACACACATATATTAGTCACATGATCCTTAACTAGCTAAAATGTAGACAGAAAAAGAGCTTTAGCTTGAGTCCAGAAAGAAATGGAAATCGGTTGGTAAGTCTGAAGCAGGGTCTTACTTAGAGTCAACCCTCTCTCACATTCTCTGCTCCCCTAAATGAGACACCAATTAAGGTCAAATAGAATGGAACAGCACAGATCCTCCCAATCACTGTATCCAGTTTCTGTTCTGGACTTTTGGAGGATGACAGTTGGCCTCCAAAAGGCCACCTGTAGAACTATATTTGTGCTTTTGAAATCTGCAAATGAAAGCCCATGTGTTCTGCTCCCTGATCCATCATGTACACATACTGACAGACAGAGACAGAATAACCAAATTACAACTCTCCTTTGGAAAACAGGAAAATAGGAGGCAGAAAGAAGCCATTAATCTTTGGCATTGACAGAATCCAGCTAGTCAGACATTGTGAAGTCCCACTTCCTAGAGAGAAAATCAAGGTTCTCCATTAGACCTGATTATATTTCCTGGGAGGAGCTCTCTTGTCAAGAAAATCAATTTAATCGAGTGCTGTTTCTGCTTATCCTCCAGGGCTGTACCTAAAATAGGCATTTGTAAATAAATATTTCTTTGCTGTCCAACTTACAGAACCCATCTGGAGAGTTCTTTTTCAGATGGTAGAGTCAAAGCCTTTTAATCTGGATTTGTGACTGTTCAGCAGTATAATTCTTTAATAAGTTAGCAACCTTTTTGATTCCAGTTAGTTACAAGTAGCCAGAACCACTAGATGTTGTTCTCTAGTATGTTTAATTTTTTTTACTACCTTCTTCCATGCCTCTCACCATCTCAACCTAAAGTCAGGGAAGCCTGATGCCATCAAGGTTGAGTGGGCATGACACGCCTCTCCTATGATATTTGACATAAGTCTGAATCGCTTTGTTCTGCTAAGACATCTCTCCAGGTCTTGGTTGATAAAGTCTTTTAAATCCCATGTCTTACCTACTTAGTTTTCTGGATTTCTTTATTCCTTTTAATTACTAATTTAAACTTGCCAATTATTTTCTGAACTCATGTCTTTCTTATAATACTTTGCTAAAACCATGAAAAAAATAACGTGATACTGGTATCTATTTTCTGAGTACTTCTATAGCTATAATCTCAGTAAGATTTGGTTTGACTTCTTTTTTTTTTTAAGAGAGAGTGAGAGAGGAGAGAGAGTGAGAGAGAGAGAGAGAGAGAATTTTTAATATTTATTTTTTTAGTTCTCGGTGGACACAACATCTTTGTTGGTATGTGGTGCTGAGGATCGAACCCGGGCCAGGCGAGCGCACTACCGCTTGAGCCACATCCTCAGCCCTTGGTTTGACTTCTAAGTAACTGTAGGTTACAGTTTTTAATTTTTTCCTCACTGCAGTAACAAACAGACCTACTTACTCTATCCATTTTCTTGTCATCTGTTGCCTCACTAGTAAGCTAATACTATGTTTCTTAATTTTTATTATATCAGCATCTAACTTCCTATATTGCTTGGTATAATTAATGATAGTTGCTACTATAAACAATTTCAGTCTCTGTGACATTCCTCATGCAAAATCCAGCATGGATATTCCTGATAGTATAGTTTTCCTAGGCAGCTCTTATCCCAAATGTGAGTTACAGAGTCAGTATCCTTTCATTTGCTAACCCCATTCTCTATAACATGTGACCTATAGTGACTCTTTTTGTGGAGTAAACAAAACATGAATGATCTCCTATGAACTATTTATGGGTGGGCCTTAAAGCCCACATTTCATTTCCTATTCCTGTTCCCAGAGTAAATGAAAAGGACACTGTGTTACCTAGCTTAAATGTAAACTCAGGAAAACAATTGCCTCAATAGTAAATATCTCAAATGGAAAACATAATACAGCAAAATAAAACTTAATAATAAATGGCCCAAGGAGGTATTCTTATATATTTGATTTTATGTTTCCATAATTATGACTTTTGAAAAATTCACTCTCAGCTTATAAAGTATATTCAAAATGTCATTAATAGTCAATTGTAAAAGCTTTATGCTTAATAAATAGTCACTTCACTGCCAAATTTAAAAATGTAAATGCTTGTTAGAGAAAAGAATGTTGGCCCATTATTTGCATTATTTTCTGTATTCCAGTTTCTGTTTCTCAAGCAAATTGAAATATGTACCAATTTTGAAACACATTTTCATGGAAAGCTTAATGTGGAAATAGTGCATAGCTACTAACTGGTAAAGGGGGTTTAATTAGGGCATCTCTAATGTTCTTTTTATTGCTATCATTTTATCATATATGACACCCTCAAACTTAAGCAAAAATGCTATATAGAATTTTAATGTTATGAAATATCACACAATCTCTTTACCTCACTAAATGTAATAATTGAGATTAGTTTTCTCATGCTATCTTAAAGAACAAAAAATTGAAATGGGGATTGCAAATGAGAGCACTTAGGACCATTCTTGCCCTGAATTGTAAGCAGCATGATTCTTATATAGATAAGAGGAAAAATAAAATAAAAAACAAACATCAAAGACCTCATCACTCAAAAATAGATAAACTCTTTCTACTTTCTGTTTATTTTGTACAGCATGGTTTTGTTTTATTATGAATATAATTTATAAATCACATTTCAGTTCTCTATTTTTAGTATTTCCACATCATTTAATAGTCTTTGAATACATGATTTGATATCTGCATAGTGTTCTGTTATATAGACTATATATTTAGTAATTTAATCAATTTTTACTAGATATTTAGGCAACTTGCAATGATTTGCTGACATAAAAATAACTGCAGAAAATATCTTGACATAAATCTACAGTTCTGAAGAATTTGGGGTATATTAATTTTTTAGGAATTTGAGTATATATTATAGAATCAATGTATCAGTTTACACTTTGAACAATGTACAAATATATGTATTCTATCATTCCTATTTCAAGTGTTATTGTATTTGTATCCTTTTCTAAAATTTTTTTTATAATTCTAATCAATTATATTATTATCTTGTTCTATTATTTTTCACTCTGATGATTGAAAAGTTCTTAAAATGTTTAATTTCCTGTACAGCTGAATATTTTTGTAAGCTATTTGAATTGTGTGTGTGTGTGTTGTGTGACTTGGTCATAGCTTTTTTTCATTTTATATATATGTTAACTTTTTACTACTTCTAAGGTCAAAATGCTACACACTAGAGCCACAGAAGTAAATATAACAGTCAGATTTCTACCCTTAGAAACCCTAAAATTAACAAAATAAATGCACATTGAATATGTGCACTAGCAGCCCTCTTTAACAGGTCTTTATGAAATTGATGAACTTAGTCAACATCCTTAATTCCAAGAGCAAAATATCTGATCTATGGGAAGGCAAATGCTTGTAACTAAGGCTGTTGTCTGACAGAGTCTGTACTGCCATCATGTAAAATTTGTTTGTCCAAGATGTCTGCATATAACAATTTTTAATTTTGATGGCTATTAGATAGACAAAGAAAATATAAAAGAAATATAATTGTTTCTATGAAATGTTTAGAAGAAAGTTCAGTTGCTAAAATTTATATACCACTAAGTGGATATATAATGACTGTCTAGATGATATATGTACTTGGGATTTTCTGATTTAGTTATTTCTTTCACTTAAAATTAAAAACAATTGGAGTTTTAGCATATTCATTGTGGAAGGTGAGAGAGACTGTGTAGATCTCTAGTCAGTAATATTCCCCAAAGAGAAAGCCTTAGTTATAAACTGGAAATGAAAACAAACTGTATTAAATGCTTATGTGATTTATGTCAAAATGTTTAATACATGCATATATGATTTTTCATGGTTTCTTTATTCCATTGATACTCTTTAATTAATCAGAGTTTGATAGTAAGAGGATTTCTAATACAATTGAATGTTAATAAGGATGAGGGGTAAAGGAAATTATGAAATATGTTCCCTTGAAAAATGTGATTTGTTTTCTGGGTAAGATTTTAACAAGTTTTCTCATAGTAGCTTAAACTTTATTTTTTCTTATAAATAGAAAGATTCTGGATTAGATCTTACAAATAGGTAAAAATCACCATTACCAGAGAGGTATCTCTAGAGCTGTGACTTGCAAAGACTATGGTAATTACTTTTTACTTTCTCAAAGTAAAGGGAAAAGGAGTATATTGTAACCCTTGAGCAACATAAATTTGGAGTGCAGGTGTTCACTCATATGAGGATTGACTCTTTGGAGATCTGCAACAATTTGAAAAATTTTTCAAACGATGTAGCCTAGAAGTATCAACAATTAAGAAAAATATAGCTATGTTAAGCATGCATTAAGTACATTGAGGTAATAGTCTATTTACATTATTTGCCACCATAAAATATACACAACTACATTATTAAAAGTTATGGACATCACTCTCCAAAGTACATGTATGAAGACACGAATTGGTGTGAACATACATTATATACAACTAGAGATATGAAATAAGAATTGTAATGCATTTTGCTATCATTTTTTAAAATCAATTACAATTTTTTAAAACATAAATAAAATTTTTTAAAAAGTTAAAATTTATCAAAAATGTAGACACAGAGACAGAACATACAGGACACCATTTACAGTTGAAAGAAATGTAAGCATAAAGATGTAGTATTATATTATATTGCAAAAAATTAACTATTATACAACCTGTTAATTCTAAAATACTTCTGTTGTTACCATGCTGAGGTCAAGCACTGCAGCTCTCTCCTTTAAATGCTATGTGACACGTGAACAACTTGAATGTTCAGTGAATCACATGTCATAGTAAAATGATCTCTTAAATTGCAACAGTTAAAATATGTGATCTCTTAAGTATCTCACATATTTTTCCATATATATATATATATGTGTGTGTGTGTGTGTGTGTGTGTGTGTGTGTGTGTGTATAATCATAAAAATATGTTAATGGGTGTATGTATTATCATCAAGGCTTCCAGTAATCAACAGGTCTTCAGTAAAGATTGTGGGGATCAGAAGTACAAAGGCTTGAATCTGGAATGTCTTCCAAAGCCCCATGTGTATGTGTTAAAGGCCTTGTCTTCACCTTGGTGCTATTGGATGGTGGTGGAACCATTAGATATAGAGAATAAAGAGAGGTTATTGGTACATGCCCTTGGAAGTGTTACTCAGGCCCTGGCCCTTTCCTGTGTGTCTTTCATTCTGGCTTTTAGGTGAAGGGGCTTTTTCTGCAATGAGCTCCCACTACGATATGCTACCTTGGTTGGTAATGAAGCCAACTTTACTATAGACTAAAGCCTACAAAATTGTGAGTCAGTATGAACTTTCCCTCTTTTAAGTTGATCTTCTCAGGCATTTTGTCATGGTAATGGAAAACTGAGACTAACACAAAAAACTATATGCAGATTTTTTTCTGCATGGGATTTCAGCATCCCTAATGCTCACATTATTGAAGGGTCACAAAATATATATACCCACACACATACACAGTTTTTTCTTTTGAGTATATATATGCATATTTTTTTCCACTTTATTTTCTTACTTTCACTCAAGAAACTAATGGGTATTTTAATTTTAATGTACTATTAGGTTTCTCTATATTTTATATTTTAAAGTTATTTTACAAAGAAACAACCTATTGTATATAAATCATTGGTTCATATTTTCCAACCCTGGATCAAATATTTCTGTTTTATATTTGATTTTATTCATAATAATGTTGTTTGACCTTATAGTTAATCACTGAATTCGGCATAGATTATACAAAAACGTTTAAGTTTAAGCCCACTTAATTCTTCGGAAAACTTTATCTGTATTTCTTTTGGCTCTATAAAGTTCAGTGCAACATGTAATGTTGGTTATAGTAGATTCAATACATGCAGCAGATGATTAGATTGTAAACATTTTGAAGTAGCAGTGCTTTAGCACAAAGTGTTGAACATGCTTTGAATTCCATATAGTGATATACTGTATCTTTACAGAACTGTCAGGGTGAAGAAAAGAAGTGGTGCAACAGTTATAAACATATCACATACAGACATTTATTCAGACAAATAGAGATGTAGCTGGGTGTCATTTTAAAGCTCAAGTATTTATGCTCTTGGCAGATAGTTGAAAACAGAATGCATTTGTAACTTGGAGTATTGAAAATATAAAAATAACCAGCAAACAATGCAGTACCCATGATAAGTGTGTCAGGATTAGTATAAGAATGTTAAATCCTGAGGTATTTTTATTTCAATTTATTAATCAATCCTATTGATAGAAAATAAAACAGTTAAGGAAAAACTAAGTCCTTTCTATTATGAGGGTTTTTTAAAATATGTTTTCCTTCTTCTATTCCTTTCTTATACAAGATATTAGATTTTTAAAATCTAATTTTTAATTGACAAAATTATACTATGTACATATATGAATAAACCTCAGTGATTTCACCTTTATGTATGTCTATAAAGCAAAATTATTTTTTAAAAGCCCTAAAAATTAATATAAGACTTGTAGAGAAGAGGAGGCCAGACACAGGGGTGGGGAAAGGAGAAAAAGAGGAATTACTGGGGACTTTAATGAAGCAAATTATATTCTATGCATGTATGATTATGTCAAAACGAGCTCCACTATTATGTATAATTATAATGTTCTAATAAAAATATTTCCTACTTCATATAGTATTTCAGACAAATAAGAGTTATTTCTAAATATGATAATGGAAATGTCTTTATATATAGATACTTATTTATACATATTTATTATATACAGTAAATATTATACTATACATATATGTTTTTATATAGCATAACATAATATGAACATACCATTTTTATTTCTGCCCATGATAGACATTATTTAATAGTTCTTCCACTATAAACTACTCTAAGCCCAGATTAAACAGGTGGAGCAATAGTATTTAGAATTGGAATAACAGACCACATAGGTCTATGAAGAAATATAGGAGGTGAACCTCACAATGACATCAGACTCCTGTCTGGAAAGACCTTCTTGATCCTGGAGCAGGACTGAGAGTTGTAGCCCAAGTAAGACATGCTGATCTCACTGTGCTAGGGAGGTAGACAAGAGTAGAAAATAGTGAGTGTGTTGAAATTGATGATGCAGGTTTCATAGAGAAAGAAATATCCAGGACTTTGCATAGTTTTGCTTTTATGTCTTTGCCACACACTGAGCTGCACACACCCAAGGTAACATTCTGCAAGTCTTTGCTTAGTGCTTCGATCTATTTTCAGATTCTGAAACTCACACCATGTAGAGTAAACCAGAGTGTTTTCCCAAATATCCTATATAATCAAGATTCCTATAAAGACATACCATATAGCAAAGCCTTTGCAGTGGGGCTGCTATAAGCCTAGAATAAAGGTCACTCTAGAAACATACTGAACAACCATCAAAATAAAACAAAACAAAACTACAGCTGAAAAACAAGACTTATGATAATAAGATACCAAGTTGATATATCAATAAATTTATTATTGCCAAAACAAAGCTCAGTTCCATAAAAGAAGACACAAAAAAAATCAGATTCTCAATAATACAATCCATAATGTAAATGTACAATAAATATTTACTAGATTACAGAAAAAACAAAATGTGACCCATAATCAAGAAGAAAGGATCATTAGAAAACAGAAATGACAAGTAAGTCAGAATTGCTATGCTTCAATATTTGTTTGCTCTTATAAATGAGGAGGTAGAGTAAAAAATCTTAATATGAATTAACAGAAAATAAAACTCACTGAAATAATGATAATTAAAAAAAAACCTAAATGAGTATTTCAAAGCTGAAAACTATAATATTCAGAATGATAAAGTAAAAAGCCCTGGGTGAAATTAACAGAAGAAAGTTTATTTTAAAAGAAATTGTTTTTCATATTGAATATTTAAAAATAGAAATCAGTGAAACAGTGCCACAGACTGGCTGGGCACAAAATAACCGAGCCACCACAAAAGCCTTGTAGATTCCAACAGCAACTCTTTATTCCCGAATTCTCACTGGCACTCTACAAGCACATTCTGGGAAAATACACTCCCTCCCCCGCTACTCTCAGAACCCCGCCAGAACTCAACGGGAATTCTAAAGGAGCAGGCTCCTGAGGCAGCAGGATATGCCCTAATCCTGGAGCCACCCTATTCCCAGCAGGATCCATCCTAAACCTGGAGCTGCCCTATTCCAGCAGGATCCACCCTAAACCTGGAGCCGCCCTAATCCCTGAGCAGGGTCACCTTTCAAACCAAAATGCCATGTGTCATTCCTACTTAGCTATGGCTCTCAGCAAAACAGAGAAAAATTTTGAAAAATGAAAGTGCCTCAGTGTCAAAGAAAAATATAAAGCAGTCTAACTTCTGTGTAATTGAGATATCAGAGGGGAAAGAGCAAATATATGAGAAAAATAAGTAAGTGCAGATGTTCTTTGACATACAATGGTATGATGCACTGATAAACCCATCATAAATTAAAAAAAAAAACATAAGCTGAAAACTGCATTTAATATACCTAACCTACAGAACATCACAGTTTAGCAGCAAAGCACTCTGTAGAGGTAGATGGTTGTTACCCTCATGATTAAGTGGCTGGCACATTTCCACTGCCCCACATAGGAAGAGAGTATCTTACTACATACTGGTAGCCTGGGAAAAGATCCAAATTTAAAATATCAAAGTATAGTTGTTACATTATACATATTGCTTTTGTATGATCACTTTTACATCATCATCCACTTGAAAAAAATGTTAAGACGTATCATTGCAAGTTAGGGATGATGGTTACCCATCAACCTGCAAAGTAAAGAACCACAGCAAACCCTGAGTAATTTAAAGTTAGGAAGCCACACATGGCCACAGAACATCAAAGTGCTGAAAGTCAAATATAAAAGCTATTTTAAATATGGGCAGAAGATAACATCCTACTTCTAAAGGGAAGAATAATAACTTGGAATTCTTATTTTTTCATTAAAAAGTAAAATAAAACAATTAAAACCTAAAAGGGAAAATAATTGTTGAAATATCAGAAATAACTTTCTATCAAATGTAATTCACACCAAAAAAAAGCAAAATAAATGTTTTTACTAGTGAACAAATGCTCAGAGAATCTACAATTGGCAGTCTAGCATTATATGAATGTTGAAACAGGTTTGTTTTTCTAAACAAAAATAATGCCATATAGGAATCAGAACCTATACAAAAAGAGGGGAAAAGGAGGATTCCTCACATAATAAATATGTAGCAAATATCAAGTGCTTGTAAAAATCATATCTAAACATTTTTCAAAAGATAATTGTATAAAATTTAAATATATTGTGGTGATACATCTATATACACATTGATGTATCCATATATCTATGCATGTAAAGAAGCCAAATGATTGTGTATGTGTGTGTGTGTGTGTGTGTGTGTGTGTGTGTGTGTGTATGTGTGTATGTATGTAGGGAGGGAGGGAGAGAGAGAGAGAGAGAGAGAGAGAGAGAGAGAGAGAGAGAGAGAACACCAAGACATGACAACAACTACACAAACAAAAGTAGAGGGAAAACTGGAAATATATCCATAAAAATCCTTAAATTATGTATAAAATAGACTCCAGGGTAGACTATTTTGGCAAATCAAGGATATATACAGAAATTCATATTTCAGAACAGAAAGGATAGTTTTACTTTTCCTTGTATTTTTAAATATTTTTACATGTTTACCTTTGATAATAGAAATGTATTTAAATATATTCATGAAAAATTTCCTTCTGTTAAAATGTAAATCCCTCATCCTATATAACAGTATTTTTTCAATATTTTCAACTAACATTTATTTACAAATTATTATGTTAGTATACTAATTTTCTCTTGCTGCTGTAACAAATTATCACAAATTTGCTAGCATGGAACTATATAAATTTATTATGGTATAGTTCTAAAAATCAGAAATTGCTATAGTTTGGCTAATGAATGTCTCTCAACGGTTAATATTGACAAAGACTTAGTCCCTAAGGTAGCATTATTGGGAGATGGCAGGACCTATAGGAAATGTGGCCCTATGGAAGGTCCTTAGGTCACTGGAGGCCAGACTCTGATGGGGATTGTGGGACTCCAGTTTGTTCTTCTTTCTCTGTTGCTTCCTGGCCAAGAGGCAACCAGTTTGCTCTGACGCATTCTCTCTCTGTAATGTGCTGCCTTGTTGGAGAACCAAAGCAAAGCATACCCCACTTCTTGAACTGGAATCCCTAAAACCATGAGCCAAAACAAGCCTTCTCCCTTTTTAGGTTAATTTTCTTGGTATTTATTTATAGTAACATGAAGTTCACTAACCTACATCTAAAAAAGAGTCTGCACAACTATATTTCTTCTGGAGATTCCAGGGCAGAATCCTTGTCTTTTCCAGCCTGTAGTGGCAGCCTGACATCATTTGGCGAACGACCCTGTTTCAGTTCACCTCAAGCTTTCATCCTCACATTCCTTCCCCAATTAATTTCCTTCATCCTTCTTAAGGGAACTTTTTATGTTATATTGTGCCAGCCTATATAATTTGAATAATATCTTTATCTCAAGAACATTCATTTAATTGGTTTGCAAAGTTCTCTTTGGCAAGTAATATTTTGTAATCACAGATTCCAGGGATTAGGACATGGGTGTCCTTGAGGGCCTTCCTGACTAACACAACAATGCACTGTGCTAATTGCTTCATATTCCTTCTTTCTTTTATCTGCATAACATCCTTAGGAGATGACTTCCCTTCCATACAGGAAACAAGTTTAGAAGGATAAAGCAGCTAGTGTTGGGGGGGGGGGGTTCACACAGTGATTGAGTTGGGAAATATGGAAATGGAACCTTTATCAGAATGATTATAGAAGCCTATTCCAAATCATTTTGCTGTATCCTATCATTAATATCATCAGATTGATTTTTGGCATGGGTGATTGTGAAATTAATATATTGATATTTGAATTTCCAGTGGCAGGTAATATTTGTAAAGAATATTACACATTGGCGGAACCTAAAGAAAGCGTGGCCTACTGATACTTTTGAAATTTAGAGGTGAATCCATTTTTTTGTTAGATTAAAATTATTTGGTTCTAAAAGGTATTTTGGCAGTTTTGGGGTCTCAATACTAGGCTCTCTTCTCATGTGAGAAGATAATTTTTCATTATAGGTTTTTATATGTAATCTATATACTAATTAATCTCCAAATCTTGAGTCCAGGTTTGATCTATTTCTTGAGTTTTCATGCTTTTGTATTTTAATTTTCACTTAAAGTTGCAGCTTATGTATCTCACATTAAAATTAAAATTAAATTAAATTAAAATCACTAAAGTGTTGACTATATTTTTGCTTTGTTTTCCTTGAGCAAAATAATCATTTTTTTTAAACAACTTAAGTTCCACAAGTCCCAAGTAGCTATACCAACAGTCTGTAGTCCCTCACCATATGTAAAAATACACTTCAGCCAATCTTTGTGGTCCAATGACATGAAGATTTTCTACAAGAGGAGCTTTTGTTATTCTGTAAATGTTCACTTTTCTCACATTCTTCTTTTCACAGAATTGTGTTAACTCTTAGGCAGAAATTGATTTTCAAGCCACCTTATGTATTCTGCCCTGGCAAGTTTGAAGGCAAACAGCTGACCCCAGTGTTGTTTTTCACCTTACTCTAATAAGATGACTACAGCAAGTCTGGGTACATAATGCGTACAGAGGATGGCCAAGTGTTCTCATGTAAATACAGATTTTCTTTTAATTTAGGCCCTGAAAAACTGCTTTTGCAATAGTCCAACTGTAAATATGTATGCCAAGGAGTTCTTGCTTACCTAGCTAGTCCCATTTTTACATGATTATCTGGTCCAAAATCTCAGCAAAATGTACATTGACTGGTTTATTCTACAACACTGATGTCATTTGAGAGCTGAACCCCCTTGCTTTATATTATGTTAATTCATATTTATATTTAATGCAATCTCTTATATAATGCCAGATGTGTGTGTGTGTGTGTGTGTGTGTATGTGTATATATATATATATATAAAAGATTGTTATCTGAATGGTAGCCACCTTTTAAAGACTAGGTGAAAAGAACTACTGATATTTTTGAAATTTAGAGGTGAATCTATTCTTTGTTAGATTAAAACTATTTGTTTTTAAATGGTATTTTGGAAGTTTTGGGGACTCACTACTAGGCTCACTTCTCATGTGAGAAGATAATTTTTCCTTATAGATTTTTATATGTAATCTGTATACTAGTTAATCTCCAAGTTTTGAGTCCAGGTTTGATCTATTTCTGAGTTTTCATGCTTCTGTATTCTAATTTTCACTTAAAGTTCCAGCTTATGTATTTCACAGGCAAATTCAATATGCTCCTTATAGAAATTTATCTTTTATTGCTTTCTATCATGATAAATGGTATCATTCAATCTTCTTACCATAAACCTGGGTAGTAATAGTAATGTCTTTCTCTTCCAAATATATTTAATCAACAAATTTGTTTAGTTCTCTCTAGGTTTCACTTTTCTAAAAGAATTATTATTTGCTTCATTTAATTCTTATAAATACCAGTGAAGTAGATAACAATATTATTCTCATGTTATAAATGAGGAAATTTTGACACAGGAAGTTTAAGTAACTTGCCCAGGTCACAGATTTAGTAAATAATGAAGTCGGGATTTGAATTAAAAAAATATACCTGAGCATTGTATTTTTTTAATATGCCATTTATGCTACTTCCAGGAAACTAATTTTGCCAACTCTAGTTTTCAAATATTTCTTCATCCTGATTTCTGACATGCTATCTGCACCACTATCTCCTGTTTGGATGACTACAAAAAGCCTTCTTAACTCACCCTTTCTTTGCCTTGTCAGGGAAAAAGGAAATGATTAATTGACACCCAGTTTTTATTTAAGAAGAGCTCTGTTGCTATTTATGCAGCAGAGAATTATTACCAGCCTAACCTGAGATCAGGTCCTCTGTCTGCCATCTGTGCAATGCAAAGATTTATTTTACATATCCCCATTGCATTAGTTCCTGTGCTGAACTATTGTTTAGTTTCAAAGGTAAATAAGCTCTAAGGTGTCTTAGCTGAAGAAGCATGTGTTTAAAATAATATGTCTCAATAGTTTGATGATTCCTAAAACAGTGGAATATAGAATTACCACTTGATCCAGCAATTCCATTTCCAGAAAAATATCCCAAGAATTGAAAGCACAGATATTGGTATTCCAATGTTCATAGCGGCATCATTTGCTGTAGCCAAAGATGTAAAGAACTCAAATATCCATGTGAGAATTAATGGATAGACAAAATGTGTCCCACATCAGTAATGGAATAGTATCAGTTTGAAAAAAGGAATGAAATCTGACACATGCTATTACACAGATGGAATTTGAACAGATTGAGTGAAATAAGCTAGATACAAAAGGACAAAATATTGGGTGATTCCACTTATATGAGATACCACAGTCATCCAATTCATAGACAGGAAACAACACAGTAGTTTCCAAGAACTTCAGAGAAAAAGGCATTGGGGAGCAATTGTTTAATGGTACAAAGGTCAATTAGGGTAGATGAAAAGGTTTTAGAAAGGGATGGTTGTTCAGCAATAATATGATTATACTTTCTGCCATTAAACTATACCTAAAAAAGGTTAAAACAATGAATTCTATATTTTTTAAATGTTTTAGTCAGCTTTCTAGCTACTGTAACTAAAGACCAGACCAGAACAACTATAGAGAAGGAAAAGTTTATTTGAGAGCTTACGGTTTCAGAGGTCTTAGTCCATAGAAGACTATTTCCATTCCTCAGGGTTCCAGGTGAGGCTGAACATCATGGTGGGAGAGTGTGGCAGAGAGAAGGAGGTCACATCATGATCAGAAAGCAGAGAGAGAGAGAGAGAGAGAGAGAGAGAGAGAGAGAGAGAGAGAGACTCTACTGACTAGATACAAATATATACCCCATAGCTACACCCACAGTGAATCATTTCCTCCAGCCACACCCCACCTGCCTCCAGTTACCACTCAGTAATTCCCATTAGAGATCAATCCACTGATTAGGTTGAGGCTGTATCCCAAGCATTTCTCCTCAAAACTTTCTTGCATTATATCACACATGAGCTTTTGGGGGACATCACGTCTATTTCATAACTGTATATTTTACCACAATAAAAAAGGTATAATTCATATGAAAACAAAAGAAGTGTTCAGTAACACTATCTAAAAGGTTAGGAATCAGCTCCTAAAATATAAACAGCAGAACGTTATTGACCCATTCGTACAGATCTGCCATTCTGATGGACTAAATATCACCATCTCTTGTTTCCTATATTCCAGGGTTCATCTATAAGCCAACGAGTCTCCATGAGGTCATTTAGCATGAAGTAGGCACCGCCCTTTTTAGTCAGTTCCTCTAAGAAGGAAAAAGGAGAACAAGTAAAAAGAAATAGGCATTTCTAACACAACTGGAAACCAGGTAAAAACCTTAGTTGGAGAGTTTATAATTGAGGTAACACTGTCAAATTGCTTTTGTCCTACAGAGTATCACAATGGAATATACTAGCAGTTCTATTTTATGATTGTAGTTAATTTTAGATTTTCTTTACTAATGTCAAGAATATCAATAGAGCTTAAAAACCGTAGCTAAACTTACTTAAAGTGACCAACAGAAAAAAAAATCAGAAAAAATATTTACTTATATATTTCTTGGTAATAAATAGAAATAAAGATATTAAAATAAAGCCTAAAGTTAGAAATATGCAGATCAGATAAATGGTGTTTAAATATATTATGAGTCACCTGACAATATAAAACATAATTAAAAATTTCTTTTCAAATAGACAACATTTAAGACTGTTGTGCTGTAAATTTATTTTTTTACTAATTTTCTGAAGATATTGTCAAATCCTCTTCAGGCCTTAAACAAGCTCACTATGGATCAATAAATGATATGGGGTCATTAAAAATTCCACATAGTATTACAATTAAAAAAATTCCACATAGAATTACAATTATATATATATATATATTTTATATATATATATATATATATATATATATATGAAAGAATATACACAAAAGGTAATATGGGGTGTGTGCATGTGTGAGCAAGGGTGGTGGTGGGTGACAGGGAGTAACTATATTGCTTTTTCTACTTGTTTTATAAAAAAAAATAACAGTGCTTTTAAAACTTTAAATATATACATATCATTTTGATGTCACTATATTTTTCTTCAAATACCATTTTTTTAGGAAAATAAGACTTATTGGTAATAACTGAAATAAATAATAAAATGAGGTTACTGATAGAACACAGAAACATGTAGTTAGTATTTCTTCATTTATTTGAACAACAGCATCAATTAAGTATGTAAAACAAACTATTTTAGTAAGGTGGTATCTTCTCTGTATTGAGGTTTTTAATAAACATTTCAAAACTCAATCTGTCCTTAACTAAAAATATGGTAGAGAACAGCCTTAAAAGGGGAAAAACAAAGACTACAAAGTATATTCACTAAAGTATAGAAGAAAAATAAATCTGCCATTCACATTAAGCTCTTTATAAAGACTATTTTTTCCTATTTAGATGAGCAATATTTTAACAGGCTAAGCAATTCTCAACTGGGCCAGTTAAACTAAGTTAAGAAGCATATAACGAAAAATAGGGTTTTGAGAACCAGAGCCAGCAGGTCTAGCTTCCAAATAACGATATCCTTAGCTATAATGCCCTAATTTAGTTGATTAAAAATCCTGAATTTACTTTTTGTGTCTGTTAAGTATGTCATCTGAAAGAGATAATGATATCAATAATTTCTCAGGCCCTTAGCAACCGTACCATATCAATAGACTGTAAGACTAATATCAATATTTTCCTTATTAGCTGAAAAGAACATGTGATTCAAGGGTGACTGATGAGGCCTTCATTCTATGCATCTTCTCTGAGAGGAATCCCTAATATGTCAAAGCCAATCTCACCAGGATCTGGGGATGTCACCATGGGTTCCAACATATTCTAAAGCCACTGGAAACAAGTATCTATCTACCTGTAACTAAGTGACTCACATTTTCATGAGAAATGTGATGTCACAGTTATTCAGAAATTACATATCTATTTGGAACAGATATATCTGTGTAATACTGTGAATTTCATCTTTTTTTTTTTTTTTTTTTTTTGGAACCGAGGATTGAACCATTTGAGGTCATTTGACTACTGAGCTACATCCTCAGCCCCATTTTGTATTTTATTTAGAGACAGTCTCACTGAGTTATTTAGTGCATCATTTGCTGAGTCTGGCTTTGAACTCTAGATCCTCCTGCCTCAGCCTCCTGAGCCACTGGAATTACAGTTATGTGCCCACAGCCCCAGCTTGAATTTCATCTTATTAGGGGAAAAGAAAACCCTCAGTAGTTTTTGGTCCAGATATTCTCTTTACAAATATATTCATCTGTACTGATAAAGAGTTTTCCAATCTAGGCCAAACTATTGGCTTCTACTTTCTTTATATGCCTTTATTGCTTTCAATTTTATTTTAGTTTATGTATCCCCTCTTCACTGAGTTAATACTATTTAATGCATGTACAAAATATTTTAAGAAGATATCTCTTAATTAAGACAGGTTTGAATTATGGAGATTTGATAAATACAATATTTTGTTTAAAAATTGCAGCAACATTTATTTGACATTCCTAAAACACATAGAGCTAGACCCAAATCACTGATCTGTGATTTCATTTAACAATTTATACAATTCCTTCACAACCTCAAGTTATTTTGAAAAAATGAGACAAAAACAAATTCGCCTTAATATAGTAAGGAAAAAAGCTAAGATTTTACAGAAAATATAAAAACAAAACTTTTTAAACCAATAACACTGCTATCACAAAGCATCATCACTATATATGAGAATAAAGTTGAAAAATTTCCCTTATGGGAATTCATTGGGTCAAAATTTATGAAAGCTTAAATAAATAAAACATTTTATTAAATGTCTAGTAAATATATTAAGATAACTTTTCCCCTAATTCTGACATCAGGTAGAAATTATATTCTAAAAGGATTATAAAATAAAGATGATGTGAGCAGAATACAACTGATACTAGGATTGCTGTATGTATACACATGTATGTATAACCAATGTGATCCTGCAATCTATACACGAAGAAAAATGAGAATTAATATCCCATTGGATTCAAATCTTTGATATGTCAAGATCATTGTATTGTCTTGAGCAACTAATAAAAAAAAAGATGATGTGAAAATTAAAGGTAAAGGGCTATGTCACCCCTATGACTTTAAGCTTATAAACCTATTTTGTGTGATTTACCAAATAAATGTAGACATTAGTTTGGTCTACAAAAATGTATTGAGTGTCTACCCCAGAAAGTAAAAGTAGAAAAAAAAATCTGTTTTCTAAGGACCTTATATTCTGGTGAAGGATACAATTATTTAGAAAGTCACAGAAATTAATCTATTGCTATGATAAATAAAAGAAAGCCATTGGATTATGAGAGAACATAATGGGTTTTGTTATAATTATCAAGGCCCAAATAAAATCCTTGAAAAAGTGATGACTGATGTGGAATGTCTATAGAAATCTAGATAAAGGAGAGGATGGAGTGAATACAATGATATTTAGACAGAATAGAAAACTTATGCAAAAGGCCTGTGGCTGAAAGATGCAACATGATTATGAATAAATGATAGGAAGTTCAGTTGACTTGAAGTATGAGAACAATGACCTAAGTGAAAAGAAGCAGGTATTATAAACATTCCAGGGATAAGTAACTGCCAGGATATATTAGCAGGCTCTATAGCAAAATAAATTATGGCAAGAAATGGCACTAACTCTGCCATTTGTAATGGAGAAGAGGGAGAACCAAAGAGTGAGTAATAAGGCTAATGAGAAGTAGGACGAGAGAGACTGGTGAGAACACAGAGGACATTCTAAACCATATTAGTATAATAACCTTCCCCAAGTTAGAACTTCTGAAGGATTTTAAAGATGGTATGGGTATGGGGGTGGTGGGGTGGGATGTTAAGAGTTTGCTTCATTTCTATTACAGGTCCCATTCACTGTGATTCTCACTCCTTTCCAGCACAGAGCGAAACCCTAAAGGGCAATATACCTCTGGTATACTCTCAATTAATCATGAACTACATTGCATTTAATCAATCCAAGATGATTCAGAAGGTACTTGAGTGTCTTGATATGCCTCTTGGTCCCGGTTGTGCATATTGAAAATCAATAAAGTACTATGGATACAAAGGTTGCAGAATATTGGTCTGTATCACTCGTGACATTATTGTACATCTTAAAAGTTGCTTTTCTCAGGAAATTGCTTCTAATAGTTTGCTGAGTGCTTTTCTTATTAATTCAAGACGGAAATGGAAATATTTGACATTTCAGCATTGTAGGTAAACTTAAAAACATTTATCTTAAGTGATCAATAAGAAAATTGGTGTGCTATGTTTTATTTGATGTTTCAAACTGTCCCTTGGCTTAGAGTTCCTCGAAATCGAAGTATGAGTCATATTCATGTTTGTATCATACCAATTAATGCCATGTCTGACATCTATGACATCATCAATATTTGTTGATTGAATGAATGGGAATGAAATCAATGCAATTTTTATATGTACAGATTTTCACTAATTCTTAAAATGTCAAATCAATTGGGTACATATTTAATGAGTTGGTATGCTGCATGAGAAAGTGCTAGACACTTATTTATAACTGCCTACAACTGTTTTCAGATTCTACTGCTATCAGACGTGGTTTTGTTTTACCATATGCTGTACTGTCCCTCCTGGTTCTGTTGAATACTTATGAGTAGTTATAAATTCTATTTGGAGAACTAGCCTTCTTCAATGAAAAAAAAATCTACACTTTTTTTTTGCCTATTTCAAAAATAATTATGTAAAGGTAATGTGTCATTTGGGGAAAAATCCATGCCTTCCCTAAGTGATTAGCAATTAACAAGAGCAAAATAATGATCTAAATAAATTTCAAAATTTACTTCTTTTTAAAATAACTTTAAAAACTCACTGAGATTGGTTACAGTTACAATTCCCTCTTAAAGAAAGTTAGGCAGTCCTTTTTATAACAGATAAATAACTTACTCCTTTCCATGATGACATATGGTGTCAATAATTGAACTCAGATCTACGCTGTATGCTCTAACCTAATTCTATTATTAGAGGAGTTATAAAGAAAAATAAGTATAAATGTTAACTCAGTTTACTGTATGATCCTATAGAAACACTCTTGCTATTAAAATCTTTTAGATGGAAGAGTTCTAATAGAAAATCGGCATTTAGTAGGTTATTCAAGTTTACTTTGATGAAGTTCTAAAAAGAAGAGAAAAGGGTCTTAGGATTCTGGCTGGGGTATGGCCGTGTCTGTATCAAATACCAATTAAAGAACATTCTAAAAAAGCAATGGCTATAGGGAAGGGTAAGTTGAGAGACTAGTTTAGAATTAAGATAGTATTTTAAGAGACAGGGACATTATTAATTTCAATGGGAATTTAGGATCCAGGCAACGGGAGCAAGGGAGTAAAACAATAAAATCTGTGATGGAAGTCAGTTATGGAGAACAGGAACCTTCTTTCAATGTGTCTTTAACTCTCCTAGTACCACCTTTGTCCTTGCAAATCTATTTATGAGGTTTTGGATAAAATTTTTCATTCTATATTCCACTTATCTGTTCATATTTTAGCATATTTAACTTGACTATTGCCCCAGTACCATATTTGTCCTGTAGTTATGCCTGGATGTAGTGAAGTAATACTAGTGAATAAAGTCTACACTTGAATTGGTTAGCTTTCTCTCACAACCCGCAACAAAATTTGTTCATTTGTTCATTAAGGTGTTATAATTTAAGTATTGTTCAAAAATAGAAAATTTTTTTCTCCACAATGGGTACTCCAGGTTTTATTCAGAAGTATAATCAAAATAAGATCTTTTATCTACACTGTTGTATTTGTTTTGATATTGGGACATATGTGATCAGTCAGAGTCCACAGAAGTGAAACCATGGAAAGACTTTGTTCTACTCATGCTTCTCAACCTAAAATTTACTTATTTATGATTAAGTCAGTCAGTAATAAGATTAATTTTTAGACTATCCTTAATACCAGAGGCAAACATGTTTCTTTAAGGTATTAAATGAATCACCCTGAGTTACATAGCTGACTTACATGGAAATACATGTAAGTCATAAATCACAGCTAATATCTATTGGCCATTTATTAAGTGCTAGGTGCTTTATATGATGCATGTCACAGAATTCACTCAGATGTTAAATAATTTCTCAGTTAAATGGAGAGTGAGGTTTAACTTCAAGCATCCTACATTGTATCTGTTGAATATATGAAAAGCATATGCAACCATGCAACCATACACTTGATTCCTTAGTTATTTTTTACAAACGTGAATACAGTATTTTTGTCCTTTGTCTCTCTACCCTTCCAATATACTTATGTTACATTTTAAAATTTAAAGAAGTATTCAGATTTATAGTAGTATTAATAGTGGTAGTAGTAAATCCCACTTACTGTAAAAATCTTTTAGTTTTTCGTCATCTTAGGGCCTATTTTTTGTTTGTTTGTTTGGTTGGTTGGTTGGTTGCTTGGGTTTTGGTTTTATTTTGTTTTCTTTGTTTTCTATATACCTCTGCCTAATGTAGACTCAAGACTTCCTCAGAAAAATAAACCATCCTTAAATATGTTCAAACCCATAAAACAATCTGTCAATTTTATTTCTTTATAGTTTGATTTTTATTCAAATATCTTTCCAAGAGACTACTAACCTCTGTTCTACTCTATACTGATTTCCCCTATGGTTCCTTATGGCTGTCATCCTAAGAATCTTTTCAATCGCTGTCAGCTAGAAAATTCCCATTGTCAATTCAGTTGTTAGATTCCTCATTTTCTGAACCTGCATTTTCCTCTTTCTTGGCTTGACCCATTGCTCTGATGGAGTAAATCCTGCAGTATATTTTCAAGAAAGGATATGGGAAGGAATATAAATTTCCATGTGTTTATATGTATTACAATTTCCTGGTTCATTACCTCACATTTATTTGCTAATGTGAATGAGTATAAATTTCTCAGTGTTTAAAATAATTTTGTAAGCATCCACTCTTCCTTTACTTCCTTTCTCAGTTTTGCTGTTGAGAAGTCTGGTAATGGTATGACTCTGGAATTTCCTTATATGACTAGTTCCTTTCTCATATCAGACATCCAGAATCTTCTCTTTATCGCCAGTGTTTTTAAATTGCATGAAGAGAAGACTTGAGGTGTAAGTCAGTAGTAGAGCACTCTTCTAACATGCATGATGCCCTGTGTTCAATCCCTATCCCTTATTACAAAAAAATAAGATAAAATTTTAAAAATAAATAAATGGCATGAATATATTTCTTAATGTCTTTTTCACTCATGTTTCTGGAGACCCTATGGGCACTTTGAATATAAAAATATGTGTTCTTTTATATTTTGCTCTATTAATTACATAGAAGCAGAAAAACAACTCTGTTTCTATTGTGGAAAAAAATCACTGTGGAAGAGCCTAGGATCCTAAGATAATTTTGGCAGATGCCATGCTTTTGATTTTTAAGGTATCAACATACCTTTCATAGAGATAAATATGAGGCATTTTTTTCATTGTTTTATAATTATATTAGAGTAATTTAGAAATAAAAGACTAATTTCTATGTCAGGGACAGTGTTGTTGGAGGAAGAGTAATTTATTTGAGAATGAGAAAAATTTAGCAGGCGTGGTACAGCATGGCATAAAGAGGGTGAACTCCAAACCCACTTCCACTCCCTATATCAGAGAGGCTTAAGAACAGCACCATAATCAATGGGAGAGAGCCATTGATTGGATGGCTCTGTCTGAGATCTAGAATTTGGGGCACTATTAGTCAGCCTTTCAACACTATGACAAAATACCTAAGATAATCAACTTATAAGGAGGGAAGATTTATTTTGTCTCACAGTGTCAGAGATTTCAGTTCATGGTTGGTTAGCCCTGTTGCTCTAAGTCAGCCGGTGATGAGGCACTACATGGTGTTAGGAGAAGATGGCAGAGGAAGCTGCTTACCTCATGATAGCTGGGAAGTAAAAAAGAGAGAGAGAGAGAGAGAGAGAGAGAGAGAGAGAGAGAGAGAGAGAGAGAGAGAGAAGGGCTGGATCCCCAATATCTCTTTCACGGCACACCTCTGTTTCTTAATTTCCTCCCACTGTGCCCAACTTCTTAATGGTCCCACTGCCTCCTAATAGAACCATACCTAGGCTAGCAACTAAGCCTTAATGTATGCACCTTTCAGGACACTCATCCAAGTTATAGCTTGTACTAATGAGATCCTGTGATCCTAAAGCATACACAATTCCTGAAGGTTAGACTATATTTTCTAATAAATCTTATAGTAAAAAAAAAAAAACTGTGTAATACATTTATATTGATGTGTCTATTTCCAGCATCTTTTTAACCAATTCTGAATTCAAGCTGGTGGAGCGGTAGAAACATCTCCCTTTTAACCTACAAGCAGTTTTGTTCCTTTGGTAGTAACAGTGTAAAACAAATATACCAGGAATAGGTATCATCTGGCAGAAAACAAACAATTCCTGTTACTGCCAACATCTTCACATTGTACACCTATTGATTTTTTTTTTCTGACTTGACCTGAAAAAAGCTAGTTCATTTTCCATGTCTACAGTTTCAAACATGGACTCGGAGATAATAGATAAATATGCTAGTTATATCATAAAGGCTTCTATTGCACCCACTTGTGATTTATTTTGACAAAGCATAAAGATCTGGTAGCCTTTAGAGTGACCCCTTACCTTTGATGTGTTCATGGATTACGTGGAATAATGAGCTGCTGAGCTACAGTAAACTGAGATCTTGTCTAAGATCATCAATTCATGCTGCCTCTCTATAGTGTCCTGAACTGATGGATATAATTTAGCCACTTAAAAAATGGCTAAAGGACCACCTAGCTATTTTTTTAGAATTTTATTTTGTGAATAAGAATACTTACAGGTAAACTATGAGATAAGATGAATTAAATAATATCAATTAATAACAGAAATAGAAATAAGGTGCAAAAGTATAAAGGAGATTTATTCAATAAAGCTTAAGAAAAACATAAATGTTTAAAAAATTATGCTAGTCCTTTCCACTGAAGACAAGAAATCCCTGAGAAATGGTTAAATGATGTGAGAGTTAAATGAATAGGGGAACAATAATGCTGCTGATAGATCATCATGACACAAAGAATAAAAAGTTTATATATATCTATATATAGGTATATAGATATAAATGATATATATCATCAAATATAAGAAGAAATAATCTAATAATGTTACTAATATAGAAAGAACTAAATTTGACATATAGAACAACTCTAAGAATTCACTAGAGTGTTATTATTAAGTAGCTTAAAATAATTATTATGTATTTATTTAAAACCTTTCATTACATTTACTCATTTATCTATTTATGTATGTAGATAAAGAGATACATGCAAGTCATTATGAAGACTCAACAAAGAAGAGTAATCTCATTCATGTTTAGAAATGAATTAGAATCTACTTTATTACAGATGATGCTTAATGACTAATCCTGAAAATATATTTAAGCAAGTATAATTTAAATGTAAAATGGGGGCTGGGGTTGTGGCTCAGTGGTAGAGTGCTAGCCTAGCATGCATAAGGCACTGGGTTTGATCCTTAGCACCACATAAATATAAAATGAAGATATTGTGTCCACCTAAAACTAAAAAAAAATAAATATTAAAATATAAAATGGAAAGCTAAAGCAGATCTCAGACATAAAGTTTATTAATAGAGTTCTATGAGATTACAGAGATTGCTATTATAGAATTGGTTTTCATAGGATTCAAACCTACCCAAATACAGATCCTGGTTCTTTTCCATTCCATTTTTTAACCCTCTGAGTCAGTGGGTTTATCTTAGGTCTTTGAGAAAAGTGGAATATCCACATAGGGAATTTAGGATGAGACTCAGTAATGTTTTGTGGCAAGAAAGGGCATAACTTTTGCCACATTGTGTGCAGGAGAAATCCTCACTCACACGAGGACTAATGAACTCTAGATGTTGACCTGGCTTTTAAGAAAATTGTAACAGTAGCACCTGGTGCTGAAGAGTGATCTTTGGTTGCTGAATAGGCCTCTCTTTGTGTAGTTCCCTCTTTGGTACTTTCATTTTCTTAGCCCCTACTGACCTCGCATAAAAAATGCTCTACTTCCTGCTCCTCTTCAGAGTTACCAGGCAGGTAATACTTACCTTGTCACCTCGGTGAGATAGGAAATTCAATTTTTCCTTTATTCTATCTCCAAACTATTGATTAACATAAAAACTACACTCTTCTTTTTATTTCAGTTTTCCTTTTAGGATTTTTGAACACTTTTATTTATTTTAATAAAATCTAATGTTGCACACCAAAACCTTTGGCACACATCTAGGGAAGACCCAAATGTCAGTGACAACCATCTCCCATTTTCAGAGATTCTTACTCAAGTAGTTTGAAACAAAGAAGGTACAGTCATTCAGAGACATGTAAAAAGCAAATTCCTATGTCCACAGGTCTTTAGGTTTCTTAAAGATTAACCATGGCATTTGAAGGAAGTCTAATCAAATAAATTAGACTTTATTAAATTGGGTATTTCAAGGAAATGTAATGTTTTCAGTTTTCATTTTAAAACATGGTGCTAAATCACTAAGACAGCATTAGCTTCTTACTTTCATGTCTAAGAGTTTGTATTTCTTTGAGAAGAGAGGAAACCTTTCTTCACCCTTATTTAATTATTTTCTCTTTCTCCAGAGTAAAATTTGGTGACCCATAAACATAGCTAAACATATTGGGACTACTCATTCCAGAGAAGAAAGGTGATATGGCCTAATAATTTTCAAACTTTTATCTGCATACAAAACAGAAACAAAGATAATAAACTGAAGCTGCCACACAACAGATTTAGAGTAGTCATAAAGAAAAGAGTGACAGAGAAGATGACTAAATATAAAAAAGGAATACAAGTGAGGTCAATAAAAAGATATTCTTATGAGGTTAAGTTATTTGCTGGCTGGAAAAAAAAATAATTCTTAGATATCTTTTACTGTACCAGTGAATTATCATTGGCACAAAACAGTTATTTGAGCACCAACTTTGCATTTTTATAAGGAATAGAAGTTCTTTTGAAAGAAAATTAAAATCAGTTCCTACACATAGACTATACTCAAATAAATTGGGGGAATGAAGCATTTGGGCACTTTGTTAGCCAAAAATATAATGTTTTGAAGTTATGCATTTTAAGATTTTTAAAAATAATTGCTACTTTTCAATAAGGTTTCTTAAATATCTATCCTTTACCACTTATTCTTAAACTGAAACATTACCTCATTCTGAAGATTCATACACAGCAGTTACTTATATACTTGAGATATTACGTTTTGTTGGAAAAGGATAAACTAGTATATGGAGTGTTAGTGGCCACATAAACAGAGCTGCCATCTTGTGGATAACTAGGTAATGGGCTAGCTGCAAGGCATATCAAAAGCTGTATTCCTACATATCTAAGAACACAGAGTAAGTCATCATGTTAAAGCAGCTTAAAATACATTTACATTCCTCAGTTCTGTCTATAAAATCATCACCTGAAAGATATGTTCATTTCTTCTGAAGTTAGTGTTAGCCTAAGCCTTATTAATATGTAGACTGGGAAATATTGGAGGATGGTTTCTCCAGTTTAATTAGCCTGTAGTGCTGATTTGTTTTGATAATATAAATAATTAGTTTAACCACAAAATTGATGTAACAGAAATAATTGTCAGGCAATTAAATACGGCAATGATTTTAGCTCCTGGGAAATATATAGTATATAAGTATAGTTATAAATTTGAGATGTACTTTGTTTGAACTATAAAATATCTTCTGCTTGATTTGTCAAAAATTATTCTTTATAGATTCCATGTTCTTCATCTCAGAAAAATGTTCACTGGTAGAAATTTACTAAAAAAAAGAAAAACAAAATTCACTCTACATTAACTCCAGAGGAGTTTCCCCATTTATCGTACACCTTTACATGTTATAACATTAAAATATTTTATATTCTTTGGAACTCTCAAATGCTTGCTGGTTATATAGTTGGAGAAATATACTGAGACAGCACTGGTAAGATATATTTTAAAAGTTAATGTTTATTTTCCTTTTATGAAATTAGAGATTTTTCAGAATCTTACATGTCTATATTTCTGTGTGCATATATTAAAAAGAATATTCAAGAAACAACAACATCCTTGTATTTTTATTGCAAGACTTTAATATTTTGACATTTCTGCCTTTTGGATTTTTTTAAACAAATGCAATCAGGTTGGATTTCTTAATTATATTTTTTATGACAGTAGTAAGCATTTTTATGATATCAATTTTCACATCACAGGCACACAATGTTATTTTTGGCTTTAACTCAGATACATGTACAGATTGATATTCAAGTATTATATTCAAGACTTTTCAAAAGGACATTTTGCAATAAATTACTGAAAGGCCTTGACCTTCAGTGTCCTGGCTCTTCCTAAAGAAACACTACCAAAGGATGACTAAAAACTTCATAATTTCCACTCTTCATTCATTTCTAACAATTACCACCCACCATAAGAAAATGTATTTTTCTTAACTTATATATAAAATATTACTATAAAGTATTTAACAGATTTTCAAATCTTATCCATTACATCCTATATTTACCTGAAACCTCCTTGAGTGTATGCATGTAATTATTTAAAATTAAATATAAATTCTGTCCTAAGGAATTATAATAAAATTTAACTTGATTTATTAACTTATGGGCTGAAGATTTATTCATATTATAGATCAAAATTAATAGGGAATATTTCTAGTACATTGTCCTTCTTCACAATCAAATATATTCCAATCATTTTGCTATTTTAATATAATTTAGATTTTAAATGTGAAATTCTCTCATGTTTAATAGTTGGACTTGGTTAGAATTTTACTGATTCATTGATTGATTTATATCTTGTTTAATATTTAATCATTGAAATCTACATTCTTAAAAAATCTTATTTATATATTTTAATAACACAGAACCAGGGACTTGTACTGATAATTACTTATTAATGAATTTTGTGTATAAAGTGGGAAATTGATACAAAATGTCAATGGAGCACTAGGAGTGTCTTATCTCCCTATCTTCATAGTGCCCTATTAAAAACAATAACAATAAAAAAACTTACTTTATGCATCATAACACCACCTGAATGTTATGTTATAAATACATAACAAAGTAAGGAAGATTGTAATTTGTGTGCATTAAAATCACCAGGATATTCATTTATCTTAAAAAATTAACTGAATTGCACATATATCAGCATGTTTTCTGCATGCAACAGGATATAATCTAATTTTGCTAGTTATCTATCTCTTGTATTAAATATTTATGCCATTAAAATTTTATATGAAGTATGGAACAGAGAAGCATATTTGATTTTATAAATTATTGTCTCCATGACATATCCTTTTAGCAATTATAATATCTTAGCTTTATCATTTATCTACAGTTGAAATTCCCATTGTCCAAATTCATCTTTCTGATCTGTAATTTAATTTCATGTCACTTTGCATGGCAATGAATCTTTTTCTATACACATTTCCATCTAAACTCCCATGTTTTAGGCAGAAATAAATGAACAGTGTCTGTCATGTAAGCCCAAAGTACAATTTGACAAATAGTTTTCTGGAGTTTTTGGATCATACACTTGACTAATATGATTAAATTCTGAATAATTCTGGGAGGGGCAACAACTTAAAAAAAAAAAAAGACCGCTAAGCCTGTCAGTGTTATAAATCAAGCTAATTTGCAACATTACTTCCTAGTTGAAATTTTTAGAGTTTAAGATAATAAGCTTTGAGATAATATTTAGAGGACATTGAACTAACTTTATAGTTTAAATCCACAGGATGTCTTTGAAATGAATGTTTGATCTTTTGCATAACAACAGTAATAGTAATTATATTTTATATTAGATAGTACTTTTTTATGTAACAAGCTTCCATACATTGACTTATCATATTTCTATTATCAACTTTGCTGTATATAACGTTGTCATTCTCGTTATGTATATAAAAAATGTTAAGTTCTCAAACTTCTTACAGACAGCACATGGTGGAGGTTGGGTATATTGAACCTCAATCCAGAATTCATATCCCAATATCACACCTTAACTTGCAATTAAGAGTCGTCCAATATACTGAGAGTCATATGAGCCAAACTTGAGAGAAAATTTTGAATGTATGATTTATGGAAGTTTCCTTTCATTATTATCAACTTTTAGAACTCTTATTGAAACCATCCAGTAAAAATAATTTACTGTCATTAGAAATGTGAAGGAATTATAACAAACATTTGCCCTGAATCCATTATGCAGAAGGAAATGAACCAATATAAAGGCCTGCAAGTGCATTGTTGGTTGACTTTCCTTTCCCTTAAGGTGGGCATGGATGAAGAGAATTTTCTCACTCTCTCCCAGGTGCGAGTACTGTTTGCATGCTGAGCTGTACAGCTTTCAAAGGGCTTGCCCTGGGATATGGCTGCACTGGATTTAGAAGGAGCTTGGTCATTGAAGAGCTCTGGTAATTCTTGTATCTCACAGTGATGCAGCTGACAGCTCCTTTTGGTGGGGAAAGCTGGGGTATATTTCAAGGTGATTGTAGTTTTGTCCCTCTGGCAGCAAGTGCTGCAACCAGCTTAGCCCATTATCCTCCTCTCCCACTGGATGTAAGCCTGGGGAGAAAGCTGGGACTTTTGTCAAGATAGAAGGTAAGAGATGGATAATTATTTCCCATTTGTGTTCAAGGAGAACAGCACTCTATCATAAAGTAGCTTTCAATTACTGAAATGGGATTATCTATAGATCCAGTGACTTATAAATTACTCTTTGCAAAAACCAATATTTAATATTATTACTTTAGTAATGTTATGCTTTTAATATCTCATACTTTAAGCTTTATTACACAAAACTTTGGAGATGCTGTTTAACAATCAGGGAATAAAATGCATTAACACTTTTGTATTTTTATTAGAAGATTTTAAAATACAGATGGCTGTTCTGATCAAATCGATTAAAACCTCTATTGTACAGTTGTCTACATTGTAATTTTTCTCAACAACTTTTTTAAATCTCGTGGGGTGGTACTGTAAAATCAATGAAAAGTAATTAGGAAATTTAAAATTCCAGATGTTGGGATTGCATTGATCTTTTCTGTTAATATTCACCCTGTGAAATACCTTTCAAAAGTACTATTATATTTAATAAATGTGTTTGGGGAATACAGCTCTTTCCAAATCTAATTAATCAATTAATTAGGCAAATAGGTCCTGGTATATTTAAGGGACAGGATTTTCAGTTTGTGATTCTCCAGCAAGTCAGCATGACTTTCACTCTCCTTTTCAGCAGAAATTCCAGTCAGAGATGAGCATTTCAATTTGCAGCTGACAGTTTAGGGTTAAGATATGATTCCAGGTAACAGAAGCCAATGAGAGTACACCCAGTTGATGTTTGTGACATCATCTTCCAGTCGGGAGTACATAGAACAGCTGAGGTAGCGTTCAGTTTCAGCCCCAGTGCCATTATGATGGATGTTTACATCTCTTCATTGAGAGCCAATTATCTCGCTTTTGTGTGAGGCCCAAGGATCACTCACGCTGCCAGGCTGCACACAGCACTGTTGGATCTAGCTGAACGAATTGTTTTCTCTGTCTCTGGTAAGAGCCTGTTCGGTTTTACCTTCTCTTTCAAAATAAGGGTAGATGTGTTGAACAGAGGAAATAGTGTAAGGGTTGAGCAGGATTACTATCTGGTAAGCTATTAGTCAGAGTAATGTTTAGCATTATAAAAAGGAAGTGTGGATTTAGCAAAATGAACGGAAAGATCTTGCTTATGTGTACCTGACAAACTAATTTGCAGTACAAAATGAATGGCAGGTAATTCATCTTTTCCTTAGAAAAAGAAAAGTAACTGAGATTGCACCACTATTTTGAATGGGCTTTAAAAAAAAAAGCATATATATGTATACCACTCTGCTTCATTTCTTTATATTTTGCCATGAATAGTGAAGAGTAGAAATAGTCATGGTCAACTGAGTAGTGTTATAAATTTAAAATGAATCGAAGTTTCTAATTGTTAAACGATAGTTCTTTGGGACAGTTTTCCAAAGTTGTGGCTCTACAGGAAAAACAAAATTTATTAAGTGAGCAAAAAGCTTGAGCTTCTGAAATGAACTTGGAGTACTTTGTGTTCATATTTAACCCTGAGGAAAATAATAACAAATAATTTTAAAGAAGAGTGTAGGGGAAATTTTTTCTCCTATGAAGTTATACAAAAATAATTTCTTGCATTAACTGCTTTTGAACACATAACAGAATACTATGTTTTGTGCATCATAGAATATTTAAATACCAAAATAAAGCTATCATGATTTAAATTATTGTCAATAGTAATATTTGCATCTCAGGATCCTTGTTATATTGTAGCAAAAAAAATGCATTTACAGCTGTTAAGCTACTGTGGAGATTGGTGATTGAATCTGACAGGGATCTTGAAGAATTAGATATACTAAAAGCTTTTAATTGACTAAGAATGTTCACTTGCTATTGAAAGAAGAATTCAAAAATACTTTTAACTCCTCAGATGTTGTCTAGTTTTTATGATTTAAAGTAGCAGACTATTTTATTTTACAGTTGAATTCAGTTTTGTATGAAACAAAGATATAGAAAGATGTAAATTGGTGCTGTTTAATTTAATGTGCTTTCTATTTTAATAGCATCTCCTGTTCTCCTAGAGCAATAAAACTTTTGAATAATGACTTATGCATCAGATTTTGATAGGCTTATACTTATACTTAAATCTGAATTATACTTATACTTAAATCTGAATTATACTTATACTTAAATCTGAGTTTATTTTCAGTCTTATTTTGACATTGAATATTTCTGCATTTGCGAACCAATAATTTTGATAATTAGAAATTAGGATTTGAGGTGCTCAAGTTATACTTAAGGGCATCTGTATTTTCTCAGCTATGTCACACTTATGTATCTTCTACTAGCCCAGTCCTGTTTGGCAGCTCCTGACATTACTGTTGTTCGATTTGTCTCTTTCAGTCAATTCAGGTCTGAACAAACCTGAGCTTATAGAAAATGTCAAATGCATATTAATGGAATCTTAAAGAACTGAGCTTGTTGTCTCAGTCAAAAAATATATAATCAACCAAACCTCAAAAGATTACAAATAGACATTTAGAGCTTTTTTTTTCCACCTTCAAGAAATTTGTGTGGGTAATGTCTGTGACTTTTAAAACCTCATAGTAGGAATCTAGAACTTTTAATAATGTAAACTCAAAGCATAGTGTTCCACTTCTCTAAACTGAAGTTGGTTTTCTTTTTTTTTTTCCTTAAATACTTTAAAGTAGAATTGAAAAAACGCAGGGATATTGACTCTGTCATTTTCACAGGTGATCAATCGTGGCCAAGGGAAAAACATTTGTTTCCAAACAGAATTCTCTAAAAACGTATTTATACCATTATTTCAACAACAAAGAAAATCTTAACTTAGGCAATGAACACTCCTGACATTTAAATTTTATTTTATTGCATATAGGAGTGCTTCTGTCAGTGTTAGCCACTCTAATCACAAATGTTCTGTTTTGGCAGGGTTACAATGTTAAATGGCTTAGCTATTTTTTTTTTAAACAACTTTGTGCAATGTAGATATGCCTGGTATCTACCTGACTGATGCATTTCATTGACAGAACGTTTTTGCTTTTTATTTTATTTACTTGAAAGAGGATATGAAGAGAATCATAGTAGTTCCCTTTGCCACAAACTCCCTAGAAAGGACTCTCAGTGCAGGGTGACAGAGGTAAAAGATATGTGATACTACATGTATTGCCATACTCCCTGCCTGCTTTCTAACACAAATAGGTTCTTTGTTTGAAATAAACATTATTATTATTTTAAAGTTATTCCTACACTATAAAATCTCATCTAGTTTTTTTGTATGTTACAAAGTGTCAGGTTTTGCTAGTCTTTAGAAAAGATAGAAAAGATGTATGGTAATAAATAGATTCCTATTATCTCTTCTGAAGTTCTCAGTATATCCTAGATAGTGAGAGAAATGCACAATTTTCTTTTAAAAATTGTTCCTTAAATTATGTTCTTACCTATTTCTATATGATACTCATTTTTTGATGTGCCTAAAAACTTTGCTAGACTTAGTTTAAGTCATTTAATTAGCTTCCTGTAATAATTGAATACATGATGCCATTTAGTTCTCTAGCTTCTCAGTTCAAGAACTTGAATGTATCATGAATTCTGTGCTTGTTCTAACAGTGTAAAATTCTGGCCTTCTCAGCCAACTTTTTAGTTAACACAAAAAATAGAGTAATTGTTATGCTGTGTTAGATGCTTTATATTAATATGTGAATGTGTGGATATGTAGGGGCATATTTTATGTGCCTAAATATAATATTTATACTTATTTCAAAGTTTAAAAGATATCTTTATAGACACCATTATTCATTTTTAAACAGTTTGTCTGTGTTAAAGTAAGTGATATTAAGCATCTAGAGTGAGAGAAACTAATAATTCATAACTTGTTCCCCAAGATCAACCAGTCAGTAAACCAGTAATGGAGGAGGTGAGATTCAGAACCTGAATTGATTGATTTGAATGCCATGAATTAATCACTCATCATTCAATCAATCATCTCTGCCCATATATTAGTCTATCTAACTGGATATTAATTTTTTTGATTGTCCACTGTGTGCCAAGTGCTCTTCTAGTTACTTGATGTGTAAAGTTGAACAATATAAAAGATCCTGCCCCTATGTATGCTGTTTTCTTTTTTCTGATAAGCTCTCATCTTTATGTTATAACAAGTACAGAATTTAAGGTGTGTCTGAATAAAACCAAGAACTTTCTAGGAAATGAGAAACATGCATTGATGAGACTTTTGCATTATTTGTTTCTGCATGTCTTTAAGATATTAGATATGTTTATTTTAAAATATATTTGTTAATAGTTTATGCTTTTTTGTAAAAATGCTTACAAATGATGTTATAACTCATTTAATTTTGAATGTAATTGCTATAATATTATAAAAATAAAATATTTTTCAGTGGATTCCAAAACCAACATCAAGTATTTTTAGAAAAAAAAATCTTGTATTTATAGTGTATATGTAAGCAATCCAGTTTTGTATTTATCTTCTACTTTATAAAGTCCTCAATGGTAATAGGAAATTGAGTTTGTTTAATTTTGGTTTGGATCTAGTAGTATAACTAGGGAATGAAATATGCAGTCATTTTATCTTTTGTTTTAATTTGAAAAATACTATTGTTCAAGTAAGAGTAGTTTGTGTTTGAATAAGCAAACAAAAGGCAATGTGAAGTTTAAGATCAATTTTTTTTAATAGTGAAGATTATATTGGTACTAGTTCTTAGGACAGTTGATCCAAAAGTAATATTAATACCTATCAAATTTGTTTAAAGATGTTTAGTTATTTAAGAGGAAGTAAAATCTGAAATATACAAGTTTCTCAGAGAAAATCAATCTGTAAGTAGAACCTATAGGTTGAAGATAAACCATATTTTAAAGATGGTATCATTTAATTAGCCACTGTAGAGACTATCTAGAGATACACATATAAATTTGTGAAACAATTCAGAGTTACCTGCACACACTTGACTTGGCAAAAAATATTTGACTCTTGTAATATTGCATATTAATTTTAAAAAGCTCTAAAATTAGTCCTTTTATTAATACCCATACAAAATGTGAAGAATGAAGGAGTAAATTGAAATTCAATGATTAAGAGTATGAATATGATTTTTTATCTGCTTTCCATCTCAGCCCCAGAAGCCTTAACCTCGTAAGGTGCCCTTTTCAGGGGTTAATAAATTATAAAGACTTTCACTTTTTTCAGTGTCAGAGACAGAGAAGCTTGCCCACATTAGAATTGTATAAGAAGAGAACATAATCCAGAGGTATTAGCTTTGGGTGCTTTGCCAAGAAGTTTTACAAGGCAATGGGTCAGTTATTTTTACCTCATGATAGCCTCAAATTAATTTTGATAATATTCATGATAAAAAATATATAAATCTATAAATTGAGACCAGAGTGTTTTGAATGTTAAATTCTGCTGAAAGCTGACAATTGGTTGTTTTTGTTGTGATACTGATTTTAGTGGGGAGGAATTGACCATAGTAAGAAGATTGTCTTGGCCACACTTACCACACAAAAGTGGCTACACCCATGAGCCATTGCCTAACATAAAACCCTCAGCCATACACTGCAGCATTTGTGTCAATGTGGAAAACAGTTTTACTGAAATCGAGTAGACATGTGAGTGCGGCTAAGGAATCAAAAAGGAACTTAGCTAGACATTCAGTGTGGTGTGCAGCAGGATAAATTCTGCTATGATTAACAGAGAAGCATGGTATGAAGTTAAGTTCCAGAAACTTTCCTTATTTGAACTACTGAGGAAGTACAGTCTGGTTAGCACACAGTTCTGCTCTGTTGAGCAAGAAAATGGCAGGTGTTTACAAAGATACTTTTTGTTGTTTACTTGTTTGCATACCTTTGTGGTGAGAATAATGTTTTTAGCACCAGTCTATGTGAGTATAATTTCTTGTCCCACCTCTTTCGGGCCTTTGGGTCTTTATAGGAAGGAAGGAAGGAAGGAAGGAAGGAAGGGAGGGAGGGAGGGAGGGAGGGAGGGAGGGAGGAAGGAAGGGAGGGAGGGAGGGAGGGAGGGAGGGAGGGAGGGAGGAAGGAAGGAAGGAAGGAAGGAAGGAAGGAATTCCTCTCATGTCTGCTGTGAAAATTTTGTGAACTAATCTTATGAACACTGAGAATGGAGTATGGCATAGAGTAAATGCTCAATTAGTATTGCCTCTCTTTAGTATTTTCATTGTCATTGACTTGCTGGGTTGTGTGTGTTCTTTAATTAATTCAGAGTTCTCATTAAAGACTGATATTTGGGCTGGAATTATATCTCAGTGTTAGAGCATTTGTCTAGCATGCACAAGGCACTGGATTTGATCCCCAGCACCACACAAAAATAAATACATTAAATAAGGTATTTAAAAAAAAAAATAAAGACTGATATTTACCAACATGAAAACTCTGGTATATTAAAAACCCCAAAACTTTGTGATTTCAGAAGATATTAGCAGTAGGCACAGGCTTATGACTAACTACATGTCAGATTGCTGATATGACTTTCAGTTTTAAAAGTGTAATCTGTATTTCTATAAGTGAAATAGTTTTACTTTAGTAAAAAATGGATTGAATTTAGGTGTTTTTTCCAACTCTAAAATTATATGACATAGTTTTCTTCTGCACATAAAATTAAAAATGTATAATACAAATGGAAAGATTTTGTTTACCTCTTACTCAACTTCACCCTATAATTATTATTATTATATTTTATTAATTCTTTTTATAAGTCCACAAGAGTTTGAATCCTGAATTTATAAAAGATTTTATTTGTCTGATATGTGTGTATATGTGTATGTGTGTTTGTGTGTGTTTATGTGTGCTTTGCTTGTTGCTTTGTTTTGTTTTAAGGGAACATTTTGCCATGCACCCAATACATTAGGAGAGATACAAATAGAAAAACATAAAATAACTCTTTCCCACAGCTCCTAAGCTTTAGAATCAAGATGTTAATGGAAGTGTAAAGCATAAAAGAACAAGTTATTTTTTCTTTTAAAGAACTCTGATTCATTCAACAAATTATGTAAGGCTCAGATGCACAATTATTGAGTACCTACAACATTCTAACAGTGAACAAAGACCATCCCTGGTTTTAAGCTCAACACAAAGTCTGAGGAAGAGTCCTTGTACTGTATTCTTCCCAAAGTGCTTGCAACTGAGTTTGGGAAAGAGTCCTTGAAACCAATATTTATTCACCATTGTTGATATGGAGCAGACATTGGTCAGGGATAAAAACTATGTAATACTAAATAACAATGTTTCAATATTGGGCTAGGATCTGCAGGAAGTTTCAGTGAAATTAATTCCCCTTCTTAGTGAATAACTCAACTCATTTACTTATTTTTCAAATTACTTTGATGATATTATATAATTGCTATTTATTACATAATTATCTGAGATGAAAAAAAAAACATTGTGTCATTGCCTTTTTGGTATAAGAATTTTTGAAGATGGCAACTGACTTACAATAAGCACAGATTCCAATAGAGGAAAATGTACTAAGCCTATTAGAGCAGAGAATAATACTAAATACTTTCACAACTGTCTCTTAAGATTCTCTCCACAAATTTTATTCTGTTTGCTTATACCATAATTGGGAACTTCCAATATAGAAGAATAGAAGGCATATAGAGAAATGGGAGTTAGTGGTATTGTATGAAGAAAATGAGTGATGGGTTCAGGATGTAGCTCAATGGTAGAACAGTTGCTTAACAAGCACAAGGCCCTCTGTTTAATCCTCAGTATCACGGGGCGGGGGAGGGCGGGGGGAGGATGCTTCACAGGTTACTAGAAACAGTAAAACAGGTCATCCTAGGAAAGGCAAGTTAGCTGTCTATCTACTTCCAGGGGAGCTGCTTTTCTAGACCTTTGTATCAACTTTCAGAATCATATTACAGGAAGGACTGCAAGTGATAACTTAAGAATGGCTCAGAGGGCGGGAAAGGGGAGAAACTGTGAAGCATTAGGTTGGTGGAGTTCCAGGAAGGCAAAGATAGGCAGGCAAGTGAATAACTCAACTCATGATAAAAGTATTCCAAAAAAATTCACTTGAGACAGGTTTGGTACTGTTTTGCATCATTGTTACCAAAATACCCTACAAGAACAAATTTCTTTAGGGAAAAGTTTATTTGGGGTTCACTGATTGAGAGATCTCAGTCATTAAATGCTGATTCCAAGCTCTGGGACCATCATAGTGGGGAGCACCAGGCAGAGGAAACCTGCACAGCCTGGAAGGGTCAGGAAGCAGAGAGTAGGTGGAGGCATAGGCAAGATACACACTTATGGAGAAGGCCCAAAGTGACTCGCTGCCTCCAGCCATCCCCCACCTGTACATAGTCACCACACGGTCAGTCCATTCAAACTAGGATGGACTGGTTAGATTGCAGCTCTCATAAGCCAATCATTTTACTTCTGCATATTGTTGCCTTAGCAGGAGTATTTGGGGATACCTCAAGTCCAAACCATAACAAGTACCTAATCATAATGAATATTTTATCATGTTGCCGTCAACAATTCTCCCTAATTCTTTGTTGAAGACACATAGTCTAGAAAACAGGTTTATCAGATGTTTGTTAAATGAATGTCTGCCTAAGGAAGGGAAGAGAGCAGAGGAAGGAAAATGCTTTTTGAGATGCCCTTTAAAGAACCAACATGATATATCTGGCAGGTATTGGATATAAACTGTTGATGTAGCTATGTGACTGAAGTCTATCAACTAAAAAAAAGGAGCTTTAAGAAAGTCTATTATTTAGAAGTTGTGAAGAAGAGAAAGAACAAAGACTCAAAAGGAGAGAGAGCTAAATCTAATCTATCAGAGCTTCAAGTTACGAAGAAATGACTATGTTGAGTGTGCAAATCCACTCAATCTTCTATGCAGAAGATAACTGAACATTTGAACTTGACACTCCTTTACCTTCCCCCCTCTTTAGGCTTTTCTGGCAAACCTGGTGGGTTTAACAAGACCCAACATGGTAGTATATATATGTTTAAGCAGCATTCTGTATGTTCAAGCAGCATTCACAGTTTGTCTTATCTCTCTGTCTCTTTTCTATTTCTCCATAGGCTTAGTTATGTCATTCCCTCTGGTTAGCAGGTTCCTCTGAATTTTCTTTACCTAACTACCTCCAAGTCAGCCCTCAGATCTCGGTTTAAAAAAGTGCCAAGAATGTGCAGATACCTTAGGAAGTAAAGACAAAAGACACCTTAAAGAAATCATCTTCAACTTTCCTTCCGTTGTCAAATCCCCCCCATGATAAGCTTTTAAAACAAGAGTTAGCACTTCTAAAAGTTTCAATTGGAGGGTTTTGTTGTTGTTTAACTCATTAATGACAGTTTTCTTCATTAGACTATAATCTTCATGAAAGTAATAACAAGATCCATTTTAAATCTGGCCTTTTCTATGACAAATTAGGGTAAGGAGATCAGCTAAATAGATATAGGCATGTAAATTCATAATGTAGGCAACCAGAAATCTGCAAAAAGTGTATTTGCACCCGGGAAAAACAAAGCTAGTGAGATGCTAGTGAATGTTAATCATAGAAAAGAAAATGGAATGAACTTTCTTAGAGTATTAATAAATCAGTTTCTCATCTCAGCAGCTTTCTTCCCAACAGTATGTTGATGACTACATAACCAATTATATTTCACAAGGATCTAAGTAAGATTAATGATTGTACACTGCATTTATGTGCAGAATAGAAAAAAAAATCTATCAATATCTATTTGTAAACTCTGTTATAAATATAATAGTGATAATTTGGGACACACAGATGGTTGAAGTATGAAGAGATAAAGACTCTGCAAAGAAAGTGAGTGTTGTATTAGAAAACTTATACCAGGAGATCGTCACTTCCACCAGAGTAGAAGTGACACTATTGAAATTGGAGAGTATAAATGAGAATGTGGTGGCCAATCATATAAAAGGCAGCAGAAAGGCTCAAAATGTAAGAACAAAGGAAAACTACACTTTAAATTGAAGGGAAGGTCACTGGTGGTCTTTAAAAAAAATAGTTTGAGATGCTAGACAGCTAGGAGTCCAGCAAGAAATTGAAAGTTAGGAATTGAAGTCATGTTCAAGCAATTTAGATCTAAAAAGGAATAAAGACCTGCTAGACAGAACTGTCGAATAATGACTCCTTCAGAGATGGAAAAAGTTTATTTGGTGGGGAAATGTGTGGAAAAGTAACATTTAGTTTTGTTGATTGGTCTTCATAACTTATACAAAACAAATATGTAGCTTTTTTTAAAATTAAAGATCTAGTTGTGTTTAACGACTTCATCACAGTTAGGAAAAGAAAGACATTTTATCCCCAAATAGAGAAAATTGTGAGGGATATTTGCTTTATTCTGAAGAAATTATTTCTGTTTCAGTACCATCCTAAACCACTTACTTCTAAACACATTTAGAGTCGAGAAATAATTCTTGTCTTTATAAACAGATGAACAAGTGAACCTCTTCACATTAACTTGGACAGTCCAGAAAGACACAGAGCATTTTAAAATGCAATGATGCAAGAATATTTTTGACTTTATAAATAGAAGACTTCCCTTACCTTAAGAGATTGGAGAAATTAACCAAAAATGAAAGAAATATGTGAGATAGGCACAATGAATATAATTTTCATATAAAAATTATCTATTTATCTTTATCTATGCAAAGATCTATATGTAGTGATAGATAATTATGTTTTACAAGTTGATTATACATTGAAATATTTTTTCTCATAGCTTTATGATTATTGTAGAATAATTGTTAAAAGATTTCTGAGTTGCTTAAGAAATAAACACTTTAGTTAATTTGTTTGTTCTTGTTTCAGGGAAAGGCACATCTCTGAACCATCTGGACAGGAGAGAAATTATATCTCCCTTATTTCCAAAGTAGCCTGAAAAATAAAAATAACAGGATTTGGTATTAACCATAGCAGCTGACATAGAAGAAGGAAGGGGACACACCATGGATTCAGAGAAAGTGAGGTCACAAAGAAGTTTTGAAATTCTAGAGTAAGCTATAGCTTTCAGACTTTTTTATGTTTTAGCCTCAAGGGTATTTTCACTCAATCTCCTTCTTCTTCTTCTTCTTCTTCTTTTGTTTTTCTTCAGTGATTTGGATCAAAACCCAAGTACCCAGGACATTGCCAGTCAAGCACTGTACCAGCATAGGGGTTAGGGATGTGGCTCACTGGTACAGTGCTTGACTGGCAAGCCTGGGAACTTGGGTTTGATCCAAATCACTGAAGAAAAAACAAAAGAAGAAGAAGAAGAAGAAGAAGAGATTGAGTGAAAATACCCTTGAGGCTAAAACATAAAAAAGTCTGAAAGCAGAAACCAAGCCTGACACCTGAGTTCTGATAAGAGAGATCTAGGCAAGGGAACTAAACTCAATAACAGCACTCATTTACAGGCACCTGAATCTAGAAACCTGGCATGCTATCCAGGGACCACATAATGAGGATCCAGTTATTACCAAGAACTGAAGGACTAGATAGAGATTCTGAAGTGAGAGAAATTCCAGAACCTGGGATAGACTGGGACCTATAGGTTGAGTTAGTAGCTATCTTGATAAAAGATATCTGAAACCCTGAGATTTGGTGTATTTGATTTACAGATTGAGGCCTTATAGTGGAGGCTCAGAGTATGGGTTTTAGAGCCAACTAGCTAGGTATTAATTCCTGGTTTTACTATTCAAGCAGTGTGGTGAGCATCAACTAAAAAAGTTAATTTCTCTAATCCTCAGTTGCCTCATCAGAGGGCTACTGGGAGGATCAAATGGGGTAATATATACCATTCCCTACCCACTGCAGCAGCCCATACTTTATCACTAGCCTGCTAACACTATGCTTCAGTCTTGCTGTTTCTGGAATTCACTTTGGATAATGGTACCTGTTCCTTCTTCTTGGAGTGGTCTGCTATGTCAGTATCTTTTCATCCAGCTAGGTCTCACCTCCTAGGAGTTCACATATCATTTCTAGTGAGGTTTGGAGATGAAGTATCCTCCTTTTGTGCTCAGAGAGCTCTCATACTTCCCTATTATGCATTTTAATTGTCTGTTTCCTTTTGTGTGTCTCCTATTATACTCTAAGCTCTGTATATTTGGGGGATTTTATTAGTTGTCCCCACTGCTATATCAGCAATGCTAGCACAGACCAGAAGCTCAGTAAATGTAAATGACTGTATGATAAAAGATCCCAGATTTAGATCCTTGAAGGAAACCATAATCTGGAAGGATTTGTCTATTCTAGCTTAATTTGGGGGCTGGTAATTGTATAGCTATACTATAAAGTTTGAGGTGAAGAGTTGAATCCTTTTCAGAAAGTGGTAGTGACACCTACCCCTCTACTAATCCATATCTGCTTTCCTGCCTCAGTGGTGTTACTAGGAAAAGCATTCACCTTGAGAGTACCTTGCACACTGCCATGCTGCTCTGGCAGTCACCATCTTTCCTTATCTAGTTGGTGTAGATTGCCTGGAGACTAGTCCACAGCACTATCAAACAAAGGAAAGTGTTCCAGAAAATAAACAGTATATGTGCTCTTGCTTGCTCACATGCAGGCAAGTGAGCTATTCAGCTCTTTGTTGCTATGACCAAAATACATAAGAACAATTTAGAAAAGGAAAGATTTATTTTGGCTCATGGTTTCAGAGGATTCAGTCCTTGGTCTGCTGGCTCTCAGGCAGAAATATTATGGCCAAAGGGCATGGCAGAGGAAACCAGATCAGCCAGGATACCTGAAAAACAGAGAGAAGAGGAAAGAGAAGGGAGAAGATAAACCCTTCTGGAACATTCCCTCAGTGACCTACTTCTTCCAACAAGCTCCATCTCCTAGTAGTCCATTCAGCAATGGACTAATTTATTTGATGGACTAATCCACTGATATAGTCAGAGCCCGCATGATCCAATCATTGCCTAAAAGTCCCACCTCTGAATCTCACTGCACTGGGGACCATACTTTCAACACCTGAGCTTTTGAGGGATGTTCTAGATCCAATCCTTAACAGCATGTTTTATTAAAGATGATGCGATTCTGAATTTCCATAAGTTCTTATCTTACATTTATTTTATCCTAATTCACTTTGTTTTGTGAAAATAACGGTAAAAAAATTCACCATAACATTACCTGCTAGAATGAGATTGGGGGTTTAAATGCTACAAAGACTCTGAAGAGGTAGGATTAATTCATAAGAAGAGGTTGGATTATGGCCATTATTTTATGTTCCCAGATTCTTCTTACTCCATAGAGAATGTTATTATATTTATATTGCTGTGTAACAAATGACTACAAACTTAAAGGCTTAAAACAGACATTGATAATCTTGGTGTCAGTGGGTCAGTGATACAGGCATAATTTTGGTTTGTCTGTGATTCAGACTTTCAAGAGACTGTAATAAAATTGTCTGAGTCTGTGTTCCTCTCTGGAGTCTGGAATTCTTTCAGACTTTAGTAGGTGTATTCCTTATGGCTGTAGAACCGAGTTCCCTGTTGTATTCCTGCTGGCTGTCAACTGATGGATTTCCGCAGCACACGTATACTGCCTTAGTTCCTTCCCTGGAGGCTCCCTCATGGTCCTTCTGATAACATGGCAGCTTACTTTTTAAAAGCAAGCAGGACACTGTCTAGCTCAAGTCTGCCTCAGTGGAGTCTTAGGTAACATAATAGAATCATAGGAGTAATATCTCACAACATTTTCTATGGGCTAATCTACAGGCTATAAGTAAGTCACAGGTTCTGCCCACACTCAATGAGAAGGAATAGACAAGAGTATGCTTCCGTGGGGGTCGCCTTAAGGTATGTCTACCACAGAGAGCAATTGCAGGATATTCTCAGAAATATCTACATGAACATCAGCTGCCACTGCCAAACCATTTCTTAGATACTATAAATCTTTCTGGACTTGCAAGTGGCAGAACACACACCATTTTGTTTGAGAAAAATGAATGAGTAACCAAGAGGAAGTGATATTGGAGGCCAGAGAAGAGGATTTGTGTGCTCAACTAAGAAAAATCCATAGCTTATTGTAGGTTTGTAAGATGGGTTGTAGTGTTGGACACTGAGTAGATAATTTGGAATGGGTATACCTATTTCCCTGTCATCAAGATAGTGATATTGCTGATATCACAGGAAGCCACTACCATTGTGTGTCTATCACATAAGGCAAAACTTCAAAAAGTTCACCTGTTTCTGGGCTCTGTTAGTGATTAGTTTGTTCCATTTCCTGTATTATTTAAAGCTCTGAGGGCCCAGCTGAGCCATTAAAAAGGTAACAGGTATATGTTGTATGGGGTGTGAGTGAATATAGATGGGGAGTGGGAGTAACTGACTTTTACATATGACCTTATATAGAGATAAGGGTGCATAGAATAGCTAGTTTTTCAGCAGCACCTCTTCCCAAGTTTCCTCCACTTTTATCCTTCATATATACCTCAAAACCCTGTTATTTTATTCTAATGTATAATCCTAGACAATCAAACCAAAAAAATCTCTTGAAACATCTAGCCCAAAGTCAATGTGTCCAGATAAACAGAAACTAAACGATAAAAATGCACATAACACAGTGTGGAAATTCAATAGAAGAAATAACATAGATGTAATGTAAGGTTCCAGGGCAGTTCTCACGTCTGAGAGGACCACCAAGGCTTTACTCCATCACTAAAATAAGAGAAATAAAGTAGATTCAAGTGTAAGACAGATTGAACCAGAACCAGTACCTGTGTTTTCTATGCTAGCCTTCCAGTCAGAAAGTTGGAAGAAAGGACTGTTCTTTTGTCTGTCTTGTAGGCTTCCACAATTGGAGATATTTTTTCACATATACTCTGGAGTTGAACTGAGTGTTTGCATTGCTCTGACCAACCTTGGTTGGTAATTTGTTTATAGCCAGAAAAGAAACTTGACTATGTTTGTCAGGTTTTCATTGCCAAGACAAAATGCCTGAGAAAATTAACATAAAAGAGGAAAAGGTTTATTTTGGGTACTGGTTTCAGAGGTTTCAGTACATGGTCAGTTGGCTTTGTTGTTTTGGGGCTTGTGGGGAGATAGAACATCAAGGTGAGGAGCATGTGGTGGAGTAAGTTGCTTACCTCATAGCAGCTGGGAATCAGAGAGAAAGAAGGGGCTAGTGTCAAAATATCACCTCAAGAGCATGCCCCCAGTGATCTAAATTCCTTCCATTAGGCCTACTTCCTAGAGGTCACTGGCTGGTGACACAAAGTCTGAACCATACTACTGGTCTACCTGGTGCCAAGGCCCTAGAAGAGAACTCAAATCGAACTCCAAACCCTTAAATATTTTCTCTGAAGTTTTAGCAGAGTGGAGGGGCCAGCGAAAGGGAGACATTTGGGCAATTTGATGTAATAGAAAAAAATGCGGGTTGGTGGCAGAGTGAGGATAACTCTTGAGACACAGGGAGTCCCCATGAGATAAAGATGAGTGGTCTCCTCCATCCCCTCTCCTTTCCAATCTTAGATGATGTGAAAGTTGGGTTGGCAAAGCAAGTTCAGGCAAGGCTAAGGAAGAATGGTTTCATTGACCAACCCAGATGACTAGTCAACTGAAGCCAAAAGCTGCAGTATTGTCAGCTGAGACTGCAGTGGCATGTGACTAAGCACCTGCAGTCAGGTCTGCAGCATATTTATATGACATTTACCTGGCACTTTATGAAGTGTTCCTATATAGAAGAAGCATGGAGGGAACCATGGCCAGCCCTGGATCAATGACCACTGCAGCAACCTTTGCTGACACCTGCTGACATTTCCTCCTACACAGGAGGAATCTGTTCAAAGCTGAGCCCTCCTTCACCTTCAAAACTGAACCCATGATCCAATCTGGGATATTGTCAGAACCAAGATTATCAAATACTGTAATTAATTATAAGCCTTTGGACAAAATAGCAATACTTGAGATCATATGAATAATAAATAGAAAAGTAAGACAGGAGAGATGGTCCTTTTGTACATTAATATTCAGCCAAATGATAAATGTAGAGACACAGTGAGAGTTGGAAAATTTTCATTTTGTTTCCAAATAGTAAGCATTGTATCAGGAAATGTGTTTCTTGTAGTAAGTGCAAAAGACTACTTATTAGTTGCAAGGAAAAACAAAAAGTCATATAGTGGATAATCAGGCAACAGGTAATTTCATTTTCAAAATTAGTATCATCAGTGAGAGTCAAGTAGATAATAGGTGCCCCAGATTTCCTTCCCAGAGAACAAAATCACCTACATATTTTTTTTTGTTGTTTTTTGGCCTGGAATGTATTATCTAAAACTGACCATGAAGAACCACAAGGCAAAACCCCAAATAAGGAACATTCTATTAGAAAGGGAGCATAAGAGATTGTATTCTTCAAAAGTATCAATGACATAAAAAATGAGAAAGTTATCAATGTCATCACAGAAGGTTTCTCGTAGGATTTGAGTTTTTTTAAAGGAGGCTAAGTGAACAACTGAACTCAACGCCTGATCCCAGACTTACTTACTTACTTAGGAAGATAATTTCTCTAAAGGATATTTTTGGTCAATGAAGCAAAGTTAGAATGTGGACATATATTATTTTATTTTCAAGCATTATATCAATATTCAATTTACTGCAGTATAGAATTTTGCTATGGCTATATAAAAGAAAAACTTTGCTCTTGGGAAATAAAAATCAAAATATTTAGTAATAAAAGTTTACAAAACTTCTCAAATGAGTCAGGAGAAGATGAGTCAGGGAGAAATGAAAGAAATAATAAAGCAATAGGGTAAAATATTAAAAAGTGCTGATTCTGAATCTAGGTTAAGCATATATGGATTTTTTTTACTATTATTTTACTGCTTTTTTGGTAAATTAGAAATTATTTCCAAGTGAAGAATTTATAAAGGATTATCCCATTAATATTGTTGTTTTAAAAAGTAGTTCAGTATATGTCTATTGCTCTCAGTGGTTAAAAAAACATAAATATACCAGAAAAAGGACACACATGCTTATTGATATGTATGAAAGTGTCTAAAAAGATACATATGATGAGAAAAATTTATAGTCATAGGCCTCAGGGTCAGAAAATGTATATCTGAGTGGCAGAGAGACCTATTTTTCACTGTGTACACTTTTGTGATGTTTGAATTACAAAACACATAAGTATGTCCTTTTAAAATGAAAAACAAAGAGGGCTTAATTTAGATCAATTTAATGAATATTTATTAATTGCTTCCTATGCATTACCATAGGGACAAGAATGTAATTTAAAAATTGTGTTTTGAATGTCCTGTCTTCAAGGAGCTCTTGTTCTATTTAGGGAGAGAAGAGTAAGATATTTAATCAATGAAGAAACGTTTTAAAAAAAAACCCTAGATATTGTTATTGAAATGAAATAAAAAGAAAAGAAGTATAAAACTTTAGTTGTGTATCTGGTTCGCCTAGTGATATAACTTCCGATCTCCTAAAGCCTTTTACTTTGCTTTTCTCATTTGATAAGAGGGGCAATGAAATTTTCTCCACTGCTTCTTACAGGAGTGTTCTAAAGATGAATAAGATCATTTTTATGGAGATTCCTGAACTTTACTTGGAAAGAATACTAAATAAATACAAAAAGATGATCATATTACTGATATCAGTTGTAAAACATAGTTCTTCCATACACATTCAGTCAAGTGTCAGTAGAGGGAGGGGTGAGAGAGAGAGAGAGAGAAACCTTGAATTAATTTAAGGTTTTTCACTGGCCCTTGAAAATTTCTGTGTAATTTGGCATTTTACAGCAAATTTAGTCTGCTCCTTCCTCTACAGGGTCCGTGAAGAAAAATTTTCATGTTATCAAGTCTAGATTTATTGAGACATCCAAAAATGTGAGGACTTTGGGACTGTTACTTTGCAGTCACTCCACTGAGACTGAATCAAGGTTTGCCGTGGTCTCTGCTGACTCTCCTGGAGCATGTCCAGCTTCAATAATGCAGTTCCTGTGGAACATTTCCTAAAGGAAAAAGACAAAAACACTAGCAGAACACCACTCTATAAAAAACAAACAAAGTTAAAAGATTGTGTGCAGAAAGGATGGCAAGGGTCAAACTTTAAGATCACAAAAGCAATAAATTCCAAGTTTGAGGTTAAAATATGGTTCTTAGTCTTTCCCATGCTACCATATATTACAGTTTTTATTGAACACTTTCTAATGTTGTTTTGATGGATAACCCCAGAACCCATGACATGTACTAGAAATGAAAATTTTCAGGCTTTAATGTTAATACTATGAGTTTGTATAATGCTTGACCTGTTTTCAAAGGCTTCTGCATTCATCATCTCATTTGGGAGCCTTAGCAGCTTGTTCTATGTCCTTTTCATTAAATCACATCCCCCACTCCAGTAACTTTTTGTGACCGAAAAGTACACCTTAATTATAACCATAAATAATTCCATGTTTTACTGTTATGCTGGATGAAATATTGATTATTGAATAAAAAGGGCTTAATAATTTGAAGATGACATATAATACAAGTTTAGAACTGCTGTGAAGCTAGTTGTATGCTGTCCATGTTTTCCAGCACATTAGTGCTGTCTGTTCAGTCAACAGCTTTGTAACTACTGACCCTGAAACCATGCAAGCTGAATTCAAATAAATTCTATAACTATATAGATGTACATGCCCATATGTGCACAGGAATGCACTTTTTATCATGTTTTGGTAAATCTGAAGATTGCAATAGAAAGGATCAGATATTGTGGAACAAGAAAGGATCAGATATTGTGGAACAATAAATAAAATTATGAAACTGTATGATAATAAAACACATTAGACTCAAAACAAGTAATTTCTTTTAGTTATGCATCATTCCTTGCAAACAGCTCAAAGCATCTTCTTTGTGTTCAGGCCTTTATATTATTTCACTGTATAATGTACTCGCAGAAAATATGCCTTGCTAGTTTTAATATTTAGGATTTGACAATTTCTTCCTAGGAACTTTATTGGAAAGGGAAAGACCCTAAAGGATTTTGATACTAACTTCCTAATTTTATTATGGATTCACATAATTTATCAATAAGAGACAAGATTAGACTGCTAGTCAGTCATTTTATTAATTTTTGAAAAGTATTGAATTCATAGTGATGAATAAAATTGACCTAAATTTTACAAAATAATTCTATATATTTCAAATAAATTTATAACTTCAACATACGCATTTTAAGGTACTTCTACAAAATGCCAAGCCCACAGGATATACATAAATAAAATAGTCTTCAGTGCAAACATTTATTGATAGGAAATGAAAAGTCACTTTTCTTATGGAACATACGCAGTTCACTTACTTTCTCTGAGATTCCTCAAAAACTAAGTTAAATAATTCTGTTGTTAGGGATTCACAGACCTAAATAATATGACTGGATACTTGTCATGTTTCTAATACAAGTTAACATTCCTCAGATGTTTGTGAACCAGAAACTGGTTGCTCTAAGGACTTAGTGATAGTACATCATTCTTCATCACCTATGAAGTAGCTATCTTTCCAGACCTCAGGCTGACTTCAGAGTGCAGTTTCACCACTTTAAAAGGTTACTGAGGATGCTCAGTGGTGTTGTGGTCTTTCATGTGTGTGTTCCTGAAATAGAAAATACGTTCATGATATTTTCAGGATGATTTTTTTCAAAGGATGCAGCCTACTTAGTTTCTGCTTCATTGTTTAATGAGATTATTCTCATTTAAAACCATGGTAAGGATTGTGATTTACAGAACTTAGTGGCCATCACATTAAACCATTCTTAAGAATCATCTAGATATTATTTAAACTAATGTTATAAAGGGCTGACGTTATAAAATATAAAAAAGACAAATTCCTTTTCCTGTGGGATTAAAAAACAAAATTACCTAGTATTCACTGTTATAGTTAACTTCATTAACCTCATTATATCAATTTTCATGTGTTCTTTCATTTATCTTTCTCTCTCTCTTTCTCTGTCTCTCTCTGTATCTCTCTCTCACTCTCTATCTATCTATCTATCTATCTATCTATCTATCTATCTATCTATCTATATGAACTGAGCTACATTATCCCCAGTCCTTTTTATTTTTTATTTATTGCTATTGCTAAATTGCTTGTGGTCTAATTGCTGAGGCTCCCCTTGAACTTGTGATCCTCCCAAATCATGGGATTACAGACATGTGCCACCATGCCTGGCTGAGGTGTCCTCTATTCTTTCTTCCTTGATATAATAGCACTGATTCTTATCAAAACATTTTTTATTATTATACTGTGAGCCTTAAAGAACCTAAAACAGGACAGATTTTTCCCCTAATATATAACATTTTGTACTACTTTACCATTTCTCTTAATTTCCACAGAGATATGAATAAAGAGAAGATGTACAATTGACTGACACAATAGCTTTGATGTACTCATCAAGTCTGATGAAAGAAAAAGTTTCAATTTGCCATTTAAAAAACCTTTATGAATGAGATATGACTTATCATCTTAGTACAACATAATATCACAAGTATAGCTAATATCTATATGTGTTTAGAAAGTTCTAGGCACTGTGGTAGGCTCTGTACTTTTCCCCTGTCACTCCCCACAACAATCTTAAGAAATGCAAATAATTTTTTTATCGGAATTTTATTTGTAAGGAAATCTAGGGTTGTTTGGATAGTCACAGTGCTAGTGAGTGATAGGCAAGGAAACAAACATCAAGTAGGTTATCTCCAGAACTTTTATCCATTTTTTTAATTAAATGGACAAATTGCCTTTTGGTTCATCTGTGTGTGTGTATTTGTAAGTCTTAACACATGGAGTGTGTTTCTATTTTCTACCTACTTCTGTTTATACTAAACTGTTTTTCCATACCTTGTGTTTTTCTTCTCTCTAACTTTCTGAATATATAATTTTTTAAAAAAGTCTAGGCTAATTGAATACACTATATTTATCTTGTTAAAAATAAAGTCTTTGCCAAGTGCACAAACATGGCTGAAGTTACTTAAAAGCATCTCTATTCATTATTTACCAAGAAAACTATAGTGAGTGACTTTGCTTTTGGGACTCCTGGTTGCAGAATACTTTTGGCTGTTATTAAACTATTTCTGTTAATTTCGGGCAATCAACTTTTATGTTCTTTCAAGTTAAAACTGAAATGATTCTTGAATCATTTAACCAGGATATTTTCTTACAGTTGCACTGTTTTAACTGAACATGTAAGAGCTCCCAAATTCCTATTTCCATCCATGTTATTTGTATGATTTTTAAGAAGGAAATGCACCCTGCGTGGGGCTTCAGAACCTAACTAGTGGCAACCTCCAGGCCTTTAGTTTTGAGTTGGTGGTGATGGTTAACTCCTTGACATCCATTTTTTATATCCCTCATCTTTAATTTATGCCAGTTATTATAATCCTGTCTCCTTTGCCAACAACTGAGAGGTGAAATGGGACTTAAAAAATGATAATCTGAAACCTGCTGGATTGAAGGTGGAAATGAAGAGATTTTTTTTTTCTACAATGAAGATAGAGATGAAATCCCTTTTATGGCTCTGCTGCAGATTTCTTGCCAGCTTTAAGTAGCCAATTAGCATCGGGAGGCTTGAGAACTGGAAAGAATCCAGGGCTTTGATGATTTTATGGAGCTACTACACCAATCAAGCCTGAAGATGCCCTATCTTCACTGCACCAGGATGTTAAAAGTTACTGATGACGACGATGTGACTTGAACAGAGATCATAATGTGAGAAAGAAAAAAAAAAATAAAGTAGATGAGTTTCAGCAAGTAGAGACAAAAGAATATGCATTGTTTACAGGGGAACATTGCCATGGGAATCATAAGATATAAGTGAACTTGCTCATTTATGGATAGTTCATCCATAGAAGTGTTTGGACGATTTCCACAATTGAAGAAAAGAGTTGTGTTTTGTTTGTTTATTTATTTTCAGAAGAAAAGAGCTAAGGACAAATATTTTTAATACATCAATATTTAAGAAGAGGCAAAAAATGGATAAGTTAACAAAAAACAAAGAGAATAAGTTAAGAGTATTTCATGAAATTGGAAGTTAGTACCATTTCATGTGTGAGAAAAAAAAAAATAGAGATGTCCATTGGTTTTAGCAAAAAGGAGGTCATTGGTGACCTTGGGAATAGCAGTTTCAGTGGGATAGTGTGTGATGAATACAAATTAGAATGAGTTTAGGAATGAATTAGAGGTAAATTAGGGGAGACAAAACTCAAACTAATGTGAAGGGAAAAGGGAGGTCATTAAGTAGAGGAGGCAACTGGTGTTGGCCAAGATCTCCACACTGATGTATGAGTTGTCAAGAATTCTGCCTAGGTACCCAGGAACTGTCAGTACAAACAGGGACTTATGCTTGCAAATACTGTTTACCAGACTCAGATTGGTGCCTATTTTGCATTTAGAATGATACTCAAACCGCAACAGCATGCTGACTCAGCAGAGTGATTCATTCTTGATGGAGAGTTTCTCTCAAGTGTGCATACAAAGTGCAATGTTAGGCATACAGTCATTCTTCAATAAGCACCATGTGACACAGTTAAGGGGCTTGGTATATTAATCTTGGGTTGCCTATCACCATATCCTTAATTTTCTTTGTAATTTCGTCTCCAAAACTGGTCTTTTATTAGTACAAAGTGATGTTATATCACTTTCTTTTTGAAACAACTGAATTTAAATATATTCTTTCACATGTTCCTTAGAATTCACATTTAGAGAACTATATACTCTTTAAAATTAAAAAAAACACCTAAATCATATAGCTTTTCAAAGTGAACTATATGTACAAAATAAGACATCTTTTTGGCCCACTTTCATGCTATTGTTGTTGTTATTTGCTACCTTGAAACATATATTATTCTGAATACTTAAATGGTTATTACCTAGTATTGAGGGTAACATGTCCAGTTTCAGATAAGAACACAACCTATTACAAAATTCATAAATCTGTATTAATTAGAAAATAGATCACAAACTTTGAAGTCACAGTAAAATGAAGCTGAGCTTTCCTTGATTTTGATTGTAAGAAATACTAGAAAATGTATGTGTTTGTGTGTGTGTGTGTGTGTGTGTATACACACACATATTAAAGTATTATTTAACAGGGAAAATATGAAAAATAACTCATCTCAAAAGAAAAAAAATCAGTTCTTTCCATGAGTTATTTAAACAGAAGTTATGAACATTTTCTCATAATGTCATATATATTCAGAAAGGGAATTCACAATCAAATTAGAAAAAAACAAACTGAAAATCAATATAATTGTATTCCTGTGCTTTGCTATCATCAAGGACACTTAGTTCATCCTCTCTAGTTATGTCAGAAAGAAATTTCACCAACAAACCATTAAGGCCAAGGTGATATAAATGTGAAACTTTGCAGCTCTGAAGGGATTAAATGTTCCATTCCTTGAAACACAGCAAGACTGTCACCTATCAAAGCCTGTACCTTTGGAGTCTTTATAATAAAGGTCTGAAGAATAATCTAAAGTGCCACTAACATCAAAGTGTCTGCCAGCCTGCAATATTGGTTTTGCTTTAAACATATTGAGTACTAACCACTTGGATTGCTTCCAGGTTCTCAGTTGCTTACTGAGTAAGAACTGAAACTTTATCATGGAAACCTAGTTCTTTGAAAACAGGCTCTCATATATATTGCTTATGGAGAAAATTGTTTCCTGCAAATACCATTTTCTTTTCTAAAACATGTTTAATTCACATTCAGCAGCAAAGGCATTAGTCTTTCAAAATTCCTATTATTATACCACATATGACACAAAAGAATAAATCTTGATCCAAACATCTAAAACAGAATCACCAAGAGTCTCCAGCCCTTACCTGTATCACTGAGCGTCTTCTACTGATAGAAAATTATAACTGTTTATTCTACGGTTTCTTAAAACCTTACCTATCATTTAACATGTAATGTTATCCATATTGCCATGCATTGATTGCTGTGTGGGATCAGAGTTTTTATTTCCATGTAATATCAAATGGCATTCAACAGGAGACAGTCATAGATATTCTGTATTAGTAAATGATGGCATTTCAGGAACAATCCTCACTTGCTCATTTATGAAATTCATATTCTTACACTCTTCTTTTATTCAACTACCAACTGTTACATTTGTTTGCCTCCTCGAGGCATATAATGTGTACACATGGATTCACTGATTCATTACCAAATAAGCAGAAACCACACTTTATTTGGCATTTTTTTCCAATTAAAATTATATATATATATATATATATATATATATATATATATACACACACACACACACACTCACACACACACACACACACAATCTTAGCTATTTGGAGGCTGAGGAAAGAGGATCATAAGCTTGAGGCCAGCCTTGACAATTTAATGGGAACCTGTCTCAAAATTTAAAAAAAAAATGAGCTAGGGAAGTAGTTCAGTGGTATAGGGCCCCTGAATTTAACCCTCAGTACCATAAAAACAAAACAATTGAATGCTTATGTTAAACTTCATATGTGTCCTATTTTATTCATTCACAGCATAGCCCTCTGAAGTACATGTTTTTTCTCCACGTTCATTATTAAAAACAAAAAAAGCAACCATCAGAGGAACTTGAAGGATAGAGGATAAAGGAAATAAGTAATCTAAGAACAGATGGCTTGCAGCCAAGGCAGGTTAATCCAAAACAAACTGGTCTCAGATCTATGCGTTGAAGTACTCTGCTATGTGGCTTGTCCTTCCAACATTGACCACAGTTAAATTGATATATCAGCTTATTTAAGAAGTCAATTTTTAAACACTTTCATGAATTTTGTCTTGGTCAATCACCAGAAAAGGAATGGTGAGCTAATATTGGTTTGTTAAATAAACATAGAAATTTTAAATTTGAATTTGTCCAATATAGCTAATCAGAGAAATGGTACCATCTTGTTGAAACTAGAAAACCTTAGCAAATAAGTTAATGCCTTTAAGTTTTGGTTTGCTCATTTCTAGTTAAATTTGTCTCCATTGGAGTATTTTTTGTTATTAAATAATACAATTGTCATACACATTCATTTTCAACTGGAAATTCTTACACTAATACAGAATGTTACTATCATGCATAATGTTATCAAAGTGTAAAATTAGAATTCGGAAGTCTATATAATTTGGGAAAATTTAATAGAGAGAAAAATACTCATTAATCACTTACCACATGTTCAGAGGAAATTAAATAGATTCTGAGCTATTTTAATTCTATTTATTAACATTAAGGCATTTTTATTTGCATTTCAGTTATGATGATTATTGTATATATTTCATTTCCACAGTTAGATTGTTCTTTGGTTAGTTGAACACTCTGCCTTACAATACCTCAATTCCTTTCTAAATGGTGCATAGGTAGGTATAATTTCAGATGATTACAAGGGCAGAACAAAACCCACTGGTTAGGTACACATAGATATTAAAATAGGAATTTTGCTGTATCCCAAATACATGAGAATTCATAAAAGGAATAAAAATATTTTAATGGATCTTGCCTAAGGCTAAGTTATCTTTTTTAAAAATTGGTTTGTGCCAGAAACAGGCTATTTTCAAAAATATAGAAAATATCATCTCTGCCACTTCTAAAACAAATATCTTGCTAAAGGGAATGGTTTAGAAAGCCTCTATTAGTGGGAAAATTCTGATTTATCATCTCTACGGATTCCTAATACATTATACCTGATTACCAGACCATTGATGATATTAAAATTTCAGGCACAGATTTTTACAGAAGATTTTGTTTTGATTTGATCAGTTATTTTATCAGTAACTGCTCTATTATAGTAGGCATCCCTTACTGTTTTGGAGTCTGGTAGCCTTGAAAAACAGCAGTAAAGGAGATTATAACTGATTCATCATATAATGGAAAGTTCTTTTCCCATTTGGCACCTAAATTAGGAAGAGAATGGGCAAAAAGGGCAAATGTTTGAAGTATATAGACATCTGTTAAAGGTCAGATTTCCAGAGACATTTGCCACACATCCAGAACTATTCAAAATTCTTTGCTTTATCTTGCAAAAGCAGAAATGAATTCCTTTTGTTGCCAGAATTTTTCCCTTTGTAATATTCCCATATAAATAAATGAAAGAACATTTTATTATTGTCTTTTCAATTCCTTTTCCTTATCAGAATAACAAACAATATGTTGGCATCATGAGCTTCTCCTTTGTGATTTTCTACTACATAATTAGATCAACTTACACTGGGCACATTCTGTTTTCTCCCAAAGATGACTAGTTGAGCTGAAATTCATTTACACAAGTATTATAATTTAAGTGCTAATAATGCCTTTGAGTTAAGGGATGAATGAAATTGAAAAGGTCAAAACCTATTTGACTTCCTCTAAGTGCTTGATAGCTTGTTTACTTAAATTTATTTTATTTGAAATGCCAAGACATTTGCCCTTTTCATGTAGATTGTAGGGCTCTTCATTAATTTTTCCCCTTGCACCTGTTCATTCCAAAACATTAAACATTGTCCAGTACATCTATATGTTTATAAAAGTTAATTAAGAGGTAGAGCCTGGAGCAGTGGTGCACTCCTATAATGCCAGCGTTCTCTCCTCCTTGCAATATAGGACATTATTTTATGTTGGTCATATTGAAAAGTCACATGCATAACCACTTTTTGCTTTTTAAAATGCTCTTCTGTGCTACAAATTATATATAAGCTTCTATTTTGCTTACAAATGCATAGTGCTATTTTCTACTATGTGATCCAAATTCTACTTTCAGTGCTTTCACCATGAAGTTTCTGACTCTTCCTGACAGAAGTCTATTTCATTCTGCCCTGAAAACTCTTCAACCTTTTATAATTTCTTCTATGATGCCCATTTTATTTTTCACTTGTATATAATTATGTGCTTCATTAAACTGGGACTAGATTGAAAGCTACTTATAAGCACAAAAACACGAGTTGTCATCATTCCGTTGTGTCTGGAACAAACACAGTCCATAACTCATACCAAGTACATATTTGCAATATTAAGCTGAAATATAAACAATGTAAATTAAGAAATATAACAAAGAACACACACTTACAAATACAATATATTCCACGTCAAGAATTCTCAGGTTGAATTTTGGCATAATTTGTAATCATGTTATTTTTTTTTTAGCTTTTTTTTTTAATTATTGTTGGTGGTTCAAAACATTACATCTTTCTTGATATATCATATTTCACAGTTTGATTCAAAAGGGTTATCATGTTTTTGTCCACATAAATAACTTAATACTTCTCATATTTTCCTATTAGACATAAAACTAGTTTCTGATTCTTATATTTTCCCTTAGAACAAAGAAAAAGTAAACAATTAAAATGTTATTTATTATGTTGATATCAATAATAATTTAGCCACCATTCGTGTTATTCATGTTTTAAGAAATATGCATCTCTAAAGTCATTTAGATTATTATATTTTTGTGAGCATATCTTCATATCATTATGTTAAAAAAGTAACTATAACATAATTATTCATTACTTATAGCTTTATTATTCATTTGCCTTCTAACTTCTATAATCATTAATTCAGGTTGCTTATTAATTTATAAATAACACCAGTTACAATATATGAAGCAAAATTAGAAAAAGCATCAAGCTAATTATTTTCTCTTTCGAAATCTGCATACATTTCTTGATCCCTCTAGACACAAGAAGCTACAAGTTCACATTGTCTTGACAATGGCTTTGATAATCACTGATAACATTCACTAGCTAGTGGATATTGGTTCCCTAAGGAGTTAGTCATTTGACAGGCTACCTTTGTTTAGTTTGACTTTGCTGATCTTAAAAGAATTAATTCTCCTAGCTGTGGTGAATATAAAAGTATTGTAAAGATATGCATCTAATTTTGCTATGCTGACTAAAATTTTGAGGGGGCCTTAAATTTGTATCTTACATATATAAAGAAAAAATATTAGGATTTCTTAGTATGAGGAATTTGTTTTTCAAAAATGTAAATTAATCCTTATTTACAGTTAAGGATTGAGTAGAAAATTTGAGGATAATACAGTGTTCACTATATTAGAGTGCCACAATTCCTATAAATTGAAATTTCACTGGGTCCACCCCTCCCCAAGAGACTTTAAGTTGTTCTCCTGAGCAGTTCAAAGCACTAGAAATTCTTGTGTGTTCAAAGAATTTTCCTCAGTTCAAGTCAAATGAATCTATAACTCATTGGTGTAAATAAATATTTCTACAAAAAGCATTTGTGTGTACATTTTACATTTGATTATAAAATAGATGAAAATGGCATCTTAAAATTATCTGGAGATACATAGATACTGTACTCCACACTATCAGGAATGCATACATAAAATTTTTAAAAAACTGATTTTTTTTTTGCCATTTTTTCTGTTCACATGAACTTCCCTGAGGTATATTTAATTGATTCCCTTTGGTTTAAATCCCCTTTTTCTATGAGATTTCTTTTCCTTTGTCTGCAGGAAAGTCAATAGATAGAAGTGATGAATGTGGATGCACAGTTTCCAAAGAAAACTGGAGACATGTAGCTCAGAGCAGCAAATATGTCACATTCATCCTTTCACCCCTAATATCTAATACAGTACTTGATGCAGAGTGTAGTTCAATAAATATTGGTTGAACTGAACAAGCTGTACATGGAGGTCATGGGCAAGATTCCCTGAAACAACACACTGTTGTACTCAAAGAGAGAAGCATGTAAGGAATATTAAAGAGTCATGATTCTAAAACTTTTCATGTGAAATTCTGGTCTAATATTAATATGGGAAAAGATTCTGGCTCATATTTCTAGCTGTACCACTATGATTTAATAATAGCACCAACATTTTATTATGTTACTCCTTTCTTCCATCATCCACACAAAATTACTTTTTTAAATCAGGCAAGAGAATCTCTGGTATCAGATAACCTATTTTTGCATCAAATCCTTTCAAATAAATATTCTAAAGTATTAAACTTTTTAATATTTCATTCATGTATAGACTCATGAAAGATGGATTCTAATGCTGGATAGGGACAATCAGGACGATATCCTATGATTATAACTATATTTAGCAAGAAACTAAGTCTGAAAATCTATTCTATATTCTGCTTTAAAATAAAAAATTCAAAATATAATAATAGAAGTATTATACGGAATCTATCAAGAATTCACTTATGTGAGCAGCTAAGTCAATTGGAAGGATCAACTACTTTATTCTTGAAAAACTTGTGTCTGGGCCCAAGTGGATGGGTACAATATAAGGCAAGAGTGTTGAAGAACTCTACTGTGAGCCCCTGGAAGCACATGCGAACATCAAGGGGGTGACAGCAGTGGTGATGAACAGAACATGACATTCTCCACCAGGATACTATTACTGCTCATTGGATTTTGAAATACTTTCTAAGCTGTGAAAGGGAACTGTTCCTGGGGGAGATGTATTCAGAGGACATCACAGCAGCATCTCAGCTATATTATTGCCAAAGCAGGCTTCAGAAGCCATGGTAATGGAAAGAGTATTGGCATAGAAATCTCAGAAAACTATGACCCAATATTGGAAATAAAGAAAATTATAGAAGCCACAAAGCAATAAAGAAGTATATCCAAATATCCAGGGAAAAATATATCAGGCACAGCGAGCAAATGTCTTTGTACTTCATGAATACATATGAGATATTTCCAGGGCAAAACAAAGCAAGATGGGAAAGGATTTGAGGAGACTAGAGGTCCTAAGATGAGCATGTAGGGATAAACAAGAAAAAGCCATGTTGATATGTTACTCCCGCATTAATACAATAAGTAGAAGCATAAGGTATATATGCTCAAAAATTCATAGGAAAAAGAATTCAGAATTAATGACCCTAAAACATAATAATGCTTATTGTTGTGGTGTTGGATTTATATAATTTATTTTTATTTAATATTTTTTCTATTTTATAACACAACTGTGGTTTATTTGATCTTGTCATTTAAAAAAGTGCCTAGTTGTAAAATATTTTTAAAAGAAAGCAATCAAGGTAGTCAAAACTACCCCTAATCCAGATAACTTATGCTCTGACCACCTCTGCATTTCACTTCTATTTATTTCTCTTCATTCTATTATCCCTGGTCTTAAAGGATGATTTCTGAGCTCAGAATGGTTTTGAAATCCTGAGTATAAACATTTGGAACAGATTCAAAATGCAAAGCATAATTTCATCCATTTGCTTGATGGCAGGGAAATGACTAGAGTCAGGCAGTCAAACTTCTACCCCAAACCAAATATACCATTGGCTCCAGTAAAAACACACATGTCTTTCTTAGACTCCTTTGAGCCCACACCTCCTTTGCGTATTGGTAGCATATCTGTGTGAGACTTCAAAAATGAATCTGTGTTTCAATATTTACACTGAGTTTTCTTGTTCATAGTTTAATTTGTAAATGTAAGGTCTTGAAATAATTTGTTTTTAAATCCAGGGAGTAAAACAGATAACTTTTCCTTGTGATGCAGAAAAGGCATTGCATGTTTGATAAAGTTTATTATGCAGAACATTTAATATGAATGCATGAATCTGGTTATCAAGAGATTCAAAACAAGAGCTGGGGATATAGTTCAGTTGTTAGAGTGCTTACCTCACATGCACAAGGCCCTGGGTCTAAGCCCCAACATCCCCACCACCACCACCAAAAAAAAAAAAAAAAGGAGAGAGATTCAAAACATTTTCAGACATTTATACTGTACATTTGTCAGAAAGTTGGAATTGTTTGGGGAGCCATTATTAGGGGAAATGGGCATTTGAAGAGGGTGAATTTTATGTCTCAGACACTTTGCCATCAGCAAACTGTTTATTTTCACAGAGCCCACGCCATTATTGAAAAAATAATGTTTTTAAAAAACAACGAAAAATAGGTAAATGCAACATGCTTCTAAGGAGTAGCTATTAAATTTGAATGCTTCCTTAGTATTCAGAAATACTAATGTCCACTATATGCAAAGGACTGTTTCATTTCCAATTTTATTTGCTTTTAATTTTCTAGCCTTTTTGGAGTACCACATGATCGCTTCTCCTAGATCCCATTTTGTGAGGTTTTTAATGATGATTTATCTATGTATAGTTTAAATTATATACATATGTATATGCTTACATATTTGGATAGTAACTCTGGGCTAGACAAGAGTTCTAAACTCTGGATATATAGCAGAAAACAAAGAAAAACTGCCATTGTTGTTCCTTACATAATAGTGAATCTTTGTGGAAAACAACAAAATACTTTCATCAGGTCACAAAAACTACTAGGAAGAAAATATATCAAGATGAGGGGCGGATATGTTAAATTAAGATATCTCAGGTTGGGAAATGTAGACTAGTGGTAGAGCATTTGCCCAGCATATTCAAGACCATGGTTTCTATTCCCAATACCACAAAGAGGAAAACAAAAACAAAACAAAACAAAACAAAAACCCCAAAACAACTCTCTGACCTTGTAACCTTTGATCAGAATAGTGAAAGAAGTATATCCAAACATCCATATGTGAATATTTTATGCAGGTAAGGCAAATGCTTTGAATTAGGTTGTGTTAGCTTTCTGAAACAAAATACATGATATAATCAACTTAAAAAGAGAGGAAAGTTACTTTGGCTCACAGTTGGGGAGGTTTCATTCCATGGTCAGTTAACACTATTATTTTGGGGGCCTCAGCTAAGTTAGTACATCAAGGTGGAAGCAAGTGACAGAGGAAATTGCTCACCTCGTGGTAGCTCAGAAGCAAAGAAAATGAAAGAGTGGTTGGAGTCCCAATATTCCCTTTGAAGTACATCCCCAATGACCTACCTTCCTCCTATTAGGCTCCATCTCTTTAAACCTCTACCACCACCCAATAGCACTATGGCCTGGGACCAACCCTTTGGCACCTGAATCTGAAATATAGCTTATGCCCATGTTGAAACTGAAGGAAGTCATTGAGGATGAAGTGGAAGAAATAAAGGGAAAGTATTCAGTCAGGTTAGGAGCACTAGTGGCTTAGATCAAGATGGCAGCAATGAAAGTGATAGAAGCTTCTTGAATTGTAGATACAGCATGTAGATAGAGACTCCACTTGAGGACACAGAGGTGAATAACTGAGTAGAAACCAGAATAGAGACTAAAAAGAAGTGTTTATTGAAAAGGAATGATCAAGTAGAAGGTATCTTTGATGCCAAATAAAGACAACAAGGATATAGTGATGAAATATGTCACAGATTGAGGAATTGCGATGAAGACTGGGGGAGGGAAAGATAATTGAATGAGACAGCCTGGAGGAAAGTAGTGACTTTGTTACTGGAAAAATGGGAACAGAGCTTTTCTGGAAAGGATTTTAAAAGGTTGGAAAATAATGTGAAATAATGAATAAAACCCAAACTTTAGAGATCATGTATTTGTGTTTCTGGAAATGTGAACAGCAACACAGCACTGGTTGGAATGAGTTTGAGAGTGAAAAGAGGTTCTTTCTTCAGATGGGAGACAATGTACAATGTCTGCATTCTCTTGTGGATATAGTAGAGAGGGAAAAAATTAACTCCAGAAATAATTTAGAGAAAGAGAAAAACCAGCTTAAAATTAGCTGTGTGAGTGTACGCAGAAGGGGATGATATCTGGACCATTAAGTACAGGGTTGGTTGCAGGAACACTATGCCTTCACTTTATCATCAGGAAAGACAAGAGAATTTAGTTGAGTATGAAGATAGGTCACAAGATTTAGGGATTTGGGCTAAGGTGGAAGACAAGTAATCTAGTTCTCATTTCTCTCATTTTCTCAGTAAGATGAGGATAGAGAGTATCAGGTGAGACAGAGTAAAGGGAGAAAGAATGGCAAGTTTAGAAGAGGGAGAGATGGTTCTTTGGGAACTGGGTAATTTCCAAATCTTAGGAGAAAGGGAGATGAGCCTAGGAATTGATTCAGATTTCCTCACCAGTAAATGCAGATTCCCAGAAACCCTTGTGTATTCACTGTCCGGCCATATGGAAGTTTTTCTTGTTGGTAAATACAAGCTCCCATTTGAGGTCCTTGAAAATTCTATTGCTCTTATAGAAGAATATTTAATTCAATTGTTCTTTGAATCTCAATTTAGATTTGAAGAAGCTTTTTTTGTACAAACCTCAAATTAGATCTATCATATCACTTACATCATATTGCACATACTTCTACACCTCCAATCAACACACTGCACGTTCCTCTCTTTGAGGTTTTGCATATTAGTGGGTATTAGTAAAGACTGTATATTATACAATGGCATAGGTCCATGATTACATGCATGTGACATGTTTCTTCTTTCCCATTAAAATTTAATTCAGCATTTATTAAGTACCTGAAAATTTTCCTAGTAAATTTGTATTTAGAATTATATATTGTCTTTAGAATTAGAAATTGTCAGAATCATTTTGTTTTGTTTAAGTTTGACAATAACATACACAAAAGTGAATGGAAGCTGAAATATCCAGTTCAAAAATGTAAATCTCCTTCTTATTCAAAGAGAGAGAGAGAGAGAGAGAGAGAGAGAGAGAGAGAGAGAGAGAGAGAGAGAGAGAGAGAACAACTAAAAGGTGAGAAAGGAATAATTATTATAATAACGCTCCAAAATCTTAAAAGTTCATTTTGAGTTTAATCATTTCTGAAGGGATTAAAATTAAGTATAATTCATCTTCCAGGTAGCTGAGATTTTTTAATGGTGTTCCATAATTAACTCAAACATGTTATTCAATCTTTAACTTCCATACAAATATAAAGGTATAATTTAAATGGATAGAAAGACCTTGCAATACAACAATGTGACAATAAGAGACTTTTTCCCCTTATTTCCTTCAGTGTAAGAAAATATAATAGAAAAATCTGTCACATTTGATGGAGAACAGAGTATAATTAAATTTAATTTAGTCTTACTTGAGACCTCTGTTTCAATTTGATTTTCAGTTAACTAAAGCTCATTGTTTGGTTTAAAAGCTTGTAAATTTGGTTTTCTTAGCTGCACAAAGGGACACATTTAAAGCACTGCACCTGATTTTTAAATGCACTTTCAGTTCTATGTGATCTGCATTATAGTTTTTTTTTCATTTAAACCCGATTCTGTTTTAATTTCCTTTCTGAGACAGAGAAAGGAAAAGAGCGAGTACACATGTGCACAGATACTTGTATTTGGGGGTTTTTTACTATGTATTACACCTATCTGATGTGTGTTAGAGGTTTTCTTTGAGAATCCCCATTTCTGTCTTAGACATTATTTTTATCAATATGGACATAATAACAACAAGAAACAATCAGGATCCTGAATTAATTCTCTAATGAGCTAAGTTTATTACAAATATCTTATGTGATATATGTGTATATATGTGTAAACAAGATAGGAACACAGAAATACTCTATTTGTTATTGCTTTACTCATTATGGAAACAACCAGGGAAAGGTGCCAGAAATTGATAAATAATTTTTTATAAAATTACATACATAAAATACACAACTTGTGGGAAATGTAATGACAGAAGTAGCATCCGCATGGCTATGGTTTACTTTTAATTTGAGACATATTTATAGTCTTGCTTGTTCTATAATGCACTGTAGAGTTCCTCCATTCTTCTCTAACTGTCCCCTCCCCCATCATGGATCAGCATCCACATATCAGAGAAAACAGTTGGCCTTTGGTTTTGGGGGATGGACTTATTTTGCTAAGCATGATATTGTCCAATTTCATCCATTTACCTGCAAATGCCATAACATTCTCATAGAACACAGTCCCTACTCCATAACCTGAAGGCTAGTGTGTTATTCTTCTAAGACTGGGAAGTGGACGTAAGCCACAAAGACCTTTGAAGGTTATCAAAACTGAGAAAAGAACCTACCAATGACTGATACAATAGCACCTAACCTCAGAATGATGGTATTGGTTTCAACTGATAGTAGCTTACCTTTATCATTCAGCAAATGTTCATTGTTCATATATTATGTTACAAGTATTATTCTATAAGATGGGAATAAAGCAGTGAATAGGCTACAAGCTATTTGTGTTCTCCAAAATTTGTATATTGAGACCTAAATTCTCAACCTGATGGTATTTATAGAAAGTAGTGAGACTATGAGTGTGGAGCCTTGATGAATGGGATTAGCACACTTGTAATAAGAGAGATGGTTTCTCTTGCTCTTCCTTGTGAGGTCACAGCAAAAAGTCTGCTCACTGCAATCCAAGAAGGGGTACCTGCCAGACCATGCCAGCTGGCACCTTGATCTTGATCTTCTCAACTTCGAGAAATGTGAGAAAATTTTGTGATTTCAGTCACGTGGTGTATAGTATTTTGTTATAGCGCCACTAATTAAATAAGACAGAGACAAAGTCCTCTTCAAAAAACTTTTAAATTTTTGAGGCATAGAGATTATAATTAAAGATTAGATAGTACCAACTATTCCAAAGAAAATAAAACTGAATAACATAATAAAAATTGATTAGCATAGATGACCTAAACAAGAATAAGCCCTCTTTGGTGTTTTGTGCAGAGCAGAAAAAGAGAAACATAATCCAGACCAAAAGGGTTCTGTACAGAGGATACAAGAAATACAAAAATGCAGAAATTAGAGTGAGCTTGTAAAGTTACATAAACAAAGAACAATTTGGTTTATCTTGATTGTAGATATTAATTGGAAGGATAGTTGGAATTGAGGTCATGTCACTAGGATGAGGAAAAGATGATGTAAACCTGGAGTCCATACAAGAGTGCAGTATGATATGAAATGTAGTGGACACTTAGGGAGGGATGCAACATGACCTGCTTAATTTTTACAAAGATCACTCACACCTCAGGTCGAAATGAATTATATAGGCACATAACAGAAGTAGGCAGACGACTGAGAATAAAGTAAGGGGTGATGGTGAGTTGATGATATGCAGTTACATAGAAGAGGACAAAAGCAGAACTTGTGCTAAAATTCTTCTTTGACACCTAATTTCAAATCCCTTCTGTGAATTTATCTACTTAACTTTTTAAAAATTTGTTCTAATTAGTTATACATGACAGCAGAATGCACTTCAACTCATTGTGCACAAATAGAGCTCAATTTCTCATTCCTCTGGCTGTACACAACGCAGAGTCACACCATTCATGCAATCATACATGTACATAGGGTAATAATGTCAGTATCATTCCACCATCCTTCCCTCCCATACACCCCCTCCCTTCCATTCATTCACTTCCCTCTGCACAATCCAAAGTCCCTCCATTCTTCCCTAACCACCCTTCCCCCATCAGGGATCAGCATCCACATATTAGAGAAAACATTTGGCCTTTGTTTTTTGGGATTAGCTTATTTTGCTAAGCAAAATATTCTCCAACTCTATCAATTTACCTGCAAATGCCATAATTTCATTTTTCTTTAAGGCTAAGAAATATTACACAGTGTATATACACCACATTTTCTTTATCCATTCATCTGGTGAAGGGCATCTAGGTTGCTGCCATAGTTTACCTATTATGAATCCAGCTACTATAAACATTGACAAGGCTGTGTCATTGTAGTATGCTGATTTTAAGTCCTTTGGGTTGTAAACTGAGGAGTGGAATAGCTGAGTCAAATGGTGGTTCCATTACAAGATTTTCTGAGGAATCTCCATATTCCTTTCCAGAGTGGTTTCACCAGTTTGCAGACCCACCAACAATGTTTGAATGTACCTTCTCCCTGCATCCTTAGCAACATTTATTGTTGCTTATATTCTTTTTTTTTTAAAGAGAGAGTGAGAGAGGAGAGAGAGAGAGAGAGAGAGAGAGAGAGAGAGAGAGAGAGAATTTTTAATATTTATTTTTTAGTTCTTGGCGGACACAACATCTTTGTTGGTATGTGGTGCTGAGGATCGAACCTGGGTCGCACGCATGCCAGGCGAGCGCGCTACCGCTTGAGCCACATCCCCAGCCCCTGTTGCTTATATTCTTGATAAGTCCCATTCTGATTGGAGTCAGATGAAATCTTAGAGTAGTTTTGATTTTCTTTTCTGTAATTGCTAGACATGTTGAACATGTTTTCATATATTTGTTGATTGATTGTATATCTTCTTCTCTGAAGTATCTGTTCAGTTTCTTAGCCCATGTATTGATTGTGTTATTTATTTATTTATTTATTTATTTATTTGGGGTGTTAAATTTTTTGAGTTTGTAATATATCTTGGAGATTAGTGATCTATCTGAGGTGCATGTGGTAAAGATTTTCCCCATTCTGTAGGCTTTCTCTTCAAATTATTGATGGTTTACTTTGCTGGTAAGAAGCTTTTTAGTTTGAATCCATCCCATTTATTGATTTTTTATTTTATTTCTTATGCTTTAAGAGTTGTATTAAGGAAGTCAGGTCTTAAGCTGATGTAATGAAGATTTAGGTCCTTTTTCTTCTATTGTCCAGGGTCTCTGATCTAATTCCTAGGTCTTTGATCCACTTTGGGTTGAGTTTTGTGCAGGATGACAGATATGGGTTTCATTTCAATCTACTACATATGGATTTCCAGTTTTCCCCTTACCATTTGTTAAAGAGGCTATCTTTTCTCTAATGTATGTTTTTGGCACTTTTGTCTAGTATAAAATAACTGTATTTATATGGATTTGTCTCTGTGTCTTCTATTCTGTACCATTGATCTATATGTCTATTTTGGTGCCAATACCATGCTGTTTTTATTACTATAGCTCTGTAGTATAGTTTAAGATCTGTTATTGTGATGCCATCTGCTTAACTCTTCTTGCTAAGGATTACTTTGGCTACTCTGGATCTCTTATTTTTCTAAATGAATTTCATGTCTGCTTTTTCTATTTCTATGAAGAATGTTATTGTGATTTTAATAGAAATTACATTAAATCTATATAATTCTTTGGTAGTGTGGTCATTTTGACAATATTACATCTGTCTATCCAAGAACATGGCAGCTCTTTCCATCATCTAAGGTCTTCTTCAATTTCTTTCTTTAATGTTCTGTAGTTTTCACTGTAGAGGTCTTTCACCTCTTTGGTTTGATTGATTCCCAAGTATTTCATTTTTTTAGGCTATTAAGAATGGGATAGTTTTCCTAATTTCTCTTTCAGAAGATACATCACAAATGTATAGAAATGACTTTGATTTATACATGGTGATTGTATATTTATCTACATTACTGAATTCATTTATTATCTCTAGACATTTTCTGTTGTAATTTTTTGGATCTTCTAAATATAGAATCATGTCATCAGCAAAGAGTTGTAGTTTGAGTTCTGCTTTTCCTATTTGTATCCTTTTAATTTCTTTCATCTAATTGCTCTGGCTAGAATTTCCAGGACTATATTAAATAGAAGTGGTGAATCTTGTTCCAGTTTTTAGAGGGAATACTTTCAATTTTTCCCTATTGAGAATGATTTTGGCCTTGGGCTTAGCATAGATAACTTTTATATTGTTGAGGTATGTTCCTAGTATCCCTATTTTTTCTAGCATTTTGAACATGAAGGGGTGCTGTATTTTCTCAAATGCTTTTCTCTGCATCTATTGAGATGAGCATATGATTCTTATCTATTGATGTGATGAATTATGTTTATTGATTTCCATATGTTGAACCAAATTTGCATCCCTGGGATGAATCCCACTTAAACATAGCACACTATCTTTTAAATATGTTTTTGTATGAAGTTTTTCAGAATTTTATTGAGAATTTTTACATCTTTGTTCATCAGGAATATTGATCTGATATTTTCTTGCCTTGATGTGTCTTTGTTTTTCGTATCAGTGTGATACTAACTTCATAGAATGAGTTTGGAAGGGTTCTCTCCTTTTCTATGTCATGAAATAATTTGGGGAGTATGGATGTTAGTTCTTCTTGGAAGGGCTTGTAGAACTTGGCTGAGACTCCATCTGGTCCTGGGCTTTTCTTTGTTTGCAGGCTTTTGACAGCATCTTCTATTTCATTGCTTGAAATTGATCTGTTTAAATTGTGTATGTCCTCCTTATTCAGTTTGGATATTTCTATCTCCTTAGTTTTTAAATTTGATTTGTATAACTGAAAGTCCTTATTAGCATATAGCTTATGAGATTTTAATAGAAATTGCATTAAATCTGTGGAATATATGACATGGTGCTTATAATTTTTAATTAAAAAATAACCAAATGTCTAGCGTATTTTCTGATTGATATCCTGGCTTCTGTTAATTCATTTATGGTAGAGGAAACTCTAAACATAAACTCTTACAATGATGGTAAAATAACGGTGTAAAATATCTACAATCTCTATTTACTATGAGTTTTAAAAAAAAGCACAAAAAAGATATTTATTTTCTTGACTTAAATCTGGTACCATCATGACTTTACCACTAAGTGATCATTTTGCCCCATATCTGTGAGCCGATCAATCTGTGGCAGATTCTCAGTAGGGGTGGCCTTGAGTAGGAAGAGCAACAGCAGTTCTTGGGAAGCAGCATTAGGTTTAAGACTTACTTTTGGAAAGAACTGGACAAGTACAGTTTTCTGTCTCCAATTGATCTGTCAGTTTAGATCACTGTAGCCAAAAATCAGAAAGGCAAAGTTTTCAGGAAATTTGGAGTAAATTAGAACCATATCCTCCAGCCACAAATTCTCTTATCCTTCAGCGCACAAAGTTAATGGTGCAGGAGTTTAGCTATCAAGCTGGTAAAGGAGATGTCACACCCCAAAGTCCATGGGGAAATATGTCAAGCTGAATTCACAAAGCACAATATTTAAGGCTTACTTTTAAAGACAGTCCATGACAGTAACTTTTACTATAATTTACAAAAAAACAGAAGTCTAACTAATAGCAAAAGAGTGCTTTTATTAATTTGTGGCTCTTTTTTGGCAACTATTAAAAGCTTTTGTATAACTATTTGCAATAAAAATTAATATTGAAATATCAATTAGGCAAGAAAAGTAAAATTCAGTAACCAGAAAAAAAGTATTTAAATTTCTGCTGTTTCCATTTTTTAATCTTGGGTTCTGGCATACTACTGTCACAGGCATATTTTTCCAGTCTTGTTGAGAATGGCTACACTGATTCTTAATTCTTTTTTTTTTTTTTTTCTCAAATGATAGATGGCTTCCATGTCCAAAGTCTCTGATAAGGAAAGCGGTTTTTTGTCTGTTTTATTTTGTTTTTGTTTATTTTTTTTCTTTTTTTGGTACTGAAAATTGAATCCAGAGGTACTTAACCAGTAAGCCACATCCCCAACCTTTTATTTTATTTTATTGTTTTTTTTGTTTTTTGTTTTTTGATTTTGTTTTTTTTGAGATAGTGTCTCACTAAGAAGTTTGGAGCTTTTCTAAGTTGCTGAGGCTAGCCTCAAATTTGTGATTCTCCTGGCTCAGCCTCCCAAGTTGCTGGGATGAAAGGTGTTCACCAGTGAGCCTGGCAAGAAAAGAGTATTATATGAGAAGTTCCATATAACGCCCATTACTTGATGTGGAATAGATTAGAATATTAGCAGAGAAATTTCTTAGTTAGGTAGAATGTGAATGGTTTAGAAAAAAAACATGTAGTTTTCAAAAAATGTTTTAATGAACATGCAAAAGAGAGAGCTCTCCTTGTCTTTGCTTTTCTTGATTCTCTACTAGCCATAAAGGAATAAAGATTTTAGGGTTACTGTCATTGAGTTCAGGAAGGCAATAATTGTATATCTGTCTTGATATACAATGAATATGACTGATATCATTATCAACAGGACTCAGTTTTCAAGTGCAAAAAGAGGGCAACATCACCAAAACAAAACTTTTGTCCAGTTCAGATCCTCTGGGGGTTGAATACCAAGAGCAAAAGAAACTAACAGAGGGATTTGAAAAAGACATTATAAGAGGCAAGGAAGTTAACATGGGGAGACAGAGTGAAGCTTAGAAAAAGTATGACTTTGTCCTGTAAAGATGAATGGCAGTAAATATTGCCACGTGTTACTCCAGTGTGCAAGCTCTGAGCTAGGTGGCTATTCTCTATGTTGTAGTACATTGTGCTAGTGCTCTTGTCACTATGTCATGATTGTTGGTTTACTTCCCTTTCCAATCAAATCATAAACAGACCGAGAACATAGTGAAGTCTGTTCTTCTTTATCCTAGTGCCTAGCATGAGATCTGAAATCTATTACTTGGTTATCAACTATCTGTCAGATGATTGAGCCAGGTTTAGCATGATTATCCTGAGGGGGGAAAAAAAAAGTCTTCAACTAAATATCCAAAGCAAAAGTAATGTTAGTGTGAATCTAGCATAAATTCAAATATAATATTGAACTATACAAAATTGACGTGATTCCAATCAAATGCACATGTTTGACACATTAACTAGACTAGGTGAATGATATTTTGTAGTAGGTATTTTGAAATATTAAAAATGTATATGGGGCTGGGATTGTGGCTCAGTGGTAGAGTGCTCGCCTAGCATGCATGAGGCTCTGGGTTCGATTCCTTAGCACCACATAAATGTAAAATAAAGATTGTGTCCACCCAAAACTAAAAAATAAATAATTAAAAAATGCATATGAATGGTTTAGTCAGCTTTTTCACAACCATGACCAAAAGATCAGATAAGAACAATTTTAGAGGAGGAAAAGTTTATTTGAGGATCATGGTTTCAGAGGTCTCAGTGTTTACAGAATGATTCCATTTCTCAGGGCCGATGGTGAAACAGAATATCAGGGCAGAAGAGTGTGATGGAGGATAGTAGTTCAGGAGAGAGAGATATATATGAAGAGAGAGACTCCCTTCACCAGGGACAAAATATATACGCAAAGGTACTACTCCAGTGACCCACATTCTCCAGTCACACCCTATCTACCTATGGTTATCCCTATTGGGAGATTTGTGCACTGATCAGGTCAAGACTCTCATAACCCAATCCATTTCACCTCTAAACTTTCTTGCATTGTCTCACATGTGAGCATTTGGAGAATGCTAAACTATAGCGACGAATGCTTCAGTTTACCTTTATTGGTTTGGAGTTGGAAGTCATTGGAGTAGAACTCAAGAAAAGCTTTCTGAACCTGAATTGAAGCTGAGTCTATGGATGAATGGTCAGGTGATAACCAACTAAAGAGATGAAAGTTGTTAACACTGAGAAATAAGAAAAAGCATAGCCTTTCACATCACAGTCTTTTATACTGAACCAGTTTATTATTAACATTTGTTTACTGCACTTCTAGATGTTGCTAGAGAAAAGCACTATTGAGAGAGTAGCCAAATACCATACCTGCAACTCAGAACTGGCCCTAAGGTAAATTGAGACATCTAGAATGACCTTATGTTTATAGTAAAGATTAAGATCACAATTTAATTAGGGAATATCTGTAGAAGAAACTACTAAATCTATCCTGAGCTTGTTTATTTGCATTTAAAATCCTTGATTCAAAAGGCATATTCTAAAATTAACAAGTCTTGGTGATTAATGGACTAGGTAGGTAATTTGGAGAGCAAAACTGTTACAAGAAAAAGGAAAGTAAAGAAGTTGAGTCTAAGTTTTCAGATTTCATCTTGAAGAGAACAAAATAATCATGTTGGGGCTGGGGCTGGGGCTCAGTGGCAGAGTACTTGCCTACCACATATGAGACACTGGATTCCATCCTTAGCACAACATACAAAAATTTAGCAAATAATATAATGGCATGATGCCCATCTACAACTACATTTTTTTTAAAATCATGTTCATTATAACTATAAAGAGGCAAGTTGAAAACAGTTGAGTAAGAAAATTAGAATTTCTATTTTGATCGAAGAAATGGTATTCCAAAACTTTTCCTAGAGTAATATCTGTTTATAGACTAACAATTAGAACTTCTTACATTTATCTTGGATGATTATGGAATAGAGAACTGGAAACTCTGGGGGAAAAAAATGATAGAATGATGGGACAAAATACCACCTTCTCACTTATGACAACCTAGATCCCATAAGGGCTTACTTTACTTGTTTCACAGTGGTTGGGCCTGTCTTTGAATCTCCTATCCACAGCTGGGTAGAAAATATAGTCCACTTAATTAAAATCATGTTCAGAAATGTAGAATTATTTGCTTAATTTTAGTTAATTTAATTAAACATGAAGCTGTAGTTTTATATGTCCTAAATCTTAAAGTCCATGCAAAACATATTAGGAATGTTGTAAGTTGCTAAACTTATTGTCACTTGGAACTATGAGAATCATATTAAAATCTATATGAATTTAAAGTTGTGACATAGTTATATTCATATTTTCCTTAAATATTATTAAAAAATAATTCCTTATGCTAAAGAATACTGATAGGATGATAGCTTTGAAGATATTGTAACTGAGAAATCACAAGGTAGATTTAGCTTCATTATATTTTACAAGTTTTTTTTTTTCCAGAAAGATGGTATCTGGCTTTAACACAATGTAACTTTTAAATTGTACAATGCTTGCAACTTCTATTAAGTACTATTTATATTCAGAGAAAATTTAATGGAAAAGCTATTAATATTGGTGGATATGAAATATGAGTTCCTCTAAAAATTATTCATACAGAATGTCATCAGTTTATGTTAAGCCATATTTCCTTCAATTGTGATCTAAGGAAAATCTATGAAAGCTGGTTCTTATGCATAATAATAGTAATACTCTCATTGAAAAAAATGTACTCTCATATTTTAATGCAATGTTCAGCTTAATGAAGTCCATACAAATGAAAAATTGAGTCATTTTTGAAACTAAAATAAAATTGTTATAAAAGCAAATAGTGAATTAATATGTCCTTACAGAATTTATTTTGTACTTTTATGATTCTTATTAGTTACTTAAATATATCTAATTTAAGTGTAATCACTATACTAAGAATATTAGGTACATAGTTGGAATTTGGAATTAAATTGAAGCTGGATATTTACTCTCCAAAATGTTACCATCCTCAGAGTTTGAAAGATTATAATTATTTCAATGCAAAAATTAATTTCCCTTGCACAAGAAAATTAAACAGGCAAGGAAAACTTTATGATAGGCAATTAGGGGGAAGTTAAGAATACATTCTGAACTCATCTCTGCTGAGCATTTCCAAAGAATGTCTCAGAGCTCCTTGGTAATGACATTGCTACATTGTAAACCTGGGAAGAGGGCTTTAACAAAGACTTGCATCTTTTTAGGCATGGAGTTAGGGCTAGGGCTTTACAAGTATTCTAAAGTAAATATTCCAGGAAAGGGGAATATTACCCTCTGTGGGTAGGCCAGGTAGATTCTGTTAAGGCTGGGATTACAGGAGAGTCAGATGCCTAGAGGAAGGAAGGAGCACATCTAACCATTTGTCAAACTGAGGGAATTTATTAAGCCCATTTTAAACAATTACAGGACTGTTGAAGGAATTCAGGATGGGTTTTAATCTTTGATTTGGTTTTATCAAATAAGTGGTCCTTTATTTTGTCTTAAGTATCAGTTAAAATATATTTTGTTTATTACAATAATATGATTCTTACCATATTTAAGCTGTCTTAATTTAAAATATTTTCCAGTGATTTTGAATTGTAAATGTTAATTAATTCTTCATTCTTAGGAGAACAAAGATCAAAGTTCTAAACATTACTTTTTCCCCAAACTAGACAATCTATCTTTTACACTTTGAATCCCACAACATATTGGCTCCCTATGATTACTACAGGATTTGGAGAATTGAATGATTTATGGTATTGAGAATACTTAGAACTAGCCTTTAGTATGTGCTATGAACGTGTTAGCAACTATTTTTCTCATTCTACTTGTTCATAGAATTATTCCCTTCCTCTTTATTATTATTATTTATTTTATTTTATTTTTATTGGTTGTTCACAACATTACAAAGCTCTTGACATATCATATTTCATACATTAGATTGAAGTGGGTTATGAACTCCCAATTTTTACCCCAAATGCAGATTGCAGAATCACGTCGGTTACACATCTACAATTTTACATAATGCCCTATTAGTAACTGTTGTATTCTGCTACCTTTCCTATCCCCTACTATCCCCCCTCCCCTTCCCTCACATCTTCTCTCTCTACCCCATCTATTGTAATTCATTTCTCTCCTTGCCCTCTTTATTATTTATTATTAATTTTGTTATTGTAATAATCTTCATTATTATCTTCTAATCCTGAAAAACATTATATGAGCTATTCAAATTGTGTGGTGTAAGGGATTTTCTCTGACATTTGATGTTCATGAATTCTTACCTAAAAACATAATTAATCTGAATCTCTCCTTCTTCACACTAAAGTGAAAATAATAGTGATCATTTCATGGAATTTTGAGGATTGAATGAGCTAGATTAAGTGAGCTTCTGTATGAATGCTGGTCTTTTCCTTGCATCTTTTTTCTATACTTGTAAAGATGTTTTAGATTCCACATCACTATTTAGGACTTCTAAATAAAGATGTTCCTTGACTTAGGATGAAATTGCATCCTGATAAACTCATTGAAAATATTGTAAATAAAACGTATATTCAGCATATCTGTAGTACTGAACATGGCAGCTCACCTATACAGTACACTGTAGAGTATCAATTGTTTTCTTCCTGATCACATGTGGCTGAGAGCTGTGTACAGAATTGCAAGAGAGTGTCACTAGCCCAGGTACAGGATAAAATTCAAACTTGGAAGAATAGTTTCTGCTCTATGTGTTTTAGTTTCTCATGATGGTGAAGTTGAAAAATCTTAAGTAGAAATGTCTTAATCGAGGGACCATCTATACTCAAAATGCAATTTGTAATTACCCTTTTATATTTTCTTTTGCCTTTCCAACTTTACTGGAGCATCAGTGACAAATGATTTGGTAGTCATTTGAAAAAGTTTTGTTGAAAGAAATGAAAAAGGTAAAGGGAACATTTTTCTTTTCTTTTTATACTTTGACCATATGATTTCAGAGTTCTCTGCTTATGGGTATAGAAAGCAAAATGTTCATCTGTGAATTCTTTATGCCTTTCACATAATATATCTTCAATAAAGGTGTGAGCCAAGACAGAGAGAGAAAGAGGGACTGTGGGAGAAAAAGAGAGAGAGAGAAGAAATAACAGAAAAAAAGAGTCAAGAAGGATGTAGAGGATTTAGGAAAATAAAAGTGAAGGACAGAAAATGCTAAGGAATGAAAGCAAAAAATAAATAAAAATCATTTGGTTTTAACTTAAATATCACCTACCTCTCTGTACCTCTATAACATTTCTGCCTCTAAAACCTATTACCTGCTGTCTTGTCTCAGACCAGTCAGCCTTCAGCTCCCTTATAATTGACCATCTATTATGCATACATATGCTACTCAATTTACAAGATTATGTCCCAATAAACCCACTGTAAGTTGAAAATACTATAAGGTGAACATGCATTTAATACCCCTAACCTACTGAGCATCATAGCTTAGCCTAGATTACCTCAAATTAATTTTAGTACCCAGGTAAATAATTTCGTCATTTAGAAGAAAATCTGAGTTAACATTTTAGAATCTAGAGTCAAGGAAGAAAATATAATGATTGTACAATATTTATTACAAATTAGCTAAAGCACAAATTTACAGTCTGTGTTAAATCCTTTTAGCTGTTGAAGAGTTTTGAAATTAATTTTACAGGTAATCTTATATATAAAAAGTCATTCAAATAATTATGTGTACTAATAGCTAAACTCTATTTATATATAGTGTCATTAGAGAGTATCTAATTATAAGTTAAAATGGCAATATTGTTTTTAGAAGATTAACATATGTACATACTAAACAAATGTTGAAAATTATATATATTTTACAACTGATATTACAATAAGTCATTTATTACTCCACAAATTCCATGTTCAAATACTATATTTAAGAAAGCAGCTTTTCAAAGGGAAATTTTAAAGTTGATAACATTACTTAGAAAAAATAAATAATTTAGTGTAGCATTAGTTATGTCTTTAAGAACCAAATTTAAAAAAAAAGAGAATGATTTCTCAGTGATTGCATGAATAAGAATCTGAATTGTTTAATTACATTTAATTTTTCACATCTCATGATTTCATAATGAAATGTTTCTGTATAATTAAAATTGCATTATGGGTTATACAGACTGTTAATTTTTTTAAATTTCCTGCTCTGAGCATTAAAAGTTTTTATGTAAAGTACTTTCTTGATATTTTACATGTCCACATATCCTGTTATTTCAATGCAAATGGCAAATGCATTTATTTATTCTCCATGTACAGTACCACCATTAGCTTGGGTCATGTATGTTTATGTGATTAAAATTATAAGGAAAATAATTGGCTCCAATTTAACATTACCTTGACAAACAGGAAATAAGATAATTTGAACAGGAAGAAGAAGAAATTACAGCCAACTGAAATGGATTCTCTAGGAATTCACTTCTATCAGTTTGAAAGATGTATATTCTGTTTTTAATTTTTCTGATATTACTCTAATATAAATACATGTGGTAATTTAAAAAATCTAATATTTATCGATATTTTTGCTCATCATTCATGATCTGATATTTTAAAACATGTTAATGCCCTTTATTCCTATAAGCAGATTTGGAGACAGAAATCAGAGTTTAGAGCTACTATAATATCTAGAATTTGATCAGGGAAGTAGAAGGGACATAGCACTGGAAGGGACTTCAAAATTTTGCCTGGAGTTGTTTGAGAATCTTTAGCTAAAAACTGAGATTTACATATTCATGGTGAAACTCTGCTTCATCATAGGTTAAACATCATATTAGACACTGGAGAAAAAAATGAAGTGGTAAAGTTAATGGCAATTCAGTAGAAATATAGCTAAACTGAAGATTCCAAAAAGTGAAAAAGTAGAGATTTTGTGATGTATTGAACAACATCATGTAATGTAATGAGTTATCATGGTTACAGGGAGAAAAAAAAAAAGAGAGGAAAGCATTTAAACTAATAATGGATTAAAATTTGTCAAATTAGTGAAAAAGATCAATCTATGTATCTGGAAAATCAGTGACACACATGCAAAGATGAGCAAAAATCCTTCAGAAAATATTAGCAAATTCATTCTAGTAATAAGTAAAAAGTATAATTTATTATGACTAAGTGGACCTTATCCCTGGAATGCAGTATTGTTTGATATTTTTAAAACAATTAGTATAAATAATAACATTAATGAAATAAAGAAGAAATTTAAAATGAGTATACAATTCAATACTCTTTAATAAACAGTCATGTTAATAACTCACAGTAAGATGAGAATTATGAAAACTTTTTAATCTGATAAAGTATTTTTCTGAAAAACCTAAAGCTAATATCATAATGGCAAACTATTGATACTTTTTCATATACGATAAGTATGTGAGCTGTTATCCATGTATTTAATATGGTACTATATGTCTTGCCAGTGGTATCTGGCAAGGAAAAAAGAAATAAAAATACAATATAATGACCAAAAAGAGGTAAACTTACTTGTTTTACTACACATAAATAACATCACTGGATCTGTAAAAAATGCTGAGACACATACAGAAAAAAATATAATAGACAAGTTATTTAAATTCACAAGTTGTGGATAGATAATAGATTAATTATATACAATTGGAAATTTAAATTGAAACAATATCATTTGCAATAAGATAAAAACTATAAAATCTCAGCAATAAATTTGAAATTATGCACTATCTCTGTTTTCAACACTAAATATTCTGAAAAAATAAAGAAGATATATGGTAAGGCAAATAATGTTCAGATTTTTTTAAAAAATCAATAGTGCTAAAGTTTGTGCTCAAATTTTATAGATTTTAAGAAACTCAAATAAAAAGCCAAATGACTAATTGTAACAAATTGACTAACCAATTCTGTGATTACTCCAGAAATGGAAAGGACTTATGATAGAATAATACCAATTTTGGAGCACATACAGAGTCTGGTTTCTAGATTTATTATATAAAACATTAATAGAGATTGTGTGCAATTGACATCAGGATGGAAAATTAAAATGATGGAACAGTCTATCCTTATATGCACTCGTACATACACATATATACATCCAATTAGCTTTCAACAAAGGCATCAGGACAAGTTGATGATAAAAAATCTCACATCATATAAAAAATTATTTTGAGATGATTTATACATAGATTAAAAACACTTAAAATTACAGTTTCTGTGATTAAGCATAGAAAAAATAACTTTTTATCCTAGAAAATATAGCCATGCCTAGGCGTGATGGCACAAGTCCGTACTCCCAACCATTAGAGAGGCTAAGGCGTGAGGATCATGAGTTCAAAGCCAGCCTCAGCAAAAGCAAGGCCCTAAGCAACCAGGTGATACCCTGTCTATAAATAAAACTACAAAATGAGGTTGGGGATGTGGCTCAGTGGTCTAGTGCCCCTGACTTCAATTCCCGGTATCCCCCCACCCCACCCCCCAAAAAAGAAAAGACAAATGAAAATATTAGCCACGACCTGAAAGAAAATAGTTACTAATAATCTATACTAATCTGCTTGGGCTGTCATAAAAAATACCAAAACAGGGTATTTTAAAGAACATAAATCTATTTTCTCACAATTCTGGAGGCTAGAAGTTTAAGAACAAATTGAACAAACTGCCCCCAAAGGACTGGTTTCTCTTTAGTCCTGTGTTTCTGTTTGATAGAACTTTTTCAGTGTGTTCTCACATGACCTTTCTCCTGTGTCTGGGTGGGAGTGGGAGAGGGTGGTGGTGGGAGGGATCTGATTTTTTTCTTCTTCATATTGGACTCCAGTCCTCTTAGATAAGACCCTCTGACTCCTTTAATTTGTATCACCTCCATGTAGGCTCAATCTCCAAACATGGCCACGTTGGAAATTATGGTTTCAGTATATGCATTTGGGGGACAAAATTCAATTCGTAACAGCATCACCCTAAGAAAGGCATTGTATGGAAAGTACACAAAGAAATTCAAACTGTGGAGCATGGTGCCTCATGCCTATAATCCCAGCAGTTTGGGAAGCTGAGGCAAGAAGATCACAAGTTCAAACCAGTCTCAGGAGCTTAGTGAGGGCTTGCGCAACTTAATGAGACCCTGTTTCAAAATAAAACATAAAAAGACCTGGGGAAAGCACCTCTGGGTTCAATCACTGGTACCAAAAAAAAAAAAAAAAAAAAAAGTCAAACTTGATGCAATATGGGCAAAATATTTTTTAGAAATCCAGTGAGAATGAGAATATAAAAATGTATTCATCTTTATTCATTTCCCGAGAAATAATATAAAAGTATTAAATGTGTATTATATATATTGTATATGTATTATATAATATGTAAAATAGGATTATGATTCTTTAAGAAGACTTAAAATTAAAATGATTGACAGCCAAATTTGTGGAGGAAGTACAGCAACATAAATTCTTAACATACTGGAGGTAAATAAAATTTTTTACTATTTTAGAAAAGGACCCAAATAATTATACCATTTTGTAGTCAAGTTTTTGCCAAACACAAATAAAAGTATATGTCTATAAAATTACTTGTTCAAGGATGTTTAGAGAGCTTTCTAGATAATAGCCAAAGATTGGAAACTACAAATATCTATCAACAGGATAATGGATACTAAAATATAGCATATTAAAGAAGGGAATATAATAGTACATATATCAATAAAATCAACAACATAAATTAATCTCCAAGCTAATATGGTGAGCACAAGAAACCAGACATAAAACAATATACACTTTACAATACCATTTTTATGAGGCTAATAACAGGCTGCATTATCTACAAGGATAGGAGTAAAATCCTTATAGTTACTATGTATAGAAGAGTGTGACAGGAAAGGATTATGAGGAAGCTCTCCAGGGATAAAAGTGTTCTATATTCTGATTAAGATTTAGTTTGCACTGTGTTTTTATGTGTTAAAGCATCTGGGTGGCTGGAGTTATATCTTAGTGGTAGAGAATGTGCTTGGCATGTGTGAAGACTTGGATTCAATCCCTAGCATCAAAAACCAAATAAAAGTCTTCATCTTATTAGACACTTAAGAGCTATGCATTTTGCTGTGTGGAAATATTAAGTTCGATTAAAAAAAACACTTTGTGAATGATGAATGGTAAGTTTTCATGAGAAAATTTTTGTATTTGCAGCTCTCTGACATGACACTAGTGACATTCATGCTCCAAAGAATTACAATGTTACATTTATTTATATATTAAACTTTATATGTTTGTACTTTCCTATACAATTTACATGCATAATGTTAGTAAATAAGACAATAAAGATACTTGTTCCATAACATAATTTCAAAGTCCAAATTATGCAAGTTCCATGAAGAAAGATATTTTTTAATATTTTGGTGTTTACTAATACATTTGCAATACATAAAATGGGCCTAGAGGCTATGACAAATGCCCATTAAATACATGGAAAATGAATGAATGAATGAATGAATGAATGATTAAATGAAATATGATCTGAAAAAATATGATCTGTCACTGTACTCTTTATGAATTGTGTGTTTTTTAGTCAGTATATGATTTCCAGATTTCTTCCAATTTTTTCAAATATTAAGAAAGATCATGATCAAAAATTAAACAATAACTTTAAACCATTCCAGTCAACAGAGCTCTGAATTTAGAAGGAACAGCTTATTCAGAACAAAATTCTATTTTCTTCTAACACTATCATTCTTACTGCTGTGTAAATCCACACTCCATCACTGTGACAAAATATCTAAATTCATCTGTAACTTTCCTCTTATAAGGAGGAAAGTCTTATTTTGGCTCATGGTCTCAGAGATTTCAGCCCATGGTTGCTTGGTCCATTGCCTTGTCCTGTAATGGGAAAGAATATCATGGCAAGAACATGTAGCAAAGCCTGAGAAGCAAAAAAGAGAGACAGGAGTGGGCTGGGAGTCCACTCTCTCAGAAGGACATGTCCCCAGTGACCTAACTTCTTTCCACTAGACCCCACTTCTTAAAGGTTCCACCACTTCCCAGCAGGGCCGCAGGCTAGTGGCCAATCCTATCAGTGAGACTTTAGAGAACGTTTAAAATCCAATCCATAGCAACAGCTAATCCTGCACTCTTCTGTCCCCTTCCTTTTTTTTTTTTTTTTTTTTTTTTGTCTTTACTTCTACTTACTGCCGTAAACCCTGGACAACTGCGACTTATTGTTCCTTGTATTCTTGAGGTTCCCACAAGCATCTTTATACTCCCATTACAGATACAGTTCCTATTAGGGTAGAAGTAGTAATAGCCACCTGAAGAAACTGGAGACACAGCAGTGGCAATCTATTAGTAAACGGTAATCCTGAATAAATGTTTGGGACAGGTCAATTCAGCATGATCATTTAGGCAATCGTTATGAATTATGCTATTAAATTCCTCAAGGGCATTTTGTTTCAAACAGTTGGCAATTGTTCTTTTAAAGTTCTGGCTGTGTGAAAGGAGCACGTTCTAGCACAGGTTTGAGCATTTGCTCCATGTAGTGGTTCAGGGAGCTCAGTGGTAAAGTACTTGCCTAGCATGTGTGAGGCCCTAGGTTTGAGCTTCAGCATTGGAAAACAATTCCCCTTTCTAAGGTACTCAAGGTCTACAAAAAGTATTTCATAAGATTGTTGCATTTTTGTATGCCTGGATACCACCTATGCAAGGGGTGGTAGTGTATACCTATAATCCCAGCAACTTGGGAGGTTGAGGCAGGAGGATCACAAGTCAGAGGTCAACTTCAGCAATTTAAGAAGGCACTAAGCAACTCAGTGAGACCCTTTCTCAAAATAATAATAATAATAATAATAATAATTGCTGGGGATTAACCACTGCTCGGAGTCAAAACTCCCCTGAATTCAGTCCCTGGTACACACACAAAAGAAAAAAGAAAAGAAAGAAAAGAAAAAAATTCATTCTCAACATTTTCTTAGTAAAAATGAAAAATTGCAATTAAATACACTTTTTATGTGATAGATTTTTGTTTCAAATGTATCAGTTTACAATATTTTTAATGATGGTGGTATACATAATTGACAATTTCCTTAATTTAGGCAATAATTTAGTTATAAAATCTATTGAAACTACTTAGTTGAATATTTTTGTTTGGTCAATTTAATAAAACCACCCTTTTACGATTTTGCTTTTTACTCAGCATTTATGTATACAAAATGCTAAAATTTGGATATCCAAGGCATTATGTTAAAAATCCATTGAAATATTCAATGGCTTGAAATAATTACAAACAGCTGCATGGGTAAAACAATTAACTTATCAGGAAATTGTCTATAATATGTCAGAAAACTTATCTGTTAAAATAACTGGTCGGCCCTGTCACTGTACTCTTTACTGAATTGTGTGTATTTTAGTCAATATATGATTTTCAGATTTCTTACAATTTCTTCAAATATTAAGCAAGATCATGATCAATAAAGATATGTGATCATATTCACATGCTTAAAACTCTTTGTATAAACACCTAAAATTATGTTTTTATCTTTAGTCCCTAAAGCCATATTTGAAATTGTTACATATTTCCAAATATTTCGTCAAGTTCTTTACCTTTGGGCTCCCCTAAGATAGTGAAGCATTTTAGGTCATGGAAATTGAGTTAACAAGGAAGCTATTTAACAATCTGAAATTAGGGTACTTTCTGATAAAGGTAAAGACAGTATACAATATACAAACACAAATTATAGAAATTTGGCATTAGGCATTAAACTGAGCAGATAGTCTGAAAAAAAAAGACTAAAAAGGATGAGCAGTATTGGTTTGGCAAGCCATTATAAAAATGTCCTTTTTAGATAAACTTTCTTGCAAACAACTACTTGTTTATCTTTATATGTTTTTATATGTATTTATGTGTGTATTGTGTATATATATACTCATTTATATTTATAGGATATATACACACTGTGTGTGTGTGTGTGTGTGTGTGAGAGAGAGAGAGAGAGAGAGAGAGAGAGAGAGAGAGAATAGTTACATATGTGTATGTGTATGTGTATTTATGTATGTATACAAAAAAATTTCCTTAAAAATTCATATGTTTAAATATACTCACCCCCTATATGACTATATTTGAAGATAGATCCTTTAAAGAAGTGATTGGGTTAAATGATGTCATGAAGGTGGGGTGGCCCAACAGGACTCATGACCTTATAAAAGAAAACACACTAAACCAGCACTCACATTCTCTCTCTCTCTCTCTCTCTCTCTCTCTCTCTCTCCTTTTCTCAATGTCTCTTTCTCCCCTTTCTTCTCACTCAAAAAGAAAAGGTGATAGAGGGAGATAACTACAATAACTGCAAGGTGAAAAGAGAGGCCTCACTTGCCGCAGTCTGGCTGGGCACAATTCAGGAGCCACTTGTCAAAAGAAACTAACTTTATTTTTAGAACTACAAACGCCAAACAAAACAGCTCCTCAGGAAAAAAGCCCTCAGAGCCCAACTGCCACCACCGGCTTCCCCCAAGCCTCTCACCCAATACAAGCCTCTCCACCTCCCACAATCCTCCTACTCTGAGGCCGATTGGCTGGGTTGCGTGGGCGGAGCCAAAGAAGTCCCTCAATGAGCAGCTCCGTGGAGGAGCCAATCAGCTAGATGTTGCTGGGGCCACTGTGAGCCAATCATCAGCTGGCAGCTGGAAGTTTGCTAGCAGCTGGAAGTTTGCTGGGGCCCCTTTGGCTGTGGCTCTCAACACTCACTAATCCTGCTGACACCTTGCTCTTGAAATTCTAATCTCCAGAAATCTCAGAAACACATTTCTATTGTTTAAACCTTATAGTCTCAGGTATTTTGTCATGGCAACCCAAAGTAATACGAATTTTGGCCTCATGAAGTGACCCTGCTTTAACAAATGCCTACTTTTATGGAAGTGGCTTTGAAACTGGGTTGTGGGTAGAGGTAGAAGAATTTTAAGGTACATGCTAGAAAAAGCCTAGACTACCTCAAAAGCCTACTGGTAGAAATATGGGTGGTCAGTGTAATTATGGTGAGGACTCAGAAGAACATAGGAGAGCTATAAAGAAAACTTTTCCTGTCTTAGAAAATTCACATGCCATCAGGAACAGAACCTAGGTAGAAATATGAGCTGATGAGGACTCATGCAGAAGAGAGAAATATCTTATTAGAAACTGGAGGAAAGGCAATATTGTTATAAAGTGGCAAAGAATTTGATTGAATTATGTTCTAGTGTACTATAAAGGGTAGAGTTTTTGAGTGACAAACTTGTACCTTTAGCAGAAAATGTTTCCAAGAAAGCACTGAAGGTGAAGGTGGGTTTCTCCTTCCTGCTTATTGTAAAATGGGAAATGAGAGATATAAATTCAAGGAACTGGTAAGGAAGAATGAGCCAGAACTTCAAGATTTAGAATATTCTCAGGCTATCCATCTTGCCACAAAATGTGAAAGCATGCTCTAGAAATAAGACCAAGGGATGATTGAAGTCTCACTCCATAAATTAATAAATAAGCTAAGAGCAGAAATGGAATTGTCCTAGCAGGAGCACTGACAACTGGGAAAAAAGGAAACATAAAATGAGATGGAAGGATGGGAGTGTCGCTCAGTGGCAGTGCGTGGGCTTAGCAAAGATGTGACCTCTGATCAATCCTTAGCACAAAAACCCAAGAAAGAAGAAAGAAGGAAACCAAAAGGGGGGGGATGAAAATAGGGCAAAATGAAGGATGTCAGACTTCTGGCTTTGTACTGGCACAGCACAGTAGAACTCTCTGACTTCAAACAATACTACTCTTCAATCAAAGAGGAAAAAGCCCGCAAGGTACATTTGGAAATCTTCAGGGTCATGCCTCCCATCATGGGTCCAAGAGTCAAGGCTGTTTCCTCCTTGGTTTCAAAGGGACGGTTTTCCTCAGAGGTCTCAGAAGGCCAGAATACTACTGCCCCATGCATCAGGAGCAAAGCCTAGATCACAGAGCTACCTCTGTGCAGAATGGAGAGGGTGAAACTGATACCCAATGCACCCAAAAGGTACAACTTTGAGCCAAAGAGGATTATTTTTGAGTCTTAAGAACTAATGAAATACCTTGCTAGGTTCTGAGCCTGTTTGACAGTTCTCACTTCTTTCTGGTTTCCTCCTTGTGGAACAGGAATATCTATTTTATGCCTATGCCATTATTGCTTTTGCAAGCACAAAAATTGTCTAGTTCACATATTTATAACTGGGGATGAATTCTGTCACAGAATAATTTATATACTGAGTACCACTTATACCCGTTTTAGCTGGTATTTAGATGAGAGTTTGAAGTTGAAAATGATGTAGCAATGAGTTAAGACTTTGGGGGCTTTGGGGATATGATGATTCATTCATTTTGCATTGCAAAAGGACATGAGCTCTGGTGGGGCAGACAGAATGTTGCCTTGAATTATACCCTCACAAAAAAAAAAAAAAATCATGTAATGGAGTCCTAATTCCCATTATGGCTATACCTGAAGATGGGTCCTAATTACAACTAAATGTGATAAGAAGGGTAGGTCCTAATCCAAAAAGTAAAAATGTCCTTTAAAATACAGGAAGAGACAAGAGCTCTCTGCACAGTTAAGGACCATATGAGGACACATCAAGAAAGCACTTTCTACAAGCCACAGAGAGAAGCCATATAGTAAACCAACCTTGATGGCACCTTAATGTTGGGCTATTAGCTTCCACACTATGAGAAACTAAATTGTTATTTAACCGGCCTCGTCTGTGGTGTTTTGTTATGGTGCTCCAGATAGACTAATACTTTGTGTTATGAGAAAGAGGCAGAGGCAGAGGAAGGGCAGAACAGGTAGGAAAGGAAAAAGATTTGCAGCTGGGCAGAACAGAAGCTTGGTTCATAAAACTCATTCTTAAGGTTTTGTTTTTCCAGAACTGTCTTCTGTATCAAGATTTATCTGTTAGCATTCTCCAGAGAAAACAGAACCTATAAGATGTGGGCATGTATGTGGGTGGGGAGACAAGAGGGAAATTTAAAGTAATTGACACATGTTATTACAGGGCCTACAAAGTCCAAAATTTGTGATGCAGGCCAGTAGCTGCAAAATCAATTAAGAAACATTATAGTCTAGAGTCCAAATTCTAAAGTCTATAGGTCAGCCTGGCATGCTATAAACTCAGATAGGCTTTTTAAATTATAGTCTTAAGGGGGCTTTCAACTGAATAGATGTGGCCCACCCACATTGTCAACGATAATCCCCTTTACTTAAAATATCAATTTAAAGCAAATGTTACATGTTAAAATGGGTGTTTCTTAAAAGTTTCATCAAGTCTACAAAAGACCTTCACAACAACCTCTAATCTAGTTTATGACTAAACAACTAGGTGTCACAGCCTAGACAAATTGAAACATAATATTAATCACCAGAGAGCATTTACTCAGAAATAAAATTTGGCTCATTGAATGATCATATATGCAAGAACATGTCACATATGCTATTGCAAAGTCAAACCAGAATTCTTATAAAAGCACTTTATGTCATGAAGAAATCAACTGAAAAGTTATGGATTGCCAGCTAAGATAGACAACCTACAGAGGTGGTTAGACGAATAACATGTGATCTAGTAAAAATATATTATTCACTCATTTAAAGATCTATTCATTAGCAGCTATTGCTGTTACTTTAATGCTACAATTAACAGGGTAAACTCACTTTACATATGGCAAGCTGATTATAAAGAAAACTTGTAGCCTGTTTGCACTTTTGATCATAATTTTTGGATAGCATAATCTTTTCAAATGGTGAAAAGAAGTGTCTCTCCTTTAATAATGCTATAACAAAAAAGAAAATATCAGTCATGTGAGACTTTTAAGGTTTTCTTTTCTTTTCTTTTTTTCCAGTTTCTGCATTTATTCCCCACATTTATTAAGAATTAGGTAGATATCAACACTGACAATAGCAATTTGGACATGAAAAAATGTGTTATCAAATATCCTTCAAAATCAGAATTTTAATCCATGAAATACCATGAGAAATATTTAGCCCTCCCTATAAAATGTTTTAAGTACTTAAAATACTAGGTAAAAATCGCAAAAATGTAAGCATGTACAAGAGGGAACTGAGATCCTTTGAGGATCATTCCATTGTACCCAAAGGAGCCTGTGATTGGCTGCCTGAAGGTACATCTTTCCTTGAACACAAAGAGAGCTGTGGAGAGAACACAAGAGGATTTAGAAAGTGAACTTCTAGCTTTTTCCCACAGTCTGACTATTCTGTGATGTTTGTTGTTTGTTTTCACTTTCAAAGAAAAGAATTTGATTTTGAATTTAGAATAGGATGTTCCCATATTTGCATATGCAGGTGTGTTCAAAGGTGGTGAGTTTTTAAGAAATAAAAAAAAAAATTCCATTTTTATAGATCTTTATTACAAAGGGGAAATTTTAAAATTATTGCTAGACTCAAGTTTAGAGACTGGCAATATACTCCTGTATCTCAGCATAAAACCTACAAATCCTGATCAGGAACCCCTACCCAGCATCTTTTAAAGTGTATTCTTGAATTTATTTAATTCTGATTATTGATATCACTTAAAATTTTGAATTTACTATATTACTTAATAATGGACTTAACATTTTTATTCAAAATTTGTTAAAAATTGTTATTATAATGAAATTTTAATCACAATTTTTTCTTTTATTATTGTCAGGTAAATCAAAAGTCTTTACATTGTTTCTTGTTCTTTTATGTTGAAGTAAGAAAGTTTGAAATTTACATTAGCCAATGAATTTCTCATAAAGTCATAAACATAAACTATAAAGCACAAACCAATTGTTCCAAACTTCCCAAATGTCACATTTCAACTAGAATTATTTTTTCTTTCTCAGAATGATTTTCACTCACATAATTTCTTATTTCTTTGGGGGTTTTATAGTCTTTTGGGAATATCTCTCTTACACATACGCTATACATTCTAATGCTATCTCCAGCTTGCCTAGAATGGAAATAGTGCCTAAGCATCTAAAGACCAAAAAGGAATCACAGAGTGGGAATGAGCATGTCCCTCCCGTTTGGCAGTTTTTCCTCATACTGTATGTATGTTCCATCTGCTATGCCCTGCTGCCCACAGGCAAGGAAGATATAATGTTTACACTCTGGAGGGAATGTTAAATACTGTTCCAAAGAATTCCTTTTGTATTCTGTCACTGAACTCTAACAACATATGCAATTTTCAGTCCTATTTTTCCCACTTGAAATCATCACTATGCTTGAGTGAGTAACATAAACTCCATTCCTCTAAAATCACTGGCCTTCTTAATCAGTTCTCATCATCATTCTGTTGGGTTGTTTCATGTTCCTCTTTGAAAAAAAATACTTCCCTAGCAGAAGTTGAGCAGAAAAGTTGCAGCAGAAAAGAGAAATCCAATCTCTGCTCTAGGGAATGTAATTTTAAGACAGGCAAAGGCCCAGCAGGTTCTTATCTCAGCAGGGCACAGGCCTCATCTTCAATCTCAGTACACTTAGGATGTGAAGGCTTTGGTTATCTCATTTGGGAACCCTGAGATAAAATTGCCATTTGATTTGTTAAGGTAATTTTCCCCTAATTCAAGAATACTTTTGAATTTCTTAAGATCATCCATTCTCAAATTGTATGAAATATTCTTAATATGGTGCACCTTAGATAAATAACCCTCTTTTAATATTTTCCAGCCTAGAGCCCTGGAAAAATATGGATTTTCTTTGCCATAAGAAGGCAGAAAGATACTATACCTTGAAGCTGAGTTGTACTACTATTTCATTAGAACAACCCCCACCCTAAATTCTTACCCTTTATGTAACAATGAAGTAGTTCTTAAAAAAGACAAGATTAATCATAGATGTTCTAGGACAGGCAAATCTAAAGGAATGCTAATAATATTGATACCGGCCAGTTACCAGAGACAAGTCCTGCTTCCTCACATGTTGAAGTATAATATTACAGAAGCATGCCAAAGCAAGCATATAAAGCCTGGTTTATTTAGAAAGGGGTAATTTAGACTTCTCCCAGGAAGGAGAAGGGGAACATATCTGGTATCCTGGTATACCAAGAAGTGAGGATGTTCTGCCTTTTTATATGTCCTAGGCTTCCTTTTTCTCCTGCTTTGGTGACTAGGCCTAGGAGTTGTTTGGTGGGATGGCCAAAAGGTGAGAAGCAAACTGGACTAGAAAGGCCAAGGTGGAATGATCTGGGCAGGAAGAGGGCGTAATTAACAACTCTCTATAGGGAGGGACAATCTTGATAAGGATGGAGGAAGGGCTTTGAAAGAATTAATATTTTAATCCCTCCATTTTCTGGAGCAAGCCCTTGGCTATCTTTCTGTGTAATTCTGGCTTCAATATCAGTAGTCTCTAGTCTCAGGGTAGGGACACAGGGGGAAAGACAGATTAAAATGATACCAACATTTTGAAGAGTGAAAAGACTTTTATTCTGATTATGGTAGTGATAAAACTGTTACTCAGTGATATTACTCCTCAGTTCTTCTCCAAAGAAAAACCTAAGTCGATAGACTTGGATGGAATAAGCACAAAGGGGTTTATTTAGTGAAATGGAAATAATATTCCCAGGTGTGTAGAACAGGCCACCCTTGATAGAAGAAATGGCTTGGTGTTTTCAACATGGCGGTTTTATATATTTAATATGAACATCTCCTTATGTATAATGAATTTGGAGCAGTTACCTCAGTTTCCCACCATAGCTTAGTGCAGTGCTCTGGACATGCTCCAAAGTTGGAAATGCTCTTAGGCTACTGTGTTAGTCAGCTTTGCCTCACTGTGACCAAAATTCCTAATAAGAACAATTTAAGAATAAGTCCCTAGACCAGCACAGCCAAACTCCTGGTTCCGGCAAGGGTCAAAGGGGAATAAGAAAACTAAAGATACACACATGCAGATTTTGAGGATTAAGCTGGGGTCAGTGGAATGCTGCTCTCTGATGGAGAAGCAGATCTGAAAAGTTATGCCAGCAATCTTTAGTATGGAAGCATTATTCTTTGTATTCAGAAAGTTACAGAACTAGAAACATCTATGCAGCTTTTCTACAGTTGCAATCCATAGTTGCAATGTGCAAGTTTAGAAGCCTTGTGTAGTTCTCAAGAAGGTCCATTTTTTTAAAGTGACTGTTAAGTGGGCAGCCTATTATGTAGCAGAACTGATAAATAATGTGGTTGTCTAGCTTGAGAATTCCTCTATTCTCAGGGCCTATGTACCTGAGATCAAAGTTGAAATTGATATGACTCTTGCACAGAACCTCCTTAGGCAGGGCTTTACCATAGCAGCTAGGCATTTTATGTCCTTGCACAGGCATCAGGCACACTACAGCCATGAGGTCATCAGCGACTCCCAATCTCAGTTACTGCTCTCCCATTCTCTGTTACCTCTCTCCTCAAAGAAAGAAAGTTTATTTTGTCCTGTGGTTCCAAGGGTTTAGTTCATAGTCAGCTGAGTTATTTGCACTGGGTCTTACCATGAGGCAGCACATAAGGGTGAAAGGGCATGGTAGAGGGAAGCTGCTCCCCTCATGTAAGCCAGGAAATAGAGAGGGGGGGGGGAAGGAAAGGAAACATGCACCCCTCCAGGTCATATCCCAAGTGACCCATCTCTTTCTGCCACTTCTTACCTGCCTACATTTACCCAGTCAGCTCACAGAAACTAGGATGGGCTGATTAGGTCACAGCTCTCATAATCCAATAATTTCACCTTCAATATTCCTGCATTAACACAAGGGCTTTTGTGGGACACAACATATCCAAACCACAGCCTTCCACCCCTGACCTTCCAAAGCTCATGTCCATCTCTCAATGCAAAATTCTTTGGGTTCATTTCTACAGGTCCCATACCCTTACCAGTACCAGCATTGCCCAAAAGTCCTAGTCCAAAGTCTCACCTGAGACTCAAACAAAATTTGTGGAAAATTTTGTAGAAATCAAAAGCAAGCTACATATAACCAACATAGAGTGACCCAAAGTAATCATCTACATTCCAAAAGAGAGGACCAAGGACATAGAAAGAAGAGATGGGCCCAAAGCAAGACACAAATCCAGCTAGGAAAATATTTCTTTCTGTAACTCCACATCTGACATCTGGGGTACCTTATTGCAAGATGTGATTTCCCAAGGCCTCAAGCGGCTCCACTCCTTTGGCCATACTTTTAGCCTGGCTCTCTCCACTGCCAGCAGCCTTTACTGATATCTCTTAATTTACATTACTGATATCTCTTAATTCCATGGGTCTCTATTTCAGCTTTGGTTTTACCTTCACATTTTCATGCATTACCCTCTTGGTGCAGTCTGTAGAGATTCTGATCCTACTACACTCGACCTGGCCTCTCAGGTCTTCCTTGGCAATCTAAGGGAAAGCCTCCATGACCCATTAATTTCAGCATCTTGCTTTCCTGCAGAATCAGCCTCATGTGGATGATACTGAGGTCTTCTGCCACTTCATACATTAGCTGGGGTTCCTGGGGTCATAGGTACAGAGGCCTCAGAGTGACTGGGTGGCTGAACATGGTGAAATAATTGCCTAGTTTCTTTTGTGTGAGAATGGTGACCCTCATGATCTCAAAGGAATTTTCCCTTCTACATTTTTGAGCCTGCAATAGGTATGGTCTTGCCAATCCTGAGATCCTCTCAAACTGTCTTTCCTATTGTCTCTGTCCAAAGTACTTAGCATCTCCTCTGTGACTAATTTCTTTTAACAACCTCATCTTTTGTTAGGATATTAGGTGTCCCCCAAAAGTTCATGTATGAGACATGCAAGAAAGTTTAGAGGAGAAATTATTGGGTTATGAGAGTCTTAACCCAATCAGTGAACTAATTCTCTGGCAGGATTAACTGAGTGGTAACTATAGGCCCATAGGGTGTGTGGCTGGAGGAGGTAGGTCTCTGGGGACGTGCCTATGGGGTATATATTTTGTATCTGGTGAATGATAGCTCTCTTTCTCTCTGCTTTCTGATCTTCATGTGAGTCACTTCCCTCCGCTATATTCTCTTGCCATGCATGTTGTTCTGCCTCACAATGAGCCCCAAGGAATGTAGCCAACTGTCCACGGACTGAGATCTCTGGAAGCTTTGAGACCAGGGCAAAGAACAGGTAGGTAATTATCAAAGAAAAGAAAATGGGTAGTTGGCACTCCCCATCACCTGGTTGCTAACAAACTAAAGGGCAGCTGAAGGATCACATTTTCCAATGCAAGCAATCACCCCATGGTCAACTCTTTTTCTGCCCTTTTGATCACTCTTGGTCAATAGGCAGGGTAGGAGGAGGGGCAAGAGAAGAAAGGAAACCTGAAATCCATAAAGGAGCAAGACACCCCACTCCGTTGGGTACCTGCTCTGGACCCCTCAGTCTCTGGATTTTCTCTTTCTCCCCTATCCTATCTTTTAAATAAAACTTGATTTCTTTTCTCCGGGTTTCTCTGAGTTTAATCTTCAACACAGGGGGAACATGGACCTAAGCCTCATTTTTAATACCAGTTAATCATGATTCCCCCAAATAAACTTTTCCTTCCCTAAAATTGTTCTGGTCAGATCTTTTAGTCACAGCAGGGAAAATGCTAACTAAATCATTTTCCTTGGCCCTAGTTTTACATGCACATTCCTTGTGAAACTGCAAGTTTTTGAAATCCTTCAGCTCTGCTTTTTTGCTCTAAATTCTCAAAGTAAACCTGGCTAAAAACTGCTTGCAAAATCCATGCCTCTGCAAGAATGTTGTGCTGCTTCGAAATTTCTTTGACCGGATTTATTAGTCCATCATATTTAAATTCAGTTTTACACAGAAAGAGAAATATAGAAAATATTTTTAAATATTTTAATAAATATAGACAAGTTCTCAGCCAGAATATAACATGAATGGCTGTTAGTCCAATTTCTAATAGAGTCCTATTTTCCTCTGCACCCTCATGAGGACAGTTTGAATTTCTATTGGTATTCTGATCTCTGGGCTCTCACCAGAATTGTTCATTAAGCTGTGCTTACAATTCCTAAGGCTTCATTAACCTGCATCTCCAACTTTTTCCAAACTTCTCCAGAAAACCATTTATTTCCAAAGGCTTCTGAACCACATGGTCAGGTTAGGCACAGCAATGTCCCTACTTCTTGATACCAGTTTCTATGTTAGTCAGTTTTGCATCTCTGTGACCAAAACATTTAACAAGAACAACTTAGAGGAGGAAAAGTTTACTTTGGCTCATGGTTCCAGAGTTTTAGTCCATGGCCAGCTGAGTCCATCTGGGTCCCCAGGTGAGGCAGGCAAAAGGGTTTGATGGAGGGAAGTTTTCCCCTTCATTGCAGCCTAGGAAGCAGAGAGAGAGAGAGGGGAAAGGGGCCACAGGGAAGATGTACCCTTCCAAGGCATGACTACAGTGACCCATCTCCTCAACCATGCCTCATGTGCCTACACTTATCACCCAGAATTGACTATACCAGTTTCTTTTAGTTTTAAGAGGGAGGTGTCTGATCATGAAGGAAGTAGAGTTATAGTTTGGCTATTTTATCACCCAAGGTAGAACGATCTTTTGTCACTCAAGATGGAATGAGTCCTATTCTTCCTCTCTTCACTCCCTTGCTTATGTCTGCCTACTGATTTTAACAACACTCTTCTTTAAATTTGTTAAGAGTCACTGAATTGTACACCCCAAAATGATGAATTTTTCTAAATCTAAATATTACCTTAATAAACAAAAATGAGTATTTACAAAACACCCAACTCATAACAATGGAGGGTTCCAGCTGTGTGAAACTAAAACAGCATTTATCAGGGAGAATCTTTGGGAAAATTAAATTTGTAAATTAGACTCTCATACGAATTCAAAATTTTCAGCCTACAGTTCATTATTAGTTTTAAGTCAGAGTGAAATGTCTCACAGATATAGAAATGTGATTTTTTTTACATCAATGAGTATTTATAATTAGGATGGGAAAAAATTAGATTATATTTGAAATTGTGCCATTTTATTATTTGTTTTCAAAGACTGTGTGTGTGTGTGTGTGTGTGTGTGTGTGTGTGTGTGTGTGTGTGAAATCTGAAATACAGTGCTTCAAATACTAGCTATGCACTGATTACTCACAGAAATTTCAATCAGGAAAATTAGAGAATTTTTGAATACAAGCTCTAATCTGTTCTTAGTAATTTTTGAGAAATACCTATGATATCCTAGATATATTTTAAACACACCACATATTATACTCTCATTTAGAAAATGATGGCAAGATTATTTACCAAAATGGAAATAGTACATAGAAAAGTAAAGTTGTGCTACTTATGCATAGGTGAAGCAAACAAGAAAGAAAGAAAAATGAAAAAAATCCAATGAAAGAGGTAAAGGAGTATCAAAGGAAAAAGTTACGTGGAAAATATCTAATGGGCTCTAATTTATAAATCTAGAATTGGAGAATATTTCATTCTGTAACATATGAGTGTCCAGATCACCTGAGAAGACAGAATTGTCTTCATAAACAGAAAAGTACCGGGAAAAGCAGAAATAAGGAATAAAAAGTAGAATAGACCTTTATAGTTACTTTTTTAAAAAATAGATTTAAAAGAGAGGGACTTGCTTATGGTGACTCGGGTTGACAGGAATCTCTTATTTCTTGGTTGGTTAGTTGGTTTTTAACAGGTTCATTTCAAAGTTTAGTGCTTAGCACTAGTGACTCCATTCTGGTTTGGACTGGTGTGCTTAGCCCTATGGCAGGAGGCTAGTACAAAACAACTTCCATATAGTTTGTTTAATAGAGATTGTGTAGTTAAATGAAGTCATGAAGGTGGTCCCTAAAATGATAGGATCGTTAGTTTTGTAAGTGAGATAGTTATTTCGTTCCCTCTCTCAAAACCAAGTTAAGGTCAAGTAACAATGTAAGAATAAGGCCGTCATCTACCATGCAGAGGGACCCTTCTGGAGACTGAATTGGCCAGCACCTTAATCTTTCCAGCTACAAAATTGTGAGCAATAATTTTCTAGGTTAAGCCACTTAGGCTACGATGTTTTTTTTTATGGTACCTGGAGAGGACTAATACAATGGCAAACTGATAGATGTAAGGATATCTTTGTGTTATCCCTGTGTATCAGACACTTTACTGGAGATCCAGAATAAAATGTCTATTTTAATACCCATAAGTTGTCTGAGGTTGGTAGGATTTTTCTCATTTGCACAGATTAGGAAATTGAAGCATAGAAGAGATTAAATAACTAGCTCAAGATATACCGCTAATACGTAATAGAGCCAATCCTTGTCTGAATCACTCTGAGTCATCTCTTCTTTCTAAATAAACTTTCTTCCACTGGTGATGGAAGTAGATGTCGATTGTATTGAAAAGTACAGGGTTCTTTCAGAAACAAATTAAGACAAAAATCAAGCTCAGAGCAGTGAAAAGTATAAAAAGGCAAAAATGTAAATAGATTGTATATAGGAAATCCATGTTAAAACTTCTTCAGCAGGAAAATCAGTAATCTACTTTGACCAGGTAGTATTATCCTTAAAAACATAAAATGACAAAGAAAGCGGTATCCATATCTGAAATCAGAATAGAACCCACAGTTTGACCGCAACCCACATCTAAACTAACCTATTCAAAGAGCTCTTCCAATCTAATGAATAAATACAACCCTGGGTCTTGGAGTTGAAGACAGAATTTTCCAGAAGATATGTCTCCTGAACTCAGATAAAGACTGCCTACATGTTGGTAAGGATTCAGATATATATATATATATATATATATATATATATATATATATATATATATATATATATATATCGCTCTCATATATAGACTGACTCCACTGACTTCCTTCATCGTATTTTATAAAAATAAGCTGCTTAATATAACCACCAGTGTACATGACTGCTTTTATGTCAACCAGAACTATCCTTGACTTTTGTCAACAGAGTGATCATTCAGGAAGAATAAAAAGGAAGGAAGGAAGAATGAACTAGAAAGGAAGAGTAGGAAGAAGATGAAGGGAGAGAGTAAAGGAGAAAAGAAAGTGAGGAAGAGAGGGAGAGGGAGAATGAAAAGAAGGGAGGAAGGAAGAAAGATAAGGAGCTACTGGATAAAGCAGAATGGAGGAGGTGAGATTTACAGTTAGCACATGGGAATGAGCTTGGGAATTTTAGTTGAAAACAAAAGTAAAAGTATTTCCATGTATTTAATTTAAGAACTCAGCTGTATTAATTTAATTATAGAGTTCAAATTAAGAAAGTTATTATCCATACTATATATGTAACTCTACTTGCCCTTTTAGAAAAACAGGGTCGACTTTGAAAAAAACAGGGAGAAAATTGAGGTTTGTTAGCCTAGTGAAACAAAGACACAAGAGAGAAATGAAGATTGTCTTCACATACTAGAGGAAATCTAAAAGGTTGACATATCCAGTGACTATTCTATGTCCAAAAAGACAGAGGAAGGCAAATTTCAACTTTGTATGAGAAAAGTATTTTAATACATAGTTCTGAACCAAAATGTACTACTGTGCAATAGAAAGAGTAAAATTCCTGCTTTTAAAGATGTTCAGTGTTTTTAAGTATAGAAGTGAATGAACTAAATAATTGATGGTTGGTGTCACTGATATAAAAGAATAAGTATAATTGGAAAGGTGACAATGGTTTGATTTTTAAAAATTAGAATATAATCCATTATACATCCATCAAAATCAATTAAAAATGTTAAGATCAAAAAGCAACTCAGATCAGTTGTTAAAATTTGTCCCATATAGGTAAATGTATTTAGGATCCTGGAAGCATCCATAATCTGGAAGATTCCATAAATGTGTTCATAATGTCAGCTGCTATAACTACTAATTTTTTTCTATCACATTATATAATTTAATGTGCTAATTGTCTGCCTGTTTGTCGAATTTTGTCTGTATTACCACTTCTTATTCTGAAATATTCCAACTCCATGTCTCCTGCACATCACATACTGATACATCAGTACCAGTGTAGGGATTGACCATTTCTGACAAGGCAGGATACATTCTAAGCTACTGTCAAGCAAGACTTTACTCTAGAAACAAGTATCGCCCCAGTATTTGGACAGAAGAGAAGTGGAAAAAGCAAATAGAATGAAAGAAAGCCCTTTGAATATAAGGATCCAGGGGAAAATTGGGAGCAGGGTTGTAATAAGAAGGGGAAAGTATTGGGGAATGAAATTGACCAAGTTATATTATCATATTGTGTGTATGTATCAACATGTAACTTTAAATTCCACTGTTATAAATAAGTATAATTCAATGATTTTTCTTTTTTAAAGATGAAATTATAATGACCAGAGCACTATTGGTTAAGAAGGTGTAGAAATCTCTCAGCTAAGCTTGGCATAGTTGAGACTCATCTGGTTACAAAAAAGAAAAAGAAAAGCTGGGAACATAACTAGTTATCAGATGCAAGCTAGTCTTAAATGTAATGCAAACATTTTAATATTCATTCAATGATTTCGAAATGAACTTTAATTGTCTGTCTTTCCGGTTCAGACTTAAAAGAAGCACTCATTGTCTTTTAATAATCACTCCCATGGAAGGTGCAGGCATCTCTGATTAAGGGAGAACAGTGAGGAAAAAAAAAAAATTCTGCTGAACTTGTTTGACTACAAACAAACACCATTACAATAAAAATGTGATGAATAAACAAAATGTGCTAGGACAAGAAATGTCATTTTAGTCTTTTGAGACTAGCTAGAGCAAGTAGGATAAAAAAAGTCAACATTCTCCTATTAATTACATTCTCAGCATAACTCTGAACATGCAGGCCCTCCACCAAGGAGTATGGGGAGTAAAAATGCTCTACACAGACAATGTGCTCTGAGGAAATTGTCAAATTAATTTTCTTCCCATCAGTGTGCATAATAAACTTCCATTTTATTTTCACATTCTCAATGCATTTTGAACAAATACAAAATTCAAGAGTATAAGAAAATTGACTTTTATATTATGGTAGCAACTGAATATATTTTTAAAATAACTACTTCTAATGGGCCAGAATTCTTATTCAATATTAAATGATAAATCTCAGCCTAGTGAACTAATCATAAGCATCTGTCCTTCCAAGCATGAAAATATACGGCTAAGATTGAGATGAGAATGATCAGTACAAAAAGACATATCTCTAAGTACATTGTATTATACTCTGTAATCATAGGATTGTTTCTGCAAATCCCTTTAAAGCATATTACTTGTTTTATGAATAATGCTTTTTTCTCAAATAAATCCTTTTTGCATATGCATTATTTTAAGTACAGGGTGTTGATGACATAGAGAATAAGTTATTTTTATGAATTCTCAGTAAGTAAAGAGTGTACTTTCCATCTTTATTCTTAGATATTTGGAAACATAATTTTTAAGATAAGAGATTTCATTTGCAGGTATATATGAAAGAATTTTTCTGAGAATATTAAAATACTTTGGTAGTTCATTTTTATTTTACGTATACATTAAAAATCATTTCTGCTATTTTGTGAAAAGTGTTGCGCACCAATTCTGGTCAAAGAAAGTTAAAAGAAAAGTCTATATATCTTTAGAAATATAAGGGGGTAGTTTCAGAAAATATTCCAAGAAAAGTAATCCCATCATAGTAAAATTGTATAACTGAACAGTACTTGCCAATAGTAAACTGGTGTTGCAAATTAATTTAATAAATTAGTGAATTGTTGCTTGATATGAACATTATATCTCCTTATGCCTTCAGTAATCCTAAAGAAAATAAAAATAGCAAATATATAATTTGTTTCACCCTAAAGTATTGTATGAAATATTGTGATACTGAGTATCATCGTTTTCTCATTAGACTACACAACCCTGTCTCCATTCCTTCTCCATTCTCTGCTGTATTCCTGAGAATTCCCCAATAATTGCTGCATCATCATCATCATCATCATCATCATCATCATCACAATAATAATAATAATTGCTAGAACTTACACTTGAAACTTACATTATCTTAAGAAAGCTCCAGGGCTCCAGGTCAATTTTATAAAATAGTAACCTAATATTCTGATACAAATTTTAACAACTTCAGTAATTTGGGATAAAATAGAAAGGAAGTTGGGACATATTGACCTGTGGCTTTAACATTTACTGTTCTGAGTTTTCAAAAACTGTGTGACTTTGAACACTACTTGCTAATAGCAAGCTTTGACTCATATTCCTTTGACCCATATTGATTTAATTAACTAATGTATTGTTACTTCATATTAATATCTTTTCTTATTACTTCAGTATATACTTGATTAGAAAAATAAAAATAGCAGGTCTATATTCATTTTGACTATAAAGGGTCTTATAAGATATATAATTTAACCAATATTCTATGTCATTGTTAAAAATTCACAACACTTAAGAAATTACCCTTATTTACAAAAAATAAAAATAGACATAAAAGGTATTTGTTAAAAAAAGAAACACATAAGTAAACAGTTTGAGGAACATATTTTAATTTTTATTTTCATTACTTTCCATTGATTTGTGTATGTTTCACATTTATAGAGATAAAATATTATACATTTATAGATCTGAAATTCCAGACACTTTTCTCAATACAGAGGGATGAACAAGACCAAGAGCACTCAAAAGTAGTATGGCAAAGTTGAAAAAAAATGCAAATTACATTTTGGTCAGTATAGTGATATGGGTATGCACAGGACTCTCTAATCTAATGGGAAGGACATACAAGAAGAGTTTGGAAACATGTCAAAGTTTAAATTATGTTTGAGATGAATCTTGAATATGATCATAAATCGGGTATTCATGGTTGTGGAGTAACCTTATGTTCTATTACTTACATAGAAATACACAAGAGCTCACGGAATCTAGGCCTCTATGGAATGTGAATAAGTTTGAGAATAAGAGATTAGGGCTGAGAATGAAACAAATAAAGTAAAGAAGGACATATTAGGTCACATTAATGCAATCAGTTCTCAGAGAATGAAAATTCTCAGAGTATGTTTCCTAAACGGGCTATATTAGTACCATCAGTAAACCTGTTAAAAATGTAAATTGTCAGGGCCCACCCAATACTACTGGATCAGAAACTGAGGAAGTCTTCCACAATGCTTCTTTTTTCCCCCTTCAGGTGATCTTAATCCATTTAAAGTTCGAGCACCTCTGCACTAAAATGTTTATTATTTGTTTGGCACCACAAAGCTCTGTGCTCACAAACCTAAGAGAAACTTTAGGATAACCCCTGGAGAGATATATTGAAAAAAGATATGAATGATTGCAAGAGAATAAATTTAGTAATATTTCAGAAGTCCAGGAGAAAACTGATGAAAACTGATGGAAAGACCCACTAAATATATGAGTAGAAGATAGAGTAAATTTAAAAAAAAAAATTGGGGTATAAAACTTACATTCAATAAACAAGAGGACCTTTGATGAAGCATAAAAAAGAGTTCTGATTTCTAGTTTTCTTAGATAGCTTCACAGACTTTCTGATCCAGTTATTCAGCATACTGTCAAGTATTATTACATATATTATCAATTTACATACTTCTTTTTAATTATGTCTTTTAAAAACTGATTATACTCTAAATTTTTGTACGTTCTTAGTTTAAGTCAAATGTATCTACAATCAATAAGGTGACAACTGATTTTCCTATTTACAGATGTATACACTATCTAGCAATTGTATTTATCAGCTGATATATTTTGGGATCACTTTTTTTAGAAATATGAAAGTAATTTTTAACATGCTATTAATTCTAACCGTCAAACAGGTCAAATGATATTTTTTTAAAGTTACTCAAGTGAGTTTTAAATTTACTTCAGAAAATGTAAATAAGGGTGAAAAACCAAACAATGCATTTTTCATCCATTTTTTAAAATTGTAAAATAACAATTTTATTCTTACTTCTCAAACTTTTAAAATCAAGGTACCACTTTTATCCTAAGATGGAGTTTTGTGAAGCTTGTTCTAATATTTTTCATCAGGAATATTTAGGTTATAGAATTTGCCAAATTTTTTTCAGTAGATAGAACCACATACTGGAGCTATGGAGGTGAAAAAGTAATTGAGGCAAATTCCCAAGGAAAGCTTAGATTTAGACATGGATACAAAAGGGACTCAGGTCAATGATACATTCATCCCATGATATCTTTTCTCCAAGTACTGTGAGAACACCAAATTAATAACCTAATTTAACCCTTCAATAAACTACCAATTAGGTAACAATATTTGTTATTGTAGATAGTAAAATGAAGACACTAGTCACTTAATTTGGAGAATGGAAGATAAAAACAGCATAATATGTGTCCAGATGTATCAACCTGTGAGTCCTTAATGATCATTATTTATCATCTTGCAAAAAGATTTTTTAAAAAGTCACCAGGAAAGTACATAAACAGCAAGGTGAATTTAATGCAATAATAAAAGCAAATAATAAAGCATCCAAATTAAAGTTGAAGTTAAGTCAGTTATTTATTCCCATGTGTCTTTATGTGAGAACAATCAGCTTTCAACTTCACTGTGAGAAAACACAGATAATAGCATTGGAGGTATCTTTTAAATATATATTGCTTGCTTATTTCTTTTTTGTGTATGAATGTTGCCAAAATTGTTCTGGGTGGACATGCAACAAAAACATTGGTTATTGGAGGCAAAAAATTATAAAAACAAAGAAAGGAGGTAGAAAATACCAATATAATATTTTATTATTTTTAAACATGTTTTTAGTTGTCAATGGACCTTTCTTTTTATTTATTTATATGCAGTGCTGAGAATCAAACCCAGTGCCTCACAATGCCAGTCAAGTGCTCTACCACTGAGCCATCACCCCATTTCCCCCAATATAATATTTTAGCATAAAAGAGTGCAGCATTCAAAATATAGAAAAGTAAAGCAATGTGGAAAAGGCAAAAATAAGAAATATCAAATTAAATTCTCACTTTTTTGTCTGTACCCCCAAGCCTAATAATATATTTTAAAAAATTTTATCCCAGTTTATACAATCCCACACACATTGTTTATATCACGGTAATAGTATATATTATATGAAATGTCAATATATGATAACATTTCTTCATAAAATTAATAGTAGGGTATTCTATTTCTTAGAAACAAATAAGTCAAATAAAATATCACATTACTACTTTGAATAAAAGTATAGTTTTCAAAATGCAAATATATCATAATTGTGTAAAATATTATAGCTCATTGTGACCAATTTCTGTTATTCTGTTGCATATTTGTTTTTTAAGGAAATGATAACATTTTAAATAATCATAAATAAACTAATTGGAATATCTTTAAGTAAATGTTCTATTATGAGCGTTACTGCTTGAGGTATGATAATAATTACAAAACTGGCATCAGCATTTCTAAAAATATATTGTCCTCTTGCAGTAAACTAATGAGAGGTCCTATTGTTTTAGAGAATTTTCAGAATATATAAATGTTCACACATAATAAACTTAGTTGCACAATATGAAAACTGCTGATATAGAGTTAAACTAAGTGTTCTTAGTAATAAAAATCACTATTAGGTGAGGAATAACAGGAAGCTCTTCTATACAATATATGAATCCCTGTTTAGGTTATTCTTTTCCTTATCCCAAGCAGTTTATCCCAGCCTGAACTGGAAGTCTCCCGCAGAACATTAATGCTTGCATTAATGTAGATTTTGCTAGCTAACATTTTTCTCTGTGACAGTTTCATATTCAAAATTGTATATGCATGACCCTCTACGCATATAATTTTATGATTATATTTTAAAATATAATGGCTCTATAATTTCACACCTGGAAAAGTCATCAATGGCCCTAATAACTTTAATGTATTTAATTATTAATATTAATTATTAAAAAGATATGTAAAACACACTGAGTCAGAATACCTGCATTTGGGACTCTGTCGGCATCATTAGAAATAATCACATTTTTATTTGAATCATCATCACTAATCAAAGTAAAAAATCAATTGAGACCTAATTATTAAAGAAAAATGATTATCTGTAGTATGTGTATAGGGAGCTGCTCTTTTTGCTGTTAGTTGAAATCTAAGGTATTTAGCAAACTGACAAGATGTACAGACAAGTGAATCAATACCATAAATCCAAAGGTATGGATGGTAAGTTACATGTGACATACAATATCCATCACTGATGTTAACCTGAGTATGGATTTACTATATGAAATTACATATTTGTGAAACTGTGCTATTATTTCTGTATCATACATTAGGATAAAAGAAAAGGAGAATTTTACCTTTGTAAAAAATATTTCATCCCCAGTGACTACCAAAGGGCCTCATACATCGCCATTATACAATATTTGTGAAAACAAATAAAATGAAAAAATATCAGTTCTAGCCAGGCTTGGTGGTGCACACACACCTGTAATCCCAGTGGCTCAGGAGGTGGAGGCAGGAGGATCACAAGTTCAAAGCCAGCCTCAGCAAATTAGTGAGGCTTTAAGCAACTCAGTGAGACCCTGTCTAACAAAATACAAAATAAGGCTGGGGATGTGGCTCAGTGGTCAAGTGCCCCTGAGTTCAATCCCTGGTACCCTAATAATAATAATAATAATAATAATAATAATAAATATAGGCTCTATCGGGTAATTAAATTGTGTTAAATACTGAACAAGTGTTTAATTTGAAAATACTATCTGATTTTATAGATGAAAAATTTAGCTAAGTGAAAATAATACTTGCAATATCAAACAGGAGGCTGAACCTGTATTAATTTCCATTTAAGTTTTGAGTAAGGTTACAGTAGCTATTATTACCCTAAGGGTAATAATAGTAGGTGAGTCATATAATAGTTAAGTGCCAGATCCTGTTCTGAGCCTTGTATTCAGATCAGCTCATTCAATCCCTGTAACAATCTTCTGAGATAGGTAGGATATTGTAGGAGACCAACCTTGCATGTAACTAGGTCACACTCCCTGGCTGAGTGCTGAGGCGCTCAGTCACAGAAATGTGGCAGAGCTTTCCCCCATCCTTCTTGGGTTTGAGGGTCAGTGTCTCGTGCATGGTTGTGTTTTGCTACAGCCCCATGGGTGAAGCTATGCTCACCTGTTCCTTTGTAATATAATCCCTTGCCCTATTTAGGATAGAATCTTCCATGGAAGTGCCTTGTGTGTGTCCCCTTCTCTTACTGTGCCCTTGGGTGTGGCCTACCCAGGTGTCAGTCAACCTGCTGACAGTGGACATCATGAAGATAGACTCAGCCCCCTGAAACCTGACCCCTTGCCTCATTTGAATAGCTTCTCCTCAATAAAAGGGGTCAGCGTGTGCTCTTGCTCTTTCTGTGGACCCTTAAGGTCAGAGGAGCCGTCACTGCGACCCCAAACAAAAAGGTATTTGTGTCTCTTGTGTGGTTATTTTGCGCAGCCCAGTTAGCCCAGTTCAACTGGAGTAACCCCTGAGCCTTTTAGTTGCAAACAGAAACCCGGCAGTATATTAATCTAATTCTACCAGAAGAGAATATGAGGAACAGAAAGCAGTAATGATAAGAAACCTACACATAGTCACACAGAGACAGCATGTAAGAGCTAGCATTTTAAGTCTGATCTCATTCCAGAGTCTTTCCTTTAACTGCTATACTTCACAGTTTTTCAGATTTCCCATTTCTGCTATGTAATCATGTGATCACTGTGTGAATCTATTTTAAAGAATCACTCACTGGTCATGACAGAAATTAATTCCAGGTTGAGAAATACTCTAGACATGCAGACCGACTCACCCAGCAAACAGATGAAGTTTCAACATAACATGAATAAGATGTGCACATCTCAAAAATTACTGAAATTCATAAGCCTAAGAGAAATGTTACTAAATAATTATTACTTGGTTATATGTATTTGAAGTAGCCTAGTAAACTAAAATGAAGATGAACATATAAGAAAAAATCTTGGATTCTACTCTGCAGCTATAATATCAATAGCCATTGAACAGTCATTTTGTTCACTTGAACACCAGGTATTTGGTCTGTTAAATGGAAATTATAAATTCTTAACAGATCTGTTTTAGAGAGCTTTTAGGATATTTGTGAAGTGGCTGTGCACACCAAAGTGGCATGCAAATTTTCAGTAATATCTTAACTCTTCATGTACATTTGCAACTATCATGTAAAATCGTAAACTTCTTAAAAACAGTGTACCAATGCATCCTGAAAACTCCTAGAATATCCAGTAGGATGTCTTGTGTTTAAACTGTCCCTCAGTGCACAGACTATCAAAGCATTCAACCTCCAACATTGCATGAATAAACATGGGCTAAAATCACTCATTAGCTCTGCCAGCTTAGGCAAATGACTTAATTCTTTAATTTTAAATTGCATATATAAAATAATTTTATCAATGACTACTCCATCAATTATTTAAATGACATATTGAAACAATATCTTTCAAAGCAGATAGCACATGGTACTAAAAGCATAGTGAATATAATATGTAGATAAGTGAGATGACAAGTATTTATTCTAAGAAAGTTAATTTATAAACAATAAATTAATTGTTTATAAATCAATAGCATCAACCATACCCCTTCCAAGGACATCTGTACTTTAGCTTAAGGCAGAAGCTTCAATAGAAGAATTTTGTAAATCATCAAGGTTAAATGGAATGATTTGGTGGATAAGAAGACCTCTTTGGTGCTCTTGTAACCATACTGAATCTATGAAGTCTGGCTTCTTTACACATCAGAGAGTAAAAAGTTCCCAGTCACTTATTCCCTGTCAAACAATGTGTTATTTGTTGAAAAAAAATGAAAATGACATAGGAATACAACTGACCCAACAAGCAATTACACAAGTGGGTTTTGTTTGTTTGTTTTTCCCAGAAACACTTCTCCTTTGCTAAGCTCTAATAGGGGAAAGAATTGTATATGGACCGTTAGATTTACAACTCCTTTTATTTATCTTTTTTGATGTATTTTCACTTTGTATACACTCTTCTTTCCTAGTTTTTCCATATCTTTTGATTGTTATTGTTTCTGAGCCTCAGTGATATTTGAGTATAAAAAATACACCAATATGTCCCCCAACAATAAAAGTAGAGTGGATCAGAAAAGGTTGATTTGAATTGTTGATGTGTACATTATTTCTGCTCTCTAAGTGTTCCATGCCTCTCAGCTTCGTGCATTCAATCATTCATGGAACATCTGCTGTTTGGCTCCCCGTTAAGTTTAGGCAGGATGAAGACAAGCTGCAATGGAAACCTACTAATGTGAATATTAAAAAATAAGCAAAAAAAAAATGTAGAATAAATTGTTGGGTGTGACTCTGTGTTTTTAATGGAAAGAATGTGAAAGAAATTATATGGAAGTAAAGGTGAGACTGGAGTTGAAAAAGGAGTAATTTTTCTTCAATTGAAAGAGGTATAAAAAGAAGAAATCACCATCCCTAGTCAGAGAGAACCAGATGGACATTATAAAACACTCGGATGTCTTAATCCATCTTGTGCTGTTGTTAATCAAATATCAAAGGATGGGTGATTTTTTAAATGACAGTTTATTTGGCCCATGATTCTGGTGTCTGGGGTCTCCAAACACATGACATTGGCATCTTGTCAAATTCCCTCTGACTATATTACAACATGGTATACAGATGCAGGAAGAGAAACAGCTGTGTGCAGAAAGAATGATGTGCCTGGGGTTGCCTTGTTTTTTAACAACTTGCTCTCCTGGGAACAAATCCAGTTATGCAAGATCTAACTTGCTACTAAACCATGGACATCGATCCCTTCTATGAAAGACAATTCCATGATGGAATCACCTCCTACCAGTCCTCACTTCCTGAAGTTTCCCCTACCTAAATACTGTCACATTAGGGCCAAAGTTGCAGCACATTAATCTTTTGAGGGATAAACCAGATCCACATCATAACAGGTGTGTTCAACTAATGAAAGTGGTTCAAGTCAGATAGAACATAGGACAAGAAGAAAGATAAAGTTCAATGGGAAATTTGGCTAACAACTTGGCAGAGGCAAGCTGATGAAGACCCAAGGCATGGAGATCTTGGCTCTCCTCTCTGTCTCCACTTTCATGATGCTTGTCTGCTTATTCTCTTGTAATCTCCAAATTTAGCAGATTGAATGGAAAAAAACACACAATAAAATGATGCATTCTCTTTTCTATCATCACTAATTATCACTGAGTAAGATTCACAGATGATAAAAAGATAGTGAAAACTAGCAATTGGATTTATTATGAGCCTTTGACTCACATTTTTGAAATATTTTCTCCTACATAATTTTAAACATTTATACCTATTGTTAAACACATTAAAAAGCAAAACAAATCATCACAAACAAGAAAACAAGACTTAAGTGCTAAAGTTTCACATTTGAGGAATTTCTGATCTGCTTTGATTTTGTAAGATTGTACTCAATAAAGAATGAATGGAAGCAGTAATGTACATACAGGGGTTGGGCTATAGCAGAAAGAGGAATAAAATGTGAAGATACTAAACCAGATGCTGGGTTTTACATTGTCTGCATTTAGAAATTTTCATGTGACATTGTTCCCTCTCCTTGTCCAAGCAGTAGGAACAAGGAAAAGTACATGATCCCAGTACAAGTATTAGAATCAGGAAATTGACACATTTACAACAGAAGTCAAATCTACATATTTCACTAAAAGCTCCAACTGTTTCAATAATATCCTACATTTCATCAGAAAATACAGAATCAAGCATTACATTCAGTTGCCCTATTTCAATTTTGTTCAATCAGACATACTCCCTGATTTTTTTTCCCCCCATCACTGATATTTTTGAAGAGTTCAGAGCTATTTTATAAAATCCCTCAACTTGAGTTTGGGTAATGTTACCTCAAAATAAGATTTTGATTATGATAATTTGGCAAAAATACTCCATGATGATATTGTTGTACATCATACATCATACTTGATTTTCTCTGTTACTGGTGATAATTGCTGAAAGAAGAATTCAGTATATCAAAATGATTTAACACAATAAATCTGTGGGTAGAAAAATTAATTTTCTAGTGAAGGACACTAACCTTTGGATTAGTTCGTGTTGTGCTATGTATACATGTAGAAAAATAAAACAATTTATACAGATTTGTGCTTGTCTAAAACATATTTCTGACCATGAAACAGATTTTGAATATTTTAAATTTTTTTGAATAAATGACAAATTTATTATCACCAATGACATTTGATAAAGTAAGCACTGTTTTGAATATTTAAATCCAATTATAGGTTTATTTTAAAAGGCCATCCTGGTTTGTTCTTCTACTTTACTGGAAAACTTCATAACAACATATAACATAGTTTATAAGCTTACACTAGGATGCAAGCTCATGAGAGTAGAAAGCATATCGTATTTACTCTTTGACTCAAGACCCAGCTCATCAGTGGTTCTAAATAAATGTTTCAGAAGAACTAAGTTGTATTTTTATTCCTCCTTCTTTTTTTTTTGGTACTGGGGATTTAACAAAGGGGCATCAACCACTGAGCCACATCCCCATCCCTGCCACTATTTTTGTATTTTATTTAGAAACAGTGTCTCACTGAATTGCTTAGCAACTTGCTTCTGCTGAGGCTGGCTTTGCACTCATGATCCTCCTTCCTCAGCCTCCTGAGCTGCTGGGATTACAGGTATGCCACTGTGCCTGGCCTTAATTGTGTTTTTTAAAAGATATTTTAAAATTCAAAATGCTCACCCATTAAGATTAAGCTCTCTAGTTAGTTTTAATCAATGAGCTTCTACTGTGTTGGCTAATTTATTAACCAGCATCTACATTTATTTTTCTCAAAATGCTGCAATAAGCACTGTGAACTGAATGGGAAGGCATGATCCTGGACCTTAAACATATACAGTTTTATATGGCTATGGACAGGAAGATGACTGTGCTATTGTCTTTTTTTTGTTTATATGTCATAATTTCGATTTAACATCAGTTATTGGAAATGTGCTTTTCAACATCTAACTTGCCATAGAATAATTATTGAAAGCATGATGTTCAGGGATAGAATAAGAAGCCTCGTTTCAGGTTGTAGACCTATCTCAAGAAGTGGCACTTTGAACACATCCCATACATTAAGAAAGTCTTGGTTTATTCGTAAACAGGTTGTTGTGAGATTCAACATGAATGAGATAATGTACCAAAAGTTGAGGTACAAAATTTTAATTCAGAATTGGCAAATGAAGTTTAATGGACTATTTCAGAATTAAATATGCTTGCTAATGACAAGTTCAATATTTTGACTTGACTGGCTTTTATTTTCTAGTCCTAATTAATCTGAATTATTGACTTATCCTTTTGAAAAGAGTGATTTATTTATTTGATATAATTTTCATATGTGTTACAAGTAATATGCTATTGCTACACTTAGAAGGATAGGAAGTAAGAGTTACTTAGGTTTTCCAATATTCTTGCACTATGTTTATTGAAGAATTTTTCACAGTAGTCTACTTAAGAGTCAAAATTTTATTTCAAGCACAAAGCTGTGTTTTTCTTTTCCTTTGAAGTAAAATTCATCCTTGAAAATATTATATCATGTTTGAAATCAGTAATAGTTTAGGATTTAAGATGCACTTTATTACTTTAATAATTTTGTAAATCGTTTGCAACCTGTCAAAAGATATATTTATCCACAGTTGAGCACCTAATCCATTATAGCTGACAGTAATTCTATGCCTATGTGCCCTTGCTCCTTGAACGCCAGTATATGTAGATAATTTTGGCAATGTCACAAAAGTAATAAAGGTAAGGAAGGTGCAGACAGCAAAAGTAACATTTACATTCTTTAAGCATATATTTTCCTGGCATGCACAGTGCACTATCAAAATTGTGTATAATTTGGAATCATGTTAAATTTAAAATTTCTTGAGTTTGTCATTTACAAAATAATCTGTAAGCACTTAGCTTAGTTGTTTAATCCCAGATATTTGTTGGGACCAGTTTCAGCTTTACTTTGACCACAAAATTTCTTTCTGTTAACACGAAACACAGAAAATTAGATGAAGTAGGTATATACTCTGTTAATTAAATAATATCTATGTGTTGTTGATCACTGTTTATAATAATGCTTTATCTTGAAATATGTTTAGAAAATTGAATATTATCAAAATAGTAAATATCCCTGATTTATATGATAGTTTTAATTTGATTTCAATTGGAATTTCGCAGGTGACTTTAATATCACTTGACATGTATTTCTAAAATTTTAAAAGTGATTCAAAAGTGGACCATACTAGGAAAACAAAAAGTGTTTTGAGAAGAAAGAATAATGAAAAAAAATTGCCCTATCATATACTTAAATATACTGTGAAGCTCCAATTAAGCAACATGTTTTGTGAATTAATAAACAAAAGGAAATACTTTTGAAGGAGCAAAAATGTTTAGTCTTCAGATGCACTTTTGCATTCATGATATATTTTAGTATAGTGTGTCAAAAACATGCAAAAGTATAAAGGGCTATTCTAAAATAATTCTTACATTATATGTGATCAAAAAGAGAACCCATAATTTATACATCTATAATATATTTAATTTTTAAAGACTATACTAACTATATAGATTTGTTTTATTGGCAATAAATGCATTATGGATAATTATATGGAAACATGCCATATATGTATTTTTCTGTTTTAATGAATGAGCTCATAATTCTTTTCATTACCCTGGCTAAAACCCTATTTTTTATAATTGAAATTCCCTCTTCCTCACAGCCAATATGTTCCTAAGTTTTACTCTAAATATCCCTTAAATCTGCCTCTTTATCTGCCAAATTATCATAATCAAAATTTAATATTAAGTTTTACTTGGATAGATTATTCATTTTAGCAGCCAATGTCCACGGACATTCAATAATATCCTTCTATATTCTAGTTTAAATGAATTGTTTTTAGTTCAATGCCAGTCTTCTTCAAAATCCTTCTTTGAGTAACCACTCTTTTTTTTTTTAAGAGAGAGAGGAGGGGGGGGAGAGAGAGAGAGAGATAGAGAGAGAGAGAGAGAGAGAGAGAATTTTAATATTTATTTTTCAGTTTTCGGAGGACACATCTTTATTTTATTTCTATGTGGTGCTGAGGATCGAACCCAGCGCCCCGCACATGCCAGGTGAGCGCGTTACTGCTTGAGGCACATCCCCAGCCCAACCTCTCTTTTTAAGACCTATCTCATTAATGTCCTAAATGGCCCTGCTAATTGAACTCCTGCCTCCTTCTCTGTCCATATAGCTTTTCTTACCCTAACTTTGTTCAACACAAACATTATTTCAAATCTCCAAATGTATGCTTCTCCCTGGCACAACAGGACAACTCTCTCCTCTGCTTATAATGATCTGTCCCCCAATCCTTTACAGAGAACTGAGCTCAAAGTCACTTATTTAGCAAAATTTTCCTTGCAATCCTAATGTATGCTCATGATACACGGAGCTATTTTACATAGACATCATCATGGTTTCCAGTTATAAAGACAGTTGTGTGACTATTTGTGTGTTTTCTGAAACACTTTATTTCCCATTTTAAGAACACTGGAAATCATTTAATTTATACCATAATTCGTGTCACTTAGCTCTTTTATAGGAATTATCAAGTCAACACAGAGCTTGTAGGATAAACTTCAAATCCTTTGGTCTGGCAGACATAAGTCTAAAACACAGCTACCCTTTAAAGGCTACCTTTTAGAACTTATTTCACACTTTAACTCTCTATAAAGCCTTTGTTTTTTTTTTTGTTTGATTGGTTTTTTTTTTTTTTTGTCCACTTGATTTACTATTTGTCTCAAAGGTATTCCACAGCTTCTGTTTCAGAACATCTATAAAACCCTTCTTCCCTTTTTGCTAATCTAATTTCTAACTACCCTTTAGAACCTACTCAGGTCCCTTCAGCTCTACAAAGTCTTACCTAGCAGAATGTCAATCACCTTCTACTGCACATATACATAAAAATGGAAATATGGCTCTTCTGACTTGCATAGTTTCATATCTTTATGTCCACATATATCTTTTAAAATCAGACTTTAAGATATCAGATTACCTAGTTTCATGATGAATTTATGTTTCTAATAAGGTTGGGTAAAATATTGATTGATGAACTAAAATTGATCTATTATGAAATACAATTGTAATACAAATGAGTGTTCAGTGGTTTCATCTGATATTCTATTCTAATTAAAAAATAAGTCATACCATTAAGTTAGGATTCCATGAAGTTTTAATTTTTTGATTGGCAGCCATAGACATCCTTATGCAGAAAATGTCCTGATTTAAGCAGTGATTTTTTTTTTCAAGGACTTATCTAGTTATAACAGGAATCTATTCAATAATTCAACAAATAAATCTGTAATGTTGCATGCAAAGGGGTCAGTGCTGAGGTTATAAAAGTTTGTGAGATGGACAGGGTCTGATTGCCTAAGAATTTTCAGTCATAAAGGTGATTAATATTAATTCATAGTTTATAATAACATGGGAAAAGGCAATAAGCAGCAGTTCTAGTAAAAGTTGATAATCATTGCATTAAAGCAGAGTTATACAATAAAGATGCTGACAACGAGCTGCAGATGAGTAAATGTAGCAAAGGAAGATTGGCAGGATTTAGGTACTGAATGTAGAGGTTTTGCTCAGAGAAGACTCCACAGAGTACAGGAATAAGACTTGCATGAGATGTTTATTAAAATGCAGATTTTCTGGGGCCCATTCAAGTCTTACTAAATCAATCTTTATGAGTAGATAACAGACAAGAAGCCATTTAGGATAACAATATATTTTTTATCCTGAGAATTAGGAATATAGTATTTAGGGATAAGATACAAAGTTTGGTTTCTACATTTGTGGGAAATCTAAATAGAATATTTCACAAAATTCAGAGATGTATGACATAACTGTAGTAATTTTTTAAAGTAATTTTTAATACCTTTATTTTATTTATTTATTTTTATGTGGTGCTAAGGATAGAACCCAGGGCCTCACATATGCTAGATGTAGTAATTTTTAATATGGGAGAAAAAAATACCTAAAGGCAATTCATTTATCCCTATATAAATTTAATTAAAAAAAAAATTACCTTACCAGCCTATAACATGATCTAATGCAATGTTGATTACCAACAAATATTCATTGTCCTGGCCTGGGACATTAAAGCCCCAAATAATACTTTGTGAATGATTGCAATTGTGTTAGTCAACTTTGCACCACTGTGCCAAAATACGTGATATTATCAATATAAAAAGAGGAAAGAAGGATATCCATGATTTCATAGGTTTTGGACCCTGGTCACTTGGCCCTTTCAGTCTCTGACAGTACAATACATCATGTGACAGAAGAGACCTATTCATAATAACCAGGAAGCAAAGAGAGACAGGAAGGGGAAAAGGTCTCAAATTCCCCAACAAGGGCATGGCCCCCAATGACAACTTCCTTCCTCTCATTCCCACCTTTTAAAAGTTTCTACTTCCCAATAGCATCATGGGCTGGGTATCAAGCCTTCAACACAAGAACTTTTGGGGAACATTCAATGTTCAGTCTCTAACAGCAAAGTTTATATATGATATTAATTGTAGTTATAAAATTTTATATTGTATTTTTCATATTTTATGTAACAGTTTTATAGTTCTCTTAAATAGACATATGAAACTGAAGGTTTACAGCATACAGTTCTATGTGTATTTTTATTTTATATTTGGCTAGGTGTGGTGGTGCATACCTGTAATCCCAGTGACTAGGGAGGCTAAGGCAGGAGGATGGCAAGTTTGAGACCAGTTCCAGAAACTTAAGGAGGCTCAGTCTTAAAATTAAAATAAAGAAAGGGCTTGGAAATATAGCTCAGGACTCTGGGTTAAATCCCTATTACCACAAAAGATTATTTTAATTTGATAATTTAGAATTATATGTATTTATGGGATAAAAAGGTTGTTATAATTTATGAATTCAGTGTAGAATGATTAACTCAAGCCCATTATAATAACATGGGAAAAGGCAATAAGCAGCAGTTCTAGTAAAAGTTGATAATCATTGCAATAAAGCAGTGTTATACAATAAAGATGCTGACAATGAGCTGCAGATGAGTAAATGTAGCAAAGGAAGATTGGCAGGATTTAGGTACTGAATGTAGAGGTTTTGCTCACAGAAGACTCCACAGAGTCAAATTTGTATCATTTTCAGTGGTGAGTACACATGAAAGTTATTCTTGGTGGTTTTAAAATGTATGATACAGTATTATTAACTGTATTCATGCTGTGAAATAACTCTCCAAAAAACTCTTTATTACTCTTGAGATTTTGTACTCTCCAACCATCCTTTCCCTTTTCCCCTACACTCCAGCCTCTTAGCATCTTTCTTTCTATTTCCCTGCGTTCAGTTGTTTCAGATTCCATCTGCATGTGAGAACACGCAATATTTGTCTTTCTGTGCCTGGATTGTTTTACTTAGCATAATGTTCTCCAATTCCCTTCTTGTTTTTGCGAATGACAGAACTTTCTTCTCAGGTAAGGCTGCACTCCATTGTGTTGATGTATGGCCTTTTTAAAATCCACTCATTTTCAGTGGTCCCTCAGTTTGATTCCTTATCATGGCTTCTGTGAATAGTGATCCACTGAACCAGGGACTGTAGACATCTCTTTTGACAGACTGATTTCCAACCTACAAAAAATGTATCACTGTCATGAAATTGGTATTATACTTTTGACCTTCATTTGGGTTATGTGATTTGATCTTTACTATTTTCAATCACTTGACTATTGCTGCTTCCTGAAGAGAAATATCTATTTTCCAGTTGTTTAATATTCTTTATCACTGATTATAAATGTCATTTAAGTGGATTTATCATTTTCTTAAGCTTCTTAAATCCATTTTATCTACCTGTGTTACAAGAATATTCATATTTTAAAAATGTGTGGAATAAGAGAGGAATAATGATATTTCCCTAATTTACATTACATAATACATTCTTTATGCATTGCCTTTAATCTCATTTGTGAATAAATGCTTTCACTTGAAGAATGATTTTAAATTATCATATCTTAAATTTCATTTGGATATAGTTTATTATAATTTTAGATTGAGGATTAACCAATGGTCAGTATTCATTTTCTTATAATTACATAATAGAAAGTCATAACTTTTAAAAGAGAGAAATCTAATCATCTATCTAGTTGATGAATGCTTTTCAGTTAAAAATTTTACAAATATATGTGCTAAAATTGTAGCAGTATATGTAAGCTTTTTCTATTTCGCCTACATGAAAGTGCTTCAAACCATGATAATATTTGAATTTCCTACAGGATCTCTACTTACTGATTTTGGAGTCACTCTTCTGGGTAAAATAATACAGGTTAAGGGAGAGTTCTACAGTATCCAGGACCTAAATTATAGCAATCACACACACCAGGGGCGGGGATAGAAATAAAAAGAGGGAGATTGCCTAAATTGCCCATTAGCTCTATAACAAATTAAGTCATTTTCATATGGAGAATTATCTTACTTTTATAGAAAAAAAAAAACATGAATTTTTGAGTCAGACTGACCAGGGCTAGATTTGCTTTCTAACATTTTTAATTATGAAACTCTAAGAGTACTCAAGCTTTCTGATCCATAATTTACTCAATAGTAAAATGAAGGTATAAAAACCTCCTAGAGTTTTTCTGAACATGTAATTAAACAGTATTTATGTTCTTTCTACTCTGGAATTGTAACCATTGTAATAAGTTTTTCTGGGTTCTCTTTTTATGTAATCTTATTTATCTGGTAGCTATAGTCTACATTGCAGTGACTACCAGATTTATATTTTAAACCCTATACCTATTAAATTTTTATTTTTAAAAATATAAACTCAGTAATATCATGCAATATAAAATAAACATGCTGAGGATTTTATTTAACTCATTAATTTATAAAAATATTAAAATTGGCCCAAATAACCACAAGAAGATAGTTATGTGTTTATATAAGATAGTATTGTTTATATATGTGTACATGCATGTGTATAAAATAGTCAAATATTTTTTAATAAAAGTGTGAAAATTCCTGAATTAGTGCTCAAATTGGTTATTGTCTTATTAGACAATGAACTGCAACCTTTTTCCAAATCCATCAGAAATAAATTTTATTCATGTAACTGAACAGCAGCAACAATGGTACCAATTCTACAAGGTAAACTCTGTCCCTTTTTAGCTGAAAAATGGTCTAGTTAATAGAAAGTTCAGGCCAACACTGCAATGAAAGAATGATGTTGGGGTTTTTAGTTTCTTCTATCCACTCCATCCCGCAGCAGAGAGGCTTAGGAGAGCATGCCCCAACCCGGACAGATCAAGAAAGGTGAGGGTCAGCAGGCCACCAACCCAGCCCTCCCCACTGGAGGACAATCAGATGCACAGGGGAGACCAGTTAAAGCAGGATCTCATTTATTGAGGAAGCACACACAACTTATATAAGGACTAAAAGCCAATCATTTTAAAACACGGAAAAGCGGGAACCAATCAACATAAAGGTCAAGTCAGCAAAAGGAATTAAAGAGCATGAGCTGTGCATGAGCAAGGAAGAGAAGTAAACCAATCAGGGAGGTTTCAAAACAACTTCAGTGTCCTCCTACTGGCATTTAGCCAGGCGCCTTCTTAGTTTTCGGCTCCACAGAATGACAGCTATCTCTTTTGTCTATTTCCAAGTTTGAAATAATTTTTATGACACTACTTTATCAGATTTTAAGTATATGCAAAATTTATACATATATATGTATATTCACATATATAAAAAGTTGTCTATTTACACACAATACATATGATATTTATGTACATAGGTAAAATCATGTGTGTATATATGTGCACATATATATGCACATGCGCGCGCACACACACACACACACACACATACACACATATACAATCTTTTTCACCTAGTTGGTGTTCCCAACTGTCTAGCAGAGTCTTCAGTGTTACCATATCTGAAATGCATAAATGTATTCAATCTTTGCTTCCTAATTTTTACATCCCAAATCTAGTCATTGTATTTGATTTCTTGATTATTCCCCCCTTTTATACCCATGCTACCAAAATCATGTTCTATTTAAAGTACCCAACCTATTCTGCAAAGGTGTCCACTTTGTGTTCTTCTCCTTGCTACTCCTTCTATTCCATGATGCAATTATCTCTTGTCTATATCAGTGCTATAATACCATATTAACCATCATTTCTTCCAGCCTTAACTTCTTACCACTTACCATGAATTTTTCTTACACATTCCGTTAAACTATTGAATGGCTACCCATTACACTTTCATACAAGATCATTACCCTTGCCTGCAAGTTTCTATGAGCTTGCCAAGTTCTTCTCAGACGATTCTCTGCTACACATATGCTTCTATCACACTGATAATTCAATTTCCTGACTTCTCCAAGCTCATCTCCACATTTCAGTAGCTAATAATACCTGTTTCCAAAATGCTCACCCCAGGGCTATCTTATTTATTCTGCTTGTTGCTTAAATATCAGGTCTTACTAGAAGCTTTTCCTGACCACTTAATTTAAATGATCTCTATCTCCTTATTCTTTATCATGTCATCCCACTTATTTTATCCAGAACACAACATTTATATGTTGTGTTATATTTTGTTAGTTAGTCCTATTTTCACTAGAATGTACACTCTATGAGAAGAGCTGTCTTAGCTCTCTGATTCAGCTCTGTATCCTCAGAATCTAGAACAGGATCAGGCACAAGGTAACCTCCCAACACATATTTGTGTTAATGAATGAATGACATGAAGAAATATGTTAGTTATATAGAAAAATGTAGGCTCTCAGTAAAACTAGGGTTTCTTGGTGCAGAAAATGGTTAGTGCACTAAACCATAAATTCACTTATTTCTTTCATTGTTCTAGCCATGGTTGAAATTGTAATTAAATATATTGTCACAAACAGGAAGTCACTTTGTGTGAAGCAAGTCCACTGTGCACTGGCTAACAAGTTATTGGAGACTGATGGGGCAGAACACCCACACATGTAAGTTGCATGGGACAGGTTTGTTTTATATAGATAGCCAGCAAGGAACAGCAGAAGCCTAGAACTATTGTAAACCTGTTCACAGGGTTCAGGCAGTCTCTCTGGGTGGATAGATTCTTGTTGACAAGTGCCACACTTGCAAAGCAGCCCAGGGACCTCAGAAAGCCACCTGGCCCTGGGATATATACTTCAGGGGTAACATGATACACTGGGATAAAACGTTGAAGTGGATGGTATTTTAGTCAGCTTTTTTGCTACTGTGACTAAAGGACCTGACCAGCACAAATGTGGAGGAGAAAGTGTATTTGAGAGCTCAAGGTCTTAGGTCATAGAAGGCCAGCTCCTTTCCTCAGGGCTCCAGGTGAGGCTGAACATCATGGCAGGAGAGGGTGGCAGAGGAAAGCAGCTCACATCACAGTGATCAGGAAGCAGAGAGTGAAACTCCACTCTCCAGATACAAATTTATTCCCAAACCCATGCCCAATTCCCACCTCCTCCAGCCATAGTTAATCCCAGCAGGGATTAGCTCACTGATTGGGCTAAGAATATAACCTGGTTATTCCTCCTCCGAATCTTCTTGCACTGGCTCATGTGGGCTTTCAGGGGATACCGCACATTCAAGCCATAACAGATGGTTTAGTAGAATATGTAAGAGAAATGTTCTCATTCTGGGGATGGGTTGCTGAGCCAGAGCTTAGCCTCTTCTGACCAGTTCCTCCTTATCTCAGGATGTTGCATTCCCAGCATAGACTACAGTTAATCTTGAGAACTACAAGTGAGGAAGGGGGAAAGCTGGATAGCTAAATGATACCTGGAGAACTGTCTTCAATTCCTCAATTAACACTTGGGATAATGGAATTTGGAGTTTAACAAACATTCGTCATCAAACAAGAATTACCTTCTGGTGGCAAATGCATTTTGTCTAAATATGATTCCCTATAACCTTTCTTTTCAGCATGCTTTGATTGATAATGTTGTTTTATATCACCAAAATGTTTTTATCTATAACATGAGCCTCTTATTTCGGTTATAAACTTTGTACTCGGAAAAGCAGATAATACTTACAATGAGAACAGAACACGTGAAGCCCTTTGACTTTAGCAAAACTTTAAATCGTTTTTGTGACTTTTAACTGAACATGTGTGATGAACTATAAATGGAGTCTTCATAGGATTCAATGCCATGTGTTTATTGTGGTTTTGGGAGATAATACCTTCATGATTTATCTTAGCGACAATTTATTAAATATTTAAATTTTGTTATATTTGACAAGTGTGTGCTGATATACTAATTTGAAAAAAAAATTCTATGCCAGTGATCTGAAAATCAATGTATTTAATAGATTTCCTCCAGGAGTAGGAGACTGGAAGCCATGTACTTGTTGGTTTTATAGCTATTTGTGAAGAGAGAGGGAAACTCATTTTGGTTTTCTTTGTTTTTAATGTGAGGGAGGCTGTGGCCCTTTGGCACACTCCACCACATTTAGGGACATGTAGGGACAAAGAGTATTAGTTTAAAATAATTAGTGCAGACTGGGATCTGTGAAATTGAAAATAAAGCTTGTTCTTGCAGTTGGAGTACAGTATTTTCAGTGGGATTGAAAAGGGAACTGAGCTAGATTGGATCCATGCAAAAAAAAAAAAAGCACTAAAAACTCCATTGAACACTGAAAAAAGAAAGAAAGATGCAGAGGGCTAATTTGAAAATCATTTCTACATGCTGACCTTTTTCTTGTATATAAGGAAAGACTGGAACATTCTGTGGGGGTTGTATATATACATATATATTATAAGTATATTTCAACATAGACATTCCTTGGCTAGAATTACATACATGAAAATTTCCCAATATTAGAACAGTGCCTGATATTTAATGGCAACTCACAAAATCACTAAATACATGTTGAATGCATGCCCTGTGAATCAAGACAAATTTCTCTCTGATGAAAGTACCTTGTGAGTGAGATCTACCATATGAGGAGAGGAATCCATGTAAGTACCTGGAAATAATAACATAATTGCTATGAGTGTGTTACCTGAATTCTTACATGGAATTTTAATTACCCATGGGATAGTAGTAAGAGGAGGGGCCTTTAGAGAGTGATTAAGGCTGGCGGGTAGAGTGGGTGGAATTAGATCCTTTATGAAAGTGGGAGAGGGGTTTACTTGCCTTCACTCATTCCAGCATGTGAGGACATGGCATTTATACCTTCTTCAGGACAAAGCCACAAGGTACTTACTGCCTTAGGAGCAACATCAGCCCTTATCAAGTACCAAATCATCCAGTACCTTGATCTTGATCTGCCAGTCTCCAGAACTAAGAGATATCAATTGTAAGCATTCTGCTATAACAGCACAAGTGGATAAAGACAATAAGCTTATTGACCATGGCAGGGTACATCTTAAGAGAAAGCTACGGGGAATTCAAAGGAGTCCCTTCTGTCTAGTGAAATGGCAGGGAACTGAGGAATAGAAGTAGGAGTGCACACAAGTAGTCTTATAGAGTTCCAGCAGCAGGTCTGTGTGTAATTGGATTCCTGAACTTGACAGTTGAGAGTCTAGCATTAGCAGTGGATTAGAAAGCCATACTGGATCACATTAATCAGGGTGCAGAGCTGGGAGTTCTGGTCCCAGGGCTTAGAATTTTCCTGAAGATACTAAAAGTAATAATATATAAATAAATAAAAATTATAGAAATGGCCCTATTGGCAAAAAAAAATGGTGAGGACCCATTCTAGGAATTAAGGTTTAAAGGCATAAACCAGGTCATAAGACATAACTACCAGTCAGGTCTAGTTTTGAAAGACACATCTGTATTACTGAAATATGTGAGGCAGAAAAATAATTTAAATGTGGATTTTATTTAAAATTATGATTAGGAAACTTTTTTCTATGCCTGAGGTCTTGGGCCACGTTTTACCAGTTTAATCAGATAGGTTTATGGAAACAATATAATTTAGGGTGAATGCTCGGAAACAGGTTGTAATCCGAGTAGCTGAGGCCAGTTGCATAGGCATTATGTTCTTATACCACTAATCTCCCATAGAAAATCCTGGATAGTAATGCTTGAATATCTTCCCTTGTTGGCACCACTTTGATCAATATAATTCCTGGAAGAATCAAGTGCATACGAATGAAATTACCCTGGGAATAGACCCTTGGGACTTTTCTATCTGGCTTCTCTGGACATTATTTCATGCATCTTTTCCCTTTGTTGATCTTAATCTATATCTTCTCTATAATAAGCTATAACTGTGAGGGCTCTCTAAATTCTGTGAATTCTTATAGCAAGTGTCAAGCCTGGGGGTCATCTTGAGGATCTCCTAAATAATGTCCTTTATAAATCACACACACAACACATAGTCTATGACTTCTGGGTTTTGTTTCCTTGACGAAGGAACATTTAATAGTTCTTTGAATCTGAGCTCAAATTCCTGCCAATTTTTTGATTTTTTAATTACATGAAAAATTCAATTTGAAAAAAAATATGTATGAGAAACAACACAATTGATCCCTGGCTGACATATAAGAATTCTAAATAAAGTTGAAGTGTAGAGATACTTGACTCTTAACTAGTAACTTACACTCACTTAGTATATAGTATTTGGCAGGAGTTCTGTAGGCACTTTATATGTCTTAACTCATTTAATTCTCAACCCTGTCCATCAAGAGATATCTACAAAGGCAATGAAATATACATTAAGGATGATTCAGGAAAGATTTGATTTTTCAATTTAGCTTATTATCTAAATAGTTTTCCTAAATATTCCCTTTAATTTATAGATGGGTTACATTTCTATTTTACTGAGAATCATGGCATTTCCACAAAATTTTATGTTTGGAGATACAATTTGACACTGATATTCTAAATAACTACAAGTCAGGTGTTGGGTGGACACAATATACTTTGAAACTCTGTTCAAGAATTATGTTCTAAGTGATCATCCCACATGGAAGTTCTTTTTACATAGTTTCTGTGCAGTCTTGTCAGTTGATAGTTTCAATGGAAATGAAGACATTGTGCTTTATCCTCTTTGATAATTAAGGAAAGTTAAATGTCACTAGACTTTCTATGAATGTGCAGAGAAGAGGGCAACATCTAATACTAAGATGTTTTTAATTTGTCTTAAGAGAAACTCATAACAATGAACTCATTTTAAAAAGTGACATAAAGAAATGATTAATTTTGGAGTTTGAAATATTGAATGTAAACTTTAGTCCCAAGTTAGAATGAAATATGTAATTTCTTATTTAGTTTGATCTTCAAAGGACATATACATGACACATTTATCTTCTTTAATATTATAATGTAATAATGAAGATTTCAGAGGTATATAGGATTTTCTTTAGATGGAAATGCCATTAAGTCTATGAATGTCAATCATTTTAACATTAAATACTAGCATGTCACTATTATTGTAGAATATGGAAATCGAAAGCTTTAAAAGATTTCTTGTACTTGGTATCAAAATCTATTCTTCCTGTTTTTTTTAACCTATAAGAACTCTTCCATTCAATACTAGAAAGAAGAACTTAACATGACATATATTGAAGATCTTCCCACTGATATATCGTATCAGGGCTCAACTTTTATTTTCTTTTCTATAATTGTTCATAAAAACGAAAAAGGGGGCTCAACAGTGCTTGAGGAGAGATATAAAAATCAAACATTAATTTTATTCAGATGAGATGATTTGTATGCAAGCTGATCAGGCTACAAGCTTATCTCATTACAGCTCAAGGCTGTGAGTGTTTCATCATTTCTCAGATGCCATTAAGTTTAATAATAAGACTGCCTGTATTGTGTATTAAAAATGTGTGTCTGTTCTGCAATTCTGTATAATGGTGAAGTGTTTGTGAATATTTATTACTTCGTCTTTAGTGCTCTCAACTTTATCCTAAATAGCAGAGTTAATTGCCTATACTGCTCTAATTGCATTGTTTAGAGCATCTTCTAGCCTCTTTCTCTTCAGTTGCAGAGATATTAGGAATATGTAGATTTTTTTTTTAAATGCAATAATTGGCATGTGAAAACTTGAACAGATATATAATTGCAGCCCAAATTAAAACACCATGGGTATGCTTGGTCTCTGGCAGGGTCAATTAGCTCCATGTCTTTTTTTCTGTGAATACGAGTAGCCAGTCCTGCTGATTTTAAACAGTTTCAGAGGCTCTGATTTGCATATGTAATTCGTTTCAAGAAATTATGGTAAGGGCCTAATTTTTAAATGCTAACCAAAGAAATGTTTGCAAGAACTCTTTTAAGAAATGGACCTTTTAATTAGTCATTCACTTTATTATTCTTTTCAAAATTAGTAGTTCTACATGAAATGCTTCAGAATGGATTTTGTAGTCATGATTTATATTCTACTTTGCTTTTATCAAATTCTTTCTCCTTTGATTTTATCTCACTGGATGTCAGTAAATATTTTGATAGTAAATAAAGCTCTGAAGATTAGAGACCTGAGACTTAGACTCAAATTTGTCTCTCAGATGTTGTCTTAGATAAATCATTTTACTTTTCTGTATGTGCTTCCTCACTGTTCAAAAAATGCAACATGTATTACCTATATATTATGACCTATGGTGCCTTCTCTCTCAATTACTACCATTAGTGTAATCACAAATAATTATACTAATGTTTTAAGCTGATAAATATTTTTAAAAAGTGGTCAATATGACCTATATCTTTCCCCTTTCTCTAAATAATTCACTATGCTTTAGCAACTTTTTAAATTTCAAAGTGGGAAAGCCAAGGTTTCTTCTGCAAACATCTTTGATAATCTACTCAAATGAGACTCATACTTCGTTTAGAGACATGCTATTATTAGAAGGGAAGAAGTATCATAAATAAGGAAAAACTGTAATGCTTAAAAATGGTTTTTATAGATTACTGTTTTCTTATGTATTCTTTGTACCCTCATTTCATCCAGCCTTAGGCACTTCAGTATCTAGAATGACCTTTCAAAGACCTATGAGGGTCTAAGACAGATTTACCCTTCTATTTGAAAATAAATAAATAAATAAACACACACAAAAGTGCAAATACCCATTTCATAATTTCCAAGGTACCACACATTGTTAAGCCAAGAAAGAATGCACAGGATGTTGTTCAGGTGGGCCAATGGTTTAGTCTGTCTGATGAGTATTATATGATGGAAAGACTATACAATTTTACAGAGTATACCAATTTTAAGTTAAGAGGTTGCCAGTTATGGAAACAGGAAAGAAGTAGTCAAATATATACAAAAGTGCATGTTATGATCTGGAAAAAATTAAAAATATTAAAATGTATGAAAAAGTATACAAAAAGATAGATTGTTGTTGAATTATAAAGGTTCTAATCTCAATGATAAAAATAAAATGCCACTAAAAAGTCACCAAATTTTAGCAAGTAAATAAAATGGTGTTGTGGGATATATGAAAAGAGAAGAGAAGCTTTCAAGAATTTGAAATGCTCAGAAATATCTAGTGTTGCAGTATCTATGAAAAAAACTAGAAAACCCATTGGGTTAGATAATTTTAAGACTTTCAAAGATTTAAATAGAGTAAGAGAACATGGAACAGAAGCCAGAAAATACTCTTTTACTGAAAAACCTTTTTTAAAAAATGCAAAAAGACTGAATGGGAGGTTAAAAAAAATCAGAAGGGCTATGCTGAAGGAAGAAAAAGAAGGATAAGAAGACGTGGGAGGAGGAGATGAGGGGGGAGGGAGGGAGAGAGGGAAGAAGGAAGAAAACTATATCTCATTTTCTTCAATGAGCCGAGTACACACTTCTAAGCTAATTAAATAGAATGATAATCATTAAACTGAAAAATAAGACAATGTGTTCCTCCAAGCAATCAGGGATGTTCATTTTTCCACTGATCTACACAGAAAAAAACGGCCAACCACAATTAATTAGACTGCATACCTAACAGAAAAGATGACCTACCTATACTATGACTCTCTGATAAGTAAACACATAGAACTCATTGCTGGGCCCTTGGATCCTAGGAAATAAAGTAAGGAAATATTGTTGATATATTATTCTCTGGTTGAAATTGGATAGTTTTCTTCACCTGTGTTTCTGATCAAAAGGAATAGCTATGCCATGCTTTTCATATCCCAAAGGGATCCTATAGACTTTTTAATGCATAATTATAATTATTTAGTCTGCCAATTTTTCTTTTGATAAAAATGCTTTTTCATGTCCTACCTGGTAGCCAAAGATTATTACCAAGGTTATGGATGGTAATGTGTTGTGTAGTGTTCCTCTGAGTATTATATCTGTCAGGTTTCCTTAGTTAGGGTGAATGGTTTTTAGGGTAGCTATATTTTTCTTTGAATATATTTCTAATCCTCTTTCTTTTTAAAAAAATGTTTTTAGTTGTAGACGGACATAATACCTTTATTTTATTTATGTGATGCTGAGGATCAAACCTAGTGCCTCGCAGGCTAGGCATATGTTCTACCACTAGGCCATAACCCTAACCATTTTTCTTTTTCTTTTTTTTTTTTTTTAAATTTTTAAATCATTAACAAGATTTTGTTTATTTTACATATTTCTAAAATAATTTTGATCTCTTTTTACATCTGTGTTTTAAGTAGAGATCCGATGTGAATAAAGTAGATAAATGACTACCAAATTAACATGAATTCCTTCTCACTATTTTTTCTCTCATTATTAGATCATCCTCAGATATAAACATGTTTAATTTTCTGATATGCATGGTAATCCATGACAGAATACAGTTTCTACAGAAAGCAGTTTCTGAACACCTGATTATCTCAGAAACAAGGATGTTTTCACAACATTAAAATATAATTTGGTCTAGCTTTGGCCAAATGCAGGAGAAGGATTTGAAAATCTGCTACCTCGTAATTAATGACTAATTGTTGGTAATTATGTTGTTTAGTTTTGTGCACAACCCAATTTATTTATTTATTTATTTTTGTACTAGAGCCCATGCCAATTATACTTTGGCCACAACTATCAAGGCTATCAACAAATTAAGTACTGATTGCTGGGGCTGTATGATAATGGTCTCCTACCAATTTGCATAAAGTAAGTAGGCTCTTAAGCCAGAAAAAGCAAGTCTGTGTTGGATGTTGTATCTCTCATGTCATTTCTAATTATATGCTAATAGCCTTCCAGACCAGAATTTAACTCAGAAGCTAGAGGTGTATGGGCATATAAGTACTAGAGATCTATTTCCTATCAGGTTTAAAATATTTTAGGCACCATTTAAAATTTGTATGGCCTGAGAGAAATTTTAACAAGATTTTGCATTTAAACAGTTTTCTGATTTTAGTTGCTTATGATTTGCTTTAGAGTAGCAGAATTGAGTCTTTAATATTTTGCTTCTATTGTTTTTTTTCCTGCAAAATATATACTTGGTACCAGTGGAAACCATGTAAAATGAACAACATGCATTAAAAGTTCTTAGTATCTTATTGATGAGATATTTTTTTCTCATAAAAGACCTCTTAAAATTGAAAATAACTTAAATACTAATTTTGCAGTTTAACCTATGAATATTTTTAAACTCTTGTTGCAGAGACAAGTTCAATAACTTTGGACATGAGAATTAAAACATAAAATCTCTTGTAAAACCTTACTACAATGATAATTATGCTACTTTAGCCTATAGCGTACAATAAAGATGTGTCACTGAAAATATGTTACACATTACAGTGATGATGTATAATACTGAGATCCCTAATAAAATGAATCCTCAGAGTGAAGGTATTTGGGGTTATAATTCATGGAAACAATAGCTTTTAGTGCTCAACAGTATATCACAGGAGTGACAACTTGGTGATGAAATGTACTATATAATTCCCTTGGTCACACACTCCAATTTTTGTCTGACCTGAAGAACATTTTGTCTCTATTTTAATAATAGTGCCATGATTCTTAGCATTGTATAGTAAGTAGATATAAGACCTGTACTTGAGGGTATAAGCAGCAATGTAGTTTCAATTAGGGGAAGCTATCAGCATTTTCACTGTACAGAGCTTTCCTGGTAAAAGAAATATTTCACTGGCTGAAATAGAAGAGCTTTCATTAGTGTGTCCTACAATGACTGTATATTAAAGCTGAAATAAAAAATATGAATTCTATTGCATGCTATGGGCCAGGACACCCAGGCTCATGTAAAAAATCTAAAGTACATGCAAAGTCTTTCCTGTCATTCATTTACATTTGCTTTACTGGTCTTTCCTGGATGCTCAGTGTACCCTTGTGGCTTCATCTTTAGCAAACCCCACAGTTGGACCTTATTATGCTCATCATTTCTTTTACTGGAATTTATTGAACACAAATTATGTGCTAGGTACTGTGCTAGAGGCTGAGATCACAGAGAATTCAACATGATTCCCATGCTGGAAAGCACACCGTGGAAATCAGTCATCTAATTCATTTATTATCACAATGAAGTCCTCGCCCCATGATCTTTTCTATTCTTCTCACCTCCTATCACTGGCTTCTGTTGCCTTCATGAGTTGGGTTCAGCGAGACTGACAATGGGCTGACACGGTATGATTAATATTTAGGATTTCTGATCAAACATTTTCTACTTCCTTTTCTTCTTACCTCTGTTTTATCCCACCAGGAATTTCAAGTGTCAGTTTGTTTAAATCTTAATTTCCTACATTTGCTTTTTGCTTCTCTACATGAGCTTTTAGATAAACTAAGCAAAATGAAATGAAAAAAAAAAAAAAAGACCCTAATGGTGAAGAATTTCAAGTGTTTGAAGTTTTCCTTTTTACGTCAGAGAGGTTTGGCTGTGTATAACAAACTAACAAAACCCCCTAAGTATAAATTTCCCTTTGTCTCCAATTAAAGACTCTTCTTCCATAGCAAGTCATCTATACCTCTATTGTAGTGCTCATTCCGTTGTCCTAGTTTGTTGTTTATGAGCTTTCCTTTCTTTCTGCATGGCTATGTCCTCTAGATCAGATGACAAACATGCACATTTCTGGGTAGTAATATAATAACTGTTAATTGGTTTTGTCCAGAAAAAAAATTTCATCTCAATAATCTCATGGAAGCATGTGTGCTGTATGTGAATGATAAACAGGAAAGCAGGTTTCATAGATGTTTCAACTTGTAGGTTGCTATGTTTTCCAGCTTTACTATGCATAAATTTAGGGAAACCTGAGTAGAAATTGTCTTCTTTTTACGCATGGGATTTTAAAAATATCTGTTTGTCAGTTCAGGCCGTCATATAGACCATATCATAGATGAAGTGACTTAAATGACAGAAATTTATTTCTTGGAGTTATGGAGGCTGGGAAATTTATATTCAGGTAGCTGGCAAACTTGATTTCTTGTGAGTGTTCTCTTTCTGACTTACAGATAATCCCTTTCTCACAAGGCCTTTTGTCTACACTGTGTGGAAAATGTGAGTACTCGTCTTTTTATAAGAACATGAATCGTACCTGATCAGGGCCCCATCTTTATGGCCTCAATTTAATTCCCTCCTTATTAGGCATATCTCCAAATATCATCACAGTGGAGATTAGCACTTCAGTGTAAGAATTTGGGAAGGGACATAATTTCATACATAGTGGTATCTTTCATAATATAGATTAAAATGCATTGTAGTCTCAATAACCTCCACTTGTCTATAAAAATAAATAAAATATACTAAAATGCCTCACTCCATAGTAATAACCTTTAACATATATACAGTCCCCTATGTACAAAGATTTCACTTTGCACAAAGAACTACAGCTAAAAGAAAGGAGAAAGCAGAAAAGGAAAACATACAGGCATTTTCTGGAAACTAGCTGTTGTGATTACAGACTTTCAGGTTTGATGTAAAATATCTCAGTTGGCTGTAGGTAAGTTTGATAGCCAAATGAGTGGCCCACTGTCAGAGGTCTTTTATCCCTTCACTTACATGAAAGGAAATGTGTGTACACAGGCCCCCTGAAAGGCAAGAAAATGGAAATGAGAAGCTCTTCATAACCGGGGGAGGAGTTTCCATCTTTAGTCTCTGCGTGTATGCTTGACTGTCTTGAGTTTTTTCTAAGCATGTTCTCACTTCCTCTCTTCAGCATCCAAACAATTACCTTAAAGTATTCATGTTCATAGCACCTAACTTCCAGGCAAATACTGTACATCTGATAAACTAAACATGAATTTCAATTCCCAGTTTTTAAGAAAGTCAAACTGGTTTAACTTAGGCTACAAGTTTGTCCCTAGAAGGACTGATTGTAGCCAGAGGGGAAAGGTCAGAAAATTTATGAGTTTTGCTTAGAATCTCTGCTTCTGCATATGAATGTTGTCTGGATCCTGGCACAAGACCACCACCCTATAAGAAGGACAAAAATTCTGGCTCCAACTCTATATTGAGGTGAAGTAGATGGACTTTGTAGCCTTTTCCTTCCTGACCTCCAGAAGCTGGATATATTTCTAGCTCTGGAAATTACTTCAACCAAGAATAGTCTAACAGTATATATATTTGCCCTTGAATTGTATTATTTTATGACTTAACTGGTATGCTGTTAGTTATGATACAGCTCTGAAACTTAAATGGGTCTTTTTCTTTATGACTGAAAATCTAAACTTCAATGTTGGGTATAGTTGGTAATTGGTTAAGAGTATTTTTTATTTCAGCTTTGAAAAATAGGGGTCATCCAAAGAAAAGATTACAAAACCTTTTCTGTACAGCTAATGGAAAATGTTCAGTTTAAAGCATGCCCTTAAAATGTTAACAGAAATCATCTGTAATAGTTGATAATAGCCATAATCCTTACTGTTTTATATCCAGACACATGAAAGAATTTATGTGGTAAAAGGCTTATAATCACAGTTTAAAATCCAGAATTTTCAATGCTTAATTCTGTATTTTATTTTCATCCAAGTGTTTTGAAAGAAATGTATTTGAACAGCTATTCATGTTTCAACTAAAATTTATTTCATTTTATTTTATTGAGAATTACTTGTTAAAACTTGTCTCTGTTAAACTTATGTCCTTTTAAGAACTGCATCTTTTTTAAAAATTATCTGGTGTGTGTTAACTTTTTTATTTCTATAAATGACTATCAAATCTCAGTGGCTTATCAAAAAAAAAGTGTTTATGTGTAATCTGTGGATCAAATGGTATTAGGCTTAATCTGTTTTAGTCTCATGTGATGCTTATCCTTGAGAGAACAGCAAGGGAGTTGAAGCATTTATCTCATGGTGATGCTGGAAAGCAAGGCAGCATGCCTAAAGGAACAGCACGTTCCAAATTTGTGAGTTGATGATACCTTCCATTCATTGGTGAAAGCAGGCCATAGAAGGTTAACATGAAAGGCATTGAAGGTATTTCTGACTTAAGAGGTAGGACAATCAGGAGTAAGAAAGGCATGAATAGTTTTTGATGAACAATATTACTTCCAAAATAAAAATTGGTATAAAGTGTTGTACATGTGTAGGGACTTGTCATTCCCATTTAGTGTATATTAGTACACAGTGACTATCAAGTGCCTTCTAGTCACTTTAAACAAGTTTGTGAACAACACAAAATAAGAAAATGCAATTGACCTCATTATATATGAAAATTATTAGGGGTCACATTAAAAAATTATCCCGTTATTTTTATGAAAAATACTATATTTAGAAAACAGTAGTGAATGAAGGGGCCTATTCAATCCTAAGTAATCAATAAAAGCTTCCTTGTTGTAGTGACACTTACTGTGAGTCTTAAGGAGCAAAGCTAATTAGAAGAAAAGGTAGAATGAAGATTTCCAGAAGAAGTTTATCATGTTTGAAGGCCTTGGGACTGGAAAGAGAAACTTAAGGTCAGTTTGGAGCAGAAGACAAGAGCATGATATTAAAAACAAAGTAATAGAGAGGTCAGAGCATAAGGGATCCTTCAACAATGTTAAACTTTTGGAATTTATATTAGAATCATTAAGAAACCATTAAAGGATTTTAGATAGGGTTTGGGTGACTCAATCAGGTTTGCATTTAGAAAAGGTCATAGTAACTACAGAATGAGGAATGAATTAGACCATGCTAACAAGTCCTGATGAAAATACAAAGCAGCTAAAATTCTCATAAATGAATATGATATTGGTACAAATGGTTTGGAAAATTAATTGGCATTCTCTAGTGAAACTGAGTTCTTACAACCCAAATAAACAGTATTTCTACTTAGGGTTGACACTCTAACAAATAGCCATAGAGAAGAGTTTCCTCAGTAATACTACTATAGCTCAGGAAATAAAACCAAAAATTAATAAAAGGGATGGCATTAAATTAAAAATCTTCCTCACAGCAAAGGGAAAAAGAGCATGAATAGACAACCTCCAGAATGGGAGAAAATCTTTGCCAGCTGTTCTTCTGAAGATAAATATCCATAATATGTAAAGAACATTTAAAAAAAAACCTTAATACTCCCTCAAAAAAATCAATAAATGGGCAAATAAACTAAACAGACATGTCGCAAAAGCAGAAATATAAATATATATTATAAATTATATATTATAAATTCTATGAATATAATATATATGTATAATGCCAACAAATATAGGAAATATTTTAGCAATCAAGGAAATGCAGATCAAAACTGCACTGAAATTTCATCTCACTTCATTTAAATGACAATCAGTAAGTACAAAAGTAATAGTAAATGCTGGTGAAGAGGTGGGGGAAAAGGCACACTTAAACATTCTTGGTGGGAATGTAAATTAGTATAACCACTATAGAAATCTGTATGGAAGTTCCTCAAAAGACTAGGACTAAAAATACTATGTGACCCAGCTACATAACACTTCTTAATATTTTTCCAAAACAAAGTCAGCATACTACAGCAATGCATGCACACTCGTATTTATAGCCACATGATTCAAAATAGCCATGAGATGAAACCAACCTCAGGTATCTGCCAACAAAAAAATGGATAAATAAAATTTGTCCTATATATACGTGTGTGTGTGTATACATATACATACATACATACATAATATATAATATGTAGTTTTTCTCAGTCATAAAGAAAAATAAAGTTATTTCATATGTAGGAGGAGAAAATCATTCCAAGTGAAATAAAAGGGAAGTCAAAGGTCCTGTATTTTCTGTCATGTGTAGGACCTGGATAGAAAAAAATGGGAAAATAAAAAGTGACAGGGACTGGGGTTGTGGCTCAGTGATAGAACTCGTGTCTAGCACATGCAAGGCCCTGGGTTTGATCCTCAGAACCAACATAAATAAATAAATAAAATAAATGTATTGTGTTCAACTACAAATAAATTTTTTTTTAAAAGTTTAGAAATCTCACAAACATAGAAGGAAGACTGCTAAATAGGTGGTAGAGAGATTAGGGAGAGAGAGGAGAGCATGCAAAAGGGAATTGTAGGGAAATTAATTTGAACAAATGACAAAAATGTGAAAATATATAGCACACTGAAGCCTACTAATATGTATAATTGTAATTCATCAATTTTTTAAAAAAAACAGTATTTCTATTCTTAGGTATTTGAGACCCTTGCATGAATGCATTAGAAGACATATATAGCCATGTTTATTGAAATGCCTTTTTTAATATTTATTTTTTAGTTGTAGTTGGACACAATACCTTTATTTTATTTATTTCTATGTGGTGCTGAGGATTGAAGCCAGTGCTTTGCATGTCCTAGTGAGCATTCTACTGAGCCACAATCCCAGCCCCAGAAACACTTTTTTTATAATTGTAAATTATTTATTTTTTAGTTAGTTTTCCAAAAGGGATATATCCTCAAATATTTGTTGGTATTAGAATGGATAATAATTTGTGTTATATTTATACAATGGACTATATACAGCTATGAAAGTTGAACAGTTCAAGCTTTATATAACAAATATCAGGAATATAATTTTGAGTTGAAAAATAAAGTAATAGGATACATTTAACATTATCTCACAGTTAAATATTTTAAATGCAAGAAAAATGAACCATATAATTGAGGGATACAGACATATATGATAAAGTTTTAAAGAAATCTAGGGAATGAATGATAAAACTAAAAAGACGTATAGGTATATCGTATTGGAGAGGAGCATACAGGGATTTGTTTTCCTTTTTTAGTTGTTCTAATTTGTTATACATGACAGTAGAATACATTTTGAAACAGCATAAACAAATGGAGCATAACTTCTCATTCTTCTGGTTGTACATTATGTAGAGTTTCACCAGTCATGTAATCATATTTGCACATAGGGTAATAATGTCTGATTCATTTTACAACTTTTCCTACCCACATACCCCCTCCCCTTCTTTCATCTCCTCTGTCTAATTTTTTGGTTCATTGGAATTTGCTTATTTTGCTTAGCATAATATTCTCCAGCTCTATCCATTTACCAGCAAATGCCATAATTTCATTCTTTTTTTAAGGCTGAGTAATGTTCCATTGTGTATATATTCCATATTTTTCTAACCATTCTTATGTTAAATGGCATCTAGGCTTGTTCCATAGTTTAGCTATTGTGAATTGAGCTGCTATAAACATTGATGTGACCATGCCACTATAGTATGCTATTATTAAGTCCCTTGGGTATATACTGAAGAGTGGATATCTGTGTCAAATGGTGGTTCCATTCTAAGTTTTATGAAGAATGTCCATACTGCTTTCCACGTGGTTTCACCAGTTTGCCATGCCACCAGAAATGTATAAGTGTACCCTTTATCCCACATCTTTGTTATAATTTATTATTGCTTGTATTCTTGATCATTGCCATTCTGTCTGGAATGAGATGAAATCTTAGTGTATTTCTCTAATTGCTAGAAATATAGAATTTTATATATATATATATTAGTTGACTGATTGTATTTCTTCATCTTTGAAGTATCTATTCAGTTTTTAGCTCCTTTATTGATTGGGTTATTTGTTCTTTTTGGTGTTAAGTTTTTTGAGTTTTTTGTATATCCTGAAGATTAATGTTCCATCTGAGGTGCATGTGGTAAAGATTTTCTCCCCTTCTCTAGGTTCTCTCTTCACATTCTTGGATTTTTCCTTTGCTGTAAAGAAGTTTTTTAGTTTGATTCATCCCATTTATTAATTCTTGATTTTACTTCTTGTGCTTCGGGAGTCTTGTTAAGGAATTTAGTTCCTAAACTGACATGGTGAAGATTTGAGCCTACTTTCTCTTCTATCGGGTGTAGGTTCTCTGCTTTAGTGTCTAAGTCCTTGATCCACTTTGAATTGAGTTTTATACAGGGTGAGAGACAGGGGTTCAATTTCAATCTACTACATATCAACTTCCAGTTTTCCCAGCACCATTTGTGTGAAGAGGCTATCTTTTCTCCAATGTATGTTTTTGGCACCTTTGTCTAGTATGAGGTAACTGTATTTATGTGGGTTTGTCTCCACCCATGGATTTTTAAAGTAGCTGATGGATAAATATAATGGCATTTTAGCCTGATACATTTAATCCTTTTCATAATTATTTAATTACACATACTCCATAAAAATTATAAAAGTAGACCATAAAAGTGTGAGTGTATACAGACATCATTTTGAAAGTTATTGGTATAATCTAGTAGTCATATAATTAATCACTCTAAGGTGAGGCCAATGAGATAAAAGAAAGTCATGAAGATATAGAAAGATGATGTTCCAAGAGATTGTAAAGGACTGAGAATTTTCCACAGGAGATTTTACCATCTCATCTTGCAGATTTCCTTTCCCATATCCTGTGGCTCATGACATTAGCTTCCATCTGTTCTTCTGTGTCCCTTTTCATATGAGAATATTCATTGGATGCTAATCCTTTAGAAAACTTCCCTTTTTCCTGAAATTAACACAATAAAATTTTCAAGTAAGAGTGATCCTTTGGTACCAGCTCATATTTATTGTTTTTAGTAAATACTTTCACTAACAATTTTTTTTATTGACTTTACTCCACAGTGTGAGTACTTAATATATAAGTGCATGTTGCTGTGGTGAACATGTCCCCCAAAAGTTTATATATTGTGAATTTGACCCCCAATTTTTTATAATGATGATATTTGGAGTTTGGATCATTGGGAAGTAATTAGAATCGGATGAGGTCAACAGAGTTTGGCCCCCATAATGGGATTAGTGATACTATAAAAAAAAAAGAAAGAGATACCCAGGTTTTCATGCTTGCTCTCTTGCCATGTGATGCCTCCTGTCATGTCATGAAACACTAAGAAGATCAACACCAGATGCCCCTTGATAATGGACTTCCCATCCACCAGAACTGTAAGAAACAAACCTGTTCTTTATGAATTATCCAGTTCCAAGTATTCTCTGATAGCAGCAGAAAACGGACTGAGACATATTTACAATCTATAATATCTAGAATAGGAGTTGACCTAGATCATGATTGCATTGAGTTGCCTGACATCCAAGAGGGAATCTTGAGGCAGCAGATATGTTGTCTAAATCTCAGGAAAAAAGGTTTAGACTAATGGGAAAAAAAATAATGACTGTAACTTTTCACATTGGCATAGATGAAATTGCCTAAGTAGAAGATATAGAGTACAATGAGAAGAAAATCCGAGATTGCTTACTAAGGATCTCAAGCATTTATATGTTGAATGGGAAAGGAAAATCTGACAATGGAGAAAAAAGAAGAGGAACCAGGAGGTCTGAGGAAAATGGAAGAGGCTAGAGGTTTAGGGCTTACCTTCAGAAGCAGATATCGAGAATTCATGATCTAGTGATTTATTAGAAAAGTACTTTAAAAGACACTTGCAAGGGATCATACAAAAGGAAAAAAAAAAGTGTCTGATTTAAGCAAAGACTCAATCATGGCCTGCTTTCTTGGGCATGATTTAAAGGCTGACTTGTTCCTCAGAATTATTTTATAAAAAATAATATGAGTTGGACTTTTATATTCCCATAGAGTATTTGCAAAAGTGTGCTTCATGTGTTTACTGACTTCTGAGTACTTCCTCTTCTGCAAAAGGGTTGCAATTGCCTGAAGACAGGCCTCAACATTGAATTGCAGCTTTGGGAGGTTAGAAACAAAGATCATTGGAAGAGAGCACCAAAATAGTAAAATGTAATCAAAGGGAATCCAGCCATATCACCTACAATAAATCACTTGAACATGAATCCTAATGCTAATTATGGCATTACAGAATATTACAAGGTCTCCAGGAATGGTAGCTTTTGCTAAATACCTTACTTGGGAGTTGAACATAAGAACTAATAAAGATTTATTTGACTTAGTCAAAGTGGTTGCTTAAATTCAGGACTGATTTTATGACTAATGATTTTCTTTGTATAGATTGGACTTTATTCTTTAGGCAGTAAGAAATTGCTGACTGATTTTAAGAAGGAGTTTGACAAAGTCATATAGACAATTATCTCGGTAAGGCCATTATAAGGGTAAATGAAAGTATTTTATTGAAGCCTACTTTGGAAGCTATTACAAGAGTTAAAGTAAGAGTTTATAAAAGTTTAGGCTAGTATGAATGGGATATAACCGTTTCTTCTTTTTTTATTTAAGAAATATTTATGAGGCGAAATAAATAGAAGGTTATGGATTCATGAAAAAAAATTATTAATAAAAATTATTAGCTAGGCATGATGGTGCATGCCTGTAATTCCAGTGGTTCATGAGGCTGAGGCAGGAGGATTGCAAGTTCAAAGCTAGTCTCAGCAAAAAGCGAGGAGCTAAGCACCTTAGTCAGACCCTGGCTCTAAATAAAATATAAAATAGGGCTAGGGAAATGGCTCTGTGGTTGAGTGCCCCTGTGTTCATTCCCTGGTACCAAACAAACAAACAACAAAAACAAAAAGATTACTAATTTTTGTTTAGAAAAATAGAAATAGGTTACTAACTTTAATATTAGAGATCATATAAAGGAAGATAGAAATAATTCATTCCAACTTTAAAGGTTTTATATCAGGTCTGGCTGGGACATGCCTGTTGCAAAAGCTACTATCAAATTGAATATAAAAGTCTGAGCTTGGAAAGTCAGGATACCAGATAGGAATATGCACATCATCATCTTATTATATTTATCATAAGTGGATAAGAGGACAGGGGAAGAGGTTTAAACAAAAAAGCTGATAGAAACCCAGGCAATATGACATTGAAAGAATAATGGAGCCCATATCAGATGTTACGCAAATCTTTCAGGTTGGGTGTCTGTATGATTTAACTGTATTTCTAGTCTTGTCATTTCTGTTCACATAACACATTCAGAAGGCTCTTCCTAACCACTCTATCTAAAACATTGTCTTTCATCTCATCATTCCTATTTTTCTCTCTCTCCATACTTCCTCTTTTTTTCATAGCACATTCAACTAGCTGATGTATTCATGAGCACGTCTATTTTGTATCTTCTTTAGTAGAATGTACACTTTATGCAGTTTTTTTTTGTATTTTCTCACTACAGCTCTTATTTTTGCAACATATCTTGAAACACAAAAGATGGTCATTAAATGAATGACAGAGTGATTTTTTTTTAATGAACTTTGCTTACTGCCGTGTTAAAGCATTCAGTTTGATAGAATCAAATTCCCTCTTTGTATTACAGAGTCTGTGGGAAAGTAAAGAAAAAAATGATTCTGCAGACATGATACACATTCTCATATTATTTTTAAAAATCCAGAAGTACAGTTTTTGTCCCAGTGAGCAAAATGGCTTTCTTCTATCATCTTTTCATGGTTAAAGCATATCCCAAAGCCAATCAAGTCACATCAAAGAATCAGCATACATTTCCTGAGCAATTAGTAGGTGTCCAAATTCTCCATACCTCTAAATTAAGCAATATTGTATTGGCATTCGAGGTTACTGATCCTCTCTCTCTCTCTCTCTCTCTCTCTCTCTCTCTCTCTCTCTCTCTCTCTCTCTCCTCTCAAAGTTATTAATTTGGTATACTTCTTCTATATGATATTCAGTTGCTGCTAGGTCAAAGACAGTGAGGACATTTTAGAACTACCAGATGCTAATCAGTGAAGCACATAGCTTTAGGCACTATTTACATGATCAGTATACTTTTATGGTTATTTAAAAAAAGGAAAAAGAAAGAACAAAAGAAGGTATAGTTCATAATTTTCTTCTTATCTTCTGGGAAGTCTTTCTGTGCCACCCTGCAACTTATCTTTTATTTTTATAATGCTATCTCAACATTCCCCTGGGTAATTATACCAGTCAGTCTGTGCTTAAAAGTTACAAATAAAGTGATGTACAAATTCTCCCTCCCTTTCTCCAGAACTTGAGTTTTAAACTCAAAAATATTTAAAGTAAAACATAGTCAAGTAATTTCTACCAATATCATTAACCAATAATCTAACTAGAAGTTTCAAACTTTTAGAAACATTTTGGATCCTCTTCTGCCTAATTTTAACCTTTCCTGGAATTCTAGAAGCTTCTCTATATCCTTCTAATTAACTCATGCTTTTATTATTGTAAGGTTTGTTTCCACTGTGTGTAGTCAAAGAATGTCAACAAATGCAGAGGCTCTTCCTGTGATTCTTTTTAATATGTACAATTTGAGTAATATATATCATCCAGGAGAAGAAAGGATATAATAAAGGTGCAGTTTGATGGCATTACTTATGTACCATTACTTTCTGGATTTTTAGACTGTTTATCTGCTTGAAAATATTTAGTTATCCAAAGGTGTCCTACAGAATTGCCCTTGGTGATTTGAAATACCATGAAAACCTCATCAGGAAAGTTTCTTATTTCTGAGGTTAGCTGAAATATCGCATTGTAGGTAAGCCTGTTATGTGATCTTCCCATGTGACAAATGCCTTTCTTTTAGCCACTCTCTCCCTCTCCACTGTTCATCATCCCAGCCTTGGATATCAGCACTCTTCTCCTTTGAATGCATTAGTCATTCATGAATAATGACATAAAAGCTTAGCAATGCTCCAAAATGAGAGCTTTTTATTATACTTTTCTAACAACCATTAATATCTATAACACTCAGCAGTTTTCTAATTTTCTTTTATAAAAGGATAAGCTGTAACTACATGACAAAATGGCATGAGGTCCCAAACTATTACCAGTTTCATTAGTGATAATGAGAAAGGAAAAAATAGGAAAATGGGCTATACCTCTCCCAGGTACAAGAAACTTCTGACAAAAATATTTAGGGGTAGAGTATATTCACTGAGTTCATTCACATTCATTACAACAACAATAAAATACTATATCAGAAAGGGGTTTCTCTCTCAATCTTAATCATTTAGGATTGCTTCAAGAAACAAAAACTATCTGTTGGCTAAAATTTTGATGCTAGGATAGATAATAATAAAATATATTTCCATAACATTTGATAGAATATTATCTAAACAAAAACACTGAATGAAGTTACTAGTTAATAAAATAAAATATTAATTTTTAGAATGTTATTTATTAACTATTTTGTCAATGTTAAGAATATTACTTAAATATGTGAGACTATCATAACTGAAAGAAATGGCTACAATATATGAGTTACATAGAACTATGGTAAAATAATTGGAATTATCTTAAGTGTCTATTGTTTTCTCTTCTCAAATTTAAGAAAAATTGAAAATTCGAATGCATTTAATGTTTTTCTTTTTAGGTATGTTTATAGCAAAATGAATTTAAGAAGAAAATCTTTTAGACATGAAATAAAATTTAGATTTATAAATTAAATTTCTTATCTCTAAGTTTTTCACAAATTAAGCTGTTTTACTTTGGTTTTGTTTTATTTTACTTATTTCTAGTTGAATATATATCATCCAAAAAGTATAGTACAATACATTCATAACTACTTAAATTTTTACTACTGAAAAGGGTACAATATTTTCACATATCTGAATGTTTATTAAAGAAGATTTATTAAACTGGAACTTTGCTTCTATTGCAAATTGCAGGTTCCTTTTGAATTTTTACATAGAAAGATTTTTAATACACTTATGAAAGAAATTACAGAATAACCTGCATTTAACATGTGTAATAAGCCAGTGTGATAAACACTTTGTTAATTCCACTTACTAATCTACTAGAAGAAACCTGACTGTGCTTATTTCCACAAAAGAGAATTTATTTTTACTATCATGTTTCCAATTAGGGAAAATCATTGAACTGATCTCTTCTTTGGGATTCTCTATCAGTAAACTGCCAAATTCTTTCAAAGGCTTAGAAAGGCAGACAGGTAGAGTTTTAGTCAGATTTTTTTGCTGTGATGAGGAAATCTTAAGAGAATGAAAAGTTTACCTGGTTTACCTGGGGTTCATGGTTTCAGAGAGAATTCTCAGTCCATAGATGATCTACTCCACAGCTCTGGGACAGATGAGGCAGAACATCATGGAGGAAAACAGCTCAGGATATGACAATAAGGAAACAGAGAGCTCTGTTCACAAGGGACAAAATACATACCCCCAATTCACACTCCCTGTCTGTAGTTACCACCCCTTTAATCCACATCAGAAGATAAATGCACTGATTAGGTCACAATTCTCATAATCTAATCATTTCACCTCTGAAAATTAACTTTTGGGGAACAGCTCATGTATAAACTATAACAAGTAGCAATGTCTTCATTTAGAAATAAGTAGACTAGAAGTTAAAGTAATGACTTGATTTATATGGGTGGCAGACTTCTACAATATTGATGTATTTATCCCTCAATCTCTCTGGTCTAAGTTCTCCTAGATACCAATAAAAAACAACCTGAAGGAGAGATTTTCCATCGTGCTTGAATCAGAAAATGTTGGTGGTGTATATTTTCACTATCAGAATTTTATAGAGAAGCTAAACCACTGATCCTGCTACTTTCTGTATGGAGAAATTTAAAAGGAATATAGTCTATACCGTATCTAGAGAAGTAATTAACTGGCTGGAACCTTATTTTCCTTCCAAAAGTATGGAACGATTTTCATAACATCCATGAGTTTATTTACTGCTTGTGTGAAAAAATATAACATTTTATGCCCAAGGTCTGAAAATCAATTGCCTTTTATAACATATTGTGTTTTGTTTTGTTTTAGTGGGGGGGGGGTTGAACCCAGGAGTGTTAACCACTGAGTCACATCTCCAGCCCTTTTTATTTATTTATTTATTTTGAGATAGTGTCTCACTAAATTGCTTGTTAAATTGCTGAGGCTGAGTTTCAATTTGAGATCCTCTTGCCTCAGCCTCCTGAGCTACTGGGATTACAAACTTGTGCCCCTGCCCCTGATTTGTAATATAACACTGGAGAGGGCAGTGTGAGTCTCATGATTAAAGGCTATTTTCTCAGCCATCACAAGAGAAAGAAAAATATGTCATTTGAATAGGTGAAAAACCTCTGATTCTTTCTGACTTTGTGGTAACTATGAAAGAGAATTAATTATTATAAAAACGAGGAATGAATAGTCTTTACATAATGACTGTCTACCCTCCCTGCTTAATCTCCTTGCTCATTCTTTTGTTCTGCTCTCTGGTGAGGAAAGTTTATGTTACCTTCTTCTCAAAGATTCTGTGAAGGGTAAAAAACAGAATTTCTCTTTGAATTCCTAAAATACCCATATTAATAAAATTTTATCTTCTTCTAGATTTTTGTCAAATAATAATTTTTATAATTGCTATATTCAGTTTATTTTTTCTCAGGGATAAGAGTTGACTGATCATTGTTAGTTTAAGGCACTCCATTATCTGAATGCAGGTTTCTTTACCTTCATATACATACTCCTCTATTGGGACCTATCCCAAATATCTATTTTTTCTTATCTTTATAAGAATCCATTTAAAGAAGATGGTATGTATCTTGAATTTATGTGAATCTTTGAAAAATGCTTAGTATGTTTGTCTCAGTCCAGATAACTTTGTGACAAAAGCTCATTATCTTTTTATTTATTCCACATTTTAACAGTGTCTTTGAAATACAGTTTATAAACTATAAAATTTACCCATTCTCATTGTACAATTCAGTTAATTTTACTACATTTATAGAATTGGGTAACATTCACCACAGTCTCATTGTAAATTGATCTTAGGTAAATTTTCAGAAAATGTTGAAATCTTGTTTCTTTAAAATCACTCTCTGGTTCCACCACTAGCCTTCAGAACCACAGATCTGATTTCTGTCTCTATATATTTGTATTTGGGGAAAATTTTTATGTAAATAAACCCTGTAACATGTTTTAAGGACTATATTTGTTACCTAACATGTATAGCTTAACAGTATCTCTCAGTTCTATACACTGATGCCTGGATTCCTCTAATCAAGCACTCTGCTGTGAAAACAATGTTGCATAGTACTCCTGCATGATTCTAGTTCAAGCATATCTGGAGAACTTAGAGAAGTTTATTGCTAATGGGATTTACATATATTTAAATTTATCAGATATTACCAAATTTCCTACAATAAGTATATACTAGTACACATATCGCAACAGTTAGTGATGGTTATAGATTCTAAATATCTTCTTAATGTAGTAGTATTGAATTATTAAAAAATAATTTAATGAGTATAATATTATTAAAGCTTTAATTGTCAGTTGTTTTATTACTTGCAAACTAAATGTCTATATACTTATTAACTATTCAGGTTTATCCTTTAATAAATTTTATATTAGCAGTCTTCTTTCATTCTGCTTTTGAATTTTCTTATTCCTGAAGGACACTGAATCTCTGTTATTTTGAAAGAATTCCTTTTTTATTCTATTATTAACTTATGCTTTTAAAATCCCTTCTCCCAGCTTGTCACTATTCAGATTGTCTATTATACATATACTTAAACAGAAATTGACCAGTATTTGTGTCTTTCTATACCTCTTTTAAATAAAATTGTGAAAATATTGCTACAAAGCAAACCATTAACAAAGCATGTCTTTCAGATCCTTAGAAAAATGCTTACGTCTCAAATAGTTAGCAGATGATACTCTCATAAAGAATTGTGGAGAACAGGGTACTTTCCTTTTAAGGTAAGAAAATATGTAGAGTCAGTAAAGAAATTGAGTTTATCAAGATAATTAGTGAATGGTGCCATGTCTAGAGGTAAACGTATACTGTGACTTATATCAGTTTGGGATCCTTTCAACAGCAGAACTAATAGCATCTAATATTGCCAATTTTATTTTTTATTTGTGTCTTAGTTACAAGAAAGCTTCTCAAGTAGTGTAATTGTTTTATAATTTCACATGATTGTAGAAGAACTGGTGAAAGAGTAATCTTAGATCATGAATTAAATAGGAAAATGCAGGCAAAAAAATACCCCTCATTTAAACATTATTGAATTTTAGAATCATTTATATTGACAAAAAGAAAGCTCATAGTCTACTCAGCATGATATTTTTCATTGCCTCCCATTAGAAGACATATCCTATATTGGCCTCTAAATAAAGAAATTATTTAAGATGTTCTTGCCAGTCAATCATGAAGTATTTATTGAACATTCATTGAATATGTTGATGCTAATTTTAGGACAAAGAGACAATTTCCTCTTTCTCTTTCTCTCTTTAATTTCAGCATTGAAATAAAAATTCTTAACCTTTACAGAATGGCATTTCCTAAAATAACTTGATGTTGAAACTGTCCAGAGAGACATCAAATTCTCACCATCAAAAGAAATTATGGAATTATTCTATTCATTTTAATCATTTTTGCCACTTACAATTTTACTACCTTTAGTGTTTTCTATACTGATTTGAAAATGTACTAGAGAGTTTTATTCTCATAATTGAACTTGATAGGCCACCAAAAAACTTTATATTTGAAGAAGACTATTAATCATGGGCACTATTAGAATATATCCAAAATTATAGTTTTATAATATACAGCCTAAATGGCTTATTTTTACAAATTAAGTTAATGGGTTTCTTGATAGATATGTAGTACAGACTGGCAAAAATAAAATTTCTTATGAAATGCCTCTTTAGTACAACACTTTTGCTTATCTTTAGAGAGTTAGGAGTGTAAAAAGATAAACAAAAAACTTGAATAATGATATAAAGAAATAAGATTCATTAAAATATATTAGTACAATTTTGTGGAGACTATAAAAGCAATTTCTAATGAAAAAAAAATAATTTACCATTATCCCTCTGTATCCTCATTTTCTACATCAACATATTTAATTAGCTGTGGTTTGAAAATACTAAAAATAAATTACATCTGTACTAAACATGTACAGACTACTTAAGACATTTGTTCATAAACAATAAAGAATAAAATTTACATTGCATTAGGTGTTATTTGTAATATAGAGATGATTTAAAATATAAGGAAGTATGTGTGTAGTTTATATGCAAATATTCTACCATTTTATAAAAGAACCTAAGCATCCACATATTTTGGTATACCTGTGAAATGTTGGAAGCAACTCCCCACAGACACTGCCGTACACATGTATAAATAAGAAAATAATAAATGCTGAATTCATTATTACTCTGAATTTTTGCCAAATGTTCTACTGTTGATGATGAATGATGAGTGCATCAGCTATTATTTATATCCTTGTAGTTGAAGAAAATATAATTAACCTACCGATTGCCCAAATGTGAGTACATGAAATTATGAAAGAAAGAGAAAAATCACTGTATTCCTGTCAAGAATATCTCAAAAACAGAGACAGGAAGTTAAGGGTCAACTGCCTGGGCTAGAATTAAACTAGAATTTATTGATTCCTAAGAATATTGTATACATTATTAGTCCCTATATCCAGGAATTACATATATGTTATCATACCATTTTTCCTCACTTTTACCCAAAGAAGCATCAATCCGTCTAATTCTAGTATTAATGTTTATTGAAACTAATATTCTGTATTAGATATCTGACTAGCAACCAACATTACAGCAGGACACTTATTTAAACATTTAATCAGAGAGATGACATTAGATTTAACATCAATTAGGACTCCAATTGCCACAATCACATTTATTATTTTAATTCCACTTACAGTTCTTGAATTTGTGGTAGCTTTGATTCAAGTTTATTTATTCAATCCATCAGTTAGCTTATGTTTATATGATAATACTTAATAACCCACCACACCCATGCTTAACCTTAGCCCTTGATCACTCACAGTAACTCTGTCAGCACTACTGACATCCCATTTAGTAATGTGATTTCACTTTAATTCTAGAACTCTAATAATGTTAGGGCTTAATATCTAAGTTATTAACAATATACCAGTGGTGACAATATATAATATCTGAAGGTACACTTCAAGGTCATCCTAGAACAATTGTCCAAAATGAATTATGTTATAAAATAATTCTGTTCATTCTTTCTGAATCTTTCTTTTTCATAGAATTTTTCTGAACTTTTTACCAAGCCTAGTCCCAATCCCTGACCTAGGAAGTTAGGAGGAATTCATCCCTCAAATCCTCTAAAAGTTTCACTACTGAACACTTCTGTTCTTTTAGCCTAAGGAGTCTCAATTATTTGCACTCTTTATAGTTTAATAGAAGGGAATCAAAAACATACAATTCACACTCTCTTAATTAGCATCACATTATGATTATATTTTATATTTCTTCAAGCCTCAGAATATCTAGAATACTTACTACTTCTGATGCATTTATGACTTCAAATTTGTATAGCAGCAAAACTTTATGGATTACATGTAATTACTTGCTTCATTTTCTTCCTGTGTGCTTTTCACATCAACTAAATTTTAACTTCTTATCTAATCATCACTTTGGCTTTGAGGCTGATGGTTGATTCTAACATTTCATTGATGTAGTATAACTATTCCTATATGTTTCTATTTCTTGATGAGTATCATATTCTTTTAGTATTATATAGAACAATTTACTCCTAATAACTTTGTTTCGGTTCAATCTGAGAAAATAATAAATTTAACAGTAATATTAATTAATATAACATTAGTTGTACTTCTTATTTCTATCAAAATGACTAATTGTATGGAAAAATCAAATCTATGTGAATATTGGTTCAAGCCTGTAGAATCAGCCTGCCTACCGTTTTCCATAAAATTTTTTCTTGTCACTATCACCTTCGTATTATTTGATATATAAATCACCCTACCTTTGCTATATCACTGTCAAGTTTTATAGAAATAAGCTGAGAGAATTAATTACTTGCACAAACCCTACTGCTAGTAATTGACATGATCTTTCTGTTCATAACACTGTGACTCAAATTCTGATCCCATCCACCACATGAAAGCTAGAAAGTTTCATTGTAGAACTAATAAAAAACTATTATTATTTAATGAACAATCACTATTTTAATAGCTGAAGCAGAAGGAGTAAATCTTTTAATCATGCTAGTAGTAATCCAAGTGGAAATGTGATGGTGATGGTGGTGGTAATGAAAAAATCCATAATCTTTACTAGTACTGATTGCATTAATACATGTTCAAATTAAAGCAAAAGTAGTTCTAGATCTGTGGAAAGTTTAAGTGAGGAATATTTTGGCCACCTTTGTTGGATTTTTGTAAATTTAAAATGAACTTTATATGCAGATATTAATATGAGTATTAAATGACACATGTACTATTATAAACTCAATATCTACTTCAGAAGAAAAAAACATTGAAAACAATATTTCTCCTAGAATCTAACTTAATATGATAATCTTGTTTGTGTTTGTATGTGTGTGTGTATAAATATATACATATATATATATATATATATACACATACATATATATGAATTTTTTAGCTTTCTTAATGAAGAAAGGTAACACTAAATAAATTCTTTTATTAGATACAATGTTAAAGCAATTCCTTTTTATCAAACAAGGAATGAATTGCCATATATTATCTGTTTAGTAATATATATGTGTGTGTGTATGCATCAATGTATATATACACTGATGAAACATTATTTGTAAGAAACTTTTGGAGTCAACATAAAGGGAAAATTTGTTTCTCAAGATGGCATGAAATAAAATTATGAGGTCTAAAAATTGCTGCAGCTAGTTTGCTATCATGACAGTCTGGAAACAAACTGCACAGTTGCCTGACAAAAAAACATGTTTATACTTGCCTTTGCACTGAATTTTTTGTTAAATAAGCCAATTAAGTCTCTAATTAGTGTTTACAATTTGAGAGAAAAAAGAAGGTCCAATAAAAAGGTCAATAGTACAGTGAGGTAAGATGAAAGTTGTGAGTGAATGGTATACAGGAAGCCAAGGGATTAAAATATTTTGGGGAAGAAATAGGTTGACTTTATCAAATATATATCTATGTATCAAATATATATATATTTATCAAATATGTATCTATGCACATATATATGTTTATGTATGTATACACACATATCTATATATATGCATATATATGTAACTTTTCTGGGTTGTAGTTATACTAAGAAATTCAAAGTTCCAAACATATTTTTGTATGTAAAATGTTGCCTATCCTTCTAAAATTCTATTATAAATCATTTTATTACATTTGGCATGGAAATCATCATTCTCACATTTCTTATATTACATATTCAATATGGATTTATGTAGAAGTTTTTATGTTTGGTATAATAATATCTAATATTTACTTAACAAAACTAACAAATGTTGTTACGAAAGATTAATTTTAAATCTTTGAATTTTGACAAAAACTTATAAGAAACACACAAGGTCAAGAGTCAACTATCTTTTAGCCTGTAAGAATAAAATAAAATAATATAATTCATCATTTTAGGCAACAGATTAAATGACTCATGGTTAGGACCTTGAACTTAAATTACATCATACATAACCAATTTTTATCACCCCTCCGAGTTAATGTCCTTTTCTCTTAGTAAAAATGCTCTGATTCTGGAGTATCCCAGGCATTTTTATGCTTCAATCTGCTTTCTGTACTAGGGTAGACTTTGATCTGCTTAAATCATTCTGCATATCCTATTTACTCTAATGCAGGGGTTGGTCTGGATGCCTTCAAATGGATGACCCCAGGCACACTGATGCAACATTATTTGTAGGAAACTTTCAGAGTCAACCTAAAGGGAAAATGTCTTTCTCAAGATAGCATGAAATAAAATTATGGGGTCTAAAAATTGCTGCAGCCATTTTGCTGTCATTATTATTTTGCTACCTCATTATGTTGGCTATAACTTTTAGGCAAATGTTAAACTTAGTGTGATGTGAGACAGCTATAGTTTGTTTCTAATTTTAAAATTGATGCTTCTTCTGTTTTATCACTGCTTAATAGTGTTCAAAAGCAAAAAAAAAAACTGAGGCAGTTAAATTTAACAAAGTTCATTTGAGCAAAAAATAATTGTTCTAGAACTGGGCAACATTCTATAACAACAATTGTTCATAATTCCTCCATTGCCATGATGAGCTGTATTTATAACCAGAAAAACATAAAATGGCATGCATAGATTGGTGCAGTCAGTGTTTGCATTAGTTGGGCATAATTTGGAAGCTTTCAGTTTGGGATTGGCTGCAGCATTGGCTGCCATGTTTGCCCAAGGCTTAGTTGCTTCTTACTAACATGCACACTTAGGTTGAGTCACAGCTTGCCTGCCAACAAACTTCATTGCACTTCCCCATATACTGAGGCCAGCCTGAGCCAAATTAAACAAATTAAACATTATAAATATAATCATAGTAATACTCTGGGAATAAATTCCACTTGTTTGATTCTTTTGTAGTAGTGATTAATGTTGTTTTATTTAATTTATAATTTCAGATTTTGTATTCTAGAGTAGTCAGCCTTTATATAACTCATTTTTACCTAGGTCATAATTAAGATGTACTAATGCCCTATTAAAAAATAAAAGAAAGAAGATGTGTAACAACTCTATATTACACAAGAATTTTTGAATTTATTTGGATATGTAGGTCGGCAGAGTGTCTCTCCTACCAGCACTCGTTCAGAGACCTCTACCCTATAGCTATGTAAATTGTTATTTAGAACCATATCAAACTTTGCATCCACACATCAAAGAGAAAAGTAAGAGGAGGAGATGTTGAGTAATTTTATGAGCCAGGACTTGATGTGTGTGGTATTCATCCCTTTTGCACCTGTTTAGTTAGATAGAACCACCTCTGATACCATGAAAATCAGAGAAAATCTTTGTCTAGTAGTGTGTCCAGAAATAAAGTGAAAATGAATTTTGGTGGATGGTGAACATTCTTTCCTAATTAGGAAAGAAGGAAAAACCTAGATGGCAGTGGTCTACAGCAGTGTCAGTCCTACTGTATGTTCATTGCAATCATCCTCTGATCAGGCAATAGACAGAATTTACTCTCTAGATTTCTTTGTCTATTAGTTTTTGTGACTCTGAACTCCATCTGCTCTGAGGTTCTCCTTTATCCATTATCCTCCATAGAGATATCTGACAAAGGGTCTCCTTTGGGCCTATCATCTGTTACAGCCTCTTCCTTCTCAAGTCTTCTTAAGGGACCAGAGGATCATTCTAATGTTCAGAACAATGTAATAAATTCTAGATCATTTCCTGAATAATACGAACATTTTAAGAATTAGTAAACTTTTGATCCATTTGTTTTTAGTTATTTTAGTATATAATCAACAACATTCAAAATATTTTTGTATTCATTTTTATAATGCCTTATTAATGCAGAAGAATTACAAAATTCTATTTTATAGTTTAATGAAAATATTGTGCTGTTTTGGCCTTTTGTAAGTTATTGAGATGGATTTTAATTTTTTCTTGTTTATTCTTTAAGTATCAGCTCCATGCTTTGATTGATCAATAGATAGAAAGATCTATTTCTCTCTCTACATATATGTCTGACTAACCATTCTACATTTGTTTTGCGATTCTCTTCAACCTGAGTTATCTCAGATGATAGATATTTATGCATATACCTTAATATGTTATATTATGTATAAAAACTTAGTAAATATATTTGCATATTATATATATATATGTATATATATATACATACATATATGTGTGTGTGTATGTATGAAATTTTTATTTTTTTTTAAACCTGTATTATCCAGCTTTATTACAAAGTCAGAAACCATGATATATCATTTTTGTATTTGACTATTAGGACTAACTTTTGAAAACACATTATGACTTCTTAAAAGATTTTTTATTAAAATATCCCATGCCAAATTTAATATGACTATTAAAATGACTTCATTAGTTCTATAATTTAAATGCTATGTATTATTTTTTAATCTGTCAAGAACTAATAAATTATGAATTAAAATTCTCTAATTTTCTTTTGTTAAAATTTTAATATTATCTGCTGTGCCTTAATGCTTTATAGTTTGTGAAATCTCCCATGTGTTTTTGTTAAATAGTATTTTAAAATACTATTTATTATTTACATTTTTCTAAAACTTTTTTATTTGCTATTAAATGCTAATATTTTAATTATATGTGGGATCTTAAAGAAGGATTTACTTGAAGTTAATTTTAAACAATTTATTCCATCTTGACTCCAATATGTGTAGGTAGTTGAATTTTGCTTTGTATTCCAATCTGGAAGTCTTTGTCTTAAAACTAATGGCTTTAGTCTTCTGCCTTCTGATTTAATGTTTTCTGTGAATTTTTCCCCTCATTTTGCTCCATTTATTTTATATAGAATATTTTTTCTTTGAAGGAATAAATACTTTTCTGATTTCCAATAGACATTTTTCTTTCTCTTGTAGAACTTCTTTGTTAATATATACAGCCATCACAGACTGCCTCAATTTGGGACTATTATCACTCTTTAATTTGGCATTTCCTGACTCCATGAAATCTTTGCTGTTTCAAGATTCTAACTTATCAATTCGACAATTTTCCCTAAAATTCTTGGTATATTATCATTTTCAGTAATATTTTCAGATATAAGTAAGGATTTCACAATTTCTTTCTTCTCCTTGTAATAATTCTATTTCATAGAATGAAATCTATTCTTTTTTCACAGGGTAGTCATATAGAAGATAGATTTTATTGTATTTTTCCATCTTTGCTTGTTATTTGTCCTTATCTTTGCTTATTTAACAATCTGAGGAACTGAGGTCTTCTATGGATTGAGAAAAATGGGAATGGTTTCATTACTTGGTTGAACCTCATCACTTCAGAGATGTAGTAATATTAAAATGACTAAAGTCTCCAAATACAAGAAACTTACTTTTTGCTGTAGTTTTTACCTGTGTTAGATCCAGTAGCCTGAAACTACCACAAGCAAAATATTAGTTGTCCTTGATAGTTGATGACCTCAATGTCTATGTCTAATGTACATGGGTGTAATCCTTGCTTGGTATGTTCTCCAGTATCTGGTAAGAACTGCAGTGTTGCTGGTTACATTCAAATGCATCACCCAATCCCTTGATCCCACAATTCCTCCCCATACATAGAGAGAGAATACTGTCATACCTAACCTTCATTCTTTCATGTACGGTAGGTAATGGGTTTTAGTTAGAATCTGACCCACTTTCCTAATAAGAGCAGTTATCATATCTGAACATGGAGTTATGGGTTGTGTTACTTCTTTATTCCTTCTAGTCACATTTCCATTCACTCTCATAGTATTCTGTATTCATACCAATATATAGGATATGTATGTTATCTTTACCTAGTTTTTAGATTTGATGCAAATTTCCCCAATAAAGAAAAAAAAAATAGTGTTGGTGCCAGAGATATGCTCTTATGCCCAAATGGAAATTTACTTCACACTTATGTGGTCTCCATGTCTGCAAAGGTATAGTACTCAGGGGAATCCACAATATTGGTTGTATCACCCTGTGTGTATGGCAGGTAGAAACCATAAGTCTCTCTAAACTCCATCCTAGTGCCTAAAGCAACCTCTCCTAGCTTTCTGAATAGCATATCTTCTCTAGGATCACAGAAGCCTCCCAGTGCTAGAATTTTTGAAGAGTGATGATCATAATCATATTTGGTCCAACTTTTATGAACCACATCTGCTCTACTGGCCACAAACACTCTCCCTACAGATTAGGAATGTTTTGTGAGTTTTGGTCGGATAGCACATATTTCTTAGGAATACTATAACTTCACAGGATGGGAATTTTTTTTTTAATTCTCTCTGTGTTTTCTTGTTGTGTTTTACACTTAGCAGAACACTTGGCATTCATTAAATAATCAAAACATGCTGTTACATAGTAATTTTTAATATTTTTCATTTTAACTTTAATTAACTTTAAATTTAACTATACATAATAGACTAGTGAGATGTAAAGAACAGTTAGATGTAAAGAATAGAAATCTGTTCTTAAGAAGAACAGATGCTCATGGTGTTGATAAAGTAAAAATGATATCACATATAATTCACATGCTATATTTGAAATCAGCTCATTGTTTGAAAAGAGTGTGCAGTTCAAATCATCTTTAAATAATTCTTAAATCACTGTCAGCTATCTGGGAATTACAGAAAGATAATTTATTATGGCTTATTTTCGTTTAACCTTGACCTTCTTATCTTTGGATAGTTACAGACAAGTTTTGCATTGAATCATTTATGGAACAACTCAAAATGAAATTTAGGGGGGTAATAGTAGAACTATTGTTTTCCCTTATCTCAGTTTATTATTGAATTAAATAAGTTAACTACTTTCTAGTGTTCTAGTATTTATTGCAACAGGAATTAAATAATATCCTTACTTTAACTTTTTTAAAACAACCTGATTGCTATATTTCAAAAATACTTAAAGGCATTAAAGACTTAACAAAAAATAAAGAATAATGGACCAAATTTAAGTAAAAATTAAGTATGCAATAATTAGGATCCCCATAGTTTTTGCTACAATGACATTTAAAGATGAAAATATCTCACATTCAAATTTAAATTAAGAGAAAATTATATAGTAAGTCTCAAGTCCCTTGCTGATATAAGGAAAGGAAAATAGAGACCGTCACCATATGCCTCAAATATTATATATATATATATATATATATAATATTTCTTTCAAATACAACATTTAAAATCAGTCAAAGATAGCCTGGAATGCCAGTGGGAAAAGTATGTTATTAAATTATCAAGAGCCAGAACAGAATTACACAGCAAAAGCAAACCAATAAAGACTGCAGAAAAGAGAACTATCAATTGGAAGTTATGAAAATCTAGATTTGCCAGCTGTGGCGTTGGATACCAGTAATCCCAGTGACACGGGAGGCTGAGGTATGAGGATTATAAATTTTAAGGACAGCATCAGATATTTAGTAAGATGCTTTCTTTAAGATTTAAATCTTTTAAGATTTAAAAAGTGCTGGGAGTTTAGCTTACAGGGAGAATGCATCTGAGTTAAATACCCAGAAATGCCCAACCCCACAAAAAGAGAGAGAGAGAGAGAGAGAAGAAAATGTAGACTTATTATGATGTAAGAATTAAAACAAAAATCTTTCAAATTTTGGCAAGGAACCAGAACCTTTTAAAGGTAACATAACAAATTTACAAATCCACAAAGGACACAACAACGAAGCTTAAATTGTTTGGACTGGTTTAATAATAAAGAAAGTTGAACAGCAATTTGAAAATTTGGAAGATGTTACAAGAAACTGTCCAAATAGCAACACAGAGAGACAAAAAGAAACAACATATAGAGTTAAATGTGAAAAGAACAAAGAAAATGATAAGATATAATGTAAAATGAAATTATTTTTAGAAAAAAGGAGAAAAGTATTAGAACAAATATTAGAACAAATATTTGAATGTATGACGAATGAGAATTTTCCACTATTAACAAATATCAATCTACACACTTAAATATCCTAAGAAAATCCCAGAGAAATATATGTATATATATTTCAAGCATTTCCCTTTATTCCTGTTTATTTTGTTGATTTCTCATATATATATATATATATATATATATATATATATATAGTTAAAATACAGTAACAGATTAAAATCCACATATTAAGATTTAACGAATCAAAACTGTATTTCTCACTCATTGTGGAATGAGAAGAGTGAAAGTTCTATTTCACATGGACACCCAGGACCCATTTCTGTATAAATCTCCATTGTTTTATCACTGTATCTACAAAAAATAATGGGAACAGAGAAGTTCAAAGGGGCTAAATGCAAAATTTATTGAGCACAAATGTTGTTGTCAATGCTCAGGAAATCCAATGCAATATTTGGTGAGTATTAATATTTTAACTTCTCATACTTGTTTTAAGAAAAAAATAATAACCACTAAATTGAAAAATCTCCAAGCATCTGGGAAAATATTATTCAAAAGCACAACTAAATTGACAAGTGACATTTTAAACGTAATAACAAAGATACTGGAGTGCTACATTTAATGTGCAAGAAAAAAAACTGCTAAGCAAGAATTCTTACCCAGTAAAATTTCTTAAATGAGTGAAAGCTTACTCATGTCACAATATTGAATTCTTTAAATGAAACACAAAATAGTGAGAACTTACTGGGCATATTTCCCTCAAAATATACTATATCATCTACCAAATCATTATACATCTGCCTTTCTTTTTATGATTCACTTAAAACATGTAAAAATAAAGATGCATTTGTATCAACACAAACTGTACACTTTTAATGCTCTATTAAGAATAGTATTATTTTATGCTTATTTAAATTTGTGTATGCACACATATATACATACATACATTAAAAGAACTTTCAAGCATTTTCCTTTATTCCTGTTTATTTTGTTGATTCCTCTTTTATATACTTTATAGCATCTCTTAGCAAATTAATTGGAAGCTTAATGGAACCATTTCCATCAGACTAGATCATCTTGCAGTGTTTATATTTCTGTAGCATAATATTTACTTTCTTCATTTATATAATTAACTTAGATGAAATGCTTACACAGTACTGCAGAGATGTTATGGATTAATTACTTATTTAATAGAAGTGTCATATAAATTTTAAACACGCCAATTATAACTTTTTACATAGCTATAATTGTACTAAGAGAGTATAAGGAAGGTGCCACATTAAAGTAATACATAATATAGAAGACAATAATAAAAACAATGATACAGTTTTACTAGATTTTTATATCTTGGGGTTTTGAAAGAAAGAAATGGGTCAAAAAAGTCACATTTCTTTTTATTGAATGACTAAGTCTTCAATTTTTGTTTTCATTTGTAAAAAACAAAGAATGTGACATTTTTACTAATAAAAGAATACATTTTAAAATGCATTTAATTCTTTATGTGATAACTTTATAAACTCAAGTTTCTAAATTATTAGAAAACCTTATTACATTTTAGGAAGCATAATATTGTTTTTCCAATAAACAATGTGGTGCCTCAACATTTTATATTAGCAGCTACAGTTTGAAAACAGTATTTGATTTTCAAATTTTTGCACTGTGAATGATATAAGTCAACAAAGAATTAAAAGGAATTACATACTATCTTACATGGATTATTCATTTGCTTTAGAAAAGATGTGTATAATCACAATTGTGCAACATTAAAACTAATAATATATTTAACCCTTGGGCAAAAAGTTTACTCCAAAGCTATGCATTGCCTCATTAAATGTGAATAATTGGTTCTTTGTACACAGGAAGAGAAAATGTGATCTGCTTTTATTACATACCTTTTTGTTAAATATAGTCTATTGTCTATTTTTTTTTGTAAAGGTAACATATTTAAATGAAGTTCATCTTATATTGATGATTTGTATTGTAAAACAAACAAAATACAATCAAAACCTGTATATTATCAAAACTTCTTGAGCAGTTTGAATGATTAACTGCAGCCAAATAAATGTAATATGATTATAGTGGGACCATTCCAAGGATATTGCCTATTGACATTTCTCTAGACCTGAGATTTTATTATTATCATTCTAATATTTTATTAAGAAGAATGCTTAATGGAAATGGGAGTTTGTTAATCCTCTCAAATGATGGGATTTAAGGAAAATCCTTTCTAGGACATTTTATTAATAGGTGTTATTAAATAAAATATCCCTAGAATTTTTTCTTTTTTAGTAATTTTGTTCTGAAAGTGGATCTTTTCCTTCATTTCTCTGTGTCACTGATGTAGAATTAAAAATATAAATATGATTTTTCAGACTTCTGAAAGATGATTATAACTTTAAATATAAATTTTCACATGATCTACATCTCTTTTTATCTTAAATTTGACCATATCACTTCAAGAAAATAAGTTTGTAACATTGTTTTCCATTGTGTAAATTTTTTAAAATTCTACTATTAATGTGATATCTTATTTCATAATTTCCACATATTCATAGTCAATCTGTAGGACATGATGAGCTCAATTTCATCACTGAAAATGGTTCATCTATTGAAATCATATATCCATTTAGACTAGTAAATTACCATTTCAGATCCATATCAAATGTTAGGGGATATATAAAAATGTTCTTCCCAAAGGCATATATCTTTATATTCATCTGTAGTCATCTACTGTTTTAGTAATCTTATCAGAACAAAGAGAATATATTTTATTTGGTATAACTTCATTTCTATTACTACAGTAATTCATACTAATCTTTGTTTATTCTCAGAATATGTACAAATCATGCTTTAAACAACCTTTTATAGAAACATATCTAATTTAATATTACAATGTTACAAGCCCTTGGCTTAAAAACCACATAATTTTTTTCATTATTATAAAAAGTTTGCATTCAGCATTACCGATGCCCTTGGTGAGAAAAGCTCATGGTATTAACCTCTCTTGCATTAGTTCCTATTTGCATAAGTTAATCTTTTCATGATCATATTGCAGAAGTACCATGTAATTTAGGGTAAAGAGAGGTCCGTGTTCACAGGATGCTTTAACTTTATGAATACTGCATACTCCTCTGAGCTAGTTGCCTTTTGCTGGACTCTAACACACAAAGATCCATGTGATCTGTACTTATGACCATGACTCTCTCCCAAAGTTTGTCTTCTGTGATGCTCTATCTTGTTTCTTTCAGAACCCTGAAAAACAGGACAAGCCATTGCTAATTTCCCATAAGCAATAGATACCCATTCTTTAAGCCACTTCTTCCCCAAATACCATTAAAAGATCTGTAAGTTTCTGGGTTTTTTTTTTTTTTTTTAATCCCTTGCCCCAGTGCACAGCTTTATTAGGAAATGGCACTAGGTCTCTTTAGGAACTGATCAGGGAAATGTTGATCATGTACACTGATGACAATTTTGCAGTCTTTTTTCAATCAATAGGCTCTAATTATCTGAACTTGCTTAGATCTACAAACTAGGTGAAGAATTGAAATTTTTCCTTTTGATGACTGAAGTTTGCTTTCTTTTGCCAGTTTGTGATTTTTTTCTGGTTAAGCAAGTTGAAGTCACTTCAGATGTCTGACATCTCTCTCACTCTAGAAACACTCTGGAGTGTTTAGTAGCCATAACCACAGATTCTTGTACCTCACAGCAGTTTGTACTTCTGGCCATTATGCTCATTATAGTGATTAATTAAGGCTACCTTATCTCTGATAGATGAATAGCCCTACATATTCAAAGCCATTCTGAAATCTTATCAATTGCAGTAATGTTAGAGAATTGGCAGCATTTCTTACTCTTAACCTTGATTTATCTAATTCAGCTACCCTATGCTTTTCCATGATAGACATACTGTCACCAATAGTGAATTTCTTACTGTTTTGATGAAAGGAATTTCTTATGTGCCCTTTGGGGAAGTTGGTTGGTTGATTGATTATTCTCCATTCATAAAAAAAAAATTTAAAAATCATTCTAACCTTTCTACCCTTTCTCTGCCTTTTCTCACTATGTTCGTTCTTCCTTCCTCCCTCCCTTCCTTCCTTCCTTCCTTCCTTCCTTCCTTCCTTCCTTCCTTCCTTCCTTCCTTCCTTTCTTTCTTCTTTTTTTTTAATAATATGGATTGAATGCATGGGTGCTTTACTACTGATCTCCAGCCCTAGCCCTTTACATATATATATATATATATATATATATATATATATATATATATACACATACATATTTTTTTTTTTTTTACTTTGACAGAGGGTCTCACTACGTTGCTGAAGATCGTCTCAAACTTGCAATCTTCCAGCTTTGGCCTCCCAGGTCCCCAGGATTGTAAGCATGTATCAGTATGCTTGACTCCCACCCGTCCTTAAATTTTGTCACAGTAGTTCATGTATCTCATCAAATTTATCATATTTTATCATAATATATATGCTTCAAAAAAGCATTAAACTGGTATATTAGGACCAGAACCAGATGTTTTTATGCATAAAAAATAGGAAGGTACTATCTTAAAACAATTAACTTTATTTTTAATTGATGCATAGTAATTTGTGCATATTTAGTGGGTAAAATGGGACATTTCATTACATGTATTCAGTACTTTTTGAACAGACTTGGTAAATGGCATGTGTATTCTTTTATACTTATGTCATTTCTTTGTGTTGGGAATATTCAAAATTCTAACAGCTACTTTGAAATTTTCAATTAATTGTTATTAACTATAGTTTTCCAGTTATGCATAGAAAATTGAAAGTCATTTCTGCAATTCAGCTGCATCCTTGTACCCATTGTCAATCCTCTCTCTATTCCTCTCTCCCCCACACACTTATCAAGCTCCAATAACCACTATTCTATTCTCTAATTCTTTCAGATCAAATCTTTAGCTTCCACACATAAGTGAGAACATGTATATTTGTATGTCTGTGGATGACTTATTCAAATAACATAATATCTTCCAGCTCCATCTATGTTTCTGCAAATGACAGAATCTCATTCTTTTATGGGTGAATAGTATTCCATTTTATATACATTTTCTTTATTCTTTTATCACGTAGAAGACACTTAGGTTGAATCTATATCTTGGCTCTTATGATTAGTGCTGCAATAAATACGAAGTGCACATTTCCTCAACAGGTTGATTTCATTTGCTTCAGATATATACCCATTATGGAATTGCTGGATCATATGGTAGTACTATTTTTAATTCTTTGTGAAGACTCCATACTGTTTTCCCACGTACATGTGTAAATGTTCCCTTTTCTGCACAGCCTTGTAAACATTTGTCTTTTGCTTTTGTGTTGTTGTTGTTGTTGTTGTTTATAGATATAAATGGCAGTAGGGTATATTTTGATATATAGTACATATATAGAATAACTATGACTTGTTCCAATTAAGATACCATTATTGTGATTGAATATGTTTTGGAATTACATTATTCATGTATTCATATATAAACACAGGAGAGAGATGTCTGAGTCATTCTACTTCCTTTCCTATTCCCATCCGTGCTTTTATCTTTTTGATAATAGCCATTCTAACAGATGTGAGGTGATACCTCATTGTGGTTTTAATTTGCATTTTTTCTGATTATTAGGAATGTTGATCATTTTTTCATGTATCTATTTTTTCCTTTGCATATTTTCTTTATTTTTTGCTTTTAAAAGTTTTTATTACTTCATTATAGTTCTTTTGAGAAATATGTGTTTGGGTCATTCATCCATTTTTAAATCAATTTCTTTTTGCTGTTGTTTTAATTAATTTTCCATTCTGGAAATTAATCACTTTTTGGATGAATAGCTTGCGAATATTTTCTTCCTTTCTTAGGTTGTGTCTTTATTTATTCTTTGATGAATAGGAACTTTTTGGTTTGATAATACAATTTGTCCAATTTTACTTTTGTTTCTTTTCTATTAGATTCATATCTAAATAATATTTGTGTTGACTAATGTCCTAAAGTATTTCCCCCATATTTTCTCCTGGTAGCTTCATAGTTCCAGGTCCTACATCTGAGTTGAATCTTGTGTTTGGTGAGAGGTGGGTGTCTATTTTCTTCCATCTGGGTATGGATATCAGTTTCCTCAACACCATTTATTGACTGTATCGTCCATTCTCTAATAGAAGTTCTTGATGCTGTTGCTGAACATAAGTTGGTTGTAAATATGTGGATGTAGTTCTGGATTCTCCATTGTGTCCAATTGGCTTATGTGTCTGTTTTTATGCTCGTACCATGCTGTTTTTTTTACTATTGCTATTCAGTATGTTTTGAAGTCAGTTGCTATGGTACCTCCAGCTTTGTTCTTATTATTCAGGATTGCTTTATCTACTCAGGGTGTTCTTTTGTTCCATGTGAAATGTAGGAGTGTTTTTGGTTTTCTTTCTATTTCTGTGAAAAAAAATCCATTAGCATTTTGATAGAAAATACCACTAAAAGTGTAGATTGCTTTGGGTAGTATGAACATACATTTTAAGTGTTGGTTGTTCTAACCTATGGACATGGGATGTCTTTTATTTTTAAATATTCTCCTCAATTTCTTTCATTAGTGTTTTATAATTTTAATTACACAGATCATTTATTTCCCATGGTTAAATTTATTCCCAGCTATTTTATTATCTGAAGCTATCATAAATGTAATTGCTTTATTGATTAATTTCCCAGTAATTTTGTTACTGATATATAAAACATTACTGATTTTGGTATGCTGATTGATGAATCCTATAACCTCACTGAATTCGTTTATTAGTTTTAACAGTCTTTGGTGACATCTTCATTTTTTTAAATCTCTTTTTTCTGTATAAAAGAACACTGTCTGCAAACAGATATCTCCTCATTTCTTAATAAAATGTCCTTTATTTCTTTCTCTTTCCTTATTGCTCTAAGATTTCCAATGCTATATTGAATGAAAGTAGCAAAAGTGAACATTCTCATCTTCTTCTTGATCTTAGATGAGTCAATTTCAGGGTTTTCCCATTCAGAATGGTGTGGGCTCTCGGTTTTTCATATACATCCCTTACTATGTTGAGGTGCATTCTTGTTATGCATAATATTTTGAGAGAGTTTTATCATGAAGTGATGTTGGATTATATTGGATGCTTTTTCTTCATGTTTTCAAATGGGCTAATGGTTTTTATCCATCCTTTTGTAGATATGTTTTATTACTTTCTTGAGCTGTGTATGTTGAATTATTTTTATACCCCTGGATTAAATCCCTCTTGGTCATATATTAATCTTTTTCATGTGCTGTTGAGTTTGATTTTCTTTTTGTATTTTGTTGAGAATATTAGCATTAATATTTGTCAGGGATATTGATATACAGTTTTCCTTTTTAGTGTGTCCTTGTCTGGTTTTGGGTATCAGAGTAATGCTGACCACATAGAATGAGTTTGGAAGGGTTTCCCCTCTTTAAATATTTTGGAGTTCTTTGAGAAGAATTGGTGTTAGTTTTTCTTTAAAGATGTGGTAGAATTTGGCAGTGAAGGCTTCCAGTTCTTTGTTGGGAAGCTTGTTATTACTGATTTAATTTCATTACTTGTCTTTTCAGGAGTTCTTTGTGCTCATGGTTCAATTTTTTAAAAACATTTATTTGGTAGTAGGTGTACACAATACCTTTATTTTGTTTATTTATATGTGGTGCTGAGGATATAACTCAGGGGTCCACAAATGCTAGGTGAGCGCTCTACTGCTAAGCCAAAACCCCAACCCTCATGATTTAATTTTGATAGTTTATAAGTACCCACGAATGTATCTGTTTCATCTAGATTTTTCAAATTATTGGCATTTAGTTGTTCATAATAGTGGCTAATGACCTTTTGTATATCTGTAACAATACCTCCTTTTCACCTCTGATTTTATTTGATTGGGTCTTCTGTTTTGTCTTAATTAGTCTAGCTGAAAGTTTATTAATTTTATTTTTGATAAAATTTTTCAAAAACCCAACTCATTGATTTCATTCATCTTTTCTAATTTTTTTTTTGTAATACCCTTCACTTATTTCTACTCTGATGTTTGTTATTTCTGTCCTGCTATTTCTGGCTTTAGGTTGTTCTTGTTTTTCTAATTCATTGAGTTGCATTGTTAGATGATTTGAAATCTATTTTTATATAGGCATTTATTATTGTAAATTTTCCTTTTAGTACTTCTTTGGCTGTATCCTATAGTTTTTGGTATATAGTGCCTTAATTTTTGTATGTCAATATTTTTAAATTTCCCTTTTGATTTTTTCATTGATCCATTCATTTTTCAAGAAAATCTCATTTGATTGCCACATAGTATCCTATTTCAAAAGTCTCTCTAGTTGATTTCTAGACTTATTTCATTATAGTCAGAAAACATCATTTATGACATGATTTCAGTTTTTGGTGTTTGTTTTTCTAATTTTTACAGACTTGTTTTCTGACCTGATGAATGTTCTGTACTGGAGCATGTTTAATTTACTGATTTGAAAAAATATGAATTCTGCAGTTGCTGCATGAAGTGTTCTGTAAATATCTTTTAAGTCTGTTTGGTATAAAGTAAAGTTTAACTCTGAGGATTTTTTGTTAATTTCTCATCAGAATGATCTGTCTGTTAACAAATGTGAAGTGTTGAAGTCCCCAATTATTATTGTATTTCAGTCAATATCTACTTTTAGACTTGATAATGTTTACCTTATTGACATTTAGTTGTTCATAATAATGTTGAATAGCATTAATAGTTGTTCTAATTGGACTACCCCATCACTGGATGCACATGTATCTTCAGTTAACCCCTACTGGTGAATTGATTCCCTTACCATTATATACTGACTTTCTTTGTCGTTTTGTACATTGTTTTATTTAGAATCTATTTTATATGACATATGTGTATAGCTACTCCTTCTCAACTTTGGTTTCTGATTGCATGGAATCTCTTTTTCTATCCCTTCACTTTCAGTCTATGTGTGTATTCACAGGTGAAGAGAGATTTTTATCAGGCAGCTTATGATTGGCTGTTATTCTTTTTTTAAAAATACATTTGGACAGTTTACACTTTTTAGTTGGTGAATTCAATGTATTATATTCAATGTTATTAATAATAAGCAAAGCCATAACCCAGTCCTTCTATTATTATTATTATTTTGGGGGGAGGCATATCCTTTGTCTCTTTATTCCTCTCTTGTTTATCTTGTAGTTTGACGGTTTTCTGTATTGGTATGGTTTGATTTTCTTTCTTTTCTTTCTTTTTTTTTTATATCTTCTTTAAAATTGAGTTTTGTACATTTTCGGATTTTCATGATGGTGGTTACTGCCCTTTCACTCCTAGTATTGTACTCCAGGGAGAGTACTTTATTTAAAAATATTTTTTCACTTGTTCAATCTTATTTTCTTCCTTCTGCTCCAAATCCCCAAGATATAGTCCCATGTATGTTTCTCTGGTTCATTTCAATATATATTTGCAATGATATGCAATTTTTTTCAGTAAGAAGGTTATTTTATTCTTTAGCCAAAGCTGTAATTTCTTATTCAAGGTAATTCATGCCCTGACCTATTTATTGGACAGAAGGAAATGAGGACAGGCATAGTACACCTTTAAGTCAAATAAACATTCCATTCCAAGATGTAGCTTCATCTCCAGGCAAGGTTATTACAAGGTGTATAGGTATAGAGAGTTTATTCAGCTCTACTTATTAAAGAGAATTGTTTCTCATAATGTTGAGGGTTTAGAAATTGAGAAACTTATGATTCTCAGGCATCTCTCCCCCAGTCTCATCTGTTATGTTTTAGAATTCATAAATTTTCATCTTCTAGTAGTCAATACATTGATGATATTTATCCATTAAAAATGTTCCTCAAAATATTGTCATCAATAATTTCTGATAATTAAATCATCACAAATGTTTGTAAGAATGTAAGCCATTGCCAATATAATCTCTGAAAAGATTTATTTTAGTAATAAAATCTTAGGATTGAAAAAAATTAGATTTCATTCATCTCTCATCTTATTCAACTCAAGTGACAAATACTTATTGAGGCAACTCAATCTGATGTTAGACAACTCTAAGTAAAGAAACTTTTGTAAATTCTTATTAGATCTACTTTTATATAATTCCCATATTAGTTCTTATTAAACTTTCTCTGGTATCTAGAATGGCTTTTCTTTCAATTTAAGAGCTGAGGAAAAACCAACTAATGGCTCATTATTCCTCCATTAAAAAAAAAAATCTCTGATCTGAACACTTCTCATGAATTTACAACTGCTTAATCCCAGCCAGTATCTTTTTCTGTCGGACTACTGGCTTGAGAGATTCTGACTGATCTGCTTGCTCTTTCTGTTACCCTGCATGTCAATGTCTACGGATATTTCAGAGTACCCATTGATGAATAATTCATATTGTCTCCTACTTCTACTTCTAAAGTTGCTTTCCATTAAAAATCAAATGTAATGCAGACTCTTTCCCAAGTCCCCCAAGTTCCTATATGATTTGACCTCTGACTGGCAATCTCATTATCTACCATCTTTTTGATGTGCTCTGGCCACAGAAGCATTTTTTTTATGTTCCTCAAATGCCAAGCATATATGTTTCTCAGAGATATTCTTGCCTTCTGGAATAGCACTGTAAATTTCTTTACATGGCTACTGTTGTGAGCCGGATTGTGTCTTCCCCCAGATTCAGACATTAAAGTCATAATTCTTACTGCTACATAATGCGAATTTACCTGGAGATAGAACCTTTAAAAAGGCAATTAAATTAAAAGATCTTAATTTAGAGCCTAAGCTAATATGGTACCCTTATAAGAAGAGGAAAAGAAGGCACATATAGACACAAAGGGAAGACCAGAAGATACAGGAAGAACATAACCATCTATAAACCAAGGAGAGAAGCCACAAAAGAAATCAATACTACTGTCACTGTGATCTTAGACTTACAGCCTCAAGAACCAGGAAAAAATAAAACACTGTCTTATCTACCAGGTCTTTGATTCTTTGCTCCGACATACCAAGCAATTTAATGTAGCTATTTTCTCATTTGTGCAGTGACAACTCAAATGTCACCTCCTCAGGAAGGCCTTCTCTGAGTATAATAACTGAGTGGGTTAAACATATTAGTCACTCATTTTATTACTCTTATTTTTCATAGCATGTATTAATGTGAAAATCATTTGCTGTTGTTGTTATTTTATTTTATAAATGGCCTCTATTTCTTGAAGGTAAGATTTTAACTGTCTTGATCATTAAATCCTACTACAACATGCATACTCAGTAAATAATTATCAAGTAAATGTCATATATGCACAGTCATTGCTCTGTCTTTCTACTATATCACTTATTTTATTTTCTGCTAGAATAGATATTTCTTTCATGTTTTTTCTAATGCTTTTCTATCCATAACTCTTGACATCTTGCGTATATCCCTGATTGAATTTAAAAAAAAATGTATTTATAATGAATTTCTTTAAATGACTTGGACCATCACTGAGAATATTCAGTTATCTGCAACTTATTTATAATGACCTAGTGTAAAAACAAATTTTAATTCTATTTATATTCAACTGCAACTTTAGCATTTTGTTTTTATGAAAGCAAAAAAATAAAAAACTGAACATTCTTCCAGCTAACTCTTTTTCTACTTAAAAAAGATATCTGAATGTAAGATATAGTAACATTTAATTTAATATTGCATCATTAAATTAACCGTAGTTCAACTACAAATCTGAAAAATTTGATCATGATTAATTAATCATCTTGAAACGGTCATCTCCTTTTTCCTGTCTTGGAGTCACTTTATACATTTTTTGGAATCTCTTTTTTTTTTTTTAATTTGTTCTAATTAGTTATACATGATAGCAGAATGCAGTTCGATTCATTGTAGACAAATGTACAACTTTTCATTTGTCTGATTGTACACATTGTAGACTCACAACAAATATGCAGACATGTACTAGGAAAATGATGTTCATCACATTCACCATCATTCCGTCTCCACAATCCATCTCCCCTTCCCTCCCTCTCTTTTGCCCAATCGAAGTTCTTCCATTCTCCCCATCCCCACCCCCTAAATTATGGATCAACATCCACTTATCAGAGAGAACATTTGACCTTTGGTTTGGGGGGATTGACTTGCCTTGCTTAGCATGATATTCTCCAATTCCGTCCATTTACTGCAAATGCCATAATTTTATTATCCTTTATTGCTAAGTAATTTTTCACTGTGTATATGTACCATAATTTCTTTATCCATCTGTTGAAGTGCATCTAGGTTGATTCCACAGTTTAGTTGTTGTGAATTGAGGTGCTATGAACATTGATGTGGCTGTGTCACTATAGTATGTTGATTTTAAGTGATTTGGGTCTAGACCCAGGAGTGAGATAGCTGGGTCAAATAGTGGTTCCATTCCAAGTTTTCTAAGGAATCTCCATACTTCTCTCCATAGTGGTTGCACCAATTTGCAGTACCACCATCAATGTATGAGTGTGCCTTTTCACCCACATCCTCACCAACACTTATTGATTGTATTCTTAAAAATTACCATTCTGACTGGAATGAAATGAAATCTTAGAGTACAAAGAGTAGAAATCCTAGACATGAATGCTTAGAAGTTTGCATTTCTCTAGTTACTAGAAAAGTTGGACATTTTTTCATATATTTGTTGATTGTTTATATATCCTCTTCTTCTGAGAAGTGTTGGTTCAGTTCCTTAGCTCATTTATTGATTATTTATATTTTTGGATTTTTTTGAGTTCTTTATATTCTGGAGATTAGTGCTCTATCTGATGTGCATGTAGTAAAGATATTCTCCTACACTGTAGGCACTCTTTTCTCATTATTGATTGTTTTCTATGCTGAGAAGAAGCTTTTTACTTTGATTTCATCCCATTTATTAAATCTTGATTTTATTTCTTGTGCTTTAGGAGTCTGGTTAAGGAAGTCAGGACCTAATCTGACATGAAGATTTGGGACTACTTTTTCTTCTGTTAGGTTCAGGGTCTCTTGTCTAATTCCTAGATCCATGATCCACTTTGAATTGAGCTTTGATCAGGGTGAGATATAGTGGTTTAATTTCATTCTGCTGCATATGGATTTCCAGTTTTGCCAGCACCATTTGTTGAAGAGACTATCTTTTCATCAATGTATATTTTTGGCACTTTTGTTTAATATGAGATAACTGAGCCAATGTGGGTTTTTCTCTGTCTTCTGTTCTGTACCATTGTTCTACATGTCTATTTTGGTGCCAATGCCATGCCATTTTTGTTACTATAGCTTCATAGTATAATTTAAGGTCTAGTATTGTGATGCCTCATGCTTCGCTGTTCTTATTAAGGATTGCTTTGGCTATTCTGTGTCTCTTATTTTTCCTAATGAATTTCATGATTTCTTTGTCTATTTCTATGAGGAATGTTGTTGGAATTTTAGTTGTAATTGCATTAAATCTATATAAGGCTTTGGTAGTATGGCATTTTGACAATATTAATTCTTCCTATTCAAGAACATGGGAGATCTTCTAAGATCTTCAGTGTCTTTCTGTAGTCTTTTGTAGTTTTCATTATATAAGTCTTTCACCTCCTTTGTTAGAGTGATTCCCAAGGTTTTGTTTTTTTTTTTTTTTAGGCTATTGTGAATAGAGTAATTTACATAATTTCTCTTTCTGAGGGTTCATCACTGATGTGTAGAAATGCATTTCATTTATGGGTGTTGATTTTATATTCTGCTACTTTGCTATATTTATTTATTAATTCTCCAAGTTTTCTGGTGAAGTTTTTTGGATCCACTAAATAGAGAATCATGTCATTGGCAAATAGTGATAGTTTGAGTTCTTCTTTTCCTATTTGTATCCCTTTAATTTCTTTCATCTTTAATTTCTCTGCCCAGTGTTTTAAGGACTATGTTGAATAGGAGTGGTGAGAGAGGACATCCCAATCTTGTTCCAGTTCTTAGAGGGGATGCCTCCAATTTTTCTCCCTTTAGAATAATGTTAGCCTGAGGCTTAGCATAGATAACTTTTACAATGTTGAGGTATGTTCCTACTATCCCTAGTTTTTCTAGTGTTCTGAACATGAAATTATGTTATATTTTATCAAATGTTTTTTCTCCATCTATTGAGATGCTCATATGGTTTTTATCTTTAAGACTATTGTTATGATTAATTATTTATTGATTTCTGTGTGTTGAACCAACCTTGTATCCCTGGGATGAACCCCACTTGATCGTGGTACACTATGTTTTTAATATGTTTTTGTATGAGATTTGCCAGAATTTTATTGAGAATTTTTGCATGTATGTTTAAGGATATTAGTCTGATGTTTTCTATCTTGATGTGTCTTTGTCTGGCTTAGGTATCAGAGTGACACTAGCCTCACATAGAATGAGTTTGGAAGCATTCCTTCCTTTTCTATTTCATGAAATAATTTGAAGAGTATTTTATTAATCCTTCCTTGTAGGTCTTGTAGAACTCAGCTGAGAATCTATCTCGTCCTGGGCTTTTCATGATTGGTAGGCTTTTGATGGCGAGTTCTATTTCATTGCTAGAAATAAATCTGTTTAAACTGTGTATGTCCTTGCTATTCAGTTTGGCAGCTTCTAATTCTCTAGAAATTTGTTGGTGTCATTGATATTTTTTATTTTATCAGAGTATAAATTTTTAAAATAGTTTCTAATTATCTTCTGTATTTCAGTGATATCTGTCATGATACTCCCTTTTTCATCTCAAGTTTTAGTAATTTGAGTTTTCTCTCTCCTTCTTTTTGTTAGGGTTGCTAAGGGTTTATCAATTTTATTTACTCTTTCAAAGGACCAGCTTTTTGTTTTGTCATTTTTTTCCAATTCTTTCTTTCTTTTTAACCTTTATTTTATTGATTTATATGTGGTGCTGAGGATCAAACCCAGGGCCTGGCACATGCTAGGCAAACACTCTACTGCTGAGCCTTGACCCCAGCCTCTCAATTGTTTCTTTGTTTCAATTTTATTGATTTCAGCTCCGATTTTAATTATTTCCTGTCTTCTACTGCTTTGGGTATTGGTTTGTTCTTCTTTTTCTAGGGATTTGAGATATAATGTCAGGTCATTTATTTGTTGACTTTTTCTTCTTTTAATGAATGAGCTCAATGCAATGAACATTCTTCTTAGCACTGCCTTCATAGTGTCCCAGAGATTTTGCTATGTTGTATAGAAATTCTCATTTACTATAAGAATTATTTTAATCTCCTCCTTGATGTTTTCTGCTATTCAGGTGTCATTCAGTAGTGTATTATTTAGTCTCCAGGTGTTGGAATAGCTTCTATTTTTTATGTTATGATTGATTTCTAATTTCATTCCATTATGGTCTGATAGAATGCTATCTCTATGCTTTTGTATTTGCTAAGAGTTGCTTTGTAGCATAATATATGGTCTATTTTAGATCAGGATTCATGTGCCACTGAGAAAAAAAGTGTATTCCCTCATTGATGGATGAGATATTCTATATATGTCTGTTAAGTCTAAATTATTGATTGTATTATTGAGTTCTATAATTTCTTTGTTTAATTTTTGTTTGGAAGGTATACCAGTGGTGAGAGAGTTGTTGTAAAGTTACCCAATATTATTGTGTTGTAGTCTATTTGATTCTTGAAATTTATAAAGCTTTTCTTGATGTACATAGATGATCCATTTTCAGAGGCATGAATATTTACAATTGTTATGTCTTGTTGATGTATGATTCCCTTAAGCAGTATGAAATGTCCTTCTTTTTTCCTTTTGACTAACTTTAGTTTGAAATTCATTTTATTTGATATGAGGATGGAAACCCCTGCTTGTTTACACAGTCTGTGACTAGTATGTTTTTTTCCCATCCTTTGATGTTTAGTCTGTGGATGTCTTTCCCAATAAGATGAGTCTCTTAGAATACTGTTGGGTCTTTTTTTTTAAATCCAATCTGCCAGTCTATTTCTTTTAATTAGTGAGTGTAGCCCATTAACTTTCAGGGTTATTATTAAAATATGATTTGTATCCCCAGTCATTTTGGTTTGTTTTTGTTTTGTACTTGACTTGGTTTCTCCTTTGGTTTTCCCTTTAGTGTAATTCCTACCTTTGTTTATTTTCATTATGGTCTTTTACTTCTTCATCATGAAATATTTTGCCAAGAATATTCTGTAGTGCAGGCTTTCTCACTGTAAATCCTTTTAACTTTTGTTTATCATGAAAGATTTTTATTTCATCATCAAATATGAAGCTTAATTTTTCTGGATATAAGATTCTTGATTGGCATCAATTTTCTTTCAGAGCTTGTTATTTGTTGTTCCAGGAACTCTTAGCTTTTCGGATCTGGGTTGAGAAATCTGCTGGGATATGAATTGGTTTCCCCCTATAAGTAATCTGAAACTTTTCCCTTGAAGCTTTTAAAATTTTATCCTTATTCTGTATACTAGGCATTTTCATTATAATGTGCTTTGGTGCAGATCTGTTGTAATTCAGCACATTTGGTGTACAATAAGCCTCTTATATTTGATTTTTCAATTCATTCTTCATGTTTAAGAAATTTTCTGATATTATTTCATTGAAGAGATTGTGCATTCCTTTGGTTTGTACCTCTATGCCTTCCTCTATTCCAATAAATATTATATTTGGTCTTTTGATGTTATCCAATAATTCTTGGAGGTTCTGCTCATGATTTTGTACTGACTTCACTGTGTGGGCAACCTTACTTTCAAGAGTGTATATTTTGTGTTCAGTATCTGAGGTTCTGTCTTCCAAGTGGTCTAGTCTGTTGGTGATACTTTCTATTGAGTTTTTTATTTGTTTTATTGTTTCCTTCATTTAAAGAATTTCTGGTTATTTTTTATCCTTCAGAATCTTAACTTCTTTCTTGAAGTAATCTTTTGCTACCTGTATTTGTTCTCTTATCTCTTTTTTGGAGTGATCAATTATTACTTGTATTTTGCTCTCTTATCTCTCTTGGAGTGATCAATTGTTGCCTGTATGTTGTCCCTTATGACATTGTTTGATTTGCAGATCATTTCAATTATGTACATTCCAAACTCCTCTGACATTTCATCTACTGTGCTTTCAAGGGATTCTATTGTTGTATCATTTGGGTTTGTTTGGCGCTCTTTCTTCCCTTGTCTTTTCATGCTTTCCGTGTGTCTTCCCGTCTAGCAATGCAGATCCTAGGTATTGCAATTTCCACCCTATAATCTTATAATGCCCCTTCAGGTAATAGAGATTTCACCTTTAAAGGGGAGATCAACATTAACAGCACCCAATGCAAACAATATACAGTCTTAAATCACATAGTTCCTATTTAGATGATTACATTTTTTTTGTCACAATAAACAGGAGTGATGTGTTCAATTATTATCTGCAATATGCAAACTAGATTTGCAAAAGGGTCTACAGATTCTAATGGTGAACAAATAGAGAAACGGCGGGAGGGAGGGTAGGGTGTGATGTTTATAAGGAAGGAAGGAAGAATATACAGGTATTAGATTATAGGAAGAGTGAACAATGAACTAAAATAATTTGGCTGTTAACAGGAGAAAATAGAGAAAGGGGACACCCAGTGCAAGGCTCTCTCCTGTCTCTGCAATAAGATGGTGGCTATTAGCAAATCTTGTAGGGATACCTCTGATGTAACCAAGCCTGCAGGGACATTGGTGATGATCTTCTGGTTCTGGTTCTTATCCCTACATGGAAGCAGCCATGTCTGTAGTTGGTAGCAAGGTAGTGTCAACTCTGTAAGTACCTTAGTGTTGGATTTCCAGCCACCTGCCAATGTTTCAGGATAGGAGTTGCCACAACTGGATTTCTTTTGAATGTGTCATTTTCTCTGTAAAATAAGAATTTTAGCAGCCTGTACAATAGATGTGTTCTGTTGAGCTATCTGCTACTTCATAGAATGGGTTCAAGGATGTTGTAATACCAGGTTACCCCTCAACTACCTTCTTGTCACCAAATACCACATTATTTGCTTAAGGCAGATAATAGATTTTATAACTTCTGATAGGTTCGTTTAATTTATTTGCTTGTTTTTTTTTTTTGGGGGGGGGGACAAGGGATTGAACCCATGGATGCTTTACCACACAGCTTCATCCCACATCCTTTTTAGTTTTAATTTTGACATAAGGTCTCGCTAAGTTGCTAATGCTGGCCTCTAACTTGCAATCTTCTTGCCTGAGCCTTCCCAGTTGCTGGGATTACAGGCATTTGCTACCAATTCTTGGCTTTTTAATATCTTTTTAAAATCATGATAAAGGAATAGAAGGATTGAGGAGAAGATAAGAAGGAAGTTAGGAGTGGAGAAAGAAATGGAAAAAGTAGATCTTTAGAATCAGAGACATAGTGGTTCCAATCTCAGCTATGTTAACTATCAGTTCTTTTTCCTTGGGCATCTCAAAGAAGCACTGTGGTGCCAAGGTCAATGCTTGGCATCAGAATCACGAGCCACCACACAGCTTTGTAGATTCAAACAGCAATTCTTTATTCCAGCTCTCACACCACCTCCACACAGGTCCAGGGGCAATCGCGTTCTGCCGTCTCCCGCACAAACCACCTACTCCACGAGGCTCTCTCCAAATCCCATTTTAATCTCACGAGAACTCAATGGGAACAAGCAGCAGGAACACCCTAATCCCAGCAATAATCTTCAACTTCCAACTTCCCTAAAACCCATTATCTTAAACTGGCAACGCCTTAAACTCAAGGAGCCGGTTACTTCCTCAAACCTGATCAGCTCTAAACCCGAATCCGCCTTGGTCCTTGAGCAAGGTCACCTTATTAAAGCATGCATGCAATGTTCCATCAAATGTCCTCTAAGCAGCATGGGGTACGCTTGGCAAGGAAATTTCGATGCGTCATTCCTACTTGGTAATGGCCCTCAGCACTGTGGAAATTATTCTCCTTTTCTATTAGGGCATAAATTATATTTACTGGCATAAAAGTTGCTATGAAAATTGTGGATAATACTTGAAGATAATAAGTGAAGCACTTGATTGTAGTAAATGCCTAATTCATGAGTTTGTGAAAAAAAATTAAAAGGCTCTACATTCAGACAGATTAATGATGTCTTTGGTTGTTATAACAGCACTTTTCTCATAGACTTTATGTTTCTTGCTATGTGCGTAAACCTCTGTTGAAAAGTTCCCACATTTTAGTTATCATGATTTTTAGTTCATTGACCTCACACTCTGGCCACAATGATAAGGATTTACCCCCGTGAGCTCACCCAATGCCCTGTGAGGTACACCAGAGTCTAATTTTCTACTAAACTTTCTACTTTCTACTAAACTGTGATGACTGACCACAGGAGTCAGATCTTCTCTGGATTTTTAACACAAATAAAACCAAAAGAGGTTGACCTCATTTTAGAGGCCAGAGGGAGGAGAGGTATGCTGGGAGGTGTTCATAAAAATAAAAAATAAAACATGGAAAAATTAAAGCCATATGAGACAAAATCTGATTAGACAGAGTTCTCTGACTAGAAAAATAGGAAAGTTATTTGCTAATCAGGTGCAAAAGGAAAACAGACACAGAAACAGAAACAGAGTTCATAAGCTTAGCAATCCTCTGGACTGTTGCTTTTTGAAAGGCACAGGAGTAATGCTTTGTTTCTTTTCAGACCCACTGTAGACATTTTGTGATTTTTCCCTGCATCTGTTGCTTTTCTAAGTCTTTTTGTTTTGTTGTTTCTAATGCATTGTCTGAACTAACCTGAGTGCCCTTCTGTTTCTTGTGGTCTGACAGATTCTAATTAAAATGAAACAACTAAAAATCAACTAGGACAGGCTGCTTAGTTTATCAATTAACAAAAGCTTGTAACCACCCCCACCCCACCCCCATCAGCCAGTTACTAAGACACAGGGAAGGATAAACCTAGTTTCACTTCTCTTTCTGCTTTGAATTTACACTCTGAATTCTCCTCACAGTTGACAAGGTCTCCAAACTTCAGCTCAAGCTTCATGATTCTTGGCCTTCATAGTATATTTCTCCTTTTACTTTTCAAGTTCTTCTTTTCTCTTTATGCTTTAAGATTTTTATTCTGTAATATCTTTTTCATCACATCTAAGGAGTCCCCCATGGAATGTAAATTTTTTTATGACAAAAATATTCCTAAATGTTTTCTCTAGACCAAAAAAAAAAAAAAAAAAAAAAAAAAAAAAACAACAACAACTTGCTCTCAGTTACTTGTGGCAATAATGAAATTAGGTATCAAATTCAGTGTTGGGCAACAGTATATCCTTAAGGGTTCATTCTTGAATTTTCTTCTAAAAACCACTACAGATATTTCACCACACTTCTGAATTTAAATTAACATTTTAAAATAAAATAAATACTCTGCTTAGTAATACCTGAATATGTAGGGTAAGAATTTGGCTGGCAACAAAATCAAGGGTGTAGTTCTCTCACATTTTGTCAATTAACATTAATTCCATCAAGACTAGGATCTCTCCATATGATGCAGATTATTTCAATGGTCTTTTGATTTCTTGTTTCTAGCATCTTCTTTCTCAATTATATTTTATTTTACTCCTGCATAAATGGTGATAAAACACACTGAAATATGTATTACTACTACTCTAAGAGAATCTCTCTGACTCTCTATTTGCTCCCAGACACTTCTACATTTCAAGCCCCTACATAATCATTCCTATCTATATCTTTCTCCTTATTTCCAATAAAATAATACTCCCCAGTATAATCTGTGTTTCATAGGGCTGACCTTCCTCACTGTGTTTCTTCCAAACTCTTTTGGGAGACTTGTCTAATTCATGAATCATTACATGGCTACTACAGTCCACAATCATCTCCCTAATTGTGAAATTTTGTTGTTTCCACTGTCTTTTGGGATCCAACTCATACTTTGTTGATCTTTATATCATGTTATTTATTTGGTATGTGTATATAAATATTACACAGTAGAAACCAGATAAATTAAGTTTTGTTTGCACTGCTCTCAGTGGTTAGGACAGTAGAAGATTTACATTAGAAATTCAATAAATGACTTTTGCCTATTTAATCAAAATTAAGCTTTCCTGAAAATGTGAATAAGGAAAGGGCAATATTCTTGCTGATCTTTCCCAATATAATCATGGAATTTTCCAACTATTTCATAGAGGAAGATAAGCTCTGCAAGGACAATAAGAACACATATAGCATTAAATGTAACTAAAAAAAAATACTGGAAATCAAGACAGAGAAGAGAAAGGAAAGATTTCATAGCACCACTTAGGGAATATGGTAATGTCATCTACCCTTTCAAGGTGATAGAGATTTTAGCTATAGAGAGCTAAATGTTGCCATAAACCTGAAGCTTACTTCCATAGCTATTATCCCTGATTATAAGATTTTTCCATGCATGAATAATATGTAGGTGATACGCATTTCAATCTTCATCTTTTCCATTACATTTAGACAATATTTACTTGTTCATCTATTCAAGTGTGTGGATTCTACTCTTATACCTATGTATATTTATACAATATATGTATGCATATATATATAGAGAGAGATAGATATTTGACATTTTATGCCAACAGCATTTTCTTGTAGTGATATTATTCAAGTAATCACATTACTAAAATGACTGGTGATACACTTTCATCCCTAGGTGGCTCTCTTTATCATTCAGAAGTGATTACAGAAAGATTGAAAAGATATTTTGCTTTCCATTTGTGGTTATCTTTTATTGAACTTGGTTAATGTAACATGCTTCTGTGATTTTAGGTTTTAAAGTAAGTACAATCCCTTTGGAAGTATTTGAACATAAGTGTGGGTAAAAAATATATAGCCATTCTAGTTTAAGTTTTCAGAAAGTGATTTTAGGAAAGATTTGGAAATGAGGCTCAGATTATGGACTTTCTTTAATCTGCACAGGTAAGTCCCACTAATCATAAAAGTAATTAAAATACACACACACAAATAAATAAACACACACACATATATACACATACACAAACACATATGTATGTAAGAAAAATCATTATCTCTTTTTGTTTAAGATATTTTTAAACCTCTTTCTCTGAAAGAATTAAATATAAGACTATTATATATATTTGACTTAATGGGAAATGTAGAAATTAAATAAGCCTGACATTATGTGATTTAAATACAAGGAAACAAATTTTTATTTTATAGTCTTTACATTTATGGAGATAACACTGATATCATTTTGCAAATAAACAGGAAGACTGAAATTTGATTTCATTTGCAGAGTTAAAAATAAAAGCAGTAATTATCCCTTTACAGATTTCTCACAAATGCATGATAGACTACAAAAATGTCTGTCCTCATTTTCCTATGTCATTAACTTTGAAGTAGTTTACTGAAGCATTTATGTTTTTATACCTGTGTAATGAAGTGTCTTGTGTAACATGGCAACATTACTGCCTTAAATATATAAATACAGAAGATTAATCTTCCTATAATGCCAGAAACTTTCTGTTTTTCAAAACTGCATAAATTACTTTGAAATATTAGTATTTCTTAAAGTATTCCACTACTTGTATTTAAAAATGAAATAAAAATAATGAATTTTAAATACATAAGAAAAAGAAATATTCTTAGGATTCTTTTTTTCTATTTTTTTTTTTTTTTAAACCACTGAGCTATATCCCCAGTCTTTTTTGATTGGGTCTTGCTAACTTGCTGAGGTTTTCACTTTGTTGCTATGCCTAGCCTCAAACTTGTGATCCTCCTGACGTAGACTTCAGAGTACCCTACCACACCTGTTGTTTAGAATCTTTAGATTTTAAAAAGAATGTGTTCTAACAAAAACAATAATCTCAGTGGAATCTGCATATCTCAAATTCCTTGGATACCAATATAATTGTAATTTTTAACTTGAAAGTGAATCTTTCATTTCAAAGTTTCCTTACAAATTTTAAATCTTTCATGAGCAAATTTTCATTTTTAAATGTAACTACAAAATATAATCTTTTAGATAAAAGTTTTATTAAAACTGACAGAGTAGAGTAGAATACCTGGATATTATGTTGAAGAAAGTTATTTGCTATAATTTCTTTTGATGCTCAAAACCCTAAAACTGAATTGAAAGAATTTTTAAAAATCACTCAGGGTGTGTTCAGAAGACAGGGTTTTCTCAATCAAATATAGATAAAATTAAAAAATTGAATTGACATCATATATTATACTTAATTTTTCTCTGTCAAAAGTAGGAAAGATGATGGAATAAGATAAATATCATTACCCTACGTACATGTATGACTACACATATGGTGTGACACTATATCATGTACACCTAGAGAAATTAAAATTGTGCTGCAATTGTGTACAATGAATCAAAATGCATTCTGCTGTTCTAAGGTCAGGCACCAGTTACCAAAAACTTTTCCAGTATTGCTCAGTAAAATTATAATTAATTAACTCTTAACATGGCCATTTATTTCTCACATGCATCCTCCACTAGAGTAAAATTTCATAAAGTCAGGGATTTTATACATTTTTTGCAACATTTTTTTGTTTTTAGTTTTGTTTTATAATGTGTGTGACTGCCAACACATTAGCATGCAATAAATGTTTGTAGAAATGAAGGAAGAAATGAAGATATTTTGTATTCTTCTTTTTTATGCATAGAATTATATCATAAATTAATCTTGATGTTTCTAAACCATTCTCATCATCATTTCAATAATGATGATGATGATGATGATGATGTTTATATAGTATCATTTACAAAGCCAATTTATTATATATTTGAATATTTGAAATGATTAAATTTTTGACTTCATAAATAACATTGATACTAATACTTTTATATACATTACTGCTTTATTCTATTTAGTGAATTATTTAAGAAAATTTATCAAAAACAATAAATAGAATAAGAAAATAACATCTTTATATTGCTACAGATAACTGTTGAAAGATTGTTATCAATTTACAATAGCATAGCTATATTCCAGTTTCTCTGGAAACTCATCACAAATGGGTTGAATTATTTAAATGTTTATTTTTCTTGGAAAACAAGAGGAAGACACAATTCAAAGAATTTTGGTGTGACTGTCTAATATCCTTTTCTTTTTAAGGATATTTGCTAGAAAGAATATTTGTCTCCCTTATGGCCACTGATGATATACAGTTGATTGACAGTGATAATCTGGATTTTGTATGGTGGATTTACTGGTGCAACAGGTGCTTTACTTCTGTATATTGTAAGGGTCCGGGGAAACATCGGAGGAAGAGACCACAATAGACCAGCTTCATGCAATGAGCAGGAGGGAGTTTATTGAAGAGGATCCTAATTCGGCGCGCTGAGGCCCAAGGCTCACTCAGGAAGGGAGAGCGGCGCAGAGCCCAGAGCAGAGGTCAAGCAGAGCTTAAGTACACTTTTTAGGGAGGGCAGGGGGCTTTGCATACATCAGAACAAATCATCATGAGGCGCAGGAAAATTGAACAACAACTCTGAGACATGATTAGTACATTCATTGGCGGGAAAAGGTCAGCGGGTGTGATTGGTCACTCCTAAGAGGGGTACACATTCAAACTGATTGGTTCAGGCCCTGTGACAAACTGCACAGGGCCCTAGGCTAAATGGCCAGTAGGGCATTGTCTTAACTATCTCAGGAATTTCAAGTTCTGGGTGTAGCAGAGGAACTTTGCCATGCCTGGTCTTTTACATTTTAATTCAGGCTTTGTAGCTTAGAAACTTTACCCTTTCAATGTAAGTCAGAAAGTCCTATATAGTCATTTCTGTGGTTCAGAATCTACCTGAAATTTATAAGCTTGTTTGAGGGTTAGGTTTAAAATTTTTCTGTATAGACCAACACTATTATCAATTTATGATCTCTTTTTTTTTAATTCAAGTTCATATTGGCTTATCCTAGAATAAATTTATTGAATATAATCCAATTGGGAGTAATGTTTCCTCAATCAAATTTGAGAGCAATTCAAAATTCAAAGTTATTTAAGATGACTTTAATAACACATAGGGTTTTTTTTAGAGAGTAAGAGTTTTTTTAATATTTATTTTTTAGTTTTCAGTGGACACAACATCTTTATTTTATTTTTATGTGGTGCTGAGGATTGAATCCAGCACCCCTCGCATGCCAGGCGAGCACACTAATGCTTGAGCCACATCCCCAGCCCCAATGCATAGATTTTAGTCATTTAAAATAAATAATTTTCTATTAATAAATTTATTGGAAATCTGCTAGTAAGCTATTTACATTAATGACTTTGTTACCGCTGTTGACCGGTGAGGAGTTTTTGCTTCCCCAATGTTGAAGAATAACACCAAAGAAGCACGCAGAGGCAAGGTCAGAGTAGAAATTAGAAGTTTATTAAAGAACACCAGAAAAGACTTCTCCTGGAGGAAGAAGGGGACCCAAGAGGTGGAATCCGTGGAAGTGTGGTTGTCTCCCCTTTTTATAGCTCTTTCAGTGATGGCATGTAGGTGGGAAGGCCCGGTGGGACACAGGTGGGCCAAAAGAGCAGGAAGGACTTTTGGGATGGGCTTATCACTTCTCTGGGATGGGCTATCTCCAAATCTGTTGGGGGCTATTCATTAATACTTCTTCCAGGTGGACTTTGGCCTAGGGCCTTTTCGGACTTCATTAACATTCCATGAATTGTCCTGTGTTTTCCCTGAGTCGTTCCCAGCATGGCCTCCATTTTAGATTTCACTCCATATTAGACCCGATTTACCTAACTACACTGGCTACCTAATTTTAAATCTGGCTTCAACTTCATTAAAAAATCTGTCATCAACTTTAGTTGATTCTCCTAGGAACCAGAAATGGCAATCCATTTGTTAAGAGTAAGTTTAGGTAAAATTTTGTGAACATAGCAATATCGGTAACAATAATAACTAACAAGTTAGAAATATATAAGATGTCATTCAATACTTTGTTCTCTTAGTAGGGGAGGGACTGGCTACAAAGTTCAAGAAAAAAAAATCATATTGACGTACTTAGTATCGTTTGTGCTAACTACATGAAAATTGAAAAACCCATAATATAAATTTGAAGTTTTATTCTGCTTTTCTTTTGGTTTATTCAAAATAGCATTGTTGATTTATACTTGTTCTATAGTGATAAATACATGCCAGTTTTATAGTGAGATCACTATCTTGTTCCTTAAAAAAAATAAAAAATTCGCCCAAAGATTTTCAGAAATTCTCCTTCAGAAAGGAATACTGGCTATTACAGGGCACAGGATTGCTGTGAGACAAAGGTAGCCAGCCCACCACCCTCCTTCACCCAGATTTCTAGGATATGGTCAGAAATATTTCCTACATGTTGCTCAAAGTAACCAGCATGAATTTATTAGAAGAGATAGGAAATGGGAAACGAGAAACTCTCAAGGAAGAGAATGGATCCTGAGAAGTTTCCGGAGTCCTGCCTAAATTCACATTCTGACTTTTGACTGATAGCACAGAACTGCACAGACTGCTTCTTAGATGGTGTGTTGCTCAGAGTTGGAAGATTTTAAGAAAACTGAATCTCCTATTTTTGCCTACATTCCCGGATCCCTTAATTAATTCATTACCCTTTGAATAGCCCTCAGCATGCTTTCTTTCTGAAGGTTTTAATTGCCAGGGTAACTGGGGTTGTAATAGTTTCTGTGATTAAGGGAGGGTCCAGGCTACCTGATAGGATGTAACCTGATCTTTAAACACTGTGGTTTGTTTTGTTATTTATTGAGTTATTCCTGAACTCAGTAAAACCTCTAAGCTACATCCCCAGCTCTTCTTTATTTTTGGAAAGGATCTCCCTAAATTGCTAGGGCCTTGCTAAGTTGCTGATGCTGGCTTCGAACTTGCAATCCACCTGCCACAATCTTCAAGAGTCATTAGGATTACTTGTATGCACTACTGAAGCCAGATTTAAAGATTGGTAGTTAGTGTAGTTGGGTAAATCGGGTTTAATATCTAGTCTAATAAAGCAAATGGAGTCTGTATCAAAAAATGGAGTCCTGTCTGAGCTGGGGGAAACCAAAACTACAAGAAATGTTAATGTCCACAAGGACCCAGGTCCATCCTAAAGAACTGTTAATGAAGCAGCTGCAGCCAAACCGAGAGATTCTAATCAAACCCTAGACCTAGAAGGCTCCTCCCTGCCCCATAGGTCCACCTATTTCTCACCTTTTGGCCTTCCTACCTGCATCACCCATATGGAAATAAAGGACAGGAATGTGGGAGGACAAAAGAAGAACTTAGATATAAAAGGGAGAAGACCTCCTCTTTCCACTGATTGGGTCCCCTTCTTCCTGGTGGGGGGTGGGGAGTCTTTTATGCTACCCTTTAATAAAGCCTTTCAATTTCCACTCTCCACTTGCCTCTGTGTGCTTCTCTGGTGTTACACTTCAGCATTAGGGAAGCAAGGGGGAAGTCTGAACAACCCAGACCCCCATCTTCCAAGGGCTTGCCTGCCAGATAAGACTTCCCAGGGATTTGAGTTGGCCTTCATTGTCCTTTCCTGCTTACCCATTCACAGCTGACTGGAGACCTAAAGCTATCTCTGAATGAGTAAATTGTTATTCAGACTTTGCCCCTATTTATCAATGTAAATGGTTTCTAAAATATGCTAGAAACTAGAATTTTTAAAATACAAGGCTTATGTATTTACAACTTGAAATCAGAATGTGAATATATAAGCTAGATTATCAAGCCTTATCAAATTCTCAATTCCAAACTACACTCATTTACTGAAGTAAAATTTCTAAGTATAAGAGCATTTTTAAAAACTTTTAGTGCATTAAGCCACAAAGGGCCTCAAGAGCACAGTAGACCTAACAAAAGAGCACTCCTCATATTTGAGGTTTTTCAGCCCATCTTCTGGAGAAGTCCTGGGCTGCACCTCTTCACAAAAACTCAGAGAATATTGATTCTCATTGCATTTTTCTCTATGGAAAACATTTTTTTTATTTTAATCTTATTCAAATGCAAAATCAACATGATCCTACTATGGAAAAGATGTATTATTTCTCATTACAAATGGGACATTGAAATGACAGTACATTTTCCTGAGAAAATACCTCACAGTTTATTTCTGTTTGGCAGAAATAGACACACAACTAAATACTTTGCACAAAATTTAATTTAGTCAGAGAAAAAAGTAGAATCGTACCATTACCACATTCAAAGAAAGAGAATGGTGCTTTGAGACCAAAAAAAAAAAAAAAAACTTCTAATATGGAAAGAGAAAAGAAAAACAGAATATAAACTGCATATCACACAATAAGTCAGTTCAAAAAAAGGTGAAAACGAAAACTATGATCAGTACCATCCCAAGTTTGTTAGAGAAAAAAATATCTATAATGCATAAAATTTAGAACACATTAGAGTCATTACTAATATCATTATTCATAATTTTGGGGGTTTGGGACTAAAATAAGAAAGAATATAATGCTAAAAACTTATGGAAGATGATGTTGGAGACAACAGCTTTCATTTACCCCCTAGGTTCAGCTATTAAACTATTTTGTTGTTTATCACTCTTCAAGCACACAACACTCTATTCAATATTTGTAAAATAAGTAAAAAAAAAAAAAAATAGGTGTAAACAATGCACAAAATAGTTTGGCACCATTTTGGGCAGTCTTTAGTAATATACATTCTATAGTAGTTTATTTATTTGGATTAAGCAGTAAATAAATTATCACAGCTATGGAAAGCATCAGTTGTATGTAAATGATAATTTTTTCTTCCTTTTCACTTGCACTACTGGGAAATACAGTGTGTAATATGCATTTATTTTTCTTATACATCTCTTGCTGACATTTCTTTTGATTCTCTGCTTCTGCCTTCTCTGTTGTAGCAAATGCCGCATATCTTATTCACAATATGTATGAATAAATCAATATATGTTAAGATAAAAATATTACCGTTATTGACTTACTGCTTTCAACAATATGTATGCTGATGAAGTCTGTGTGAGAAGTTGGAAAATCATACATACAATGCCTTGCCTCTAATATCCTCTAGCCTATTCTGTATTAATCACCAGTTAATCCCTCAGTGGATTAATGCACTGATTAGGTTAAGGCTGTATACAGTAGCCCAATTATTTCATCTCTAAACTTTCTTGCATTGTCTCACACATGAGTGCTTTGGGGACACCTCATTTCTAAACCATAACAGATGAGGAGAAGAAAGATGTACAAGGCTCAGAGTACAGCTCTGAGTTCTGCTAAAACTGATAGAGTCTGTTAAGCATGGATCCACTCAGAAACATTTACAGTTTGTAAAAATTATCAGGTTTTTCACGTTATTTTGAATTTACCTAAGTGTTTCAGTTAACTGATGTCCATAAACATACTTTAAAAATTTGGTGTCAGGGGCTTGGGTTGTAGCTCAGTGGTAGAGCACTTGTTTGGCATGTATGAGGCACTGGATTTGATCCTCAGCACCACATGAAAATAAATAAATCAAATAAAGGTTAAAAAAAATGGTGGCGGTTCTGGGAGATGCTGGGTACCTTGAAGAGGTCTGTGCCCACTGAGAGGTCCTTAGGTCATTGGATGTGTGTATACTCTAAGTAATTATGGCATCCTATTCATCTCATGCTCTCTCTGCTCTGTTAGGAAATGAGACCATCTTGTTCCTACACTCACTCTGGCCATGATGTGCCCCTCACTAGAGGCCAGTTGAATGAGGCTTCTCAATCTTGGGCTTGGACCTCCAAAACTTTAGGCTACATGAATATTTTCTACTTAAAAAGTTAATTGTCTCTGGTATATTGCTATAGAGACATGAATCTAATACAGTTCTAAAGACACTAGAATTACCCTATCTAAACATCAGCAAAGTGGCAATCCTTACAGAGACTCTAATTGAGAATTTATTTTTTGTTGCTTTAAACTTCCAATAATTGTTGACATCAACTTGTAGGACTACACTCTAATCTCTGCCTCTTGTTACAATGCCTCTTCCTCTTCTGTGTATATTTTTTTTCTACATGTTTTCTAAAACTCCCTGTTGGAAAGATATATGTACTTGCATTTAGGGACCAACAGAAAATCCAGAATAAATTCCATCTCTCAAAAGCCTTACCTTAATCATATATTTTACCATGTAATGTATCATCTATCCTTTTGATTTATAAAATAACATTCTCAGTTTCTGGGCTTTAGGACATAGATGTCTCTTTCTGGCCACCAGTAGTCCCACTATAGGATCCACCATTCCAATTGACTTGTAATCAAGATACCAATCAGTTATTTCTTCCCTCCCTCTCCGCCATTCTTTCTTTCTTCCTTTCTTCCTTCCTCTCTTTCTTTTTTTCATTCTTTCTTTTTTTTTTACTTTCTTTCTTTCTTCCTGGGATTGAACTCAGAGGCACTCAACCACTGAGCCATGTCCCCAACCCTATTTTGTATTTTATTTAGAGACAGAATCTCACCGAGTCACTTAGCACCTCGCTTTTGCTGAGGCTGGCTTTGATCTCTAGATCTTTCTGCCTCAGTCTTCTGAGCTGGTGGAATTACAGGCCTGTGCCACCGTGCCCTGCCCAATTAGTTGTATTCTGTACAAGCAGAATACAGAGTGCCCTGCCCAATTAGTTGTATCTGTACAAGCAGAATACAGAGCTGATGCAGACATTATCCAGTACTTCAACCTATTATATATGATTGGAATGCAGTTTTTCTCCTAAAAATGAAAATAAGTGTTATTATGAAGTTAAAAATATTTCTTTCTTGCAAATACCAATATAACCATTCCTGAGACATTTACTCTTCTTGGACAAGAGAAACAAATGAAATATATCTTATATGTTTATCCCCAATTTTCTGTTTGTCCATTGCATGTTGTAGAAAAATACTAAATATTACTAAATTTAAAGAGCTAATATAAAGAAAAAACATTAGGCCTATAAATATTGTGTAAAACATTAAAATTTTAAACATAGAATCTATAAGAATTGTAATAGACTACTTAAAGCAAAAATTAATGCCTGTTTTTTAAGGATACATTAGTGTTGGGTACTAAGAATAATTACTTTAAGATGATATTTCTAACCTTTTATTCTTTATGGACCCTAACCTTTTTTTTTTTTTTTTAGCTAATGTATGCTGTATTGGAAAAATTCTTTTTTTTTAAACTACTGAACTATTTGCCAAACTAAAGTACTCAGAAAAATGAAAATGCATCATTTTCATACTACTTTGATTATCTAATATTAATGTCTCAGTCTACTGTAATATTCTATTTATAAAATTTTACCATAAATAGTTGTTACTTTTGAGTTGCTTTAAAATATCTGTAGAAAGTAAACATACTTTCTGTGAGGTTTTTTTTTTTTTTTTTTGGTTTGTTTGTTCATTCTGTTTTGACTAATATCAAGGTAATGGCTTTAGGTAACATGTTACTTTATTCAAAATATCATTTTTTAAAATAAATAGAAGTACTTAAAACAGCTAGTAAAATAAAAAAAAATGTCACCTTAGTTGCCTATTGGCTCTTTTATTTCTATTAAAGTTTTAATTTGTTGTCACACCAAACTTGCACATACACTCCATTCCATTTCTCCATCAACAAGCATGGTTATTGTTCAGATCCTATATTTTGGTTATTCAAGTTTGCATCAGTATTTGGCTTCTCTCCTACTAATTATTTTTAATCTAATGAAGTATGAAGATTACAACTTTAAAATAGAATACAAGAGGCATTAAATATTTATAATTCCTTTGAATCTATTCTGTCATTTGTGATTAATTAGGCCAGTTGACAGCACGTATTTTGAGTAAGAAACATTATTCTTTCCAAAAATAAATGTTCAACAGGAAAATATTGTTTGATATATGAAATTCAGTAGGAGGTTTTCAACTTGGGGATTAAAGGCATTAATTCCATTAATTTTAGTGCATAATAACTAAAGAAACAATGTGCATTCTTTGAGGCTTTATGCACACACATTATTCTTGAATGCATAGTCAGTGGGTAACATAGCAGGGGTTCATCTATTTTCTTAGGATTTAGACTAAATCATCTCTATATTATACCTCTCTCATACCAGCACCACCCTCAATGAACCCCAGATAAAGAAAAGCTAAGTAAGTGTCTTAATAAGGAAAGAAAAATACTATATCTTGCTATTTCACAGTTGATATATGCATGGGAAAATTAGCAATAGCAAAAACATTCCAATATCATGATTTATCGGTTTTTACATAAAAGCAGCTTAATTTTATGTAGTAGTTTATGATTCATACCAGAATCATGGGATAATCTTAGAATTATGAATGACACAAATTTCTAGATGTGTATTGTTCATTTTCCCCTCTTTCCCTTTAGTATTCAGCCGTTATGCTAGTCCCAGATATGGATACTTAAGTCAGGAAAAAAACTTGTGGGGAAAATTCCAAAATTTTATTTGATGCATTCTGCCTGGAAGTGACTACACTGTTACTTACATTTGTTAGTATTGGTACCTAGACATAAAGTTATTTGTAGTTATAAGAAAAAAATTAAGTTTATATGTATTTGATTTCATCGATTATGAATATCTGTACTTAACATGAAGAATAGTAGATTGATGGAAATAGCAAACCATTGGTATATGTCAAAGTAATAAGGTGGTATTATATGTTTTAAATTGACAACATTTGATCTTTTAGACTTTTAAAGAATGGTGGTTACCATAGGTCAGGAAGAATGGGGTAGAGGGAGGGATTGGAAAGGTTGATTAAAGGATACTAAGGTATAGTTAAGTAGGAGCAAGGTGACTAAAAATAATAACAATAATGTCCTGTACATTTCAAAAAGCTAGAATAAAAGATTTCAAAAGTATTCACTTTAAAGGAATGATAAATGTTTTAGGAGAGAAATATGTTTAACCTGATTTAAAGATTTTTCAATGTATACATGTATAAGAACATTGCCTGGTAGACATTAATATGTATAGTTTTTATATTTGTCTGTATCACATGACAAATTTTTAAAAGGTAAAAAAATGACAAAAGCTATGGTGATCTCACCATGGCAATGAGTGGTGGACTTTGAGAGATAGGAAGCAGAGGGGTTTTTGTCTTTTTTGGAAGTAATATATAAATAAAAATTAACTTGAATGTTGTTTTAAAATCTATTTTAAACATTTTATTTTTAACAATTTAATGAATTGTTACTTTAAAAATTTTAATTCAATAAAGTTAGAAAAGAATAAAGAATGAATAAGTGATGTAAAACAAGGTGTCATTGCTAAATCCAATGCAGTGCAATATTAAAAGTAAATGTAAATAAACTCCCTTATTGAAAAATTCATATTAAGATAAAAAATTTGGCATAAGTTATTTTCTGGAGCTATGTATGAAATTAAGTAACATGAAGATTGAAGAAAAGATGAAAATTCCAATGAAGAAAAGTAAGATAAAATATAGTGAAGATAAAAGACTGTGAAGAGTTTATGGCAGTTAAAAATTAGATAAAAAATGTAAAGAGCAAACAAAAATGAGAAGAGCATTAGTAAATAACTCACATCTAATAGAAAAACATAACAAACTTTTTAAAGATCAGCAGTCCAAGGACACACACAACAAAAATAAATTTTTGACCAACAGAAAATATTTATTTTTAAAATGAATTATGAAACATTTATGAAAATTGGCAATAGGCCAGGCCATAATAAAATTACAACATATACTGAAGTACAAAAACACCACCTTTTAGTTTTTTTGGCAAAAGCTCAATTAAAAGTTTAGAATTTGATGGAATAAGAAAATAGCCAAATGGTATACATTCCCAGACCATTTTATTTTTTATTTTGAGACAGTTTCTTGCTAATTTGCTGAGGTTGGCCTCAAACTTGTAATCATCCTGTCTTTGCCTCCGTAAGGTTTACAGGCACGTGCCATGGTGCCCCAGTGCTAGACTAATTTATGAATAATTTGCTTTTCTTGTGGGGGCAAAAGGAGTACCAGGGATTGAACTCAGGGGCACTGGCATCCTGCTATTCTATGAATAATTTTAAGTGAGGAAAAAAACTTATGCTTCTCAATGCAATATTTTAGGCTTTGTAGTTTTTTTTAAACATGAATGTGTATGATTTTTTTATCTATAGAAAGATTTATAGAAAATTGCTATTCATTTGAAAAAAAAAACAGCCTCCTAGCATATATGTATGTATTTTGTGTGTGTGTACTCACACATATATATTTCATGTAAACACTTTGTGAAATAAGTTTTATTAATTCAGAAGAAAACATGCAATATGTATGTATCATATGGTTAAATACAGAAAATATATTATACACACATATATAGAGAAAAGTCTCATTTACGCTTTAAGAATCTCTGTTACTTATGGGGAATTAGTGATCAAAAACAGAACATGAAAGAAGACGGAGAACTTAAAATCTCATCTACAGCTTCAGTAGATTTGGCAAGATTGCAAATGGCATGCAATACGTAGTTTCTGCCTTCTGAACATTCACACAGTGTGAAAGCAAGACAAACCTAAATGAAATAATGAACAAAATGAAGACAGTACATGACTGTGCAGGAACATGTCCCATTGGCAATCAATCACACATGCCTCAATGCTTACAACTTAAACTCCCGGGTAGTTGCTTCAAAACCTTTCTCATAGCATAAGGTCAAATTATTTTTGACAGATGCATATCCTAATATTAAAATTTAGAAAAGAAAAAAATAGATAAAGGGTCATGTGAAAGGGCAATGGAGTACAATAAACTGAAATCATTCTAACTTTTTCTGAATTCTTTTCATCTCTAGTAGAAATTGTTAACTACAGTTTATGCATTACATACAATACGCCTTGAGTACAGGAAATGATTCTCTTAGAAACTGTTTTTCTAAACACAGAGCCATTTGAAATGTGTGGGGCAAATAAACTGTTAACTGATAATAAATGTAATTCAAGCAGGTATTTCTTCTATTAGGATAAGTTTCAAATGATAAATCACTGCCCTCTATTTTACCAAAATTCCAATTAGAATTATTTTGGAAATGAGACATTAGTTATTTACAAAGTCAAAAATGTCTTTTCAGGGGAAGATACTGTAATGGAATATATACTACAATAAAGACTGTTTCTTACTTAATTCATACCTGGAGTTTTCTATTGTTGTACAATCTACTTTAAATGAAATTTCACAGAAAAAAATTGCTTTTAATAATGAAAATAATAGACTAATTTTAAATGAATTAAAATTATTTAAGCACATCTATTTAGTATTTAATAAGGTAAGAAACTAGATAGATGTGCTTAAATAATTTTAATTCATTTAAAATTAGTCTATTATTTTCATTACTTACATATTACATACATATACTTCCCTCTTCTATTTTAATAAGTACCAAAGTACATACCTCTTATGAAAATCTACCAAACATTTGCAAGTGTAATATTCTCAGGACATGCTATTTCTATTAAGCAAAATAAACACAAAATGAAAGATTTTCCCCTAAGATTTTGAAAAAGGTAATATCTAGATAGGATTTGGATAAGAGTAAATAATTATATTTTGTCTTATGCCCAGGATTGCAGTGGTGATGCCTATTACATTTTTATTCTAAAATTAATGTTGTGTTTTTCTTGTAAACAAATGACAACTTAAAATTATTTTCTACAAATACTTCTTATACTGTTCTCCTTATCACTTTCCTCCTATGAATTTTCACTACAACCTCTAAATAAAATATCCACATAATAAACTGCAATGCTAATTACAGAAAGAGACTGTTGATTGGGGGCTGATTTGAAATCAAAACAATTAAGATGATGAGATTCTAAGATCAAGATTGTGTGTGAACATGTTAACAGGAGATAATATACTTGAACATAGAAGAAAGCCCACAGGTTGGCCTTGTACACAGGTATTAGCTGCACAGGTATACCTCTGAGCATAAATGGATATATGACAATGAATATGAATACAGGAGCAAAAAATGAAATGTCAAAGACACTACAAAGCCAAGTGAAGAGTCTGGGAAGGAGAAGAAATCAGCATTCCAGAAAGATGGTTATGGGACCTGAGAAACAACCACAAAGATATTTGGTATTTAGGGAGAAGAATTCACCCTGGAGAAGATTAGAAGTTCTAGGACCGGATCTTAGTCAGATTCCTCATGACATTATTAGGAAAAGAGAAAAAGGAGAAGGCCATCCCAACAGTAGCATAAAGCTATAATTTTTAAATATTTCCAATATTAAGGAAAATAGTACAGGATAGAAAAGAACAATTACAATCAGCATTAGAAATAAAATGATAAATTGATCAGAGAAGATGAGAAGAAAAATATTATCAATAAAAGAAAAAATTCACAAGTGAAGATAAAAACGGTTGAAACATGAAAGTGACTCAAAACATCAGATGATGAACTAAGATAATTAAAAGATGAAAAGGGAACTTTTTGAAATACTAAAGAAGAAAAGGGAAGAAGAAGGGATTTATAGATGAAATGAAGATGAAGGAAGAAAATAAATAAATTAATTTTAAGGAAAGTAATAAATATAGAATATAAAAAATGTATAAAAGCCTTGGAAAGAAGTCAAAGTGATAAAGAAAACAAATAAAAATTATAGTATACAAAATCTGAAATAAGAAACTATACATTGACAAGTCATGCCATGTATTTGGGAAACTCAACCATAATGGCATAAAATATGACTTTATTAATAATAAATAATTAAGCTTTAGAGAAATTTTTAAAAGTCCATCGAGACAAAGTAAAGCTAATTCTAAGGGAAACAGAAGTTGCGATCAAATCTTTGACAAAAATCATTTATTTTTACAGCAATATATCTATATATGTGTGTGTGTGTGTGTGTGTGTGTGTGTGTGTGTGTATTTTTTTTTTGCCAGAAACATAGTAGTAGTGTTTTTAAGATAATCAGGGGAAGAAAATGTGAGCCAAGAATTTTATAACTAACCAAACTTACTTAAGTATAAAAATGATATGAAACCTGATATAATTATGGAAAATTTAATAGTGTTATTTTCATTTGGTCTTCCCTTTAGACAACAAATGATGAGAGAAATATAAACATAAGCGTTAGAATTATATATATATATATATATATATATATATATATATATATGTCTATTTTTAAAGCTAAACAAATGTCAATAAAAGGAGATCAATAGTATGCTCTGACATTATGAATATAATACAACTATCAAAAATCACAGGAGGAAATGAATATAAGAAGAGAAGAATAAGCTTAAAGCTTGACTTTAAGGAATAAACTAGGAGAGGAATGTTACTACCAAATAGGTGATATAGAGAATAAGAGGGGGGAGCAGAAGAATATTGCAAGAAGAGGAAAAAGTATATATTAGTCCCTCCCAAACTGGTGAACTAAAAGCATTCATAAAAGCATTAGTAGATAGATCAATTCTAGAACCAAAAGCAACCATTTCTAAATTATATATATATATATATATATATATATATAATTTAATTAACAATAAAGGGAAATAGAAAATATTAGAATTTTAACTGAGATTTTGAAACTATGTAAATATTTTACATAATTATAAAAATGATTTTAATACATCCTTTCAAAATCAAATACAAAATGGGAACATTAACTTAAAATATGTATTCAGAACCACAACAGAAGAAATGATGCCAACTTATTTTATATATATAATCAATTTGACTATATGCATTTCTAGGAGTATATTCTAGGAGTACATATCCAAAAAATTAGTTTAATTCTCAAACTTTTTAAAATTAAAGTAAGTCTGCTAGAACTCCAGAACTCCAGGCATCATTCTACTTGGAACATGTGCTAACTGTCATCTCTTTAAGAAAATTTTCACAAACTGCATCAAACATTTTCCCCTTGTTATGTCAGTAGTAAGTACTTACATATATGTAATTTCTATCAGTATATAAATTTAGAAAGTATATTGTTGTTATCTGGATGCAGGGCCATTATCTTCCCAATTGGAGTTTAGACCCCAAAGGAGGAATGAATGCTAGAGTCTTAGCTAAAATTCTCTTCCCCCACACATTTTTTTTATGCATGCTCTGATGATAATCAGGTGCCTTGAGTTCTGCTCTTGTCTCTTTCAAGAGAAAGAATTTATTCTTATTCTATAGCTTAATGTACAAGAGCATAATAGGTTCAGAGGCAGTAAGTTAACTAAACCCTTAAAAGATGAATAAATCCTTGTGATTCTGCACAGAGGCAAAGTCCATAAAGAACCAAACAAACAATAATAGCTGTGAATTTCAAAGTCCCATATTCAGAAGAGAGAAAGAGGAAGACAGATAATTATAACAATCAAATCATGAAAATCTTATTTTTGTAAAATTTAACAGAGCAAAAGGATTTTGAACAATCCTATTTTTCACTAGAGAAATGAAAAACATTGAAATACAAACACATGACTTAGTTTTATTGATAGAATGCATTTTGAATTTTTATATCTTTAAAAATACTGTTTAAAACACTTAACAAGGTATAAGATATGTTTTTATGTACATATTTACATTTATCAATATTAATATAATATATACTTGATATTTACCAATATACAAAGTTACTACTATTTACTTTCAGTCCAGTGCAATTTTTGTTGCATACTAACTTCCTTTTCATCCATTTGAAGACACTTAAATTTATATACTGTCCTTCTAAGTCAATTTCTTGGAACAAAAAGCATGGTATGCTAATTTTACAGTTGTTTTTTGGGGTAAAATTCAAGATATTCTTCCCCTGTGTAATTTTGCAACCTCTTTTCTTTTCCCTTGTTTTTTCACATTGCCCAATTAACCTGTTCTTTCATCATTCATGCATTATTTAATTGAACTCTCACCTGCAACAAAAATGTGCATGTCTTACCCCTTTCAATTCCCTTCTTTGAACATTTTTTTACATAAATTAGTCACTATCCATCCTGCTGTGCAATTTGAAATTAATAAGTATATCAACCACGTAGGAAACTTCAATGTCTATGAGAAAGACATTAAAGTAAACTGCTTAATTATAAGAGGATGAAAGGAATGTAAAATTTGTATTATATTGAAGATGTGTAGAAATGGCAGCAACTACATTTGCCTAAGGAATTAAAGACTACACTTAAGAAGAAAATGTATTATAAGAATAAAAAAATCAAAGAATGTTTGTATATAAATAATAATCAATAAGGGCATTTTGTGGAGAGAAAAAAAGAATCAGATTTAAAAACTCATAGAAATGCATAGTGAGTTTGCAAAAGCCTACAGATTTACACAAGGCAATCACCAGTGATAAAACTGGAAAAGAATATTGGTAATGTTATGGTTTGGATATGAGATATCCCCCTAAAACTCATGTGTGAAACAATGCAAGATAGTTTATACGTGAAATGATTAGGTTATGAGAATTTTAACCTAATCAGTACATTAATGCTCTGATAGGGATTCATTTGACAGTAACAGTAGGCAGGTAGTGTGTAGCTGGAAGAGGTATGTCCCTGGGGTGTGCCTTTGGAATTTATATTTTGTTCTTGTTGACTGAAGTTTTCTCTCTCTGCCTCTTGGTGCTATGTCCCATCTGCTTTCCTCCATCACACCCTTCTGGCATGATCTTCTTCCTCACCTGAACTCCTAGGAATAGAATCAGCTGTCCATGGACTAAGACCTCTGCAACTATGAGTCCCCAGTTAAACTCTTCCTCCTCCAATTATTCTTGTTAGGTCTTTTGCTCACAGTGGCAAAAAGATTGACTAAAACAGGTACCAAATTTGGAAGAATTTTATATGCCAAGTTGGACTTTCAAATGTAAGTAAACTATAGAGTGGAATCTGAAATATTTCTCAAAGCATTGGTTCTTGGATTAGTTCTATCCTGCTATTACTGCTCTACAGTAGGTGACTATGGATAATGATAATGTATTAAATATTTCGCAAAGAAAGAGGAATTTTGAAACTTTTCACCGTAAAGAAATGATAAATGTTTGAGGAAATACACTTAATCTAATTTAAGCTTTATGCAATGTAACAAAATATCACATTACCCATTAATAAGACAATTATTTAGTTTGATCAGTTAAAATATAAACTGAATTTTTAAGATTAAAAAGAGGAAAAATTACTTTAGAGAAAGCAATAAGACTAATTAGAAAATTGCTATAGATACAGATTAAAATCACTGTCATAACATTTTGTAGCTCAGATCATCAGAGATCAAACAGTTTGCTCCTTTTTTCTGTAGAAAGTTAAAAAAAAAGCCACTGTCAATCACTGCTTATGGAATTTTAAATTTGAACAATCTCTTGGGAAAACAATTATTATCTATTCAAATTTCATGCACAAATATTTTTGATCCAGAATATATTCTAAAGATTATTTTTCATATGTAAGTAAAGATTATTTTTCATATGAAAGATTATTTGTCACATTATAATAGCAGAGATTTTGCCTAAATGCATAGCAGTCAGTTATTGGTTAAATGAAATGTAGTATATCCATACAATGGAATCAAATACATTTTAAAAATCATAAAGCCTCTTGTGGAATGATATAAAATAATCTATGGGATGTATTGAGTGAAAGAAAATTGACAGAATAATGTTAATGTATGATCCTATTTTGTTAAATTAAAACAAAAAAATTAAACAAAAGCAAAGGAAAAAGAATGAGTACATACATATTTGCTACAAATATTTTTAGAAAAAAGTGTGATTCTATCTTGGGGAGAAACTGAGCAAGTAGGAAACACATATGGAAACAAAAATGTTACTGATATGCTATTTGTACTTTTTGAATTTGAATCATAAGAATTTACTACCTATCAAACAATTAAACAAATTTAAAAATTAATATCACATTATTCAAGCAATGAATTATAGGAGCCCATATGAAGTTAGTAGCAGTGAGCCTGGAAAAATAAGTCACATGTATGATATTTTTTAGATATAATCACTCCAGTTTAGAATATAATGCAAGATATCCTAATAGAGTTGAAACTAACTGTCCTGTGGGAGATGATCATAGAGTGAAAGGTGTATGAGATAGATATAACATCATGGACATCTAGGTGATATAAATACAATGTATGAGAGAGACTAGATGTAGATATCAATAGCTATACACTTGTTGACACAACACATGAATAGTGACAGGAATACAGTCAGTCAGTAATGTTTATAAAGTAGATTAACGTACAAGATTTAGAACCTTTACAAGCCAAACTAAGGTGGCTAGGATAGAAGCCATGTAATAAAGTAGAAGTAGAATAATGGGAATATTAAGGAGAGAAGTACTCTGGATTTGTGGCAGGAATCATTTTAAGAAGAGCATTGTATTCAACATTATCCAATTCTACTTGCAATTTGAGCTTAGACTCTCTTACATCAAGAATTATTTTCAATATATTGTGTGGAATGTCTTTTGTTAGATATTACCTACACTATGTAAGTCTCTTACTATTAGGGGCTAAATATACTTTATATAACAAAGTAAAGTGATTTCATAAAATATATTCAAAATAAATGAGTACTCATGAGATTTTTTTTAATAGATCCATTTTTTTCCAGTGTGGTCAACTGTAATAAATACATTTGAAAGATACAGATGAATAGGTAGCAAGAAGGATTTCAAGAGTCGGTCACAGAGAAAGGGGGACTGTGGAAACATCCTGTCAAAAAATAAAATTCTGGGGAAGAGACAATGTGTTGTGAATCAGAATCAAGAAAGTCAAAGGAAGCTTTGAAAAACAATGTAAGCACTTTAGTTATGTAAGGACACAGTAGAAGGGATATACTGATAAGGTATGGAAGATGGGAAAAAAGGAAAATGAGCTTGGAAGGGGAATGAAAGAGAGCTCAGGGTTAGCTTTAGAAGGAGGACTTATTCATTTTTTTAAATGTTTTATGTAGATGAAAACATGGATAGAAACAAAACATGGATGGAAACCATGATGAGATCAAGAGGGTGATTGCAGAGATAGCTTTAACTGTATAGTTAAAGGAGCAATCAATTGTATGCTTCTTAGATGGTATGTTCTTGCCATAACTCTTCAGATGCCTTCAATCGTGCAGATGCTAACAATTCAGTTAAGCTAAATATAATGACAAAGAGAAGATGTTCTAGACCCTTGAGAATAATGGTTAAGGGTAGATAGAGAGTCCTCCTGGAAGTCAAAAAGAAATTAAAAAAACAAGAGTTATCAGAGAACTTAGTTACTGTGAATTTATAAGAACTCGTGTTAGAACACACATATTTTATGCATATAAATCCCCAATGTTTATAATATTATATTTAACATTACTTTTTATTAGTTTGGTCAATATAATGATGGTCTTTCAAAATTAAATATACTCTCTGGACCTCAGTTTTACTATAAATAAAATAATGGGATAACAATGATTTCTTTCTATCCTTCTTCTAGCAATTTCCAAATATTATTACCTAGTGAAAGAGACTGATAATACAGGTACAAAAATGTTCACTTTGCATCTCAACTGGAAATTTTTAAATTTTCCCTTGTATCTCATTATTACTTATTTTCATTTGCACATGAGGTGTTTTGAGGTTGAGAGAATTATGGTCTGTAGTAAAACATCCAAAAAGTCACTTGACATTTTTATAATTATTTTCATCTTGTCACCTATAAAGAAGAGCAAGGGTTACTTTAGGATAACAGAGAAAAGCTACACTTACTTCTCACTTCAGGGGATAGGATTGAAAAAGAAAAGGAAAGACCATTTCTAATTCTTCCTGTGATACTGGTGAGCATGCCTTAGCGCCTTTGGGATTCTCTCTGGGGAGCTATTATTAGATAAAGGAAAGGCATGCTTCTCTCTCATAATGACTTTTTGTGTCTGCTGAATGCCAGAGGAGGCATTTGTAGGTTATGTGACACTTCTTGGTGGCATAGAGATATTATATACACTTCAAGTGCTCTCCATTGAGTTAAGAGGTATATAAGAACACACCTTTGTGTCAAGGAACATCATTTTATTTTCTTCTGCAATTCTATATTTATGTCATTTTTTCAGTGGAATAGCATAAAATAAAAATGGTGTTATAAAACTATGAGTTTCAATGTCTCAGTATTTCTTTGAGAATGCTATGTATTTTTTGCATAAGACTTTCAGCCATTTCAGGACAAGGCCTAATATTCTCTAGATGATACTGTCATTTATACTTAAATTCTTCCTGCCTGATTAGCCGTTTTATGCTGTGCTTTCTTTTGCATTTGGCAAGTGATATCAAAATGCATTAGTGCTCCACGTAAAACAAAAATATCCTGAGCATTCTCATGGCAATGTTAATATTGGAACCAGTAGGGGGAAAGTGGTTAACAACCCATCATAATATTCACGTTAAGAAATTTCAACAATTACACATTAAGGTTTTGTGTTTCTGCCTCATTTACTCAATTCCTGGGAAATAGCTGTTATTCAAGGCTACTGCTTTTGTTCTTTCCTTCCTAATAAATTTGTTTTGCAAGAAACATCTGAGACAATATTTTTGTCTTATAATACATTTCTATTGAAACACCAAGAATTAGAATATCCCTAGGCTGGCCTTTCATTCTTTATGCTTGGTATTTGATATTTCTTTTCTAGTTGGTTTCTACTTCATGTGACATTTTTGCAGGAAAGAGAAAGGGAGGTACATGTTTCGTTTTTCATATAACCCATTTCGACAAGTAAATCACTTGAGTTATGTTTTCCTTTGTATTTTTGTTCTTCAATGGTGAATTAAACAATCATTTTTGGTTAACAGGTTTAGAAAAATGTATTTAGGAAGAATCCAGAAAGACAACCTAAACCTGTGGTCATTTTTCTTCTGCTCACCTTTCTCAAAAAGTACTAGTAGGTGTGATGTAACTAATGGATCTGGAAGACATGTCCAAATATCTGTAGCATTAGGTTTTCAGAAAACAAAGTTAAGTGCTAATGTGTGAAGGTCCACATGATCACCAATAACTCAGTAGTCTCTAAATAAATCCAGTACTCCAGAAAAAGATATAGACTTGTGTTAGAATTCTCAACAAGACCTTGAAGTCTATAAAACAGTGAAAAATATTTTTAGATATAAAACAAGTATCAACACCCAGACTATAAATCACTTATATTTGAGAGCTAAAATTAGGTACAATGAGGCAATAAAGAATTCAGAAATTATATACTCCTGAGGCTTCTACATAATAATTACCTGAGGTTTGCTTCACTCAAATCAAAGTTAAATAAGAGAAAATATCTGAAGGTGGATGATATTGTGTCTGAGAAATAGTGATGATCAATGAATTTACTCAAAATTTCAAAATAGATCAGAATACTACAATTGTGAGCTGTGATATCTCTACAGAATCTGACAGTCCAGACAGCATTTTCCTAGAAAGGAATAAACAATAATAGTACATTTTAAATATAAAGTTAAATATATTATCAAAGAAACAAAATCAACTATAGCACATGAAAAGAAATGGATTATTATTTTGTTAAGTTTACTATTTGAATAAATATGTTATTCAATTTCAATTAGCCATCCAAAGTGATCAACAAGGCAAAAGATTCATGAAACATTTTAGAAGTACACAGAGAAGTTGTTAAATCATAAGCATGGCAAGGATTTTAAAACATTTTCCTGAGAATAATTAAACCAATAGGATGGAGGGAAGAAGGACAGACATGAACAATTTGAGTTCACACACACACACACACACACACACAAAAAAAAAAAAAAAAACAGGCCAATCTAAAACACATGTGCTATGGACTTTCTGCTTGATAATTTTGTACTGAAACTTACAATATACCATTTACCATTTACAACTGTGCTGGGTTTACTTTCTCTTTTCCCTGAAGAGGCCTAAACTGTGGTTGATATGTGTTACTACTGAATGTCTTTTAAGAAAATCTCACATTTGACAAAAAGATGTGCTTCAGCTTGTCTCTGAAGAAATACAGTGAGATAAATGAATTGCTGCCTACCGATTTCTTTTTCAGCATAAACTTCTACTTTATTTCCTGTTAGTCAAAGGTATCTTTCCTTTGGGAAAGCAAGGACACATTGCAATGCTGAAAAGAATCATAGGATTTCAAGGTGAAAAAAAAAATCTGAGATGGTTTACTCCAAAGCCTTCATTTTACAAATGAGGAAACTGAGGCCAACCTGCGGTCACACAGTTTGTTTAATGGCATTTTCAGAATTAGAAACACCATCTAGGTCTCTGACTAGGGCATTTCTTTTAAATTATACTGCTCTGTGGTCACATTGTGACACCTCTGAAAGAACATTCTCATAAAATGTCTATGCATGAAATGGTGTTTCCAAGAGAAATACTTCCCCTGCAGAAAATGCCTGCCACGGATTGGATTCTGCTACCAAGAGCTCCCACTGGGCTAGGGGTCCCCAGACAGTACACTGTGCAGACTGTAATGAGCTATATAATGTCTCCATTCTCTAGTGACATGGAGTCTTCTCAATGCAGACTTTTATTTTAAAAAATGAAGATTTGGTCATCTACCCTCTGTAACACATCTCATGAGACAGGACCTACTGCCTGTCACCCTCAGCCCTAGCTGAAGACAACAGGGTGATGTTTCAGGGTAGTTGGTCTATTTGTTTAGACCACATTTTCCCCCTTTCTCCTTTTAGAAATCAGCGGGATCTCTCTAGTCTTTTCTGTAACTGAGCAACTAAACAAGGCAACTAAACATGCTGCATTCACAGTCATAGTGCAAAATGTCAGAGATGTCACACCCAGACTTAATTCAGTGCTTGTAACAAATAGCTTCCATTCTGTGTGCCAAAAGTTTTATTAGACATTAGCCTCTAGTTTTGCTAGATGAACACTACTCTTGAATATTTGAATTCATGGTGAATTTGTAAATTTCTAGGGACAAAACCAAAGCTACCAAAATATGTATAACCATAATAAGCAGAATCTATAGGAGATTAAAATGATGTCCCTAATTTGTGTCCAACAAACACTTTTCTCTGCTTTGGACAAAAGACTCTCAAATTATAATCACTATGATTATGCTGACTTCTTTCATTCCCAAAAGTCACCATAGCAACAAATCAGTGACAATGAGTTTATTATTGTTCCTTGACATCTATATGTGGCCAGGATACATTTTTTGGAGCATAATCCATAACCGCAAACTTTTCAAATGTCTTTTTTTTTTCACTATACTGCTTTCCTAAAAAAAAAAAAACATATTTTTTTTAGATGAAGAATGCTAAAACTGTGTTATATTGAAGCATACGACTCCCTCTGCCCATATTCCCTTGGATCATGGAGAAATGGTGATTTCCATCATATTGACATTGTTCACTTTTTCTATTTTTTTCTTTAGCTTAAGTAGAGAACTTATAAAACATATATGTTATTTATGGCTTTATTTAATACATAATTTCTTTAAAAACAAATATTTTCATGCTGATAGCATAATCCCATTCTAAAAATTAAATACTTTAATTATCTTACTCAAAAATATTTTATAGCCATGGAAAATTGTAATTGTGTTTTAAATCATAGTCACACTGGGAAGCTAGCTTTATGAGGCAACTTGTTAATTTGAATGTCTCACCCCCAAGTTAATAAACCCCTCTTTCTTTTTCTCCATACCTATGCTTATTAATTTTATGTAGAATATAGCACTGCAACTTGCATCTGCCATTGTTACAGCAATAGACATAAAACTCTGATTTCAACATCCTGATGCCAGTTGAATTCATGGTACAGATGTGTATATCCATGTTCTCTGGCATGCTTTTATAAGAAGATGAAAGCACAAAGAGCTAGTGAGATTCTTTAAGCTGTTGTTTTTTTTTTTTTTTCCTGCTATAATAGCAGTTCACATGGTTCTGAGGATTTTAAGTGTTCTATTTGGTCATTACCAATTTTAAAATATATGTTGCACATTTTCCATAATAAAAGTAAAATACAAAAGTCAATAATATGAATGTAAATAAAAATCTAAGTGTGTGATAAAAGCCAGAGTTGGTTACTTGGAGTTAAAGCAAACTGCATAAAAAACCCAGAATACTAAGTATAACTGTTTTCCCAGCCAAACAAAATGAATTGCTTGAATTGGGTCAGAAAAAGCAATCACTTTTACACTAGAGTATTTAGATATCAAAGAGAAGTGCAATTCACAGTGTGGTAAGAGTAAGTTACCCTGTCAACAGCATGAACTGAAACAAGAATCAAACTGTGTCATGGCAGACTAGGGCTGGCAAGATGAGTGTAGCACTTCACTCCTTGTAAAGAAACATCTGGAAGGTTGGAGCAGTAGTCTTATCCAAGGATAAAGACATTATGGGTCTTAGGTATGGCCACTGAGTGTAACAGAACTAATAACAGTAGGGAGAACTTCAAAGACCTTCCAGGTGGGAGTAGAATAGAGAACCAACTAGAAAGAAAAAATGGGGGAAGAGAGCACAGAGAGACAGAGACGGACCCTGAGATTCAAAGAAAGAGAGCAAGTGAGTCAGAGAGATGAGGCTGATGAGTTAGCCATTCTTTTTAATGAGAACAACTTGGAGTTGAGAAGAATAGAACTGTAAATCTGTTCTCAACACCATCTCCATTTCACTTCATTCTTAGGGTTCAAGTATTTCTAGTGTCTAAAGATACAAAAATATAGTTGTATTTGTAGTGAATATTTTAATGTATATTTCAGAACACATGAAAACATTTTATATATACTATCTCTACCACACACATATATAATCCTCCATTTATGCACATCTACAGTTATTTAAGCTGACATACTACATAAACCATTTTTTACTATAGATTTTGAGTTAAGAGGAATGTTTTCTGTTAGAATTCAAGTTTTTGTTACTGGAAATAGATTATTCCACCCCCCATCCTTTCCCATTATGTAGTAATGTTTATCATTAATTGATCAATACTTTCATTAGACATTTTAAGGAGGGGATTTCTGAATGTGTCATTGTTGAGTCATGGTTTAACCTTGCTCTCCTGTTTCCCTAATCCAGCATTTGAGACTTCAAATCTTACAAGGATTTCTTCACTTTGGATATTGGATTTATCTCAGCTGAAATCTTAATGTTGGAATAGGACAGATTCTCTCCTGGATCCCTTACAAATATAGGAGAAACTAAGGTGGTTTTCCATATTCTTTTATTTCTTTGAACAAATTCTTCAGTTCCAATTCTTATGAAAAAAAATGCTAATTAAGTGCCACTCTAGTATGACAGTACCTGGCTGGACACCCATATAGAATATTACTCTTGTCAGCCAGACTGTTTCCCCAGTTCACATTAATCTCTTTTCAAGAAAGAAACAGTCTTTCTAACCCACACTTTTCCTTATTAACACTTTTCTATCTTTATAGTATCTTCCTTCTGAAATCTGTTCTCTTATAGGACTAATTAAGAAAAGAAATTCAGCTAAGTTACAAATTAAATGAGCTCAAGTGCTTGCTTATATTTACAAAAGTAGCTTCCACACTTAGAAATGATAATAAATCAAGGACAACATGCATTTCAGGGATTTAAAAACCTCATCTTTCAGCTTTTCACTATTCACAAAATCCTTGCTTTGCCACTATTGCTAAGAAAATTATGATCTGTTTTTCAGATATGTTGTGACGAAACAAGTTTGAGAACTAGTCCCTTAAGGAATTCAATTGATATCTTTATTCAATTAGAAAGTGATTTTGAGAAAGTCCAGTTAGAAGAACAGTTGAAGTCATAGTTATTTTGCCACAAACATGGTTGGTAGAAACAAGGTTGGAAAATTAAGGATACCAAGATAATCAGGCAAAGGTCTGGTGAGTTGATAATACCCTCTGCAACATACTGTTCTTTTGTCTGCTAAAAAAAAAAAAAAAAAAAAAAAAAAAAATGGAAGAGCGTTGATACTTTGTATAAAATATTTTGTCATCAACAAGAGGATTTACATTTTTAAAAAAAGTTTAATATAAAATTAAACTTCATAATAAAAGTAACTGAAGTTCCTTACCTGAAATTGTATGGGTTTTTTTCCCTCTTCTATTGAATTAAATGAGAATTTCTGAAATAACAATGTAGAGGGATACCTCCACTGTGGAATATGAGTTTGAAGTTTGAATTAAGTAGACATCTGTCTTCACTTTCAGAAGCCAAAAAAATCAAGATTAACTCTTCTCTTCATACTTTTAAAAAGGAAATGGTAACTTAATTGAGAGTTCCAGAATGTCTGTTAATTTTTAATTAAAGAAGCTATTTTATTCTGATTAGTAGCACACATAATTTTTATAGTAAGGAGATATGCAAAAATTCATTGCTAGAAGAAACATTTTCTCATTAACAAGAATCACTTAACTGAATCTCAGGAACTTCATTAGCAGAAGTACCTATTGAAAATACTTGTTCTTCCATCTCCATTACTGAATAGGATGCCACAATCAATAAGCACTTGGAGTCTGTACATTGTGGGAGGAAGAATTCATATTTTGTAGAAGAAACCAGTGCTCTAGTTTGATTGTAAGTGTACTTTACATAAGTCTCTTCTGTGTCTATTATGATTCTTCAGAGCCCTTAAAAACTGAAAAGTATTGGCTATATTTTAACTTTTCATATGAACTTCTTTTGAAGTATGCATTGAACCAGGGAATTGATGTAACTCCTAGTTCTCACAGATGTTCCAATACCCTGATACTATTAATAATATGAGATATCTGGTATAGATTAAGGAGTCTCAGATATATTTCTTCCCCAGAGAAGAAATCTACCTGGATGAGGAACTACATAACTAGCTAATTCTCATAAACCCCTCTAATACAAGAAAATAAAGTACATAGATATAATGACACACTTTCAGTTTTCTTAGTTTTTTTTAAATTTAATTTGTAAATCTGTCTCTTCCCATCTACTTATCTACCTACTTACCTTTTTACCTATGTAATTGATCTATCCCTTTATCTCTATATCCATCCAAACAGACTTCCCTCCATCCTTTGTTTTTATGCTCAAAATATGTGAGATAAGATAAATAATAGAATGCCCGTCTGTGCACATATCATCTAACTGTCTGTCTGTCTGCCTGGAAAAAAAGACTTAAAAATCTACATACACTCACAAACATATTTGGCTTACTTGTAGTTACAGAATTTTTCCCTCCTATTTCATGTGGACAATAATAACAAAAAATGGATTGACGTGGATTTTTTTAAATGTGAACAAAAAGACATAATAAATGAATTCCAGGACTTTCCAGAAAAGCTCTGATTTCATGTGCTTTAGAAAGTTTTTTTTCTGCATAATTTCTTCAATGGTGTTTCTTTGAGAGTTGAAGACACACTTCTTATTAGCTCTGTAAGCTTCAGGAAATCACTTAACCCTCCAGTCTTCAAAAGGAGGAGGGTAATAATGGTAATAATTTTATAGGACTATTATGAGGATTGAATGCATTATTTTTCTAAAAGTTTTGATAGTATTTTGCACACAAAAGTACCCTATGTACTAGTTATTACTTATGGTCTGAATACTCTTATAGAAATAAGAGCTCATGAGAAGGAGAGGTTTGCTCTTAAGTTCACTGCTATTTCCGAGTACTCCATTTATGCACACCTAGAGTTATTTAAGCTGACATACTACATAAACCATTTTTTACTATAGATTTTGAGTTAAAAGGAATGTTTTCTGTTAGAAACACTAAAGGTATTCAATAGATTTTGTTTTGAATAGGCAGAATAATGTTCTAATTAAGATCATGCAGACAGACTCCCTATATTGAAATCTAGATAGATCCAATACTTATCACCTCTTCTGAAATATGTAAAATGGGATAATAACAAAAAGGTCTACTTCATAAAATCATAAAGAAGGTTAAATGAAGTGGTATATGTAAGGCAAGGTGAGTACCTTTGCTATGACATCACCTGATGGTAGAGGAAAGCATTCATGTGGAATTGTATGTGAACACGAGGAACAGGATATGCTCCCTAGAGTCACACAACTTGTCAGCCCTTGTAAGAGCTGCATGGTTAGCCACTATCACCTGTTCATTACCAGGAGTGCTGTTAGGAGAAAACTGAAAAGCACATTTTAATGAATTATTTATATAGCTGGGTCTATCTCAGGAAAATCTTTCAGTGTTGTTTGATCCTCTGAGTTTTGATTTCTAGGACCTGTTTGATTATTTCTCTCAAAAGGCACTGAGTCTTAGCTTTCACTTTCACTTTGGATTCATACTTTCTACATATCTGCATATTCCCATGACAATAACTGATACTGTTGTAACTGTCTGCAAAACCTGAACAGCTTTGGCTGTGCTATTTCCACGGTTCATTCACCCTGGTAGTGTGCTCCCTTCTCTGTGATTTGTCATGTCATATTCTTCATGACCTACCTATGCATTTAAAAGTAATGTTGCTTTGGAATCTTAACTTGGAACTACCTATATTATTTCATAAGCTTTGAATAATATTTCCTTTGTTACAATTTAGAGTAAGGATGATATTTCACATAATATTCTAAATTTTACTCTTATTTAGAAACATCACATAGTCTTACAAATTAAATACATTTTATCCAATGGGCTTTCAAAAATAACAACTTTTTCTTGCTTGACCATCTTTTTAAAAATCAATAATTGACTGCATTATTAGAACTTTGTTCAAAATGAGGATTCTGATTTTGATTGCTTATGAATGTGGTGAGGAGATAACTAATCTAAGTGTGTTCTGATAAGTATATCCCTGAATATTAGTAGGAAATTTTGCTTATTTTTTATGGAAATATCTTTAGGAGCAAATAGAGCTTCAAAATCTCAACTCGTTCAAAAATATGAAAAGAGAGATCCATAGATCTCTTTATCCATAGATCCAAGATGCTGTTTTAAAAAAAATTCTGTCATCTATAAAAAATAAATATTAACAAGGAAACAGTCAAAATAGGTCATCAACTTTATACTAAAGTTGAAATTTGGGGAAAAAAATTTGTATTTAATATCTTGGTTAAATCTATAAACAAGAAATTAGTGAACTAACCTTTTCCTCCTTGTTGATTCATTTTTTTTTCACAAATATTTTTACAAGTATTATCTACCAGATACTTGTAAACTATCAGGAAAAAAGACTCCTGTTCTTGATAGTTTGTAATCTAGTGTGAGAAGACATATAAAAAAAAATAAACAAATAAGTTAACTAGGTAGTATGTTAGAAGATGATACATATTGTTAAAAGAAAAAATGGGTCAGGTTTAGGAGTGTTAGAAGGCCTCTTTGTAGGGAGGAACTTGCAGTTGCATGGTTACAATTGACTTTATTGTAATTATATTTGAACAGTGACTTGGGGTATAAGAGTTAGATCCCTGGGATTACTTAGGAAGGAAGGAAAGAAAGGGTTAGAAGGGAGAGGGAAGGAGGGGAAGGAGGAGGAATGGAAGGAAGGTAAGTGAAAGATAAGGAAAGAGGTAGAGAGGAAGGAAAAAAAGAAGGAAGGGAAAGAAAAGGAAAAGCATCCAGCACAAAATTCCTGTATCAGGCACCTCATAAACATGTTCATCAAACACCAAGAAAGGAGGTGTGGCTGCTACCGAAGGAGGAACAGGATATGAAGTCAAAGAATGGACAGGATTAAGATGGGCCCTTTAGACTGATGTGATTGTCTTTTTTTTTTTTTTTTTTTGGTATTGGAGATTTAACTCAGGGGTGTTTAACCACTGAGCCACATCCCAGCCCTTTTTATTTTTTTTTATTTTGAAACTAGATCTCACTAAGTTGTTTAGATTTTCTCTAAATTGCTGAGGCTGGCCTCGGACTTGTAATCCTTCTACCTCAGCCTCCTGGGTCACTGGGATTACAGGTGTGTGGTGTGTGTTGCCATGCCCCAGCTTGCTTTTATTTTAAAAGCATTTGTAGAATACTAAATTTTATGTAGAAGAACTTAATTATCTAACTTACATCTTGATAAAATCATTCCAGGTAATTTATTTAGAATGGATTAGGAAAAGTAGAGAAAGCAAATTTACAAAAGTAAAAGCATGGAGATGAGTTAAAAAAAATATTACTTATGGGCTGGGGATGTGGCTCAAGCGGTAGCGCGCTCGCCTGGCATGCATGCGGCCCGGGTTCGATCCTCAGCACCACATACCAACAAAGATGTTGTGTCCGCCGAGAACTAAAAAATAAATATTAAAAATTCTCTTTCTCTCTCTCTCTCTCTCTCTCCTCTCTCACTCTCTCTTTAAAAAAAAAATATTACTTAAACCCAGGTAAAGAATCACAGTAGCATGAACAGGGCAGCATGTTTTCTGAGCCCATATGGTTATGGAAGGCATGTATCCTGTAGGTTGAGTCAGTCTACTTCCCTGATGAGTTAAATATAGATTCCAAGATAAAATTAAAAATTACTCTAAATGACTTGGGCTACTAGAAGAATAGAATAGAATCAACTAATAATGAGAATATTGTGTACATTTATTTATTTACCACCCTTTCATATTTCACCTTATTCACTCCACCTTATTGCAATCACATTCATAGAATATGAAGATTGGAAACGTTTGCTCTACAGGTACTAAGTTTCTAACAAACATTCTAAGTAAAATCTATATACTCTATGTAGAGTGTCACTATTAATTCAGTCACTTGTGGAAAGATGAACATTTGCTATTTACTCCTATTTGAGGAGTAAATCTCTATTATATCAGCTTTGACTTGAGTAGGTATCTTTATGTACAGGGTTGTCTTCATTCAAGAGAAAAAGAAGAGATTTGTGGTGAGATGTTTACCAAAAGAATACTTAGTAGTGAGTCAGATATATTTAAAAAGTCATATTTTTTAATTCCCCAGAGAACTGAAGACCAGATTCCAGAAAAGGATCATTCCTCACTAGAATAAAAGAATCACATGATTGTTTCCATCCCTGAGGCACTGCAGTAGAATGAAATGACCCTCCATTGACAGGAAGGAGAAAGCAGTCCAATTTGTAACTAGGTATTAGTGGTCACATTTGGTCTGAAACGGTGAATTATAGTTCAGGATTCTCTCTCGAAAACAACTTTGTGCTATTGACCATGTCTCTTGCAGAAGACTTCTCCAATGCAAGGCCCATGTTAAGAATAAAATAATGGGGAACATTCTTCCACCTTCCTCCAGGATGCATATGCATCTTCCCTCCAATTGTACATTGGGATTTTCCTGGCCAATTTTTTCAGTATCGTTGAGAAACACCCATCCACCAGGGGTTTCCCTGACATTCCTACCCAAACCACTTCTTGAAAGAAGAAATAAGTCCTTGCTGGACTGACTTCCACAGATGAAAATGCTTCTGAAGGTGCAGAATTTAAGCAATCAATGTCTCTATTTCTTTTCTTAAGTCATTTTTGTCTTTTCTCTTTTAATCAATAGCTACAAAATAGGCGATTATGCATTTATTCACTTCACAGTTTTATTGAATTATAACTTTATGACAAAATTTGATAATTGAGTGTGATTTTTTAAATTAGAAGTATATATACCCATTATTTCCAATTAATACAACTTTTAGGTTTAATTGCTTTGCAAGCATTGCATCGGGATATGATTAAATAGACAAATAAGCTAAAATGTGTATTTTGCATGACTAAAATTTAGATAGGTTGTCACCTTTATAGAACATTTCTATTTCCTAAAAATTAATAAAACAATTGTGAAGGACTCTCGAACTTTATGGAAATATTATATTGGTTTACATAAACAAATAAAAAGTCTTGTAGGCCCTAGGAAATACTATATTAGAAAAAAAAAAAAACAACAACTATTTTTGCTTTCAGTGAACTGACAATTAAGGTCAATTTGCCTAGAGGCCTAGCTTTGAGTGTGAAAAAGCTTATTATAGATCTTGAACTACAAATATATAGTCACAGGATCTCCACTTCCTTTTGAGGGTAAAAAAAAAATCTAGTTCTCTTTTTATACTATAATTAACTTACTTAACAAAATTATTCATAGTAGATAGCCTTATTACAGGTTTCCATCTCAATTCTAATACAAAAGGAAAAATAGTTTTTTATTATTTCTGTTCTTTTCTCATTGTCAGCAAGACCTTTCTCTCCCCATCCCTTGATCAGTTTTATTGTGCTTATTAGACAGTGTGGGTGCTAATTTAACTCTACTTGGTGTTAAAACCCTGTAGAGAGACCACTGCTCTGATGTTCTTTACATGAAGAGATGGTCACTTGAGAGAAGCCTATGTAGAGCCTTTATCAACTACACAAGTCAGATAAGATTGAAGCTTTTTAAATAAAATGATTAATGCATATTAATTGTACAAATTAATGGATTTCACTGTGATATTTCCATACATTGCATATACAGTGCTTTGATCTTATCCACTGTGAGGCTTTCAATATCCTCCATCTGCCCTTGTAACATGGATCTGCATCTTGCAGGAGGGAGGGATGAGGTGGATTGGGGCCACCTGCCTCTTATAGGAGAATGGAAAAGACAGGTGAGTTTCTGATCCTCATAAAGGAAACTGAAAACACTGAGAGCTCAGCTCTGCAAAACGATTATTGTTTCCTTCTGAAGGTAGAAAAAGTCAGCAAAGGGATACAAAATATGTGAACAGACATGAATAGATGACAAAGAGAGGGTTAGTGTGAACATTAAGAAGACATGTTAGATCTTTCAGAGAAAGGGAGAGTGGTGGTGTATGAATTGAATAAGATGTTCAAGTAAAATGTTATATTCTTTAAATTAAATTATACTTCCTCAAAATAATGGAAATATCTTTGTAAATGTCTTATCTAGATCTAAGACTGTCCATTAATAAGATGGGACCTCTGGGTAGAATTTAAGGACAAAAACTGAAAATAGAGTGTGTTTACACCTTAAAGATTTTTTTAAAATGTTAAAATAGGTGTTTAAGCATATTTGGATATAGTTGAATTAACTCATCTTCTTATTAAGATGATAGACTGTCAAAAATAGAGACATTATCTGCATTATATCTATGAATTAATTTCAATTCAAACCTAGAAGATATATATTTTGCCATGGGGAAATTACCAAATCCCTTGTGATCTCACTTTCCTAATATAAAAGGTAAAAATGGTATCAAAAGTTTCTGTGCTTGCTTCATAAGATTATGTAAGAATACATGATAATAACATATTTAAAGCATTTCTTAGGTTTAAATAACTAAATTTTAAAATGATTGTTTGTAAATCTTATTGAATAATATTGCAAAATTCTTATGGAAATATTTCTCACTATTAATATGCTATTGAGTTTGTTTTGCTTGCTGAAAGAGATCGTGGGAGGAGTTTGAACATACATCTGGCATGTTATAAAGTTTTTATAAAATTTAGGGGCATATATACTGTTTACACAACTACTAAAGAAATAGAAAGAACTCATCTTTCTCAGGAGACTTGTAAACTTGCATTATCTTTCTCTAGCAAAATTATATGCATCAAATATTATGAAATATATTATAATTTTATAAATAACTCAGGCCTCAAAATATCATTAATACCTAAAATATCTAGACTTAAAACCAATTTACTGCATTAATTTACTGTAGATTTTTATTTACAAGTCTCTTGTTTTATAAAATCCTTCTAAGCAGAGGCTTTTTAAATGTCTAAGCAAAGAAATAAAGCAATGAAGGTTAAAATCTCGATATAAAAAGCTCCCACATTTAAGCAAACATACAATGATGTATTATTTAAGAGGTTCAGAAAGAACTGCCATATCCAAAGTGTTTTTTCAAATAATTGTGTATAGGATTCAAAATTCTATCTACCAGAAAAATCTTACTATTTTCTCTAAAAAGTTCCATTATTGCAAAAATGCTATGTGGATCTGTCATATTAGTCTTTTAGCAAGCAATTATTAAATATCTGTCATATTGAAAACAGATATAATATATTCTGATTTCTGATCTTAAGTTTGCAGCATTGAGAAGATTCAGACGTTCACACAAAGACTGTAGTTGGATGTAGTTAACCCTCTATCCATGGTCCTAAGAAGAGAATCCAGTATTGGTGCAGGGCTCACAGACATTCTGGAAGTAGTGACAGCTGATCAGGGTTCTGTCTAGGAAAATGGAATGTATGTTCAAAGTCACTGAAGCATTTAATTCACATGAAATATGTTTGGAAAATAAAAGGTGGTTCAATGTCTCTGTCACAGAACTCTTAGTGGGGATAAAATATACAGCTGAGAAATTTATTTAATGAGACCATGAAAAATGAATAAAAGTATCAGAGTCAAGAGTGATCTGACCAGATTTGCATTTTAAGATATTATTTTGGCAGCAGAGTTATCTGATTCACTTGTCTAATTTGATAGGAATGTGCTATGTAGACCAAAAGGGTAGGTGCTGTGAAAACAGAAACATTACTTGGAGGCTGAATGCTCCAAAGAAAAATCTGAAAATTACAATGAGAAAATGCAGAAAGTGTTTCCTTAATTTCCAACCTTTCTCCAATGTCACTATTATGTGCCATCATGTCACAAACATGATTTCAGCTGTTCTTCTCCCTGAGAGTCACCAGTTAATTTCTTATTCTACTCCTGGGGTTGACTGTACAGTTCCTGTTTGAATTTCTACTCAGCATTCCTGGTTTCAGAAGTGATGAAAACACTGTGAAGTCTACATTACACAGGAATTTTTTTTTTTATATATACAAACTTATGGGCTTGAAGGTCAATAGACAAAAGAAAAAATACCTCAACCAAGTCCCCAGTCTTCATACTTCAATTTAACTTTAATAAAAAATTCCATTGATCTTTCAGGAAGCTGTAACTATCAGAAAGTGATTCGTAAAATAAGAAAAAGGAATTAACAAGCAGCCAACCAAAAACCAATGTTCTGTTATTTAGTAAAACATGGTCCCAAAATTGAAAAGCCATGCCTTAGAGTCAGTGATGGAAATCATGAAGGAAAAAAGTGAATAGGTGTAAGAAACTAAACTCAATAATTGTTTTGAATAGGAGAGAAGAAAAATGTGAAACCAGAAGTGGGCTGTATCTACACAAAGATCATCAAATAATCTTCATCAATATGATCAAAAACAATGTTTCAGAAATGTATGTTATGTGGAATCTGTACATTTATAGAATTTTTGAGTTCTAAAGAATATGAAGAAAATTCTGTATTTTTCATTGAGTGTTGTATAACTCTAATTAATTTAATATTATTTTAAATTAAACTACTTTGATTTTGAAATCAAGGTAATGCAGAAATTGATACAAATCTTTGCATACCATATTTGCTTATTTTTTTATTTTATATTGTTGCTTTCAATATATCATTTTATATACTGCATGCTTTGAAAGTTAAAATGACATTGTTTTCTCAAACTGCAACAAAATTAACTCAAAATAGTTATAACATAATAGAGTTAATGAGTTATTGGCAAAATAAAGGCTTCAGTGAATATAGAACTAATTAAAAACTATTCAGAGGAATGCCTGGAATAATATTAAAGAAAAGAGTATCTGTTGAAACCAGTGATATAGCTAAACTAGTCACTGTTTTATATCTCTAACAAGTATTGAGAAGTGGCTGTTTTCCTCTGGAAATGGCTCATTGGCTCCACTTCCATTTGTGTGACCTGGATGAGGATGCTGAGGATTTGGGCAAACAAACTGGGGATCAGGGAATGAAAAAGGACAGATCTTTAATTAAGAGAAAAGAGATATCTAAAGATACTTAAATCACAAGTAAAGAACGAATGAAAAGAAGACATGTCCCCTTCTGCTCCTACTCATTGGAGGTCCACAAAGATCTAAAAGTTTGACACACCCAATGACCCTCTAGAATATGAGAAAACAATCATTCTCACACACTTCCAGTAATATTGTGTTTGCATGAGTCTTGATGCTGTTCCTTTCCATTTGTGCAATATTTACTTTCCAATTGTTCACATTTCTACTACCATAATTAAGTAAATAAATCTTTTAAGGAGCTACAGTAGTTGGTTTTTACAGACAGGTGATGTTCCCTCATGAGTCTTTCTAAGCTACTTCATCCTCAACAATATCACTTAAACAATGTGTTGTTTATATACTTTTTGATTTATGTGTATTCATTCAAGTGTTCTCTTTATCATTTATGTCCTTTCATTTCTTTGTGCCTAAGACCTATGTAGAGTTACACCTAATATATTTTCTTGTCACTTACTCTGTCACATTTTTCATTAGTTTTATGAATATAACTTATTCCCCCTCCTAGATGGTTAACTCTTCCAGGCCAGAAATTAATCTTAGATATGTTAGTATTAGCCAATTTCTAACATAGCACTTTATGTAAATGTAAGATTAGTAGCTGTAGTTTTTTATAAATGATCACTTTTACCCCAAACATCATTGAGTATTATGAGGTAAGAGCATGTTGGTTGGCACTGACAAAAAAGAGAAATATTCAAATCTGTTGGCAAAATCTTAATGAACACCTATTGCTTGTCAACAGTGCACAAGATGCTGGAAATACTATTCTGCTTCAAAATAAACAGAGTCCTACAAATAGTCTATGAGATCAGAAAAATGTTAAATAATCACATGCAATTAAAAATTGAGAGAAGGGCGCTGAAGAAAACAAATATAATTGTTTCATGTAGTTTTGAACTCTAGATTTTTTAGTGAAGAAAAATATTTCTTCAAACATCAAGGTTTTTGCTTTCTGATTATGCACTAAATACATTGTTCTGGGAATTATCTTTTCACCCATACAAGGGAAACATCCGCAATTTCCTGTGATTCTAGGTGGCCCTGTGCACTAGGTAACCCGATGTGATTATGATGTATGTTGTTCCTGCTATTGTTGTTTCTATTGTTGTCTTATTTCATTATTTACTACCTTAATTTAGTTTTTTATTATTAATAAATACAAACGTATTTTCATGGACAATATGATGTTTTAAAATATATACCCATTGCAGAATGGGTAAATCAAACAAATAAGATACGTATTACGTCACATGCTTATCATTTTACTTTTTTAGCAATTTAAATATTATTAACTATAGTCACCATGGTGTGCAATAAATCTCAGATTTTTTTTCCTTCTATCAGTTGATGTGTGGATTTTGGTACAAAAGATATTTTGTATCTTCTGGTGAACAACTCCCAAACCCCAAACTCCTAAGCCACCTCCAGCTCCATTTTACCCTCTGATTCTATGAGTTTAATCTTTTTAAATCCTACATATAAGTAAGATCATAGTCTCTGTGTCTGGTTTATTCCACTTAGCATAATGTCCTCCAGGATCACCCATGTTGCTGCAATTGAGAGGATTTTCTTCTTCAAGTTTGAACAGCATTTTTATTTAAGCATAATACATTATTTTTAATTCATCCATTGATGGACACTTACGTTGACTCAATCTTGACTATTGTGAATGATATTATAATGAATATGGGACTACAAATACATCTTCAACATACTGACTGAACTTCCTTTGGTTATATATTCAGCCGTAGGATTGCTAACTATATAGTAATTTATTTTTAATTTTTTGAGAAAACTACATACTGTTTTTCATTGTGGCTATACTAATTTACATTCCTACCAACAGTAGGCAAAGATTCCTTTTACTCCACATCTTTCTCTAACACTTATTACCTTTTGTCTTTGTGATAATATTATTCTAACAGGTGTGAGGTGATATCTCAGTGTAGTTTTACTTTTTATTTCCTGGTATTAGTGATGCCGAGCATTTTCTCATATATCTGTTGTCCATTTGTATGTCTTCTTTTAAGAACTATTGACCCAAGTTTTTTTGTCCATTTTTTAAATTGGACCATTTGTTTACTTGCTATTGAATTGAGTTCCTTATATATTTAGGACATTAACTCCTTATCAGATAAATGATTTGAAATTCTTCCATAGATTGTCTTTTCCTTTTGGTGATTATATCCTTTGCAGTGTGAAAGTGTTTTAATTTGATTTAATCCCATTCTATTTTTGGCTTTTGTTACCTATACTTTTTGGATCTTATACAAAAAAAAAAATCATTTCCAAAAGCTATGTTATAGAGCTCCCCTCACCCATTTCTAGTTTTGAAAGATAATCCTAAAGTATTCTTCCCTGTTTTGCTTTTCGGTGGTGACAACTGCCTAGAGAATACTCAGCCACAGAGTCATAGAGGAAGCTACATGGAACCCTTGGTTCAGCTAAGCAAGCCACGTTATGCTCAGCCAAGGGCAAAACAGGTTGCCTTTCAATTTGAGGTGTTTGAAGATGGTTAGTCTTTTAGTCACCTTATCTATAATGCAGAGAATTTCCAAGACTGAGCTAATGGTTTTAGTTACCAATGGTGATAAGGTAGTGGTCTAGTTACCAAACTTTCTTATAAATGTTGAAATAGAAGAAACAAAAAAGTCATTGCAGCTAAACATCTCATTTAAAAGTTCAAACAACACATATGCATTCACACATATAGGATGAAATAAGCTGATAAGGAACTGACCCTCTTCATAGTTCCCCAAAGATCTTTCACTGTGCTTGGCTGACTTTGCAGCTCCCGTCAAATGCAGCCAGACTCCAGTAAAAAGAAATGAAGTGAACACTTTGCCTTCTTGTACCTTTGCTGCGGTCTGCATTTCACCACTCAGCTTATAGAGATGAAATCTATTACTCGGCAGGCACTGCTTGCACAAATGAAAGATAAATTTTTCTTCTAGATGGAACAGATCAGTGAGACTCATAAAATATTAATGATGAAAGCTCTGGGAATTAGATATATCCCTGACCATAGGTTTCTCTTGACAGTGAAGCACAGTCAGTTTAACCCATTTTTTTTTTTCTGTAAGATTCACATCGAGAAAGATATGAAGGGAAAAGAATACATGATTTAAGATTCAGATGAGCATAGATTTTTGAGAAAGGTAATCTTTCTGTCTTTCATTTTCTCTCATGTTTTGTGTTCCTTATCTGCCATAAATTTTGCTGAGTGATGTAGTGTGGTCGATTTGATTCTTGAAACCATTCATGTACTCATGGAGGGAATTGCCTGGGATGAATGCAGGAAGTACATATTTCTTAATGTTTAATTTAACATACAATATAGCAAACACTAACATTCATGTGATTAAAACAATTCATGTACCCCAAAATTAGGAACCTATTGAATGAACATTCATATATCTATAATGTTAATTAAAGACCTCACTTTTGCTGATTAAGATTGTGTTGTTTGCAAACATTTCAATAACCATTACAAATTTATAATCCTTTTACAAAATATATGTATTAATAGGTTGATCAATTACCATTACTCTGCAATTTTTCAACATATATTTTTTAAATTTTATACAGAAGCAGAATTTACACTAAAATCTAAAGATGATAAAATGTATATTTGTTTTATTATGGCAACCTGATTAAATTAGACACATATTTATAAAATATGTTTATTAATCTCGAAGCATTTAAGATAAATCTGAATAATGTAAATTTATTTAAAATAATTAAATGATTTCATTGAAAATGTATAGGTCTATATATAACAGAACTAAAATGTTTTAAAATTATTTGATATAAATATTTTATTGTTTTTGAGTCATGCAAGCATGGTGCACAAGTAGAGTTGTCTACCATTTGTCCCCCTTACAAAAAGGCATCAAAACAAAGAATAAACAGCTATAATCTTACTGAAGTGACTGAGAAAGTTCTCTGGAGAATAGCAGAGAAATGACAAGATCTCTGTGCAATGCAAAGATGTAAGACAACACCACAGAAAGGAGAGTGAGGCACCCTGCCTCTCACATACTCTCATCTCTACCCAGATCTGCTCAGAGTCAAAATAAACTTCCCTTTACAGAGAACAGGTAAGCTACAGACCGGCTAAGAAAACTGTTGGCATTATAGCCGCCCACAGGAGACTCCTACAGCCCTCAAAGTTCCCAAACATAGTTTGCAGAGTTGCTTGGAGATCAGGTGGCTGTAATGCCATTGAGTAGGAGCCTATGTTGTATATCCCTTAGTCCTTCTGACTTAAATTGGTATAGTTCAGTAAGATCTTGGAGCTGAGCACATTACTAGATATAACCCAGTCTGGGCCCAGAAGCAACAGAATATTTCTCTTCTTCATACTCTGCTGTCATTTCATCCCATTCACACAAGTGGCTACAAGCCCAGAACCACAGCTTCTCAGAGTCCAGCAGAAAAATCTAAGGTTATAACTTCCAAATTCAGATGGTACCATATGCCTCAGGTAATAGATGAACCCGCAAAGAGATACATAGATGATACATAGATGGCATATATAACAGCCAAAATATCAACTCTGTCCTCCTGGATAGCCCTCTGCACAATCTATGAATACCCCAATTATGGCCGTGTCCACACCATGTCTCCCATATAGCCATTAAATCACATACAGTCACCTGAAGCTGGTCCAGTTTGAAGGCAGGCGGTAATCTTTCTCCCCAGAAAGCCATACAGCACCATTGTGGCTGTAAACACATGCAGCCTAGACAACTGACATAAACATGGAAAAGAATTACATCTAAAGAAACTGCACAGAGACAACACTACAGAGACCACCCCATGAAAGCTAACACACCAGTCCCAACCAACATTTTAGCAAACATGTGCAAGAAAAGGGATCTTCCTATGGAAAAAAATATAAAATTGAAAAAGGTAACCATTGTATATAGATAGCCATGTAGAGACATGTGATCACGCATATACAATATGACACTACTAAAGGAACACCAATTCTCCAGTAACAGAACCCAAAGAAAGTTATGAAATGCCTGAAAAGTAATTCTAATAACTATCTTGAAGAAGGTCTCCAAATTATAAGAGAATACAAATACAAACAAACAATTTAATGAAATCAGGAAAAAATTCATAATTTGAATGAGAGCTTCCATGAAGAGGTAGATGTTTAAAATAATTAAACAGAAACTTTACAGCTAAAGAATTCAATGAAATAAAATATATAATTGAAAATCACAATGATTAAAACATAAAATAATTTTTGAACTTTATAAAAGTTCTTTTTAATTAACTCAGACAGATGAAAGAAAATAACTAATACTGAAGAAAGCTTAAATGACCTATGGGACACCATTAAGTGAATGAATATTTGCATTATTGGAGGTCCATAAGAAGAGATGGTTGAAGACACAGAAAGTATTTTTAACAAAATGGTAGACAATTAGTTCAAAAATCTAGTAATCCACATCCATAATCCTTAAAGAACCTCAACTAACCTCAACCCAAAGAGATATTTTCCAAGGTGTATTTTTAATCAAACTATCAAAAGTCAAAGACAAAGCAAGAATTCTCTTGTCACAAGAAATCCTTATTAGGGGCTGGAGATGTGGCTCAAGCGGTAGCGCGCTCGTCTGGCATGCGTGCGGCCCGGGTTCGATCCTCAGCACCACATACCAACAAAGATGTTGTGTCCGCCGAGAACTAAAAAATAAATATTAAAAATTCTCTCTCTCTCTCTCTCTCTTCTCTCTCACTCTCTCTTAAAAAAAAAAAAAGAAATCCTTATTAGGATTTCTCCACAGAAATATTTCAGGCAAGGTAAGAATGGACTCATATGTACAGAGTGCTGAAAGAAAGATAAAAAATCTGCCAAGTAAGAACATTATAATCACAAAAGTTATTCTTCAGAAATAAATAAAAATGAGATTTTTCTCAGATAATAAAGAATTGTGAAAATTTATCACCACATGACAACTGATGCCACAAAAATACAAATGGTCATTAGAGACTACTATGAACAATTATTTGTCAACAAATTAGAAAACCAAGAAGAAATGGATAAAGTCTTGGGCACGTGTAACCTACTAAGATTTAATCATGAAGAAATAGAAAACATAAGTAGACCAATAATGTGAGACAAAATTGAATCAGTAATTAAAATCATATATATATATATATATATATTATATTATATATATATATATGATATAATACTAACACACACACACACATATATATATATCTCACATACACACACACACACACACACACATATATATACTCACACACATACACACACAAAAGAATAAAACTAGACACCACTTTATCACATACAAAATTAAAATTAAACTAAATTTTAAAATAAACTGAAAATGTGTTTAAAAATAACTTACATGAAACTAATAGAAGAAAACATAAGAGAAATGCTTCAGATCTTTGCTCTCTGCAAAGATATTTATGGAGTTATGATCCAGAAGCACAGACAGCTAGCAGAAGTATTGTCAAACAGAATTGCATCAAACTAAAACTTTTCTGCACAGCAAATGAAATAGCAGAGTAAAGAGACAACCTACATGATGGGAAAAATTACTTTAAAAACTACTTATTTGGCAAGGTCTTAATTTTCAGAATATATAAGAAACTCAATAAACTCAAAAACAAAGAACAAATAATAAAATTAAAAGTGGGCAAATGATTTTAATAGACATTTTTCAAAAGAAGACACACAATGCACCAGCAAAGTAAAAAAATGCTAAACATCACTAATCATTAGGGTATTTTGGTTTAGATATGAGATGTCTCCCAAAAGCTCATGTAGGCAACAATGCAAGAAAGTTTAGAAATGAAATGATTAGGTTATAAGGGCATTAACCCAAACAGTGCAGTAATCCACTAATATGGATTAAATGGGAAAGAACTATAGGCAGATAGGGTGTGGCTGGAGGAAGTAGGTCAGGAGGGCAGGCCTTTGGGGTTTATATTTTGTCTGTGCTTAGTGGAGTTCTCTCTGCTTACTTGTTGCCAGGTCCCAATCTGCTTTTCTCTGCTATACCCCTTTGCCATATTTTGTATCATCTCTAACCCAGTGCAATAAAGTAGGGCATCTATAAATCGATATTTCTGAAACTTTGAACCTAAATAAACTTTTCCTCTTCTATGTGCTTCTTCTCAAGTATTTTGGTCACAACAATGAAAAATCTGACTAAAATATGAGGGAAATGAAAATCAAAAGCAGAGTGAGATATCATTTCACCCAATTAGAATGACTAGTATAAAAAAAAAAAGACAAAATTCTGTTGAGACTACAGTGACAGGGAAATACACTGTTGGTGTGAATATAACTTACTTCAGCCATTAGGGAAAACACAATGAAGGTGCCAGAAGAAAAGAAAAGAAGGGAGCTAGGGAGAAATGCTGTGTCCTGGCTGTTAATTCAGGTTCCCAGACCAGGCATTGAGGGGATAGAGAAAAGACAAACAGATACACAAATAGAGAAAAAGTCGAGGCCTGGTGGATCCCTAAACCTTGATAGGGAAATATTTACCACAAGCCAGCTTGGCATGTTTATTATATAGGTTTAAACATCAAAAGGATTTATTATGAGAAAGTTTCTTCAAGATAAACAAAACCCAAATTGAGGGTATAAAAAGCCCAATTACGACTATCAGCTTGTATTCATAATTCTCTACCCCTGGGTACCTGGGGTTTGAACCCAAGGGAAAGAACTGATAAGTCCATGGCTGGCACAGAATTTCTCTTTGAACAGGGCATCACCACAGCTGCTGAGCAGTCTCAAATTGATACTTTCACACTGAGAGTTCCCTAGAGAGATATTGCCTCTGTCTCTGGACAGCTCAAGAACCATAATTTATTTGCTGCTCCTGACACAGGGGTAGGAAAAGAAAAAACAGAACTACAATATTATTTGGCAAACCCATTACTGGGTGTTTATTCAAAGGAAAGGAAATCAGAATGTTGAAGAGACATCTGCATTTCCATGTTCTCTGCAGCATATTTACAAGAGCCAAGATATGGAATCAACCTAGATTTCTTTTGTTGCATTAATTCTTAAAGAAAGTATGCTATATATACACAGTAGAATACTGTTGAGCCATAAAAATTAATATACTTCTCTCATTTGCAGTAACTCTGTAGAACTATACAACACCGTGAGTTAAAGAAGCCAGGCACAGAAATTTAGTATGTTTACACTTACATATGGAAGTTCAAAAAGTTAATGTCCTAAATGTTGCAATTAAAATAATTTTTATCAGAGATTGGGAAGGGATGGTAATGGAGAGAGAATGGCTAAAGGTACAGGGTACATTTAAGTAGAAAGAATAATTTTAAACATCTTCAAATACAACACATTTTAATATTTTATTTAACCTGTCTAATGTTCTGTAGTGCCGTAGGGTAAATACACTTGGGAACATTTAACTGTATATTTCAAAAAGAGTGGAGAGAATTTGGAATGTTTTCAACATATAAAAAATGATAACTGTTTGAGTCCATGAATATATTGACTATCCTTATTTAAACTTTATACATTGTATACATGATTTAACATATCACACTGAAATCCATAATACATATGGTTATTTGTCAAAACAAATTTTTAATCAATCTATTTTTAATGATGATAAAGAATAGAAGTATTTTACTACTTTTTAAAATAATAAAACTTCATAAAGGGGACCATTACCCCCAAATGAACCGAAACAATTAAATCATATCCATTTTAATTGTAGATCACATAGTAAAGTCCATCTAAATTGCTAAATATTACATTTAGAAAAAGTAAATATTCTTTTTTGATTCATATTCTATTTCTCTACCTAATGAAGCATTCTTATAACAATAATTTTATTTTATATTAAAATACTTATAAAACAAAAATATATAATTTAATCTGAGAAAATTGTCTTTGCTTAATTACCTTTTACTTAATTGAACATCTTGTTTCATAATAATTTTTTCTATAGTACACTCCCATGATATTTTCCCTCAGTATGTATAAAAAATTATCAGCAAAATGCAATCCACATATACTACTCCAGAGTTCCTGATTTTCTATACCTACAGTGTTAAAAATTTTTTTATATCAAAATGTTTTTTATCTTGCTAAAGAATACAAGTATTTTTATTTCTATTAAGTTTTCATTTGGTGATATCAGCAGATTTCATTTTACTTAATCAGCCTTTTAGAAAACTTTTCAACTATCATTGTAAAACTGAGAGTTCTTAAAATGTATCATGAAGTATGTATTTTACTAGTAAGTGGAATCAGAAAACATGTCCTTTAGTAGACTTCACCTGGTCTGAGAGGATACTTTAATATTCTCAGAACCAATTCTGTTTTCTAGCTTGATCACCTGTTAACCATCTTTAGTGCCTCCCATTATCTTGTGTTTTAGCCAAAGATCGAAAACACAAACTTCTTAAGACAAATACCTGGCTGTGGCCACATACCAATGCTTGCCTGGAATTCAATCTACAGCTGCTATAGCTTTCTTCAGACCACATTTCTTTGGATTTATAGTTTGCCCCTCTAAATTCTGACTCTTTTCTGCCCCATACCAATGATTGGCTCTGGTTGAAGGTCCTGTTCCCTTTGTTGTGAGATGTAACAAGTTAGCTGTAATACCAGAAAAAAAAATATGCTTATTTAAAATGAGAATGCCAAAATTATACTAATATTTTGAAACGCCAATCTCTAATTGCAACTATTCTTGCTTTCTCTGAAGAAGCTATCAAAGAAAAGAATCGAGGAAAATATGTAAATTATTAAAAGTGCATTGTCCATAGAGGCTGACCACAACACATCAATGTAGAGATGAGAAATGTTGATAGAGATGTCAGGATATTTGGAGAAATCTATGCCTCAACAGTGAGTAAATTTTCACAACTGAGTCTTATCTAAAGGAATAAATGGTTACATAGCATCAAACTCCAGAAAGCAACATTATTGGTCCTTCTCAGAGGCACCTAAATAGCCCAGAGTAGCACTGAATTTTTGAAATATAACTAGTTCTTTTAAGTATACAGGGTAAAAGTAATGCAAAATAATAACATATTCATTCCTTAAGCTACCTTTGCTTAAGGAAAATGTGCATGACTTTAAAGGCATGTTATCTTTGGAGAATTTTCTTTACATATCCACTATATTATAGTTGCACAATTTTCTTCTGAATACCCTTGTTAACATACTCTGGCAGACATTCGATAGCAAACTGTGTTCCAGGCAATGAATTTATAATATTGTAGCAGGAACAATCTCTTGAATGTTGTAAGCCTTTATATATGATGGAAAAATCAATAACATGGATAAATGTGTAGCAAACTAGCCTATGTACTTTTTAGGTGAAGTATAGTTCAGTAATATGGACTGAAGTTGTTTTTTAGGGCAAATAATCCTGTGCTTATGTGGAATATTATAAAATATATTATAAAATATATACTATAATAGACAAAATAATGGTAATACTAATTTATAGTATGTATACTAAGTATGATAGATCAATATTAATATATTAAATATATTTATATTATTACATAATACATAATCCAAATATTTGACTACTTTTAGTACATAATTTAACTTGATACAAAGAAATGTTCTGTACTGTACAAATGAACTGTTGAATTGTTTATTCTATATTCTTCTTTCCATTTAGAAAAATATAATAAAAGTGTGCATATAATACAATTACACAGGAAACAGCAATTTATATAAAATATTGTTCATTTTTCATTTATAAATAATGAAACAATAGGATGCTTTTGTAATATTGTTCTTCCTCTTTTTCTAGATAATCAACAGTTTCTGTACAGGACAGATTATGACAGCTTCTTTCTTAAGGTAAGATTTTGTGTCACAGTGGTATCCTTCTGAGAAGCTACAAGTTTTATGCACTATCAAAAATATTCCATAAATAAAATTGTCTTCGAGTAGCTCCATCAAAGCCTAAATTGAGAGTATTTTCTCATTAGTTTTAACATTTGTGATAGTTTTTGTTGAACAGTACTATTTTTACAATAAGTTCTAGAGGATGTTTCTTGGATATTTCCAAATACAAAGGATACAACTTGTTATTTTTATTAAACATAAATAAGATCATAGGACAAAAATGAAATATTCTGATTTAACTAACACAATTAAAGTATCTCCCAGAGGGTGTGTGCAATTTATGCATGTCGAAATATACATACATGTTACTATCTTTAATATTTTTTTCTAAAATGCAAGCACATTAGACTGATTTAATTCTCATGAGTACCCCAGACTCTGGTGTTGATGTTATATGTATATTTTGCTCTGTCTTCTTCATTATTCCAAGAGTTAGAAATTATTCTTATTGTATAATGTTAGTTATATTATTTTGACTCATATATTTACCAGTTTTTTCCCCATTTTCTTTTTATCAGAACTTCCACCTGATATATCTCATAGAAGTATGTTCTTTAGAATTATCTTTTGTGAGCATTTTTTAGTTTTTCGGTGAGAATATTTGTACTTCTCTTACTCTTGAAAAAAAGAAATTTCATGGACCATAAGTCTAACTCATAATTTTTCTTGTACCATTAAAGATTTTATTCCTTTTTTTTCTGGCTTCCTATAAAAGGTCTATTTAATAGCTGCTTTGCTTTTTAATTTGCTTTTTATACATAAACATGACAGTAGAGTATATTTTGATATATTATACATACACGGAGTATAACATTCTAATTAGGACCCCATTTTTGTGGTTGTACACAAGGTGAAGTTTCACTGGTTCTGTATTCATATGTGAACATAGGAAAATTATGTATGATTCATTCTATTGTATCTCCTATTCCCATGCCGTCCCCCATCCCTTCCCAGCCCTTTCTGTAATCCATAAAATTCTATTCATGCCCACTCTTTAATGTGTGTTAGCACTCACATATCAAAGAGAATATTTAGCCTTTGGTTTTGGAAGGCTGGCTTATTTTACTTAGCATGATAATCTCTAATTTCATCCATTTAATAGCAAATGCATAATTTCATTTTTCTTTTTGGCTGAGAAACATACCATTGTGTGTGTGTGTGTGTGTGTGTGTGTGTGTGTGTGTATCAATATCACATTGTCTTTAATCCATTCATCTGTGGAAGAGTTCGAGTTCCTAGGTTATAGTTCCATTGCTTAGCTCTCATGAATTGAGCTGCTAGAAACATTGATGTGGCTACAGAACTGTAGTTTGCTGACTTTAAATCTTTGGGGTATATACCCAGTAGTACATATTCCTCAAATGAAGCTGAGTTGAATGGTGGGTCTCTTCCAAGTTTTCTGAGGAATCTCCATACTGTTTTCCATTGTGGTTGCACCAATTTTCAGTCCAACCAGGAATGTATGAGTGTACCATTTCCCCCATGTTTACCAAAATTTATTGTTGCTTGTATTTTTGATAATTGCCATTCTGATTGGAGTGAGATGAAATCTCAGTGAAGTTTTTGTTTGTATTTCTCTAATTGCTAAAAATGTTGAATATCGTTTTAAATATTTGTTGACCAGTTATATTTCTCCTTCTGTGGAGTGCCTGTTAAGTTTCTTCACCCATTTATTGGTTATTTGTTGTTTTTTTTTTCTTTGTTTGTTTTGGTGTTAAGTTTTTTGAGTGTTTTGTATATCCTGGAGATTAATGTTCTATCTGAAGTACAGGTGACAAAGATTGTCTTCTATTCTCTAGGCTCTCTCTTCACATTCTTGATTGTTTCCTTTGCTGTGAAGATACTTTTTAATTTTATTTCATGCCATTTGTTGATTCTTGATTTTACTTCTTGGGCTTTTGATGTCTTATTGAGGAAGTTAATTCCTAAGCTGACATGATGGAGAATTGGGCCTACAATTTCTTCTATTAGGTGTAGGTTCTCTGTTCTAATGCCCAGTCCTTGATCCAATTTGAGTTGAATTTTGTTCAGGCTGAGAGATAGGGGTTTAATTTCATTTTGCTACATATAGATTTCCAGTTTTCCTAGCACCAAAAAGTATGGTTTGGGGGGATTGGCTTATTTCACTTAGCAGTATAGTCTCCAGTTCCATCTTCTCTCCAAAGTATGTTTATGGCTCCTTTGTCTAGTATGAGATAACTGTACATATATGGTTTTGTCTCTGTCTTCTATTATGTACCATTAATCTTCATGTCTGTTTTGGTACCAATACCATGCAGTTTTTGTTACTAAATCCCTACAGTATGATTTAAGTATTATGATGCCTCCTATTTCACTTTTCTCACTAAGGATTGATTTGACTATTCTAGGACTCATGTTTTTCAAAATAAATTTCATGACTGCTTTTTCCATTTCTATGAAGAACATCACTGAAATTTTAATGAGAATTGCATTCAATATGTATAGTACTTTTGCTGGTATTGCCATTTTGACAATATTAATTCTGCCTATCTACAAACATGGGAGATCTTTTCACCCTCTAACATCTTCTTCAATTTTATTTTAAGTGTTCTGTAGTTTTCATTGCAGAGGTCTTTCTTTTGTTAGATTGATTCTCAAGGGTTTTGTTTTGTTTTGTTTTGTTTGTTTTTTAAGGCTACAGTGAATGCAGTGGTTTTCCTAATTTCTCTTTCAGCTGATTCATCACTAGTATATAGACATGTAATTAATTTATGGGTGTTGATTTTATATCCTGCTACTTTGCTGAATTTATTTATGAATTCTAGAAGCTTTCTGGTAGAATTTTTTGAGTCTACTAAATATAGAATCATTTCATTGGCATTATTCCTATTATCCCTAGTTTTTCTAGTGTTTCAAGGATGAATTCATGCTGCCTTTTGTCAAATTGTTTTTCTGTATCTATTTAATCATGTGATTCCTGACTTTAATTCTAGGGATGTGTTGAGGCACATGTATTGATTTCCCTATGTTCAGCCAACCTTGCATCCCTGGAATGAACTCCAATTGCTCTTGGTGCACTATTTTTTAACATACTTTTGTATGCAATTTGCCAGTATTTTATTAAGACTTCTTGCATCTATTTCTAGCAGGGTATTAGGCTGAATTTTTCTTTCTTTGATGTGTCTTTGTCTGGTTTTGGGATCAGGATGAGTCTAGCTTCATAAAGTGAGTTTAAAGTTTGAAAGTTTTGTTTTTTTATTTATTGTAGTGAAAATTTAATCCAGGGGAACTTAACCACTCCACCACACCCCCAGCCCTTTTATTTTTTATTTTGATATAGGGTTTTACTAAATTACTTAGGGCCTCTCTATTGCTGAGGTTGGCTTTCAACTTGCAATCCTCCTTCTTTTTTTTTTTTTTATTGATTGTTCACAACATTACAAAGCTCTTGACATATTGTATTTCATACAATAGATTGAAGAGGGTTATGAACTCCCAATTTTACCCCAAATGCAGATTGCAGAATCTCGTCAGTTACACATCCACAATTTTACATAATGCCCTATTAGTAATTGTTGTATTCTGCTACCTTTCCTATCCCCTACTATCCCCCCTCCCCTTCCCTCACATCTTCTCTCTCTACCCCATCTACTGTAATTCATTTCTCTCCTTGTTGATTTTCCCATTCCCCTCACAACCTCTTATATGTAATTTTGTATAGCAATGAGGGTCTCCCTTCATTTCCATGCAATTTCCCTTTTCTCTCCCTTTCCCTCCCATCTCATGTCTCTGTTTAATGTTAATCTTTTCTTCCTGCTCTTCCCCCCTGCTCTGTTCATAGTTGTTCTCATTATATCAAAGAAGACATTTGGTATTTGTTTTTTAGGGATTGGCTAGCTTCACTAAGCATAATCTGCTCTAGTGCCATCCATTTCCCTGCAAATTCCATGATTTTGTCGTTTTTAAATGCTGCGTAATATTCCATAGTGTATAAATGCCACATTTTTTTTATCCATTCATCTATTGAAGGACATCTGGGTTGGTTCCACAGTCTAGCTATTGTGAATTGTGCTGCTATGAACATCCATGTGGCAGTATCCCTGTAGCATGCTCTTTTAAGGTCTTCAGGGAATAGTCTGAGAAGGGCAATAGCAGGGTCAAATGGTGGTTCCATTCCCAGCTTTCCCAGGAATCTCCATACTGCTTTCCAAATTGGCCGCACCAATTTGTAGTCCCACCAGCAATGTACAAGTGTACCCTTTTCTCCACATCCTCGCCAGCACTTGTTGTTGTTTGACTTCATAGTGGCTGCCAATCTTACTGGAGTGAGATGGTATCTTAGGGTGGTTTTGATTTGCATTTCTCTGACTGCTAGAGATGGTGAGCATTTTTTCAAGTACTTGTTGATTGATTGTATATCCTCCTCTGAGAAGTGTCTGTTCAGGTCCTTGGCCCATTTGTTGATTGGGTTATTTGTTATCTTATTGTTTAATTTTTTGAGCTCTTTGTATACTCTGGATATTAGGGCTCTATCTGAAGTGTGAGGAGTAAAAATTTGTTCCCAGGATGTAGGCTCCCTATTTACCTCTCTTATTGTTTCTCTTGCTGAGAAAAAACTTTTTAGTTTAAGTAAGTCCCATTTATTGATTCTTGTTATTAACTCTTGTGCTATGGGTGTCCTAATAAGGAATTTGGAGCCCGACCCCACAATATGTAGATCGGAGCCAACTTTTTCTTCTATCAGACACAGAGTCTCTGGCAATCCTCCTTCTTAAGCCTCCTGAACTGCTGGGATTTTTAATATTTGACTGCTTTTAATACTTAAGAAACTTCTCTTGATCTGTGATTTTCAGACTCCACATAAACAGAAATAATATGCCATTTGTGTTTCTTTGCCTGGCTTATTTCATTTAAAATTTTGATCTATAGATTCATCCATAATATTGGCAATAACAAAATTCTATCCTTTTTTATGGTCTTTTGTGTTCTAAAACTAGTTAAGAAATGTCTCTGTTTTTATGTATCCCATTTTGGAGTATCCTGCATCAGAGTATAGATGTTTTTCATGAATTCTGGAACTCTTTGCTCATTATCCACTGCAATGTGGCCTCTGAATGTTCTTTTATCTTTCATGCCTCTTAATAATTCTTTCATGACATTCTATTGTTTTTCAGTTTTTTGATCTATAACCAGTTCACTTATTTGATCAGCATTTGTGACTTATTTTAACTTAATCTCTTTATACTTTTAATCTTTATTTTTTGTGTGTGAATGTGTTAAAAATTTGCATTTGAGTTTTTCAAAATTCAGTAGTCTTTTCTTGTTCTTATGTTCAATGCAAGCTTATCTTAAATGTGCTTTTGATTTCAATCTCTATTACTGCTTGGAATCAATCAATTTTATCCCTTATTGTGATTTTTTTGCTATTGTTGTTAGTTGATTGTTTTAGTTATGATTTCACATATGTGGATTTGAAGTTCTACTCTTTAAGTTATCCCTTTTACCAGTCACCCAGAAGGACTATCAATATCAACCCAATATTTAAATTAAATGCTTGCTCTACGTTTTTGATCAAATAACATGAATTTAATCAGATCTCATATCTGTAATAAGAGCTTTATTTTCTGTAATAAGATTTATTTTCACAAACTCTTAATTTCTCTTTGCTTTTGTTTTCTTCTTACACCACTAGGAAAAAAATGTGTATATTTTCTTTAGATCTTTCTCTACATAAGGTTTATTCTTATTTTAAGCAAGCTACATGAAGACTGTCTTCTATAGTACTTTCCACTATGAGAGGAACATAAGTTTATCTAGCATTCTGTTCCTCATGAAATATTCAAAATGGAAGCTCAACTGTTCCGTAACTTTGTGGAAATTCTCATGCTGAATGCTGAATTTGATGTTTACTTGCTTATTACGTCTCCTGCTTTACTTTGGTCTTAGGTGTTGCAGATTTCTTTCTTTTTTTTTTATGCTTTATCAAAAAATCTTATAAGGTACATACATGCATATGTATAACTAATTTTATTTAATTTTTTTTTCCATCTGGAAAATATCTACATAGTTTTGGCTATACAGATCCAATACACTAGCTTAAAGCAGAAAACCAAGGATTTTTGGCTTATAAAGATTATAACGCTTGATGTTTTCACATTTTGCAGATAGTATAAATAATGATATATATTTCTTCTTTTTACTTTTTTGACTCAACTTCAATAAGTAAACTGCTAAAAGTCTCCAATCTTTTCCTCCCATAATTCTGGTTTGCTTCTATGACTTCTTTCTGTTCCCCAAAGCTTTATCACATTAATTGTACCTAACTATTAATATTTGTAAGAAAATGGGGATGATCTTTGCTTGAGTCGGCCTTTGAAGAAAGTAGAAAGGCATAATCTCTGTCTCTTTTTCAGTGTTTTATATTCTTCAAAGACACCATATTAATTTTTTTCCCTTTGAGGTTCTTATAATTACCATTAATACATACTGTTTAACTAAATGGAGAATTATAAACCACCCATTCAAGTTTGTCTAAGAACTTTCCCATCGGTTGTTGAAAAGGAGAGCTAGAATTGGATAGAACAATCACAAGCCTGTTCTTATCTTTATCAGTGTGGAAGAGGCATACATAAAACAGCTCTTACGGGCATCTCCTGGCATAAACATTTCAAATATTTCTATTAAGTAAATTTGGATGTTGACACTTTTACACTGATTTAAATCAGCATGATTCATTTTTACAAAATAGTTCATTTACTATTTACTATGTTCATTTACTATGTTCTTTACTAGAAAAACGTTTTTTAAACTTTAAAATGCTTCACATGCTATTTTCTTTTTTAAAAATTTTCAAAGAAAAAATGTAAAAATATCATGACAAAATATTGAATTTGTAAAATTTGAAAATGTGAGTATTGAACCCACTTTCATAATCTATTTTTAAATTTTATTTTTAACCAGCAATGCCCAATAACAATTAGAATTCATAATAATCTTTATCTTCCCAAATATTTGTAGTGTGTGGGTTTCATTTTTTCTTTTGCTGTAATGGTGGGTAAGATTCTGTACTTACATTTCCTTCTTCCTCATTTCCACTACTCCAGCTAGCCAGTTAAGCCAAAGATTTACTAGTATCATACTAATTAGAAGAAACTAGTTTGTCTAAATAAAGTTGAATTAGTCAGTTTCATATGAAGTACTTTGGTAACTTGCTGTGCAATGAAGCTCAGGATATCAGCCGTGAAAATTTTTAACTGTTAGGTAAGGCTTTCATTACAGCAGATATGTTATCCCATAGTGCCTGTCATTCCTGATATGTATGGACTCATCAGGAATTTAGAAGTTATCCTCTCATCTTTCATTTCATTTCTTTACATAAATTAGTGTAGTAAGTCATTCTCAGCTCAAAATATCCACTTTTGATCTGGGTATGATAACATTTATGAGAAAGTTAATCTTTCCAAGTACATCATTACCACAACCACAGTGGGATTCATCAATCTTCAACCTCATACTAAATTTGGAAAACCTTTGAAAGGACACTCTGTATCTTAAAGTCCTTTGTTTTTATGTTCTATAGAAACAATGCTTTGGTGTAAAATTGACAATATTTGCTTACAGATTAAATAAATGAATATTAATCAGTGTTTCTTTCTGTGTAGTAGAAATGAAATAAGCCTCATTTTTACTTATAAAATAATAAGTCGGAAAATGACTCAACATTGCTTAAGAAATGAAAAGTATGTTCATGGTCTATGGATTTAAAGGCTATGATCTTCAGAGCATGCTAGATAAATTATGTCATAAAGAACAAAGCAAAACATGCTTATTTTTCTTTAGGAACAATTTCTATTATTCTCAGAATGAAGATATGCTGCATAAAGAAAAAGTGTAGCAGTTTTCAACTTTTGTTCCCTCATGGTCTTTTACATTCTTAAAAAAATATAAGAACTCCAAAGAGTTTTGCTTATGTAGATTTTATGATTAATACTTACTCTATTAGAAACTGAAATAGAAATTGTTAAGTACTTGTCATTTCCTTTAACAATAACAAAAACTCTTTACTTGAAACATAAATAGTATATATTTTTGAAAATAATAAAATTTAATAAGAAAGAGCATTGGTATGCATTTTGCTAATATCGATTTCAAATGTTTCATATCTAATTCTGTATTCACTCTTCGAATATCAAACATAATATATTCTTTTGAAAAGTCTACTATGCACTCTTTTCAAAATGAGAATTAAAAAACAAATAATGTCTTAATATCATTCTGAAAATGTTTTTGAATTGCACTTGTGCAGAAAATTTTTTAGAGATCTCCAGGAGACCCCAAAGTTCAGTTTGGTAACTGCTGACTCAATGGCTTAAAATGCCATTTTCCTTCTTGAGTCTACAGATGGAATAGATCATTCTGGACTGGGCTTGACTGAGCTCATTTGATCAGCTGTTGAGTTATTCTAGAGTATGGCTGCTCTCGGCTGGCCTCTGTTAAGATGATTAGTGCCTCTCTCTATATAATCTCTGTACTTACAGTAGCCTAGCATGGATCCATTCCCATCACAGAAAGGGAAATTTCCAGGAGGGACAATTAAAATTCAAAAGGACTGTTGAGTTTAAATCTTACATATTAAAAAGTCAAACCAAATTTATGTGTGGGAAACAGACTACCCCCACATTTTTTTTTTTTTTTTTTTGGTATTGAGGATGGAACCTAGGGGCATTTGACCACTAGTCATATCTCCAGCCCTTATTTAATGTCTTATTTAGAGATATGGGACAGGGTCTCTCTGAGTTGCTTAGGGCCTTGCTAAATTGCTGAGGCTAACTTTGAACTACAATCCTCCTGCTTCAATCTGAAGTCACTGGGATTATGAGTATGAGCCACCATGCCAGGTACCAGACTCCACCTCTTGATGTGCTAAGTTATGAAGTCATATAAAAATTGTGTGCACATAGAAGCATGAACAATATAGAACATTTCACTGGTCAACCTATCATATCATCTTAGATTTCCAACAAAAACACAAGATATTTTTTTCTTTCCCTTGCTTTTAATTGATTTAAACTCTGATGTATATGTGATAGAAATCTGCAAGAGTCTATTTAGAAGTAATGGAGCCATTATTTAAATTCAGTAGTTTTGACTCTATATTATAAATGTTCATTTATAGTCAGAGCTTCAGTTATAAGCAGATCCTCAGAGAAAGCCTTATGTTAAATACATGTATGAGACCTTGAAACTGATGACAACTTTGCTCATTTCTTAATTTGTAAAAAGAAATGTGAACACTACATAAGTTAAAAATACGTATATGTTCATAATTGGAAAATCATTCACTATCACTATCACTATTCACTATCATGCCATCCAAAATTCGCTTTCACAGAGAGTAGATGTATATAGCAAACTTTGAACATATATTCCCATTATAAGCAGATAAATACAGGTATTGGAATGCTGTTCTCAGATTATCAAAATAAACATTTGGATGTTTGATAAGTAAGGATGGAATGACTTTAAGCTAAGAGACTATATATGAGACCCATTGGTTTTTGTTTTGTTTTGTTTCTATTTTCTTTCATGATAGAAAGTGTTTAAAGGACCTATACTGCATCTTTTACAATCTCAAATAAAATTATGAAAAACAGAAATACCAAAAATTTTATAGCTTGGGCTCTCTTTTCTCTGGATCAGATGTTGCATGTGGAGTCATACAGATTATGTAAAAAAAAAAAAACTGACTGGTATAGTATTCAAATTTCAAGAAATATTGAATATTGCAGCAAACAAGAATCTTTTTCATATAAATGGAATTAACTTATTATTTACATCCAGCCAATTATAACAATGTGAGTGTGAAAGACTGTTATTTCTAAATTTCCAATTTTAAAGCTAAAAATGAGATCCAGATATTTTTCTAATATTCTTCCTTTTTCACAGAGTTTTTCACAAGCCAATTTCATTAGAATCTAAATTCCCTTCCAGGTCTCCAAATGGATATGTTTATAAAACCTATGTTATATGAACATAAAATTCCATTTTTGAGGTCATTTTTCAGTTGTGGTACTGCTGTGTTATTGATGTTAATATGCTTAAACAGATTCATAAACTATTCTTTATTACCCCTCCATCTACAAATCTGTGCTTTCTTTTGTTGTTGTGCATTAAGATATAGAAACAGCTTAAGCAAACTGATTCAAATAAATATCATTAATTAAAGTTTAGCAAAATGAGAATGAATGGGACAGTGATAGAAACAGGAATTTTTATAAACTTTCAAGCAAGTTATTTTGTGAACCACTTCACTTTGTATGTGACCCTCTGAATGAAGTAGATGTAAATCTGTGCCATTTCCTCTAGGTATTATTCCTATAAGTGAGCACTTATTTACATTGAATGAAATGGTGATACTTTTGCAGTGCATACAAGATATTGAAAGTCAAATTGATTATATTTGGTACTCAACAGGAAAAACACAATCACTTATAAGGTGGGAAGAAGCATTGACTATGATGAATTCAATTTGAGATAGAATATTACTCTTAATTAAGGCAGAAAGTCACTACTCCCAGGTTTCATTGTACATGTGTTAGGCTTTTGTTGGTGACTAAATTTAATGGCTGCATGAAACACTATGACCTTATGCTCTAAGGGCAATTTTACATCTTTTCAAATGGATGTCACTGAAAGTTATGAAACTTTCAATTTTCAGTTTGATTTTAGGTCATTTTAAAAAATAATTTACTAAACAGTAAGTTATGTTTGAGCCACTGAGTGAAGGGATAAACATTTTCCTCTATATTATAATATAACTGATCCTACTAGGATACATTGCATAAATATTATTGCATCAAATCAATTTGAATTCTTGTCTCTCTTAACTCATTTATTTTTATTTTTTCCTTAATGATGCTTGGTATTGATCACAGGGACCTGTACAAGGCAGGAAAGTGCTCTGCCACTGAGCTGTACCTCCAGTACATAACCTGCTTTTAAAAATGCCAACCAATTCTTTGCACCTAACAGATTTCTTAACAAGTGCTCGATTCTTCACTGTTTTTCATTATTGGTCTTTGATATGGTGAACATTTTTCATTTAATATGCTTTATAATATATAGTAAAATCTGTAAAGAAATTCATATTCATTAGTGTGAAGATATATCAAAATAAAAAATGTAGTCACTCTCACTAGTATGAAGACAGTATGGATAGTAAAGATCATTTACTCTGGCATACACTCTCACATTTTTATTCCATAATCAAACTTATTTCAACTTCAGAATCATTCTACACAGATTTCTCACAATTTTTCATTGCACCAGTTCACATGAGAATTTAAGATGTATCAACCTAAATAAAAATTGTATTTATGTTGTTATTTAGCATGTGTATGAACTCGGGAAAATTAGTTAAATTTCTGATCCTTCTTTGTCTTTTCTGTGAAATGGCACATGACTTATTTTCCTTCCTTTACAAGTTGACATGTGACACAATATTCCAACATAGGAAAAAATTGAGTTGATGGATTTTTTACTTTATTTTCAATGTGTTCTTCTTAATAGGAACAACAAACATTTGCCCGAGTCCATTGTTCTTTGTAATTAAGAAGTCTGGTGATTAACATTAAATGGCTGTTTTTCTATACTGTCTATCCAAATAGAGTTATATGCAATTAAAATTAAACTCTAGACACTCTCTGTTCTATAATCACTATACTGTCACAGTTCTTTTTAATGTTAATAAAAGCTAGACACATTCATCAATAAATAAATAGAAAATGTAGGGCAAGAGTCTAATTGCAATACATCTAGCCTACAAAGTTCCTGATTAGGTGTAAATAAGGTGTCATCACTACAATCACAGACAAACATATTAAATTAGACAAGCCATTCCCTTCTGGCCAAAGAAAATTAATTTAAAGAAAATGATAAATTAATTTATATTTTTAAAGAATTATTTAAGAAAGTTTTACCAACTCCTTTTCCTTTGGGATCCAGAATCCTGAAACTTTTGAAGGGACAGAATTGTAATTGGCACAAATTGAAGTGTAAGTATGTATTTTTACACTATTAGAAGATTTTACTCTGCTGGCTTTTACAATACATGCCTGTCCAACTATTTTAAAAGCAGTTTGTGTTTCTTGGAATGGGCTATTTACAAAACATTCTAAAATCAGCAGTATATCTCCAACATTTCCATTATAGCTGTTCTTATCAGTGAAATCATATCCAGTCCCACAGTGGACCTGGCTATACACTGACTTTCTTTCCCAAGACTCAATTATCAACTTTTTTTTTTTTTAACCTCATACTCACATACAAATTTGCCTTAAACTACGGCACAATCTAATGGGACTGGAAAACTTCTCAAATCCATTGATTCATTTTATTTAATTTATTGACTCTGGTCAAGAACAAATAGTATAGGAATTGAGGTAATAGAAGTTGAAAGTTTATGTAAGCACAATCATTTAACTCTTTGTGACCAGTGATAGAGATTAGGGCTAAGAAAGTATAGTGTACTCTTATTATGCATGATTATAATTTAGAATTTACCTATCTATTCAACAATTACTTATTGGCAGTCCAGTTGTTCAGCACATGATTAGATTTTTAATTTTAAAAGACACATAATTTTTCCAGGCGCCAACACACATAACTGTGTAATCCCAGCGACTGTGGAAGCTGAGGAAGGACAACCACAAGTTCAAAGCCAACCTTAACAACTTAAGTAAGGCCTTAAGCAATTTAGTGAGACCCTGTCTTAAAATAAAAAATAGAAGAAGGACTGGGGATGTTGATCATTGGTTAAGCACCCCTGGGTTCAATCTCCAGTACTGTAAAATAAGAAGCATAATTTCTATAAATTCTGAAATAAAAATCTGAATTGGAAAGTTCTCTTCAGCTGATATCAGGATAAGGAACTTAACTGATACACATATATTGTGTCAACCAAGTTCTGATTACTTTATCTCATTTAATCAAAGAAATAACCTTCAAAGTCAGGTATTAATGTCCAACTTTAATATTAAGAAACTGAAGAATGAGACCATTTCTAAAATCACATTAAGTAGAAAATTCAAGATGCAAACTCAGAGATACCTGACATCTGCATTCTCTTTCTACAAATGATGCAGAAAAGATGATATTTAGAATTGAGTCTTTAACTAAGAATAAGAGTTAATTAAAAATCAAGGAGGAATAAAATTGCAGGCATGAAAAACAGTCCAAAAAAGGGCATACAACAGAAGTGAGTGGCATAATTCAGAAAGTGAGTTGGTCCTCCTAGCTATAAGATTAATTTCTAAAATGGAATCCCTGCAAACTAGACTGAAAATATAGGCAAGAACCAAGTTGTAACACACCTGATACCTAAGACAAGCTATAATTGTCACATTTCATAGATGAAAAAAAAAAGTAAATGTGATCTTTACAAAGAAAGTGCTAATTAAAGCACGCAGAATGGACTAAAGGAATGAGAGTTGGAACATGGCAATTAATTTAAACTGCCACAACAATGATGGCAAAGATGAGCAAGTTCTGAGAAGTATTCGTCAGGAACATGGGCTTCTGAGTATACTCAAGTTTTTGTACCAATGTGCTCTAGAAGTGATTGAGGAATTCATTGTGGAAATTTTACAGAGCACTTGACTCTGTTTGGCAAATAGTGAGACTCCAAATGTAATGTATTAGCTGTTATTTTTACATTGTTTTGTAAATAGTGTTAATGTGTTCACTTAGCAAACATTTGTTGAAGCCTGTTCATATGGCAAGAACCCTTCTAGGAAGTGGAGATACTACAGTGAATAATAATAATAATAAAAAGATATAGCTCTTACTCCTAAAAACTTGCTCTCAAGAAAGGGTAAAGGTGCCTGGGTGTGATAGGAAGGTAACAAAAGAGTAAAGAGTAAAAGAAAACTGTCACAGATATACCTGAAATAGAACTGACACACTGCATTGTCAGACAGTGGGTGCCATAAGCAAGAGCAACAGAGGAAATTAAGACTGATGTCAAGATTTCTAACTTCCACAGGATAGAGACACTGTGTTATTGCCATCAGCCAAACTGAGACAACAGAATGAGGAATACTCATAGTATAATGGAGAAGATGGTCATAATGTGAACCTGGTTTAGAACATACTGAGTTACAGAAGTCTATGAATCCAGCTAGAGTTGATGTTCTTTGAAAATTGCTTTTTAACAAGGGCTTGCATATGATATATAATTCTATTTGGTTTATGTATATTTATGTCCAACCACCATCTGAATGCTTGTGCATACCTATATTCATGTGATTTGTTGTGGAAAATAATAAACGTATATTTTGCAGAATATTCTATCTGTATCTCTGTGACTAACTTTCAACAATATTATTTTTAAATAAGTTCCCTTTATGTTCCCACTTTTACTGTTATTTCACCACATCATCTGTCAGACAGATGCAACTGGCAACCTTGTGTTGTTTGAATAATATGTTAGGTTTATAGTTTCTCTGGGGTAGGGATAGTATTAATAGCCCTTCCTGTCTAATTTTCTCTGCTAAACATAATTACTACGAATTGACATTTAATTAGAATTGAAAAGATTCTCCAAAGCTTCTTGGGGGAAAATAATATACTTAAATTTTTATCCATGACATATTCAGTAACATAGACACAAAGATGTGACAAATAAATTAACAAATAAGGAAGAAAATAAAAACATCATGAATTAGGGAAATACATAAACAAAAGCTAAATTATTTGAACTCTGCACATAATCTTATCTGAATACAAATACTATGATTTCAAAAATCACTTCTAATACTTAAAGTTGGCTGTATTGAAAATAAGTAGAATATATTGTGTGATATTATCTTACATTTTGAGACCTTTATATAAATAACAATGAACATCCTCAAATCAAATTATAAAAGTTGAAAGTACTTGTTGTTTGACCTCATAAAGGCTGCCATTCTTACTGGAGTGAGATGGTATCTTAGAGTAGTTTTAATGTGCATTTCTCTGATTGCTAGAGATGATGAGCATTTTTTCGTGTATTTGTTGATTGATTGTATATCCTCTTCTGAGAAGTGTCTGTTCAGGTCCTTGGCCCATTTGTTGATTGGGTTATTTGGTTTTTTTGGTGTTTAGCTTTTGAGTTCTTTGTATACCATAGAGATTAGAGCTCTATCTGGTGTGTGAGGGGTAAAAATTTGTTCCCAGGATGTAGGCTCCATATTCACCTCACATATTATTTCTCTTGCTGAGAAAAAAAACTTTTTAGTTTGAATTCATCCCATTTGTTGATTCTTGGTTTTAATTCTTGTGCTATAGGTGTCTTATTAAGGAAATTGGGCACTAACCCCACATGATGGAAATTAGGGCCAACCTTTTCTTCTATTAGACACAGAGTCTCTGGTTTTATTCCTAGATCCTTGATCCATTTTGAGTTAACTTTTGTTCATGGTGAGAGATAGGGATTCAATTTCATTTTGTTGCATATGGATTTCCAGTTTTCCCGGCACCATTTGTTGAAGATGCTATCCTTTCTCCATTTTAGCCCCATTGTCTAATATAAGGTAGTCATAATTTTGTGGGTTAGTCTCTATGTCCTTTATTCTGTACCACTGGTCCACCAGCCTGTTTTGGTGCCAGTACCATGCTGTTTTTGTTACCATTGCTCTGTAGTATGGTTTAAGATCTGGTATAGCAATACCACCTGTTTTACTCTTCCTGCTTAGAATTGCTTTAGCTATTCTGGATCTCTTATTTTTCCAGATGAATTTCATAATTGCTTTTTCTATTTCTGTGAGGAATGCCATTGGGATTTTGATAGGAATCGCATTGAATCTGTAAAGTGCTTTTGGTAATATGACCATTTTAATAATATTAATTCTGCCTATCCTTGAGCAAGGTATATCTTTCCATCTTCTATAGTTTTCATTTTATAGATCTTTCACCTCTTTTGTTAAGTTTATTCCCAAGTATTTTATTTTATTGAGGATATTGTGTATGAATGGCAGCCATTATGAAGTCAAACAACAACAAGTGCTGGTGAGGATGCGGGGAAAAAAGGTACACTCATACATTGCTGGTGGGACTGCAAATTGGTGCAGCCAATTTGTAAAGCAGTATGGAGATTTGTTGGAAAGCTGGGAGTGGAACCACCATTTGATCCACCTATTCCTATTCTCACTCTATACCCAAAGGACCTAAAAACAGCATACTACAGGGACACAGCCACATCAATGTTTATAGCAGCACAATTCACAATAGCTAGATTGTAGAGCCAACCTAGATGCCCTTCAATGGATGAATGGATTTTAAAAATGTGGCATTTATACACAATGGAATATTACTCAACACTGAAAAATAACAAGATCATGGGATTTGCAGGGAAATGGATGGCATTGGAACAGATTACGCTAAGTGAAGTTAGCCAATCCCCCCCAAAAAAATGCCAAATGCTGAATGTCTTCTCTGATATAAGGGGGGGTGACTCAAAATGGGGTAGGGAGGAAGAGCATGGGAAGAAGATTACCTCTAGATAGGGAAGAGAGGTGGGAGGGAAAAGGAGGGAGAAGGAGAATTCCATGAAAGGGGGAAAGAGACCTTCATCGTTATACAAAATACAGGTATGAAGATGTGAGGAAAAAAAAAAAGAATAGTGTCACCTTAGATTGGGTAGAAAGAAGTGATGGGAGGGGAGGGGAGAGGATGGGGGGAAAGGAAGGATAGTAGAATGAAATAGACATTATTATTACTGTGTGTATACATGTGACTGCATGACTAGTGTGATTGTGCAACCTGTGCACTCAGAAAAGTGAGAAATTATATCCCATCTGATTCAAATGTATGATATGTCAAGGTCATTGTGATTATCATGTGTAACTAATTAAAACAAATAAAAAATTTTTTAAAAATTCAAATCCATAGATAACCAAAGAGACCAAATTGTGATTCTTTACCTAATTTTTACAAGTGTCATAAAAATAAATGTTGGAATGATCCAAAAAAAAAGTTGGAAGTAAGTTGGAAGTGATTGTACCATACTGCAGAGATGACTTCATTTAAAGGAGTATCTATTCATGTAGAACAAGATAATGTACTAAAGCTTTGGAACTGTTCAAACTGGTTTCAACAGTGTTTCAAAAATTTTTTGGAAAGGAAAAACCACAAATTACTACTAGAATTCTGATTTTTTTCCAATTGGTTCAACTGGATTTAAAACTTATTATAGAATCATAATTATCCCAGTTAAAAGAAGAGACAATCTTCTGTAAATAATATACTTTATTTTTAAAATATTTCTCCATTTACATAATTTGGTTTTAAACATTTTATTCACATGTTAAATGGTTGCTCTATTCCTAACACATTGTGGATTTTAAAATTTTTTACCTATAGATTTCCCCTATATCTCTGTATTTGGGGACTAATTTACTAATAATTTCATCCCAAGTTCAAAGATAGAAGATTAATCTCTAAAAGTGTGGGCTCTAAAATCAACTGTGTGGGTTCAAACTCTACCTCATTTGCAATTTGTATATCTTTAATCTTTTAATCTCAATAGCCTTATTTCCATGTGTGCAAAATATCAATGATGACAATGAATCCTGTAGCATGTTTGCTATGAGAATTAGATGATTACATCAGATAGCATATAAAGCCTGGCACATACTGAGAACTCTATATCAGTTATGTTTGATGCTGAAAGTCATCTGATTTTGACATGAACATCATTATTCATTTTAATAGTATCAGGCCATTACACTACTTCTTGTCATTAATTGATTATCTTTTAAAGTATTTTGCAAATGTTAATCATATGAGTCACATAGTTAAACACTGCACATAATTGTTAGAAATTTGAAGATATTGTGCTTTCAATTTCAATTTTCAACTTCAATTTGAAAGATAAAATAATGAAAAAAATCTCACAATTACATGTAAAGTGAAAATATAGATAAATGAGAACAGTAATAAGTGATTGTAGGCCTTTATTGATGTTGTTGTTACAGTACATTTTCTCCTCTTATTTCCTTCTTGAAAGGTTTTTGTTAGTAGAATGATCCACTACCCAACCTCCAGAATCTCCAGGCACTAGGATCAATATTTCACCCACACTTTTCCATACAATATAGCAAACAGAAGAGCAAAATAGCATCTTATAGTTTGAAACATTTTTTTAGAAATTCTACTAAAGATTTCTCAAGTCTTGATTAAAGAATGCTTTTGTCTGTGTTTTCATGTGTGAAATCCAACCACTGAAAATCTATTGAAAAGTGCTGGGAAATGTCTCTGAAGTATCCATAATGCTAACATAATGCTAACTCAATGGGGCCAAAGTTTATCAAGAATAAAAGAATGTGGAGGGAGTTGTGGCTTAGTGGGTAGAGCACTTGTCTGGCATGTGTAAGGCCCTGGTTTCGATCCTCAGCACCGCATATAAATAAATAAAATGAAAGTTCCATTTACAATTAAATTTTTTTTTAAAGAATAAAAGAATGTTATAAAGAAATAAGAGCCAGAGAGTGTTAAAGGTGATATGATGGACATATTACAAGTTGCATTCTGGAATCTTGCCCCCAAATATTGATCAATTCTAATACAAAAGGATCAAATCTGGCAATGTTTCATAGTAGGAGCATCACTTGAGCTGCTAAGATGAAGAGTTTGGAGTATGTCAGCAGACATTTTACTCAGAATGATGTTGGGTGTGGAGTGCTGTCAAGTACTTGGGAAAGACAAGGTGACAGGAGCTTGTAATGACATGCACAAATTTTGACATTTGTGCTACCAGCAGGTGGAATTATGGAATGTCTCAGGCTTGGGAGTGACATGGTCAGATATGTTTAAAGAAGATTTTGAAAAGTAGTGTAGCAAAGAAATGTGAAAGGTGCAATTATCATTTAGAGACAGTAGTCGATGGAACAATTTTAGAAGAATGTGTGTGATACTTCCTTGACTTGATACACTTGCTTGTAAATGCAGGGAAAATTAAATAGCTTAGGTCAGTGAAAAAATGCATAAAACCCAGTATTATATTTATTATAAGCTATTAGTATAATATTTTATGTTGATAAATAATTGCTACACATTTCATTTTTCTAAAAAAATGAAAAAACTCATAATAATTTACCACTGTCACATAAGAGATGAGTTTTGCAAAGTGAATTGAATTTTAAAATTATTCAGATCTCTGGAAAATGATAGTGAAAGCTATAATGATGGCCATAGGGCAATGAAAGAACTCTTTTATGAATCATGAAATATTAAATTATGCTTAACATAGTTTCAGCCCTACATGTATTTACATAAATTCTGAAATTTGATTAATAGTTAAAGTAGTTAATTTCCCATTAAAAGGAATATTTTAATTGTACTACAAGTTCTAAGTGGATAGTAAAGAGTTAAACCATATATTCGTAACAATGTATTTCTATGCTAATGCTTTTCATTACATGAAATTGTGGACAAACTGTGTATATTTAAAATATTTACAAAAATTTCCTATTCCATTGTCTGGGCCAGAAACACAGAAAGGTACACTATATGATTCGATCTAATTAATTAATTTGACATTTACTATTAGAATAGAAAATGGAGCATGAATGAGAAACCAGATGTTTTTAAAAATATAATTTTAAAAATGAAAGTGCAATAAAATTTTATGTGTGGATATTTCAACTTAGTCACTGGAGGGTTATTGAGATACAAGGAATGTAGGATAAGTCTTTTGATACTCAGTAATCAGAAGAGCCAATAGCCAGGAAAATACCAATAAATATGCTGCCTACAGGTTTCCCTGAAACCCCTTCATCTTCTATTTATGTTGCTCTATGTTCTGTTTGCGTATGAAGCAAGGTATGCTGTTGAAGTAAAAGATCCTTTATATCCTGAAAATTTCCTAATAATGACCCATTATTATAGCTTTATTTTTTTACTATTTCTCCTTCAAAAATGTGGATGTATTTATAATATTCTGAGGACTGGTTAAAAATGATTTCAGGAGCCAAATCCAATGCAGATTGAAGCATGTGTATTTTCTGTGAGGATTTCCTTATACTTAGTAAGTGACTCCAGACACAAATGCCTTGCTGTTGCTATTTAATTAGGAAGGACCCCTTTTGGTAATGTTTCTAGACTCTGGAGGAATTATAAATACACAGATTGGAAAAACTAAGAAAGCTTATTTAACTAAGCTGTCAGCAGCAATAACTCAGATCTGCTTAAATTTATTTGGGGGAGATCATTAAATGCTGACAATAAACACAGAACCACTTATAATAATGTTACTTTCAATGCATGAGGATAAATCACAAGATTAAAGAGAGCTGGCAGCATCTAGCATAAATGTGCCTATCCTTTGACCTGACGGTTTTACTTATGGGATTATATATCAAAATATGCATAAAGGTGTATTTAAAGAATTTTAATTGCCACATTTTTGTAATAGAGAATAGCTGGAACAAAATTACATGCAATTATAGGAAAAGTTTTAAATAAACACATATTTTAACTGTTTCCCAATTTTAAATAATGAAGTATATTTACCTGTGCTAACATGGAAAAAGATATCCAAAATATATTAAAGATATGATGTAGTACAATTTATATGTGTTCTATTTAGACAGTTATGTGGGAATTACATGTGTGTATAAAAAGTCCTAAAATTTTACATTACGGTAGAGATGGTTTATCTCTAGTAGAATCTATAGAAATAGGAGTGAAGAGTTGCCGCAGTCCGGCTGCAGCAAAATAACGGGGGGGGGGGGGGGGGGGGGGTGGTGAGATGAGGAACTTGTGTAGATTGATACAGCAGGAGTGGGAGCCATTTATTGTAGGACAACAGAGGTATTTATACATTCCACACAGCTTATCTTAATTAGCATAAACTAGATACATCAGTCAACCAATAAGAAATCTCCATATTTAATGGCTCGCTGGCCTTACTTCACAAACCACTCCCTCGCCCCATCCAGACTTGTTTACAGACTCTAACATTCCCCTGGCAAAATGCCAGGCGCCATCCTGACTTGTTTACAGACTCTAACAAAGAGTGACAGTCACCCCTTTTATTTTTTATAATTATTTCATTGCTTGTGCAATTAAGCATAATGGTTCCTATTTTCTGTCTCAACTCCTTGTCAATACATTTTGGAAACTCTCTTTGCTTATTACATTATGTGTTGTTATTTTATATTTGCAAAATTATAAGAGATCAAGATTGATGGCATAACATTCTATCACAACTGCCAAGGTTAACAATAGTATTATGAACAGGATCCTTCCTAATTGAGAATTGTACATTGGATATAATGAAAAAGTTTGATAAATAAATATGGAGAAAGGAGGAGAAAGATAAGAGGAATCCAAAACATTGGGCTTTAGTTGATAATGAATTCATTTTACTATTTGAAAAGAAAACTTAGCATAATGCCTAAGACCACAATTTTTAGAGTCAGATAAGCCTTAGGTTTACATCCCCAAAGCTATGATTTGCCCTTGTCCTGCACAGGTGATGGAATTAGGGTCCCTCTTCATGGAGTGGAGGTGGCTGTGGAATAAAAGCTAAGAAAGAGAAAGGGTGGTTTCCCACACTATGAATCCTTGGTAAACCTTGTCAAACACCCCTTAACACTTCATGTTCTTCTTAATAAAAAATTGATATAATATCACATATTGGAGTTCTAGGAACTAAAAAAGATAAAGCATTAGAATAACCCACCACATAGCATCTTCATACAAGAAGCTTCCATAAGATTTAGGTGATTTAGTATTTATTTCATAGCCTTTGTTAATTAGCCTGTTTTTCTCATAAATTATATAATTCCTCAAACATATTGGAAATATTGTTCTGTAAACCTCTCAATGCTGGATATTTTTGCAAAACACTTTAATTCTCTAGAGACAACTTTAGCTACCAAAAGTAGAATTACAAGCATTTTAGAATGATACCACCAGAAATTTGCCATAGAGAGATGTACTTTATATAATGCTATCATTCAAACTGATTATCTACATAATGTCCTGAATCAGTGATATTTTGGTTATACATGGGAAATAATGTAAAACAGATTACAAATGAATGTAGAAAAATTGTTTTTCGGTGGTGAAAATATTAATATTCTTCTAAAATGAGTTTTTATTACAGATTTTCATTATGAACTCAGACCATAGTTTTCTAATCAATAAAATAACTTATATCATGGGGAATGAAAAAGAGGAGAGACTGAAAGTTTGCTATAAAATCATGTTTAAGGAACTGGTAATGAATGCAGGTTAATATGTCAATTTTAAAATTCATTTATTTTTTTATTAGAAACTATTTAATAATATACTTTAAAAAAATTATAACTAGGAGGACAGGCAAAATTTCAATTCTGTTTCTATGTGAGGATAAATCAAATGAATCAAGACTCTTATTTAGTTTTTAATGTAGCTATATTTAATTCTTGGGTCTGGAAATTGAAAAAAAATAGATTCATTCATTAGAATTTTTTTACGGTTTCTTAAAAGCTTTAAAAGAATGGGAATTGGGACTTTAAAATACATTTTTAAAAATGTGAATTATGTCATTTTTATAAATATCTCTAGGCCTCAGATGTTTATGGTTTCTCATTTGACCAATGAACTATGGAAATGTCCATTTCAATTTTAGTAGACTCAGGTAGTACAATGGTTAATGACATTTTTCTTCTTATGTCTAAATAATCACTGCTAGTCAACCAGAAATTGCTTCTCATTAATGTTCTATAAGATACATTTTTGTGGCCTGATATGTCTATTCAAATATCATAATATAATTGTAAGTTTTTTATAAACAAATATTATATTCCCCCTAAGGCTAATATATGAGCAATAATGTTACAAAATGTGAAAAGAGAAAGAATAATTGAAATACTCTTAATCTCAGAACACAGTCGATTTTTACCTATAAATACTCCCTTCTATTATTTTCACTCCATTTTTTATCACTCCAATGAGAAGTTAATCAAGCTTTTATTTATTTATTTATACATGGCAGCAGAGCATTTTGACACATTATACACAAATGGAGCAGAATTTCTTATTCCTCTGTGTTGCGAGGGAACAAAATTGTGACATATGCAGTCGAGGGGGAGAAATAAAGAATGTCCATGTGCTTCTGGCCCTGTTCAATGCTTTATTCACTCAAATTACTCAATACAATTTCAATCTATAGATTCTTAATCAAGAAAAAAACAATCCTTAATTCGAGGCACTGCAATAGATATAATCCATTCACATCAAATAATTCTAGATTAATTAACTTACTGAAAACAATTCTAGATTAATTCTAAACACTGCAAACACATTTAATCATGACAGGCTAATGACAGACATTCCCTCTGCATGATAAATTCAAAAGTCTCAAGCTTTAGGCTTTACATCCGGCAGATGCACACTCAGACCGTGTTGATCAGGCCCGGAACCAAGGAAGGCTTTTCTTGGTGTGGAGTGGACAATTGGTTGAGGAGAGGGTCCTATGGAGAAGTTGCAGCTCTCACCAGGGTCCAGAAAAGGCAGTAGAGTTTGAGAGCAGTGAAGATCATGCAGAGGATCAGGAAAACAATGACATGTGATGGGGATGTCAGTCCATGTCCTCATCAGGCTCTCCAGCTCGAGTGCATCATTGTTTTGTCTGGCTGAACCCCTATTCATTAGCTCTATTATTTATACTAAATTTGGGGGCTTTTGACCCAAAATCCTTTCAATCCTTATCAGCTACCACTGGATTTCTCTGTGACATCATTTACCCTGGGGTCAGACACATCTGGCCTGGTGGTCTCCACCCTGATCTTCTCGCCTTTCCCTCTTAACAGGCAAAGACAGTCTGCCAGAGGCTTCACTCTGTTTCTCAGGTTGCGGGAAGTAACTTGTTTGAGGCCATACTGGAGGGATCTGTTGGATGTGCCTAATGAGACTGTAGTTTTTAAAATGGAGTTGCTTAGGCTCAGGCTCTGGCTGTACATGATGCAATCACACCATTTGTGCAATCGTACATATTATAGGATAATAATGTCTGTCTCATTCTATTGTCCTTCCCACCCTTACATTCCCTCCTTTTCCCTCACTCCCATCTACTTAATCCAAACTTCCTCTATCCTTCCCTAGGCCCCCTTCCATAATGGATCAGCATCTGCTTATCAGAGAAAACATTCGGCCTTTGATTTTGGGGGGATTGGCTTACTTCGCTTAGCGGAATATTCTCCAGTTCCATCCCTTTACCTACAAATGCCATATTTTCATTCTTATTTAAGGTCAAGTTATATTTCATTGTGTTATATACCACATTTTCTTTATCCATTCATCTGTTGAAGGGCATCTAGGTTGGTTCTATAGTTTAGCTATTGTGAAGTGAGCCGCTATAAACATAAATTTGGCTACATCACTGTAGTATGCTGATTTTAAGTCCTTTGGGTATAAATCAAGGAGTGGGATAGGTTGGTCCAATGGTTGTTTCATTTCAAGTTTCCTGAGGAATCTCCATACTGCTTTCCAGAGTGGTTGCACCAATTTGTTGTCCCACCAGAAATGTACGAGTGTACCTTTTTCCCCACATCCTCACCAACATTTATTGTTGCTTGAATTCTTGATATTTGCCATTCTGATTTGAGTGAGATGAAATCTTAGAGTAGTTTTGATTTGCATTTCTCTAATTGCTAGAGATATTGACCATTTTTTCATGTATTTGTTGATCAATTGTATTTCTTCTTCTTTGAAGTATATGTTCAGTTCCTTAGCTCATTTAATGATTGTTTTTTTGGTGTTAAGTTTTTTGAGTTCTCTATATATCCTGGAGATTAATGTTTTATCTGAGGTGCATGTGATAGAGATTTTCTCCCATTCTGTAGTCTCTGTCCTCATGTTATGGATTGTTTCCTTTGCTGAGAAGCTTTTTAGTGTGAATCCATTCCATTTATTGATTCTTGATTTTACTTCTTGTTCTTTAGAAGTCTTGTTAAGGAAATCAGGTCCTAAGCTGACATGATGGAGATTTGGGCCTACTTTTTCTTCTATTAGATGCAGGATCTCTTTTCTAGTGCCTAAGCCTTTGATCTACTTTGAGTTGAGTATTATTCAGGGTGAAAAATAGTGGTTTAATTTCACTTTGCTACATATAGATTTCCAGTTTTCCCAGCACTATTTGTTGAAGAAGCTATCTTTATTCCATTTTTTTTTTTTTGCAAAATTTTGACAATGTAGTATATGCAGATATTTAGGTTCTTCTCAAATATATTTTTCTAAATATGTTACATGCTTGCATATTTAAGCAGATAGGAAATATATAAAAATGTAAAAAAGTAAAAACCATTTCTATACATTTTTTAAGCAAATACTATCACTGTTAATTTGTCATTGTAGTCTCTATGCATTTTCATATAGTTAAAATTTTGTATCGATTGAATAATACTAAACATTTATAGGTATTAGATAAAAGGTAGCATGTATAGGTTTTTTATTGATACATATTGTATGTTTTCTTGAAGAGTTTTAAAAATACAGAAAAAATAATATTTCTCAAATTTCTTGAAGTAACATTCAGTTACCCAATTCAATTCATTCTGCCTGAAATGAACAATTATGGCAATTATTCTTATAAACTCCCAAATATGTAAATATTATACCTGTTGTCAGTAAATTCATAGATAGAAGAAATCTAGTTACTGCTTCAAGCTTAATAATGTATCTACTTGAGTTTTGGATACAGTTGTAGTAATGTATTTCTTGATTCTGGAAAGTTCAAAAATATAAAGGGGAACTAAGCTTTCAAGTACTTCACACAAACTCCAGCCTCTCTGCTGAGATTCAAAAATCAACATAACACAAATCCTCAGATATTTTAAATTCAGAAGCAAAACTAAGTAAAGGAAGAATTCCAGCCATTTTTCACCAGGTCCTTCTGTCCATTTTTGGTTCATAATTCATCTCTGAAATGACTTTACAGAAATCCTTTCTTCTTCTTTTTTTTTTATACCAAGGATTGAAATCAGGGGCACTCGACCACTGAGCCACATCCTTAGCCCTATTTTGTATTTTATTAGTGACAAGGTCTCACTGAGTTATTTAGTATCTCCTTCAATTGCTGAGGCTGACTTTGAACTTGAAATCCTCCTGCCTCCCCCTCTGGAGCCACTGGGATTACACACTTGCACGACCGTGCACAGCTGCAGAAATCCTTTTTTAAAAAACTGTTTTGTTTCACAATAGGTTACATATTCGAATATAATATTTTATTTTGTCCCTGAAAAATAATGAGAATTTTTTTGAACTATAATAGTTCCCTTCAAAAGTTTCAAGATATTTTCTCCTTATGTTTCTTTTTAATAAAATTATTAGAGACTAGTTTTGTCATGATCTTTGTTTTAAGGACAATGGAAAAAACAACTATTTTCAACTGAAACATATGTTTCTGTTGTTCTTCCTCTGTAACTTTTTTTTTTCTGTTTTAGTTAACCTAATATGAGATTGCAATCACGGTGCCTCCCACAGTTACCTGATACCTAGTATAAACTCAATATATGCTTGAATGAAAGAATAAATAATAGTTATTAAGTATCTATAACAGTCTTATTCTTTTTAAAAAAATTTTTTTAGTTGTTTATGGACCTTTCTTTTATTTATTTATATGTAGTGCTAAGAATTCAGCCCAGTGCTTCACACATGCTAGGCAATTGCTCTACCATTGAGCTACAACCCCAGACCCCTTATTTTTTTTTTTTAATTTAATAACAAGCTTAGGAATAACAATGCTTACTTTAAAATATTCTGATACTGGGAATGGAAAGCTGGGAATGGAACCACCATTCGACCCAGCTATTCCCCTTCTCGGACTATTCCCAAAAGACCTAAAACGAGCATACTACAGGGATACAGCGTCATCAATGTTCATAGCAGCACAATTCACAATAGCTAGACTGAGGAACCAACCTAGATGCCCTTCAATAGATGAATGGATTAAAAAAAATGTGCATATATACACAATGGAATATTACTCAGCAATAAAAAACAACAAAATCATGGCATTTGCAGGGAAATGGATGGCATTAGAGCAGATTATGCTAAGTGAAGTCAGCCAATCCCTTAAAAACAAATGCCAAATGTCTTCTTTGATATAAGAGGGGCGACTTAAAACAGAGCAAGGAGGAAAAGCATGAGAAGAAGATTACCAACAAACAGGGACAAGAGGTGGGAGGGAAAGGGAGAGAGAGGGGGAATTGCACGGAAGAGGGAAGGAGACCCGCATTGTTATACAAAAATACATATAAGAGGATGTGAGGCGAAGGGGAGGAAAAAAATAAATAAATAAGAGAGAGTGAGAGAAATGAGTTATGGTAGATGGGGTAGAAGGAGGGGAGGGGAGGGTGGATAAGAAGGGATAGGAGTGGCAGCAGAATACAACAGACACTTGTTTGGCAGTATGTATAAACATGGCTGTATAATCAATGTGATCCTGCAATCTGCACAAAGGGGAATAATAAAAATTCATACCCCATTTGAAATAAATGTATGATATATTTTATGTCAAGATCAATGTAATTTTTGAGCAATAAATTTCTGATGTTAAAAAAGATTCTGATACTGGTATTTAAATATAGAAATATTTTCAGCATGTCTTGTTTACTCAGATTTCTTGTTTGGTACTACTGCAGTCATTTTAGTTTACTAGGCTTATTAAATATTTGTCAATGTTATTGAGCTCATACAATATTTCTCTTTTATAGCATAATAGAAATTATGCATAAATACTAATAACATTGCTTTGGACAAAAAAAAAATCATCTTGTATATTATCTCTTTCTATTAATGGTAGAAACATGATTGCTAAAGTTATTCATAATTATTGCTTTAAACAAATTTTATCCTGATTTGGAAGCACGTAGTTTTTATGTCTGTTGGATAAGTTCTTTGTGTTGAATGGGGATATGTAAGAAGTCAGAGATTTGGAATGAAGACCTGAATTGAAATCCTCATTGCTGCTTAACTATTCTTATAGAGCATACAGTTTTCTTATTTGTGATGAAACAAGAATGTTCATAAATATTCCAGTAATTTGGATGTAGTTGTCCCCCAAGGGTTTGTATGTTGGAAATGTAGTCTCTAGTGTGTTGTTATAGAGATATTGGAACCTTATGAGAGATCTTTGGGTTATTGGAAGCATCCTGTCAGGAAGGATTAAAATTGGTCTTGTGGAATTAGTTATCTTGAGAGAGAGTTGTTATTAAAGAGCCAGCCTAGCCCCTGAATGCCTCTCTGACCTTGCCACGTGATCATTTTCAAATATACTCCTGTACAAGTTCTTGCCCTTGTAATGCCATTCACCAAGAGGGCTCTGCCAGAGATCAGACAGATGTGGCTGCTTGATCTTAAACTTTCAACCAAAATGGAGTTAAATAAACCTTTTTTTTTTCCTTTATAAAGCATGCCAGCTTAGATATTTTGTTATAGCAACAGAAAATGGAGTAATACAAATATACTCCTATGGACCTCATGAGTTTTGTGCAAGACTTATTAAAAAGATTTTTAATTTTTTTGCCCATTGAAATATGTAGTTGTTATCATCAGCAGTATTGTTTCTTCATCAACGTAACTTAAAACAGCATTCACTGATGTAATGTTTCTTAACATGAAGTCTGACATTTTGTTAACGTATTTCAATATTTATATTATGGGTTCCACTCTAGTCAGGCCCTTTTTCAGCTCAGTAATCAAAACCTGAAATTTATATGGAATAGATATTCTAAAAGGGAAATTATTCTAAAGTAAGGTATAACATTGATTTTCATATTTAGCTTCAATATTGAAAAAGGTTGCTGTTTCTTTCCAAGTCTCATCTCACATTTTACTATATTATAGTCAATGATAAGGAAACGTCCATCATGCCAATGCTACACATTCTCTATGTTGAACTTAAAGTAAACCAGAAAATAAATCTTGTCCAGCATTGCTGTGAACCCTATGGAAGAGTCTTTCTTCCATAATTTTTCACTTCACTACCACCTATAGCTAGAAATGGACAGTAAAATTTGAGACTGAAAATAAAAACATAAAATAGAAAAACAATTACATTTGTTCCTATCAATATCTGAAACCTTTGTACAAAATACAATGATAATCATGTTTTGTAAAACCTTTCTGAAGCTTTGCTATGTCAGCAACATTCGTTCTATTCATCAGAAAGTATTGAATACTGCCCTTAAGGCATGTTCAGCCTTCCACAAAGAAAGTAGAGAAACAAATTGGGCATGCATTAAAAAAAAAGCAAGCCAAGCAAGTCCGATATACACAGTGGCACATGTCAGATAGATAAATGTTAACTACAACACTTCTTTCATGTTTTCCCTGATGTGGGCTAAGTTGCATACAATTCCATGTAATTTGAGGAATAAAATTGTAAGGGTCCGGCGGAGCATTGGAGGGAGAGACCACACAAGAGACCAGCTTCATACAATTGCAGGGGGAAGTTTTATTGAACCAGCATGCTGCGGCTCAAGGCTCACTCAGGAAGGGAGAGCAGCCCAGAGCCCAGAGCAGAGGTCAAGCAGAGCTTAAGTACACTTTTTGGAGAGGGTGGGGGGCTTTGCATACATCAGAACAAATCATCTTGAGGCTCGGGAAAATTGAACAACAACCCTGAGCCATGATTAGTACATTTATTGGCGGGAACAGTCGGGGCAGGGGTGATTGGTCACCCCTGAGCGGGGTACACATTTAAACTGATTGGTTTTGTGGCCTGGATGCTTACATCTGAGCTATTTGGAGCCCTTAGCTAATAAACAACCAGGGAATCAATGGAAATATTTACTGGGCAGTTCAGGTATTGTTCTAACAGCTACAGAAATTACAGGTTCTGGGGTAGCAGAGGAATTTTAACAATACCTGGCCTATTATTATTATTTTTAGCCTAAGCCTTTCAATTTAGAAAACTTACAATCCCCAGTCTTTTACACTTTAACTCAGACTCTTGCAGCTTAGAGTCAGCTTAGAAATTTTACCTTTACAAAATTTACTTTTGCATTGTGTTACTTTTAACACAGACAAATAACATATAAATTACAATTTAATCCCTTAAAGTATATTAATGTAGACACATTGTTTTAGTTGGGTAGAAATTTGGTTTTCTTTTAATCCAACGTCCTTATATGCCCATACTATAGTTTTCTTTAGAGAAGTGTGATTTTTTTTTTAACCTGAAAAGCTAGAGGGATAGAACTGGGCTCATTAATATTTGGTAGTTTGTTGCATATGGTCCAAAAACATGAAGACTTTTTTTTTTTTTTTTTTTTTGGTACTGGGGACTAAACTCATCCCCAGTCCTATTTTGTCCTGTCCAGCAGGACACATCAACGTGGGCAGCGAACCTAGATGGGGAGGAATGAAGGGACAAGAGACACGAAAGGTGACAGCAAGACAAAAGTTCTGATCAAGCTGCAAACTTTTATTGTTCACACAGGGGTATTTATATGCTGGGGATGGGGAAGCTCTCCGCAATTGCTGGATGTGGGTGGTAAAACTGCCAGCTGCAAGATGTCTGATGATCCTGATAACCGCAGGATGTTCCAGGGAGATAGGTAGCTGTAGGATGCCTTCCGGGCAGGATGTCTCCCAGGGGGCTGTCAGGGTAATCTTTGAAGGAGAATTTCCTTCTAGTTCCTGACACTATTTTATATTTTATTTAGAGACAGGGTCCCACTGAGTTGCCTAGCACCTTGCTTTTTATTGAGGCTGGCTTTGAACTTGAGATCCTCCTGCCTTAGAATCCTGTGAGCCACTGCACCCAGTTACATGAAGACTTTTTGATTACATACATACACATATGCATCGTAAGCAGACAGCTCTATAGTGTAATAATTCACTTGCCACTTCATATTAGCATCAATTCTTTAATAACTGAGATTTTTTTTGAGTTGATGAAAACTAGCACACAAATTTCCACACAGTGTCTTCCCAAGGAAAAATATGCAATGAAGTTTATACACCTAATACATAATTTGCCTCCATAAACTATGAATGATTTGAGTAAAATAATATTCATAGTGTTCCCGTAGAATATTTCTATGTACATATCTGTATGCATGCATGTGAAAATAAGTTGATGGCTTAGTGGATTCTAAATAGTCTACCTAAATAGTCTGCTTAGTAAAACTTTGTACTATTTCTGAATTCTCATATTGCTGGATGTGGCATGTGTCTATAATTCCAATGGCTTAGGGAGCAGAGGCAAGAGAATCCCAAGTTGGAGGCCAGCCTCAGCAATTAAGCGAAGCTCTAAGCAATTTAGACCCTGTGTTTCTAATGGACAATGGGGGTATAGTTCAGTGGATGTAGTTCAGTACACCTGGGTTCATTCCCCAGCACCAAAAGAAAAAAGAAGGAAAGACACTTCTAGCATATACCAATGACCCAGTTCTGAATATCCAAAATGTCTATATTACTTGTGTGTGAGTGCATTTCTTAAATATCCTAAAATTTTGATTTACAATAATAATAAAATATTTTAATTGACAATGAAACTAACAAGTGGCATTATCATGACATGTGTCCTCAATAAATTATAAATAAATTTTTAAAAAAGGCTTTTGGGCTTTGTTTGTAGACTATATTAAATTTGATTTGTTTGCTTGCATTTTTCTAAGTAAAGCACCCAAAGATGACACAGTAGGTCTAGGTCATGATGGGGAACCTCTTAAGGAAGTTTTAAGAATGCTGGAAATAAGTACAAATCTTATGGTCTTGTATTTTTATCTGCAACTCCAAATCCAATATTTCTGTGATATAAAACATCAAACACACATAGGCACACAAATGTGCACATATACACACTCAAATCAGAGCGTTAATAGTCTGCTTTTATTTTAAACATTCCACTAATTACTCAAGTTACTTGATAAAAAGTTTTGTAAAAGTATTCTACACTTAAGAAGCTCAGATAAAAAAATAAATAAACAAACAAACAAACAAACAAATAAATAAATAAATAAAATATATATAGATAGCAATATTAAGTAGAAAGTATTAAGGAAACAAAAGAAAGCATCATAAAGTTGTAAGAGAGTTAAACAAGAACTTGAGATTCATCAGCAAGACATCTTCAGCAAGAATGTAACATTTTGGTGACTTGAAAATTCATTTTTAAAATAAGAGAATTGGTAACAGAGGAGAACAAATCCATGGAGATTACAATGTGAGGCAAATGTGGAGAAGAGTAATTTTCTTCAACCAATGCACAGAATGTAGCAGACCTAAATGGAAAAGGAGTAGTGTAGGAAAAAAATGAGTGCATGCAAAGCAAAGGGTAGGAAGCCCTTTAAGAAATAAATGGTTACACCAAAAACATCCTTCTTAGCTTTGTGCATTTCTAAATAATTTAATCTCTAAACTCGTCTAATAAATCCTTAAATTTTTCTAACTAGCACACAAATTGAATTTCACCTCCATATTACTTGTTTACCTCTAATGTAGGGCTGATGTTACTCAATGTTCAATTTCAAATAGAGTTGTAACAGAGCTTTTTTGGAGACTTGCTTTACCCCAGGAGATAGCTTTGGGATGGGGGATAATGATATTAGTGTCAGGAAATGGCACAGGTGCCTTGGAACTATACAGTCTTTACACATTTGTTTCCAGTGGGTGGGACTTCTACCTAACAAGCCCAAGTCTTGCAAGTTCCTTTTTCCTGTTATTTAACCTGATTATTCAAAATCTTCTGGTCCTGAAACGGCTCAATGGTAGGTGATTTCAACCCTGTGATGAAACTTGACACAAGGAAAAAGTTATCTGTCTTATATGATAGTTTAAAAAAAAAAAAACCCTGTATAAATGTTTGTTTCTAAACAAGGATTGTCTTGCTTGACTGGTGTCCTATGTTTAGTAGATTTGTGGATGGCAGCTCATCAAAGATTTTGGACCCCATTCTAATTTCCCTTTCTTTTCCTTCCCTTCCCTTCCCTTCCCTTCTTCACCGGTCCATCCTCCAAGCACATTTAATCCCTTGAGCACTTTATCTGAACTGTCTGGAAGATTGTCAATCTTTCCACCGTGTTCAATGTGAAGTTACAGTAGTTTAAGGGCTGCATGTATAAGGAAGGGGTGGAGTTCATTGCTGTGAAATTTATGCTTGCTACCACTCACAGTGGAGTTTTGAAAACACAGATGGTCAATCTTGCAAAGTTTCAAGGGAATGAAATTAGTTTGACCAAAGTCTTTGACTGTGATGGTATGGTTTGCATTTACAAAAATGTGGAATTATTCACAAGCAAAGCTCTAAGAGAAATAATTCTATGTCATTAAAAAATAGAGGAAGGACATTGAAGTTGGAAGCTAGGATACACTGAGTAACCATTTGAAACTCTCTGATGAAGCAGAGAAAGTTTCATATTTCTTCCTTCACATTGCAGCAATTGCTAAAGCTTGTGTCTCAGCAATCCAAGTCTCACTATGGTGGCAAATTTGCAGTGTGCTTCTTCATTCTAGATGGCTTTGGGGAAAATTATGTGACCTGTATAATTTCAATATTGTCAGAAAGAAAGAAAAGAGAGAGAGAGAGAGAGAGAGAGAGAGAGAGAGAGAGAGAGAGAGAGAGAGAGAGAGAGAGAGAGAAGGAAGGAAGGAAGGAAGGAAGGAAGGAAGGAAGGAAGGAAGGAAGGAAGGAAGGAAGGAAGGAAGGAAGGAAAGGAAAGGAAAGGAAGAAAGGAAAGGAAGAAAGGTAGGTAGGTCAGGTCTCCACCTTCCATACAAACAAGAAGAGATACTGGATCACAGTGCATTTTCTGCTGATCCTTCAGCTCCTCAGGGTCCAGTTGAGTGCATGCCACAGCCACAGCAGCTGGAAGAACAGTGTCAAAAGAATAGAGGGCTCTCTAAGGCTACTGCCTTTGCCACAATGAGCCTCAATTGTTGCCTCAGTTGTCCTTCTCCTCTTCTTAATTTTCTGGAGAAGTTTTATTTTTACTATTGTTATTATTATTATGAAATATAAAACTACTTTCACAATTACAAAGCAGCACAAGCTTTGGTTATTTTGCCAAAGGGGAAGTAGAAGTAAGACCGAGGATGAGACCACTATAGACCACTATAGTTTCCATCAAAAAAAAAAAAAGGTTCAGGCATTTTGCTCCCTTCCCTTCCCAAATGCTCCTCAACTCTTTCCAGAGTCACTTTCTCATGAATTATGAAGTACAAATAAAAATGCAATTAATTCAAGAATTTGAAAACACACATACACACACACACACACACACACACACACACACACACACATTAAAAGACATTTGGTTCCCCATCCTCTTTTTGCAAAGAGCATGACTAAAAGGGATCTGCTAGGTATGACCTCAGTACAGTTTGAACAAATCTTGGGGTTCAGATAGCAGAAAAGGCCCCGGGTGAAAGGCCCGCACCCCGGTACTTTGAGCAGAGCTGAGCTTCCCGCTCACAGGTAGTGCCGCCATGTTGCTTTGTCATTGTGAACTGAGTCCATTGACAGGCGACCTCCTTGCTTGAATCCCTGAGACATAGCAGAGATTGATTGTTACGTTTTCTCCATTAACACAGCCAAACAGGCATCTGCTGGCAACCCCCAGGCGGGAGCACATGTCCTAAACTCCCCTTAGCTGCCCATCTTCCCACTTCCCTTTGGGGTGGAGCTTCCAAAACTAGCTTCCCTTTTCTCACTTAGGGGCCCCATACTAAGCAAACAAAATGATAAAGAGTGAACTTGTAGAGAATACCATGGGTATTTATTATTATCATCAAAGTTAAAGGAAGCATCAACCTGACCTTTGATTGTGGGAATGAGAACTATATGGAAGACGTTGTGTCAGGTGAGAGATGAGGGAGGAGGCCGCGTGGCTTCTCTGGGAGCAGAAGCTGTCACGTGTTTGGGGAAATAATTTGAGGAGGGGACTAGAAAACCGAGCCTACCAAAAAGGAGACTCTGGAAGAAGCAGGCTGGAAGGGAAAATCACACTAAGGTTTTATGTACATTGTGTTTGAGTGTTTAGCAGAAAAACTAGGAAGGGACAATAGTCACTATTCAAAAATAGGGAATAGCATGCAGGAAGAAGTCCTTGCTACAGGTCAAATTTAGACTTTTTTTTCAAAAAGTTGTTGAGGGTTAAGTCCTGTAATGTCAACGGTTGTAAAGATGAAAACAAAGAGAAGATTGAATGGCAGAAACAGTGGGAAAGAACAATATTTATAGGAATAGGAGAAGGTCTTATTAAGAAGGTCTTGTTTTCTTAGATGGTGGTTTGTCAACTTAGGAGGCAGAATTCAGTTAAGACCAGTATTAAATATGGAAAATAGAATATTACTATCTTGCTGATGTATTTATCATTGCTAGTGGATATAATTTCATTTACATTTGTATATTTGTGAGTATATGATGACATAGGAATATATGTCACACTATAAAAATTTTATTTGTATGTGAATACAGAATATTTAGTACCTGTTTACAATTTTGAGACTCAAATTTTATTTTAAAACTTCCAGCTTGTAAAGGATGGTGGGCTTATATCTGTCATATTCCATGTAGCAGTTTTCCCATGCTCATAAGTATTATTAACACATTGTATTGACAATTTTTCTTTTTTACATTATGATTCTGGATGACTAATGTTTTGTAGTATCTATAGATTTAAAAATCTCCATTCAGACAGCATCAGTGACTACTCTGTAACTTTATCCTGCTATCCAGGTTTAGCTTGTTTTAGAATCTCTCCACCCTGACCCTTCTCATTTCCACTGTACTATCATAAGCCTCCAACATCTCTCTTTCTTTGTTGGAATATTTTGAATTATAGTAGTTTATGGTCATATAGGAAAAATCCTTAAACTCTCTATAGATCATATATACTTGGTTGATCAAAACACAACAATTTTAAAATTTGAATTTTTAGGTTCTTTTTGTTTGTGATAATTTTTAATTACCTAAATTGTCAGGTTCTGAGAAAAAGATACTAATATCCCCATTGTGTTTTTGCTTATGGTCTTAATTTGTGCATTTGTCTGTTGTTATATTGAGCAACTTTTGACCTCTTGACCTGTGTTGGGCTGCAAATATAAAAGAATGCTCTCATTGGTTTTTACTTCCTGCATTTTTTTTTTTATGGTTTCTGATTTAGAAAGTGGCTTGTTGTGTTGTTTGGATACATTTTATTTAGAATTGTGGCATTTAGCATTATAAAGAGTGTTTTATGCTTTTATCATCCATATTTACCTACATATCTCTCATTTTACTTCCTTGATACTTTTGTTCATCCCTTGGTTGCTAGTTTTTAATGAATCACTTTCTTTTAGGTATGTTTCATTTATACAGTTTAGAGTTAGGCTTTATGTGTGTTTTTGTATACACAAAATCTTTTTTTTTTTTTTTAATGAGCTAGACCCATTTGCATTCATTGATATTACTCATGTGTTTTGTCTCAATTCTGTTATCAGTGTTATGCTTTGCATATTATGGGATGTTTAATATATTTCTCTATGTCAGTAGTTGTTATGGTTTGAATAGGAGGTGTCTTCCAAAACCTCATGTATGAAACAATGCTGGAACAACTAGAAATGAGAGGATCAGATTATGGCTGTAATCTATCCTAATCAGTAGATTAATCCACTTGATGGATTAATAATTTAAATGAATTATATGGTAAATATAGGGTGGTAGGACATGGCAAGAGAAAGCAGGTCATTAGGGGCATACCTTTGGGGATATATTATCCCTGGCTCCTTGCTCTCCTTCTCTCTCTCTTTCTGCTTCCTGGCTGGCATGAACTGAGTGAGCAGCTTTCTTCTGTCACTGCCTTTCTGCTATGATGCTCTGTGTCACCTAGGACCCAGAGCTAAGGAGTTGGCTAATCATGGACTGAACCTTTGAAACTGTGAGTCAAAGTAAACTTTTCCTCCTCCAGATTTTTCTTTTCAGGTCTTTTGGTCACAGCAGCAAAATTCTGACTAGCACAGAAGTTTTGCAAGTATTTTTGTTTTACTTCTTTTAGTATTTTGGAAATTTTGTATTTCTGTTTCAGTAGCTACTTTTACTAATACTTTTAATGATACTATTAGTCTCATATTCTTAACTTTTGTTTCTGACCCTTGCTTTGTCTGTTTTAAATAGTAGTCTTTGGCTTGTACCTATACTCTACAGTGTAGATGTATATGAATTTATTCTACCTCCCCCTTTAGTATCTACTCATTTTCAATTGTTTATACTTTTATATTTTCAGAACACAGAATAGTTTCTTTCTATTCTTATTCTCCATACTTCTCTTTAAAAAATAGTGTCTTTCTATTCTATTTTCTTTGTATTTTATCCATGCTTCTCTTTAAAAAATAGTTTCTTTCTATTTTATTTTCCATACTTCTCTTTAAAAAATAGATCTGAAATTAAAATTTTTAAAAGTGGTCTGTTGCTAAACTTTCTTCAGTATTTTTAATCAAGAATGGTGAGGTTCAAGACATACCTGATTCTTTAACCCTAAAGTTAAATAACTATTTAAGGAGCCTCTAGGCTATATGATTTAGTTATCTTTTTTGTTGCTGTGATCAAAAGACCTGACAAGAACAATGTAATTTTTGGCTCCTGGTTTCAGGGCTCAGTTCCTGGTGGGCTGACCCCAGCTTTGGGCCTGAGGCAAGGCAGAACATCCTTGTGGAACAGTGTGGCAGTGTGATGGCACAACTAGACCTGATTATTAAATAAATTATAAGAACTTTATGATGAGAAACCAATGCCTGGGGAAGGGTTAATTCTCCTCTTCTTTTATCAGCCTTTCTTTAGGACTCCTAAATAATCAAGAGTCCTTACCTTTTGGATTGTAAATAACTGTCTCCTAGGAATCTGACTACTCCCTCTTGAAATGTAAACACCAATGTGCCAGGCTTTCAAGGCTAGAGAGTTAACAGATGCCTATGAAAAGAGTTTCTTCTTATCTTTCTATAGACATGCTTTATGTTAGAGACACCCCCCTCCCCCCCACACACACACATACACACATACACACAAGGCTTTCAATCATGTAATTTAGGATTTTTTTAAAAAGAGGAAAATAAATGCTAGGATGGGTCTAAATAACCAAATGACACCAAATAACCTATAAATATTGTGAAAAACTGTGGATAAGGGCTCAGAATTTGGAGTTTGTTCTCTTCTGGGCCCACTGGCATCAAATATAGTAAAGTAAAGTTTGGAGTTCTTCTCTCTGAGTGCTGCTTTCTGCTTCTAGACCAGTTGGTTTCTCATGATAGCAGAGGAAAGGAGCTCAGGTCAGGGATACCAGGAAGCAGAGAGAGAGCTTCACTGACCAGGGATAGAATATAAACCCTAAAGGCACACCCCTTGTGACCTACTTCCTTCAGCCACAATGGTTCTGACTACAGTCACCACCTAGTTAATCCATATCAGTGGGCTAACCCACTGATTAAGTTAAGGCTTCCAGAACCTACTCACTTCACTTCTGAACATTCTTGCATTGTCTCACATAGGAGTTTTGGGAGCACCACATATCCAAACCATAGCCTAATGCAACTCATTTATTTATATTTTCAAGTTACTTATTGTGGAAAGAAAAGCAGGTAGAATTCATGCCTCAAAGTAAAAAGCAAGACAATAATGGAGCAATATTTTTTAACATATATTTTTAGCTGTAGATGGACACAATATCTTTATTTATTTTTATGTGGTGCTGAGGATTGAACCCAGGGCCTCACATGTGCACGGTGTGTGCTGTAACACTGAGCCCCAGCCACAGCCCTGGAGCAACATTTTTTAAGAAAATAAGGTTTGGCAAAAAAAAAAAAAAGTGCTGCTGATCATGATTGAGAAGTACCAGGTTTGCCTCTCTCCTTAAACAATTAAAAAACTAGGCTAAATATATGAAATAATAGTTTTCAGCAAATCAGACAACCAGGAAAAACAAATATGGTGATTGCAAACAGCTTCATGCCCAGAGTGTCTAGGCTGTGACTCAAGGAAAGGGAGCCCAAATGGCAATGTGCCTGAGTTGAGGAAAAATAGTTTAAATTTGGTATTCACTGGTGGCTGGAATTCACAGGCAGATGTCAGAAGAAAGCTATATGGAGAATACAACAGCAGAGAGGAGCACATAGAGGGAAAGCTTCAAAGATCTACAAAGATCCTTCCTTTTCTCAACTGAACATTTATCACTTCATGTGTGTGAGTAACATCTCTCTCTCTCTCTCTCACACACACACACACACACACACAAAAAAAATAAAATAAAATAAAATAAAATAAAATAAAACTGGTAAAGAATCACTAGAAAGAAACTGCTGGGACAATTTCTAGAATGTAAACAAAGACAGAAATAATTCAGGTTTCTATAGATTGATTAGTGCTATTATAACATCCTCAGGACCAAGAAAACCTGATACAAGTTCCAGGTTATCATATCCAGTTAGCATAATATTGATACCGCCAGTTATCGGTGTCGAGTCCTGCTTCCCCACATGTTGAAGTTTGAACATTAGAGAAGCACAACGAGGCAAGCATATAAAGCAGGGTTTATTTAAAAAGGGGTAACCTAGACTTCTCCCTGGAGGGAGAAGGGGGCCAGAGCTGGTATCCTGTTATCAAGAGAAGCAAGGTGTTCTGCCCTTTTTGTGTGTCCTAAGCTTCCTTTGTTCTTCTGCCTTTTCCCCCTTATCTTTCTCCTTCTTGCATAAGTGACTAAGCCCAAGAGCTAGGTGGGATGGCCAAAAGGTGGGAAACAGGTGGGCTGAAGGGGGAAGGGTAGGATGGAGCAGCCAAGGACAAATTAACAACCTTATAGCTCCCTACAGGGAGCAGCAGCAATTCCTGGGACAGGTTACCTTGGTAACAGATTAGAGCAGGGGCAGGTTCTTGATAAGGGTGGAAGAAGGGCTCTGAAGGCATTAACTTGTCTCAGAGGACAGTCTCCAACTTCCCAGACAGACTTAAAATTGGCCTCCTTGATCCGACCTGACTTGATTTACCTATCTACCTGACTGCCTATCTAATTCTGGCTTCAGTATCATCAATGTAATGGGCCACTGTGATATTGTGTAAGTGAAAAGATGATCAAGATCACTGAGCGGTAATTTATGACATATTGCTAAGAATTATTGTAGGTAGGACAGGGCAAATGTATTGCTTACTTTGCTGGCTCAGAACAAACTACTTCTCATGGGCTTCATGGGTAAGTATGGAGAATAAGGCATTTGCCATCTCAATATCTTCATACCAGGTACCAGTGCTTTTCTCAAGCACTGAAATCATATCTGTACAACAGCTGGATTTGGTATCATGCATTTGATTACTTTTTTAAAAAAAAATCCACTGTTGTTCTGGATCCATCTGTCTGTGGTTTTATTTTGGGTTTTCTATAGGCCAGATAGGAGCATTAAATGAAATTTTGGTGTCATTACCCTTGTATTTTTCAAGTCCTTGGTGGTTGTACTAATCTAAGACATCTCTCTGGAAAATTGATATTTCCTTTTGAGATATTCTTTTCCTGGACCAGGCAGTTCTAATGCCTCTATTTGTCATTTCTCACTACAATATCCTCATTGCACAGATTGGGCAACCAATATGGCAGTCTTTCCGGCTGTTTATATTTCAGTTGTACATTCGACAACTGGGGAAATAATCCCACTGTGTATTCCAGGACTCATGTGCTGCATTCAGACTTGACCTAAAATTCTGTTAGTCAGCCTTTTGCTTCAGTGACCAAAATACCTGACAAGCATAATTTTTGGAGGAGGAAAAGTTCATTTGAAGCCCATGGTTTCAGATGTCTCAGTCCATAGTATAATCTTATGGTCAAAAGATGTGGAAGAAAGCACCTAAGAACATGGGAACCAGGAAGCAGGAAGAGACCTCTGCTCATCAGGTGCAAAATATAAACCCAAAGGCATATCCTCAGTGACTGACCTCCTCCAGCCATACCCTATCTACCTACAGTAACTACCACTCAACTAAATTATTTAGTTGTTAATGTACTGATTAGGTTAAGGCTTTTAAACCAATCATTTCACCTCCAAACATTCTTGTATTGTCTCACAAATGAGCTTTTAGAAGATATCTCAGATCTAAAGTGTAACAAACCCCATTTATCACCTTCCTTTTATAAAGAATCTACTATGACTAATGAGCCAAGGTGATGTCTGCTGTCTCCTAGAATCAGTGCCCATTCAAGTCAGTATTAGTAGTCCCTGAAAGGCCTGATTATCTTGTCCCAGTGCAAGTTAACCTAGTAAAAGTCCATAGGTCCCTTTGGGGAAGGCTTGGGAAGAGATGAACAGTATGGGGGGAGAGAAAGGGAGAGAGAAGGGAAAGCATATGGAAATGGTAGGAGACCTTCAGTGATACACAAAATTATAAGAGGTTATGAGGGGCAAGGGGGAGGGGGAAAAAAAGGGAGAGAATTGAACAACAGCAGAGGAGGTAGAGAGGGAAGATGGGAGGAGAAGGGAGGGGAGGGGGGATAGTAGGGGATAGGAAAGGTAGCAGAATACAACAGTCACTAATATGCCATTATGTAAAAATGTGAGTATGTAACAGAAGTGAGTCTGCAATTTGTATTTGGGGAGTTCAAAACCCAATTGAGTCAAATGTATGAAAGATGATATATCATGAGCTCTGTAATGTTTTGAACAATCAATAAAAAAATGAAAATTAAAAAAAAAGAGATGAATAGTATACATATTTTGGTACAGTACTGGAGTTGCTCCTCAGGGGGACCCAACCTCCCCTTCATTTAAGGGAGTCTGGGTTTTTAAACTGGCTCAAGTCTAGAAATTGAAAGGCCATGAGCCTCTATTTTTTTTATGATTAGAAAGAATTAGAAGCTTGTTTAATTGTCCTGGAAACTTTTTGGTTATACAGATCAAGTAAAAATTTGATAATCTTTCTATTTCCTTTCTTGAAATACCATGATGAACTAGTCAATATCGCAGGTCTAGATGTGTCAGGTTAGTATAATTGTTGCTTTATTTCTGTTGTCCATTATGGTAACTGTGTATACCTTACCTTTGGTGATTGAGTGTCACTCCGTGGTCCCTGCTACCTTTGGATTCAATTATCCCCATTGCATGTAAAACTTACAATTTAGTGACTAATTCCCACTATAACCTCTGGACTATAAAGAAGAACAAAAATAAAGTTCCTCAAGGATGCTGCCTGTCCCCTTCATAAATCTGTTATCTCAGAGTATTAGTGAAAGGTATACCTTATGAATCCTCCCTGTGCAGATGATTTTTATGGAGCAAATTCACTTTAATATTTCAATCTCTATAAACTTCTGAGTACTTTAATAAACCAAGGGAGATTAGGCATCTCTATCACATTTATGGTGTGCTCTGATCCTTGTTGCCGTCAGCCAAACAAACTGTTAGCCACCTTTCTAACTCACTGTGTTGCAATATTAAATGTAGAATCTCTGCTTAGGTGACCCATCTAAGTCCAGTCTGATCCAACTTTATGTCCCTTGCACTGTTTTTCCACATACTTGATATCTATGTACACACATGTGTCCCTGTATTTCTGCTTGTGTAAAATAGAAAATTCAAGTAGTTCTTTTGGAGTATATTGCACTTCATCCTGGGTCACACTCTATACCAAATCTTTAAAGGCCTTCTGGGACTTGAGTCTAGTTATAGGTCTGAAAGTAACTATGGGTGTGAGAGTGGGTCATGAGAATAGAAAACTGCTCTACCTGACAGCTGCCTCCTGAGAAGCCATTATGTTTCCTTAACCAATACACCACTAATCCTCTTGGGCAGAAGGAAAAGTCAATAACACTGAGGGAACGAGAACAGCTGTAGCTGGGGATAAAGAGGCCACTTCTACTGCTAGAAAAAAAAATAATAATCTCAAAAAATTTAGGAGTTCAGTGTTTCCAACATCATTGTGATATTCCCAATCATCCCCATCCTAACTGACTGAGTCACATTCTCTCTCAATCCATTTTAATATAGTACACATCCTTCAAGGATGAGAGTGCAACTTCCATTATAGTTCAGCCAGTCCTACGATGAGAACTTATTTTTGCTTTCAACCCTGCAGCTGGGAGAAAAGATTTTCCCTCAGGACACATTCAGAAGATGTGAGCTACTTATATCAAACTGGATCTGAGAATTTGAATCCCCGGGCTCATCCTTTGTCCAGTGACATTAACAGCAACCAACATTATTACATTCTCAGTTTCCCCACAAATGTTCAAAAGTAGCCTAAACATAGCCACTAACATGGTTGCCTCTTACAAATGTTCGATTAGGACTATCCAATGCAGGGAGATGGCTCCATTTTGCATAGCTCTATAAACAATTTAAGAATGGACTGTCAGTTTTCTCTGTATTATTTGAAGTAGATCACACACTTAGCTTGTTTAAGGCTTAACTCCTTCTGGTATGAAACTCTATGTCAGGGGTCTCCAGAGACAGAACCTATAAGAGAAAGATGATCTAGATCCACATATGATTATTGGCAGGAATATGAGAAGGTATTTACTAGGGAAATTGGAACATGTGATTATGAAGGCTGAGATATCCCACAGAGGGCCATCTGAAAGCACTAGGGAATCCATAGTGTGAAATAATCCAAATCAGAAAGCCTCAAAACCTGAGAAGACACTGGTGCAAATCTAAAAGTCCAAAAGCCAAAGAGCCTAGAATTCTGATGCCAAGGGGTAGGAGAAGAAGGGTGTCTTAGCTACAAAAGGAAGAGAGGATGAATGCACTTTTCCTCTGCCGGTTTGTTCACTCTGGGCCTTGAGCTGATTGGGTGGTACTGACTCGCACTGAGAGTGAAGCTTCCTCGCTGAGTCTGTCAACACATAAGTTGATACAAATACCCTCACAGATGCATCAAAATAATTCCTTATCAATTGTCTAAGAATCTAGCAATATATTAAAGTTGACACGTAATGTTCATCATCACAGACAACAATATTTGTCAATCCCTTGTCGTGATTATGAAAAGAGGAAATATTTTTCTTTCCTTTGAACAACCTAAGTCTATTCTTGTTGGGTTGCCTTCTCTTCATTAAAGACCAACTGAACCATCTTTTGAGACTTTGTTAGTAGAGATGTTTGCTGTTGAGTGTGTGTAGTTATAAATTTCATAAGGGGAATTTTGATGAAAATTTAAAAATTAATATAGAAAACACAGTTTTTTTACTTAATAGGGAAGCCAAGTGAATGGTTTCTAGACTAGAAGAAGGTTGAGAGGAAGGAAGGATGGATGAGAAAGAGGAGGAAATATGTAATTTTAAAAAAAATTATTCTATGTGCAAAAATAAATATGTCACAGAGAATTTCACCTTTATGTATGAGCAGAAAGGCCCAATCAAAATTAATATGTGGGCAAAAGAAACATCAGCAAAGGAAAGAGAATGGGGAGGGTTGGAGGAGAGCACAGGAACTGAAATCAAATTCCAGACACATAGGATTTTATAGGGATGAACACAACTAGTATGTATAACTATAATTCTCTAATTAAAATAAACACATATCTTTTGAAGCTAGGAGGGCAAATCAAAAACTTACCATCAGATTTAATTTGCAGTAACTCTCTTCTTAGGTTTCCCAAAATATCGCAGGGTTCCCAACTTGCACAGCAGAGAATTTCCTTACTCACCTATAAGGCTGGGGAAACTCTATGCCTCTTATTGGGCAGTCTTTCCAAGAGAACCTTGTAAAATTTGGCCCCATGAAGTCAACTTTCATTCTTTATATCAAGTCCTATGCAAATCATTCTCAAATATGACATCATAATCAAAGCCTCAAAAATATAATCATTATTTCCAATTTTATACTGTTATAAGGAGAAAAGATTTCTATTGAACTTATACAAATAACCATATTGTCATGAAAGTAAGAATGCTTACTATTTTCCCTTGTAGAAGGATCAGTCAGTGAGAAAGGATATTTCATTTATACTTACAAAAGTATAATCTACTAATTGTTATAAGTACAAATGGAAAGAGAACAAGGAAAGGAGTTCCTTAAATTCAGAAAATACAACATTAAAGAACCAGTATAGTTTCAAACTAAACCATAGTCCCAAGTAAATCTTTTTCCACTTATTTACTAATTTTACAAACCAATAGGTTTCTCCATTTGGTTCTGGAAATCCTTACTCAGTTCAGGGGTATGGTCCTAAAGTTAATCACAATGCCATCATGAAGCATTCTGAGCTGTAACAAATTGAAAATGTTTTTTGAGAAGGAATAGAGTCAAACAATAACTAGATCTGAATGACCAAGTCTTAAAATTATCTCTATAATATAATCAATAAGGGAATTTGCTTATCAAATTTGTTCACGTGTTTGCATACAACACTAAGTAATAATTGAAATTATGACTGGTGACATTACAACAGGATATGTAGTAGACATCCAGGATATTGACACATTACTTGGAATTTCATACAATTTCTAAATTTCTTTTGTAATAATATTTATACAAATGTTACCTAGGAAATTTTAAAGTGTCTCTTTTTATTTGGCAGTTTTTTCTTATGCAATGCAAACCAAAAAAAAAATTTTTTTTTAATGTCTCTTTCAGACTATGAAATAACAATCCTTTGATTTTTCCCTAACCTTCTGGGAAGGATCAAGATCAGTTTGAGAATAAGATTTTATTTAAGACTTGATTTGAGAAGGGAATGTTTTCAAAAATGTAAAATATTTTTGTGCTTTTAGAAGTGAAAAAATTTCAGTTCTCTTAAGTAATCAAGGATATGAAAAACATTAATGTAAAGGAAGTTATTCTGAGAGGACCCCAAATACTATTGTCTTAGGAAAATTACTTAAAAGGTAAAGAAAAACTTTTACAAATTTTTCTTAAGAGAAAGATTGCCTTGCCTATAGCATAAACCTGTAAGCTCAGCAATTGAGGCAGGAGGATCACAAGTTCAGGGCTAGCCTCAGCAATTTAAGCAAGGCCCTAAACAACTTGGTGAGATACTGACTCAAAATACAAAATGAAAAGAAAGAGAGCAGGGGATGCTGAGGATGTAGGTCAGTGGTAAAGCACCCCTGGTACAATTCCAGGTACCAGGAAAAAAAATTTAAAACAGCAGGATGATAATTCAAGAAAATCTTTTCATTTTTGCATAGAGAAAGACAACCCCTAAAACAAATTCTAGTCTTGCATTAATACAGTATTGTGATCCTTAAAAGAAGAAAGAAAATAAGAAATAACAACATTATGGGAAAATTCAGTCAATTTTACCTAGTTGACCACAAATAAAATTCTTTTTCTGCAAACTTCTTGTAACTTCTTTAGCCATTTTCTTTGTCCTACAGTTTTCCTTTTTCTCATTCTGAAACACCCATTTTATTTTAGAAATAATTTATTCTCTTTTTCCCTTAACAAAAATACATTCTATATTCCTTGTATACTTTTCTTTATTGTATATGTCCAACTTTTCTTGCACACTCTACAAAAAAGGATTTTTATCTTTATTACTTCTAGTAGTTTTCATTGCTTGATTTGAACATAATTTTTAGCCATTAGTAACTTTTATTTTAACAGCAAACCAGGGAGTAGTTGATTGTGAATTGTGTTTTTTTCATTAGCATTCTTTAGCACACTAGCAAATTTTATGAATATGCTATTTCACTATTTCTGATTGAGTTATTCTCCCTTATACTATAATTTTTTCATGTGTCAAAAATAACATTTTTATGAACAGACCCAAACACTTTTAATCTCTCTGTAAAAAGAAGAGGTCAAAACTATATAAATTTAAACTTTTAAATGGCTGTTTCAATAACTTCTCTTGCTTTAAATTGTCTAGATATTTAATGAATATCTGTTGCTTAATTTAGCTTAGCATAACTTTTAAAATGCAAATTATCAAAAAGATTTTGGAAGCTATTTTTCAGCAAACATCAAACATCAAACAAAGCTATCCATTATCTCAAGTTATTTCCCTGTTAACTCTTTTTAAATTACAAGCATGTTAGCCTAGGATTCCAAAAGCAAAAGCTGAAAAGGTAAACACTTTGTTTTGGTTTTATTGCTGTCCTTGATATACTCATTTTTTTATGTAAATTACTGACATCAAACAGTTCTTTTTTACTGCATCTTGTAAGTTTGATTTTATATTTTTTATAATCATAAACGTCTAATAGACATAATATCATCTTATTCAACATGTAAACTCAAGTAAAAGAAATATTCATGTTATGCTGATAACACAAAAACCTTTTATTAAACTAACAATATTAAAATAGTCTTAATTACCAAAGATATTGTCAACTCATTGAACTTGAAAAGCATTTGAGTTAGTTTCTATATGTCTAGGAGTTCTTGGAATATTTAGCTTAAATAAGCCCTCATCTATCTTTAAGCCAATTGGAACAGTAATCCTTTATGGGATTTTATACAGTAACTTGATAATACCATCCAGAGATAAATATATATATATATATAATTATATATAATATAAAATATATAAATGTTATATATATATACTATATATTATATATTATATATAATTATATATAATATAAAATATATATATATATATATATATATATATATTTTCCGCATGTGTGTAATGTAATGGACAGATAATACCAGAAGCAGAGCCTGCAAATATTCAGCTACAAGCCAAGAGACACCAAGAACACAGGAGCCACAGAAGCTGGGGGAGCCATACAATTGTAAACAGACAATTATAAACAAAAATTTTCCAAATTTCATTATAAAATTTAGCCTTGAGTCAGACAATAATAACCTCTTCTCCTTGCTCACATTATATTTTACTCAATTTGTTTGTCTAAGAGTTGTGACAAATTAAGATTACTTCCTCTATATGAGGGTAAAAGCTTTGTACCAATTTTTGTGGAGGAGAACTAAGACCTTCTTTGCCCAGATAGGTTATCTTTGGGAGGATATGACTATATCTGGATTAAATATTTATTTTTCAATTATCTTTATTTTTTTCTTCTCAACCTCATACAATTGCTTTCGAGGGTCCTTGAGTCTCTCAGAAGCACAATGGGAATAGAAATTCTAAAGTTCAAGTGACTAGGGCCTGAAATTGAAGGAAAAAGTTCTGGCAGGACAGAGGAATGGAGGAAAAAGAGGTTTGAAGAGAAAAGTATCAAATAATTCAAGGAACTGAAGGAAGATTAAAGGAGTTAAAATGAGGAAGAAGTAGATGGGGCAATAAGAAGGAAGAGAGTTTAGAGGATCCAGTTGGGGGAGACCTTCTGTTCCCCTAAGAACAGCTGAAGTTCCCCTTTATCCTCAGAAAAATCATTTCGAGAAGAAAGGAGTGAACAGAGTTGGTGGTGTATGTAGTCAGCAGGGGTTTGAGAAAGGGGTTTTAGTTGACTGAGAAGTTACCACAGGAGAAAGAGGATCAAAAAGAGAGAACAGAGAGACCACATAGAGAGATGGGCAATTTTCTAGGCTGGGAAATGAGGAAGCAACTTGCCACTTGAAAGAAAAGAGCCAGGAAGACAGACTTCCAACCCAGCAGGTACCTTTCAAACTAATGTACTCCAACCCAACTTCTTATAACTGACAACCCTAGGACTATAACAACCTGGTTTGCTGTGGCTCTAACATGGCTCATATAGAGTACTCTGAATCTTAAGAATCAAAATCTGTTCTTACTGTTCCTTAACAGACTGTCATCAGAAGAACTGGCTCAGAAGTTGAAACCATCAATGGATCCTCCGTCAATCCGCCAGGAGTAAAGGTAAAGGATCTAAAGTTTGTATTTGGGGTCCTGTGTGAGAAGTCCAGGGATCCAACAACAGATCCTATTTAAGTCACAGCACCAAAATTGTTTAAGAAAACAATATTGATGATAGTTGCCATGAATTTCAATATGTCAGGGTAGACTATCCAAGGGCCTTGGGATTTTGCGGTCCAGGAGAAAAACTCTGAACATAACTCCTGGTACTTCCATTTCTCCATTTAACCTTTCTAAACTTCCCTTCAGCTCCTTTAAATCATTTGATATTAATTTGTTCAAGCCCCTCATTGCCCCATTCCTCTATTCTGCTAGAACCTTTTCCTTTCTACTCTAGCCCCTCTGTCACTTGGATTTTAGAATTTCAACTCCCATTGTGGCTTCTGAGACAATCTGAACATAACAAGGGAAAGTACAAGTTTATTACCAAGGATCAGGATGTGAATCAATGGATGGAAGATGACTAACAAGGCAATTGATAAAGGAACCTAACAAATTCTGAAGACAGGCTGGAATGATCAGATAATGCCTGGAGGCTGATGGTGGATGATGAACTTAATTAAATAGTGAAGACCATCAAATATGGAGGCAGGGATGGGGGCATTTTGAATGAACGGACTAGACAGGATTCTTGCTAAACTTACCCCTGCAGACATGAGAAAGGATGGGAGCTAGTAGGGATAGAGACATCTGACTAAAGTTGGCTAAAAAGAAAAATTTAACACAAAGACACAGCAGCACTCTAAAAAAACAATGAAAATGCATCAGTATAACAATATCTTAGATTAACAGCTGAGTGAACAATATATGTTTAAGAAAAAAAATAAAATATTTTCATTTATAATATCATTTAGCAGGGAGAACTCATCTCACTGTTCTGTGAAAAGAACCTAACTGCCCTATTTTGCTAAAAGATATGGAACAGTATTCATTCATCTTTTATGCACCAAAATTTGCCTGATAAGATTGTTAGCACACAATCCTGCAGCAGGTATGTAAACAAAAAGGACTGGAGGGAAGCAGATGATATAAAAATGAACTTACTGTATCCAAACCTAATAATGAAAGGTATAACAATTATGAGTCAGATAAGGTTGTCTTCTCTTCAACAAAATTAAGGGCCATCAAATTCTTATTGTGTTGAGTATAATAAGTGTAAGAAGAATCCAGGGTAATGGTAAACAAGAACCTACTGGAAAATTTCAATAATGTTTGTGTTAGCTGTCTTTAAATTCTTACTAATATTTCTAATAAAGTTTTCACTATCATTTTCTATTTGAATAAATTATTCATAAGATGACCTAAAATATCATAAAATAAAAATGCTTTGCTAGATCCATAGAGAAGGAATTATTTATTCCTCTTCTAGTATCTGTAAGATTTTGTGTAACATTTGTATTATTGTTTTCCCTTAAAAATATTTGGGGGAATTTATTCATGAAACCATATGGACATGGAGTTTTGGAGGTGTTTTTTACTATAATTACAATTTATTGAATAGATATAGGATTATTATATTTCCTCAATAGACTCTGATGATTTCTGTATTTCAAGGAAGTTACCTTGTTACCATTTTTATTTTTCAAAATACTCCTATGTTGTTTAATATCTGTAGAATTTTTGATGATAATTGTTTTATTCCTGATATTAGTAATTGACTCCTCTAGCTTTATTGTTGCTTGTCTTAGTCTTTGACTTTAAGTTTTATTTATTTATTTATTTATTTATTTATTTATTTATTTATTTATTTATTTATTTACTTTTTACTTACCTTTGGCCTAATTTCCTTTTTTGAAAGCTTGCATTGGGATTAGTTTGCACTTGTTTATCACATTTCTTGAGAAATGAGAAATTCTGGTAAGCCAGATAAGTTATCTTAGACATTTCTTCTTCTCTATGAAAACATATGATGTTATAAATTTCTCTTCAAGCCTTTCGCTGCCTGCCTTGCACACACTTTATGTTATGTGTTTCAATTTTATTTGATTCAATATATTTTTCTAATATCTTCTTTGAAATAATCTTGGACATGTGGGATGTTCAATAGTGTGTTGTTTACTTTTCAATTGGAATTTGTCTACATCTTTCTAATAAACTTCTCGGTTGTCAGTGAACGTATTTTGTATACAATTTCAACGCCATGTCTTATGGCCCAAACAATTTTGTCTTGACAAATTTTCTTCATGCATTTGAAAAGAATTTGTATTCTGCTCTTGCTGGGTAGAATGTTCTATGAAGGTCCATTTGATCAATTTATTTGACAGTGTTGTAGGTATTATCTATAGTTACTGATATTCTATTTACTGATAGCAGTCAGTTACTGCGGGTTAAATACTGAAATCTCTCAGTCAAATTTGAATGTATTTCTCCTTTCACATATCAATTTTTCCTTCATTTATTTTGAAACTCATGTTTGGTTCTTGCAAGTTTAGGATAGTTATGCTCCCTTTGACAATTGATACCTTCACCTATTATCAAATGTTTACTGTTGATGTTATTAATATATTACTCCAGCTTTGTTTGATTAATGCTTGCATACTTTATCTTTTCCTTTTCCTCTATTATTAGCCTACCTGGCATCTTTATACTTAAAGCAAATTTGCCATAGACAGCCATATAAAGTTATCTATTGTTGCCTAAGAAACTACTTTAAAACTTGTGTGGTTGAAAACATTTATTGTCTCATTGGTTTTGTGGATCAGGAATTTTGGAGCTCTTTGATGGGATTTTTTTCCTCTCTCTCTCTTTGCTTAATTTTGTATTATTTTCACCGCTGTATTTTCAATAGTTCATCTTTACACCTGCTCTTCCTTATTTGTACTTAATACTAGCAAGTATATTGGCTTTTTAGATATTATGTGTTTTTCATTTTATAAGCTCAAGTTTTTAATATCCTTTATTTCTCTATTCTTGCCAACAACCCGCACTGACGAGATAAACTGGATCTAAAAGAGCTGGCTGTGACATTAAGCTAAGAAAGCAGCAAAAAAGCACAGGGCACAGAGTAATTTTTATACCGAGGGAGAGATAGCTCAGTGACCTTAGGGGTCAGCTTTCACACTGGAAAGAGCTCTGGAAAAGAGAACCTGCACTCAGAATCTCTTTATTTTTATATGGGGACTCACAAAGGAGTTTAGATAGAATGTTCTTCACCAATTAAGGCAGAGGATAAGGTTTCAAGGGTGGAATCCTGCTTCCTAGTGTCTTGTGGTCAGCAGATTGATTAACATCTTGGCAAGTCACACCCATCTCAGGTGCTGTGTGGGATCACAGGCAGAGCTAAAGAGAAGGCACACTTGCATCATACAGCCCAGCCATCGCCAGGCCTGTCCCCTCACGTGGCTACTATGTGCATAGTTCACACACACAGCCCATGGATGGCTCATGATACTATAATTTTTGTTTTACTACATCTTAATCCTAGGGGATTAAGGACATGATAATGATAATAGTTTTAATACTATCTTACTATCTTCTTTTAATTTTAATTTTACCATTTTATTTTAATTCTGTCATTTGTTGATTTTTTTTGAATGGTTTTATTGTAGCTATGGATTATATATATTGTCCTGTACATACCTGGTAATTTACATCCCCTGAGTGAATTCTAAATATTTTGCATTTATATTCTTAAGTTCCAATGATTTTATATCATGTAAAGAGTGCTGTAATTTTTTGTTTGTTTGTTTTTGTACTGAGGATTGAACCCAGAGGAGTTTTACCACTAAGCTACATGCCCAGTTCATTTTTATTTTTTCATTTTTAAAATTTTGAGACAGGGTCTTGTTTAATTGCTGACCTCAAACTTAGGATCCTCCTACTTCAGCCTTCCCAGTCACTGGAGTTACAGGTGTGCACCAAGAGACTGGCAAGAGTACTATACTTTCTAGTGACATGGACTGAGTCTTACGGGATCATCTGATGCTAGCGTTTTTTTTTTTTTATTTTCCCCCTGTGGTGCTGGGGATTGAACCCAAGGCCTTGTGCATGCAAGGCAAGCACTCTACCAACTGAGCTACATCCCCAGCCCTGATGTTAGCTGTTAAGCATATGTTAGAACAGTCCTGAAACATCTAATTCAGCCCCAATATTAGAATGATAAGCATCTGGACTCTTCTTAATGTCCCACTATTCCCCAGATCTGTGCAGCTAGTGAACTTGGCTAATAGGTAACCGTATTATTACCAACCCTGTTTAGGCTTCAAGAATTTCTGAGGCCTGCTGCTTTTTCATGGGTCTGTCTCTAGCCTTATGTAATTTCACCACACACATGACAGTGTTGAGGATAAAGAGGCCTTCTGCAGAATTCTGCCTCTTTTATTTAAGTTCCTCCCACTAAATATTCTGCCCTTCACATTCTAAATACCATTTTCTCCCTAAACTCATCTCTGTCTCAAGTAAGCAGGATCTCTGGCTTCTGTTTGGATTACTCTCCCTGCCCTACCTTTTGGAAACTGCCTCCTTGCACTACACTAGAGAAATCAAGCAGCTTGCTTATGTGTTTGCTTTCCTTTCTTTCAGGTATAATGCCCTGTGTTGACCATTGGTCAATATTTGAAAATATCCATCATCATTAGGGATAAACATTGTTCTCTTAGAAATGCAGGGTAGAACAATTAATATTTTTAATTTCCAATTTTGAAGGTCAGAAGACGGGCAGATATTACCTTCACTGTGGCAAACGAAGTTTCCTATTTTTCATTTCTCTTTTTAGCATTATCACCATTTCATAATGAGTTTATATTTATTCAGTATTTTACTATCAATCATAGTCATATTTTTAATCATCATTGTTCCCAAATTTTCTCAATGGAAGTGTCTTCACATTTGTTTTCAATGTCCTCAAGATACATTCCACCTTCCCTAAGAGCATCCTTGCTTTGTGGCACAACAAAAAGATGACCTAATCTCAGAATTTTCCCCCAACCTGAAATGAGCTATTTGTTTTCCTTTTCATAGTAAATTGATGTTCTGTCTGGGGTTTTTGTTGTTGTTTATTTGGTTGGTTGGTGTATTAGTTGGAGTTTTGCTCTTTAATTTTTTCAGAATTTTTCATTTTAACTTTCCTGGACACAGGTAGTGTAGGAGATAATTCTGCGTTTTAGATAAAGGAAGGGTTTAGATACCCTTATTAGCTTCCTTGATTTTTTTTTTTTTTACTATGATGTAATCCAGTGTGATTTGTTTAATGTGTGATACATATTTTGGTCTGTCTTCTGATGTTTTTCTTGCTTTTTTGGGCTTCTAACCCCATTCTGCTTGTCCTGGGTGTTAATATTAGCTCATGCTACTGTCTACTAGTTATCCTGAGAGTGTGACTGTGTAAGGTTTAGATGTGCTTTATGTTGCTGTAAGCTGATTTTGGAGGATATGGCTATTAGGTGGCTGTCATGATTCTCTAAGCACTTTAGCAATTTTTCTTTGTAATCTAGAATTACATCTTTGAGATTAGTTGTTGTTTTGTTGTATTTTGCATTCTGGGGGACAAAAATGAAGACTCTCCCCACAAAGCATCATTTTTAATACTTCTGAGACTGTTTAGAATATCATCTATCACTCAATTATTCATATTTTTTGTGTGCTTGTGTATATATCTGTACACATCTCTCTCTCCCCTTGTCTTTCTCTACACACAATGTAAAAGAAGTAACCCTTGAGAAAAATACAAATGAAGAAAAGGAATGGTTAATACATATAACATTTCTTTTTCAGAATTCCATTCTTCATGTTCGTTAAGCCTTTATTCCAATTCCTAATATTTTTTACTTTATAAGAAATTCATAAATTCTTTCTTGATCAGTTCATCAAAGAGATGTTATTTGCCTGTTGTCTTCTAGGTTTATATCTAAGGATCTAGGATCTGGCCTCTTTTTCTTCCTGAAGTCCTTCTTATACATAAATACTTCATCCTAAAAATGAACCCAGATAGACTACATAGCCACATAACACCATTTACAGATTATCTTTCTGTTGGTTTTAGACAAAATGCAATTCTGCTGACATGACAGGATCATTCCATATTGTATACATGCATTGTATTATAATATGGTACACCATCAAAAGTACAAATATTGTATGTTGCTTAAATATACTTTCACTAGTCTGTTGATCCTTCCAGATGTGTTTGTTCTTTTAAAATCCACAGTCAATAATCTAATGAATCATTTTTGTAGTCTATCACAAAATTTAGGAATGAAATATAAAAAAAATTAGCTTTCCAGTAATTTTGTAATCTCATTTTGCTTTTGTAAAGTCCATGAATTATTCCAAACAGTCAACCTGCCAGTTTGATCAAACAAAGCAATGTAGATATCCTATTCCAGGATTTATAATTATTTAAGAAGAAACTTGAAAAACACAAAAATTTTAACTCAGAAGTTCTCAATGTGTATATGGACCTATCCCTAACTTGTGACTTCTCTTTGTTCAGATTCCCACTGAGAATTTTTAGTGCCTCTTATTCTGAGACCCATATTTATGATTTCTTCCATTTTCATTACAATGTAAGTTAGGAGTTAGATTTTACCATAATTCTATACCTCATTGATAATAATTGACATGTTTTTCTCTCTTTTATTTTTTGTTTTGTTTCTCATTGAAGGGCCTGTTTTATCTAACATTATTACTGCCAAATTTCATTTTTCAATCAATAATTTTAAGATTTTTTTTCATTTTGAATTATTCTACATAAATATAAATCACTGCATTGACCTTAAGGTATCTGTGTCACAATATATAATTCATATAATGATATATGTCAGCATTATGCATAAAACTTTAAATGAAATTTTAGTTCAAATATTTGAAGAGTGAGACTCTGTAAAGGCTTTATTTCATACAGATATGAAATAAATAAATATACATGTGTATATATTTTTATATATATTATATATATGAAATATTTATATCCAAAAGTAAATGTTAGTAATCTGTGCCTCTTTTCTATAGGAGAGAATGTTTAAATTTTATCAGATGAAACAGACTTTTCAAATACTGGATAAAATGAGATGCTTGCGAAAACGTTCTACAGTGTCATTCTTGGGAGTTCTTGTCATTTTCCTCCTATTTATGAATTTGTACATTGAAGATAGCTATGTTCTGGTAAGTTATAGAGGTTGATTATTTTTTGTTCAAATTAAAGCATATGTCAACCTAAATTGGCATAATTGTAAGCTAAATTGAATCCTCTGCTGGGCAGGTAGACTTAGCTTAAGCAAAATTATAATATATATATATATTTCCTACCTAGAGATTTTTTTTCTATAAATCATAATTTTTCAATATTATACTTGTTTTAACTTATGTTGCATTAATCTATTTAATACTGTATATATTGTGTTTCAAATGTGTATCTAATTACAAAGGAATTATTTATCATTATTATGCTGAGTTAATAAGGACTATAATTTGAAATATATAAAATAAAATTTGCTTCACAAGTATTATTCCTTACTTTCTCTACTTTTCTTATTGAAATTTTATTGTCTAGATAAAAATAGTATCTAATTGTGCTATTTTGTTTATGTAATATTTTGTTATAATATTTTTGTTACTTTTGGATTTTGAATAGCTCTAAATGGCCACCATTATATATATAAAGATCTCAAGTGATGAACGTATTATGTGGAAATTATTCAGTGGTTAAAAATATATGATAAAAGTCAGTATATAAGAATATACAAATTTGTTTTATGCAAAATATATAAAATAGAGAGTTTATTCTGGCTAATAGTGAGAAATCAGTTTGTATTTTTCTTATTTTACTTATGGTTATAAATGTCACATAATTTCATATCTTTTGATAATAATATGAACCTTGTTGTTTATTCAATTTTTTTCTACTAAGCCTAAGATATCTGCCATAATTTTTATTTTGTTATTACTATTTGCATATTTCAAAAAATCAAGTCCTTTGCACTCATAGGGACTAAATAGTATTGTAGCAAGAAAGATTATAACAATAATGATAAAAAGCATTCCCAATAAAATGTCTTATTGTATTGAGCATGATTCATTAATTATGTACTCTTTGCCAGATAGTATACTATATCTTATGAATCCACCATAAAATCTTAGTACAGATTCTTCTAGTAGGTTCTCTGTAAAACATCTCATATCCTTTAACTCTGTATTTTTTATAATGAAATTCTGCCAGAATCCTAACTCTTGACATTTGGCCAGATTTTTTGTCATCAAGCAAAGATCCTGATTTTTTAGACTCTTCATTCTACTATCCATGATCAATTGACAATATAGTGGAAATCACCAGAGATTGAAAGAATTTGACTAGACATCATTTATACCATAGAAAATTGAATAAACTTTCTAGTTATGTGAATTTGGGAATTTTTTTTTGTAAGGTTCATGTGATCTAGCTATATTTTCTTGATAGAATTTAAGATGATAAATTAACTAAAGAGTCTCCTAATAATGATTTAGTTTTTTAAGAAAAATTAATTGCATTTTTGTCTACTGGTAAAAGTATATCAAATTTTATAAATCAAGAACATGCTATTGATTGGAGTTTACTATATTTAATGACTTTTATGTTTATAAGAGAATTTCAAGTGCATTTCTAATCTTTCATTTCGCCATCTCCATAAGACCACTAATATTGAACATATACCACTTTTTGTAACAGAATCTCTATAAACTCATAATTTCATGTAAGAAATAATATAATATTTATCAATAATAAAAATAAAATGCTATTGCCCTGTTTTGTGAATTTTTACAGTCTACTGTAAACATTGATTCTAGCCTGCCAATGTGAAAAATAAGATTTACGGAAATAACTTTATGGAAATAGAGTACTTTTTCAGTGAAATTTCTTTGACTATATTGAGCATGTATTTAGTTATATTTACAAATTAATCCATCTGCAAAGAAGAGATATATTTCTCAGATTTGAAAATGATTATCAAAATCAAAACAGAAAGATAATTTTTAAATATTTATGTTAAGTCAGAAACAGTGAACAATGAATTAATTGTGATCTTTAAATATCAGCACCCCTCCTTATTATAAATTCAATGATAACATTTTTGTTATTTAATTTTTTAGTTTCTCATATGATTTCTAAGTAAATTTCATTTTGAGCTGGCTTAATAAATATTTGAAACATCCAATCACTAATATTAAATTTCATTAAAGATAGTCTTCTGAAAATGTATAATATCTATGGAAATCTGACTACTTTCAAAAATATACTGCGGTTCTTTTTAAATACTTTTTTCTTTTGACTTTTTCATCTGAGTTTCATTTTTAATATGCTAGCCTTGACCTCATGATTCTATAATGATACCATTTCCTAAGCATAGATTTTAGGAGGTCTTTTATTATTATTATTATTATTATTATTATTATTATTATTATTATTATTATCATCATCATCATCATCATCTCCTTTTTATTGCTGGAAAACAATTCTTACAATTCAGAGGAATCAAATGAAGAGTTAGAAGTAGTAAGGTCGCTGGAGTTACTCAGCACATTCTACTCTGCTCTTTTTGCTAGAAAATCCAGCTGTGGACTGAAATCCTAGGAGTATTAACAGTTTAGTATATTAGCTTATGTATTGGAGACATATGACTTTCAGTGGGAAAGGAAGCTGAGCTCAGTGGAAGAGACAAATACTATTACAAGTCAAGCTAAGTAGAAGAGAAGCTGCATGCCCAATCAACTTAGCCTCTTGGCTGTGAGCATCTTCAAAGTAGCCACTAGGGTATATATTTAGTCTGTAGCTAGTCCATTGAATTTCATTCCCATCCAGAAAATGATTGTCATAAAACTTTGTCTTATTACTGAGAAACACACTATAGCATAGTAACTACAGAAAGAAGGTATCCAGGGACAGCCTGGCTGTTCAGTTAGATGCCTCTGGAAGCAACCAACAAGGCTGACTCAGGTGAAAGGTGCATTATTTATTTATGCTGAAAAGTGTAAAGAAGGTTGTACTTGAGAATTTAATTAAGTACTTTCATATCAGTTCCATTGCATTTTATATTCTGTTATGTCCTTCAATCAAAATGAATGTATTCCATCTTATCACAGAAAAGGCTGAGATTTTTACACGTTCAGGACAGAATTCTTAAAGAGATATTAAATCCTGCAGTTTCTTTAGAACGTAACATCTCATAAGAACAAAATGATGATGTGAATTCAGTACTGTGACTACTGTGATTTTTATAGAAATTTCTTCTACACCCTATGGATTATATACACTGTTACATTGCTATTAAAGCAGTTTATACTAAAGTGAGTCCATAGATACTTCTTGGCCACTTTTAATTTTGTTTATTTTAGTCTAAGGATTTTCATAGGTTTGCTTATGGATATGTGAAAATATTTGTGTGTAAATAATTTAAAATGATCATAGATCAATGGGTGTTGAATTGATTGTTTAGCACCTAAGGTTTAATTTCAGGTATTTTGAAAGTCTATAGCTTTTGTAGATGGCAAATCCATTATAAATCTTTTAAAGATCAAGTGTTTTCTTTATCCAAATTATCAAGGCAATATAAGATATAAAAATGCAGTATGAAAGACCAAATGTAGATTCACAACATAATTGGATATACAGAGAATATATTTAGAATGAATATTGATTTAATAAGGTCCATATAAAAAGACCTTTTAACTCTCTAGTCATACTTTATTATCTTTAATTTTTATTCCAAGGAAAGTCCAGTCTGACCAGACTTAAAATGTGAGCTAATCATCTTTTTCACATTTCAGTTTGAGACAAAGTATTGAATGTTCTCATCAAGGTAAAACTTGTATTTGAATCTTGTCCAATCTTTTAGAACAGAGGTTTAATTAAAGTTTTATTGACCACAGACAGGTAATATCAAGACTGAAGTTATTTAATGCATTGACTTTCTCTGTTTGATGACTTATACATGATTGGCCTTACATCCTGTACTGAGTATTAGAAATAGATCCATAAAATGACACACCTTACCAGAAAAAATTCTCCTTAATTAGGTTGCCCCAAAACATATATTAATAAACCATATACCCAAGCCAAACAAGTCATTGTTTTGCTAATAATGTATAATCAATAAAGACTGATCAACTATGAGTTAAGTAATCAATATTTGCCATTGAACTTTTACCAAAGAAATGGAGGCAATTAATGGATAACAAGACATATTTTAAACTGAAAGTCAATATTTTCATACACTTAAGCCTTTCTGAAGATTTAATAAAATGTAGTCCACTACCATGTGTAAAAATGATCTTAAATATTGAAAAAGCACACTAACAGAATACCACACAAAAACACATGTGCCCTCCCCCCCACACAAGCAAAATTATCATAAGACCAGTATAAGGTTTGAACACAAATTCTTGACTTGGTAAAAATGTGTTCTCATTGAGGTTAATTAAAGACAATTGAAAAAATTTAAAAAAACACTACTATATCATGAGGACTTCAGTGGGCTGTTCTCAACATCTTTTAATTAATTGCATATAAGCAACTTATTAAAACTCCTTACTTAATAAATTATGCAAAATCCAATGGTTGTGTCTACATTTGCATCTTCCTAATTATTCCTAAGGTTTTACAATCATAGACATTATATGTGGTCTTTAATTTGAGATTGTTTAAGAAAGAATATTTTACAGGATGGTATAGGAGACAAGAAAAAAATCAATTTATTATGACTCAAATATGGGAAATTCTGTGGTAACTGGCCTCAGATGAAACTAAAATAGATTACCGTTTAATTTTTAGATTGGTGATTATTATAAAAATTTTGAATTCTAACATGAAGGTACTTGGAATTTTCTTTTCTTTTTTAAAAATATTTTTTAGTTGTAGATGGATACAATATCTTTAATTTTAGTTTTTTATTTTTATGTGGTGCTGGGGACTGAACCCAGGGCCTCGCACATGCAAAGCAAGTGCTCTACCGCTGAGCTACAACCCCAACCCGGCACTGGAAATTTTCATGTAGATACTTGCTTATCAAGAAAATACCATCATTTTTGTGTACACTGTAGAGAAGCAAATGAACTGTAATATAAAGAATGGAATAGAGGAGAGAGAAAGTGAAACAAAGGCTGTAGGTAGGAAATTAGGAGAGTGATGGTGGTCTTCAGCCTCTGAGTCCAGTGATTGAGATTTTTCTAATGTTCAATGTTGTTGATAGTACCCATATCTTCATGGTGTAAGGAGAAAATTTAATACATGACCCTCTATATTATTTATTTTCCTTGCCTCTTCCTTGACATTTAGGAGGGTGACAAACAGCTCATAAGGGAAACATCCACACATCAACTAAATTCAGAGCGCTATGTTCATACTTTCAAGGATTTATCTAATTTCTCAGGGGCCATAAATGTCACCTATCGCTACCTAGCTGCCACACCTTTACAAAGAAAACGTAAGTATCCTTAAACTTTTAAATTAAAGAATACATAAAATACTTTGTGAAAAATAATGTTTCATTTGCATAGCAATAGATTTTTGAGATTTATTGATTTAACATATACTTTGATAAGAACTTCAGTGTATCCCAACTTGTAATTCTGTCACTGACCAAATTCCACTAATAATGAAAAAGTTGTGTCTAATTTTAATATGAATTTTTTGGCAGTCTGATACAGGATGGTATATGACACAAGGAAAAGATGACTTACTTTAAATTTTTTAAGTTAACTTTAAAAATTAACTATTTCTGTGTTGTTCTATTTTCAGATTTTCATAGTTTAGTTTTATCACTTGCCACCAGTTTGAATTACCTTTTAAACTACAAACTGGGTGGCTTAAAAAACAACAAATTATTATTTCATGGTTCTGGAGGCTAGAAGTTGAAATCAGTTTACTGGAAGACCCACAGTCCCTCGGCCCACTCTAAGGAAAAATCTGTCAACTACATGGCAAGCTGAGGTTCATGTGTATAAAAACAAAGAAATTTTTGAGGATTATCAATATGAGGATGATCACCTGGAGGGGGAGGGACAAATTATAGCCATCTAAAATAAGTGTTCACTAAAAGTGGCATGAGAAGGGTGTGGGATTTTAATGATGAAAAAGAACAAAGGAGGAGGTTATAGCCCCCATTGATGGTTATTGTTACATTGGATGGCAATAACAACATAACATTTGATTGTTAATTAGTCACTGATATTATACATTCCATATAAGAACTATAATAAGAAATAAAAGGTTTTCATTGTGGTTATTTATTGTTTTTATGGAGTCAGAGAGTTGGCAGAAGTTTGCCACTCTGGGTCTGAATGACCTGACTATCATCTCTTGCATCATGTTTCCCTGTGCTAAAGAATTCTGTGTGTGACATTTTGAATTATTTCTCAAATCCTTCTTTGGTTCTTCCATCTTGTGGTGGCCCCTGGCATTATATTTCTTGTGGCAATGATAATTCCTGCCTCCATTATCATTGGCCTCCTTCCTTTATTCTGTCTGTATCCTCTCCTCTTCTTATAATGATATCACTTACTGAATTCAGGGCATAACCCTACATGTGAGATTAGTTCATCTCAAGATTTATAATTAATAATATCTTTACATATCCTTTTTCCCAATAAGGTCACATTCTCAGGTTTTATGTAGACATGAATTCTTAGAGTAAACTTTTCATCCCTCTGTAGTATGAGAAAAAATATTTGAAATTAAGTAATTATATACTATATTTCATAGATTCCAAGACATCATCATTTATACAAAGTACCTTATCCAATGGTGTAACATTAATGTATAACATTAATGTATCTGATTAATAGACCGCTGTAAACATAAGCATTATCAATTTTATATATATATGTGTATATATATATGTGTATATATATATACATATATATATGTATATATATATATATATATATATATACTGTTAATTGTAGTCAGACACAATACCTTTATTTTATTTATTTACTTTTATGTGCTGTTGAAGATCAAACCCAGCACTTTGCACATGCTCGGCAAGCACTCTACTGCTGAGCCACAACCCCAGCCCCAGCATTATCAATTTTAACAATGAGACACCATCAATTGTAATTTGCAACTTACTATTTAAAAGTTTTGGTGTGAAAAAATAGAAATTTTAAATCAATGAAACACAGTGACATCATGACATTTTAATAGATTATATGGACACCACAAAAAATTTTGTTCCCCTTTTAAGAACTTTTTTATGCAAGGGAGTTTGTGATAATCAACTTGAGGAAATTGGTAAGTTAATTTAGGTTTAATTTAGAGTTCTTTTCAATTCTCCAGTTCAAATGTCTAGTCTTCTTCAGCTTTCATTTAACTGCCCAAGACTGCCATGATTCTTTTATCCCCATGTGTCACACCACCTCTGTCTAAGCTTTACCAATTCCCCTTTTCCGTGTTTAATTTACTAATGACTATTTGCACAAATACCACCTGCTTTGTACTAAAGAGGCAATATAACAGAGCATAAGAGAGGGGCAGTTGAATCCTGACATCACGCCACTTACTAAGTGTAACTACAGTTTGAATGAGCTGCCTCATCACACAGGTCCTGATTTCCTTTATGTAAAGCATCTTGATGGCAATAACTACCCTGTCCCAAAAGACTGCTGTGAACACTGAAGATGCATAATGAAGTTAAAGGTGCATAGACTCCTGCTTCTGACGTACAAAATCTTTCCTAAGTGTTGGCTAGTATTGGATCTTAATCAAATGTGGTGACTTAAAGTTTAATAATGATATCGTGTGACATATATGTTTCAGTAGAAGTCAGAGTTTTAAGCTCATGTATTTACACAAAATGTGTAAGTCTCAACTTCTAAAATAGACTAATAAGAAAGGTCTAACCTGGAAGAGGTTTTTTGTTTTTTGGTTTTTTTTTTTCGTTTGTTTGCTTGTTTTTAGTATTGTAGAAAATCAATGATTTTGGTGCATATTAACATTTCCTCATTTTGCAAATGGTAATTCAAAAACTTTATTCACTGAGTTATGTGAGAATGAGTTCTTTAAAAAGTGAAAATATTTCAATAGAAAGACATGTAACACTTCTTAGAGGTGACCTGCTTTTCTCGGAGTTTTTTTTTTAATTCCTAAAAATATCCTGTCTCTACTTCTAGATTTTAAATGTCTGAATGACGTTGTTTAATCAAAATTTCTATAATTTGTGTCTCAAAATTAAGAAAACAATAATGTTCACATCTTGGAACAATGTGCCATACAGTTGAGCGTTGATAAGTTTTTCAAATATATCATATGATATTGCTTATTTTCTAATTAACCTTCTATGTAAATTTCAAAATAACAATGTGAAGTTTACTTATGAATTCTTCTAGTGTAAGAAAATGATCAAAGTGAAAATATGTGACAGGCCCTGTGAAAAATTTAAAGTCGATTAAAATAATGTGCTGCTCTTATTTTTCTTTTCTACTTGAGACTACTTTATGAGTCTCAATTGTGAATTCTATTTCTTTTTTTGTAGATTTTTGAAAATATAATTTGTATATTAGGTAAACATTTCTCTTCTCTAATGGGCACATGTGAGAACATTAAGCTTTAGAACACTTTAAACCTTTCTTTTGAATTTCATAAACAAGTGATCAAGACTGTAGGGCCCATATATCATTATTCTTAAGATGCATTTATTTTCAGTGGAAAATATCAAAGAAATACTATAGGCAAATATTTTCTCCTTTTTTTTCTGTTATTCAGAACTCTTTTCACATATGTCTTTCTTCTGAATTCTTTTGTTTAGGGTATCTTACCATTGGACTTTCATCAGTGAAACGAAAAAAAGGCAACTATTTACTTGAGACAATCAAGTCAATTTTTGAGCAATCCAGCTATGAAGAGCTGAAGGAAATTTCAGTAGTAGTCCATCTGGCGGACTTTAATTCATCCTGGCGTGATGTCATGGTCCAGGATATTACACAAAAGTTTGCCCATCATATCATTGCAGGAAGATTAATGGTTATACATGCTCCTGAAGAATATTACCCAATCTTGGATGGTCTTAAAAGAAATTACAATGATCCAGAAGATAGAGTCAAATTTCGTTCCAAGCAAAATGTAGATTATGCTTTTCTGCTTAATTTTTGTGCCAATACTTCATATTATTATGTAATGCTTGAAGATGATGTCCGATGTTCCAAAAATTTCTTAACTGCCATCAAGAAAGTCATTGCATCCTTAGAAGGAACTTACTGGGTAACTCTTGAGTTCTCTAAGCTTGGCTACATTGGTAAACTTTATCATTCTCATGATCTCCCACGTTTGGCACATTTTTTATTAATGTTTTATCAAGAAATGCCTTGTGATTGGCTGTTGACTCATTTTAGAGGTCTGTTGGCTCAGAAAAATGTGATCCGGTTTAAACCATCTCTCTTTCAGCACATGGGTTATTATTCCTCATATAAAGGAACTGAGAATAAGCTGAAGGATGATGATTTTGAAGAGGACTCATTTGACATTCCTGATAACCCCCCTGCAAGTCTGTACACCAACATGAATGTGTTTGAAAATTATGAAGCAAGCAAAGCTTACAGTATTGTTGATGAGTACTTTTGGGGAAAACCACCTTCAACAGGAGATATCTTTCTTATTGTTTTTGAAAATCCAACTATAATAAAAAAAATTAAAGTGAATACGGGGACAGAAGATCGGCAAAATGACATTTTGCATCATGGAGTCCTTGATGTTGGGGAAAAAGTTATACTTACCAAACAAATAAAACGTTGTGATTCGTACTTAAGACTAGGAGAATTCAAAAATGGAAACTTTGAGATGTCAGATGTGAATCAAAAAATTCCATTTGATATACACTGTATGAGGATATGTGTCACCAAAACACAAAAGGAGTGGCTGATTATTAGAAGCATTAGCATTTGGACTTCTTAGCCAATTAAATCAGTATGTTCATTTGCTGAAACAGATCTTTCTGTTTCCTTTTTTGCTAACTTCCTGTTTTGCTACTTTTATCTGTTGGGAGGAAAGCAATGGATGTGTATGTTAAAAGAAAAGTCCATTAGTTTTGATTTACACATTGTCAATACAATTTTACTCTACACATTTGTGTTTATTTTTACTTTTGAAGTTAAATATCATCCCATGGTAGACTCTACTTTCATTTATACTTTTAGATGTTCTTAGTGTCACAATTGCAATTGTCTAACGAGTCCATATGAAAGCTATAAAATAAGAACTTTTGTTGGTTGGATGATAATTCTTGAAAAATAGTTGCCAACTATATGTACTTATTCAAGAAGTGATAATTTCTTGTATCAGATAGATTTTTATTAAGTATCTCTATGAATATGCAGTTGGCTACAATTATAATCTGTTTTATTTTTCTTATGAATTTAGGTTTTCATTTACTTCTGTGCATCTGCAGTGAATACCTTCACATAGAAGTGGTGTCTTTACAACATATTTTTTATTTGTAAGTAGGGCTATGGGAAAAATAATTTAAAATATCTTTCCCCTAATTATTTATATGAAAGGGAACCTTGATCATTGTTTAAAACATTTAATTGAACATTTATTATTAATAAATTTTCTGTGGGATAAAGTCTTTTTCTAGTTTCCCTTTTACAAAAAATTTTAAAAAGAACAATTAAACCCAATATTTTCAGGTAACATGGGGCCCCTGCATTTAATAGGAAAAAAAAGAGAGAGAAGGCCAATAGTTCATTCATAAAGATATTTTCAGTATATACAGAAAATATTTGAAATTGATTTTATACGTTTTATATTAAAATTTGTGTGACTGAAATTATTGTAATTTATCATATAATTTTTTTGGAGTTTAAATGGTTATCTTATAAAGGATAAAAGTGAGAATCACAGAAATTAGCTGATATTTCTATACTCAGTGAGCTATTTCTTAACAAAGCCAGAATGAGAGATCTGCTCTTCTGATAATCAGACAATGCTCTGTCTCTTGTATGGAGATTGCTTCTCACAAGTTATGCTTTCTCTTCTCTGCTATGTAGTTCTCAGATAATAAGCTATGCCTTCTGGAAACAGCTGGTTTATTTTTTCCATAAAGCATACTATTATGCTGTGGAATAATCCTGAAGGGTCCTAATGGATGACTTTGTGGTATTTGCACTCAAATAGTAAATAAACGTCTCAATTTTTACTAGTAGGGACTAGACAGTTGTGTCCTTCAAACAACTTAGGACACCCTAGTATATCCTGAAAACCTAATGTTCTCAGAATATCCTGAGCTTGTCTCATCCTTCTTATTTCTTGATGAACAGTAAAGATGAAAGATTCATTATGAAGAGAAATACAGGGTACTTCACATGTGTTTGTGGAAAAATTCAAATCCAGTTTGTATAGCCTATATGTGTATGTATACATGTGTACATATGAAAACTAGACTTGGGATAGTAAGAAGAAATGGGGAAATCTTTCTGTTCTTCCATCTATCCTGAAATACAGTCCTTGGATTTACTGGTATGATATAATTAAAAAAAGATTAGAATTTTTAAAATTTTTTTCATTCTATCCAAATCAATTAAATTAGAAACTCATTTGAAAAATTAAGAAATTTTGTTCCTTTCTTCACATCTTAGCTGTATGTATTTTCTTTGTACCAAGTTACTATAATGTTAGGTAGAGAAATCATTATCCTTTAAGAAGACAGTAAATATTAATATTTTATGGCACATCTGAATCTGAAGCTCATAGGAAAATACTAGCACAACTATTTAAACTTATCTTTACCTTGATTTGGAGATTACTTGCCAGACACTTAGGATTCTGTTTTCCTGATTTTTTTTCATTCTCTTTTATTGACTCACTAACTGTATACTAATGTACATGTTTCTCAGAATTTTCAAATAACACTTTTTCCTGAACTTCAGTGATAAATTTGCACAACTGTGTTACATAAACTATGAAGCCCTAAACAGACTTCATGAAATGAACTCTAACTTTCATATATTCTTTTGAGAGTGTGTTTCCAAAGACCAGCTATTGGCATATATCAAGTTTTGGAAAATACTTCAGGAAGGACTTCTGAGGGTTGTAGGGAAGTCAGATGTTTACCAGAGAATTATAAAAGCAAATGTGAGCCAAAGAAGTCACATTGCATCCTAAGATCCTTTCATTACTAAAACTGAAATTGGATAACTTGTCCGATCACCTGAAGCTGTCTGTATATTTTCTTTGAAAATTGATGTGTGTGAAATAACCTGAAGAAAAGACTGAGGTTGACAAGAACTGCTTCTTCATTAAAGATAAAGTAACCACCCTCCTTCAAAAGAAAAAATTTTGAAAAATGTTTGTTTTTGACATTTCTGACAAAACATTATTTACATGATCCAATGTTGCATTTCCTATATTTAAAAACTCTGAATAAGACCGTAGGCACTTTGTCTCAGAGGCTTAGAGTCCAAAATACAATTATTAGGTTTATACCTAATAATCTGTTATAATGTATTATGTGATCTCTCTCTTCACAGTTTATATATATATATATATATATATATATATGTTTTATATATGTAAATGCATATGTGTATATTATATTTGCACATATGTACTTTATTTTCTTTATTACAATATATCAATTGAAAAGAATTGGGATAGATCTAAATAGCTGAGTCATGAAAAGATACCGGCAGATTTCAAGCACAAAAAAAAATACATATACATTAAATAATGTCTCAGATTATAGAAGATTAAGCTGATGATCCAAAAGCTTATGTACACTTAAAATTCTCCTGAAGGAAACTTTTCCAACATTTATGTACATTAGAGTAAAACATTTGGTAAATAGCACAATAAGATTTGAAAAATATGCATTTTTAGAAAAATAAACATTTTAACAGCAGTAACAAGTGTGAATATAAAACCATACACTAAGAATTGTTAATATAAACACTTCTACATTGTTGTTAAAAATCATAGTCTTGGGTAACTTATAAAGTAGATATTTTTCATATATAAAAATGTAGTTTAGAAACCATTGTGTCATTTACATGCATTTCTGTCATATGGCTGCACTTACGAAACATGAACACACAATTCCTTATTGGCCAAATTCTTTGAGATTTTTCTGATTTGTCATAGAAAAATTGTGCCATATAATAGTGGTGTATAAATGAAGCAACATTTGCAAATTATTGTATATGCTGTGGGAGGGAGAGCACTGTTTTATATACCCATGGCAAACTTCATTCAATATTTGCCAGTTCCCTTTAGACTATGGCACCAGGATTAACACTGAAAATACTACATTCAATTACCTCTAACCAATGAGACAGTGTAATTCTTTCTGTCACCTTCCCAATACATCCATTAATATGATAAAATATTGTTTTTTAGTACCATATTTGGTAATGGCCCACAGTCAAACTTTATGGTATTTATTACATCGTTTACTGATTAAAAATTATTTACCATTCAGAACATGTTCATTTTGACATTGAAGTTTTTAAGATAATATTAATTTAAAGAGAATTTTGTAATATTTCTTTTGACCCATGATTCCACACTTTCCAGATCTGGATTCTGTCATCCAGTGTCTTATCAGAGCTTCCCAACTTTGTGATTTCCCAACTTTGATCTGTATTGCCTTTGGTCTTCATAGGAGATACAGCTGACCATTCCTACAGGCCTGAGCTTAAAAGCCAGTTCTGCAATTACTAGCTTCCAGGTATGAAGAGGAAGGCTATTTTACTTCTTTGAAACTCAGTTCCCACTTCTGTAAAATAGGAAAAAATTAACCTTATAAGATTTTAAAAGGTAGCAATTTTGCCTTGTGGCTCTGTGTGGTGCTCGAAATTAGATACCATAAATTGAGCACAAACAATAAGCATATATTTCCCTTTTATCTGTGTGATGTGTATGTAAAAGGATATGGCTCTGAAAAGCAACCAGAGATTATTGATCACCATCCTAAATCAATAGATATCCTACTCTTGTCATTCTGATCTATTACTTTAGAAATGATAAAAATATCACATGTATCCATAGTTTTCCATTTAAATATTAATGATCACTTTTGATGAAAATCTAAATACACTTAGTTCAAAAATTAAAGAGTTCTCTGATTGCTAAAATTTTGCTCAGAATCATTAAGTTCACAGAGATTCAGTTTTCAGAACCATTTCACTTTTTAAGGAAAGTGTAACTTCTTGCTTTTTGGCATCTTTTTTAATAATTGCAAAAGTTATCACTGTAATAACTAATAAATTACCTGGGCAATGATGTTCAAACTTGAAAACAGGCAGCTTATCTCTTGATCTGCCTTGGGTTTCAATATTTAGCTCCCACTTCTTCAAATTTTTTCTCTGCTAAATTTGGGATTATTCTCGTCAGGAGGGAAAAGGCTGTAAAAAACACACTTTAATAAGATTTTGTTCTTTGCTTTTGTTTGCTTTTAACATTTTTTATCTACTCTAAACAAAAAAAAATCTCTATTATTGTTGTTTATATACACTGAAATCATTGATCTCCTCTGTATGTTCATATATGTGCAATATGTGCATATGGGCATATATTTCCATTTTTGCATATATTTGTAAACTTTATATATGCATTTATGTGTATATATGCAAATATATGTATACATACACACACACACATACATACATACATGCACACACACACACTCAGAAAGTAAGAGAGAAGTTCATTCTTAGAATTATTATCAGCACCCACCCCTTAGTTTATTCTTGGCTTTAATTTTTCTATCACATTCTTGGTTTAGATCCTCATTCTGAACTCATTTTTGATTATGTGTCCTCATGTATTTCACACATGATATCTTTTGAAAATAAACACTCTACAAACTTTTGTGCAGCCTTTTAGTTTCTTTATATCACTTTTAAATATGTTCATTCTCTGCCATACTTAATATACATACTTATATATTATTATTCCACATTATTTACTTACCTTATCAATAAGCAAAAATACTATTTCAAAAAGCTAAAAGAATTGTCTTGTGTCCTTTATTATTGTCCAACCTTTAAAAACTCATTATCATTTTTTATTAGTGAATCCCTTCTTGCTCAGAAGAGGATTTACCTTTCAGAATTTCAAGTTTATTTTTATTTTATGTGTATTCCTTAAAATAAAAGGTCAAAACATGAGTTATAAGGCATTCTCTTTCTAAATTATCAATATATTAAGTAATAAGCTCATATTTTCTCAGAATTCTAGTCCCCTCCATTTCACTAATCTGTTCATCATGGTTGCCTAGGACCAGAAGAGAACACATCATTAATCCCAAAGTCTTCCAAGATTTTTTAATTTTTATGTTTTTATAAAACTGAAATTGAAATATAGATTTGAGACCATTTTCTAGATAATTAGATCTGAATATCTATTCTGAAAAACATATTTGAAAACAGTAATTTTTATTTGAATTATTGCTTCAGCTTCACATTTTGCAGCTTGAATACTCTCTTAGAAGACTTACCTATAAGTTAAATACATTGCCTAAGAAAATGACATGCCCATTTTACTTGCTCTTAGAAAATTACACCACATTAAGAATATAATGTGCAGATTTTCATTTCTTATTGGATTGAAAAGTATACCCTTGGTGGCCATATTTTTTAATATATAAGCCAAAGATGTACTAATAAGATTCTCAATATTTTTGCTATTAAATGAAAATTTCCATGAAGCACACACTCATTGATGTAGTATGTAGGAAAGAATCACTTTATTTCATGATTATTTATGACTGAAAAATGACAGCGAACGACAAATATCCAGAAAAATTTAATAATTTTAATATCTTATGCTACTATTATTTTTCATTTGTTCTCTTTAGATATACATGACAATAGAGTGTATTTTGACATATTATACATACACTAATATAACTTCTTCTCATTAGGATCCCATTCTTGTGGTTGTACATGATGTGGAGTTTCATTGGCAATATAGTCATATATGAACATGGGAAAGTTATATCCGATTGAAGTACAATAGCCAGTATGGCTTATAACCATTTTACTCACAGGCAATTATAATTTGGATATTATACAAATCATAAAAAACATCAAGGTATAAGTGAAGCAATAGAATATGAGATCACTCATTATTGGAAGCTACTATAAAAATATTTAAAATATTTAATTTATGGTATAATAAAAGTGCTGGAAGAGATATAGAGAATTTTCCTCTTCTACTATTTTACTCACTTTACTATCTGTCATTAAGATACCTAACGTGCTGCACAGAGATATATGGCAATGCCATTTTCAATCACCATGTTTTGAGCTCTATTACAAACCAGACATTTAAAATATACTTTTATCATAACTTCATCTCAGTCAATTTTCTCATTGAAGAATAATCTATTATTTTCTATAAAATGTCTCCAAAATATTAAAAAAAAACATTTAATGTATACTCTCTCCATAAAATACACATCAACTTAACTATTTAACATAAGTACTATTTTCCCATCTTTATAAAGACTTTTATAGTTTCCGATCACTTTTAAATGTATTCATTTTTTGATATACTTAATATACTTAAATACTTGAACATTATTATTTGACATTGTTTAACTTATCTTACCAATGAATGAAAATATGGTTTCAAAAAGTTAATTATCTTGTGTCCTTTATTATAGTCCATCCTTTACAGCAAATCTGCTTTGAATACAAATTACACCTGCAATCTAACAATTCTATGCTATTGTTCATTAGTGGACCATATGAGATGGTATCAATAGTTGGTAGGAGTTCCTCATTAGTGGTGAAAATAAACTCAATAATATACAACTACAACTTACACTTAAACACCAAATATTACTGAAAGATATTGAAGGTTTATAACTTTATTTCATATCACATATATTCTTGAATGATAAATACTTTTCTACAAATGGCCATATTATAAGAGAAGAATAACATATAAGGGAATAAACCCCCTGAAAAGTCATTCCCTTCACTCAGAAATTATCATTAGACAGCTATTTTTCAAAAGGGCAAAGAATCTGTGCTGATAGAATAAATAAAACATTTTCCCTAAATGAAAAGATCTATAATCTTAGTGTAAGCTGTTTTTTGAGGGGGTGGGGGAATCTGTCATATAAAGGCATTTTTAACTTTCCTTTTGTTTTTTGAAATTTTTTAGTGCTAGGGATCAGACCTGGAATCTCAGGCTTGTTAACCATGAGCTTAACAACTGAGTTTCCATTTTGCTGTTTGAAAACTTTCTCAGTGGACTTATTCATAAATTAAGTACACTATTTAATTCTTCAGTGTTAGCTTTGATTTTTTAACATTTCCTAAACTCCCAATCTCATGTAATTGGACACAAACATTTTTTTTGCATGTGGTACATTTACCCATTATATTGATAATCAATTGTCATTAATATCCTTAAAACTTATTTAAATGAAACAATTATTTTTGATGAAACTTTTGGTAAATTCATCATTAATTGTAAAAAATATTTCCAAGATTTAATGGTATATATGAAAGCATTTATAATGTAAGAGTTGTGGATATGTTCAACCATGTCCATAAGCCAGATTAAGTAGATACATGTACACACACATATATCTACCTTCTTAACTTTCTGTTGATTTACAGTAGCCAATCTTAAAGTAGGCAAGAAAAATCTACTCAAAATATTCCCAACAACTTATTGATCCTTTAACTATGGCTGTTGATGATGTACTCCTTTCAAATGTTGTGTAAGGAGAGTTTGCTGAGCATATAGGGAATGTAAAAGTAACAGGAGATTTGTTACATATAAAGGTGAACGTGTGTGCAGAGTAAACCTTGTCTTCATGATTTTGCCTAGAGCAAGTTACCTTTCTTGTCAATATTACAAATTATTATGGTTCAACTTTTTAGTCTTTAGAATCCTCCAAATTGTCATTCAAGCAAATCAATATTCGATTCTGTGAGAATGTCAAAAAATAATTTAGGAGTCAATCTAGTGTTTTTACTACCATGATCAAATATGCCAAGCTTACTCTTAAAGAAGTCAAATTCCAGAGTAGAACTGAAGCTCTATTTTACTGCCTTCTCACTAAATGGATAAACTTTAAATGCCACACAATGAATTGTACTAAGTTGTTTGAACTGATTAGAGCATTGATGAATCTGAGTCAGGTATTTGTTACTAGTCTGACACAAAATATAGGTTCCCTTCTAGTTAAAACAACCTAAATTGATCATTTTGGGGGAAGTAACAGTGAATATTGTAACTTTCTTTTTTCTAACAAGTTTCCCAACTGACCAAACTTTTAATGTTGATAAAACTCTCCATTATCAATCAGCATATCACCAAATAAGCAGGTGCTTAATAAGTAGTGTTGATCTGACATAATACTAAAAATAGCTACCACAAATACTATTTTGCTTTATAAGAAAAAATAACAATTGTTATTTTGATAATATCAATTTTATTTATATGAACATTTTTTTTTACTCTAAATGTGAGTTTTGTTAATATAAAAATTTCTTACAAATATACAAAACCACTCTTCTGATTTGCATTAAATAATAACAATTATTACAATGAAATTGACATTAATATTAATTTTTTTAAGTCACAAATGAAGCAGTAGCTAAAAAAAACAACAGTCCCTTAGCTACTGCTTTATTTTATTTAAATTTCACAAATATATGATTAATTTGGTGTTTTTATCCATCCATGTGTGAGAAGTCACAAAGAGTTACAAAAGCACATATTTATTAAGTCAGGAAATCAACTCTATATACTATGGTAGCATTCCAGAATAGTTAATTTATTGATACTGCCATATAAATTATTATATAAAGCATTGATCATTTTTATTTAAAATTTTAAAATGCTTAAAATTTCTCCATTTGTTTCAAAGCAAACTGAATGACAAAAACAGTGGGAATTTGGAATAGTCACATCACAATACATTTAATTAGTACTGCACTGGCTTTCTTCATAATATGTTTAGGAAAGATAATTTATTAAAATGAGTATCTGCAAGGAAAGTAATTATTTCCAAGCAGACTTAAAATGAACAAAAATATGTGATAGTTACAGATGGAATATAACAATGAGGCATTCACAGGTTTTGAAGAAGTGTAAGAGGAATTTTAAACAGTGAATGTAAAATATTGGTGAGGAGCATAGGTTTTAATTCTGCAGATCTGAAAATCCATATAGCTATGGTATAGTATTCTGGAAGATAAGACTATATTAAAGTAATATAAAAATGAATATTAGTTTAAATAATTTATAATTTCTTCACGTGAAACTATTTTTTTTCTAATTTTTACAAACCTGTGCATCGAATATACTTTTTACTACAATTTATTTCATCCATAATCTAATTTCATTTATTCTAGAAAAAAAAAAAACAATTCATAGATTTCTGGTGTTTTAAAGACTCCAAAAGTAAATTTTAATTAATTAATTATATGATCATCTTTCCTAACACCAATCTCAAATCTACAAAGTTGTTAGTTTAGCAATACGTATACAACATTTTTTATTGGGTCATTGAATTTTCAGAGTTCAGCTATTACTTTGGAGAAGTTGGAAAGCATCAGTAAATTCTAAAGTTGTGTTTATAAGCTGATAGCTTACATGTGCTGAATACTTTGTGTGTGTGCGTGTGTGTGTGTGTGTGTGTGTGTGTGTGTGTGTGTGTGTAGTATATTTTCCCAAGGGGTTTCTTTAATTATTTAACCAGAAAAAGGATTTTTACTATTTAACCATTAAAATAATTGTTATCACAAGTTACTGTACAAAATCATCACCATTTGATTGATTCCTTAATGAAATTGCTCATCAATTTACTGGACAGAAATACAAATATAAAAATTGTGTGTACAATGTATTGAAAGCACATATTCCAGACTATAGGACTCTTACCAAATCTGGGCGGGAAAGTTTTAATTTACTTTGGTTAACACTGATGCAGGTGGCCATTAACTCCTTTCAGAAACAATGCACTAGCTAGACCCACAAAACTGTGTGAAATGAGTATTATCCTCACTTCATGGATGAGGAATCTCGGGATTACAGGTAAGTCATTTGCTTAAGGTCACATAATAGAGACGCATCAAAATCCAGACTTCGTTTGTGAAATCCTGAGCCCAGTTTTTCTGAACACCATTAATCCTCCCCATCATTTTTTTAATCTAAATTATTAGTTTTTTAGTCCAGCTGCTCATTACTATCATTAAAAAAGGATTTTACCTGTCCCTGATCTCCACACAGAAAGTCTATAACAGTTACTGAGAAGTTTCTAGGCAACACTTTTTTTTTTTTTACTCTCTCCTAAGTAATCCTAGTATGCAACCAGAATTGAAAACCACTGTCATTAGAAAAGATCTACATCACAGTAAAAATCTTAAGTTTCTTATTTATCCAAGTAGAAAAGGCTATAGATTAGGAGATGAATCAGACAATGTAATTACCCTTTGTTGTTTCACATCTTTTTAAGCATTTTATTATTATAATTGGCCTGAAAAAAAAAAGCTTCAGTCAATTTTTTATTGCTTTGTTAAGTTTTAGAGGTCAAAATGCATGCTTTCTTAAAAATCTAAGATTCTAGTTGTTAGCTACATAAGTGATTTTTTTAATGAGTCTTGACATATGAACCTCATTAATTAGAGACTATAAATCTGCATTTTAACACATTAAATCTAATCATGCCATCCTTTTAGTTAGTTAAAATTATAAGAATATAAAAAATAATGCTTCCAACCCATTGTTGTTTGTAAGCTGAATACTTTCCTTTTACAGTAAAGTTGAGTACACGTCAAGAAAGAAGGAGATAAATGACTACTTTCCCATAGTGAACTTTGTTTTCCCATAAATCCTCCACATGTCTGAACATATGTCTTTCTACATTCAGTCAAAGCCAATATAATCCAAATCTCCAATTTATTTGTTTTTCTTTTTTCCAGTAACAGGGAATTTAAAAATGTATTTGTCAAGTTTTCAAATATCAGGTAACTGAAACAGAGAGCAAACACATTGGCTTACTCGGGGTGTTCAGAAGTTATTGGATATAGGCCTTGATATATATCCCCACAAAAGAAATAAAGCGTTTATTTATAAATGCCCAAAAAAGTGGCAGAAACCTTAGAGAAAGCTATTTGAATCAAAAAGAACAAAGGCAATGCTAGTAAATAATGTACACATCAAAATGTAATTCACATTCACATATTTATACATATTTCCAAGGAGTCTCCATATCAATTCCAACTCACACATTCTCAAAAATATCTGATGAAAGAGAAACATTTCCATTTAATCAAAATTGCTTTTTAAAAAATGTAGTCACAATTTGAGATCAATAAATGTAGTATTTTGATGTTTTGTCTTACTCAAAATTCAATTTTTTACTGCAGTGTCTAGCAAAAATGAAGTACAGTTTTCAAATGAAAAGACTTCATAAATCATAATTTGAGGTCAATTTTTATCTTGCACCACCAAGCTGATTTTTTCAGATTTAATCTACATAATATTAGTTTCAAGAATTTTGTGTTACTTGTGTATTCTGTGCAAATATTATTTGAAAAGTCAGATATTATGCTTGGATTATGGGTTTTATACATTCATACATAATGTATATAGAGAGATATCATATAATTTCATAGTCTTTAGACAATCAATTTTATCTTTAACCTTTCCATTGATTAATTCTAAGAAAATAACACTTTTCCTTAAGATGAAATAAAACTCATTCTAAAGCAAACACTATTTAAATTCAAGAAGTTGGAGTTGAACATCCTCAATTGTTAGATGATGAATCTTCAACCCTAGAAGTTTTCAAAATTTGTTCAAGGATTTACTGAAATTTACTATCAAGGACAAAAACACAAATGAGTGTTCTCTCTTGAGGATCTAATACTCTGTCTACCATTTGGCAAGTGTATGGATTAAAAAAAAATTATATTCTCAAATAAGTAAGAAAAATATTTTTGGTTCTGTTGTTAATGTGCACAGTAAAATTATATAGCCCAGTTAATGGTTTGGCTAACAATAATAAAGAGAGAACTTGATTAAATACGTACATATTCTTATGGAACCCCAGAAGTTTCAAGTAGGTAGATGATAGGTCATATACAGATAGACAGGGAGAATAATAGAATTGTATGTCAGCTTTCGAAAAGGATATCTACCATTCATCCATAAGTTTAGCAAAATAGATGCTGATCATGGTGATGCATGCTTATAATTCCAGGAATTTTGGAGGCTTAAGTCAAAAGATTGAAAATTCAGCTTCTCACATCATGAAAAGCACATTTCTTAATAATAACTTTCTCGTTCTTGCTGTGCTTAATGCACATCCCATGAACTTTCACCACAGGTGGCAGCAAGGTTTCATGACCTCCATTCTTGATGGGACAAAGGCTCTAGATACTCTCAATATCCCAAAGGAGTTCATTGATACTTTATTTGCCTTTCCTAAGGGATTCCTGATGTCCTTCCTACCTTACCTGAAAGTGAATGGGAATTTTAAGCATCAGCTCACAGATCATCATCTATCTTGGGAGGAAGAACTTATAACAAACTATATTAACTAGATGGCCACTCACTCTACTTATCCATATAGCATACTCTGTAGGAAAAAAAGCAAACACTGCTGATAATGGTTTTTCCTGTACCATAGAACTGTTGGAAGAAACAGTAGGTGAAGATTTAAATTTATGTTGTAATAATATTGGAAAAAAAATAATTATGGTTTTCACAGCAGCAATTCTGGCCTATACATTCGATGAGTACATTGGGTTCATAAATAATTAATGTTCTGGTTTTTTTTTTCCACCTTGTCAAATTTCTTCAGCTTGATTCCCTTATGTTCTAAAGTATAGTTATTAGAAATCACTGAATGCTTTAAAATTGTATGTATATAAAAATATCCAAATCATCCCCCAAAACTAATATTCTGCAAATTCTTTTGGTAATATGAGCATTAAATAATTGTGTAGCCACAGAGAAAATATATTGTATATTTGTTTTACAATTTTATAAAATAGAAAATAATATTTGGGAGTTAATTTTGAAATCAGCAAATTATTATGGGGAATTTTGTTAGTGGTATAACACTTCTATTCAATATCATATGTAGCATCTCCAAATCACAGAATCTAATAATTGGAATTTTATGATTTTTTTTCTTAAGATTTTATATATTTGATGAATACTGATGCTAATTTTCTTTCAATCACACCACCAGTATTCTTTCATGGTATTTTGAATTTTATCTTCTAGTTTTGTTTTTTATATGTTTGATTTAACTAAATGACAATCTTAGTTATAATCTGATAACTAGACAAAACAGGTATTTTAGGGAATTTACTTTGGGGTGATTTTTATGAATATTATGTGCCTAGTGTCTATTTTATATTTTTTCCTCTGTATATCTAGTGTTTTTCTTTCATTTTTAAATTTATTCATATATTTTAAACAAATTTCATCCCCAAGATGATAATAATAATAATAATAATAATAATAATAATAATAATAAGTATTATTATTATTATTATCTTTTGTTTCATTTACTTGTTCTATTGGTCTTTTTTAAAAATTTATTTTTATTAGTTCTAATCCGTTATACATGACAGCAGAAAACTTTTCCATTCATGGTACAAAACTGGAGTGCAACTTTTCATTTCTCTGATTGTACACAAAGTAGAGTTGCACCATATGTAGTCATAAATGTACAGGGTAATGTTGTTTGTTTCATCCTACCATCTTTCCTACCCCCATGCCCCTCCTTTTCCCTCCCTCCCCTTGGTCCAATCAAAGTTCCTCCACCCACACCCCACCCCCATTATGGATCAGCATCCATTTATCAGAGAGAACAGTCAGCCTTTGTTTTTTTGGGACTGGCTTACTTCACTTAGCATCTATTTACCTGCAAATGAGATAATTTTATTCTCTTTTATTGCCAAGTAATATTCCATTGTATATATATACCACAGTTTCTTTAACCATTCATTTATTGAAGGACATTTAGGTTGGTTCCACAGTTTAGCTATTGTGAATTGTGCAGCTATGAACATTAAAGTGATTGCGGGATAGCTGGGTCAAATGGTGGTTCCATTCCAAGTTTCTAAGAAATCTCCATTCTGCTTTCCAGATTTATTTCATCAATTTGCCACACATACTTTTTAGTTTCTAATCTCTTTTCTATCGCTCACCCCACTTACACGGTACATTGCACGTTCAAACAAAGCCTTTCCTACTAGGTCAGTGATCACAATCTGACCTTCATCATCTATGACATTAAACCCTGGGCTCAAGTAATATCTGCTTGAAGTTATTCAGGGGACACTGTTTCACTGAAAACCACTTCCTAGAATAGTCATTTATGGATGCCAGGAATGATCATTTGTGAAAAATCGAATCAAAAGGTCTGTGATTTGGTAATTATGATCCAAAATGATCATTTGTGGAAAATCAAATCAAAAGGTCTATGACTTGGTATTTACGATCCATAATAATCCCAAGAATAATCTGCAATACATCTTTAAACTTCCTAAAGCTATAATCTTTATGTTTAAGAATATTTGTACTTTCATCACATTTTCAAAAAGCTTTAGGCCCCCAAAATTGTTAATACCACTGAGTATATGCCACTCATTACAAAAATATTTTCTTATGCAAAAATGTATCCAGAGAATAACCTATACTTTAAAAATAATTATAAAGAATCAAAAGCTCATTTCTTACAATTCTTCCACTAATTTTTTTTTTAATATACTAGGGATTGAACCCAAGGAAGCCTTAACCACTGAGCCATATTCCCAACCCCTTTAATTAATTTATTTATTTTTATTTTGAGACAGGATCTCACTAAGTTATTTAGGGACTCACTAAATTGCTGAGCCTGGCTTTGGACTTGTGATTCTCCTGCCACAGTCTCCTGAGACACTGGTAATAAGGGTGTGCACCACTGCACCTGGCTTCCACTGAAAATTTTCAGGATGTGATTTTTATAATAGCTTCCAAAAATCTTTTAGAAGCACTCAAACAACAGTAAAAGTTGCTTATAACCCTGAAAACAAAACAATTTTTTTCCAATGAGAATACAAAATAAATATTACTTTAGCAAGTGGGCAGCTATTTTAATGAATTTAAGTTTATATTATTTGCATTCCTTATTATGCTTTGTTATTGGAAAGGATCAATGTTTTAATGCTATTAAACACTTGGTTTTTATATAATCCTTTTTTGAAAGTAAGAAAAATAAACTTAATTAACAAATTCCCTACAATAGTAGCATAAAGAGCTAAATATTTATGCATCTTGTTTTAAATTTTCAGATAATTATGCAGTAGCCTAACAGTGTTTTTCAAGAGGCTGAGCAAAAATAAAGAACTTTATAAGGAATAAGTTATTTCAGGTCTCTGAAGAAATAAAATTTCTTAGGATTAATGAAATTAATAATGCTTTATTTAATATCACATAAAATATAACTATGGCACAGGTGTATAAATAATGTTATGAATGAAAGTAATAGTATATTCTGAATTAATAGTTATAGTTTTTCACTTTTCCTTCATTCAATCATTTAATCCAACCCTGTTTTATTTGAAAAACATGATTTTTAAAGTAAATTAATAATAATACATAACAGGTTGAACTTCTGTGAGGATCAAAAAGCAAATAGTCATAATTTCAAATTATTATTAATATTGTATTACCTAAGTAATTACACAATTCAGTCTTACTTTATTGCACCTTGCAAACTGTTTTGAAGAGTATACTATTGGCAGAGTAAATATGTATTTTTTGGGGGGGGTATCGGGGATTGAACTCTGGGGCATTCCTAGCCCTATTTTTATTTTATTAGAGACAGTCTCACTGAATTGTCTAGAGCCTTGCTAAATTCGTGAAGCTGGCTTTGAACTAGAGATCCTCTTGCCTCCAACTCCTGAGCTGCTGAGATTACAGGCATGTGCCACTGTGCCTTGGCTGTAAATATGTATTTGAATCAAAATGGTTGCAGCAGTCCTTAAGTTCAAATACTTGTTTTGTTCTACATGTTTTGAAACAAAAGATAATGGTAGAATAGTCATAACAGGAAACATAAGATAATACTACATGTAAAGGTTTGTTAGACACTAGTATAGAGATGACAGTTTAATTCCACGTTCTCTTCCTTCAGAACTGATTGGAGCCTACCCAACTCCTTGACATGGGATTTTATTCAAAATAACTTTGAACATCTTTAGAAGACCTTTGTAAAGTCAAGTTTTTAAGAGTTTGTAAAAAGACAGTATGGGTATACCATGTTTTTGTTTGTTTGCCATATCTCATTGAGGTACACAAAAAGAATGAATAAAACCAGACAGTGTTCAATCTTACTACTCAGACTTGATGATGTACAGTGGTTTTTCACAATGAGTAATCAAGTGTTACTTCATGAGCTCCATCATCACAGAATAACCTTAGAATCTTAAAGAAATTCTAGGGTTTCAGGTTGCATTTAATAGCTGCCAAATTTGAGCCTTCTAATTGTTAAACTAATCTCTTAGGATCAATTAAAATTATATATCAATTTATATATGGCATGAATATATCAGGTATAAATTTATATACATAATATAAATGGAATTTTCACATAAGCAAGGTTATGCTCAAAAAATAAATTTAAAAATATAGAAGACTCTATTTAAGTATGTATTTATTGTATCTAACATAGAAATCCCTTAGTATAAAGTTAATATAGTGCCAAACACAAGATATTAGGACATAGCAAAAGAGAATGTGGGAGGAATTATATGATGAGGGCTGACTACAATTTAGAAATTAAAACTCAACTATATATGTATATAAATATCTTGATTATCATTAAAATCCTATGCTCATTACTACCATTCTCAGACATATCCCCTTTGTTTTTTTTTGTTTGTTTGTTTTGTTTTTTTTAATTTTCCTCACTTTCTGAAAGGGAATAAGAGAAAAAGGAGATGTCTAAAGGTTTTTGCTCGACATTTTATTCCTGAGCCCATAAAATACTATTTGGTCATTTAATTTGTTCTTTTCTGCAATACAGCTACAAGAAGTTCCATGTTTCAAGGCTGCTAAACAATGCCATAGAGTTGACAGTCTCAAGAATGACTGTAAAATGATGGAGTTAGAAACAATAGGTCACATTTGGTAAATCGACTGAAGCATTACTGGAATGCTAATGAAAGTCAACAACCGTTTCCTCACCTGCTCCCAATTTGTAATTCTTGCCCTGGTGGCACCTATGTTACAGCAGGAATATTGTTTTCTAATTTATATTCAGAAAGTCATTGAAGGGACAACGACTTTGTTCTTTATATAGGTAATAAGTTTATTATCTTATTCAAAAATGCATACTGCTCTGGAAAAGTGTGTGAATAAAATAATCTTTAAAGTTAAGTGTAGTTTTATAAAATGAAGTGCCGTACATTTTAGAAATAAATACTTAAAGGCTTAGTATTAATCAAACAAGGGATTTGTACATCTCCTTCAGGTACACAAAAAAAATGAATAAAATTGGGCCTAGATGTCAATCTGATTATTTTAATTTGATGATGGATAATGAATTTTGACAATGAGAAGGGAATTTCTTCAATGTATGACTTTCATTTCAAGTTATTATTTTTTTTCAATTTAGTTTAATAAGAATTTGTGGTATTGCACAAATCAAATCATATCCAAATAAGCAACAATTATGAAAACTTGTCCATCCTTTTAATTCTTTCAAGACAGACTTCAAAATAGTTTCCCTATTACTCACCTTGAAAGATATATCCAAGTAGAGAATAGTACAGTCCATCCTGCGTGTGAATTCTTAAGCTAAACATAGAATGATTTGCAAAGAGCTCATTGTATGCTAAATCTTGTTTTAGATTTCTCATTTATTCCTCTCATTTGATTCAAACCACAAATATATGTGGGCAGTAGTGTTATCCTTATTCTAGCAATGAGGGCATAGTATTTAGAAGTGAAGTTAGGATTTGGAATTATGAATCTGCCTTCTTGTCAATTTATTCCTCAAAATGAGAAGTGCTGGATCTTAGTTCTGATTCGGTTAATGATGATGTCACTCCTTTTTTTTTTTTTTTAGGTCCTTACTATCTTTATCTATATAATGAGGGAATAGGACAAAGATGTTTTATAAAAATTTCTTCCAATGGTAATATGTCTTTGTTTTTAATGAGTCCTTTCTAATGTGGTGTGGGATTGACTAATGACATCCTGTGACCACTAAAATTATAAAAATAAAAGAAGTGACAAAACAAACAATACCTTAGTAACAACAGATTCTAAGCAATGTAGTTAATGCAGCAATTTCTTATATAGTGACTTTTGCAGTTTGAAAAGCAATTTTGCAGTTTTACAATGTAATGGCAAGATGGAGAACAGGATATTATTTTTACAATTTTACAAAGGAGTGAAATATTAGCTCTGAACTAAAGGGGAGTGGGGACAAATTTCAGTTTTTTAATAAGCTGAAGACTTGATAAATTCAATGAAGGGCATCAATACTTTCTTTAAAAGTTGTTTGATGAAATAACTAATCCTGAATTGAATCCGTTAACTTTAAAGAAAGTTAACCTAGTAGAAAATAATAAATATTGATCTCAAATTCAGCAAGCAGAAAATTTTTTAAAAAGGCAGAAAGCCATTAGAAATGTTTAAAGTGAATGACAGATGGACAGAGATTGCTTTGAGAAAATACAACACAACTGATTTATTCTAATGCCAGAAGTAAGTTTAATGACATGATTTCAATAAAATTTTTATTAATTTTTTTCTTCTATCTATTTAATGAAGTAACTTTAGACTAAAGCAGAATATGGATTTTCCTTCTCATATCCAATGTAATTTCATGGTTTTAAATTATAGGAACTCTTGAAAAGAAATGTCAAAAATAAAAGAAACAGAGACAAGACAGAAAGTAAGAATGGAAAATACATTGAAGTTCGAAAATGAAATATTTTCAAACTTTAGAGTCCATACCTTGTCTTTTTTTAGCATATATAAAGAAATTAAAATGATTTCTTAAGAGTCTAAATATTTTAGTCTTCATAAGACATTTCAGCTTTTCTATCTTCTGTATTGATTATTTCTGGTTACTTAAGTTTTTCATTGCTTATGCATGAATCAGAAGTTCTTCTTTATTCTATCATATTATCAGGTAGAACTTGAAGAGTGAGAATATTAGTTCAGGTGCTGAGTGTACCTATCTTGTATTAAGTAGTTAGCATAAATGTAACGACACAATAGAACCATTCACCTTCTCTGTTGCATTCTATTTTTCTTATTCTAAAAATATGAAGATAGTGACTTACTAGTATGTCTTTCTATGTCTTGGAAGACAAAAAGATTGATCCATAGAGAAGTTAAATGAATTTTAGGTATGAATATATTTGGCTGATTGAACTTACAGAAATCTAAAAAGTTGAAAATTTAGTACTATTTTGGAAGATTGATGAATTGTAAATTTGGTTACAATTAATGGCAAACCATATAATCCAAGTGAAATAAATTTGGGTCACAGAAAAATGTCCCCAATTTACAGGCAGAAAAAGCAACAGGCTCAAAATAATGGCATTTTCCATTACTCATTTTATTCTTTACTATCTTAAACTAAAGTTCAAGTCCTGCAACACCTACACTGCTTTGAACTGATGGATCTTTTAGATGAAGGATTTAAGCTTGTATCTTTACCACATGATCTGCCTGGATTCATTCTTTACATAACTGCAAGCAAAGAATAATTCATGTGTTTTTTTTTTACATAACAGAGAAATATTCAGATATATTTAAAAGAAAGTTACCAGGATCAAGGTCTACCTTTTTTCGTAGCTAACTGCTATTTGGAGAATACTAAAAAATAATTATCTTTTATAGCTGCTGCTCAACCTCCACAACCATTAAGTCTCTTCCAACCACTACTTGATTTCATGCATGCATTAAGAGGTGGGTGAGAGGGACAAGTTTTGTGTCCATTTAATGTGACAATGCCCTTCAAAAAGACATCATAACTATAACAGATTTCTAGGATTTTTGTAATGACTGATGTGACACAACCTCATTGTAAAGTGAGATACAAAATCAGTAACCTTAATTTTTCACAAATAGGATGCCTTCATTTACAGATTAAAATAAAAAGTCAAAAGAAGCATAAAGCATAAACATAGCTGAGCTCTGTGCTTCTTGTCAGGATGATGTTATTATTTTTATGATGGACAACTCATTTCTCACTAACACTCTTTAAGAAAAGCTACAATGACAAAAAACTTACATCATGTTTTTTAAGCTTCAAAATGACACAATACTTTTGCCCATATTTTGTCATCATTTTGTCTGACCAACAAATGTTTCCATGCCTGCTTGCAAAACTTGTAAACACAAAATCGTCTTTTATAATGGGAAGACCACCATTGAGCAGTTTTCTAACTTACTTCAGAATTGATACTTTTACGTGTTGATTGGTATATTTCTGTGTTTGTGTCAACTCAACAAATCTCCCCAAGAAAGTTTATTCAAACCTAAGTTGGGCCATGATAAAAGAAAAATAAAAGTCTGTGGATTCAGAATCACTTTCAATCTCATGTCATAAATTATGTGTTTCTCTGGTCTTTGACTCTGTTTTATATTTGCATGATTAGCATTGGCTGAGAATGGAATTGGACCTCATGCTTCATTGTCTAATTATGTAGTTTTCCCCCCTGTGGTTTGGGTTAAATCTTACATAACAAGCTGAAAATTGAAAATTATAATGACACTTTTGTTTTCTCTACCATCTACCAACTATTGCTGTTTGGATGAAATAGATCTTTTCTAAAGACTAAATATATGCTAAACAGTGTATTGTGAATCTTCTCAAATCTTGAAACAGATATCCCCAAATCATGTTGTAGTAATTTCATCAAATTGCTTCAAGAATTTTAAAAATCTTACCTTGAGGTAACTAAAATGCAAGCACAATGCAAATATTATCTTTTTTGTCTCAGTATAACCAAATACTGAAGTTACTGAGAATGGATTCCCATGTCAATATAAAAAACAATTTACACTTCACTTTTCTGCCAGTGTCATAGATGGCAGCCAATTGGCTTGATTGAAAATTTGATAGTTTTGTATTCACATAGCAAAAGATAGCCAATTTTTTTTTTGAGACAGTGTTACAATTCCTACTGTTGTCTACACAAAGTTAAATGTTATATCAAAAATTTTTAAAACCCAGAAAAATCAAAACTACCTACCATTTATATAATATCCTTTATCATCTAGAAGTGGGGTTTTAATTGTGCTTCTTTATTAATTTGGTTTTGCAAAAAACAAGCTTTCTAGTAAGCCAATCAAAAAGACTACATTTTACTGTGTGTGGCAAAAGACTTAATTTCATTGAAAAGTATTGTTTACTGTGCCAGAAAAAGTGTAATCACACTATTCTTGTGATTGACATTTACTGATTGAAATGTGTACATATATAACATGTAAAAACCTATGGCCTGGATGTTTCTTAATTAGATAGAACAAATAATTATTGCAAATACCTGTCCTACTTTTTTTTTAAAGTTTGCAACATGGTGAAGTAGTATTGCTTGATGATTTTAATATCTGTGCTTGCAGTTTTTATTCAGTTGCAGTAACAACTTGAGAATTGTTCAAATTTGTAAAGGCTAAAGAGCATGAAAATGTTGTGTTTTTCTAATAAATATTTGCTTTCATTTTCTTATTCTTGTACATATCCCCCAAAGGAAAAACAAAAATCTGTCAATTATCTTAAGTATAATTTTAAAGGTGATAAATAAGAGAATCTTATGAAGTGAAATGGCAAAAAATATCTTTTCTTTTATTTTGAATCATGGGTGCATATAAATCAAAACTTTTCTACGTGAGAACAAAATTGATGAACGAACACAACCAGAAATGGCTACTATGCTGAATTAAATGTTATAGTAAATAAAAAGTAAAATTTATTCAAGATAAGAAAATGATTGAACATCCCCACCAACATTGAAGATTTTGTGTACTATTCAATTGCAGATAACTAGATTAGGTGCACCATCTTGTGGCCAAATTTTGCAATTCTCAGTATGAATGTCTCAATGACTTCTTTTCCCAGCATTTCACTTTGCATTTTTTTAGTTAATCATTTCAGAAATTCTGAATGTTTTATAAGCAAGTCTGAGCAGCATTCCAAACATATGATCATATGCTCACTTAAAGAGAAAAAATACATAAATCAACAAAGAATATGATGAAAAACAAAGATTTTGTCTTGTTTCATTTCCATTTTTTCCCATTTTGCTATATGAGAGGATTAGTTAAGAAGAAAAGACATTATAAAAGATTATTGCCTGAACAAAAATATAACCTACTACATTGTAAATTTATATAACACATTGATCATAGCTTAGGTTAGTCAGCTTTTTGTTACTGAGGCCAGAACACCTGACAAGAACAGTTAATAGGAGAAAAAATTTATTTTGGCTTCACAGTTTCAGAGGTTTAGTTCATGGTCTCAGTCAATGGTTGACCAGTTCTATTGCTCTGGCAAAAGGCAAAGGGCAAGTCAGAGAAAAGCTGCTCAACTTATGGCAACCAGGAAACAGAGGGAGGGAGAGAGAGAAGGTAGGGAGGGGTCAATTCACTTCTGAACATTGTTGCATTGACTAAAACCTGAGCTTTCTAGGGGGACATTATAGATCCAAACCATAACGTTGTTATTACATATTTAAATAATAATACTAATGATTTTTATATCAATAGGATGGTTCATCAAACCCCATAAAGGTAAACGGTGCCTAATAAAAATTAAGTTGAAAAAAAATTAAGTGACTCAAGAAACATTATTCTCTACATAATAATGTTGAGGAATCCCACTTAAGCTTCATAATGATTTTCTCATAAGTTATGGGCTAACCAACCATTTTTGAAGTTGTGGATGTTTTTTTGGAATTTTAAGATCCCTGTGTAAATACAGGGAAAGAGAACATCAAATCTGAAATTTAAAAAACATTAAATGGCATCACTATGATCCCAGACTAAAAAGTAAAAACAATTCCAACTAGTAATTATAATGATTTATTCTTATATGAAATGATAATAGACTGATGAACTTAACTTATCTTTTAAAACACACTTTATTATAATTATTAACACAGATTAATTGTACAAATTAATGCGATTCACTGTGGTATTTTCATACACACATACATCATGCATTGATTATATTCATCCACTCTTCTAGAGTTTCTCAGTCCCTTCCCCCTGCCTCCTTTCCTCCCTAGTTATCTTTTTTATATTTTCAGGGGTTTTGTTTTATTTCATTGTGTTTTAAGCTTCTACATGTGAGAGAAAACATGTGACACTTGTCTTCTCTGTCTTATTTATTTTGCTTAACATGATGCCTTCTAGTTACCTTTGCTTTCTTGCAAATGATAGGATTTTACTCTTATATGTGACAGAATAGTACTCTATTGTGAATATTTGCCATATTTTCTTTATACATTTATCTGATTAGCACCTGGACTGATTCCATATCTTAGCTATTATGAAAACTGACAAGGTAAAACATGGGTATGAAGGCTTCACTTTTGTCTGTGAACTTCAATTACTCCTGATATATACCTAGAAGTGGTATAACTGAATCATATGGTAGTTCTAATTTTAGTTTTAGTTTTTATTGTTGTTGTTGTTGTTAAAGTTTTTTGAGGAATGCGCATGCTCTTTTCCCATCAACAGTGTATAAATATTCATTTTTTCCCCCTTTTCTTACATTCTTGCCAGCTTTAGTTATTTGTTGTTGTTTTGAAAATAACCATTTCAACTGGGGTGGAATGAAATTTCACTGTAGTTTTGAGTTGCATCTCCTGATAGGGATTGATGCATTTCTCTGAAAGCTAACAATATTAAGCTTCTTCATAGCAAAGTAAACAATCAACCTAGTGAAGAGACAACTTACAGAAGGGGAGAAAAAAATTCACCAGCTATTCATCTGACAAAGAGTTAATATTCAGAAAATATAAAGAACTCAGAAAACTCAACAGTAAGAAAAGATGCACAAATAATCCAAGTAGAAATATGCAAAAGGTCTAAATAGACACCTCTCCAAGGAAGAAATAAAAATGGCTAATAAATATATTAAAATGGCTGGAAATGTAGCTCAGTGACAGGTGCTTCTCTAACATGTGTAGGGCTTTGGGTTCAATTCCCAGCACTGCAAAAAAAAGGTAAAAAAAGCTTTGCTATGAAGAAGCTTTTTGAACTTGATGCAATCCCATTGGTCATTTTTCTGTTTTCCTTTCCTGTGATTTTGGAATCATATCCAGAAAATCATTGCCTGTAAAGCTATTTTTAAGTTCCTCTATTTTTCCTTTAGTAGTAACAGAATTTCAGGTCTTATATTAAGATTGTTGATTCATTTTAATTTTATGCTGTTTTCTTGCTATTCCAAACCATCAGTGATGATTAAGTAAGTACACCTTTGTAACAAAAACAAAAGAACAAAAGCGTACAATTGTAAAAGATTCACTATCCAGGTCTGGGGAATACATGATATTTAAATATGTATATCTCATTAGTCATGATCTAAACATACTAATAGTGACTAAAAATACCAACTTTAATATTCCTCAGGTAATCTGTTCTACTCCTGATTTTATAGAGCTGGGAATGATTGCTAACCAATGATTGATCAAGTCAATAAATGAATCATGTACCAAAAGTCAAAAGTATATTTGGAATGGTAAGAATTCTACTCTACAGAAAGCTATAAACTTTAGGTTTCATTCAATATAATATGGGTTTGTTAACATATGTTCAAAGAACTAACATATATAAGGCCAAAAAAGAAATACAGAAAATATTCAGAATGGCCATTGCTAGGGAACACAATTCTTTTTTTTTTTTTTAAAGAGAGAGTGAGAGGTGGGGGGGGACAGAGAGAGAGAGAGAGAGAGAGAGTTTTTTAACATTTATTTATTTTTTCTTAGTTCTCGGCGGACACAACATCTTTGTTGGTATGTGGTGCTGAGGATCGAACCCGGGCCGCACGCATGCTAGGCGAGCATGCTACCACTTGAGCCACATCCCCAGCCCCCACAATTCTTAATTTATAATACTTGCCAATTTTTATTCCTCCTTCCATAATTATTAAGACCTATTTATTAATAAGGATATACAATGGCCTGAAGCTCCACTAGTAATGAAAGAAAATATTGATCAAATGGAATCTTAATTAATATCCATTCTATATTTTTGACAGAAAATGCAAATATGTTGCTAGTAGTAAGATTTTTCTTACTGGAAATAAATTTGAAAAGTTACTATGGCCAGCTATATTTGTGTCTTCACATTCTTGATATAAAGATTTTATTCTAAAAAATAATTTGATATTTTCAAATCACAATAGACCACAAGTAACTGAAAAAGCAAAATCTCAGGGAGGGAGAACTCTTTATCTATGTAAGATAAGCAAGTCCTGTTGTTCTCTCTCTAGAAAATTCTGATTACTACAATCATGTTGGAAAGTCCTCCTAATCAGTCTAAGTATGATCCTGCCATGTTTCTAAGAAAAGGAAAGCAGCTTGTGAAAAAAAAACAATAAGCATTCAGTATCAATAGAAAATAAGTAAATACACAACACTGAATAGACAAAAGTCAGGGTTTGTAGCTTAGTGTTTGTGCCTAAGTATTTCTTCTTTCTTGAAAACTTAAAATATGATTATTAGGACCTGGGCTTAAAATAATATTACATGTTATATTCTTGTCTCTTTCAGTAGATCTGTGACTATAAACAGCTCTGTGACTTCAAAATATTGTAAACTTTGTTTTTAAACACCCAATTTAACCACGAGGTGGCAATATAATTCAAATAATGAACCAGGCAAAAAAAAAAAAGAGAAATAACTAATTTTTCTGAAAGTTAAGGTTGGTTCTCTAGCTTTCTTTAACTCATGATTTGTTTTTAAATGTCTATGTCCTTGAGTCATAAGTAGGACTTATAAATGTTAATTTATACTCATCATCAATCAAGTTCTTTAGGTTGTTATGGTGGGTTACAGAAAAAAATACTAAGAAAACTGTCTAGCATATGTAAAAAGAATTCTTTTCTATTTACTAGATCATAATCAAAATCTACTATATGCAATTTTTAATTTTAATGTTGGGTGTTTTAATCATAATAAAAAGTATGTGTTAGAATTTTATGTGTTAGAATTATTTAAAAAATCTATATTAAATCATTTCTAGAACAAAAAATAGAACACCTTTTAAGTTACCACAGTTTACATTTGAAATAGTTAAATGATGTAAGTTTATATTTCCCTTAATATTTACTGAATATGATTTCATCTTTGCTGATTCCAAATGATACCAGTGCTCCAGTGTACCTGTCTTTGGACCTCACCATGGATGGTGGTTCAGTTAAGGAGAGAGGTCCCCTGAGTTAGTAATGCTCCTCTATCCATAACCACCACCACTTCTGAACCCCACTGTATACAATAAGGTTTGGGCACCCACTATTCCTGGCTTCCCATGTGTTCTTCAAAGTGTATCTACGTTGTTTACTTTTCGCTTCAAAATTTTCCATGAACAGTAATATTAACCTTACTTAGGATAAATTTAAACATTCTTGAACCATTGAAATACCACTATTCTCTTACATATAATTGATTTTAGACAAGTAAATGATAAAGCACAAAAGTAATAAAGACTAAGATTTCATTACATGAATGATTCATTCACATTTTGTGGATCCTGCATTTCTTTATAATTGTGTTCCACTTACTGATTTTAAATTAATAGTTTATTCCCTACTTGGAAAAATGTTTCCATCACATCTACAAGGCATATATATATATATATATATATATATATATATATATATATATATATATATTTCCAACTCTGAAACATATAAAATATTATTTATTTAAAATAACTCTAAGTTATTTGTCCTCAGGGAAAAATACCAAATGTATTACAAAGTTAATAAAATACTACTCCAGATAACTTGGCAAAATTTGCTATATAAATTTCATCAAAATGAAAATTCTCTACATGATGTTTGGGGAATGTTTTTATTATTTTTTTAGATTAAAGAATTTTATTTATATCTGCAAAAATTGAAATAGTTGCATTAAATGATTATGATAGCTCAATAAATAATGCATAAGTTGGTTCTTAAAATTTGGATTTTAAAATTTGGCTTTCCCTGCTCTTTCTTTTCTCCATTATTTTCAACTGTACTTATATTTTAGATTTGAAAACAATTTTTAATTTTCTGTTTTACAGTGGAGGCTCTAGTTTGTTGTTTCTATCCACAGTGAGTGATACACAGTAATTAATTGATTGAAACATGGGTAAACAATCAAAAAACATTGTTTCTATTAGTGGTAAAAATAAAATGCTAATATGAGCTCCAGTTCACATCTAAGTATAAAGTACCTAAATTGTAACATTATTCAGGCAATTAATTTAATTAAAAAAAACAGGCTATGAATTATATATTTAACATTTCCATATCTTTTAGATTTACAGACACATTTTGAAGGAGGTACTCACTTCATTAAAAACTTAAAATATTTTTACACTAAAGTCTGCATCAAAATATTTGGTAATAGCTTTTTCATGCTGGAACTTATCTGTATGAGTTTTGAGAAAGTGATGTCTAAATGGAAATCCTTCAGCCATTATGCCTAATCACATAAGTGAAACTATCTATACACAGAATCTGTTTTATAAGTATTACAAAATGCTTTCATTTATGATACAGAAAGCTATAAAAACTATAAAATAACATACTCAATTGAAAAATGACATAAACTTGGGTAATATACAAAAATTTTAAGTTTTGGGGAATCTATCAAAGAGAAGAGGGCGCAAAGCAACCAGGAACATGGAATTTGAAATGAGATTAGGAGCACTTGCTTTGCAGGACACGAGAGAAGGAGATGGCCACCATTCACACAAACAAAAGAGGAAGACAGCTAAAAATTTTAATTGAAAGTTTTAAGGAATTCTGTAGGAGTTAAGCAAATAGAGTCTTTCTCTACTTTCTTTCAACTAATACACATAGCCAACTTAACTTATTATATTACTTTTAAACAAAATTTAAACTAGGGAGGAAGCATTGAAACATTTTTATAACTCTATATAATATCTACTTTTACATATACAACAATGTCAGATTTATACATATATATATATATATATATATATATATAGTTTTAAAGTCATTCCTTTTTTTCTACTACTTTTTTTTCGTTTTTACATTGAAAAGAGAGGTAATTTTTTCCAAGTTTATTATTTTTTCGGAGCTTTGGGGAATTTTTGATTCTCAAACCACTGGTCTTCTTATACTCTAATGGATACTCACAGACATGAATATTTTTTTTCCACTTCATTAGTCTCAGTTAATAAATTAAAGTTTCAGGAAACAGAAATACAACTCTTTAGTTAGTCGTGGTATTGAGTATTAATTTTAAAATTTTCTAAATGAAATATGCATGACATAAGACATCAGATAAGACTTATGTGTATTCCGAATATTTCAATAGAAACTAAATATTTGCAAAACCATACTCTATTATTTCCATATAGAACGTTTCCTCATACATTTGATTTCTTCATTACAGTGAGATTAATTTGCAACAAATGAGTTAAAACAAAAGTACCTAAGGGTGTAATTTTTGTAGGTTTTTCTTTTTAATTTTCTTAACTTTCCTGTTAAAATCCCTGATGACTAAGGCATCTCCTTTCTGAGAAAGTCAAAACAAGAGATTAAGCATTTGAATTTGACATAAACTTGTATTTCTGTTTGAAATGCCTGGATTTCAAACTCAGCTAAACTAACTTCAGGCTTAGAGACCCTCATTTCATGAGGAAAAATCACTGCAATCTCTATCATTCTGTTATTTTCCTCCATAATGTCTTAAATTTAAAATATTAATTTAAACAGGATTTCAAACTAACCATTTAAAAAGTCATCAGTTTTAAAGATGTATAAGATACACATTTTAATCACAAAATACTCTCAGCTTTTTGTAACTTGAAACTGACAATATTAACAGTTATGTTTATTCCATTAAAAATTAAGTTTGCTCAGCAATTATAGTGAAGAACAGTAAATCTATGTTTAGTAAGAATGACTGGATAGATGTACATTTAAAAATTGGTAATCAAATATTTTGGAATTGTTAAATATATAACTGTATAGTTTGCAATTACAAAGGACAGTAATAAAGACATATGATGAAATAGATATTTAAAGGTCCTAATAGTTAAGAAGGGAAGGTACATGGATTTTTAGAGCCTCTCCACCATCTTTTGTAGCATCTGGAGATTTAAGAACGAAAAACATCATGCCTAATGTCATCTTGTAGAGCTATACGTTACAATAAAATTTCTCACTTTACTTCAATGCCTGGAAATTTTCACATTGTTTCTGTCTAATAATATTAAATTAATAAAATAGCCAGCAAACAAAATCAAAACAAACCTTTGTTAAATGCTAAAGCTTTACTTTGATTAAAATTAAGTTGTCAATAAAGCAAGTCTTAGCAGATTTTTAAAGGACTGAAATAATCCAGAATTTATCCTCTGATCACAGAAAAATTAACCTAGAAACTAAAAACCTATGTAAGATAGTATTGCTGTTTTTAGTATTCATTGGCAAATCCAAAGTATCCAGTCATCACAGGGTGGACTAGGGAAGCCGTGTTGGATAAAGGCCAGGATATGAGGCACACTTGAGGGAAAAAAAAAACAGCCTGGCACTTTTGCCCCCGACTCCTAAATCTCCTATGAGCATTTACTGTTCTGTTTCATATGGAATTAAAGAATTGAGTCCCTTGACAGTGCATTTATTCTGAAAATGTAGATAATTGAAGCCAAAATCGTTTTTGATTTGAATGATTGCCACTATTTCCATTATATTATCTCTAGAAACTCCCTTTGAAATTTTAAACAAAAGACAAATTCATTACATGAGGAAATGGCATGTAAATTATACACTCATATTAAATTATCTTTGTATCAAGAGAAGAGTATATTCAAATATTCGTGTCTCATACTAAGAGAGAAAAAATAATACATTTGCTCTAGTTATCACTGCTTTAAATAACTAAACTATTATTACAGTACTCAGAATCTTCATATTTTTATTAAATGATAATAAACACAAAATACACTCATAAAACATTTAAAAACTGAAAATTATCAAACTAATTATCAGCATTTAACAGTGAACTATACTAGTGAATAAAAAAAAATACTGATTTTTACTTTAAAATTTCATTATATACACTTATAGTGAGTAATTACCTTAATGACTAACCTAAGAAATAACCATTCTAAATGATTTGGAAAAACTAAATCAAAGTGAGGAAAAGCAAAGAATCCTGGTAGGAACCACACAATATATCTAAATTCAAGAAATGACACAGATATTTAAAATAGTGTACACCGAAGGATCGAAATTGGAAGAGTTAATTTATTTTTTCTTCACCTTTACTACTTCATTCCCCAACAAGGTCACAACATAAGGTACCTGTATAGCCATAGTGATATTCTAAATTTTAAGATTTTATTGAATAACCCATGCTTCAAACTTGTTCGTTAAATGACTTTTGTTGAGGTATTGAATAATTATATAGACATTTTCACATGAAAAGGCTTGAAATTCCCATTTTTAAATTATATTGTTTCTCTTTTCCGCATGAAAAGTCTTTCATTTATTCAAAGATTCCATCTGAGTCTTACTTTCCCATCTTCAAACAAATTAGAACATTTCCTCTCACGATGAAACTCATGCATTTCTGCTCTATTTAGCATGACTTCATATTCTCAATTTTATTCAACTACCACTAAGTAAGATTATACACTCAAAGGTTAAAATTGTGAGTTAGTTTCATCTTTTAGTGTATAGACAGCCCTTTATGTAGTTGATGATTTTTCCTCTACCACCCTTTCCAAATTCCTTTTCCCCATCTGTCAAACTGGGTGGTGACTTGGGTGACCCAGATCTGCATTTCTGAAGGCACTTGGGACTTAGTCATCAGTACCTGGTTGCCAAACATGTTTTGGGCAAGAAGTTCCTCAGGGCATCCATTAAGTAACAAGAACCCTACTGCCTCTAAAAACTCAGGTCAATTATCTCCAACTGTAACTTTGCTTGCTGACATACTGACACATGAAATCCAAAGTGACCAGTGTTATTCAGAGCTTTACATTTATTAGGAATCTTACTGTAATACACATTAGAAACATTCTTCTCTCTTGGAACAGGGCTTCTCAACTCACAGAGACATAGACAGAGGTCAAAAGAATAAATTCTGCAAATTACAAATAGGTATTTGGGAGTGATTATGAGTGGAGACACCAACCTTGGTTTGTGGACCAATTAATGCTCACTGAGGACACAGTGCCACATAAACATCATTAATAGTGGGTGATAAGGGAGTCTGGGCTACTTGCTTGTAAGGCTTACTTGTCTCTTACTTGATTCTATATTTTTTTTAACCTGATCCCAAATGGACCATGTCCATTTCAAAAAGCTTATGACAGATTATTTCTCCTTATATTTTTTGACTTGGTAGATCTTAAGATGCCCAACTTATGATAGATATGGCCAATTAATTACCCATGATTTGATACTAGTCTCTCTCAAGACTCAATAACATTCAAATGGCTGTATTTGGGTGATGCACATCTCCCATCTGAATTTGGCAAGCCTTTCTCTGGAAATTTAAGATAGTTACAATGTAATTTTCCTAGTGAGCATACAGATGTTTCACATGGGATCAACATCTACACAGATAATTTTAGTATCATAAAATCTGCCTGGATGTGTGGCCTAAATATCAGGGCTGCTCACACAGCAGGCTGTAGAAATCCTTTTTATGTTCTGGGTCCAATTCAAATTTTTAGCTTTTGACATCACAAAACAAGTATGTCAAAGCAGTATGGTTACTCTAAAGCCAAAGAGGCTTAACAAACATTGTGCATACCCCAAGAAGTAAAGGGTTCAAGACTCAATTATTCATATTTTAACTTGGGAGAAAGGTTCCAAAGTGTCTCAGATTATTGAAGTCTAATAATTTCAACAATGTAGTAGCAGCCTCTTGAATTTTTATCAAGGTTTATCTCCCACCCTCTGGAGTGCATGTATCATTTAGGCACCTAGAGTACTTTTAGTAGTCCAAAGGAGTATGAATATATACTGTTCATTCCAAGTTAATGTGAACTACTGATTTTTATCCTGATAGATATTTGAAAAAAACCCACATTTTCCATGTTGAAAGCAATATATCATAAACAGGACTATGTTAACGTGCTCTAACAAATACACCACATTCCAGTGCAGTCACAATTGAAGCTACTTCCTGGTTAAGTTTCTGATATTTGACTGTCAATGGCCACTATCCTGTCCATCAAAAATCAGCCCCTTGTCTACACCTAGTTGTGGACTATAGAGGCTTAATGGTGAACATAATAGGATTATGATGGGATCCACCATCTTGATTGCCTTATAGCTAATGTGTGTCATTAATAATGCTAATCTGTGTCATTCCTGATGGGATGCAGCATTATTTTAATTTGCTTTTTTGGTTTAGGGTACAAATTCAGGAGCTTGCATTCAGCCTTTAATGCCAGTAGACATCTTACATTATGGAGAAGAAACCAATGTGAAAATTCTGCCAAAGTTATAGTGTCTCTATAGACATTATCACTGGCGATTGGGGAAATGAGTTACGACTCCATGGAACAACTGGACTCCAATTATATCTGGCCCTTTCAAGTCCCTCATTTAACATGGGAGGGTAAAATAGTGCCTCAGATACTCTCAGAATATATCAGAACATTTACCAAATCATTTTCAGCAGACATAGGTATTTCCTTTTCTTCACTGTATGATTCTCTGAGTACATGGCTGAAAACTTCTTTGGGAAAGAACTGAGGTCAATAACTACTATATACATTTGTCACTTGCTATGGGGTTCTTGCTCAATGGACAGATTCTAGGTGTGAGAACCAGCTAAGGTCTGGAAATTCAGTATGGAAGCGGGACTTAATTGTGAAATCCTTCTTTAGTCTTATGTTCATCCATTCATGTTCTATTTTAATTAGCATTTTGAGCAACATTTTATTGGATGCTCATTTGTCTTGCCCACAGAACAAGACTATTCCATTCATGTTCCAAATGTAGTTGTTGTGTAACTCTGACCACCACTCCAAACTTGCGGATTATTATAAGAATGTTATATTCTCTTTTCCCTGAGTGGTGTCACTTGTCCTCTATTATTATTGGATTCTTTCATTGCCTTTATTACTTAGGAGCCCAGATATGATAATAGCATCATCTAATACCAGTCTCATATTATAGAGGACACCTGCCACTGAGCTTCTCAATGATTCTGCTACAGTGTGCTGCCTGTTACCAGAACGTTCCTTGTCACCTTAAGAAATATGTGTATCCTCTGTACTATCTCAAGGAATAAAGCTTCTGGTAGATTTTCTGGTCTTTTAAAGTAGATACATTCTATCATATTCCTTTACCTGAGTCTTTTGTTCCTTTTTCCTACTCCACCATGAGCAGGCACAACATTTCCCTAATTAGACTTTCTGTGTTTTAGGGTTGGTCATGGGCGTGCTGGTCAGAAGAGAGGGGATGATATAGTCTGAAGACGAGCATTGAATACTAAGGCACGTGCTACTTCTAAAGTCTCTGCACAAATTGCAAACAATGACAGCAGTATATTCCCAATAAGAAGAGTGGGCACTTCCATAGGCAGGAAGATGGAAACAGATTTGGGGGACCTCAAGTGCATCTACCCAACCTAAGAATTAGTATTCCAGTTCTTCTTATCAGGGCTCTGATTTGGACATAGACTTCCTGCCATGAATGATGATAACACTCTTCTTTGAAATTCTTCCACTGGCACAATTAAGCCATATGCCTGTTCTTTACTCTTTCTGATCTTTTATATCAATAGCTTTTCTTCAATGCATTGAAGGAGGTTCCCTTCCTCACAAAATTAGCTTTATATTGTTAATTAATAAAACTAAATCTGTCGTTTTATCTTTCTTTGACCACATCCAGCCAGTAACATAGTAGGTACTATTTCTTATATCTATTAAATATTAAGATATTTCCCTGATTAGTTCAGCCCTATCTTATTTATTCTGTTTGGTTCATGTGAGCACCTGCACACATTAGTCTTATCAATTGCATTGCTGTGGTATGCTTGGAATTACTAATACTCCACCTTCCACCAGTGATGTACTTCATCTTCACCGGGACTCATCTCCAGAATTCCAGCTATTTCTATAAAATCTGCTTTGTTGAACAATTTCTAGTTCCAGTACTTTAGGTCCATTATTCCATACCCACTATCTTAGGTCAGGTTTCCTAAAAACAAAGACAAGGATCCTTGACCAAGTGATTTATGGGGGGAGTGTTCTCAGGAAAGAAAGTAAGGGCAGAGGAAAAAAGCTAAGCAAGAAGGTGACCTCAAGTGATCAGCTTCAGCTTGGTCCCTGATATCAGGTAATTTAGAGCATAAATCACACCTTTGATTTGGCCATATCTTGAGGCAGGTAGTCTATAAGGCTTTGACATTCAGAGTCCCTTTGAAACCCCATATCAACAAATCACTGCTTCCACGCATGATAAGGGAATTCTCATTGGCCAAAGGCAATTATATCTGACAACAAGGAGCTGTGAGCCTATATCCACCAGTACCCTCAAGAGCAGGAGGTTCTAGTCAAGCTCCCAACAATGACAAATACACTCAGTATCTACTGGCATCATCCTTAGCGTTGGACTCTTAACTTCTTAATTCAGCAACAGGCATGATAAATGGAAGCAACAAAAAAAGCAGATTCTTTAACATTCATTTCATACTTTTATTCGAGCTCATAAATACTACTTTTAATTTACCATATTTATTTTTATTTCTTCCTAAAAATAGCAAAAAATTAAAATAAAAAAGGGTATCAGGTCACATAGAGTTACTGGCATCAAAGACAACAGTAAATTTTCTCTCATATGTGGCAGCTAGACTGAAAAAAATGGGGAGCACTAGTAAAAAATTGAAAGGTGGGAGACAGGAGAGAAGAGGGAAGGGAAAGGAGGAGAAAAGGATGCTCATTTGTCTTGCCCACAGAAAAGGACTGTTCCATTCATGTTCCAAATGTAGTTGTTGTTCATCTCTGACCACCAAACTTGCTGACTATTATAAGAATGTTATATTCTTATAATAGGTTCTAGGGAATGAAATGGACCAATTTATATCATGTGAAGATACAAATATAATGAATCCTCTTATTATATATAATTATAATGTACTAATAATTTTTTTTCAAAATGATCATAAAATGGTAAAATAGTAGCATTAGATGCCACAGGTTGCATATTCAAAACATGGCTTTAAGAGTACTAGAATGCTAATGAAATTGAAAAATCAGGCCTTTATCTGAACTCAGGTAAGAGTTAAATTCTATGTTAATTCTAGGCCTTATGGTATATAAGGAACTGTAAAAAATACTGTTTTTCCACTTTATGATAAGAATCTCACTGGAATGACTGGACTTATTTCTGTATAAATAGATAACATGTTTATACATCTCAAAATGCATACATCTCTGCACATTCTGCTGTTAAATAAAATACAGCACCCCAAAGAATAATTTCTGAAAGTAGAATTCCTGGCAAGAGATATTGGTTGACTTATGTCAAAAGAGTTCTTTTTCTGAGAGAATAATTTTGTTTTGACCACTTTTATCTTTTTGATAATGTTTGATGCCCATAACACTTAAACAAATAATGCAGGTCAAAACTATACCTATAATTTTATGACTTATCCAAGATTGTGACTTATTCAAGTTTGTTACTTGGACTCAAGTAGCAGAAACTGGATTTATCTGTTCACTAAGTCTCTTTATTATCAAGAGTCCCCAACTCAAATCACATGATAAATCCACTCAATAAAAGTAGAGATGCCTACTTTGCTGGAAAAAAATAATTTAGATACTTCTTTAGGATCTATTAAAAATCATTGCAATTAGGATGAAGTTATTTAACATGGAATTATTTGTCAGGGAAATATTCAAATTATATTCCATTTTAAATCAAGTAGGGCCTTCCTGATATTACTTATTTCCTAGGATCAAATAATTAAAAAATAAACCCCTTTTGGTCCACTGAGAAATGCTTCCTATGCAATTGCTCCCAGGACAAATGAAAGTATAAGATTTTAGGGAAAGTTCGGGAAAGATCTAGGCTCTGTTATTAACTGGCATAATCTTTTTTTTTTTTTTTCCTGTACCTGGGATTGAACCCGGGGTTACTGAATAACTGAGCCACATCCCCAGACATTTATTTTTTTATTTCGAGACAGAGTCTCACTAACTTGCTGAGGCTGGCTTTGAACTTTCAATCCTCCTGCCTCAGCCTCCAGTGCCACTGGGATTTTTAGGTATGTGACACTGCACCTGGCTCTTGAGTGGCATAATCTAATGGCATAGTTCATAGTTTTGTTTTTAAGTAAAGATCCAAGGTATCATACATTTAAAGCACTGATGAAATAAATATATAGAATAGCAAAAATCAACCTTGAGCCTTATCCTGTGTATCATTATGTGGCCTTTTCCCCCCCTCTCTTCTCTTCCTAACAAACTTTGCACTTTTATCTCTACCTATCAACTATAGCCCTTGTGTCTTTCACTTTTTTTTTTTCAAGCTTATGGTTCCCTGGAATTTAATTTTTATATATTTTTTCAAATTTATTATTAACTTTGCTAATAATTTCTGCATACTTTAAAACCATGCACTTTGTTTTTATTTCACTTATGTATATTCTGAGTTCAATTAAGTTCAGGAATTTGGGGTTTTCCTTTTTATTTTAAAGAGCTCAACTGAATTTCTCATTCTACTGTATTATTTTCTTGAAGTCATATTGCACATTTATTTTAAACTCACTATCATGGCTCCATTATCAGTGTCCAATGAATATCTATTTTTATTGTCTGTGCTTCTCTTGGTTACTTTTTAGGTTGTTTCTCCTTTCTGTGTTTTCCTAGAGAGAAACTGATGTGACTCCATTTTTGAGAAACCAGCTTCTACCTCAAGGCCTGTTCTAAGGAAGGGGGTATGATCCTTGTCCTGAGAAAAACCCACAGAGCCTTTCTAGGCACATACCTACCCTGCTGAGTTGTTTTGTCTGCAAATAACAGAAGAGTTGTTTGATTTTCCTGCGGTATGGAATGATTTGCTGTGTGATGTTGTGATGCATAGAGTATCCCCCCAAAACCTATAAAATCTCACTGGACAAAGGACCAGGACTCACTCCCTGGGACCGCTGCATCAGAAACAGTTGTGAGTCCAGGCTCCAGCTTGCAATAAAGACTCTTGTGTGATTGCATCGGATTTGGCTCCTGGAGGTCTATTCGAGGTCCCACAAATCTGGCATTACACTAGTTGATTTGAATTGCATGTTAATCATTGAATTTTAATAAATTCAAAAATATTTTGAGACCTAGAATTGTTCTTTCTCTAAAGAAAATGTCTTCGCTTTCAGCATAATCCTAGATTTATTTTCTCAGACCTGTGAAAGATCAAGGTGTTTTCAAACAGCTACAATCTCTAAATGACCATATCTCTCTCAAATCATCTTTCCTTTTGGTATGCAGTCCATCAAGATGTGTAACAAATATCTGGGGCATTTACTACCTGTGTTAGTCAATTTTCTAATACTATAGGACATACCTGAGATAAATCAACTTATAAAGAGGAAGGGTTTGTTGTGGTTCACAGTGTTGGAAGTTTCAGACCACGACTGATTGTTCCATTCAGGCAGGACAGTATGTTAGGAACATGTGGTAGATAAAGTCTGCTCACCTAATGGCTGAATAGGAGAGAGAAAAAATGAGATCAGGGTCCCATAATCCATTTCAGCCCCACCCCCACCCCCACCCCCACCCCCACCCCAGGCCAATGCCCTAAATCTTCCCACTAGGTCCTGCCTCATGAAGTATTCCCTCCTCCCAGTAATGCCACTGTGGAGAATAATCCTTCACTAAATAGGCCTTTGGGAAATGTTTCAGATCCAAACTATAGCACTACATATTAGATAGCTCCTGGCGGGAGAAGCCTCAGAATAAAATAACTCCAAAATCAAATTTACCTTCCTGGATTCCTTCTTTCCCTAGATCCTTGCTCTATGTGCTGAAATACTCACTCTTTTATAATCTTCATTTTATGCTCCAGTGTTTCTAGCCATATTCAGTAGAAGTGAGTCATAATGGTCTGGTTTGCCTCAATTTTATCCAGAAGAACTTCAATACTGTTAATAGATAAAATTGAATCAGAAAAATACATTGCCTGACTTCTAATGTCTTTGAATCATCCACCCCCATATCATTGAGATTTGTTTACTTATTTATATCAATGATTCTTAAAACTTTTCTTTAAACTTATTCAAAACTTTAAACATATTGTAGATCTTATTTTGGTTGTTTTTCTTCACATGCTACACCAAAGAACGCATTCCAGCATTGAGTTTAGAAGCTCATCAGCAATTTTTCCCCACAAAGATATAGGGGGAAAACTTATCTTATAAATTTTACATTAAATTTATATAAAATACATCATATAAAATTTTGCATTAAAGATTCACACTAAAGTTCTCTACTAGTAACACAGACTAAGTTTCATTATTTCAACTGACAATTTTATCCTCACCTGCAGACACAAGTAGAAATAGATTTTCAATAGAAAATGAAGATAATTTCTATAGTCTTCTCACAATTTAAGAGATCTGCCCAATTTTTAAAAAGAGAATTCTTCAGAATTTCAAATAAGTTGATTTCATCCCCTTTTCATCAGTGCTATTGCATTCGATTTCCTTTTTTCTGACTTTGTATAAAGTAGGATTTAATCAGTAATACCTGTGACTGTATTTACACAAGAGTTTCCTTTGGACAAAGATGGTAACACCGTTATGGCTTAAAGAAGGCTTTAGGCTGACATTCCTGTCACAATTTATCCTCAGGAATTTATATACGTAAAAAAATATGATAAATAATGTCCTAAGAGTAGTACAGAAACCTACTGTAAACAATGGCCCAGTATTATTTTAGAGTCTTGAAAATTCTAAATAATTGTGCTATAGATTTTACTATTTGGTTTAAAAGTGACTTATTTGCACCAACTAAATAGGTACTGTATAAGGCTGTAAAGACTTACCAATGTTAAAATCTGCACATAAAAGTATTTTTCTTTTAAAAATGTTAATTTTTGTTAAATTTAATTAAATCTTAGTTTTTAAAGGTCTTTCAAGGGAAAAGTCTGAATAATTAAGATTTAGTTTGCATTAAAAATGGTAAACTGTTGGAAGATATCAATTGTAAACTGTTCTATTCGGGCATTTAAAAAACAGTGGCATAAAGCAAATATGTCTGTGTTGCTGAAATTCAATGACAAGATATTTATATAAACAAAACTCATCAATTTAAATCTCACATTGAAAATCAGGCCAAAATAATATAACAACTAAATTGAGATCTTTAATTAAATTTCTATGGTTTAGGAACACCACCTAATGGTTAGTATTTATCAATTGTCCTGTAATTTAAATGCTTTCTCTCAGCTTGTTCTTTGTTAATTTTTATTTCCCTTGAGCATACTATTATTTTTCTTATAATTTTAGAGTTTTGAACTGTCATAGTAAAAGGGTAAACCCATGAGGACCTATTTATTCAAAAAGAAACTGGTAGAAATATATCAGAATATAGGAAAACAATGCATTATTAAAATCTATACATTTGAGTGACATAAGATCATTTTGATGAAATTAAAATGGAATGCTAAAGTAAGAACTTAACAAAAATACTAAAATGTGCTTACGATCTCTTTGTAAATATGTCAAATATTTTAATAGGAGAGTTATACTGATAGTTATCAACATTCACATTCATTTCTTCCAGTTTAAATTGTTAACCAAAGGTGCTGGTGATGTAGCTCGGTGTCAGAGAGGTTGTCTATCATTTCTGAAGCCCTTATTTTGATCCTCAGCACTGCAAAAATAAATAAGTAAATAAAATTAACAGGTTGTAACTGATTCAAAACTTATTGACCTCTATATAAATATAAATATATAAGGCTATTTATGTCAGCTACCTAGACTGCTAAGCTGAAGGATCCTGCTTGCATAGTTCCATACCCCAATTCTCAGGAAACTTCCAATATTACTTTCTATGGCAAAGGGACTTTGTAGAAGTGAATGAGTAAGGATTGTGAGCTAGCAAGATTATTCTGGATTATCTGGGTGGACTCCTACTCACAATTATCTTTATAAGAGGGAGGCAGGAAGAATAAAAGTCAAGAAGAAGGCTACATATGGGGAAAGCAGAAACCTGAGTGATTGGCTTTGAAGAAAGAGGAAGATCTACAAGGCTAGCAGACACAGAATCTAGGTAGCCACTTGAAGCTGGAAAAGATAAGGAAAATGAAAACATAAATTATAGGAATCTTACATACTATTAGGAAAAGAATTAGGTAGCATTTACTTGGTATTATGAAACCTCCATTAAATGGAACTCTTTATTTTAATTGCAGACTAGATAAAGTTTTAAATTAAGATGCAAATACAATCTTGTATTTTAAAATTCAAACTATATTGTATGATTTATGCTCAGTACATGTTCAACAAAAATTTTATGACCTATAATATTATGCAAAAAATACTGGTTTACAATGTCACAGAATGAAATGACATTCCTCTTTTTATGAACTGAGAAATTTCAGGAGGGAGCAAAGATTTGGTATTAGCTCCATTTTTCTTTTGGTGGCTCAGCAGGGGAATTATCAGCTCCCTGTAATAGACAGATAAACATTCCTTTTGTTTATAAAAAGCCAGGATTACTTAACAAGGACTACTAAATAATCCCTATTAAATAGGGTTATTTACTAGAATAGATATTCTTATTAAGTACTGTCTAGACAGTATAGTCTTTGTAAGGAAATTAATATTCAAGATGATGGTTATGTGTTTGTCTTCAGGTAAGCTACTTAACCCCATACTCCCACAGCTCCTGAACTTTTTCCCCTCTTATTTTCTATGGGTCAGTGTTCATGTCTCTAAGCAGATGGGCAGAGAACAAAGAAAAAGGGATACATTCTTAAAATATAGGCAAGAAACAAAAGAGACTTGAGACTGGTTTTCCATTATTTTATGAAGAGGGATGATGTACGGAAAAAGATGGCGCTGAAGTCAAAGAAGAAGTTTCAAAGAATGCTTGGGATGGACTCTGGAAAGCTAAGGGAGCACTCATAGGTAAGATTTTTTTTTTCTTTTAATGTATGGATGCTTCTAAAAGCTTGATCATCAGTATATCTCACTTCTCATTCCTCTTGTCTTCTCCTATACACACAAATGTAGACCGTGGGTGTATGTTATTTAAATGTCAACTTGTAAATCATGCTGTTTTTGAGAGCTCACATTAGCCCTTCATTAAAGAACTCATTTCTGTGTCTCATCAGAGGTCAGTGTGTTCACAGAGTGAGGAACTCAGGACTTAGTGAGTTAAGGCTTGCTCTCATCAATTGGTGGGCTGACTTCTTCCCTGCTGAAGAATGATGGCCATCAGAGACCCTCATGGGCAAGTAAAGACTCTCCCTCTGCAAAGTAAACTTTAAACAATAATCATTTTGTAAGGTTCCCTTTTGTATCCTCTGGAGGGCAACCAGAAAAACCTAGCTGAGTGACACAAAGAAGATATGTCTTAACACTTTGGAATAAGAGTCAATTCAAATTGAAAATATCATTTTTTTTTAATTAAAAAAGAAGGCTAGCTGGGCATGGTGGCTCATGCCTGTAATCCAAGCAGCTTGGGAGGCTGAGACAGGAGGATTGCAAGTTTCAGGTCAGCCTTAGCAATTTAGCAAGGTCCTATACAACATAGAACAAAATTTTAAAAAGGTCTGGAGTTATGGCTCGGTGTTTAAACAACCCTGGGTACTAAAAACTAACAAACAAACAAAATAGACCCAAAGAGAGGAGGAAGTAAGTAAAACACACAACGAATTGGCCAGAATGCTAATTAGTCAAGCATTAATTTTAATAATAGGTTCTATAATCAGAACAGTTTGAAAATGCATTACCTTCTCTGCCAAAACATGGGATAATTCACAGAAATTCATTGTTTTTTTCACTCAAGTGAACTTTTCAGAAAGATTAGAAAAAAATCCAAAAACCCTTATGGGATGATGCCATGTTTACAATCTCCCTCAGTCTCATTGCTGGATATGACTAAGAGTCTAAAAATCCAATTTCTTTTATAAATAATTAAGAGTCAAGCACAAAATAGCCTACAGGTCTTTCACATATGATTGAAATCATGTAGTTCTTGTCTTTCTGTGCCCAGCTTTTTTCACTTAAATTAATAATTTCCAATTCTGTTCATGTTAATAGAATTTTGTTCTTTTTTTTCAACTTTTTAAAAAATATTTTTTGTTTGTTCTAATTAGTTATACATGACAGTGGAATGCACTTTGACATATAAATGGAGAACAACTTCTCATTCTTCTGGTTTTGTATGACGTGGAATCACACTGCTCATGTTGTTATATATGCATATAGGATATTAATGTCCGATTTATTCTACTATCCTTCCTATCTCTATTCCCCCTCCCTTCCCTTTAGTCCCCTCTGCCTAATTCAAAGTAATTTCATTCCTCCCTAGCTTCCCCTCCCTTACTGTGAATTAGCATTTGCATATCAGAGACAACATCCAGCCTTTGTTTTCTTTTTTGAAATTGGCTTATTTCACTTTTAGCATGATATTCCCAGCTCCGTCCATTTACCAGCAAATGCCATCATTTCATTCTTTAAGGCTGAGAAATATTCCACTGTGAATATATACCACATTTTTCTTATCTATTCATCTGTAAAAGCGCGCCTACGTTGGTTCCATAGTCTAGCTATTGTGAGTTGAGCTGCTATAAACATTGATGTGGCTTTGTCACTCCAGTATGCCAATTTAAAATCCTTTGGGTATATACCAAGGAGTTGGACAGCTGGGTCAAATCATGGTTCTATTCCATGTTTTCTGAGGAATCTCCATGCTGCTTTCCATAATGGTTGCACCAATTTTCAGTTGCACCAGCAGTGTATGAGTACTCCTTTTTCCCCATATCCTCGCCAGCATTTATTGTTCCTTATATTCTTTTTTTAATTTTTTATACTGAATGCATTACAATTCATATTACACATTAAGAGCACAATTTTTTATATCTCTGGTTGTACACAAAGTAGTAACGCCATTCATGTCTTCATACATGTACTTAGGATAATGATATCCATCTCATTCCACCATCTTTTTTACCCCCATGCCCCCTCTCCTTCCCTCCCACTCCTTTGCTGCCCTATCTAGAGTTTATGTAATCCTCCCAAGCTCCCCCCACCAACCCCACTATGAATCAGCCTGCTTATAAGAGAGAAAACATTCGGCATTTGGTTTTGGGGGTTTGGCTAACTTCACTTAGCCTTACTTATATCATCCAAATCCACCCATTTACCTTCAAATGCCATTATTTTATTCTCTTTTATTGCTAAATAACATTTCATTGTGTGTGCATATCACATTTTCTTTATCCATTCATCTACTGAAGGGCCTCTAGGTGCCTTGCTTTTTTCATTTAAATTAATTATCTCCAATTCCATTCATGTTAACAGAATTTTATATTTTTCAGCAAAGAGTTAATGAGTAGCCCTAGGTGACTCCCTTCCTGTCTGCAGCCATGGGCAGCTTCATTCCCACCCTTGGATCACTCCACCTTTTGGGTTCTGTAAACTGGATGAGGAAAGAGCATGAGAACAAAGGAAATTTAAAATGTCTGAAAGGGGCTGGAAACACCCACTTTCCCAGACACTCACCTCTGGCGTCCCTTCTATTCAGAGTAGTCTATCTCTGTTCTATCCTTTTAATAAAACTTGTGTTATGCCAGATTCGTGGGACTCCAATAGACCTCCAGGAGCCAAATCCGATGCAATCACACAAGAGTCTTTATTGCAAGCTCGAGCCTGGACTCACAACTGTTCCCGATGCAGCGGTCCCAGAGAGTGAGTCCTGGTCCTTTGTTCAGTGAGATTTTATAGGTTTTGGGGGGATACTCTATGCATCACAACATCACACAGCAAATCATTCCATACCGCAGGAAAGTCAAACAACAACTCTTCATTGATTAGCACATTCACTGGCGGGAACAAGCTGGGTAGGGGTGATTGGCTAGTACAAGAGGGGGGGTCGTTTGAACTGATTGGTTTAGGCCACGAGGGGTGTACGTGCTGAACTACAAGGTTTCCCAACATGTTATCAGCCACCATAAACTACTGGGAGGGTCATCTGGCATCCCAGGTATTTTCCCTGTCTCATGTGATTGGAGGTTGCTAGGGGGTGTTGCTATGGGTCCTCACCTAGCCTGACTAAGTCAGGGACACCTGGCACCTCAGACCTCTCCTGTTATTTACAGACAACTCAGCAGGGTGAGTATGTGCTTAGGAGTGCTCTGTGGGTTTTTCCAAGGACAAGGGTCATGCCCCCTTTCCTTAAAGGACAGGCCTTGAGGTAGAAGCTGCTGTTATTTATTTATTTTTAAAAATGGAGCCACATTAGTTTCTCACTGGCTTTCTAAGCTTGCCTAGGCATTTCTCAGGGTTCAGTCCTCAACGTCAGGGAAACAGGACTTCATCCTGATTCTCATCACTGGTACCAACAGGAGTGGAGTTGTTTCTTAGACATATCAATGTCATTTCTTTTGGTTGTATAATAGCAATATCAGTGCTTGATCATAATTTTTTTTAGAACTCCATGCTGTTTCCCATAATGGCTGGACTAATTTATATTCCCACCTATGGTGTTCAAAGTTTCCCCTTTCTTTACATCCTCTCCAGCCTGCTGTCTTAAGGCTTTTTGATAATAGCCATTCTTTACTGGATTAAGGCAATATCTTACTATGGTTTTGATCTGCTTTTCTCTGATAATTAGTGATGTCGAGCACTTTTTAATGAACCTATTAACTGGTTTCATGTCTCATTTGGAGAAATATCTGGCTGTGTATTTTAATCAGCTTTTTCACTGACAAAAAGACTTGATAAGAACAATTAGAGGAGGAATAATTTATTCTTGGGCTCATGATTTCAGTCCATAGACGCCCAGCTCCATTGCTCTGGGACAAAGATGAGGCAAGATGTCAGGAAAGAAGAATGTGGTGAAGTAAAACAGGTCAGAATATGGCCACCAAAAAGTGGAGTGAGAGAGCCCCAATCAAAAAGAAAAAATATATACCCCAAAGGCATTACCCAAATGACCCACCTCCAACAGCCATGGGCTCTCTGCCTGCAGTTACCACCAAATTAATCTTTATCAGAAGATCAATACACTGATTATGTTATTGTTCTTATAACCCAGTCATTTCACCTCTGAACTTTCTTGCATTGTTTCACACATAAACTTTTGGGCAATACCTAATATCTAAATTAGAGCATTCTATCTATTGCCCATTTTTCATTGATATATTTGGTTTGTTGTTATTAACGTTTTTGGTTCATTATATATTTTGGAAATATACCACTTGCTCTCTCTCTCTCTCTATATATATATAGTTTGCAAATATTTTCTCTTACTCTGTAGGTTTTCTGTTCACTTTGTTGATTGTTCCTTTCCTGTGCAGCAGTTTTTAGGTTTGGTATAATTCCATCTGTCTATATATTTTTTGTTTCCTGTGCTTTTATAGCTTTGTCCAAAATATCCTTGCACTTTCCAGTGTCCCAAAGTGTTTCCTGACTTTTTTTTCCCTAGTATTTCATATTTTTGGTGTTAAGCCAATCTTCTGGTTTTTAAATCTTTAGATAAGCATTTTTTTGACTACAAGGCTTTCTGACATCAAGATGTTACATACCTTTGTTTTTCATATCAGTTGCAACCATTAGGTGGCAACATAATGCAAAATATAAAGAACAGCTTTCAAAAGGCTCTAGAATGGGTTTTACTCATACAATTTTATGAATTTAATTTTTTTGCTTCTCTCAAATTTATCATTAATCCATGAATGAGATCCTATTAGCTGTCTTATGGTTGAATCTGTTTCCTTTCCATCTGTGCCATGAAAATCATGACATGAGTAAGAAAAACCACATGTCTTATATAGTAGAATATGAGATTATTTGACAATGCACAATTGAAACAGAAGGTTATAATAATAGTAACTTTAAAACAGAATATAAACTGTTATAAGAAAGAACACTAGAATGTGATAAGATAGTTTGTAGGTTCTCTTTTCTGGTAAGATCAGGAAATTTGTAGTCTCTACACATTAAGTGTAGTTTCTTTTAACTCAACTTTGTTTATACCAAAGAAGTATATTGGAGATTTTCCAAAATGCCAATGAACCAGGCCCCAGGAGTTATAAGGCCTCAGCAACAGCCAACTGAAGAATCAAAATCAACCCCACCTTTCGGGAATCAGAGCTTTTAACATGCTGACATCAAGCTCTTTAACTTATAGTAGAGATGTTTAAATAGAAACATAGTTCCATCAACATTCATTAAGCTACCTCTATTTACTTATTATCTCTTTAAAATTCCCATAAGTATTCATTTTATTCATTTTCAGTACTATAAAATTATTGAAGAAAATAGACATACTCAGGATAAATAGACACATCTCTGTATTCTTTTGCAAAAGATATAATTTTATATAGAAAGAACCCTAAAGATTATAAACACACCCCCATCTCCTGCAAGAATAATGAACAATCTGAAAAGTAAATTAAGAAGACAATTCTATTTGCAATGGTATAAAAAAGAATAAAATACTTAACAAAGTAGATTTTAAAAATGTACAATAAAAAACTATAATGATTTCTGATAGATATTAAAGAAAACATGAATAAGTGAAAGCTATTCCATATTTGTGGGTTAGAAGACATCCCCTGCAGGTGGTGGAAATGGGGTTCCCCTCAGTGGAATGCACTGGCTGAGAAGAAAAAGCTAAGAAAAATAGAATGATGAAGAAAACACAGGACATAGAAAATAATTTCAAAAGTGGGGGCAGGATGGACAAGCCATCAGGCGGATTGAGCTTCTAGACTAAAGGGCAAAATGGATCCCACGCCGGCATTATTTCTTTCAGGAAACATCAAAAGCCTTCCTAGAATGTGCTTCACTCAAAAAGGTTAAAGGTGGGCTGTTCAGCTCCTAACAGGTTACTCCCATCTCCAGAGCTACTGTGAGGTATCTTCCTAGAACAGTAGAGATGAAAGTTAGACATTGTATTGGGCAATCTATTGTTGTGAGAGAGCCACGGATAGTTCACAATGACAAATGTAAATTTCCCTGGCTACCATACCAAGAGAATACCCTCATGTAATCCATGGATGGAGGGCTTCCTGCACCCACCCACACACATTTAAAGCTAATAAAAACACTCAGAAAGATAGCATGATAAAAAAATCAACTCAGAGAAATAGTTGTAGTTCTATGCAAGAATAATGAACAATCTGAAAAGCAAATTAAGAAGACAATTCTATTTGCAATAGTACAAAAAAGAATAAAATACTTAACAAAGGAGATTAAAAAATGTACAATAAAAACTATAAACTATTTCTGATAGATATTAAAGAAAACATGAATAAGTGAAAACTATTCCATATTTGTGGGTTAGAAGACATGATAAGGTTAAGATATCAATACTACCCAAAAGTGATCTATAGATTCAATTGAAATCCCTATTGAAATTCCTATCAATATCTCAATATTTACTATAAAATAGAAAACTCCACACAAAAATTCATATGCAATATCAGAGGATATAAAATACCCAAAATAACCTTGAATAAGACAAATTTGGAGGACTCAGGTTTTCTTAATTCAAAATCTAATGCAGAACCATCTTGGGACTACAGCATGTCCAGAACTTAAAGAAACTGGAAACACAGATCCAAGAGTTTGCAACCAGGTCTGCATGAGCCTGTCTGAGCCTAGCAAACCTGTGGAAAGTTAAAAACTGGGAGCATTTCACCCAGGATCATACAGGTTAGAGAGGCTGGAGAGAGCCAGGCTCTCCCCAGCCCTGTGAGTCCTAAGGCCTACAGGGACCAATAGGGCCAGCTACAGTGGGTTGGAAGGATAGAAGAGAGTGTGAGGGCATTTTGTTCTTGGCTCACTCAGCCAGCAGGTCTGGTACCCACTCAGGCTGGTACTCACCATGTCCTGGCATCAGCTGGTCCCCAACTCCCTCCCCAGTCCAGCACCCGCAGGTACCCACCAGGTCTGGCATCAGTCCAGCATGCAACATGGTCCTCTGGCTTCCTGGTCTCCCAACCCCACCCTGGCCCATCCCTCACAGCTTTGTGGTCGGCCTACAGGTCTCAAAGCCTGTTCTTGATTTACCCGGCACAGACCAGCTGGGCCCCTGACCTGGCTGCGCCTCCCACACAACTTCACCTTAAGACCTGCCTGGTCCAGCATAGAGCCTCCCCTCACCAGCCCCCAGGATCCAGTGCTAGGCCCAGATGTACCTGCCACCAGGATGTGCTCAGCTACTTTGCTGCTTCCCTGCAACCCAACCTCCCCTGAATGCCACATCACCTCCAAGTTTGCAGCACAGTCAGCCCACACTAATCTCTCAAGAAGGGATATTAGGAAAGGAAATTTAACCCCAACCTTCAACATAATGAGCAACACAATAACAGAAAGAACACATAACCCATGGCCCACACCCACAAGCTAAGATCATAATTCAGGAAGAAACAGAAAGAACACCAGACAGGCACAGTGAACATACACACTGACTTTTCTTGTGGGGGGTGTACTGACAATTGAACTCAGGGGCATTCCACCACTAAGCCACATCCCCAGTCTTTGTATTTTATTTAGAGACAGGATATCACTGACTTGCTTAGCACCTTGCTTTTGCCGGGGATAGCTTTGAACTTGGGATCCTCCTGCATCAGCTTTCAGAGCCACTGGGATTATAGGTGTGCACCATGAGTTCAGCCTTATTATTTTGTCCACGATAGAGGATACAACTCTTTAATTTCTTAACATTTCACCAAGATTTTGTTGTGGTGGTGGTGGTGGTTTTTTTGTTGGGGCAGTAGTTCTGTTCAGCCTTTTGATTTTGTGTTTCCATATTGGATTCTTGTTTTACTTGGATACGTGCAGCCTGATTCAAGGACTCTTACATATATTCATATTTGTTTCTCTCATCTCACTTTTTGCCTTGTTTTTCTTTTGTTCTTCTTTCTTTCCTTTTTCTTTCTTTCTTTATTCTTTTTTTCTAGTTTGTTTTGTTTTGAAGGTATTATTTTCATATGCTCTTTATTTTGTGGGTTATGGTTTATGATTAGGTTATTTTAATTTTGTTTTGTATGATATTTATCACTACTCTATCTCCTTCTCTCATTTCTATATTCCTGACACCCAAATTCCATTCTCTCTATCCTTCTTTATATTCTTCTTCTTTTTGTCCCTTTTCAAACTAACAACGTATCCTAAGTTACCACTGCATCTGCCCTACTCACCCTTTGAAATTTCAAACACTTTTCCACTCTCCTATTTCTTCTGCTTTATGTGATTTGACTATACTTAACACTTCTTAATCTAGTTGAGGTATAGAACATCTAACCCTAACACCAATGTCACAGCAATAATTAATACAGCAGAAGGAATAGATAACACCTGGTGTTTGATTTTAAGCCAGACATAATACATGATTATTTACTGTTTCTACTGATGGAAATTGCTGATCACACTATCCTTACATATCATACCAATTAATGCTAGATGCCAAAATACGAATTAAGGACCTATTCTACTGCTATATATTGTTTGCATATATTATTGCTATGATTGTGCTGTGCACCCCAATCTGTGAGGCACTAGTAACATAGAGGGATTCTGTAAACCTATAAGGTACAAATTCTACAGAATCAGATCCATCCAGATAGATGATTAGACACATAAACAATATGAACTATGAACTATCCCAAATAACCCAAACCACTTCATCAGTAGACTCTATTGACACAACAGTGGAGGAAAGGTCAGAGATAAAACTCAGAAAGTTCATGGTTAAACTGATCTACAACGTAAAAGATGATGTAAGAAATAAAATCAGAGAAAGAATACAAGAAATAAAATACTATTTTAACAAGGAGATAGAGATGCTGGAGAAGAATCAGTCAGAAACCCTCAAAATGAAAAAATCAATCAACCAAATCAAAAATTCAATTTAAAGGATCACTGATACATTAGACCAATTTGAAAATAGAGCTTTAGGTAATGAAGACAAAACTATAATCTAGAAATCAGTTGACCATGGAGAAAAGATGTTAAGAAACCATGAACAGAATTTCCCAGAAATATGTTATAACATAAAAAGACCAAATATAAGATTTTTCAGGATTGGTGACGGCTCAGAGATACAAAGGAATCCACAATCTTTTCAATAAAATCATATTAGAAAATTTTCTAAATTTTAAGAATGAAAAGGAAAACTAAATACAGGAGGCTTACAAGACCCTAAATATACAAAATTACAATAGATTCACATCAAGGCACAGCATTATGAAAATGCCTTACAGAATAAGAATAGAATATTAAAGGCTGCCAGAGAAAAGTATTTAGATAAGTATCCATGGATACTTCAAGCCACTTAACATTTAGAGTTACATAACATTTAGAGTTAAATCAATTCTGACCTCACCTGATTTCTCAACCCACCCCCTCAAAGCTAGGAGGTCTTGAAGTAATATATACCAAGTCAAAAAATAGATGACAGGAAAAATTAAGCTTCAGAATTGATGATGAAATAAAAACCTTCCACTACAAACAAAAGTTAAAAGAATGCACAACTAGAAAGACTGCACTAAAAAACATACTCAATAAAATATTCCATGAAGAAGAAATTTTTAAAAAGTGAAATGCAGTAAAGGGAGGAGCTACAGTAGAGGAATAATCAATCAAAGGAGAAACTAATTCAAATGAAAAGCACTAAATAAATCAAAGTTATATGGAATAAAAATTATATCTCAATAATAACATTGAATGCAAATGGCCTAAACTCATCAATCAAAAGACATAGAATGAGAGATTAAATTAAAAAATGAGAACCAATAATATGCTGTCTCCAAGAGACTCACCTCATAGACAAAGACCTCAACAAACTGAAGGTAAAGGGATGGGAAAAAGCATATCATTTACATAGATTCCTTAAACAATCAAGGGTTTCTATTCTCATATCAGATAAAGTGGACTTCAAGCCGAAGTTAATCAGAAGGGACTAAGAAGATCATTTTATACTGCTTAAGGGAATTATATAGCAACAAGACAACAATGGTAAATATTTATTCTCTAAAAAGTGGAGCACTTATGTAGATCAAACAAACCCTTCTCAATTTCAAGAATCAAATAGACTACAACACTATAATACTGAGTGACTTCAACATGCCTCTCTCATCACTAGATAGATACTCCCAAAAAAATACTAAATAAAGAAGCTATTGAGTAGATGAATACAATTAATAATTTAGACTTAATAGACATGTGTAGAATATTGCATCCATCAAGGACAGAATACATTTTATTCTTGGCAGCACATGGATACTTATCTAAAATAGATCCTATCTTAGGCCACAAAGGAACTCTTGGAAAATCAAAAAAATAGAGATAATACTTCATATTCTATCAGATCATAATGGAATGAAATTAAAAATCAATAATAAAATAAAAAATAGAAGCTACTCCAACATCTGGAGATGAAATAATATGCTATTGAATGAAAAATGAACAGAAGAAGAAATCAGGGATAAAAAAATACATTTATTCTCATTTGTTAGTCTTTTTGCATTCACTATGGAAAAGAGAAATTGAGAAATCACTTTTCCAAAGATTTAGAAAAACATATTAAAATTTAATTTAAATAATGAGGTTTTTAAACTTAAAATTTTAACTCCAGGAAGGAGATTTTTTTTTTGTCTAAGGATTTGACAACCCAACCTAAAGTTGCCCCCATAATTTTCCATATTATTTAATGTTTTTTTGTAAATCTACTTATCAAGTAAAATTTTATTGTTAACTCCTTTTTTTTTCTTTATTATTTTCTCTGTTCTTAAATCTAGAAAAGAAATGCCATCAGAGCAAACCTTGTTCTTGTGTTCCTGGTATGTATAACAGTATTTGAATATAACAAGAGTGCAGAAAATAATATAGTGTTTTGGCAGATGATATTTTCCAAATGTACACATGAACATTTTCAAGAAATATGTCATTAAAGGGAGTTCCGGGTTTAACTAGTTTAAGAAATACTGCATCTTATATTGAATGACATTCAAAGTATATTAGTTTATTAAGGACTATAAATGATCCTCGAGTCAATTGTTTCACTTTGCTGAGATCAGAACTCTTGCACACATCCTACATGGGTGAGGGAAAGGGTTCCTCTTAGGGGAGATGGGCTGGCTGAGAAATAAAAGCTAAGAAAATAGTACTATGGTAGTACAGGACACAGAAATATAGTTTGAGAGCTGTGGCAGCAACGGGCCAAGCTGACCAAAGGGTTGCAGCTTCTAACAAAGAAAGGAGCCCCACTTGCTTTATTTATGGCAGTACAGATCAAAGGAGATTGGTAGGCATAAGGTTTCAGTGTGGGAGGAGTCTTGACTCAGTGCTTGCTTCTTCATGAAAAGCAGAATACAGTGGAGGCAGCCAGGCTGTTTGGCTCTTGGTGGGTAATGCCCATCTCCGGTGTTGGCATGGGACATTTGACAGAGCTGGGTGGGAGCTTACATGTATGGGTCTTCTCACCAGCTGGAGTGCTGCTGTGAGTTCCCAGATACCAGATCTTCCCACTCAATGGCTTCAATACTAATCTAGTCCATGCACATTTCACGGGTGGCTTCCAGCACAGAACATCGCTAAATTTTGCATCAAAAAAAAAATTTTTTTTTTCAGGGCAATGGGTCAGAAGCTTGCCAAAAACAAGCAGTCTGACAAAATAAATCCCAAGGAAGTTACAGCAGACTCAGAAGAGGATACAGGAGTTTTCAGACTGTGGGACTGTATGGCAAAAGTGGCTTCCCAGGTTTCAAATTCTTCATAGGAGATACAGTGGTGTAACTGGTAATGATATTCTGCCTTCCCTGGAAGAGCTCCCTCAGGTCACTGAAAACTGAGATTGGGGATTTTCAAGCCTCTCGCATTCTTAAACACATTCCATGAAATATGCGCATAATTCTTTTATAGGTTTTACAAAAACCTTATTTTTGCAAGAGCTATCTTCTGTATTTTATATCTGTGTTCAAGGTATAATAGATTTCTATCCCCAATCATAAACTGTTGCTTATGCTCATGACCAGGCATCAAACTTGTGATGTTACATTAAACATACAATGTGATGAGCAGTTCCCAAACAATTACAATGATTATATGCAATGTCTTAAAGCAGTGACCAACAGGCTGGGTAGGACTATTACTATTCCATCAAGGAAACCAGTTGTTTTTTTTAAAAAACATTAAAATTCAAATAATTAGTATCACATGTAAATATTTGAGCACCAATGTACCAGGCAATATAATAAATGTGTGTGTATGTGTGTGTGTGTATATATATATTTTTTCAATATTTTTTACTGAATTTCTTTAAACCCTGGATAAAAACACATGGACAATGTTTCATTTTTCACATATGTATTTTGCTATCATGTAAATATAACTAATGTCCATTAACTTGATATTTGTCAGGCCATTCCAACCTAGAGGTAAAAATTGGATCACCTGTTCGTATTTTTTGGGAAAAAAATATCTGCAAAAACTACCAAATTTCACATTTCATTCAATTTTTCCTTTGATACAGCAGAATTGAACTTGTCTCACTTTTGATCACTAAACTATAGAAAGAAAGTAGAAAAGTCCTTTTCTTCCTCTACTCTCAAATTGGCATAAATATTCCCACTCCTTTATAAAATCACTGTCTTTTCCCCTTACATATTCATGGCCACCTTTCTGACCCATAGGCTGGATCATTCCCTTGAATGTGTGATTCTACTTTTTTCATTCTTAAGGAGGGTGACCTCCTTTCAGAGGCAAGATGCTTCTAGGAGCTGTTTGTTCCAGCTTTTAATTACAGTGATGGAAGGGGTGGTTTTGCAATATCACTGACTACTCCTCTGGATGGAAGCAGCATGCTGGCTGATTGCTCCAATAAGTGCTTCTCAGAAATCACCTATTGCCAAAAGCAGAGAAATGACCTAGGTTGCAGTGTAGCCTGACACAAAGAGATGAAGAGATTCCTTTCAAAGAAGCAGATGACAGTGTTCTGGGCACTTTTCATCTTTCCCTCTAGCTGAAGGATCCAAGTAGAACTATATTCTTATTTCAAAGACTGTTTTGATTTGCTCGAGAGAGGGAAAAACAGGATTCAAACAGGCTCCTTCTATCAAATCATGGATTTTATTTATTGAAGTTGTCATGCTTCTTTGTAGTTCATATAAATGTCTCATATATATATTGTCCATAAGTACATAGAGATTCTGACTCTGGTCTCAGCATGTCTATTTATTATATTATTTTCCAAACTAGGATGGAAAACAACTAAGAGTGAAAAGGTCTTTGGTGGTTGGTAGAAATAAAATTAGTTTTGCATAACCAGCAATTTTCCAACTTAAAGCTTTTTACATTTTTTCTATTCAAAATACCCTCATTTCAAAATTTTCACCTCCATAACTAATTATATGGCACAGTAATATGTACACACTTTTTATGTAGAAAATGGATTTTTAAATTAGTATCATAATAAGAGAGAATAATGTGACAATATAGTAGGGTGAAGTTCAGACTATAATACCTTCCTGTTTGTTCTGACATGTGATAATGTTCTAATGTTTCTTTAATTCATGAGTTTCACGTTTCTGTCTTTCATACTATACTTTTTGTATATCCTTAAAGAGTTGAAAAATTATGCTTGTAAGCAATTCTAATCATTTTTCTTCTTTAAAGCTCAATGTATAGTCTTAAGTTCTCTCTATTATGTTTCTACCTAATATCTGCAATGCATATGGTAACAAATGATTGTTATTCTTAATTTTAGAATTTGCACCTTCACCTTGATCTCTGATTTAAGCACTATCTGCTATATCCCACCATTTATCAAACAGTTCACATTTGGGATTATCAAAGTATGGCACAAACATGTGAAATTCAATATGAATCAGTGTCAATTCCGGAAGTAGTAAATTTCTCTCTGCTATTATGTCCCTCTAAAAATCATGTATTGAAGCCTCAACCTCCAGTAACTCAAAATGTGAAATCATTTGGAATTAGGTCTTTGTAGATGTAATTAGTTACAGTGAGGTTTTAACAGAATAGGACAGACCCTTAATCCAATATGACTAGTGTCTTTATAAATAGAGAGAAATTTGAACACAGACACACATACACACACACACTTTTCTAAATGCCACATGAAAATTAAAGAAGAGATCAGGTTGTCACTTCTAAAGAAAAAGAATGGAAAAGATTCCTTCTGCAAACTGCCAGAAGTTGGAAGAAATGCACAAACACATTCTTCCTTCAGTCCTTAGAAGAAGCCAACCCTACCTATACCTTGATAATGGAATTTAAGCCTCCAAGAATGAGACCATAAACTGTGGTTCAAGCCATCCAAACTGTGACACTTTGTTCTGACAGTCTTAGGAAATGAACACATCTATCCACCTAAATGAAGAAACAACCACAACGAAACACAAAATACAAAATCAAACAACATCATATTTAGTATTTCTTACTTTGTCAGGGAACTGTGGACTGCATAGCTTGGAATCTTAGGAGTCATTGTGAACATGCCTTATCCAAACACCAAGATTGCTGTCTTCGTTTCCAAAACAACCCATTATCATCTGTCTTCATATGATCTCTGACCTGGAATATTATGAAAACCCTGATTGTCCATGGACCTTTTCTTATCTTTTCACCTATCTACAGAGAGAAATATTTTTAAATGCAGATTTGAAAAACCACACCTACCCTTACCTCATTGCACTCATTATTTTTGTGATTAAGAAACAGAACTCTGCTTTAACCAACAAGAAATTTTAGATCTGAGTCTCTTTTGCCATCCTATTTTTTCTGTATACTTTCAGCACCATGAATAGGTCTTATTTCTTTCTGCTTTGGGGATGCTAAAATGCTGTTCTCTCTAACTGAAAAATTTTCTCCTCCTCCTTTCTACTTTCCATCTGTTCATTTCCATGTCATATATGACTTGTATATAATATATATTGCTATATACATTATATTATATATGATTTGTCAAATAATTTATCACATCTCTGCTAAATTATCAAATCTGTTTTGTGACTCTCTGTTATAAGCCCTTACAACACTGTTTGATTATTTGCCTCGTATAAATTACAGTTTATAGTTCATTTTAAGTGTTATGCTGAGATTATTGTTGTCTCCTGTTCTCAGTAAGTCTATCAGGACAGTGCCTGCATCTGATTAGCTAACTATAATGTCTGCATCACCTAGCTTAGAATGTAGAATAAAGATAACACATAGCACATTTAATGATCAGTTGACTACATGTCAACTACATGCAAACCTATTATTCTTAGCATAAAGGAATGTAACTTTAGCTGGAAGTGGATGGGGTCAAAGCTTCATATCACCTTCCTGGACAGATTCATAGATAAATTCATGTCTAGCAGTCAGCCTGTGTTGAATCCAGGGTCTACAACTAACCATAAATGTTAACCTGAAAAGTTTATCTAATCTCTGTCTCATTTTTCTCAGGCAATTCATGGAGTGTTTTTTTTGTTTGTTTGTTTTTTTCTTTTTTAAGAGAGAGTGTGAGGAGAGAGAAAGAGAGAGAGAGAATTTTTTAATATTTATTTTTTAGTTTTTGGCGGACACAACATCTTTGTTTGTATGTGGTGCTGAGGATCGAACCAGGGCCGCACGCATGCCAGGCAGGGGTGCTACCACTTGAGCCACATCTCCAGCCCCCATGGAATGATTTTGATAAATTAAGTAATTATGATTATAAAAGTTATTAGTACAGTACTTGGCACCTATTAAGTATCCAATATATGACAGCTGAACTTTTGGCTGACAATCCTGCTTTCTCACATCTCACACTCCTCTACTTCATTTTTTACTCAATCTACTCTATCAGTGAGTGAAATCTCCACTAAAAACATGGATGGCTTAAAAGGGGGAAAAAGGTGGGACTTTTAAAGCTCTCTGATTTTCTTCTTCTTAGAATTACCTCTTCTCTTATTTTGCACACACAATACCAATTTCTGGTGTTTCTACTATTCCTCTTCACTTTCATTCACTATCTCCTTTTCTATGTGCTTTTATATATTTGTGCTTAATATTTCCATCTTCGGTTATCTTTTTTTCATTACGTTCAGTCCTCTTAGGTTTTCTCATCTACTTCTATGATTCTCAGTAGCATCTCTTAGGATTTCTCTCAAATCCTACAACTCTAGTTCTAAACTTCTTCAGTGCTCTATATTGAGAGGCTTTGGGAGATGATCAAGAGAGAGACAGGACCACAGAGGGCAATGACATACAGGATATTCATTGGGCAGTGCTTGGATAGTGTTGCATGAGTAGAGAAGTCCCTCCTAGAAGAACTTCCAGCCATCACCTCATTGGTGAACAAGGCACTAAAACTCCCAGTGAGTAGAGATGTGCTGAATAAATTCCATTCAATATTAAAATACCTTTGATCAATTTGTGTAGGTATTCAATATTTTTTAATATTTTAAAAATTATTGATAAATTCTATAAGCTCTTTCTCCAGGGAAGAGGTTTCACAAACACTTCCAATCATGGATCCAAGAAGGCACCAATGACTAAATTATTTTACATTTCCTGTTCCCCCCCCCTTTTTTTTTCCTTTTTAAGCCACCTTCAGAATTTACTGAACTGATTCTCTCCTTTTATTCTGTCCTTCCCTCATTTCTTTTTCCAGTTATGAAGCTACCCACTCTGTACCTATTAGTTTGATATTTTATTAAATAAAGTCACACATTTTTCATTGTATTGCTATTATCTTAATTAATTTAAGGACCTTGAATAATTTAGTCTTCTGTACTTATATTTCTAATATGATAGTGCTGACGAGTAATTCCAGTATTATTTTGTGAAGGGTTTTCTTTTTTTAATCCCTTAAAGTGCTATTTTATTCTCATTAATGTGATTATTAGTGATTTAATTTATATTTAGATTTATCAATATCTTTACTCACTACTCCTTTATTGCAAACCTTTATAATGGAATTTTTTCTAAAATAATTTTTATGATATCAAATCCTCTAAAGAAGTTGTTATTTTGTGCCTATTTTGAAAGATTATTTTTGGGCATAGAAATCTAATTCTATTTGTGTCTCTTGGCACATGGAAGACATTAGTTACTATTTTCTAACTTCTCTTGTTGTTATTGAAAATTCAGTCTATTTGACTTTCCTTAGTAGGTGAGTTGATCTTGTGGAAATATAATGCTTTGCTTTTCTAAGATTGTCTCTTTGTGTTTAAAATTTCACCTATAATTTTTAATTATCATTTTATTTATTCTGTTTGGAAATACTTAAACTTACTTTAAATTCTCAGATGTCGGTTCAAATATTTCTTCATATTTCCATTTTTTCAATCTTCCATGTTTCAAAATGTCTTTGTCATGTTTTCTTTCTGTTCATGCTGCATAATTAGTAATTTATTTCACTTTACATTTTAGTTGCTTTGATTGGTTGTTGTGCGAGATAACTTCCTGGAGAAATTATTTGTGGTCTACTTGGTGAAGAATTTATAAGGCAAAAGGAGATTAGAAGTTGATTTGATCATGATTCTGAATATATAAACAGAATGAATACCTTAAATGTACCAGTACCTTCACAAAACAGAAATGTTTGTTTCATCTTAATGTAAAAATCCAGAGGTATATCCCCCAGGGCTAGTAAGTTGGTTTTGAACCTCAGGAACACAAGATCCTTCTGGGTCACTGTTGAGTCATACTTTGTTTGCTTCCCTAGACATTATGACCAAGATGGTACCTGTGTTTCCAGAGACAGGATGGAGGAAATAGCAAACCAAAGTACAAAGAGTTTTTGTCAGCAACCTGTGCACAGAGATTCTAAGAAGTTGTCACAAAATGTTCTTTTCTAACCACTGGCCCAAATGTAGTCGTATGAACACAACATGTAATTTGGAAAGGTATTATTTACTTATAATAAGAAGCATGGCTTTATCTCAGTGTTCACCATGCCTCAGAGAATAGGTTCCCAAGAACTATTTAATAATTAAAACCATGAAATTAATTTTTTTTCTACAGCACAAGTATTATTTTACTTTTAAGCTCCATAAATAAATAAATAAATCTCAAGATTATAGAGTACTATCTGCACACAGAAATTAAGCAGTTAGGTTTTTGATCCTACTACTGACTCATTACATTAATTGTGAGGCTGAAAAAAATTGTACCAAAGAAAAAGCAGTAACACCTGCCTATCATTCACATTCATGAATTTGACTGCAAATATACATAAATGATTTTTTCTTATTATTATTTTTATCAGATTGAAGAAAAACACTTCACTGATAGACCTGACAGTCATATATGGTAGGAAATAAATGAGTCCATATGGAGAATACTTCAGAAGAAAAAGTGACGTAAAGTATTAAATCTTCAATTTTGATTGAGAACTTTGTGCTTCTCTTTAGAATAATCTATCCAGTAAGGAAAGGGAAGTATGTTTTTAAAATAATCTTAGCATCTGTTTTAAACAATCCCGATCTGTTTCTTGTTCTCATGCAGATCAGTGGTCTTCTGTTTACATTACACGCGTAACTGCATCACACATCTATTTCTTTCCAGTTCAAATTTTATGAAGTCATAGGCAATCACTACTATGTTCCCCATTATTAAATAAGACAGATATTTAGTTAGATAAAATTTTCTCCAATTTTTTGCTTGTGAAATGTAACTTTGAGGAAGTCCAAAGTAAAAAATCCCCTGACCCCCAAATCCCCTGACCCTGAAGACCTGAGATTCTCTTAACAGTGACTTTCAGAGAGAAGTGTTTTTTTTCCATGAAATTAATTTTAATAGCTATATCCCATTTTTTGTCTTGATGAAATGGAGATCAGAGAAACTGCAAAAATGAAAAAATAAAAGAAAAAAAAAAACTTCAAGATTTAAACTCAAAAGTCTGATGCTCTTAGAAAACTAACCAGCCTTGGAACTCTCCCTGGTGTCTGCATGATCATGTCCCAGAATTTCCTGAAAATATTTTGGCAGCTCTTCATCAGTTTCATCTGGGCACATTTTAGCTATCAGGATGACATTTCAGGAAGACATAAATTGAAGATGTCTAAACTGCTCTGTCTGCAGGCAGCTTTCTCTTGATTAAAAATTGGTGAGGAATAGCAAATGACTTAGATTGCTTCCCTAAAGACTGTTAAACAGCAGGCTTCTGTTTACTAGAAAAGTTCTTAAGTGCACAGGAATTAGCTCTACAGGCCTGACAGTGAGGACATTTTGACACTGAATTTAAATTCAGGGACATGAAGTCTTTCCTTGCAAATATTAAATGCCTTGTATTCAATTAAGCTGTCCCCCGGTAACTGCTACCATGCATTATATGAATTCACATGTCCTTTAAAAGTTACTACTAATAATCTTGCTAGAAATGTTTTAAATTCCTTCACTTATTTTCTTCCATAATCCTGCTGAGAGCAAAGCTCTTGTTTGGATTCATTTGTAACATATTTCCAGCTGCTAGTATTTCAGTACCATGTGGATTGTTCTCCTAAAGTGAAAGTCCATATATTGAATGCCCTATAACTGTCTTAAGTAATTTAAATTAGAACAAGGTAAAAATCAGATGCAAGCGTTTGTGAAATGCTTGAAAGCACTGAAAGATTTTCTGTCACAGAAACCCTAACTGCATTTAGGCTATCGTTTTTAGGCAGAGGAAAACTGGTTTGAATTGGTACTTGTCAGAGTAGCAGTGCCTAGTAGAGGGAACAAATTTGTGCACCTGGGCTTTATAAGAGATTAAGCTTGGGGTGTCTCCTGGATGGATATCATAGAGCTAGAGAAGTTCATCCTGTACAACCTCGTTACATATGTTTGTTATCACAAACTGAATTGATCAGTAAATTCTTGATGTCGCTACCTTCATAAGATGCTAATGGCACCCGATTTAGGGGGAGAGTTCCATCAGCATTATGAAGTAGGAATGTAAGAATTGCTACATAGAAGAATCTCATAGGTGATTATACAGCTGAGTCTACAAAGGGAAGATATGGTTCTTTATAGAGGGCATCCTTTTGGATAGTTATCCAAAAGGGACTAGTGAGAGAGTGAGTGATTACAATTGTTGTCCACCTCAGATAAGCAATGATTTATTTATTCAACAAATATTTCCATGAGTCCATACTATATGCCAAAAACTGTGCAAAAGATGCAGAAATGAACAAGGTATAATATCTAACTTTAAAAAGTTCAAAGTATCTTCAGAGAAGCATACAGTCTATTACTATATCATGCAATGAATTTTTCTAATAGTTCATTTTCTAAAAGAGTAAGATATTATTTCAGAGCCAAAAGGTGGACCTAACTGAGGTGTGGATGGTGAATTATAGATGAGAAATACTTCCAAGTACTGACATTTCATGTTAGCTGCAAGAAAATGAACATTATCAATTAGATAAGAAAATAATGTTTAGCAGAAGAAATGGCATGAGAAGATGCATGGAAAAAAGAGCATATACATCATTGTAAATGCTCAGATTTTGAAAATGATAACAGGAAATGGAGAGACAGTCATATGATAAATGTTTGTATGTGCAGTACTAGAAGTCAGGTAGCTTATTCAGATGTGTTTTTATATTTAAACAAACTCAGAGCATATTGCATATTCAGATGATCGTCTATAGTTTTAAGTCTTAGCAGCAAACACAACTTGAAAAAAACTTGTACTATTCTTGACCCTGTGAAATGAAAAATCAAAATGGTTCATAACATCAAGTTCCTCTGATTCAAGAGTACTTCTATACCATTAACAATCATCAAACCCGAACTGTAAAATCAGTTCTATGAAGAAATTAGCTGACTTATCATCTCAGTGCTGGGTAAAGGATTTGCGGTGTAAGACATCAGAGGAGATGAGTTAAAAATACAAAGCTGTACAACAAATTCCCACTATAATATGGAGCAAGAGAAATTCTCATTTATTGCTGATGAGAATGCAAAATTATATAGCCTCTAAATATACTCTGAAACCATATGACCTTGCAATCATGCCCCTTGATGTTTACCCACAGAAACTGAAATTTGTCAATGCAGAATAAACTTGGAAAGAACCAAGATGTCCTTCAGGAAGTGAATGGTCAAATAAGTTGTGGTACGTCCAGATAAAATATTACTCATTACTAAAAAGAAATGAGCTACCTGCCATCAAAAGATATGCAGGAAACTTAAATTCTTATGGGTAATTGAAATAAGGAAACTTGTGTGATGCAACACTCTGACATTCTTAGAAAAGGGACAACTATGGAGACAATAAATAGTTCAGCAGTTACCTGGTTTGGAGTGAGAAGAGGGTTGAACAGGTAGAGCACAGATTTTTAGGACAATGAAAATACTTTATATAACATCATGATGGATACATGCCATTATTTGTGTCAAAACACACAGAATATACAACACCAAGAGTGAAACCCAACTACTGCTTTGGATGATAAAGACTTTTGGATTCATCAGTTACACAATATAACATTCTGTAGGGGGATGTTAATAATGATGGTTGCTTGTATAGAAGAAGGACATACATGAGAAATCTCTTTATCTTTATCTTAGTTTTAATATACATTTCAACTACTCTTAAACAATGAAGTTTTTTAAAAACACAAAATAGTCTCCATTCCATTATCATTATGTTTCTGCTTGTGAGTAGTAATGGAGGGTAAAATAATAAAACTTTACTGAGCAATTTCAGGATTCCCATGCTTTCATATATTCCTGTTTATAACATAGTTTAAAAGTTAAATAAATTTAAGTTTTCTTTATCTGTTTCCCTAGATGAGTCAATACTGGTTCTTTTTTTTTAGCTTTGAACTTAATACACAGATTATCTATGCAAATTAAACAGATCTCTGAAAACAGCTAATAGCTATTCAAATTTCTGGAGTAGTAGCTTATTTTTTAATAAGTAGTAGCTTATTTTTTAATAAAAGGGTCAAGCTTTACTCTCAGAAATCCTGATTTATTAAGTCTGTAAGCGAGTCATAGAATGCGTATTTTTTAACTCAGGTGGAGAAACCAACCTTCATTTGAGAGTCACTTAGTTTAGAGTCTGTGTTCACAACAGAAATTCTTGTTTAAGTTCTGTGCCCCAAATTTGGACTTTTGCTCTCCATTTTTAAGTCAGCTCAACTTGGCACAGTAGTTTGATAATTTGTAATGCACCAGATTTATTTGCATCAGAAGGCTTTTCTAAGTGAGGAAAATATGTACACGAAGGAATAAATAGACTTTGCTTCTCACCCTACCCGTATAATAAATTAGCTGTGCAACCCTAATACATGCCACTTTACTTTTCTGTACCACACTATGTCTGAGACAAAGTTAAATATGTTATACAGAAACAGTCATGAATCTTCCTCCTCTCTGGCCACTAAATTGAACATGGCAATTACCAGTAAAGCTAATTCAGAAGGAATTGTTCATCTGGGGGGAACTGTAATGCAGAATCAACAAGAGGTAAGAGAAATCAAAACCTAAAAGGTAGGGGAAGGAGCCCAGTGTACAAGAGGTTACAAGTTCCCTGTCCTGGATGTAGTTTTATTCCCAGCACTACCCTCAACACCTAGTCTACAGCATCAGTTCAGGAAATATTTGTTGGATAAATCAATAAACAAGGAAAGTTTGTTCTAAAATTCCTCTACTTTCTATGAATGATTTTGAAAGAAGTGATTCTTTCCTGCAGATTAAGATTTGATTCCAAGGCTAGGGCTGTAGCTCAGTTGTAGATCACTTGCCTATCATGTGTGAGGCACTGGGTTTGATCCTCATCACCACATAAAAATGAAGGTATTGTGTCCATCTACAACTAAAAAGAAAAAAAAAATAAAGATTTAATTCCAATAGGAAAATAATTAAATTCACGTTAATAAATATTCCTGTTAATAAATTCACTTTGGGGAAATTCATGTTAATAAATATTCATGTTAATAAATTCACTTTGGGGATTGAAAAGGTATGAGGTCCTTATGATAAACTTATCACCCAGAAAAGGAAAAAATGATGAAAAATCAATGGGGGAAGGAAACAAGGAAAAAATTGTTTATTTATTGTTTTGCTCAGGACTGATTTTGATTTCCCAAAATAATCATAGCTTAGCATATAGTGAATTGGAATTAAGGTTCTTTCCTAAAATCTTTTTTGTCATTTCAGTAAAAAATAAGTTGATATTTATTAAATACTAAACATCAGACTTACAGAATGCGCTCTCTCTCTCTCTCTCTCTCTCTCTCTCTCTTCTCTTTCCCTCTCTCTTTCTTTCTCTCTCCTGCTAATGTAAGTAAAGACTGAAATTAGTATCTGGTTGAAATTTGAGTTTATAATCACTTTTCAATTCTTTAGGTTGGCCAGTGTCAGTGTCTCTATTTGTGTAAGATGTGTTCTGCACAAGGGTTTTCCATAAAGAGGGCAGATAAGAGGTAAAATCTTGACCACAACCATAAAAAGATAGCTTGGCTGTGTCCCTGGGTACAGGGCTGTATCTGCTGGGCGGTCATGACACTTCTTTCCAATTTACCCTAGTGTCAACCCAGGTGTTTGTTTACATGTGTTTTGTATTCTATGGTGATCTGGTAGTTTTTTAGGAGGATCAAGTTTGTTTATTTGCAAGGCATATCCTAAAAGGAAATAAAAGAAAGGTAAGAGTATTCCAATTTTTGAAAATATTTTAAAAGTCAAGATTTTGAAAGAGATGTATTTTATAATATTACTTGTTATATTTCACAAATAGCAAAAAGATTACAGAGGGTCAGACAGTGCAATTTTATGTTACTTTTAGTAAAACAAAGTATTCATACTTTGGGGAAAGTAGATGGCTTTTGTTTTAAAGAATCTTGTTTTTTTTGGCATTCAATAAAAAGCTAAATTATGGTTTCATATGCAAATCAATGGAAATGAATAGTTACTAACCTTTTCAGTTGTTAAATGATTTCCATACTTGTTATTTTACATGTCTAAAAATGTAAAATGGAATTGAAATTTTGTTGACATTTCAGTGTAGGGCTTTGAAGATAAGCAGGTGCATTTTATAAGTTTTTGGCTGTATTAAATTATTTGCAGGTGTTCAGAGAAGTATGGTTTGCTCTGACTTGGATATTTTCAAAAAGTGAGGACAATTCTTTGATTGAGTATTAGTAGTCAGAGTCACATTAAGTAGCAAAATACCTGAGATAATTAACTTATAAAGAGTTGAAGCTTATTTTGGATTGTAATTCTAAAGTTTCCAGTCCAAGATCAGTTGGACCTTTGGGTTTCTGATGGAGTGGAGGTATCACATGGCAGTGGCAGAGAGTATATGGTAGCGAATGTGTGCTACACCTGATGCTACAAAGCAAAGAAAACAAGGAAGGGACAAGGTTCACCTAATCCCCTTGAGGCAATACTGCAAAGACCTGAGGACTATCTACCAGGTCCCACCTCCTAACAGTTCCATTATCTCCTAATAGCACCACTAGGTTCAAACATTTACCACGTGGACCTTTGGCAGTCTTTCAACATCCAAAGTATAGCAATTGAGTATTATGACAGTCTTTATCGAGAAAATGAGAAGAATGGAGCAGAGTTAAGGTTGTCATTATTAAAAAAGCAACACTCACTCACATCTAGGTGGGCAAAGAGGATGTTGATTATTGTTTTGGTTTGCAGTGTTCTTGTTTTTGTTTTTGCTAAGACATGGTTCATTCTTACAGAGTTGTTTTGTTTATGCTTTGACCATGATGGTGACAGTGACTCTGTCTGATAATTCAGTTATATGAAGTTTAACCATGGCCTAGCTGATGGTGACAGGCCAGCTTCCAGCCTCTAGCTATCAGAGACTGTTTTTTATTTTCTCTATTTTTCTCCTTTCAAATATGAAATGAAAATAAATAAGTGAATGAATAGATACGGACTCAGAAATGAAGGCTATTTAAGATGGGGTGGTTAAAAAGGCCATATTGTACAAAGATCATTTGGCAGAAACCTAAAAGATATGTAAAGATAAACCATGAGAGGGCCTGGAAGAAGGCATAACAGCTAAAATACTGGCTGAGATGTTATGACAGTGAGGCTGAAAAAAATATAGAGCTATAAATCAGTTAGAAATGTATTTTCTCTTTCAAGTCCTGGTCTGATCAGTCCAAGCTAGTGAGGCAGGTTTGCTCCTTGTACAAGGTTGTTAATTGGGTCCAATTTGTCAATCAGTACCACCTTCTAAAGACTGGCATTGTGTGGTTAAAATAAATAAATCCATGTTCAAGACAAAAACAAGGAAAAAAGTTCAAGGACTAAGATTTTTCTTTAGTTATAAAAGACAGACAACTTGTACACAACCTTTCACTCCATATTCATTTGTTCCAATTCCTTAGCAACTCTGGGTGGAAAAGAATGCAGATAATGTAGTCACTAGCTGGGTGTTTTATATATTTACAAAAAAGGATTTTCTGCCAGAAGAGGGCTCCAGAAAGGGGGTTTCAGCAACTGCAAAAGTTCTGAAGCAGAAACAAATCAGCAACATTAAAGGAATAACTAGGCCAGTGTGAATATAGAATTAATGGAAATGAATATTGAAGTAGGTAAATTCCAGAGCATTGAAGGCCTTCTAAGACAGAATTTGTGTTTTATTCGGAAAGCAATCAAATACCATTGTGAGATTTTAAAATACACTTTATTTTCACAGTAGTTGTAGGTTCAAAGCAAAATTAAGAGGAAGGTGCAGAAATTCCTTATATAACCCTTTCCCTCAAATATACATTGCCTTCTCCATTAATAACATTCCCCACCAGAATGGTGTATTTATTACAACTCATGAATCTAAACTGATACGTCAACCCCCCAAAGTCCATAGTTTACAATAGAGTCCATTCCTGGTGTTGTACATGCTGTGCACTTGAACAAATGTATGATGTGTCCACAGTTATATCATCATACATAGGATTTTCATTGACGGAAATACCTTCCTGGCTTAGCCTATTTAAACATTCCTCCTACCAAAAGTTCTGACAAACACTGATCTTTTTAATCTTTCTGATATTGCCTTTTACAGAATATTATGGAGTTGGAATCTCACAGTAGGCAACTTTTTCAGATTGGCTTATTTCACTTATTTAGCAACATGGATTTAGATTTTCTCTAGTTTTTTTATGGCTATATAATTCATTTTTAGCATTGAGTGATAGTCTATTGTCTGGATGTACCAAAGACTATTTATCTGTTAACCCAGGGTAAACATTTGGGGTTTTGCAATTATGAATAAAGCTGCTATACATAGCTGTGTACAGATTTTTATGTGGGCATAAGTTTTCAAATTTTTGATTTTTTCTTAAAAAATATGATCCTTAGATCATATGGCAAGCTTGTATTTAGTTTTTCAAGAAGTCATCAAACTCTTTCAAAGTGGCTATACGATTTTGCATTCCCATTAGCAGTGAATAAGCTGCTGTTCCACATCCTCACCTGCATTTGATATTGCCTGCACTTGGATTCTGGCCATTTTAATAGGTTTGAAGTGGCATCTCTCATTGTTGTTTTAGTTTGCATTTCCATAATGACTTAAGCTGTGGAACATCTTTTCATATGCTTATTTGTCATCAGATGTATCTTTGGTGAAGTGATAAGATTCTTGGCCCATTTTGTAGGGTTGTTTGTTTTCTTGTTGAGTTTTAAGCATTCTTTGTATATTTTGGATGCAAGTTTTTTATCAGCTATGTCTTTTGCAAATATTTTCTCCCACTCTGTACTTGTCATTCTCTTAACAGTTCATGGAGCAGATATATATATCTGCATATAATATATATATATATATATATATTATATGCTGTTTTTGTCAAAACTTTGTTTCAATTGGTAAACTTTGTTGTAAGTTAATTATACCTTAATAGTTAAAAAATACCATATAAACATAGCAGGTAGATGACTCCCCCCAAAAATTGAAAACAGCAATCAATATTTGTACATGAATGTTCACAGCAGCAGTGTTCACAATAACCAAAAGGTGGAAACAACTCAAATGTCCATCCATGGATGAATGAATAAACAAATTGTGATATTAGCACACATACATACACATACACTCACAATGGTATATTACTTAGACATAAAAAGGAGTGAAATGATATAACTTTGATGAACCTCAAAAACATGGAGCAGAAAATTTTAATTGTAATGAAAACTGCTTACCCATTATTTGGCTGCCTATTTCACATTTTATTTCTTTAATAATGTATTTAAAATTCATTGTCAATCCAAAGTCATCTAGATTTAATCTTATATCATCTTCTAGAAGTTCTATAGTTATGTGTTTTATATTTTGGTTTTTGATTCATCTTACATTATTTTTTGTGAGGGGCATGCAGGGTCTCTCTCTTGATTTTTAAAAATTCTTTGTTTGTTGCAACACTACCACTCATTGGAAAGATTGTCTCTTCTCCATCATTTGCCTTTGCACCTTTGTCAAAGATCAATGGACTTTGATTTCTGTGATCTGTTTCTGCACTCTGTTGTGTTACACTGATTTGTTTGTCTGTTGTTTTTCCAAGTCCACACTGTCTTGATTAATATATCTGTATAATAAATCTTAAGGTAAGAGAATGTCAGCCCTCTAAATTTGTTCCCTCCTTTAGATATTGTTTGTGTATTCTGAGTATTTTGTCTTCAAATTTAAACTTTACAAAATGTTTGTATACATTAAATAACTTGTTGAGATTTTTACTGGATTACATTTAAATTTCAGATAATGTTTAGGAGAACTGATACCTTGATAATAATATTCTTTTCTATTTCTGCTCTAATTTTTTATTATTTCTTTTCTTCTGCTTATTTTGGATTTAGTTTATCGTTAGGACTAAAAATAAATAAATAAATAAATAAATAAATAAACAAAATAGAACCATATTGCTTCATGTGTGGTGTGTGAAATAATCCTAATTTCTCCTTCACACCCTGTGTATCACTGATGTCATTCATTTCAAAAATTATACATAAGCATATAAAAGCATGCATATATATACTCACGTTACAAATATGTATGTGTATACTATATACATATACATGTTATCATTTAATGACAGCACTATGTTGAAAGAAATGCATTTTAGGGAATTTTATCACTCTGGAAAAACCATAAAGTATTCTTACATAAACAAAGAATGCAATGAAATTACTAGGTGATATAATCTTTCAGGGTCACCGTTGTGTATGTGTCCCACCATTGACTGAAATGTCAGTATGAAGTGATAACTGTATGTAAATAGACGTATACACACATTTGAATTCTTTGTTACTATTGTGATTTGGAACAAAGTTTGTCTGATATTTCAATTAACCATAAGAAAATAATGTGTTTTTATTCATGTATATTTATTCACTCTCACATGCTATACTTTTGTAAAGCTGAGTTTCTGAACTATTTTATTTGTTTTTCTGTGTCTATAAACTTTTACCACTTCTTATAAAGGGAGTCTATTAGCAAAAATTTCCTCAAATTTTGTGTATTTGAGAAGGTCTTTATTTCTCCTTCACTTTTAAATAATAATTTCACAAAGTAGAGTGTTCTTGGCTGGTGGTTATTTTCTTTCTCCCAACATTTAAAATATTTCACTTCACTCAATTCTTGTTTACAAAGTTTCTGAGGAGATTTCAGATGCAATTCTTATTTTTGCTCCTCCATGGAAGGAAGTTTTCTTCCTTTGGATCCTTTTGAATTTTTTAAAATCTGATTTTCTAGTTTGAAAGTGAAATGCTAAGTTAAAATTTTTCTGATAAGTGTACTTCTTGTATTTTCTGATAATCTTGGATCTGTGGTTTCAAGTGTGATAATAATTTCGGGACATTTTCAATTACTCACTTCAAATATTTCTTCTTCTGTTTGAAGTGTTCCCACTGTTCATGTATTATAGCTTTTATAGTTGCCCCACAATTTATGAATGTTCTACTCTTGTTTTATTTTCCTTTTTTTATTTTAAGAAGAGGTCTTTGTTCTTTTTCTTTGTAAGGTTTGGAAGGTTTCCTCATACATATTCCACTCATAGGTCCATTCCTTAGTAACATCTAATCTATTAATGAGCCCATCAAAGAAATTCTTCATTTATGTTATGTCATAATTTTAAATATTTATTTTTGCTTCCTAGAATTTCCATCTCTCTGATTATATTGCCCATCTATTCTTGCATTTTGTCTACTTTATCCATTCAAATTCATAATATACTTATCATAGGTATTTGTGTTGCTCAGATTTTCATAACTGTGATGAAACACCTTAGAAAATCAACTTAGAGGAAGGAAGATTTAGTTTGGATCACAGATTCAGAGGTTTCAATCTAAGGTCAGTCAGCTCCATTGATTTGGACCTGAGGTGAGACAGAGTGGGAGGGTGTTGCAGAACAAAGCTGTTCATTTCATAGTGGTTGGGAAAGGAAGAAGTGGGAGGAAGTCACTCAAAACCAGATATAGTCCCCAAGGACACATCTCTAAAGGACGCATTCACTTCAGCTAGGTCTTACCTTCTAAAGATTCTACTACTTTCCAATAGTACAATAAAAATTCAGATTATGAATCCATCATAGTATTAATCCATTGAAGAGACTAAGAGTTTTCATGATTTAATCACTTCCCCAAAACACCAATTTTGAACATTGTTGATTTGGGTACCAAACTTTCAACATATGAGTCTTTGGGGGAATTCCAGATTCAAACTATAATATTCTGCTGCTGGTCCCCAAATGTTCATGACTGTCTCATAATATAAAATGCATTCAGTTCCTCTCCACGAGTTCCTAGTGTCTCAACAGTTCTAGCATTGCTTTCAAAGTCCAATCTCAATTTTTCTCTCAGACTCAAAGCAAAACTTAGCTGTGAGACCCTATAAAAGTCAAAAAGCAAGTTTATTCTTCCAACATACAACATAACAGGGTAAACATTGCCATATTAAAAGGGAGAAATAGGAGGGAGGAATGAAAAATTCTGGATTGTGCAGAGGGGATTTAGGGGGCAGGTGGGGCTGTTGGGGCTGTGGGGATAGGAAGAACAATAGAATGAAATAGACATCACCCTATATACGTGTAGATTACACTATTAATGTGACTCTGCACCATGTACAGCCAGAGGAATGATAAGTTGTGCTCCATTTGTGTACAATGAGTCAAAATGCATTCTACTGTCATGTAAAAAAGTGGGGGCATGGAAAGTGTTATGATTTAGAAATGAAGTATCTCCAAAAACTCATTGTGTGAGACAATGCAAGAATATTTAGAGTTAAAATGATTAGATTATGATAGTTGTAACTAAATTGGTGGATTAATCCACTGATATGAATGAACTAGATGGTAAATGTAGGCAGGTAGGGTTTGGCTGAAGGAAGTAGGTCAGTGGGGGCATCACTCTGAGATTTATATTTTGTCCCCAGTGAGCAGAGCTTTCTCTCTGCTTCCTAGTTGCCATGTCCTAAGCTGCTTTCCTCTGTCACACTCTTCTACCATGATATTCTGCCTCATCTCAGACTCAGAGCTATGGGGTCAGTTGATCATGGACTGAACCTCTGAAACCATGAGCCAAAATAACCTTTTTCTCTCTAAAGTTGGTTTTGCCAGTTCCTTAGGTTATGGCAATGCAAAGCTGATTGAAACAGAAGTGAAGGACGGAACAAAAGCCAAACGTAAAACCCAGCAGGACAAATATGAAGTTCTGTAATTCCATGTCCAGTAATCAGTGCAGGTTGTGTCAAGATGTGAGCACCAGAGTTCTTGGAGAGAAAGCTGCCTTTTTAACCCTGCCTATTGCAGGTCGCATGGCCTCTATCTGTCTCTGGTTACTGCTTGTAGCTTTCCACAGCAGACTTCCATGTTTCTGGCAACTCTAACTTCCTGGGGTCTCCACTGCAGCTTCAATTTTATTCTCACAGCTTCGTGTATTACCCTCTCAAGGGCTGACTACAGAGGTTCTGACCCTGCCACATATTGCCTAGCCTCTTAGGTTTCCTTTGAAACCTGTATGATGCCAAACTCTTTCATATATTTATACCTATAAAACCAGTATTGCCTGGATGACACAAGGGCTACCACCAGCAAGGCCAGTATCCATATCCCCTTAGAACATGATTTTGGTGGTCTCTGAGTGGCTGGACAACTGAATATGATGAAAGTGATCCTGAGGATACATCTTCTTAGTCATCCATGTAAGTTCAGGGTGCTCTGCTCTGAAAGGCCAGTCTTTCCAGGAAGCTTAAATGTTATACCACTGATGAGCGAGTCCTGCGTATTTCCGGAGATGCCCTCAAAGCATCTATCCGATTGTTTTAGTGTAAAATACTTGGCTTGTTATCTGCAATCACATCTTTCTTGGCCCTGATTTTACGTGTAATTTTTGGACCAAATTTTTTACTCTGCTTCTTGCTCTTGATTCTCACTCTAAATCTGGTTAAATGCTTCCAACAATAACCATGCCACTATCTGAATGCTGGGCTAACTTGAAATTTCCTCTACCAAATTCGTTAAAATCACCTTAAAATTCAGTCTTACACAAAAATCTCAGGACATAGACAAACAAAATATAGGTGTGTTCTTCACCAGAATGTGTCAGGATTGGTGTCTATTTCAGTTCCCACTTGACACTTCACGAGCACAGTCTTGATTCTCTGCATTCCTAACATCATTCAGGCGGCTGAGCTCACACCAAAATCATCCATTAAACTCTGCTTATAAAATTCTAGTGCTTCTCTAGACTGCATTTTCAAATTTCTTCCACAAACCAGTTGTAACATTTCTGAGCCACATGGTTGGTTATAATCATAGCAACTATCCCATTACTTGTATTAATTTTCTGTAAGTCAACTTTTTGTCACCGTGACAAAAATTTTTAGCAAATCAACTTGGGGTAAGAAAGATTTATTTTGGATCACAGATTTAAAAGTTTCAGTCTAAGGTCAGCCAACTCCATTGTTTTGGGCCTGAGATAAGACAGAGCCTCATAAGTAGGAAGGATGTGACAGAGCAAAGCTACTCACCTCATGTGGTTGGGAAGGGAAGAGAGAAGGTGAGAAGGGGTAGAAGTTAGATATAGTCCCCAAGGGCACGCCTGCAAGGACCAAATCACTTCAACTGGGTCCCACCTTCTGCTAACTCCAAATAACAATTCAGATTATGGATTCATCATTGGGTTAATCCGTTCAGGAAGGTAGAGCCCTCATGATCAGGACATCCCCCAAACACTTCTGGGCAACTGAATATGATGAAAGTTCTTGATATTCATTGCTGAAGTTCATCATATTCATTGTTGACTTAATGTTTCAAACATTATATCCAAAAGGTCATGTGTTTCAAACATTCAACACATGACCTTTTGGAGGACATTGCAGTTCCCAACTTTGACAGAATTTTTTAAGGTTTGGATATAAGGTGTCTCCCCAACAGTTTATGTATTGGACAATGTGGAAATATTAAAAGTGAAATGATTAGATTAAGAGCTATAACCTCATCAATGGGTTAATCTATTTGCTGGATTAATTGTGGGTGGGCATTGTAGGCAGGTGAAGCATGTCTGGAGGAAGGAGGTCCCTGAATGCAGCTGGTCCCTTGCTCCTTTCTTACTCTTTCTGCTTCCTGGCAGCCATAAGCTAAGCAGCTTTCCACCACCACACCCTTTTTTATTCTGTCTTACTTCAGGCCCCAAACAATGAAATCAGCCAATCATGGAGTGAACCTCTGAAACTTTGAGACCAAAACAAGCTTTTCCTCTTTTAAGTTGTTCTTGTCAAGTGTTTTTGTCAGACTAATAGAACATTTTAAATATCAGACCCCTGGTCTCTTAATTCAACAACCTGACCAGCTCTGAGTCAAGTTCAAATATTTCCTCTGTTTCTTTAAGTTGTTTTTTTTTTAATAAAACCTCTTAGTATGCTTTATAATCTTTTCTTGGTAGCCCAACGTGATATACTAAGTAAAAGAAATTGTTTTAAGAATTCCTTGATTATTGTGGTGCTGAGGAATGAGGGGAGTGTGTGAGAGAAAGTGCATAATAGAGGCCTTTAATTAGGTTTTGTTCCTTTAGTGATGCTGTATCTCTGTATTGTAAACATCACACATGCTTCTGCATTCACCCCCTGCACTGTCTTAATCAGAACAGAATGGTTATAGAGAGCTGCATTTGGGTATTTCTCTTTGTTATCAGAAGCTAGGTTTCTCATCTCTTGGGTCTTTGTAAGAGAAAAGTTGCTCAAGCAAGACACAAGGCCTAGTACAAGTATGGCAAAATTTATTAGATGAGAAAGAAGAGAAAAAAGACACTCTCAAGGGAGAAAGTAAGTCATTTCACATAGGAAATCAACAGCTGCCTTCTTTGTGTCCTAGTGTTTACTGGAGTTAAAGGGCATTCAAGCATTGCTCCTACTTCTTGATTGACAGTTGGATTGTAGCAGACTTCTAAATGTCTATTGCACATGTCTTACTCATGAGGGTCTAAGCAAAATCTCTTGGGTGGAGGGTAAAAATGTATAACTACAATAACATTAAATAATATGCCAAGGACTTTGTTGGTTATAATCATAGCAACTTTGTTCATCTTTGTGTTGACCAGTTTTATCTGCAACTTGTGTGGTTTTTTTTTAAATTTTTTTTGTTGTTGTTATTGTTGTAGTTGGACACAATACCTTTATTTTATTTATATATTTTCATGTGGTGCTGAGGATAGAACCCAACACCTCGTACGTGCTAGGTGAGTGCTCTTCTGCTGAGCCACAACCCCAATGAATATTTTTTAAAAAATAGATTTTGTGGTAGTCTGAGAAGAGGACAATTTGTCTTCCTCTTATCAAAGGAGAAATCTTAGGTAGATATCTCTTAGTCCTGAGAATAACATGTTGTTTATTGTGGGCTATTATCTTAAATCACAAAAGGGCCAGGATGACCTTGTGTAAATTGTTTCTCTAAAAAATTGTTGAGTAGAAGCACATAGGCTCAATCTATAGAATTAACCCTGTAATCTCCATGTTCCCACTACTCAGGGCTCACCTGTTCCCACGACCTTCCTCAAGGTCAGTGAGACTCTGATAAAATCCTAACAAGTTATGCTATAGTTAAATAGTTTCTACTGAGGACAGATCTTTTTAAAAAAATAACGAAATACTCAGGTATATTTTTAAATGATTCCTTTTTCCTTATCCCTCTCAGAAAAAAAATAGGAGTTTCCCCAGTATTCACTGTATAAAATAGGTTGAACTAACCTAGGTGTAATTCAAAAAGCATGAGGGCCTTCTGAGGACTGGGTCACCCTGTATTTTTTTCCTTCCAGACATATTCACAGTGAACCTCCAGGGATTTTCTTATTATTTCAGACCTCCTACTCAGTCAATGGTTCAAATAAACATTAGTACTTGGGAATTTCCATTTCATTAACTTGGAATTACTGTACATACCTGCTTCACTCTCTAATTTCAGGGACAGTGGTTTGCCCCATGACTTCTCTTATGAATCTAAAGATTAATTCATTTTTCAGTTTGTTCATCTCTTTATTGTTGATGGGATGGGGAGGAGACATCTAAGCTTCTCACATGGTGAACCAGAAGTTGGATAACCATTCTGGGATTTGGAGAGAGGTATCAAATTTATGACTTCTTTTAAAAATGGTGCTATGCCATGTGAATGGATGAAAATTTCCAGGGGGAAAATGACTTAGATACTTGTGGATGTGGCAAGAAGTACATCAATTTGAGGTGTAGTTTGAATACAAAGTCAACAAACTTCTTAATGGAACTACATGGAGGGTTTCTGATAAAGAAAGGAGTTAAGAATGATTTCTAGTGTTTTAACCTGAACAAGGTTTTAGACCATTTACTGAGATGGGGAAGTAAAGAAATGACCCTGAGAAGAGAAGGGCATTTCCTTAGTGAAATGGAAGGGGAGGAAGAGAGCAGGGGATAGACACAGGTTTGTTGTTATAGTTGAAAGAGAGAGGAATGATCCAATTTTCTTCTTTAAAAAAAACTTGGTAAAATAGTTAGAAAGTCATTACAAGGAAAGGAGGAGAAAGAAGAGAAGACTTGAAACAAACATCAGTGAGAATAAGATGCAAAAACTATTAGGAAAGTGTAGAAGAAATTCTGGATATAAAAAAGGGCTTGAGAGCTGTAAACAAAAAATTTAGGTGTTAGTTCAGCAAGGTTAGGCACTTTTCTCCAAGTATATTACACCTTCCAGGTGAGGTTAGAATCAGGAGAAATTTGTGTTTAACCAGTTGTCTTTTGACATGCTCAATTGAGATAGGGCAGGGAGTTAAGGGTAAGAGTGATTTCACTTTTGGAATGTAAAATCCGAGCCAAATAAAATGAAACTTGAGGCATTATTAGAAGGTAAAAAACAAAAAGAGTTTGGTTTAATTGATTGGACTGCATCATAATTGTAAATGCAAGTACTAGGTGTATGTGAACTGGAAAGAAAGATGATAATTATAGAACAGAAGGCATAAAGTTTAGATTTTGGAAGGACTGACAATATTAGCGGTGAAAAGTTCTATGTAATGACCATGGAAGTGATTGGTTGAGATGGAGTGGTAAATATTTATTATAAATAAAGATGTTCAAAAACTGAGAAGGGAGATATCTAGATGGATCTTCTACAGGTATGCACATCCTAAAGGATAGTGCATAAAGCAAGTAACTAGGGAGAATAGCTGTTCAAAACATAGTAGATGGAATTGTCTTATGCTCTTCACTTCAAATAATAGATTTTGAATTGGAAAAAAGAAATGGTATGGAATTTTCCATAACACACATCTCACTTCCAAACCCTATAATGTGCAATGTGAAAGAAAAATCAGTTAATAGCAGAGAAGGCTGTTTGGGAAGCGATGACTATGAGTTCCAAAGCAAATCAGAAAGGGTGTAAGAGATGGAAGATGGTAAATATTGGCTTAAAACAGAATTTTGATGACAATGTATGATCTAGAAGGGCTGAACTATTGTTGGCTAATGAAGTAAAGAAGGAAATATGTTTTGTGATGGCTGTTTCCTTAACAGAAATTGTTATTAATTATAACTACTAAATTTAGTACAATTTCAGGGACAATTCTAAGCATTTTATGTATACATGTCAGTACATTCAATCCGTCCAATCCCTATCATTATCCACATTGTACAATAAAGAAACACAGATGTTAAATAAGTTGTCCAAGGTTGCTAGTGAGCAGATGAGCTGAATCTGAGCAATCTAATTACAGAGAACACAATCTTAATCAAATGAAGTAGTTTCCTTATAATTGATCTCTTGGGTGTGTACTGATGTTGAATTTGATGAAATGTCAAAAGATAGTGGGACACAGGTTGTGAAAAGTAAGGGTTTTATGGGAAAATACCAGCTTTCTGTAGCTGCTCTTAAATCATACTGTGAGTGGATTAAACCAAGGAGAAAGATAATCTCATCAAAAGAACTGGATTTCTAAAGAATGTATAACAACTTAAGCCCTGATTTCACCTTTCAGAGATGACAATGATGAGGCTACAATTCTATAAGAAGAGGTCTTCCTAGACAGACCTCGGTAAGAGAGACTCTGAAATTCACTATTCATGATGAAATGTAAAGGCTATGTAAGAGGAATTTTTGAAGTATAGCTTTTGGCTCAAATATAACCCCCAAAAGAGAAAAAAATATTAGTCACATAGATAATTCTGTAAACTGAAAAATAAAGGTGTCATGTCCTGGGTCAAAATGTGAAAATTGGGAAAAAGTCCATAAAAACTAACTCTTCCAATGGAAGTAATCTGCAGAGAAGCATATAATTTTGATGGCTTATTGTCTTTTTATTAGCTATCAAATTCATTGCACAGACAAAATTTCACTTGAAAACCATTCACTACAGCAGGCAAAATTAACAACAGGCCACTTATCAGTCTTTCTGATGGGCCTACAACAACTATCCTTATATATGAGATACATGAGTGAGTCTTGAAAAAAGAAAGTATTCCTCTCAATTTGATAAAATACTCAGTCAAATAACAGAAGATGTGCCATTACTTTGTTTTGTATTAATGATAATATAGGCTAGACTTTGCTGTCCTACTTTGTTAGAATTTCTCATAATTTCACATAAAATGTCAAACATTTTGACTGTTTAAACAATCCATAATGTGTTTTGCAAAACTACAAAACACGCTATATGTAACGTGATAGCTGTTTATTCCAATTATACATAACACATCATGCTCAAGATGTAGATTTATTTGAAAACATTTAGTCCAATTTATATGTATGCAGAAAAATCACACCCAGTACACCACAATTGTGGAAGAGTCAAAATTAGCATATTTTGTCACATTTTCACACATATATAATTAGTATTCAAACAAGGATGATAAATCACAATCAAATGTAAAGAAAATGAATATCTCCTCAGTAGTAGTAAGACCCCCTTTTAAGTATGTAGGGTCTTCTTGGTTTATTCTCATACAGTTGCCTTTTCAGGATGTAAGGAATTTTTCTCTTTATGACTTCTTCCTTCTCATTTTTTTCATTTCCATTATCAAGAATGTCTTCCTGAATTATCTGAAAAATAGGACATAAATGAAACTTATATGCACAAAATCTCTATTTTGGAGCATTTTTGTATATTTTATCCTATTTTCTGTCTGGAGCAAAACATGTAACATCAAAGTAATGGTTTTATTAAAGGATATATGACTGTCAAATGCTCGAGATGGGACCTAACCTGATCTTTCTGATTCTCTGTTCAGTGTCCTTCCTAGTTTATTGGGCTGTAAACACAGGAGATCTCTGTAAAAATCTCTGTACATTTAGAGGTCTAACACTAATCTCTCCAGAGAAGAGAACACACCAAATACACACTTGAATACTTTTCATGCTTGAATTTACGATGAGGAGACCAAAATTGTATGAAACACATCATTTGTCACAACAAAAATAGTTTTGAATCTGGTAAATCAACTTTAACTGAAAAATTAACAGGATTTTATATTCAATTAAGTCAATTTCCAAGGTGACTTGAAGGCCATTCTAAAATTTATTTCTTAGTCATACAAGAATGCCTGCTCTGCCTTAGTTGTTATATACATCAGCATTTAGGAAAGCTCTGTTTAACTCACTAAGATCTCTTTAGTTATGGTTATTTTCTAAACTTCGAGGTCACTATAACTAATACTGACATTTAAATTATAATGAACATGCATAACATCATATCCTCATGTATTTTATTTCAACCCACAGCTATTCAGTTTCAGAGAAGGAAAACCAGCTACTGTCAGACAATCTAGTTCCTTAATCTTTGGTTTCTCTGTGCATAGTCTGTAATTACTTGTACTATACTCAGAATGACATTATAATTTTATTTTTAAATCACTCAAACATTTAAAATAGCAAAAGTTCCAATCTTATGTGCACTGACTTGTCTGCATAATAGTTTATTCAGGTTTTTTTTTCTGGATAAATAACATATAATTGACATTTCCCCATGTTTAGATTTGTATTTTCAAGTTTTATTGACCTAAACAATATTTTGAAGAATAAACTATTTAGCCAGAATTAAAATTAAAGAATGAATATTACAGCAAGTAAAATTAAAACTAATCTTTTTGGCTTTTCATCTGGAAAGCATCTTTTAGTTTACTGGTTAGAATAAACACTAGCTATTCTGCTTGTATTTGCCTTTCCTGCAGGCATCTCCATGGCACACAGTCACAAGTTAGTTATAAAAGCAAGGAAGGCAGCCTCAGATCTTGGGTGTTTGTGTAAACTCAGTACATAAAACATTAAGCAAATTTTTCACGGAGGTTAATCTGAAAAAAATGTTTCTCCTGTTGAGAAAATTGTTAAATATTCCTTTTTTAAAAGCATATATTTATCTCTTCTCTTCTTTAACCTCAATATTTTTTTCATGTTTCCAAAACTCTAATTTATCTTTTACAGCAACTTATATCAATTTAGTCAAAAAATCATAAAGTGTTTTGCAATACATTATCTTTTAAAAAATTTGTTGTTGTAGATGGATACAATACCTTTATTTTATTTATTTATCTTTATGTGGTGCTGAGGATCAAACCCAGGGCCTCATATGTGCTAGGTAAGCACTCTACCACTGAGCTACAACCCGAGGTCCAAAACATTATCTTTAATAATTGTCAAACTATTAAATTTTACAAATAATTTTTCCTTTAATGCTCTCATGTTTGCTTATTTATTCAGTAGGAGAGAAGGGGTGGAACTAGAATTAATATGTAGGGAACTGAAGATAATTGTGGTTATACCTAAGTTATGGTAGCTTAAATGTTGGCATTTAAGTTGCCTATCCAAAGGAAAAACAATTGTTGAAATTGTTTCAGAATATTTAATTGGAAGCTACACTGAAATATGGATGAACATAACTTTGATGAATGTAGAATGTTTTGACTAGTTTTATTACTCTGTTTCTTCACAGATTTAATGCTATACATTTAGATTATGCAAACCCAAGAAAGAAGTTTAAGTTACTTTCAAACTATCTTCTGGTTCTAAATGGCTAGCTCTGGACATTAACTAAATACAAGTCAAATTTCATTATTAAAGCACTTTTAAAATTTTGCAAACAAATTAATATTTGTAAACCAAAGTCAGGAAGTCACCAGTCTAGTCCTTTGTTTTAAATCTGTATTATGGCAATTGGCTATTTTGTCTGTGATAGACCAAATTCAGCTGCTCAGAATACCTGAAATCCACCACTCAATTATAATAGGAAGATAGATACACATACAAAGTCACATGTGTTTATCTATAAATAAGCACAGACCATAATGGTTCTTAAAACCAGAATGATGCAGATATAGATTCCTATTTTATATATATTTTTATAAACTAAACAAATTTATTTACCTAACATATTCAAATACAAAAGCTCCCCAAACCCCTTATGAACAGACAAACCTGGGAGTTCTAAATAAAACTGGAATAAAAGAGATACAGATCCTGATTTTATACTTTTACTTATGCAAATATATTTTTATTTGACTAATATATTCAAAAGGAACATTTTGTGTCTTTATTCCCATTTTATTTGAACACTTTTTGTCTTCAGTGTTTGTTTATAGATAAATACACATACATGTGTTTTTAAGAAAACATTCTGAGTTTCTTAAATTTCTTAGACATGCCACTAGTACCACCACCAACAAAGATTGCCTAAGTATGCCTTCCATTTATGCACAGTAAAAGCATATGGATCAAATCTGCCTAAAGATACATCCTTCTTTTTAAGATTGAAGAAAAAGTGTTTTTGCTAAACTCCAAATATTTGAAGGACACTTTGAAGATCTGAAGCAATGTTGACCTCAACACATGGTTTATTCTTCTTTAACATTTGTAAGTCTTCCGGTTATGATCTGGCCAGGATATAAAAATCAATACAAATGAAAGCTAACTAGTATAAATATAATTATACTCATATTTTGTTTTCATTTTACCTCCCAGTGTTGAAAGGCTCGGCTGTGACAGATTTTTTGGAGCTGGTAGATTGTCAGCATTGCTTCCAGGCTAAAGCCATCTAGAACAACAGGAAGTTTCCTTCTTGTAACAAGCTCTTCCTCATGAACCTCTCCTGTTTCCTCAGTTTGGCCGTTGAAGTTATTTATAAAACTGCAAACATTTAGCAGGGTCATTTTCCATGAAGGAACACTTGCTTTACTGATCTGAAATATAGAAAAAAGAAAAGATATTGCAATCAAAATTATACAAATAAATACATGAACTTCTGTTGTGTTACACAATTATACTTTAGAGTATAATAGTTACTCTATTACTAAATATAGTACTATCAATTGAGTACCTTCATTTCACAAAGTTGCATGGTGCCAGTACCTCATATTACCTATGTAATAGAATGGGATGAAGTTATACACACATACAGATGCAGATACACACAGAGCAAATTAAGAAAGAAAATAACAGTAGAAATCTATAAATATGTGTGTATATAATCAGATGAAAAAATTCAAAATTCAAAAATACTATTCTCTGTTATATTTCAGCTTAATGTGAAAGGAAGCATGGAATAAATTTTTATTAATAAATTTTGACAATCACAATAATGTGAGGTCATTGAATATTTCACACATTAATAGTTGTCATGGCCATTACCACAACTGACCAAGTTATTTGCAAATTTTAATATTTTATGAAATTGTCTTTTTTTCTAATAATATTTTGTCTAAAACTATAATTAATATAATCAGCTATTCTTCAATGTCAAGAGTAACCAATAAGGAAACATGTAAAGAAATAGGAGAACCTATTACAAATTAATTAAAAATTAGCAAAAATTTGTAAGAGCACAGATAAAGGAAAGTGTAAACTTTTCCTGAAGGACTTATAAAAGCTACAGAGTTAAATTATGACAAAGACATGATGGACAGGCTTGATAACAATATCAGGTAACCATTTTCTCTGAATTACTATTGAAATATAATGCAATTTGCAAATCAATGTCTCAACTGGAAAAAATGTGGGGAGACTAGAAGTTGTATGAGGATTTGGCAAAAGGAGGTAAATTCAAAGGATGACTGTGTCAAGAATAACCATGAAGATTTAGAAAAATGAAATAGTAATAGAAGATTTAGAAAAATTAAATAGTAATAAGGAAAGTCTTACCATGCCCATTATTAAAATGCATTTTAAAGCTGAGTAATCAATGGGATAGATTAAGAGAATAGCAATAAACATGAAACCTACTAGAAGAGAAGGCAGTGTTGAAAAACTGAATCGGGTACAAATGAGTAAGTAACATACAACAAAAGTAGCAGTTCAAATACTTTTAAACAGTTAGCTGTGGGGAAATCTGGATGTAGATCTAGTTATAACCTTTCTTGACATATTATAGCCAAATGATAAATATCACTTTTGATTAAATATGAAGAAAAACAAATTACCATGAAAACACATAAATGAATTTGCTTTTATAAATCTGGAAAGATGTCAGTAAGCAAGTATCTATTACTAAGCAGAATACACAAAGTAAAAAGTCACCAAGCCCCTGTCCCACTGAGGAAGCACAGCAGGAAGAAGCATCTTGACCAAAGGACAACCAAGGGACATATATTTGGAAACATATTTGTAGAAGCTTTGAACTACAAAGGGCTAACTTTCTAATATTGCTCATGATGTTTCTCAAATTTCTTTCCTGTATTAAATGTGACCTAAGTGGTATGATGAACTGTCACTACCTGTTATTCACTGAACTCAGATGAACCGAGCAGATAGATAAATTGAAAGACTTCACCAAATTGAAAATAATCAAAGTCATCTGTCTGTCATGGAGTTTCGAAGTTTTTACACTTGAATATGAAATATGAGTTTATTAACAAATCCTGCATTCCAATTGTTAATTCATAAGCATCTTTTGAACACCTTGTATATGAAAGGTATTAAGTTTGATCACAGTAAATTACAATATTCAATTAGCTTTTTGATAGTCTAAAGATATACTATATCAGGTTCTCTTTCTTAACAAGACTATATCAAAACACTAGCATTGATAATAAAGACAACTGTTTATGAGAAGAAGAAAATTCTTCTCTACATTCCATTTCTTTTCCATTAGAATCTCTCTTCACTTTCTGTTGCCTAGGTGTATTTCAGCAATAATATTCCAATATCTAAACAACTTTACTATAAAATTGATAATGCTCACTTATCTTACCTATGAAGTAGAAAAAAGAAAAACTAAAGCTTTCTAGAGAATTTAATAATAGAGTTGTATTCATACCAACATCAAATACTATTCTTATCCAATGTTTAAATGTAGCAATTTGTTTAAAATGGTTGTAAATCTAGAGTTCTCACTTGCATAGTGCTATAAACACAGCATAAATGATTGAATAACCTTTCTTATAAATAAATGATAAAATAATTTTATAAAAGTAAGAAATAAGCAATGAAATTGGAACAATTAAATTCTGTGACCTACTTATCTTAGATTCTATCTCTTGATTAAAAAGAGGCATTGAAGTTCAACTTTTTTCTACTTAATGAATTTAAGAGAGAAATGGGAAAAAATTATTCATCCTATATGTTTACAGTGCATTTCTCTTAAGAGAAAAAATTAAATCAGTCCATATACCAGGATTAGTTTATCTTTATAATATCTTGGTCAGAAAAATAATTACAACTCTACTCTCACATAGGTTAAATAGCTCCCACTCCCCAAACTATTTCATATTTGGGAGGATTATTTAGGACCTTTCTGTGCTAATGTAGACTTGAAATTTGAGAAATAAAATCTATAATATTTCACCAAGCATTGAAATCTAATCTATTTTTCAAAACAGGCTAATGATTTCAGTTATTGTCCTACTTTTGTGTAGGAGAAAGCATAAAGCTACTGTGATTCTGAATAAATGGTAGCAAAGGGTCTATTATCATAAGGTTAAATACTTGAGTTAGTAAAACATTAACTTGATACCATCATGGTTATAGTCTCTTCAACTTTGGTACAGCATTGCTATAATTATCATGGTACCAAGTGATCGCCTCAGCTGGAAATTTTTCCTACAGAAGAAATCTTTTGATTGGAAACCTATGCCCTGACAACATATTTAGATACCCATTGGTTGACTAACTCTGAGTTATCAATGTAGTATGGTAACATGATTATCAGACATATTCTAGTTGAGTTTTTTTTTTTTTCTTTCTAGGTAAAGGTTGAGAACTAGAAAATTTGCTTTTAACATCCCAAGAAAGGATTAATAAGGGTCAGGATACAAGGTTTTACTTGGTTTAATAAAAACAATTATCAGGTACAGATAACTCTTCCATTACAGGGACAATTTAAATGTTACAATACAATAAAGAGTACAGCTTATAACTTTTGAAAACATTACAGAACTATAAATTTCTAGATGATCGTAAGCTTCAATCACTGCATTTAATAAAAAGGAAACAAAGGAAAATCCAGGCTACTCAACTGAACTGTTTAAGATCAAATAGTTTGTAAGTCACAATTTCAGGAGTAGACCTCAAGGCTACTGTTTGCTTGTCTAGTACTATTTCCTCTTTAGCACATTTCCTTCACAGGTTGTCATACTGTGTCATTTTCAATTTAGGAAACCTATTTTATTTTCTACAATGTAATAAAAAAGGTGAAAAGTTCATTTAAGTGCTACACTAGAGGCCAATATACCTTTCATCATACATGATGCACTAAGGATGGAAGTCAGTTTCTTTAAATACATTTACATGACCACATAAATCATATGTGGCTACTTAGTAAAAGTTGCATAATGCTGATTGAGTTACTGTAGTTTCTTTCCCTGTCACATTAACACCCTTAACTTCTTAGAACTCAAAGTTTACCCCAAAAGGAAATGCCTCCCAAGGAACTTTTCAGTCTTGATGTGAAGTTATTACTATAAGAAAAGGACACCATATGTACAGTGAAAATTTATATATTCTTCACCCTCAAGTTAAAGAAAAGAAAGTTACCTTTGACGTATGTATATTGGTCAATAAATCTGCTTCTAATGCTTTCATTTCCTCTTCAGAATCTGAGAAAAAATCAAAACCATATGTTTACTATGTAATCACGCACTATATAATTATAACTTAACCTACATATTTTAAATTAATCTTAAAATTTAGTCTTAGAGGCTTAGTGTCTTTTTATGCATTTATTTTCTTTAAAAAATATATTCAGAATAAATTAATGATAATTTAATTTTAGGCTAGCAGGAGACTAGAAGAATAGAAGCACTTCTAAGAAAATAAGCCATGATTATTTGTGATTTGTAGCTGTTTAATCTCTGAATCTCAGTAACATTTTTTATTGTATGGTATAACATGGATTTCATCAAATATGCTGGAGTAGCTTATTTTTACCAGCAATAGTTCACACATATAGAAAGTATGTATATTGATATTTCATAATCAACATAATGAAAATATGAGTAGAAGAGACTTTTTCAACACAAAACAAAAGAGAATTGATGACTGATAACTTTAGGATAGAAAAGACACTGAGATTTATTTCACATGAGATGTCATTTTACAAAACACTCCTTGAAAGAATTGTTTTCTACTTTAAACAAGAATTTGAATTATGATTACTTTACAATTTTATCAAGATGAGTAAGGAAAAAGTGGATCTGTCCAAAAACATATGTAAAGTAGTGTTGAAAATGAATTTGAATTTTTTAGAATATCCTAAGTTTCCACTTATGAACATACTATGGAAAATAAAAACTTTGAAAATTCTACAAGTAATAATAACAAGTTGTAGAATACCATAGTAACATGACAGTTCATACTTAGTGGCCTTTTGTGATAAAACAAGGCATATATTAAAAGTGGCTCTATTCTTCCTTTTACGCTGCACTTTTATAAAAAGTAAGTATCACATTTAGAGAATCCATTCTTAAAACTCATATCTAGGAACTAAATTATACCAGAGAACTTTTAACTCAATTTGTTGAAGATGCAATATGCTGTTGAAAAGGAAAGACAAATTCTACTATTCATTTATGAACACTGTTCACCAAACCCCTGTAAATTTAGGCTTATCACAGCAAGCAACTTCAAGTTAATAGACACGATGTTCAATTAATTTTTTTCTACATAGTCTAATTATACCTTTAATCTCATGTGTTAGATAAAATCACAATTGTAGAAAAGTTGGTATTTTTCTCATAAAATTTTGCAAAATTCTTTTTTAATTATTAATAAAGGAAAGCTTTGTATAAATTAATTTTATGTTCTAATAGGTCTTACTTTTATGCTTAAAAATCATGAGTTTGAATTGAACATCAATGTTACATATGAGGTATCAAAACTATAAAATCAGGTTAAATGATTTTAATGTATTTTTCTCCTTTTCACTTTAATGTGATTATTTAATTATTTTTCAAGCATTAGCTGAAGCATATTGTAATTATTATAATCTTTCATGTTACTTCTTTAAATTTAAAACTTATTCTCAAGATATGTTATTTATAAATATTTGATAATATATGCCTTCTGCTTAACTGTCATATGTAAAACACTCTAAAACTAAAATATTTCCATTAACATTAGAATACCAATTTTCCAATTATGTTTTGCATCAACTTAAATGACATGCAATTAAAAGCAATTATATGAATAGCATGCTGTATCATATAAAATACCATAAAATATTTTTTTTTATAAAGAACTTGGAGGATTTTATATTTTCTAGAAATATTTTTTTTTGCAAATAATGCTCTATTTATTCATCAAATTTTATTTTGTTTTAGCCTAACACAGTGACTTTTTAAAAAAATTAATTGAAGTCAATTACAAAGATAAGTGAGGGGAAGACACCACTTTCCAGGAGAATTTCTGATGATCAGAATAAAGCATTTTGAATGGAATGAGTTTTAATGATGAGCTTGCACATCGACAGTCACTTTCCCTGTACTTCTCATTATATAATGCCCAACCTAATTCAAAGTTTTGTTCATTTGTTTGTTTTTCTCTCATCATTGTATGACAGAGGGGGCATGCAGTGTTACCTTAAATCTTTTTTTATTGCTTTGCAGATTTTAAAAAAGGAAAAATAAATCTCTTTTCTTATACACAGAAAGACAGAATAAGATGATATTCACAGTTTCTATCAACGAAAAGGCAAATCCTGAATAAAGAGGAAAAACTCTTCTCCCTGGATACATTAACATAAGTAGCAACACATTGCAAAGAAATCACTGAAGGGTTTTGTGAAATGCTGTTCGGCTTACCTGAGCACAGACTCCAGGAGCTGCAAGCCAGGAGTATCATGCACACCAGGTGGATTTTCATGCCTGCCATCATCTCTCTCAGCCTTCTCTCAAGCCAAGTCCACAGAAGTCAGACACTGAAAGGCTTTCTGTAGAGCTTTCTCTAGCCTTCAGCTGACTCTGAGAGTGAGAGAACTATAAGAGATGCTCTGGCCATTCCCTATATATATTTAAGCAGGAGGATGATGTCATGACTGTACAGGGATTAGGGGTGTTCCTGTCCTCATTTCTATCCCTCTCTTTCTCCCCCCACTTCCTCCTCCCTTTTTCCTTTGTCCCTCATCTCTTCCCCACTTCTGAACCTTGACTGTAAGTGACGATATTCCCTAATTGCTGCTATTGCTCCGGATTTCTGACGCACAGAAGGAGTCATCCAAAAGCACTGCCATATACAGCATCCTGGAAAAGAACCCCAGCACCCCTTCTCCCACCCCCTCCCCATTTTCTTTCATGTTCCCACTCCAGGAATTTGTCATTCTGATTTTGTGAAACATAAAGTCTATTATTTCTAGTATTTAAGTAATGTGTCCAGGATGAATGCAGGAAATCAAGGGTTTCTTTGGTTTGGAAGTTCCTAAAAGAATTAAGAGTATTTTTTTGTATAGCCTAAACTTCTGAGCAAATGTTTTGTGGTTTCAAAATGAATATAAGTTTTAGATAGTACAGGCTAAAAGAAAAAGGAAGGTCATCAGAGAATCAATTATAATATAGAGATTAAGTCAAAGAGTTTAGAGAAAAGGAAGAAAATCAGTAGAGAAGAAAGAATAGTGGCTCCAAGGAATAGAAATGATTTCCTGTTAAACTGTAAAGTTTTTATTACAAGTAACTGAGATAATGGATGAATTATATATGTTGACTTGTGGTTCAATGTTGTAGAAAACTAATTTCATGTTTATAAAATGAAGCTATAAATTGTTCATGTGTTAGAAGGTGGAAATGTGTATCACTATTATTAATATTTTTTTCTGATTCTTTATTCTTTTGGTGTTTGCATTGATCAGCTAATTTTGGATTCATTCCTTCTTCTATTTCTCATTCTTTTAATATTCCTTTTCTTATTATATTTCACCATGGCATCAAATTTATTTCCCTGATGTAGTCTTCCTTTTACCCCCTCCCCAAAAAGGATACTGTACTTTCAGAAAGAAGAAAATTCTATATATCCACCCTTCTCCACCCAGAGTCACATTTCTAAGACAGAATCTTCATGTATTTGGTGAACTTAAATGATACTTATTCCCTTCTCTGGGTTATCAAAAGAAAATTGTTCAAATTGTCTTTTGAAATGAAGCTTTCTCCTTGCATTAGATATTTCTATCACTGAAAGGCAAATCCTAAATAATGAAGATCCATGAAATGAGTTGAACAAACACTGCTATTTGGGATGTGAATAAAGTTAAAAGTGCCTGATTTTTTTGATTTTTAAACAATAATGCAGATATAATTGAGAGGAAGATATGGATTGATTCCCATAGAGTTGACTTATATTGTACAATCTATATTATGAGATTAACTGCTTCATTTTTATATTAAACCTTAGAAAAGGAATTAATACCAAACATCTAATGATTATTTCAAATAGCAAGGAATCATTCCTAAAATTTAATGACCTGAAATTTAACAATAGCTAGTGTTTTTATTACTTTCTATATTTTAACTTGTATAAAACACATATTGAAAACTACTGCCCTGGAGGGAGTTTTCTATAAAGAATAATTAACTGGAAAAGAAACATAAAACCTATGTCTAGATTTTTTTCTTTCCTACCATTAGGGGGCACAGTGGAAGTTTAAAAGCCTTTTTATTTTCACTTGTTCTGATCACTGTGTTTACTATTCCCTTATTATATAAAGCATCTTTTTGATAGAATCCTTAAAGCCACTTTGATGAAGAAATCCATAAATTATATACTTTGCATAGTATTTAAATTAGTTCTCCCTGCTTTTGAATTGCAAATGCAAAGAATAATTTTTTAAAATGTGTGATAACAGTCTAATAGTAAAAAGGAAGTGTGATTCCTATTTTCCTAAAGTGATTCTTCACTAAGTGAAGCTCAGGGAAATGCTGACAAAATTATTTCTAATTAATTAGGAAACAAAAGAGAAGGAATGATGGAAATTCATTTTATGTACACAACATGACTATTAGTTGTTAATGTGAGAAATTTTTTTTACGTATATGACAAATCCGAAAGAATTGGAGAATATATATTAACTAATAACAAATAATTAAAAACTAAATAGATTTTATATGCAATTTTACTTTGGGGGGAAAAAGATACCTAATTTTTTCTGTTACAGTTATGATGTACATAAACAATATCTGACCTCTAATAGGTATTTTTAAAATAGGCCACCCTTTTCCTTTTTAGCCCTAGTATCTTCAAGCTACAGAACAACCAATTAGACATTTTCTTTTCTTTCTTTCTTTCTTTTTATTTTTTATTTTTTTTAGGAAAGGAGATTAAGTGTGGATATTGATATTTAAAAAGTATCCTAAAACTGATGAATTCAGGACTTTAGGCATCTTTCTGTAGAGATGATTGGACTATTTTTATTCTGAACACTTTTCACCTGAAATTCTTCTAATTTTTATTAAGTTTTTAAAGTAATAATAAAGAATGTTAGCACTGTCATTTAAAGATCTTCCTGTGTTTATCTTCCAGTGTGAGGTCATTAGTTTCAAGAGGATGCAACTTATCTGGGTACTTGTCGATTTCAAGATTTCTACAGTATGTGGGTTTCTAAGTTTCTACTGTGATTTGTCAGATATTTATTAAATACTGGCTAAAAAAAATCAATGGAGATCCCTGAAGAATTGACAAATTAGAAGGTGTGATCTATAAGCTTATTTAATTTGGAGATGGGGAAGCTCCAGAATTGCTTGATGAATGGCACTCCTTCCATTCTATGTGATCCTTCCACCATCTTTGGAGATTTACTCACCTCATTAGAGCTCCCTGGTCCCTCTTACACACACCTAAATTATCTATGGCTTGTCCTGTGGCATTTCTACTATGTGGAATCTGTGGTCTATCTCCCTTTGACCATTCTGTCTATCCCTCTGTGATGTTATCTCTTATTTTCAAAAGACTATCTTCATCAGGAGCAGTGGTGCACACCTATAATCCCAGCTACTCAGGATGAGGATTGAGGCAAGAGGATTACAAATTGGAGGCCAGTCTGGGCAATTTAGCAAGATCTTGAACCAAAATAGAAATACAAAGGCTGGGGTTGAAGCTCAGCGGTAGAGCACCCCTGAGTTGAATCCCCAGCATATCAAAAAGTAAAGCTGATATATTTTATGTTCTATTCAAAACAAACCTTTGTGTTAAAATCCTGAAAATATTTTTATCCATTTCTACTTTACCTAGTTTCTGCTAAATGCTCATCAGTAGTTTGCTCATACTGTTTATGGTGAACCATTGAAAGAAAGGGACCCACTGTATTTCTTCCAAGGTTTACACTCCATAAATGCTCAAAACATACTACTAAACTGAATTAAAATGTTAATTATTTTAGATATCTGATGGGTCATGTTTCAGTTTTTATCATTTCTTTCATCTATATCTCTCAGAACTCCTGTGTTATCATTAATCTTCTTATTTTACACAAGCCTTTTGAGTTATCCAGTTTCTCAGCTTTTTCTTGGTCACTCTTTCCCTCCCTGATTTGAAAAATCAACTCTAAAACATCATTTGGGATCATGTGCATTTATCAGTAGAATGTTTAGGATAAATTATGGGTTTACTCTATTTCTCTAAGTGAATCCCTGGTTTGAAGCTACAATTCTGATTCATCTGAACAAACAAGGATGTCAAACTCTTTGTAAACCAAATTGATTTTTCTCTTCAATTAAAGACCATTTTCTAGATATACAGATAGATATGTGCATGCATACACCCACACCCACACATACTATATTATACACTAAATGTGTATAATTCAGACCTTGGAGACTTAGGTAAATGGAAACCAAATGTTCAATTTCCCAGTCTAAGTATAACCACAGTTTATCTATAATCTCTACAAATTCCCAGCTCGTTTCCTTTTGGTTCTTCCTGTCTCTGTTCTTGCATCCTCCTAGACAATTAACTTGTAAAAATTGATAGTGGATTTCTGTATTCAATGAATATTTTGCAACTTAAATTCTAATTGCAATACATTCCCTGCTTGGGACTCACATGTTAATGAATCACTATATTTAATTAAGAATATTCCATATGGCCATATTGCTTATTTCACCCATAACTGTGTTTCACATATCTTGGAAAATAAAGACACCCACAAACTCAACACCCACTACCTATGGATAATGCTCAGGTAATCATTCTTGGCTTCCTTTCCGCATAAGACTAAAATAAAAGCATCACAGGGGAAAAAAAATGTTCCTGACAATCATCTCCTTTTATGTTTTTAGGTTTAAAAATTAGTGTAATTATCCAAACTAAGAAATGAGATGAGATTTTTTTGAAAGAAAATCATTTCTCTAACTTCCCCATTTTTAAAATTTGTTATAATGTCTAAGAAGATTTCTGTTTTACCTGCACTGCTCCAAACTAAACAGATGTACTTAAGCTACCATTTAGCAATAGTAGATTCAATGAAATGTGACATTTTATGTTTGTGGGGTTTTTTGTTTCATTTTCATTTTATGTAGTTTGCAGTGTTAGGGATCAAGTCCAGGGGCTTGGGCAAACTGGATAAGCATTTTACCACTAAGCTTAAACTCCAGTCTTCAGTGAAGCACTTTTTGTTAAGATCATATTAAATGTTGAATTTACAACATGGTGATTTTATATTATATTTCTTTATTCTATTTTTTTTAATTGATGGTCATTTCTCAGTGATCTTGATGAGTTCAATGAGTTTAAAACCTATTGTTGTTATTGTTGTCCTCATATTTCCCCAATTTGAGACTCTGATGACCCAAAGTGTGTATTTAATTCCATCCTTGGGGGCTCTACTTGGAATGTCATGGGATTAACTTACTGTCCACAGTGAAACTTTTGATTTATCTAAACAAGTTTCTAAAAATACCCTCCCTCCTCTAGTTCAATTATTGTAACCAGGATTTACTAAGTGGCAAATATCACAATACTGGGATCCAGTTACAGTTGTATTTTTTTTCTTCCCCAGCCCCTGCTACCACTTTCAAGCTATCAAGAACCTGTGGAGGTGCAAATCTGCTATCAAAATATATTCCAAATCCAACTGTGTTCTCATACTTGACTTTCATCACCCAGCTTCATGTTACCAGCATCTTTTCCCTGAGCCGCAGTGACATCACCCAAATACTCTAATTAAAGTAGTCTTGATCCCTTTCAATGTTGTCGCCACACAGTGGCCCCAGTAGTCAAGTTCTTATCAATCTTTTTAAAACACTGAAGGTTTTAATTTATACTTAGAACCATTCCCTGACAACAGCTGTCTCACTAGTCTCTATTTCTGTGCCATCGTATCCCATCATTCTCCCCTTCAGTCCCTATGTTTCAAGCACATTTGCCTTTTGGTTTTCTTCAAACATGTCAAGCTTTTTTTCTCAGAGGTCTTCAATGAACACTGATTCAAGTACTGTTTGGCAAATATGCCTTCCCTGCCTCTTCCTGTGCCGAAGTCTGGCTTGGCACAAATCAGGAGCCACTTGTCAAAAAGAAACTAACTTTATTTTTAGAACTACAAACGCCAAACAAAACAGCTCCAGGGAAAAACCCTCAGAGCCCAACTGCCACCACCGGCTTCTACAAGCCTCTCTCTCCCCCACCAGCCTCTCAACCTCCCACAATCCTCCTCCTCTTGAGGCCGATTGGCTGGGTTGCGTGGGCAGAGCCAAAGAAGTCACCCAATGAGCAGCTCCGTGGAGGAGCCAATCAGCTAGATGTTGCTGGGGCCGCTGTGAGCCAATCATCAGCTGGCAGTCTGAAGGGCAGGGAAACAGCCCAATGAACATCACTGCAGAGGAGCCAATCAGCTAGATGTTGCTGGGGCCACTGTGAGCCAATCATCAGCTGGCAGTCTGAAGGGCAGGGAAACAGCCCAATGAACATCACCGCAGAGGAGCCAATCAGCTAGATGTTGCTGGGGCAGTCTGAAGCTTGCTGGCAGCTGGAAGTTTGCTGGGGCCCCTTTGGCTGTGGCTCTCAACATTCCTGGAGTGGATGGAATATATTTCCTTACTCTTTGACCTTGACTTTGGTTATGGGACTTGCTTTGGTCCATGGGATGTCAGCACATATAAGGAAAACAAAGACCGTGTATGTGCTTGATGCATAATGCTTGCCTTCTTGTCCTACCATTGCCAGGAGAAGAACTTTATCTCAACCTGAGTAGAAACTTATGGAAGCAGAGCGTTCCCACCTGACTTGCAAACCAACACAGTAAGGCAGACATCCTTGAGTTTACAGCAGGGTTACCTGGGCTAACACAGACAGGCTTAAATGACTAACTATGAGTAACTGATTGTTTGAGTAGTTATACAGAAATTTTGGGAAATAGCTGATACAACTTTCTATTTAAAACCCACTCTATTGCTACTCCATTGAATCTCTGACGGTATTAATTTTTACTCTTGCATTTTATAAGTAAGAGCAGGTAACTTTTTGTCCTGCTTCCTTAAGTTTTCAGAACATAATGCTTCTATGTAGTAGGTATTCAATAAATATTGCTAATTGCATGAATTAAAAAATTGAACACAGTCCTTCTTAGTAGTTTTAGGATAGCTATCTCCCTCTCTCACCTGTCATAAAGACATTTTTATTCTTCAATCTGTGAATTATTAAACCCAGGAAGCAAATCTCCTTTTAAAGTGATTCCTAGCCAAATGAGACAGTATGAGAGAATGCTTTCCTTCAAAGAGTCTTGAATATTGTTTTAAACTGCAATTCAGGGGGCTGGGGATGTGGCTCAAGTGGTAGCGCGCTCGCCTGGCATGCGTGCGGCCTGGGTTCGATCCTCCGGCACCACATACAAACAAAGATGTTGTGTCCGCCAATAACTAATAAAAAAAAAAAAAAAACTTCAATTCACATTTCATGAGATGTCATTGAGAGTAAGTGGATGTATGATCATGTTAACAGGAATGTCAGTGTTTCTGATTTGTATAGAAAGAATAGTACCAGCAAGCTCTCACAGATGATGAAGACAGCAGGATAGCATTTTCAGCCTAGAAAGAACTACTATAACAGACCTAAGAATAATCTAACTCTTCACCCTGAAGTTCATTCATTGAAAGCTGCTTTATAACAGTATGATAGGCCCTATGCCAGGTTAATTTGACTTCATGTACAATAGCACACAGTGTTCACAGGATTATATTCCCAATGTATATATTTTAAAAAAGAGAGATTAGAGAGTTGAAAAGGAAAAGTGGACTTGTTATGTTGAGTGGATAGGACTGAAAATACATTCATTTCAAAGCAACAGCTAATCTTTGACATTAATACCATATCCAATTAGCAATTCAAAAACAAGATTATATTAATATGCTGCCAGAAACATTATATCAAATAAAAGGCTAGTACTTTTTACTTAAAAGTACATTTAGTAAAAACTCAGACATGATTTTTATTCTAATTTATCATTTAAACAATGTTTTTCTCCCTTTGCAGGCTTAGTGTGTTATACATCTTAAATAAATATGAAGATCATTCATCAGAATCCTTTTTATTATATGGACTATGGAGAATCTACGTGGCCTCTGTATGGCTATATTGTTTTAACTGAGGTGCAATATTAGAAAGTGTGGAAAGAATAATCATCGAGAGAGTGAGGTTGCTGTCCAAGGGGACTGGAAGCTAGTGGCCTGGGAAGGAGAACATTTCTCAGTTTGTACTCTAGGTGGAGGCACTAGTATGTACAGGATGGAAAGAGCAGACAGGAACTCTTGACTTAGTCTACATTTTTAATGCTATAATCCATTTATTTCTAGGGTACTAAAACTAAAAAGAAATTAATGAAACTAGTCTGATACTTTCATATTCCAGAGAAAGAAACATAGTCCCCATAATTTAAGTGCGTTATAAATTTCCTTCACCTCCCAACTCTAAATCAGATTGATTCTGACTGCATAGGTCTGATCTCACATCTCTTCCCAAGGGAAGAACGTTATTTTGAGAATTGAATTTATTCTTCGTGAGTTTTGAAGTATTAACCTAGCATTCTTACAACAAGTTAGAACACATCCAAAAAGTATTAGTCACCATAAAAGGGGCTTTCCTTTAGGACAAGTCTGTCTTTGTTGTATTTATTCTAGGCAATATCTTGCTTTTGGCATAAAAGTTCTGTTGCTGTCTATCTTCCAGTAAACAAAGACCTCTGGGCCTCTGTATCATGTATCTAAGATAACCTTTTACTTCATTATCTCCTTTCTTCTTTGTCCTCTTTGGCTATGAAATCCGAAGAACATGTTTATAAGTCACAGAATCATACTCAGAAACTTGTAAGACCCAGGCAGGCAACAAGTCCCACTTTAGTCTGACTTAAGACAGCCCTCTCCTTGCTACTAAACTTTAGATGTTCTTTCTCCATGTACACTAGTATTGATGTATGTATATACCTGGCCATATAACCAATGTGATTCTGCAACCTGTACACTTGGAAAAATGAGAATTCATACCCCATTTGATTCAAATGTATAATATGTCAAGATCATTGTATTGTCATGAGCAACTAATAAAAAAAAAAGAAACAGAAACCTGGAACAGAAGATCTTTTAGTTTTGGGGGAAGAATTAGAGAATGGTTTTTGTCCTTGTTGGTAAACAAGTTGTAAAAGTATGCCACAAATTACTTAAGACATGAGTAATGAATAGTTTTAAAGATGAATAGTTTAAAAGTTTAATACTTATATTTCAGTGTGACCATTCTATGAAACTCTCTACTAATTTTGACAATTTAGTCACAATTACCAGTTTGAGATGCTGTCTCAGTAAGTATTCATTATTGGAGTGATTAGTGTTTATTAATGATTTCCTTATGTTAGCTAACATGCATTTGTTTATATTTTTCAATTTTCTGCAATTCTGTAGGACTTAGAGAACATTCTCTTTTTATTGATGATATTGTTATGTTTTCCTTTTATTTTCTTGATCAATTTTGCTAGGAATATGTCAGTTTTATTCATCTTTTCAAAATAACAACTTTTGTATTTCTTCATTTTCTCCATCATTTCTTATCTATTTTATTGGTTTCACTCTTATCATTATTATTTATCTCCTCAATGTTTTTGATTGAAATTATTGTTCTTGCTTCTTCTTCTTTAGGTTAGACTTAGAACATGGATTACAAACCTTTTCTTTTTATTCAATATTAACCTTTACATCAATAAATTTCTACCAGATCATAGCTATAGTTGTTTTCAACTGGAATTTCTAAGTTGCATTTTCATTATCATTCATTTAAGAATATCTTCCAGATTGAAATAATATCAAAGATATTTTCTAGCCACAATTTTATGAAACTAGAAATCAATAATAGGAGAAATTTTGGAAAATAAAAAAATTGCATGTTAATTAAATAACATGCTATTTAACAATAAATGGACCAAAGAAGTCATTTAAAAAAGAAATTTGTAAAATATTGAGATTAACACAAATGAAGACAAAGGCTAAGGAATCTTATGACATACAGGAAAAGCATTTCTAAGTGTAAAACACAGCAATACACAGTTAGATCAAAAAAAGGAAGATCCCAAATAATCAACTTAACATTATACCACACAAAAACAGAGAAAAAGAGCAAACTAAGCTCAAAACTAGCAGAAGGAAAGAAAGATAAAAAATAAAGATCAGAGTAGAAAAAAATGGAATATAGACTAGAAAAATAGAAAATTTTTTTAAATATACACAAACAAATCAACAAACTTGTAATGAGTTTAAGGGCAGAAAAAAGAGAAGATTCAGATACTAAAATGAAATTAAAAGGAGTCATTATAAATGATCCCACAGTAATACAGAGGACATTATACTACTATGAACAATGATACATCAAAAAATTAGAGAGCCTAGGAGAAATGGACAAATTCCCAGGAATACAAAAACCTACAAAGACTAAAGAGAAAGAGATAAAACATTTGTACAAATAATGATTAATTAAATTGAATCAATACTAAAAAAAACTCCCAACAAAGAAAAGCCCAGTACCTGATAGTTTGCTATTGAATTCTACCAACCATCACAAATCATCAGGAAAATCAAAATCACAATGAGATAGCACTTTTAACATTAAAAGATTAAAGATAATAAGTGTTGGAAGGATGTGGAAAAAAGGGAAGCCCTGCATGCTTTTGTTGGTGGGAATGTAAATTAGCACACTCATTATGGAAAACCATCACCAAAAACTTAAAAAAGACTACCACATGACCCAGCAATTCCGCTAGTGGATACATTCAAACAAAATAAAATCAGTAGGTTGAAGAGATATGTGCACTCCGATGTTCACTGTAGAACTATTTACAAGAAATGGAAACAAACTAAATATCCATCAACTGTTTAATAGATAAAGAAAATGTGAAGTATATACAAAATGGAATGCTATTCAGTCATAAAAAGTATGAAGTCCTTCACTTGCAGCAATATGGATGGAATTGGACATCATTATGTTGCGTAAGCTCACTACATAAGTTCACTCATGTGTGTCATCTAAAACAGTTAATATCACTCACAGAAATGTGTGGAATGGCAGTTACAGGATTGGGAGTAGTATTGGGAGATGTTGATCAAAGCATACAAAATTACAATGAGGAATAATAAGTTCAAGAAAGCTACTGTACAACATGGTGACTATAGTAAGTAACATGATATTTTTGAAAAATGCTGAAAGAGCAGATGTAACATGTCCTCACCATATATATGATAACTATGTGCAGTAATGCAGATGCTTATTAACTAGATTAACCATCTCCCAATGTATGTATACTCTCAAACAGTATGTTTTTATGAAGTGAATACACAAAATTTTATCTGTCATTTAAAAATTAAAAAATAATAGGAATTTCTTAATTTATACTAAGATATTTAACCCCCAGTGTCTGATTTCACACCATTAGGTCAGGACATTCTTTTCTTTTACTAGTTTTTTATAATCAGAAATTGTTTTGTGAGAATCAAATTAGCACCAAGACTGTTATATGATAAGAAGGATTTTTAGCACCAGGCCCTGGTAATTTCGTAATGCTTTATCTTCCCCATCATAATAGCCAATATTTATTGAGCCATTAGTTTCTTAAAATATATCCATTAGGTATAATTATACACCTGCATTTCAAGTGGAGAGGTAGTGTGAACAAACAACAAGAGTCCTACTCAAGAGTTCTGTTCCCAGGGGCTGGAGTTGTGGCTCAGTGGTAGATTACAGTGCTTGCCTAGCAGGTGTGAGACTCTGGGTTTGATCCTCAGCACCACATAAAAATAAAATAAAGGTATTGCATCTAACTACAACTAAAAAATAAATATTAAAAAAAGAGTCTTGTTCCCAACCATTCTTCTTGGAGCGTATGAATAGTCCAGTATGACTCTTAGGATGGACGATACTTCTATTGAGATTGCTTGGATAGATCTCTTCTTTTTCTTCACTTTTCTAGGCTTCTCTAGCTGACAAATGCCTCTTTGACTAAGGCATTATTTCTTTAGATATGATAATGCTGTCTATCATGTCACTGAAGTTTGTCAGGTGTCTTTGAACAACTCTCCTTAGTTATTAATTTATAAGGAGATATTGGCCCAGAACACAGTAGGTGGTCCACATTCAAAAATGTTAAATTTGGTTTTATCATTTCAAGGAATGTAAATTGATGCCACTCATTTGATGTATCAAGTTTTCACATGTTTTTTAAAAAATCCGATTTTTAGGGTTTTTCTTTAAAAAAAGAATCTTTAGAAATAATAGATCCATTCCACATAGAGACAATCTGCAAAAGCTATCCAGGTCTGCATATTCATTTGCATTACTTGCTTTATCCTGTCAGACATTTCAGTTAGCAACTCTTGATACATAGTTTTACTTGCAGAAAAATAACAACTTCTATCATTTCATTAAATTGTCCATAGGTCTAAACTATGTTATTAAATCTTCATATCAAGTAGTCTATAATTGGAATACATTATTTATTTAATAATTATCATATTAAAGACATTCAAAGTATTATTTAGCTGGGCACAGTGTTGTAGGTCTGTCATCCCAGTGACTTGGTAAGCTGAGGCAGGAAGATCACAAGTTCAAAGTCAGTCTCAGCAACTTAGTGAGGCTTTAAGCAAGTTAGCAAGATCCAGTCTCAAAATAAAAAGTAAAAAATGGCTAGGGATTTGGCTCAGTGGTTAAGCACCCCTGGGTTCAATCCATGATTCCAAGATATATATATAAGATTAGATTATTATAAATTATATATATATATATATATATATATATATATATATTAGAGGCAGCCTACTATAATTGTTAAGAGCACAGCTTTAAATCTCTGTTCAGCCACCCAGCAGATTTGTGACCTCAAGGAAATGCTCCTCCCTGTTCCCAGATTCCCTTATTTATAAAATAGTGATTTAAAAATGAGTTGATCTAATAGTCTCCTATAAGCATTAAGAAAATGCCTGACATATAATGAGTGCTTGCTAGATAATTTCTTTATTACCATTGCACAAAATAATGCAAAAGTACACTTTTTGTTCATTTAGCAGAAGCATTAAGCATTGAAGTACATATGTGCTTTAAATTTTTTAAGATAGTATGTTTCCTAAACAGGGATTTTTCAACTCAATATTCATCAATAATATATACACTGGAAAATGCTGGATATTATTACATTTTTAAAATGTGAAAAATTAATGTTTAAGAAGAGCTTGTTTTTGTTGTTTTATTTGTCTTTCTTTGATATTTAGTGAGCCTAATTGTAACACGAATTGAGTATCCTTAATCTGATTAGCTGAAATCTGAAAAGCTCCAGAATTCCTAACTTTTTTTGTAACAACATAATGCTCAAAACTTTCAGATTTTGCCAGGCACAGAGCAACAGTTTGTAATCTGAGATACTCGGGAGACTAAGACAGAAGGATTACAAGTTCAAGGCCAGCCTCAGTAACTTAGTGAGATCCTCAGCAACTCAGCAAGAACCTGTCTCAAAAGTAAAATAAAAGTCCTGTGTCCATCTATCAATCAAAAATTTTTTTTCAAAGGTTATGTGAATTATCTTTAGTAAGTATATATATATATTTTTTAGTCTAGCAGGATACTTTTATTTATTACACGATTCTATAACAGTGAAACTCAAAGGGAAGGTATATCTGAGACCCAGAACTTCTTAGAAGGATTTTAAATCTGATTACAAACTTGTTCAATTTTTTTCAGGAACATAAAGGACTTTAGCTAGCTTTTTTTTTTTTTTAAGGTATTCACTGACATCAGTTTCTCACCATTTTACCTCTCCAGAGGGTTGTTCACAGTATAACTTCATAACTTCCCCCAGAGCAAAGTAGAAGCCAGTCAGTCTTTTTTTTTTTTTTTTTTTCTTTTCCCAAAGGTTAAAAGGTACTTTGGTGTCTTTCTCCAAGGTACTTCTCAGCCCAAGTTCATCTGCTGCATATTGGTGGTGTGTTAGTCTGCCTGGGCTATCATGAGAAAATATCACAACAGAGTAGCTAAAACAAAAGAATTCCTTAGAGTACTGGAAGCTAGAAGCCCATGATCACAGTGTTTAAAAATGTCAGTATGTGATGCTGGCGCTCTTCCTGGCTTGTAGATAGAAGGCAGTCATCTGGTTGTGTCCTCACATGGACTTTCATCTGTGTCAGAGTGGTGAGAAAGAGAGTTCATGTGTCTGTTCCTCTTTTCATAGAGATAAGAGCCCTATCTGATCAGAGACGCATCCCTATGATTTCATTTAGCTATAATTACTGCCTGAAGTCTGTTTTCTCTAAGTGCAGTCACACTGGGGGTTAGGGCTTCACGTTGATTTTGACCAGAACTCAATCCAGTCCATAACAATGGTACTAAGTGCTTTGATACACATGAAGCGAATATGTTCTCCATATCATAAGAAACCTGGTATAGTAGTGAATTTGGATTACATCCACAAAATATTTTAACAAGTCTAAAAAGGGAAACAACTCCAAATACACTTACTCTCCAAACCTATAAAAAAATCAAAGTTTTTCAAAGGTGATGTGATACGTGATTGCTAACATCTATAAAATGGCAATGACTTCTAATGATGTGATTTTCTTTAACCCTCTTTGATAGGTTTAATTTCTTCTCCCTCTCCCCTCCTCACTGCTATACTTTATACGTAGCTTGATTCAGAGAATGATATTTTATATTATAATTGTTTTTTCCCATTCATACAGAGATTTTGCAAGTCAGATCTGTGCCTTTTCCTCTTTGAATAGCAGTCTTTTAATTCATTGCCTCACATATTCTAAATATTCACTGAGTATTTTTTGTATTAAAGAATAAATTAAGTTCAAGTCAATGTGTCTGTTAAACATGAATCAAACATAAATGGTGAAGAATAATGATTTCCCATCAAATTCACTAAGATTCTGTTTGCATCTTGTTAACACTAATAATTTAATTACTTTAACATTTGTTAACAATCATCATTTGTCATTACATACTTTTTTCAAATTCCTGAAGATTCCTATTTCAAATTCCAAATCACATAATGCATTTCAAAAAAGAAAACTCCATGTAAAGTTCTACTTTTTTGTGTGTTAATAATAGAAGCAACCCCTAGAGTTTTAAACCAATAAATATCAATCCTTTGTAATACTTTTTGTTGGGGAGGAAGGTACCAGGGATTGAACTCAGGGGCACTCCATCACTAAGCCACATCCCCAGCCCTATTTCTAATTTTTATTTAGAGACATGGTCTCACTGAATTGCTTAGCGCCTTGATTTTGCTGAGGCTTGTTTTGAATTTGTAATTCTCCTGCTTCAGCCTCCCAAGCTGCTGGGATTACAGGTGTGCATCACAGGTCCTGGTTGTAATACTTTGTAATACTTTTAAATGTCCAGAATTGAAGAATGTTTGGATTATTGCTGCATTGTATAGATTCTAGCTTCCAACACATTCTTTCCAGTACCCTTGTTTCTGATTCTGTGCAGCAAATTTCTCTCAGTTTGAACTACTTAAAATAGTGTTTAATATCCTGACTGAAAATCTATGGAATCTCTTGAGCTTTCTATATGCATCTATATTTATTAAAGGAGAGTCCTGAATCATAAAATTAGTCTTCAATAAAACAAACTAAGAAAAATATATTTCTAGTAATAAAATACCACACATCTCTACAAGAATTCTATGTATTCAAGAAAAATTAAATAGTCCTTTATGGTTTCATAAACATTTTAATTAACACTATTTTTAACTAAAAGATTATAATTTCACAATAACAGCAAATTTCAATTCTGATTATAAAAATTATAGGTGAATATGGTGAATATTAATTAGCTTGATGTAATCATGACACACTCTCTCTCTCTCTCTCTATATATATATATATATAGAGAGAGAGAGATTATTACATGTAAAAATTTCTTGACATTAATTAAAAATATATTGTTTCCTTAGAAACTATGAAGTAGTGGTGAGATTTGAACCTCAGGTATTTGAATATCACTAATGAATTGAGCCTAGAGAGTTATATAATTTTTTTTTTTAAGAGAATAGCCCCAGGAGAGTTGTATTCTAAACCCATTACTGTGTCAAATTTTGAAATTAATTTGTTCCCTTCTGGATTCAGAGTTCTTGGTAGAAACATGAGGCCTTGCAGGGATAAATACTAAGATTTGCTTTAGTCTGTAGTTTTTTTATATTGTTCTATTTTATATTTCAATTCAAAATAAACTATAACTGATTTATGAATGCAGTCAGCCAGGTCTGTTCTTGGTTCTAATCTATGCTAACACATGTCCTTGAAGAATTGCATGTATCTCTGGGCCCCACATCCTTTATTTACATAATGAAGAAATTACATGGAATATATCTATGTTTCTTACCAACTGCAAAATCACCACTGATTCTAATTTGGCTCTGATTTTTCTTTGAGTAATTATTCATTCATCACATGGCTCTCAACATCAATTTTCTCAACCATAAAATTCTGATAAAATTTTCTTTCCTGCTGACATACCAGGATCAAATAAGATATCATATATAGAAATGCCTTGTGTAAAACACATGACATAATAATATTACTTACTACAAAAGGTGAATGCATATTTAGAGGTATCTATATACTTGTATGCCCATATTTAATTTTATTAAGTATCTCTGTTTCGCAGCTTTCAAAACTTTCTTTGTAGTTGAGCAACCTAGAAGAAGCCAGCCTTATATGGATTTGTCACTTTTATCTCATTAGAGTTAATAACAGCCATGGCTACTAAGTGAAGAAATTTGGCCTTTTATTTAGGACACAAGTATCTGACCAACACCCAGCCAGTCAGCTATTCGAATCCTGAGTTTAATTAATTAGAAGCTTTTTTAATGGAAGTGCCTATTGAAGCTGGATGAGTAATTAGACACACTGGCTATGTAAGTCCTACAAAGCTTAGGAGTGTCATTCTAAACCTTTATGGAGAATCAAAAGAACACTGCTACCATAGAATCCTAGAGCTGAAATGGCATCTCTGTTTCTGAGCTTTACTCAGCTCAAGTTCTTCACTTTTCCCATGCTTAAAATCTCTTGGGTTATTTCACAGCTCAGGACACAGACAGTGTTTAAAAAGTTTTTGTTAAAAGTCACATCCATCACAAGTTTTAGACACAGTTTCTCTTACCATGAGAAAATTTAAGATAAGAAGGAACTGAAAAAGTTAGATACTCATTGTAGATCGTAGTAGCAGCAGCACCAGGAGCTCTGGATTCAGCTGAAGTATTCATTCACCACTAACTTTCTTTTTTTTCCCTATCTTCTGATATAGACAACACCATTTGTTCCTTTTGTAACATCTGATTGCTCAAAGATTTGCATACAAGTTTTGGACCCACCGTTCTTGCCAGCTCTGATTTCTGAGTTCTCTTTTGTGCAAAGGAGGTCATTTATCTTATTATTCTTCTTTTGATTGGAAATGGGATTTTGAGTAAGTCAGATAGACCCATTGATTTTAACAAACTATTTAGCTTGTTATTTCCTGACAGATTACTACATAATTGGGGACAAACTGGCTCACGGTCAAGTAACCATATGTAATCCAAGACTCAGAGTCGTAGCTCTGTTGTTCTTTTTATGCAGGCCCTGGGGAAAACTGGCTCCTACCAACACAGATGCCCATGATAAATATACTAGTAAACCAATTTAGTCATTAAAATGTGGAGAGGAAATTAGTAAGAAGAATACATTATATCTACATAAGACAGATTTGTAAAAAAAAAAAAAAAAAAAGGTCCTCTTAAACATTTAATGAAAAAGAGAAGATTCATATTGTTACTTTCTGCCTTTCTCAGATAAGAAAATTGAAGCTCCCAAGGATAAATAACTACCCAAGGTCTCTACTAGGAAATGGCAGAGCTGTGATGTGGACCTTCATCCACATAGCTTCAGTACTCCTGCTTTTAACTCCTGTTCTATATGTGCCACTATTTTTTTTTAGTGATGTAGTACACGCCACAGTCAAAATCAGTAAGACCCATATAATGAAGAACCTTGAATACCAGACTACTTTTTAACTTAATTTGGAAAAAATCTAAAAGGATTGTATATAGGAACAAAAAATGACATTTTAATATTTTTATTATGTATATGTATGTAGACAACATAAGATACACATGTTATAGCAAAGCAGGGAGCTAAATCACCAAACCTCACGTCTTGTGTTCTGATGAAATAAAATTTAAAGTCAGACACCAAAAGTCATGCAAGAGAACTTATTATAAGTGAAAGAGAAAATGAGGTGAAAGTAAAAATAGCAAAGGGAGGCTCAAGCAGAGAGCACTCTCTAGTGGGCCATCTCAGAGCACAGAAAGGCAAAGGAAACAATGCTGTCTCCAAATGTATTACTGTTTGGTGTTTACCATAAGAACTTGGGATCACCTTCTGTACTCTTTGGAAATCACGTATTCAACTCCTCCTTCACATTGGGTGGTGGAGTTTTTGAGCATAGTTGGCTCTTTGCAGAACTGTCATAGTGGCCATCCTATTTAGTGGGGTGGGCGGCTTCATCTACAAGTCAATCCCATGTTAATGTGGGCACTGGGGTCAGTAGCTGCTCAGATGTTACCTTAGTGTGCCTGTGCTACTAAAGGAATCTTCCCTCCCAGACAATTGGAGACACCTATAGCCATAATGCCTAACTTCACATCAACATCAATAGTCCTTGTCAAGAGTGAGTCCCATTAATCCTTTGCTTTTGACATATTTTCTCATTAGCTCCTTTACTTCTGTTTATTTTCTACAAATTAGCTACCATCCTTTGCTTTCTCATCTACTTTAAAGAAGACTCTAAAGTAATTGAAAGAACACTTGTGACCTTGCCATGCATTTCACTGCTCTTTGCTAGCTACCCCCTAACACACATACAATAAAGCAATTACTAAAGTGGGACATATAACATGTATATCATCTCACATAGTTACCCATTTCTAGGTCTGTGGCAGGAGCAGATGTAATCTACTCGTAGGCAAAGTCCTAAACATAATACACTGACTGTAGACCTCATGCTATACATTAGACCTCTACACCTATGTAATGACTGCCTTGTGTACTTTGTTTTACATCTCCCCATTCCACCCCAGTGGTAATCAGGGGGGGTGTTAAAAGATTAGTTTTATAATGTATTAGAGAAGGAGGAGGATGAAATGATGATATAATTGGTGAGAGCCTGTGCTAAGATTGTGTGCTCCACGTTGTGTATGCATAAGATTGGGTCAAATAATTTTGAAATTTAGTTGTCAGAAAGGGAGTCAATTCTTAATATGAACAGAGGTTACAACTATGCTCTAAAAAATGAACTAGTCCAAGAATTAAACATTTATTTTCTTGGCAGTATGTCCTTCTAAAGGATTTTCTGTCAGAATATGTTTTAACATTATTTTGTTTTTGATACCAATTCAACTACAGAATAAACAGTCTTCATTTAATCAAGGAGATTGTTCATTTTTCATTATTAAGTGTCATTTATTGTCTTCCATTTTGATTTTTCAAATGTTAAGCTAAATATGTAAAGGAATATATATTTTCTATCTCTTTGGATGAACTTCATATTCAGAGATGAGCAAAAGGACATTCTAACCATATTCTGTCATCAAACCCATTTAAAAACATTTTGTTTTAGGGAATGTGGGAATTATATAGCTGAATAATCATTATCATTTTAGAAAGAATTCCTATTGGCTCATAAAGGATGGAAATATTCTCATAGTTTTCAAAGTGCAATTTCCAAAAAGCTGACATGTATGAAATTGTTGCAAATATATACTAGAAAAGTGTCAAAAAATTAACTTATTAAGGAAGGATCCAACAACTGTAAAGCTGGTCCAAAGGAGATATTATAGTTAGATAATGAAGACAGAATGCTGAGATAAAATTTTTTACATATTATGAAATCAGTTGATATTATACATGAAAATAAAACCAAACATTTTGGGTCATCTTTCTTACTGCACAAAAACTATACATATTGCTCCCGAACAAAAAACCATTTGTAACTTATTCATTGAACAAAAGGTTGTTTGTTTTACAACTTAACATCATTCAATAAATAGTTTAAAAAATGTATTATTCTAGAGTGTTGGATAATTTCTGAGATGGATTGTTAGACAATACTCCACTATATCATTGAAAGGACAGGCAGTCTTTTATTTACCTTATTTTCAAGTTTCATATAATTTTTCTTAACACCTTCTACCTCTAGAAAAATACTTAGTATTTAGGCGAATACTATCAGCCCTTTCTATGAATTATTTCATAGTTTTTAAATGGATATCTATGAATATAGGCCTTTTAATAAAATGGATTATTTCTTTGGGAAAAATTGTTAAGAGAAAAGCTTGGAAAAAATTTGCATATTTTGAGGTTATTGCTATATGTAGTCAATTTTTTTTTCTAAAAAATGAAATGCCAATTTATACTTTTATCCAGAGTATAATATTCTGACCGTCATAATGACAGAGATGAGCATAATCTTTTTCAAATTCAGCCAATCTGTTTGATTTAAAATAAAATCTAATTACAATTTAATTATATAGTATGATTACTGGTGAAATGTGACTTTTTAAAGCATGGTTTTATTATTTTCTTTTGAAATTGTTGCTTGCTTACTTTTCTATTTAGGAATTAGTGTCCATGTTTTCCATTTCTTTCTGACTTTAATATCTGAAGGACAATAACCCTTTGTGTTTTTGCCCTGCTTTATTGAGGCATAATATGTACAATAAAGAGTACATAAATTTAATGTGTATAAACTCCTCTGTATTTAGTTCTTAAACATCAAAGAGCTGGTCATGAAAAGAATTTATAGGATATTTTATGCAAGGGATAACAACATCCTAAATGAACTTCATTTGTGATAAGTTGAAACTCAACCTAAGATTATGCTAATAAAGATGTAATGCTGTATCCTCTTTCTACATTAAAACTCTTTTATTGAAAAATGCAATACACATACATACATAAATGCATTAATTAGGGTAGAGAACAGAAACCAGGGAAACATAAGGATATTTGAAAATGTAAAATTCTTTGCAAACTAGTGACTGCAAAACTCATATTCATAAGTAAATAGTATAGCTTTAGGGGATTATATTTTGAACAACTTAAGAGTAGCTGGGCAAACTTCCACAATAGCTTAAGTCATTTTTTTGTAAAGTGCTAGCAGAATTAAATGTAGAATTGAAACAACAGTATAGCTAGGATTATGTGGGGTTTTTTCTGTTGCACATAAAGAGTATTATACATATGTATATATGTATACATACACATGTATATGACATGTAAAATGCCTTTGTTTGCTTAACATGCTCATATATATAAGCATAAAATATGTGATTGCTATTTCTATTATTGTAAAGGTTCTCTCTGGTACCATTGACTATAGGTCATCTTAAAGTATGTATGTATAATTAACTTATTCTGCTGGGAATATAAAAACATAACTGAATTACAACATTCGCTATTGTAATTTCTTTTACTCAGAACTACTTGGAAATCTATCTATCTATCTATCTATCTATCTATCTATCTATCTATCTAGATAGATAGATAGATAGATAGATAGATTATGAAAAAAATATATTTTTCTGAGCACTGTAGACTCCTGCTTGAATCAGTGGGTAGTAAGAACTATAAACTGTTTTGAGGTCACATTTCGTTTCTGTTATTGGGGATAGTGGTGGGGAGGGCTCCCAAAGAAAGTGTGAGCCATTTATGTGCTTTGCAAGATCTGAGAGCCTCACCAGCCTGAGAGTGATGCAAAGGATCCCGGTCCCTGGGTTTCCACCCCTCCCTTGCTCACCATCAGCTCCAGAAGCCCTTGATCAGAAGCGTGGCCTGGCTGGGAGAGGAGGTGGGGGGCGGGGGCAGGCGGTGTTGGGGGCGGGGGCGGAGAACTAGAAGAAAAGTCCTGGGAAAACTCTCCAGGGCTTGCGGCTAGACAAGGCTTTCCCACGGCATTGCTGTCCAGGGCTCCCGGTCCGCTCTGCGCGGGGCCTCTGGCACCCGGGGCTGGCCGGTTCTGCGCTGGCTTCCCAGAGGTTCAAGCGCCTAAGAACCAGGGGAAGCCCGTGCTCCTCCACCTGCACTGCCTACATGAGTTCCTTGAAGTTCTCTCTCACTTTTTCCATTCGAGAAACACGAACAGTTCGCTTTTCCTCAAACTCCCAGGAACCTAAAACTAAAAGCCCATTAAATGCCAAAATGAGGCAGCGGTTGATGTAATGCCCAGTCAGACGGAACCCTCCAGAGGGTGTCTGTGGCCATGCTAAGACGCGTCACCCCTGTGCCCTTTGGTTTATCAGCGGTTTATCAGCCTTTGGAAGATGAACTAGAGAGAAGTGGAGTTGAAGGAACTCCTGGGATCATGAATTCAGGAGCTAAAAGTCCCAGGTGGTCTGTCAGTCCACTGGGACCCATTCTCCAGCTCCACTGCACTTTAACTTGCTTTACTGGCACCAGGGCAGGGGATTTTTGCATCGGGTGGATAGGCAAAGACGTTTTTTGGCCCTCAGTCCTGCTTGCCTCTATCAGATTACATTTCACAGACGGAAGCTGGCTGGGAGGTGGGGGTATTTACTTTTAAATCTTTTATGTGTGTTCACCTTGTGTGGTTGGGTGTGGAAAACGGGGGAAAGGGTGTTTCCAAATCGAGTGAAATTCCCATTCCATGGGTATTACCATGCCTGTGGGGTTGGCAGTTCTTAAAGTTTAGCTAGTCTGCAAATAACTACAGAACACAATAGAGTTCCCCTCCCTTCCCCTCTTCTCTCTCCTCTCTTTTCCTGCTTCCAAACGCCTTCTTGAGGCTGGAGCTGGGCAGGTCTCCAGAGGTGCAGCAGCCACAACAATCCCGCAGTTCAAAGTTAAGCAGCAGTTGCACAACTTCCAGCAACTCTCTCAGCCGACTACTAATGAGCTGAAAGCCAGGAACTTCTGAGGAGGTGAAGAGGAAGCTTCCAGACCTCCTCCCTTCACCCTAGAAACCCAGATACTGCCACCCCAGCCCCAGATCACTGAGATTCACTCCTTGTTTTTCCCTTGCCGGGCAGACCATGGCTCCCTTTGGAAGAAACTTGCTAAAAACTCGGCATAAAAACAGGTAAAGTCGTGTGTGTGTGTGTGTGTGTGTGTGTGTGTGTGTGTGTGTGTGTGTGTGTTTGGTTGCATTTACTTTCTGATAAAAAAAAAAAGAAAAAGAAAAAGAAAAAACAAAACTGCTTTGTAGTACAAAGCCCTAGGGTCTTAGATCTAGTATAATACCTAGCTGGTAAGGATATTTTTCCAGTATGGATGATTGCAGTGATCAGCATAAAACTAATGAGTGAGGGTTTTTGACTCCCTTTTTTGCCGTTTTGGTCTTTTGATTCCCCAAATAACTTCAATATTTTCTCTGGGCTGCCCTGAACATTTGAGGGTAATAGGATGACAAGTTTCATTTGGCTTGAACTGTAGAATATTGTAGAAAGGGTTAAAGTTTTAAGATAGAACTAGAATTCATAGCCACTTATTAGAATGAGAAACACTGCTGCTGATATAAATCCTGAAACAAAGCTTTAGTTCCCCTTGGGAGAGGGACATTCCTGAAACCTGGAAAGTTCCCAAGTGAAAATGCTCTGTAGAGAAACTTTTCTTTTTGTGAACTGATTCTCTTGAAAGTCTTCAAAAAGTTTAGGTGGTATTAGGCACTATAAAAGGATTCCAGCACTTGTTTTCCTTAGTCCTTAGTATTACTAGTTTACTTTGATATTTCAAGCCTGCAGTGCCCACCATATAAATTCGTACATAAAACAAGTGTTAGCGCGGACACACACACACACACACACACACTTTTCTTGGGTCAGTATGTACATTTAGGTCCTATTAAACAGTTTAATTATGAATCAAATACTACATTTTTATGCCAAAAAAGTGAGGAGAAATTTAGAGATGGGCTTTATTTTTTAATATATTTGTTTTGGCACAGGGGCTTTGCTGATATGCTTCTCTCAACCATGCCTGACTGTACTTGTCATAATTTGCTTAGTGTAAATTTAAAAGGATACAATTACATGGTAGGAAATGATATAATTATTTTAAAGTGAGTATCTGCATGACAATATAGTGATACACTTTAAAATAAATCTTCATATTTTATTTTGTACACAATTTATTTAAAAATTATGTTTCTCTTTCCAAATATATTAATCACTTGATTATTTAAATTTCCTTAAAAACTCAAATAGCCATAGTAAATACTGTAAAACTTTCTTAACCAGTTTTATTTGATAATAACACAATCATATAAATGTTATTTATGAAATAAGAATGCTTTGTTATATATTTTATAATAAAGTAGTTTGGGTAGTTTTTAAAAATTAATGGTGGTTATGAAAACCTAGTTTGTTTTTTAATGGTGACATTGTATTCAAAAATATTCCAGAAGAGCCACAACCAAAATATTATTTTAGGTGATTTTTCTGTAGTGTTGTTATTGTACAATTATTTTCACATCTGTTTAAATGCCATCAAGATATGTAAATAGTTACTTTGAAAAAGTGTATTGTTTTATAAAACAAATTCTGTTTCTGGAAAATTGTGTGTACAGAGTTTTGTTTGAGTTTTTTTTTTTTCTTTGTAAAGCAATATAAGAATTGTCATTGGTATGCCAGATAACAATGTGATAAACTTTTCATGCTCCCCAGTGACTTTCCCTTAGAAAAAGTACATGCTCCACTTTCATCACATTAGTGTAGCCACCCACCAGCTATTCATTCTACCCATAAAACTAGCTATCATTAAAGGAGGTGAGTACTCATTTTTTTTAACTGACATTTTCTATGTAAAATTATGAAAAGGTAGATAGAATATGTTTCTCTGAGAAAACAGAAGGTGATGTTTTATAACAAATGCAAGTGTTTTGGCAAAAGTGGTTAGTAATATTGTGGATATTCTTCAACTGCTCTGATAAGTGCTAGCATCCTTTGTAGATATGTACTTTTTTAACCAGTAAGAAAAAATACAAACCACAGCAATGGCCAAGAACATAAATATATGAGTATTTCAACTTAAGTAACAAACGATTCTTATGGTATATTGAAATGGAAGTAGTATATTTAGTGTTGTAATATATGAAGTCTTTTTTTTTTTCGTCTTCTCAAAGTTGAACTATAGACCAAAATTAGTTACATGGTTCAGTTTATCCATTTCGATTACCAATTCCATGATAATTAAATAAGCCTCCTTCAATATAGAGAACCAAACACTTTTTTTTTCTAAATGATGAGTTATATACTCTTTTATCAAAAGTGTAACTGATGATAAAATAATTATTTGATAAGTACTAATGCATTCCATTATATATAATTTGTTGTAAAACACCAAGAAGATTTTGAGTAATGTATTTGTACTCTTGTGATATGTAACTTGATGAAAAGAACACTTTATATTTTATGTTTTGTATTTATCAGCAGGAAAAACACACATTGACAAAAGGAATATTGGGAATTTGAGATTATAGCATTTTGTTTACTGAATTTTTTGCTTGTCTTTTTATTTTGTTCACTCTTAGAGTACTATTTAATTCCTCAAGATTCAACATGAACTATAACTATCTCCTCATGAGGTAGTTCTGTAATTTTTCGCATAATAAATGGATATTTGAGAGTTTTAGAGACAAACAAGATGGAAATAATACTTTGAAGGAAGTGGTATGAAAACTCTTAGAAAACACAAACTAAAAAGCTTGCAGACATATGGGTCCATATCTGTCTAGACAAACCTATGTTTTCCTGCCTAGGACAGTGTCTGCATGTAGAGAACCTGTAATACAGTTGTTTGTTTAATTTTGTAAATGAAAATTATAATTTGTATTCAAACTAGAACATAGTAATTATTTTATTGCTTATTCATCATGTGATACAAGCTAGCATTATATAAAACTGACTGTTTTTGAAGGATTGATTGACACTTGCTATAATCTAAAATGTAAAAGATAGTCTAATAATTAAATGAATTTGGACATGCAGTGAATCTTACCTTACCAGATAATTTATTATAAATTTAATAAGCATTTAATTTAAAACTAGAGAAAATAATCTTCAGGTGACTAATTTTGGATCCCCAAATATGTTGAAAATAATACATGGTCCCAAAATAATTCTATTTGGGCATATAAACTTTTTAGGCTTTTTTTATTTCAAACTTTCATATAAATAAAAGACATGGAGCCAACCTAAAATTTTTCATGTTGATAATCAGAGCTAATCTCTTAATATTTTATAATTGTAGTAATGTTTAATTGAAAGCATACAGTTTTAAGAGGGTCTCTTGGTCTTAGGAGATAGATTGTTTACTATGGTTCTGGAATAATAAAATATTCTGGCACTGAAATCTGAACAGTTTGGTATATACCAGTATATTTCAGTCTTTTGTTCAACAAGAAGAATAAAAATGATGGAAACCTAGATATCATTTTCAACAAACTATTCAAGTTTCTGAAATTGTATTGTATGTCACCAAGCAGCCATTGTTTCCTACCTGAAATTCAAAGAAGTAAATAATAAAGCACAGATTAATTTGATAGTTGACTTTCATGTGGACATTCAGTAATTGAATTGAGTATTAACCTATTTAGCTATTTAAACAGATTCCATTTGCAAATGTGACTGTCTTTAGGTTAGATTATATTTTCAAGTTAGCAATTCCCTCACTACTTAATGTGTCTCAATAGCAATCACAAGCTCTTCCTAAAGTTAAGAAAACTAATGTAACCATAAAGCTTTTTGGAGCACTTGGTGATGAGACATGTTTCCTTTGTCTTCACTAATAAAATGGCTGGGTGGAGGGGCACAGAAAATTGGTTAGAACTTCTGTCAATCTTTGTTAGAAAGAGGAAATTATGGTAGTGAAACAATGTCTCATATTTTTGTCTAAGATTTGAAATTAATTTACGTAGGTGATTTAACATGATAAAAGATTACTGACTACAAGAATATTTAATCTGGTTTAAAAAAGCTTCCATAATAAATTTTAAGTACTATTTCAGCTTCTCTAGGTTTTTGCTTTACTAACCTCATGTCTTTCCTTGACTTCTCCTTAACATTAGGATATGTCTATCATTGGCTATACCAGATGTCCTCATAATTTCAACCCCAAATTAAAAGGCCTCCCAACTGTACTTGTAATCATTTCATTTGAAATAAGTATTACAGTTGCATTGTTTTATAATTAGTGAATAAAGTTTTCATTAATATTTGCTTTGGACTCTATTTGAACATATGTGGCCAGGTTTTTTTTCCCCTCCTTAATCCAGGTACATTATAATGTCACCATAAATAAATCATGTAATGACTGCTTCATCAGAAGTAAGAATTAACTTTTGCGGTTAGGATAAATGTTTTGGCAAGAAGCATTTCTTAATTAGAAATATGGTAATTTATGAATTCCACAAAAAAGAAATGATCATGTACTATTTCATACATGCTTCGAATAAAGATTTAAAGTGTTCCCAAAACTGGATTGAGAAATGCCAGATATTTTAGTATGTAAAGATTCATACTTCTCTGAACTTCTTGAAAGATATTTCCCCTGATGATACCTAGTGATTTATGTCGTTAGTTGGCAGCAGATAAACCCATTGTGAATGATGACTGGAATGCTTTATCCCTAGCAAAATTATTTTAAAAACATTGGCAGGGATGAGATTGAAGTTCAGATTAAAACTTGACTTGCACTTAAAAATACCTAAGCCAGAAGAAAATCTACTATATAAGATGTTTGTTGTATTATGTGCCATATCCATGCATAACACTTGTCAAGGAAAGAAGTTCTTAGGTGGATTTTTTGGAAACAAGTTTCAAAAAGTTTATAGCTGGTTGACAATATAATTTAGGAAATATTTTGTAACTTAGAAAGTTTTGATGTTGTTTGATTGTTATGCAGGTCTCTCTCTCTCTCTCCCTCTCTCTCTCTCTCTCGTTCTGAAAATAAGAGAAGTTGAAATAGGGGTATGTGTCTATCTCTTTCAGGTATTTATGGATACCAGGATATCTGAGCAATTCATATGTCAAAGGGAAAAGTTTGACACACTTACATATTATAATCTTCTTTAATATGTACTTGCTTATGGAGTTTTTAAAGACATTCAAATGCAACATTGGTAGGTTACAATGTTGATGTCTTGAAGCTCTTTATTTACTATTTTTAAATAGATTTTGATGCCTTTACTGTGAAGCCAGTTGTAATATGACACTTGCTAGAGAAAGTTCCTGTATCTGTTGTGAAGCAATTACTAATAAAGATGATCACGCAGTACAAAGTAATTATTCTATTTAACTGGAGTTGATTTCAGTAAGGTATTTAATAAACAAGTTTTTCAAGAATGTTCAATGGGTATTAAATGATCTACATGGAAAAGTTTCCTCAAAGGTTTATATTTGATTTCTGGAATACACTCTGTTTTTATAAATAAAGTGACATAAGATTCCTATAAAAAATTCTCACTAAGTTGCTGGGCACAGTGGAGCATACCTGTAATCCCAGCAGCTTGGGAGTTAGAGGCAGGAGGATTCTGAGTTCAAAATCAGCCTCAGTAACTTATAGAGGCACTAAGCAACTCAGTGAGACCCTGTCTCTAAAGAAATTATAAAAAAGGGCTGGGGATGTAGCTTAGTGGTTAAGTGCCCCTGAGTTCAATCCCCGGTACCAAAACAAACACACAAAACAAACAAACAAAATACTCAATAAGTATAGGCAAATGAGCACAGGGACCTTACCTGTCTTATTCCTTGCTAGATAACCAGTGAGTAGGTGCTTAAGAAATACTTGTTGAGTGAATAAAATAATTCACCATATACTCTCAAAATATAGCTGACCCCAAATGGTACTTGAGTCAAAGTGGTAGATCAGGGAACTTTTTATGGAATGAGTGCATGGGTAATTTCAAGGATGGATCCATAATTTCAAGTTTGACCTCTAATCATCTCTCTTTCCGGGCTCAACTCCTTACCTTCATATAGTGAATGTGATATCTGACAAAAAGATGCTATGGGAAACTTTACTGAGTTTCTGATTAGAAAAAAGAAGAAGAAAATCCAAACAAGAGAAATGTGACTAGTTCTTGTCTGGTGATGCTCTTACCTCATTTCAGGCACCTTGAATGCAGCCATGTGTGTGTTATGAGTGAGAATGGTGCTTGACAGTGCATGGCCACTACAGACCCGCAGCTGCATGTGGAACATTTACCCTTTCTTTTGAGAATAGAGGAAAATATGATCAGGAAATATTTCTTATCTCACGTGAAAGGAGGATTTATGTTTTCTCTTTCAAGATTTTTGCAATTTGTGAGACAAAGGAAGTGTTAGAAATAGGCAGAAAATTTTGGGCTAAGAAGTTGAGCTCTCTGGCAGCCTAGACTTCAGGGTAAACCCAGCTATGTCACTACTAGTGGTGTGCCCTGGGGCATATATTTAATCTTTCTCATACAATAACAACAATAATTATAACATACAAAGGGAACCCCACATTTTTCAATGTTTGTGTGTAGAAAGGGAGCTCTTTAAGTAAAAGAATATACAAGTATCAATTTTTTAAAGAATTCTGAATACTTTTGGGGCTGTAGAAAGTGACTATGAAAATGAAGGGACCCTGGTGGCTTAAGCTTCATTGACCTCATGGTAAATAGATCTCAATCTGCACTTCTTATAATATGTCTTTTGTTTTTGTGATTTACATAAATCAACCCACTGGATGTTTTAAATAATGCCATGAGGGTACTATGATTTTCCCTATTCTTACATGTGAGGTAGCAGTGCCCTAATGCGATACAGAGCAGTACAGTAATTAATAAGTGGCAAAACCAGGATTCAAATTCATGTTCTAAATCACTGTCTACTTGTGGTCTACTAAGGATTTAGTTTTTCATCTTATAAATACAGTTATTTCTAAACCATTAAGTGTTTGTATTAAACCTGATTATGTATGAAAGACTTAGCTTAGTCCTAGGACATAATAAAAGCTCAGTAAATATTAATTTATTTATTCAGTCCTGTTTGATGCAAAATGCTATAAAATATATCTCAGGTTCTAGTATTTTCTTGTACTGTGATACTTGGGGCTTTGAAATACTAATGTTCACTCACTAGACTTTCTGTATCACCACTGATAACTTTAAACTTTAGGTAATAAAGAGATAAAGTATACATTTTTGAACATAATTAGAAGTGAGTTGACAAGTACTCTACAAATTTCTCTTTGGATTTTAATGAAATACTTGAATTCCAATAGCTCTTTAGTTTTATTTTCATACCCCTTTTGAGCTAATTTTGCAACACATAACACAATACATAGCACATCATAGTTACAAACGTTACTTGTGTTTTGATAAAAAAGAAGATAATTATTAAAATAATTTAGTTTTATATTTATATTATAAAATGAGAACTTAAACATTTGGTAGAGTCTCTTCATATCTAAGATTCTATGATTTTAAAATGTCTTTTGCAGAGTTGACTTAAATTTTATTTGTACCAATATTTTTCTTTTTGAAGATAACTAAAGAAAAATTGGAATTACAAACAGAAAAATAGATTTTTTTTGTAATTTTACTTTATCAAACACATGGTGTAATGACACATAACTTCTATCAAGAAATTTAGCATTATGGTGAAAGTAAAATATTCTTATTTTCTTTTTAAAAAAGATGTAATTAGTTCATCAATGATAATATGTGAGAACTATTCACTGTTTAGTATTTGCTAAACCCTGTTCTAAGTTTAGCAACATAATTGTGTGAGTTTTATGGGAAATAAAAATGTTATTTTATTTCTTTAGGATTGGTAAACTGTGTCATGGGTACTGTACCAGACATGCAAAGACATAACTCCATTCCTAAGAGATTAAACTCCTAATTGAAGAAAATAGCATTATAGTTAAATAGCTCATGCATAAACTTTTTTTTTAAAGTCACTCTTCTGTGGGAAATGGTCTTTGACAAGGTCGATAAAATCATAATCTTTACAGTACAATTAAGAAAATGAGAATATAATCTCTTGGAATTTGAAAGGCTACCCCTCTGTAGAGTAGGTGTTAAGTGTTAGTGATTAACTCCAAACTCAAAGTCTAGGAGAGAGGAGTAAATGGAGGCAAAGAAAAATAAAGGGTGAATCGTCATAATTAGGTAGCATTTATTAGACACCCACAGGTGACAGGCTTGGACAAGAGAAGGGAACACAATAAGATACACAAAAATATGTAGGAGGGGGCTGAATCACAGAGAGCTAAGACTGACTCAGACAGGATTATCAAAAGAGAAAACCTAGGATTCAGGTAGCAATATGGTCAGTTTGGCAAGGGTCCATAATCATGGTCGGGTAGAAAACAATATTGTACAAATTAGGTTACAATGGAAGTGTTTAGGAAAAATTAAGGATGTCTTTATATAATGGTGTTGGGCTTGAAGTCAACTATAGTGGACTGCTCTTCTATTCTCAAAAATTAAATCATCAGTTTATCAGACTAAGGAATTAAGATATTTGATTATTTTATGAGTCTTTTGAATTTTAATTTCGTTTATGTAGATAGTGGACCAATTTCAGCAAATTTTTATGCCCACCAATGATAGTGCATGCTTGATAGAAGTTTAGTGTTTGAAGCTTATTGATATTCCCCATGTTGATGTTGTTCTCACCCAAAGAATGGGACATATTATAGCCACCTCAGGTATCTTTAGTTACTTAAGTGCTGTTTACTTACTCTGATCTCTTTCAATTGCACTGGAATTCCCTGCAGTTATGGTTAACTGAGGAAATGTGACATCCCTTAGGAGAGCATTAGTTTTGAAAGAGCAATCTCCCGGAAATGGAGCTTGAAGATCCTTATTTTTAGCTAGGCAAATAAGACCTCACAGTTGCTTGGAAGCTAGGAGAGATGTTATTGAAATACCATGGATAAATTCCATGGGTAGAGGCATAGTAGCTTCATTCACTGATGAAGAAAAGAGTGCATAATTGGAAAAAGCATTACAGAAGCGATAGAGGACCTTTGAGATTCCATCTTTACTAATAGTGCAGGAAGCGTGGCACATTCTAGTGGAAGCCTGGAAAGTATTTGTCTTCATTTCTTTACTGCATGCTCTATTCTCATAGAGAAAGTCAATTATTTTCCTATAAATATTAGAAATGGTCACAAAACTTAGAAAAATTAACTTTTTAAAAAAGTTTGAGCATAGTAGTTTTACTTTTAATTAGGAAAACTTACCGTAATTATAATTTAGAGGATTAAGTTAAATGCTGACTCGTATAATATAATGTTTTACCTAGTTGTGTGTACTTTGTGTTGTTTTAAATATGTTTTAGCATCTAAAAGAAAACAGTTATGAGCTGTCCTGTTTTATTATATTTGTGATCTACATATATGTTTAAAAGTATATGCATATGACTATATATATTTGTATGTATTTCCCTTGTTATGACTCAAGATTATGACTAATAATCTAAAAAAATAAGTGAACACTACATTTTTGGGTGCATTACAAAACATTGGTGATAAATCCAACATGGAATATATAGTGCAGTGGTTGATAGACAATACAAAAACTATAAACTAATGAAAATTTTCAGATAGTGATTATGGCTACCAGGAAGGAAAAACCAGAGTGCTATAATGAAGAGTGCTAACTGGTCTGAGAAGAGGAGGCTTTTCAATTAAGACTTAAATGAATAGAAGGAATCAGCTTTAAGGCTCTGGAATGAGACTGTTTTAGACAGATGGAACAGAAAGCGCAAAGTCATGGCTATGGAATAGGACTTGGAGTTGTGAAAGGAAAGAAGAGCAGCCAGTAGGGGGTCTAAGAACAGGGGGGATAGTTGAGGGAGGATTTAGATGAATGCATAGGTTTTAGGTATTTATGAAATACAAGGAATACTGATTATACTTTAAATTCAGGAGAAATCTATCAAAGGGTTTTTAGCTGGCAGAGTATATGATCTTTTGTTTTTTAAAAAATTCAGCCTGGGCTGGGGATGTGGCTCAAGCGGTAGCGCGCTCGCCTGGCATGCTTGCGGCCCGGGTTCGATCCTCAGCACCACATACCAACAAAGATGTTGTGTCCGCTGAGAACTAGAAAATAATAAAAATTCTCTCTATCTCTCTCTCACTCTCCTCTCTCACTCTCTCTTTAAAAAAAAAAAAAAAAAAAAAAAAAATTCAGCCTGGCTGCTATATGGAGAGTACTACAATAAGACCAAGAGAGGAAGCAAGACATCCAATCTAGAAGTTATTGTGATAGTTATTGTAATAGTTTTTTATAAGCAAAGAATGACTCCTTGTGGAATGACCGTAAAACAGAAAAGAAAGTGGCAAAATTGGTGGATTCCACTTTGGAAGGAGAACTTAACAGGAATTTTAATGAATGAGAAAAAATTAAAAATGAAGCATGATCTGAAGTTTTTGACTTGAGCAATTGTGAATTTTGCCAACTCTAGATAGGGGAACATTAGTATAAGAGCAGATTTTTGGGGAAGTGTGAGAAATTAATGATTCTACTCCAGCCTTGTTCTCAGATGCCTATTAAGTATCTAAGTGGAAGTGTTTAGTACAATATTGCTGATTGAAGTTCAGGACCAGAGATACAGGTGCATTGGGATGTTAGGCAACAAAGATAGAGTAGTACCTCTCTGCAGTTTCAAAAAAGATAAGTAGATTTAGACCTAAATGAGATGCAAGATTTGCATACAAAAAGATGGAAAAAAGAACATTGCAGACAAAGGGAAAAAAATAGGGAAAAAGACAAAGTGTTTGACACTCTTATCAGTGTATTTTTTGGAAAGACAAACATTATTTTGCTTGTTTTATTTTGCACTAAAAGCCCTAAAGAGCTGTGAAAAAGAAAATCACATGATCATTATGTAGCCTTTTAAACAATTATCTAGATGAAATATGCAAAAAAAAATTTTATATAGTAGAGAAAGAATATGAGTAGGCCAGTTAGGGGATTAGTTAAAGAGATCTCATATAAAAAGTGAAAACATTTAGATACAAGAGTTACCATGGAGGCAAAATTTATAAGAATTCAAAACTTAATGGACAGAGGTAGAATCAGGATGAATAAATGGATCAATGATAACTATAATTTTGGCTCTGAGTAACTGAAGGTAATAAGTGTGTCATCATGAAGAGCAGAAAAACAAATGGCAAGGATAAATTTTGGAAGGGAAAAACATTGAGGTAAAGAGTGAAAAATTCAAGGTGTCACTTCAATGTTTCCAAGTATTCCACCTCCAAACACCTGGTGTTTGGACACACTGCACCTGAGATGGGCCTGTGAAACTGCCATTCACCCAGCCTACTCCTGGCCCTATTCATATTCATATGGGGCTGATTAATATGGAGCACGCCACACCTGCAGTGGGGCTTCAAGGGCAAAACACACTGGTTTCCAGTCAGGGCCTTCAGGCTGACTAATCCTGTCTTAATCCCACTCAATCAGCATGAAACAGGCTTCCCTTTAATGATTCTTTAATTATTACCTTTGGTTGAAATTGCTTTTGCATAGTACCATAACTTCCATTAGACGATGTTTCTTTTTGTGTAAAGATTGTGTTATTTTTACCTTTTTATCTCTTAAGGAACCCCATATAGAATACTTTTATAAATACTGAAGTTCAAGAAAATGTTTTATCATTTAAAAAATAAAATTGATGTTTTTGGTGCAGATAAATTATCAAAATTAAGAATTCTCAAAATTTGGGGGGTTAAAATCACATAATAAATATTTTAGGTTTTGCTAGCAATAATGTCACCAACTCCAGTACTCACTCTGTCATTGCCTATGAAAAGAACCATAGACAATACATAATGAAATGAGCATGGCTGTGTTTCGATAAAACTTTATTTACAAAAACAGTAGGAGGACCAATTATAACTAGGTATTATTTTTTTTAGATCCACTTGATCTTGACTAATCAGAGTAGATTTAAACTTTAATTATCTAGATTTCTATATTGAGAAAAAAAATTTTTTTTATTTACCTCTCTAAAACTCCCTTCCTCCTGTCACCCTCATCGAAATTACGAAAGGAAGGAAGGAAGGAAGGAAGGAAGGAAGGAAGGAAGGGAGGGAGGGAGGGAGGGAGGGAGGAAGGAAGGAAAACTTAACACCTATTATGTTGAACCTTTAGGTTTCAAAATGAAAGATTCAGTCCAGGACCTGACTGGAAAACTAGTAAAAAGAAAGAATTCTGCTGTTGCAAAGGGTGCACTAGATTCTGCAGGAGCATCATAGTGGGCTCCCATTTGCATCTGGGGTCAGGGCACTGGGGTTATTCAGAGGGAATCAGGGAATTTTCCTAGGAGAAGCAACATTTGAAGCATAGTAAGAGTTAATCAGATGGATAAGAAGAAGAAAAAAAAGAGTATTTCAGGACAAGGAAACAGGTTGTCAAAAGGCCCATAGACAAAATATAAGCACTGCTGATCCAATCTAGCCATCAACAAGGTGATATATGGGACAAAATGCTAGATATGTCAGAGATTGGCATGGCAGTAGGAATGACTCATTCCATGTATATAGTAGAGAATTCTTGGCTATAAGTTGGAGGGGTCAGATCATCGAAGAAAGCCTAGGAATGGGGAGAAGAAAGTGAAAATAAGGAAGAAAGAAAAGGAGAAAGATTTAAAATGAAAGCCTTGACCCTCATTTACATATTTTAATCAAGTGAATTACAAAACTAGAACAGCAGCCTAGTAACCTTGTAGGGTACAAATGTGATGTGGACAACATTTTATAATAATATGGTATGTAATAGCTTACTAAGTAATATATAGTAAAACCATTGTCTGAATTGCAATAGTGAAGAAGGTGATGAGGGCAGATATTTTGGACATTTAATAACTAGGATAAAACAGACATAGTGCCTGCTTGTTAAAGGCAGATGAAAGAGACAGAGGCAGGGCGTCATGATTGTATTCAGTAAGAGAAAATCAAGAGATAAAATAGTTTGGAATGTGACAGAAGGTGATGCATTAGTTTTGATGTGTCAAATTTGAAGTCCCCCTGGTTATGCAAATACAACTATATAGATGTGAAAAAGGAAATTAGAAATATGGGTCTGGAGTTCAAGGCCAAAATAATTAGACTTGCGAACTATCCTCCAGTTGGTTGATATTGGTGTGGGTATCACACTGAACAAGAAGAATGTGTATGATAAGAGAAGAAATGAGTTAGCCCAAAACTTTGGGGATGGCAGTTGCATCCATTACTACTTTGAGCATGGAAAAAAACCTCCAAACTTAGTTGCCTAAAGCATTAACAATATTTTCCATGACTCTGTGGGTTGGCAGGGGTGGTTTTTCTGCTGGTTTCCTGGGCTCTCTCTCAGGAGCAGCTGGTTGGGGGTAGAAAAACTGAGGAGTTGAGATCTCCTTTCTCTCTCTCTCTCTCTCTCTCTCTCTCTCTCTCTCTGATCATTCATGGCAGGCTTTTTCATCAAGCAGCAGTCTCAGAACAGGATCCCAAGGGGAGAAAGCAGAAGCTATACTTTTTTGAAATTTGGGCTTCAGAATTTGTACAATATGGCTTTTGCCACATTCTTTTGGTCATCAAAATCTCAAATTCTAATAAAGTGGTGAAAAAAATAGACTCTTTTTTTTTTTTTTTTTGATGGGAGGAACTACAAAGAATTGATGGCCACGTGAATTTTTTCTTGAATGACACACCTGTTGAATATGTGGATGAAGAAAGTTCCATCTGGGAACTGGAGAGGAAGATGTTAAAGTAAAGGAAGAATTGCAAGAGAGTGACCTTTTCTCAGTCAAGGATCAGAGGGCCACAAGAATGGGAAGAAGGGGTCACAACCCATCATGTAACAAAGAAATCAGGTCAGATCAGTTCTGAAAATGACTGTTAGTTTGGCGGTTAGAAGGTTCCTGATAACTGTAAGTGAGGTATCTCCTTGAGTTAAGCTGGGTAGTGGTCACTTTGTGATGGATTGAAGAGCCCCTAGAAAGTGTTCAACAAGAGATAAGGACTATGGATTGCTATTTAAATTTGTGAAGGAAAGATGTTTAGGGGAATATGTGGTTAAGCTGAAAGTTCAGAGCAAAAGGTAGGAAATAAAAAGGAATTTAAGGAAGGATAAATTATGAAGCAAAGTCCTAGAGGAAGCGGAGACAGAAAGATTCAGATCATATTAAAGAATTTAAAACCTAGGGAAGAAAAATGGACATGCAATACTTTTGATATAGGTGCCTGGTGTTCCTTATAGATAATGTTTTCAAGTATCTCTCCTTTTTCTTAACAAAATGATATGACAAGTCCTGGCATACTCTGATTCTCTCAATTATTAATTTGCAGTACTCTTTAGGATATTTATTTGTGATTAATGTGAAAGGCCGATTATTTTTGATGAAGTTTCCAACCAGAAGTATTGCAGTGTTCAGAAAATGAAAAGCGCAGATAAAGGAGCTCACCCTCAGCTCTCCTGGATAATTCAAATTCCTGTTTATTTCAGGTGTTATTCAAAGATGCCTGTAATCTCAGAGCTCATTTAAAAAGTGAAGAGCAGGTGGCTGCAGGCAGATACAAGCTTAAAATCACTGTCATTAGGAAATATCTTCAACTATGAAAGCAAACCAATTATGGTTTTGTCTGTCCAAAGGAAAACTAATGCTAATAGTTGAAATAACTACAGCTATCATTAAATGAAATATTTAATGATAACATTTATTTTAATAGATATGCTTTGTTTTATGAAATATCTCTCTACAAAACATAAATGAGTAAGGAAACTTTACATATTTGCCAGGTATAGGCACAGGTAATACTTAGAAGTAAACAGTAGAATTTCCAATGAGATTAGTTTCTCAGCATTCAATTTGGTAAATACTACATGTTAAATATTTACATTTTGATTATAATCAATTTCCGGAATTTGAACCAGAGTTTGTTTACTTAACCTCCAGGAGTCTCTAATGCACATTCTTTACACATTCCCTTCCCTTCCTCTGCTTATGGGAGTTATGTGCTTTAGCTATTCTGTGGTTGTGGAATGTCTGGGGCTGTTCTTATCCTGCTTGACTGGTTTATGCTTTTACTTCCTAAAAAAAAATTAGACTGGCATTACTAGAGCATGAAACTGGCAAACACACACACACATGCACACACACATCAAATTTTAATTTTCAGGATAATTTTTTACCATCTTATTTATCAATTTTTTTTACTGTTCCATTTTTTTTTCCATAGAAAAATTTATTTTCTGAAGGGCAACAATTTTGGAAATACTTTAAGAAAAATATTAAGGGTATGTATTTGAAGAAAACTATTTGTTAGCACTACTTTTCATGCTTCACCTATCAAAACGATGATTCGAATTTTCTTAGTGACCTAGAGAAAGATCTGTATTATTAATGGGTGAAGGTTCTGTGTTTACCTCTTCTTAAGACTGGCACTGCTGTGATCCAAGAAATGTTGCTGTTGAGAGCATTTACTGCACAGTGAGTCAAATCAAATGGACTTAGTTTGTATGTCAGAACTTCCATGTTATTTGCCTGCTTTATTAACTCTGATTTTAATTAAATTTTATTCTGTATGTGTATGTGCGTTAAAAAAAAAAGGGGGGGCTGGGGGTTTTAGCTCAGTGCCAAAGCGCATGCCTCACACATGTGAGGCACTGGGTTGGATCCTCAGCACCACATAAAAATAAGAAAAATAAAGGTATTGTGTATGTTTACAACTAATTTTTTTAAAAAATGGCCAATCAAAATTGTTACTTAATATTGCTACCTTTTTTTGTTGTTTTTCTGGGGATTTAACTCAGGGATGCTTAACCCACTTAGTCACATCTCCAGCTCTTTCTATGATTTGAGAGAGGGGTTTTGCTAAGTTGCTTGGGGCCTTGCTAAGTTGCTGAGGCTGGCTTTGAACTTGCTATCCTCCTGCCTCAGCCTCCTGAGCAGCTGGGATTACAGGTGTGTGCCACTGTGCCAGGTTAACATTTCTACATCTAATTCATGGATAGCATATTTGCTTTACTTATAATGACTTCAATTTTCCTGAGATGATCGTGATAATCATTTTTTTTTTTTTTTAAGTACAGAAAACTGTGAAACACACTTAAAATAGAATTAAGTGGTCAGTGCCGCTTTTAAAGGTTGGGAACAAGTAAGGAACATTGATGCCTTCGACCTAATAAAAATAGATAGTACCAAGCTTAAAAAAGATTCAGAACACTCTTCTGAACTGTCAATCAATGTGTGTCTTTTTAAAGATTGTAATGGTTTTGATAGAAGAATTCATCAGCATATTTTTAGAGACCTCTATATAGCCATATTTTGTTTATATAAGAGAAATATTATTTTCTTATTAGAGTGGCTTAAGAAGAAAATCATGGCATATTTCATTTCACATAGTAAAAAACATAACTGAATTCATGTGTTGAAAACCTTATACACAGACCACAAATTTTCTGAAATGTGCCAGGAAGGTCAAATAAGTCTAGGAAATATTCTACACTAGAGTCCTTGTTCATCATTTGGGAGTTTGATAGGATAACGTTGGCATATTAAATGCTCTCAGAATAAGTAAAGGATTTCACTGTGCTTACTCACAAATAGGCAAACATTTTTCTGAAGAGTTGGATGGTAAATATTTTAGGATTTGTGAGCTATAAGATCTCATTGTCAACTCCCCAACGTTTTCTTTGAAGAGTAAAAATAACCAGATAGTACATAAATGAATGATCATGACTTGGTTTCAATAAAACTTTATGAACACTAACATTTAATCATATGATCTTCAAAACTCATAAAATTTTCTTCTACTGATCTTAAAACATTTAAAAATGTAAAACAAAAACAACATTCTTAGATCTTAGACCATACAAAGCCAGCCTATGGGCTGGATGGGATCAAAGGCCCATAGTGTGCTAACCCCTTTTTAACCAGATGTTTTCTAAGTTTATCTGAATGAAAAAATACTGATTTATCACAAACTTATAGCAGTCGACTAGTCTAAATGAAACTGGAAAACAGATTGAACAAGTTATGTCTTCCAATATTTAGTTTCCAAAACTAGCTTTGTATGTTCAGATGTCTAGACAATGTGCTCATATTTACAAGCAATGTACTGGTGTATTCACAAATATTATTTAACCACAAGGTCTTCTCCGTCTCCTTCCCCTTCTCTATCCCCACCTCCCTTCTTCCTCCTTCTCCTTTCTCCCTTCTTCTTCTCTTTTTTGTATTCACCTTCTCCTCTTTCTCCTCATTCTCTCCTCCGCCTACGAACTTCTTTGTCTTCATCTTTCTGGAGCAGAAAAGGAACTAGCAATTACTGAGTGCTAATTGTGTATGAATCACTGACACAAGACCTTCATGTATATTATCTCATTTGATATTTATTATAGTCCTGTGAATTGTGTGTTATTTAGATGAGAAAGCTGAAGCCTACAAATATAAGTATCTTCCTCAAATAATTTTAAAATAAATGTCAATCAGTCTATATAGCAGAAATGATATGGTAAATAATCATTTGTATAATGGGGAAGAGTTAATACTTGAATATGATATGGTAAATAATCATTTATATCATAGGGAAAGAGTTAATACTTTAATTTTAAATAAAATTAGTAAGTGTGAAATGATCTATAAAATAACAAAATTGTAGTACATCCTTCATTTTGGGTGATGAGGATTAAATGAACAAAGAACATGAAAATTATAATAGGCAAAGGACATAGAGAATACCTACTAAATGTTGGTATTACTAATATTGTGATATAAAAACATGATGTATATGAAAAAAAAAGTATTAAGGAAATGAGTATTTCCCTAGGTGCTATGATAAATAAGTTACTTTGAATTTTCTTGTCCAAAATCATATTTTATTAATTTTATGATTAAGTATCATTAAGAATGAGTAAGATTTTTTTTAATGCTCAGCTTTACAGACTGTGGGCTAGATATGATTAAAGGTCCATATAGGTTGCCAACCCTGTAGTTAAAGTCCATCTGAAGTACATTACAGTTTCACAGTAAATTAAACTGCTAAGTAAGTTTTTAGGTACTTCTTAAAGAAGTACAACAAAACTCAATAAACCAGAATCCCATGAATGAAGGAGCCTCCTGATTTCCAAGAAAGTCAATCTTTCAATATTACATTGACAGTTGATCTGCATGAATTTATAATATATAAAAGTAGATGATATGTATTGCTTTAAGTTTTTCTTATGATGCCACAGTCTTTTTTTTTCCCAAAAAGCTCACATGCTTGACTTGGATTTATTTTGTTTGCAGAGGAAATATATATAATAGACTTAATAGAGAATTTGTCAATGGTCTAGTTCAGTTTAACTCATTTATCTAAACTTAATTTAATCTCTTATGCTTATTTTTCCTAATCTGTATAAAGGATTGACAATAGGAACCTATTAGATAGGATTGTGATGAAGATTGAGTTTATGTGTAGAAAAAACATACAACAATGGCAGGCAATGTAATGGGCATGTAAAAAATTTGAGCTGTTATTATTCAGTATATCCTCTCATCTGTCCTCCACTGCTCTTTTCTCTCATCATGTTACTATTAAGTCCTGTTCCTCAACTACCAAGCCTACAATAATCACATTAACCCACAAGTTCAATAGGTCTGCCTCACAAACATGATTCAAACCAGCATCTTTCTTCCATGTCAAATCCTTTGAATCTCTCAGACTGACTTTCTACAAAAAGCTGTTGGGCTTTGAGACAATGTCTTATTTTTTCTTTATTATATTATTTATTTATTCTAATTTGTTATACATGATGGCTGAATGCAATTCATTTCCAACTACACATATAGAGCACAATTTTTCAAGTTACTGGTTGTACACAAAGTATTTTCACACCATTCATGTCTTCATACAGGTACTTAGGGTAATGATCTCTAACTCATTCCACCATTATTCCTACCATCTTGCCCCCTCCCTTCCCCTCCTTTCCCTTTGCCCTATCTAAAGTTCCTCCATTCCTCCCATACTCCCCTCATGGCCATCATGAGTCAGCATCCTCATATCAAAGAAAGCATTGGTCCTTTGGTTCTTTGGGATTGGCTTACTTCACTTAGAATTATATTCTCCAACTCCATCCATTTACCTGCAAATGTCATGATTTTATTCTCTTTTAATGCTGAGTTATGTTCTATTGTGTACATATACCAAATTTTCCCTATCCATTCATCTATTGAAGGGCATCTAGGTTGGTTCCACTATTTAGCTCTTATGAATTGTATTGCTATAAACATTGATATGGCTCTGTCCCTGTAGTATGCTGTTTCTAAGTCTTTTGGGTATAAACCTGGGAGTGGGATAGCTGGGTCAAATGATGGTTCCATTTGAGTCAACTTCTATGTCTTTTGATTATTTATTTAATACAATTTATTATTCATCTTTTCATAACTTTTATAACACATTTGTTCAGAGTGTATCTCATTACTTAAAATGTTCAATATAGTCTTGAGCTTTTAAAATCTCTTTCTCTAAACATCTTATTTTCCCTTCGCAGCTACAGAAAAATGCCCTGGATATCAAGATCTTTTTTTTAACCTTCTTTTTTTTTTTTATCCTGAGTATTCAAGCACATTTTGTAAAACTAAAGTTCCATTAAAATTGAATATTGAAACAAATAATTCATACATATGCTATAATTAAAAATGGACAGTTTATTTGGAGTTAAACTAACTTATATCCATTACTTTGACTTATGTACAAACTTTCTTTAAAAAATGAAAGATTTAAGTATATATCTTTACCAATTTCATTACTAAATTTGTTTATTTTTGAATCATCCTTTCCTTTTATTGGGAAGCCAGTTGGTCATGTTCTACACAATTATATACTGATTTCTTATATAATAATAATGAAATTATAATTAGTTTATTAGATTAATTGTAATTGCATTTTGATAGACTATGATTCTTAGAAAAATATACTATCAAATTTAGAAATCTGGTATTTCAGTTTGAAAATAACTGTGACATTTCATTTAACTCTTCAGCATCATAACTGATTATTTATGGCATCCTAAACACTTGAAACTTCATAACTAAAATACAGCTAGGTTTGTAAATTACAATACCACTGTACAACCTCAGGCATAGAGCTTAAAAATAATTTAGTGAACTTGTTCTTTTCTCAAACTCATCTGTTCTCTTTAATTTATTATATTATTTACTTAAAGCAATGTGAATTTCTACAAATTATCACCACATTTGAGCCTGAAATAAATACACTGAAGTCAGACCTTGTCCATTATTGTATGGCTCTCCTTCATATTATCATTTTGAATCTAGCATTGTGGAGTAAATTCTAAGCATTATTTGCTGACATGTTTTTAAAATTATCTCTATGTACAGTGAAGTGTTAAAGGGGTCAGTCAGGTTGTCCTCATTCATTATGAGACTTTGTGATTTGTTTTGGAGAGATGTTTTGAAGAAGGGACTGTCTTGGAAGGGTTTTCATAACTGTCATAGTCATTTATATTCTTCTTAAAAAATATGGGTGCTCTGAGTCTTTAAAATCTTTTTCCTGCTATATCAGATTATTCCTTAATTTTTTATTTTTGTCATTAAAATTATTTTACATTGCATTTATCAGAATATTAGAACACATAGATGAATAATATGCATTCAATTCTCCATGTGAGGTTTCCCCATTTCTGGTGTCAACGATAAATTGAAAATACCAGAAAAAGATTTGCATTTGTACTGACATGTACACCTCTTTCTTTTTCTTATGTCATTATTCTCCAAACAAGACACCATAACAGACATTTACATGGTTGCATTTTATTAGATATTACCAGTGGTCTAGAAATGACTCAAATTATATGGGAAAATGTGTATAGGTAACCTGGACATCCTTAGATTTTGGTTCCTTGTAAGGACGGGTCTTGAAATCAAGCTCTATGGATACTGATAAATGACTTCAGGTTGTACTAATTCTGTTTTAGTTCCTTGCTAAGACTTCAAATTGTATAGTAATAACATGGTAAAATAAACTTATATCTACTAAGGAGTACATGAGATTGAGACAAAAATTTTAAATTTACTTTTAATTGGCACATTAATATTTTACATAATAGTGGGATTCATTGTAATATTTATATACACATATAACAAAATTTGGTGCCTTAGCACCTCTTCTTTTTATTTTTTAAATTTTTAAAAAAATTTGGTTTAGTTGTTGATGGACCTTTATTTAATTAACTTATTTATATGAGGTGCTGAGAATCAAACCCAGTGCCTCACACATGCTCAGCAAGTGCTCTACCACTGAGACAAACTCCAGCCCCTCTCATTTTTCTTGCCTCCTTTCTCTCCTGGTCTCCATCATTTATGTTTCTGGTCTCCCTTCTATTTGCATGTCACTCTCCCATTTTGTCCCCCTTTTTTTTTCACTTTAGCTTTCACATGAAAGAAAAACTGACCCTTGACTGTCTTGAGTCTGGCTTATTTTGCTTATATAATACTCTCAAGTTTCATCTATTTTCATGCCAATGACATAATTTTATTTTTTTCTCTGGTTGAATAAAACTCCATTGTGTATGTATACAACACACTTTTGATCCTTGAGTTCAAAATTTTAAAGAAATTTATTATAAGTTAAGAACATACTGGGAATGCAATTCTCATTTCCTTATGAGATGAGACTTTGCTGTGAAATGCATTTATTTATATTCTAATGCAAGGATAAAACCATTCTGTGACACTATATTACCTTAATCAGAGGCTGACAAAATGTAGATTATTAGTAACCTTCTGCTTTTATCAATCAGAAGACACAAATCACCAGATTTTGGGGGGACGGGGGGGGGAAGGTGTACAATATTGTTTCCCAGTTCATGTGAATCATAATGGTTTTAAGATGGTATTAGATTCCAGATTGTCTTCTGAACAACCAAAGCAGGGTAATGTGATATTCTGTGTAGTTTTACTGCTAAGTGTATCACAAAGCTGTCTGATTTACCTGGTCCTGTTGTTCATGTGTACAACTCACCCAGCAATGACTAAATGAGAGAAGATTTTTAATTTCTCTATTATTACTCACAGTTGTCTCTGGGGATTTCTCTTCTGTTCTCTAAAGACTGTAGGTATTGTCTTTCCTTAAACACTGAGTGCCTAGAAATCCGCCTTCTTAACTCAAATCTTTTCTTGTCCCTTCTACCCACAGCAGAATGGATAACAAGGAAGGAGTAAGAGAAAGATGCAATGATAATTCATTCTGCTAATGTCCAACTCACACCACCACCCTGGCATTTCACTAGTGTCTTTGTCCATTCCCATCACACAATATCATCCACATGTCTTTTCACCCAATCTATTTTTTTAACATTTTTTTATTTTAATCTTTCTCATATTTTTTGTTGGTGCATTATATTTGTACATAATGGTGGGATTTGTTTGTACATACATTCATATATGCACAAAACATCACAATATAATTTGGCCAGTATCATTCCCCAGAATTTACCCTTTCCTTTCCCTCCTGTTACCCATAATCCTTTTCTTCTACTCTACTGATCTTCCTTTAATTTTCGTGGAATTCCTCCTACCCACATTTCTTTTCCTTTTTTCTCTCTAGTTTCCACATATGGGATAAAACCCATGACCCTTGACCTTCTGACTTTGGCTTGTTTTGCTCAACATAATGTTCTCAAGTTCCTTCCATTTTTCCTGCCAATGACATAATTTCAGTTTTCTTCATGGCTAAATAAAATTCCATTGTGTATGTAACCCAAATTTTCTTTATTCATTCATCCACTGACGGATACATAGGCTGGTTCCATAGTTCGACTATTATGAATTCTGATGCTATAAACATAGGTATGCATTTATTACTATGGTATGATGATTTTAATTCTTTAATTAAATTTAGTTCTTTAGTAGAGAAAAGGAAACAGGAAGGAGAGGAGGAAAAGGGGAAGTTCTGAGGACTTACAAAAAATTATATTTTGTGCTTTTATAATTTGGTCAAAATGAATCCTAATACTATGCATAACTAAAAAGAATCAATAAAAAAATTAATTATTTAATTATTTTAATTCTTGTCCCTTCTATCCTTCTGTCCCTTTAGGACAAATACCAAGGAGTGGTATAATTGGGTCATATGGTGGTTTTATTCTTAGTTTCTTAAGGAATTTCTTACTGATTTCCACATTGGTCGTGCTAATTTATAATCCCACCAACAGTGTGAAAGTGTTTCTTCTTTCCCCCATATTCTCTTCAGTATTTATTATTATTTGTGTTCTTGATGATTGCCATTCTGACTAGAATGAGGTGAAAACTCAGTGTAGTTTTGAGTTGCATTTCCCTAATTGCTAATGATGTTGAACAATTTTTATGTATTTCTTGGCCACTTGTATTTTTTTATTTCAAGAAGAGTCTGTTTAGTTCCTTTGCCCCTTCAATAATTTTTGTTAAGTTTTTTGTTTTCTTTGTATATTCAAAAGAGTAGCTGACAAAGGTTTTTTTCCCATTCTATGAGTTCTCGATTCACACATTTGTTTCCTGTGCAGTGCAGAAGCCTTTTAATTTGATGCCATCCCATTTATTAACTCTTGGCATTATTTTCAGAGCTTTAGGTGTCCTGTTGAGAAACTCATTGCATGTGCCTATATGTTGGAGTGTTCACCCTACATTTTCTTGTAGAGGTCGAATTGTTTCTGGTTTGATTCCTAGGTCTTTGATCCATTTTGAATTGGATTTCATGCAGAGAGATAAGGGCTTCCTCTCATTCTTCTAAATATGGATAACCAGTTTCCCTAGAATCAATTGTTTAAAAGTCGGTCTTTTTTTAATATATGTTTTTGGCAACTTTGTCAAGAATAAGATGACTCTATTATGGAATAGGTTAGAAAATATTGGTATAATAGTATTGTTAACTACTGTTGTGAGTTCAAGAAGGCTACTGAGTAAGAATACAAAAACACCTGTCTCTAAGTAATAATATTGGTAATTTTGTTATTGTGGTTAAACATATATATTTATACCATATATTTTTACAATGGACAAAGCTCTTTTACTCTTTCTACTTGATATTTGCAGCAGTCTTTTAAGGAAATATTAGTGAAATACATGCACATTGCAGTATTACAGTTGCTGGTACATGGGATTAGAAAAATTAACTTAATTCAAAATGTCTGTTAATGGTGGTTAATATGACATTTAAAATTTACATTTCAGCTTTGTAATGTTTTGAACAACCAATAAAAAAATAAAAATAAATAAAATAAAATAAAATAAAATTTACATTTCAATTTTGGGTGTTTTCACTATTTTTTCAAATATTTACAAATGAATCTCATGAATGTTGAGGAGAGAAAGAAGTCAACAAATTAAATAAGAGTATATTCATTAAAATGATGAATCTTTATTTTCTTTAGTATACATATTAATAATTTCAAAAAATTATGATTATAGACAATTTTAAAATAAAATTCAACAGAAGTATGCTAAGTTACAAAACAATATTTCTGAGAATCATGTTTAATATTATCACATTAAATATAGTATTAAAACACATATATAAGAATATTATGTGCATGAGAAATGTCATTAATTTTTGCTACATAATTATACCTCTATGATAATGGGTTTGGAATCTGTAATAAAATCTGTTGAATAACATTTTAAATCACTTTTAATTCAGTTTTCATTTACCAAAACATAGTAAAAGATAATTGCATGAAATAATTATATGTTGCTGGGAATCAGTTTAGATATGACTACAAGTATAATTTTTTGTTATTAGCCATTTTTGAAAAAAACAAGCTAGTTACAGTTAATCCAAAACACAACTATGATATTTTTCAAATTTTCAAAATATTAATTTCATTGTAAAATTCATTATTTTACTGATTGTGGTATGTTAATTAAAACCAAAATATAAGATACACTACTTAACATTATGCAAGGCAATATTTTAAATAAATATTGTTATTTATTAGTTACTTTTGCCTGCTTAAAGTAGACATCTGGTAAATTATCTTGTTCTATGTGATCATGTAGATAACTGATTGAAATCTTTCTAGCCATATAGTTTATCCAAGAAACTTCATGGATAATAAAATGTTAGGAATGCAAGTATTATACTTTTAAACCGATGACCTGACTGGATTTTGGCATATGAAATTTCATATCTATTTGCAAATCACAGGAGTGAACAAGTTATTCAATTAAGCTAAAATTTCAAATTTAACTGGTGTGAATTAAATTTGAGTACGATGGTCACTTTATTCTTATACATATACAATTTTTAATGTTTTTAATCTGTAACACACAATCCTTTAATCTATGTAGTCTTTTATTTTAAAACCAGTGAACTTATAACTAACCTATACTTGGAAATAGCTATTGTATTTCTGTATAACCTCCCAACAAGATATCCACCTTTTGGTTACTCTTTCCCAGGGTATCAACAGAGGACCCCTTCCAGAGCCACTGTCCATTTTAACCTCAGCGTCTATCATCAATCTCCTTGTCCCTGTTCCCTCACTATTAAAGACTCAGATACATGGGACTTTGAATACTTGGCTTTAGACTAGATGTTCAAACAGAAGAATGCTACAGTTAAAGGAAGGCATACTTGTATTTTACCAAAAAGTGTTCAAACCAGGACTTTGATTATAGCTGGGGAAATAGTAATTCTATGGGAAAAACATATATTTAATTAATTAAAAATAACCATTGACATGTAACCTGTTCATAAATTGTGAAATTGTTATAAGATGGTAGGTTATTCTAATATATTTTCAGGGATTAGTACTAGACTAGCATCAAATCCAGAACTGGAAGAAATGTTCCTGCTTCCTAACTGTGTCACTTTAGGCAAGTTGTTAGTCACTCCTTGTCTCAGTTCTCTCATCTGTGAAACAGGGATGATGTTCATATATGTTGCATTAAAATCAGAAGGTACGTGTCTCAAGCAATAGATCTGAATCCATTGGATAAGAACTGTTTATTACATTATATTACATGAATAACTAATTTTTCTGGTTTGTTTGTATCTTTAACCTTTTGTTACATGTAGATGTCACTACATTTACTAGAAGTACACTCTCAAAGGTTGGGAAAGGAACGCCTTTATCTTATTTATTCCCAATTCTAATGTTAAATTATTTTACTCACCCAAGATGATTAGGTTTTCTTGGGGGCTGTGATCAAATAAAAACTATTATATCTTTAAAGCAATGGTGATTTATTATTTCTAAATCAGCTTAATTTTGAATAATATATACTTTCTCTCCTTTTTATATTTTTATTGATTTTTTTTTACTTTATGAATTGATGCTGAAGGCCTCCAGCCTGTCAGTCTAGCATTAGAGCATCACTAATATAACAAGAAACTTAGCACTATAACTGAAATTAAATGAAATGTTACCTTCCCAACCATATCCCTGTTTCCCACAATATGCCAGAGATACTGTCCCATAAATCGTATGTGGCTGTATTGTGCACATTTCCCATGACAGTACCAGCCACAGAGGAGGTGCTCAGAGAATATTTATTGAGTGAATAGACAGAAAGTCAGAGCCATATTATAAAATAACTACAGTTTTCAAAATCCTAAGCATGCTATAAAATAGACTCTAGACATGATGAAGCATATGCTAATTGTGGGAGATTTACTGCCTAAATTCTGTAATGAATGGTCATTACTTTTAAATGTGTTCCCTCAAATAACAGAAGTTTGGAAAATTATTTGGTTTGAATGATCATTGTAAAAATTCTAGAAAATATGTAGTAATAGCTGACCTGAATATGTGAGGACTCTGTACATACTTCTAAAAACTTAAAAAGAAAGACCTGGAGCCAGTGAGACTGTGAGGTTTTTAATAAAAGCATCAGTTGTCTCATATGTAACATGGAATTAATCACATGTTTCTTGGCTGTGCATCATGACCATAGTGCTACTTATCTACAGGAGTTGAAAACTAGCAGGCCTCTTGGGGAGGCAATATATAAAAGAAATGTGGTCCTTACAGAGCAGAAGCATCCTAATTGGAATAAGTACCAGGAAATTGCCACATATACAAATATTGTTATTCTACTATTCAAAAGGTCACTGCTGCTGAAGGTTCAAATTTCTAGTGCAGGGGGTTAAGAATTTAAGTCATGTGTCATCCGCAGCTATAGATCCACAACTGATGGCCTTCTCCCCTCCCATAGAAAAGAACAAGACGCGAAGACTACTCTGAGAAGACAACAGGAAGGACTTTTGAATATATGAGAGATTCCTCAACTAAAGAAGATGTCAAGACCACTCAGAAAAAGTTTATTACAGAATCAGCTTAGGAACAATATTATGGTTTTTCAAAGGCACAGAAGGCAACATATTCAGGGACACATTCTTCCATGACTGGCCACTGGGAGAAGTCCTTCCCTGACCAGCTGAGTACTTTAAGGGGACACTCTACTTTCATTGCTGTCATAATTTATGTGATAAAGTTATTTTTAAAAATAGGTTTTTTTTCCAATTAAATCCATGTGCATAAATAAATCATTACATTTATAAATTTGCTTTTACAGTATATTGGTTAGGACTGTAGACCCTGGAACCTATTTTCTTGATTGAATTTGAATCCTCACCAGTACTACTGTGTGACCTTAGGCAAGTTGCTAACATCCCCAGAGTTTCCTAATAGGTAACATGAGATTAATGTTACCACCTATAATACAGAATGGTGGTGACTAAATAACTTAATATATACAAGAACTGAGAACAGTGCCTAGGATATTTTAAATGCTTTCTATTTGATAGTGAAAATCTTCAATGATGTATATTTTAGTAGGACTTTTTTAAAGAGTTTATCCCTAAGCACTAAAAAATAGCATAAAGATGTCTCTGGTTTAAACACGGACAGCTCATAGCATCGTTATCTAAGGTTGATATTTAATCTTGATTTTTAATTTAATTTTACTATTATTTATGAGAAGTTCATATGAAATTAGTTTGAATTTAACATGCAGTAAATACAGAGTTTGAGTACTGCTTTTCAAATCATCCAAATAAGTTTATGCCTAATCAAATGGTAAAAAACCATTTATAGTAATTTTGAATATTGCATACAATTATTAAAATATATCAAAGTGAGAATTTACTTAGAGCTAATTTATGCAATATAGCCATAATACAGAGAGTAGTTGGTATCAATCAGTTCCTTTGAAAACATGTTTATTTTGTTTAGAACATTTTAATGTAATGTTTTTGCACTATTGTACTATTTTCAGAACATAAAAAATAATTTAACTTCATTTGTTTTACTGTTAAGAATCATTAAATGAGGAATTACAAGCATTGTCCCAATATCACACTTACTTCAAAATAGATTATCATCACATTCTGAGTCATTGAATGCAAAACGTTGTGTAAGAGAACATTAACAATTCACTGTGGATTGTGAGTAACCACTTATAAAGTGGTTAAGTTTTCCTGGATGCTCTTCATTAGGAGCTAGACCTCATCTTTTATATTTCTTGGTGTTGTTGATTTATTCTTCCCCCTTTAGTAGTCACTTTTTTTTTCTCACCTCAGGAATAGGTGTAATAATTAGCTCATTTAAAATAAATGTGATGGGCTGGGGATGTGGCTCAAGCGGTATTGTGCTGGCCTGGCATGCGTGCAGCTCGGGTTCGATCCTCAGCACCACATACAAACAAAGATGTTGTGTCTGCTGAAAACTAAAAAATTAATATTAAAAATTCTCTCTCTCTCTCTCTCTCTCTCTCTCTCTCTCTCTCTCTCTCTCTCTTTAAAAAAATTAAAAAAAAATAAAATAAATGTGATAACATAGGATCAGTCACTATTGCTACTAAAATATAAGCCCTATAAATTCTTAGTGGTGAAAAAATTCTAGAAACTAGGAAAATAATCTTCAGTGTGTGCTTCCTGGAGTCATATGCTTTGAGGGTATTATATAAATAAAGCAATAAATGAGTTTGCCTTAACTTTTACAAGAAGACAGTTTCTACTCAAAAAATTTTATGTCACCATAAATCATATTGGAGTATAATTTATTTCATCTCTTTTGTTTCTTAGCAAAACCTATTATGAAAGACATAGTCAGTTTCATTTATAGTCACGATGGGAAATATGATCTTGAAAATTCTCCAATAAGAATGGCTTAGAAATCATGGCACTTCCTTGCTTCTCTTACTAAAGGAAACTGTTTTTCCCTCTAGAAAACTATTTTTCTCCTCAGCATTGTCACTTGAATATGGTTTGTCCCCCAAAACTTCAGGCAGTAGGTTAATCTCAATGCCATGTGCTAATTGTACTAAGAAAATGGAAGCTAATTCCATTCATGATGCCAGAGATGAGTCATTGGAAAGTAATTAGGATTAAATAAAGTCATTGTGGTCAAGTTACCATGATTTTATTTTAGTGGCTTTATAAGAAAAGAGAGAGAGAGAATACACATACATGTGCAAGCTTGCCATCTCTTGCCATGTGATGTTCTGTGCCATCTCCCGAGTCTGTCAACAAGACCATTATCAGATACAGAATCTAGACCTTGCACCTCCAAAACACCTCCCAAATAACCTCTTCTGTTTTTTTTTTTTTGATAAAGTAGGTTGCCTCAGGTATTCTGTTGTGATAATAGAAAATAGACTAATGCATCCTCTCCCAGTTTTTATAAGAGAAAGTACTATCAAAACAATATGTATATGTATGTTCCAACTCTGACCCCTTCCTACTATGTGCATTGATAAAATTCTGGTCCAAGATACCATTATCTTTCTCCTAGACTGCTTCAATAAGCTTCCAACTTAGCCTTCCTCCCTCTATTTTTCTTTTTTTAAATAGTTCATTCAACAAGCAGAAACCAGATACACGAAAAATGTACACAAGGTCATGGTCCTACTTTTCGGGCTTCCCATTAAAACTAAATGCGCTTATTTCTGTGGTCTCTTTCTAGAATTCTTCCCTTAGGTTTCTGATTAATTCCTTTATGTTCCTAGTTAAATGTCACCTCCATAGAGAAGTCTCTCCTAAGCTCTCTAAGTAGAGCTCTTGTTCTTCCAAGACATTTTCTATCCCTTCATCCTGGTCAATTTTCTTCATAGCATTTACCACTATCTGATACTATATTAGTTACATATCCATGTCTGTGCTCTTGTCCTCTGTGTATTACTATATATTTAGTATCTGCAGACATGTCTGGCACATAATGGCATATAATAAACACTCCCTGAATGAAAGAATCACTGGTTTCAATATTGGACTGTTTTTGATTTTATGATCCAATATCATCTAGTATCATCTCCTTCCTTCCTGTTTTTGTGATCCTTCTTCAGTTTTTAGTCTTCAGCATAAGTGGGCTCATTTTATTTCCTCTTATTCATCTCCTCTCCAATTACTGCCTTAACTCTAACAAATCTGACTGTGGATATACTGTGGTTAACTTCTAAAGACAAATAAACATAGCTTCAGTTGTCTTTCTTGATAATTTGCTCTTTCCATGACCCATTAGGACATTTTAAAAAAATAAATATACTTTCCACAGTTGTTGGTGATGTTCTTCCTCCTCCTCCCTTCCCCCTTTTCCTTCCTGCCCCCCCTGCCAACCCACACTCCCTTCTTCTTGTTGTTCTTCTTTTCTGGGATTAAGTCTTCTGAGTTTTATGTAGTCACGACCTCAAAGTGCATCTCTCATTAAGTGCAAAATCTAGAAAGGGTATTAATGTTAGATTGTCTTTGTGAGTTTACACACGTGATGACAGAAATATAAGGTACTTTGTTTTTCTTTCAGATCTCCAACTAAAGACATGGATTCAGAAGAGAAGGAAATTGTGGTTTGGGTTTGCCAAGAAGAGAAGATTGTCTGTGGATTAACTAAACGCACCACCTCTGCTGATGTCATTCAGGCTCTGCTGGAGGAACATGAGACAGCATTTGGAGATAAACGATTTCTGCTGGGGAAGCCCAGTGACTACTGCATCATAGAGAAGTGGAGAGGCTCAGAAAGGGCTCTTCCTCCACTAACCAGAATCCTGAAGCTCTGGAAAGCATGGGGAGATGAGCAGCCTAATATGCAATTTGTTTTGGTTAAAGCTGATGCTTTTCTTCCCGTTCCTTTGTGGAGGACAGCTGAGACAAAATTAGTGCAAAACACAGAGAAACTGTGGGAGCTCAGCCCAGCAAATTACATGAAGACATTGCCACCAGACAAACAAAAAAGAATAGTCAGAAAAACTTTTCGGAAACTGGCGAAAATTAAGCAGGACACAGTTTCTCATGACCGAGAAAATATGGAGACATTAGTTCATCTGATTATCTCCCAGGATCATACTATTCACCAGCAAGTCCAGAGAATGAAAGAGCTGGATCTGGAAATTGAAAAGTGTGAAGCTAAGTTCCACCTTGATCGGGTAGAAAATGATGGAGAAAATTATGTTCAGGATGCGTATCTCATGCCCAGTTTCAGTGAAGTCGAGCAAAAGCTGGACTCGCCCTATGAGGAAAGCCAGATTCTGGAAGACCTGAGTGAAAGGGATGGAATTGTACAGCTGGAAGAAAGACTGAAATATTACAGAGTGCTCATTGATAAGCTCTCTGCTGAAATAGAAAAGGAGGTAAAAAATGTTTGCATCGAAATAGGTGAAGATGCAGAAGGGGCAGTTGCTAGTGAACTGGAAAGCCCTAATTTAGAAAGTGTTAAGGGTGATCTGGAGAAAAGCATGAAAGCCGGTTTGAAAATCCACTCTCATTTGAGTGGCATCCAGAAAGAGATTAAATACAGTGACTCACTGCTTCAGATGAAAGCAAAAGAATATGAACTCCTAGCCAAGGAACTCAATTTGCTTCACATTAGCAACAAAGATGGCTGCCAGTCAAAGGAAAACAGAGGGAAGGAATCTGAGGTTGCCAGCAGCAGTGGGGAGGCTCCTCCCTTTACTCAAAGGGCATTTAACACGTATACAAATGACACAGACTCGGACACTGGCATCAGCTCCAACCACAGTCAGGACTCAGAAACAACTGTAGGAGATGTGTTGCTGCTGTCTACATAATTCAAATCGTTCTTTCTGACTTGCTTTAATACTGCTCATGTTTGTGGGGACTATTTTAAATATAACTACTAAAAATGAATAAATCATGTTAAGGTATTCAGTCATTAATACAAACTAGTGAGATTGGTTTTTTGTTTTTGGTGTAAGATTTCCAGTGTACCTTTAATTATCATAGGTTCAAGCAGTGAACTATTTATTAGGAATGCAGCAGATCTAGCTGATTTAATGGGAATTATTTGATAACCTCCTATAGCTTCTATAGAAAGTGAACTATATAAATGCTAAAACAATTCTCAATATTACACAAAATATTGAAACTGTACGCATGAAGAAGTAAAATTAAAATGTGTTGTAATATCTTTTTCAACATTTTATAGTTAGAATGTTTAAATCTGTGAATTATATAACAGCTATTAACTGCATTCATTCAAATTTTAGTTCTTTTAATATTTAGATTTTACAGCATATCATGTCTGCCATTTCCTCTACCCTTCTATCTATTTAACCCTATGCAACAAGTGGCTCTTGGGACATGTGAAAGTCATGGCAGAGGATCAGAGCGGGTCTAGATGAGGCCAGGCCAAGCTCTGCATACAAACAGCGACTTTTCTAAAGAAACTTATACTAAGAGTTATACATTGGCTTTTGCTGTCTGGTAATCTAGGTCTTATAAATAATAAAACCAATGTTTTGTATGTGTTCATTCTTTGAGTGATGTATGTGTCAGAGAGGAAATCAAAGAGTCATAGTATTGTTTCTTTATTCTCTATTTACCTAAGTTGAAGCAATAAAGTTGAAGTGATAAAATTCAGTGTTCCTCAAATGGATAAAATAGTGATCTGTATACCAAAATTATTAGCATTTGTCTCTGAACATAAAGAGGGAAACTTGCGTGATAAAAAGACTTATTCTGGTATACTATCAACAAAATTGTCTTCGTAGTACTTTATCTAAGGTGCTTAAAAAAGCTAGGTATTTACAAAAGCACTAGCACCATCCCAAGCATTCTAGTAAAAATCTGTGAATTGAATGGATTTTTTAGGTTCTATCTTGACCGACAGTCATTATAGTGCCAGGATGCATTTGGTTGCCTGATTTTAATTAGAGATATATTTTCTCCCTCCTGTCCTTCTTTCTTTCCTCACTTCTCCTCTGCCTGCTGCCTGCCTTTCTTTCCTCCTTTCCTGATTAAATTGCTCCCTTCCTCCCTGACAGTGAACATGGGAGGTAATCATATGCAAAACAGTTTTATCATTTTTATACTATTAACTGAATCCTTCTACAGTTTATTTTATTTTTTTAGCTGACCCTTGCCCTATATGTCAGGGTATGTAAGTAGAAATGTTATTTCACGTAGTTCTAATTTGTGGATATTGATTAAGATTCTCATTGTTTCCCATTTCTTTCCTTTTATTCATACGATAGTGCAGGTTTGAACTCAGTGTTCTTTCCTTTTGTTTCCACTTTTAAATTTGAAAGAATTTGATTTTTAACAATTCTATCGCTGAAATTCTCTTATCTTGTTCTTTCATTCCTTCCTCCCTCAATTTTCCACCCAACTTTGAGAAATTATTTCGAATTTCCATAGTGTTACAATTTTCAGGAACATCTGTTATCATTTCTTGTACCAAGGTTTTTGTAGGCCTTATTTGAAGTTGGCTGACAAGATAGGAATTTAGGTTCCATGGAAATTGTGATAAACACTAAGTAATAATGCTAACATGGACTTTTTTTTTGTTTTAAAGAAATAATCAAATAAATCACCTTTGAAAGGAAACTTTACCTGTCTAGTAGCTATTAAATCATTAAACAAAATGTTAAGCTATTGACATATTCATTGTTCACTGCTAGGGATTAAATTCAGATCACTATAAGTGATAACCCCATTATAAAGTTGTTTTCTTACAGTGAAAGTAATCCCTTTGGATTACTCTTGTGTTTAGTGAGAAAATAAAGGAACACTGCCTATCTCCTTATGTAATCTCACTAGTTACTTGAATTCAGAAGAGGTTCTGAAAAGAAATAAAACAGGAAAAATAGTTTCATTTCAAAAACAGAATTAACTTCTGCTTTTATATAGGTAAGTACAGTGATGCATTCTAAAGGTCAATTGTTCTATATTTTACAGTAAACAATGTTTAAAACTCTTAGTGAAAGGCAGAATTATTGATTTTTCAATTCACTTTAGAATTTTGATTTGATCTTTAGTTATGTAAATACGTTAGTGCTTTTGATCACTATATGTTAAACCATTAATTAGTTACCATGGTGAATTTCTAATTCAGAGTTATATACTCACATATTAATACAAAAAGAAATGTTAAAATACAATGCCCTCGTGTTTCTATTGAGGTATTCATTATTGAACCAAATAAGAATTAGAGTTAGGAATACAGGATTTGATAAAATTTTAAGGCTTTTATTATCAATAGAGTCTTTAAAATATTTATAAATTCCTCAGTAACATGACAGGTTAGCTATGAAATGGCTATATACAGCTAGAAGAAGCAAACCAAACCCAACTACTTACTATACATTTTTATAACTAGACCTGGATTTTCACAGATGGTACCTTGCTTATCCTTCCATTGGGGATAACTGTTTTTATTTACTTTTTTTCTTCATTAACCATCTACTTAAATGTTCCCATTTTCTCAGTGCTTAAATATGCTCTTTTCTCTAAAACATTTTTTTGCATTCCACCAGTTGTAGTCTCTTATCTCTGAACCCATGAATATTTTAGATGAACTTCTCATTTAGTTCAGCATTTATATTCTACCCTAGGTTATACTTATTTATATTCTTATATCTAATTTCTCTTTCCCCACAGAATCCTTATCAAGCTACCTTATCATTTGTCTTGCTAACTTTGGTCTCTCCCACCAACCCCTTGCTCAAATTTATAATTGAATCGCTAAATTTTTGATAGATGTGACATTTCATATCTGTATTTTTTTTTAACATGGTAAATGACTTGTGCATTTTATACATAAATATGCATTTCTACGGGCATAAAATATCAACAGGAATTCTACATATAAATTTTGAGAAAAAGGCACAAAATTTTGTGGTTATATATTTTTTCAATGTGGCATAATTTTTAATTGACAATAAAAATTGTACTTTGTACTGTAATGTGAGGTTTTAATACATGTATAGACTGTGCAATGTTCAAAACAAAGTAAGCATTCAATTTTAATTTATTTTAATTCACAGAACTACTGATTTAAAACAACTGAAATATTTTCTTTTTAAATAATTTTAATTGCAATTTATAGAATTTTTTCAACATTTTGTACTTTTAAGAAAAATATGTAGAGTTGGGCTTGAAGTGATAGAAACACAAAAAAACTTTGAAGTATCCTAAATAAAATATATATGTATATATATTTTATTTCTCTTTATAAAGAATAAATCATCCCTCATTAGTGTGTAGAAGCTAATCTGTTAAATTTTTATTTTTATATTTATTTAAACATCTTCTGTATATAACAAAATATATTTCTGAGGCTACATTTTATCATTTTTCAAAATAGATTTACTGCTATCTATTTAAAATGTGTTTTTCTAGTGACAAAATAATACTTTATAATTTTGATGTGATTTAAAAAAAATTAGGCTATTTCTTTTCATATTGCCTGACTTGATTAATAAACATTATAGGACAAATAAAAATATATATCATTTCTTCAAGTTGTTACTAATCCAGAATAATAAAAGAAATAATTGTACCTTGTCACATGATATTTCTTTGGGGGTGTGTTAATTTGCTACATAAAAAATAAATTTGATGCAAAGTTTTAACTATATAATTGCTAAGCTCTCTCATACAATTTATTTTAAGATTATTATTTCATTATGGTATAAATATATAGCAAACAAGAAATAACAAAACTTAATAGGTTTCATACGTGATTGTCCCAGTCTGTCATGAAAGAATGTCATAGTACTAGGGATTAAACTCAGGGACACTCAACCACTGAGCCACTCCTCAGCCCTATTTCGTATTTTATTTAGAAATAGGGTCTCACTGAGTTGCTTAGCACTTTGCTTTTGCTGAGGCTGGACTTTGAATTCATGATCCTCATGTTTCAGCCTCTGGAGCCACTGGGATTACAGGTGTGCATCACTGAGCCCAGCTGTCTGTAGTAGCTCTTATGTTGATTTTAATCATTCTTTTTTATTTTATTTTATTTTATTTTTGCTTTCTAGAATAAAATCACTTTAATGTGAAAATATATAATAAGTAAAGGGCAAATCTACTAGAATTTATTTTGTCCTCTTTCTTCTCAAAATAAGCCTCCAATTTTGACTGGCTTAAATAACTAATTCACTTAAGCCATAAAGAAATTCACTGCCTCATTCTATGAATGACTATGAAATTATTAAAATTGTACATAATGTCCATCAAAACAAATAGGAATAAGTTAACCCCATTTTTAGGCCAATATAGTCTCAATAGTGAAAACAAAATGAGCAACTCATTTTCTTAATGTAAATTTAATTTTTGTATTCAAAAATGGTTGGGATAGAAAATCATAATTTTGTAATTGGTAGGTTTATGTCTGTTATGGTTTAGATATAAAGTGTCCTCCAAAAGCTCCTATATGAGATACTGCAAGAAAGTTTGGAGGTGAAATATTTCAGTTATGAGAGCCTTAATCTAATCAATACATTAATTCATTTGAATTAATTAGCTGGGTGGTAACTGTAGGAAGGTAGGATATAGGTGTAAGAGGTAGGTCCCTTCAGGGTTTGTATTTTGTCTGTGCGAGCAGAGCTCACACTGTGCTTCCTGGTTGCCATGTTCTAAACTACGTTCCTCCATCCCCTGCTACCATGATGTTCTGCCTCACCACAGGTGCCAAGAAATGGCGTCCACTATCTACAGACTGAAACATCTGACACCATAAGCCTCAAGTAAAATTTCTTCTCTAAAATTGTTATTGCCAGGTCTTTTGGTCACAGCAGCAAAAAAGTTAACTAAAACAATATAAGAAAGTGAAAAAAAAATCAGTGATTACCTTAATTTCAGTGATTATCATAATTTATATAACTAGTTCTCTAAATGCCAATGGGCATTTAGATGGTTTCCTATCTTTACCATTATACATAATGTTACCCTGTCAATGAATTTCTAAGATGATAGCTAGATTGCTTGATATAGAAATATTGGCTGAAATGGTGGCAAATGCATTTTTAATTTTAAGAAATATTGACAATTTCTATGGAAATAAGGAATTCAAATATTCTATTCTTATGTAGACATATCAGACACCTTTTATAGAAGGCAGCTATTACATTCTATACATTTATCTATATGCATATATTTATATAGAGAGATATATTTATGCATATAATGGCATATAAGTATTTACTTTTGGGTAAAACTCAAATTACATTTAAAAAAGTACATCACAAAAAGTATCTCTCTCTTCTGTGGCCTAGTTACCCAAGTTTCCTGGTTCAAGCATATCAAATGTTAAATTTGAATTTTATGTATTTACATACATACATTTTTATCTTTTTTCACAAAGTGTTGCTGACTATGGAGACTGTCTGCTTCTTGCTCTTTTCACTTAACACATGTCTCATTTTGATATGGGGCAGTTCTGGGGATGGTTCTCTGTTGTTCTATAGAGATTGCTTATTCTGTTTGATGGCAGCAGTTTCCTGCAGACCTATTGCATAAATTACCTAATTTATTTAACTAGTTCTCTAAATGTCAATGGGCATTTAGAGGATTTCCTATCTTTACTATTAAAAATAATGTTACCCTGTCATTGAATTTCTAAGAGACTAGATTGCTAGATATAGAAATATTGGCTGAATTGGTGACAAATGCATTTTTAATTTTAAGAAACATTGACGATTACTATGGAAATTAATTTTCTGTGACCTAAGTTGAAAATGTACTCTTCATTTCCACTTTGTTTTGTTTACTTGTATATTTTAATGCACACCAAATTTAAGTCATATAGTTGAATTAGTTGAATTTATGGATTAATAACTCATGATCCTTTTTGTTTTGTTTTTCTGTACTGGGGATTGAACCCAGGGGTGCTTTACTACTAAGTAACATCTTCAGGCCTTCATATTTTTTTTATGTTGAGACAGGGTCCTGTTAGATTGCTGAGTTTTGTTTCAAACTTGCAATGCTCCTGTCTCAGACTCCCAAATCTCTGGGAGTACATTTTTTTTTTTTTTTGTCATTCTTGCAAAGGCTTTTACACTATGTCATAAATAATCTTAAAAATAAATTTCTCCCCTGCTTTTTATAGTATATTTACTTTTAATTGCAAATTTTGCAACCATCTGAAATTAAATCTTTTACAATGGTTAGAATAAAAGGAGAAAAATGGAGATAACTTATTTTTTTATATGATTAAAATTTATCCCACGTCATTTAGTGAATATGTTTATACCATTGTTTTAAAATGTCATCTATTTTGTGAACCAAATTCTGTTGCATGTTTTATCTGTGGCTGGGACTTCTGCATCATTATCTTGATTTGGCTGATCTGTATATTCATGTTCTAGCACTATATTGTCTCAATTGTTGTGAATTTATAATCCTTTTAATATTTAGAGTATTACAATTATTTTATATCATTATTGTTTTTCAATATTTTTCTATTGCTCTTCTCTCTTTGATTTTGCAATATCTGCAATCATCTTGTGCAGATACAAAAATAATCTGTGGATACTCTAAATTGGAATCATTCTACATTTATAGCTACCTTTAGGGAGAACTGCCTCCTTTGATGCTGAGACTTATTATCTGAGAACCCTATATTATTTCTTTTGCACCAAGTTGTCTATTGTGTTTGTTCCTCAGTAGCATTTAAACCTATTCCATATTTAGTTCTTGGACAAAACTATTAGAGTTTTGATTTTTAGGTTTCTTACCTTTGGGGTTTCAGTCATAAATAAGGTTTTCTCTTCTTATTGGATGATTCAACTAGTTCACTCCTCTTACATGAGGCAATTCTCTGTTGATTGCCTGTTTTAATCCCATACATTAAAACTACATTTGATAAGACCACAACTAGAGGGTAGCAAGAAGTTCTGGAAGTTTGGCACCATGCTAAAATGTACTGCCCTGGGGAAAATATCAGCAAATGGGAAAAATGGGATCATCTCTCTCTCTCTCTCTCTCTCTCTCTCTCTGTATATATACATATATATATATATGTATATATACATATATATATAAATGACAAAGTTATTTTCAGTAAAATATATATGTATGTGTATATTTATTTATTTGATCCATTGAATTGATCAACTACACTGAATGTAAGGAATTTGGACTACTCTCTTTTACTTTCATACATACAGACTTTCTCCTTTATGATATTTAATGCACACCAGAGAAATAAACTGGAAAAAATAGAAAATTTTATGAAATTTTGAACAAACTATGTTTGTTTACCTCTGAAAAACACACCTTTTCCTGACCAAAAAAAAAAAAAATAATAAGATCAAAGAAATTCTGCATGTAAAGAAGTCCTCTGTGTAGGATAGAATCTGTGAAGCATAACTAGTAATGTTGTAATAGCCACAAGATAGATGAAAATAGAATAGCTGTTAATATTGCATCATCGGTCAACCTATAACATTAAATGGCTACAAACGAATGTTTACATAAGAAAAAAAATTTAGTAGGAAAGTTTTTGCAATTCTAGCTTTTCTCATTAGTTGTAGAAATTTTAGCACCCCTAAACCCCTTATACCATATGTCAATAACATCTTGTACCCCTCATGATCTGGGACAAACAAAAATGCCTTTTCTCACTCACTTCCCAAACATCCATTAGTAGCCAATAGTGTACATTTGCAATGATGAAATAGTAAATGGATGTTCAATTATTGCTAAAAGAAAATAGCACTTATATTTAAATAATAAAATTAATTAAAGAATCAAAAGCATAGGCTATTACATTGAGTACAGAAGTACAGAACATTCCACATAAAACAAAGTAATTTATTTCATGGTAGGTCAAATCCAATAATAATTTAAGGGTATGGGACATAAATATGGGGATTAAGAATAAGTTAGGGTTTTAACAGAATAATTTTCACTATCTCTATTTGTGAGGAATTCAGGTAGTCTAATTATCCATTGACTTGATCAATTCTACTGAATATATTTACTAAATAATGAAACAATTATACCAATTTCAAGTACAACACAATGGAAAGCAATTTGAGAATACTGATACAGCTCACTGACCTTCAAATTCACAGCTTTTCATAAGTACTCCTATAGTTGGTAGTAAACAGCAAGAAAATATCTCAACATTTGTGAAAACACATATACATGAAAGTACTTATCTTACCTTTAAAGATGATAGCAAATTACAAACCCAGTACTAAAATGTTACTGATGGTTACTGGACCATACAACAAAGAAAAGTATTTTAAAATAAATGAATTTTAGTAGATTAAACATGTTACAGAAAATAAAAACCACCATGGCAAGAAGCAAATCTATATGGAATTGGAAATGCATAATTGCGTGCTCAGAAATTTTATATTAAAGTGATAATTTAGTAAACAGAGACATGAGATGGGAGGGAAAGGGAGAGAAAAGGGAAACTGCATGGAAATGAAGGAGACCCTCATTGCTATACAAAATTACATATAAGAGGTTGTGAGGGGAATGGGAAAATAAACAAGGAGAGAAATGAATTACAGTAGATGGGGTAGAGAGAGAAGAAGGGAGGGGAGGGGAGGGGGGATAGTAGGGCATAGGAAAGGTAGCAGAATACAACAATTACTAATAGGGCATTATGTAAAATTGTGGATGTGTAACCGACGTGATTCTGCAATGTGCATTTGGGGTAAAATTGGGAGTTCATAACCCACTTCAATCTAATGTATGAAATATGATATGTTAAGAGCTTTGTAATGTTGTGAACAACCAAATTTTAAAAAAGTGATAATTTAGGACACAATATGTTCATTTTTCACCTAAATACTTCAAAACACAGAATCTTTATCATTTAAAAACAATGTGTTCTAGGTGAGGTGGTCCACACCTATGATCCCAGGAGCTCAGGAGGCTGAATTAGGAGGATACCAAGTTAAAAGCCAGACTCAGCAAAAACAAGGTGGTAAGCGACTCAGTGAGACCCTGTCTCTAAATAAAATACAAAAAATGGCTGTAGTCGTGGCTCACTGGTCAAGTGCTCCAGAGTTCAATCCCTGGTACCACACACACACACACACACACACACACACACACACACAAATGTTTCCTGCATACAATTTCTTCTGCCTTTCTTATTTCTTTGCTGAGACTCTTTTAAGACTTTCACAGGTATAAAACAGCTAGAGAGTGACGAATAATGACAAGGGATCTGCAAATCTGAATGCTGTAAGCAAGCCATTTGAATCTAGAAGTCAGGTTCTTAGCCATAAAATAATTTTAATGAAGGAAAGAAAAAGTTGAATAAGTTAAATTATCCTAGATAATACTTTGTGTGGATTTGATATGTGCACAAAAAATACTAGGTATTTTCTTATTGTTCACACCTCTATTCTTTTTATTTTATCCTTGTGTAGGATATTTTATCCTTATGTGGAATACCCTACAAGTGATGAAGGAGGGAGTTAATACAATTCTGCTTCTCCCAACATTTTATATCTCATTTATTTCCAAATTAGTTAGGGTAGGCTTTAGGGGTGTTGCCATCACCCTTCACAGACAAGAGTTGTGGATGTGTTAGTAAGTGTTCCCAAGGTGACTTGAGAGAGCTGGTTGGCTTGAAAAAAAAATTAAAAGCCTCTAGAGTACTAAGCCAAAGGTCTTCAGGAAAAAAGAACATCATTTGTATTTCCAGGACAGAAAAGCTATCTGACAAAGGGAGATGGGAGGATATTAACCCGTTATTTATTTTATCTTTCCAGTGTCTAACAGAGATAAATACCTCATATTTGCCAATTAATGTTAATAAAATGAGACATGTAACCAGGGCACATAGAACAGTTTCTAGAACACAAAAGTTGTTCTCTAAATGTTGACTATTGTTATTGTAAATAATAAAAGTTAAACTTCTACCCATGTGTAAAGTATTGCTCACATATTGAATTCAGAATGAACACAACCTCTTTCCCTTTCTATTTTTTTTTTTATAACATAACACACATACACAGGTACTCTCAGGTGTTCACTTTGAAATTAAGATTTTTCTATTCCACATTGCGATTTTAAAGCTTTTCATTTTTTTTTTCTTCTAAGTAGCATTTGCCAAACCCCAGGAAAGAGATGAGGAAAATTTGGTAGCTTTTCAAAATTAAAACAGATTTTAAATTGTTCATTAGCATCAACTTTTTATATGTGAAGTCATTTCTACTTTAGTAAGTACAGATGACAAACATTGTGATTGTTAGTTATTTTTCTGTTTTTCAAGTTTAGCTCTTTGACCAAAAATCTAAATTATCTTTAGGAGAAAGAATCCAAGGTGGATGACAGAGCTATATGTCTCTTGTTCATACCGCCATATACCAACCCTAAGATCATCTTACAAATGATTATAAAATACATAAATGTCAAATACTTTAGAGGAACAGCACTTTTATTTGGGATGCAGTTAATAATGTTCACTGGAATTTATCATTCAGAAGTAGGACAGATTAAGAAGAGCTCTGTCCTGAGTTAGAGACTTAAATTTTAGGTCAACCTGAGTCATAGTCTTTCTGAGGGAATTTCTAAACTTGTCTCCACAACAAACCACAAAGGGTCCCTGTTAAAAATAAAGATTCCTCTACTTCACCCTGGAGAATATGATTCAGGACGTCTGGATTGCAGCCCTGGCTTCTGTGTTTTTAAATAGCCACACAATTGATTCTAAAGCAAAGACTAAAGAATATGGCTTATTAATTCTAGCAGAGCTGGTGTCTGAAGAATTTGCCACACTGAAATGAGTGATGTGACAAACAAGTATTCCCAAGGAGACTGAGAGAGCTCATTGGCTTGGGGAGGGGAGAAAATTTTAGGGTCCTAAGTCAAAGGTGACCTGGGAACAAAAACTTATTCAAAATTTCTCCAGAGTCTATGGATGGTCAAGGATAGAAAACTTGTTGCCTTATTGTTAAGTGCTGCCTAATCTAAGGTGACATTTTTAGATGAAATTAGGACATTGTGGGAACACCTGCTATCATGTGAGTACTACAAATATTTTTTGTGTGTGTACCTTATGCTCTTTTCCTCAAGTACACCACTAAAATGAAAATAAACTGTATGAAAGTGTTGTTTTTGTTGGCTCAAATTATATGTGACCTATTCTGCAAAAGAGCTAAGACAGATCCCTTCACAAACCTCAGTTCAAACATGGTTTCAGTCATTGTTATCTGCGTGATTTAGTTAAATTATTCAACTACTTTGTGCTTGAATTTTCTCAATGGGAAAATTGAACTGATAATAAAATCTGACTTTTTGAAATGCTTAAAGAAAAGATATGTACCATGAAAAATAGCTACCATCTCACTTGGTACACAGTGGGGTTTCGTTATTGAAGGAAAAAGGTTGTGAGTTGAAAAATCAACAGAAATAGAGCTATGAGATGAAATATAGTACATGTCTTGTAAGCAATGCATGCACACTTTCTTAAAGGATAATGACATGCTTCTATTTTATGTGGATCAACAACTGAAAGTTTTGTAAGACCAAAAAAGCTACCATAAATGTGCACTATATTTGATCATTAAGGATTTACTATGCAAAGAAAACACAATGTAACTAAAGTCAGTAGAAATTGCCAAGTATCTCAGAATAGATGAGAGAATTTTCAAAATCAAGAGAGGTTGATGTGAATTATTTATGTGTCCTAAAAACTCTCTCTCTCTCAGGTACCAAATGACAATTTGTCAAAAATATCTGATATTTGTGCCGAATGCAGTGTCACATGCTTGTAATCCCAGCTGTGTGGGGGGCTGAGACCGGAGGATTGCAAGCTCAAAGCCAGCCTCAACAAAAAATGAGGCACTAAGCAACTCAGTGAGACCCTGTCTCTAAATAAAATACATGATAGGACTGGGGATGTGGCTCAGTGGTTGAGTGTTCCTGAGTTCAATTCCTAGTCCCCCCCCACACCCCAAGAAAAATCTGAAATTTTCAGGAAAAAATAATTTCTTATAATATTTAACTTAATTCTGTTAAGAAATGAAGTTAGAACAAAAAAAAGTACAGATTTTTTATATTCAATGTTTTTCTCAAAATAAAGAATTCACATTTATAAATATATATTAGGAAGGTCAGTATTTTATGTTCATATAAGTAGTCATAAAAAATGTTCAAAAGTGAATGAGAGCAACACAATGATTCTTAACTAAAAGAGTTAGACCTTAACTTCTAATATGACATGGAAAAATAAAGTTACATAATTATTGGTTAAAAATACCATAGCATGTATCATTTCTTTTATTCCTTAAAAACTGCTTTGAGCAAGTCTGCATTATTATAAGCATAGTACTGTACATTTTACTATTGCAATAACAGATAACTTCGAGTGACAGAATCAAGATCCCAGTTACCAACAGAGGCATACAAAATGTTTCAAAAGGTTTTTTTAGTATATAAATGTAGCTAGGAAAAAATTAATTGCTATGCAAAGGAATACTTTATAAAGGCAAAGGTAAAAATTTATCCAAATGCTTTATGATGGTTAGTTTGGGTACTTATGCAGAGTATAAGTACACTCATAGTAGAGAATGAAAATTTCTAAAGAAAGGAAGTTAAAATGGAAAAAAAGAAACTTTGTCAAAGATGAACAGATAATCCCATGATACGCACCGCCTCAGGAGGTGATGTTAAACACGTGATTCCCTGTAAGGAATTACCAGTGAATTTTGAGGTCTGACATTTGGATTGAGTTTTTCCTTCTCTGAGATTCATTTACATGACTTTATCCTCAAATTTCAATAGTATCTTTTCTGTGCTTAAGATTGTATTAATAATATTTTGGAGAATGAAGAAGATGATTCTATGTCTATCCACTAGAAAAAGTGGAGAAGAAAGAAACCCAAGGAAATAAAATGATGAGCAGAGAAACAAAAATAACATGGGAGAACCCAATGGATGGGTGAAGTGTTCAGTGTACTATAATCATTGTAAAATACTGTGTTCTGAAAAGTCAGTCCAAATGAATCAAAGGCATAAATTATACCAGAAACCTTGCAACTGCTGGAAGAAATTATAAGCTCAACACTTCATCATCTTGATATTGGCACCAACTTCCTCAAAAAGACCCCTACAGTGCAAGAAATACCACCAAGAATCAATAATTTGATTCTTGCTATCAAATTAGAAAGCTTCTGTTCAGCAAAGGAATCGCGAAAAAATTTTAGAAAATTTTTGCTAGCTGCTTCTCTGACAGGGAGTTAATATCCAGAATATATAAAGAGCACTAACAATTTAACACCCCTCCCCCCAAAAAAATAATAACCCATTCAATAAATAGGCAAAGAACTAAACAGACATTTCTCAAAAGAAGAAACACAAATGGCCAACATATAAATGGAATATGTTCAACAACTCTAGCAATCATGAAAATGCAAATCAACACTATAATAAGATTTCATCACCCTTCAGTCAGAATGGCAATTATCAAGAACACAAACAATAATAAGTGCTGGTAAGGATGTGGTAAAGAATATATACTGATACATTGCTGGTGGAACTGCAGACTATTATAACCACTCTGGAAAGCACAAAGAAAATTCCTCAAAAAGCTAAGAATGCTTCTTCAGTTTTATTCAAAAGAACTAAAATCAGTGGGCTATAGTGATACAGTCACCTTAATGGTTATAGCAGCACAATTCACAATAGACAAATTATAGAATCAGCTCAGATGCCCATCAATAGATAATAGATTAAGGAATTGTGGTATATATACACAATGGAGTTTTACTCAGCCATAAAGAAGAATGAAATTATGGCATTTGCTGGTAAGTGGATGGAAATGGAAAGTATCATACTAAGTAAAATAAACCTGAGCAAGAAAATCAGGGTCAAATGTTTTCCCCTATATGGAAGCTAGAACAAAATAAAGGAAAAGAGGAGTGGAGGACTGGGCATCATAAAGACACACAGAAGATCACTGCAGTAGAATATGGAGATAAAGAGGTTGAAAGGGAGGATAGTAAAGGAGGGGAAATGTGGAATGAATTTTTTAAAAATCATGCTATGTGTATATATAAATACACTACATGGAATTTCACAAATCAAAAATAAATCAATAGATGAGCAAAAGGAAGAGAGGAGAGGAGATGAAGGAAAATGTGGGGAGGGAAAGGGGTAATATGAACTGAAATCGAATTCCATTAATGTATGAATGAACCTGACTACTATGTGTAACTAGTATAAAAAGAAATAAAAATTTCTGGGTTGTGTATTCCTTTTTTTAGTGTATAGAGGTCATAACTGTCATATGAGCATACAAAATATTTAAGTCATTTGGTATAAATTTAATTCTACTGTTTTGGGGTAAAATATATGTATATGTATATACAAAAGTTACTTAGTTTCTCTTGTTGTGTCCTTATTTTTATGCTGCTACAGAATGTTCTGTGCAATATGCCTGTCTATTACTGGTGAATACAAATTGTTTCATAAGAATCTTATGAAAAAGTTAAAATGAATACAAAGTTTAGTCTTAAATAAATATATAAAAATTAGACTCCAAAAAAGTATTAAACCAATGTTTTTAAAAATATGTTTTTCTTCAACACCAAATACAAACAAAATGCATTGCTACTGTTTGTAAACAGAGCTTTCAAACACACCCCAGAATATTCTTTTCTCAAAGAACATTTGTCTTATCTCAGTGAAGTAACTTGTTATTTGTTTGAACATGGTATGGAACACTACAAAACACTAATATTTTCCAAGTCTTTGTGATTCTGGATACTATAAAGCAATACCTTTAGGTTGGTATCACATAGAGGCATATTTGTTAAAGCCTTGGCAAACAAAGTGAGGATGTAAATTTAAGTTAACAAAACTCTCCCAATGTGATTTCAAACAAGACAAATGAAAACCTTACAAAGAAACCTAATAGAGGAAAATAAACATGGAACAAAAAGGACAGAAGCATTGAATTTCCCTGACATTTAATAATCCTAGGAAATATTGGGGAGATACATTTATTCCCTAGAGTACATAAGAGTAGGACTTCAAGTGTTTTTATTTGACTATCAGAATGAAAGATAATTCCAGAAGGCCAGAGATGATGGGGATAGTCAGGTTATTCAAAGTAAGGCAAAACAATTTTAGAAAGACACATGTGACATTTAAATCAAGATGCACTTTAGAAATGAATTCTGACATATTAATTAGGTTACCTACAATATTTAAGAATATTTATTGAAAATTTTCAAATTATATATGCATAATTATCATGGACATTTGTTCATCTTCCTCTGATATTACTTCAGTTCTATTGAGCTGGATTGGAGATAATTTGTGATTAAGCTTTGACATGGAAGGAGTTACATTTTGGATAAAGTACAGTTGGAAAAAAATAAAACAGATGTGACTTTTATCATATTTCAGTTTTGAAAAGATTATTTTAGCAATCAACATGCTGGCGATTCAGATGATAAAAATCCCATTCATATTGTTAATTGATCATTTTTGGCAAATTAGGTTTAGCAGTGTTTATTTAAACAAAGAAAGGATTCATGAATTAAAGGACACCATGCACAGGCAAAGAAAGCACCTCCTAGCTCTGTAGAGACAAGCAGTGTTTATACAGTAAAAGAATTGACACACAGAAACATCCTGAGTCCTTACAGTTCAAGATTTGCCTTATTTAGACACTCAGCAGTTTCCTGTCTGTGATTGGTTGAAAGCCGGCTACTGTAATTGGCTAAATCGTAGTTACTGGTTACAAGATTATACTCTTGAAATAGATTTCAGTTTATTTACAAATAATATTAGGTTACAGTCTGCTACATAGAGAGACAGATTTAGGCCAAATTTAATTTAATATAACAATAGGAATATTATTACATGGCTATTATGTCCCACATTAAATATAAATGCAACGATTAAAAAATGAAGAGTTTCTAAATTAAAAGATAAAACTCTCTGCTCATCTTGAACTTAAAATATTTCCAATTTTTCATACAACACAAATAAATAAGAAACTTCCCATATATGATAATAAAACTAGAGTGTGATTTAGGAGTTGAATACTCAAAGCCTTGATGCAATGATGTGTCATTCTAAATAGTCTGTGTTTTGTGAAGGCCTCCATCACCCTGGAATCACAGTGGAAACCTGCCCTATCAGTCTCTGTCTCCATGTCATTGCACTAAATATAGCCATCAGCTATGCTCACGGGTGGTCACTGCATTAAGCTTTACCCTACTATCTTACATTCATAATTAGAGGCCATGCTTAGAGTATTCATCATTCCTTGTAGATACAAATTAAATGAGGCTTGAAGAGTGTATGTTTTCTCCATGCTGAGTAATGAGTTTTTATGCATCATGCCAGGGGAATTTCTGTAGATGGCTTGAACAAGAATATACAAGTCAGGGGAAAAAAGAAAAAAAAAAGATTAGTTATAGCTTTCCCAGGCAATCAGGCTCAGATGTTAAATATGTAAATCACCCAGGCTCTGCTGCTTTCTCCTCCTTTTGCCTGTATTTTGGGAGAATTAATAGTTAACTTTTCTAGAATTGTTAACCAGATATCAGTTATCCAAATTGGATACCCCCAGAATCTTCTTAGACTCCTCACTCTATGGTATTCTCTCATTCCGTGTCATAGGGCCCCTTAACCTTTGACATCTGGGTATTTGCCCCCAAAAATCCTGTGGTTTTTTTTTTTTTTTTTTTTTGAATTGTAACCTTTTCCACTTGGATCTGGGAGAAATTGAAGAATTCATGCAGTTCAAACCTCTCAAATTACAAGAGTAGAAAGAATTGCACACAACTTAAGTTTTATAGGTAGATAATAGTAGAATTGTTATAAAGATTTCAATCCCTGAACTCCCAATAGAGTGTTTTTATCTCTCTTTCCACATGTAATTTCTAGAAAATTAGATTCTCACAGTGTTGGTACTACTGGATCACTTGCTGGTCCAGTTCTGAAATAAATAAATAAATAAAAATCCTACTCAGATGCAGCTTAATTATAATATTTTTCTTAGTGTTGTTTTCTTCTTTTGTGGGGAGGAAGACAAGGAAACAGAAATGATAGAAAAGTATCTTGTAACTTCAAAAGTGCCTAAACCACGAACTGAATCCTTCCATAATTCACACACTATCCAGAGAATTTACTAATGAAAATGTCGGGTGTCATGTTTATATTTGTTTATCTGACTTTCCTTTCTCCTTCACTAGAAATATGGCAATAATTGACAAGTATTTAATAAATGTCGACTGAATTTATATTACATCAGTCATTTTGTAACCAATAGCACAATTAGGAAATATGTACCTTTCACCTTCCTGAACAGTTCATATTTTTCTATACATTTACTACAAGAAAATCAGCAGCTGTTTTTAAAAGAGCAGAAGAGGAATAGTTTCTGAATGTTTTATGTATTGGGTTTCATTTATAAAAACATAATTTCATTTAACTTTAATTTTTAAATGTTTCATTGTTGTCTGTTCTTGTATCATAGATAATATATCTCAGTATGGGTCATCCATGATTTATAAGCTCCTAACATGAATGTATCACATATAAATAAGTAGGTTCCTTACTTAAGAGTTTTTATTATCATAGTGTTTCCTCAGTGATTACATTATTTACTCCAAGCTTAATGATGGCAATGGTAGAAGAACCCTCTCTTCTGGAACCATATCAAGAAAATTATCTCATTCATTCATTTGATCAATAAATGTTTGTTGCTAGAGGCTTTTAGGTTGTTGGTTATTAAATCTTTGAGAAGGGAGTGATACAGCCATGTTCCAGAGGTCCTCTGTGAAGCCTCCCTATGCAGCATGAGTCACACTGTGGAGTCAGCCTGCCTGTTTCCCTCATCCTGTCCTTTCTGCCACTCCCAAGGGACACCCTAGGAGCATTCATGCAGGGTGAAATCTCTAAACCTATTTGTTTATTCAGGTTGTCCCATTAGAACTCATTATAGTAGATAATTAAAAGTTGACTGTACTCTAATTATGATAGAGACATCTTGGGATTTAGTCTGAAAGTTAAAGCATACAACTCTAGGGATGGGTGAAGAAAACTTGGATAAGCCTGAACTTCAGGTAGTTCATTCAGCAGAGAAGGGAGGGGAGAAGAATAGATAATAGCATGTAAACTAAATGATAGGAGAACAAAAAAGTCATAACTAACAAGAGATTATTAGTGGCAGTAGATGTTGGCTATGGGGCCTCCACTGCCCCTATCACTTGCTGCTTTTCTTTTCACATTATTATATTTTATTGGATGTGAAAATAGCAAAATGTCTTTTACAAGTTGAGGTGTTCAAACCCTGGTTTGGTAGCAAACTTCCAGCAGAGAGTGTAGACTACAAGAAAAATTTCTCCTGTTTCAATGGGAAGCCAATCACTTTGTACAAAGAAACCTTCCATTACCTGTGTTGATCAAGAGTCCAAACCTCCCCCAAAACTTCAAATCAACATAACTTGCAGAGTTTGCTGGTAGCTTCCATGAAAATATTATGAAAATTCTGACTCCAACAGCTACAAGAGGAATCCTCTCCCCTGCTGCATTACCCTGCCAACTGCATGACACAGGAACAGTCCATGTTTTTCCAAACTGGAGACTAAAAATGCTCTACTTCCCTGGATTTAGCCATAATCTTTGGTGGGTTTGAAAAAGACTATTTTACCTGAGCCTGTGGTAAATTTTCTGCAAGACTTTCAGCTTTGGTACCCTAGGAATATGCACACTAATAGACTCTTATAAAAAATGGAATCAGTTACCTTGGACCAGAAGATGGATTTTTGTACATTTAGAGGAGATTGTGTGTTTCAAAGGGAAACAACAATTAGACAAAGTCCTTTGTGCAGTAAAATAGATATAGTATGAGAGACATATTTGTAATAAACAACACCTGACCTTTGCATGCTTTTTTAACCTTCAAAAGCTTAAAACAAGAGTTTATTTTGATAACACGTATCTTCCAAAAGGCTAAATTTTAAATCACAACCAAAAACAAATAAAAAATGAAAGCACAGATATTTCAATTTCAAGTTAACTGAACATAGTTAGCATGCACCATCATGAAAGGTAGAATCACACGGTATTTTTCATTTTGATGTTTAAACATAAGCTGCGGGCCTAGGTTGACATGGGACCATCTTATCTTATCTCATTGGCTATTTTTAGAGCTATACAAGAGATTTTATTGTTGATTTTTTTTTTTTTTGGAAAGCAAAATGAAACAAAACACTGGAAAAATAAAAGGAAATTGCAACAGTAAATTGAACATTCTAAATCTGGGAAAAACACATTGGCACAATATAAAAAACACATTGGCCCAATATGTACATATAATGATGATCTGACTTTATTATTATTATTGCCATTAATTAATGTTTTTGCATTGCTGGGGATAAAACATAAAATTGCACATATGCTAGGCAAGTGATCTATCACTGTCTACATTCCTATGATGTCACTTTAAATATAGTACTGCTTTGAAGCTTTCCAAACCTTCAAAAAGCTTCTACCATACACGATAGCATAACAATAACTCATATGAAATGAAGGTAAAGACAATTTTCTTACATATTACAGGCACAACAGAATTCTTTTTTTTTAACTCCCCCAAGAACTTCCATATGTTTAACATTAAAGGCATGAAAAAAAAAAACCAAATTCTCTGCTTTCCTATGCTATATTTGCATTTTAATTTTCAAAAATCATTTAATTTTCCATTTTTTTATTGATTTATTTTTCCTTTCTTTGTTTTGCATTCTCTTTTCAAATACTAAAAGTTACATGTCTTTGTTTTACTTCCGTTTTTCTGCTACAAATTAGAAGCACCCATGAAATCCTTCACAATTTAGACCTGCAAGATTTTGGTTTTTATTTTAGTACAGATTTCATAATTTACTTAGTAACATGAATTCAACAAATATTTGATAAGCCTGCAATGAATATAATACATATTAAGTACTCTGGTGGACACAAAAGAAGTATGATTCAAGCCAGGAATGCATTCTCTAAGAGCTTATTGAAGGGGCAAGACAAACAACCATAAAAGAGCTGAGTGATGATAATAAAATGTAATGTGATAGAAATTTAAGGAAGCCTTCATGAAAGCAAGAATCAATTAGGAAAAGAATCTAATATTATTTAGCTAAGGATTTTGCAATCATTATCTCATTTCAATTTCACAACTACGAGAGATTATCATCTCAACTTTTTAGATTAAAACAAACAAAAAATTGAGGCCAAAAGAGAATCATCAAATGTTCCATGACAATACAACTACATTTTAAACTTAATTCATAATGTTAAAGAGTTTATTTTGGACTTTGAGTGTCTTGGGGAGTTAGATTTAGAGAAAAAACAATCACCATAAAGGAATACAAAGATGAATCAAGGAGCAAAAAATTGAGAAGCCGGGGCTGGGGATGTGGCTCAAGCGGTAGCGCGCTCGCCTGTCATGCGTGCGGCCCGGGTTCGATCCTCAGCACCACATACCAACAAAGATGTTGTGTCCGCCGAGAACTAAAAAATAAATATTAAAAATTCTCTCTCTCTCTCTCTCTCCCTCCTCTCTCACTCTCTCTTTAAAAAAAAAAAAAAAAAAAAAATTGAGAAGCCTAGTTTAGGTAAACGGATTTGGGAAAGGTGAAAAAGAAAAGATCCATGAATTTAATTTGATTAGGAAATAAAATGATCAAATTGTTTTCTGAGAATGTTATTCTGAAGAATACACTGAGTGGATGATATTACCAAAGTCTAACTGGGATTCAATGAGGCATTTTTAAATGGTGGCTACAGTTGGAATTAGAGATGTGAGAGACTTTCTGCAAAATTATGTGTAGAAAATTATTTGAAAATTCGCTTGATAGTAGAACTATTAAAAAAGACCAAAAATAGCTGTGCATGATGGCACACACCTGTAATTCCAGTGGCTTGGGAGGCTGAGGCAGGAGGATCATGAGTTCAAAGCCAGCCTTAGCAAAAGCGAGGTGCTAAGCAACTCAGTGAGACCCTGTCTTTATTTTTTTTTAATTTTTTTCCTGGATATCAAATTCTGGGTTGACAATTCTTTTGTTTCAGCACTTGAAAAATATTATCCTACTTCCTTCTGACTTCTGTGGTTTCTTCTGAGAAATCTGCTGTCATTTTAATTGTTTTTCCACAAGTAAAGTGGCTGCTTTCAAGATTTTTTCTTTGTCTTAGTTTTCTGATATTAAATTATTATGTTTATGGGGGTGGAATTTTTTATTTTTATCCTCTTTCGGATTTTCTCAGAGTACTGAATCTGTAGGTTTACATTGCTTGCCAAATTTGGGAAGTTTTCTGCCTTAAAAAAACAAAACACAACACAACAACAACAACAACAACAACAAAAACTGTATTCTTTAGGCCCATTCTCTTTCTTTGTCCTGGTACTTCAATGACACAAATTTAGTTTCCTGCGATTTTTTTCTTTTTTAAATTTTATTTTCTTTCTGTTTTTTAGATTGAGACCCTGTCTTGAAATTAAAAATATATATATAAAAAATAGGGCTTAGGTTATAGATCAGTGGTTGGGTGCCCCTGAGTTCAATCCCCAGTACAACCCTCCCCACCAAAAAATAAAAATAAAAAAAAATTGACCAAAAATATAAAATTGTAAATTGATTTAGACTTTATATAATTAAGAACAGATAAGAAATTAAAAACTATAATTTACCAATGTCGGGGCCTTGTTAAAATGGATAAAGCAGTTGTTAATTAAGAGAAAATCCACCAGCAGCAGCCTTGGGCCTTGTCTGTTCAATAAGACTTTTAAAAGATGGTTAGAATCCCAGTATCTAGGCTACACTCAGACCAATTAAGTCCGAATCATTGGAGGTAGATCTAGTCATCGATAGTTTTTAATTCTTCCCAGCTCACAGCCAAGGAGAGGCAGCACTGCCATGGAGGATGTGATTTGAAGTCATGGATACAGATGGGTGAGATCACCACTTGGTGGGGTCAATAAATAGACATAATAAGTGCTGAGTTAGCAAAGCAGACAGAGATGAGGCCCCAGATAGGTAGGGAAAACTGGATACTGCAAGATCTTAAAGGCCAAACAAGAACAATAAAATAAGAAGTCACGTAGGAAAGGATACTCAATGGGCCTACTGTTCACACACAATTTGTATGAGGACTGAAAGAAGGTTTCAGGTGTGCTGATAAGTAAATTAACTGTTGAGGAAAGAATCACTTTCAGGAATGTGGCAAAGATCATATTGCCATGGATTGAGAGAACCGATGTCGGAAAAGGAGAATTAGTTCATGTGAAACTAGTCTTTGGAAAAGAAGTAGTCTGGGAATGGGGAAGAAAGAAAACCAAGGAGTTAGGTATTTTATGTTATGATAAACCTGTGCACAGTTTAAGATGAAGGGGAAAAAAAGATCAAATGTTCAGAAAGGTTGGAGATGTATATAAAAGGAAAGGTTGATGAAAAAAAACCCCCGGGGAATGTAAGAAACAATGAGATGCAAAATGCAGGCAAATGATTAGCCCTGACAATAGAGAAGCTTTGTTCTTGGAAAATTAGGATTCTCTGAAATTTAGAAATCAAGATTATTATTGTCTCAAAGTGGGATAAGCACTTTCAGGAAACTCAAGAAGACATAAGTTTATGTGCAAAGTTTGGTAATGTTATCAACAGCACACACAGAGATTTCATAGTAGCAGGGGGCCTTGGTGAAGACTCATGAGAAGAATTTATGATAAACTCATTAGCATAGTTTTGATGTACCTTTCAATAAGGCTCTGTGCTTAGTGAAGTTGGGCATAGGATAACTGTGAAATAAGATTTCTGTTTGAATAACAAGTGTTTAGAAACTGACAAGGAAAATAGAAAATAGAGAAAAATCTATAGACCATAAAATTCTATAGATTCTGAAGTATTCTATAGGAGTATTAAGCATATTGTAAAAATGCTTAATGGAGATTCAATCAGTTATATTGATTAAAGAAATCCAAAGTAGGGAAAAGAAGAAAGTGCACGGAAATACTGAGATGTGAAATAATTGGGAATTGTTAATTTAAATAAAGAAGGGAAAGACATATGATAGAATAAATGATAAAAGAGAAAAATTTCAAGTTTATGATTAAGAAATCCATGCCAAAATACCTTAGGGTCTGATGATTAGGGGAGGAAAGGCCACTGGGCTTAAAAGTTTAAAGGTATATAAAGCTATGATGTTAGAAAATCTACAAAAGACTTAATGTGATCTACATAGACCACTAAATAGAATCTACTGCAAGAAACAGCAGGCTAAGCATTCAAGAAAATTTTTTTTTGATATTTTTATACAAGCATGTGCTAAGAATTTCTCATTTAAATACTATTCATGTCTTTCATGGCTGAAAATTTCCAAAATGTCATTCTTTTCTCTGACATTAGATATTGACAATGCACATCAATGTTAACATATTAAAAGATTTAAGAGTATCTCATGTAAGAACACTACTCTAATTTGGATCTTGAATGTCTCCCAAAGGCCCATGTGTTAAAGTCTTGAAACCCAGTCTGTGACACTGCTGGGTTATGGTAGAACTTTTAAAAAGTGGAATCTTCTGGAAGGAAGTTGGGTCTTTGGAGGCATGCCTGGAAGATGATATTGGAAATCCAGTCACTCTTCTTCCTCCTTTCACTCCCCTGCAACCATGAAGTGACTAATCTCTTTCGCCATGGGCTTCTGCCATGATTTATGGTCTCACCACAGGTCCATTGCAACAGGGACAAGTAACCATCAAATAAAACCTCTGAAACTATGAATCAAAGTAAATCTCTCGTGTTTATAAGCTGATTATCTCAAGCATTTTGTCATAGAGATGGAAGGCTGACTAACACAAGCTCATACACGCAAGATAATGATAAAAACTAACAACACCTGCTTCACTGAACATAAAAGATGTTCAAATTTGTTGTTATTGAACTTCCTTTTCTTCTGTTACATGTAGAAATATCCACCAAAATAGAATTTCATGAACTATTTTGGGTTATAGTTCAATTTAAATTGTAGGTTCAGCCATTATTTTTTCAGATTAAGAAATCCATCTAGAATTTTTTTCTGGCCTTATTTACTTTTGACTTTATATAAATTGAAGCATGTATTTGTTTACTATCAAAAACTAAACACACAATAACCAGATTTCAAAAAAATTAGAGAATAATTGTTATGTAGTGCTTACCTTGAAACATTTATAGATAAAAGCATGATAAAGATTACTACAGTAACAAGAATTTAGGAAAAGATTGTTAATAGTGCCATTAACTGTACACTTTTTCTATGCAACACCCCCATACAAGATATGATGCCTGTACATGTATAGATTTATATAAATATATAGCAGAACAATCTAAAAATTATATATAATTAATAGAGGTATTCTACATAGAAACTTACTTTAATTTTTTATTTGTTTTTTATATGTTCTAAGTTTTGTATTGTTAAAGAAATTAAATGAAACATCATTAGATTCAGTTAGCGCTAACACTTTGCATTCCTCTGTATTCTACTTAGATGCTTTAAATTTTAATGTGCCAAATTTATTCCCCGCCTTTTTTTTTTTTTTTTTTAATTAAAGCCCTGTGGATTAAACCCAGGGCTTTACATGTGCTAAGCAAGTGCTTCACCACTGGGAACATCCTCAGTCCATTTTGAAATTTTATTTCAAGATAAGATCTAAGTTGCCAAGTCTGGCTTCAGACTTGTGATCTTTTTGCCTCCGTTTCTTTTCTTCCTTTTTTTTTTTTTTTTTAATTGGTACTGAGGATTAAACTCAGGGACACTCAACCAATGAACCACATCCCCAGCCCTATTTTTTATATTTTATTTAGAGACAGGTTTACATAGGGCCTCACCATTTCTGAGGCTGACCTTGAACTCAAGATCCTCCTCAACCCACTGGGATTATAGGCATGAACCACCAAGCCCAACCCCCAGTTTTTTTAAGCTGCTGAGTTTACAAGCATGTGCCACCATACCCAGTTCAAAGTTTATCTTCTAACTCTATAATTATCTTATATATTTGCAATACTTAAAAAAATCAATTTGATCACATGTTTAATGGATACCAAGTAAAGTTCAGTGCTGGTTTTAAAAGACTGACTCATGTGCTCATATGTAATTAAGAATAGACAACTGAAATAGAAATATGATTCTGCTGCATATGTAAGCCCACACCTGGATTGAGAGGCAAGTTAGTTGTTATCTATAATATTGTGATGTGAAAATTCTGGAAATATGTTGAAAATGTTATTATAATTGAGTTTGGGAAAAACAAAATCTCATATGCAAAGGTGTTCCATGGATATTAAAACAATATGGGAAGTAAATATACATTTCAGATCAATAAAAAAACCAAATAAGATTAAAATTTCTTAAAAAAAAGATAATTGGAAATCAGGTATTCTGCTAGGTTAAGCCATATTAGAATTATTGCTATTAAAACATTTTTTTCAATTTTTAAAACTGCTGTTTCATTTAGCTTAAACTAACAATTGACCATGAATAAAATGAGGAAATTAATCATTTCTAGTAAAATATATCTGCTGAATTTAAGGTTAGTTCTTGTCTTGAAAGTAACATGAAGGAATACAAGAAGCATTTTTGTTGTTCAGGAATGCATAAATCATAGTTGTTTTTCTTATTTCCTTATAGTTACTGGTAAGGAGTTCCAAGAATAAATAGTGGATAGTTTTGAGTTACATTATATTGAAGATACATAATTAAGTTTCAGGTTGTAGTTAGAGACATATTACTAAGTGGTAGGAGAAAGAAATTTAGTATTTTTCTTTCACTAATCTAAAAAAAAAAGAATAATTCAGGCCAGGTTTACAATAAACATTTGGTTATAGAGAAATTTAATTTATTCACCAATAGCAGAAAATGGCATAATAAACACTTGCTTTCTAAGATGAAACTGCCTTGTATTTGAGTTCATGACCAAGGTAACTCTGCTTGATGTACAAATACAAGAGTGGGGTCCAAAATAGGATAAGTTATACTCTATGTATGTATAAATTTGCTAAACTACATTCTACTGTCATGTATAACTAAAAAGAACAAATTAAAAAATTTAAAAAGATAACAAGATTCTCTATTTTCAATCTTCACTTGCTGAAAACTGGACATGATATATTTGACACAAAGGTACCCTTTCCACTGACGTCCTGCTTCCAGTTATGGATGTTTGGAGAAATTATAGATTGATCATCTTGGCTTGGACCTCTAACCTGTACTGGTTTTAGTTATGGCCAAGGCTTTCTCATGATCAATGCTTTATGTGTCTTGTTTTTAGAAATGTCTACTGTCGTGTTGTGACACAAACATATTAATTGAATGTTGCTGAAATATAACAGTGATCACTAAAACTCTGATGATATTTGGTGCTGTTTCTTTGGAATACAAGGTTTTAGCTAAATAAAAGAGGAAAGATGCACATGTCCCTGTGGGGAAAATTTTTTGAGTACATCAAAGAAAAATAATATGAATCACATAGCGAGAAAAAATAAGGAGGTAGTGAGAGATTATGTGGTCAAAGAATTATCTAAGAGATGTGCCAAAACCAAAATAAATAGAATAAACTGTCAAAAAAGGCCCCAAGAGACATTGAAAATGGAAAGTTTTACAGAAAAGTAGCTTCTTTTAGAAACAATAAAATAGAACATGTGGACACCAATGGAGTGCAATAAAAAAAAACATGTTTGAACTTTAGATATAATTTATGATAGGATTTTTTATACCGTCTCCTTACATTAATTAAAAAAAAAGCTTTAGAAATTTTTGATAGCTCAGATCTGGGTGATGATTCCTTTGAGAGTTAAGAACATTTTATTTTAGAAGAAACTATATTTTACTAATAAAATTCTACACAACCAAAAATAAGTAAATAAAATGTCTTTAGAAATCATCAGAGAAGTTGGGGATTTAGCTCAGTGGCAGAGCACTTGCCTAGCATGTATAAGGCCCTGGGTTCAGTCCTCAGCCATGGGGGAAAAAAATAAAAATAAAAAACAGAAACTGAGAAAATCAGAAAAATTTATTTCAAGTTCTATGTACATATAAATTCATAACCAATATTAGTTATCTGTTGTGTATAACGAATAATCAAAAATTTAGCAGCATAAAAGTAATATGAATTTATTTTTCCCCAGCTTTTGTGAATCAGGAACTCGGAAACAGCTTACCTGAGTTTCCTACTCCAGAAGTTCTCACAAGGGTATAATCAAGATGTTGGCTAGGGCTAGAGTCCCACCTGAAGTTTCATATTGAAAGAATACTTTCTCAAGGTCACCAAACTAGATAAATATACTCATATTTACTTTATTTAAAATAAAGCCCACAATGTTTGAAATGAAAATGATTAAAGACAATAGTTTTAAACAATTATATTTGATTGCTACAGTGTAAATCATAAATGCCACTATTCCATTTACTTTTTCCTTGTAGATATCTATTCTTTCATGAAGTAACTATTTTTGAGAGACTGTGTATTTCTGAGGCCATGACAGTGAACAAAATATTGTCCCTGTCCTCATATAGTGGATATCATAGTGAATGGCAATAGAATATAAACAGAAAACTCAGTGTGTTAGATGGTGGTGTTTACTATGAGAAAGCAAAGAATTTTACAGGAGTGTGGCCAAATTTATATAAGATACCTGAAGGAGGCAAATTAGCAAGTTGTGCAGATAATAGGGCACAGAACATTTCAAACTGAGGGAGAAAGTACATGTTATGGTTTGGAGATGAGTAGTCCCTCAAAGCTCCTGTGTTAGAAGAAGTGAAATCATTAGATATGAGTGCTGTAAACTAATCAGTGGATTAATCCACTTGCTGAACTAATAATTTGAAAGGACTAGTGTACTGGTGGTAACTGTAGACAGGTGGGAAATGACTGAAGAATGTGGGTCATGGAGGGTGTGCCCTTGGGGATGATATCTTGTCCTGTGTCTCCTCCCCACCCCCTCTCTTTCCTCTCTGCTTCCTAGCAACAATGAGGTGAGTACTTTGAGTACTTCTCCTCCACCTCACCCTTTGGCATGGATTTTTTGTCTTACTAGGTCCCAGAGCAATGAAGTCAGCTGACCATGGACTGAACCCTCAACCATGCCCAAAATGAACTTTTCTAAGTTGCTCTTGTGAGGGATGAAAAGCTAGACAAATGATGCATAACCTGAACTGTAGGCAAAATGTGCTTGCACAACAGTAAGGAAGAGAGGGTAGCTGGAAAAATGCTAAAAGGACTTGGTGATTGACAGAGAGGAAACTTCAGGCTAGATTGCATAAACCTGAAAGATCATCCTCAGGGCTACCACTTCTCTGAATAAGCTAGGAAGACATAAGAGACAAGAAATCTAAATGTCAATGGGATGCCTCTGGAAAATGTGATTGTTGGAGGTGGGGTGAATAGGACAGTAATACACAGAGGTTTTTTTTATTATTATTATTAGTTTCTCAGGACAATACAATGATCTTGACATATCACACATTTGATTCAAATGGGGTATGAATTCTTATTTTTCCACATGTACAGGTTGCAGGATCACATTGGTTATACATAGAGCGATACTAGTGTCTGTTGTATTCTGCTTCCCTTCCTGTCCCCCCTCCACTCCCCTCCCCTCCCATCACCTCTCTCTACCTAATCTACTGTGACATATTTCTCTCTCTCTCTTTTTTCCTTCCCCCTCACACCATCAGATATGTAATTTTGTATAACAATGAGGGTCTCCTTCCATCTTCTGTGCAATTCCCCTTCTCCTTCCCATTCCCACCCACCTCTCCTCCCTGTTCAGTGGTAATCTTCTTCTCATGCTCTTCCGCCCTTCTCATGCTTCTTCTGTTTTGAGTCACCCCCCTTATATCAAAGAAGACATCCAGCATTTGTTTTTTAGGGATTGGCTAGCTTCACTTAGCATAATCTGCTCTAATGCCATCCATTTCCCTGCAAATGCCATGATTTTGTTAATTTTTATTGCTGAGTAATATTCCATTGTGTATAAATGCCAAGTTTTTTATTCATTCATCTATTGAAGGGCATCTAGGTTGGTTCCACAGTCTAGCTATTGTGAATTGTGCTGCTATGAACATTGATGTAGCTGTGTCCCTGTAGTATGCTCTCTTTGGGTCTTTTGGGTATAGTCCGAGAAGGGGAATAGCTGGGTCAAATGGTGGTTTCATTCCCAGCTTTCCAAGGAATCTCCATACTGCTTTCCAAATTGGCTGAACCAATTTGCAGTCTCACCAGCAATGTACAAGTGTACCTTTTCCCCCACATCCTCGCCAGCACTTGTTATTGTTTGACTTCATAATGGCTGCCATTCTTACTGGGGTGAGATCGTGTCTTAGAGTGGTTTTAATTTGCATTTCTCTGATTGCTAGAGATGGTGAGCATTTTTTCATGTACTTGTTGATTGATTGTATAACCTCCTCTGGGAAGTGTCTGTTCAGATCCTTTGCCCATTTGTTGATTGGGTTATTTGTTTTCTTGTTGTTTAATTTTTTGAGTTCTCTGTATACTCTGGAGATTAGAGCTCTATCTGAAGTGTGAGGGGTAAAAATTTGTTCCCAGGATGTAGGCTCCCTATTTACCTCTCTCATTATTTCTCTTGCTGAGAAAAAACTTTTTAGTTTGAATATGTCTCATTTGTTGATTCTTGATTTTAACTCTTGTGCTATAGGTGTCCTATTAAGAAATTTGGAGCCCAACCCCACGTCTGCCTCATACCACTATTCTTTCCACCACACTGAACCATAATTTAGCTCCCAACTCTTCCTTTCATCTTTATTGATAAATTTGGTTTGACTATAAGAACTATCAATACATAGAACAATTTTTTTTCATTTTAGAAGTGACTCTGACTAATAATTCCCAAGACTAGCTGAAATTTTACAGCCTCATCTTGGTAAAACATTATGAAATTCTTTCTTCCTTTTCCAAGACAAAATGTTCCTAGAAAGCACTTTTTCTCAGAATTTTCTAATAAAGTCCAAGCTAATAATACTCAGATTTTCTTTCACCAACTGGATAGAAAATTGAGCAATACATCATCTAACAGTGCTGTAAGAACCTTGCATGCTTAATCTTGGGCATTGCTGCTCTCAAAAAGCTGGAAGCGAAAAGAGGAAGGCAAAGAGATCAAAATAAATACAAATGAAAAAATAAGATTTAATGAAATTAATAAAAACTCAGACCTGCTTTATTTTTTTCTCATTTGGAATATTTATAATGAATTGAACTAAATATTAAAAAGTTTATCAATTAGGTCTCTCAGCTGCAAATGAGAGAAATCTACTCAAACTACATGAAGTAATTAGAATTATGTCTGTGAAGAAGAAACATGTTGAAAACAAAACTTGTTATATTCACCAACAATTTATGTATGAATTGGAGAAAACTATGAAATATCTGGTTTTGTGGGGAAGCTAAATATACCAGAAATCATATCTGCATAATTTGTTGAACGGTATAGTTAGCATCTCTTGATTTTTTTTGTCCTCCTTTTAACCCTCTATCTTTGAGAAAAGTTTTTTTCTTCCTTTTTCTCTCTTTCTTTTTCTTTTCTTTTTTTTCTTTTCTTTCTTTTTCTTTTTTTTTTTTTTTTTTGGTAATAGGGGGAATCTGTCAATCATCTTATCCAAACCACTCCCAGATTTAGAAGGTAAAAGACTCATTATCCTGCCTCATTATCCTGTCCAGTGATTGTTTTAGAGGATGAGCATATAATTTAATCAAAGATAGAACATTAATTTTTTGCAAGGATGAATATGAATTATTCCTGGCTCTGGGTTCCCAGTGCAGGAAGGATACTCAGTGCTTGTTTTACCCATCTTCTCTACCACATGAGAAAGATTGTCTTTAGTAACAGAGAATGTAGCCAAAATACAGAGAGAAGTAGAAAGCAAGATTTAAATAGTATTATAAGCCCTAGAGCCTTTCTTAATGCCTATGTTATTTTCATCCAATTAATGTGAAATTTGTCCTGCAGTTTTACTTCTATACTTAAGATTAGGTTTCTGTTGAATGAAGAATAAAACTTAATGCACAATATGGACTAATTTTCCACTGCTTTTTCAGTAGTCCAGTTTATCATTCTTCAGAAGTACATTTGATGATGTTAATAATAATAATAATATTGGGCTGGGGATGTGGCTCAAGCGGTAGCGCGCTTGCCTGGCCCGGGTTCGATCCTCAGCACCACATACAAAGATGTTTTGTCTGCCGATAAAGCTAAAAAGTAAATATTAAAAAATTCTCTCTCTCTCTCTCACTCAAATAAATAAATAATAATAATAATAATAATAATATTGACATTATGAAAGATTTCTTGCTGGGTGTGTTCAGATAAAAGTGAAAGGAGCTAGATATATACTGAGACAGATTTGAACAAAAAATTAAAATAATTTAATTGTGTGTACATACAAAGTGATTAGATTCTTTTGACTGACCTTATCTGGTTCATGAAATATTCATTTCAGTCTTTGTGTTGTTTCTAAGTTATAAATTAATATTGCATCTGATCCAACTGAATATTCACAGAAAAATAACCGTGAATAATGTTAGGGTGTTTTGGAAGGGATGGTGCTGAATTCTTTACAATGTCTTTCTGGAATGTTTATTTTCTAAACTCATATTCTCTGTTGAGAAATTCTTTAAAAGTCTCTTACATGGTATATCATTTGTATCTAGATTGATTTACTAAATAGAAGCTTTTAACCACAGTCAATGTGTTGTAATTTATCAATCACATGAGACTGTTATTTTTGGAGTGCTAATTTAGTAGTTCTTCCAATCTTGCAATACACAACCTGACTTCAGCATTCTAAGGTATCCTCACCAACAAAAACAACTATAAACATATTTCTTCACTATTAACATACCTTGTTGACTTAAGGATAGCTGACACTAGCATAAGCCAAGAACATCTTGCAAAACTAGGTTGTGTGGAGGCTGATTAACAACACAGCTTGTCTTTGTAGGATTTTATAGGGCATCATTCTGTGGTGGTGTGTTCTTTGAGGGTTGACTCAGTTCTGACTTTATACTTTCTTATAAGCAAATCAATATTTTCCACTGTGATGATCTCAACTATGTATCCTATAGAACATAGTAAATCACTTTTCTGAGTCACTGTGTTTCTGAGCCGTTCCACACCTTTATTCTCTATGGTTGTTCTGTCCCTCAAAAATACCTGATTTCATCTGTTGGAGAAGGATGAGAAAATAGTTTCAATTTAATCAGGAATTTTTTTTTTTTTTTTTTTTTTTACCGGAAACTAGTTATGGCATTTAAGAAATGTTGTTCATTTTCACTTTATTTGATTAAGAAAGATTCTATTTCAGATCTTCAGAATCTAATCCTGTTTTTTTTCCTTTGTTTTAAAATTTGCAACAAAATTAAAACAAAGCATGTCTAGATTTTTATTGATGTCATCTAGTCCCACCCTTCCCTCCTTCCCTTCTCCTTTTTTTTTCTTCTCTACCTTTGCTAGACTGACTTTTGACAAGAACCATGCCCCTAAGCCAATAAGGACCCCAGTTGTATTTATTTTAGTGAACATTTATAAATTATTCTCAGCGAATTAGAGACAATGACTTCATTTTCTCTACAAGATGCATTGTTCTTAATTAGCTTCCTAATCTGTAGCAACAGGAATAAAAAGGCACCTTGTATGAAAAGGTTGAAGGTGAGCAAAGGTGGATAAACTTGACATTCATATCTGTTCGCTCACCAAAATAGGAATTGACAAACAGAAAAATCTAAAACAAACAAGTAAAAAGCCTAATCTGTACCATGTTCCAATTTCTGTGGTATAGAGTGTATCCATCATGACCAATTTCTAAGTATCAACCTGATGCCACCGAACACTCAGTTGGCTCTAGATACGATGACTGGATCTACCTAGCCAGCAGGAGCCTGCTCCAGCATGTTCCTGAATATGGGTCACAAACAGAGCAACTTATAGTGTTCTATAACTCCTAATTCCCTCTACATCCTTTATGGAACACTGCTGTATCTACACAATGACAGAGTGAAAATGGTATTTTCTAAAATCAGTACCAACATCAAAGGAAAGATGTGTATTGAAAGAAAAAACGTGTGTTGGGTGGTAGAGGGTAGGGAGAGCGTTTCTTTGCCCAGCAACTCTGAAGACTATGCATGCATGCTCTCAAACTGGAAACATAACGCATTGCTGTTTTCAGACATAATTTGAAGTTATTAAAATTAATGATAAGTAACATTGTCAAGATATGTTACAGACTGATGTCTGGAATCAATGATTCTTATCTAAGAATCAATGAAGATGAAAAAACAATTATTAAAGTCCATTCAATCACTTTTGTTGGTTTTGGAAATGGCAGAGATTGTGGTGAATCATGGAGTTGTGTACATAAAAACAGAAGGAAAAAAAGGAGAAAAGATGTTATGAGAGAGTTAAAGAATAAAATTATAAGAAATTGAAGAAAAAGCTCTAATTAATCTAAATACCAATTATTTCTGAACTCCACTCACCAAATTGGAAAGAATCTTCAGTGACCTTTACTAAAGTTTACTGGTATTTTCTAAATAATAATCCACAAAACATCTGTACCAGAATTACCTGGAATGATAATTTAAAACACACAATTTTGAGTCTTGCTGTATGCTACTGAATAAAAGTCTCTCCTTTTGTAAACCTGAAATCTGCCTGTTTCGTATATTTCACACATACATCTTAGACAATGTAAATGTAGAAATCTGCACAGTTATTATGCAGAGTTGGAATTGTAACTCATTTCTGTAGAACGGCAATACAATAGCAGATATATTATTTTCTTACTATAAGGACCTTCGTCAAAGATACCCAGAGTAGCCTTGATAGGGAAATTACCCATATAGAGGAAGAAGCTTGTGGGAGTTGAGGCCCTTGTTCGTTTCTTTCAAGAGCTGTACCAACCTCACTTGATTGTTACTTGAAAATAAAACAAATCCTATTTGTTTTAAACACTTTGAATAAGTCATATTTGAAACCATTCTAACTTCTATAGGCATTGCTGTAACTTCAAAAGAGTAGAGGTAATCACAGCAAGGGAGGAGATTTGGTGAAAACTAATGAACATCATTTAATATCAACAACTGTATACAGCATAAATATGTACATAATTCAATTTGACATATTTTGATTTTTTTACATTTAATTCTTTACAAGTTAACTGATTACTGCTTGTTATACTCTTTGTAGACCTTCTATTACACAGTGCAAAAACAAGAATTGTCTGGTAATCCTTTCCATCTAACTATAAACACTTTCAACAGCTTGCAAAAATTTAAATATAATTTTTATCATTTTGTCTAAATATGATGTTCTTCATTAATATGAAATAACTACAAAACAAAAAAATATAAATAATACTTTAAAAAATCGTGTATGTGCATTTAGGATCATTATATTTCCCTGGGTGTCAACTCTATAATCCTTATGAAATTTTCACTGTTTATTGTTAGTAACTATCCTTGCCTACATTCTGTATAATAAATTTGCTACAGCAACTTAAAAGAAAATCATGATAAAAATGTACATGAAAACAGGAAACAAACTTCCCAAAAGGAATTTACCAAAGAGTGTGTGAAAAAGATTAGGAAAAAATACAATGCTAAGCAGGAAGTGTGAATCAGGCGGTATAGCAATACCAGACTTCAAACTATACTATAGAGCAACAGTAACAAAAATAGCATGGTACTGGTACCAAAACAGGTGGGTGGACCAATGGTCTAGAATAGAGGATACAGAGACCAATCCACAAAATTACAACTATCTTATATTTGATAAAGGGGCTAAAAGCATGCAATGGAGGAAGGATAGCATCTTCAACAAATGGTGCTGGGAAAACTGGAAATCCATATGCAACAAAATGAAATTGAATCCCTTTCTCTCACCATGCACAAAAGTTAACTCAAAATGGATCAAGGAGCTTGATATTGAATCAGAGATGCGGCATCTGATAGAAGAAAAAGTTGGCTATGATCTACATACTTTGGGGTCGGGCTCCAAATTTCTCAATAGGACACCCATAGCGCAAGAGTTAACAACTAGAATCAACAAATGGGACTTACTCAAACTAAAAAGTTTTTTCTCAGCAAAAGAAACAATAGGAGAGGTAAACAGGGAGCCTACATCCTGGGAACAAATCTTTACGCCTCACACTTCAGATAGAGCCCTAATATCCAGAATATACAAAGAACTCAAAAAATTAGACAATAAGATAACAAATAACTCAATCAACAAATGGGCCAAGGACCTGAACAGACACTTCTCAGAGGAGGACATACAATCAATCAACAAGTACATGAAAAAATGTTCACCATCGCTAGCAGTCAGAGAAATGCAAATCAAAACCACCCTAGGATACCATCTCACTCCAGTAAGATTGGCAGCCATTAGGAAGTCCAACAACAACAAGTGCTGGAGAGGATGTGGGGAAAAGGGTACACTTGTTCATTGTTGGTGGGACTGCAAATTGGTGCAGCCAATTTGGAAAGCAGTATGGAGATTTCTTGGAAAGTTGGGAATGGAACCATCATTTGACCCAGCTATTCCCCTTCTCGGTCTATTCCCTAAAGACCTAATAAGAGCATGTTACAGGGACACTGCTACATCGATGTTCATAGCAGCACAATTCATGATAGCAAGATTGTGGAACCAACCTAGATGCCCTTCAATAGATGAATGGATAAAAAAAAAATGTGTCATTTATACACAATGGAGTATTACTCTGCATTAAGAAACGACAAAATCATAGAATTTGGAGGGAAATGGATGGCATTAGAGCAGATTATGCTAAGTGAAGCTAGCCAATCCTTAAAAAACAAATGCCAAATGACTTCATTGATACAAGGGGAGCAACTAAGGACAGGGTAGGGACAAGGAGCTAGAGAAGAAGATTAACATTAAACAGGGATGAGAGGTGGGAGGGAAAGGGAGAGAGAAGGGAAATTGCATGAAAATGGAAGTTGATCCTCAGGGTTATACAAAATTACATATAAAATGCCAAGGTCTTACCTTGGCACCAGAATCAGGAGCCACCACACAGCTTTGAAGGTTCAAATAGCAATTCTTTATTCCAGCTCTCACACCGCCTCCACAGAGGTCCAGGGACAATCACGTTCTCCCGTCTGCCCACACCATTCACCTACTCCACGAGGCTATCTCCAAATCCCATTTCAATCTCATGAGAACTCAATGGGAACAAGCAGCAGGAACACCCTAATCCCAGCAATAATCTTCAACTTCCAACTTCCCTAAAACCCATTATCTTAAACTGGCAACGCCTTAAACTCAAGGAGCCGGTTACTTCCTCAAACCTGATCAGCTCTAAACCCGGATCCGCCTTGGTCCTTGAGCAAGGTCACCTTATTAAAGCATGCATGCAATGTCCTCTAAGCAGCATGGGGTACGCTTGGCAAGGAAATTTCGATGCGTCATTCCTACTTGGTAATGGCCCTCAGCAATAAGAGGAAAGGAGGGGTAAGAGAAGAATAATACAAGTGGAAGAAATGATTTACAGTAGAGGGGGTAGAGAGAGAAGAGGGGAGAGGAGGGGAGGGGAAGGGAGGGGGGATAGTAGAGAATAGGATAGACAGCAGAATACATCAGACACTAGAATGGCAATATGTAAATCAATGGAAGTGTAACTGATGTGATACAGCAATCTGTATACGGGATAAAAATGGGAGTTCATAACCCACTTGAATCACACTGTGAAATATGATATATTAAGAAATGTGTAATGTTTTGAACTACCAACAATAAAAATAAAAAATAAAAAAGCTAGGAAAGGGAATAGGCATGTTTTTCCTAAGACTGTTAAATAGAAGCAATTGAGTCTCTTGTACTAAGAGGATGAGTTTTTGTTCCTAAATATTTTTTTTAGTTGTTGATGGACTTTTATTTTATTTATTTGTCATGTGGTGCTGAAAATTGAACTCAGTGCCTCATGCATGCCTCACGCAAGCACGTTACCACTGAGCCACAACCACAGCCCCTAAGAGTATAACTTTTAAGATTGCTTTTCTTTGTTTGCATGATTATTCATGCTTAGAGCACTGTATATTATTTTTCTTATTTCAAGGAAATTTAGCATTTGTAAAAGAAACCAACTTCCCATTTAAAATTGTCTGTTAACTATGAAAGCAGTATACTTGAGTCATTTGTATATCTCTTCATTCTGTAGTGGTCTTTCCTTTGTTATTGATTGATACAGTATCCTAATTACAAGGTTATTTTGTACTTGTCTTAATACCTTAGTATAATAACAACTGCTTAAAAATAAAATAAAATAAAAGTACCATGTGATATTAAAAAAATTATGAAAATGATAAAAGACTATGTATAGCAAAAAGTGGCAAGAGACAATTTCCTAGTTGCCTCCGATAATCTTTTGAATTATTAACTATCATTATTTCATTATTTCATATTAGCATTATTACTTGTCAGACTTTAAATGCATCGTTACATATGAACAATAAAATCTAATCAGTGTAGAACATTGGGATGAAACCCAATAAATTCATTTTTCAAAATATCTTCACAGTGTCCTTTCCTATTTACAAAATGTTTCCTCTGATTTTCCTGATACAACCTGAAATAAAGGCAGGTGCTAATAGGACTGCTGAAGGAACTCACAGAAGAAGATACAATATTGGACCCACCTGAAGCTCTGTTGCCAGTAGAAGGGCTACCATAGTATCTTAATAAAAAACTCACAAATATTTTATTACAAGATAGAGACTGGAATTAACATTTTCCCCATGAAACAATATTTTGCAGGTGTTTAACGCAAACGGCACAGCTATGCATTGGAAGTTTGGAAGAACAGAGAATCCCCAGCCCAATTCTCCTCTGAGGAAGTCATCCAGTTATCTGATTGCATCCCATTTCCCTCTACTGAGTTGAGAAAAAAAAAATTATCAGTTTCTTCTGATTTTATGCTGGTAAGGTGGTTATGAAGTGTGTTAATCAGCTTTTTGTTGGTGTGACAAAGACACTGAGAGAAACTACTTAAAGGAGAAAGGATTTTTTTCTTCTTTTCTTTTTTTTTTTGGCTCAGAGTCTAGGTGAGCCAGCTCCATTGTTTCTGGGCCTGTGATGAAGCAGTATATCATGGTGGAAAGGTGTGGCAAAGCAAAGTTGCTTACCTCTTGTTATCAGCAAAGCAGATAAGAGAGGAAGAGGCCTGAGACAAGATGTGGTCTCCAAGGACATGCCCCCAAGGGCTCACTCCCTTCAACTAGGTTCTGCATCATAGTTTCCAAAACCTCTCATTTAACAAAGAATCCCTCAGTGGATTAAATCATTGATAAAATTAAAGCCCTTGTGATTCAATCACTTCACGAAAACCACATGTCAGAACATTATTTCATGGCGACCAAGATTTCAACTCATGGGACATTCTATATGTTGGGAGACATTCCCGATCCAAACCATAAAATGAAGGAAAGGTTAACATTCTCTTCTGCTATTAGAGTGAAATAACTTTAAGATGAACACATTTCTTGCCAATACTAACTTCTTCTTTCACATAGGCTGCTGACGCATTAGGGTAGCTGAGATTTAGCTGCCTTTTATCAAAATCGTATCTGCCTTGACCTGTTCCTCATATTTTGCATAAAAACCAGTGAGCATCCTGGTCTAGAGCAGCATCAAAAATGGCATACTCTTTCAAGAAGAAACTGTACAAAGAGAACTATAGAGAAATGTAGAAATTTCTCATTATTTGTAGCAGAAATTTCTTTTGGAAAATCTGCACAGGTAACACAGCCTCAAGAGTTACCAAAAAAGAAAAAAAAATTCTACATTACGTTCAATCCACATGTTTCTGTCCATCTAAAGGGAAATCCCTGGAGTTGTAATCATTGCCTTTCATTCCTAGCCACAGACGAAGAGTGACTAATATGATTGGAGAGTCTGAAAGATGCTAATCCAGGGCCTTACATCTCCTCTTTATGGCCTCCTTCCTGCTCTAGTATTTTTTGAGGTCTGCAGTTTCCGAATTTCCTGCATCTGAGCAGGTAAATGTGATTTCTCACCTCCATTTAACTGGAAGCTAATGACTAAACTATATTCATTTCTTTCTGAAAGTTAAGTCTCATTGTAGACACATGAAATATGTTGAGGATACACAGGGTGTTATATAATACTTTTCCTGAGTTATTACTTTGTATTTCTTATTCACTGAACTCTCTACATGAACCTCACTTAGTGGTAAGTGTTTGAATGCTCTTTATTGTTTAACTTAACTTTTACTGAGTCTCTCTAATGGTTTGGATATGAGATGTCCTCCAAAAGTTCCTGTTAATGCAAGGATATTCAGAAGTGGTTTGAATTCAGAGGACTGACTGACTGGACACTTTAGGCAGGTGGGGCATAGTTAGAAGAGGTATAGTCACTGGAGGCATGCCCTGGATAGGTGCCCCTTCCCTGTGTCTCCTTCACCTCATCTTTCTCCCTCTCTTTCTTCTTACTGACCCTGTCATGAGCTGATCTGTTTTTTATCCATCAGTGGGTCCTTCCCCACTGATGTGCTGCCTCACCTTGGGTCCAGAGCCATAGAGCTAGCTGTCTATGGACTAAGACCTCTGAAACTGTAAATGCCAAATAAACTTTTCCTTCATTAAGTTGTTTAGGTCACAGCAATGCAAAAGTTGACTGAAACAGAAATTGGTACGAAGAAATGACTACATACCAGTCACTATGACTAACCTGATCATGTGGCTCAGAAGCATTAGAAACTGGTGTGTAGGGGAGTAATTTTGAAAAGTTTAGAGATGCAAGCTGGAATATCTTTAGAATGTTGTAAGTGGAGCTTAATGGGAAATTCTGTTAGAAGATCAGACCAGAATACTGACTGGAATGCATCCTGTGCTCATGAGGCTTCAGAAGAAATGAGAACTCTATTGGAGTTGTGCTAGAGATCACCTGTGTAACATTCTGGCAAAGAACTTGTCTACATTTTGCCCATGTCCTCAGACTGAGGCTGAATTTAAAGGTGATGAACTAAGTAATCGGGCAGAGAAAAATTCAAAGCAGTACAGCATTCAGTCAGTGGCATAGATATGGCTGGCAGTTTACTGTGAGAACTGGGATTAGAAAGCAGAACTAAAGAATTTTAAAAACTTGCAGTTTGACCAGAAAAGTGCATGTAAAGCTGGGGCCAAGGAAGATTTTTTTTTTTTTTTTTTGAAGAGGTGACTGCTTCTAAAGAGAAGCTAAGCACTTTGCACTGCAACAATAGGACATTGTTTTGAGGACATTTCAGAATTTGGAAAACCACACTCACTGAAAGCTTCGAGATATAGAAGGAAAAAAAATTTTGCAAAAATATCACAGGAGTATCCTGCTCCCACAGGGGGGCCTAGGAAGTTTTTTCATCATGCTGAGCTGTGAGGGCACTCAGAGGCCCTTGCAGTCCTGATTACAGGGGCCCCAGTTATTGTGCAGGTTGGCTTCATTGGCTTTAACCATATAATGCTAGTTCTACAGGAATGCAGGGTGCTCAAGTTAAGGACTCATGGAGGCTTCCACCAAGATTTCAAAGAAAAGACTGGGAGGTCAGGCAAAGTGTAGTATGGTCAGAGTTCCTGTGAGCTGCTCTTGACAAGGCCGTGCACGAGGCAATCAAAATGAACCTGAAGCTTGAATGAAGCCTGAAAAATTATGAGATGCCATTCACATAGATATCTATTGAGAAAAGCTGCTGACTGTGGAGAGAGCCAGACTCAATTAGTCCATGTGCACTGCAACCAGCAAGGATATCTATTGAGAAAAGCTGCTGACTGTGGAGAGAGCCAGACTCAATTAGTCCATGTGCACTGCAACCAGCAAGGCTGCAGACCTGCCAAAACCCCTGGAGATCATTTCTCACATCTTTATGTCCTAGATACTGTTCACAGCATCACAGAACCTATTTGCCTGGCTGGATTTCAGGCTTGCTTTGGCTCCCATCCTTTCTTTGATCTCTATTCCTTTCCTCCCCTACCCTTCTGTCTCATTTCTGAACCCTCAATGAACTGAGGAGCTTTCTCAACTTGATCCTTTCCCCATAATGTGCTGCTTCACCTTGGGCTCAATCAATGGAATCAGCTGTCTGTGGACTGAGACTTCTGAAGCCATGAGCCCCAAATAAAACTATCTCTCCTCTAAGTTGTTATTGTAGGGTATTTTGGTTACAGTGATGCTAAAGCTGACTCATCAGTCTCCTTTCTCCTTCCTAAGTCGGTTCCTTATTAAAAGCTTTGAATGCTGAATTCAAATTTTCTCTTAGTGAAGACATATTAACTGTAGGAGGGTAAGTCTGATATTTTAGTGGTCCATCACAACTCTTATAAATTGCTTTTTTATATATATATTTTTGGGCAGAAACATTGGGTTACACACTCTAGAAATTATGTTACAGATTGATTTTTTTCTTTTGTTCATACATTAAGTTCCTAATCTTCCACCATCTTTTAGATGATTGCTACTATTCTGGCCATAATATAATTCAACTGTGGCCTTAGTTTTGTACAATTAAGTCTCCAAAAAATTTTCATTGTTGAATTTATTTTTCTTTCCTGCTTTTTCTTTCTTTCTCCATTTCTTTTTTCCTTTTGACATCTTTTCTTTCTTCCATACTTCTCTCCTTCCTTCCTTCTTCCTACTCTTTTTGTCTTTCATCTTTCTTCTTTTTAAGAATTCTCTCAATGGATTTCTTCTAATATGGAAAAAGGCTGCTTCCTCAAGGTCAATGCTAAAATTTATGCAATAAAGTCCCTTTATCTACAACGATTCTTTGTAGATTGTTAAAATTTGGATAAAAAGATGAACTATTGATGTATTTTCTTTTTTCCATAAACTTTTCATACAAATTGATAAATATCATTAATTGGAAATTTACTTTTTATAAGTGTTAGTAACTTTTAAATAATTTTTACTATATGCAATTTTCATTTTAATTTTTTGTAAAACAGACAATTTTCATTCAGAGTACAACAATTAGGCAGATTATCACTTTGGTGTAGCTTTATAAATCATTGTACTTTCAGTAACTGGGCTGCTTGTAATGGACACAAAATTATGTTCAATTTTTTAGCAATTCTCAAATATATTTGGATGGAGTGTGAAAATTATTAGAAATAATCACTTATGAGATTTGAAAAAGTATATAAAGTAGTATTTAAAGCAAATAATGTTCTGGGAATTAAATAAATGCATCAGAGAATACAAATGGAGGTACAGAAAGGAAAGTTAGGCAACATGTGAAAATAAAGCAATAACAAAATAAGGAGTAGGTGTTTAGTAGAAAAAAATATAGTGCGAGATGGAGTATGAGTGATAAGTTATCCACCAATCTTTGAACAGAGGTGAGAGGCATCTAGGTCATGTTAGGATATAGTTTTTATTATGCCAATGTTATAAATTAAACAAAGGAAAGAATGATTGCTCCATTTTGTCTTCGATCCCTTTTAAATTGAAACATAAATAAAATAACAGTGTAAAAGAAAAAGAATTGGAGAAGACAAAAAGAACATAAATATGGAATCTATCTAAGTTAAGTGTACAGCAAGAGAAGTAGAAGTAAATTAAAAAGTGGGGAGATATTAATTTAAAATAAGGAATTTATGTTAGATTCTATTCAAATCAAAGAAATGCAATATTCCTTAAAAAGTCTATTTAAATGTTTTAATTGCTAAGAGTGTTGTCCAAGTCACATTTTACTCTGAGCATATCATCATTTGCATTTGTTTGTTTGTTTGTTTTGTTGGTTTTTATAAAGTTAATTAACAAATGAAAACCAGAAAAAAGGTATGAATATTTATATTCATAGAGGGATAGCTGGGTCAAATGGTGGTTCCATTCCCCATTTTCCAAGAAATCTTCATACTACTTTCCATGTTGGCTGCACCAATTTGCACTCCCACCAGCAGTGTATGAGTATACTTTTTTCCCACATCCTCACCAACACTTATTGTTGTTTGTATGCATAATAGCTGCCATTCTGATTAGAGTGAGATGAAATCTTAGTTTTGATTTGCATTTCTCTAATTGCTAGTGATGATGAACATTTTTTCATGTATTTGTTGATTGATTGTATATCATAATCTGAGAAGTGTGTGTTCAGATCCTTGGACCATTTATTGATTGGGTTGTTTTTGTGGTGTTTAAGTTTTTAAGTTCTGTATATATCCGAGAGATTAGTGCTCTATCTGATGTGTGAGGGGTAAAAATTTGCTCCCAGGAGGTAGGCTGTCTATTCACATCACAGATGGTTTCTTTTGCTGAGAAGAAACTTTTTAGTTTTAGTACATCCTTTTTTTTTTCTATTCCATATCTATGTGAGATCATGAGTTACTTTTCTTTCTGTCCCTAGCTTATTTCACTTAACATAATGATTACCAATTCCATGCATGTTGTTACAAAAAATAACCTGATTTTATTCTTTTAAAGGCTGATTTGTACTTTGTACATGCACCATATTTTCTCTATCCACTTGTCAGTTAATAGAAAATAAGTTGTTTCCATTTCTTGGCTATTGTGAATAGTGATGCAATGAACATGGAAATTCAGGTAGCTCCTTGACATATTGAATTCACTTCCTTTGGATAAATGCTCAGTAGTAGAATTTCTGATCATATGGAATTTCTATTTTTAATTTTTTATGGACATTTATAATGGCTGTAGCAATTTAAATACCCATCAACAGTGTACAGGGGTTCCATTTATTCTACATCCTAAGAAACACTATCTTTAGTCTTAATCATCATTCTTACTGAGGTGAAGTATCTCATTGTGATTTTAATTTGCATTTTCCTGATAATCAGTGATATTAAAGAATTTTCACATTCCTTTTAACCATTTGTATGTCTTCTTTTGAGAAATGTCCATTTATGTCTTTGCTCATCTTTTAATTGGGTCATTTAGTTGTTGTTGTTTCTATACTATTCAGCTTTTGGAGTTTCCTTTATACTTTGGATATCAAACCTTTATCAGATGTATTAACCAAATAATTTATACCTTTAAAATTACTAGTGTAATATAAGTCTACTGTGAACAAAATTTATAATATGTAGGCGCAGAAGAAAGATGATTTTTCTGCACGTTTCTCCTAGATTAGCCAAAACAGAGGAATCGTCTAATTACAATGAGTCTCCACATACATTGTAGCCAGTAAGCTGTATTTATACATACCTAGCATAAACTTGGAAATGTTCAAAGTTTTATTTCACCATAGTATCATCGGGTTTAAACATAACACCTGAAAATAAATGCATATCTATCATACATATTTCAGATAATAAGTTTAAATTATTTACAAGATTATCTCTTCTTCTTCACACTTATCTCACGATTAAAATCCTGAGTCCCAATCTTTTTTTTGCTTAAATAAAAACCATGATTTATCTTAAACTATAAGAAATGCAGAAAAAAGTAGAAAATTACTCTAAGAGAAAAAAATATTTTAATGTCATCACAATAAATGGCAAAAAGATGTCTTACTGATTTTTTTATAATGGAAGCTTTAATGAAGCAGATGTATTACAATTTCCTTACTGTGGATTTTCATAGAAATAGAAGGTAGACCAACAGACCAGAAAATGGGAACAGGGATAGGGAGGAAGAGAAGGGAAAGGAGAGGTACTGGGCAACAATATTGATCAAATTATGTCATATATCATTTATTCCAAATATTTTGTATGATTTTAATGCACTAATTTAAATTTCTTCCTTTTAAAAAATATTTCCAAGAACAAAAGTTTTTTTTTTAATTTGTAACTGAGATGCTTTTTATGAATTATTTTGTCAAAATTACCTATTGAAAGTTATGATCTAGTTAATAAATTTATCAAACATATGAAAGCATGTAGCTTCGTAAAGGTGGGTATTAAGAACTATCATTTTTGTAGATGGCATATGAAAGTTTTAGATTTCATTTTAATTTTGCAAAGAATGAAATCACCACTCAAGCACTTCAGACAGCATCCTTATCATAACACTTAGAACAATGCTAAGTGATAACTCTTTTATCATCTTGACAAAGAGAAAGTGATTCATTTTTATCAAGAAAGCAATTTATATAATTTAGCAATTTAAAGTTTTAAAGTGCTCTTGAAAATAAACAGTTGATAAAATTATTTTTCCTTCATAAGATAAATGAAATGCACTAATTTGATAAATCTCTAATAAAGTAATTCATAATGCAATTGTCTTTACCAAATCAGCATTTTATGAATATTTGAGAAAGAAATCTAATGAATTAACTATTTTAAAGAAAATGGAAAATGTAGCATAGATATGGCTTTCATATGGATTTTTAAATACCCATTAATATGAAAATGCACTATGAACGCTAAATAAAATATTACAAACCAATAATCTATTTTCACCACAATGTGATTTTATTATTATTTGAATGAAAAAGCAAATTTTACCATATATATATATATGTAATTTTTATTGGGTCACAATTCATCTAACAATATAAAAAATAGGAAGAAAAGCTGGTGGGTAGGTAGGTACATGCGCACATGCACATATGTATTTTTATCTTCAATTACACTAATACACATCTTCCTTAAGAATTTTCTTTTTACCATAATGTAAAGAGAAAAGTTTATCATCTCTCACATCACCTTTTTTTCACCTTAACCAATTGAAGGGTGAATTAAAATATTTGAACTGTAATGTTCCAATAATTTGGGGGAGAAAGAAAAAACGGGTGATTGTAGCATTAGTGTGTGTCATTTTTTTTTAAGAGAGAGAGAGAGAGAATGTTTTTTAATATTTATTTTTTAGTTTTCGGTGGACACAACATCTTTGTTTGTATGTGGTGCTGAGGATTGAACCCAGGCCGCATGCATGCCAGGTGAGCGTGCTACCGCTTGAGCCACATCCCCAGCCCAATAGTGTGTACCATTATAAAACAACACTTTCACTTTTTCACCTTAACGTCTGTTCTTCCATATTAAAAAGATAAAAATAAAAAATTCAAGAGAAGGGTTAGTATGTGTTCCATGTTGCTTGACCATAATGCAAAAAGGATCACAGTTTCCTCCAAAAAACTAAGAAGGAATAAACATTTAAAATGAAGCTTTTCTATAAGGCAAGTAGAGTGAGAATATCAAAACATAAGGAAGAAAAATCTTAAAAAAAACTATCAAAGTCAACTCACATATAAGGTATGAACTGACAGATTATAGAAAAATTGATTTATAACTATTTATGATCTTGAGGATAAAAATTAATACAAAGCAGTAATATAGTATAGATTGCTTTACATCAGTCACTTGATACAATACTTGATTATTGATTAGATGGGTTTTCTTCTTGACTATGGATAATTTTTTGTATATAGAAATGCAAGTGTAGAATCTGTGATTGCAAAGCAGAATGTTGTTATAAATAATTATCATCCTGATAAAACAGAACATAGTTAGATTGTCAGTAAAATAGAAGCACTGCTTTAAAAATTCTCGTCAAGAGGAATCAAGGGCATTTTAAAATAAACTTTTAAATTAATAAGAGTTCAAATTTACTGAAAAATTGCTTAGACAGAACAGAGAAAATGCTTTTACACCATGCAATTTCATTGACTTTGCAGGATTTATTTTTCACAAAGAATGAGCCATTATTCACAGGTGACAGTTGACCAAATCCCACGCTTTATTTAAATTCCATTTGTTTATATCAAATATCTTTTTCTGTTCCAGGGTGTCATCTGAGAAATCATCTGACAATGTAGCAGTACTGACTCCTCTTGGCTGTCACAGGTTCTCAGCCTCTGTTTTTGATGGCCTTGACAGTTTTAAGGAGTAGCAGTCAGGTGTGTTGTAGAATGTCCCTCCACTGAGATTCCTCTGATCTTTTTTTCATGATTAAACTGGGTTCATATGTTGTGGGGAGGAAGAGTGTGGAGGTGAGTTATCTTTTTCATCAGACAATATTGAGGACACATAATATCAAAAATGAATTATCACTTTGATGTTGACCTTGACCACCAGGCTGAGGGACTAGCTGTCAGGTATGTCCATTTCTTTACTGTAAACTTCCATTATTTCCCCTGATATTTTACCCTGAGGTTTTTGGAAGGAAGTTTCTCTGTTTCAGCCCACATTTAAAGAGTGAGAAATTTTACACCAACTCCTTGAGGTCAAAGTGTTTACATAAATTATGTAGAGTTCATCTAAGTGGAAATTCTTCTATTTTCTCCTGCTTGTTGATTTACTCAATCATTTATGTATACAAGAATAGAATTATGAATATTTATTATATGCTTGGGCTAAATCCAAGTTCTATTTTCCTTAGGGCACTGGGGATTGAGCCAAGTGTTGCTCCATCTCTGAGTTATATCCACAGCCCTTTCTATATTTTATTCTTAGGCAGGGTGTCACTAAATTGCCCAGGCTGGGCTCAAACTTGAGAAACTCCCTCCTCAGCCTCCTGAGTAGTTGGGATTACAAGGGCACACCACCCAATTTTATCTCCTGTTGCTTTTGTTGTGCAGATTGCACTAGTTTGGGGCACTGGAAATTCTTTCAGTCTGACAGCCCATGCTTGTGTTTAGTTCCTAGCACTTTTTTACTTCCAGCACAAGATGCTCCAGTGTCAGGAGCCACCCATGGGCTGTTGGGAGCTGTGTGCATTGTAGCCATATGAAGGGACAGGTGTGGCATTGCATGCTGATTGGGCAGCTCCATGCAAGTGTGCCTCTCCTCTGTTCCACCTGTGATCCTGCATAGCACCTGAGATGGATGTGACTTGCCAGGATGTCAATCAATCTGCTGAGCACCCTTTGAAACCTTATCCCCTGCCTTTTTCGGTGAAGAACATCTATAGAAACTCCTTTGTGTGCCGCTGCCCTTAAAAATAAAGAGATTCCAAGTACACTGTCTTTCCAGTGCCTTCCAGCGTGGAAGCTGACCCTTAAGGTCGCAGAGCCGTCCTACCATCAACATGAAAATTACTTCTGTGTCCTGCACTTTTTCGCAGTTTTCTTCTTAGCTTAATGTTGCGGATAGCTCTTTTGAACCCAGTTGTTCTTGTCAGCGCAGGTCGTTGGTGAGACACCCAGTGCTAGAATTAGCCTCTTCTCCTTCTTCATTTGGCTTTGAAACATATTTCTGTTTCAATTTTGTACTTGCATTACATGTGGGCATGTCTAATGTTTATAAATTCACTTTGGACAAAATAATGAGAGTACACTATGTAGCTCTGGCTTACAATGTATGACATTGTCAAGAATTCTCCTTCTGTAACTTTATTTAACTTCTCTGTTGGAACCACATCCCTGTGGGGAAAAATGAGGTTTTCTCAGAGGACTAGATACTTTCCAACCAAGAGTTAAGACATTGCACTTTCTATAGCAAGAAGGCCCAGCACAGTAGTGCACATCTATAATTCCGGCAACTCTGGGGCCTGAAGCAAGATGATCACAATTCTAGAGCAACCTCAGCAATGTAGCAAGAGGCCCTAAGGACTTAGCAAGACATTGACTCAAAATAAAAACAAAAAAAAAGGCTGAAGATAGGGCTCAATGGTTAAGCAACTCTGGATTTAATTTTCAGAAAAAAAGGAAGGAAAGAAAGAAGGAAGGAAGGAAGGAAGGAAGGAAGGAAGGAAGGAAGGAAGGAAGGTAGGAAGGAAGGAACGAACGAAGAAAGGAAGGAAGGAAGAAAGGAAGGAACTACAGAAATACTTGCCAATAAAATCATTAGTTACAGGACAATGACAACTGCCAACACAAGTAAAATGTGCTTTACATAATTTTTAATAGAGATAGAAGCAGTGAACTCAAAATATTCATTGAAATTCTTAAATAAATTTGATATATTTAAACAAGCCTATTGAAGGCAATCAATAATTGTCTTGGTGAATTAACCACTATCATGGTTAATTCCTTTTATACTAGAAATACTTAATTTTATTTAAAAAATTAAAATCACATTATTATTATTTTAGTATTGAAAATTGAACCCAGAGGTACTATGCCACTGAGCTATATACCCAGCCCATTTTTATTTATTTATTTATTTTTTTGAGATAGTATCTCACTAAGTTGCCAAGGCTGGCCTTGAATTTCCAATCCTCCTGTCTCAGTGTCCTGAGTTGCTGAGGTTACAGGGAGATTACAGGATTACAGGGATGCTGAGATTACCATGCCTGGCTATCCCATACAATCTAAAAGTAAAAGTGTTTTAAAAGTTATTCTACTGACAAAAGTTTACAGTTAAGGAAACAGGGCTCATAGAATAATCAAAGTTAACAATAGTAGATATAAACAAAACTGGAAGCTGCTATTCAAATTTTCAAATTATGGTACTTAACCTCTACTATCTCTTGGTTAAAATCATAATGTAATTTTAGATGACTTTATTTTCTAATGTATTTTGCCATTACTTTTCTTAGGAGATAAGGATATATATCAGCTTATATTAGAAGAAAGAGAGGGAAATTAAGATATTTTCAGAAATGACATTGCTTCCTATTTTAAATACCAATGGTTGACTTTCCAATAGTTTTGACAAGAAGATGTAAAATAAGTCTGAATTTGCACATTTCAAGTTAGAGGTAATCTACTCTGGGGGTTAAAAAAAAAAGCTGGTTCTTTAATAAGGTATTCAGATTATAAAATGCATGCAAAACACTTTGGGAACATAAAAAAAAAAAGCAACAGCATTGCTTGGATCTATTCTGTAAGTGTGCTAGTTGATTGGTTTTTGCCCAAAATAACTACTAAAAAGGTAATTGCAGACACTAGGTTGACTCATTTAAGGAAAATAAAAAGAACTAAACTATGAGATTTACTGACTCATTATCTTAACAAAGTCCAAAATGTACAGATATCAGTTCTAGGCAAGCCTGATGATAAAAATAACAGATGGAAACATGAATATTTGGAGGAATATTGGGACTTAGGTTACTCCAGTTAGTCATACCTAATTTTTAGTCTTACATGACTGTTCAGTCATATATCCTATTTTGAAATGACTAAGTCTTTCTGGGAAACCTTAATTCTTTAAATATGTAGTGTGTATTCTTGCTTTCTTTGTAATTCTCTTACTGTACTTTTCGACGATAGTTTTCTCTCAACACTCAAGGTTTCATATTATCCAATGATCTGTTGTTCCATCTTCTTATCTTTCTAGAATCATTTTTTTTAAATCTCAGAGTTCAAGTATGCTAGCTAGATGACTTTTAAATATAACAGTTTTAGCATTGGCCTAGGCTAAAATTGTTGAATAGTTTCAAATCTCATCAGGTAACTTGATATGTATAAATATATATGTATCAATAATATGTATATGTATATGCATACATTTTTTGACAAAATAACATAAATGTAGCATTTTCAAAATATTTTATTTTCGAAATATTTACATTTAGTATAATTGTTAATGTCACTAGGTTTAAGTCTATGAACTTTATGATTTTTGTCTTTTGTGTTCATTAGTCCCTTTTTGCTTTCTGAAGTATGGTAAAGATGGCCTTAGCCTAAGCAACTTCATTTTAAAACTCCATTTTAAAATAAACCTGCAGTCTCACCAGGCACAAGCCTACTGAGCCCTCCAATATGTCATAATGCATAGTCTGATAAAACAAGTCACTTTCCACAACCCTGATAAGAGTCAGAATGAAGTCACTTGAAATAAACATGTCGTGTATCTTAATCCTGATAAGAACCAGAAGGGTAATATCAGGGCAGAAACCACCAGACCATATGTCCTCTCTAAGATGTAAGATGTCACTAAGAAACCTGGTAACAGCTGATAGGGACCAAAAGGGCATGCAGAAGCTCCCCAAATTTAGTATAAATAATGGGACAAATGAAAAGACATTCAAACCAGCTGATGCTGATGCACACACACCAGAGAACCTGATGAGGACCTGGACTGATACCCCAGCTCTTCTCATCATCTGCCTGATCCTCTGCATCATCCTCACCACTCTCAAACTCTACTGCAGCCTCTTGATCCTGGTGAGAAAGGCAACTTCTCCTTACGACCATCTCCTTAGCCAGCTGTCAACTCCACACCAGGAGAAGTCTCCATTGGTTTCTGACCTGATCGCTGCCATCTGAGTGAGTGTGCATCTCCTGGACTTAAGGCCTAAGACTTAAGACTTTATTTAAATCTAGCACTTAAGCTTAGCATGCAGAAGGAATGTCTGCAATAGGTCTGTCATGATTAAGTGTTTTTGTAGTACTTAGAGTTAACTTAGAATTTGTTTGCTTTGATTTGATTAAGTTTATTGCATTGCCCAGCATTAAGGATTGTCATTTCTTGATTAAGAATCTATAGAATGAAATTGTAATGAGTGATTTTGAGTGAATAAAGCATTGAAAAGGCATAGCACATGGACATTCTTTATTTCTCCACTTGACTGCAGATGTTGCACCTTTGCCCATTGCAACAAGTATATTTTTTACATTTAAGGAGTGTTGTTATCATTCCCTTTTAATTCATTTATTGACATTAGCCACAGTCTTTATTCTTTCTTTTTTCTTGTTTTTGTTGTTTTGTTTTAACATTGGATAAATTTTTATAGTTTATATCTTTAGCTTGTGACACTGTATGTTCTGGTGATATTATACCATTCTGCTCATGGTATGAAAACATTAAAATAGTCCATGTTTCGGACTAATAGGATTTGCTTTACACGTAACAAATTCATATTACATTATAGTGAGGTTATAAAGCTGAATTAAGAAAATTACCTTATTGACTTTATAATAAGGTGTATCCAAGCATAACTTAGAACTCTGAATGAATTTATTTCTGTTGAATTTTATGTGGCTATATACTCCAAACTGATTGTGCAGAAGTTAAAATTTGAAGGAGAAATTGTGTGTGTGTGTGTGTGTGTGTGTGTGTGTGTGAGAGAGAGAGAGAGAGAGAGAGAGAGAGAGAGAGAGAGAGAGAGAGAGAATACTTGTGTGGTAGGCTGGTAGGCTCTCTCTGCAAATCCAGTAGAATAACCACAGCATTTAATGATGGCTTTGGGCTGTGTCTGATCAACAAAGGTCCTTAATAAAATCATTGGAATTGTTTTTAAAATTCATTTTTCTAAAATGTAGAGTACAAGGCACTCCACTTGGGCAGGTGAAGGTCACACTAAATCATGATTTCAATTACAAAGAACTGAGAAAGCCTCCAAAAAATTGTTTAGCAACTTAAATCCCCCTTTAAGGATTGAAACCTCAAAGATGAAGGCCTTTAGTAAATCTTTATTAGGCAACGGTTTTCTAAATAAATCTCCAAAAGGAACTAGTCAGCATCAGACCTTGTTCTAGGAGTTTTAAAAATGTGCTGGTTTTATTTAATCTTCAAAATAAACTATCAAAGTAAGCACTACTAATCCCATTTTTATAGATGAAAATCTGAAGTGCTGAGAGAAAGCATAACTTGTTTCATCTTCTAAGCCAGATTTCACATGGAGATGTAGTCCATACCCACTGGAAAGAGAGTCCAAAGGTTTATCGTGCCAGTGGGGGACCAAAGGTTTGAAGACAGAGACTTTTTAGTTTTCTCAGTGGAGGCTTTAAAGGGAGGAAGCCAGGAAGCACCCTTCAGAGAATGTTTGTGCAGTGCTCTATGAGGGCAGTAAGATCTTTTGTGACCCTCTGCTGATTAGGCCTCCCTTTACATACCGGATATCCTATGGGAAGGAAATAAGACCTCCCAAGAATATACAATCATGAGCCAGAAATAAAGATAAAAAGCAGAACTGAAGTAAAGTTAGTACAAATACGACTGAACACAAAATTGACACTTATTTGTAAAGGAAAAAAGAATCACAGCAACAAAAATAGCAGGTCATGGAGAGCTCAATCAAGTTGTGAAAGAAGAACAAGAGCAAAGTATAGCAATGATTTAAAGGACTAGGGTGTGGAAGTGAGCAGCATATTTATATTATAGGATAAATGCTATTGATGAAGTTGCTAAGGGAGCCTCAAAGATTTCTGCAACTCAACTCAGAAAATTACCCATCAAAAGAATATTGAGATAACACAAAGCCTTCCCAGATTGATAACTATTACCACTGAGTTTTATTCAAAGAGCCCACATAAACTCATTTTATAAATTTACATATAAAATTAGTTCTAATTCCTTTAGGACACATTCCTTTTCTAGACACATTAGTCATATATTCTTAAAAAGCTCTTTTTGGAAAAAAAATCCTTTTGTGGAAGATTAATTTCTGAATCTAGGTAGAGCTGTTCTTATAATTTGTGTTGGGGTAAATTTCCTGTACTCTCTATCTGCCCTTGAGGCCCCACAAAAGGGGAATCTGCATTCTGAATGCAGGTACTTTCATGAACAGAGCACAAGTTTTACAAAGACAAGTTCTGGTAGTGATGTACAACTATAAAGAGGATCACATGTTTTCAATGTACTCTCCAACCCTATTCCCCTAAATTTCTCCTCATATTTTAGTCATGACAATTAATGCTGTAGCTACTCCATTTGATAGAGATTCATTATAAATCAAAATTAATCAAGCTTAGTTATTAAAGCTGTCTTGCTAAGTAACTCTTTGTACCACATTGATGGCCCTTGATTAAATTAATTGTACACTATCACTTCATACAGCTTTTGTAAGCCTATCATTTTAGGATACTCAAAAGGGTATTTTTTAAAGAACTTCTTTAAATGCAAAGATAAGTTATATAGGAGAAATAGTCTAAGAATATTGGTAGTAGTATGCTACATACTACTTTGAATAATTCTGTGTTCAATGAAGGCATTTATATGGTCAAGTTAAAACATAATCTGAAAGAAAGTTCTTAATGTATATTATATGCCCTAATATATTTTTAAAAGATAAGTGAGAACATCAACCTCAAACCTGAAATAGTTTGATAAGTACAAAAATTTGCTTTATAAGTACAAAGAGCTCTTTAATATATAATAGGTATAAAAGATACTTCAGATGTAGTGTAACTGAAGGAAAAAGAAAGTACCCACACAGGATTGTGTCTTTTATTTTCAAATATGTGCTGTTTAAAAATGCAATAACAAAATTTTAAGAATTAGATGTTTCTCTGGATTGTCTGTCATTATAGAGAATAGTGCTTTTTTTGTAGTTCAAAGGATATTTTTAATTACACATTTAAATCATAAAATTAATAAATGCAAAAAGCTATAATAGAAGATAAGGCAGTGCAACTTTCTAGAGGATATATAGTTAATAAGAAAACAGTCTTTTTTTGTTATTTTGATAGTATCCAGTATAACTTTAAATGTTATACTACTATTTATTGTTTAGTAACTTTTTCTATTACCTGTTAGCTGCCTGCCATGAAAAATAAGTGATGGATACACTATCTCACTGGCCTTCTCCTATAACTTCAGGTTTTGATATTTTTATATTGTTTCCTTCTTGCAATGCTTATGAATTTTAAATTCTGTGCTGATAAACATATTCAATGATTAACCAATTTTAATTAATATTTTAACTCCCTACTATAAAATTTGATGCTATTATTATAATACATGCCTTTTCTAATTTCTTTCCTTTAAATATTCTAATTTTTATGACTTTAAAATGTCAAAGGTTATTTATTGGGGCATGTGTTAGTCACTTTGTCATCACTGTGACCAAAATACCCAACAAAAACCAGTTAGAGGAGAATAAAATTTATTTTAGTTTATGGTTTCAGAGTTTAGTCCGTGGTCAACTAAGTCAATGGCTCTGGACCCAAAATGAGGCAACACATTACAGCAGAAGGATGTGGCAGAGAGAAACCACTCAGGACATGGCACTCAGTAAGTAGAGAGTGGGAAGGAGAAGGTGATACAAGGAAGACACACACCCAGAAGGTACCCTTGCACCCAGTGACCCAACTGCTCCAGCTCTACCCCATTTCTCCAGTGCATTCAAATAGGATGATTAGTTTACAACTCTCACAATCTAATCATTTCAACTCTGAATATTCATGTATTAATATGAGATGGGGGGACACCTCATATGTAAATCATCTGTAGCATTCTACTTTGGCCCCCAAAACCTACATCTGTCTTACAATGACAGATGCATTTAGTCCATCTCCAAGAGTTCCATAGTCTTAACAATTCAGCATCATCCAAAAGTCCAATCCAAAGTCTCAACTGAGGCTGAACACAAACTCTTGGCTGTGAATCCCTGTGAAAATCAAAGCCAACTTATATATATCAATATATACTGTCACAGAGTAAATATCCCCATTCCCCAAATGGAGGAATAGGGGCATAGAAGGGTTGTAACCAAAGCAAGATCAAAATCCAGCCAGGCAAAGAGTTCCCATAACTCTTCCTATAACCCCTTCTATAGCATCTAAGACAGTTGTTTGAGAGATGTTATTTCTAAAGGGCTTGGACACCTCAACACTTTGATCTTGCTGTTTGCAGCCCATGTAGGTCTATTTTAGGTTGACTTTCACTGCAGGCAACAGTTCTTGGCCCACAGTCCAAATGACTGGCATTTCTTAATTCCTTGAGTCTTCATTCCAGGTTTGTCCTCACCTTGGTTTCTTTATACATTAGCCTCTTTGGGGCAGCTCTCAGGGACTCTGACATTGCCAAACTTTACCTGGCCTCCTAGGTCTTCCTTTGAAATATCAGTGGAAACATCATGATTCCCTAACTCCTGGACATTGCATTTCTGCAAAACCAGCAGCACATAAATGATGACAAGGTCTGTCGACAGATTGCGCAGTACCTTGGGCGCCTGGGATCATTCCTGGATTCATCTCTGAGCTTGGGCAATTTAGTATAGTGAAACAAATTCTTAGACCCCTTGTGTGATCAGAGTACTCTCGGGATCACCTCTCAAAGAAAATTTTCCTTCTACATCTTGGGTATGGTTTTGCAAATTCCTGAGATGCCACCAATGCATCTTTCCAGTTGTCCATGTGCAATGTACTTAGCATCTTTTTAATGGTTATACTCTCTTTATAAACCATATCTTCTTTGGTCTCAGAGTTTCATGCAAATTTCCAAGTTTTTAATATCCTCAATCCCACTGCTTTCTTCTCCCAATTCTTACATTAAATCTGGCTAAAGACAGCCAGAAAATTCCATGGCACTGCTTGAATGCATGGCTGTCTTGAAACTTTCTTCTTTAGATAAACCAATGAGTCCATCAATTTTAAATTTAGCCATAAATGAAGTCTCAGGGCATAAGTGAAATGTAGCCAATTTCTTTGCCAAAATAGAACCATGAGTAGCCTCTAGTCCAATCAGATAGAGGCTTCCTTACCTTCTCAAACCTCATGATCCCAGGCTACATTCCTATCAGCATTCTTGTATCTGAGCTGACTAGATTTTCTCATTAAGGTCTACTTCAAAATGGTCTAAAGATTTGATAGCTTGTGTCTTCAAACTTTTCAAAATTCCTCCTTCACAAACCAGCTCCCAAAACTTCTGAACTTCATGGTCAGGTTAGTCACAACAATGACCCCACTCATAAGACCAATTTATTTATTATTTGAATTTTTGTCATTGTGACCAAAATGTTCAACAAGTAAAACTTAAAGGATGGAGAGTTTATTTTGGCTCATAGTTTCAGAGTTTTAGTCTATTGTTGGCCAAGTCCATTGCTCTGGGCTTAGGGGAGGCAGGACATCATGGCAGAAGGAAGTGATAGAAGAAAGCTTCTTAGGACCTGGCAGCCAGGAAAAGCAAGAGAGAAAGAAAGGAGAAGAGACCACAGGGAAGATAAAACCTTCCAGGGCATTCCCTCGGAGACTCAACTCATCTAGCCATGCTTCATCTGCCTAAGGTTATCACCCATATAGTTCATTTAAACTGGGATGCACTTATTAGGTTACAGCTTTCATAATCCACTCATTTCACCTCCAAACCTTCTGCATTAATACAGAAGAATACCTTATATCCAAATCATAATAGAAGTTTTCCTAACACCTAGAGATAATCCTCTGCTTCTCCTGACAACAAGAGGGTGTCTAATGGATTAATTTGCTAGTAATTTTACCTCGAATTAGAGCTGATTCTACTACTCAAAGGCTTAGTCCCATGACTGATCCCCATGTCAGATGCTAGGTAATTTTAAACAATCTCCATATTTATGATGGGCAGAAAGTTCCAACTCTTTAATCTCTTGGTCTTTTTGATAACCAGCTCCATTCTGAGGTGATTTCGATGTTTCATGTGAAGAAAATTTATTAGCATAAACTCTGGTGTGATTAAAGGGCTACTTTTTAAATAATGAAAGATAATGTATCACTCAGAAAATTTCAAGTAATTTAGTAACTCAGTGAGATGAGCCAGGGAGAGAGACCAAATCTAACGTATATGTTATTTGCTAAATTTATTAAGAATTTATTGCTTAATTTGATTAAAAGAACTATAACCCAATAAAGAACATTCAATTTTATTCATAAAATTATTTATTGTAAAACCAATAGTGTGATGGGAGGCCAAATGGAAGAAGCATGATATTTTCACTGAAATTTTCTATAGTAATGAGGTTCTTCCAAGTGGTGAAGCTACTGTATCTTTTTTTACTTTTTGATACTGGGGATTCTATTCAGGACCTCATACATACTGAGCCTTTCCCTTTTTAAATAATTTCAGATTTATTTTTATTTCTGTGTTATACTTAAATATTACTTCTTATATAGTATTTTCAACTTTCTTAGGTTCCTTTTGTATTTAGATATAGTACAACTCTGAGTCATAAACTCATGGGCTATGCTTTAGTAGTAAATTGGGCCTGTAAATTTCAAAGCCTGCATATTTTTCTTCACATTTTACTGAGAATTTAACTATGCATAAAATCTTAGGATCATTTGTTATGTATTCTTCAGTGCTGTTAACATACCTTTTAATTATTCACTATAATCCAGTTATTGATGATTTACCTGGAGGCAGTCTGATTCACTCATGTATTCATATATTTTGCCAATACTCATTGCATTCTTACTGTGTGTTAGTAATTATTCTAGAAGCTGAGGATTCACCGGTGAGCAAACTACAGAAACATAAAATAAAAATCTACTTGAGGTGGGCTGGGGTCATAGCTCAGTGGTAGAGCGCTCACCTAGCATGTGTGAGGCACTGGGTTTGATTCTCAGCACCACATAAAAATAAATAAATGAAATAAAGGTATTGTGTCCATATTTAACTAATTTTTTAATCTACTTGACGTATTTCACTAAAAATATCTGATGATTTTATAGAACAACAATGCTTGGCACATTTCAAAAAGTTTGAAGGAAGGATTTTGAAAGTTTTCACCTTGAAGAAATGATAAATGTCTGAGGAAATAAAACAAAATACTGACTTCTGTGTCCTATGAAGACCAATTGAATCAGAATATCCAGTGAATATAACCTGAGAAGTAGAACTTTGTAAAGACTCTCCATCTGATTGAGGCCTGCCATTGAAGACTCCTACTAAAGGAGATGAAACTACTTTGTTCTATCATTTATGTCTAAAATAGCTGTTCTGTTTTTGTGGTGAAAATACAGAGAATAATAATTTCTCAAAATGGAATTCCTTAATACACTAATAATTTCCATTTCTGCTTATTGTTAGTTGCTGCTACTAAGTTTTGAGCTTATCTGGAATGTTCTTGGGTAAGTCTTGCTTATTCCCTACATTTTCAGTTGGGGATTATTCTGTTCTGGTTTTAGGAATTTATCTTTCTTCCAAAAATTTTGTTATTCTGATGGCACCCTTTCTCTTCTCTGGTATAATGACCTCAAATTTTGTTGAACGAAAATGTTGCATTGATTCTTTTGCATCAGTTTGTCCACTACTTTAACTTCTTCAGTGAATATACAATGAATCAAGGTAATCAATAATCCTTTCATCCAGAGTAAACATAAAATTTTGAAATGTAAAGAAAGCATTTTCTTCAAAGATTCCCAGAAAAAATCTTCCATGCTACCCATCTGCCATTCTAGAGAGTTATATGAAGCATAACTTTCAAAACGTAACATATGTAAAGTAGAATAATGTAGTTGTAGCTCAGTGGTAGAGCGCTGGCCTAGATTGTGTGAGGCACTGGTTTTAATCCTACCACTACATTAAAAAACAAATAAATAAGATAAAAGTATGTTTTTTTTTAAAGTAATGTATACTAAAGGGAATATCAGAGTTATCTAAAATAAAACCCACAAAAAAACACATAATTCCCTCTGGGAATTATTAAGAACTGACAGGTCATAAGATCATTGTAAGGCAGAAGAAACTAAGAAACTAAGGTGAAGTAAAAATTTTCTTAGATAGTACTATAGCAGCATGTACTTGTTTTCCCACATGCAGAATTCAAGATGCATTTTTTAAGTTTTTTTTTTTTTTAAGGCCCCTCTGATTCTAAAATCTTCTGACATTGTTCTCTCCTCTTTGGAAAGTCTTCTAGAAAATGGACTTTTCAAAAAATCCATGGAAATTCTTCCCTGCCTATAGTAAGTATCAACTAATATATAATTTACTCTTACAAATTCTCTGTGTATACCGGGATTTAGCATATGAAACAAAAATCAAAGTTCAACAATCATGAGTTAAGTATTCTCTGCCTATTTCATGAAGTCATAATAACACTGCATTGCACCAAGGAGTTAAATGCTTTCTTCCTTTCTCTGGCTTGTGATTTCCATTTCTGAAATTTTCCATGTTCTTGGCAAAAATTATGTTCAGCCTTTTCATTTGACTTTAATACAATAGAGATTCAAGCGGTCTGTCAGCCTGACTGATCCACTGATTATTTCTACTAGCTCCCTTTCAATTTGCTATGCTCATTCAAAAATTTCAATCTGTTTTTCATCCTTTTCAGTTTTAATATGCACTCCCATGGTTCCCACTTTGAAGTCAATGGGAAAACCTTTGTGTGGGAAAGATGCCTTTGAGGGATAAAATAATTCAAGCTCTTTCTCAAATGAACATAAAAAATTGAGCACATTCCAGGGATTGGAGATAGAGTCTGCCCTTTTTCTTCCATAGTTAAAAAAAAAAAATCCTCATAATTTTTAACATTTGTAGTCAATGCTCTGAGCATGGTGACAATGTCTTGATGATATATTTGAATACACAACCAGTGTAAACTCCACATCATGTACAACAATAATAACAGGAACTTACATTCCATGTACGTATGATATGGCAAAATATATTCTACTGTCATGTACAACTAAATAGAATAAATAAATTTTAAAACTAAACATGACATTATTTTTCTATACAAAATGGTAACTTGAAACTATAATCTAACCCTTTACTAGATTTCAAAATTTAGTTTTTCCCTTATTTTCTCCCTCAATCATCATCATTAGCAATTCAGTTAGATAAAGATGTACTTTTAAAAGGAAACATGAATAGAGAAAGCACACATTAATTTATTCTGTTGTGAGTTTGACTTATTGTAACTATCAGAAAAACTAAGTTTAGTATCAAGTTTAAGCTTAATAACAAAAAAAGATGGATGTAATATTCATATTGCTAAAATAAAAACTAAGATTGGACATGAAAATATAGAAAATATAAATATAATTCAGGCATAATACTAATATTAATTTTAATTGCACTTAGAATATGTACCATGACTCTTTAAGATCGATTTTTTAATAAAAATGTTCTTATATATGTCATTAATATTTGACATATTACTGTTTTCATACTGGCTCACAACACTTCCTTTGCAGATGCATTAAGTGAGAAAGAAATCTGGGATATTTAAAGCCAAAAGAACCCTAACAGAAAAGGAAATCTGTTCTCTCTGTTGAGTGCTAACTCTCCTTTCAACATTTTTGGTATGCCAACTATACCATCTGTGCTCAATTACTTGTTATTTTCTAATGTCAACATCTGCTTATAAGAAAATATATGCTTGCACATACTAAAGACTTGCTTTCCATACAAGAATTTGCAAGTTCTTTATGCCGCTCCACATGTAATTCATTCTTCTTTCGTTTTGCTTTCTTCTGAGTATTGAAAGTTTAGGCACTAGAATATTAGAAAAGGAAAGACCTACAAATCTAAGTTAGAAAACAAGAAGCAAAGATTTGAGGAATTTCATTTATGTAGACCTATATATTTCATTGTATATAAACTTTTGTAATAGGTGATGATTTGTTCATCTTATTTCAAGCTCCTTTTCCCTCTATCTGTTAACCAATATCATTACATCATGAATGCATTAAATTTGTAGATATTACTCATGAATCTTTATTTCATATTCCTGTAAGACAATGCTTTCGTGAAATTGAAATTGATGATGGCTTTTTTTTTTTTTTTGTGATACTTCCGACTATTGTACTGACTTCAGCGAGTTCTACCATTGAGTAATACCTCCAGCTCTTTTTATTTTTATTTTCAATTAGGGTCTTGCTAAGTTGCATAGGGTCTCACCAAATTGCAGAGGCTGGCCTTAAGTTTTTGATCCTCCTCTCTCAGTCTCCGGAATCACTGAGAATGTGGGAATGCACCACTAAGCCTGACTAAAAATGGCATATTTTATTTGTTTAGTTTTCTATGTTACTATTTATGTATTTCTTTTTAAAATAGAGCAAAAGAGCTGTCAAAAATTAGAAATAATTATCTCAAATGCTCCAACATATAACATTGCCCTTTAAATGTTTTGTATGTTGTTCTTCTGAGTGCCTGTCTTCAGCAATTGATGCTTAGGTATCATTATGGAGCTTACCTTTTCTCCTGCAACAATGGAGCAATGAAAGTGGATAGGATACAGGTCTGCTAGAACCTTAGTATTATTCTTTCTTGGGTTACTCATTTTTGTACTGAAGATCATTCTTTAAAAGCTTCCTAAGTGCTTGGAAGTTAAAACTTGTGAGTCCTCTCTGAGATCAGGAAATTACATCACAGACTAAGATATGGGCAAAACATTACTGAGGGTCCTTTTTATGGAGTGTTGGGCATTATCCAGAAAACCCTTTGGAGATGGATTGATCTATAGGAATGTCCTCTCTGAGAGTATCTTCTTTGACTAAACTTGTAGAATTTTATAGAGTTCTACAGATATTGAGATGTTCTTTAAAATTATCTATTTAAAGCAATGCAAATGAATTTGTTCAGAACTTAAAAATACAACTGGAGAAAAAAAAAGATGCAAAACATTATGTTATTGCTCTATTTGGATAAAAACTTTGCTTATTTTGCAAATAACATTTTGCTATTTTTTTGTGTGTATATATATGTACACACACTCATATATATATATACATATATATATACATATATTTCAAATTATCCTTTGAACTGTTGTTTTAACTTCAAATAAAATTGTAAAATTTTTGACTTGCAAATTCATAAATCTTCCTGTGTTTCTTTGGGTAGTTGGTGTGTGTGTAAGTATTAATATTAGATTACTGATTTTTTAGTAATTTCTATGGTCATATTCTTAACTTCCAATTATTTTCTACTTTCACCTGATTTTTTTTTTCTTCCTTCATGGTAGTCTTGTTATGATAGGAATACAATGTCTAACAGTTAGAACTAGGATGATAATTGGGCAAAGAAAGCACATACAAAGACTCCATGTCAAGAGATTGGAATTTGGAGAACATATAAAAATGCTCACTGGGGGAAGGGAAGTTGTAAGAAATGGGAATTAAGGGTTGTCTTCCCTCTTATGTTATTTTTCCTGTGATTTCTCATTTAACTTACTCTTTCTTCTGGTTTCTTTCTTTAATATATTTTTACCTTATCATTTTCTTTATTTTCATTTTTTAAAACTTAATATCAAAGATTTATTCTAATTCTCCAAAGTAATATTTATTTCTAGTACACATCCTACCCTCCAAAAAATATTTTCTGTTTGAAAGCAAACTTTCACCTCTGTCCCTCCCCATCCAGATCCACCCTATGTCCCAGATTTCTATTCTGACATTTCCTGAGTACTCAGCACTTATACCAGTTTTGTGTGTCACCAATATGATAAGGAAAACTACTTTAACTCTCTGGGCTCATTTTCAACATTTCTGAAATGTGGAGAGTAATTCTCATCTTAAAAGATTGTAGGTAGTATTCTATGAGATAATGGCATTACATTAACACCTGATCAAAATCACCTTGAATTCTGCACACTGAACAGCAAAAGATGAGGATAATCAATTGTATTTCCATAAACATCACTTTAATGAATACATAGTGTTTAGAACCAAAGTGCCTTTGAAATACATTTAGAAAATTATGGTTCCATTAGCATACAGTGCTGACACTACAGAAATCATTCTTACTCATTGAAATGTCTATACATCAATGGCAAAGACACAACTTATAGAGATTGTTAAGACCCTTGGAAAATATCTTGCCTAAGCTCTCATTTTTTGTGGTTCCATTCTGTATCATGAAATTTAGCAACTAATTAATATGCTGTTTCCATTTTTATCTAAGAATAATTGTATGACAGTTTCATCTCTTAATTCTTTAAAGAGAGGAACCTAATATTTACTTTTTTTTACTCCTGAGAGTGACTTTCAGACTAATAGTCTGCCACATTTAATTAAAATAACACTTATTAATTAGTAGATGCTATTTATCTGCAGTTAATAGTAATAGTCTATTGTTTACTCTTTAAGAGCAGGTGAAAAGTTTATTCTGGACTCTGGGGTACGGACATGTGAAATGTTTCCATTAAGGTAAGATCAGTCTGGCTTTAGTAAAAAGTAGTTACAAGGCACCTAGTTTAAGGAAAGTCATGTTTTTCTTGAAACAGAACAAGAAAAGGGTATCACTGACCCCTTGTAGGCCAGAACAATGATATCAGAGACAGTCTCCAGAGAGTTAGTTGTATCCAGCAGAGAGAAAACTGCCCTGACCTGCACAGCCATTACTTCAGAAACTAGTGAGGGGTGACGGAGAATTAAGACAAGACACACTAACATTTAGAGAGAAAGGTGGAATCAGGTGGGTACTGTCCACTGTTGGAGGAACAGTGATCCAAAGCTGGTTCCTCATGTTTGTTAGATAGGTTTCTATCACCAAAAGGTTATTTGTGAGAAAGTTTCTGGAAAGCAGGCAGATTTGAAGGCTATATCACAGGTGAGACATTATGAATGATTATCTTGCTATGTTCAAAATCTTCTATTCCTAGGAGATAGTGTCTGCAACTCAAGGTTAAAACTGACATCTCTGAACATTTGTGCAGAGACCAGGGGCCAGTATGCTGTAGCAACTGGGGAATGTTAACCCTGTACTTTTGCACAGGGAAATGTTAACCCTATTCTTTCGGGCAGGGAAATCCCAGTGCAAGCACAAAACAACCACAAGGTAATCAGAAACCTTGATTCACATCACCAATTCCCACAAACAACCTCATAGGCTTCAACTGTAGCAGCATTAACATGAGAGCATCAAGAGGCCTAGGGACAGTGGGACACCTGTATTCAGCATTCCTCATCTGAGAAACTATCAGAAAAACATTGAGGCCATTTGAGAAGGAAGAATAAATTCTGGCAATGAAACTGAAGCAGCCCAATGACATCACTAAATGGAATATTTAATTTTATATCTATAGCTATCTTTCTATTATCTTAGAGAAATTAATGAATATATACTTTTCATTCTAAAGTTTTCCTCAATTTATGATATTGTGTATGAGCTCATTAAAAATGTTTTAAGTGTAACTTCAAGCACAATATTCCATCAGTAGATGTTTCAAAATTTATTTAATATTTACTCATTTGCCTCCAATTTTCATTAGTATTCTTATCCCAGTAATATTTTGATATTATATTACTTATTTTAATATCTTTTTACTTGTCCAGATAAACTTTAGAATAGTTTTGTCAAGTTTTTAATTGTATTAAGTTTAAAGTGTAAGTTATGTTACATTAACTTTGGCTTTTAAATATTGTCTTCCTATTTAGAAACAAAATATATAACTCAATCTATTCAAGTCTTTTTACATATGTATTATCAATGAGTTAAACTGCCTACTTTTTAGCTGTGAAAATTATTTTATTTTTTATTCATTTTGTGCTGTACTTGAGGTTGAAAACTGGGCTTCATGAATGCTTAGGAAGCCCTCTACCATGGAGCTACATCCCCATCTCATGAAAGTTATTTCTGATCTATTTCCTATATGCTTTCTGAAATACACATTAGAGCACTCAGTTTGGGTATTTATAGCTTATGTCCAAGATCTACCCAACATAGACAGTTTGGGGGTTTTTAAATGTTTGAATCATTTTTATTATTTATTCATTTTACAGGGTTCCCCTTTGTTTTCCATGCTGGTCTTGAACTCACATTCTTCCTGCCTCAGCCTCCCAAGTAGATATTTTATAAAATTAATTGTCCTCAACACTCTGACAGAATGATAGTGATATTTTGTTTTCTTTTATTCTCAGTTTTTCAGACTTGCTTTTGGGAACGTTTCCATTTTTATTTTTATAATCAAGAATGTTTCTGATATTAAACAATTTTCAGGTCTATCAGAGAGTCATTTAAAAATGTAACCTATTGACATTTTAACATACTTCTTAATGTAAATGAAGCACATTTGGTTCATAATTGTTATGGATTGAATTGTGTTTCCTGGAGAGATATGTCAAAGTTCTGCATGTAAATGTTTTTGTTTGTTTGTTTGTTTGTTTGTTTTTTGTAAATAGCATTTTTGCCAATGTGATTAGTTAAGATGAGGTCATAATAGCATACAATAAGCCCTTAATCCAATATGACTAGTGTCATTATAGGAAGATGATGAGAAGAAAACGAAGGAGATACCATTTGATGATCAGTCAAGGTACATCAAAAATTGCCAGCAATACCAGAGGACAAGAGTAATGCTTGGAACAGATTCTACCCTGGAACTTTGAAAGGGCACAGTGCTGCTGACATCTTGATTTGGGACTTCTGGACTCCAGAACTGAGATAATAACTTGATGTTGCTTAAAGACATATACATCTCTTTGTTACAAAAAACTTTAAAATTCATGTTTAGTTTGACTTTTTAAAATCTGCATTGTATAAGATAACAAATAACCCAATCAATAAATGGGCCAAGGACCTGAACAGACAGTTCTCAGAGGAGGACATACAATCAATCAATAAGTACATGAAAAAATGCTCACCATCGCTAGCAGTTAGAGAAATGCAAATCAAAACCACCCTAAGATACCACCTCACTCCAGTAAGATTGGCAGCCATTAGGAAGTCAAACAACAATAAGTGCTGGAGAGGATGCGGGGAAAAGGGCACTCTTGTTCATTGCTGGTGGGACTGCAAATTGGTGCAGCCAATTTGGAAAGCAGTATGGAGATTTCTTGGAAAGCTGGGAATGGAACCACCATTCGACCCAGCTATTCCCCTTCTCGGTCTATTCCCTAAAGACCTAATAAGAGCATGTTACAGAGACACTGCTACAAAGATGTTCATAGCAGCACAATTCACTATAGCAAGATTATGGAATCAGCCTAGATGCCCTTCAATAGATGAATGGATAAAAAAATGTGGCATTTATACACAATGGAGTATTACTCTGCATTAAGGAACGACAAAATCATAGAATTTGGAGGGAAATGGATGGCATTAGAGCAGATTATGCTAAGTGAAGCTAGTCAATCGTTAAAAAACAAATACCAAATGACCCCCTTGATATAAGGGGAGTAAACAAGGACAGGGTAAGGACGAAGAGCTTGAGAAGAAGATTTACATTAAACAGGGATGAGAAAAGGGGAGGGGAGGGGAGGGGAGGGGAGGGGGGATAGTAGAGAATAGGACAGACAGCAGAATACATCAGACACTAGAAAGGCAATATGTCAATCAATGGAAGGGTAACTGATGTGATACAGCAATTTGTATACGGGGTAAAGTTGGGAGTTCATAACCCACTTGAATCAAACTGTGAAAGATGATGTATTAAGAACTGTGTAATGTTTTGAACGACCAACAATAAAGTAAAAAAAAAAAAAATCTGCATTGTAAAAGATGTGATATTATATAGTATTTCTCTTCTCTGTGCTTCTAGAATGTCAAAATAGTTTTATGTAAAAATAAATGTTATATTTAAATATTGCTAAAATCCATCTCTAATGTCATACAGATGGATTTATAGTTTAATTATTTGTTTAATTATATTCTAATATATACATATCCTATTGTCATTTAAAAGATTCAAACATCATAACATTGGCCCATATTTGATACTTCTTCAATTTATTTCCCATAGTCTCTCTACTTAATTCTTCTTCATGGTAGAGGAACAAAACCCCATTTGAACCCCAACATCTATGTATTGTACAACACAGGGAAATAAAAATTTAAAATGTGGATAGATAAAATTTAATAGAAATTGTGACTCTACACTTTTGAGAATCTCTAGTTACAAGCTTAGTGAAAACCCAGTAATGTGATTCATGTAGGCGCACAAATAACTTGCCATTTTATGTTAATCTACAAAAAGACTTTCAAAAGAGCAAGTATGTTTGTCAGCTTTAGCATTTCTGTGAGCAAAATTACCCAAAAAGAACAACTTAAAGGAAGGAGAAAAGGCTTACTTTGACTCACCATATCAGAGGTCTCAATCCAAAGATGGCCAACTCCATTGCTTTGGACCCAAGATGAGATAGAATATAATGGGAGAAGGGTGTGGTATAGAGAAATTGTTCCTCTTATAGCAGTAAGTAAGGAGAGAGAGAGAGAGAGAGAGAGAGAGAGAGAGAGAGAGAGAGAGAGAGAGAGAGGAGAAGTGGAAAGTGCTATAAGGAAGATTCATCTTTCTAGGGCACTACACCAGTGACAAACCTCCTCTAGACATGCCTCATGTGCCTATGGTTATCACCCAGATAGATCATTTAAACTAGAATGCACTGATTAGGTTACGGCTCTCACAATTCAATCATTTCACCTTTGGACATTCCTGAATTTACACAAGAGACTTTGGGTAACGCTTCATATCCAAACAGTTTCTAAAATTCTGCACCTGACACCTAATGTCCATCTCACAATGCAAAATGCATTTAGTCTTTCACCAAGAGTCCCATAATCTTAACAGTTTCAGCATTGCTCAAAAGTTGAAGTCCAAAGTCCCACTTGAGACTCATGGTAAACTCTTGGCTATAAGGTCCTGTAAAAATCAAAAGCAAGTTACTTATATCCATTATATAACATGAATATATCTTGCCCAATAATCTGAAAGCCTGAATAGAATAAATACTGATTTTACAAAGCCTAAAGTAATATGGAAACAGTATGAAATTTCTTAGAACATTAAAACTACAGTTTGATCCAGCTATACCACTCCTGCGTATATACCTGAAGAAATCAAAGTCAACATATTCTGGAAATACTTGCATACCCATATTTATTGAAGTAATATTCACAATAGCCAAGTTAGGGAATCAACCTAGATGCTCATCAGCAGATGAATGGATAAAAATTAATGTGACACACACAAACACACACACACACACAGTATTTTTCATCCATAAAGAAGAATGGAATCATGTCATTTGCAAGAATATGGATAGAAATGGATAGTATCATTTTAAGCAAAATAAGTCAAACTCAGAAAGACAGATATTAAAGATTTTATTTCATATGTAAAATCTAGGAAAAAGGGCTGACATGGAAATAGAAGAGGGACTATTACAGAGAAAGAAAGGACCAGGGAAAGAGGATAAGGGCGGGTGAATAAAATCAAAGCATATTATATGTATGTATGAATCGGTCATAGTGGACCACATTATTTTGTGTAATTATTATGCACTGATAATTATTTTTTAAAAGGAAGTAATGTTATCTGCAAATGGCCTGTGGACTTGAGATGTAATATTAATTCTTCCCTGTTCTCCAGTTTGATAGTCTTTTTTATGTTTGTTTTTTTTTTTTGATAGATTTTTTTTATGGTTTGGATCCAGAATATCCCCTAAAAGCTCATGTGTTAAAGACTTGGTTCCCAGTGCAGCAGTGTTCAGAAGTGGAGCTTTTGGAAAGGATTGGATCATGAGGGTTCTAGCCTCATCGAGGTATTACTCTATTTTCTGAATTAGTCATTTGAATGAGTTGTTAGCAGGAGGTAGAAACTAATAGGCAGGTGGGGCCTAGTTGGTAGACATAGTTCAGTGGGGTGTGCCCATGGGGACTATGCCTTATCCTTGGCCCCCTTCTGTCTTTCTGTGTTGGAGTTCTGCCTGTCTAGAGTTTAGCAACTTTCTTTTGCCATGCCCTTCCTCCATGATGTTCTGACTCACCTCAAGAGCAAAACAATGTAGTCATCTGTCCATTGATTGAAACATCTAAACCATGAACTAAAATAAGTCTTTCCACATTTAAGTTTTTTATGTCAGGTATTTTAGTCACAGTGACAAAAAGCTGACTAACACAGGCTTGAACTATAAAGCAGCTCCTCCTACATGCTATAGATTTAACCATGTCCCCTTAAAATTCAGATGTTTAAGCCTTAATTCCCAATATGACTATATTTGGAAGCCACGTTTTAGAAGATAATTAAATTTAAATGAGGCAATAAGCATAGAATCCTAACCTGAAGGGATTAGTGGCTTTACAAGAAATGGAAGAGATCTCTTTTTTCACTCTCTACCAAGAGAGGACAGAGAGAAGATCCTCTCTAAATGTCAAGAAGAGAGCTGTAACCAGGAAATGAACTCTGCTAGACTTCCATCTTGGACTTTTTCAACTCCCAAACTGTGAGAAAATAAATTTCAATTGTTAAAGTCACATTCTATGGTAATTTTTACGGTGGTCCTCTCAGGGTCTCTATCTTAATAGCCTTCAACTTGAATAGTAACATTGTCTCTTAACTGGGTCTTCAGTCTGTTAGCTCATTGGGCAGATAATGGGAATTGTCCTTCTCTATTACCACATGAATCAACTCTTTAAAATAAATCTCACTCTCTCTGTGTACACATCTTATTGATTCTATTTCTCTGGAGAACCAAGAGAGTATGTATGAAGGGAGGAGTAAGGAAAAATAACTCTAAGGTCACTGAGACCATCATGATTTCCATGTAATTCAAGCTAAGAGACTCATCATTATCCTAAGAGCTCTGCAGAGTGGTTCCCAAACATTCAAATTTGCATTATTTTTTGTAAGTCGAAACAATCCACTCACAATTCACAAATACTTATGGGCATATGACATTCTATGTGCTTTTGTTTCTACTTGGATGTTATCTTTCTTATTTTCCAATCTTTCCTTTGTGTTTTGCTGAACTTTCTGGAAATATATTTTCTCTATTTTGTTTCATCATACATTCTCACTTCTGCCTACCTATTTATTTACCCACGTCTCATTTGAAGTAGAAATTACATTATTTTTGTAATGCACAAAGTTGTTTCTTGTGTCTTTAATCTTTAGAGAATGTCTCAAACATGAAAAGATTCCTGGTTTGGAATAACAAGAAACTCAAATAAAAAATTTCAGACAAAATTCACTTAGTTTCTAATATATTTACAGGTTTTTTTTTTTTTTTTTTTTTTACTTTAAAGAATAGGATACAAAGGAATCAGAAGAGCAGGAAGGCAGGAAGATCAGTGAAGCTCAGGAGATATGTCCAGGTAAGAAATAACTGGAGTTTAAACCAAGTAGTGCCAAAAACAGTGGAAAGAAAAGAAGGTTCTGAATTGGTGTCAAGGACACGGTAACAAAAAAAGGAAGCCCTTTCTTTCTCCCTATTTCTTTTTTGCTGACGAACACAAAATCAAATTCAGTGGTCTTCTAAGACCATTCAGTTTTAGTTTAGAGGAATCTTCTGATACTTCAGATTTATTTCCTGTTAGTTTTATATGTAGCATATTTTTCATACCATAACCATAGTGCTTATCATTTGGAATCACACATTGGATAATTGTCATATTACCCCTAAAGACAAGGCTTCAATTTAATTTGGCTTTTGCATTCTTCATTATAGCTTGGCTTGAGGCAATAAAATAATGGAGTAAAATAAGACAGGCTAACATAAAAATGATTGAATAAATGAGAGAATGTTGTTGTAATTAACATAAGAAATTTATGGGCAAGAAATAATTTGATAGAAAATTTGACTTCAGCTTTATGTTGTTAATTTTGACGTGATGGCAATTTCTGAGGTATAAATGCACAGTTAAGATATTGAACTTAAAAATGACTCTGCCTTCACATAACTATTAAAAATGCCTGGAATTTCAGGTGGATATTGAGATTTTATGATTAATAAACTAGATATACTATTTTAAGAAAACAGGTTGAGATGATGTTTGAAGGAGAAAGAATGTGAATACCACATATGAATACAGAAAGGAGAGTGGGTGGTGAGAGATCTAGCTCTGATCTGTACTTAAATTGAGAATTTCAAAGATGGCAGTGTATTAGCTATGGTAAGACTGTTGGAGAATAACTGGAGAATCTGAACCAAGTAGCCTAAAAATTAAGATGAATGAAGTGTTATAGGAACTGAGAAAGTGATTTAAAATACTATCCTGATACTACAAATTTTACTCAAAAAAAAAAAAAACCCACTCTGGATTAATAATATAAGAAATAGTGGTAATTTTTGAGAGGACCAGTGTTTTAAAATAAAGTGTTATTTAAGCATTAAATTAAGATTATAGTATTAAATAAATAATACTGAATTTTCTTTGTTGGTAAATGTTTAAAATAAAACTAAATTTTATTAAAATAATATAATAAGAGAAAATATGATGTAAAATGGAAAAATATCCCTCCTATTCCACAACTTGGTTGCTAGTTTACTCAAATTTTCTTGCCCCATTTATTTGATTTCTTCCTGTCTCATATTCTCTTATTAAATCAAAACACATTATGGTGGCAGACATTAATATGATTCTCCCAGTGATTCCTACCTTCTGATATTTACATCGTTGTACAATCATATTTCTTGAATATGGGCAAGACCAATGACTCCTATTACAAAAAAAAAAAGAATATAGCAAAAGTGAGGATTGTTACTCTCATAATTCAGTTATCTAACACAAAAAAAACCTGATGCCATTTTAATGGTATTTTTACATAATATTCCATCTTAACACAGCAAAGCTGGAAACTCTCCTTATGAACACATTGGAGAACACATATAAGGCAAGAATCTGTAAATAGCCTGTTAGAGCTGTGGACAGCCTGTAGGACCTGAGGGCTTCCTATAGCCAATAACCAACAAAAAACCAAGGCCCTCAATCATACAGAAGCTAGGAAATTAACCCTGCCATTATCTAGCATGAAGTTGGAAGTGGGGTCTTCCCTAGTTAAACACAATATGAGGATGCAGCTGATACCTTGAGTGTAGCCATTAAGTACCCAAAGGTGAGGGTTCGCCTGAGGTTCACCTGGGCTCCTGACCTTATCTTTTTTCCACAGGCCAGGGAAGAAAGCTCCGTAAGAGATGTACTTATAGGGACACTGAGATTCAAACAGTGTGTTTTTATAATTTGCCCAATGAGTGTAATGAGCTTATTTTCTACTTATCTACCTATCTTTCAGCTATATCCTTTAGTAGTATTTTATATTAGATCTTTTCACAGTATTAATTCACTATCTGTAGGAATATGTTGTGTAATGTAAAAAGATAAGTAGCTTCGAATGAACAAATTTCCTTCAACTTAAAATAATACTTCAAATATAATATTACTTGATTTTTTTACTGAAATGTAACTCATTATCCTATTGATATGTGATTTTTCATTGTGTGAGTTCATTAAATGAAAATGTTCATTTAAAACTTTTGTGTCATCACATCTGTGAAAGACATCAATGGAAATAAAAATATCAGATGTTGGTTGGATTACTTTTATAGAAAAATCTGAAATTTCAGTTACACTATTAGAAGTAAATTTTGAAAGTTGTGAAAGGAAGAATGTTTGATTCTTGTCATACTTTTAAACCTGATTGATTATGTTACATAAACGAAGTTAGAAATTCTTGTAAAACAGAAAATATGTGACATCTCCTCCCACTTGCAAAACAAAAAGAGAAAGATGTTTGTCAGTAGCAACTATGCAATCCTATAAAGTTTCTAAGTGCAAAGACTGATTTTGAAGAATTTTTTTTCCCAACATCACAATGCTTTTCTCTACTTCAAAATTTCATTAAATTACACAGCTGTCACAAAGTCATGGTCTGTGAGCCACAACCATTACTGTAGTAGTATGTGCTAAGAGTACATTGTCGACTTCCTGCCATTATATGATGACTGATATTGTTTCATACATAGATTATTCATTTTTTTCATAATTTTAGAATTCATGACTGTCTGAAAAGATTCATGAAATACTACTAATTCTACTACTTGATTTTTTAATAACCAATTATAAATCTTTGACTTTGATGCATACATGAATACATAAACACACACACCACAATGTAAGTGTGCATATATGTTTGCTAAATGTTTAATTTTGTCTAAAAATTTGAAGTCTTAGGTATTATGTATGCTTAACTACCTACTAAATATTTGGGTTATTCTTTCTGTGAAGTCCTCCAATTTAGCTTATATAAAACTCAACTCATCATCCCTGACTACTCTTGATTCCCAGGATTCTTTAGTCTAACACAAGTTATACAAGTCTCACAAACTTTCAATTACTACAAATGGCACTATTTTGCTTATTATTAACATCCAAAATTGGTTCATATCTAAATATATCTTATACCTATCTCATGTTCATTGTAATATTCTTACTTTTATCGATTTCCAAAATAGTCTTCTACTCAGAAGACTCTCCCTGCTGCCATTATTTCATGACATTTGAGTCAGATCTGGCCCCTGAAGGTTGGTTAATTAATATTCATGACTGGTGAGAATAAGAACATAGAATTGGTTTAAGTTATATTGACCCAAAAAGATAAGATATAAACAACGTATACCACCCCAATGTGTAACTAGCTCCCTATTAAAGCAGGAACAAGTTTTAGTGGTCAACACATGCAGACAAATATACCAGGTTGAAAGCTAAGACTCATCGTTGAGATGGCTAATGAAGCATAAAATAACAGACATAATTAAGTATAATTATAGGGTGATGTGTGACTCAAGAATTCCACTTAATTACATGAAGAATTATAGGAAAGGCAGGTCACCAAATATTCTGTTGCTCTACAAAATATAAGTCAATAACAAGTATGAAAAGAACAAGAGGTGGGAGAAAAATATTGATATGACTTTATATGATATAGAAAATGATTTTCAAAATTGATGGTCAAATAACAATATATACATAATTAAACTTTAAAATGATATTTTTGTCCCTAAATGGTTTCAAGTCTTCTTTATATGAAAAGATATAAATTATTATTCTAAAACATGTATCATCATGTTGAATTCTTTTTTTTTCTTTTTTATTAGTTGTTCAAACCATTACAAAGTTCTTAACATATCACTTGACATATCATATTTCATATATTTGATTCAAGTGGATTATGAACTCCCATTTTTATCCTATATACATATTGCAGATTCACATCGGTTACACATCCACTTTTTTACCTACTGACATACCAGTGTATGTTGTATTCTGCTGCCTTTCCTATTCTCTACTATCCCCTCTCCCCTCCCCATCCCTCCCCTCCCCTCCCTTCCCATCTTCTCTCCCTACCCCATCTACTGTAATTCATTTCTCTCTCATTTTTCCCCTTTCCCCTCACTTCCTCTTATATGTAATTTTGTATAACAATGAGGGTCTCCTTCCTTTACCATGCAAATTCCCTTCTCTCTCTCTTTCCTCACCTCTCTCATCCCTGTTTAGTGGTGATCTTCTTCTCATGCTCTTCCTCTCTATTCTGTTCTTAGTTGCTCTCCTTTTATCAAAGAAGACATTAGGCATCTATTTTTTAGGGATTGGCTAGCTTCATTTAGCATAATCTGCTCTAGTGCCATCAATTTCCCTGCAAATTCCATGATTTTGTCATATTTTAGTGCAGAGTAATACTCCATTGTGTATAAATGCCACTTTTTTTTTATCCATTCATCTATTGAAGGGCATCTAGATTGGTTCCACAGTCTAGCTATTGTGAATTGTGCTGCTATGAACATTGTTGTAGCAGTGTCCCTATAGCACACTCTTTTAAGGTCTTTAGGGAATAGTCCAAGAAGGGGAATATCTGGGTCAAATGGTGGTTCCATTCCCAGCTTTCCAAGGAATCTCCATACTGCTTTCCAAATTGGCCGCACCAATTTGCAGTCCCACCAGCAATGTACAAGTGTACCCTTTTCCCCATATCCTCATCAAGACTTGTTGTTGTTTGAAAATAAAATACTTGGGAATCAACCTAACAAAAGAGGTGAAAGACTTATACAATGAAAAGTACAAAACCCTAAAGAGAGAAATAGAAGAAGATCTTAGAAGATGGAAAAATATACCCTGTTCATGGATAGGCAGAACTAACTAACATCATCAAAATGGCTATATTACCAAAAGTTCTCTATAGGTTCAATGCAATACCAATCAAAATCCTAATGACATTTCTTGTAGAAATAGATAAAGCAATCATGAAATTCACATGGAAAAATAAAAGACTCAGAATAGCAAAAGCAACTCTAAGCAGGAATTGTGAATCAGGCGGTATAGCAATACCAGGTTTCAAATTATATTACAGAGCAATAGTAACAAAAACAGCATGGTACTGTTACCAAAACAGGTGGGTGGACCAATGGTCCAGAATAGAGGATACAGAGACCAATCTACAAATTTACAACTATCTTATATTTGATAAAGGGGCTAAAAGCATGCAATGGAGGAAGGATAGCATCTTCAACAAATGGTGCTGGGAAAACTGGAAATCCATATGCATCAAAATGAAACTGAATCCCTTTCTCTCACCATGCACAAAAGTTAACTCAAAATGGATCAAGGAGCTCGATATCAAATCAGAGATTCTGTGTCTGATAGAAGAAAAAGTTGGCTCCGATCTACAGATTGTGGGCTCCAAATTTCTTAATAGGACGCCCATAGCACAAGTGTTAATAACAAGAATCATGTTGAATTCTAATATTAGTTTCATAAGAAATAAATATTATTTTCATTTTGGAAATTATATAACTGAGACCAAAGATCATACTAATTGTAAAAATGGAGAAATCTGGATTTTGAATTGAAATTCTACATGTGAACTTCGTCAAGTCACTTGCAATGATTTTACAGACTAGTAATCCTCAACTGAAGTGATTTTGCTCTCCAGAGAGCATTCTCAACGTCTGGAGATACTCTTGGCTGTCAGAGTTGCAGGGAGGTTGCTACTGACATCTAGAGGGTAGAGGCCAGAGACATTGCTAAATATCCTACTATGCACAGGACAGGACCACCCTCTACAACAAAGAATCATGTGACCCTTAATGTCAATAGTGCTGAGGCTGAGATGTCAGAAACAGATGTAATGTTACCCTGTTACTACAATAAGAAATAGAGAGTAACACAGCATTCCATAGGCCATATAACTTGAGGAATGCATAGAAAAAGTAAGAAAAGAAAATATATTGTGGAATTAGTAATAATAAGGCAAAGCAATCATGAATATCAGTAACAGTTTATATATGACTTGGCTATGGTAAGTTTTATGTCATTAATAGATGACAGGGAATTATGAAAAATTTCTTCCTTTTCAAGACAAAAAGAGAAATGTGATTTTTAATCATTTTAAACAGAGTTTGTACAAATAAAATGCAATTGAGCAGGGATTTACTTTGTGGAGTATTTTACATCATTTATAAAATAAATTAATTTTTACATATTTCCTAAATTCAAGACAGTCTACATTGTAATCCTGAAAGCCAATGAAAGAAAAACAAGAACAAAGCATTGTGTTTTAAAAAAGAACTGCAACGGTGCATTTTCATATAACTGCAGATCATTTTAATCTTTAGTATCATAAAATATACATCTCTTCCTCTTTTTTTCCTGATACCATGGTTTGAACCCAGAGTTCTCATGCATTTTGAACCCAGAGTTCTCTTACTCCCCAGTCCTTTTTCCTAATACTCAATCCACCTAAATGATATTCTGAATCACTTCTACCAATGCACACCAGCTGACAGACTGCTTTGATAGTCTGCACTTACGAGCTTGAAATTGTTTGCATTTTGAAGGACTGCAATTTTACAACATATCAAAGAATTCCAGATTTTCATGTCTATTCCCTATTTAATAAAAACCCAAATTATTTGTCTTTTCAGTGCTGGAAGTCGAACACTTCTTGAAAATTTTGTAGATTTTGACAGACATCACTTTCAATGACTGAGTGATAGCTTTTTGTGACATGTCAATGAAACAGAAATTTTCCACAGTTTTATACTTTCTCTGATGGTCTAAAGATATGTGGTTATTTCTATTCCCTAAACTGGATTTCTAGTCTTGTGACAGATAATTTTAGTGGGAGAGCACTTGCTTAGCATTTATTGAGAGACTGGTTTCAATCTCAAGCATGGAGATAAATATATTATTTAAATTACATATATTTATTATCTATAACTATATTTTTTAATTTACATAATTTAAATTAAATTTTGCTACTTCTGTAAATAATTCAGGTAATGATAATTAGATAGAGGTGTATTCTCCATGTTCTTCTCTTCTAATTCCTTTGGACACTCAAGGATACACAGTGAAAATGGTAATAACCAGAGAGTCAACAGTGACTTCTTATCCTATAGATAGATTGGTTATCATGTTACTCTGATTCCAATTTTTTAAAGTGTTTTAAAATAATGGCTCTATAAATTTAATACTAAGATTATTGATCTTTTCATTAAGTTAAAATCATTTTAAAAGCAAATTTTTTGTTACTCAAAATGATTTATTTCATAATCTTCAAACTAAACTTTGTGGCTTAAATAAAAAATAGGTGTTCAGCATTATTATTGTATAATACAGAGTTTTATTCCAAAATGACAAGCTTTTTTACTGTAAGAGAAGCATACATTATTTAGAAAATACTAGAGGCCATCAAAAATTATAGTCTTGTATAAAATACTGTAAATACTGAATCAATACTATATTGGCATAAAAACATATTAAAGTAATGCTTCTGAATAAAGCAATATTCTTTGGGAAAGTTAAAACTACTCTTAGAATCATGTCAACAAATTGACACAAGATTTACACATGTTCAAAATATTCTCTTTGATATTTGTCATCCTCATTAAAAGTAATTAGGCTTTTTAAAAAAACTTTTTCTTGTGAGAATTTTTTAAGCACTGTAACTTGAAATTGTTTTTTTCTTGGTTGCTACTAGTAACACTGACAGTTACTATAGCATCAACCTGATAATTACATATTTTGAAGAAATACTGGCAAATGGAAGGTGACTATAATCATTGAAAGTTATTTAAATCATACATTTATAAGGTTATTAATAGATTTGCTTCTGATATAGGTATTATTAGCACATCTAACATATGGAAAGAGATGTAAGATCAACTAATAATAAAATCTATATATGCATGCTTTGAAGAGGAATGTATACCTAGAAATGTATAAATAATTGAATAGTTTTAGTGTCAGACAATTAGAATTATAATATCTATAATTGTTCCCTTAGTGAAAACATTGTCTCCAATTTTATATCAGTTTAGAAAATTAGACTCATATAGCTATTTCAAAAGAAACAGTTTCTTGTTTTTTTCTTTGACACAATTACTTAAATTTTATCTTGAGTCAAAGTTGAAATTTTCTTCACTAATTTGCTATATAATTTGCCATCTTCCATTACATTAAGACCTTTTTATAATTTTTTAGAGACAGAACATAAGAGGATTAAGTGGGGATAAACAACATAATATAATTAGGAGAAACATTCCACACTGTTGATGAGATGCCTCTGCACTCACCTGAGTAATTGGCTGACTGACAATTTCAATTATCTTTAGCCTATCAATGGTTTTCAATGATTCAAGCATCCTTTGCATCAGACTCACTTAAAAGGTGTGAACTAAGAGGAACAGTCCATTTATTTGTGTGGTAAAACAATAAGCAGGGTATGCTATTAAACTGCCCATATCTTCTTTCTTTATTAATTACAAGGAAGAAGACTGAATTATGTGCACATTGTTTTTCTCTTGATGGATGAGATTGATACATGTAGGGTTAATGGCTCTTTTGGAATTATGACAAATGAGCTGTTCCCAGCATAGATTTGTATGTAAACTCCCTTCCAGATATGAGAAAAGTCATGCCAACTATAGCAGTCTGCGTTTTCATCCAGGACCTGGACTATTTAGGGTACATTTTGACATATTTATTGCATTTGAGACTGGTGATAGATTCAATTTTCTCCAAAATTATCCTCTGTCTTCCTTCCTGAAACATGAGTTTAGCTTTCTGATTTGTTTTTATCCAGTAGAATCTTAGCAAGTGTTAGAAGAAGAGGTTGGAAGACTATGTCCATCATTGGTGTTCCTCTCTTGTGCATATGTCCACACAATGAGAATATAAGCCAAATATGACAAAAGAAAGAAAAACAAATAGGACAGAGCATAACCAATAACAGTCTTTTCCCAGATGCATGAATGTGAACAGCTGTGATCAGCTGAAATCAGTAGAGCCTCCAAGGAGGGTGAGCCAAACCTCCATACCTTCAGTTGACCTCTAGACTGAAAAAATCATGTATTGTTTAAGTCCACTGAGTTTTAAAGTGGTCCTTTTAGTGGCAGTGTGTGTGTGTGTGTGTGTGTATGTGTGTGTGTGTGTGTGTGCCCGAGTGCGTGCCCACTAGATAATACTGATTTGGGAACTTATGGAACAATGAACATGGAACTGAGATATAGCATAATTTATAAGCCAACAGCCATAAAACCATTTAATATGTTTAATGCTGCATGCTTTTATGGGTAAAAGAAAAACCATTTAATATGTTTAATCCTGCATTCTTTTATGGGTAAAAGAAAATGTGGTAGAAATGGCCAGTCATGCTTGAAATGAGGCAGAATCAACCAATAAGAACATATTTCTGAATATTGCAGGACAATCTTTAAAAGAATACTTAATTTACAAACTACTGTTACACTTATGAGAAACCTATAGCATCACTCCAACATCACAGGAGAAAAACTTCATAACACTATGACTACATGAGAAATATTTTTGCATTCATTTTTATGAAGTCACTGTATGGTAAAATGTAAAGAACATGTAAGTAAAACTAAACAGAAAAATTCAATTTTTTTGTGGGGGGCGTGGTACCAGGGATTGAACTCAGGGCACTTGACCACTGAGCCATATCACCGGCCCTATTCTGTATTTTATTTAGAAACAAGGTCTCATTGAATTGTTTAGCACCTTGCTTTTGCTGACTCTGGCTTTGAACTTGCAATCCTCCTGCCTCAGCCTCCCGAGCCACTGGGATTACACTCGTGTGCCACTGCAGAAAAATTAAAATTGAAGCATTCAATTTTATATTAATGTAGCATTCTAAATTTCAGTATTATCATCTATAAAATAATAATATAATTTCATTAATGTGCCTTTTAAAAAATAAGATATGCTTCACAATAAACAGGTGTTATTGCTTGTATTATTCCTGGGACTGGATCAGATGCTAGATCATAGTGAATTCCCAACAAATGGTAATGATGATTATCTTTGTTGTTCAATAAAAAATTTAGCTTTTTGTGAAACTATACAATAAAAATTAGGAAAGAAACAGTTATGGAAATATCAATGCTTCTGATATAGATTATATATTTTAGCTTGATTGATGAGTGATTCAGAAGTCACTTTGAATGATAGCAAGCCTTTTCTATAGCCGTATACTTGATCTACTACCAAATAAAAATAGAAATCATCTTCTAGGAGAAATTTATGGGCTATTAGAAAACAATTCAGAGTTAATATGGGGGCATAAAATAAGAACAATAAAATGAAAATATAATGAAGAGAACTATTTGGCTTCTCATCTTAAACAATTCAAGATTGTGTTCCCCAATATCACAGAAAAGTAGGAGGGACAGAATTACACTTTAATAATGCTTATGGGTACTGTATTATAAATATATACTTTAACTACTATTTTGGGGGGCTCAAGTTATATAAATTTACATTCATATGTGGATTAGACCTTATCTGGAATTTCACTGTTTTTATAAATTTATGAGTTGGAGAATCTCTTAATTTATAAGCACAGATGTTTAGTAGAGGCAACACTGATGCTCATACTAATAATTAACATTCATTATATGCTAGATGGTGAGCTAAGAGATTTACATATATTATTTAATCTATTTCTCCCCAAAGTCTTCATTTTGCATATGGGAAAATTGAAGTTTCCAAAGAATAAGTAATTTGTTTAATGTCACAGTCGCTATTAAGTAGAGGAGAAAGGTTTTGAATCTGAATTTGTTTTCCTTCAAAGCCTGTGCTCTTAAGCCTCAGCATGTGCAATTTTTACACAAGAGATTTGAACATAAACAGTGTTATCTTTGTGCCATTGTAGCTGGATTTAGTTATGTATGAAAGCACTTTAAAAACTATATATAAGGATAATTTATCTATGTCCACAGAAAGTTGAATAGAGGAACTCATGCAACAACGTGTGTCCTTGGGCAAAATATTCAATATTCTGATGCCACTCACCATCTGCATTTTACTGGAACAATTTGACCTTTTGTTATTATACTTTTCTTTTAAAAAAGTTTTTTTTTTTTTAATTCATGTACTTTCTTTCATGGGGCCAGTTTACTCTGATTACAGAGATATATTCCTCGCTTTTGGACCGTTTCATACATCTGATAATTTTTCTCTTTGTGCTTCTAAGTAATCTTGTAAACCACACCTCCAACATCCTGGTGAAAACAAGTAGCCTGGCATCAACTAGGAGGCACAGAGTGGGACTGGAGCTCTTTCAAAGCCCCATTTGCAGAGAATTTTCATCTGCAATGAACACTTGATGAGGCCTCCTTATTCTCATGTTGAAATTTTAACCCCCCCAGGGCTGGGCATGTAGTGCAGTAGCTCAGTGGTAGGGCTTAAACTCTGGCTTTCTTCCATCAGCACAGCTCCTGCCAAAAAAAAAAAAAAGAGAGAGAGAGAGAGAAAAGAAAGAAAATCTTAACTCCCAATATGTTGAAACTAGGAGGTAGGATATTTGGGAAAGAATTAACTGTGAATGTGAAACCCTCATACCCTCATGATAGGAAGTTCTTTATAGAAGCAAGCCCAGAGAACTCTTTCTTCCTTTTACTGCACGTGAGAAAATGACTAAATTTGGCAGTCTGCACCTCAGAAGAGGACTTTTATATCATAATCCAATGAAAAAAACGTACCGAAACTCTACCATGCTAGCACTCACATCTCAGGCTTTCAGCCTCCAGAATTGTGGAAAGTAATTTTTTGTTGTTTTACAGCCTTGAGGGTATAATATTTTGTTATGGAGCCCAGGATAACTACCCTTATGGGATGTATCTTCATTTGTTGTGATTTAGACACTGCTCAGGACAAATAGTCATTTTTCACATGAGCATTTGTGGAAAACAATTATAAGTAATTATTTAATATTGCAGCTGCCTGAGGCAACAGAGTAAATGGTATGAACAAGCTGACAAACAAAGTTAAAAGAGAAAGCTGAAGAATGAGAAATCCACAGGAGTTTCAAAAAGTATAAATATATACTTTGGGAACTTACAAGGTAAATACATAGAAGTCTAAGAAAAACCTGTGAATGCCTTAACCTCTTACTTATGGCTGACTATGAGGCACTGAGAAAACAAGAAGTGGAGGTTAGGATCGAGTTATAAACTGGCTGCCTAAACATTCAACACACACTCTATAACACACACTCAGCTCTTTGGAAAAGCCAGAAAGACATAATAGTTCAAGATATTTAAGGAAATATCTGTCCAGGCACTAGTTAATCTCCAAACTAACCCAGCAGAGACTTCAGGGGCTATACATGATGATAAATTTGGATATGTGGTATCTCCCCAAAACTCAAGTGTAAGACAAATGCAAGAATTTTTACAGGTGAAATGGTTAGATTATAAGTGTTAAGTGGTAACTGTAGGTAGGTAGTGTGGAGTTGGAAGTGGTAGGTCACTAGGAGTATGCTTTGGGGTTTGTATTTTGTCCCTGGTGAGTAGAGTGCTCAGGCTGGTGCTCTCTCTCCTCTCTCTCTCTCTCTCTCTCTCTCTCTCTCTCTCTCTCTCTCTCTCTCTCTCTCTCTCTCTCCTGATTGTCACATCCTGAACTGCTTTCCTACTCTATGCCCTCCCACCATTATAATCTGTTTACCTTGTTCCAGGACTGTGGAGTCAACCCTCTATGGACTGAGACCACTGAAACCATGAGCTAAAAATAAATTTTTCCTCCTATGATTGTTCTTGTCAGGTCTTTTGGTCACAGCAATGCAAAAACTAACCTAAATGACAATAAAAATTTTCTTTATAAAAATTAATTTTAGAAAAACCACTAGGCAAATAAACACAAATAACAAAAGGAACAAAAATCAACTATAAAAAATAAACCTGGGAAAAAGAATCTAATTTCCATGGTTGTCATATTACAACTTTTAAATGTTCAGTTTTCTACCAATTTTATGACATGTAAGGAAACCTTAAAGTCAAGAATGATAAAAGTACATAGAAACTGTACCTGAGAAGTCACACTTGTTGGACTTACTATGCAAATATTTAATTCTACTACTTTAAATATAGTCAAAGAACTTTTTTTTTTAGTCTAAAGAACGAAAGGAAAATATGAAAATACCACCAAGTCAGACTATCCATAAGGAGATATAAATAATTAAAAATGAGGCATCCAGCAGCTAAGAAGTATAATACCTAAATGAAAAATGTGACAGGGCTGGGGATGTGGCTCAAGCGGTAGCGTGCTCGCCTGGCATGCTGCGGCCCGGGTTCCATCCTCAGCACCACACACAAACAAAGATGTTGTGTCCGCCAAAAACTAAAAAATAAATAAATATTAAAACTTCTCTCTCTCTCTCTCTCTCTCTCTCTCTCTCTCTCTCTCTCTCTCTCTTAAAAAAAAGAAAAATGTGATAGAGGAACTCAATAGCAGATTTGATCTGGCAGAAGAAATTTTCCATAAACTTGAAAATAGATCAACCAAAATTATCCAACCTGAAGAACAGTAAGAAAAAAAATTAAAGGTACATAAACAGAAAATCAAAGATCTCTAGATATTGAATATGCACAATGATGGTCCCAGAAGGAGAAGGGAGAAGGAAGAACAGAGAACAGAAAAATTAACAGCCCCAAACTTTCCAAATATCATGAAAAAATATTAATCTACACATCCAAGAAGCTCAACAAATATCAGGTAGGATAAACTCAAAAGATAAACACAGAAACATAAAATCCAACTTTTGAAAGCCAAAGACAGAGATGGTCTTGAAGCAGCAAAGGAGAAGTGATTCTTCACATAAGAGATGTTTTCTCACAAGAAACTGGAATGCAAAGACACCAGGAAGACTAAGTGCTTAAAGCAAAAGACTACTAATCAAGAATTCTCTATTGGTCAAATTGCCATTCAAATATAAAGGAGAAATTAAGACATTTCCAGATTAACAAAAACAAATCTGCACTATAGCAACTACTAAAGGGTGTCCTTTAAGCTGAAATGAAAGGAAACAACATAGTATCTCAAAATGAAAATGGTTTAAATACTTCTGTCAAAAAAAGCAGACTAGCAGAATGAATTAAGTAACAACAAAAACAACACAATTCTACTTCAAATATATATATATGAAATTTTCCTTTGGTATCCAGAGGTTTTTGCTTTTAGGACCAACTATGAATATCATGATCTGTGGATGTACAAAATCCCTTATGTAAAATGACATAGCATTTGCATGTAACCTTCATGATCTTCCCATATACTTTAAATCATTTAGAGATCATTTCCAATACATATACAATGAAAATAGTCTAGTCGTCTTGTGTTACTTAGAGAATAATGGCCAGAAAAAAATGTTTTTACACGTTTGGTACAGATGACATTTTTCCCAAATAGTTTTATCTGTTCTTGGTTGAATGAATACAGGGATGCAGAACTAACAGATACAGAAAGACAAGTGTAGGTTGAAACAAAGAGGATAGAAAAAGGATATTCCATACAAGCTGTAATTTAAAAAGAGATGGAGTGGCTACTGATATCAGATAATGTGGACTTTAAGACACACATCTAACCAGTAATCATTAATGGAAGAACCCAAAAAAAGTAATCCAAAAAATGACAGAATTACAAGGAAAATGGAAAATTCTAAAAACATTAGCTTTCTATGCCTTATTTTCAATAGTGAATCGAATAACTATAAAGAAGATTCATGTGGAAATGGAAAACTTGATAACTCTACAAATTACTAGACTTAATAGACATCTTCAGAACATCCATTCAAAACTAATAGATTATAGTAATTTCCACTTACATGTGGGGCATAAGTTCCAAGACCCCCAGTAGATGCCAGAAACTGCAGGTAGTACCCAAACCTTAAGTAGACTATATTTTTTCCTGTACATATATACCTGTGCTAAAATTTGACGTCTAGAGTAGGTGCAGTAAGAGAATAACAACTGACAATAAAATAGAATAATTATGAAAAGTCTCATGAGTGTGCTCTCTCTCACACTCAGACTATTTTCCTGTCCTGTTATGTGCTGTTGATGCAGTGAGGTGAATGACAGCATCATGACACTGCATTAGACTACTACTGACCTCCTCATTACGTGTCAGAACGAGGATCATCTAATGTGGTTGAGTGAACTACAATTTCCTTTCTTTCCTTTCACCTTTGCACCTGAAGCATATTATGTCTTCTCTTTGGTCTATCCAAATTGCCTTCATCGATAGAAAAGGCTTAGTATACTTCAGGTGCAAAGTTGCAAGGAAAGAACAGGAATCCTAGTGAACTAGGGATGATTCACATACCTGGTAATTTCAATGGAGAACAATACAAGTTTTTATTATACTGATCAAAACAGTGTATAATATAAAACCTATGAATTGCTTATTTCTGGAATTTTTCATTTAATATTTTTGGACCAGATTGACTACCTGTACCTAAAACCATAGACAGCAAAACTGCAGATGGAGGTAAATTATATATTTGTCAAAATCACATGTGAAGCCAGGTGCAGTGGCACGCTCCTATAATCCTAGCAGCTGAGGAGGCTGAAGCATGAGGATCACAAGTTCAAAGCCAGCCTCAGCAAGGCTCTAAGCAACTTAGCATACTCTGACTCTAAATAGAATATTTTTTAAAAAATGGCCAGGGATGTGACTCAGTGGTTGAGTGCCCCTGGATTCAAACCCCAGCATTAAAAAAAAAATCAATGAATTTTTAAAATTAGACAAGTTTAAGAACAAGAAAAACCAGGGAGATAGATAGAGTAACACAAGAGGAGTGATAGAAGATGAGATTAAGAAAAAAAATGGGCAAAGTCATAGATAGTAAGAGGCAAGGATTTCTTAAAAATATTGTTCTGTGTGTGATAGAAGACTCTGGAAGGGTTTCAGAAGGCTGAATGATCAGAGGGTGTGGCTAATACTCTATGACCACATTTTGTGGGACACCACTTATTTAAATAATTTAAAAGCTACTTTGGGGGTTGAGTGGAACTATAGGGTAGGAGAGAAAAAAGGCAAGCCATGAAGTTAAGAGAATACTAAGGATGAACATTAGTTAAAGTGTCCAGACTAGGCAAATGGCAGAGGTAGGAGAAGCAGTCAGAACTGAAAGTCTTGTGGATATACTGGATGAGAGGAGTTAAGAATCAAATGATTAAAGGACCATTCCTTCTTTTGGGCCCTGAGCACATTGTTGAAGGTAGTGGGAAAATCTTGAGTAAGAGAAGGTTTTAGAAACACTGTGACGTTTAAAATGTCTAAAATTATTTCAATGGAGATACCAATTAAGAGTTTATTTTAGTAGTCTGGCCTACTCACGTTGAAGAATAGATCTAAGATTTAGTAGATTGGTGCCAAAGTTGTTAAGATCACAGAATCAGAGGAAGAAAAAAAATTTTAACAAAAAGCTGGTAAATTCCTGGTTAAGGAATACCTACCTTTATAATTTATATGCACAAAAGGGAAATGGTCTGAATAACAGTCTCCTTGGATGATGAAATCCTTGAGGGAAGGCACTGTGAGCTATTCATTTCTATGCCTTTTGTGTCCAACACAGAACATATGAAATAGTAAGTTTCAAAAGTCAATGTTGAATAATTTTAAAAGAACACAAGTGTATGGAGGCACCGATTCTATTATGACTGCCAATACACGAGTCTTTTTTGCATAATTTTCAAAAATAATTTTATGTGTAGTTCAACGAAATTGAAATGCTTGCTGATAACCTTTTAGTTTTTGCTGCATTGAAATTTAATCTGGCTTTGTAAGGATAGAAAGATTCCATTCTGCAAGTAAAACACTAGAGTAATTCTATGCAAGAGCCAAAACATTCAAAACTAACACTCAAACTTTTTGTTTCTCCTTTTCTATTATCTACCATGAGTAATTGATTCCCAAGACTTTGAAAGTATTTGATAATGTCCATGTTGTTTAAAATATATGGCACTTGGAAAATTCAAATATCTTTGTGGGAGGAGTGTAGAAATAATAATAGAGTAACATTTTCTACTGTAGTGCCATGTTTAATGAGCATTAATAAAAATGATGTTAAATATATAAAAACAAATCTATAATTAAGAAGGAAAATTTTTTAAAATTAGAATATGTATTAAGAACAAGAAGGTTCATGAGAGGTTTTTACTTGCTTTGGGAATACAACAATGTTTTGTGCTTGAACAATTCTTTTCAACTTGCTATTTAGTACACTGTTTTGATCTATAAATAAAAGCTGAAAATTAAAACTCAAGTCAAGCTTGATTCTTCCCAGAATAATCAGATATCATTCATAGTTTGAAAAATAATACCCATGGAAAACATCCACAAAGCTGAAGCTAAGTAACCTTTATTTTTTACCTTTTTAAGTGCATGCTGAGACAAATATAGTAGGTTATCAAAAATAAGACCCATACAAGTGTTAGAACCCCTGGGAAAGAAAGAACTTGGAACAATTATTTGTTTCTTATCCCAAGATTTCTGTAATAGAGACAAGAATTCTGATTTTTTTTTAAAGTGCCATTTTGAACTCATGTCAACTGGATTCTCTCAGATTAAATAAGAGCTCACTTTTATTAATTACTTGCCATGTGTTATCACTACATGTTGCTTTGTTTAATCCACAAATTCCCAACTGAGGAAGCTAATCATTCCATTTCACACAGATAGAAAATTGGGCCAGAGATATATATTAAATATCTCTTGCATAGTTACACATTTAGTAAGATAAAGCCATAATTCCTACACAGGTCTGTCTTACTGGGGAAAAAATATCTCTTTTTTTTATTACTTGACATGATCTTAAAATACTTTAACACTAATTGGTGTACTATCCAGTTATTCACAACAACTATTCCAAATTTCATGCACGGTTCTCCAGATCCTCATTGTCCCATTCACTTTGCTCCAGACAGAGCATTTTATTTTACTTAGACCAAAGATTAAATTCTTTTCTCAAACTACTTGGTGCATCCCACTCTCATTCTAGGTTTTCATTGTCCAGTTTACCTGAACCTCATTTATGAGGGCTGTCCTTAAAGTCAACAATGACTTCTCTGTTCCTAATAACTGCTATCATTCTTTAAATTCTATTTTCATTTGGTTTCTCCACAAAGCTGATCTTGGGGCAGATTTGAGCTCAAGAGCACCACAAATGTACTTAGTAATCCAAGGAAACACTAATAGGGCAATGATAAAAGAGAAGTCTAATCAATAAAGCCTTTCTTATTAGTAATTTTGCTCCTGAGAGTAACTTACAGGTCAAGCAAGCTGGGGAACTGCAGAGTAACTGGGGCAATTCATATACTAGGTCATTTCAACTATTGGTTGAGGACCACTGGTATTACAGAGAAATTCTCTGACACTAGCCTGTGGTATGAGCAAGCACAGCACGTTCCTGGGATCAGAGAAAGTTTTCAGGCAGTGCAGGTACTAGAGTTGGAATTTGGGCAGCTTTGGAAAAATCTGGTAAGTATGAGGACATATGGGTACAATACTGAACAAATGTATCATCTGTTGCTTACAAATGATTCTAATGTTTGTAACTGATTATTTTCTTTTTATAAAATTTCTCTGTATGGAGGAATGAGATGGACATCATTATCCTAAGTAAATGTATGAAGACATGAATAGTGTGAATATACTTCATATACAACCAGAGATATGGAAAAATGTGCTCTATATGTGTAATATGAATTGTAATTCATTCTGCTGTCCTATATAATACATTAGAATAAAAAATAAAATTAAAAATTAAAATTCTTTCTATTCCTTTCTAAATCTTTCTTTCTTTATTTTTTGGTGACTAGAATTCTTTTTCTTTTCTCATTACTGTTTAGTAATTTCAATTCTAACCCTTGTTTCTATAAATCAATATAGATGACCCCATGTCTACATTCAATTCTAATCTTTTTTCTTGGTTTTTGGTACTCGCTGAAGGTATTATCTTACACTCTAAATTGCTACCAGGAGGCCTTTCCCCTACATTTGATACTTGACAATGTTCAAAATTGAGCTAACAATCTTCCTTAGAAAACCTTCATATTTGAAAAACTCCTTACACATTTTATCAAAGCCAAATTGTCAGAAAATTCCTAATCATCTCTAACACTTGTACTTACTTGCCCCAAAATTGAGTTCATTACCGTGTCCTGTCAATTTTTCCTCCAAAATATCTCTCCTATTTCTTTCCTTCAATTTCCAGTTATCACCTTCATTCAGATCTAAGGATTTTATTATCCTTGACCTGGGATGTTTCAATAGCCTTCAGACTCTCTCTTTTTTTTTTTTTTTTTTTGTGAAAACTTTGGTCCATGTCAGTGACTAGCAAGTTAATTTCTTAAAGTACAATTTTGAACACAACATTTTTTTGCCCAAGAGTCAGAAAGGCGTCTTATCATTTACAGAATGTTGTTATAATTTAAAGAACATGAACCTTAGGTCAAAGAGAACTGATCTAAATTTCTGCCACTTAGCAACTATATGTCACTGATAAAACCATTATACTTTTGTAGGTTTCAATATCCCCATCTACAAACCAAGAATAATTGTACCTTGTTGCTATGATGTCACACTAAATAAGGTTACTCAAGCTATGATCTGAAAATCATAGAGCTCTGTATCAGCTATGTTGTAGGCACTCAGTAAACAGATTATTTTCCTTCCCCCCACCCCAGGGCTCAATAGCATGGTGTTAGGAGTCCTTTGGAACTTATGGATATAATAACAAACTTACTGCACAAATGAAAGGCAAACAGATTCAGGAATTATACAGGTGATTTTTTTTTATTATAAGAAAGAACTTCTAGACCAAAAAGTAGCAGAAAAACAACAGCAATAAATTGATGGCTGGAAGGACATGATTTGTTTTCTTTTTTATTAAAGACTCTATATCAAAAATATCCAAAATAAAGTGATGTATGTGTGTGTGTGTGTGAATGTGTGTGGGTGCATATAAAATGTATGTAATGTATATAGCAAAAGCCTCTACTAATTAAGAAAACAGTCTGGCATGGTGGTACACACCTGTTATTTCAGTTTCTGGTAATCCTGAGGCAGAAGGATCAAAAGTTTGAGGCCAGCCTGAACAACTTAGTGAGACCTTGTCTGAAAATAAAAAAGATCTTGGGTTGTAACATAGTGGTGAAGGTTCAATCTCTAGTACCAAATAAAAGAAAATATAAAAACAATAGTAAATTGTATGAGTAACCAGAATTGATAAGATAATATATGATGAATAGATATAAAAATTCAGTACTACCTGAAATAATAAAAATTAAAGTATCATGTTAGTAAATTATTATTATTTAATTTCCTCTTCTATTCAGTTTCAATCTTTCTCACTATAATCTCCATTTATTCTTAACTCCCAAATCTACATGGAAAAGACAAATTTTTAGTTCAAGTATCTCCTTTCTACTAATTGAAATAATTCATGATTTTCTCATAGATTCTCTTCCTAATAATGGCTACTTACTTCAATGACCACTTACGTTACTTAACATGAAGTCCATTGCAATTTCAGCATTCAGAAATGCCAGACTTCCAGAAAATGTTTGATTGTGGTGCCTGGGGTTAAAAATAAACACCCTGGAATCACAGGAGCAGAAATGGGCAGATCAGTTGTTAGATCAGTTGTTTTCAATTAGGGTAAATTTTGTCCCTAAGAGGACATTTTGCAATGTCAGCACTATCCTAGTATTTTGCAGCTTGGGAAAGAGTATTTCCTTCTGGAAAATAGAGGATAGAGACTAAGGATGTTAGCAAACACCTTGCAATGCATAGGAAAGCACCCTGTGCATTGACAAAGATCTATCTTGCCCAAAATAGCAAGAGCACCACAATAGAGTAAATCTGATTTAGATGATGCGTTAAGCAATATCATACACAAAGAAAAGAAAGAAAACATTTTTTTTTATTTTTTAAATTATTTGTGATTTTTCCTTAGGGAATGGGCCTCTATACCAATGGATATTATCAAACTTTGAAAAAGATTATTCACTGAATAGCTCAATAGTGAATTAGAAATTTTCCTCTGGAGTCCATCATCCACAATTTCTTTTGTAAATGTTGCTCTCTTTATGAAAATGCTTGCATTCAGCTTGAGAAATAATTTATTTGGCTGATCAATTGCCTATGGCGCTAGTCTACACTTTTATTTCCAGACTGATATGGAGGCTATAAAGAGAAATTGGTTGCATATCTAAGGGATGAGTGAAGTAACAATTTGTAGTTAAATTGAATTGAATGGAGGAGTTCTTGACAAATATTAGTAGAAAATTTTATTCTACTTGAAAATTGCTTCAATTATTTGATTATGAGAAAAGAATATAGTGTGAGACGGATGGAAGTGCATACATCCCTTTGTGTGCAATCTGCACAAAATATCAGTCACAGCATTAACCTAATATGTCCTGAATCCCATTTCCCTTGTATGAGCAAGAACAAGTAATAATACCATGAAGTATATGTACCTATTGTGTAAAAAAAATTTCTGACACCAAAACAAAATCTTCCATTAAGAACATAAACTTTAAAGCAATACAATTATCTTCTTGTTAAACATTAAGTATACAAAATTTCCTGCTTTCTTATTTCTAAAGGAATAGGCTGAGTACCAGTATACATGATCACAGGTAATAGGATCTGGGCCTGTGCATGGCATGAAAACCATAGCAAAAGAGGTGAAATCCTAAGTGAAGGAGCAATCTCCTTGTTTGTTTTTCATAATAGTAGCCAATGATGTTTTCCCTTCTTTAATAGCACTGGCTCATCACCTGGCAAATAGACAATCAAATAGAAAGACACCAGAATAACAAATTCCAAGTGACTTGTGATAAAATAGGAGCCCATTAGGTTCTCTCAAGAAGAGGAAAGTTGTTGAGTTTTTTTTTGTTGTTGTTGTTGTTGTTGTTTTGGCAGAGCTTTTTTGATACCAGGGATTGAACCAAGGGTACTTAACTACTGCACCACATCCCCCAGACCTTTTCAATAATTTGTTTAGAGACAGGTCTCACTAAACTGTTCAGGGTCTTGCTAAGTTGTGGAGGCTGGCTATGAACTCATGATCCTCCTGCCTCAGCCTCGATCCTGCTGGGAAGAGGGAAGTTTTGATGATGGGATAGATTGGAGTCCCAATAATAACACTGCAAATATTTGTTGCACTGTAATTTACCTTCATATCCAGGGGGAGGGAGGGACTTAGAAGACACTTGAATATGAAACCATCATCATGTGAAGAACAGTAGTCGCTTGAATTGGTATTTAAATTAGTATATTTGGATATCAGGAATTAATAAAGTAAAATTTAACCCACATGAGTTTTAATCATTATTTGATATTATTTTGCATGTTGAAATCCTCATTCCCGGTACTTCAGAATTTGACTATATTTGGAAATAGGATCTTTAAAAAAGTAACGGTGTTAAAGAAAGGTCATTGGGGTGGGGGTAAAAGACAAAAGTCCTTATATAAAGAGGAAACTTGAACACATAAATGTGCAGAGGGAAGACAATGTGCACAAACACAGAAAAGGTGGTTATGTGTAAGCCAGGTAGACCTACCTCAGAGAAGCAACACACTGACGCCTGGACCTAGGACCTCTCCACTCCAGACTTTGAGAAAATATAATTTTCTGTTATTTAATCCACTCAGTCTGTTTTGTTCCTGTAGCCCTACTAAAATAATGCAATCTTCAAAAAAATGTTTTTCTTGCAAATGGCAGATTTTTGAACGAATGTCACAATATTTTAATCTGTATAGATGATTTACTCCCAATAATTTAAGAATCTTTCAATCAATTGTTACTTTTGGTTTCAGAGATGCAGTTTAAATTTTTAAACTAAGTTATGATTTAGATGCAATGTATTTTATTCTATCTGACCTGTTGTGGCAGATTTCTACCCAATGAAGAACCGTTCCATCATGTCCCAAATTCTTCCAAGACCTTGATAGTCCCAACCCTCATCTTCCCTAATTCTGAACTTAGTGTTCTCTCCATATAGCTTTGCCTTTTGCAGAATGTCATATAAATGCAATCGTGCAACTTGTTGTTATTAGAGACTGATATATTTCACTTAACTTAATGCACTTGGGTCTTACCCAAATTTTTTGGAGTATTCTATTTCCTTTCATCTCTGGGTACTATTACACTTTGACTATGTGTCAATTTGTCTATTCTCCGGTGAGGGATATTTGGATTGCTTCTTGGCAATTACAAATAAAATGATTCAAAACATTTGCCTTTAAAGACTTTGAGTGAATATAGATTGGCTTTTTACTTGGGTAAATACCTGTGATCTAGATTACTGAGTCATATGGTAATTTTTTGGTAATTATAAAAAAAGTGGCTGTGGTATTTTATATTAAAGTGGCTGTGGTATTTTATATTCATGCCCACAATATATGAAAATGTTATACTTTATTCAGTATATATATGTGTATATATTATATATATTCAGTATATTTAGTATTGTCAATATTATTTTTAAAAAATCTTAATTAATTTATTTATTTTAATTGTAGTTGGACACAATACCTTTATTTATTTTTATGTGGTGCTGAGGATCTAACCCAGGGCCTTGCACATGCTAGGTGAGCACTCTACCACTGCTGAGCCACAACCCAAAACCATAGTACTGTCAATATTCTTAACCTTAACTATTCTAATACTTATACAGTGTATCTCATGTTTTGTGTTTCTTCTATTTGATCTTTTTGGGTTTTTGTTTTGTGAACCTTGGAATCGAACTAAGCAAGCCCTTTACCACTGAATTACACCTCCAACCCTTTCATGGTTTAAATTTGTATTTACCTAATGACTTATAATGTCAAGCATCTTCTCATATGCTTTTGTCTCATCCATATATCTTATTTACTAAATTGTGTATTCAAATCTTTTGTGCATTTTATTACTGAGTTATTTTAGTTTTAATGTGTTCTGAGTGTTCTTTTTTTTATGTTGGAAAAAAAAGTATATTTAGAATTAGACAGCTGGACTCTGTTTAGATGATCCCAATTTTGTTGGCAATGTCCAAAACATCATAATCAGGAGCCAGTCGAACATATATGCCTTTTTCTCTCCATCAGGCCTGATCAGGGTGTCAACCTTGGCCACATCAGTGCCATAGAGCTTCTTTACAGCTTGTTTGATCTGGTGTTTGTTGGCCTTGCCATCCACAATAAACACAAGTGTGTTGTCTTCAATCTTCTTCATGGCTGACTCAGTGGTCAAAGGGAATTTGATGATGGCATAGTGGTCAAGCTTGTTTCTCCTGAGGGCGCTCTTCTGAGGATATTTGGGCTGCCTCCAGAGTCTTGGGTCATCGGAAGGTAGGTGACGTGTGGATCTTCTTCTTTTTATGACTGTGGACATTCTTCCACACTGCCTTCTTTGCCTTCAAAGCTTTTGCTTTGGCTTCAGCTTAGGGAGGGGCAGGAGCTTCCTTCTTAGCTTTCGGCACCATCTTGGTGAGAAGGCCTGAATGTTCTTAATATTTTTGAATATAAATACTTTCGCAGATACAATTTGAAGTATTTTTTTCTAGATAATGGCTTATATTTTTCTCCTCTTAAATGGTGCCTAAGAATAGAAATTCTTAACTTTGATGAAGATTCATCATCTTTTATTTTTATGTATCCTGCTTCTCTAATTGTTTTATCTTTGAAATATTTGCCTAACCCAGGGTCACAAATATTTGTACTGTTTTACTCTTGAAGTAGTGTAATATTAGGTTTAAATTTAAGCCTATCATCTGTACCGTCTATTTTCATTTATTTTTCTTTTATGTGCAAGGTATTGATCATTTTTTTTGTACTTGGATATCTAATTTAACATTTATTCATGATAGAAGCCCTTGGGAAAACCTAAAAATAGAAAGAAACTCCCTAAGCTTGAAAAATAACATCTGCACAAATACATGCAGCCAACATCTTAGCTGAGGGTGAAAGACTGAAAACCTTCCCCTGAGAGCAGGAATAGAGCAGAATGTCTGCTTTTGCTACCTCTACTGCTCTCATTGATACAGTAAAATAAGAAAAAATAAGTAAATAGTGAGTGGGAAGAAATGAAAACATCTCTGATTGCCTATATAGAAAATCTCAGCGAATCTAAAAACTGGTTTAGGATAAATAGTCATTGTGAGATTTAACAAAGACTTGGCACAACATGGATTTCCTTTGATTTGTGGGTTTTAGATCTGAACCCTGGATCAAGTCCAGAAACTTGGCAAGGGTTTGTGTAATGACCTTTTTACTAGAATGGTTGACCCTCTGCCTTAGAGCTTTCATCCTTGATATATTTTTAACTATTTTTATTTCTTATTGAATGTATTGCATCTAAGTATACCATGCTGTATTATTTGTCTATAAAGTCTCTGTGGGTCAGGCCCCTTTATTCCACTGGTTAAATTGCATCCACTTTTCTTCTGACAAGTTTCCAACCAGATTTCTATAATTTTATTTTACTTTAAACAATATTCACCCATTTATAAAATTTCTATTATTTTATTCTCTTAACATCTTCATTGCTGTCTGGGAGCCTAGTCCTACCATCAGCATTGACCTCAGAAGGAGAGGCTCCTAATGATATCAGGGATCTCTTGCCTGCTCTTTCCTTAATGCTGAGATGAAGGAATCTTCTCCAAGTTCTTCCACACAACAAAGGTGACTCCTGTATTTTTCTGGCCTGCTATCATCTTCACTTCTATAAACTTTTTCATTCTTCAACTACCTTACTTTGTAGTTCTGGTAAGTACTCTTCATTTAAAGTGGGCCATTGACTTCACTTTTTCTAAGAGCTGTGTGAGATTGTCAAGGCCAATAGCTTCCATTCACATCTCATCCTAGTTTGTTACAAGTTGACATTTTAGCAGTTTCACCAGTAAAGTGTGCTGGGAGCTGTCCACATACCAGCTCCTATCAGTGATAGGGTCCTCGTAGCTCCAAAATGCCATTGTTGAGCCTGCTTTTTAAGAGTATTCCTGGTACAAGTTGCCTCACGTTTGGTTCCTAGGAATCAAATTCTGACATGAATACTTGTGTGGAAGAGTTTTTTTGTTTGTTTTGTTTTGTTTTTTAATAAACATTTGGAATTTTATTTTTAAAAAATCACAACCATGAACATTATTACAATTAGAGGCCCTCTTGGTTCTCCACATTGATACTGAGCATGCTCACAGGGGTTCCCATTGTTAAATCTTAGTGAAACATCCATTTTTAAAAGAAGGAAAAAAAAAATTCAGCACACTGCCATTTAACTTGTTTTAATGTTTCTTCACAAATGGTGAAAAATACTCAAGTACAGACAAGGAATAATCATAATGTTGGGCCCAACGTTATAAGTATGGAATTATAAAGTTAAAACATTTTCTGGTTTAAAAAATAAATCTGGTAGTCAATGCAGCTCTGCAGGGTCTGTGTCTAGTAGGCAGATGTCTGCGTTCCTGAGGCTGCTTGCCTTTATCCATTTTTCCAGGTCCTCCACGTCCACCTCTTCTTCCTCCATCAAAGGTCCAGGGGACCCCCTGGACCACCTCGTTTTCCTCCGCCAAAGCCACCTCTGTCCATGCCACGGCCACCACGGAAGCCACCCCTGTCTCCACCACGGCCACCTCTGAACATTCCTCCAGGACTGCCGCGGTCCATGAGGTCACCTCTTCCTCCCCGCATGCCACCAGGGCCACCTCTTCCACGGTCACCACCTGGGGGTGGGAAGGGTGGTGGGAGAAAGCCCTCAGGCTTCGGGGCCTTACCTGGATGCATTCTGTTCTCCAGGCGAAGTTCTGGTTTCCACAACCTGGATTGGGACATTGCCAGTCCCCAGCTCGGTGCTGGACGTTTCCTCCTTCAGAGGGATTCCCTCGGGAACCCCGTGGCTCTCTTGGGGGAAAACCTCCTCTGTCTCCTCCACGGCCTCCCATGTGACTCATGGGTCCCCCAGGACCTCCTGAGCCACCTGGACCTCCACGGAGTGGTGGTGGCATCCCTCTGCCCTCACAGGTTGGCCTGCCACCCCGCATGCTGTTCATGGGAGGCTTCTTTCGAGCAAGAGTGACTTTTAGTTTGCTTCCTTGAAAATCTTTTCCTTCAAACCACTCCACAGCAGCCTTGGCAGTTGGCGGGTCTTCACAGGACACTGTGGCATCGCCTTTGGGCTTTCCTGTTTCCTTGTCCAGGTAGATGTGGATCATGGGTTGCCCAGTTCTCTTATTCATCTTAACAACCCCACTCTGCTTAAAGAAATCTGCCAGATCATCAAGAGTCACATTGTCATTTAATCCTTGCACACAAACTGCACTGTTGTCAGAGTCTTCATCGGGATCTACTGGAGGGCCTAGATCAAGGTCTGGTCTTTCATCCATGGGTCCACCAGGCTTAATGAAGCCACCTCGCTCTCCAGCGCTGCCCATTCCACCGCGTCCTCCTTCCTATCCACCTCTGCTCATGCCTCCACGATCAAATCCCCCTCTTCTCCTGCCCCAGTATCAGGGCCACTCATGGAGGAAAACCTCCTCTGTCTCAGGAGGGGATTCTCTCCTGGTCTGGAAAATCCTCCAGACTCCTGCCCATAAACACCCATGCAACTGGGGTGGTCCTGTCAGAATGAACTCTGCTGCCCATAGCTGCCACTCTGTTAGCAATATTGACTTGGAGCCTGGCTGTAGGATCCAGTCTGGGGGGTGGGTAACTAGTGGGAGGCTGCTGCCCACAGCTGCTTTGTTGACCATAGCTATTCTGCTGTCCATAGCTGCTCGGTTGCCCATAGGTGTTCTGTTGAGAGTAACTGCTCTTATCATAACTAGTCGGGTAGAGGAATAGCTGGTAGGAGGATAGGATGGAGGCATGGTAACTGGCTGCATGGGGTACTCCCAGGAACCTGGGGATAACTGTAGTTACTCTGTCCGTATCCTAGGCTGGGCTGGTTATAACCCCCTGTGCTAGACTGAGGTTGACTAGTCTCAGCAGGCTTGTTACCTTTCTGTGGTCTTGTAGGTGCAGTGGCTGCTGGCTGTTGCCCATAGCCAGGGTAAGCAGGCTGAGTCCCATATGCAGACTGGGATGCATAGGGGGCCTGGGTGTTGGTGACAGTAGAGGTGGTGGTGTCATAAGCACCAGTGCTGTACCCCTGGACAGGCTGGCTGTATGCTTGAGAGGCAGTTGGGGTAGTATAACCAGTGGGAGGCTGTCTATAAGAAGTTGCATATGTGTTCTGCCTATAGGTGGCAGTGGTCTGAGCCTGGGTATAGCTGACATCAGTAGGCTGTCCATAAGTTCCATAGCTTTGTTGCCCATATGCCTCGGTGGTCTGCGCATATCCTTGAGTTGGCTGGGCAGTGTAAGCACTGTAGCCCTGCTGGGCTGCAGCTTGGCTGTAGGTACTGTAATCCATGGACACAATTTTCTCTCCTTCCTCCTGGTTCTCTCAATGTCCGTCCTGGAAGAGTTGCTTTTTTTTTTTTTTTTTTCTAGAGAAGTTTTCTCATTTAAATATTATAAAAGAATGAGGGAAGCAGGATTGGGCAGAAGGAGCTAAACCATGATGAAGTTGCCTCAGAGGAATTGGTTGATCCCATGAAGAGTTCTGAAGCTGCAGTGACCCTTCAGAGTTGTCCTGAATTGAGGACAGGGTGTCATGCCTTTGCATTCCAGCCTAATTAATGTATATTTGATAATTAAGGTATCAAATATACATTATCTCCAGGGAAGGAGCATCCAATTGGGTAAGGAACTTCCGTTAACTGAGAGTAGTTCCCGAAGAAGATCTCAAATGGGGGCCATGAATCAGAACATTCTTGACCACTAGGGAGATCAATAATTTTGATCTAAATGATGATGTAGACAGCTCATCACAGTATCCATCTGTTATATAGTTTAAATTTAAAATAATGTAATCAGTTATCTCAGAATCCCTAAAGCCTACAAAGAAATGCAATACAGTTATTTCTCTTAATATACTTGATGCAAATGTGACAAATCACTATTTACTTACTAATTACTATGCCAGATGCTACAGTTTTTGCTTTGAGAATTAGATTTATTATAATGATTAATTTCACAAAAGTGACAGCAATTAAGAAAAAAGTTACTTTATTAAAAGAAAAAAGAAGTTAAAAATTATTTCTGAAGAAAAAAGTTATGTACTATTTAAAATGTTAAAGATTTGTATTAAGTAATATAAATATTACAAATTTTATTAACATTTGTATAAGTGTTAACTATATAATGCAAATGTAACAATATGTACTAATCCTACTATAGATATCTCAGGTACTATGTTATGCTAAATATTTGCACCAAAAATAGTGGCTCTTAACTAGGGGAAGTTTTGCTCTCTCAATCCCAGCATCATTTGAAGTTATTAAGGAGGGAGAGGTGAGATGGTTACTGAAATCTGGAGGGTAGAGGTCAGATGTTGAAGCCAAACATCCACAATACACAGGACAGCCACTCACACTAAAGAACTGTAACAGTAGTTCTGAGGTTAAGAAATCCTGAACAAGCTGGTTGAGGTGGAGCATGCCTGTAATCCAGAAGCTCAGAGGCTAACAGAGGAGGATCACAAATTCAAAGTCAGCCTGTAAATTATCCAGTCCCTGGCTCAAAATAAAAAATGAAAGGGCTTGGAATATGGCTCAGTGATTGAGTGCCTTGGGTTCAATCCCTGGTACAGAGAGAGAGAGAGAGAGAGAGAGAGAGAGAGAGATTGATTATGAAATACACAAATACACATAATCATTCTTATTTTATGGGCAAAAAAAGTGAGAATTTCAGAAAGGTATAATGTAATAATGCAAAAGTCATGACCTTTGGCACCAATCAAATCTATAAAAAACTTCCTTGTTCCAGGATTAAATAGTGTTGTTTATTTAGTCACGTTGTTCAAAATGAACAATAACCTTTTAATATCAGAGAGATTTAATGTTAAGGGGAAAGTTTATTATATTTTTATGTTTTTGTTTGAAAAAATGGTTATATTTTATAATCAATATAAAAATGGTCTCTTTCTCTTATGCTTCTAATAATATAGACTAGGGACTAGATTATTGATTTTTATATGCAAAATTTTTATCAGTCATCTATAATGGTAAACACAAAAGTCTTCCATTTAAAGGTTTATGATCACCTCTGACAAAATCCCATTCGGGTGAACTCATTTCTGATTGCTTCTGTATTTTACAGACCATTTAAAAGCATTTGAAGGACATTTTTTGCCCACTAATTAAGTCTGCCACCAAAATCAGAACCAAATACAAACAACAACAAGAAAACAAAACAACAATGTAAACTAAAAAGAACTAAAAGCAAAAATATGCTGTTATCTACATATTACAGATAATTTTAATTGCCTAATTGTGGTTTGTATCACAGTGAATGAACATTTGCTTCAGATCTTGTCTCCATTAACTTTGGCTCTACTAGTTTCATTGCCAGCAAATCTGTGTAGTAAACCTACAGTCAAGCTATAGACCAGTTTTTATGCTTACCTCTACCTAGCAAGTGAGACAAATGTAGTTAATTTTGAGTGTTCATATATTTTTATGCCTATCATATAATAGAAAATATGTAGATATGAGATTAGAAATATGGTGTGATAATACATCATATATATCTGATTGTACATTGAGTACATATCATACAATCATAATCAATAAAATTATATGTAATATTTATATACTCATATATTAAATCCAATATTTACAAAGCTATTTTGATAGGTATTAACCCTATTTTGCTATTGTTCATTGTAAACAATGTGACTAAATAGTCACACAGATATTTAATCCAAGAACAAGCAAGTTATTTATAGATTTGTTTGATGTCAAAGGTCATGACTTTTACATTATAACATTATGCCTTTCTGAAATTATGTGTATTTCAGGATCTCTCTCTCTCTCTCTCTCTCTCTCTCTCTCTCTCTTGGTACCAGGGATTGAACTCAGGGCACTCAACCACTTAGCCACATTCCAAGCAGAACAGCATAACAGAAATTAGTAATAAAATAATTCTCAGAGAGATTTATTAAATTGCTAAGAAGTCTACATAATTATAACTGCAGAACAAGAATTTGAACCAAGGTGTGTCCAACTTGAAAGCTCATGTCCAACATTGAGTAGGATCGACATGTAAGATTTATCCCCTTGGCATTTGAGTCCCGTGAACTTTTTTTACTCATTAATCTTTCTAGTCATCTATCAGTAAGCTTAGTATTCCTGACAGATATGACCTGGTCCAATATAAGCATTTATTATTAGGTACAGCTTTGGGGAAAAGAAACAGGCTAGAGAAAAAAGAGAAGTTTGGCTGCTTTGATCCTCCTATAAAATGCTTCAGGGCAGAGAAGTAATATAAAACCCCATTCCATCCAAACAGTGTTGTTAGAAAAAGATGATAAATAGCAAAATTGTATGCATAGTGACAGATTATGTTTATAAGCAAAATTATAAAAGTATGTGATATTACATCTCAAAAAAAGCTTTTCTGAGGCTACAAAATGTGAGTGCTAGTAACTAGACAGTAAGCAAGTCAAATAATCACATACTTTTAGTTTCTAAAGCAATGTCCCTAAAGTAGAAGGTATCAAACTGAGATATATGACAGATAAGCAATTAATTTAGTTTTGTGTGAACACCATCTTGTGAAATAGTCAAAAAAATTTAAAGTCTATTTATATTACTGTGAACCCCACAGGAAACTATTTTTTTTTAATTCAGGAAAAAAATATTCTGGTAAATTTCAAAGAAAAATGCAATTTGCTTTCCATTTATAGCAACACAGCATTTGGTTATGAACTCTTATTAATATAGTGCTAACTTTAGAGGATAGAGCCTCCTTGCTGTTTTTTAAAGAAGAAACATAAATATTACTGGAATGTAGATATATTCAGAGCATGTATATCAATATGAATATCCATATGAAGTGATTTCCCCCTTGGCAAAACGTTGTTGTATTTTAAATTTAAGAACAAAATTGATGTAATGTACAAGAAAATTTACTTCAATTGAATTCAGTAAAGAAAATAAATAAATATGTCTTCAAGGACTTACAAAATGATATGTATTCATACAATTTTTAAAGAACTTTCAAGTTAGCATTTATTTATTCAACTTAAACATTACTATACCATTTCAATATGACTCTGTGGATGGACTAAAATCTGAACTCTACCACAAATCAGTATTGGATAGTAAGGATCACCTTATATATTTATTTATTATGGAATTTAGAATATATGTGTATATAATAGATATATCATAGGTTTGTCATGATAATTAGGTAACACATGGAAAGAAGAACCATAAATTCTGCTTATTTATTAAACCAAGACAGTAAGCAAGTCAAATAATCACATGCTTTAAGTTTCTAAAGCAATGTCCCTAAAGTAGAAGGTATCAAACTGAGATATATGACAGATAAAAAGAGAAAAGTTTCTCAAATCTTAGTTCCCAAATCCATATACCAGCCATTGTTATAAATGCTAGGTGTGTGTCATGGAGAGGAAAGATGTGGTGTAAGGTTATGGAAGTAAATTTTCTTGTACATTACATCAATTTTTAAGGAGTTTGTGGTACAATGTTCATTGAAACAAGATGTCTCACAGAGATCTCCAAGGAGCATTTGGAAATATGTATGATTCTGTTTGTGGAGAAGATATCTGAGACCACCTTTAAGAACTGATCAGGCTAGAATTATTTCCAAAATAGCATAGTATAGTGGGAAGAAGTCCATTTTAGCTCTATTGGTAACTAAATGATAAGTCATATAAACTTATAAAAATTTGCCTCTAAAGTAAAATTTTCCATGAACTGAGAAGTTTTGAAGTTCCAACATTCTGTTCCTCTCTATTCTCTAAAGTTTTTAGTTAAAGTATTTAGGTAATGGAATTGTAACTGAAAAAAAATTACATTTGAATATATTATTGTTCAGCTTGAGCTTGCATCAACTTAGTTATTGTAAGCGCAAGCTTCTTCTATTTATATTGCCTTATATTTATTCTGAATTTTCACATCACATAGGACAGAAGTTCTCAAAGTGTAGTTTAGAGAATCATGGGGGTTTCAGAGACCCTCTCAGAGGATCCACTGTGTCAAAGCTACTTTTCTAATACAATGAAGCTGCCTTTATCATTGTATTGAAATTTCAGCTGACAGTACAAAAACAATAGTAGGCTGGTACCTTGATATGAATAGAGGCAGTGGCACAAAAATATACTGGTAGCCTTATAGTGGTCACTGCCCAGTACTCAGAGTAGCCAGTTTCATTTAAAAAAATCTTTAATTGAAACTTAACCATTATTAATCCTGTGCTGTCTTTATGCTTGAGAATATAGTTTTTCAATATTCTGCATGATAAAATTGGAAGTATTAGCACATTTCTGAGTAATATGGTTGTGTGAACAAAATGCCCATATGTGATTGGGTTGAGAGATGAATGAGGGGTTTTTCCATCCAAGGAAATAGCATTTTTACTTGAAAGAATAAGTGATTGATCAACTATGGCCCACAAATTAGATATTTGGAAGACATTTTCTTATAAATGAATCAAGTGAGCATTTTACTTTGAAGCAAACAACTGAGAATGTTTATCAATGATAAAACCTAATCTTTCAGGAAAAATGAGTCTTCTCACATCCAGCAAGATAGCTTCCAAATACTTGAAGACTAGTCCAATGACATGAGTGGTGTCATTAAAGAATGTGATTTTTAATGTTGTGTAATATCATGTATTTTCATTTGGAAGATCAGCAAAATTCCTACTTTCCAAATAGTCAATACACAAGTAAAAGATCCATTCATAGTACAAGACACAGCATTGGGCTTTAATATGAAAGAGTATAAAAGTTCATTGATATTTTAAGATTTGATACTAAAACTGACATCAAAAAATTACAAATAATCAAATCTTGATATTTCACTTTAAAAAAGAATAACCACAATTATCTAAAAATGTTATTAAAATAATCTTGTTTTCTAAGCACATTTCTGTGTGAAGAACATATTTTGTGCATATATGAAAGCCATGTCTTCTAATCAATTAAATGCAGAATCATAGTTATCTTCTATTAAGTTAGCCTATAAAAGATATGAAAATTTTAAAGCAATTCCACTCTTTTCAATAAATATGCTTTTTATTGTGGAAAATATAGTAATGTCTTATAAAATGCACTACTTATATTAACATAATGATTTAATTATTGGTATTTTTTTGTAAATAAATATAAATTTTGGAACTTACAAATAGTCCATACTCTGTTCCTTTATTTTGTTAATTTTACCTTTATTTGCTAGATGATGTATGCCAACTCTCTAAGCCTCAGTTCATGTTTTCACCTTGCCTGAAACGTTTCTTATCTCTGCATAGAGTCAACCAGCTATTTAAGTTGAAACTTACTTATACTTCCATGATAACTTCTTTTTTTTCTCTCTTTTACTGTATGATTTATCCATTCAGCAAAGATTCATGGGGCACCTATTATTCTATACTGATATAAATCTGTGATGTAAACTTATAAATCCTTGCTGCAATGGAGCTTACTTTCTAGGATGAAGAGAAAGATATTTTTAATGATTAAAAATGCAAAATATATATTCACTGGTGGAAAGTCTTTAAACTGAAAACTGAATCAGGAAATAGGTAGTGTGAGTGCCTTGAGATGAGAGGGATGTGAATCTTTGAGTTGCTAGAGAAGGTAACACTGAGAAGGTGGCCACTGGGGGAAGACCTGAAGGAGAGAGGATAAACTGTTCACCTGTAGGAGAAGAACAGACCCATAGGCTCAGTAGTGGGAACCTACCTAATAGGTGCAAAAATATCTATAGGATAAGGAGAGTGAACTAGTCAGAGAGTCACAAAGGACAAAGTCAAAGAAGTCACCTAGGGACATTACATCTTACAGAAACTGACTTTGACTCATCCAGCCTGGATGACAATTAAAGGATTTTCAGCAGAAGAGCTGTTTTTCTGTGTGAAAAACAGACTAGAATGGCAAAGACAGAAGTACAGATTAGGAATCTTGCAATAATCCAGGTCTAGCAGGTGGAAGTAGGAAGGCTAATGAAGAGTAGAGGATTTGTGACTATATGTTGAGGCAAATAAGATAGTCTGAGGGATATGTGCTAAAGCCACTAGACAAACAATGATAAAGAATCATAAAATGAGCTCCATACAGTAAGATGGGATAATATAGGACAAAAATTGGCAGAACAGGTTCATAGGGTTGGCGGATAGTATGGTGGGATTGTGGGAATGGGAAGAGTGTACAGTGGGGTTGGGGATGTGGCTCAAGCGGTAGCACGCTCGCCTGGCATGCGTGCGGCCCGGGTTCGATCCTCAGCACCACATACCAACAAAGATGTTGTGTCCGCCGAGAACTAAAAAATAAATATTAAAAATTCTCTCACTCTCTTTAAAAAGAAATTAAAAAAAAAAAGAGTGTACAGTGAATACATGAAGAGCTTAGTTTTGAACCTGTTAAGCTTGAGATGTCTATAGACACTCAAGTTGCAGATACAGAGGAAACAACTGCATACATGTTTGCAATCAGGAAAGAAGTGTGGTTTAGAAATAAAATTTGGGAACAATCTGTAGATAGATGTTAGTAGGCTATGAGACTAGATGAGACCACACAATGAGAAAATATAAGTTTAAAAAATACAGAAATATATCCAAGGACTCAGTTCTAGAACATTTTACAGTTTAACAGAGGAGAGGAGGGACCAGCACAATAAACTGAAATAGTACTGCCAGAAAGTTAAATAGAAAACCAAGCAAATGTATTTTCCTAAAAGAAAGAGTGTGCTTTTTTTAATGTATAATGTTGCTGATGAGTCTTGGAGTATGATGACAGAATTCATCTCTGGATTGAGCAATTCAAAGGTTAATGGTGACACTAGTAATTGTAGTCTTGATGGAATACTGAAGGTGATGATCTGGAGTGGTCTCAAGAAGAAAGAAAGCAGCCAAAATGGAAATCATTAGTATAGAAAAGATCTTGATAGCATTATAGTAGGAAAAGTTGGCAGCATTTGCAAAAGGGAATGACATGAAGAGGCTTTTTAGTTTTTATTATTCAAGAAAGGGGAAATAATAGCATTGCTTTATAAGTTGATGTGATAGATTAAGTAGGAAAGGGAAAACTGACATTCATAGGATGTGTTCTAATGATTCACTGCAGAATTTTAAATGGAGACATGGACAAGAGACTGTAAGGGACTCCATCTATATATGTTAGCCTAGAAAGCCAATTAAGAGTCAGAGCACCTGATTTGGAGCTTCAACTCTGCCACTTACTAGCAATATGACTTGGGCAAGTTATTAACTTTCTGTGTCTCATTTTCCTCATCCCTAAAATAATAACTAAGATAATAATAAGAGTTAAACATTCCTCAGAAAGTTGATGTAAGAACTAAATGAGCTAATATTTGTGAAGGTCTTAGCAAAGCAAGTACTTTGTCATGTTTGTTGAATCGGTACAAGTAGACTGGCACTCAAATGTACAAAAATAAATAAATCCCTAGTAATCTTCCTCGTATCTCAACTCCATTTGTTCATTTAATTCAAATCACTCTGCTGACCACTTGCTGTCTCCTATACCAGTAACACTCCACTAGACTTTCAAGTTAGACAGCAGCAGTTAAAACTGTGACCTCCTGCAGGCTCAGTTTTGTCAGAACTCAGATTGCTCAGCTGTAAGATGAGAAAAAAAATATATTAATTTATTTCCTAGAGTGTTTGAGAAACAAATGAAATAAGACATATAAAGCACTTTTCTTAGTCCCTGTAACCTGGTATATGCACAAACAAACATTGATATTTTTATGCTGCTCTTAGATTTTAGCAGCACACCTGCCTTTCAATACCATATGGGAAAGAGAGTGAAATCCACTGAAATTAACCAGCCTCTCCCATGTGTCTTATCATGTTTATTATCTTATCTATATTTCATGTTGAAAAAAAAACCAATATTGGCCAGAGAATAAAAGGATTTGGATCACAATGAGATTAACAGATGTCTTGGTTCAACAACCATCATTATTAATGATGGATCTTATAACATTTTTGACAACTAGTTTGGCACATAGTCAGAACTATTTATAAACAACAAAATTGTTTAAATACTTGGGGATTTGTGTGTGTTTCTGTGAGGAAGTTTCATATATCATAAAAGTACACATCTGCACATAAATAAAAAAAAACTTTGAAAAAATGATTGAATTAACAGCTAATTTGAAATTTAAAGTAATTCAAATGAATAAATTAGCTACTAAATAAGATCGAATTAATATGTGTAAAGACAATGACATAAGTAGAAAAATATAGTATCTGCAGAGGTAACCAAGCAACAGAAAAATAAGTAGTTAACATGGAGGCGCTTGATTTTTTTTGTTTATTCAAATAATTACTGCTGGACTAAGAGTCATCATACTCAGAAATTTGTGGAGCAATTGGACAGGTTCCTCCAGAGATGCCCACAGTAAAGCCTGAATTCTTCTTACTGAGGTTTCCTCTCTTTGATGCTGGACTAGGTTGTTAGACCAGAGGAGAAATTCAGAGTTGGCTAGGCAATATGGCATTAGTACGGGAAAGTGAACCCTCTGAGGTAAAGCAGAAAATTAGAATTGACATCTTTGTTTTTTTACCTAGTTGCCATCTGAAAAGTATCTTCCAGGATTTCTCAAAGCTGAAATTCTTTCTTGGATTCATGTTATGTAAATAACTTTAACTGGAATGACAGGGGAAGGAGACAGTGCAATGAGAAGAATAAACAGTGTTCTTTGTTGAATAAAGAGAGGAACTGAAAGGCACCCTGCAATTAATACTGGGTTGAAGCTCTCTTACATTGGGGAAATTATAACCCAATATAATTAAAAGCTATTTTCATTTCAAATGCTTTTTTTAAAGTCATAAACAAAAATGAGAAAGATAATAGTGAGTTGAGATTTTTACAAACATCAGTTGAATTTCATCTTAGAAAAGAAAACGGATATCTGCATAAACAGGCTTGGTTTTTAGCTGTGTGATGTTAGGCAAGGTATATAAAGTCTAAAAATATGATTGTGTGCATCAGTAAAATGACTGCACCAGAATCTTCTTTAAAGAAATGTTGTAAAGATTGCCAATGACTATAATGGGTCTAGTATAATATTTAGTGCATACAAGAGTCCAAATACTTTTGTTCATTTTATGACCCAGGTTTTGAGCAAATTTCAAATACTAGGCTATTGAAACAGAAAAGAGAGTAGTCTAGTTTAGTTGCTGAATATCCTCTGTGCGTTAAAGTCCTGGTCCCCAAGGTGGCACAACTGGGAGGTAACAGAAACTTTGAGAGATGGAGTATAGTGGTAAGTCATTCCATTATTGAGGGCATACCCCACAGCAGATTGTGTGACCTTGGTCTCATCCTTTTTTGGACTCTTGACTCATGATTATAGGGCTTTTGTTCTTCCATGAGTTCCTATCATGATGTATTACATCAGCACAGACTCAAAACAGTGGGGGCAATTATGGACTGAAACCTTCAAAACTGTGAGCCAAAATAATTCTTTTCACTTTATGAGTTGATTACCTCAGGTAGTTTGATATAGTGATAGAAACTAAAAAGTTTCTTCTCAACAAAAGAAACAATCTGTGAGGTGAACAGAGAGCCTACATCCTGGGAGCAAATTTTTACCCCTCACACATCAGATAGAGCACTATCTCTAGGATATATAAAGAACTCAAAAAGCTAAGCACCAAAAAAACAAATAACCCAATCAACAAATGGGCCAAGAACCTGAACAGACACTTCTTAGAAGAGGATATACAATCAATCAACAAATATATGAAAAAAATGCTCATCATCTTTAACAGTAGAGAAATGCAAATCAAAACTACTCTAAGATACCATCTCACTCCAATAAGAATAGCAGCTATTAAGAATATAAACAACAGTAAGTGTTGGCGAGGATGTAGGGGAAAAGGCACACTCATACATTGCTGTTGGGACAGCAAATTGGTGCAGCCAATATGGAAAGCATTATGGAGATTCCTTGGAAATCTTGGAATGGAACCACCATTTGACCCAGCTATCCCTCTCCTCAGTCTATACCCAAAGGACTTAACATCAGCATACTAAAGGGACACAGCCACATCAATGTTTATAGCAGCATAATTCATAATAGCTAAACTGTGGAGCCAACCTAGATGTTCTTTAGTGGATGAATGGATAAAAAAAAATGTGGCATATATACACAATGGAATTTTACTCAGCAATAAAAGAGAATAAAATCATGGCATTTGCAGGTTAATGGATGGCACTGGAGAAGATAATGCTATGTGAAGTTAGCCAATCCCCTCCCCCCAAAAAAGTGCTGAATGTTTTCTCTGATATAAGGAAGCTGACTCATAGTGGGGTAGGGAGGGGGAACATGGGAGGAATAGATGAATTCTAGATAGGGTAGAGGGGTGGGAGGGAAAGGGAATGGGCAGGGAGTTAGCAAGGATGGTGGAATGTGATAGACATCATTACCCAAAGTGCATATATGAAGACATGAATTGGTGTCAACATACTTTATATACAACCAGAAATATGAAAAATTATGCTGTATAAGTGTAATAAGAATTATAATGCATTCTGCTGACATTTATTTTTAAAATCAATAAAAAATAGATAAATTTTTTTAAAAAGAGGAAAAAAACTGAGCGAAAAAAAGTGAAAAAAAAAGAATGAAAGAAAGAAAAGAAAAAGAAACTAACATCCATCCAAGAATTCAAGGCAAGTACAAGTCCACTGTCTCCAAAAGAAAAAGTAAACAGAAGAGATTTATTTTTTTTCTTTACTCCTCCTGGTAGTTAGAGCTTGATCATGTATAACTTAGCAAAACATTTAAATATTGAAAGTATGAATAAAAGGTTCCAATTTATTAAAGATATTTGCTTAGCATTGTGTTTCTCAACTGGAGCACTTTTACAATGCTTGGAAACATTTTTGATCATGCAATCCAGTGTGTGCTACTGGAATCTAATGGGTAGGAGCCAGAGTGCTTCAGTTGAGCAACGCTGGCCTAGCCCTGAACATAGCAGTGTCATGGCAGCAGTTTGTATGGATGTGGCTGATGTCTTGCGTGTGTCTAAGCCACAAGGTCCTGAGCAAATGGCTTCAGTAGCAATACTTTGGCATCTTGGCTATGCCTTGCCTTTTGGGATTCCTACTTGATCTCAGCTCTCCAGGGTTTTACTAATTTTATACATGACATACTTATCCAAAAAAAAAAAATCCTTAATACTGAAGTTAATAAATTTTCATGTTAACTGTCAAGAAAATCTAATCAGTAGAGATAGTTCATTAGTAGAGATAGTTGCATTTATTCTTATGAAATAATCTAACTTACTTTTTGGAAAATAAACAATACTCACCATTTATTAAGTACTTCTATTTGCCAAAGGAATACACACACAATATCTAATTTATTTTCTATGCCACTTTGGGAAAGAAGCATCAATGTCTCTAAGAAATTGTGAAACTACAGCAACCTTAAGGCATCCACCTTATAAATATCAGATCTCAAGTTTCAAATCAAGGTCTTTTCAATTCTAAAGGCCTTTACTCATTAACCAGGCCTTTTTGCTACTTCATATATATATATAAGCATTCATATCTTATATCTCAGAAACCAAATTCTAACCTTCTCTAAATTACTGTCTATTTTACTCATCTCTATTTAACTTCCATCTCACTCTATTCTGGCTTTTTATTCTTAAGATTCCATTACCATATCTCTTCACAAATCACCACTGACTTTCTAGGTTTCAAATCTAAGCAATCTGTCTAATTCCTCCTTGTCAAAATTCCATCACCACTCTATCTTCAGGACATCTTTTATTACTTGGTTGCCTTAGCGAAGTACTCCATCTCTGTTTAATTATAGGCTCTTTTAACTCTGTCCAACTCTTGAACATTGGTGCTCATTTGTTCTCCCTCTTTGTCCTCTCTCCCCTGGTGCTGCATACTCACCCCAGATAACCTCATTTATGCTCAATGTCATTTTATAATTGCTTATAAGATTATTTTATATTAAAATTAATTTAATCAAGAACATTATACAAAGAATGTAAATGCTATAGTTAAATTCACAAGCCTTTAGGTAGCTACCTGTATGCTTGACAAATGAAAAATTCCATCTACTTTTAGAAAAAAAAAATATTCTCTGAAATAATACTTAGCCTTTTGGGTACTTCCTTATTAATTAAAGTCACATCATTCAATGCTTCCAAAGTTTGACTTAGGGTTTTCTATAAAATGTTATGTTCTATGTTTAAAATAGTACAACGTGAAATTATTAAGTTATCCCAATCTCCCATGCACAGGTGGAGAAATGGCTTTATTTCCTTGACTGCTTTCTTTGTTCCTGCTTGAGGCAAAGATGGGTTACTATTACTTAAGGATAGAAAGCTTTCCCAATGTGTCTGAAAATTGTGCCTTCTTACACTGTGGCTGTGATTATAGATATACAGTGGGAACTGCATACCGAGATCCATTAAACCTGAAGAGACCTAGATATTTCTTCCATTTGCTGGCTGGCCTGCAGCAGTTTTGCAGAGTGGGTCACAGCAGGGTAGGAAAATCCTCTCTCTCCATACTGTGATTAGCAGTGGTTACTCTATGACAAAAACAAAACAAAACAAAACAAAAACCTCTTTCTAAAATAGCATTACAATGTCACACAGCTTTATAAGTTTAAGTACATACTTGCCATTTTCCTGGAAGCAAGCTGTCCAGTGACAGCATGGCTAGGTCAGAAGGGGAATCAGGTCTCACCTACACAGTATTCTAGGAAGTGGTTTTGAAACCATCCATATTTCTCCCTCCCTTTTGGGGAATTTCTTTTCAGGAAGATCTGCTATCAGCATATGCCAGCTGACTTCAGTCAAGCCTTTTCAATTTATCAAAGATATTTTAATAATGCTAAACTTCTAAAGGAAAGGGGGGTAGGACACTACATTGGTTTGCATTAAATAAAGGGAATCGTCTCAGATAATGCTGATATACCCACTACCAGCAAAAGAAATGCCTGCCAGTTTTTATCAGTTTATTTCACTTGGCAATCAACCATAACATGAAGGATAGTTTTACAGAAAATAGTTCTTATTAATATTAATAAGTAATAGTGGATAGAAATAAGATCCTTAATTGATATTTTTCATTGGTCTTTGTATAAAAACAGACTTATAAATAATATACTCAAAAAATATCCCCATTTCCATAAATATTTAAATTAATTTTCACCAAATTATTAAGCATAGGTTGAAATATGTTATACAGATTTTGACTGGGTTCTGGTACTTCTGAAGACATTAAAAAGAGAATGGCATTTGCATTTAATATCTAGGATACCACCTGTCGTGAAAAAATGTCATATTGTAACATTTATACTTTTATCCTTTAAATACAAACTGGAAAATTAAGAATTACTATCTCAAATGACATTTTTTTTTGTATTTGCATTATGCTTGATTTCTTTTAAGGCTCTTCCTCAATTTCCCTAAATTGAAATTCTTTTAGTAAAACCATACATTATAATCTTGATATTAGGAAGATGTAACTCTGGAGAAGGAATCCTAAATTGACTAGGTTATAAATGATAATTGAAAAGGAAGTCTTCTAGATAAATGGGAAAATACAAAACAGACACATTTTTTAGATTGTTCCTAGTTTGATAAAGCTAACAAAAGTTATTACAAGCAGGAGATAGGGTATTAAAGAAATTAACAAGATAATCTTATTGTCACTATTTGATATCTCAGAAATAAGCAAAACAATCAGATAAAACTATTATTCATTGTAAAGGCTATACTCACCAAATTAAATAAATGATAGGATATTAACACTAATGAAACATTTCAATAGTTATTAACAGATATCACACAAAAATCATTAGCTCCTCTAATAGAATAGTAAGCCAGGAAATATTTCATTCACAGTGGGTATAGAATATTTAAGAATGTGAAAAAAATAATTTTATAGTTTATTGTTATAAAGGGTAAGATACATGCTATTTATGAGAGGAAAAACTCTTATAAAAACAAATCTTACAGATTAAAGGCATTCCAATGAGAAATGTTTTTTGAAATGAAATGCAGTGACTTTTTAAAAAATATGTTTTTTTTAGTTATCGATGGACACAATGCCTTTATTTCATTTATTTATTTTTATGTGGTGCTGAGGATTGAACCCAGTGCCTCACGCACACGAAGCAAATGCTTTGCCACTAAGCCACAATCCCAACCTCTAAGTGAGACTTTTTAAATACAAGATTTGTTTGAAAGAGTGAATATCAAAAACATTCTATGAAACCTAAGTGGCCAGCAGGTGGAACTCAGAAAAATGATAGCTTTGGACCAAGGAATAAAAGTGCACTGTTGTTAGTTCAGAGCCCTGAATGAATCCCACATCTGATATGTCTGAGGAAAATAGCACATCAGCACTATTTTTGTGACCTGATCTTAAGTAAACTTATATAAAAAAAAAATAACATGCCATCCAATGTTTGCCAGTACTAGGCCACCATTCTTTAACTGGAGTTTTTCCTAATACTCAAGACTGACTCATAAGCATGATTCTAAGAACCTCATAGGACATCTGGTTCTCCACTTTAGTAGAATAGTTTGAGGTGGGATGATTGGTGTGTCCTGAAGTGGGGAATGAAACACCAAGTGTTTGAATCTGGGACCCTGATTCCAGGTAGGTCTACTGATCCCACCTGGTTCCAAGCTCTGGATGGAAATTTAGAAATTTCTAGGCATATTCCTTACGTCTGGCATCCTAACTCACCAGGTATCATGAGACTTAGAACCAGAAATTATCCCAATGTGTACATATTCTATATGCTGAGCAGAGTAACTATAAATGTACCATCTGCTTTTCTTTTTTTCTAGAATTATAAAATTACATTTTATCAGAATTCCTGTTTTTGTGGAGTATAAACTATAGCTGTGCTACAAACAGTGAATTTATATGGATGAACTTACATTTTTCTTAGTTATATCTTAGTATATCTATTGTACAATATGCTCACAACTTAATACATAATATTATGACTTTCCTCTGCCACACTTCACTTATGAGAGCTGAATTTGGAGTGTTCCTAGGATTTATTTAAAATCTGAATGAAAGGAAACATATATTTGAGTTGGACTGACTTTTAACTGGTTTTAGTAGGATATTTTAAATTTGATTTGTAGTCATTTCTGTATGTGTTTGTGCTACCGCTTATGATTCAAAGGGCCTTCAGAAAGATTTCTATCATTGACTACATTGATTTACCATGTGAAATACAAGGACCCACTCTCTAAGGTGCAGGCTGGAGGTAATATTGCAATATAAGCATGCCAAATATCTCCTGCTTGGCACCAGAAGACTGTGGGTAGTGGAGGAAAAAAAAGGTTGAAACATACAGAACCAGAACTAGAACTATTCTGTGGAAAATTATTCCAAACATTATATATATAAAATTTTAAGCAACTGATTTTGTTTGCTCTAATGCCTAGCAAGAACAGAAATCCTCTATTGTTAAAAATAAGCATCAAATACAATTATAAGTTCACCATCTCTTTGTTTTAATGGGAAATGTGCACTATGTGATTTATCAGAATTACTGTGTTTGTAGGATATAGACTGAAAGCAGCCCTGCAGTACCTGAGTTTGTTTGCATGTGAAGTCTCATGTTTTATGTATAGGGATCATGTTTACCATATCTAACACATTTGTCTTGATGAAGTCTAGCAGTTTCAGATAAAGTGATGTGTAAAATTGACACCAATGCAGAAAAACAGCATGAAGAAACAGTGTTCCACTGATAAAACTCTTATATGTTTGTCAATAATTCAAAATACATAGTGCAAAAGCAATTTGTTGTATTAAGTAAAAAGTATCTCAGTGCAATGTAGAGACAATGTAAACATATATCTGAAGGGCTGTCTTGTAGGCCTTAATTTCAGATTAGTTTTCTACATTTTTTTTCAGGATTATTGATCTTGCCAAAATTTAAATATGACAGGAAGAAAGTATATTAGTGAAAGCCAGACTTTTAAATGGAATGAAGAAAAATATTAAAAACACAGTAGGGTTTCAACATTCCCAAACTATATCATCACACAATAAATTAAAACATATGAAGATTAAAATTACAAATAAACTTTTCTAAACTTTGTTTTTGGAGGTGGGTAGGGATTGAATTCAGGGGCACTCAGCCACTGTGCCACATCCATAGTCCCATTTTGTAATTTATTTAGAGACAGGATCTTACTGAGCTACTTAGCACCTTGCTGTTCCTGAGGCTGGCTTTGAACTTGTGATCCTCCTGCCTCAGCCTCCTGAACCACTGGAATTATAGGCATGCACCACCATGCCCAGTTTAAACTCTTAATAACACAAATAAAATTTAGTTAACTAAGCTAGAGGAACAGCTAAATTATCCTTATATTGACTCTAAAGAAAATAGTATTTTAACCTTGTGGTTTTATGAAGAGATGATAAAAGATTATGTTAAAAAAATAAAGAATAAACATACTATACGGGTTTACAGAAGTCTGAAAGCAGTGAAAATATTCTTCAATTTTTCTATTTAATGATTTGTAGTATTTTTTTGGCAAGGATATAAAATAAAATAGTATCCTGAGAAAACAATTATACAATTTCTATCCACAGTCTAAACAACAAAGCCAAGGTAAATGATTTATTATATCACACTTAAAGCAGAGAAGGTCAATTAATGACCTAAGTATTCAAATTCTGAGAAATAGTATCTAATCCATGTATTTTAGTAATTCCAGTATAGTATTCAGACATGATGTGCTTAATTCTTGAATTACCAATGATATACCTTTATAGAGAGCTGAATGATAGCTCCCAATACTGTCTTTAAATGCTTAGTCTAAAATCCTTGGCAAATTATTTTCCCATTTCTTTCTCTCATGCCTGCTATCTAGTCTGACAGTGAATTGTATAAATTCTACCTCCAAAAAATACTCAGAATATAACCACTTCTCACTACTGCTCTTCTATCTCCCTGATGCAATCCATCATCCCTCACCTGCATTATTCCAAAAGTGTCCTAACTGGAGAGCCTTTTTCCATCTTTGTTGTTCTTCCCTCCTATAAGTCAGCTGTCACACAACAGCCAGAGTAAGCCTATTAATGTCAAATGAAGCCACTCCTCTGTTCAGATCATTCTAATGACTTTTCATCTTCTTAACAAAATCCTAAGTCCTGCCATGATTTGCAAGGCTCTGTGTGATATGGACCCCACAACTCTTGCCTGGTCTTATCCTCTACTACCTCACCTCCTGTATGCTTTTGTTGTGCTGACCTCTCAGGAAACACCACTTTTCTGCTCAGGAATACTGCCTTTCCTAGAAATCCTCTTTCTTTATACCTGCTTACTGTCATTTTCTTCAAGACTTTACTCAAATCCACTTTCTCAGTCAAATACTCCCTATTAACATGCATTTTTTGGTCCTCAGACAATCTAATCCTTTTTCTTGTTTTATTATTCTCTGTAGTATTTGTCAGTATGGAATACAGTCTATATTTTTCTTATTACTACTGTTTATTTTCTTCATGCTCCTATCTGGTATGTAAATTTTATGAAAGCAGGGATTTTAAAAATGTTTTGTGTTTAATTATATCTATAGAATCCTGAAGATGTCCCCAATGGGGTAACTACCCAATAAAATTTAGTTTAACTCTCATTAATTTACAGTAAATATTTTGGAGTGATCTTTTTTAAAGTAGTCCATATATGTAAATTAAGTTGTATTATGTCCTTTTTACAACATGAATTACAAGTGGTGCTGCTTCTGGTCATTGCTTTCCAATCAACCAGTAATTCTGTAGAATTACTGTAGCAGCTTAGGACTTACCTATGTGTTTCATATTTTGTTACATTTCTTAGTGAAGTTGGCATGCTTTTTCTCAAATACTAATATGGTCATTTCAGTCCTGCTAAACATGCTTCAGTAGCTTAAATCCTAGTGTTCTCATTACAAGGTAGTTTCTTCAGGTTCAAGGAGGAACACTGGAAAGATGTGAATGAGAATAATGCCTTATAATGTGATATGAGCTTAGATTCACAAAAGTGAAATTATTTACTGAAAAGATAATTATTTATGAGGTTTGGTACTATAGTTTCTGTTACTACAAAACTTTCATGATGTACATCATAACTCATCACCATGGATATGTAGAAAAAAAGACATTGATAACCTGGGGTTTTAAAGGAAAGAAAATGCATCTTATTGTTTTGTTTTTTATTTTATCTTATTTATTTATCTATTTTTTGGTGGGGTCAAATAACTTAGACTATTTCTAATTTTCATTCATGGCATTTTGACCAGCTGCATGAACTAGGGGTGTAATCTTGGCTTAATTTAACAGTAATTACCTTCTGAAATTCCTGAAATCTTAATTGCAATCTTAGTTTCTTCTTTTAAATGTTTATTAGGTACCTCATACTTTTAGTAACTGTCTTGAAGTTTTTTTCCCAGAGACTTAATAGTCCTTTGAGGAAAACAAAACCACAAAGTTACTCTATGAGATGTTTTCAACAACCTGCTGCTACAGGAAAGGCCCCAAAGTGATACACCTCATTGCAATCTTAATTACATTTGAGCTAGCCAAGTAACACAAGTGATTCATATCTTTGACTGATTAGGTGGTCTACACTGAATCCTTTTCAATTTATTCAAAATGAAAATTTAATGTATGGAAATACTACATAATACTTTAATTGTACATAACAGAAGTCCTAGAGCTAGAACTTAAATTGTAATCTCTGTTGAATATACTTAGATTTATCTGGGTAGGCACAAGTAGCCAAGGTAGCTTCATTGGTAGGAATTTTGGTTTGCCTGTGAACACTGTGAGCAAAGGACACTTTGGGGCATGAATGGATTGTCAGCATTTTGATAGTGCAAGATGGCTGCTTTTCAGATAACCTGCAGAGCTGAAAAAGTCAGTTTGTGTTTACACTAGTATGGAAAGTACAGTATGCGAGTAATGTTTGCATAATTGTGGGCTAGGAGGAGAAAATAAAGCAGTTACAAAACAGAGAGCACATGCTAGACAATAATTACTGGCCTATGAAACATCTCTCCAAGTAGCCAGGCACCATCTTCTTTTTGGTGAGAATAACTCCTCCCCCCATTATATCTGTCAACCATGGAACATAATCCATTATCCTCAGGAATGGGCTCGTGATTCTTATATATATATATATGTGTGTGTGTGTGTGTGTGTGTGTGTGTGTGTGTGTGTGTGTGTGTACACACACAACACCACCCGTACTTGCCTGAAGGATTTTGGAATTGGAATAAAAGAGAAAGGTTTATTTACTCTCTGATTGTAAAATGCAGATTTCTGAAAGTTGCCAGTTCCAAACCTCCAATATTATCTTTGATATAACAAAGGAAATCAATGGAGGTGAGAAAGTATAAGAGAGAAGAAGGAAAAGGAAAAGTGAAAGATAGAGATTGAGGTATGGTGGCACTGGAGTTTTCTAATTGTTATAGCTTAGCATTAACTTTGCCTTTCTTGCAATTGTGAGTTTTCTAAGTGTTAGAGTCAGATTTTGTTTTGTTTTGTTTTTGCTGCTATGATCAAAAGAACTGACAAGAACATGTTTAGAGGAGGAAATGTTTATTTGGAGCTCAAGGTTTCAGAGGTCTCATTCCATAGACCACCAACTCCATTGCTCTGGGCTGGAGGTAAGGCAGGACATCATGGCAGAAGGGTATGGAAAGGAAAGCAGCTCAGGACATGACAATCAGGAAGCAGAGAGAGTTTGACTCACTAGGGAAAAAACATAAACTCAAAGGTATGTTCTCCCTGACCTATCTTCTCCAGCCACTGTCCACTCACCTATAATCACCACTCAGCTAATCCAATCAAGTGGATTAATGCACTGATTAGGTTTCTCATAACCTGATCATTTCACCTCTAAACCCTTTTGCATTTTCTCACACATGAGCTTTGTGGGAATTCCTCCTACCTAAACCATAACTCTAAACGGTATATTTCTCTTTCATTTTTTTAAAGTGGATTTTATTTGAATTTCTGAACTATCCAATAAAGTCATGCATGTTACAATATCCTTTTAATCCAATAAATTTACAAATATTATAAATGTTAACTAATATGACTGGTGACCTATCAAAATAATAGAAAGAAGTATAGAAAAGTATACAAACAAAAATAAATGACAAGAATTCACAATGGGCAGATTTTCAGTTTCAGACAGTCCTTTGGATAGTTTTCTTGATCCTAGTTCCTTTTTGACTTTATTCTATTTCATTGTTAGTGCTTTGATCAAATTTGCAAATTTTGAAAACCCTGAGGGTATGATTTTTATCTGGGTCTTGGAAGGCATAGGATTGATACCTACCACTAAGCTATAGTTAAACATGCTATTATTTATGGAGGTAGAAGGTGAGAGAAATTTCACCTGCTGTGACAAATTTGTGATTTACAAAATAAAAAATAAAAGTATCTGCTCTGACAGATGAGAAGTTTTTATCTAAGGAATACGAGAACAGAGTTCAGAGACAGATTTCCTAGAAGCAGAAATGGTACTGAAGGGCAAAAGACCCTTGGACCTGAAATACTTGAACAAATATTGACATTAGAGTTGTAAGAGAAGCAAGATTATGCGTCACAGTTCACAGCTGAATGAAGATTCTTGAGTGAGACAATGCAACTAACACATGATGGTAAAGAGGATGACTGCAAGTAGAATGTCCTCTGGGTACCCAGAGACTTGTAGCATTACTCAAATCACTTATGCATACATAGCTCTAGGGAGCATACTTTATGCATGCTTAATGAATCAGAGTTTGGGGAAAGTATTTTCCATCTTAGTGCATAGTTCCAGCCTTTTCTAATACCACCTAGTTCCTGAAACTTATTTTGCATAAGTCAAAGAGTGTATTAAGAATTTCTGTTTGAATGTTCAGTGTATTCTGTAATAATCAATCAGACTATGACCTTCTCCTGGTGTCTGAAATGCCTGGACACTCTGGGTAATGTCATGCTCTCCTAGTAGTTTTGCAGGACACTAAGCACCTATTCTCTCTTCTGTCAGTAGCATCTCACCCTTTCCAATCCCACATTTTCATGATCTTTATGGGGTTGGCTCAACAATATACACTGAATATGGGCAGTGTTATTGGCTTAGATATGACCATATGGCTTAGTTTTTCCCAATGGTGCTTAGATATAAGATTTTGTATTAGGGGAATAGGACAGACACACAGACACACACATGTACACACACAGTACTCGACTCTGGAAATAACTGTTTTTGCATTAAACATTTGACAGAAGCCAATGTGAAAGAGAGCAAAATTAGATATATTCTAAAAGTAGGTCTAACGATATCATACGAAACCCCTGGCATTAGTATTGTCCTATTTATTTATTTTGTGTGAGTGGGCACATTCCTCTATTTATTTATTCTTTTAATTTGTTTTAACTTTTATGCTGAAGTAATCATAGTCTCATATAATATTGCAAAAATAATCATGATTGGTTTCTTGTACCCAATACTTGTACCCAATGGTGATATCCACATAACTATAGTGCATGATCAAAATCAGGAAATTGACTGGTACAGGATACTTAACTAAACTACAAACTTTATTCTGATTTTATCATATTTTGGATGCATTCATTGTTTATTCTGTTGTGTATAATTATATGGAAATTTTTATACACGTATAAATTCATATAATCATCATTGTTATTAAGCTGAAGGACCACTCTTACATAATTATATCTTTTCTCCCTGCTACACTTGTCCATTCCCATTTTCTATACCTGTGTCATTGGAATCACACAGGGTATAACCTTTAAAATTGTCTCTGTTACTGAAGCCAGTTGAGGTATTATATCACTTCCATCTGTGTTCCAATTCACACAGCATCAAGATAATGTTTATCTTAACCCCTCTGGTATTTGCTCATTCAGTGTAACTGAGCTTCCTACTGTTTCTTTAATTAGCTTCAGTCTGCCCACAGGGAATGCTATCTTGCTGAAAACTACCTCAGCATCAGAGACTCCAAGGAGTTGGTTGGCTCTGGACTTCTCCTGCCTTTTGCTCAGTAACTACAGCTCTCAAATATTCAACTTCTCTACAGTGTCCTTCTGGAAAATGGGAGGTCATGTTCAAGGTTAATATGTCATTTTCAAAATTCTACTTTAACAGCTATCATAAAGACATGATTTCTGAATTTATAAGAAGATTACTTTCACATGATGAAACAGGAAGTATTAAGAACCCTCTATCTATTAAAGAAAAATGATTCACAAATATGAACACCCCCAAAGAAAGTTCCAGGGGCTTATGCCAAGCATGGTAAATCCTAGCAAATATTTAAGGAAGATATAATAGAAGTGACTACTTCTCAACTTGTCTATAACATCACTATAAACTTGATGATGAATTCTGACAAGGATGCTATAAAATATCATAAGAGATTTATATTCCTTATGAATACAGATACAAAAATATTTAACAAAGTATCAGCAGGCTGAAATCGGCAATATCTGTACAAATTCTCAAAAATATTTCATGAACAAATGAGATTGAGATTTATTCCATCAAGATAAATTTGTGTTAACATTTGAAAATGATGTAACTGTTTCCATCATCACATGCTTTATGATCAGCAATTTCTTCAAATAGCTCACATATTGGCAATTCACATCAATATTAAAAATTGAGGCAAATGCATTGGTCATGAGATTTTTAATCACATGACCCATGATTGATATAAATATGTGTCACTATCTGCAAAGTAAGTTTTTTATACCAGGTTATATAGTATTGAGAATAGTTCTATATAGTTGAATACTATTGAGATAAAATGAATCAGAATTATATTCATTCAGATAGAATTTAGAGAAAAAACATGAAATTATCAAAATTTATGGTAAAATATTTGTCTTCTGTCATATTTTTTTAAATTCAAACTATTTTATATTTCTTTGGCTATGTACATACTATGTTTAATATATGACTGACTTGAACTCAAGGACATCATTAAAATATAGGCTTTTACTATTGTTACAACTATTAGTAAATCATATTACTAACAAGCTCTGTGGTAAGAAATTAAAAAAAAAACATTGTTTTGCCAGGTGTGGTAGCACATGTCTGTAATCCTAGTGGCTCAGGAGGCTGAGGCAAGAGGAACATGAGTGGAAAGCCAGCGTCAGTAAAAGCAAGACCCTAAGCAATTCAGTGAGACCTTGTTTCCAAATAAAATGTAAAATAGGGCTGGGGATGTGGCTCAGTGGCTGAGTGGCCCTGAGTTCAATCCCTGGTACTCTATCCCCCCTCAAAAAAATAATATTGCTTAACTTATTCAAATAGTTCAAGCAGTCAAAATTACCAACTCAGTAAGCATAATTTGTTTTCATGTTACCAACTTACTACATAAATTAGATAAGATCAATGTAAAAATATTTAGCTTTTTTCAACAGTTCTAGATGTATATATTATTTTTACCAATTTTGCTCTTACATTACTGAGTTGCATGCTATCAAATTTTTGTCTTATGAATATAAAAGCAAATAATAGCTAACCAATCCTATTTGCCAAAAATCCTGAAAAATAATGAAATATTAGAGTCATTTAGGAATATTTTAAAAGATTTAATTAGACTTTATGGTAATTGTAGCTTTACATTTAATAGAAATAATGTCCACCTTTTCTCCATTCTAAAACTAATTGCATATTGATGTTGTTAGTTGATTTTAAAATGTGTTTTGATCTATTTCTTTTTAATAAAAACTACTTTGTTACATAATATTTTTTCTAAGGATATAAAATTAAGCAAGCTTTTACCTGTTCAACTAGTTCACTGTTGGCAACCAACAGTACTTATACAGTTTCTATCTAACTTTATTATACTAAGGAACTAATTTATAATTATGATAAATGTGTCACAGACATGAACAAAATTACTGGTTTAATTTATTTGCTATCTGGGTAAACATTAAACTGAAGATAGATTTTTATTGATTTTAATTTCAATAGGGAGCATTCTTTTTGAAGTCTATAATAAGTCTTCCAAAAGTGAATTAAAAATAAAGACATTCTATGCTACAGTTAAGCCACACCTAATTAAACTTCATTTTTTCCTTTGAATAAGAGACCTAACTCAATGGAGTTTGGAAGCAAAGGGAAGTCATAAATTAGACATAATGTTCCTGTTTATTGTACTTTTTAAAATTCTGACAATTAATACAGGAGATTGCCAAGTGTCAGACCTTCTTCTTAAGTTGAAAAGGCAGGCATTCAAGCCTTCTGAGAAACAAATTGAGAAAACCTACTTACACATGTCGAGATTTCTTTTTTAATTCCTGGGTGAGTTTTATTACAGTCGTGTTGTGGCATGACTCTTGCTCTCTGGTCGTTGCCTTACATTGTCACTTAGAAAGTGCAATAAGCAAAACATTTCTCTTCAGCATAGTGCAGGGGGTCTTTCCACATATATGAGTCCACTTTCATGGGGTCCACTAATTAGCTGTATTTGGCTATGTAAATTGCAGGGACTTACCTTGAAAATGATTGATTTATGATTTCTATTTATAATTTCTATTTATTGATTTATGATTTCTATCAGTTTTCCATTTTTATATAAGAATGTTAAGGTTATCTTGACATGTGACCCATCATAGCAAGATATGTCAGAGGACATGAATCAGTGATTACAATAAATGGAATACAGTTAATAAAAGGCAAATACAGTTGTAGCTTAGTGGTGGAGTGCTTGCCTATCAAGAGTGAGGCATTGGGTTCGATTCTCAGCACCACATTAAAAAAAATAATAATAATGCATAAATAAAATAAAGATATTTATTTAAAAAAACAAATACAGCATATTTTGAGGTGCAGTCCTCTTGAACAATAGCAAAATTTAAAATATTAAATATTAAAAACAAAAATATGTATAAATCCTAAATATAATGTAAAGTGTAAGATGTATATAAATTTTTGTTCACACTTGAGGAGGAGCAGTAATTTCCAGGTAATTTTTGTGATATGACAAATATTGCTCAAGTGGCTATCATGTTTGTTGAAATGAGTTGGAGTCAATTTAATTAACTGGGTAAACTCAAGAGTATTCAGACCTTAATAAGTGGGTTTCTGACTGGTCCTTTTTTAAAAAAAAAAAAAAATCTGCCTGTGAAGATATCTGTACAAAATAATAATTACAGCGATAAGTTAAGATATACTTTACAAAAAATTATTCTCTTAAGAGATTTTTCAGAATAGTTTTGTCCATGTTTTTTTTTTATTTAAAGAGATTCCTTTATTTTTTTTAAACAGGCCTTTACTTTGTTCACTTATTTTTATGTGGTGCTGAGAATTGAACCCAGTGCCTTACACATACCAGGCAAGCACTCTACCACTGAACCACAACCCCAGCTCTTACTCAAGTTTTTGTTTTTGCTTTTTTGTTTCTCAGTTGCCACTACAAGTCCCTGTATCCATGTTCTCTTCCCTAGACTTTCATTGTTAAGACATTGATTCTAATGTCTTAACTATTCCTCATTGCAGAGATTATGTAGATTCTGGTGGCAGATTGTCCTACCTGCTTAACTTTGCCTGTCTGCCCCTCATTCTCTATAGGGGAATTTATACATTTAGGATATTCTATACATTTCAAATATATATATATATAAAATATTATTAACTGTAGTCATTCTGATATACATTAGATCTTCAGTACTCATCTGGCTAACTGAAAGTTTATACTCATCTTTTTCCCTTTCTCAGATTCTGGAAACCACCATTCTATGCTATTATACAAAAGGACAGGGAGAAGAAAATAAAGTAAGTGACCCAAAACAGAAGAATTTGAAATGCTATATTAAGCTAGATGTAAGAGCTGTGAGTCCATAAGAACTTATGTCAATTACATTCATCTACTATATTCTCAGCTCACAAATACTATTGATATTTTAATTCAATAATTCAGAATTAGAATCATATTGTGATAACCTTGAGGTCTCATTCTACATAGTTTTGATTCTTCTACATTTGTTAGTAATTTTGATTGAATTTGAGTGATTATGCCACTGAAATTTCATAAATTTGAATAATAATATGTATTAAGAGATTTTTCTCTTATCTTTATTGTTGAACTTGTAAAAATTTAATTTCAATGAAAAATTATGAATTACTCTTTACAAGGAAGTCATCTTATTTTGCTTTAAATTCTGTAAAAAGAGCACAAAATAGAAATTCTAACTTGGTTTAAATACTCTGAGTACATGCACTATTTTTCAGGGATCAGGAAATACAAGGATACAAAAAATGCTTGTTGACTAAAGAATCAGGAAAACCTTCAATATATTTTTAAAAAATAGAAGAAAGATTGAACTCTCTTGGTTTGTGTCAACAATGTTATAATTGTCAAATATTTCAAGTGATTTTATTGGAAAAAATATCAGTAGAGACTGAGTACATGTAGGATCTGTACCAACAGAAACTACTCTACTAATGACATAGTATTTTGCTTCTATATGTATTTTCTGAATCAAATATATTAAAGTAATTTAATAGTTAAAGTTATATATATATATATATATATTGTGTGTATGTAGTAAGGGAAAAATTTTTGACAGATGTTAATCAAAGAAAGAAAATGAAAATGTGGCAGATATTGATATTCTGACAATTTGGTATGGAATTTATGTTATATACTTAGGTATTATTGTTGGTGTATATTATTAAATTCTCTATCTCAACAAAGGTGCCAAAAATATATGTTGGAGAAAGAGAGATTTTTATTAACAAATGATGGTGAGAAAACTGAATATTCATATGTGGAAGAATGAAATTAGGTTCTCTCTCACCCTGCACAAAAGCAAATCAAAATGGATCAAAGACCAGAATTAGACCAGAAAACTTGCAACTGTTAGAAGAATATATAGGCTCAACACTCCACCACATAGGTGCAGGCACTGACTTTCTCAAAAAAGACCCCTAAAGCTCAAGTAATAAAAACAAGAATCAATAAGTGAGACGCCATCAAATAAAAAAGCTTCTTCACGGCAAAGAAAACAAGAGTGTGAAGAGAGAACCTATAGAATGAGAAAAAAATATTTTGCCAGCTACTCCTCAAAACATGGAATTAATATCCAGAATATATAAAAAACTCAAAATACTCAATGCCAATAAAATAAGAAACCCCATCAAGAAATGGGCAAAACAACTAAACTGACACTTCTCAAAAGAAGAAACACAAATGACCAATAAATACATGAAAAAAGTGTTTAATATCTCTACCCATCAGGGAAATCCAAATAAAAATTACACTATGATTTCATTTCACTCCAATTGGATTGGAATTATCAAGAACTCAAATAACAATACATGTTAATGAGGATGTGTGGAAAAAATGTACACTGATACATTGCTGGTAGAATTGCAAATTAGTGCCATCACTGTGGAAAGCATTATGAAGATTTCTCAAAAAACTCACAATGGAACCACCATATGACCCACTCCTCAGTATATATCCAAAGGATTTAGCATACTACAATGACACAGCCACAGCCATGTTTTTAGCAGCATAATTCACAATAGCCAAGCTATGGAGCCAAACTAGGTGTGTTCAACAATGGATTGATTTTTTAAAAAAGTGGTATGTACACAATGAAGTATTACTCAGCTGTAAATAATAATGATGTTATGGCATTTGCAAGTTAATGGATGTAACAAGAAAGAGACTGTCATGCTAAGTGATATGTGCCAGTCTCAAAAAGTTAAATGTTGAATGTTTTCTCTGGTATGCAGAAGCTAATCCAAAATAAAGGTGGGGTTAAAAAAAAAAACAGAAGAAAGATTAGTGAAGTAGGCAAAGGGGATTGAAAGGGAGAAAAAAGGGTTAGGATAAGGAAAGAACAGTGGAATGGATTTTACATAACTTTCCTACATACCTATATGAATATACTATAGTGAATCTCACTATCATGTATATCCACATGACACTAATTTTACATATGTATATATATTCATATATATATGAGTGTATATATGTAAATAGTGGAAATATCAGTAGAGTAGAGGGAGGGAACAGGATGGGGGAGGAAGGGAGACAAGGGGTAGCACTTGAAACTGAATTAGAACAAATTCCATTCCTTTATAATTATGTCAAAATGAATCCTAATGTTATGTATAACTAAAAAGAACCAATTTTAAAAAGTCAATTTAAAAAAAGAACAAATAATAATAATAAATGCTGGTAAGGATGTTGGGGAAAAGGTACACTGACACATTATCCATGGGACTTCAAATTAGTATGACCACCAGTATAGAGATTCCTAAAACAATGTTTATAGCACACAATTCACAATAGCTAAACTGTGGAACAAACCTAGATGCTCTTCAATAGATGAATGGATTTTAAAAAATATCGCATATATACACAATGGAACATTACTCAGCAATAAAAGAGAATAAAATCATGGCATTTGCAGGTATATGGATGGAGTTTGAGAAGATAATGCTAAGTGAAGTTAGCCAATCCCAAAAAACCAAATGCCAGAATATTTTCTTTGATATAAGGAGGCTGATTCATAGTGGGATAGGGAGCAGGAGCATGGGAGGAATAGACGAACTCTAGATAGGGCAGAAGGGTTGGGGGAGAAGGGAGGAACACAGGATAATTAATGATGGTGGAATGTGATGATCATTACTATCCAAAGTACAGATATGAAGACACTAATTGGTGTGAATATACTTTGTATACAACCAGAGATATGAAAAGTCTACTTTATATGTGAAATAAGAATTGTAATACATTCTGCTGTCATATATAAATTTAAAAATTACATAAGAAATCCTGTTTATATGTGTAAATTATAGGCATGGTAGAGGTTTTAATAATCACATTCAATTCTTTGAACTCCTTCATAATTTCATGCCAAAATAACAAAATAGACTATTATTAAAATTTTTATGTTTTATAAATCATTTGGCAAGTAGATTCAGTTATCCTACCGATATGTTGAAAGCAAAGGTAATGAGACAAAATAAGTTACAAAACTTTAAAAACTTTAAAAAAAGGAATGAAACCATCATAGGACCTAGCTAATCCATTCCTGGATATTTATCCCAAAGAACTAAAATCAGCATACTATAGCAATACAGCTAGTTCAATGTTTACAGCAGCAAACACAACAGCAAACTTACGGGATCAGACTAGATGCCTGTGAATAGATGAATGGATCAAGAAAATGTAATATGTACACACACACACACACACACACACACACACACACACAAAGTGGAGTTCTACTCATCCATAAAGAAGAATGAAATAATGTCATTTGCCAGTAAATGGATGGAAATGAAGAAAATCACTATATGAAATAAGCCATGCTCAGAAAATCAAGGGTTTAATGTTTTCTCTCATACTTGGAAGCTAGAGCAAAAAAAAAAAAAGGAAAGAAGGCTGGGGGTGTGAATCAGATACATAAATATATAGAGAAGATAAGTGGAGTAGAAGAAGGAGAACCAGAGGGAGGAAGGAAGGATGGATAAGGGGAGGAAATATGAGATGAGTTTAACTAAATCATGTGCTACGTGTATATATATAAATATACTAGAGAATTTCACATTCATGTGTATGTAAAAAGTACCAATCAAAAATAAAGGAAGGAATGAACAGTAGAACAGAGGAAGAATAAGGAGGGGGGAGGGGACAAAAAGCCAAGAAGAAATGGGGATCAAAATCAAATTCTTCGCATATATCATTTTGTCAAAATGTACTCAACTATAATGCTCTTAAAAGTAAATCAATAAATAAAACAAAGGGCACCAGTTATTTCTATATCTTATTGTTGTATTGATGATAATAATTAATCTACATTACTGAGTTCTAAAATTGATCATTTCCTTTATTTAGTAAATTTTTAATAATCTTAAATTAGCCTACCATTTCTAATCCTGCCTTCTAATACAAATATTGTTTAATACAATTATCATCAACATCAAAGATATTTATAAAAATAACAGTTTTATATAGCCTTATGGAATTTCTCCCAGAAAAGAAATATTTATTTGGCTTTAATGTATTGATATATGCTTTGTATGGAGAAAATGTGTCTCCAGGAGTCCCTAAAATGGACTGTCCCTGTGTGTGAAACCTACTTCCTACCTGTCTGTCCTATGTGAATGTGTGTCACACTGACTTGTTGGGAATTCCAGACATTGCACATGCATCAAACTGTATTGCTTTCACAAATTCAAAATCCCACAAACAATTCAGTTCAGCAAAAGAAAAATTCCATTTTTACCTAATTCATATGTTGCCAAGTTAAGCTGTAATTCATTTCTTTAAGATAAAAGCACAATTTCTTTTATTTCACAAGTTCTTGAAATAAGATATCTAGAAAAGCAGAGCTTCAAAAATAAATACATAAAACTCTAGAGCATCTTGATTACCATATCCAGTGATGAATACATAAGAAACCGTTGTTCAGTGTTTTTGTTGTGACATGTTCAAGAACATATTTACATACACTCACAATATTACAGCATGTTATATTACACAAAGAAAACAGTACATGATAGTAAAACACTGTCATATACACAAGGATAAACAATTCTTTCCAAAATAAAATTATTAATACTAATTACAGACAGGATTTTTTTTTTTTTTTTACTGGAAGGAAACAAGATAATTAGAGGGATGTTTGGAAGTGAGTTATGGGAAAGGCAAATAAAAGTTTTATTCATCACTCAGAAGAATTCTTCCTGTGAGAACTCAAAGAGTAGAAAGTAATTGGTGACACAAGTCAAGTGAAGGTGTAATGATTTTAAATTACACTAGTTTCTATGATGAATCCCCTGCCTTCAAGGGCAAAGGAAGTGAAACAATGTAATTAAGTTACCATTTCCTGAAACCAGGTCAATAGTCTTCTTATGAAGTGAATCTCAGTGAATGACCAGGCCAAGTCACCAAGCAGCTAATGAGCTTTAGGATAGCGTAGAAATACGAAATTTGTGTTTTTTTATGAAACTGTCACAGAATAAAATTCTATGCTTTGTGATTAAGTTCAGTTTCTCTGAAACTGAGCAGATAAAGTTCTTTAAACATTGTAATTGTGGTTATGTTAGTGAGTTCATTTCCAATGTATAAATAAAATCTCAATTTCAGTAACTTTTAAAAGCATTTTCAAGTCATAACTTGACTATTAACCTCCTAGTTAAAAAAAAAAACCCACAGGTTCTGATTATATGTTTGGATATTTATTTTCAAAAATATTGAATCGCTACTAGTAGAGTAGAAATACAAGGGAGAAAAATTTATAAGGCACTAAAACTGGAGTTTCTAATGAAGCATAAGCACTGAAATTAATATATTTTAATGAAATCTTCCAATAGTGAAAAGATAAACTGAACTGTATTATTATCAGCTTAACTTTTGTATATGTAAATATATCCTCTGTATTTCTGGAAATACTACTGATACAAAAAATCTTGAAAAGGTTTTGTGGCAAGACAACAACCAAAACACAAATATGCCAAATAAAATGGTACTTTTAATTATTAAAATATTTGTCCAAGAAAGTCAGTTTTGCTAAAACTGATATCTTTTTGTTAATAAAACCAATACCACATACAAAGATGTTGTGTCCGCCAATAACTAAAATAAATAAATAAATATTTTTAAAAAATTCTCTCTCTCTCTCTCTCTCTCTCTCTCTCTCTCTCTCTCTCTCTCTCTCTCTCCCCCTCTCTCTCTCTCTTAAAAAAAACCAATACCTAGATAAGATAGTATCTTCCTTATTGGCTACAAATCATATTAGGGATTTACTTTTTGTACATGTAGCCAAGATATAGTTGGAATTATTGGTTTTATTTTCATGTTTGTCAGTTTATATGCTACATTGGTTTTGTATGTAAAATAAATCTGTTTTGTTCTGGTTTGCTTTTGTATGTGTTTGAGTACATGCATGTATGTGTTCAAATAAGAAGTAATAGGGTAATTAGTAATTTTTTGATGATTATATGCTTTCAAGAAATCTTAGTCAACTTCTTTTTTATAGTTCTCATCTTATTGACTTAACAATTCTCTCTCCCTTGTGGAAAAATGTAAGCATGAAATTGTGAGTCTTAAAAATCATCAATATATTTCAAGTCAAGCATAGTGGTGCATGCTTGTACCCTCAGCAGCTCCAGAGGCTGAGGGAGGAGGATCACAAGTTTGAGGTCAGCCTGTGCAACTTTGTGAGACCCTGTCTCAAAATAAAATTTAAAAATGGCGAGGGATGTAGATTGGTGATATTAAAGCCCCTGAATTCAATCCCTAGTAGCAAAAAAGTAATAATAATAATAATAATGACAAAGATCAATATATTTCAAATATGATATGTTTTAATTTTTTCCTAGAAAGATAAATATCACATAAGTACAACAAATGGAATACATATTAAAATAGTTCAAATGAGAAAACTTTATAAAAATATTGTGCCAGCTTGGTGCTTCTTAAAGTTGCTACTAAAGAAGAGCAGGATCTTCTCTCCAAATCCATCTTAAGTGAAGTAATGGAAAATAATAAGTGTTTCTACATTTAGTCATTTTTGCACAAAGAGAAGCTATAACAGCAGTAGCCTTTTTGAAATTCATTTTCAACTGCAAAAAATAAGTAAATTCTGTTAATACTCTATGTATGCCTATGGCAAGGGGCTCAGATAGGCTTATAAATGTAAATATCTGTCAAAGTCATTATACATTGCATAGATTTTAGAATCTGCATGATGTTAAAAGTTGTTTGATGTCATTTTAAGAAGAAAATAAAGGGACCTTGTTGACTAGCCTCTAGCTTCCTTGGAAACCTGAAATACCTTCCTTTTTGCTTATCTTAAAAGAAGCAAAATTATTCATTTCCTACCAAAAGAGAGTCACCCTTGATTCCAGCAAATGATAAATACAGTAAAAGTCAGATAATAATTATGAACTATTATTTTTATGTTAACTAAACCCTAAGTAATTATTTGGGCTTTTTTCTGACTTGCTAATGTTTAAAATTATCAGGGGTTTCTGGGCAACAGATACAATTTACGTTTTTTTTTTTTGCTTTGTTTTTGGTATGAATTTGGTGAAATTTGAAAGATTTCCTCCCCCAAAGAATACTTATTAAAAGCTCTTGACCCACCCACCTCTTCCTGCAGGAAATAATTAGGGAAGACTGATTTCTTTGGACAGGAAACAAAAATGTCTGCTTTTTCCTCCAGGTGGGCACTGACCAAGGCCTGCGAGGGTACCTGAACCTGAGTTGACTTTAGCCCCCATCCACCCCTCAGCCAGATGCAAAGGATAAGAATTCTTTAAGACCTCTATGGTTATCTATTCTTCGATCCCTAAATTAAATAAATTCTTCACGTCAATGGGAAGAAGTAAGCATCTACTTTTCAATTTGATAAAAAGTGAAACTTTCACTCAGTTATTGAAAATAATTACTGGAGAAGTAGCTGAATGATTGGGGCACAAATCTCACTGAGAAGCCTTCTTGGGCTGGTCCACTCAGTTACTTTCTATAACCTTGCTCTGTTCTTGCATTCGTAATTGTAGTTACCAACTTAAAGGACCTTGCTTATCTCTGTATATTTCTGATGGCTCCCTCACCTTCCACATTAGCCCTGTGAAGGCAAAGGACATTCTCTGTGCTTTCATCCCTGTGCTGCAGGTACCCATCACTGTGCTAGAAAAGGGACCACTTAGTGGGAAACTGTGTTCTATGGGTATCCATTGAATGTTATGGTTCGTTGATTCATATTTGTATTTATATGCTGCAGAGAATAGGGAAGGAGAGAAGGAAGAGGGAGAAAGGAAAAAAGGAAGGGAGGGAAGGAAGGAAATGATAACAAAGAGTTTATATTCTCCACAGTTGGTAAGCAGTTGAATAAACTGATGTTCACAATGCTGGAGGAAGGGGCAAAACAGATAAACAGAACTGCTATTTTGGGAAAAGTAGGGGTGACACAAAAGGCCCAATGACTATCTTTTACCTTTACATTGGGTATGGTCAGACAATAGAAATTCCTGATAGAGACTATGTCTGCCTTAAGACTGAGAAGACAAGTGGAAGTTAGATGGGAGAAATATTTATTGCAGGTGTTGCCAAAGGAGTTCACTGACCATTGTTATTATTTATTAATGTTATTATTCTAGTGTTATTATACTAGTACTATTGCTCATGTTGTGATCATTGTTCAACTTTTTAAAGAAAATTAGTTAAAGCAATTACTAAATAAAATAGCCTTTGCTAAGAGTACTAAAATCTACTGGGAAGATTATAAAACCCATGGAGTTGGGGCAAAGGTGCTGAAAGAAGTAATTGCACATCTCCAGGTTAACTCACCCTGTTATTACAAAGTACTTTGTATAATCTCCAGTGCTTGTAAACCTGATTTACTGGTATTGGTATGTGTGAACCCCTCCTTACAGATTTCCTTTAACCCTCTCTTAAGGAGTGAACATGCATACAGTCAATGGCAAGGGATATATGTGATATTCTCTGGTTCATGAAAATCAAATAAATGTTCTATTCCTTCATCATCCCATAGTCATACTACCTCCTTACAGTGAACATTCCTTAGTTAAAGAAAATGTTTCCAATGAATTTTTATTTCTGTAAATTTCTTTTTTGACATGGTACATCCCCAGGGCCAAACTGTACTCCTTAGAAATCACTTAGAATCATTTGGGCTCCCACCTCTATTCTCTTTCAGAAAAGGAGAAATTACCTTTAGGAAAAGGGACAAGATATTCCTCCCTTGCTTCCTCATATGGCTCCTGTGCAACTTCAGTATAATCATAGAGAAATTGAACAAAGGTGGGATTGGTGATGATAGCATGCTTGGGGAGTTAATCATCTGCCTTAACCTTTTATTCATTTGAAAGGATCATAGGCAAAGAGAAGCTGAGCTCTTCTAAAACCTGAAGTTTCAGGGCAGAAAGGTTTCTGGAGTAGGAGCAAAGCTTGTGAGGTTAAAATATTTTTTCATGTATTTAAGAGGGAAACCGGAAGAAGAGAGCTTTTATATTTTCTTAAATACCACTATATTAATTTCTAATTCTACTGCTACAAATTGTGATAAACCAAATGACTTCAAACAAGAGAAATTTACTATTTCACAGTTTTGAGACTACAATTTCAAGATGTAGCTGTCCTTCATGTCATCTTCAGAGAGATCTGTGGGCTCAGGGGAGACTCCTTTCCATGTCCTTTTCTTAGTGTGGCTCGCAATCTATGGTTTTCATCGGCTTATAAAAGATGTCTAGGATTTCAGTTAATTCAACAGGCTTCATATTGCTCTCTTTGTAACATCTGATGTGGTGGACAATATGTACAGGTTGAATGGGAGCCACCTGAGGGATAGATTTTTATCTGTTTTATCTCTAATGATTCCTTGATGCCTATATCAGCTTTGGAAATACAGTAGGACTTGATGAATCAATGGACAATCCTAAAAATGTGGCTATCATTGCTTGTTTAGGTGATATATATTCTGAATTCTAAATTGGCCATTAATGAAGTCTATGAGACCAATGTGAATGTGAACTTCCTGTATGTTTCTCTGAGAGATGAAGAGTAATCCTGGCAGTGTGGCTAATAAAAGCCTCTCACTGATCATAAATAATTTGATTGCTTTGATTTCTTTAAAGCCATTAGATTAATTATATATTGAGCACAGTTACAAAAGTACTTTGTCATTAATAATAATTATTACACTGGTAATGTAAATGCACAATAGGAAAGGGAATAAGTCTTTTTTTAAAAGAAGAAGATACAATTGAAATCAACCTTTTATTCTGTCCATGCAAACACTTTTGTTAGTATATATTATTTTTGATTCATTTATTTAAAAATGGAATCTTATTTTATCTGCATTGTAATAAATGTAGTGTTTTTATTGAAAATATATTTTCTTCATTTCCTATGCCATAAAATGTGATTATATAATGTTAATGGCTTCATATTATTTCACCATATAGGTATTTTATGTCATTACTTATTTAAATATTTCTCTATTGTTCAAATATGATTACCAACAATATTTTTATGAGACTGTTGTGAAAATTCTGTTAGTGTCTCTCAGAATTTTCCTTGGTAAAATTCTAAAAGTAGAATTATTGGGTTACAAGATAAGTCCAATTCAACATTTTCTTTATTTGGTCTTTTTAAAAGATTAATTTATTCAGAACGAAATACGTGTTTATCTATTTGAAATAACTGATAAAGGCACTAGCTGCTCAATTAACAGAATCACAGACCTGACAAAATTGTTTAAGTGACACATTTGTATATATTATATACAGGTATACAGAATACGTAATAGAGTTAGACTAAGGATAAACCTCTTCACATGTCATTATCTATATATTGAAAGCCTCTGAGAACAACTTATTTGGAGGAAAATATATAATTTATCACAACCAATTATAGGGAGAGATAATAGAACATGTTTTCCTTGACTTTTTACGCAAGCAATTTGTTTAGTTTCTTGAATTTCACCAAGAGGAAAACTGAGGCAGATGCTCCCCTGAAGTGGTGGTGATAATTGTCCATTTAAAATGAGAGTACTGCGGATAGCAAATGTTTTACAAGTCTGCTTGCAAAATGACACATAAAGATGTTTTATCCTAAGCCTTTCACTTTTATGTATTTTTGTCATACTCTCTGTTACTCTACATTCTAAAGATTTCATTAAAACAAACCAATTTCTGAGCAAAAATGTAACTGGTGGCTTTTTATACATCAGAGAAAATGTATTCCCTCTGTTAGCCTTCTATTGTTCTTTTTTAGGAAATAATTTTTTACTCTCTGATCATAGCCATGATTGTCCCTGAGGCAGGTCTGGATGCAACAAAGTAAATATTTTGTGAATGACTTTATTATTTCAGTTCACGGGATGCCACATCAATGGCAAAAATTCAGCCCCACACAAAAATATTCAGCTTATAACTCAGAACAGGGGTCAGGAAAAGCACAGTAAGCTTGAAAGATTCTTCAAATCATCTGCATATAACTTAAACTTTTAAAATAGTTTCCCCTTAGGCTTTCTTTTCTCTATTAAAAACGGGGAAAATTTTTTTTATCTTGTTTTCTGAAAAAAAATATGAAGCTTATCAAAGCAAATGGAAGCACTTTTAATTATAAGTTTTAATAAAATTGTTGGCTGATCTTTATTTTGAGGAGAGATATAGGAGACATGTTAGAGGAGTGCCAAGAAAAAGCTATGAAGACAAATTTGATGGAATATCATCACAATGGTCAAGAAGTCTATAGGTTTCAAAAGAAAGGGGAAAAAGTACTTATGAAAGGAGAAGATACAAACTGATGTATTTCTAACTAGATTAAAAAAAAAAAACCTCTTACACTGTATTTCCTCTTAGATTTATATCCACTACAGAATTGCTACATTCTTCTATTGTTTCATTATCTTCTCTAAAGAAAATAATGGTGTACAGTCTTCCTAAATGTATAAAAATAGGTGGGACTTCAAGAAGCAAAACAGTATTTTAATCTCATCTGCACCAAGAAGTACAAGGTTGGATTTTAAAAACCATATTGCCCCACCCCCACGCTTTTTATCTGGGAAGCATTCATTTGCCCCTAACATAAAAGGACTAAGAGCTAGAAAAAGAAAAAATCACAAATACATTCTTTTCTGGCAAGATAGATTGTGAGAAATGATTGTCTCGGAATCTTTACTTCTTCGGGAATCAATTTTTCTCCTGTAGCCAGGAGACTTTTTAATTTGTATGCATGAATTTTTATCTTTAGTCTGCTAAGATGGATTGATCTGAAAAAAAAGCATCCATCAAGTGAGAGAGGATTGTGGTGACTTGTGGTAGAAAGTGATTGGTGAAAGCAAGTAGTTAGCAGTTAAAAAGTGGTTGGCAGGTGGTAGCTGTTGACACAAGGGATGTAGCAGCAAAGTGCAGTTGGTAAATCCTGCCTTTCAAAGTAAAAGTGTAAAAGTCCAACAGGGACTTTCTTTGATTTAAAAATCTCACAAAAATGTAGAGAAGTATGTGCACTAAGTATTGCAGTTATACAAGGACTTTGGAATCATTATTACATACTAATGTTCTTAATTTATGTAACTTCATATTCAAATTCCTTCAGTTTTTTTTTTTAGTGCATTTCTTGCAATAATAAGGTATTTTAGTTTTCTTCTGGGTTCAGTTTTAGGGAAAACTTCAAATAAGTTAAATTTATTCATTTATTAGAGTAAAAACAATTTAGACAACAGGCAACACCCAGAACCAGTAACAATTCAGAGACCTCTCAGAACAGTATGCGCAGGGAGTACTGACAGACAGAAGGGAAACGTAACACACAGAAATAGCTTGCTTGTTTCAGGTCCATATTGCCTGATTGGATGTAGTCTAATCAGTTGGCGGACTGTGACTGGCCAAAGTTTGACAGCTATGATTGGCTGTGACTCAGCTAATTTTTTTTTCCAAAAATAAACTCCCAGTTAGGCTTTCATTTTGTTCACAAATTAATTCCAAAGTCCTGCATGAGGAGGCAACTCTGGGATAAAAGAAGTAGTTGGGAGTCAGAGAGGAAAACAAGATGATTCTATGATGTCTATAAAAGAAAGATGGTAGACTACAAGGAATTTGGCAAGGTGCTATGGAAAAATGCTTAAAATCAGCTACCAGAAAATGCTGGGCTTCCCTTATGATCTTTCTGGAAACACATAATTTTTCCACTTCCACAAATCTTATTGAAAATTTCCATGTGGTTAATCACTAATCTAAAAAATAATATAGATATTAATTCTTATGAAAAAAACGAAAGCAAACTAGAGTACGTGAAATCTGGGTACTAAATATTCTGTAGCTTTCATGATGGACTCCTTATTGTAGAATAATAAGTAACAAAACACAGTTTATTTTCCTGAACAAAATGTACGTGAAGAGGGGAGGAGATGAGAGGTATGGTCTGCTGGCTGTGACTAAGATTCCTTGGTGACAGGAAATAGTGTCATCAAGAAAGTAAATCCACAGATAGAAGGTTGAAATAATAGATAAGCAATCCAGCTTTGTACTGTTAGGAGGTAGCTGACAACAGAGCACTGCCTGGAACTATCTTTAAAATGAGAAAAAATAAGATCAGTAAGTATTGATTTTCAAAGTGAATAAAACCACTCCTCAGTGAGTTCTGAACTCACTTGTTATAGATCAGTAACTGTAGACCTTTATCTTAGAACCCAGTGGTTTAACATCTAAAGTCCGATTAAGCCTAAACCTATTTCTAGAAATTTTAAGCAATTTAAAGGGTTTGAGGCATCTATAGATCTAAATAATAATGTCTTCATTTTCTCCTTTTTCTGTTGCCCACACATAACTTATATGCTGCCACCAGGACTCCACAAGGTTCAAAAGCAAAAAAAAAAAAAAAAAAAAAAATGTTAATGTCCATTTATTGCCAGTATCTAAGCCTGTTTGATTATAAAGATAATTACTATGGTCTGAATGTTGCGCCCTTCCCTCAAAATTCATATTTTGAAACTTAATCCCCAGTACAGCGGTTTGGGGAAGGAGAGGGCTTTGGGAGGCCATTCATGAACAGAATTGGTTCCCCACTAAAGAGTCTACTTGTTCCTGATGCCATGTGAGAATGCAGTAAGGAGGTGTTACTGGTGGGGACTGGGTCTTTACCAGATGCCAAATCTTCTGGGAACCAATCTGGGGCTTCCCAGACTCCAGAACTGAGAACATTAAATCCTATGGTTTATAAATGACCCAGTCTGTGGTGTTCTGTTACAGCAGCCTGAACTAAGGTAGTGTCATAGTCCATTTTGTGCTGCTGTAACAGATACCACAGACTGGGTCATTTATAAAGAACAAAAATTCATCGGTTGAGTTCTGGAGTGCAAGATGTTCAATGTAAAGGTAGTGGCATCTTGCAAGAGCTTTCTTGAACAGCCATCAGATAGCTAGAAGTGGAGGGGTGAGAGGGAGACCCCACTCTCAAAAGCCCCCTTTTAAAGGCATTAAACCCACCCATGGGTATGGAACTCTCATGGCCTAATTACCTCTTAAAATTTCCCCCTTCTTAAAATGACAAATTTCAACATGAGTTACAGAGGGGTCAAACACTGAAATCATTGCAGACAATACAGGATATAGCCTCATAGGATACATACAACTTTTCACTGTAGTTATTCTGGTTTAGGGGTTTGTCATGCTATGTTTTTGGTGGCTTGCCTACATTTCACCTATGGGAATGATACATGTAATAAAAACCATATAATCTATTACAGCAAGTGTTTCTTAACTAGATTACAGCATTCTACATGGAGATTTTAAGACATGCTTGAATTAAGGAAGATCATTATTTTCATTGCCTAAGGGGAACAATTCTTGAAAGAACTCTAAGTCACTTAGTTTGAGTGAGTTTCTTTTCTTTAAACATAAACAGTTTACTGTTTCCACAGAGTAAAAGGATTCTCTTTCTCATGGAACATAGACTTCTGTTTATCCTCTGAAGTACAAGTGATGACAGCAAAGCAGTATTGGACCTACTGTGAGCTTTACTAAATTCTGTTTTTAAAAATGTTAGCTATATTTTAATTTTTTTTTTTGGTGGTGCCAGGGATTGAACCCAGGGCCTTGTGCATGTGAGGCAAGCACTCTACCAACTGAGCTATAGGCCCAGCATGGATGTATAACCAATGTGATCCTGCAATTTTTACATGTGGAAAAATGAGAATTCATACCCTATTTGAATCAAATGTATAATATGTCAAGATCATTGTATTGTCTGGAGCAACTAATAAAAAAAACTTAAAAAATGTTAGCTATAGTACTAAAATCATAAAGTTGAATTATTTTGCTTTTTTTTAAATTCATTGTCATTGTTGAAATAAAATTTGGGTAGTAAATCATTTTCCACAACTTTTAAAGCCTTGTATTTTATTAAAGTTAGAAATAAATTACCTTTATGATAACATTTTTTTCACAATTTCAAAATAAACTTTTAAAATGCAAATAAGTCACACTATTTTTCAAGATTATAGACCTAAGTAGATTGCTATGATAGCAGTAAGTTATTATGATTTTAAAATAATTGCTCTAATAATATGTTTGTTTCATGTGACTAAATTTAGGTGGCTATTAGAACTTACCAGATGAAAATGTTATGGATGTTAGACACTAAATATAAAGTTTCCTATGTGTTGAATAGTTCCTATTTAGTGGGAGTCATCTTTTTAATCTCCACATCCTTGCCATTGTAATTATGGTCCCTAATTTTTCTAACACATCAGTCAGTAACTGAATTACTGATAACAATAGGGCAGTCAGGTAATTTAGCTATTAAATTCAATTACCTTGTCTGTCAGACCTTCTGCTCTCATGGTTTTAGCACATAAAACTCAATTCACCATTTCCCCTTTGGTCTTTCTTCTGTCTGTCTGCCTTACTTCATTCCCACACCTTGTTCTGCTTAGAGATCATAGGAGCTCATGGCTTTCTCTGATTCTGAGGATTAATTTTCCAGTGACTATATCCAATTTCTTATATTTCTTATTGTCCAAGGAGAAATCTCATCATTATCTCCTCTTAAACTTTCCTTCTGTCAGATCCTGCTCATATTTCTTAGTTTACTCATTTTTTTCATTTGTGGCCAGAAAAGTATCAATAATGCTGTTTCTTGCAACAAAACTAGCATGAGACAGGAAGTTTGTATGTGTGATTTCCATTCACAATTTCTAATAATCTCAGTTTTGGAGACCATGCTCTCATTCAGGAATTCAGGATAGTCACTTCTAAATGGAGTATCTAAAATAGATTGTCTTTAAATTCTTTGCAACTCTAATTGCACTTGTTATGCAAATGCCATTATTTCTGAATATAGTCCAACTTCCTTAAAGTGACTGTACTAGAATCAAAACAATTTATTGTTTGGATTACCTGACTCTATGTTACAGAAATCCTTTGGGAAAATTATCTAAATAGGGCTTAAGAAATAATTCTCAGTCCCATCCCCTCTCCTTTTGCAACTTCCTTTTCTTCTTCTGGACATAGATTTAGCCAGTTTTTGAACATTATTTTTTTCAAAAGTGTGCCAATATCTCTGGGCCCTATGGCAAGATTCCCTGAAGTCACCAAATCCATTGCTTAAAGTCCCTTTGCTTAGTATATGTATATTGCCATAGATATCTTGGGGAGAAATTTAATCTTCATATCTCAGATTAAGTAAAAGGACATGTGCCCAGATTTCAACAGTAGCCATAATTTCTTCCAGAGTGAAGTTTTTGAAAAGTATCAGAATACTCATCCTTGGCTGTAACAATCAATTGGTGGTGCTTTTCCTGCTTTTTTTCCACCAATGGAAACCCTCTCTGACTTGTGCCCAAGGCTAAAGAATGTCAGGTTTGGGTTAAGAACTATTCAAGCAGAAGAATATGAAGTTCTTTTTCCATGAGCAGAACAATTAGATTTACAGATGTCTGGCCATTTTAATTTAGTAGGAGGAATAAAGGCAGTGTGAATGTTTTTATCCTACCCATGGTGTTCATGTTTTTTAGAAAAGAACAGCATTGGAAATTACAGTCTAGGAGTCCAGGAGAAGAAGCATCCTGAGTACAGAATACCCTACAGCCCTAAAATACCTGTCAAGATATACAGCAAACAGATTTCATCTACTGCAATGACTAAAACTAGAAAACAACAACAACAACAAAAATAAAACGAATTAAGGGTTATGCCTAAAATAGAATGTAGTATTGAAAAAAATGTTCTGATAATAATCAAGGTACTGAAAAGAATGTTCTGATAATAATCAAGAGTCTATTATGATAATTTATGAAATGTTATAATGAATAATTAATGTATGTCTCAGTTTTTAAGAAGTGTATAAGATTGGGTATCATTGTATAAGATATTGTACAATATAATAATTAATTATATAAGATTATATATCATTGTAAGAAATATATAAGACATATAAAGTTCCAGACAAAGTGGTTGCCACATAATATGAATTTTCTCCCCTAATGTTAAAATATTCATTTATCTAGATATTTTCTTCTTATGGCCTTATTTTAAAATACAGCTCTTTAGATTCATCTTAACAAATTTTCATCTTAACAAAGTTTTCTTCTATTTGAGTCTAGAAATTAACTCATTTTAAGTTTCCCTAGAATTACTTTTTCAATAAATATATTGAGTTAGCATCCAATAGAGTTACATTCTTAACCATCCTGGGAACTGTTAAGTAAAATTCAAATTACGATCACAAGTTCAGCTAATTGTATTACTTCATGAACTGCTTGTTTCATAGCCTGTTAAACAATATGACCCCCCACCTTATTTTTAATAAATTGTGAAGAATAAGCTTTCCTGAGTTCAATAATTTCCTGGGATTTCTGCTTTCACACAATGCCAAATTTTACAAAATATACACTTCAGCCAGGCGCAGTGGCATATGCCTGTAATCCTAGTGACAAGAAGGCTGAGGCAGGAGAATCACAAGTTCAAAGGCAGTCTCAGCAAAAGTGAGGTGCTAAACAACTCAGTGAGACCCTGTCTCTAAATAAAATACAAAATACGGCTGAGGATGTGGCTCAGTGGATGAGTGCCCCTGAGTTCAATCCCCGGTAACTCCCTCCCCCAAAAAGTGGATACTGTGCATAAGATTGACTTATTTGTATCAAATATTTAATGTTAATAATGAAAATTTCAAATTCTGAAAAAATGCATTGAATTAATATGATTGTTGACTGGGGAACACTCACAGAAAGGGGCGAGAGACAAGATATCATCCCCAATCGCACACCTCTATTGACCTACTTTCTTCAACCAGGTCCCACCTAAAGTTCCCAATAATTCCTTCAAATAATTAATCCATTAATGAGGGTAGAGCCCTCATGATCAAATCTTGTCCCAAAAGTCCCAGCATTGGGAACCAAGCTTTTAATATACAAGTCTTTGGGGCACTTCATTTCTAAACCATAAGGACATCTATCAGTATGATCTTGGAAAGGCTCTTAAGAATATACTGAAGCATATATTTCAAAGGTGTTAATCTTGACATATAATTAAAACAAACTAGAGATACAGTGAATGACCAATAAATTTTTAAAACATCAGTTAAATGATTCCCAGTATATCACTACAATGAAATATTATGTAGAGAAATGAGTATTATTTGAAGAAAATATTAAGATACATTTGTATGACTTATAAACATAGATCTCAATATGGCCTTAAATCATTAACATTCAAATATATTTTAAAATGAATTAAACTTACAGAATTTATTTCATTTGAATAGAAATATAATTCATAATTTATTTGTTGTCATACAATAGAAAAGATAAGGTATTCAATAAATACTTGAACAAGGAATGATTAAGTTAGTAGATGAATAGATGATCTGAATTTAATAAAAAATTCAACTTAAAATTTATGATTATGGAGTATAAAATGTAGGAATAATATTTAAAAATTAACATTATGTACATGTTGACCTAACAAACACACACACCTAAACACACACACATACACACAATTGAGTCTGTGTGAAGAGATATAGATGCTCCTTGACTTATGATCATTTGATTTATTTTCCACTATACAATTTTGCGAAAGTTGTACACATTCTGTAGAAACCATATTTCAAACTGAAGGATAACAATCATCCTGGACCAGTGATACGCAGCATGTTACTCTGCTGTGATGCTGGTCAGCAATTGGGAACCACAGTTCCCAGTTAGGAAGATAAACTGATATTCAGTGTACTGTGCTGACAGTGATGATGTTCAGTTGGTACAGTGTGTTAAATGAATTTTCCAACTTGCTGATTTCAACCTACAATGAAGTTTATCTGGATGTTAACCACAATGTAAGTCAACAAGCACTTATTTTAGGAAAACTTGATATCATTATTTAGAATAAAATAAGCACATACAAAGTGAGTTGATGACCAAATCTAGATCTAACAGATTTGATAACTAAAATATAAGTAAGTGATAAAACAGAACTTAAGGATCTTATACACTATCTAGAAAACTAACTGAAGACTTGCAATGGTCATTCTACTTGATCAATTTAGATGATCAATTAAAAAATGGAACCAACATTTTCTTTGGGTCTGAATTTTCCCATACTAAATTTTCCATGGATTAGGTTAACAAAACTATTATTGTAGCTCTATTTATCCTGTGTACAAACTTCAAAGTACATATTTAATGTTTTCAACTGCATTTTATAGAAAAATGGGCATATTGGGGAAGAATTGATAATGCCACACTACATACAAAGAAATCAAAGTCCATGAAATAACACATTTATAACAATAATCCTGACATGTCCTAATTGTAATCACCTATATTTCTAAGTGAATTAAACTATTTTATTCTTATTCCAAAGACTGTATACCTCCAATAAATTTTACTTTAGGAATATCCCTTATTCTTTTAATAAAACATAAATTGCACATTGTAGCATGAGGAAAAACTATTGTCCAGATGAACAAATATTTTCAAGAATGAATGATATTTTTACCAGTATGAAAATATTCTCTAATACAGGGAAGAAAACAAGTTTAAAGCAAACATCCCATGTTTTCCTACTAGTAATAATCACAACCCAGTCAGTTTATCTTGTTAGTTGGTTGCCCTGGAATAAAAATACCCATATAAACTTACAACGTATTAACACTGTCAGCCTGAATTAAAACACTATCAGCAGATTCAGTGTGTTTAAGAAGAAAAACTAAATACAAAAAAAAAGTTTAATTGTTAAGAACTATAATTTAGGAATTATGTACAACAAGTTAGGTTTTGAGCTCTGTATTTAAATTAAAGAATATTTTATTCATATAAATATGGCATGTCAAAAAATAAATTTGAAAACCAAAAAAAAAATTGTTGTGTCCATTAAACACATTAACAAACCATTCTAACTTTACTTTAAAAACTAATAATAACATTTTGAAGTTTCCATAAGTCAATTGGCATATAAATATAGAACATATACAGCAATTTGCCAAGTTTTTTTTTAAAGAGAGAAAGAGAGATAGAGAGAGAGAATTTTTAATAATTTTTTTTAGTTTTTTGCGGACACAACATCTTTGTATGTGGTGCTGAGGATCGAACCTGGGCCGCATGCATGCCAGGCGAGCGCGCTACCGCTTGAGCCACATCCCCAGCCCAAGTTTTGAAATGTAATTTTTTGTTATAAAATATAATTCAGATATTTATTAAAAGATCCAAGATACAATTCTGCCTTATTGACTATTGGCACCAAAAAGTTTAGACAGATGAAAACATATAAATAAATAATTGCAAAGAGTATAATGAAAACAAAACAAAAAGATAAAAATATACAGTAAATGAGCAAGGGAAAATACATTTAATATATTGAGAAAAAAATTAAGAGTGGCAACATTTCAGTATCTCTTAAACTTTTATCTTTAAAAAATTACATTTAACTGTTTAAAAAGGCTTGTACCTTTACTCAAGCTTATTATCATCTTTAGTATAAAAATAAGCTTTTAACACAACATGACTATAAATAGCTAGCCCTTTTAAGAGACAACCATTTAGTTCCTTCTAAACAATATTTCCCCTGAATAAGAAAATGCTTCTCAAGATTCAATAACCTATTCATGAAACAGCATGGGTCTATTTCAAGGTCTCTCATTCCTGAGAGACACAGGCTCAATCCTGCTCTGTTTGGGATCCTTAATGATATTTCAAGATGGAAAAAAAAATATTATTCTTGTATTAGTTATGCCCTGTCCTTATGTGGTGAAGGAAGTCTCAGGCTTTGAAAATCTTACTTCATGAGGAAGCTTTACTTTTGATCAAGTTATCTGTAAAAGAAGTGAAGTAGCAGTGGTTGTCCTTAAACCTTGTTGAAATCTGAGGAAAAAGAAAGATTCCTGATTTGAGTGGGAAGTGGGTTGTGGTGGGCAGGAGTGTCAGTGCAAAACAATGGCACTTAGGAGAGCTCTTGTGAAAATTTTACGTATACGACTTGAGACTTTTTGTAAGAGATTTCTTTTAGAGGAGGGAAGTTTTTACTTGATGGAGAGGCTAGATGTCCCAGGTAATTGTAATCCTCCCTGGTAATAATCCTTCTTTAGAGGGAGGAAGAGAAAAGATCTTCAAGGAAAACCCAGTTGGGCAGGTTTCCCTGGAGCAGTGTCAGGGATACCTTCAAGTATCAAGGTACCCTAGATACCTGTGGAACCAGGTACCTTGATACTTGAATCAGCAAGAGAGTTTCAATTGGATAGAAACACAAAGGAAATGATGATCTAGTCCCTAGTAGCTGCTGAGGAGGCCATCCTATTTGTGCAAAAGCTCTTTAAAGTTCATTGACGTTATAAAACACCAAAGGCCAATTTACTTAGTTCATTTTAAATTTGAAAAAAAAAAGAAGAAGAAGAAGAAGAAGAAGGCGGGGGATAATTTGAGCACCTTCATCTCAATAGGGAGTTGTAAATCAGTCCAGCACTTAAAACATGAAAGGGACTTATTTTGCTGCAGAAGTTCTCTTAATTTTGTAGTTCTGTGGATGAAAGACCTTTCCATAGAAACTGAAAAGAATATTGTAAAACAGCCTCTAGCATAAAAATATGGACATTTAATTATTTCAGATGGCTTTTAAAATGTACTAATAAAATTGAATAGTTTTTTTTTTTGACTACCTTGTAAGCAACAGAGTGGCAAATGGGAGTAATTTATAAGTTTCCATTATGCAATCCTCATGATCCTTAGAATAATAAAAGAGTAGGTTTCAGTGAAAAAAAAACCTTAATAAGCCAGGTTTGAATATTATAAGAAACATGATGGGACTGCATGGATGGCAAAGGATTCTCAGCAAGATGCAACAACATAGCATTAGTGTTGCAGCAATTATTTAGCTTCTCATTTTCTTTGTATAGTTTATGGGCTTAATCACTTTCATACAAATTCAATCATGAGGCAATGCCCTTCATAGTTAGACTTAGTCACATTGGCAGTGCACAGTAGATGAAAACTCTTCACACATGGCTTCATTCACCACAAAGGAAGTTTCCTATATTTGTTTTTTATTTTTCAGTTCTACAAAAGGATGGAGATGTGGCTTTTGAAATTAAGTGCTTGGAAAGGAGCCATAGACAGGTGTCAACAAGCCTAGGCCTGCTTTCTCTTCCACAAAGCAATAGATTTATTTATTTTTCCTCTGTGCTGAACATAATATGTAGAGAAGCAGACCCCAGGTTAATGTGAAATAGATACTGAACTGGTTTGTTAATCAGCATTCTGAATTATGCCGAGGAATGTTCTGAGTGTATTATATTGAGCCCAAGTAACACAAAAATTATATATATTTATAAAAGAATTAGTTGATGAATACAGATGTGGGTGGCATTTTTCATGTCAGTGGTTTGATAAAATGCTTTATTCAATTGTTTGTCTCAAAAAAGAATGGTGTTTCTATTGAAAAGAGTTTCAGATAAACCTTATATAAATACTATTAGCTTTAGAATAGTACAGATTTCTTTGGACTTAGATTCCAATTGAAACATACTTCCTACTTGAGATCTTCTCTGATCTTCTGTTACTTTATTTATATTCTTTACCATGTAGTTTGTCTTATTTAAATATTTATTTCTGCAGTTAGACTGTGTTCCTTAAAGATAAGTACTAACATATTTATTTTTGTATTTCCAAGAACTGCCCAATGTCTGATGCATGTAGTATTCAACCAAAAGTGACTTTAGTATAAATAGGAAATATGTATATAAATACTCTGAAGAAAAAAAAGACTTAAGTCTTGAAGAACAGAAAAGTATTTATTGTCTTAGGCCATTTATAAGTTACACGATGGTTTAATCTATGGCTTTTTAAAACATACAGTCTTTCTAATCATGGACATTAAAATAAACTTGTACTTAAAATCCCCAGTTAAAATACTTAAAAAAGCGACCTAATCAAAAATTTAGGGTTGTGAGAGGTATTGAGAAGGATTCACTAAATATGGAAACAAGAGCCTTCAGAAGATGGAGCTATCAAAATTGTTTTCAACCCAGCACAAATTCTTTAGGAAGTGAAGCTCGGGTTTATTGAACTCAAACAAAGAGATGCATCATACCAATTGAGGTGCCTGCTACATTTATCACAGCACTCTTGCAGATGATATAGAAATGTGGAAAAGATAAGAATGCAATTAGATGGTTAGTAATTGAACAAATAGTGACACATCATAATGTCAACTAAAAAGAGGCCTCTCAGCATGCCATGGACAAAATGTGGTTTCTATGTCATATTTGTAATTAATGTGGGCAATTTCTACTTACAAAAGTTTGAAAACACAAAATTGGGAGGAAAGTCACTACAATGGATTCGTGATGTTTCCAAATACTATTGACAGTCTAATCAAATATAACATTAAACATAGCAGGGATTCATTTTAAGCTACTTACATATGGAAAAATGAAAGTATTGGCTTTATTTTGGGGTGAGTTCAATTTAAGTCAATAGTGCAATGTCAAAGGAGCTAACACATTATTCCCCTACATCACATATTCATCGGAGATATCAGTCTTCTTCTACATTCAGAATAGAACAAAATGTGCACAATATTAATTTCTAGGTATAATACTAGTAAGGGTATTACAAAAGTTGGAACTTGCTCAAAAGTAAGTATCTGGGATAAAAAAGAAAATCATGTCATGTAAGAATGTTTAATGGGAAACACTGTTTGGAGACAGATTTTCCAAAATCTGTTTATGAAAGCAAATACTGTGTTCTAGACCTGAAAACAACAAATTCTTTCATGCTGATTCCAAAAGCCTTAGAAGTCACCATGTATGCTTCTGTTGCTTAGAAACCAGGAGACTCCATGCCATGTTAATTGATGTTAAGGTTTATGCTTTACAACCCAAGTTCTTAGGCTTGTTCATCATCAATGATTTCACTAAGGAAACTTCTTCTTTTATATATTGTACACCCACCTTCAATTGTACATGGAATTATACTTCCCCTCACTGTCTATACCACAGCTTTCAGATATGTCTTCTGGATGACTTTGGTGATATTTAAAAACTCATCATGTCCCAAAACTTGCCCTTACTGAGAGAAAACTCTCTTCTTATATCTTTCCAAAGGGAGAAAATATTTTTCCTACATACTATAAGGACTGAAAGTGGTATTATCATCTTGATTTATAAAGTCTTACTATTTGCTCTCACATAGTTTTTCTTTATTTGAAGTTTATAACCTCTGAACATATTGTCTTGGTTTGGAACTAAACATCTCCCAAAGAGCTCATGTGTTAGCAATGTCCAGAGGTGAATGTAGCAATGGTCAGAGGAGAAAAAAATGAATTATGAGAGCTATAATCTCCCTCCTACTTTGTACAAAGTGATTATATCCATATTTGCTCTTATTTTCTTACTCCAGGATTAGAATAAGTGGTCGTCCTTCCTCACCCTTCACAAGTGAAGCAACTTCTCTACACCCATCATGACCTGTATATTTTATGATATTTGTCCATCAGGTTTATGTTGTTTCTCCATATATTTTGTTTCTTGCAATCTGTATTCATTCTCTACATACACATACACACACACACACACACACACACACACACACGCATACACACAAGGATATACATATCCAAAGTTAACAGTTCTAAGTACTCTCGCCAATGATCAATAGATACCAACCTATTTCTCCCCAGTTTTTCCATGGCTCTTGTTTCATTCTTTTCAATTTGCTTTTTGGCCCTATCATCAGGCTTCTGTTCCTAAATGATTAGTACTTTCTTTCCAGGAATAAACTCTCTTGCAAAAATATTCACATGGTTTTAACCAAAGTTTATAAGTTCAAGAGCCCAAATGGGTATCTTCAAGACACTGAACTTATGTTCCAGAACGATTAATCGTATTTGAAAGTCAATATGATTGGTGAAAATTTTACATCACCTTCTGTTTTCCATCCCTAATATTAATTTCCAGAACCTTAGTTAATGAATCTACTATCTATAGAGATGCTAAGTCCTGATATCTTTGATTCAGTTTAGACATTACTTTCTTCCACATCTAATTCATTAATATTGCCATCCATATCTAATTCATTAATATTGCTAATGATGCTTTTCAAATTTATCTCCCATTTCTTATTCTGCAGAAACTTCTGTGGTTACAAGCTATCACCACATTGTATTCATGCTATTGAAGTAGCCATTTGATGGGTTTCCTCACTTCAAATCTTACCTGCTTTTGATATAGTTTTGATAACTCTGGCAAGTAACAAACATGAAAGCACGATTGACTTGTGTAAATGCAGTGTAATTTGACTTCACTTTGAAAGTAACTTCAAGGAGCTACTAACCATATTATATACCTGGTTAAAAAAATGATTAGTCATTTTAAAATCACCGTACATTGATATGATTAGTCTACAAAACAAATTTATCATTATCATAGCTAGCCTCCTGCAAGCTGATTGGAATGCACCTCTCCGCAAATGCCCTTCTCACTTGAAGCAGAAAGGTGTGCTTTACAAAGTGCTTTTTAAAAGTGTTGTCATTCATCTGTATTCAACTAACAGTGGAACTAAGGGAGTGGGCCCATCCTACCACCATCCCAATTACAAGGAACTAATTCTGGCTTTCAGCCTATGCACTCAATTGGCATAAACCCCCCTCTCATTCTCACTCTTGGCTTCATTTTATAGCACTAAAATTTATCCTGGCTTGCAAAAACAAACAAAAAGCCCAGAACCAAGAGGACTTCTGGATGTGAACTGTAAAAAGTAATTATAGTGACTTTGTGATATTGGAATCTGAAAATAACTTGAAACTTAACTCAGGACTGAAGTTAAAGGTAGACCATGAATCCTTAGTGACTAGAAAAACAGAGAAAGGAAGGTACAGAAGCCATTTATATTGAGCTCAGAAAAGTCACAGAATGAGACAATTCTGAGTCCCTTCAGAAGCTGAGTAACTCTAATAATTCAGTTTAGACATTGCATTTTGAATCAGTAATGTTGCACATCAAAAAGTAATTACTGTAGCCAATTAATAATTATTAACAATTATTAATTGCTAATAATCATTAATAATTATCCTTAAAAATTATTAGTGATTATTAATTATCTTTAATAAGAATCTTAAAATATCTTTTATTTTATCTTTAATAATTATCTTAAAATATTGATTTAATTATCAAATATTAATAAACTGCAATTAGCTCTAGTTAATCTAGGGAAAGATTAAATATCATGATCACATTCCCAAATTAGATGGCCTGTCACAAAAAAATTTCCCAACACTTGGAAACTGCAAATATACTGGATGTCCTTTAAATGTTTTCTCAAGGTTTTGTTTATCTATAAGAGAATGGAGCTTTAACTGACTTTCTGAAGATTAGATCACTTTACATATCTGTAAGAGTAGAAGATAAATTATAAAAAATTGAGAATGGTCAAATCAAAATGGCCCAGTAAGGAAAGGTAAAAGAGAATTCTGATCTGAAGAAAAGATAACCTCAAATATTACCTATTATTGCTGTATGGACTATAAGGGTTTCCATCTATTAACAAATTACTTGAGCATTTTTGAAGGCCTGACTGCCAAATTCTCTTTTTTATTTGTTATAATACTAGGTTGATCATTCATTAGTGAGTAAAATAAAACATTTCATCCCATTCTCATTTTCTGAGAGTCATGATGAACCATTTTTAAAGTTATATTTTAGGAGCCTTACAATCAGAAGAACTAGGAAAAACAATCTATTCAGAGATATATCTGTTATGAAGGTATAAGGGTTGTGTGACAAACCCAATGAATGTGATTGACTGATTTATATTACCCAAATATCTGAGCATCAATAAGATAAAGTGGAACAATCTTGCCAAACAAAATGATTCTACACTTCTACTATCTAGATATATAAGGTTTCTAAACATAGGAATCTTTAGTTTGCCTAAAGGCAGCAGGTGCTGGATTTTTCTTATCACTTGGTTTATATGTGAATATGTCTTGAAAGCAATGAGACATGCCATTTTTGACAAGAGGGTGGAATTTTAGTAGAGGAATCTTTGTGAAGATTCCTTTGTGTTGACCGCAGTGTGTGTGTGTGTGTGTGTGTGTGTGTGTGTGTGTGTGTGTATGATTATATATAATTTTTTATGTTGACTGCAGTATATATCGCTGAATTTAAATCATTTGCACATTTAAGTGAGTATTACATTATCTTGTGTAATTAAAAACAACAACCAAATGCAAATCCACTTCCTCCTCAGGAAAAAAAAATTATCTTAAGTTAGGTGTAGTGGCACATGTTTATAATCCCAACACTTGGGAGATTGAGGCAGGAAGTTCACAAGTTTGAGGTCAGCCTCAGCAATCTGATGAGACTTCAACCACATGTGGAGACCCTGTCTCAAAATTTTTCCAAAAGGGAGTCTGGAATTGTAAAGTGGTAAAGCAAAAACCCTTGGTTCAATCGCCTGGGGGGTAGGGGAATCTATCCTGTCATTGAAGTTAATCAAATACATTTTGATTCAACATTTTTATTCACCTACTCTGATTAATAAGGTAATGAATTAGATGCTGTGAGTACTAAGGAAAATAAATAAAGTGGCATTTTTTTTTTGTAAAAGAGCTCCAAATTAAGTAGGAAAGAATGAAACACAATCCTCCTGCTTCAGCCTCTGAGTTCTGTACTACTCCACCCAACTCAGAGTAGTTTTTGAGGAGAAGGGGGTTTAAAAATTCATTATAATGAACTAAAAACCTACAAGGAGTAGAGCATAATAATCTTAATATTTCTACCTCTCATTTATGAATAATTAATTGAAATGCTTGTTAAAATAATTAGGTAATGGATTTGTTATTTTCCTAAAAATGTGCATTTCATAGATGCATTATAAGTATGGAGTGTTAGTACATTTTAGGTTTTTCATATAAAAATAAAGAGGCCATCACCCAGGCACAGTGATGCATCCCCATATCCCCAGCAACTTGGGAGGATGAAGCAGGAAAATTGCAAATTCAAGACCAGCCTTAACAACTTAGATAGACTCTGTATCAAAATAAATAGATAGATAAATAAATAAATAAATAAATGACTGGGGTGCAGTTGAGTGGCAAAACATTTAATCTTTAGTACCAAATGAATAAGTAGGTGATTATGAAAAATACATAAATTAATTATTGTGGGAAGAAGAAGAGCTGCTCTACCTGAAATCCAAAGGTAGATGTATATAACAATGAAACAAATTGGAGACTAAGAAACAAACCCAAACATACATAGCCAACATACACAATGCAGAAAATAAAGTCCTTGTTTTAAGAAAATTAGATATCAGAGCTAAAGTATTAAGCTAGATTCCTATCTTATACAATACACAAAAATCAGCTCAAAGCAGATTGAAACTTACATGTAGGGCGTGAAACTATAAAACTCTTAGGATAAAAGATCTGAAAAGTTTCTTGACGTTGAACTTGGCAGAGATTTTGAATAAGACAACTAAAGCATGGGTGAAACAGCAAAACTGGAAAAGTTGGTCTATATCACACTTCATAGTAAAGAATACATAGTAAAAGAGCAAAGTAAAGAATACAAGCAAAAGAGCAAAAAGACAATTTACAGAACAGGAGAAAATATTTGCAAAGCATTTATCTGATAAGATATTAGTACCAAAAGTATATAAGAAATTCATACAACTTACTAGTAAGAAAACAAATAACTGTATTTAAAAAATGGACAAAGAACTTGAAGAGACATTTCTTAAGACATATAAATGTCCATCAAGTACATTAAATAGCGCTCAGATGGTGTCATTAGAGAAATGCAAGTGAGATACAATGAGATATCACCTGTTAGGAAGACTGTCATTTAAAAAATATGAATAAGGAAGTGTAAACTCTCACAAAATGTGGGATGGAATGTAGAAGGTATATAGCAGTGAGGAATGGCTTTACTGCTCATCTCTCCAGTAACACTAGGCAGATAAGTTGGCAAGGAGAATAGATCTATCCCAAGCTGATCTTGAGGAAGACAGAGGAGAACTTTCCGTCTCAAATTTTCATCTTTAGGAATCAGGATCATGGGAAGATTTTATAAGAGAATAAGGAGGCACAGTGGATAAAATGCAGGAAATAGATGGGAATTTTACTAGGATGTGTTAATCAGCAACATGTCAGTCCAACTTCCTTGGTGCCCCTTACAGGCAGCATGGAAGGGCCTCAACCTCCATTTTCAGTGTTAGGAAGTTCAAGATGCAGAAAATCAGTTACCAGGAAATTGCTTTTAATTTAAAGGGGGCCTGTTTCCGATATAGCCACTATGGGAAACAGTATGGAGTTTCCTAAAGAAATTAAAAATAAAACAATCATATGGTTCAGCAATCTCATTTCTGGGCACCTAAATGAAAAAAATTGGAATAAGGATTTCAAAAAGATGTATTCCAGCCTACATTAATTGTGGCATTATTCAGAATGTCCAAGATATAGAAATAATGCAAAAGTTCATTGACAGATAAATGTATAAAGAAAATATGATATCTACAATGAAATATTATCCATTCATAATGAGAAGAAATCCTTCCACTTGTATGAACATGGATGAACCTGAAAAGCATTATGATAAGGGAAATGAGAGTCACAGAAGAATAAATACCACATTACATTTACATGAATTATCCACAACAGTCATGAATAAGTATGAATACCTAATTATTTATTTATTTGATACTGAAAACTGAATGCAGGGGGTGTTTTACTACTCAACTACACCCCCAGTCATTTATTTATTTGTTTGTTTGTTTATTTATTTATATTTATCTGTCTATACATCCATTTATTTTGATATAAGGTCTAAGTTGTTAAAGCTGTTCTTGAACTTACAATCTTCCTGCCTTATCCCCCGAAGTTCCTGGGAATATAGGGACGCACAACTATGCCTGGGTGATTCCTCTTTATTTTTATATGAAATAGAAAACAGAGAACAGAACAGTGGTTGTTGGGCTGGGACAAGGAGAAATGGTACCTATTGATCAAAGAGTTTAAAGTTTTGTTAGTTTCATGAGGTGCATAAGTTCTAGAGATCCAATATGCAACATAGTGCTTGCAGTTAACAACACAGTATTGTATACACTAAAATTTTTGTTAAGAAGGTACATATTATGTTAAATGTTCCCACCACAACAAACAAACAGAAGGGGACATATGAAAGTTTTGGAGATGATGAATCTTTTTAATACCTTGATCTTGATCATGATGTACGTATATCCAAACTCATAAAAGTATATACATTAAACATGTACAGGGATTTTTTTATTTGTTGGTGTATCAATTATACTTTAGTAAAGCTCTTAATACAACCAATTGGCAGAGATAGGATAAAGGAAATTCTGGGAGGAACTTAAGGCATGCATGAAGTGGATGGATCAGGAAATACCAAGTCAACAGTGGTATAGGAGGGACTTCATGGAGAACCTGCTCCTAAAACGAATCCTTCTGTTTAGAAGAAGAAAAAACTTTTCTCCCAAAAAGGTAGAATTGTTAGGCATGCCCATATTAAGTATGGCATAACTCCTCAGCAGCTTCTGGAAATTTTAAGGAACATCTCAGGACCCTTGAGTGTCAGAAGCTGCATGTTAATTGTTGAGCCCTGAAAAATGGAGAGTTGTTGAATGCATCATATGCCACTGTAAGGAGTTTGGTTTAGGTTACAGCCCCTGGAAGGAAAGAGTTATAGGAGATTGGCACAGTTTTTGCTCGGTTACTTTGCTATAGAAGTAGAAAGGTAAAATGCAAAGACAATAATGAGCACTGAGCTATCAACAACATACTAATAAGTTTAATTTCATCCTGAGCATCTTTATGCTTGAGAGAATACAGAGAAAAAAAATGGATTAAGAATGTGCATGATCAGTTAAGAAGATGTTCTAGAAGAGTTTTGTTTGGAGCAGGAGTTTGACATTAGAGAGAGATGGATAGATTATTTTTTAAAAGAAGCACAAGTAGGTGCAAAAAAGCTAGGAAGCAAGAGTTACATTGAAGAAGGGGTGTGAGATTGTTAAAATATGAATTAGGATATGAAAACTAAAATTGAAATAGTTTTCTCTGGTCTAGTTCATTTGGGAAAGATGGAGAAAACTTTTTGTTTTATTTTTAAAAAAAGAAACATTTATATTTCAGGGAGATTTTAATTAATCATATAATAACATTACCATAGCACTTAACCCATTAAGAAAATTCTCGTGTAAGATACATATGTAAACAGGTGAACAAAAACTATTTAAGCAATTTCATTTCTTTGAGAGACATAAAATATTTATAACAGATTTTGATTTTTAAGTGAGTGAAGAAGATAAGGTTACACCCCTTCAAAAGTATATGACAACATAGCTTGAAATGAATATGTAGTTACATTAACATGTGCAAAATAAATAGTGCAAATAGGTACAAAGAAAGCAGCACTGTCTCTGTAAGAAAAAGACATAGTAGGTACCAGTGGTTTTCTCTTGAAGTATATAGAGTTACTTATATAAACATTCCCCATAGCTAACTGGGAAGGCTTCTGTCTTCCAAGAAATTCTTATCATAGTTAAAGAGGGATCTGCCAAAACCTATAAAAAGCTTACGCTGCTTCCTTCTTTTGCTGACTCATGAGAAAATGAGTGATACTCAGGAAGTATCCTGAATTATATCTCTAGTTACTTTGAAGTCTTAGATTGAAGTCTGAACGATTCGAGGCAGGAAAGTTGGATTGTGCAGGTGGTGTTATCATCTCTTGCTTTGATTGAAAAATGCACTTTGGAGACAAAGGAACATTTGGAGTTGAGTCCATGCAGATGGTGTAACAAAAAAAATAAAAGTGTTTTCTGAGCTACATTTCATCATTTCATAATGATGGATGCCTGCTGAGAAGAGAGAATAGTTCATGAAAAAAAAAATGAAAAGATCTAAAGCTCAGGCCTTTTCCATAAGCTGCTACTTCTCATAGAAAGGCTCTCCAATAATTCTTATTATCCTAACCAGTTTAGATTATTTTTTCCTTTGGATTAAAAACAGAGAGATACTGAAGCTATACTTTTATATCTGAAAATATCACAAACGTAAAGATGAAAGGGGTTGATTATGACTTCAAATAGAGTGTTTAATTAATAGGAAGAAATGCATAAGGTATTAAAGTCAATTCCTACACCTAGTTTCAGAAATTAGTTGGACAGCTACAGGATGATGGAAAACAAGCTTAGCTACATTTTAAGGGGGGGGGGGGAACCTGGATGGTTAAGTTTGGCTTTACAATTCCATACAAGCCAACTGTGTGATGTGGCAGCCAAAAAATATCTAATGAATCCTCAAACTACATTAGCAAAATTATAGTGGCCAAGACAAGTAAAGTAAAAATTCTCTGGCACTTTTCTCTGCCCAGACAACATCTGGAGCTAGGTGTTAATTTCTGGCTGCCATTGACTGTTAATTATTATATACCCTCAGGAATAGAATCCGTTGTGCAGGACTGTCAAAATGATGGGATGTGAGGAATAGTTATAAAAAAATTGTGCTCAAACTAAGGGAAAGAAGTTTCTATCTTTTAAATTGTGTGTGAGTCAGGGGAGGGTATTAGGTCTGTATAAGGGAGATCATTTTTACAATTTAAACTCTTCATTAATCAATGGGTATGTATAAAATAATCTCAAGTTGCTGAAGATTTTTCAAATGGAGATAAGCTAGATTCCTGCTGCATGTGTTTGAGTAAGTTCCTACTGGCTTATAGAAACTGATTGTTAAAAATCCAGAAATATTGGCGGTGGGTTTGGTACTTTGAAATTACCAAACTGCAGGTATATTTACACTAGAGATATTGGTTAAACACTACAAATCAGGATTGTGTGATCCTTTGAGAGCTAGCTTACTAGCACAACACTGGACTTTTATAAATGATACAGGTACAAAGATAAGGCATTGTATCCTTCCAAATCTGAAAGCCTATAGATGTATTCATATGTAGCAGAATAAAAACTAATTTAAAAAAATACAGAAGGAAGTAATATGGATAGTAACATCAGAGACATCTGTGAAGGAGGATGAATATAAAATGAGAAGAATAAAGGAAGAGTAAATATTTGAGAAGTGGATTATATTCTATGGAAATGGTGCAAAAAGGAACCCAAATAAATTTTTAAATATTTTTGATTAAGGCATATAAGAAATTTTCCATTGTCAAGACAAATAAAATATTAGGAATATCTGGTCTTTTTTCTTTCATAAATAGATGCATTAAGAGACAAATAAATGGAATTTATATCTAAATGTCACTAATTGGATAAACTACAAACTTTGAATTTAACACATTAGACTATCTTTCAAAAATGCCAATATTCTTTTGCTGTTTTTCAACGTTAAATATAAATATGCATAAGATCATTGCTTCATGTAGCATTAATTTATTTTCTTCATTCTACAAGTCAGGGATAGGCTAATTATTCTTATATTTAATAATAAACATAATTTACCTTAATTCCTAGGGTATTTAAGATTCTTTGCATATGGGTGGCCCCTTTGATATCTATTTAATTAGTCCCTGACTTGGATGTTTTTGCTGAAATAGCCCCATTATAATGTTCTATGAAACAAAGATCTTGTAATCCTTCTTGTTATAAAAATTTAATCATGCTACATTTCAAAGTGTAATCATTCTAAAATTTTTAAAAGATATTGCTTCCAAATGTCTTTAATTGGTATATAAAATTTTAATAAATGTTTACAAATATTTTGTCTCAAAAATGGAAAGGAAACTTTTCCAATTTAAAAAAATTATTTTCATTTCTTATTTCAATTGCATAATAAAGAAATAAAAACAGAAAGCTTCATATTTTTCTTTTTTCTTTTAAGTGTATATACCTTTATGTATGGGCTCTTGAAATGGTAAAAAATCACATTACGATTTAAACGTTATAATTATTTTTGTGCTAATAAATTTTTACTATTTGTTAGCTCCATAAGAGCAAGTCTTATATGTCACTCATTTTTGTGTGAACACAAATGTGCATATAAAACTATGTACAATTACTTAAACATGGTATATATGAAAGAAATGTTTTTGAAGGAACATTTTAGTTCAACCATTTTCCTATTAAATAACACAAGCAACATGCTATTTCTTTGTACATCTATCCAAAGTGACAGAAGTCCAGCTCTGTATTATTCTCCTGTAGTCTGATTGAGGCATTAATATTCTGTGGTCTTCAAAGTATTGATGTAAAATCTAAGGTACTTTTAGCTATAAATTAAGTCTTGATTATTTCATTAAAGAATAGAGATCTGAAAAAACAAATATATTTACAATTATTCTACCCAAAACCAGTTTATACAAATAATACACAAACACACACACACACACACACACACACACACACACACACACATATATATAAAGATATGGTCCATTATCCAAATGTTTAAATGATGTATTAGAAAATATTCAATAAGTGTTTAGGGAGTGAATGAATGCTTGGCCTAATACATGTATGTGTATTCATACATATATACATATACATAATACATGTATGTAACATTTATAGACACATACATATATGTATCTATAATATTTATTTATATATTATATATTTACATATAAAATATATGCTTTAATGGGGGTTGGGCTGTGGCTCAGTGGTAGAGCACTTGCCTAGCACATGTGAGGCACTAGGTTAGATCCTCAGCACCACATAAAAATAAATAAATAAAATAAAGTTTAAAAAAAAGAATGCTTTTATATATATATATATATATATATATATACACACACACACGCTTTAACACACACACACACACACAAACACACACACACACACACACAAAGTTCCCTGCCCAAAAAGAGTTTACATTGTAGCAGAGGAGATACCATTGAATAATAAATATAAATGTAAAAGTAAATAATATTTTATGTTAGAAGGTGATGATCACTGTGGGAGAGGAAAAAAAAACATAAAGAAGCGAGATAGAAACAAAGATGCCAGCTTGTGACTATTTCATATGCTCATATGGACTGAGGACAAGGGCCAGATTCTGTGTATCTTCTGGGCGTCAACAGTTTTTCTAACAGAATGAGTGTGAGGAATAAGAAAAGGAGAGCAGTCGAAAATGAAGGCAAGGTTTTATACACAGAATACAAAGTGATAGTGTCACTATCTACTGAGATGTGGAAAGCAGTGCATGGGACAAGTTTGGGAAGAAGTGTACAATGACATGAGGTGGGAAAGTGAAAAAGAGGTATCATCAAGGATGAGCCCCAATGGATAGATGAATTGGTTCTTAGATTTTAACTACAGAATGAAGGTAGCAGTAACAGAGTTTCTTCCAATGGCATTGGAAAGGGGTGGTATACCACAGAATGGTAGTTTAATATGTACTTCATGCTGATTTGCATAAACCATAGAAAATTGGAAAACATTTCTCTCTGCAGCTAACTTAATATCATTTTAAGAAGTTATCTCTTTATGACGCAAAATTCTGAGAGAAGATATTCTTCAGAAACATTGATGAACATTTTTATGGTGTTAGAGTCAAGAATTCAGTTTTCAACAAATCTCTTCCCTTTTCTGCTAAATCCTAAGATTTGTATGGGCTATGAATCTTTTTCATTAGATAATAACATGCCATTGATTTTAATTTTAATGAAATGGAATTTACCATTTTATTAACCAAAAGTAAGATTTTATTGACCTTTACATTGCCAATATAAGTTAACTTGTTGAGCTAATTAATTCCATATCTCATATAAAGAATCTTTAAAAACTACTTAAGAAAACAAATGTTACACAAATACAATACACAACTACATACAAGTGAAAAAGTGTACCTTGTTCTAAGCTGGGTAGCAGTAAAAAACATGAACACATTATGATTCGAACTCACAAGAGTTCAAAGCCAGAGATTAGCAGTCAGGGGAAATCAAGGAAAAGTGGATTAAAAACTTTATTGAAGAATAAACCTTGGGGTTGATACAAAATGATCCAAACACTTGCCCAGGTAAGGCTGAGATTAGACGTGATGATTACTTTTCTTTATTAAAATTATATTACTTTTAAGAATTCATTCTTGTTTGACTTCCTATATTACTTCTAAAACCAATTTATTAAACTGTATTAGAGTAGGTTGGGCATAGGCAGAATGCAACTCTCTTCTTTTTCACCTCTAAATTTTGAATTTCAGGTGAATATTTTTTTCTTTTCCCTAATGAAGTTGGGTAGTTTTCAAGGTTTTTAGAAAACTTTCCAATAACCAAAATAATCTAAGGGTTTTTTTTAACATAAAATTCAGACCTTTATCCAAGTGGAAACTTTTCTCTGACTTTAGTTCACATTTGTCACATGACGTATTGGCGAAGAAAGGTATAGTTGATGTTTTTTTATTCCTCTTGGTACACTTCTTATCTCAAAGTCTGTTACTTCTTACCTCATATTTTGCTCCAGGTTTACATTTGATGCTTCATATTGGTATTATGCAGAGGAGTAGAGAAGAGGAATCCGGCAGGAAAAGCTCATGAGACAGGTTCAGTTGTAACTTCATGGTGAATCTTTGGATTAGCTGCAGCCTTTTCTTCTTGTGGGTTGCTTTTCTGATACTCCCTGACAAATTCATCTTCTGAGTATACAATTGATAAAAGGTAACATTTACTATAGAAAAGTAACTCACACTCAGGGCTCACTAGAGTTCATAGCAGCTACTTCAAACTATGTGTCTTCATGTTATGTATATTGATGTTATCCAATAGAACTTTCCTTAGTGAAGAAAATATTCTAAATCTGCATTGTTCAAAATGGAGGACATTGGTCATATGTTACTATTAGTACTTTAGATGTGGCTGGTATAACTGGAGAATTTTATTTTATTTTATTTTAATATGCATTGAACTTACATAGAATCATGTAACTAGAAACTACTGTATTAGGCACTGCAAGTCTAGAAGACCTCTAAATCTTTAGTTGACCTATCTACTCTCTTTATATTGGAAGGGAAATTGATACCTATTATTTTGTCTAGACTCTTTGGTCCTTTGGTGGAACTGAAGTAACAGAAAGGCACTCTAAACTATATACTTGGAAACAAATTCAATTACATATATCAAATATAAAATTTATTAATCAGAAAATACTTTTATTCAGTCAGAATAAATTAGGTTTAACAGTCTCCAAATTGAAATCTATATAGAAAGAATCGTGTTATCATGATCCTAATGATAAAAAAGGGACAGTATTGAATGAATTATGTATGAGCAGCATATTCATCACTGTAATCAGCATAATGGTGAAAGGAGATATAATCTATGTCTTGCTCTGAAAGAATCAGTGTCTAAATTGAAAAAAATAAAAATTTTTATCTATGAAAATTCTACTGAACTATTGTAAATTTATATATTCTTTTGAGACAACACAGTAATAATACCTATGAAACTAGATATGGATTTCAATTTGGCATTGTGAAAAGAATAAATTTGGGAGTTAGAGGCTTCTATTTGAATCTCAATTTCTACTTTACTAACTTTGTAATCGCAGGCAAGTAGTTACATCTCTGAACTTTGGTTTCTTCATTTAAAAAATAAGCCTAGTTAAAACAATGTAATAGATTGTATTAAACATATGTCATGTTGCCTATAAGGCTTGGTGCATGACTGGTACTCAACAGGTTTGAAAGCACTTCCCCAATTCTACCACTGCTAGACCCCCACACTATTTCTTCTAAAAATTATTGCCTCATGTATTTGCAAAAAATTATCAAAAAATGTCAACTTTAAATGCTGGTAGCTTGTACAAAGCACAGTTATTAAAATTAATATGGAGTACAACCACATGAAAGCATTTATCTTCACCATTTTTACAAAGTAATCTCATTCTTCATTGAGTGAAATGTAAAAGATTTTGCTTATTTCTTAGCCAGTTTCTTTCTTTCTTCCTTCCTTCTTTTCTTTCTTTATTGGATCAATGATGCTTTTATCAAGCAAGGAGGGGCACATTTTCAGGAAAGAAAATGGCAGCAGGCTACAACAAGGGTGTGAGTTTTATAGGATTCAGCAGGGTCAGGCATGAGATGAGCTGGTTTGGCAGCCTCATTTAGGGTGGGACAGGAGGGAAGGTAGAGAAATTCCTGGGGCCTATTGTCCTGGGATCAGCTGAACCAGTCAGGTGGGGGTCAGGTGGGAGTTCCTTTTGTGTTCTACCCTTTTTCCCTTCCTGCTTTCCCGACAGCTGAGACCTGTGCTTCTAAATGTCAAAACCTTCAGTTTACCACAGATATCTCCCTGCAGATGGCTGGAAGGTGGGTGGAGGAACAGCTGCAGATAGAGAATAAGCCTCAGGGCATTTCCCCTAGGTCCTTCATTGTGGACTCTAAAGGGGTATAATTAGTTGGGGTGACATCATCATATCTGGCTACTTCCCACTGAGAAGTGGCGTTGCAGGGGCATCTTCTAGTGTCTGAAGAAGGAACATAGTTTTCATATATTCTTCAGGGGTGAACCTGGAGTTGGTGGAGACGCAATCTATTAGAAACTTCTTGTTGAGGTGCAGTATTTCCACTTTAAAAGTCTGGTGCTGAAGAACTGCTGGGCCCTGCTTCCCCTCTCTATTTTGCCATCTTGTCCTCAGCCAGTTTCTTACTCTTCCTATATTAACTCACTGCTATAGAAAAAGAATCTTTGTTAAAAACCATTTTTTTATCACCTCAAACAAGTCTACAGTGGAAACTGTTTTTATTTTAGATATAACTAATAATCATTCTTGTTCATCACAAAAATCAAGCCAGTTGTCATTCTTCCTCATGCTCTATAATTTTGCAAATACTTCTTGTTATTTCTGTTTTGGGTACCATAGTAAAACACAATGACAAACTCAATTCACTTAGGTAAAAAGAATGTATTGTCTTTCTAAATCACCGATGGGAAGGCTGCAGGGATCTGGCAGTAGACAGGTTAGAATGTGGCATTCAGATGACCATTGGAACACTAATCTTTTCACTTCTCTCTCCCATTTTGTGCCATATGTTGGAAGACATAATTCTTGGAAACCCTGAGCTCTTATTCTAATGGTTTCATGATCTCAGAAGAAAAGATCTTCTCTGCCATATGTTCAGTTTTATAAATATCAATAAAAGATCCAACTGGTCTTTCCTGTGTCAGGTGCCCATCTTCACCAAAAGTAGGGGATGAGACAGTGGACTTGGCTCAGCTTGGGTGATTTGGAGCCCCAGGGCAAGACGAATTGCATATCTACTAGAGGAGAGGGAAGGAGATGGGAAAAGGTACTTTGATCATTGCTGACACCAGATCAAAGAAAACATTTCCTCCTTAATGATTCTAGTATTTTCAGGGTTGATAGTGCATGGTCATTTCATCAGCTTTAAACGATTTTCTCTCTTTTTATCAAGCCATTCAGATTTATTGTTTTGGAAAAACAAGCACAATATTTACTTTCCAACGTTGTTGTCTGATTATTCTTCATTTGTATTTACTCAACACTAATTATAACTATATTAAAGGAGATAGACATTGGTGTTAGTGGTTTTGGATCTGAATCTGGTTATGTTATTAGTTGGTTTTATAATATTTTGCAAATTCTATAAATGTCTTCAAAATTTAATTTCAGTTTTAAGTCAAACAATTTCAATATTACTGTTTTAGCAATTAACACTAAAATTATTCTTATGAAGAACTACCATCTCCTTCCATTCCACTTCCTGCCATTTTGCAAATGTTTCTCTAACTCTCTTCGCACTTTCTTGCAAAGTTTTAGGACCATTTTCTTATGTGTGGTGACCTAATATTCTATAATTAAGTGTCTTGCTATCTGTCTCTTTAAAACTCATTGTGCAGTTTGAGGGCTCTTTTACTTGAGAAACTCATATTGCACAGTACTAGGAATTTTCTTTTAGTACAACTTTGATAATAGATGCACTTTTCCAACAATAATCCTGATCCTTCAAGTTCTTCTCCTCCTCCTCTTCTTCTTCCTCCTCTTTATTTTTTTTTTATACTTGGGATTTAAACTTTACCACTGAACTACTTCCTTAGACATTTTTATATTTTATTTTGAGAGAGTCTCATTAAGTTGCTGAGGACCTCATTAAATTGCCCAGATTGGCCTCCAATTTCTGATCCTTCTTCCTCAGCCTCCTAAGTCACTGGGATTATAGGCATGCACTACTTCATCCAGCTGATTTCTCTGTTTTGGAACTCCTAATACTTAGATATGAGATTTCCATATTTATCCCTAAAAAATGTTTTATCTTTCAGTTCCTAATCATGTATTTTGCTTTTCAGTGTTATTTTCTGGGGTAAATTTCTCAATCTTTTCTTTTCCTATTGAATATACTTACATATATATTTTCACATACATATATATATTCAATCACTCACTTTTGTTCCTCTGGCAAGAATGAGGCAGCTAATTCTGAGAGCCTGGAAGGAAGTTAGCATTTTAAAAGAAAAGGTCGAGACAGTGACAGGCAAAGGGTAGGGAACTGTCACAGAAAAACAGAGCTGGAAAGCAGTTAAATCAGTAAAACCAGAGTCTATCTGGGACTACTGCAAAGAGGTGTAAAGAAACCTCTGTATACAACTGGCCTCGATTTTAATTTACAACCTGTTAAAGTAGGATGTTACAGTGCTAGATGTAGGAAACATAGGAGCTACTGTTTGTCTTAGTTATGGAAAATCAGTAAAAGGGAACAGAGGGTACAGTAGAATTCTCACAAAAGCAGCAGGAAAGACTCTGGATGAAGCAGACCATGGTGACCATACATCACCTGAGGGATAGTGGAGAATAAGGAATTTGTTCAGATATCAAGAATGGTCATGTAAGGAAGGTGAGGGATTCTGGGCAATCCAATTTAGTAAAATTCTTGCTGAAACTGAGTGATGCATGGTGGATTTGGAATTCGAAAAGCTGAAGCCTAATTCAGAAGAGAACTCAGAGGAGTCTAAGTTTTGGTGAAGGGGAGTCTGTCAGGACCTAGAGGGACTCCTGTCTTCTGATCTCCCTCTAGTGCCTACTACTGAGTGCAACAGAAAGTCAGGTGGCAAGGCTCTCTGGGAAATGTAGTTTGCAGAAAACTACCTTCAGCATCACTGAGAAGAAGAGCATAAGGTGAAACTGATCATGGGCTTGGTCCTTTTCAAATAACTTTGATACATATTAGGTTTTCAATACATATTATGTGAAAATGTAATTAAAAGTAAAAATATTTGAGAAATTTATATGTAAAATACAAAATCAGAATTAAATAACAGAGTGCATAATTAAACATCCCTATACTTGATTAATAATAGCTAATATTGAATTCGTATAGCATGACGGATACTGTTATAAACTATTATATCATACTTACAGAGCATTACACTACAGTTTCAAATACTTTACTTCCCTGGCTAACTTTTGATTCACAAAGTTTAGAATTACGTGTTTACTTACTCACTGTAAATTTCTTATTCTAAATCCTTAGCTCTGCTCATTCATACATTTCAATTTGGAAGACACATTAATGATTAATTTTATGTGTCAATGTGACTGGGTCATAAGGAACCCAGATATTTGTCACATGTTATTCTGGGAATTTCTGTCAGGAATTGTTTTGGCTGAGACTAGCATTTAACTCATTGCTTAGTAGAGGCTCCCAAGTGTAGGTGGTCCTCATCCAAAAAAGGTTGAATCTGATGGATTAGGAGAGAATTCTTCCCACCTGACTGCATTTGAGCTCAAATACTATTTTTTTTCCCTGTCTTTGGACGCCAGCTAAAATATGTTTCTCTTCCTGGATCTTGAGCCTGCCAGATTTTGGACAGAAAATGTACCATCAGTTCTCCTTGGTCTCCAGTTTACTAATTTATTCTGCATATCTTGGGGCTTGTCAACCTCCATAATCATTTGACACTTCCTGATTCTGTCTCTAGCTCTCAAACCTGGACTACTACAGAGTCCAGTATAGCTCTTAGCACAATTTCATTTATCAGTATTCATGTTTTGCATTATTATGACTACATAACTATTTTTCCCTGAAAAAATCCAGGATAAAAAGAGGATACTACCATTCTGTATATAGACTTTCTCTTCTTCCTGTTTTTAGTTTTACCACCAGAATTCTGCCCTAATACATAGTTCTTAAGTGAAACAAAAGAGGGGAAAAAAAGCAAGAGAGACTGAAAATATTCTCCTAATCCTCTTCACCTCACAATACAGTTGGGTAGTCATTCAACAAACAATTATTGAAGCTTTCTTCATTTTGGACTTTGTATTAATGTTTTAAAATCTAAAAAAGATGTCCTTTAAAAGGTGGACTTAAACCCAGTCAGGAAGTGGCACTGGATGAATATACATTCGATCAGAAAATATCCTTTCCTAGAAGCTGACTTAAAGAAGTGTGTGTGTGTGTGTGTGTGTGTGTGTGTGTGTGTGTGTGTGTGGTGTGAGTGATTTTAAAAAAAAATACACAGCTTCAAACTATGAAAATTTTAAATAAGCAGTTATATGTAAGGTCCATAGGTAATTATTACAGGTTAATGACAACCTGAGGACCTGTCTTACTAGCTCTTAAATGTCATTTACTTTAAAAAATTGAGGGTCATGAACATTCTTCTGCTAATTATGCACTTCATTTGCAATATGTTTTGTGAGATTGTTAAAGTTTGGAGCAAAGGAACAATGCTAATGAAATGTCAAAAGAATGGAAAAAACACAATTCTCAAATATAGGAAACTGAGTAATTATTCCACAAATATTGGAAAAATTCACATTAAAAACAAGCCACTACTCTTAAGTGATCAAGAGTAGTTCCTGAAGTACAAATAAATAAAATGAAGAACACTAATTTCTTTCAAAGATGTCTTTTGTACTATTTCCACAGCCTATCTTGTAGAGGCTATTTCCACAAACTATGGAAATTCACTCATTGCCTGGACTAACTGCTCCATATCCAAAGTTCCCTCGGTAAGAGGAGAACCAAGAGAGCTCTTTAGATTTGTGTGGGTCACAGTAAATTTCAAAGTACAGTACCAGTGGAGGCATGAAAGGAAATGAAGAAGGAACACACAGACTTGAAAAAAGTCACCCACAGCTGGAACTTGTCCTCTTGAAGTTTACTATAGCAAGAAAAGACAGCAAAGAGAATAGTCTTAAGTTACACATTGATCAAAGGATTGAATTTACTTGTTTCAAAAGTAATGGAGAACTGTTTAGAAAGCAGATGCAAAGTTAGAAACATGGAGAAATTACAGACACTTGAAAAGGTGGAGAGAATTACAGGGAAAGAGGTCAGGGGAAGAAACCAATGCCAAGAGCAGCTGAGAAGCTACACTGAGCTTGGGGCTTGAAATGAAAGCATTGAGGCATGAAGAGAGGTCCTATGCACGTGGAGCTGGACAATCTGAGCCTGAGCTGGTTCCTTGCTGAGGGCCATTACCAAGTAGGAATGACGCATCGAAGTTTCCTTGCCAAGCGTACCCCATGCTGCTTAGAGGACATTTGATGGAACATTGCATGCATGCTTTAATAAGGTGACCTTGCTCAAGGACCAAGGCGGATTCGGGTTTAGAGCTGATCAGGTTTGAGGAAGTAACCGGCTCCTTGAGTTTAAGGCGTTGCCAGTTTAAGATAATGGGTTTTAGGGAAGTTGGAAGTTGAAGATTATTGCTGGGATTAGGGTGTTCCTGCTGCTTGTTCCCATTGAGTTCTCGTGAGATTAAAATGGGATTTGGAGAGAGCCTCGTGAGTAGGTGAATTGTGCGGGAGACAGCAGAACGCAATTGCCCCTGGACCTGTGTGGAGGTGGTGTGAGAGCTGGAATAAAGAATTGCTGTTTGAACCTACAAAGCTGTGAGTGTCTCCTGAATCTTGTGCCAAGTCCAGCCTTGGCATTTTGGTGGCCCGTACGTGGGATGTCTGAAGCTTGGGGGTAAGTGAATTTGCTCGCTCCTGAAGGAGAGCAAAAAAATGAGTGACCATTTCAAAAAACAACGTGTTCTTGTTTTGATTTATTTTGTTTTTATTTCAAGTTGCCTGTTCCTATAACTTTCTCAGGCAAACTGGGGAAAATGGTTGACTCAAGGTTTGAATTTGTTCGCCTCTGAGGAAGAGAAATTGTTAGAGGAAGGAGGCACCCCAGTAAGACCAAGAACAGCTAGGGCATATGTTGATACAATACAAAAATGTAGCCCATGGCTTTTTAAAGACGGGTTATAAAGTATATCAATGGGACCATCATGGTATCCTGTAGAAGGATTTTTCTTCAACAAGAAAGAGATGGCTAGTTCTGTTTACTACATTTGTCTAAGATCTTGGTTTTTACAGATATCTGATAAATTTACAAAGCTAAAGTGTTAAATATCAACCACTAAATATGAAATCAAGTACTCTTTACTTATTAAGTTCCATAAGGTAATATATGTAAACATTATGTGTTTCATAATTTGGTAAATGGAAAAAAACTTGCCTGGACTATTTATCAGTTGCATGCATTGTGAACTATCGTCTGGTGCAGTGAATTGTGGTACTGCTGGCATATTTTTGCTGATGGTGTCACCAGTGATGCAATTTCCTTGCCAGCGCACCCCATGTTAATTGTGGTAATGCTGACATCTTTGCTGATGGTGTCACCAGTGATGCAATTTTTCCAAAGGAGCCGTCAATTGGCTTGGTGTCGTGGCATTTCTGTATCTTCCTCCCTTCTACTAGTGATGGTCTAAAATTTGGGGGCCAACAGAGGTGAGGCAAGAACCTCACCCCCCCACTGGCACCAAGGTTAAATTTGGGGGCCAAGAGAGGTGAGGCAAGAACCTCACCCCCCCACTGGTGCTTAGGCCTATCCACAAGCATGGCTGAATGCTGGACCGGTAGTCAGCGACGGGTTGATCTGATTGCAGTGGATTCAACCTAAGACAGGGGACTGACGCCTAGAGGTCAGTTCATCCGATGACGGGTAAGAACCATATGTTGAATTGGACAACCTACCAGGCACGGTCCTAAGCCGCATTGCTTGTTGTTTAATTAATCAGAAGGGGGGAGATGCTGAGGGCCATTACCAAGTAGGAATGACGCATCGAAATTTCCTTGCCAAGCGTACCCCATGCTGCTTAGAGGACATTCAATGGGACATTGCATGCATGCTTTAATAAGGTGACCTTGCTCAAGGACCAAGGCGGATTCGGGTTTAGAGCTGATCAGGTTTGAGGAAGTAACCGGCTCCTTGAGTTTAAGGCGTTGCCAGTTTAAGATAATGGGTTTTAGGGAAGTTGGAAGTTGAAGATTATTGCTGGGATTAGGGTGTTCCTGCTGCTTGTTCCCATTGAGTTCTTGTGAGATTAAAATGGGATTTGGAGAGAGCCTCGTGAGTAGGTGAATTGTGCGGGAGACAGCAGAACGCGATTGCCCCTGGACCTGTGTGGAGGTGGTGTGAGAGCTGGAATAAAGAATTGTTGTTTGAATCTACAAAGTGTGGGTGCCTCCTGAATCTTGTGCCAAGCCCAGACATTGGCAGTTCCTCCCATTATCCATTAGGCTATTGTAGAACAATGGTTTTCACCTCTCTGGCCATTTCCTCACATGTAAAATGGGGATAATGCTGGTACCTTCATCATAGGATTGTTGTGAGAATAAAGTGTGTTAATACATGTAAAGGGCTTAGAATAGTGCCTGGTGTGTGATAAATGCAAAATGCCAGCTGTAGTTGATTACTTTAAGCAGTCATGCCCTGGACTAGGCAGGTAGGAGAGAATTGGAATTTTCAAAGTTAAAGATACCACTGCTCCGCCCGCACTGTCTTATAAGTACCACGCGGTAATAAGAATTCATACCCCATTTGAATCAAATGTATGATATATGATAGGTCAAGATCAATGTAATGTTTTGAACAACTAATAAATTTCTGATGTTTAAAAATAAATAAAATTAAAAATTAAAAACATGCCTTTATCGTATCAAATAAAATATATTGCTTAATGTAAAAAAAAAAAAAAAGATACCACTGCTTTGCACTGTTATCTACACAATAGGTCATATTAACCTGCTAATACTGAAAAGAAGATTGAGTAATCAAAAGAGGGTTCATTGTTCCAGTGCTTCATGTTTGTTCATTTAATCCTCATAACCAACCTATAAGGCAGGACTGTTATTATCCCCATTTGCAGGTAAGGAAACAGATTAAGAAAATTTGGACATCAAGGATTGAATGAGATATAGACGATTATTCTGGTCTGCACTAAGACATAATGGCTCTGTAGCCCCCTATAGTGTATTCCAAATTTTGTTCATATGTGAGAACTCTCAGTTCTGAGCAAAACCAAGCATTAGCACACAATACAGAGGTGTTTTTTTTTTCAAATTAATAAACCTGTACAATAGACATAGATTCACAATGAGACAGAAAAATAACTTCAGTAGGATCAACAGAGAAGAAAGGAGAGCTAGGCTGTGCAGGGGCTTGATTATGCATGCAGAGGGGAGCCATCTACTGAATGCAGTGTTAAGATATTCTCAGTTGTGAACATGTGATGATTCTCTACTTGCTTCATTACAGAACCTTGTGTCCGTGATACACTCTTCTGATGCTGTACACATTATGCAGCAACAAAATTATCAAATACATGACTCTCTCCTCGGGGAAGAGTAACAGGCCCACACCTCCTGCCACATTAACCTTTCCTTTTTTGTATTAAGGTTTTTGCCTCCTGTTCACTTTTCCTTTCCTTATTGCTTATAAGCATTCAAGTCTTTATAGCCTTTGCTGAAATTTGCAAGTTTTCCCAGAGCTGCAATCCCAGTTGGTATATCACTACTTCTTTCCCCCTTGTCTACGATACACAAGTAACCATCTGCTGTTTGAAATTGCATTGTTGCCAGCATAAACTGTGAGAGGTAGGCTAGGAAGATTCAAATCTGTTACTACCCTGCAGAGGAAAGAACGCGCTTTAAGTATTCCTAAAGTTTGCTTTATATCAAAAGCTTGATTTATTTCCATTTGAAGAAGTAAGTAAAAAAGGATTAGGACTGAAAAACACTGATATTATTACCTACAGCCCTCCTCCTAGAGATAAACACCTTACTAGAAAATTTGTTGTGATCGTTGAAATAATGCTTGAAAATTATACAACAAATGGAGCTCTGCAATTTTATGCTTTTTTTTTATGTTCACAATTACCATAAAAGTAGTTCTTGATTGTTTCATGTAATACCTTAGTCGATTTTACCAGTTGAGTTTATTATTGTTGCTTCATAGCAATGTCTACTTTAGATTCTTTCTAAATAGCCGGAGACAAACAGTTGTCCTAATTAAATGGTTTTAATTTGAAATATTAAAAATAAAAATGCTCTTTATAAAAAAAATGCATGCTCTTCATTAAGATCTTTGAAATGGTTGGGAGGGCTGTTCTTGCCAAGTCAACTCAACCACTGGACAGCAATTATAGAGAAATGTCAATCTTAAGAAACTTGAATGTGTCTGCTCTCACCTGCATCATTGAAACTGCAATGCAGTTATTAGTCAGGGCTAGGGAACAAAACTGATCACTGTAGTTTGTTATATAGAAGAATAGTTTGAGATTTTGAGACTTAGGACTCAAATCTACCTGTTACCAAAGGTTACATAGTTTCGATTTTTTTAAACACATGAGCAATTTATTCCTCTGAAGAGCAGAAGGGGGAAAAATGCCCCCTGTCTTCCTCCTTATATATTCTCTGGCAAAGCAATTATTTGTAAAAGAAAATAAGAACCTTCCTGAGGCATCATTCCAGTGCCCAAAGTCAATTGCTAAACTGCTTTCTCTAGCCTAGCTACTGAAAAGTTTTAGAAAAGCATGTTTTAAAAAATATGTAATAGATAATCATTAAAATAAAGGAAGCCAATATTATCAGGGAATCTTCCAGAGTTCATATGATCAAGGGGAAATGGGGGAGAGGGGACTGTCATATAACATGAAACACTAAATGTCCAGAAGCCACATAGCATGAAAAAATGCTGTCTTAGAGACTGGAACAGTGATAAAGGCGAAGAACTGAGAAGAATGAAGAGAGCAAAGGAGGGTACACTAGTGAGGCATTTTGATATGAAAGTAATATATGAGTAATGGGACAGGAATTCAAGAGGAAAGTCAGATGCATCAGACTTTTATTAAAGTAAGTTGTCTATTTTGAATTGGCTATATGATGGCATGCTAATGTATTTTGATGAGACTGATTCGATAAAGAGGAAAAGGTCAATGGTTGGTGCGGGGAGACTGGAACAACGTTATTTTATAGATGAGAAGTGTGAGAAGTGCTATACATGGAGGACATGAATGCAAGCCTCTCCTTGCTCCATGGGGTTCAGGGAAATAAGCAGTATAGGGAAAAAGATGCAAGCTGGCAAAATTCATAATGTAAAAGACAGCTCGTCGCCTCTGATGAATTTTTCCATTTGGAAAAAAGCAATCACGTTCATAAACATACAAAAAAGAAGGAAAAGAAAAATTTCAGGCTTAAAGAAGGAAAAAAAATGATATGAAACAGCCTAGGAAGATGGAAGATGGACTAGACTGCAGAAATATACCAAAATGACCAGGGAGCACTAACAAAATGTTCACAAAAATTCTTTGAAACTCGTTTCTGGTATTCTCTACCTGCTATTAGCTTTAGGACTTGCAACTAAGATTACAATAAAAAATAGTTTAGTCTGTAACAAAAGTCCTGCCATTTTCAATTTGTCATGATTGTGAGTCATATATTTGTGGGGGGGAAATGCCATTGTTGCCTTTATTAAAAAATATTTGACATTTTATAAGAGAGTTGCTTTGTACAATAACAACCTGCTCTTCTGTGTTCTGTGATTGCAGAGCCTATGATCAATTGCAATTCCATATTAAATAGAAAAATTCAGAGATAAAGAATTCATAGGTTTTAAATTGTGCACCATGCCACGTTAGCATAATGAAATCTCACACCATTCTGCTTCATTATAGCTGGGACATAAATTATGTCTTTGTCAAATGTATCCACTCAGTGTATACTACCCACCCTTTAGTCACTTAGCAACTATCTCACTTATTAAAATGAATAACAGAATCACAATGCTTGTGCTCAAGTAACCCCTTTGTAACCTAATCATGGCCATAAAACACAAGAATATTAATGTCAGCAAATCACTTAAGCCAAAGAAAAATCATAAAGGACTTCTTTAAGTGAAAAAGTAAAAGTTTTTGACTTTAATTAAAGAAAGAAAGAATATATATATATTCTAAGGTTTCCAAGATCTATGTGAAAATGAATCATTCATCTTTGAAATTGTGAGGATGGGAAAAGAAATCTGTGCTACAATAGCTAAACTGTGGAGGCAATCTAGAAGTTCTTCATTGGATAAATGGATAAAAAAATGTGGCATATATACACAATGGAATTTTACTCAGCAATAAAAAAGAACAAAATCATGGCATTTACAGGTAAATGGTTGGCATTGAAAAAGATAATGCTAAATGAAGTCAGCCAATTCCATAAAAACAAATGCTGAATGTGTTCTCTGATATAAGGAAGTTGACTAATACTGAGTTAGGGAGGGAGAGCATGGGAGGAATAGATGAATCCTAGATAGGGAAGAAGGGTGGGAGGGAAAGGGAGGGGGAAGAGGATTAGCAAGGATGGTAGAATGTGATGGACATCATTATAAAAAATACATGTATGAAGACTTGAATTGGGTGTCAACATACTTTATATACAAACAGAGATAAAAATTGCAGTATATGTGTATTAAGAATTGTAATACAAAAAAACAACAACAAAGTACATGTATAAAGGCATAAATTGTCATGAACATACTTTATATACAGAGATATGAAAAATTGTGCCGTATATGTGTAATAAGTATTGTAATGCTTTCCACTGCTGTAGTGTAGTTTAAAAAAAAAAAAGAAAGAAAGAAAGATACCATCTCACTCCAGTAAGACTGGCAGCCATTATGAAGTCAAACAACAATAAGTGTTGGCGAGGATGTGGGGAAAAGGGCACACTTGTACACTGCTGGTGGGACTGCAAAATGGTGAGGCCAATTTGGAAAGCAGTATGGAGATTCCTGGGAAAGCTGGGAATGGATCCACCATTTGACCCAGCTATCGCCCTTCTCGGACTATTCCCTGAGGACCTTAAAAGAGCACACTATAGGGATACGGCCACATCAATGATTATAGCAGCACAATTCACAATAGCTAGACTGTGGAACCAACCTAGATGCCCTTCAATAGATGAGTGGATAAAAAAATTGTGGCAGCTATACACAATGGAGTATTACCCAGCACTAAGAAATGACAAAATGATAGAATTTGCAGGGAAATGGATGGCATTAGAGCAGATTATGCTAAGTGAAGCTAGCCAAGCCCTAAAAAACAAATGCCAAATGTCTTCTTTGATATAAAGAGAGCCACTAAGAACAGAAAAGGAAGGAAAAGCATGAGGAAAAGACTAACAGTAAACAAAGACGAATGGGGGGAGAGGAAGGGAGAGAGAAGGGAAAGCATATGGAAATGGTAGGAGACCTTCAATGATACACAAAATTATAAGAGGTTATGAGGGGCAAGGGGGAGGGGAAAAAAGGGAGAGAATTGAACAACAGCAGAGGAGGTAGAGAGGGAAGATGGGAGGGGAGAGGAGTGGAGGGGGGATAGTAGGGGATAGGAAAGGTAGCAGAATACAACAGTCACTAATATGCCATTATGTAAAAATGTTAGTATGTAACAGATGTGATCCTGCAATTTGTATTTGGGGTAAAAATGGGAGTTCAAAACCCAATTGAGTCAAATGTATGCAAGATGATATATCATGAGCTCTGTAATATTTTGAACAATCAATAAAAAATGAAAATATGAAAAAAAAGAAATCTGTGCTAGATTTGTTGCTGCACTCAAACTACAAAAGTTACAGTCTCTGTGCCTGATAAGTGCTTAGAAAAAATGGAAAAAGCATTAAATTTGTATTTGTGTATTGTTTGAAAGCACATATATATATATGTATATGTATATACATATATATATACATATATATATACACACACACACACACACACTATATATATATATATATATATATATATATAGTGTGTGTGTGTGTGTGTGTGTGTGTGTGTGTGTGTGTGTGTGTATAATGTATAGGTACTATCTGTGGTTTCAGGTATCCACCGGAGGTCTAAGAATGTATCCCCTGTGGATAAGGGGCAGGGGGCAAGGGGGACAATTGAATAGTTTAATTACTGCTACTGTTTCTAGAGAATGGGTGTCTTTAGAACCAGGGTTCAATCTGACTTGAGTTAAGTAAGTCCACGAAAGGATATGCACACTTAAATTCATTTATATCACCTTTTCAGTAATGAGCTATTACAGCTTGCCACTGATTCACAATTTTAGACACCAATGTGGTTAAGAACGTGCAATTCCAAAATGTACACTGGCAGCTAAAGAAAAGGCAAAAGCAGGAAGATGTCCTTCACTTTCCTTTCACCCTTCACCCCTGAAGCCGTCCTAGAAGAATTATCTGACCTTTTTTGAAAGCAGGTCATAAAATCTTCACTATAGAAGGTCACAAGACCTTTTATCTAAAAGAAAAAAACATCCTTATCCTCAAAAATAGATATGCTAAGAAGACTGAGCAAATTGGCCATGCTAAGTTCCCTCCCATTTATTACCAGTGGATTGCATTAGAAATGAAGATTCAAAGAAACAGGAAACCTGTATACCATTATGAATAATTGTGCAAAATTGTGATTGGAGGACAAAGAGTATGTGCTAATGGTAATAAATGGGTCATATAAACATATAAAACAATAAATCTATTCATAACAAATAATATATGCAACTAATGTATATATAAAAAATAAACTATATATTTTTCTCTTATTAACCTGTTTTTTTTTTCTTATAAGGGCCTCAGTTATGAAATTTGCTCTCCGATACAACACTTAGAAGCATATTTTTTGACTTTAGGAACTTTCTTATGAATAGAATAAATAAGTTTTAAAAATTCATAACAAAAATTCTGGAAACAGTAGATGTTTGCATATCTTGAACTTCCAAGAGTAACTCTATTGAATTTCCTGAAGGCATTTTATTCAAGGTGTTATTGGTATGCTCCTCTGTCCACCTAAGAAAACTGAAGGAGGAAAAAAACTCAATGAATAAGGCTAAAAGATCTTTATGTAGGTTAAAAAAAAAAGACTGTCCAGTGAATTATTTGTTTATTTATTTATTGTGGTACTGAGGATTTAAATCAGAGGCACTTTTCCACTTAGCTATATCTCCAGTCCCTTTTTATTTTATTTTATTTTTTTAGACAGATTTCACTAAGTTGCTGAGGGTCTCTGTATTGCTGAGGCTGACAATCTGCTCTGCACATTTTTTTTTTTGAAATTTCGAGGTGCTACAAAAACATAGATAGGGTAAACTAACATTAGATATGAGGAATGTGAAAAATAAAAATAAATGATTTAGCCCCTACTTCCTGACTTATGTTACCAGTTTTGTTTTGTTTTTTCCTTGGGTTGAAAGGTGTGCTAGTGGTTTCTAGCTACAATAACTGTAATTCTCTTCGAGATTCTATTTAGTTAGTTCCTAATTCATGATGTAATTTTTATTTGTACTAATATGTGTATGTACATAAGTTTATAATGAATTTTATATGTTTGAGGTCATTACAATCATTGGTTAAGTATAACATATGCCTTACAGAGTGTCAGTACCTCATTTGAAGAAATTGAACCATTAAACTTGACTAGGCAGTGGGTGGCAGAGAAAAACACAAATAACACCTGAGTTTTGCAATCTTGATCCCAGAAAAAACTAATTTATGGGAGTTATCTTCTCTAATAGTTTACCTATTATTTGTGTTTTCTTTCAAAAGCATCAAAGTATTTCAGAAAAGATGCTTAGTCTTTAGTATATACTGAGATTGTTCTGTGATTGCCTCTGAGAATTCTGGCTTCAGTTCAACTTGACATATGTCAGTCAGGCAAATAATAGGCTGCCATGAGTGGAACTTGAAATGAATCAGAGTTTACCTTATTGCACCTTTTCAAGGAGAAACACCATCTCATGTTTTTGTCATTGTGCTCCAGTAGTTACTAAATTTCCTCACTAGGTAAAAATGGCAGTGGCTAATGAGGGATTTTCCACTGATTTTTCTCACATGCAAGCAGGAGCCAAGGACATTTTTTCCCTTGAGGAGAACAGTGGAAATTACAGGGCAGCAAGAAGATTGTCAGCAAAGAAAATGCTAAAAGGGAAGTTCAAAGGAGTTTCATATTTCATATTACAAAGAAAAGGGTCATAAAGCTAAATGAAATATCAGATGAAATAAAGTCCTGATTATACATGAAGCAAAGGCAAAAAGCACAGGATGGAGGGGAATCTGCACATATTAAATATTTGAGTGAAGAGGCAAAGTAGAAGAGGAAATTCCCCATGGGGGATATTTTATTTGATCAAGCTGATAACTTGTTATTCTGGGAAAATATGAAGGTAAGCATTTATAATCCAGTCTAGTTAAATAACTTTGATATGTATAAAGGGATATGATTATAAGATATATGGATTCGAGCCTTTTGACTTGACATATGATTATTGATAATAAGTTATATGGTTCCAAAGTAAACATGCTTGGCATTATAAGATTAAAAATATTTACTTCATGGCATGCATGCTGATGTTTGAGGATCATTTTGTCAGAACTCTCATTTGACGAAGAAGAATAAGGAAGGAGACAAAACATTAATTATCAGCTCTGCTTTGGGCTGAATTGCATATTTCTGAGAGTTCATCTTAAATCTCAGTACCTCAGAATTTGACTGCATTTGGAAGAAGGACTTTTAAGAGGAATGTAATTCGAATGGAGTCCTTAGAATGGAACAATACAAAATGATTAGTGTTCTTCTAAGAAAAGAAGCTCAATGGATTAGATAAAGGGGAATGAAAGCAAGGGGGATAGGAACAGGAAAGACAGTGGAATGAATCTAAGGTAACTTTCCAATGCATGTAAATGTACCACAGTGAATCTCACCATTGTGTACATCCACAAAACTGGGATCCTAAATAGAATAAGATGTATTCCATTATATAAAATTTTATATTTTTACATAAAAATTATATAATTTTTGTATAATTATATCAAAATGAATTCCACCATCATGTATAACTAAAAAGAACCAATTTAAAAAAAAATAGAGGAGATTAGCACACAAACACACAGACTGGGGGAGGACACAGGGAGAAGGTGGCCAGAGGCAAGCCAATGAGGGAGAAAAAAATTAATCCCTTCATCTTGGACTTGTCTTGAGAATTGTGAGAAAATACATTACTATGATTTAAGCCACATCACCTGTAGTATTTTATTATGGCATCCATTGAAAATTTATAAATTCTCCCAATACATATTTAAATTTATCCTTATATTATTAAACAAGGATTTATAGGATAGGGGAGTCTGAGGAAATACAGAGAAAAACACCTATCAATATTTAAAGCAATTAAATTATCTTGGGTGGGGAGGAAAAAAAAGGAACTAACATAGGCTCCATGGAAAAAGTGACACTTGGACCTTGGGGATATTATGTGTGTCCTACATCAAGACAAAACTACAAACCGTTGCCATTCCAGCACCCGACATAAATGTGTACCTGGCCTATTACATAAATATATTTACTGACATAGATTAAATATAGCACATGCACACACACATCTGGTCTATCAGAATGCCAACTTGCCTAGACACAAACCTTCTTGCTCTCAGAGAAAGATTCAGATCACAAAGATTCATCCCAAGTAGCAAATATTGGTTAGAAACTGCTAGGAAATAAATAAGTCTCAAAGAACAACCAAGGTCCCTAAAAGAACTACTGATTTTGGTCAAATGTTTTCAATCAGAAAAATGCTAAGCTACTCTTATCATCTTAAATGATAAGAGCTGCTCTGGAAATGCATGCCCTTTAGTCCTGAGCAAGAGATACTGAACAATCATTGCGCCCCACAATAACTTGGGCTTTACCTCCCCTCAGATAATGAGGCATAACTCCAGGAGTGGGTGTTATCCAGTGGGGTTCACTTACACTCACCTGTTCCTTTGTAATCCTACCCCTTTGCCCTTTTGAGGGTAGAATATTCCATGGAACCTCCCCTTGTGTGCCCTCTATATAGGAATAAAGAATTCCAGTGGCTCTTTCTCTTTCCTCAGACCCTTAAGGTGGGAGAGCTGTCACAGATTTTGAAAAGGTACTTCTGTGTGTTTGTGTGCTTTCTCTGCCATTTTCTGGACTCATTGGAATAGTCAGATTTCCTGAACCCAGCATTAGGTCTCCAGCTAGGATAGACGGCGATAAGCTACACTATGCCACTATAATCACTGAAATAATTACATTTTAAACTTGTTTTATGCCCAGGTTTGCTGTAGCTAATTTTATTTATCATTACTAGAGCTTTCTGGTGGACAACACATCTGCCATAGCTAGGGTTCTCTCTGAGACAAGCAGCAGAAGACTGTTCTATAAAGCCCAAATGGCTTAGGCAGAAGGAAGGAATCCAGAGACATCCCAAGTTCTCTCCAAAATGAAGCTGCAGGCGTCCATCTGCTTTCTCTGCTCTCCCTGGGCTGCTCTTATAGTACATTTAGAGACTGAATGTTTAATGGCTATGTTTTTTTTTACAACTTACTGAAGTTCAATTTCTGTACAGTAAAGTACACATATTAAAGGTTACCACTTATCTGTCCTGGATGTCTGTCCATATGTATACATTTAAAATCAGCATCACAATTAGAATAGTAAATATGTTCATCACCCTCAAAGTGCCCTTATGTCCTTTTGTATTCCCTTTCTCCCTTGACATAGTCCCTTTTTATCTCTACAGGAAGTTCTCAATCTGTTTTTTCAATTTCTAGAATTTTATATGAATGGAATAACCGAGTGTTTCCTTTTCCGTGGCCTGGCTTTTTCAACCAACAGAATGATCTTGATATTGATCCATATTTTGGATACATCCATGTTTTTTTTTCCTTTTTATTGCTGAGCTGTACTCCATTCTATGGTTCATGGATATATTTATGCCTAGTTTGGGGGTATTAAAAATAAATTTATTCCAAAAGTTATTTCACCATGGCCTCTATATTTTGGTTTTTGCAATAACACCACAGTGTGGTGTTTCAAAGTCTGGCTTTTTTTTTTTTTTTAATACATTGAGCAAGTTTCTTACATGTTCTTCAAATGTACTTGACTGTATGTGTTGCTTTTGTTTTATTTTTGCCAACACCAAAGAAATAATTAACAATTAATAGTGAGTTTCTTCGGTGGAATGAATAGCATTCAAGAAATGTAGACTGTATATAAATATCACTATAGGCACTCCTGCCCTTGCATGAACAGATAAACTATTATAGCACAACTAATAGTCTAAACTCAAAAGAATTATGTCCCAGATTCACAAGATTTCTGAAGGTTAACACACTTACGGGAGGAGTTTCTCACTTGACCCCAAGTACCAGGCTATTTGATTTCTGTTTCCCTCCTTATAATATTGTTGCTTTTGTATTGAATGAGCTTCTTGTGACATATGCTGTTAGAATGATTAAAAGGATGAGAAGTGAGATTTAATCAAGTATACAGGACAATACTTATGACTATTTTCATACCCACTTGCTGTTAACTAGGAGGCAAAACTCACTTTAAGACTTCATTTTAGTCATTACAATTGATGCCACATGTAGCAAGGTTGATTCTCAATGATAACTAACATTATTTTTAAAAAATAATAATAATTATAAAGTATCAAGCTGACTTCTTTTCTTTCCCTTCATCCCTCCTTCCTTCCTTCCTTTTTTTCTCTCTCTCTCTGTCTCCCTCCATCCCTCCCTCCCTCCCTTCCTTCATTTCTTTCTGTACCAGAGACTGAACTCAGGGGCACTCAACCACTGAGCCATATCCCCAGCCCTATTTTGTATTTTACTTAGTGACAGAGTCTCACTGAGTTGCTTAGCGCCTTAGTTGCTAAGGCTGGCTTTGAATTGCAGATCCTCCTGCCTCAGCCTCCCCAGCCACTGGAATTACAGTTAAGCTTATTTTCTTTAGTTTAGAACCACAAGTTTTGTTGTCTGTAACATGGAAGTAATAATGGCGTTAACAGGTTCTTTGTGAATATTAAATAAATAACATAGGTAATATAATTAGAACAGTGGCTGGCATTTGTTAAGCATAATAATGAATAATATAGTATCTGTATTAGTTTTTCATTGTTATGATCAAAAACCAGAAAAAAATCAAATTAAATGAAGAAATTTTTATTTTGTTTCATGGTTTTAGTCAATTGTCTCTTGGCCATATTACTTTTGGGATTGTTTGGAGGCATAACATTAGGGCAGAGTGTGTCATGAAGGAAAACTGATTACCTTATGGCAACCAGGAAGCAAAGCGAGAGGAAGTTTATGGAAATTCCAATATACCCTTCGAAGGCACCTCTCCCCACAATTATGGGACTTTATTCTACTAGGCCCACCTTCTAGAGCTTCCACTACATCTTAATAATGACAGATCTGACAATCGAGCCCTTACCACATGAGACTTTGGGGGTCACAACAGCATCTATATATCTTTTGAGGCTCTTCCAGCCCCAAGGTTCTTTAATTCTGCCAAAAAATTGATCCAGATGAAAGCATTTAGCTAAAAGGAAAATTATCTGTCTAGGATACCTAATTTTAGCAGATGCAAATGTAGGAAATACTGTGGATTGTATCATTGGAAGAGGTTTGTCTACATACTGACTCCTGTACCTATGAACATGTGAACATGTTGTTATTTGGCAACAGGGCTTTTACAGATGTGATCAATATAACATGGACTCATATTAGAGAAGGGTGACCTCTAGTCTGATGACCTTTGTTCTTAGAAGAAGAGGGAAATCTGGACACAGAGACACACAGAGATGCAGGAAAGAATGTCATGTAAAATCAGAGACAAAGACTGGAATTAAGGTGCTATACACCAAGGAATGCCAAGGATTATTGGCAACCACCAAAGGCTGGGAGAGGCAAAGAAATATTCTTCCTTTGAAGCCTTCAGAGGAAGCCTGAGGACACTGTGAGACTTCCAGCTTCCAGAACTATGAAATCAGAAATTTCTGTTGATCAAAGCCATTTGTTCCTGGTTCTTTGTTATGATGGTCTATGAAACCAGAATAGTAACTATTGTACAAATTAAAACAATGTTTAACAATGGAAAACTGTTGGCTTTCTTCATAAGTAAAAAAGAATGAAGGATCAAAATCAATTCATTCCAAGCATTCCAAGAGGCTTGGATAATCACTGTTCTATCCATATTCCATTTTATACAGTCAGCTTCAAAATTAGCTTCAAATTTTCAATTAAAATAAATAAAAAATAAATATCTAATCTTAGAAGTCTAAAATCCTCAACTGAATTATTCCAAAAAGATACAGAATTTATATTGAACTGACTTAATTTTGAAATAATAATCCGTTTTAGTGTAACTTTGTTCAGATAGCAAAAATGGAAGACAAAATTACACTTAAGTTTCAAATATTTCATGCAAATTTTCAAACCCTTCAGAATAATTCCACTGAAATCATTGAGACTGAAATAAAGCCAATCAAATTTATCATAGTATTTCCTAATTTATGACAAAAACAAATAAGAAACTAAATTTTAGAAACATAATTTTCAGTCAGGTTTTTTAACCATGCATTTTGATTGCATATCTAATCAAGCAATTTATCCTACTTTCAAGTTCCTTTCCTGGACTTAAATGACAATATGAATCTCAAACGGCATCTGATTATGGTTGATGATTTTAGAAAATTATATTTAAACAGGTATTTTGTTCTTTTTTTTTCTTCTAAGAAAACAGCAAGGGTTGAATAATTCAAACAATCACAGACTATAGTTTATAAAACAAAAGCAATGAAATTCAAATTTAATTACTTTAAGAAGAAAAAAAAGTCATTAATTTAAGAAACTAATTTCCCAGTTGATTGATTGTTAAAAATATTAATATTACTCACGGATACTGAAAGACTGAGTATACAAATGGATAATAGCCAAACTACACATAAAATTGAATTCTGGCTGGGCACGGTGGCACACACCTGTAATCCCAGCAGCTCAGGAGGCTAAAGCAAGAGGATCACGAGTTCCATGCCAGTCTCAGCAATGATGAGGCACTAAGCAACTCAGTGAGATCCTACCTCTAAATAATATACAAAATAGAGTTGGGGATGTGGCTCAGTGGTTAAATGCCCCTGAGTTTACTCCTCAGTGCCAAAAAAGAGAAAAAAATTGAATTCTGACCCACAATCTGAAATAACAGGGAGTAAAACAACCCATTCTCTACAGTAACCAGCCCAAGAAGTCAGTCAGCTATGTATAAGTGAGACCTGTGGAAAATCTACAATCACTATCTCTAGTAACAATCTAGCTAACAATCAAGACTGTAATAACTGTCCCAAAATAGCCAGGACTTTATCAATAAGTGACAGCTTCCTTAATGTTTGATTCACTTCCAATTTAAGGCCAAACAGAGAAATCTGAATATGCATCCCTAATCAGTCACAAAGGATGCCTCATGTAGAGTTAGCACACCTACAGCTTCCTCATGCCAACAGCCTTCACTCAAGAACATACCTGAAAAGCTCTCTTTTTTTTCCATAAATCTCTCCCACTCTTCCATCTGCCTTTGAGTCTCTGCCAAAATGCAAGTAACAATGACTGACCCTTACTGTTGTGAGCTCTGAATGAAAAGGCTTTGCTGGTTCTTATAAAAAACTTTCAGGTCAAGAGTCAAATAATGTGTGAATTCCTTGAAACTAGTAGCTATGAATCTAACTAATAGCTGAGTCTATGCAACCATAAGTACTCACTATATCTGATAGTTGCATAATTAATTTGCAATGGAATCCTGAACTTATATAACCTTTATTCATTTGTGGAGATAATGGAGATGATATATTCTATGATGAGCAATTAGTGAAGTGTGTCAACTTGTTCAGTTTGGCAAAGATTGAAGTCTTGTCTGTGATGCTTTTCTAAAGACAAAAAACAGATTACTGCAATATTTGATTTTTCTCCATACAATATGTAAAGGTTGGTAAAAATTACAAGTGCTTCATATATTCATTAACCTCTCTAGGACTAAAGTCCACTTACAAAGTAAAACAAACAAACTTAGATTTACCCTTTTCACTTAGTTTGATTCAGGAAATGACAGGGAATCATACATTTCTCAGAAAAAGAAAAACATCCTGTTTTTTGTTTTATTTTGTTTACTTGGTTGTTTTTGTTTTGTTTTTGGTACTGGGCATTGAACCCAGAAGTACTGAGCTACATTCCCAGCGCTTTGTATTTATTTATTTTTTAAGACAGGGTTTCAGTAAGTTGCTTAGGGCCTCACTAAGTTGCTGAGGCTGGCCTCAAACTTGCAATCCTCTTGCCTCAGCCTCCTAAGCCACTGGAATTATAGACATGAGTCACTGTGCCTGGGATCAGATAAAAATTTTTCATGTGAATTTGCTAACACAACTGTTGTTATATGTGATTTTTTAATGTTCAAAACTAAAGCTTTAACTCCAACTGCCTTCATCTCATTTCTTCTAAAGTAATTTATGTTCATTTTTTTTCATTTAAACTTCAATTTTATTTTTAATCTCTTACCCAGTAGGGTTGATATTACATAACAAAATAACACTTTGGTATTACATTACTGTATAACATCAAGTGCTAATGTAATACAGTAATTCTATAGCTTAAAATCTAGCTTTTGTTTAAAGAAAAGGATTAAAATTGTATTTGCAAAGTGTATTTGTTATCCATTTGATATTATATTAGAATTTTATTTGATTTGATGGGGAAAAATAACTGTTATCCTGGTTCTTGATTTGAGACCAGCCTTTTCCTTAACTGAATGAGATTTTTGATAACTGAATTGTTCTTTCTGTATATATTTCATTACTATAAAATGAATTGGACTAGATGACATCAAGGAGCTGTCAAAGACTTCTCTACACTCTTGCACCAACATTGTTTTTTAAAGATTTGAAAATTTCAAGTCATAACTCCACGCTGGACCTGAGTATTAATTCAACTGGAAAGGGCTGAGTATCGAGCAAGTGGATTTTAACAGTGACTGATGGATTACTCAGAAGTTGAATATCTAGCTTGTCAATTTTACACACCCTGCCTATCTATCTGGCTGGCATTTCAAAATGCTTACCTTTCAAAGACTCTCTTAAGCCAGTGTAAACTCAGTTTAGAACTATACTATCCAGTGTGGGAACAGCATCCACATGTAGCTCTTCACTTGAAATGCACTAATTATTACTTAAAACTGGAATTTTAGCTTTAGTTAATTCAAATCTATATTCTTTTCAATACTGGGGATCAAACCCAGGGCCTTGTATAAGCTAGGCAAGTACTCTACCATTAAACTAACCCCTTGGGCTGCAGATTTAAATTTTAAAATCTTTGAGAAGTGCTTTTAGAGACTGAGGCTCTTAAGGGGAAGGGAAAGATGGGGAAAGGTTGGCCAACATGTACTGAGTGACAGGAGAAAAAACACAATAGGGTGATGATGGATAATAGTAGTATAGTTTTCATTTCAAAAAGCTAAAAGAATAGATTTCAAGTGTTTTTGCAACAAGGAAATGATAAATATTTGAGGTCTTAGATATGCTTACCTGATTTGAACACTACACAATTGTATACTCATATCAAACCATTAAATAGTACTTCATAAATACGTGTAATTTTTATGTGTTAATTAAAAAAAAAAAACAACTAACAATTCAGCCAGGGTGATACATGCCTATAATCCTAGCAGCTCAGGAGGCTAAGGCAGTTGGATCGAAAGTTAGAGACAACCTCAGCAATTTAGCAAGGCCCAAAGCACCTTAGTGAGACCCAGTCTCAAAATAGAAAACAGAAAAGGGCTGGAGATTTAGCTCAGTCCAAAAGTATTCCTGGGTTCAATCTCTGGTATCAAAACCAAAAACCAAAAACTACCAATTCAGTTATTGGAAAATGTTTGGAGCAACTTACATAGGTAAATCTACTTTTGTAATTGTAACTTTTATGATGGTGAACATATATTTCTGATAAAAATTTAGTTCTGAGCTGTAATGATATCAAATATCAAAGACTTAGTATGAAGAAAAATAATGTAAACTATCTCATTAGTAATTTTATATTGATTACATGTGAAAAATTTTTGGATATAGGTAAAATATTTTGATGCATCTTTTTGCTATTTTTAATGTGACTGCTGAAACAGTTAACTTTTTTTTTTAGTTGGGTAAAATTCTATTTCTATGAGACAGCACTGTCTTAACATAGTCAAGGCTCATCATCAACTGTTGGTGCATTTCAGATTGAAATATGGTCTTTGGATTCTTGATTTGCCTTTGCTAGCCTCAGCCTGCTGTCACTAGGCTCATCCTGTTACCGCCCTACTCTTAGCAATTCCCTCAGGCTTTGTCCTTCAGTCTTCATGAAAGGAAATTCAAAATCCTTGACTCTACTAGAAAATCAGCATAGGTGATTTTATTTTTTGAGACTGATTAAAAGGACTATAAACCAACTTGAGCTATTGTAACTAAAAAGGGAAAGATATTAAAAAGGCTTTTTTTGTAGAATAAAGTCCCTCCCAAAATTAAATGAATGATAATGAATACATGAATTAAAGCATACATGTTAAGTATACATGTTAAGAGTTAATGATGGGAATTTTAAAACTTGAGTAAAACAAAAGAATTACTGGCCTTTTAAATTTCAGTTTTCCTAGCTGCCTAAATCCCATTTTGATAAATTATAAGAAGAGTCAAGAGGGGAAGAAAAGATGAAACAGGTAATCCTAAACTTGTAATTTATTATTCATTTAGCCATGATCTTCTTACGCCAGAAAGGATCTTTTAGTAATTAATGTTTTATTTATCTACAGATTTTGTTTATAAGTGTTTTTAACTGAAAGACACTAACTCCTTTCAATTTAGCTCAGAGGCCAGGTAAGCAAGAATTTTTTAAAGATGCTTTTTTTATTAGAAAAAAAATTATTAGAGTTAATGTTTTAGAATTATTAAATCTCCTTTATCATACAAAACTCTGGAAGAAACATTTTAATAATTGTTTTTAAAAAGCTCAAAAGAAAAGAAATACCACTGCCAGAAATAAACTAGATGGGACATTTGAGGTAAGATTGTTTTTCCATAACAGAAAATTCAATTATTTATTTGATTAATTCAATGAATGTTTCCTGGATGCCATCTGTGTGGAACAGCACTCTATGAGAAGAGTCGTGTAAATAAAATGCAGTCAAGTTTGAGGTCTAAGAGTTAGTGACATAGAGAAATTATTAAGTACGTGGGGGAGTTATAAAGACAACAGATACTTTTTCATTTTGTTTTTCCTTCCTACAAACTGGAGGAATCTCCTTCTCCCATATCAGTATCAAGTTCCTTAAAGGCCAGTGCCGTACAACCTAGTTAACTCAAAATACCCCAGGAAGCAATCATCCTGTATTTCAAGCCCACCTGTGGAGAAGCAAAAGGTAGATGTCCCCAGAAGGTGGAAAAAGAGGTTGAGATTTGAAGTAAAGGGTACGGAGGTCTCCACTTGTGAGCTAAATACATAAGAGGGATGTTAACAGTGGACTCAAAATTTCTTATCAGTTCTTTGCTATTGCTCCCCTCCTCCTATGAGTCTCTGGATAGGATCAACTCTATTCATCCCACTCAAATATATAGGCTCTAGAGAGTTATGAGAGAGGTGAGCAGAAATAGAGCAGGAACAAAAAACAAACCCTACTAATCAACCCCTTTGGCACACACATAAGTGCAGATAAGTTTATAGCCTATTTCAGGATTTCATCAGGGCAGGCTGATATGTTTGATCTATAAAAATGAAGACACATGACAGTGGTGATATCAGAGGGCTGAGAAGAAGATTCATTCTGTACTAGGCTGATAACCATACCAGATGCTCAGCCAGCAGGTACTGGTATAGACTGCTAATTAATAGCTGCTCTCCCAGACCCTCCTGGTTTACCTTCTACTTTTTCAGCTACCTGGGAAAAAGCTCCTTCCTTGGAATCCCAGGAGTTTTCTCAATCCAGCAATCAAATTGCTAATACCTGGCACATGAGGAGCCCCGTGGCTATACCCCAACATTATAGCAGTCATCTTCTGATTGGTCTATGTATGTCCCTTCAGAGTGATAATATTTTGACCATTTGCCCTGTCTATACTCATTACATTTGCCAAAAGATGGGTTACCGTGAATTATTTAGGCAATTTACACAATTGCCTACCACTTCATTATTTGAACATGTGATATAGCATAGATTTCGCCTCTAAGTTTGAATACTGTCCACTCAAAACTTATTTCCCTTCTATTTCCTTTGTTTGTATGATACTTATGTTGAGGTTGATAAGAGAGCTGAGAGACATGATATGTAAATGCTACTCAAAAAAAAATCAATGAATTGTCCTTGTAATTAATAATAGCTACAGTTGAACTGTTGCATTATGGCTACTTAGTTTTGTTGTTGTTGATGTTTGTTTGTTTGTTTGGTATTATTTTGCTTTGTTATTTTACTTAACAATGTGTACCAGCATATATACAGCAAGAAAATTTTTATATAAATTAATTCCCTCATCCAATTCCTTATCTTTCTCCCTCCCTTCTTTCTCTCCTTTTTATTCCTTCCTCCCTCCCTCTTTTCCTTCTTCTTTCTTGTTTCCCTTCTCCCTACTTAACTAATCCTTAAGAAAATAGTTTGTGGAATTCTTACATGATAAGTAAACATAGAATATCTAAAACCTATGTTTGGGTGCCAAATTAGGCTATTAAAATTTATAGTAGAGACAAAATCTCAAAAGTAAATTTACTTGCAAGAGCTATGTGTTTGGGAACTCAAAAGATACATCTTGATGGAAGCAGAACATTAATATTATGTCAATCACACAAATTATAAAAACAGTAGTGAAAGAGCCAAACCACCACAATGTAAGTTCTTTCTTACCTTTAAAATTCGAATTTTAGCTCTCTTATTAATATTTCCCTTACCAAAATATGGAGATTGAATAAATCAAAGTATTTTTAGTGTGTTTAAATCAATGAGAGCATACCATAATATTTTAAATTATGCATTTACACCTAGATCAACAAGACAATATAAAAATAATCTGACTTTTAGAATTTCACTTTATTTATTTATTATTTTATGTCAAAAGATGTATCCTCATCATCTCTCAGCAGGACTGAGAAGGGAACAGATGTTTCCTATCATGCATTTCCTCTTAGTCTGCAGTTATTTTTTGACAAGTTGAAATTGGAATACTTACCACTTTGGGCTATGTTTAGTAATTGCTATTTGTCAAATTCACAAAGACATCTTTAAGGAAGTCTAGCATCATCTAGACTAGGGCTATCTCATTCAACTATCTTGATAGTTTCTAGTCAAAAACTCATATAGGTATATTGAATAAACTTTCATTTTCCACAATGCATTCAGATTCATATTAGTTACTTCCAAAGTTTAGATGTGAAGTATCCCCCAAAAGATCATGTGTGAGAAAATGCAAGAATTTTCAGAGGTGAAATGATTAGATAATGATAGGTGAAGCCTGATCAGTTGGTTAACCCACTGATATCAATTATTTCAGCAGTAACCTGAGCCAGGTAGGGTGTGGATGGGGAAGGTAAATCACTTGGGGCATGCCTTTGGAGTATATATTTGCCCTGGTAACTGGAGCTCTCTCTGCTTCCTGTTTGCCATGTCTTGAGCTGCTTGCCTCCACCATACCTTTCCTCCATGATGTGCTATCTCACCTTGGGCTTAGAGCAATGGAGTCAGTCATCAATGGCTTGAGACCTCTGAAACCATGAGCCCCAAATAAACTTTTCCTCTTCTAATTGTTATCAGGTCTTTTGGTCCAGTGATGAACAATCTGACTAAAACAGCTATCCAGACAGATATGAAATTTCAACATATATGTTATTTTAGGATTTAAGGGTCCTCAAGTATGCATGAAAACAATAAGAAGGCATAAATTAAGGGCATTTTGAATACATAAAAACATTTGTTCTAGAAGGCCTGCAATATTATTGTTAACATTATTATGGCAATAGCAATGATCATAGTCAAATCATGTTTTAGTATATTTTCAATTTAACATAAATTCATAAGCATAATCTTTACCCTAATAATTTCTAACAATCTGATGAGTTAGGTGGAATGAACACATTTTATCAATGAAAAGAGGTATAGCCAGATTCACACTAAGAGACCTAGCCGGATTTGCACTAAGAAATGCTTTTTAAATTTTATATTGATATTTTACTTTATTCAAAGTAGTGGTATTCTTCAATGTGGAGAAAATCATGCCATTCATATATGTGTCACCAGTACCTGTCTCACTACCAGAATGGTTTCTCTCTATTTTTAGCAGGAAATGGATTGTGGTACAGTTCTAAATGATTGAACTGAAAGTTTAGCCTCCATATTATTTTTTTAATGAATTATCCTATTAATAGTGTTTATTTCCAATCCCTAGGTCCTATTCTTCTCAAGTTTGTCTTAAAGGGTAGATATTAAAATTAACAGGAGTCTACCCACAGATTTCCTTGAGGTAAAGAGATATATAGCAAGGGCACAGAGGTCTGGTCTTTGCTTATATTCCTAGGTAAAAACAAAACATTCTGTGGAGTTTAGTGTCTCTAACATTAATTGATGAAAATCCAGTGTTTAATCCATTATGATAGTGCTCTTAACACTATGTATCATCCCCCAATTTATCTCTCAACCTTGACTGTCTGATGTTTCATGAGGTCAGGGACCGATTATATCTTGATTACTGTTTTGACTTTAGCATCTGTAACAATATGTGACACATTGTAGGTACTGAATAATATACATTGAATGAAAAACTGAATAAATAATGCCTGAATTTGAGAAAATATTCTTTTAACTATATTTATCTGGCTCTAGCGAGAGATACAAACTATAGCCTTGCCTATGTTGAGAAGTAGATTCATGTTTTTAACATTTTGGGTATTTTAGTACTCTAGTTAAGAGAGCAGTTATGATAGCAAATTTACGTATGGTCCACTTGGCCCTGGGCCTGGAGCAGAGAGGTAATGACAAAAGGAACTAGTAAAGAAATTTACAAAAATGTAACCAAAGAGAAAATAAAGAATGTTAGTTTGAGTTGGAAGAGGAGGTGGCGGTGGGTATATCATGAAAACAGGGGAAATAAAGTCTTTTAAGGAGAGAGTGATATGATCAACCTTGAAAAGATAGTGGTCATTGCCTTTGACATTTGAAGATTGGAGCATGCATTAGAGGATGGAAGAGCGAATGGGAGGTGAGGAAATAGTTGCTATATTTGCATCCTTTGTTTCCAACAAGAAACTTAGAAATTCAAGGGATCAGAAAAATTGTACAGCACTGAAGGGAGATCTTCTGGGGGCCAGAGAAGCTTTTTCAAATAGGAGATGAGAAATCAGCTGACTGTTGATAGGAATACTAGATTAGAGAGAGAGAGATTAAAGATTCAGGAGAATGAGGGCATAACAAAGGAATAAAGTTCTTGAAAAGATGAGAAGAAATGGGACTCTGGTCACAAAAGGAGTGGAGGCTTTCATGACCCCTATTTGTGACTCATATTCCATTGCCTCTCATTTTTAAGATACATAAATAATAATATTGTCAACATTATTATGGGAATAGCAATAATCATAGTCAAATCATGCTTTCATATATTTTACAATTTAACATAAACTCACAAGCATAATCTTTATTCTAATAATTCCCTTAAGACAATATTATATATGTTCCTCAAAAAATATATACTCCAAAACCATTCCCCAATATTCCCTTAGAGTAATTCCCTTAGAGCACATTGCAGAGACATGTTCTTACCTTTAAATTTCATCATTCCATTTAAAGCTAATCTTTGGTGAGACTCCCAGGACAGACTTGGTCCAAAATATGGGTCCCTTAATTTAGGAAATCAAACTATTGAGAACTACTTCCTTCTGAGATGCATTTTTAGGGATGGATGTCCAAGTTTCCCAAGTCATTTATCCTTGAAATAGAAGAGCTTGGGGAAATAAGTCTATTTTTTTTTTATTCTAATGACAAGCCTCCAATGTCTTTCATATTTTAATACCAGATCTTGTCTTCTCAGTATCTAGCAGTGCATATATTAACACTGAGAAAATCAGGCCTGAGAGCCCTAAGATGATCCCAAAGGCTTTCAAACTGATTTATGGCCTATTGTTAGCTACTATTTTTAAAGGATTATTTGTAACTCCATCTCAGGTACTTTGAAGATAATATTTCCCTGTTTATCATAAACCATGTTATGATAGATATATCTAAGTATTTAAAAAATCATTTTATATTCCAAGCATATAGGAACTAATTACTCTCTCTTTAATATTCTTCCCTAAAGTTGATCATTTTATCTCTTGGCTTTAATGTTCCTCATGAACATGTAAAAAAAATTTAAACATATTTTCAATGAATGAATGAATTTCCTGAGTATGGAGATTTCAGGGACTGCCCTAACTGAATTCACCTTTTACAAGGATAACTCTTGTGACATTTTAAAAGATCAACACAGGAAATATAAAAATTATGTATCCTATTTACAGTTTGCTATTTCTGAAAGTGAAGTATATGAGTGACTTTATGGCATTTGTATATGCCTATAAAAATTGATTTCTCTCTCTGAAGAGGTGAAGAGTGAAATGAACAACTGTTTCTAAGGAACATCAAATCCAACCTCCTGCTGACTATCTGAATAAACAAGGAAAATGCAATCTGCAAGCCGAGCAGCTTATATCTGGGCAGTATGCCTGTTTGAAATCAACATTTTTAAAAAGTATTTTGGGCCAGAGGAACAATATCTTTTTTAAAAATTATTTTATTTATTTATTTTAATGTGGTGCTGAGGATCGAACCCAGGACTTCACATGTGCTAGATGAGTGCTCTACTGATGAGCCACAATATCTTTAAAAAATGTGAATTACAGTTATAAAATTACTACCCAGTTCCTTAAATACTCACTACTATATTCAGGCAGGGGACAGAAGCAGTGATGCCCCTGACTTTCTGGCTTGTATAGAAAGAAGCAAACACATTCTTGGTTATCCACTGGAAGACATCAAAACTTTAATTTTAAGAGTCATATTGTATGCATATACATATATGCAACAACAAATACCATCAATACGTACAACTATAATCTATCAATAAAAATTTTGAGAAAAAAAGTCATAATAAAAATAGGAAACATTTCTCACCAATAATAAGAACTTTGTATTTTTGTCCATATCAATTTTATAATCAGTTTTTCTTACTTTCATTGTGTTAATCATCCTTTAGTTTTGAGAATTTCTTTTTAAGACCAATACAATTAAATGTGTGTCCATGTTTTAAACTTAAATTCCATCAGAGAAGAGATTTTGTCTGTTTTATTTATAGCTGTATCTCCTGCATCTAGATGCTGCTTATGTTCAATGAATAGTTGTTCTATAGATGCATGGAACCTAGAATTACATATCAAAGGCAATCCAAATGAAAAGATGTCTTCAGACATTAACCATTCTTAAAAATTCCCTAACTCCCTATTTTATAATGTTGTTTCTTTAAATAAAGATAAAAAGCAAACCTTATGATACTATAAGTGGTAGAAGTGGAAAGATGCATACTGGTTAGATCTAAAATTAGACAAATCATTTAAAGTTGCAATGTTGGTGAACTGTTCAATGAGATCATGTCCTCATTCAGGAAATAACCAGGAGCCCACACCCAGTCACCAGGAAAACTACAGAAGAGGAAGTGCCAAATAAATTATAATATGATATGAATGTCAGTAGTGGCAAGATGATGTGTAATATTTGTAAGTTTTAAATATGTCAAAATAGTTATATCTACATTTCATTGGATTTTCACAAAAAAAATCTGTGAAGCAGATGTTTTACACCTATTTTACTTATGAAATTTGAGATTGAATTGAAAGTTACTTAGGAAATAAGGGAATGTAAAAATATATTTCATGGTTTTTATATACATGAAACTGCTCTAGATATTTGATAAATAAAGATGCATTCTTAAGAAAAAACTTCCATTTACCTCATTTCCTCTTTTACTTTTGATCTCTTGCCTTCTTATGTATCCACCAATTTGCTTTTTGTCAGCATGTATCAGTTTGCATTTGTTAGAATTTCATGTTAATGGAATCATGCAATATGAATTCTCTCATTCCTTTGGCTTCTTCCATTCCATGTGTTTGAGACTTATCCATGTTGCAGCTTGGGTCAAGAATTCATTTCTTTTTATGGTAGCATTCCATGGTAGGGACATACCACAGATAGTATATTCCTTCAAGTATTAACAAACATTTCAGTTGTTTTCAGTTTGGATTTTTACAAATTAACTTCATTACAGAATTGCTTCAACGTTCATGTTTAGTTTGAGGGGCTGGGGCTAAGTGCCTAGGAGTGGAATAAATCACATAATAGGTGCGTGATTAACTTTCTAAAGAAATTGCGGAATTGCCTTTCAAAATGGATGTAGTATCTTATATTCTCATCAGTAGTTCTCTGTTTTCCTATATCCTTGTTAACAGTTTGTATGCTTAGTCTTGAATTTTAGCCATTGTAATACAATGCATTTGCAAAGAATTCGTCTTTTGCTATAGTTGGTTACATTTTTGTGACTGTGAGGTGAAGTTGGTTGATGGTGCTCTTCAGATGTATATTTTGGTGATATTGTATCTACTTATTCTAACAATTATTGAGAAAAAAAACTATTGAAATCCATCAATATAATTGGGGATTTGTCAATTTCTCCCTGAAATTCTATCAGTTTGGAGGGTATATGTCTAGAAGCTCCCTTGGGTAAAGAAATATTTAAATTAATGATTCCATCTTGATAAATTGACTCTTTTGCTATTATGAAATGGCTCACTTTATTCCTGGTAGTATTATGTTTGGGGAATTTCATTTGTTTGACATTAATAAAACCAACTTTTATTCTTGTGTTTTCTGCTTGCATGATGTATCTTTCCCCATCATTTTGCTTTTAACCTCTTTGTGTCTTATTTAAAACTGGTTTCTTGAAGGCAGCAAACAATTGAGTCTTGATTTTTTAAAATACAACCTCCTACTCACTATCTTTTCATTGGGTGTTTATTGATATAATTAGGTTTAAATCTATAAATCTTAATATATTCAAAAATTTTCCCCATCTGTTCTTTGTTCTCTTTTCCCCTCTTAATTTTTACTTTTCATTTAATAATTTCTTATAGTCCAACTTACCTCATTGTTGGCATATTAGATTTGACCAGTTATTTTATTATTTTAATGATTGATTTAGAGTTCATAGCTAATATATTTAATTTATCACAGTTTACATTTAAGTGGTACTTTAACACTCATATAAGAGCCAAACGATGATATTCTTTGATGTCTTTTCTCTCAACCTTATCATACAATTTACTTCTCTCTATATAATAAAGTGTGACATATTATTATTGTTTGAGTATTCAGTTACATCTTAAAAATATTTGTACATTTAGAAATAAGCCTTACATATGTTTACCTGCACATCTGGGGCCACAGAGTCCTTTGAAGGGTTCTTATTTCCACCTGCTACCATTTCCCATTTCCTGCAGGATGTCCACAACAATACTTGTGTAGGTCCGTGGGTGGCCAATTCTTTTATCTTTTGTACTCCTTGAAATGTCTTTATTTTGCTTTCACATTTGAAAGATCTTATTCTCTGGTAGAATTCTAGTTTGACAGCTTTTGGGTTTTTGTTTTTTTGTTTTTTCGGTATTTTTTTCATTTCAGAACATTAAAGATGTGGCCTCACTGTCTTTTGGCTCCCGTTATTTCCTTCCTTTGTAACCTTGATTGTCTACTGTGCTTTGGCTGACTTTAAGAATTTCACTTTGAGTAAATTGATTATGATGTGCCTTAGTATAGTTTTTCCTCATATTTTTGTACTTGAGTTTCATTCAGCTTCTTGAATATGGGGATGTATAGTTTTCATCAAATTTAGAAAATTTCAGCACTTCTTCCTCCTTTTGTTCAAAGTCCCTTTCCTCTTGTCTTTCTTGGACTCTAATTACATGTATGATAGTTACAAGTAATTTAAGTTGTCGCACAGCTCACTGATGTTGTTTTCATCTTTTTAAGCATCTGCCTTTGTGTTTTCTTTTTATGATAGACTGTTTCAGTTACTAGTATATAAGTTCCCTAAACTTTTTTCCTTCAACGTCTGATCTGCCCTTATTCATAGCCAGTGTGTTTTCCATCTCAGACATGCTTTTCATCTCTAGCTCAATTTTACTCTCTAAAATCTTCCATGTCTCTCCTTAATCCTTCCTCTAGCTTTCTGAACCTTTGGTATACAGTTATTATAATTGATTTGATGTCCTTGTCTGCCACATATAACATTTGTGTCTCTTATGTGTGAAATTGAGTTCATTGATTTTTCTTATTTTTATGATTATTCTGCTTCTTTGCATGTCTGGTCAATTTTTATTGGATATCAAATACTGAATTTTACCTTGTGGGAAGTTAAATATTTCTGTATTCCCATAAAAACTCGTGAGTTTTTACTCTGGGATAAAGCTAAATTAGTTGGAAATAGTTTATTCTCTTTCATTTTATTTTTGGGTAATTTTAGAGGGGGCCCACAGTTTGGACTAAGTATTCCCACTATACAAAAAGTACTCATAAGGGTTGTACCTGAAATGTCTCATGACTTAAAAGGTTTCTCAGTCTGGCAAATGAGTAAACGTATTATTTTCAACCCTGTGTTGAATCACATCAAGCAACATTTGTTTTAATCCTTCTAAGTGGTTCATTCTGCAGCTTCTGATGGTTTTCTCCTTGGCAGGGGCTGATCCATGCCCTGCTGCTTACTGGGTAGAGGCCTCTCTTGATCTTTGGAATCCTCTGTGTGTATCTCTCTCCTCCCAGGTACTCTGCCTTGTGAGCTTGACTGTTTTAGTCTTCTCAGAGTCTCCTCTTGCTTCTTTGTTCAGGAAGTCTGTTGGTCTCTCCCTCTCTGAACTAATCTAAATGTTTGGCAAGGCAGTAAGTTGGGACAATCATAGGGCTCACCTCATTTGCTCCCCATCTTCACAAAGATCCATCCTTCATTGTCCAATATCCTCAAAGCTGATTTCATATATTTTGTCTGTTTTTTTTCTTTAAGTTGGAGGGTAAATTTTCAATAAGAGTTGAAATCTTGACAGGTTTGTTTTCATGAGGCACTCTCCTCCTTTTTTTTACATTATTACATTTAATCTTTGCAAAAACTCCTATGACCAATGTACAATGATTACCCCAAATTAATCTTGACAATTGTACATAGGTAGTCAGAGGTAGAGTCAGAATTTGAATCCAGATGGTCTAACTAAAGTGGCATTTTTAACTCTTCCCTGTTACTTTGGTTTTGCATTAGCATTTTTTACTGTATGATGTCATCCATATGCATGTTTCGTTGGCCATTTATGTGCTAATGAAAGTCACCATCCATCTGGCTGTCTCAGTTTTATCTGTCTGTCTGTCTCTCAAGAGCTCTCAAACTTGCTTTTGGCCCATTCTAACACTGAGCATCATCATTAAAAAATATTTTTTTAGTTGTCTACAAATAACTTTCCATTTTGTCACAGTCCTTAGATATTAGTGAGAAGGAAATTTCTGTGCATACCACACACACACACACACACACACACACACACACACACACACACACAAATTGCAGATGTAAGAACATAAACATAGGTGTGTACTTAAATAGATATACACTAACATACATATCAACCAGACATAGTACCAGCTTTCATGTATTCTACAATTGAGATTGTAAATAAACAAATAAAATAATTGAAACAATAATTGGGCTATTGATTCAAAGATTATTTACAAGTTAAAACATCTATTCGGGGCTATAAAAGATAATATATGTAGCATAATGGATCAGGGAAAGCTTTCCGGAGGAAATAATGGTTGAAATCAGACATGCAAGTTCATAAGTAGATGACCAACTTTAAAGCAGCTTCTCTTTAGTTGATAAAAGAGAAAACACAAACTTGGTAGATATGACAATATTAATTTCAAACTTTAAGCCACTTCCCTGGTAACCAAAGCTCCTGTTTTAGAAAGAATAATTATTAGCATTTTCTAAAGACTCTCTTTTTATAAAATCTGATCAAATTTGATTCTGAAATTATTCTGGATGGGTATTTATTTTAATTAGGACCTTGTGTTCAGTTCAAATTAATTTGTTGCATATTTGATTTACTTAAACACCTGTTGCAAGGACTACATGGATATGTTAGAATTAGAGCAGAGTTACTATCCTAATTGTATTACAATTACACTTTCTTATAAAGACTCAAAAGTGATTCCTGAATATTAGGTATCTAAGTACAAAAATACAAATAAACAAACATGGGATTATAAACACAAACACATTCAATGTACAATCAATGCAATTAGATTAAACATGCATATATAACTAGTATCTCATGACTACAGTTAAAGAAAAGATATGGAATTTAGTTTATAGATTTGGGGATTTATAAATATGTGTCTGAATTAGATTATAAACTTCAAAAGAAAAAAAAAGTCAAGTATTAAAACTTTTTTAAAAGTTGTACATTCCTAATATATTGAATTACATATTTTCTGAAGTTCTTACAAAGTTTTTTAACCATTTTGTCCTTATGAAATGGAATTGTGTCATTAATTTTGCACTTGAGACAAGGGAAGGACTGAATTTAATCAAGGCGTAATTATGGAACTTGACAAGATAATTTTATTCTTGTACAGATGGAAAATGATCACATATTTATTTTTAAAATTTGCTATGAAATCTCCTGATATGAATATTTCCTCTTCCCTTTAACTTCTAACCTCTCTCGAGTTTTGGTTTCCTTTACTTTGTTTTTCCTTTGCCTCTATTTTTTCCCCTTGTTTGTCCATTAAACTTCCTGTTTGTCTTTCTTTTGATATACCTAAGAACTTTAATTATATTTGAATGTAATATTGAACATGTTTTCTTTATTTGGGGAGAGTTCCTTCTTTTCTTTCTGAAAAAGATGGGATTGCTCATTTGTACTTTATACACTGATCTTCCTGTTATTTTTAATTATCTCTCTGGAAATATTACATTCAATATCTCATGAGACTGCTGTTGCCAGTGGCAACAATGTCTGCATGTTATCTACTGTCTCAGCCTTATCAACTCTAAAAAGCTGTTTACCTGAATTTGATAGCTTCTTTAAAAGACCATTTTCAGGAAATATTTTCTAACCTTAGCAACCATAATGCACAAACAGGCACAGATACTCCCGTAGAGAAGTGCTAAAATTGAAAATTGGTGGCTATTATTACATTATTTAAGTTGCATTTGGGTACATTGCCTCACTAAGCCTTCTTGCCAAGGATTAATGAAAGCAAAGATAAACCTGTTTTGACAAGCAAATAGAAAGGAAACGTTGTATTCTACCTTAAAATGTAGAAGGAATCATTCTGTACAGCTGTCATTCTCTTCAAGCCATAGATAGACATTGTTATCTCTTGTTCTAAGTGCCCCTCTTTTCTATTTTAATTATAAGATAATTATAATTACCGGGACATTTTTGGAGTCCTACAAGTCATTACTTCACCTCTGAACTCAAAGGCAATTAAAATATCCCAGTTTTATTAAGTAGATATTGTGGCCTAAGCCCTCCTTTCTCCACAAACATATAGACAAAGATTTACTCAGCATTTATTTATTTATTTATTCAGCAAATATTTATTGAGTGCCTACAATATGTCAGACACTGCACTTGCTCCAAAAATCAATACCGGCCCTGTTCTCTTATAGTCTTCTCTAATGAGGGAAATAGGCATTGATCAAATAATTACACAAACAAAGGTGTATCTCAACTCTGACAAATGCTGTGAAAGAGATGTACACTGTGCTATGAAATCTTTAGTACAAGAGATTGATAGAAGGTCAGTGAAGCCTTCTTGAGGAAGTACCATTGAAGCTGAGATCTGAAGGATGAGGAGCAGACAAGGTGAGGAGGGGGAGAAAAGCATTTTCAGCAAATGTAACAGATATCCTGATTAAGCATGTATTTATAAAGGAATAAAATCATCGATGTGGCTCTAGTACAAGTATAAGGAAGAACCTGGGTGAGATCAGATTGAACAGGGAGTTGGGAGGCAGACTTCTCTTTAGGAAGGGAAGATTCATAGTCAGAGCTGCATGTTGAAAAACTTAACTCAGTGTGCAGGTGTATCAGTTCATTGAACTGATGTGAGATGTGGACACAGATGTGGATGCAACCCAGTCAGAAGTCAGAGAGACTGTTTGATGATATGTTATCATGAAATGTGTAGAATGTTCAGATTCAAAGATTATTTACAAGTTAAAACCACTAAGACCACTTAATAGGTTACATATGAAGGGTGAGAGAGGGAAAGGTGTCAAGGATGACTCTGGTCTTTGGGTTTTGCCCCTAGATGTTTGGTGATACCAGTTTTGAAGACACAATGGAAAATATATGTTTGGGTAGGAGTAGGAGTACTTTTTTGACATTAGGCTTACCTTCAAAGCATGTTCACTTGAAAGAAACAGACCCCATCAAATATTAATTAATCCCAGTTGTGGTAGCACTACAAAAAAAAAAAAAAAAGGAATGCAAGTTGTCCCAAAAACAAAAGAGGTAGACTAGATTACCTAGATAAAAAACTAGAATCTCTGTGAAATGAAAATAAAATCAGAGCCAAAATAGCATGTAGAATGATTATTATCAATATATAAAACTGCCTTTTCCCTCAATTTCAACATAGGCTTCTAATTTTTAAAAATCTCTGCCATTTGTTATCTTCATTTAAAAAAATATTTCACATTGTACAATTTTATTTAATTCCTATTTCAAGTCTAATCAGGACCTTTTCAGTACATTGTAACAAAATAAAGAAATAAATTGTTCACCCTTTTATTTTAAAATGTGTTTTGTACTTGTTTAAGAAACTTTTAAAATGTACCTCAATATACAGCATTGGTTTCTCAATCTTTCCCTCTCTTCTCTTAGATAGATAGATAGATAGAAAGAAAGAAAGATAGATAACAGCATGTAGAAGTTTCCCTAAACATTATTTTTCCTTTCTCAGTTTTGTCTTTCTTCTTTTGGCTTAAGGGCTTAGTATTTTCCTTTAACCCTTGAAGAAAACCCACTTTAAAAACACTGAGACTTTTGGAAGAAAGAGCAAAGAATGGAGTATTTACATTACACAGCTCAGCTTTTCAAAGTCTTTTCATCCTCCAATGTCTTTTCAATCTCTTGCTACCTTCTCTCTCCTCCTTTACCCTTTCCTTCCTTCCTCCCTCCCTTCTCTCTGAGTTCTTTCCTCCATTTACTTCCCAGCTTCTTCCCCTTTCCAGATGGATCCTCATCACAGAGAACTCCCTGTGCCTTGCGTACTGGTAAACATCTCTCATCACCAGCTCCCTCCTTTTCCATGTATGTGTTCAAGTCTGTACAAGACCCCCAGACTACATGGTTTTGTGTGAATCTCAAATAAACATCCCACATTTGGATACTTTATCCGCTCTTGTTAGAAGGTGACAAAATTCATGAATTTGCATATTTTCTGCTGGAAACTTCACATGCATACACACAGAAGTACAAAGCCATGCTGTCTGATAATGTGTAATTTAAATATGATATATTTTGAGTAATCTAAAGTTAACTTACAACATCATCAAATTATTTAAATGAGTAGATACACTGGAATACTGTAGCCATATTTTATAGGTGGGTTTTCTGGAGTTGCATTTATTTGGATCAGATGGAGGAAAGAAAGACTTCCCTACTTTCTCATATTTGTGCCTCACAACCACGTTTCTTTATCCCACTGTCTGTTCAGACACATGCTCTTCTAAAGAAAGTAGAGATGCATGAAAGACTCTTGTCCCACTACTGATTTCAGCTCTTTGGTGGTTTGGAACTTTGGATATTCTAGGCCTCTCTAGAAAGTCTGTCAACCCAGAATATTTATGTAGCAGACAGCTGTATAAAATGAGACCAAAAAACTGGCAGTTTCACTTCAAAAATGGTCAATCAATACAAATCTAACCTGTGATATGAGAAAAAATAAAGATTCAAAACTTAAAACTAAGCCTGATAGCCAGAGAGCTGATAGTTTCAAAATAAATTTTTAAAAAATCACTTCTCTTTCTATATACCTGATTAAACTCTGAAAATATTTTTTACAAATTGAATTTTGAAACATCTGGGCAAATTTAAACTGTTTTTCTACCAGGATACTGTAGTTTCCAATAGTTTGTAGAGATTATTAAGATCAGTCTTAATATATGAATGGTTACTCATTACTTGTAAGTTGACTGAGTTTTATGTTCTATAAAACTGAATAGTTGCTACAAAAAAAAAGAGAAAACTATCAGTGTTCAACTTAATTGTACTTACAGAGCTGAGAGTTACAACATTATCATTTCATATTTAATTCTACTCTCCAAGAAGCTATCATCACTGATTTAAAATTCTTTTGGAATATTACTGAATCTTTTAAATTTTCTTAGAATTATATTAATTTATGTCTATGACTCACCAAGCAATTTCTCTTTGGCTCTTTCAATCACAAATTTATGATAATTTGAGGAGTATCTAAAAATTATCCCATTTCCTACAATGTGATCTTAATATTCATCTCTATTTCCAGCAATAATAGCTTTAAATACTATTTTTGTACATAAATTGCTTTTTTTTTTATCATTTTAGCATTTATAGGGAGAAAAATACTACATAATATGTGAAGCAATACACAATAAAAATCAGGTAATTTGTATGTTTATTTCTTAATCTGACTTTGTTAAGAACAAAGATTTTGTATTTATGAATAAGTATTCAACTTTTTGTATTATTTTTGTCTATGCTATTTTTTAAAGATGATCGCAGAGAAAAGACTAGTAGAAATGATTGGAAGTACCATTGCTGTTACTAATGACCAGGATTGATAAATGATAAAAAGAAGTCCCCTTTTGGAATTTTTTTTCTTTATCAAATAATTGTTGAAAAGGATTATTATTCATTATAGAAAGGGGAGAAAGAAAGAAAATGGACATACCATATTATCCATCTTGCTGAATTGCAGGTCACAAAAGTAAACTTTAAAAAGGCCTTTTTTTCTAAATGAATCCATGTGGAAGTAAATTATCAGAAGCTAACAAGAGAAAAAAAGAAGTAAAAATGCCACTCTAAGAAGTAAGTTATTTGGACTGTGGTTGTGGCTCAGTGGTAAAGTGCTTGCTTAGCAAGTGTGAAACACTGGGTTTAATCCGCAGCACCACATAAAAAATAAAAAAATAAAATAAATGTGTTGTGTTCATCTACACAACAACTATATTTTCAAAAAAGAAGTTATTTGTGCATTCTATAGCCATCAAAGTCACATTTTCTCAGATGTGTGATAAGAGAATGTAATATAAAGATGAATTGCTCCAAAGATATTTGCTTTCAAGATGGTTTTGATTATTTGAAGGGAATAAAATTTGAAATATTGATTATCTGGGGTCTTTGCCTATTGAACATGAAACTTCTTATATAAGCACGTGCAGATTTTTATTATGTGATTTTTTTTAGCTATTCACAAAAATTCCTCCTAAAAATGTTTCCATTTTAGTACATGAGCCATAATATGGGAGCCATGATATTCATTGTTCAAAGCCTGACAATTTTGAGAATTAAACAGAGAGATATTCATAGAGTTAAGACAAGAAGCACAAAATGCATTTATCCTGGGAAAAACTGAGATAAGGTAAAAACAGCCACAGTTATTTTGTAAATCTATTACTCCACTATGAAATTACCTTCCACTCCTGTTTATCTATGACATCTCCATGAGTTATTGTTTTATTGTTTTTTAATATATATTCCCATTGGTCTTTGTCTCCTTGATAGTAAGTCATTGCTTTTAGTCTCCTTTTTACTATTGTTTAAACTTGATGATCTTAGTTATACAATACCTAAGATTATTTGATATATGCTAGGAATTGGACTAACCTCTCTCATGTATGTAAATCCACAGTACTTTAATAGACATTAATCTAAGTTAAAGTCCTAAAATATTATGTAAATTACCTAAGAACATCCAGCAAATAAAAAGAACTTATATCCCAAGTTGGGTCTTTTTGACACAAAACACAATTTTTTTTTTTGTTGTTACCTATCTCATTCTTTCAACTCATTTAGGATTTTAAATTTATCTCTGATGAGTAATCTTCTACATCAACAACCTTAACTTTTGTGTTTCAGGTTCATCTTATCTGTTAAATAATCAGGGTAGAAAACAAAACCATCTCAGATGTGATATAAAAAAAAAAACTGGTATAAAAAAAATCTAGAGAGTCAGTTGGGTCACCTCTTTAGGTGACCTTTGAAAGATTGCCCAGTCAAAAGGGACAGGCATCTTCACCCAGCCACTCATTCAACTCATTAAAGCAACATCCCAAAGTGTAGAGATACATTAACTCAAACGACTGAATTCTAGGTAATGACTCCACCAGGAAGAATAAAACATTCTTGCCCTCAGAGAGTTTATTGTCTGCTCACATTTATAAGCCACATGCTAAATGTAATAAACTCCACTCACATTTATTATCCACATGTTAAATGTAATAAAAGGGCATGTGGAATAATTAAGAACTAAGTCCAAAGGCAGGTGGAGTGTGAGCGGCATGGCCAGTGAGATAGGGGGGGTCAGGAATACTATGCTGAATCCCAAGGGTGAGCTGAGAGTTTTTCCTGTTTGTGGAACTGGCAACTCTTCATTCGGATACATTAATTAAGGAATTTCCCTGAGTTTACCTGAAGGCACAATCCTGTCTTCATCTCCCAAGAATTTAGTTATATAGCCAAGAACAAATAATTCAACACATACGAATTGCTTAACCACTATTGTAATTCCTCCTATTGGTTTCTCTTATTTTCAGTAATGAATAAGGCATGAGCTTTGCCTTCAGGAAAATACTAATCAAAATAAGTATGAAAATGACTCAGAGGGCAAGGATGTGATTTTGCCATTCTTGTCAAGCAAGCCTTTCACAGCATTGTGTACACTGCATATGTTGAAAAATGAAGAGGGCTTGATAATGCTAGATCTTTAATGTGGCATTATCTTTGGGGATTTATATGAATAACACAGGCTAGTATATGAACAAGAACTCCTGTACACATACCTGACTGCAAGATCTGCCTACACGTTTGGGGATGGTATATGTATTCTGAAACTGACTTATTTAAAACAGACTATGTCACCAAGAAATGCAGAGGAGGATAAGAACTCTATGACTTCTCAACTGAATACTTACATGTTTTGTCTATATAAGCAAAACAAGGCACTATCTCAAAGAATATTCTTGCATTAGCTTTCAAATAATTTAAAAAGATCAATTTAATGTTAGTTGAAAGAGGGGAAAAGAAATAATGATTATGTTTAATTACTTTGAGGGAAAACAAGTTCAATGTACCTAGAAAAGTCAATATATTTCCAGAGAAGCTGATACCTTCCATTTCATTATATCCTATTGACTCATGTTACCTGAAGGCAGAAAGTTTCTTTTTGTTTATTGCTATATCATCAGCATTGAACAGGTTTTTCCAGTACAAATTCAGTATTTAATCAATATGAATTGGATGAACTAAATAAGAGATGATTATATACATATAGTACTACATGATTCTGTTTATTTTTAAAGAAAAATATTTCAAATGCACGATATTATTGAAAATGTATTTCCAAATCTTAGAATGTTGAATCCAGCCTAAAGAAATTGGCACCATCTCCCTACATTATGTATCAAAGGCCTTTTATGTGCATGGAAATTAGAATTTTGCTAAACCTTATTGTCTGAGTATAAATGTTCTATATTATATTTCTCTATTTTGCAAAAGAAAATTCTATATAATTTTAGCTAATCTGTTCTTTCTAATGTTCTTAGGTTTTATTTTTTTCTTAAAAATATTTTAACAAGCTATCAAATTTTTAATGTTATAAGCAATAGAATTAATTTAGTTTTTAGGCATGTTATCAGAAATGTAGCTATTAAAAAGAAGTACATAGATGGAGGATACAATGTATTTTGTGTTTATGGTGTGAAAACAAATATTACTATCAATATAATTTTAAAATATTTTGTCTTAAATGCATAATAGTTAAAGATATAATTTGGTTCTTCTTTAAAAATAAAAGCATCTAAGTTGGAAAATCCAGGTGGGGAGTTTTTCCTATCCTAAAGTAGACAGAATTTTGACAGGGGCAGGAAATGTGCTTTCTTTCCCTATTATTTAGAAATAATCCACTTTCTAAGGAATTATCCAGCAGCTGTGCTCAGGTGGCTATGTAGACTGATTTGTGTTCCTAGCATATCAGAACAAAGGAGAAGAAAACACATTTTAGCTATCATGCTGCAGATAACTGAAATGAAATATTGCCAAGCAAATTGTTTTTGGCAACACAGTTTCCTCCCCAGAATTGAATATCAAAAATGTGGTTTCCATTTTTCCATGAATGTGTCACAAGTTCCACTCTGGGTGACGTCTGAGATCCCGATTCAGGATGTGCACTAGGAGGGCTCAGGTCATGGTGACAGTACCCAACGTTGTTAGATTTATTAATGTATTGGCCATTTGGCTAATAAAAAAATTTTATATAAAATGAGTATAGATTCTTTTCTTCTTTTTCATTATTTTGATTTTAGTTCAATTACATAATCTAACTTGCTTGAATCAAAAAAATATATTATTATAGCTAAAAACTAGTTATAATTGGTTTTGGGGAAGAAAAGCAAAAGACAAAAATAGATATGAAAAAGGCCAGTGAAAATTATGTTTCAGGAAAAGCTCAACTTCCAAAATTTGAGGATCCTGAATTTAGATCTATCTCTAAACTTAGCTGTATGGACAAAAGGCTATTACTATGTGTCTTTTAATCCAACCTTATTTATATTCAATTTTGTTTATTTTTAAACTATCATTAGATTGAAATAGATTAGTAACAGTGCAGAGATTAATCCCAAAACAAACATTTTGAAAAAAAAGCAAAAATACTAATATGGCTAACCATATTATATATATCCAAGTATTGTTTTAATCTTTATACTATCAGTAGATTAAAATAGACTAAAAGCCAGTTGCTCAAATAAAGGGTGCTATAATCAGAAAATACTATATGAAAGTAAAGATGATAAAACAAAACTTCAGTAAAAATCAATTTTTATCACATTGAGATATGGTTTAAAGCATCACCTGTTTGCAACAGCAGTTGAGCTGCCCAACAATCAACATTTTACTTAGGATAACTGAAACCTAATTCTGCTACCAAGATTATTAGATTGTTTAAAAAGCACTGATATAAGCTTCCTATAAATAGCTTTTATTGAAGTTTTTGTAGTAACAACAGAACACTTCTTGACTTAGTGTAAACATATATATCATAGGAAAATTCAGAATTATAGTTGACATCCTAAGGCACATATTATAGCAAAATTTGGGGTGAGGATATATTTTATGGTACAGATATAAAACTGGCTATAAGGCCATAAAATGAATTTAAGAAGTGGTAGAGTATCCATTTTAAAATATTAATTTTTAAATCTGAGTACAAAGGAGGCTATTGCCTGACATTTTGAAGAGAGAACAATCGGGTTTGATTTATGCTTTTAATAAGATCATGTTGTTATTTTGAGAATACAAGCACCTCACTAAGATAGGGCAGAGGGTGTAATGGGAAATTTTCATCTTCTCCAGTTACCTGTATTTTGAAATGAAGAGTAAATATTTCCTAACTAATCATATGCACAAAGAAGAAAGGAGACAATGATGACAGTGATGCCTTAGGCTGTGCATGGGGACCATGGGTTTCCATCAACAGAGATAAGGGCCCTGGAGAAACAGGCATGATGAATTCAGCTTTCAACATATGCACTGCTTTCTCTAAAACCATTATGGCAGGTGTGTGTTGTTTTTATTTTTGTTAATTCTTTGGTTCTCTTGCTTTTCTGCTATATTATCTGTTTCTTCATTGCTGAGTTGCTCTTTACTATTTGCTAGGTTCAAGACAAATATAAAAAGAATTTGATATTAGAGGAATTTGCATTTCCTCTAGAGTGTGTTTACTTTTGCTCCTAAAAGTGAGTTAAGTTATCAGCAAACTAGGATGACCTTAATACTATTAGTGATTGAAATTAAGAACGTTGCAAATGTGTTGCACCTTTATTTGCAGGTGTAGACCTCCAGGGTCACATTCAAAGCCTAGGGGATTTCCCAGCACTAGCTGATGAGACTTTAACCCAGTTTTTATTTTTATGAAATTTTCAAAACCTCTCACCAATTTCTTGACCTTTCCATCACTTCTTCCAGAACTGGCAAATACCCCTAAAGGAAATCTGGAGCTAACCCCAGGTACTAAAACCAGGTATATGTCTTTGTACATTTTCTTCCTTTTTTTTTTTCTTTTGAAATTTGACCCCAGAATTGTCTTTTTAGCATCTCTTTTTCTCTCTCTCTCTCTCTTTCTCTCTCTCTCTCTCTCTCTCTCTCTCTCTCTCTCTCTCTCTCTCTCTCTCTCTCTCTCTCTCACACACACACACACACACACACACACACACTTTCTTAATCCTTCTCAATGAGAAGATTGAACCAAATTATCAGTACCACTGTGAGAAGCCAGACTCCTAGGCCATAATGTTTTTTTTTTTTTTTTAAAAAAAACTTAAAACCATGTGGTCATCAACACACCCATGGCCAGCTGGGATTCCTGAGGACCATGAGAAACTACCTGGAGACCTGCTCTGTGCTCTTCCTTCCTCTTTGTCACTACACTTAAAATAAATTTATTCTTGGAACGAAACCAGGATATTTATTTAATCTTAAACATACCCCTACCTGTTACACTTTTGTATGTGACAATCACTTTCTCTGAAGCAGTTGCTTATATGAAACATTTTCCCAGTAATTCTGCTTTAGGAATACATGGTTTCCGTAAATTCAAATACAAAAAAAAAAAAAAGACAATATTACAATGGAAAGTGAGGATAGAAAAAAAATCAATATTAAATGTAGGGGTGCCATATTGAAATGTCTAGAACTAGGCTGCACCTCCCAGCAAGGTGGGTGGTGCAAGGTGGGTGGGACAGGAGTTCAGCTGTGCAATCCAGACCAGATCAGGATCCAGTTGAGAGTTGGTGCCACCTAGTGGCAGTTTTCTGCTTGTTCAAAATATCAAAGGAGATAGATGATTCTGGGTCCTTGTTGCTACCTTGTATTTTGTCTTGAATGCTTGTCTCAGTATTCTTGCTTAAAATAGCCCTGCGTTAGAGTGACTTAGAAAGGATCTGTGACTTATTCCTGCCCCTACCCCAACAATTAACTGTTGTTACTTAATATTGATGCAAACCTTATGGTGGGTATAGAGTGGTTTCTCAGTTGTCCTATTACAACCTCCCCTTTAGGTAAACCTGTGTGTTTCAGCTTTAGGGGTGGGGTTTTCTCAGCATTTCTTCATCCTCCCTGCAATCCCCCACCCTTCCAACCAGAGCTCTACTGTAAGGATGCGCGGATATTGCGCATGATTAAGTTTCCTGTCTGTTGCCCATAGATTCATTTTGTATTGCTTCAGAAAGGCAGAATCCTGGCTATAAGCACCTTTGCTTCTGTCACAGCTGCGGGAAAATCCTACTTGTAGGAGAGAATGGTCTAGGATTTCCACCTATCCTTCATTCTAGGAACTCTAAATTCTCAGATAACCATCATTCACTCTTCAAAAATTATTAAAATTGCAGATGCTTTCCTATATGTATATGTCTGCTGCTGCTTCTTCTCACACTCTGCTGAAGACCAAATAGTTCACATGTTCTTTTGCAGAGGCTTTTTGCCTTTCCCTTTGTAATTCAGGTCCCTTAGCTGCCTCACAGCCTTCCCACTAGAAAAAAAAATGCTGTATTTGGAAAATTATGCTTTTTATTTTTCCTTTCCTTTATTTTCTATCCTATCTATCATTTATAAAGTAGGAATAACAGCTCTCTTGAGATTTTCTACACCTTGAGTCGAAATGAAATGCACACTAATCCTATTGAACGATAATTTTGTATATGTCAGTTTCACCTCTTTAGTCTTGTAGACTGGGGCATTTTTACATTTTCAGTGCCTAGTGGTATTTAATTATTATTTTGTTGTAACAAGTTGTTCATGTCTGTCTCTCTAACTAGACTAAGAACACTTCTGAGACAATAACCAAGTTTCCATGTCCTTATAATAATACAAGAACTCATATCTATTGAGTGTTTGCTATGAACTAGAAATTCTATATATATACTTTATATACATAATCACATTTAAGATCATTACCAAGCTTCTAAAGTAGGTTTTATTATGCCAGTCTTATAGTTTAGGAAGGAAACACAGGGCAGGCTTTATCAGCGTAAGCCCTATACTATAGAATAGGGCCTTGCTCACAGAAGGGCCTTGCACTTGAGTTAAAACTCTGCCGTCATCACCTTGAAGTTTGTAATAATCTTATTTTTGAACTTCAAGTAAACTCTATGAGAAATGGAGCATAAGATTGAGCAGTGGTACATGCTGGTAAATCCCAGTGACTACAAGGCTGAAGCAGGAGGATCACAAGTTGGAGGTCATCCTCAACAACTTAGTGAGAACCTTTCTGAAAATTAAAAAGAGAAAAGAGCTGGGATGTACTGATTCAATCCCCAGTACCAGGAAGAAAAAAAAAAGAAGAAGAATGAGCCCTACAATAGCCCTGGGGGAGCATGTGCAAGTGGAGGCTCAGGATTACTGACTGACAAGTAGCATGGGCATTCAGTAATGACCTGAAGGTCCAGCACACAGATAAAGACCTCAGGGCAGTCTGGGGGCACCCTAGGAATTCTTAATGACCCTATGAGACCCAGGTCAAGATTGGCAGCTATGGTGAAAGGCAGTAGAGGCGGCAGCAGTGGCTCCAGCCACAAGGGAAGGAAGGACTCCACATACATTTAAATTAAAATTTACACAATGATATTTTAATACTTACTCTAATGTTTAGTACTGCCCAATGGGGAGAGGACCTTCCATTCCCAGAACCCATCCCTGTGGTAGATATGCAATTATCAACTGTTCCTACTAATGGGTGGGCAAGAACTGTCAGTGGCCATGCTGTATACCATGTCAGCAAATTGTTAAAAAATGAAAGGGAAGATTGCATTACATCGTATTAGGAACAAATGAAAATCTTCAAAGAGTTTGAAATAATTAGTTTTAAAACTGCAAAATATTGGGAAGCAAATATCTACAGCCTTATAAATAAAAATTAGCTGCATGTAGCATACACACAACTGTAATCCTAGCTATCTGCAATGCTAAGGCAGGAGATTGCAAGTTCAAGGCCAGATTCAGAAACTTAATGAGAATCAATGATAATCACATTGACTGGACAGAGAAGAACATCACTTTCATGTGAAACTTCAATATTAATCAATAAGTAATAAGAAAAACAATTTTAAAATTATTTTTTCATTTATGATTGAAGATGTGAAGATAAAATACATCAGCAGGATTTTTGAATTAAATACTAGTCATGAATCCACTTTTATTTCTTAAATTGACTCCACAAGCTACAGGAAATATCAGAGTAAGTATTAAAACATCATTGTATAAATTTAAATTTCAAATTAAATTCAGAATTACATGAACTAGATTTGCATTAAGAGTTTAAAGTATTTTGAATGTTCTAGTAGTTACATCACAGAAAGATTCTTCTCAGAATTACAAATTACCAAAAATTACTTGCATGCACCAAGAGTGCCTGATGTTAGTTTACAATATATTATGAGAAAATGAAGTTGGTATATGTGTGGAATTTGATAACTTAATAAATAAACTTGGAGAAAAGTAAGCCACAATATTCTTCTAATCAATGAAGATATCACATTAATAAAGTATTATTTGTTGTATTACCTAAAATTATGACACCCCAAAATATTTATCTTTGCAGTTTTCAAGTTTTGGTTAATCATTTATCACTATGATCTCTATCACATTTTTAAGTCATAAAATATTATTTTAATACTATGTTTCATATTTTTGTAACTTTAACATGATTTTCTCTGCCTTTTTACTAGTTATCCCACATTAATGTTTTGCAGTAGGTCTCACAAATTATATAGCTAGTCATACATACAAATAAATTAAACAAAAGCATGCAGCTAGTAATAAATAATGGAATCAGAATTTGAACCCAGGAAGTCTGGCTCCAAATCTGAGCTCTTAACAACTAGTATATCGGTTATTTCTCCTGGAGCAAAACTCATGAAGGCTGATGAGAGCTAGGATGTGATGAATAAAAGCCATAGGGAGACATCTGTCTGGTTGGACAATACAGTCCTCATCTTTTGTAGCCTTGGGTTTCTAGAAGTTATTGGTGACTGCTAAAAACCACAAGATAGTACTAATAAACATAAGAAAATCAAATTTTAAAATATAGAAGCTTTTCAACTTAAGATGTGGCTATGTCATGATGAACCCATTACAAGTTGAAAATATACTAAGTTAAAAATGCTTTTCATACACTTTAACAGCTGGAATGTAAAACTTAGCAATGCAGCACATGTGAAGCATCTGCTATTTGTGCTCATGGGCTCTCTTAACTGAGAGCTGTCAATACTGCCCCTGTCCAGCATCCTAAGAGAGTATCCTATGGCATAGAGCTAGCAGAGAGAAAGGTCCACATTACAAATCCATACTATAATTCTATTGAATGTATATCAGTTTCACAATATTAAAAGTCAAAAAAAGGTAAGCTGAGCCATTGTAAATTGGGAACCATTTGTATTTTCCATAGTTTGCTAGAGCTGCTGTAATAAGTACCATAAATTAGGGGAGTAAAACAACAGAAATTTATTAATTAATAGTTACAAAGGCCAGAAGTCTCACATCAAGGTATTATCAGGGTCAACGCTTTCTGAGGACTATGAGGGAAGAACTATTCTAGCCCTCTCCCCTTGGCTTGCCTGTATCTCTTTATATCTCTTTATATTTCTGTGTACAGATTTCCCCTTTTTAATTGGGTTCCGAACCTATTGGATTCGCAATCTAGGTTCCGCTCCAGACACCTCATTTTAACTTGGTTAACCCTTAAAATCCTAACTTCATGGTAGTCAGGAACCAACAACCAGCAAACAGATACAGCTTATATACCTACCCTCCCAAGGCTCACCTCCAATGAGCTATTTCCTCCAATTAGGCTTCACTTCCTACAGTTTCTGCCACCTCCCAATAATCCACTCAATTTTGAATTCACCCAAGGACCAATACATTGATAAGTTTAGAACCTTCATGATCACTTCCCCAAAGCCCTATCTCTGAACATTGCTGCATTGGAGATCCAATTTTTAACACAGAAGCCTTTGAGGGAAATTTCAGACCCAAACCAAAAAGTAATGAAAAATATCATGTTCCAGGTAAAGAAGAATTTTTCTTCTTTTTTTTCCTTTTTTATTCTTTTTCTTTCTTTCTTTCTTTTTTTTTCTTTTACCTTGAGAATCAAAATAGGGGATAGAAGAAAAAAAGAAAACTTTATTCAGAATACATTTTATCAGCCTCTTTTTTGAGCTAAAAATAAACCTGGAGATAGGCAATGTGTTCATTCATGTAAAGTAAGGCATAAAAAAAAAAAAAAGGAAAGGAAATCTAGCAGGCTGTATACTCTTTACCCAGTAGCAGGGAGCCTTACTCCTGGCTTTGGCATCTTACATATTTTCTACTGTACTTGTATTGTCACTTGATTTCTAGAGGCTCTCAGTGGAATTATAATGGCTGCAAGGAATTATTTATCTGCACACAAAACAAAACATGGTTAGTCGACTTTCTCAAACTTTGCATTCAGAGGGTAAAGTGTAAATCCATGGAAGAAAATCCTCTAAATCTAAGGATTTGTGATAAAGTAGAAAACATTCTCAATGCTTCAGTGGATAGTTATTTGGGTACAGTTTTGGTTTTGCTCTGTATATTTAAAATTAAACCTTTAGTATGTCTGTTTTTGTAAAGGGAGTAATTTTGATAGTATTTTGATATTCTCAAGTTTAAAACATTCATTATTTTGTTTCTCAACCATATCTAACTAGGACTAAAATTTATGTTTAAAATACTGTTAATATTTGCTAACCTAAATATTAGTAAAATTATTTTACTTTCAAATGGACATATTTTCCCCTCATATTTCTGAGCTTACTATATGAAGAAAGTGATAAGTAACAGATTTTTAAAAGTGAATCTGGAGCATTTATTTCTCATTAAAGAGTAGTAAGATTACAAATCAATCAATTGTGCAGTTTAATTCAGTGTTTTTAAGCTACAGTGAATACTATGATGGAAATAGAAAACTTGAACTGAGTAAAAGTATTTCAGATTGAGAGAATGTATGTCACTTTAGAAGGAACTGGGGCTCAGCTATTTTTTTCCTCCTCTACAATACACAAGTAGATCAGCAGAGAGAGCAAGATTATTTTGCATGTCAGTTTTGTTAGGCAGAATTCCAAAAGGGGTATCATGATTCCCACCCCTGGAATCCATAACTTGAATAATCTCTTCTCCTTGAGAACAGACAGAAACTTTATTTTGCTTTTAATCAAGAGAACATGGCAGAAAGTAAAGGGATTACACAGAGATAATTAAGGTTTCTAATCCAAAGGAAGATTATCCTGGATGCCTCTGACCTAATCAGGTAAGCCTCTTAAAAGAGCATCCAGCCAGACCCTGGAGGATGAGATTAAAATCAACAAAGATGCTCTTCTCCTCCCTTTAAAGAAGCAACAAGCACACTTTTGAACTGCTTATTCTGAGGGCAGCCTCTAAGAATTGTGGACATCCTTCCTACATATAAGAGAATTTAAATTCTGCCAGTAGCAGGGATGAACTTGGAAGAGAACCCCCAAGCTCCAAATGAGAAGACAACCTTAGCCAACACCTTCATTAAAACCTCATGAGGACAGAGAACACCCTTAAGCTAGGCCCAAACTCTTGACCCATACAAACCACAAGATCATAAAATATGTCTTGCTATATAGGCCATGGTTTGAACTAGTCTATTATAACAGTAACAGAAAAGTAATATTATGGTTATGAAACTCACTAAAACTTAATTGCAATGAGGTCATTGTAAAAAGGTATTGCCACAATTTTTATATAGAACTTGAAGTCTAAATATCTATTTCCAGTTACTTATGCTTATACAAATATAGTCACATAATTATATGCAGATATTTTGTATACTTAAGAATACCTAAAGTGAAAATTTACTGCATTCAAATAACTGTCATTAAATTACAAATTCCATCAAAACTTGGCTGCAGTGCAGGTTCATCACAGCATTTATACCACAACTTGTAGACACTTGCCTATTTTTAAAACATGGCTGTATCAGTATGCTCTCTTTTCTATCTTAGGTCACATGGCACGAATTCAAGAGGAGATGTAATGCCATAATTCTATGTAAATATTGGGTGAGTTGTTGATGGAAGATTTTTGAAGTTTAGACAGATTAAAACTATAAAACCAAGAATAATTTTATGTAATTTGTATCAATAGAGAACAATTTATCAGTGAAGAAAGAACATAATTATTTATAGGAATAAAAAAATCAAACAAACAGGTTCATTTTTGGCTTTAAGTAAATGATAAAATATTAAATAAAGCTTTAGGTAAAAATTTATGTGATTTTTATAGTCAAAGTTGAAGAAATACCTCCATGGTGATTTGATCTTTCTTTGCTAGCTCTGTGGGAATGTCTCCATCACATGATATTTTACTCTTAATTAAAATACTTCAAAGTACTTTGCAATTAATATTTTACTACCAGTAATATTCTATGTACACATTTATCTCAAATTAAAGTCTGGTAGGACCAAAATGTGATTTGTTTCATACAAAATAATTTTTTTAAAAAAATTCTAAAGTTGACACTATGATTTTTGGATCTAAAGAATGCTTCTGTATTGCTAAGCAGGACTAATGCCACTTCTACCTTGTTCTCCTCTGATACCTTCTAGGAGTCTTATAATTATGCATTTTACATTTAGGTCTACTATTCGTTTTGAGTAAATTTCCATGAAGGGTATGAGGTTTGTGGTTAGATTCATTTTCTGGCATGTGGATTTCTACTTGTTCCAGCATCATGTGTTGAAAAAACTATCTTTGTTCCATCGTATTATCTTTATTCATTTGTCAAAAATCAGCATATTTTATATGAACCTATTTCTGGCCTCTCTATTAGAAAAAGGAGTATTTACATATATGTTTTTTTATTCTTCCATAAGAAACAAGTATCCTTTATTTCTCATTCATTCATTTAATCCATAATTCATATATACCAATATGCATTCATGCATATTTATTTTAGTTATGAGTTATGATCCAGTGCTAATTTTGTTTTAAATTTCTAAACTATTGGCCATTGAAAGTTCTTTCAAGTTGGCTCCTGGGTCATTCTGAAATTTACAGTTCATCACCACCTCTGTTACTATATACATGATGACATGATGCTCTTTAATTTTCTCTGCCTTCATGACAGAATTAGCCATTTCTCCAAAGAGTTCTGTATTTTTTTAATTAGGAAAACGGTACATATTGTCCTTTAAACATCAATAATTTCTTTTCCCAGAGGTAATTCAAACTAAACAACTCCTACAAAGATTTCTCTTCCCTAATCCTTCTCCCTGAAATACTGCTAATCTCAGATCTGCACCTTTTTGTTCTATTACAGTAAATATCACAACAATCCACCTTCTTGCCCCCGCAAAAAAAAAAAAAAAAAAAAAAAAAAAAAAACTGGGCTTTTCACTGGGTCTTGGTATTGCCATAGGCCACATCTTGAACAAAGTTTTCTTCATTGTATTTCATTGCTGTGGCCACTTATCTTATTGCTGTATCGCAAACCTTGCCTTATTCCAGCCTGTGTCCTGCATTGCTGCAAAATCATGGTAAACTCTAATATCAAGTGACTAATAGATTCAGAATAATTTGCTCCTGCTCACCTCAGAGTTGCCACCTGGCATCACTTCCTGCCTGCCACCCTTCCATCCAGCAACACTGAGTTTCTTTAAGTCTCCCAGGTGCTTCTCACATCTCACCTCAAGTTTCACCATTGTTATTGCCTCTACCTGAAACATTCTTCTCTCCCATTGACTTTGCTAAAAATCATTCACCTTCCATGTTCTAACTCAGATTTCACTGCCATGCCCTACATGAACATATATTATTATGCCATCCAAAAAGAAAAGCAGTGATTTATGCACAGTTTGAAATTTGTGATTTCCTTTTCCCATAATAGAGCAACATGTGTTTAATAAATGTTATGTGTGTTAGAAACCAAGAGAGGAGTCGATAGAGCTTTCAAAAATAAATATTTTATGTATTTATGATCCTTTAAATATTGTGTGCATAATATTTTGTTATTGAAATAGAGCTAAGATTAGAAATAGGGGAATGAAGGGAATGGAGGGAAATAGGAATAGAATGAATTGGACATATTTTTTATACTGTTTATATATGAATACACCACAGTGAAACTCCACATCGTGTACAACTACAAGAATGGGATCCTAATTAGAATAAGTTATATTCCATGTATATATGTCAAAATAAACTCTACTGTCATTTATGTCCAAAAAGAATAAAAATATATAACTAGGATTTTGAAAATTTGTTTCTCTCTATAAATAATAAAAGGTATTAGAACAGCTCAATAAATGAGAAAATATGATTTTATTAGTGATGATCATTTCTAGAAAATGGCAAGCTATTATCTGAATGAAACTCTGAGTCTCATATATCATTATGTAACTAGTTTGAAATAAACTTGGTCATTCTTCATGAGTAGTTGTAATCTTGTGCTTTGAACATTAGAATAAGAATGCTATATTTTCTTCAAAACTTTGCTGTGATAAATTGTTAGGCCAGGCACATGATTCTTACTATAATTGTACTGAACATTCCTTTTAGTTGGACTTCAAGATAAAACACTGATACACATATTCCATTTTTTTTCCATTTTAACCTTTAAAAGCTTGTCTGGGAATCAAAGTTAAAATAAGTATGTGGCATAATTTAGTCATAAACAAAGACTTGCCTAACAACAAATAATTTCTCCATCTGCCTTCTCTAATATTCAGAATTGTTTCTATTATCATGATCTTCAAGTTTTCATAAGAAGACACATAGTTTATAAATAAGATTAAGGCATATTATTTCCATTGAAAGGTAACCTATTAATTAAGAGTAAAGAGTAGCAGCCAACCAACAGAAAACATGCTCTGGAGGAAATGGGCTTGGGTTATACTTCTGTATGTATATATATATATATATATATGCATGTGTGTGTCTGTCTCTGTGTGTGTGTGTGTGTGTGTGTGTGTGTGTGTGTAAAAGCTTTCACTAAAATGAGGGGTTAAAAGGAGTGGTCTAAAGGCCAACACAGCAGTATGTCAATAAACGATAAACATGGAATTTTATCATCAAAACATCCAAATGAACAACTAAAGACTAGTATAAATCTAATCATAAAGTGTATGTATTATGCATCTTTGAGAAACAGAACTGTGAATATATGTAACATTTCTCAAAAAAAATTACATAGCAGTTGGGAAGATGAGAAAAATAAACATAAACTGAGTGCAAATAACACAATAAGGAGCAAATCAAGAGCAATGACTCTAAAAGCCCTAGTAAGTGAGTGGGAAAATAGCTCCCAGTTATTGATTTAAAAAAAGAAGTTCATAAAGATCTTACAATCAACATGTTTCTGGAAGTATGAACGAACAGGATAGAATGACAGGGAAAGGGGAAACTATTTCATATTAAAGCAAAAGCCTGCAGGAAGGCATAGAGAACAGGATTAAACATGGCAGGTTTACAGAATAGTTGAATCTTTCTGAAACCCTCCTTTTTGTAAAACAATGTGCCGAGGCCAAAGTGTATTTATACTGATTTTTTTATAACTTTTTCTATAAATTTAAATGTACATTAAAGACATTGCCCATCTGCCTTGGATTCCGCTCTCATACTCCTCTAATTACTCACTCTAGGTGATCACCTAATATAGCTAAGCCTAACATGTTTCATCAGTAAAACTGTAATAATTTTTTTCCTGAGGGTCTTGCAAGGTGACTTGTAAAAACTATGTGAGCCTGAATATAACAATGTTCTGTGTGTCATAATTAACATTTGAGTATGTAATGCTAAAAATACTATTACTCATTAATTATAACTTGTATCTTCACATATACATGTTTAATGTCTTAAATAGAAAAATAAAATAATTTTAAAAGATTAAAAATAAAACAACATGAAAATGTAAGTGTTTCTGTGTTCTCCTTTATTTCTTAAGAAATTTGTCAATCTCAAATTCTAAAACTTCAATATCACCATAGTCTACAAAACTGCCTAAAAGTGTCCTTTAATAATAAAGATTCTGTCATATCCAGGTGAAAATTCTTTTTAGTTGTTCCAAAAACATCATGGGAAACTTTCAGGCACAGGTAAAAGCATATTTGAAATTAATATTTCTTTAATAAATAATTCAAAGCAATTATCTCTTATATCCATAGCATTTTAATTCCTTGAAATGCAGATTTTCATTTGAGAATTCAAAACTTTGATGTCAGCTTTCATTTAATTTTAGTCTGCTAAAAACCATGGTTATCTCACTTCAACTCCTCTTTCTCTTTCATCTTAAACAATAATTTATCTAGAATTTGCAAGTTTTTAATGGTATGTAGTTTTAAAGGACTTTTGCATTAATAAATTACAATTGTCTTTCATAATAGCTAATTCCTCTTAACTCAGTAGACTGTTACTGCTCTTTACTCCAAAGATTCTAACTGCTCAATAAAATTGCATAATTTTCCTGTCTGCTATGGAGCTGAGTAATCTATCTGTGTGATATTAAATCACCTACCCTACCACATATTACTTAAATTTCTGAGAAGTGTGCTCATAGACAATTGTTTGTTAGAAAAAGAGATTTTTAGCAATTGTTTTCACCAACTTCTGATCATATCCCCTTTTGTTTGGCACAGTTATTCTTTTAAATATTTGTTCCTTTTTAATTTTTAGCATTCCCTAATTTCTTTTAAGCATGTAATCTAACCTTATTCATTGAAAGGTTATATTTTATGCTGAAAGGAAAAGAATTATCAAAAGTAACTGTGCTAAATCAAATAAATACACATGTCAAAGTTTCATGTCATAATTCCCAGTATGTGAAAATATTCTAATAAATATTTTATATTCACTAATCCATCCCAACTTATGTACAAAATACACACCACAGTTATTCCATAAACTAAAGTCAAATTGAGTAAGTTTATTTAATTACTATTATGATTTAGGACATTCTTTTAAAGGTGATGATTCTTAGTAGGGACAATTTGGTCTCTCAGGGGCCATTTAGCAATGCTTGGAGAAACTTTTGGTCATCTCAATTGAGGAAGTGTTAGTGGCATCTCATGTGTGAGTCCAGGGATGCTGGTAAACATTGGATAGTACTCCACAATCAAGAATTATCCAGCTCCAAATATTAATGTCTAAATTGAGAAACCCTGAAATAGAAGGAACTTATGATTTCCATTAATTCGTCAATTTTATTTTTTTCTTGATGGAGAAGCCACATATTTGATGTTTTAGTTCCAATAGCTCTCTTGTACATCATCCCAAATTGAGATGTGCAGTTTTCCACTTACTCATTTCATTTACTCTGAAAATGTACGGAACAGGAAAGCTTCCTATTACCTAATGGCATGGTTCTCTCTAAGGTGTTCACACAGAGAAGAGGATGAGGAGCATTTATGTGTGTCATATCTCCAATCAACGAGGGCTATTACTGTATTATAAATTATGGTAGTGGGCAGTGGGCAGAAAGGCGAGAGAACTGTATTCTACCTAATTTATACATTAGTGTAGCACTTAGTATCCCAAACATTTGGTATGAATTTTAATGACAAAAAGGATGGATGACTATTTTCCCTTTAACTATGCTTAAATAATTTTTTCTCTGTCTGTAGTAAAATCTTGATCTAAGATGATCTGCCCCCACTAACCCAAGAGAATATAATCCTTAGAGGTACTCCATTATCACATGTTGTTAACTATACATGTCAAATTAGGTGCATTCATAAACAGTCAAAATAATTATTACCAGTCATGATTTGGTCTGAGAAAGTCTATTAGGAATGCTAGCTAATTTGTGCAAATCTACAGATAATATACAAAATTTCATTGAAAAACTTGTCTTTTGAAATTTCAGCTTTTATATTTTCAATTCATGTTTGCTAAGTTCTTAAAATGTACATTTAAAAATCCCTAAAGATTTCATATGCAGTGCCAACTAAAGTTATTTTCATTTTTGTTGTTTCCTAGGCAAATTACCCTAAATTGTGAATTCTTTTCTCACAATGAGTTCAAAACAATGTCCCTTGTGTAAAACTCTCTCCCCTTAAGAGGAAAAAGCCAGCCTAAAATGCATATATGATAACCAAGAATTATGTGGGGTGTTTTTGGTCATTAAACCATAACTCTGTAAAAAATGTAGCTTCTAATGATTTTCAGTCACTGAGAATTAAAAAAAAATGCAGCTTAACTTTATATGTTCACTTAACTTCTGTAGTAAAGCAAATTAAATTGGTTATACAAGACTTCATAATACTACTTAAATGATAAAAGACAGCATGCTATTTCATTTTTTAGTGTGTCTACTGTCCACATAATAGATCCATTATATGCTTTTTCAGCTTATAGTTAATCTTTCTTCCAATTATAGTATAGATCAATCAATAAACAATTACTGAACACTTAAAATGACATTCTTACTAGCCAAATATTTCCTCATTGCCTTCAATGTAGATTATAACATATTTCAGCCCACGTTATACGAAATTATGCTGTGACTCCTCAGGTCTTTGCATTCTATGTTGACTTTTCGGGCCATATATTTTTATTAGCATATACCAATAAAAGGGTTATAATATAACTGAGTTCAATTTTTAGATTTTTCTTCAGAGAAACACTATTCTCAGCCCAATCATAAACATTACATACTTCTAGAAATACTCTCTGATGCTTTTTGCTTTTTAAAATTTTTCATTGACTTAAGAATAATTACAGTTTTACTCAACTATTTTGGTTAATTTAATGATACTGCATTTTGAAGGGAAATTTTTCCTGAATGTCATGATTAGGCAATACCTTTTATAATTCCCTGATGTTATACCCTGATAGAATTTTCAGTTACTTCTGATCTGTTATGAATCCTTACTTGGTATTTTTTTATGACTCCAACATATTATGTATCCTTAAAAAGCCAAATGTGCAGCCAATTATTATTTTGACCTTTCTTCAAATACTTTTCAGATTGCCCCAATATAGGCAGAAGAGATACTATAAAACTTCATCTATTTATGGGTCTTTCCTCAGTAGTAGTTTAAATTTCTTAAAAACAGAATACACAAATGTATTCTTACAAAACTCTTAGTTTTGTTATTGTTCTCTATTTTCATAAAACAAAAGGGGTTGTTTAAAAATTAAAGGAAAATGTCTCAAATAATGTCAAATTAAATAATATGTTTATTTGTGTTTATTAACAAATGAGTCATTTTCCTGGGTTTAATCTTAAGTCCAGCATTTGAAATGTGCAAGATATCATGTACTTCAATGGTTAAAAGCCTGGCTTGGAAAGTTTAATTGCCCGGCTTGAAATACCAAATTTGTAGCTTTCTCTATGATTTTCATTAAGTTAGTTAACATGCTCTTTGACACAATTTTCTCATCAGTAAAATTAAGATATTAATAATGGCAATTTCAGAAGGTGAGGATAAACATGAGTATTTGTACAATTCTTTAAATATTAATTGGCACATAATCATGGGCTTGTGGAAAACCTGAAGAGGCCATGAGAAAAGTGGTCAGAGGCCATCACTGAAAATTCTAGGACTCAAGACCTAGTTTGCAACAATGTGTACGTGATATCAAATGAAAGGAAAGTTTCTGAATACAAAAATGTTTTGGAACACAGGAATTCTCTGGGATGGATTTCACAATTTCCCTTTCTTTCCCAGGCTCTTATCATTTCTCAAGAATACAATATATAATTAACTATAATTACCATGTTGTAAAATATACCTCTTGCACTTATTCTTTGTATATACCTAAAATTTAAGACAATATAATTTTTAAAAATTAAATCTATTTTTTATGCATAAAACATGAAAGTTGTACATATTAATGGGGTACCATATGATGTTTCAATACATGTATATGTTGGATAATGTTTAAATCAGGTTTAATATATTTATCCCCTCAAACATTTTTTATTTCCTTCTAGAAAACTTTCAAAATTCCTTCTTCTAGTTTTTAAAATGTGAAGTACATTGTTGTGATCTATAGTAACCTAACTCTCAGAAATGCAAGTCAAAACAACAATGCGATATCAGTTGCCCCAGAAAGACAAGCCACAGAAAGAAAGATAAGCACTACAAATTCTCATTCATGGAGAATTTAAAAAATTGGTCATACAGAAGGTTAAATGAAGACTGGTGACCAGAGGCTGGGTAGGAAAAGAGAAGAAATGTTGATCAGTGCTTCCAATTTACAGTTAGATAGAAACAAAAAGTCCTGGTATACTATTGCACAATGTTGCGATTACAGATAATAAGACAGTATAAATTTACTAATTCTCTCATTAAAAATATTAACTATGGGGGCTGGGGTTGTACCTCAGTGGTAAAGTGCTTGCCTAGTACATGGGAGGCACTAGGTTCAATCCTCAGCACCACATAAAAATAAACAAATAAACAAATAAAGGTATTGTGTCCATCTACAACTAAAAACAAAATTTTAATTAAATATGTGACTAGTGTAGTATTCCCATTTAATAGGAAATGAATGTATGTCAATTGTTAGTTACATATTTTTATGGTGGTGAGAGAATCAAACTTTATTAATTATATTTTTTGAAACCAATGATAGAATAATTTTTAGGCTAGAATTAACTGTAAAAAATTATTTGCCACTTAAATTCCTACATTATAAATGTATGGAGACTACATTAAATTTAGAGACGAGGGATGAGAGTGTAGCTCTATGATAGAGCACTTGCCTAGCATGCATGAGGCCCTGATTTTGATCCCCAGCATTGCAAATAAACAACAATACAAAGTAGGATAAGAAGCAGGAAATAGAAGGAAGTCACGAAAGCAAATTATAATGGCATAGGTGAGCTACAATAACCTGATTAATATCAGGACTTGATAACTGATTTTTCCATAGTGATTTGCTTTTATAAATGTGAACTTACTTATTTAACAAATATTTATTGGTATTTATTGGTACTGCCTGAACTGTTTTAAGTCTTTTATAGCTATCAGGTCATTTACTTCTCAAACCAAACTTATGTAAGGGTTCATCATTTTTCCCCCTTTACATATGAGGAAACTGAGACATGATATGGCAATGTAGCATGCCCAGCATCATACATCCAGTGAATCAGGGTTTGGACCCTAGGAGTTGGTCCTGATGTCCATATTTTTACTTGCCACACTATATTGCCATACAGGGGGATTTACATCTATAATTATTTAAATTTTTTGATAAGGCATAAAATCATTTGTCAGATTAAAGTCGGTAATTCATTTTTATCTTCAATTTAACCCACATATTCCATTATCAAGTCTAGTTTCCAACATTGATGTCATCATCCTTACATCATCATCATCATCATTTTTCATAACATCTTAATAAGTGTGTTTTACTTGCTCACATTTAACCAAGCATTTCCAAAAATTCACTGGATATCTGGCTTTCAGGCACTATGGAAATTACTTTTACATATATCATGACCACTTTGGAACTTTTCTAAAATCATAGCAAAAACTTAAGTAGAGAAGCAGTTATACAATTGCTCCAAAAGAACCAACAGTGCAAAGTAATTTATGTTGCATGTTGAAATACATTATATGCGATGAGAAAACACAAATTTCACTTTAAGTGCTCTATTTCCTAGGCTTAACATAAAATTAATATACCATCATTCACTTCAGTAGCAGTTAATAAGAAGAGAAAGTTATTTTCCTCAGTGTGAAACTTTGCCTGATATGGAAAAGCTAACATTGATCAGAAAGTCTCAATGAGACTAATCCACAGTATAAATCAGTTACTAAAGAACTGTTGCTCTGTTTGATTTAATTATGTACTAGTTTCCAGCAAAATTTACATCATTGGTAATTACACATGTAGCTTATTTCATTAACAGTGTCAGAATATTAATGATATTAATTAAAAATAAGATTACAAGTGAAGACATGTTTCAACAGTGTTTGCCAGGCATACTGATGCAGAGGAAAATTAGTGATTATTTAAAGGTAACATTTAATTTATTACTTGCAAATACCTTTATGAAATCAAAGGTTATTTAGTCTCTCTCCACAACCCCAGCTTATTAAGATATTAAGAACTGCCAGTTTTATCAGGCAAGCAAACAGAATTGCAATTGATTGGGGAAATTATTAATGAAAGTTAATGAATTTTAACTTTATATAAGCTGTTGGGAAATTACTGACAATTAACTTCAAGTGGAGTGCTCTGCTGAGCATTGTTTATAGAAATAACAAGAAATCTAATTACTATAAAGTGAATCTGAACTGTAACCTTCCAACTAGCTTCTGCACTGCCTTTCTCCTGTTACTGTGCTCAATCCATTCTGTATAGCAAGTTCAACTAACTATGTGATTATTATTAAAGCATCACCTTATTTATGGTACCTCTATTTTTTTAATTTATAATCTAACTCTTGCAAACAAATATAGATGACATTATGACAACCACCCACATATCTACCAACTAGTTTAAGAAAAAATAATTGTTGATGAAATGTAAGCTTACTTATCCCAAATATCATTCCCCAGGGACTCACTCCTCTAAATTTGGCATATGCTATTCCATGTAGTTTCATACTGAATGAATGTGTGTGCATTCGCAGTGAAAATGTAAAATTTATTTGCATGTTTTTGTTTCACACTTTGTTTAGGAGATTTATCCATGCCAATCTGTAATTCTTTATTTTTTAATTTTTTATTTGTTTTAATTATGCATTTATGCACTTTGATATATCATACATAGATGGGATATAATTTCTTATTTTTCTGAGTGTGCAGGTTGCAGAATCATATTGGTCATGCATATCCACACACACACACACACACACACACACACACACACACACAGTAATAATATCTATTTCATTCTTTTATTTTTCCTATCCCCACATCCCTTCCACTCCCCTCCCCTCCCATCACTTCCCTCTAGTTAATCTAATATAAGGCTATTCTTCCCTAGTGCCCCCTGCCTTATTGTGAATTAGCACACACATATTTGAGAAAACATTCGGCCTTTGGTTTTGTGGGATTAGCTTATTTCGCTTAGCATGATATTCTCCAACTCTAACTATTTACTGGAAAATTCCATAATTTTACTCATCTTTAAAGCTGAGTAATATTCCATTGAGTATATATTCCACATTTTCGTTACACATTCATCTATTGAGCAACACCTAGGTTGATTCCATAGTCTAGCTATTATGAATTGAGCTGCTATAAATACTGATGTGGCTATATCACTATAATATGCCGATTTTAAGTCCTTTGGGCCAATCCGTAATTCTTAGTCATTTTAACCAAAAAATTTTCCAATGAAATCCCATGTATAGAAAATTATTTATACATTTTCTTATTGATATTGATAGCTATAGATGCATTAATAGATGAATAAACAGATATAATTACAACATTATGATGACTTTTATTGCACAAGTCTCTAAGCACACAAACATGTGAAATCCTGTAGGAAATAAATGCTGATCTTAAGTTATAATATTCAGGTTTCCTACATGTTGCCAGATTGCTTTCTAAAGCACTATACCAACTTATATTTCTATCAGTACTTTATGATAAAGTTTCTATTTTTCCACATCCTTTCCAAAACTTTGAAATGTGGGACTTAGTATTTTTTTTTCAATTTTTTAAATTTTTCTAATTAGTTATACATGACAACATAATGCATTTCAACTCATTGTGCACAAATGCAACTTTTCATTTCTCTGGTTGTACACAATGTAGAGTCGTACCACAGGTGCAGTCATAATTGTACCTAGGGTATTTTTAGTCATTATTTCTCTAATGTAAACTCACTCCTGCTTCATGTTTTTATATTTTAAAACTCATTGATAGTCTGAGGATTGTGGGGTTGAAGAAGGTATTATGGCTTATTAAAATTTATGAGTCTGTGCACACACTTGATATAAGAATTTAAAACCTTTTACAAACTGCTCCTAAATTGCTTATACAATTTTATTTTCTATACTTGTAGTTCTTAATATGTAGAACTGACCAGCATCAGCATTGGCTGGGAACTTCTTATAAGTTGCAAATTATAAAGCCCTTTATCTACTGAGTCAGAAACATGGTTGAGGGGGGTATAGTTCACAGTATTTATTTAAATAAGATGATTTTGATATACTTTCAAGCTTCAGCACCACTGATGTTAACCATGATTGTGCCTGGTTTCTCCTGGTACCTCCTTGTGCTACCCCATTCCCAGCCCTCATCAGGGCCACTGGAATGCTTCACCCATGCTCTCTCCTAGCATGATAGGCTTTCCTATCCATGTCCCATTAATTTGAAACTTTAACTGGACCCTGAAATCTTTGGACTCCCCCAGAAATAGAGTAAATTTGCTCTAAATCCCAGCCATTTGAGCTTATAGATCCCATATATAATACTTCTATTATATGTTTCTGGGCCTTTTACTTTGTGAAATGCTCTGCCTTTTATGGTCCATGAGAAACACTAGTATTTCACAAAAGGTCCTCCCTGGATAGCCCTATACAGAACAGAAATGCCCATTTTCTCCTTTGTTCCTTGTCCACACCATGATTCTGACAGCATTTACACAGATTGGCCTCTATTACATGCTGACATGGGATAGCACAGCCATAAACATATTTACTTGTCTTTTTTCACATCTGGATTAATACTTCTTGTTTTGGTACCTCATAAACTACTTCACAGCAAATGATCTGAATTGCACATGTTGAATGAATGAATTACTAAATTCTGTTCTCAACAAATGACAGAAAGCAAGGGACAGAGTGGCTGTGATTACTAGTACTTATTGTTAACCAAACATTCAATTCTTACACGATTCCTTTTTCTCAGAATGCAGAATGCCACCTGCCTATAATAAATATTTTAGGGAATCTGAATTATTTATTTATTATGTACTTGGATGTGCAAGGAAGGAAGTTGGTTTCTTTAAAATAATAACATTGGTTGACTTAAATAGCAGAAACAGCACTCTCCCATCCTTATTTACAGACCCTGGACTCAGTTCAAGCACACAATGGCACATTAGAGATGTACCTTCTGACCTGCAGACAAATATGAGGGTCAAAAGATCAATTAAGTAATCTTAACTCATGATTGGTAGGGAAAATATTTCAGCTAAAACATTGATCTTAGTTCTGAAATGTAAGTCAGCTGAGCTAAATAAGTTCATATATTCACAGAGAATAGCATTATTTCCTGGCTTATACTCTAGCCTTAGGGGAAAAACAAATCTAATTTTTTTTTTTTTTTTTTTTAGTAATGGAGATCTGGAGACATACTAGAAAAGATACTGGTGACTCAAGGATCAAAGTTCAGGCAGCCTCAGCAACTTAGGGAGACTCTAAGCAACTTAGTGAGAAGTTGTCTCAAAACAAAAAATAAATAAATAAATAAATAAGGATGGGGATGTGGCTCACTGGTCAAGTGCCCCTGGGTTAAATTCCCAGTATAAATAAATAAATAAACAAACAAATAAATAATAGAAGGGATACTAAAACATTGATCTTATCTACAAGTTGCTTATAGGATTTATCCTTTCTAGAAATCTTCCTTCCTTGGGAATTCTACCTTATGGTCATCTTTTTTCTATCATATTGCCTTTTTAGAACTTGCAATCTAATGAAGTTTGTGTACAACCCAAACACTTGACACAGTATTTTAGCTGTTTCATGTGTCAAGCCTATTTGTCTCGAATCAGTTGTGAAGTATCTAAAAGTAAAATTTGCACTTTTATTTATTTTACTAAGTTCCTATAAGACCTACCTCAGGATTGGGCCTAATTGCCATTCAACAATTTCACTTTGATTTTTATGCAATATAACTTTATTGTGAAAAGAAAAAAATAGAATTACATTACATTTTCTTTTTATATAATTTAAGATTGAAAGTATATTACTTCTTAGTTATTCAATAAATATAGGCAGTTGTATATTTACCCAACGTGATTGGAAATAAAAATATATATAAAGCTTTGTAACTATTTCTAGCCATCATAAATAATAACTTACTTATACAAATTGCTTTTATGGTTTTCAGGATTGAAACAAAAATAAAAGTATTATTTTTTCTCATTAGATTTTTTTCCAGAATCTCTAGTACAAAAGACATATGATTTTCTTCAAATTCCATATTATTTATTACCTGTGTCACTACATAATTACCAGTTATAATTATATTGCTAAGATTATCAACACTGTTATAAACTACTTAGCCAGGTCTGGGATTTTATCTTAGACTATAATAACAATTTCTAATAAAAAATAGTGTCTTATGATTAATATAATGATTCTCACTTTGGATCAACCCTTTCTCTTCTTTATTATTATACTCCTTTATCCAATATATAGGGTAAATTGGCCCTTGACAAATGTTTGATGAGCAGCTCTTTAGCTAGATAGAAGCCATAATTTCATTTATTTCTTGTACTAACCCCATTTGGGGCTTATTTTACAGATAAAAACATTGAGCGTGTAAGAAATTTAGAAGCTGAGAACACAATTGACGAAGTTATTAGTTTCTTGGTCCTGTGGTCCTAAGTACCCTATCATACAAGTGCTGTCCTACTATCACCTGTGGTAGCTTAAATGAGAGGTAGATATAATATAATAACAATGACTCAAAACAAATGGTACCTGTGGTGTCCTTTTGAGACCTGAGACTTGATTTGAATCTTCTTGATGTGATGCAGTTTTATTAAGTGCACAGATATGACATTTGGTTTTCCTGTTAATGGTCATGAATATCAGGAGATACACAATGGAAAAGAAATAGAGCAGAAATGTTATTGGAATACAGCATATCTTTCTAAATTGGTCCCTGAAAATGATTTGTATCAAACAACTGGGACAAAGGGAGATAAACCATTAACTCTGTAGTACATAGGAGAAGCAGTTGTTCGGTTTCCTGTGGCAGGTTTGTTACACCTGCAGGCCTCACAACAGATTGCAGGAATTGTTACACCTTGGGTTGCCAGCTTGGGACTGCAAATTTGAATTTTCTCCATTAGAGAAGTGAATTCCCCTGCTGCTTTGCAAACTTTAAAAGCTTCACTTTTCCTTTGCAACAGCATGTTTTTGTGCTTCAAATGTATTCAATGGGCTGCTACAAACCAAAAAGTGAATTTGAAAGTGTTGATCCCAGGGGCAAGGGTTTGTTTAAAACAGTGAGAGCAAAGGTGATTTCTTAGCATTATGCCTTGTTGAAGAGCTTGCAGAGGAGTGCAATACAGCACACTTCAGCAGAAGTAAAGTCAGCATGTTATGTATTTTCTGGGAGATATAATGTGTTTCAAGGTGACAAAACGACCATTGAATCAATGGGCTCAAAAGGAGAGCAATAATGAAAGATGTAAGTCAAGGTAGAAGCAGTGGGAGAGCACAGTTTGGATTTTGAGTGCTTCTTTAAGAGAACTATTGCTAAAAGTTTCTATAGTGCTTGGAATGTGGCACTAAGAGAGAGCAGAATCAGACTCTGGTATTAAGTTGAGCCCAAGGAAGGGAAAGCTTTACTATGAAAGTCATCTGATATCTTACTCTTAACACATGCCAGGAACCCCTGCAACCTCCCCGCCCCCCGCCCTCTGCCATCATAGAATTTATCTTGAAAAATCAACACTCTTATTCCTTAATACTCAATAGGAAGACATTATAACAATAATTTATTTTACTTCTAGATCTGTTTTTATTTTTAAAACATCTTGCTTAAATTATGATTAAATAATAAGGATGATGTCTATCCAGTTAACTACATGCAAAATGTACTCTAACTTATTGTGAGATAATTTATTCTATTCAAATAACTGTTGCTCAAATTCATCTGTTGCTGCAGGGAACAGAGACCTTAAGCAGGGCACAAACAACTCATTTGATAGGACGCTTTGTTAATGCATTGTCTTGTGTTTGGTTCTCTATAATGGGCTTGGAATGAACCTCTAGACATTAGATCATCCGTTCTTCTTGAGATAGGATGGATTTTCACTATACCAGACTACAAGGCGTCTATCATAAGTCTCCAGGAAAAGAGATCTACAGTCTCCCTTGGAAACCTGTTCCAGTGCCAGTGCTTATAATCCCACATCAGTATGTTCTCAAACTGTTATTGCTCACTAATCCATACTCTAGGAATGTTCTGTCAATATTAATAGCAATGATCATGAGCATCCTAAATCCCATCAGATAAAATTTAAGCCCATCTGCAGATGGATGGCTGCTTAACAGCATCCATTTTATAATAACTCTTTATATGTTTAAGACATTTAATTGTCCTTGGCAATGGATATCATATAATGTAATGCACAATTCTGGAAGCAAAGACCATGCTGACTGTGTAAGAACAATATAGCCTGTACCAGAGTTGGTTTTCCTCTAATGTTTGTCCTTATGCTTCTACCCATTCATAATCTCTCGCTCTATCTACCTTGTGACCAATGACATTAAAGTTTAGAGATAGCTAGATGGGATTAAAGTACAAAGTCTTTTTTTTTGTAAGGTACTTAATTTTAATTAGCATAGTGGTCATCCAAGCTATAAAGCTTTGGGGGCAAAGAGTCTGGACTTTTTATTTCTCACAGATATGGTTAACAATTGGAAGAGGCACTTAGGCAGCAATTGTGGAAAAAAAAAAAAAAGAAACCAGGGTTTTGAATGGCTATGTGATATTGTTCTTTTGTACCACATTGGACAGGATTATGACACAGACAGGAATGATAACCTAAGTTTGCACCAAAACTGAAATTTGAATAATCAGAATAAAGTCACCCAATCATCCATGTGCCTTTATCTTTTGATATCTACAGAATTTTTGTTTTTTAGCTTGGAGATCAATGAACGGGACTAGAATGTTTCTTGTTAGTGAGATTAGTATTTGGAATTAAACCATATGCACTATATATAATATACTATAAAGGATAAGGGACATAGGAAGGGACCATAATTTCATATCATTTTTATCATTGAAAAACTGCATTTTGTATAGTGTACATTTTTCTTAATTATGAATATAAGTGGATCTCTTAGAAAAGTCCCACCTTTTATAGCCCTAAGCTTCCTGGGTAGGAAAGCTATTTCTGATAGAAAGTTGTCTTTTGCTTCTGAATTTCTATCAGTTAATTTCTATGGGAGTGTTTCCTTCCCCAACCTGTTCTCCTGTCTTGCTGGTTAATAGAAATAAATTTTGTAGTAGTTCATTATGAGTTTTTAAACTAAGTTTAAGCTTTCTATAAATTATATATATTTTCCATTCTATATTATTTTTTTTAGCACTTTGGCAAAGGTTAGGGGTATTTTAAAGCTGCTTTTGTGAAAAGGATCATTTCCCCTTCTTGAGATATAAACTGAAAATAACTTACTCAATTGAATAGATATTAATGTTTATTTTATACCTATTAAGAGTTCCTTATCACACTTATAGCAGAGTAAGTTTCATGAACTACATACCTAGTAAGTGTTAAATAAATGCTAATGTGTCTTCTGTCAAAAACATGGGTAATCACTTAAGGGCCAGACTTCTGATCTTATTAATGCAATCTTATTAAATTTATTATAATCTGAGAGGATATAGCAATAAAACTCTATAACAGGTAAGTTCAAGAACCATTAGCATAATTCATATTTCCTAAAATTCCTAACCATGCTCATTTATACTGGGACAGGATGATATTAACCAGGAGGTTTCATTATACTTCCTTCTTGCTCTATGATTATTCTCAAACAAAAAGATAGAGCTCAAAACAAGTAGAATATGGGAATGTTCATCAACAAGGAAACTATTGAATAAAGCACAGTAGATAAGCAGCACTGAATACCATACAATAAAATAAAAATATAGCAACAGGAAACCTATAGATGAATCTGCAACTCATGCTTTTTCTGAAAACTACCCAAATACTGTGTTCAGTATGATATAATTTTTACTAAGCAGGAAAACAGGAGGGTATGGTAGGGGAGACACATGTAAATGAATTCTCATTACTAAAATGTTGTTGTACATTCATTATGCAGAGGTTCTAGGGATCTATTCTACCACTATAGCCCCCCAGGATATTAAATAGTCTTTTACATGTGTAAGTCTTTTCCTTTCTATCATCTGAAATGAATTCTGGTTTTTATATATATATATACTAATGAAAGAAAGAATACAAGTAGAAAAAGACACAGAGTTGATTCTTCAATAAATCATTCAAAACAATTTTTTATCAGAGAACTGATTTTGTAATAGACTTAATGTAATTAGAGTTTTAATGTAATTAGAGTTACTATGTAAGAGTGAACACCAGAATAGTGCTAATTATAGTGACCAGAGGATCACTATAAGTGGGTTCTCTGAGGTTCAGGAAGTTCTCTTGATTTATCTGGAGTGCTGTTTTAGTAACTCAGAGTTTCAAGGGGATAATGTATGTAAGACATTATGAATGCTACATCAGACTGATGGCCAGCACTGCATTGTAACAATCACTGAAAAACTCAGTGACTTAAAAAGAAACAATTAGTCATTTATTTTCAAGCTCACAGGTCTACTGGGAAAACTGCTTCAGCTGTAGGTCTCCAGGTTAGCTATATGAATTTACTGATCCATGTAAACTTTTTTCCAGGGGAATTGGGAAGGGAAGGGCCCAAGTTGAAGATGGAGAGTTATCTGATCGGTTTCTGTTGGTTGGTTGGTTGACTTTTTTTTGGCAACAGCAAAGGTATAAGAGGGCAACCAAAACTGTGCAGGATATTTTGTACTACATCTACTAATATTAGCAGAAGTGAATCACATGGCCAAGTACAAAGTCAGAGGAGGGAAGGTGAACTTGAATGTGGACTTACTTAACACTACTATAGAAAAGTTTAAAATGAGCATCAATAATTTAATCAACCACACAAATTTACCAAGGGGTTTAAATACCTTATATATTATGTTAGGTGTTTCCTCAGACCCGTGTTCATCTGGGATCTATTCTCTGCTCCCAGATTCTAAGGACTTTTTTATGTGCACTGGGTTCTTCTGCTTGTCTGCTGATCAACTTCCAGATGGTTCTGGCCAAAGTACTCCAATAGGAGACTGGAGGGCAGGGGAAATAAAGCTGGGGATAAGTCTTCCCTCCAAGGGTAATCAAATTCCTGAGCAGTAGCCTTATCTCTTGAGTGTAGTCCTCATCAACTGGCTGAGACTTCATTGTTGTATTACCTCTGGAGAGAGCAGTGGCTTCCCACTGTTGTCACTGAGTGTCTCTTTATTCTGGTTTATGTTCTTCATTCTAACAATTCACCTATTGTACATGGTCCTCTTACCAAATTCTTCCTCTCTACCATCTCAAGTGAATTTTGCTTTCTTCCATGACTCTTGCTCATATATATATATATATATATATATATATATATATATAATTTCAATATGTTTAGAATAGATATGTCCTTAGTGTCCTTATTATTGCAAATTCTATCTCAAAATGATTTCCTAAATTTTTCTAAAGACTAAGAGTCATATATGTTTGTTTTCTATTAATGCCATATTACGTCCTCTTTTATAACTTCTAGGATATAAGATAGGTAGTGGCTATTTGACTAAGACTCGGGTTCTATTCCAATTCTTCAATTAATACATGACATGCTTTTTTAAGTGAAGAAGGAAAGTTTTCTTCTTCAGCTACTTTTCATTCTGTGCATTAATTCTGCATTCAATTTCCTACATTCTAAATTGTCTTTTACTAGGAAACTAGCCACTGACTTTTTTTTTTAAATGCTGAATTTGTTCACCTGCCTTTATCTTTAAAAATTCAAAGTCTCTCATTTACCAAGTTAACCGCCATGTTTCCCAACATTTATAATTACAGCTGATGACAACTTCAATTTACCATATGACTAGTAACATTACAGGATTTACTTAGTGTCTTCTCTGCATTGTGTGAGTTGGTATAGACTTTACTCATCACTGAGATGTACAGCGTAATGCCCAGTCCCAGGTCAGAGTGACCGTGCCAGATTCATCTTTCATAGATCTTATTGTATTTTTAATTGTCCAGTATTACATGGCATCCTTGGGTCTCTTTTCTTGCCATGTTTCTGTTTGAAGGAAAAGTTTCCTAAAGGTACACTTACAAAATTTGCTTCTAAAAAAAAAATTTCTTATTTCCTATTTTAAACATCCATCTTTGCCACTTTTATGATTTAAAAGTAAAGGTTAGCTAGGTATATTCACCAAGGTTGAATGATAATCCTGGATATGTTGAAGGAAGCATGATGAAGATGGAAAACAAATTTTTAAAGATAATTAAATCAAGGCACAATTATATGGGATTCGAATGATGTGAAAATGGTCTGCAGTAAGCTATGGTGAGGAATAATTTCAAAGCCTTAGAAATAAAACAGCCTAATTTATGTAATAATGAGAATTGAGAAAAATATATTAGCACTAAACATATTTTGGAAGGTAGGGAGATTGAGAAAAATATATTAGCACTAAACATATTTTGGAAGGTAGGGAGAAATGAAAAGGGTAGTAGCATAAACTCTAATTACAAGGTGATCTTTATTTTCCTTGAAAGATTAAAAGTAAGTTGGAAAAGACTGTTCAATATTTAAACTTAATAAGGCTCAATTTGACTACTATTACACACATTCTATTCTGTGTACAATAGAATTAAGATCCAATATGTAATAAAAATGTTGCTTTCTTAGCTGGGCGCAGTGGCACATGCCTGTAATCCCAGTGGTTTAGGAGACTAAGGCTAGAGGATCTGGAGTTCAAAGCCAGCCTCAGCAACAGTGAAGCACTAAGAACTCAATGAGACCCTGTCTCTAAGTAAAAAAATAAAACAATACTCAAGTGCCCTGGAGTTCAATCCCAGTACCGTCCCCCACCAAAAAAAAAAAAAAATGTTGTTTTATTTGAAATGGTTGCCAACATGTATTGTAGTACAAGTAATATCACAGGCACCACAAAATAATCCAACAAAGCCACATTATTAATGTCCAGAACCACACTTATTAAAGAAATCCCCCAGAACATCTGCGTTCACAGTCACTGAAGAATAAATACTCCCTCATCTTTCATTTGGTGTTAGCAGAAGTTTACCCTCAGATATGTGGTTTTTGTTTTATAATTTGTTCTTTTTAGTTATACATGACAGTAGAATGTATTTGGGCAGAATATACATACATAGAGTATAACTTATTCTATTCAGGATGTCACTCTTGTGGTTGTACATGATGTGGAGTTACCCTGGTCATGTATCCAAATACGAGGATAGGAAAGTTATGACTGATTAATTCTACTGTCTTTCTTATTCTGCTCCCCCCTCCCTCCCTCCATTTCCCTTTGTCTAATCCAGTAGTTCTATTATTCCCCTCCCCAACCTCCCTTGTTTTGGGTTAGCATCCACAAATCAGAAACAACATTCAGCCATTGTTTTATTTTTTTTAACTTAGCATAATATTCTCCAGTTCTACCCATTTACCAGCAAATGTCATAATTTCGTTTTTCTTTACAGCTGAGTAATATTCCACTGTGAGAGAGAGAGTGTGTGTGTGTGTGTGTGTGTGTATAACATCACATTTTCTTAATTCATTCATTTGTTGAAGGACACCTAATTTGTTTCCATAGTTTGGTTATTGTGAGTTGAACTGCTATAAACATGGTTGTTGCTTTGTCACTGTAGTATGCTGTTTTTAAATCCTTTGGGAATAGACCTAGGAGAGGGCCAACTGGGTCAAATGGTGGTTCCATTCCAAGTGTTGGTTGGTCCGGTTCTTCCAGAGGATGTCTGAGAATCCTTTCCTTGCATTTTCCAGCTTCTAAAAGATTCCCATATCCCTTGGCTTGTGAGCGCCTTCCTGCAATGGCATCACGGTTGATCTGTGTTTCTGTGAGATTTCTTTCTCACATGTGTCAAGCACAATATGATTAATATCCCCTCTATACTCCACCACAATTCTCTTTACACATGCCATTATTTAAGCATGTCTTACACTGTATGGCGAATATTATTAAGTGTGTTTCTTCTGGAAAGAACTCTCAATTATCAGAGATGATGCTTAATTCCCTTCTGAAAAAGCTTAGCACAATGTCTAAGATGTAGTAGGTGATCTATAAATGTTTATTGGTTATATTAATTGAAGAACTAAAATTATGTTTCTGTACCAGAAATAAAAATATAGCTTTTTATAAAGGAAAGATAAATGCCATGATTGTTTCAAATTTTTAAAACTTGTCAAATGTTACACACAGATTTTGATACTTCTAGATGAATAAAATTTCTCCACAATCTAATGTATTTAAAATTAAATAAGTTGGCATCTTATTGCTGATGCCTACATTCATCTCACTTATAATTTTGATCTTAACCAAGAAAAATAGCATTTTAATATTCTTGTATTTCATTTTTAACCAAGATAGGAAAATTTTATTAGATCAGACATAAAGTTAATTACATTTATTCACCAGTGAAATATGATATGTTTCTGTGCAGTAGAGATTTAGACATTAATCTTTGATTGTTTTAGCCTAAGACTTTTTCTAAAAAACACATAAAGAAGATTAATTTATATGCACGTCATTGAGCATTTGTCTTAAAAATGTAACTTTTAATAGTATTTGAAAAAATAAAATATATCTGTGAATAAGTACTAGGATCTCCTGAAAATTAAAGAAATACATATAAATGGTTCTAGCAATCATTCTGGAACAATCCACCAAATGCAATACTTTCTTATTTTATTATAGTTGGGTAGTAGCATTTTCCTTTAGTTTACAGAATGTCTCCTTGGATCATTCATGTAAGGAAAACTAAGTTCCAAGTTGAATCCTCCTTGACATTTATTGTGAATTCTCAGCTCAAAGTTATAGACTGTGGGAGTTAGTGAAAGAAAAGAGCTTTGTCAAACTCTACTGCACTTTTATGAAGTCAGGAAAAAGTAGAAATTTACCTCCATCTTTTTGATCTTTTTCATATATTCATGTCAAAATGTCATACCTGCCAAACCAAGGAAACCTTGTCATTTCCTTGGAAATTCATTCAATTTGAAATTGAAGGAAAAAGCTTTGACATAATTTATTTTTTTTCAGTTCTGAAGTTCTCCTGGGGACAATTTTACCTAATCAAAATTAATCTTTATATTAGTTGGTCTCGGCAAGATTGATTGCCAATATGAAACAGATAGAAAACATCAAGACTCCTTTTTTTTGTCTGAATTAATCTTAATATGGGGCCACAATATGCAGCTGCCAGGAAAAATATTTTTTCAAATAAAAATACTTAAAATTTATACTATCATCTTGGTCAATTAAAAGAATCTTTTTTTTTATTGAAGTACTTTTTTTCCCATCTGAAAACACAGAGACCACCTATATTGTATAAACTCAGAAATACTTCCTACACCTCTTATTTATATGCCAAGAATTTCCTGAACCACAACATTAAAAAAAAAAGAACTAAAACCGAAAACTCATAAGCATCATAAAGCTGGCACATAGTTGATTTTCCAATTCAAACAAGGTATCATTTTCTTTCATTAAGCAAATCATCATCCATCGCCTACTCTGTCTTTAGCCCTATGCTTTATTTCAGAATTCAGAAAGTAGTAGATTCTTACTTTGTAGAACATGATATACTACTTTTAACAGTGATACCAAGTACAGTCTCCAAGTGAACCTGAATTTTTTTCAATGGACCCATAGTGGCCTACCTATAATTACCTTGAAAATGTGAAGACTAAAAATCAGTTTAATTGGTGAAATATATCTTGGGGAAGTAAATATTTACTTGCAAAGGATAACAAGAAAAAAAAGCAAATATAAGAACAGTTGAAGAAAAAGGTAAAGCTATGATTAGCACTAAATGTGGAAAGTATTATTTCTCCTTTTAAAATCCCCAGGAGTCTAGCAATTCTCAAGTAGCTAAAGGCATCCAGGTAATAGCATATTCACACTTAAATCAGCTCTCTCAGCATTCTTTCAAGTTGTGTGAGAGCAACTTGGAATAGAAATAGAACCAGAAACAGAGAAAAAGGATAAGAAGTACAGTTTATACCAGAGGAACTTATATTGGAAGAATACTGATAGAAAGATTAGAAAGTTTGCATTCTTGCTTAAATAATGGAACAGAGGGTCAAATATTAATTCATGACAAATAATTTTCATTCTGTGCAATTCATCAGGCACGATATTAGCCCCTGGAATTGTGACCATGAACAGAAATCAATACATCACTTTCTCATTCACCTCAGTGTTAGGAGAAGCTCGATCTTTGGTGGGGAAACAGTAAAAATAGAGAGATTTTAATTCACATGAATATATTCACCTTCCCATTAGCTGAGATCTGAAGAATAATTAGGAATGAACAAGGTAGGGGTGGGTTATGGGAAAGGGTAGTTACACTATGCAGAAAAGGAAGCTCATACACAGGTTCTGTGAATAAAGGTAACTTTAAAAAAGCTAAAGTAGGTATGAGCACAAAAAGTGGGTTAGAGAGTGATGTAGGATATAGCTCTCTGGCATCACTACCCAGGGGCTCCTAAGCCTTCAAAGGAAGACCTGTTCTATGTTCAAGAACAAAATTAAACTCATTCCTGTGTTTAATGAGGGGATAGGAAACAAGACCACATTTGCAATTTGAAAAGATCACTCAGACTCTAATAAGAGAGCTCAGAATGATTTTAGGGCACTCCACTAAGCAGCTAATTCATTACTATGGGAAAGAGACAGTGTAGCATAAAAGCAACCATGAAGAAAAAGAAAAGTGCAGATAATTCAAGGAATAATCACACAAGGAAAACTGGTAAAGCTTAGTGAGAAATAGGACAAGGTACATGAGCCACAGAGAAGAGTGTGACCAAATATACACATCAGTGCCATTGGCTGACACAGGAGACAATGAGAAAACAATAAGTCTGTGAACTCATGGTTGGACTTGATTTTTTCTTTGCAGTGCATTTGAGATATTCAAATAGAGATATCAAGTAGGCATCTGGATCAAAACAATACTTGTACCTAATAATATAGAAGAATTTAGGGTGAAAAGCCATTATTTCCAATTCCTTTTTTTGTTTTTTCCTTTTCCTAAGTATCCTCTTCTAAACATTTCAGGATTTTATTAATTCTGCTGTTTAATATATAATTCCAGATAATTAATATTTCTTTTTCTTGATTTATCTATTTTAGTTAATATCTAACTGCTATCATAATTAATATGAAAGACAACACCTCTCATCTCAGTGCTGATGTTTATATTTTTACTTTTACATACTCTTACTAAATACATATTGGCGATTAAGGAGGAACACTTTCATGGTTTAGTTATTTGTATTTATAACTCTGATGAAATTATTTGCTAAATTTAAGCTGTTACAATTAATTCTGTGTTTTTTGTCTAGTTTTCCTAAGTCACTCTTCTTACTGCCTTCTACAGTTTTCATATGAAAATAATGATTTTAGACAATCTAGAAAGATGGTGGAAGAGAGGAGTTTACTTTCCAAGCTGCGCCAATGGTGTGAGATCAGGAAAGCTGACAAACTGCTTCTCTTTGAGGTGGGTGAAAAGAGAAACCTTACTAGGACTTAATAACAGACTCTCAGAACAGCTTAGGGCCTCAGAAGTGTGGATAAAATTACAAAATTTAAAAAGGAAGAAAAAACTCACCACGGGTGCTGGCAGCCTCTGATGCAGATCCACAGCAGGCAAATCAAAGAGGAGGACTGAGAAAACCTGCATTTCAGGGGGCACCATGGAGTGTCTTAAAACAGAGACATCAGTTATGGAAGACATTGTTGAACTAATCCAGTGGGTAAGCTCACTATGTTCTCCTGTTGAAAAGCACTGCACATCTTCAAAGAGCCCACACAGAGCTAAGATAGCCATCTGCCATTACCTCCTGCAGAGCTACAATGGCCAGCAGGTGTAGGTATTGTAATTCAAGCTGGGTCTGATAACTTAACCTGGCAGAGGACCACCTCATGGCCTAGGGGGCGACTAAAAAAACAGGTGAAATTCAGGCATGCAGACTGTTGTACCCAGGAGAATTTGAAAGAAAAATGTTTATAATTTGAAACTAGAAGAGTTTATAGTTTGAGAGTTTTAAACACTCAGACCCAGGATATTTCTGGTATCTCCCACCCTTTTAGTCTAGCAGTTCACAGGACTAGCTGAGAAGGATCAGGAACTTAATGGGGGGGGGGGTGGAGGGAGTAAGGCAGTGAGTGAATGTGTGCTTCAGGACTGAGCCCAAGAAGTCTAGAAATACAGGAACCAAAGGTGGTGGTGGGGGGAATGACTGGCTCCTGGCCGCATGAGCAGAACCCAGGAGAGACTCCAGGGGTACAGACTCCCAGCATGGATTGGAAGCATCCAGGCTCTGCGTTGTGCTGATATGCGAAGTAAAAGATGATGTAAGTAGTGAAATCTGAGAGAAAAATCCAAGAAGTGAAAGATCACTTCAATAAGAAGATAGAAATCCTGAGGAAAAAACAATTGGAAATTCTCAAAATTAAGGAATCAGTAAATCAAATTCAAACTCAATGAACTCAAGTGGTCCAGTAGACTAGACTATTGGAGGATAAACTTTCAGGCAACAAAGACAAAACATATAAGCATGAAAATAAAGTTGATCACCATGGAGAAAAGATGTTAAGAGATCATGAACAGAACTTTCAAGAAATATGGGATAACATGAAAAGACCAAAGGTAAGATTTGTTAGGATAGATGAAGGTTCAGAAATACAAACCAAAGAAATACACAAATTTTTCAATGAAATAATATCAGAAAATTTCCCAAATCTTAATATTGAAATTGAAAATCAAAGAGAGAAGACTTACAAGACTCCAAATATACAAAATTACAACAGACCTACACCAAGGAATATTATTATGAAAATGCCCAACATGCAGAATAAAGATAAAATTTTAAAGGATTCTAGAGAAAAATTACCAGACACATTTAAAAGGAAACAAATCCAGATCTGAGCTGGTATTTCAACCCAGACCCTAAAAACTAGGAGGTCTTAGAATAATATGTACCAAGCTCTGAAAGAAAATGAATGCCAGGGGAATCCAACATGGCGGCCGGCAAGGAAGCAGCGATTCCAATGTCTCCACTTTAACGGGATCAGAAAGACCCATTCGATCAGCTGCAGCCTACCTACGGAGAAACTTCTAGCAAAATTCCCTTAAGAGGAGAGCTGCCGTGAACTGGTAGGTTTATTGGAAGTGACAGTTTGTCCCAGAGAAGTGGATCTTGGCCGGCCACGCGGGCACAGAGGTCTAGTCCCGCAGCCATCAGCCGCTCCTGCAAGCGGCTCTCCCGGGAGGCCCAGCTCTCGTTCTGCGAGGGGCCGCCCCACCCGCCCAGTTCTTAACCACGCAGCCACAGCTACCCGGCTCTACAAGCGATCCCGCGGCGGGTGCAGAAGTCAAGTCCTGCAGCCAGCAGCTGCTTTTGCAAGCGGCCGGCACCCGAGCTGCTTGGCCCGCCCCACCCGAACCGTCAGACGGCCCCGCCAACCGGGTTCTCACGGGAGGCCCGTGAGCAGCCGCCACACCCACCCTGCAAGCGGCTGCCACACCCGCCCGGCTATTAACCAAGCGGCCACAACTGCCCAGCTCTACAGGTGGCCCCCCTTGCGGGCGCAGAGGTCCAATCCCGCGGCCACCAACAGCTTCTGCAAGCGGCGTCAGCCCGGAGTGGAGTGGCTGCCCAAACCGGCAGACGCCCCTGCCATCCCAGCTCTCCCGGTTGGCCCTGCTCTCGCTCTGCGAACAGCCACACCACACGCCCGGATCTTAGCCACGCAGCCGCAGCTGCCCCGCTCTTCAGGCGGCCCCCGGCATGGCCATGCCCTCCGGGCTCTGCTAACAGCCCCGCCCACCTGGCGAACAATTGGGAAACTTCAAAATCTCTCCGTGGGCGTGACCATGAGGACCAAAGGACTCTCGACCCCCAACTCCCCCTACTGCCAGAGTCAGGCAGACCTGAGACCCACCAGCGGAACAGGCCTAGAGGCCTGCCAGCATGGGAGACACGTCACACCAACTGGAGTAGGAGCAGAGCAGAGCAGCCGCCAGCATCCGGATCAGGCCAAACGACCCGAGGGGGTGGTAGTCACGTTACCACAATTGGAGTGGGGGCAGAGCAGAGCCGCCACCCGCGCCCGCAGGGTGGGCAGACCTGTGAACGACTGGCAGAGCAGGCCTAGCGGCCCGCCAGCACGGTAGACAGATCACCCCAATTAGAGGAGGAGCACAGCCACTACCCACACTGCAAGGGAGATTTTTCAACTATACAAGAGCAATGTAAATAATTAGGGGGAAGATTTCAAAAACACAACAGTTTCACCAAGCAGAAAGAAACGCGAGCAGTATGAAAAGACAAGGAAAGAAAGGACCACAAGCAATGCAGGTCAACTCAACTTTAGAAGAGGTAATAGCTGCAACAGAGGGAATGTCAGAGAAAGAGTTAAGGATATACATGCTACAGATGATCTGGAGTCTCAAGGAAGACATGTGATAGCAAAATCAGACAATGAAAGATCAAATTGACAAGGAACTACATAAACAAATCCAGGAAGTAAAAGATCAATTTCACAGGGAGATAGAGGTAATAAAAAACAAACAAATAGAAATCCTAGAAATGCAGGAAGCAATAAACCAACTTAAAAACTCAATTGAGAATACTACCAGCAGAGTAGATCACTTAGAAGATAGAACATCAGACAATGAAGACAAAGTATTTCAACTTGAAAAGAACATAGACAACTCAGCAAGTCTGCTATGAAACCATGAACAGAACATCCAGGAATTATGGGATAACATTAAAAGACCAAACTTAAGAGTCATTGGGATACAGGAAGGCACAGAGCTCCAAACCAAAGGAATAAACAATCTATTCAGTGAAATAATACGAGAAAACTTCCCAGACTTGAAGAATGAGACAGAATCCCAAATCCTAGAAGCCTACAGGACGCCGAATGTGCGAAATCATAAGAGATCCACACCTAGACACATTATAATGAAGATGTCCAACATACATTATTAGGAGAGAATTTTGAAAGCTACAAGAGAAAGGAAGCAGATTACATTTAGGGGTAAACCAATCAGGATAACAGCTGATCTCTCAACACAGACTCTGAAAGCTAGAAGATCCTGGAATAACATATTTCAAACACTGAAAGAAAATGGGTTCCAACCAAGAATCGTGTATCCGGTGAAATTAAGCTTCAGGATGGAAGATGAAATTAAAACCTTCCACGATAAACAAAAGTTAAAAGAATTTGCAGCTAGAAAACCATCTCTTCAAAAAATCCTTGGCAAAACATTACAGGAAGAGGAAATGGAAAATAACATTGAAAACCAACAATGGGAGGTAGGACAGTAAAGGGGGGAAAGTAATCAAAGAGGAAAACAAACCAGGTTTAGTAACATTAATAAAAAAATATGGCTGGAAGAACAAACCATATCTCAATAATAACCCTAAATGTTAATGGCTTAAACTCACCAATTAAGAGACACGGGCTAGTAGAATGGATCACAAAACAAGACCCAACAATATGCTGCCTACAGGAGACGCATCTGATAGAAAAAGATATACATAGACTGAAAGTGAAAGGTTGGGAAAAATCATATCACTCATATGGACTGCGGAAACAAGCAGGAGTGTCCATACTCATATCTAATAAAATAGATTTCAAGCCAAAGTTAATCAAAAGGGATAAAGAAGGACACGTCATACTGCTCAAGGGAACCAACACCAACAAGACGTAACAATCATAAATATATATGCCCCAAATAACGGTGCAGCTATGTTCATCAAGCAAACTCTTCTCAAGTTCAAGAGTCTAATAGACCACCATACAATAATCATGGGAGACTTCAACACACCTCTCTCACCACTGGACAGATCTTCCAAACAAAAGTTAAATAAGGAAACTATAGAACTCAATAACACAATTAATAACCTAGACTTAATTGACATATAAAGACTATACCACCCAACATCAAGTAGTTACACTTTTTTCTCAGCAGCACATGGAACCTTCTCAAAAATAGACCATATATTATGTCACAGGGCAACTCTTAGACAATATAAAGGAGTAGAGATAATACCATGCATCTTATCTGATCATAATGGAATGAAACTGAAAATCAATGATAAAAGAAGGAAGGAAAAATCAAGCATCACTTGGAGAATGAACAATAGGTTACTGAATGATCAATGGGTTTTAGAAAACATCAAGGAGGAAATTAAAAACTTCTTAGAATTAAATGAAAACACAGACACAACATATCGGAATCTATGGGACACATTGAAAGCAGTTCTAAGAGGAAAATTCATTGCTTGGAGTTCATTCCTTAAAAAAAGAAAAAACCAACAAATAAACGATCTCATACTCCATCTCAAAATCCTAAGAAAAGAAGAGCAAAACAACAGCAAAAAAAGTAGAAGGCAAGAAATAATTAAAATCAGAGTTGAAATTAATGAAATCGAAACAAAAGAAACAATTGAAAAAATTGACAAAACTAAAAGTTGGTTCTTTGAAAAAATAAATAAAATCAACAGACCCTTAGCCATGCTAACGAAGAGAAGAAGAGAGAGAACCCAAATTACTAGCATACGGGATGAAAAAGGCAATATCACAACAGACACTTCAGAAATACAGAATATAATCAGAAATTATTTTGAATCCTTATACTCCAATAAAATAGAAGATAGTGAAGGCATAGATAAATTTCTTAAGTCTTATGATCTGCCCAGATTGAGTCAGGAGGATATAGACAACCTAAACAGACCAATAACAATAGAGGAAATAGAAGAAACCATCAAAAGACTACCAACTAAGAAAAGCCCAGGACTGGATGGGTATACAGCAGAGTTTTACAAAACCTTTAAAGAGGAACTAACACCAATACTTTTCAAACTATTTCAGGAAATAGAAAAAGAAGGAGAACTTCCAAATTCATTCTACGAGGCCAACATCACCCTGATGCCTAAATCAGACAAAGACACTTCAAAGAAAGAAAACTACAGACCAGTATCTCTAATGAACCTAGACGCAAAAATCCTCAATAAAATTCTGGCGAATCGGATTCAAAAACATATCAAAAAAATCATACACTATGATCAAGTAGGATTCATCCCTGGGATGCAAGGCTGGTTCAATATACGGAAATCAATAAATGTTATACACCACATCAATAGACTTAAAAATAAGAACCATATGATCATCTCGATAGATGCAGAAAAAGCATTCGACAAAGTACAGCATCCCTTTATGTTCAAAACTCTAGAAAAATTAGGGATAACAGGATCATACCTCAACATTGTAAAAGCAATCTACGATAAGCCACAGGCCAGCATCATTCTGAATGGAGAAAAATTGAAGGCATTCCCTCTAAGATCTGGTACAAGACAGGGATGCCCTCTCTCACCACTTCTGTTCAACATAGTCCTCAAAACACTGGCCAGAGCAATTAGACAGACGAAAGAAATTAAAGACATAAAATTAGGAAAAGAAGAACTTAAATTATCACTATTTGCAGATGACATAATTCTTTACCTAGCAGATCCAAAAGGGTCTACAAAGAAACTATTAGAGCTAATAAATGAATTCAGCAAAGTGGCAGGATATAAGATCAACACGCATAAATCAAATGCATTCCTGTATATCAGCGACAAATCCTCTGAAACGGAAATGAGGACAACTACTCCATTCACAATATCCCCCCAAAAAATAAAATACTTGGGAATCAACCTAACAAAAGAGGTGAAAGACTTATACAATGAAAACTACAGAACCCCAAAGAAAGATATAGAAGAAGACCTTAGAAGATGGAAAAATATACCCTGTTCATGGATAGGCCGAACTAACATCAAAATGGCGATATTACCAAAAGTTCTCTATAAGTTCAATGCAATGCCAATCAAAATCCCAACAGCATTTCTTGTAGAAATAGATAAAACAATCATGAAATTCATATGGAATAATAAAAGACCCAGAATAGCAAAAACAATGCTAAGCAGGAAGTGTGAATCAGGCGGTATAGCGATACCAGACTTCAAACTATACTACAGAGCAATAGTAACAAAAACAGCATGGTACTGGTACCAAAACAGGCGGGTGGACCAATGGTACAGAATAGAGGACACAGTAACCAATCCACAAAACTACAACTATCTTATATTCGATAAAGGGGCTAAAAGCATGCAATGGAGGAAGGATAGCATCTTCAACAAATGGTGCTGGGAAAACTGGAAATCCATTTGCATCAAAATGAATCTGAATCCCTATCTCTCGCCATGCACAAAAGTTAACTCAAAATGGATCAAGGAGCTTGATATCAAATCAGAGACACGGCGTCTGATAGAAGAAAAAGTTGGCTATGATCTACATACTGTGGGGTCGGGCTCCAAATTCCTCAATAGGATACCCATAGCGCAAGAGTTAACAACTAGAATTAACAAATGGGACTTACTCAAACTAAAAGTTTTTTCTCAGCAAAAGAAACAATAAGAGAGGTAAATAGGGAGCCTACGTCCTGGGAACAAATCTTTACTCCTCACACTTCAGATAGAGCCCTAATATCCAGAGTATACAAAGAACTCAAAAAATTAGACAAAAAGACAACAAATAACCCAATCAACAAATGGGCCAAGGACCTGAACAGACACTTCTCAGAGGAGGACATACAATCAATCAATAAGTACATGAAAAAATGCTCAACATCGCTAGCAATCAGAGAAATGCAAATCAAAACCACCCTAAGATACCATCTCACTCCAGTAAGATTGGCAGCCATTAGGAAGTCAAACAACAACAAGTGCTGGAGAGGATGTGGGGAAAAGGGTACACTGGTTCATTGTTGGTGGGACTGCAAATTGGTGCAGCCAATTTGGAAAGCAGTATGGAGATTTCTTGGAAAGCTGGGAATGGAACCACCATTTGACCCAGCTATTCCCCTTCTCGGTCTATTCCCTAAAGAGCTAATAAGAGCATGCTACAGGGACACTGCTACATCGATGTTCATAGCAGCACAATTCACGACAGCAAGATTGTGGAACCAACCTCGATGCCCTTCAATAGATGAATGGATTAAAAAAAATGTGGCATTTATACACAATGGAGTATTACTCTGCATTAAGAAACGACAAAATCATAGAATTTGGAGGGAAATGGATGGCATTAGAGCAGATTATGCTAAGTGAAGCTAGCCAATCCTTAAAAAACAAATGCCAAATGACTTCTTTGATATAAGGGGAGTAACTAAGGACAGAGTAGGGACGAAGAGCAGGAGAAGAAGATTAACATTAAATAGGGATGAGGGGGGAGGGAAAGGGAGAGAGAAGGGAAATTGCATGGAAAGGAAAGGTGATCCTCAGGGTTATACAAAATTACATACAAGAGGAAGTGATGGGTAAGGGAAGAATAATACAAGTGGAAGAAATGTTTTACAATAGAGGGGGTTGAGAGAGAAGAAGGGAGGGGAGGGAGGGGAGGGGGGATAGTAGAGGATAGGATAGAGAGCAGAATTCATCAGACACTAGAATGGCAATATGTAAATCAATGGAAATGTAATTGATGTAACTGATGTGATTCAGTAATCTGTATACGGGGTAAAAATGGGAGTTCATAACCCTTTTGAATCAAACTGTGAAATATGATATATCAAGAAAGATGTAATATTTTGAACAACCAACAATAAAAAAAAACACAAACGAAAATGAATGCCAACCATGAATACCATACCTGGAAAAATTAAGCTTCCAATTTGATGATGAAATAAAAGCCTTCCACAATAAACAAAAGTTAATGGAACTCATAACTAGAAGCATGCACTATAAAACATACTTAATAAATATTTCTTGAAGAAAAAATTGAAAACCAGCAAAAGTAGGAACTACACTAGAAGAATAGCCAATCAAAGGAGAAACTAATTCAAATTAAAAACCAGAAATAAATCCAAATAAAAGGGAATAAAAAATTCTCAGTAATAACATGAAATGTAAATGGCCTAAACTCATCAAGGAAAAGACATAGACTGGAGGATTGGATTAAAGAACAAGACCCAACAATATGTTGTCTCTAAGAAACTCACCTGGTAGGCAAAGATATCCACAGACTGAAGGTAAAAGGACAGGAAAAAAACCCATATCATTCACATGGATCATATAAACAAGCAGGAATTTCTATCCTCATACCAGATAAATTGGACTTTAAGCCAAAATTAATCAGAAGTGACAAAGAAGACATTACATATTGCTTAAAGGAATTGTACATCAACAAGACATAATAGACATAAATATTTAGGCCCCTAAAAATGGAGCATCTATGTACATCAGACAAATACTTTTCAATTTTGAGAATCAAACAGACCACAACACAATAACAGTGGGTGAGTTTAATGTGTCTCTTATCACTGTATAGATCATGCAAACAAAAATTAAACAAAGAAGGGATAGAACAAAAAATACAATTAAAGGTTTAGACTTAATGGAAATATACAGAATAATTCATTAATAACTGAGTATACTTTCTTCTCAGCAGCACATGGATCATTTTCTAAAATAGACCACAGCTTAGGTCACATTAAGTAGGAACTCCCAATTATTGGTGATTTAAACCAACAAAAATTCGTTTCTCCCTCTCTCACATTCATTGCTATTTGGTTGGGGCTGTCTTCCCATTGTTCTGACCCTTAGATCCAGGTTGATGGAGGAGACACCATCTGGAATGCTGGTTGTCTCCATAGCAGAGGGAAAGAGACTGTGGCAATTCACGTACAGCTCTTCAGGCTTTCAAATGGAAGTGTCACACATCATTTCTACTTATCTGCTACTAACCAAAGCAAAATACAAGTCCCACCTAACACAAAGGGAATTGGAAAGTATAATTCTAACATCAAACATGAAAGAGAACTGGAATCATTTGGTGGTCATCATTACGAAAAATGATGTCAGCTGGATCTTTATTACTTCCGTTTTGTAGATTAAAAACTTGAACTTGATATTTGAGAAATCTGGTAACTTTTTCAGTATCACAGGACATTCATGACGCAATGAACTGTGTTGCAAGACAGATTTTACAATGTATCTTACAGTAAATTTACATGGATAAAACTCAGTTGTCAAGGGAAAGCACAATGAAATTATTTTCACATGTGTTCTATTGTCTTCATTTCAAAAGGATTTTTTTTTCAGGAACCAGATAGTTTAACCTTGTATTGATATATCTCAAATAGTCTACCATCACATCTACAGGTCCTACTTATTGAATTGATTCAGTCTTTTTAAAGAAATGTAAGAATTTCCAGTGGAATAGGCTTTAAATTTGATATGTTTTTACTAGAGTTCTAAAAAAAACTATAAAACATGATATTGTTTGTCAAATATGACAGATACTTTTATAAATCTACATAAACATATTTACACATACTATCTTTTAATGTGTATTTATATATAAAACTGTTGAGTTCTATTCTAGCATCATGATTTTATGAAAGCATTTATTTTCAATTATTTTAGCATATAAGATAGCAATAAAACAAATAGAATTTGATGAAATTGAACAGCATTCAAAATATACTACCTACAGGTTAAATATAAATAACAGGAAATATCATAAATTAATCAGCAAATTTTTATATCCTCTGATTATTTATGTGTTCAATCTATTATCATTTTGCCAGAAGAGAAATCATTATAATAAAAAAACACATATCCAGGCAATCAGAATAAATAATAATCTAACCAAATATGGGTTAAATTTTAAAAATGTTAAATGCTTTGCCATTTTATTGTGAATGCAGAAAGAGAGAAAACATGTACAAAAAATGAAAATAATAGAAATAAGAATGAATATAAGAAAAATAAAAAACTTGTTTTTAAGAAGCTAAAATCTACACAGGGAGATACAATTAACTTGCATGAATGAACTAGATAATACTGAAGTGATAAATGTGTGGAAGGAATTTCAAAAGTCAAGAAGAGGAGTTCAGAGACTGAGGGGAGATGGATTGTGACAACCGTTTTTCTGTCTTGAGTCATAGCTGCCTGTATCATTTAGGACAAGTGGTTAAATCAGCACAGACTCTCAGTACAAAGAGTTTTATTACCTTCCTTTTGGTAGAAATAGAAAATCTTTACATTTCTAATTTAAGTGTCTTAGTCATTGTAAAATCACTTAAAATGAAAAATCTAAAAGCAAATGTTAGAAAAGATATAGTATATTTCAATATTAAAACTGCAAATGAAATATGTGATCAAAAACATGACTTCATGAACTGATTCTGAGAGTATAACCTGGTCCCCATGAACCTGAAATTCCTAGTGTGTGTAAATTCCCAAACAAAAGCTGAACATCTGACCCATGCAATGATAACAACTGATAACTGTGATACGAGGCATCAATTATTGAAATGGAAATTTTATGTCATTAATTATGAGCACAAATTTTGAAGAGATAATGTATTATACATAGACAATTGAGGATAATTATCCATCTGCTAGATCATAAAATCCCATCAAGCTTAATCTATGAACAGAGTATAATTTTGACTCAATAATAAGTTATTATAACCAATCATTCTACTCAATTTTAGAATTTTTTGTAGCACTTTATATAAGTGATCCAAATGGCATTAAAATTTCTAGTTACATGGAATTTGTTACCTTCAATGCACAACAAGAAAAATGTCTGAAACCAGAAATGGGATTTTTAAAAATACTCATAATCAGGAAATTCTATATTCCCACCAAGATAAGCATATATTGTTTCTTTTCTTATTATAAGGAATTTCAATAAAAATTAAGTAATATGCAAAATTAATGTATTGATATTAAAAAAAAACCTTCCCTGTAAAATTTGTTAACCCTTTTGTTTCTATTAGTGTTCCCCATACTCCATCATAAATTAATTCAATCTTACAACTTCAAACTTAAGCAATCAATTTCCCACCTAAAAGACTAAGTAGAAAACAATTCCTTATTTTTTTATCAGGAAACTCGAAGTTTCTTATAATTAATTTCAATCTTCAGAGGTTAATAGCCATGGATTTCTTTCCTTTCTTTATGATGCACTGATCCAGGATAGAATAGCACCTTTCTGTGTGGAAGCATGATGGGAAAAGGTCACAATCTCCAGTCAATGGCATCCCAGTGTTTCTTATATATTTGGCAATTACAGAGTTTAGTCTCAGCTTCCCTTTCCCCTTCAGAAGCTTTTCTTGACTAAGATCTCTCATTCTTCAGCTTTCATTTTGCTCAATATCTTTTGTACTTGTTTGTAATAGTATTAGTAAACATTGACAAAGCCTTTACAATGTGCTAGCAGAGTAATAACTGAATTACATGTGCTATTTCTCCTAAGTAGCTATGATTCCATTTTGCAGATAAAGGGAATGACAATAGAGGTTTAACAAATTTTTCCTACTTACCACTGTATTGAGCTTACAATTAAATGTGCTTGTGTATATGTGTCCCCACCTTATATGATTCACAAAAGATTGATTTTATTTGCATAAGGTATGAAAACTTACATGTCATTAAGTATTTTTATTTGCTCAAAACATAACAAGAATAAAGCCCTACTTCATTCAATGTTACCTTATATAGTTAAAATTATTAGAACCCATGAATTAATTATTTTTGTCATAATAGAGGAATCTAATATTTCCATTAAATCTAATCCATATGAGAATTTCATCTCTCTCTCTCTTATTTTTATTTTTTATTTTTTACTTTTGTAGCTGTCAACTTTGGTTTTTTTTAAGAACATTCCCTGGAGGAGGAGAGTGAATTTCATCTATGTGTCTAAAATAAATATTAGCAAACCCTGGGCTTCCCAGATCTGAGCCTAGTGTGCCCAAAGGAGCCAGCAGGCCCTATGGGCAGACTGAGAACAATTCAAGTTGTGTGGAGAGAAGGGTGGATCTGCCTATCACCATGGGTCTCTTTCATGTATTTTATATTTTGCGGGGATTTGGCTTTGTGAACAGGGAAGAAGGAGCTGAGTATAAAGGTCTAATTTTACTATGCACTCTTATAGAAGAATAATCATCAGGCCCAGGGTTGCAATTTATAAAAGAATAGAACATCCCATAATCTGAAAGTTTGTTCTCAAGAGACAGAGTCTTTTAAGAGAATCTGAGGAGCAACCAACAGATAATGACGAGGTTACAATTTGACAAGAAAGCAGGTTACCTCTGGGAAGCCAAGACTAAGGGCAGTCAGAGCTCCTCTAGGGAAAGGCTCCTAGGATCCACCCCTTATTCTGCAGAGGGAGAAAGGTGGTTCAATGACCCTGGTTTCAACCCTTCCCTGAAAAGATCTTGGTACTTAGTATCTGACAATTTCATAAGGTTCAAGACCACAATTAAATTATCTTTCAAAAAGCTAAGCAATAAAAGCTTTGTATCTTTTCAAGGAATTTTTTTTTTAAAATATAACTGTAGTCCTAGTGATAAAGAAAAATACAACAACAATAAAAATATACTTCCTCTTCCTTATCAGCAGTCAGGTCAAATTAACAACTAAATGATTTTATTATATCCACTGCCAGTCTTACATTGTTTTCACAGTTCACTTGGATGGAAAATGAACAATTAAAGTCTTTCCCAGAGTCATTTAAAGGAAAACCTGAAACACAATGTTAAACTAATTAGTCATATTTTAAGATGAGTATTTTAATGATGATCCTAAATGCCTTTGATTCTTTTTTGAGAGGTAAGTGGGTGTTAAATTATACTCAAAATTACTTCTCATAAAAGAAATATTTTATTAAAAATCTTTTAAAAGTTCAATATATTCTGATAATCAAATTCCATGAAAGAATAATCTGACAAAGAATGTTTTAACATTTCTAGTTGTGGAAAAAAAGAATTTTCAATTAAATGTTACCAGGCACAAAATCTAAACAAAATATTTGAGATATTTCTGGGGAGAATTTTTATTCATTTGAAAGAAAAATAATTTTCATATTTTATAAATTGAGTACAAAGGAAGATGGAGGGGAGTTTTTATATGAACTTTCAGGTGGCCAAAAGTAAATATGAAATTTTAAGACAAATCATCCCTGGTAACAGGATTTGGAGAAAAATAGAACATGTTTTCAAGCTAAATCTATTCACAATGATAATTATAAAACTTATATTGTAGTAGAATTCACAACTAATTGTTCTTTAATCATTTTTCTTCCTGAGCCTTTCTCTGTTGAACTAAAAAAAAATTAGCCTTAGTTTATAAGGACCACTTTCTGAAATAAATAGGTTTCTATTCAGTTAACAAAGTTCTCCTCTCCAGATTTTGCTTAGAAGTTTGGAGTTTAATGGAGCAAACACTGGCATTTCTCCAACAATAAATAAATGTGTCTTATAAAGTCCACTAGTAATGATCAGATTGTTACACCTTTTTTACCTCTTCCTCTAAAATTTATTTCTACTGAGCAGCAATATTTATTTTATGTTACAACTTGAGGTTTATGAGACAATTTAGACAGAATACCTCTTAATAAGTGGTTCACAGTATAGATGGGGGAAAATGTTTTAAAGAAAAAATGGATCTTTTCTCTGGTATTATTAACATGGAGACACAGAAGAGGAATATGCTATAGTGCCTTCACTATGTTACTGTTAGCTATTTGCACAAAAACTCTATAAGTAAATATTACATTTGATAATTAGATTTCACAATTGAGATTATTGATGATCTTAGAAGATTTAATTTAATCTGTTTAAAATTATAGTTTTAATTGAAAATTCTAACATGAACCAAGAAGATCCCATCTCAGTCATGAACCAGGCTATGTTTATCTTCCTTTGAAGACAAAAAGCATGAGATCAAATTCCTAAGCACTTGGCTTCCAAAGCAGAAGATAAGCATGCATCCCTCAGGGGCTCCAGTACAGAATTTTCCAAGACCTACTGATTATAATTTAACACCGTTGTTATTAAAATTCAGTGTAGGTTTAAATTATGGTGAGGTACTGTGATTGCAGTATACAAGGACTGTGACTTCAAGACACAGGACTTTGTAATCAGGCAAACTAGGGTTCAAAGATGAGTTTTTAATTCATTAATGATCTGGAGCAATTAACTTCCTTGTACATATTTCCTTGTTTGTATAACTGGAAAAATACTGACCATTCCACAGTGTCCTTTTTTGTGCTTGTTTAATGATATGTAAAACTCTTAGTACATGTTTGAATGATGTCTTAGTAAAGTTATTTTTGTTGTTATTATTGTTTTTGTTATAGCTACAAGTATTGTTGCTAAAACACTTTAATGCATGCAGTATTATTATATAGAGCAGTGTTGAATGTTAACCTGAATATAATCAAAAGTCAGTTCATTCTGCAAATTTGTGAAAGAGCAAAAGAGTTGAAGGAGTTGAGAATCCACTTCAGCATTAGAAAATTTTACTGTACTTTATTATATATTGTGATATATAATTCAAAAAGTGTTAACACAAAAGAAATCAGTTAAATTATAAGATTAAGTTAATTGCTTATGTTAGGCAAAATTAGGACTCAGAATGAAGTATGCTGGCAGAAGTCATAAGAAACCCAAAGAGTTGACTTAATTTATTAATCACTCTCTTATATATCTCTGATATATATACTATAAATGCCATAAACACACAGACTTGGGAAGCTTTAATGGTACTAGTACCTTTTGCTAAGATCACTATTTTCATTCTTTAAAAAAGCAGTCTCCTACATAATAGAAGTAGAAATAATTTCAGAAATACATTTATGTTTAGAAATACAAAAGCTGTGTACAATAATTTGATCCCTTTATTTGCACAAGAGTAAAAAGACCAGCAAGAGTTAGAAGAATTAGAGAGGAAATGGTTGGAAGTTGAATTCAATTAAATTTGACTCTGTATTTCATAATTCAATCCTTTTACCTCCATGATAGCTTTAGTAAGTTAAATGCTTTAGCCAAACTCTCATATACAGGAAAGACAAAAGTTTCCTCAAGTGCCTGGGTACAGATTCCAAAATAAGAAAGTAAAGGAGTCAATAAACAAATATGCAAGCTGGTGTACTGGAGTAAAAATAAGAATTAGATGCCATACTGTGAATAAAAACCATAGGAATGAAGAGACATCAAAGGTAACCAGATTGAAGATTCAAGTCAGAATTTGGAGGTTTTGGTCCTGGCAGAAGCTCCATTTTGTGTGTAATGCAGAGCCTGCATGTAAAATCATTGAGGTATGGAGGAAATAGAGATTCTTGGATTCCTCCTGGAACAACATGAAGTTAGAGCATCAAAGAGTTAATTAATACTGATATGGACAGTCTGTTGTTAGTGACAGAAAAGAAGGATGAAAGAAAATTCTGGACAAGGTACTCAGAACTGGTGAAACTGAAAGAATATATTAAATGTCAATGGATGGCCAAAATGTGAAAGGATAGTATTAAAAGTGAAAGACAGAGGAATAAAAAGAGAAGCCATTGGCCTGATGTAACACAATGATAATAATCAACAAGCAATACTCGAACTAAAGAGGTAGTTGACTTCCTTTTGCCCCACTGACAGAAGGAATGAGAAAAAAAATAGATGCTTCATAAGAGGGGCTAGGCTATGCAGGGAATATATTAAATTGAATAGTGTCCTCCAAAATTTCATGTCCACAAGGAACTTCTGGAAAATTAAAATGAAAGGAGGTTATTTTGGATTAGGGTAAGCCCCAAATCCAAAAACCGGTTTTATGAGAAAAGAAAAGGACACACAGAAACACAGAGAATGCCAAGTAAAGATGGAGGCAAAGACTGGAGTGAACATTGGCTAGAAAAGGAATGCTTAGGATTAGTTGGCCACAACTGATTTTCCTGTTCAGGCATTCCACTGATTTTTGTGACATATCAGTTGGAAAACACTGGTTTTTATTTTCAAAGATAGTGCTCTGATCGCAGAACATTAGAACATATTCTAGCCTACACCCTTTCTGAGGTGTGGCCAGCTCAGTGAAAATGTGCTGATGACATGAGAGAGTATGTTATTAATGACATATTCTTGGAACATTGCTGTATTTTAATCACATTTTGTCATTGCACAAGTGTGTTCATAAAAGTAACAATAGATTACTCATCATGGGAAATACTCAAAGCATAAACACTTGTGTATTATCTCTGATTTATATTGCTCCCAGATGTTCACACATAATAAAAGAAGGAGGGGAGAGGAATGACTCTCTGTTCAGAGTAAAATAAATAAAGCTTCTGATAGTGTTGGATAAATGAATGAGATCAGAATTATAATTTTAAAACTACATTCTTTGTTGATAAATAGTATCTCTAGATTAGATAGAACAAAAGGTATCTACACTGTATTTTCCAGTTTCCTTCTTAATATTTTGACTATATGAACAATTTTATGACATTTTTATGGAATGAATATTCACAAACATTGGACACTAAGTCAAGTTCATTCTTTATCTCTAAAACTAATATAACATGCTTTAATCCTTCCCTTCATTGTTCAAGAAGTAATTAGTGAGAAATTACCACATTCTGTGCACTGTTCTAAGCACAGAGGTTACCATTGCACACTAGCAAATGACATTATTGTCCTCAGAAATATGACATTAGGTGAAGTCAAGATGAAATGGGATGGCTAAGACAGAATGAAATTGAGTAAAAATTTATGTAATTATCAAATATACATACTACAGAACATCCCACAAAAGAGATTAAGAGTGCTCTTTTGGCAATGCCACAATGAGGAGGTGATACTGGAGATAAGATGTGAATTGTTTCAGAAATAAGAGAAATTATTTTAGAAAAATAAATGAGCTCTAAGAATGGTTTCCCAAACTAAGATTTAGGAAGCATGAACAAGACTTTGTGTCTTAGCTTGGGCTGCCATAATAAATTATGAAAGAATGGATGGCTTCATCAACAGAAATTCGTTTTCTCTCAGTTTGGGAGGCAGGAAATCTGAGATCTGGGTGCTGCCAGGATAGGGGTTTCATGAGGTCTCTTTCCTGGCTGGTAAACGCTGCTGCCTTCCTGTTCTGTGCTCACATAGCCTCTGCTCTCTCCTCCATTCTTGTAAGGTCACTAATCCTATCAGATCAGGACTCCACCCTTGTGGCCTCTTTTGACTCTATATCCAAAACACCCCATATCCATATACAGCTACATTGGTTATTAGGGTTTCACCAGATAAATGTGGGTGGAACACATGTCAATCCATAGCACCTGAGAAAAGAGTTCAATGTGTAGAGAGAGCATAAAGAAGGTCAAAATGGCAGAAATGAGAAGGTAAACATCAGGACAGAGGTAGGAGCCAAATAAAGTAGGGTCTCTAAGACAAAACTTAGGAGTGCAAATTTTATTTTAACAGGGAGTCGGAGAATAAAGAGTTTTAAGTAGGAGAGAATGCCTGACTCAATATATAGCTTAAAAGTGAGTTTGACTCAGGTTACAGATATAGCTCAGTGGTAGAGCACTCACCTAGCATGTGTGAGGCCCTGGAAAAAGAAAATTATTTTTAGTCTGCTGAGCATAAAGCAGAATGAAAATATAAGATCCTCTGTTCAAGAATTTCACAATGGTGACAACAAAGCACTAATTCAACTCGGGGGCCATTTTGTGTGAGACATCATGGTTATGAGAGTCTTAACCCTATTAGTGAATTAATCCCCTGATGGGGATTAACTGGGCTCTAACTGTAGACAGGGTGTGACTGGAGGAGGTGGGTCGCTGGGGGTGTGCCCTTGGAGTTTATATTTTGTCCTGGTGAGGAAAGCTCTCTCTCTGATTCCAGGTATGCTTCATGTCCTCAGCCACTTTCCTCCAACCCACACTTCGGCCATGATGTTCTGTCCCACACCTCAGGCCTCAAGGAATGGAATCAGCCATAGTCTCCCAAATGAACTTTTCCTCTACTGATTTTTCTCTTCAAACTAAAATAACCTTAGGAAAAAGGAGTACAATAAAACATTATGTCCCTGAAATGCTCCTCTCCATTCCCCAAAATCTAGATCAGTCAAGGGAACAATGAGAGCAAGTCTGGACTGGAATGCCTGGATAAATATTATCTCAAAGGACACTGGTTTTCTCTCATGTATGCTGGGAGTTAGGACAAGATAGTGTTATCTAGCACACCAAGAGCCTTGGGATGCTTGTCATACTAGAGGACGAAGCAAGCTAAACTAGGGATATCACTGCTTAGGTAGCCTCACTTATAAAATCCCTCTCCCTGAGGTAACTGGTGCCAAACTGAAGGTATCACGGGGAGAATAAGTGCCAGTCTTCCAACCAGCTACCAGGCAATCAGGCCTCATGAGGGATGGAAGTGATATTTTCTGACAAAGCACCATGAGTAAGGGATGAAGGAGCTATTTGTCAGCCTGTTGCCACTGGACTTTCTGAGGTAGCATCACAAAAGACAAAGCATTATGAGAAATAGAGATACTATATGTCCAGTCTGTCAGCACTGAGCCTTCCCCATAAGCATTTTTCAACAAACCTAATTTGATTCTGGGTACTGTCTTTGTTCTTTCATCAAACTGTCCTAATGGCCTAGCCCAGTTGAGCTATTGACAATACACATATCTATGAAGCCAGATCTGGAAATAGGAATACAGGCATAGAGACACACTTATCTGTCTCATTTTCCAAGGTGAAAAGTGATGGTGCCTTGGAATCGGTTGTGGCAGTGGGAGCTTGAGAAATGAAGAAATGCTTTAGGTGAGAGGAGTGGATATGGGAGACTGGGGAAAAGTAGGATCTTAGCTTAAGCAGCTGGATGAATGCCAGTGTCATGCTGTGAGCTGGAAAATTGAGAAACAGATTTGCTGAAGGTAAGGATCATGTGTTGTTATTTAGAATGCCAAGTTGGAAATCTCCACTGGATGCTTTAAAATATTAAAAGTATATACATTTTCCTGTCAGTTTTATAAATTTCTGTAACTTTGATTTGCAAACTGACTATTAAGTATATATGCAGTATATTTGCTCATACAACCTTCAAATAATCAATATAATTTCAAAATCATTGTGGACCAATATTTGTGTAAAATATAAAAACATTTAATTATCAGCAAAGCAAAATTTTGAAAAGTGGAAAAAGTCCCTTTTTAAATTCAAATTAGTTACACATGACAGTAGAATGCATTTTGATGCATCATACAAAAATGGGGTATAATTTCTCATTCTTCAGGTTATTTTTTACAATTATATAGAGTCAAAAATTATGTAATTGTTATGATAACCTTCTAGAAATATTTAAGTGACTGATTCCACTTTTGTACTTACCTCATTGCAAATTGAATCAGAGACTTCAAGAAGTACTATTTTTGACTACCTCCCATAGCTGTTCTTTCTATCTCCCCCTAATCCACAACTCTTGATGCTTTTCATTACTTTGTTCATACTAGAGGAGTGAGAATACTAGAGGATTGAGCATGCTCTAGGCCATACTAGAGCATCTGCGAGCTCTAGTATGACCTAGAAATTACTAGTAGCCTATGCGAGCCAAATGGCACTCTGGTAAGTGCCATCTGGCTCGCATAGGCTACTAGTAATTTTTAATTCAAGTTCAGTTATATTACTGATAAGAAGCAAGAATTAAACAATCAACCCTATGTGAGGAATAAGTAAAGAAGCTATCATGGCAGTTGAAGCTCAGCATTGATGATCTAGAAATAAAATAATAATAAACTATTTTCACATTGTCATCTGCAGTATTAATTGTACTAAAAGAGGATCTGCTAGGCACATTTGTGCACATCTGACATCCCAGCAACTTGGGAGGCTGAGCAGAGGCTGGCAAGTTATAGACCAGAGTGAGAAATTTAGTGAGGCCCTAAGTGACTTATTGAGCACCTGTGTCAAAAATAACTCACTTGAAACTAATGTTTGAAATATGATATGTCAAGAGCTTTGTAAGGTTTTGAACAACCAATAAAAAAAATTAAAAATAAAATAAAAAGGGCTGGAGAGGGAGCTCAATGTAAAATATCTCTGGATTCAAGCCCCAATACCAAACAATAAAAAAATAAAAAGTATCCACTTGGGGAGGGGGCAGAGCAAATTGAATCCTAACTGACCAATTTTGTAAGAAATATTTTTTCTGTGCAGTATTGAGAATCCTTGGAAAACTTAGAATGGAACCACCATTTGACCCAGCTATCGCACTCCTTGGTCTATATCCAAAGGACTTAAAAACAGCAATCTACAGGGACACAGTCACATTAATGTTCATAGCAGCACAATTCACAATAGCTAAACTATGGAACCAACCTAGATGCCCTTCAGTAGATGACTGGATAAAGAAAATGTGGTATATATAGACAATGGAATGTTATTCAGTATTAAAAGAGAATAAAATCATGGCATTTGCCGATGAATGGATGGAGTTGGAGAAGATAATGCTAAGTGAAGTTAGCCAATCCCCAAAAACCAAATGCTGAAAGATTTCTTTGATTTAAAGATGCTGATCCATAATATGCTGTGGTGGGGGGGGGGGATTAAGTGAACTCTATATAGGGCAAAGGTGGAAAGGGGAGGAAGGGGAAGGGAAGGGGAATAGGGATAGGGAAGACAGTGAAATGAGATGGTCATCATTACCCTGAGTACATGTACGAGGACATGAAGGATGTGACTTTACTTGTATACAACCAGAGATATAAAAAATTGTACTCTATATGTATGATATGAATTGTAATGCATTCTGTTATTATATATAACAAATTAAAATTAAAAATAATAATTTTTCTGTGATAAAATAGATATAAACATGAAAAACACCCATTATGAGGGAAATAGAGAGGAAAAAAATACTGACATTTAAAGAGTGCACATTTTTTAAGAGTTATGTTTATCTTATTCAAGCATTTGAGTTGCAAGGAATCAGAGTTTACTCAGCTAACAAAAAGGGATGCTTTTTTGAATACTTGGCAAGCAATGTTATACATATGAAGTGAGGTAAGGAATGATGAGACGTGGTTCTGGGAGTTGAAAAACAGAAACTAGGTCAGTGATTTGCTAATAAACATGCTTTGTAGCATTTTCTATAAATATTCCTGCCATAGCAGCCTTTAATTATCATCTCAATCATGGAGTTGGGACTGGAAACCCAGAAGCACACCATTACATTATATACCAGAAGTTCACCAATACATACAGTATTTCTACAATTTAGATACAATACACATAAATGATCTAAAGAATAGATAATTGTATAAAAGAGCAAAATAATTTGGGAATATGAGTTTGTAGTATATATTTGTTTCAATACAATGTATTTATATACTTTAATTTTTAGTAATGTGTGGTTTAATAGCCAACTTATAAAATAACTGAACATTTAATAATCAGCTCTTTTGAGTCAGTTCAAATGAGCTCTATTATACCACTAAACCAGGGTCCTTCTATTTCTTACTCCCTCCTCTTTTCTCTCCTCTTTCTCCATTTCTTTAGCATTACATTCCCTCTTCTCTTTTTCTCTCTCTCCTCCCACACCTTCCTTACCTACTGATGGTAATTAGTTTGCCATGGCTTTAAATTCAGATCAAACTCTACGTTAAGTTTCAACTTTAGAGTTCATAAGGCAAAAAATATAGCATAACCTAATGTTTTCTCCTAAAATTCCAAAGGAAAAATACAATTTATTCTTCACTCTGTAATCGATACTTGTATTCTAGATTGATCATTCCTGATCATAAGTGGGAGTATCATATAAATAAATAATGACCTGTCCTTTAATAAAGTTTTTCCCTTGGGGGGAAACTTGTACTGAAGTAAGATATGACTGTGGTAAAAGTTTCAAATATATCTGGACCTACCTTTGTTTTCCTGAGAAAAGTACAAATTTTCATGCAATAAAGCTAAGTAGATGACCACTCTCTTTAAAAAGTAAAAATTATTTATTTGAAATAAATAATTAATAATTTAACTTGAAGAAAACCACTGAAATATTTTTATTTCCATGACACATTGTCAAAAGAAAAAGGTTAATTATTTGTTTTAAAATTGTTTATACACAGTAGATAACACAAAGAAATTGATAATAACTAGCTGCTTGTTACCAAGAGAAAACTATTGCTGGTCAAATTGTAAATGTTTGTGTATCCTATAGGTGAATCATTATATCCTATTCACAGACCAGTGTTGAAGTATGAACTATGCATGTGAATAACAAAAAATATGTTGGCGATGGTCTTTTTCAGCCCTTGTACCACTGACATGACTTACTCCATGACTGAGAAACAGTAAAGACAATTGTTTCACATTTCAGCCTAAACTATCAACTAAAGGCAATGAATTTCACTTGGTCATAGTCTGATTCTCTAAGGCCAGACTGATCATGAAAAAATCCAAGTGGTTTTGAATATGAATTCACCACAGTAATATGACAGCAATTTCCTACGGAAGCATGTGGTCTTATGATTTTTTGATTATATAGTACTCTAGCAGATTTTAACTTTTTCAGCATAGAATGAAGAAAAACAATGAAGATGACCAAGATAATGAATTTTAAGTTATTTTTCTTATCTAATTGTGTGTTCAGTTTAACATGACAAATTTTCTATTCTTTAAGTTTAATATCTCTTCTAATCCGTAGGCTCTCTTTGTTAGAATCACAGGATGGTAGGCAGATGGGAGGAGGGCCTGATATGCATCCTGGGCTACCTTTGAAGGCCTACTTACTGAATCAGAATATTTATGGTTCCTTCTACCTCCCTCTCCTTCTCACTGTTGGAGAAGTGAATGTGATCTAAGCATGAATCACAGAAAGAAATAGTTTCTCCTCCCCAACCCTACCTCCTACCATCTAGTTCATGGTGTGTCTCCTGAACCCTGGTTTCTTTGAGAGTTTTCCTTTTCCAGAATGACTAGAAATGGAAATACTTATGCCCTTCAGTGGATATTCAAGACTGTGACATTAGGCTCTGGACTCATCACAACAATTATACTAGAACACAGTATACAACTGAATACATTCAGGTTACTCAGACTCACATTACCTTGAGATTTGGTCAGCGACCTCAACTCCAGATTGAGCTACCTAGAAAGTCAGGCCAAATGTATTGCATCTTTTGTCCATTTGGCATTTTGTAAGACCTCTCTGAAAGATCTCCATCACTATGTACAAATGAAAACAAACCACATTCTATAGGCACAGTGTTGTATTAATCCATTTAAAATCAAAGTTCTTTCTCAGTTTAACAAATGCAACAATGTCTGATGAGATTCATCTGAGACTCAACCACACGCAATTTACATAATCAAAAAGACAGAAAAATGGGGATTTTTCCATTTTCCCCATGAATAATAGACAGTACTTCCTTTACATTTCTGAAATTACAGAGACATTTTTAAAGTGATTTTTCTTCCTAAATAAAAGTCTATTTCAAAGGCAATTTACACCTCCACTTCTTGAGAGAAAACTTTGTATAACTTAGAAAGGAGAGTTTTTGCTGACTGCATTCCTCATTTAAAAAAAGAAACAAAGGTTAGTTACCATTTAAGAGCATGCACATATCTGTGCTATTTATAGAATTAAAGTATATATTCTTTAAATATATACTATTCATTCTTCTTATTTGTTTGTTTGACCAGCATTTTTTATGTAATTAAATGTTATTACTGAACTTTATTCTAACAATTACATAATTTGTTTTCATCATTCATTGTAGAAATATTTAATGAATTTTGACTATAATGGCTCATGATGCCCACTGCCTTCAGGGGAAATAATAAGAAAGGCATGTCCTCATCTTCAAAGATCGAGCAGTTGATATCTGTGCTCTTTGGGTAAGCTTTGATTTATAGAAAATAATGTAGGAGTAGCCCTTTAAGCCAATATTCAAAAAAACTAATTATAAATTTAATACAAAATTAGTGTTTTAGCTTTTAAATCATCCAACAAATACTTTCTTATCATTTATAAACCTAGTAAAAATGTTACAACTTCCAATATAAAATTAGAAATAAAAAATCAGTCACCAAATTAAAACTTTATATTGGGAACTCAAAACAAATCTGTTAGTGTCTCTATTGTGCAAATTTTTATTAAGCATTAATTATATTTAAAATATAAAATAAAATATACAGATTAAACCTACAAATAATATAAAATAACATTATTTCTAAGGATATGATTTAATTTACAATTTCCATATTTGTTATAAATATTGATTTCAAATATATGTAACACCATGTGAATAATTCTCATCCAAATTCATCAAAATTAGACTGTTTTCTGTTAGTGTGTAGATTTCATACAAATCATGAAAAATTCTCGACGCACCACAGGATTTATATTTTGTCTGACTCAATAGGAACAAGCAGAATCTAATGTTTGTTGGATAAATAAACCAAAAAACTGAAAAAAATTAAAAATGATCTTCATGTCCTAAGGTAAGCCATATCATCTAATATTTTTTGAGTCTTTATTCAAAAGTCTGAACTCCCACTAAAACTTTTACTGCTGCCCTTGACTTCTTCATTTGCATTTCTTTGGTTCTTTTTAACATTTGTGATTCTTATGTCTATAAAGATCCAGTATTGTACTTTTATAGAGTCCTTCATGTCATTTTTTTAAAATAATCTTTTGATTCTCTTTTCTCATTTGAGCATCTATAGTTTTGCTGTTTTTAATTTTTTCCCCCATATTTTCCCTGCTTGGTGGGATCACAACTTATATAGCTATTAAAATGATATCATGCTAAATTATTTTACTTCACATGACTTGGTTCTATAACATTTTTCTTGCTCATACCAGACAAGCAAGAAAACAGTCAATATCAGTAAAGGAAAATGTACTGTGATAAAGGAAGTTTGTCTTCTCCAAACAATATATATATTAGGAGCAGCTGCTCATCCTGACTTAATGGGGAAATACAGTGAGCTTAGTTTTATCTTAAGAGCAGGTATCATGTAGTCAGTAAACACACAGAATTACAATTCAAAAGTGAAAGTAGGGCTGTAGATAGTGGGAGCCAGCTGACTAGGGAATTAGAAAGGCTTTCCTGGAAGGATTGAAGTACCCTCTGGGGTAGGATACTGTGAATTTGAAGTGGCCTAGATAAATGCAAATGTCTCCAGCAGTATTTACCTTCCCTCATATTTCTATGGAGGTTGTGACCAGCTGAATTCATCCTTGGAAACATTATGCTATTCCATTACAATGACAGAACAGCCAGGTAACAGGTGAGATGCTGCTGTCAGGTACTGATGCATGAAATTAAGCTGATGAGGGAAAACAAAGAATACAGGATGTAACTATTGGGGGGAAACAAATCAAGGTTTTCTCATGGTTTTCATGAGATCAAAGAAAATTGTATGACAGAAGATAGGGGCAAATAGAAGGATAGGAGTTTGCTGCTAGAAACAAAGATGTCTGAACTCACTATAATAGGAATGGACTTCTGTGATGCCCGGTTTGACATTGATATATAGCTCTGGCAAAAGTAGATAACTAACATGGGTGCATATGGTTATTAGAGTAAGCCACATCAAATAACTGAGGGGCTAAGTTCGCCCAATATTGTTATACTAGATTTCAGTCATCCCAAATGACCATTAGCTACAAGCTCTTAATGGGTTTCCTATATTGTATTGATGTACAGATTTAGTATACTCAATATGAAAATGCAAATCCAAAATGCTCCAAAATATGATTGTTGACATGACTCCATAAGTAAAAAATTCCCCAATAGATTTTATTTCATGCACAAAATTATTAAATACATTGTATAAAATTACCTTCTGGGTAGTCATAAAAGTTGATTGTGAAGCATAAATGACTTGTTTTTAGACTGTGTCCCATTCCCAAAATATTTTATTATATATACACAAAATTTCTTTAGAAATAAGTGCTAGGTAAAAATGTAGTAACATTTTTAACATTCCAAATTTATCCAGTTTTTGAGTAGTAATTTTTGAGGACTCCTTCTTCATACATTGGGTTTTACAGTGTTAAATAATATTTGATAATACATTGGTAACTAAATACAACATTTTAATTTATACTTCTTTATTCATTAATAACATTTCCCATATCAAGTAGTTTGCTTGTTCAGGTTTTATACCTAATTGGTTTTTGAGGCTTAGTTTGTGATGGTGTGGGTGAGAAAGGGCATTCACAAAATACCATCAATACTTATTAATAATGCTTTACATATATTTTTGAAGTTGATTGGCCCTTACATTTTTATGATTTTAGCCTATAATTTTGATGGCACATGCACATAAGAGTACATAAACATACATGCATATATGTTTTTAATCTGGCATTAAGACATTTTCAGATCTCCTTTTTCTGAACTATTACATGATCATATGTACTACATTTTACTTCAATTCATTATAATGATTTTAATTAAAATGTTAAAATGTACAAATGTTATTATTTCTAATAAATGGTGGTTTTTATAGATTTTATTATGCTGCTTTTTAAAAAATATGACTAAAATCTCTGATTAATTCTGTATTGTGCTGATGCTCTTTGAGTAAATATCATTCTAGAAAAAATATTAGGATCACTTTCCTTAAGTGAAAAATATATGTATGTGTTAAATATTCACATATTGTTCTTATTTGAAATGGCATTAATTAATGGGGATTCAAGAGTATATGAGAATGCGATCTGTGGTCTTTTTTCTATTCTTGTTTTCCAGGAAGTCAATTGTTACAATAAGAAAAAGTAATCTTGAAGTTCTTTTCTCAATTGTTTGTAGAATCATCAGCCCGATTTTTGCAGTGACATTTACTTGATATTTTTTTCAATATTGTAATATTACCCAGATCTAAAAAACAACACCATACCTGAGTTGTTATATTTTTATTTTATTTTATTTTTTTCTGGTTTAAAATTGAAGACTTCCAGGGTGCTAAAACGATTCTTTACTTTTATGGAAGCACTCAATGAACAGGAAAATAGGTTCTTGGCAATGTATATAAATCCTGTTTATTGTTAATATCTTTTTCTAAATAAAAAAATTTAAGAAAGTAGTTATATAATCTCTAAAAACAGTAAAAGTGTATAGTCTGATAACTATGAACTAGCCTTTTTAAAATGGTTACTTATTTATTATTTTTATTTTTGCAATTCTGAGGATCAAATCCAGGGCTTCTCACATGCTACACAAGCCTATACTTCTAAGCTACACCCAACCTCTCAATTTACATGGTTAAAATGAAGTTAATCACATAGTTATTCAATTTTCATGAACAATCATTATGAAAGAAATGACTATTTTCTGCTCATATTTCAGTTAGCCTAGTTCACAAAAAAATGAGAGTAAACTTTCTAATACTTAGCATTTTATTTATAAGTAATTTGCTTAAAAATAATTTTTGCATATTTTACTTAATCTAAAATGTTTGATTCTTAGTAAAATAAGACTAAAAGTTTAAAAGTCTGAGTATTACTAAAATTATCATGAAGTTAATTGTTTCATATTAGTTAAATGAATTTCTATTACTAGGATTGTATGTTCTCTTCAAGGGCATGCTTAGGAATGATGTTATTTTTAGGACCAGTATATAGTTTAGATGAGGAAGATCATTTACTGGTTAACCTACAAATGAAGCATCAGTGCACATACCAGTAACATAGTTTATTCTGATTTAATCTATCCTAATCTACTTCATTAACTCTATTGTAATTTTCTTCCCAAAAGTATTTTTTCTTCAAAATTATGGATAACCTTAATACTTAATTTTTATTAAAAAAAAGTAAGGGTTTTTTTTTCTAAGAATTGTGTATCTCAAATGTAACTTTTCTCTGAAGTCTTCTAGGAAGGCTAAGTCTTATCATCCTTCATAACTCTTCTTATAATTGTCCTTCTGTTTCTGTGAAAGTTTACAAGACCCTCCTTAACCCTTCACTCTAGGACAGTATTTTATTTATTTTTATTGTGCCAATAACATTGTGAAGAAAAAATAATATTCTGTCAAATGAATGCATAGGTATGTGTATACACTTTTTCTTCCCTTTCTTCCTCTTCCATCTATTATTTTTAATATAAAATTTATTTCAATAGCATAAATGTTTTTACATCTTTATAGAAATAATATACTTTGTAAAATTATCTTCATGATCATCTTATATATTGACTTTCATACACTCCATTTCAAGACCTTATATACTCCCCTCAAACCCTCATCACCATATTCCCATACTCGTTTTCATCAAAACTGTCTATTTTAATTGAGAGAAAGAAGAAGAAGAAAAGCAACAGAAGAAAATTCCTGCCATTTCTGAGCAAAACAATTAAGAATCCTCTTTTATTTCAAAAGACATGATCATTCCAGGCTCCTGAGTAAGACCAACACCTTCACACATGCCGGAGATCCTATCCTTTGGACCTACTTGAGGATATAATTATAACAGTTCACTCCTCTCCAGAAACATCAGATTCTCTCTTTTTGGATTATTCTCATCATCACATGCACTGTTTAATTTCCTCCATCTTAAAAATATCCTTCTTTGGCCAGGTGCTGTGTAATTACAGGCACACCTATAATCCCAGTGGCTCAGGAGGTTGAGACTGGAGGATTAAGAAGATACACAGTCAATCAACAAATATATGAAAAAGTGTTCAACATCTCTAGCAATTAGAGAAATGTAAATCAAAACTACTCTAAGATTTCATTGCACTCCAGTCAGAATGGCAGTTGTTAAGAATATAAACAATAAGTGTTAGTGAGGATGTGGGGGAAAAGACACACTCATACCTTGCTAGTGAGACTGCAAATTGGTACAGCGAATATGGAAAGCACTATGTAGAATCCTTGGAAAACTTGGAATGGAACCACCATTTGACCCAACCATCCCACTCCTCGGTCTATACCCAGAGGACTTAAAAACAGCATTCCACAGGGACACAGTCACATCAATGTTTATAGCAGAACACTAGCTAAACTGTGGAATCAACCTAGATGTCCTTCAATAAGAATGGATTAAAAAAATGTGGTACATATTGACAATGGAATATTATTCAGCATTAAAAGAGAATAAAATTATGGCATTTTCAGGTAAATGGATGGAGTTGGAGAATACAATGCTAAGTGAAGTTAGCAAATCCCAAAAAAACAAATGCTGAATGTTTTCTCTGATTTAAGGATGCTGATTCATAATGTGGTTGGGGGGGCATGGGAAGATTAGATGAAATCTAGATAGGGCAAAGGGGAAGGAGGGGAAGAGAGAGGTTATGGGGGTAGGAAATATGGTGGAATGAGATGGACATCATTACCTTAAGTATCTGTATGAAGACATGAAGGATGTGACTCTACTTTGTGTACAATCAGAGATATGAAAAATTGTGCTATATATGTGTAATATGAATTGTAATGCATCTGCTGTTATATATAACAAGTTAAAATTTAAAAGAATTTAAAAAAAGAGTTCAGAGTCATCTTTAGCAACAGAGAGGAGCTAAAGAGACCCTGTCTATAAATAAAATACAAAATAGGGCTGGGGATGATCTGGCTCAGTGGTTCAGTGCCCCAGAATTAAATCCATTGTACCTAAACAAAAATATATGTATTCCTTTGACCCAGTTTATTTTACATTATCTTATTGTTCTATTCTTTTCATAGGCAAAATATTTCTCTCAAAAGGCAGCTATATTCCATGTATCCAAACTTTATATTGGTACGTACAGTTCTAACATGGCCCCAAGTTTCCCTGGCCCTCTGGCGTATACAACTTCCATAATCCCTGGAACTACAAATGGGATGGATTTGTTTCTATATTAATTAGGTTGTTATATGGCATAATTAATGTTAAAAATAGGTAGACAGTTCTGGTAAGCCAGAATACTTACATGAATTTTGTTTGTTTGTTTGTTTTTGGTACAAGAGATTGAACCCAGGGGCACTTAACCACTGAGCCACATCCCCACATCCCCAGCCTTCTTTATTTTTTATTTTGAGACAGATCTCTCTAAATTACTTAGGGACTTGCTAAATTGCTGAGGCTAGCTTTGAACTTGCAATCCTCCTGCCTCAGCCTCCTGAGCTGCTGGGATTATAGGCATGCACCACTACCCCAAACAAAAAGGAGATTCTTATCTTAACCTGCGGCTTTAAAGAAGGACAAGTCACATGGAAAGGAATGCAGGTAGCCTCAAGGAGTTAATCGAAGTTGTTAGCTGATAGCCAGCAAGGAAACAGGGACTTCAGCCCGAAACCATATGAAGTGAATCTTGCCACAACCCTGTGAGTTTAATAGAAGCTGCAGATTAAAACATGTACTGGCTGGTAGTCATGCCATGCCAGATATTTTATCTAGAGTACCATGAACTAATAAATAGATGTTGCTTTAATTCACTAAGTTTATGGTGATTTATTCCACAATAATAGAAAACCAATACCCTTCCCATTTTCCTTTGGACCATCCCAAATTATATTTAGAATCACCATTCCAACAAAAGATTATCAATGATCTTTCTATTGATCAATTCGATGCACAAATATTTAATACTATCTTTCTAGGACATCAGCAACATTTCTTCAAATTGACCCCTTCCTCCTTTTCCACTGAGATGGAAATACCATCCCATGGGATACCATCCACACAGCTTTCCTCTTACCTCATCTTGTCTCATTCTGGCTCCCTCACACTTTTCTAACTTTGTTTCTGAAACACCATTCCCTCTAGTCTTTCTTTGTCCTTGTTCTATTCTCTTCTACCCCCATAAGTGGTTAATTATCTGTTGGTATACTCCTTAGTAAATTACCTAAGAGGGTTGTGCTGAACTCATAACAGGGGTGGTTTGTTGATAAGGGAAGGTCCTGGCAACCTGGTCACAAGAGAGAGAGTAACATGATCTGGAACCAGCAGTTCCCTTAAGAGATTATAATTAACTGTGACTCAGGATGGTTCTGACATACCAGGCCCCATTTTCCTGAAGTTTTTCTGCTTGGATAATGTTCCATTGGTTATAAGTACTACCTCCCCCAAGAGATTATAATTATTTATGGGTTGGGGAAGGTTGGATATCCTAGTTCCCACTCTTTAGATGTTTGCTTGCCTGATAAATCTCTCTCTGGTCTGGTTTGTGACTCATAGATTTTTCTTTCTTTATTTTTTTTTTAAGAGAGTGAGAGAAAAAGAAGGAGAGAGAGAATTCTTTAATATTTATTTTTTAGTTTTCAGCAGACACAACATCTTTGTTTGTACGTGGTGCTGAGGATCGAACCCAGGCCGCACGCATGCCAGGCGAGCGCGCTACCGCTTGAGCCACATCCCCAGCCCCTCATGGATTTTTCTTAATGCATATGTCTATTATGTCTTCCCTGAAAGTTAGTGCCCTTTCTTGTCCTTCGCTCTACCCAACTGTTCATGGCTGACTAACCTACCTAACAAGAAAAGCTGAGATTCAAAGAGCTTTCTAAAGACTTCCTAAGACTAGGCAAAGGGAAAGGATATGTGGCTGTTGACCAAAACCATTTCCTTTTTTCCCACATTTCCCAAAAACCCCTGTGCTTCTCTATTCTCCTTTTGCTTTCTCAGAGAAGAGATGTCATGGGTGTTGCACAGAAGGCTCTGGAGAACACGTGATGTACATCTATTCCTGACTTCATCTTCAGCAGTAGCATGTTGGTAGCTCAAAATAGGCTATTATGGGAACATTCACATCATGAGACTAGGAACACGCTAAAAATCACTGTCCTTTGTGTGTGGAGAGCCAGCGGTCTGTGTTGCAAAGCATTTACAGAACACTCAACCCTACAAAATTCAACCCTCCAAATGCTTTCAATACTCTGCCAACCTCCAGTGTTATTCTTTGCTCCAAAGAATATTTTAATTCTTCTTCTTTTACCAGTCACTCTTTTATAGACTATTATCAGGTCTAGTGGCATAGCATATATTGTTTCTAATTCCATAATATTTGTTCAGCTGATAATTTTGCCATTTTACTATTTTTTTGGATTTCAATATGCATATTGAAAGATATGTTGCTTATCACACTTTCATGCCCTTCTTTATCCTGAAGTCCCTGCTGTGATTTCTGTTTGTGTATTAGAATCCTCTTTCAAATATTTGGTCAAAGGAATAGGACAGTTGAAAGAAGAATATACATGTATAATATATATCATATGTAAATAATTTTCTTTCCTATTAAAATCACACATAATGAAACAGATCCCCTTTGAAATTAAAAGCAACTTCCTGATAACTGCTTTCATTTCCTCACACTGGGGACAGACAAGAGAAAATTAAGGATGACGTATTCTCTCACACAGCCTAGCTAAATCTTCTTCCATTATTTCCTGCCTTTTGTTCCACTGTGCCTCCTCTTCTCTTATAAAAGGTTTAGGTGTCCCTGAGCCCCTGCAGATGCCAATTTGACACACACACAAAAGCTATTTTCTATATTCCTCAAACCTGGCTGTGAATGAACCTATTTTCTTGCCAACCTGACTCCCTAGTCTTTATGGACTGTTACAGGTGAGAAAGCCAAATGCCTCTGGTGTCCTTAAGATATAGCATGCCCATGGCTAATGATGATGATGACTAAATTAGTCAAAGGTTTACAATGTGTCAGGCATTGCTTATATCACTTTATATTAAAAGTTTAATTCTCATGATGAAATAGTTACTATCATTGTTTATTTTATTTTAAATAAACTGATACAGAGAGATGCTAAAGAATTTGTTCACGATGGTCCCTTGATACTTACCCCATGACAATAGAATTGAGAACTCTTTCTTGTTTATTTGGAATATTTTTAAGACATCTTTGTAGCAGACAAGACTATCACTTATTCTTTAATATTTCAATCCCTTTAGAAAAAAATATTACTTATATTCAGTTTCATGGCAAAAAAAAGACATAAATTGTGTTTCTTAGGTTGTCTAGTTAATGAGGTGACAAAAATGTTTACTATTCAATATGTGCTAAATGGTACTCTTGCTCCTCACTTAGTTATTTATTAAAGGAAATTAGCAATTTAAATACACTTAAAAATTAGTCTTTTCAAGTGTGTTACCTATAAGGTGTTTGATATAAAATTATTCTTATTAAACCCAACCTCACTCCATACAAAGATGGAAGGGTTAGCTCACATTTTATCATTAAACTCATCCTGTATTTTTTTCCCATTCAATTTTGGAACCATCTGAGGCATGGGGCTAATTATTAGAGACCAAAAGTACTTGATCCTGGCCACCCCGACCCATCCCCACACCACCCTGCCAGACTTGCCACCAAGAGCTGCACCTTAGTAAAAAACACAGAGATCAAAACTGAAATGGAGCATTCTCAACAAAGCAAAAGCATACTACCTAGGGATGTTCAAGACTTGCCTTGCTAAGCTTTGTAGAGATCTCAGTATTCCAAAAGGTGGTGGTAGTGGTAGTCCAGGAGAAGGCTGTGACATGGCCAAGACTGGTGATGCTGGAAATTTGGGGGGTTTGTGGGTTTCCCATATGTGGGGAAGTCAACACTATTGAGTAACCTAGCTGGGGTATATTCTGAAGTGGCAACCTATGAGTTCACTACTCTGACTACTGTACCTTATGTCATCAGATACAAAGGTGCCAAAATACAGCTTCTGTAACTCCCAGGTATCACTGAAGGTGCCAGGGAGGGAAAAGATAGAAGCCATCAGGACATTGCAATGGCCTGAACATGCAATTTGATCCTGATTGTTCTGGATGTCTTGAAACCCTTAGGACATAAAAAAGTAATTGAGGAATGAAGAATTGGAAGGCTTTAGTGTTCACTTGAATAATAAACCTCCCAACATTGGCTTTAAAAAGAATGACAAAGGAGGGAGGCATGAATCTCACAGCTACATTCCCTCAGAGTGAGCTGGGTGCTGAAACTGTGAAGAGCATACTGGGACTTTGCGTAGGGATGCCATAGCCAATGGCCTCCTTGATGTGATGGAATGAAACTGTGTTTTTATATCCCCTGTATTTATGTATTAAATATGATTGATCAGCTCTCCATTGAAGGATTGGGTAGCATCTATTAAGTGCCTCAGTGGGTAGCCATCTCTGCTCATCACTGCGGGAATTTTGGTGATGTGTTAGGAAAAAAGCTGCGACTATTTGAAACTAGTGAGAATTTACACCAAACCCAAAGGCCAGTTACCAGATTACACATGTCCAGAAGTACTGCCTTACTCCAGGATCACATGGAGGCTTTCTGCATGAAGAGTCACAAAAAATCTTATCAAAGAATTTAAAAATGCTGTGGTCTAAGGTCTCTCTCTGAAACACAATCTACAGAAAGTGAGTAAAGACCATACATTGGAGGGCAAGGATGTCATTCAAATTGTGAGGAAATGAAACCTTTTCCTTCTCATCTGCAGGGGTCAACCACAGCAGCTTTCTCCATGAGTGAGCACCCTACTTCGCCCCTTCTGTCTTTAGTAGACACTGGATCAGAATACAGGGGTGGGAGATGGAGACCCCCAAACTGCCTTACTTGGGTAGAAAGAAACAAAGGGGCTAGGGAGAGAGAGAGTTCCCAAGGCCACACCCTTCAGTGAACTACTTTCTTCAGCCATGCCACACAGGCCTACAGTTTTCACCACCTCCCTGCAAACTGTTCGAATTATCAATCCGTGCAAAGAAGTAACCCACTGATGAAGTCAGAATCTTCATGACCCAATCATTTTACCTCTGAACATTGCTGTATTGCCTAACACACTAGCTTTGGGGGAGACATTCCACATCTAAACCATAATGCAAGGTACATTTTCTTGCCTCAATAAGAAAAACAGATCTTATCCTTATCTAAATATTAGAAATTACTTTTTTTCTCCTGTCTTTCAAATAACAGAGCTATTATTCTACTTTAGTAATACATCATATTTCAACCTGCAAAATTTCAGTCACTACCTACCTACTCTTCTAATTCAAGTTACATTTTAATTCTGTAAAAACTGTCAATCCATCTATACTAATCATTCTAAAACAGAATTTACCATTTCACTCCTTCAGTTAGAAACATTCAGTGATTTTGTCTCCTAACAAATTAAACAAAGTTTCTCAGCCTTCTATTATAGAGTTATTATAATACTACTTAAACCTTTTTACTAAACTTATCTGCCACAGGCTCTAACTGAACCCAGTGCTCCAACGCATGAAGTAGCTTCTGATCTTTCCTTTTCCCCATGTTTCTTATAGATAACTTGCACACCCTAAGGCATCTTTAAATTCACTGTCAAGATGCCATTCTCCCAAAGGCAATCAATGGCTTCCTGATTTTAACAAGTATTCTCCCTTTTCATAACAATTTGCAATTCACTTTGATTAATAGCTCTGATTTTTTGTTACCTTTCTTTCTAGAGTAAACCCTGGAAACAAGGTCAGTGTCTTATCCTACACACAAGCTATACACACTGTCATGCATAATTTTAAGAAATATTAATTGAATGGCGATTGAAGTCTCCATTTGACTTAGAAGATGATTCAAATATAGGCTTTTAAGTTGATAAAAATTTGATTCACTATATTCATAACTTAGTCATTGAGTACATTTTTGTTTAATATTATTAATAACTTTTTGAGAACTATTAGAAGTTATAATTAAATATATCTTTAAAATCTAACATTCTAGAAATGAAGATGTGAAGAATATTTATTTAAAGTCTGTGATTTGGGGTCACACTTTGATTTAAAAACTTACTACAAAGATACGATAATTAAAACAGTGAACATACAACAGTAAAAAACACAGAGAAGCACCCTTTGTACATGGAGGTTACATTCTAGTGAGGAATACAACTAGTAAGTCAATAAGCAAACTAGACAATTTCAGAATTTAATAAGTTCTACAAAAGACATGAATGAAGTACAAATTAGAAAACTACATACTATGAGATAAATTAAAAGAGCAAAAATGCATACCTGTGTTCAGGGAGTCTATTTTAATTAGCAGTGCTTATTTTTTTCAGAATCATTAGTACATGTTAATTAAAAAATAATTTTATTTCTCCCTAATACTTGTGTGATATATAGCTACAAAAAGTAGTTGTGCTTACATGTTGGTAAAAATGTACTAGCCAAATTGCAACAGCATGAAATGAACTTTTAGTCTGCTATTCAGATGAGAGGTTACAAAATTTAAAAAAAAATAGATCTCCATGCAATTATAGTGTACGAGTCTTGACTACACAGTGAAATATCAGACTGAAGGCCATTCATAAAATAGTCTGGAAGATCATATAACTCATTATACTTGCACATCGTTAGTGAAAACTTGGCAACATGCTGTATACTTTTTAATGTAGAGGAATAAAGATTACGGGGGAGTAGATGATTCAAGAGATCATTAGTGAACATTTCCAAGCTGAGTCAAGTTTCAACTCCAGTTCTTTGGGGAACAAATATTATTACAAGACAGCAATTGTTTTGCAATGATGTAATAAAGTGTTCTTAATTCAGCTGTGAATAAATCATAATCCATATTTAAAAACCAACTGTTAAGCTTAACTGAACTTTATTTGAAGCCCTAAATATTGTAACAGATTAACATTTATAGATAAGGGACACTATTTCACTCAACAAAACCAATGAACACTGGAACTCACAATCCAGATCTGAATTCCAATGCACTGATCATCTCATTCCAAGGAGTATATTCTCGGGGAAAACATATCAGTTTGAAAGTCTTTGTAAAACATAAAAATTTACTTTTATTTGTGTCATTTGTCACAGGAAAATGCATAAATAAACAACTCTAAATTCATGGTCACACAATGTATTGTTATGATATTGAGATAAACACAAACCAGGCTTTAGACTTCTATGTGTATAGTTCTAGTCATTTTTGGAGTTATTCTAAACTATAACATATATAATATGTAGATATATAAATACATACCCACATGTATTTCATATAATCTTCAAGCCCTTCTCATCTCTTGCTTACCATTATCTTCTAAAATGTGACAAGAAATAAATTTCTTCACCTATTTCTAATCAATTTGAAAACTATTCTTTTTTGTTTTTAATGAGGTGTTATTCTCAGTAATATTAAGTAAGGACTCTTCCTTATTGCTACTCTGTGCTTTTCTGCTCTCCATGTTTCTCAAACTTGTCCTTTAATGTAAGGTAAGCAGGCACTGAACTGAGAGGTGATTTTCAAGAGACGTCATCTTTAGTGATGAGGACATTTAAAAGTAAAGTACATTTAAGAAATTCTCATCACTAAACTTCACACATAGCTAATGTCTTTAGGGTACCCAGGGATATAATTTTTAAAGATATTAGGATGGTTTTTCTAGGTTTATTGCCTTTGGTTCACTGTTACCACTTATGTCCTGGATGCGACTCACCACAACAAGAGTTTCTGAAGCTTAATTAGAGTAGTTTACAATCAAGAACTGAAGAAGGGAGAGATTTCTGATGAGAATAGAGGCAAGTGTGAAGAAAGTATGTCATATGCACATAGCAGCTGGTGATGATCTTTGGACAAAGAAATGGGGAAGAGATGATAAATCTGACATTAAAAGAATCAGTTCTGGAGACTGGAGTGGCTACTCACTCACTCTAGCTTAAAAGCTAACAAAAGTTCTGTTGCTGACAACCTCATGGTGAATGATTACCCAATTTGCCCTATTGGCAGCCTAACATCCATACCTCATAATGAGTCTATCGTTCCAGCTGGATTTAAATCCTTATATTCTCTCTCCACACACCTTGCCAATGATCACTCCCAGGCCAAATGCATATTTACATCAAAGGTGCCTTATTTCTCTACTCCACTAATTTTGCTTTTATTCCTCTTCCTTTGGTATGAAAATCATATCTTCACAACCTTATATCAACAGCCTCACTGATCTCTTCCTTTCCTTAATTCAAAGGATAGAGAGGGTTTATCTTAAAACACACACTGATTTGTTATGCTACCATTTTTTTTGATGCAAAACTTTTTCATTTCCTTTCTATCATCTCTATTACAAATTTCTCCCATTTCTTCCCCAAAACTGCATTTCCAGTTTTTTCAACTTCTATCATTTTTTTTTCTCCCTTTGTCAGGGATCCGTTCATCTCATGCCTGAATGATCACAAGACCTAACTAGCAGAGCTCCCTAGTCCTAAAATAAAAAGAACTACTATTTGCTGAAAGTCACGTGTCAGAATCTGGAACATCCCATTAAATCCCCATAACAAGCCTGTTATCCCTCTTTTATGGATGAACAAGGTGGATGAATTTCTTCCAATTACAAAATGAAGGAATTAGAGTTTAACCAAAAGTCCAAACTGTAAATATGTGTTCTTTACACTACGCACAATTTCCCTTTTAAAGCATCTTTAACATCATTTCAGTTTGCAGAAAATCTTACTTTTCTTATATTACAGGGAATACTGAAAAGTAAGACAAAAAACCAAATTAACCATTGTGATAATTCCCCTTAGAACAACAATGTAATTTAAAATTTGAGTTAATGAACATTTTTTTGTTTGAAAAAATAAAGAACCACAGATAGACAATGGTGAAACAAGGGAATGCTTGCTTGTTTGCTCTGCTTAACACAAGGGGCAAACACTTTGCATTTCTGTAAGACACCAGGGATAGGAGGAGGTGAGTGATCTGAAACAGAGGGACAGATAGGGGAAACTTTGTGAGATAGTGATGGTCCCAAGACAAGTCCTATGTAGGGAAATCTCCAGCATGAAACTTCTCAAGGCAAGCAATAGCCCATGGATCTCTACAAAATGGTAGGTATTATATTGACTTTAAAGTTATTTCTTGCTTGTTTCATAATTCTATCATTTACTCCCTTGTATTGAATAAAAATCATTACAAATGACAGATTGCCTTGAATTAGAGGTGACTTGTGGAAACCTTTATAACCAGAAATTCTAGGACTAAGAGGACCTTCAAATCCATAGAGAAGCTAGGAGACAATAGGAAATCCTGGCACCTGCTGAGCTGACTGCTGCTTTTCCCCAAATATAACTATAAAAGGTGCCCCTGGAGAAGGAGGTATTATGATTAGACCTTTAATTGAAAAAAAAAGGCATTCTGAAAATCTGGATGAATGGAGTTTATCCAATTAAAATATTAGTATACCAAAATTCCTTTCATGCTAAAGAATCTATAATAACTTTCTTCAAATTCAATTTTTTGGGTTCATTTTAATCTTTATGTAATCTATTTTATACTCTATTATATATCCATTCCTATTTTAATCAATCGTCTACTGTCTTTCATACACATATTCACATATTGATAAACTATGTAGCTGCCAGGGTAGAGTACCCTAGACAAATTCATACACACCTCCAGCCTCTGTGCTCATTCTGTCTCATAAATCCAGTTCTATAAACTGTTTTGTTCATGATGTGCCTATTTTTAACTTTCCTTCATTCATGGATTTTTTTCATTTTTTTCTGAATGATTTCTTTATTCTTTAAACATTTAATTTCTTTATTATTGACCTGGTCCTACATTATTAAATTATCCTTTATTTGATAAACAGGATTCCTATTGGCTCCCAAGTTATAAATTATGGAGGATTTACACCTTATGTTTCTACATCTCTAACAGTAACACAGAATATTACCTGGTATGATAGGTTGAAGTGGCCCCAAGATGGTGGAATTACTCTCTGGAAACTGTGAATGTTACCTTGGATGAAAAAAAAATGGCTTTTCTTGTAATTAAGTTATGAATTTTGAGATAGAGAGAATATCCAGGATTCTCTGAGTGGGCTGTAATTATAATCTGAAGTGTCTTTAAAAGAGATAGGTAAATTGATTGCAGTGAAGGGAAAGCAATGTGACCACAGTAGCAGAAAATGGAGTGATGTAGTCAGGAAACAAGAATCATGGATGGGTTTGTAAGACAAAGAGGAAAGGAACAGATTTTGCACCAGAGCTTCCAGAAGAAACTGGACTTTCTGACACTTTGATCTCAATCCTGAAGTCTAATTTTGGCAAGAGAAGCACCCAAACAACAGGAGAACAAGTCTGTGTTATTTTAAGCCTCCAAATTCGTGATAATTCATTACAATGGCAAGAACAAACAAATACCGCAGAGTATTTATAGTAGTTATTTAATAATTGCTTAACTGACCTTTCGACTTTTGGCAGTGGTAGAGACTTTTGGCAAGCACTCTTCTACCACTCTAGAAATAAGAGTCAATTCTTCATCGTATGCACCTTTTACTTGAAATGAAGGAGTATAATCTATCTAGTTAAAACACAATATATAATATAATTTATATTATTATTTTTCCTAGATTATCTTCTTACTTTTAACCTAGTTCTATTCGTCAGGCAATAATCTCAATTTATGATACATTTATTACCAAAAGCCAATGCTTCATATTATGTATAATAACAAAAGGAAATAATAGCCTACCCTTTGCTGTTCTTACAATTTATTCCTTACTCTTTAGTGTTTACTTTTCCTTCTAATTTTGTATTTTTGTACGACTCAGCATGAGACTTTTGTACCTATAAAAATTGTTTTCTTAGAATGATAGATTTAATTTATATTTTAGAAGATATATATCCTATCTTTCCTGAAAATTAAAACAGTATAAATCTGAGTGAATGTTTTCTAAGGGCATAAAGAGATAAATGACACAATCCAAATAAAATATTTTAGGAGAAACACATTTTAGACGTCACTTTGTTATCTTGATAGTCATATATGGGCCCCATATAGAAAGAAAATTTATAAAGTGACAGGTTATTTTACTACTTTGGTAACTGTAGACCTCACTGTACTATATTGATAAAAAATGAAGAAGAGGTCTATAATCTGTTTTACTCAGATTCTGTTATGAGCTGAACTTGTCACCTAAAATTTATATGTTGAAGCACTAATCCCTAAAACGTCAGAATGCAACTGTATTTGGAGGAAGGGTCTTTAAAAAAAAATAATCCAGTTAAATGAAAACCATTAAGGTAGGCCCTCATCCCACAAGACTGGTGTGCTTATAAAGATATCAAGACACAGACAACAAGCGTTTGTATGCACAGAGATAGCAGGAGAGTAGCCAAAGAGAAAGGTCTTACAGTAAAACAACCCTGTTGCCACCTTGATCTTGGACATCCACCACCAGAATTGTGAGAAAAATCTATTTCTGATATTTAAACAACCCATTCTGTGTTACTTGGTTATGGCAGCCTTAGCAAACTAATACACAAATCTTAAGATATATCTTGTGACAATTCAGAAAAGATATGTGTCACCTAAATATATGTAGTCTGTTCTTGAGTTTCTAGGAATTCATATTCTATGTGACCAAGATAACAGCAGATTATAACTGCTAATTATTAAAACTGCAACTAGTGCTTCACATGCTTATATGCATGTATTAAAGAAAAATCACAACTGCACACCCAAACAGGGAAAAGCCTTATTCAACTTTAGACAATCCTAAAATATTAGTGCTACAAAAAATTGTCAGAATATGACTACATGGCAGTATTTCAAAAGATACACAAGAACATGTTCAGTTATGTATGGGAGAGAAAATTAACATGAGAAGTGACCTTCTCTCACTGGGGATTACTGTAAGTTCACTAAACTCCACCCACCCACCCACCACCACCAAGTACAGACTTTACTCACATGATTTAATGATGTCATGTGGAACAATTGACTTAAGATAAAATTATCCAGGTGGTCCTGACCTAATCATGCAAGCTCTTTCAAAGCAGAGTTTTCTCTGGCTGGTTGTAGAATTGGAAAGGAATGAAACAGAAATAAAATATACTGTACCCTTACTGGCTGGAAGATGGGAAGTGTGGAAAGGACATCACAGGAGTTATGAGGAATTCTCCAGGGGAAAAAAAGCAGAGATTCTCAGTACTATGTAAGAAACTGGATTCTGCCAACTATCTGAATCAACTGTGAGTAGATTCTCTCCCAGTTCATCCTGATGAGAGCTCAGACCTGATGATACCTTGATTTCAGCCCTCAGCAAAGAATGTATATATTTATGTATATATATAAATATATATATTTATATTTATATATATAAACTTTTGGCATAGAAAAGTATGAACTAATACATGAATATTGTTTTAAACTGATAAATTTGTGGCAATTCATTAAATAAATTTTTTTAAAACACACAAAAATCAGTAAGATACTATAGTAGCACATTTGGGCTACTACAGATTCAAAATGAATTCCAAGATTTTAAAAAATGGTGAATGTTCTTACCTGTCTGTTGAGGGCCACAACCAAGTCAAGATGGTGCCTGGCTGTTTGCCAGGAGGAGCAGTTTGTGAGCCAACACCACCAAGTCCATTAAGATGATGGAGATTCCTTATTGGCTGATTGCTGTATCTAGATGATGTTAATTGAAACAAACTGTGTATAATCGGTTGGGTATATATACCTCTGCTGTCCTGCAATAAAGCAGCTCCCACCATTTCAATCTTCACAAGTTGCTTGTCACCTCCTGGTTACTTTGCCCAGCCAGACTACGGCACCTGTCCAGTGTCTTTTAATTTTTAATAGTTTTAAAATATCCCTTAAAATATTATATTACTCTATAGTAGCATAATTTTGAGAACTATTATATGATCATATTATATTTTTATGCGTATAGGAAAATTGATTACTCTTCAATACCAACTTACCAAGAAACTACTCTCTAAATCACTCCTGTTAGTAAGCAAACTTGATCATTGCTATTTAATAAGTGGATACACATGAATAAAAAATATATGACCACTGTTATTGCTTGTATCTGGAGTCTTCCTGCAAAAGCTCATATGTTAGACAACAGCAATGTTCACAGATGAAATTAGATAACGAGGGCTATGATCCCATAAATAGATTAATTTATTTGATGGATCAATAATCTGAATGGACTAGTAGGTGTGTTCAGTAGTTGGGGCATGGTGGGAGAAAGGAGATCACTAGAGTCATGACCATGGAGACTATATCTGTTCCTGACCTTTGTCTCTCTCTCATTCTCTGCTTTTTGGACACATGAACTGAGCAGATTTCCTCTGCCACACCCTTCTGCCGTATGTCTGCCTTATCTCAGGCTCAGAGCAATGCAGCTGGCTGGTCATAGACTGAACCTTTGAAACTGTGAGCCCCCAAATAAACTTTTCCTCCTCTATAATTTATGTATGAAAGAATATTAATATACATGCAATGCTAATATATTTGCAACAATAAGCAGAGGAAAAAAACCCACTTTACAACTAACTGGAATGAATACAAAAGGGAAAATAGATTTGTTGGGTTTTTTTAAAGTGGGTCACTTGTGGAAAAGATGAGGAAACAACCATGCTGAACAAAGAAATTTTGTAAAATGTTTAATATCCATATGGCAATTTGTTTCATCTGCTTTGAAAGGTAGAGATATGCAAAGACCAGTAGCCCAATAATCACAAAAGCCATATTTGCACTTGAAAGCAAGTCATTTCTTTGCAATTTCTAGCCTACCTAAATTTTTGTGATAGTATTAAGGATAGATTTTGGAAAGGCAATTGAAAAACAGGTCCTAAAATATGCATAGTTGTAACCAAAATCCACTTTTAAGTAGCAATTGCAGGGATAAAACATTGACACTATGAAGAGAGAAAGCAATATGCAGCAAGTGTATTATTAATATGTATTAACTTTGGTTCCATAATGAGAGAAGATATTAACCATGTAATGAAAGATAGTAAATATAATTGTCAACAATACAAGGTGAAGACAAAGCAAAATGAAGAAAGATGATCAAAATGGGCTAAGAGCTTCACCAGGAAAGAAAGATGAAAAGTGATCACCAATGCACCTAAAATTGTTTATAATATTCCTAACTTGCCATTTTTCTAGATTACATATGGCTAATTTCATACTCTAGGTTTTATCTCAGTTCATCTTTAAGTGTAGTACCCAAGATAGATAATTAGCTATATGGTCTTGGCCAAAAGATTTTTCCTGTGTATGCCTCAGTTTCCTCATCTAGAAACATTACAGAGTTTATAATGAGAGAAGCTGGATCTCAGGGTGTGGTGAGGGTTTGATGAGCTAATACCTGTAAAGCACGTAGAACAGAATCTGGCATGACATGATCATTGCATAGTGTGTGCTGTTAGAGGCAAAAAAAAAATCCTTTGATTAATATATGAATGTATTTGCAAATACATTAACCACTGTTTTAATTATTTTTTAGGTGCTAGGCACATATCAAACACTAGAGTTGAAACAGTGCCAGACAGTCCATGTCTTCAAGGAGCTTACAGTCAAGAGTGATTTAGACAAGTAAAAAGAAATGCTAATGTCATGTGAGAAGTGCAGGGGTGCATATAAAATGTGAATGATGATAATATCTTCTTCAAAGATTGGCATGAAGTTTCAATATGATAATTTCCAAAAGATTTTATCACAGTACTTGGCATAAAGTAAGGACTTAATAAAAATGAGCTCTTATTCTGTGTTAAATTCTTCTCTGTTGATTTTTGTGCTCGTTTTTCCCACTAGCTTATAAGTTCCTCCAGAAAACTAATCTCATCTTCAATCAACATTCAACATTTTGACAATATATGCCTGATGACCTCTAAAGTGCAAAAGAAGAGGAGGAGGAGAAGGAGAAGGAAGAAACAGAGAAGAAGAACGAACGAAGAAGGAAGGCAGGGTCCTTGCTCTAGAAAGACAGGTTTGTATATTTTTGTATTATAACCCAGGGTAGTAAATATAATTGTAGTGATAAAGTCAAGTTGTGGAAAGGTAGAAAATGAAGCAACTTGTTTCAAAGGCTGTATCACCTTAATATAAGTCTTAAATTGAAGTCAGGATTTTTCCAGGCTGACCAAAGGTATTAACCACGTAATGAAAGGATCTGACCAATCTGAAAGTTCCAGGGAAGATTCTTTAGGGAAAATCTGAGAAGGCAAGAGAGACAAATAATGATGAGAGATAGCTATATAGTGGACGGCAAAAATGATGGCGATTGGGGCACCAGGCTTTGGATAACTTGTGCTCCAAGGCAAGGAGTTTAGATTATATACAGAGAACATCAAGGAGCATTGAAGCAATGTGCTTGGCATTGCAGGATGGAATCCCCCCTTTACCGAAGCACTGTGGATTGTAATTCTTATTGTAAAGCTCTGTTTTTCTGATTGAAGGGTCACAGGCTCAAGGATATGCAGACTGACATTTGGATCTGATTTCAATCTCTGGTAGTATACTTAAGAAATACTATGTACTCTATAAACATTTATGGAGTTAAATTAAAAGCATGGGCTTAGCACAAAACTCTTTATTACTGACCTTACTATTGTAATAAAACCATATTGAGTAGAACAGTCCCTTGAATATATTCAAACCTATGTTCTCTTAAAAGTTGCCTCTAATCCCACAACTTGATTTTTTCCTAACTAGGAAAGTGCCTGTCAAACCTTTTACTCATTGGCATGTGATCTTGAAAAGATGGGAGCACACTTTCTTCTGTAGTCAACAATCACCTCCCAACAGAACTCTTCCTTAATTTAGTGTCAATGGTTAAAAATATATTATCTATTTCTGTTTATTTTTATTTCATGAAAGAGGACCATTAAGCATACAATCTTTGAAGCTTTAAGAGTCAGAGTGTATATTCATAACCTTCTTTTTGCATTCTAAAAGCTGATAGTAGAATTGGTTCTGAATTAGTTGATCATTAAACTAAGAGACTAAGAATCTGGAAAGGATTCTGAGTTTCAAAGTAGATTTCTTCTTTCCCTCACAACTAACCTAAGACTCTCCCCTAAAATATTTTCTCAAACATCTAATAAATGAGTTATGTCTCATATGATCACACTGTATTTTTAAGCTATTATTTAGCCAATATGTTTCTGAATTTTGTAATGGGTATACTGTGGCATACAGTAATTAAATTATGATTAAGTCAATTTAGATGAGTATCTCCTAGTGTTTGCATTTAATTTTGAAAGCAATAACAGTATTAGTCATACTAATAATTTTAAGCACACCAAATTACCTAATGAGTTGTCCCTGTTAACATATGAACACTGAAAACTATAATTTAGTAAAATTCAATCATAGCAAAATACATAAATCAAGTCATGATCTCATAGTCTCTCCAAACATAGATTCTTATTTTATACTATATTTGCTTTTTTTCCCCCTAAAATGTCATATGCTTCAGGTATCATTACACAGTCCTTCTACTTTCTATGACCTAATTACCATAGACTAAATTCAACACCCAGCACATTAAACTCACTTATGTACATAGAGGAGTTAGTCAGGGAGAAGCAAAGTTCCTTCCACTTTCTATTTATTTAGAGAGTATTTCATTGTCTATTTCCTAAACTATTAGGTTTTCATCCTTCTGTCATTGTCCACAAAGAGTCCAGAAATGCAGCATACCTCTGTTACATATAGCTCATCCTCAACTGGGGAGTTTATAATTACCACAGGAAAGTCCCACCTTTCCCACTCAGCCACCATAATTTAAAAACATTCTAAAATAATATAGGCAATCTAGGTATTCATGCAGCTCATTGTTTTTTTTAAATACACTGGCATTTAAGAATTGGAATCCCCTAGTAACAAAATGTTCTTGTCATTAATTTTATCCTCTGATTTTCCAATACAATTGTATCTTTCTTGTTTGTTTGTTTTGGTACTGGAGATTGATCCCAAAACCTCAACCACTAAGCCACATCCCCAGCCCTTTTTTATATTCTATTATTTAGAGACAGGATCTCCTGAGTCGCTTAGGGTCTTCCTAAGTTGCTGAAGCTGGCTTTGAACTCACGATCCTCCTGCCTCAGCCTCCTAAGCTGCTGGGATTATAGGCATGCACCACCGCTCCCGGGTCAAATCTGATCTTGTCCAGGTAGAGCTAGCTCTGTTGTCATGATTTATTTTCACCAGCCCAAAACAAAATTAAATAAAGGCAAACATTGTCTCTATTTTTCTGTTATTGACTGGGGTGAGGGGAAAGCTATTATGTGCTGTGATTTATAGTTCATGTCATCAAGTGGTCAGTTCTGTAAACCAAAAGTATAAAAATAAATGCACTCTATGCTTACATGAGGAAAAATGAGAATTTTTTTAACTCTTAAAGAAATAGAAGTTTATCTTATTTCAGATTCTCCAAATGATAATAGACTGATGTCCAATAATTTGTCTCCTTAAGGCTCCTTTCATGGCTTTTATAGAAAAAAAATATATCATTTCTTTGAGCTTAAGGATTTTTTTCAGTTTCTGTTCAGTCATTCCCCTGATGACCCTACTGAAAATTGTGCTGTGTGAGTAGAGAGATCTTTGGCAGATTTCTAGTCATTGGTATTTTGATGCACACAAGTGAGAAATGACAGTTTTGTATTTAATTATTCTGTACATGATGGCAGCTTGACTTTCAGTGAGGCTTTCTAAAATGATAAAACCAACAATCCGTGAAACTGAAAAAAATTAATTAACTTACACAGAATATTACATAAAGAACGTCTTTTTTCTAATCAAAATGATGTTAAAGATAAAATGAATAGTTTCTGAGGATTGAAATTATCCTAACAGAACCTCTCATTTCATTAATCGGGATATGTAGCATGTATTTGCAACAAATTATATCATTTTTAATGTTGCATTTATCAACTTTGTTTTTAAACCTCTCGAATATGGAACACCGGCCTTTTTAGTGATCCAACAGGAAAAAATAAAGATACTTTGAATTTATTACAAACTCCCCCCCTTTTTTTTCTTTTAGCTTAAAACAGAACAGTACAACCAGGAGACATGAAGAGCCCAGCAATATGTTCTTGTAACATCATCCTCAAAAGCTCTCACACAGAAGTGGGCCAGACGTCAGGACATGACCAACGGCTCAGAAATTGCTGGCAAAAATGCTTTGCTCTGAGTTTTGACAAAAATCTGGCCCTAGAGGAAATGATGTAGGCTGTTATATTACCAGAGAAATATGTGTTCTGATACTCCAATTCCCATCCAGGTCCCACTGTGGGGAGAGAGAAGAGGAAGCAGAAGGCCAAACTGGGACATAGCCGCAGAGCTGATTGACAATAATGGCCCACTTTCCCTCATAAAAGAAGAATTACTCACTCCCTTCCTGTTCTGCAGTCAGTGTGGAGTTCTGTAACATGTTTTTACTATCCTTTATTCTGCAGAGAGAGGATGCCTTTAATCTTTTAAAATACCCATCTTTTAAATTTTGTTGTATGGTCTTAGGAAGTAAGGCATAGATAGCTATATTTCAATCAGGCAAATGATGCCTGTTAATTTTTCTCACTCGCTTCGTTCATTTTCTTAAATCCTGGGCAAACTCCCCAAAAGCAAATGTCAACAGCTTATAACATTTTTTTTCTTCTTCAACAATTTTCCAATACTAAAATCCTCAATAACCTGTTACAGATTTTTTTTTCCCAAAAAAAAAAAATAAATAAAGCACGGCATCTGTAAGAGTCAGCCAAAATTTAACATTTTATAGAAATTTAGGTTCCTATTTTTGTTGTATTTTAAAAGTCATTATAAAGGATTCATAATTAGGTTTTGTAACAATAACTGAAGTTTCCCCCAAATTTTCTAGAAAACCTAAAATCTCACAGACATTTATCCCTTGTAGGAAAGGAAATAAAAGATGCAGAGGAGGGAAAGGTAAAGAACGAGAAGTGATATTAGACTATTGTACAGATTATAAAAAGCTGGAATATTTTCAAACTCTTGCTTGTTCTTCATAGATTTATATACAGCACACAGAGGTTTGAAGAGCCGGAATTAGAAGTTTAAGAGAGAAAAGAATTGATACAAGGTAACTGTCCATGAGGAATTTCTTCAGATCTAAATAAGGGACATATTTTTATTTCTCGGGGCTTTTATATTTCTTCTGGTCCAACATTTATGCCAAGCTAGACTTTTGGAAAGACAGGGAGATAGGAGAGCTATTTTTCTTCCTTAACTTCTGGCTCCCCAGAGAGAGGGAATTTAACTTGAGTTGTTCAAGGGCAGGCACTGGGGAGAGCATCCTAGAATCATTGGAAGATGTTCCACACTACAGGTTTTTGTGGTCCTGGCATGGGCAGATTCCTCTGTGGTCTCATCAGGAGTGAATGAATATTCTAGGAAAGTTTGTGATCAACCACAACTGCTGACCTAGTATCTCTATAGAGGTTTCAACACTGGGGCCATCCATAGTCTCTCTTATTTTACTCTTCCTTTTGGCAGAGTAATGGGCTGTACCTTATTTTAAGAGGCTGGGGGTTGCTAGAATAAGATCAGATGATACATATTTAGTTAGTTTAGGTTTGACTCATATGAGCAGTTTTCATGTAAAGAAATACAAACTTCTGGGGGTTAGTTAAGGGATTAACACATCTCTTTCTTCTATGCCAGAATTTGGAACCAACAAAGAAACAGGAAGGAGTCAGATATGGAAATTGGAGATCTATTACAGGTAAAAGCTAGACTTGATTGAGTACGTTTGTGAAAGTATGTGGCTAAGTGGGCTTACTAGCACTCCTGTCTCAGACACTAAACCCAGAACTTGGAATGCAACCCTACTGCAAGGAGAGGTAAAGATCTACAGAGAAAATGCAGGTAGGCAGATTTTTTTTCTTTGCACTGTATATAAGGTATGGAGAGGAAGAAAATATAATAATATGTGACATACATAGTACTAATTATTTTAAAAAATAATTATTACCACGCAAACACATACACACACATACACATACATATGCATGCACACACTAAAATCTCCAAAGTATCCCATGAGGTAGGAATATCCCTATTCCTATTTCACAAATGAAGAAAAAGAGGCACAGAGCCTTTAAATAAGGTCCCAAGCACAGCTGGTAGACAGTAGAGCCAGGAAAAATGCAGAAAGGTTTCTGCTTCAACATTCATTGTGCTACAGAAAAGATAATACCGTTATGCTAAAAGTCAATTAAGATTATTGCTATTTAGTTGAAAAGTTCCAGGAATTTGGGTTTTCCTTATTGCCCAGATCATATCAATAATGTTGAAAAGATGCATGAAAGTTGGCATAGGCTTACTACCAAGGGAGACAGATGGTGCTGTTAATGTACATTTCACCTTTGATATATCCCTTCAAAACCTAAAAATTAAAGAAAGAATCCATATAAATTTGGACTTACTCACTTTTCATTAAATTATGAATACATTAATATTTTCCAGTGAGACCTAAGACCATAATATATTCTATGAAAACAAAGCATGGGGTGAGTTGGGGTATTTTTGTCAAGAAATTTGGGGAACTAGTGGATACTCCTTTCACCTCTTAGACAGTCTCAGTGCCTGTACCTCAAATGTTAAAGGTTCCATAATCTCCTGCAGTGGAGCTCAATGTTGTTTAACTCATCAATTCCAAAACTCCTTTGGGCGCAGAACATTTTGTTGTCTTTATAGTTGTTATTTCTTAGAAAAACCTATTGGAGTTCTGCATAATATCTACTTACTCAGTGAAACATTCCATAGAAAATTTTGTGCTTTGAATCTAATTCTATGTGTTTACACTTCACCTTACCCTTTAAAAAAGACATCTCATAATTCACATTTTTTTCACACTTAACAGGGACACTTGCCCTGAAATCATCATGTGCTTTATGAATCATAGCTTGTCATAGTTTAACTGGCAGCACCTTCCTTTCCCAGTGGTACAAAAATTAATGGCGTATTATAAAACTATGGTGTCTTAGATTTGATGAACCTCCATAGAAGGACAGGACATGGAATAGACATTCTGTTTTGTTTTGTTTTTCTTATTCATATATGTCCAACACAATATTGCAAATCAAGGGGATCTCTATCATCTAGTTAACACCTAGTATACAATAACCACAGCAAGTTCTACTAAAAGTAAAACAAGGAAAGAAGATAGGCTTGTGACATTTCTTCCATTTTACAAAGAATTAGAATCTCATAGGTTTCCTCAGAGAAATGGAAACACATGTGGTCTCTGGAACTGGGCAGGGTTTCCATGGTAAATGGTTTCTTTCTAGCCTGGCTTCTTTAAGGAAAGTTATTTGGCATTTCCTTAAACAATGTCACTTCCCAATTTCTAGGCAGTAGTAATTCTCTGCTGCTAGAGCCAAGATAGAATAGCTATGCATTATAAATGCTTCTTTGTTTCTTGTTCACTTCCTCTGTATATTTTAGTCCCGATTAAATACATTTGTGTAATGTGTTTTAATTCAGAGATTCAATTTAATTTGGAAGTCTTCAAATTATGTTGAAAAGGCAAGAAAATAACATCGCAATTTTCCTGTTTCCTGTTAGCTGGATGGCTGAGTGGTTCACTACTAATTTGATACCTTAGCAAAATAGGGTGACTACTAATAAGCACTTTCTGTTGTCAAACAGCTGCTATCTGCTACTAGTGGCAGATTTTTTTTTTACTTTGCACTATTAGCAAATTTTTGTCAATATCAAGTTATCTTATATCTCTGAAGATGTAGTATTTAATCATTATTCTGCTATATTAGATAATCTGATTTAAAAATTGGGTACAGAACAAAAAATCAATTTCATTCTTTTGGGGAAAAAAAACAAGTGATATAAAAGTTTATTTGTTAACATTCTTTCTGCAAAGTATTTCCAAGATCCTCAAGAAAGTGAATCAAGATTTTCAGATTTAGTAGGTGACCTGGAGATCTATAGGGTGACCCCCTCTTCACCCATCTTCTCCTCATTGTTATTCTTCACTTTTCCAGATTAGAGACTCTAAACTCTTCAGGTTCTTGCTAGAATAACAATTCAATCCTCTTATTAAAGTTAATCATCCTGTCTCACAGACTAGGAACTAAATCTTTCACTTTACTGCCCATATTTATATAGTTTTGTCCAAGCAGATAGTTTTAAAAAGAGAAATTATGACTCATGTGAATCCATAAACATCGTTTCAAAAATGTATTTGTTTTTCTTTTCTCTTTAAAAAAATTGTGATGGTTGGAAGTAAAGTGGTTAAAAGTATTTTTTTTCATATGCTTTTCTTAAACATGAATTCCAATAATACTTTCTTAATTATATAGGGTGATAGTTAAAAGCAGTTATGTAGATTTCTATCAAGTTTCCAGAAATGAGCTACCTCCACTTGAGAATACTTGTGTTTGAGAAATTAACATAAAGCAAAGAAATCATGGAAGAGTTTATATTTTGTCCTCCTAGGAGAGTACTTGGATGACTAAAAATCAGAATCCCGACCAACCTAGATTACTGCAGAAGTGTATTACAGTGCCTCAGTGAATAATGGATAATAGTGAAAAAAGATTGGGTCCTAGAACCTATTTAGGACAATTTGCAAAAATTTGAAGGGCATCTAGGAGATGAAGGAAAAGAGTCAAATATTGTTCTGAATCATTGTTGTTCCAGACTCAAGTGCTAGCTCTTATGGCTTGGATCTGGAACGTCCCCCAAAGACTCAGGTTTTAAAGGCTTTGTCCCCAGTGCATGATCAGAAGTGGGATTTTTTTGCAGAATGATTAGATCATGAGAGCTCTGAACTCATCAGTAGGTCAACACGTTGGACTATTGAAAGGTATTAGAAATTGCAGGAGATGTAGCCTAATTGAAGGAAGTGAGTTCTTGGGGATGTGCATGTGCATGAGAATTATGTCTTGTATCTGATCCCTTCTTTCTTTCTGATCCTCAGGCTTCCATAAGGTAAGTGGCTTTGCTCTACCACATCCTTACACCATGATGTTCTGCCTCACAGCAGGACCAGAAACATGTGCAAGCCACACATGGACTGAAACCATGAGCTAAAATCAATCTTTTCTCTTCTAAGTTGATAATCCCAGGTTTCTTGTCCCAACCAAGAAAAGCCTCTGGCCCCATGAAAACTATATTCCAAGTTAATGAGAGAAAATCAGAAGAACTTCCAATCCAGAACTTTCATCATTCAGTCTTCGTATATTATGCCCAGGACAGAATTTCAGTGGAGACCACACAATAACTAAGCCTTATATTTTATTTTAAATTCTAACTTTATTTCTTCTCACTTGTCTTTTATAATATACCCAATTCAATGCAACCCTCTTCTTTAGCAACTTCTCTCTAGTAGCCCTAACTATACTCCCAGGACCTATTTAAATATCACCTCAATTTGAAGCACCTTACAGCCAGTCTAGGCACCTTTTGTCCATTTCTCCTCTGTGCTTCCTCAGACTATATTCGTATTTCTAGTGTGTAATTGATAGTGAATTGTACCTTTCAGTTTACATGAGCTCACATAGCAACTTCCACTCAGTAGACTCTTGACAAATATGTATTAAATGATTGCATAAATATGTATGAATAAATTAATAAATGGTGTAATGAAGAAGTCTCTTTTTTTCTGCTAGGCTGTACATTTTGCATGGTTTCAGAATCATTCTTTGAGCATATGAAGCTAGCTCTCTGACTTATAGGCATTTCCTGAATTAGAGTAGCCTTGCTCAGTACTGGCATGTTGACCACACCGTCCCATTTTATTCATTATCTCATTCTATTATGTTCCAGTTTTGATTATATCTCCTGGTCACATGATGAAGGAAATAACTATGTGCAGATTACTGTGAACAATCTTTGAAGTGTTTATCTCTACCAAAGATTGTTTAGTCCTTGAAAACCTGGTACCCTGTTGCTCATAATTATACTGATTTTCTGCTCATGCTTCTAATAGAAATCTTCAAAAGCATCCTAGTCTATTTTTTTAGTCTGTCATGTTAACTTATAATTTTTTAGAGTATGTTCCTGAAGAATAGAATGTATGGACTCTGGATATTCATAAGAGTATTATATATACACTTGTAAGAGATGCATGTTCTAAAGGATTAAAACTTTTAAAACTATATTTCTGAGGATTTATCTACATTTTTCATTCAAGAGAAATAAAAATATTTTCTGACATTTATTAGAGTTTAAATAATACTGTGTATTCTCACTCCCAGATGGCTTAGTCTTTCAGAAAATATTGTTAGACATTCTATTTATATTTTAAGTCTATTTTTTTCTTGTCTCCCAAGAAATATATCATGGAAAACTATATATACATATATAATTTTTTTTCTTTCTTTTTTAGTTGTTTGGGTCAAGGCAGATAACTTTCTAACAATGATCGCCATCTAGTGGTATAAATAGAAAAATACCAAGGATGAATTTTCCATTAGAAAAAGTATTACTATAAATTACTTCTTTTCCTGTACTATGTATTTTAAATGTATGTGTATATGTGTTAATGGACACACATATTTAGGAAGTAAAATTCCACTTCTCATAACAACAATATATTTCTCTATTTTTATAAAAGTAACTGTAATGATATTTAAATACTATTTACTAAATTTCAGACTTCCTATTCTCTTACTTATTTTTAATTTATTACCACTCTTATACATTTGTATAGCATACAAATCAACAGTAAAGATAACAGAGCAAAATTGATGAACATTATTATTCAATCCACAGAGACTTCATTTTTTTTTCTAAATTGGGCCAATTGAACTAATATTTAAAAATTTCCTTCTAGATTAGGTCCAGAAAAGTATACTAAATCCTGTGACCTGCCTTTCTGTTCTTACAAGTCTAATTTCAAATCCATGACACAGAATATCAGAATTAGGCAAATTAATAAGACTATGAGATATAAGAAACACAAACATCCGCTATTCTCTCAATGTTCATTACAACAAACATAAAATGATGTATTCTCTGTACATATTTTTTTTCTAGAACTATGGACTGAACCCAGTGCTGCTCCACTACTGAGCTAGATTCCCCAGTTCTTTCTATTTTTTCTGAGACAGGATCTCACTAAGTTGCTGAGGTGGCCTTGAACTTGTGATCCTTCTGCCTCAGCCTCCCAATTCTCTGGGATTGCAGGTGTGCAGATATTGTATATTTTTATCTGAAAATATGTTGTAGGTTGAATCCCACATTTCCATGTGCAAACAGAAATTAAAAAAAATAGTTTTAGATGTTTTGTGCCCATGTGGGTGTGTAAAAAGATGTAGACATAACAAATTGAAGTATATATCTCAATGTATACGACCAACAAATGTACCACTTTGGGTTAGTATGTCTTGCTTAGTAATTTATTATCCCAAAATTTAGTAATTTCAAGTAATAGTCATATTATTACATCTCATGGTTTTGTGAGTGTGGATTTGAGCAACTTGTCTTCTGTTGGATGTGGCAGAGACTATGGAACCTCAGTGAAATGTTGGAGAAAAGTATTTCAGTTTCATATAAGGAAGAAGAGTTTTCTGATGACTGAGCCTGTACATTACGGTCATAGGCTGCTCTGAGAGACAGTGAACTGTTAGGGTACACATAGATGCCATAACTACTACGGATGTGATATCTACATTTTGTGAAAGTTTCGACAAGGTGGACCTCAAGGTTTCAATAGTACATCCTATGGAAAGAGATCTGCCTTTTCCTCCATGGTAATATTGGTAAACTATGAGCATCTGTAGGAAAGAAGAGTTATTTAGGGTAGAATTTTGTAATTTATAAAATAACAAAGCATGCACCTGCTTCCCATGTTGCCTGCATGATGTCACACAACAGCTAGCTAACTCACTGAATGCGTTAATGATTAAAACCCATTTCTAGGTAAGAAATACAAAAATAGCCATGTTTCTTATCTATGCATATTAAAATCACTGTAGGGAATTTCAAAACAGTGATTCTCGAGATATATCTTCAGAGATTCTTAATTACTAAGTCTGGAGGGGGTCTGGGCATTGGTGATTTTAATGTCCACTTGGAGTTGGGGAGCAACAGCTACAGCAGCAGGGTGATACTTTACCTCTCTGGGCTCACTGAGGGGAACCCGTGCAGCCAAGGCAGTTCCCCGGGAAAGTCTAGGAGAACTGATTGTTGTAACTTGAAAATAACATGTATCAAGAAGCAGTAGAAAATTATAATAGGCCTTTTTTCTTTATGCCAATAACTTAATCTTCCGAGGACTTCATATATTCTTTTTACATTGCTTTTGCAGAACAATTAAAACTGAAAAACTGCAGTTACAAAACACATTTGTCCACTTACAAAGGAAGTCCTCTCAGGACAGATGTGTTTCTCTTATTAAATCCAGACAGACCATGTTCTAATTGAGGATAGAAAATGTATCGGCATTATTTTGAGGATTACATCCTGGTTTATACAGTAAAACTTCAATAATTTTCAAATTAATCACCATATGAAATAGAAACTATAGATAACATATTTTAGAGCCAGGTAATAACAGGACACATTATGCAGGCTCTTTGGAAAGAAACAGGGACAGATGAATAGCAACTTTTCTAGAAATATGTCTATACTCTGTATAGACTGTAATAAATGTTTTTAACTAAAGCAACATTTTTTATATCTATCAGAAAAGTTAGCTCTTAGATATTTTTGAACCATTAGTTTTTGTTGAAATTATAAAATGGAACAAATAGTCTCAAAAGTTCAGTGAGATCAAAGCTATTATTTCTAATATATTTTCAATTAGGCTCCCCATGTGTTATTCAATATGAAATTCTTTCAGATACAAGTGAAGGGTAAAATTCAATTTGTCATTTAAAACTAGTCAGCTGAAAATTTTGAATCTCTCAGGAACCATGTCACATCTCAATTTCTGGGCTTGTTTGGGAGTAAAGATGAGAGGGAGCCTACTGTGAATGCTGATGTAAAAGCTAGAATCACTCTTCATTTTCGTTTTAGGGTCATAAATTTCTAGCTGTACCACTGGAGTGAGTCATTAGTTCCAAGCATCGGAGCAATATTCAACCAAAATATCTCTGTGTTCATTCATGGTAAGTCATCACAGTGTGACATTCTAGCACTTAATAACAGGGATCTTCATAAAGCATGTTGGGCAGTCTTGGAAATTTTCTTATATCTTCAATTAGGAATTATTTTGTACTGTGATCCATAAGAAATTGCTAGACTACTGTGCCAAATTCATCTGAAGATCACTGCACATGACAAATTACTCAATAGTGTTACTTTCTAATTCTGGGAAGAAACTTTATATTAAATCACCTAAAGTTAGTTTTATTTTTGTGAGTTGCTTTTTTTTTTCCCCGTTTAATGTGTTTTATTAACTAAAGAGATTTTATGTTTGTCCTTCACTTAAGTGGTATCATAATATAAAAAGAAAACTGGTATATCAGGTGAAATATGACTGGAAGTCAACAATATATTAATATATACAGTTTTAAAATTTTCTAAACAAAATACACTTAGCATTGAGGTACCTCCTTGAGGGTAGATATTTCAACCATATTCATCACTGGATTCTTAGCACTTAGCAAAGAGCCAAAAATAAAGTGGGCAATTAAAAACATTTTTAATTAATTAATTAATCAATGAAAGTCCCATTCTAACAAGCACAAGTTGCAGTTTGGCGGGGAGTTATTGTTAGTGCAAAATTAATTCTTGATACATACAATTTTTCTGGATGCAAGTATGATTGTCAACATAAAAATTCATTTTTATAATATTATGAGATTTTTATTTTTCTATTCCTATGAAATACCCTTCTAAAATCATGAGCCGATTTTTCTCCTCTAAGTTGTTGTCAGGTCTTTTGGTCACAACAACAGAAAAGCTGACTAAAACAATCTTCACCCATTTTAATCTTATTTATTTAAGAACAAATCAATAAAAAGCACATATCAGATCCATAACAAATCATGAAGTCAACATGATACTGGTCTTTTTCAGATAAGCCACAATCTTTCTGGTCAGTTCTTACCTGGGACAAATAAAAAAACAAGATCTTAATTCTGAAAATGGAGTCAGGTCTTAATGTTTCATGTCTCTGGCAGTTTGAAAATCTTGTTCAGGAAAATTTACTTGTCCTTCTCTCTTGTGTTTTCTATCATGACATTCTTTGGGTTTTTCTCTATTTCTCTGTGGTGTTTGCTAAGAGAACAGAATGAGTTAAGTGGGTTAGGTTTTATGCCTTAAGCTTCATTTCATCTTTATGACAGTCTCAGGAAGAGGAGATAGAAAACTTCAATTAAGTAACATAGTCAACATTTATTCAGTTAATTTTCAAAGTTGAAATTTGAAAACGGTTTGTCTTGACTCCAAATATCTATCCCAAGCTGCCTTTCTATTGGCAAATGATATTTTGGGGGTTAGCGAAAACTCCTTTTCATTCTCTAACTAAGGAATTCTTAATTTGGGTAATCTAGTAATATTAGAAAAGTAAAACACTACCACTTATTTTAAAAGTAGAGTATTTGAGCCCTAGGAAGTACAAATATGCTTAAGAATGAAGGAACTGACCTTAGTAGTTTCATTATTTTGCACCAGGATCTGCTCTGAACAAGGCCAATCCGTGATACCAAATGGGAAACTGGCTTTGGGTCTGAGAGTCCAAAACTAACACACTATAGTTGTCTTTAGTCTTCTATTTGGTTGAATATAATTATTAGTAAGGTTTTGTTTTTCTTTTTGCTTCCATTTCTTCTCCCTCTGAGTTCTGGTACTTTTTAAATGTCATTCACTGAACATTAAAAATTAAAATCACCTTCACCCAAATCCCTTGTTATAGAAAAATATATCTGTTTTCTATTTAAATAGTTATGAAATGGAATAACAAATTGGTTTATGTGAGTAGAGCTGGTCAAGAGAGTACTACTGGATCTAGTGAAAATATGGAGAACTGATCATTGTTTGAGAATTAGGAGAGAAGAGAGGCTACTGGTGAACAAAGACTTATCCCAGTGACAGGTACAGTAAGGCCCAAACTTTGAGAACATTGTACCTTTTGTCTGCAGCAACATATAGCTGGGATACCCCGTAGAGGCATTCAGCTACTGGCTACTGTTCGCCTACCTTAAAATCAGTCCCCAAATATATCACAATATTATTATCCCAGATCCAACAGTACAGCATACACCTTGATTTTGGAAACAACATGAAACACTTCAGCACTTATAATCAGGTTTATTGTGAATTGATCTTGGCTCTTTACGGCTTTTGCTTCCCTGTAAAAATTCTGCACTGATGAAATTAAAAACAAAGGTAACCCAAGAGTGCCATCTAGTGGACATATCAACTATGACCACATCAGGTTGTTCATTTCCCTGAGACTTTTCTTAAAATAAAACAAGGAAAAATAAATTGGAGGAAGTACACTGTCCAGAAAAAGGAAAGTCCTAGATAATATCTAGCAATTAAAGGAAGAAGTTGAAATCTAGAGACAGAGGTAGGAGGCAATGTTAATCATTGTTTCCTCTCAAAAGATAAGGAACTCCCCAACAGAGGTGCAGTGAAGGGAGAGGCGGAGGAGGCTGGAATATTCCAGAACAGCTGTCCACACTGTCATTGATGTGGGGTGAGAAGGAACATTATTAATCTGTGCTCAGATTCCAGATTGGAAGGGAGCTCTCATTGGTAAAACTGCTGTGAGATACAGAATGTACCAGGAGTTAAAAATTTAAAACTGCAGCTTTTCCTCAAAAGGATTTGATAGTGGTGTACACATGACTGCAGTAAAGAGAATTTTAAAATGGCTGCTGTGGAATGTGCAGGAGTAAGGAGGACCTGATGAGAGTTTGGGCATCCAAAGAATGCCCTGGGGTAGGAGGGAAGGGGACACTGAAACAAAGATGTTTCGAGTTCCCTTTACTGTCCTGCATGGGGCAGGAGTTTGGCATCCCCCTGATGTACAACTCCCAAGTTGGAGATTTATTACATAACACTTGTATTTTCTAGAGTTTTGTGTATTGAAAAGGAAAAGTGAGGCTTTTGCTAAACTCTGTAGTTACCTCAACTGGATCCAGACAGGTGAAAAAAGAGGCTGTCTGTTGCTACTCTATAAATGGACCTCTTAAAGAAGTAGAGCCCTAATTTTAGTGCATCTAAATTACACCATAAGGTACTTACTAAAAATGTGGTTTCCCAGGCCTCATCAGCTGTGATTTGAGGGTCTATCCGGGGTAGAACTCAGAGATTTGCATTTTAAAAAGCACTCTCATTCCAATGCAGGTGGTGTGGAACTACAATTTGAAGAAGACTGTCTGATGAATGAAGGGTAAATCCACTGAAATGTGCTGCCTCCAGAAAAGCAATACTGGAAAGTGATACTGAGTAGAAAGTGAGAAAGTAGAGAATTTTATGCTGCTGTTACCTGGCTGTTCTAAAAGACATTAAGAAAATAGGAGGACCAACTCATTTCAGTTTGCCTGGGATTTTCCTGATTTTAGCACCCAGGAGATCCTTTCAATCACAAGCAAATCAGGAACAACTGCTCACCCCACTGAAGAATCCTTGAAAGAGTTGTGCACAGCTATAGCTATAAAAGAAAGTTCAGCAAGGAATCAGAGAAACTCCTGAGGTGATGTAGACAGAACATGAGCTGCTGGTGAATCACATTGAGAGTACGGTTGGGCGGTTGGGTGCAGTGGTGCCTGTAATCCCAGTGGCTTGGGAGGCTGAGATAGGAGGATAATGAGTTCAAAGCCAGGGGGAAAAAAAATGAGGTGCTAAGTAACTCAGTGAGACCCTGTCCCTAAATAAAATACAAAATAGGGCTGGGGATGTGGCTCAGTGGTCAAATGCTTCTGAGTTCCATCTCCAGTACCAACAACAACAAAAAGAATATCAACTCGAAGGGTGAAGGCAACTGGAGACCCACATTTGCTGACAGTGGGGAAGAGCTGGTTTTCAAAGCACTCAATGATTGACATCATCACAGAGTAGTGAATGGTCTGCTGGACTAGAAAAATAAAACTCTTTTTATCTTTTTAAGATTTAACATTCACTTGTTTTCCAATAGGTAAATCCACAAACAAAAACAAGGGAGGAGATGAAAAAATGAATTTGGTACGACTCATTCCAAGAGAGCCATATTGATTTTTGGAATGAAGTGAGACTAAATTTTTGTAGAATCTTTTGAAGTTTCCAATCCCTTCAACCAGTCATTCATTTGCATCCCATAGACACAGACGGTAGTTTTTCAGTATAACTTTTCCAGAATGAAAGAAAATAAAGATATCTTATTGGTGAGTTTTTAGATGCCCATGGTCCATTCTATAGATCTTGATGTTTCAACCTAACACTAAAAGTGTCAGTAAAGGATGTGATAGAAGAAAACAGGCTTCTATAGGAATAGGGATGGCTGACTCTAAGAACAGAAAATACAGCATTAAATGTTGTAAAATATCTGTTGTAGATTATATTCATTTGGAGATATGTGTATTTGATACAGTGGATCGATTTCTTTGACAGAAATCAGGATTCCTTCCTAGAACTGAAAGCCAGGGAATTATTCAGCTGGATCTCCTTTCAGAAGAGCAAAGCTTTCTTGAATGAAGGATTCAAGGGTAATGAGGACCCAATGATGTTGAACAGGTGCAGTTGAAACAACTAATTGCCCATGCAAATGTATGAGCATCTCCTCTTCCTGGACATAGAGCCAGCCATTTCCCTGCTTGCCCTCTACTTCAATGTAACCCACATGATTGAGTTCCGTCCCACAAAAAAGAAGCAAAAAATGATCTGTGCTATGAGCAGGAGTGTCCATCTACACATTCTGCCACACATTCTTTTCTATGCACAGTTCTCTTTAAGCCAACTGGGATGGTGGTGCACAGAATACCCTTGGCAACATTTGTTAAAAACAAAACATCTGCCTATCTGGAAGCCTGGATGACAGTAAGCAGGGCAAACTGTCCAATTAATTTTTCACCCAGTCTATGTGAGAAAGAAAAATTCCACCGGGCAAAAGTTTATCTGTTTGGAGATGTATTGTTAAAGAAGTTGGACGGATTTTTACTAATTTAAACAAAACCCCAGGACAGGTTGTATTGTGGAGGTATTGCTTCTAAGGCTTAGTATAATAGAAGAAATGGAGGCAGTGAGCATACCTGAGGCCAGGTGGTGCCCTGTACTACGAGCTCAGATCATCTCAATGTGGAAAGCAGAAATACTTTCTCTATGGGAGTCCATTTCCCAGCAGAGAATATTCTTAAATGTAAAGGGACTTTGTAGCAGACAAGCAAGATTTCTTTTTAATTATTTCTGCTAAAGATAGTAAAAACTGTAGTTTCATAGTAAAAAAAAAAAATGAATCACAGACAAGAAGGAATGCAACACACTGCTACTTAACATTTCTTTCACTTCCCCAAATTAAAATTCTGATCAAACCTAAGTTTTCAGTCATAAGTGGTCTAACAGGCTTGTGAATGTTGTCTCCATATTTGAAAAAGTCCAAATGTCTGCTAAGGACTCATAAAGTGGAGAGTGGGTCACATGTGCCAACAGCTTAAGAAAAGGAAACCCCTTAAGTGAGGGAAGTGTTGCTAATAAGTGGAAAGGTTACATTTTATTGAGTATACACATTTATGGTCACAGTTTTAAGTTTCTTTTCAGGCAGCATTGCCAAGATGAAAGTTTATAATTAAATCCCCATTTTACAAAGATGTCAGTTAGTTTATTCAGTGGTTTTATGATTTAATTAATGACTAAGACAACTTATTTTAAGCATGAGTAGTTTTAATAGTAAAGGATAGCTTAGATTACTAACTTGATGGTCCAGAGGGACTGTTCCCTTGTGAAAGGGCAATTCACTGGAAGACTTCCTTATGTTCAAACCTGCTCTCGCTTCATGCAGTGTATTTTATGACTCAGTCATGTGGTTTCCACTCCACTATCTTAAAGCAGCTGCTTCCTAACCTCTGCCCCTCCAACTTATACACGTTTTCTGTCTTATGAATTTAGTTATGTTTGCGATGAAGCCCATAGAAAAAGGCACAACTACACATGAGTTCACAAAGTTGTGCTCCAGTGAATACCTCTTCACATGAGTCCATGAAAAAACAAACCTAAACTAACAAGAACGCACCAGGGTTTGGGGGATAAATGCTCTGCAGCACACATAAAAAGCTTTGTTACACTGAGCTCTGGCCTCCAGCAGCCTCTTATATATATATTTGTTTTCATGGAGGAAATACCTTTTCCTACCACTATAGAAAGTAAAAACGAAAGATTAAAAAAGAAATAATGGATCTGACTTATAATAATTTAGAGTAGCAGAAAAGAAGAGAATCAAAATCATCCAATATATTTTTATTTCCTAATATTTGGTCAAAACCAAACACTCTTAAAAGATCAAAATATTACCAGACAGAGCCTATATTGGATGTACAAATATTGGATAAAAACTCTTAAAAATAGAATTCTGCTAATTAGTAGAGTACCATTCACTCATACACATATACACCCATGTATAGTTGTGTGTTACTTAATGATAGGGGTGGATGCATTCTAAGAAATGAGAAGTTAGACGATTTGGTCATTGAGCAAACACAGTGTGCTTACACAAACCTAGAGGGTAAAGCCTATTATGCACATCAGCTAGATTTTAATCTTATGGGACCACCCTCATATATACCATCTGTTGTTGACTTAAACATCATTATCATTATGCAGCTCATGACTGTGCATGCGTGTGTGCGCGCATGTGCAGGGGAATAGAAAGAGAGAGAGAATACATACTTTACTTCTATGGCTTGAGATGGCTAGGAGTGTGGAAAATATACAAATATGAGACCAACTTTTATAAAAATTGTATGAAAGTTGGAAACAAACCTTCCTCAATGAAATAAAATAATACAGGAAAATAGCATGTGATTAAATACTAAAAGAAAACCACATGATTTTATTGGAGAAAAAGCACTATCCTGTGATATAAAATTTGGAAACATAAGTTCACTCTCAACTCTATAATTGTCAGTGGACACTAATGAGTTCACTTCCAGGACTCACCAAGGCACTGAATTACATGATCTTCAGAATTCCTTTTACTTCTAAATATAAGATTTCAATTTTAAAGATGAGCAAATTAGGAAGAGAACAGATGTATTCTCAGAAGACATTTGGAGAAAAATAAGAATTGAAATGAGCTTTAAAGAGTGTCCATTTGTCCCAGATAACCCACTCCTTTGTTTATACCCAAAAGACTTAAAAACAGCATGCTGCAGGGACACAGCCATATCAATGTGTTTACAGCAGCACAATTCACAATAGCTAAATTGTGGAATCAATCCAGATGTCCTTCAGTAGATGAATGTATAGGGAAACTTTGGTATATATACACAATGGAACATTGCTCAGTATTAAAAGAGAATAAAATCATGGCATTTTCAGGTAAATGGATGGAATTGGAGAAAATAATGCAAAGTGAAGTAAGCCAATCCCAAAGAACCAAAGGCCGAATGTTTTCTTTGATATGAGGATGCTGACTTATAATGGCAATGGGTGGGGGTAGCATGGGAGGAATGGAGAAACTTTAGATAGGGCAAAGGAGAGGGATTGGTAGGGAGCGGGCAAGAGGGTAGGAATGATGGTGGAATGAATTAGACATCATTACCCTAAGTACATGTATGAAGATACGAATTGTGTGAAAATACATTGTGTACAATCAATGACTTGAAAAATTGTGCTCTAATATGAAATGTGTGTAATATGAAATGAATTGCATTTTTCCATCATGTATATAACAAATTAGAATTAATAAACAATTTAATAAAGAAAAAAGAGTATCTAATAAAAACAAAAAGGTATCTGAACATAAAAATCGGATGCATTGAATGGTATGGCATTGTCCATTTAATTATGACATGCCATGATGTTTGCTCAATGACCAATGTCAGAGGCAGTAGATCAGAAGAGACCATGAAATGCTTTAAAAATCAGGGTGAAAAATTTGACAATATCTTTATGAGACTTTTAGAGGGTTAGGAAAGTAGTTATGGAAATAAGATGCAAATGAATTATATAGGGAACCAAATTGGTACTTTAATGGACCAGACTTCTTATTGAAAGTGGTAGCTATTCAAATAGTATGCTTTGAATGAGAACATAATCGTGTCAAATATAATAGAGCCATACTGATTATAGGCTTTTCTTAAGGCAAAAATTAGAAATATATAGCTATTTTTATTTGCTTATTTCATTAAAAAAGAAAAGAATAGACACTTTTAATCTATTTTATTTCCCTGTGTCCATAGGCAGAAGCAGACATTTGGAACAGCTATGGTTATTGTCAATATCATGGGAAAAATAAAACAATCACTTGTATTTTCTAAATGTTTGCAATGAATGTATAATTTAATCATAAATAAAAGTAACTTTTGAAAGTGTCTAACATAGGCATCGATTAAAATGTTGAAATATAAGAGGTAATGGTAGCCACATCATTATAAGCAAGATGTTTTGTACTGTACCAAAAATCTAATATTTTAAATCTTCAAATTGCTCATAGTTTCAAGTACAAAAGGATTACTTATTGTGTGTCAGTGGAAGGAAGAGAGGGAGGTTCTTGCCATTATGCTTCAGAAATTGAAATAATTTGGCCTACTCAGAGACGGTTCATCAAAATATGCCACATTCATTTGCAGCTTGTGGAAACCAAAAGAAACAAGCAATAAGGGAAAACAAAAGTAATCTGACTCAGAGAAGCTAAAAGGACATTTAAGAATTTAACATTTCCTCTGTGTGAAAAATTGCTAAGCCAAAATTGTTTAGCAGTAGTTGAGTTCCACAGACAGGAATCAGCAATATACACAACCAGCAGCATGCTATTAAGTTATATATAAGGAAAGGCTCATTTGCTGTATGAATTGTTTCTGAGCCCAGGAGAAAAATACAAAATATGGTAAAGTTATGGAATGAGTTTCCATAATCAAATGGAAATGTAGCAAATTTGTGTTCTCTGACATATGGACCTGTCAAATGTAAAAACAATGCAATAACAACACTTAGACATTTAGAGGAGAAATATGAAATCAGAAGTCTGTCTAATGAAGAGTGACAGATGAAAGACTAAGGAATGGATATTTAATACATTATTATATTCAAAATAATTTCCTCTAAGAAATTAGAATAAATTCATCCTGCTGATATTATAGAGTCATTACTTGAAAATCTAACTAATACAGAAAAGTATAAGTTTAAACTCAATAAAACTTAGTTAAATCATAAATCACACAGAATATAACTATCCAGAAATAACCATTTTATCATTAGGTAAACAAAATTATAAATATATTTTTATTTATTTAGTAGACTTTTTTTTCAGCTTTATGGAGGTATGATCAACACATAATAAAATACACATATTTAAAACATACAATGCAATGAGCTTGATATATATTTACATCCATAAAACCATCACTACAATCAAGGTAGTAATAAAAGAGAAAACTTTTCAGGGTAATGGATATAAAAATCATTGCTTTAATTGTGCATTTAATTGGCATTTAATTTTTTAAATAAACTTTGACTTATTTAGTCATTCTAAACAACACCTACAAAGTTGTTTAAAAAAATAGGTTAAAAAATATCCCAAGGTCATTTTACTAGTATGGGTTCATCTGAATTTGAATGTAGGCATTCTGGAATGTAAATGGTTCATGCAAATATAATGTCTTTATATATATATATATATATATATATATATATATATATACTGACAGAAGAAATAGATCATGAGATAGAATTTCTTTTGTAAAAAATTAAGTCACATGTTACAACTCTATATTAAATTAAAAGTAGTCAATTTTACTAGGGGGATGATTTAATGAAATATAAACAGATGTAAAGATGAAGGGATTAGTTAACTTTAAATTTTTCTTCACCACTACAGATATTATTCCTACAAGATCCCTCTAAGTTAAAAAAAAATAAATCCTTATAAACAGTAATAGAATGAAGGGAAATTGCGCCTCTAATTTAGTTTACTTAGTGTCCCCTAGGTTTAGAGCTAAGATATTATTTAGCTCTAATGTGGAAGCCATTAAGACATTGGCCGGGCATACTGCCACCTCTGAACAGCTCTTTTTCTCTGGAGGTGAGTTCAAAGGGGTTGGGGGAATGGCATAGAGCGAAAGTGTAAAAGTGTAAGTAATCAGTGGTTGGAAACACTTGAAATTTTCCCCCTCAAGAACATTAAGCAATGTTAGAAGACTTTATGTTGTCACTTTGGGGGGAATATTTCTGGCAGAAGTAGAAATGCTACTGGGCATCCTATAATCCCAGGACAGACTCTTACAAGAAAGAATTATTTGGCCACAAAAGTGCCACTGAGAAGACCCAACAGAGTCAGCCAAAGTCAGCCATGAGTCAGCCAAAGCCATGAACAGAACTAAAGACAGCAAGGACTTGGATGGAAGAAGCAGTAACAGGGAAATCCAAAGCAGGGTTGCCTAGATGATTGTCTGCAGTGGCAGAGACCTTGGAGGCAACAGTGGGTGCCAACTTTTGAGTAGAACAAGGTTGTTAGAGGACAGCCAAGCATCTAGAACTATCTTGAGATATGACCTGGACTCATATTTGAGTTCTTCACTTTAGACTTGCTGAGACACATTCCTTGTCCCTGTTCACTGACAAACCTATGAAATAAATTCTTGCCACCTGTGGTATGTTAAGTATGCCTTTTTTTATTATTCTTCTGTTTTATTATTATTATTCGTAATTCAAAATGCCAAAAGAATCTCTAGGTTTATTGACTTACATATTACAGTCCTAGGCTTTTCATTATGGGATACTTTTAACTACTAATAAAAGATTTCCCCCAAATCATTCATTCATTTCACCAAACTATATTTAAGTCCATGTAAAGTACTATTGGGAACAAATATTATATGTTCATAACTTTTATCAGTTATTGTTAATACTTTCATAATGATGACATCAGAAAAATAATCTGTTTTGTCAAAAGTTGATTCACTTCAATAACAATAGTCACAAAGCTGATTATAGCTACAATGCAATGAATTTACTATGTTTGAATAATTCTTACAGATTATTTTAAAATTTACTCATCGTATAGATGGGGTAAGAATCTCCAACTTGAAAATAATTGACTTAGTTTCTAGGATAATTCCATTTACTTACTAGAAACTTTGGAAATCAAATACAAAATAAAATAAGAAGCAATTCTACAACTTTTCTTTTTAGTCTAATAGCAAAGAAGGACTAGAACGATAAAAATAATATGGAAGTCAAAGTCCATCTTTGCCTGACAGATAGAGGTATAAAAGTGTTATTCTTAAATTAAAATGTTCACAGGATGGTGTTTATGATGGCAATTGTTCCAAACACTGTGATAGGTGAACCAGGCACTGTCACTGGTTACTGTCTGAAAGGCAGAGAATAAGCTCTGGCTCCCGTGGAAGAGTAGATGCAATTGGAAAGACTCAAGATAAGTATCATAGCAATGCCAGCTCATGGGTCAAGCTGGACTTCTATTTTGTACAGTAAGTAAAAATCTGAGAAGTAGTAAGATGTTAGCAGGAACCATGGATATAGCTCTAAATATGTCCCACATAAAATCTGGAGGTGAGGGAATGGGAGAGCCTCATGAGTAAAGGCCTAATTTGAGAGTGAAAGAATAAAGGAATTAGAAAAGATTGTATTCTAGTTACAATTCTATTCCTATTGGGTCCATTTTTGAGAACTATTGAAGCATAGAGAAAATAAGTCTTTATGATCTTAGGCAAAGAACAATTGTGGCAGAGTCTTTCATTTGGTAAAAAAAAAAAAAAAGAAAGAAAGAAAGAAAGAAAAGAAAAAAGAAAGGATTTCTGGTTACTAGGTTTTGGGATTGTTGTTCCAGTGTGTTATATATATATATTTCAGAGAGTTTTAAATTCTATTTTGTATTTTTTGTAAGACTCGGTTTTTTCTCAGTAGAAGAAAATTGTTCAGTGTATTCAAAGTAATTGTCAGTCAATTGTGTTATTTAAAATCTTTAAAAAGTTGCTTTCCTAAGCAATTGAACAATTTAGGAGGAAAGACTAATTTCAAGATCAAGAATAAATTGTTAAAGTTCTAAAAGATTACAATCAGATCTGGAAGGATAACCTTATTCTCCTCTTTGCAATCTTATTCTCCTCTTGGCAATTGTATGAAATGTGTTGTTCTTCTCTATAAGAAAGTGAAGACATCAGTATATAACTTTTTAGAATACATTGATAACCTAAATAGTACTTTTCTTCTTTCTCTTTTACTTTATCACTTGCTTTGATAATAATTTAATTCAGGCTTAAATATTACAAAGTGATATCTGATAATTGTGAAATTTTTTGTGGAGTATCTGAGTAGGTTCTAGAAGCAGAATGTCTGTATTAAATACCAAGTCATCTTAAGCACCATTCAATCTTAGATTTAGTTAACTTGTGTGTCACCATTTTCTTATATATAAAATCACTATCATAAGGTCCCTACATCTTAGGGCTGTTATACATGAAGAGGGCTTAACAGAGAGCCTGACCGTGTTAAATAAACAAAAAGGGGAGAAATTCTTTACTATAATATTACCACAAAGTGCCAAATGTCACAAGAGTTTCAAGAGTAGTGTCAAATCTATAAAAAGATCAACAACTTAGTTTGGTACTTAGACCGTATAGAGTTATTATAAACACAGAGTAAGAGAAAGGCTGCATGTGATGAAATCCCTCACTTGAGAAACTCATAAGTATGTAGAAGATATGAAGAACTGAACATTTGCATAGTGATTTTCCACAAATCATTTCCCTGTATACTTGAGGTAAAAGTGGCAAGTTCCAGAGAGATGCAGAGGTAAGTTGTAATGGGAAAGGCATAAAAATATGCAGGGGATGGAGCAGGAAAAAGTTAGGATTGTAGGTGAATTATGGAAAGCTTTGAAAATATACTGATATTCTCAGCCCCACAACTCAACTAAAAGTTGTACACATCTTGGCTCCATATGCTTTAAAAAATAATGTAAGTCTTTACTGATGAATTCTTACAATGGACACAAAAGTGGAATTAAATCACATGATACGTGTCAAAAACTACTTTTAAGTTACTGCTTCCTCCTCAGAAGTTTCATGCTGTTCATGCACTGGGATCTGCCCTATCTTGCCACACATTACTGGTTGAGGCGGAATTTAGACCTCACCTCTCCCCCCACTGGAATTTCCACCTCTCCAAGATCCACATGTTGACACAAAACCATCTAGCCTTTCCCCAGGACTCTATTATTTGATTCTCCATCCAACAAAAAAGCTCTTCTATTAGAACCCACCCTCTTCACAGAGCAAAGAAGATAGAGAATATAAATGCTTATAATTTAAAACATTTGCCCTTCTCAGAAAGGAAAATGAAATAGCCATGTCAGAAAATGGTACAGAGATAGGATGTTTAAAGGAAACAGAAAAGACAAATGAGCTCTATTTTAAATACTGTTTTTAGATTCATCTTGCTCCAATCTAGCATGTTCAGATTATTTTTATTTGACTGTATAACACTGAACATGTTATTAGTACCCGGACTGCTATTTTGGATTAGGTTCTTAGAAACTCAATAAACACAAATAGCAAGTTACAGTGATAGCATTTTGAATTAAGATCTTTGGGGGATATTTGCTTTGAAGCCCTTTGAAGACACTTAGCTGACAAATTTTGTCTAATACATTAGACCTGGATGCTATAACAAGAGTCAGAGAACAAAAGAGTATCACCATCTAAAGGTAATATGCATTTTACAACAGCATGAAAATCATTTGTGTAAATGAAAAATAAATAAAAGGTGAGACTTTGCTCTCCTTTCCAGAAATGAATTTGTGGCCAAATCCATTTGCATGCTGATATCGAACATTCTTGCTGGGACACAGTACTCATGACAATAATTGTGTTGTTAGATTTGTCAAAATCTATTTAGATAATTTTTCCAAAAGGTTCTTCCATGTCAAGTTTTCTTTCTTTTTCTGCATGCTGTTTAGCTTGCTATTCATTGGTGAATCTTTTAAAAAAATTAAGTGTACTTCAAGAAAAGAAACAGTAAGTAGTTTAAAGTGGCAGAAGCACTATTAGAAGAATAGTATTTAACTTCTCATGGTCCACGTCTGAATGAAGATGGAAGATGGCATCTGAGAATTCTAAGGGTAAAAGCTGCCATCAAGTCTGAAATGTACTTCTATCTAAACATATGATTAAAACACACATAATTATGGATTCCCACAAAACCTCTGAAAATAACAGACCTCTGCTGGAAGAGGAGGCACAATAATCAGCATGTCTCAATTCCTTTCTTGCTTCCTTGTGAGGGCAATGGCTTCCTTTCTCAGACAGTTATTTTCTAAATCTTTGGGGGAGAACTCTGGGTGAGGGCTGGGAGACTCAGAATCTGTGGGGCGGTGGCAGGTGAGATCACCACATGCATAACTATCTGGAAGTTTCTGCCATGTGGCTACACTAATAGGATCATTTCTATTATATAAATGTGTCTAGCATCATACTTGATACATAGTTGATACTAAAAAAAGTCAATTTAACTTGGTTGTATTAAATACATCAGTTTTCATTATATTTATCAGACCAATACCGACCATTTTGTTATGTATGTCCACAATAAATATAAAATAGAGATATAGATCTCTCACATAGCGTTCATTCTATCTCATATATAAGCTAATCATATGTATAAGTTTATACACTTCCTAGTGGAAACTAACAATTTTCTTAATATTTGCTTCATTGATTTAAATTTGACTAGATTTTTATATACTGGAATACTTTGCATTGGAATCTTAGTTAACATAGTCCCATAAATCAGAGTGCCTGTTCAGAGTCCACAAAATTTCCCCACTCAGTTTAAAGTGATTTTTAGTTTATTTCACCAAAACATTGTGTGCATTCTTTCTTGCATTTGTTAGTGCTTTTCCTTGTTTGGATCTGCCTTTCCTCTCCCACTCCATTCCTCAATGCTTTCTCTGTTAAGGCAAGGTGGAATGGAAAGCAGGTTTGCTGAATTTAATTAATGCAAAGGAAGTGGCCATCTACAAGAGAAACAAAGTAAAAGCTTCCAGAATTCCTTCCACTAGTGAATGAGACTTTCATTGCAAGATGAAGACAGAGGCTAAAGACTCATGAAAGAAGAGAGAAGTCAATTCACAGAGGAATTGAAAACAATTTTAGGATTATTATATTATTTAAATAAAAGAGTTTAAAAATCTATCTATAACTCCAACAGAGTTACATTTACATTCATATTTCTGAAATTCCAATTTAAAATGCAGTGCCAAAGCTGAAACTCTGAAACGGTTAGAGATATGACTAAATTGAAAAACAGAATCTATACAAATAATATTATTTAAATACTCAAAATACTACAGCACATATATCGTATTATTAAAACTTACTGAATTTTTATATACTATTATTAATTCTGAAAGCATTTTATGGTCTTCCAGGTTTAAAGACCATAATACACACAATATCAGAGCTTATTTTTCTGTCTTTGATATGAAGAATATATAACATGCATAAGAGCTCAGAGTCTTAGAATTAGTTGCAGCATGAACATTTATCTAGTCTAAACCTCTTATTTTATAGAATAAGAGTGCTTTAAAAATTGATAGTCAAAGTAAAATATTCAGTTAAAGTCATAACAAAACATCAAAAGAGAGCTGTGATCAGGAGATTAAAGAACAGAATTAGAATTCCACAGACCAGTTCAAAGATTGTGATTAGGTGTGCCATGAAAAGAAATATAAAATTGTGGCAAAGGAAGCCTGGATCACACCTTGTCCTCATCACACCTTGTGTTCTTGGGTAAATAACAGGACGTATTTTGAATATTGGTTTCAATTAGCATATTGTCTATAGCCTGTTTTATTAAAAATATAAGGCAGTTCAGAAAAAAATATGTAATAACAAGGCACTTTTAATCAAATTTCCTTAGATTGAAAAATTTCTAACTTATAAACAAGTCAAAGAACTCCCATATGCCTTTTATCTAGCTTCACCAATTCTTAATAATTATATATATATGTATATATATATATATATAAGATGTAAGTATAGATACAGACATAGAATTACACATAGAGATGTAGACAGAGGAAAAGACTTAAGCATAGATGGGTACAGATTTATCTTTTTCACCAGAAAAATTTGAGAGTAAATTGGAAACACAATGAAAGTTCATCCCTAATTATCTAAGTATCATAATACTTTACTCAATGTCTCATAAGAACAAGGACATTCTTCTACAAAACAACAATGACATTATCACATCTAATAAATCTAACATTGATGCAATAATTGTCTTTCGTAAGAAGTTTCCCCAAGAATCTCAACAATGTTTTATTTTATTCTATTTTTCCTCTGATCACGGATAAAATAAAAATTAAATAAAACATCTAGTTGTCTTGTCTCTTTAATCAAGAACATCATATTTTATGATATATTTTATGACATGTTTACAGACCTGTATACCACCTGTAGTATAGAATGCCTTATAGGTTTGTCTATCTGTATTTTCATGACTATAGTCAGATGAACTGTTTACATCCACCATACAGTTTTTATAGGTGATAATGTGTCTTTTTGATTGTATCTTCCCTGGGGAATTGGTTCTTAGTCATTTGTTAAAGGTGATGTTGACTGGATTTCTCCACTGTAGTTAACTTTTCCCTTTTTTACTTCCTGTGCTATCTGTGGTGATATTTGTGACCCAATTAACCTTCATGTTTCCAAACAACTTTTAATTAAATGATTTTAGCATGCATTGATGCTCTTTGCCTGAATCAGTTAATACATTAGTGATTATCAAATGGTGATTTTTCTAATTTCATCATTTCTGTCATTCCATCTAATTTATTAGATTATGTTATTGTGTTATCCATTACTTTTATTATTCTATGAATTTTCAAACTCTCCCAAACTTGGAGAATGAAAGAGGACCAGTTTGGCTCTTCCATACTTTTTTTATGACCTCATTAGTCTTTAAAAAAAGTATTCTTTGGTTTCTAACACAAAAAGATGTTTCATTCTTTTTCTGCCCAGGGTGATATCATTAATTTCAGCAAGCTGTCCTAGACTCTTGAAATGGCCATAATTATTAGAAATCAAGATCTGGGAACTAAGGGTGCTCATCGCTATTCATCTATCATTGCTGTTATGCTTTCATATCTCTATGAATAAAGCAAGAGAAAATACATACATATAGGTGTGTTTGTGTGTGTGCATGTGTACACTAAAGCTCTTAAATTGGAACTAGGAGTACATGTATGTGTTTGAGAGCTACTATTTATACTTCAAATGAAAATCCATCATCACAGACTTCTTTTCCAAATCTCTCCATTCTAAATTTGTATCCCTTTTCCCATAGTGAAAACACTGGTTCTCACCAGCATCTGTATATTTATTCATTTACTCTCTCCTACAATTCACAAGAAATTTCTTTAGAATTACCATACCAGGGCAACTAACAAAAGCAAAACCAAAAAAGATTCAATATTTTTTTCATTTGTGTGTGTGATTTGTGTATGTACACAAGCATGTCCTTAGAATGACAGTCCACTAAAACCTATAGTCAAAATACTGTATGCAAAGTCTACCATTTAATTTTGAATGATTATGTTACCAGTTTGATACAATGTTATGTTTACTGCTTTTAATTTTAAGATGTCTTTGTTTATCCCTTTAAATTAATTTTTTGAATATTGAAAATATTTGCATAGTTCAAAATAAAACATTATAAAACGATGTATTTGGAGACTGGCCCTTTCCATTTCCATTGTACACGAGTGAAATTTCAGCAAATAATTCATTCGTGGTGGCTCATCCTATCTGAATTTCCTTTTTGCATTAAACAAAAGCCAGGATGAGTTGTGTGATGCCTGATAACTTATATTTATTTACTGAATTTTTGTTTAAATTTTAGCACATATCCATGTTATCATATCAATGTTAAAGTATATTAAATATACATAATGAACTAAATATACATATTTTTTACTTGTTTGTAGGATAACAAAAGTTACATGAAAAGATGGGAATTGCTTTGAAATTTGACTTCAAATATAATATTTTAAATAGTTAATTTCATATAGTAATTCATAAAACCAAAGTAAACTTTCTTATACAATCACTCTTGTATCTTTGATAAATGTGTTTGAGAAGCAAAGCTCTAAACAAGTAATTTGAGTCATAAATAGCTATGTATTTTATTATATTATTGTTACCTTTTACAGTTTTTATGGTCCATGTTTTATTTTATTTTTTGTTTGTTTTGTTTTGTTTTCAGTACTAGGGATTGAACCCAGGGACACTTAACCATGAGCCATATCCTCAGTCCTTTTTATGTTTTATTTAGAGGAAGGGTCTTGCTAAGTTGCTTAGGGCCTCACTGTTGCTAAGGCTGGCCTTGAACTTGTGATCCTTCTGCCACAGCCTCCCAAGCTACTAGGATTATAGGGGATGGCCACTGGGCCTGGCTGATCCTTATTTTAACAGGTAGTAAGTTCAACCAGGTAGTATGTTTCCTCAGGAAAGAGAGACATTTATATATGTAATATTTGGGGGATTCCCTGTAGGCCTGATAGAATTATGCATATACAGAAAATTATATTTTTAATATTTAAAGAATAAATAAATGGCTTCAAGAAAGATCTTGAAGGTGGTAGAATTTATGTTCTTTAATAAATTATATATACACATATGTAATTAACTCCTATTTTTAAAGTTATGAATTATTTACATTATAATTTGCATTATTACTCAGAGTCCTTAGAAGATTTTATGAGAAAGTTTCTTGACTTGACATTAATTTGAATTCTTCAGTCACCTAATTGACACGTTTTGTCACTTATTTTGGCACCTGTGAGACAAAACCTTACACAAATCAATACAGAGATTTTGGTGAGCTTTCATAGTATCAATAAGTTATTTCCAAAATCAAAATTGCTATTCTCCCTTCTGGTAATTACTTTCCACTCCCTAGATTTCTATATCATTTTTTTTAAGATTACACATATCAAAGAAATCATACAGATTTTTAACATCATAAATATAAGTTGAAGAAGTGGTGAACATGCTGATGAGCTTGATTTAATATTTCTAAAATGTACACATAGATTAGAATACCACATTGGATCCCATAAATACATACAATTACTATTCATCAGTTTAAAAATACATAGATTTGTTTTTTAAAAAGATTTTTAAAAAGTTTCAGAACATAGGAAAATATACACCATTTTCACATTTTTCTAAAAAGAAAATTTGTTTATTGCTAACCACAAGGTGGTGCTGTTTTTCCACCAGCAAATCCATAAAAAGTAGCATGGGAATTTATATATGTACACACACACACACACACACACACACACACACACTCTTTATATATGCACAACTATAAGATGCAGTATACATAAGACAAAGGATAAATGCTTTCCTATTTGAATTAGAATCGCATAAATGCCTCTATAACTGTTTTTAGTGTCTTTCTTATTTTATTTGAATATGTTTATCTCCAATACTTCAGCTTCATATCCAATTAACTACCCAATGTGTCATCATAAATGTGTAACAGTCATTTTAAACTCTACATATCCAAAACTGAACTCCTATTCTTGAACCTCCCCCAAACCTGTTTGACCACAGTTTTCCCATCTCAGTTGATAATAACTGCATCTTTCTCAAGCCCAAACCTGACAAGTTGCTGTACATCCTCTAGGTTTCTATTTATTTATATATTTATTTACTTCTTGCTATATATTTCTCTCCCTATCACAGTCAGTATGTCAGCAAATCCTGTTGACTCAACTTTGAGAGTATTTCTAGAACATCACCACTTCTTCTCATCATTGTTGCCAATATCCTGTTCTTAAGGGATCTTCTTGCCTCAGCCCTTGTGTCCCTGCAGTTTATTTGAACCTTGCAACTGGGGAGATCTTTTGCATCACCCTGCAGAGCATGTCTCTCCCCTACTCAAGATCTGCCAAGGCACTCCATTTTCAGAGTCCTGTGTCCCTGTTATGCCTCAGGCCTCAGCTCCAGCCATTCTTTTCCTCTCTCTCTCAGCTCAAGCCACACTGGGCTCCTGGGTTTTCTGCCAACACACCAGATGCACATTTCTGCTCCACTTCTTCCCTTTATTTGGAATGCTCTCCCCAAAATTATTACTAGTCTACTCCCAAATCATCTTCATATCTTTGCTCTCAGTGAGTTCTGACCTCTCCACCCACATCTTCAACACCTGTGTGATACTTATTTTCCAGCACACTATAAATTACTTATAATTTTGGGGAGATGGTAACTGGAAATTGAACCCAGGAGCATTTCACTACTAAGCTACATTTTCCAGACCTTTTGGCATTTTAATTTTGAAACAGGGTCTCACCACATTATTTAGGGTCTTGCAAAATTGCTGTGTCTGACTTCAAATTTGCTGTCCCCCTGCCTCAGCCTTCCAAGTTGCTAGAATTACAAGTATGTGCCATTGCACCTGGCCCTCACTTATCAGTATTCATATGTGTCTTTCAATTCCATGAGGGCAGGGGTCTTGTTTATTTAATCAATTCAAACCATCATTCTAGAACAGTGGCACTAGTAAGTAATCAATAAAAACTTGCCGAATGGTTTGAATTATACTCCAGCGATAATTTGACCAAAACAAGTTTCATTTGCAGTTTACAAAGATCTCCGCATATAGAAATACAAAAGAAAAAATATGATGTGAATTTTAATACCTATTGACATTGATCAATACAAAAGATATATAGTTACAATCCATAATATAAACATATTTTCCATTTCTAATAACAAGTGAAATAATTATCTTTAAAGATTGCCAATTATCAAGAATGAAAGTAACAACAAATGTTGGCAAGAATGTAGGGAAAAGGGAATGCTCATACATTGTTGGTGGTGCTGCAAATTGGTGCAACCCCTCTGGAAAACATAACGAAGATTCCTTAAAAAATTAGAAATGAAGCCACCATTTGACCTAGTTATCACACTCTTCATCATATATCCAAGGGATTTAAAATCAGCATATACAGTAACATAGCCACATCAATATTTATAGCAGCTTAATTTATAATAGCTATGCTATGGAACAAACCTAGATGCCTATCAACAGATGAATGGATAAATAAATTATGGTACATATACACAATGAAATATTATTCAGCCACAAAGAAGAATGATTTTATGACATTTACCAGTAAGTGATGGAGCTGGAGAATATCATGCTAAGTGAAATAAGCTAATCCCTCCCCCCCAAAAAAACCAAAGGTTGAATGTTTTCACTAATATGTGGAAGCTAAACAATAAAGGAGGGGAAAGGAGAAGAAGAGAATTTCAGTAGATTAGACAAATGGAAACAAAAGGAAATGGGGGTTAGGAATAGAAAAGAGAGTTGAATAAATCTAACATAACTTTCCTATGTACACCTAGGAAAATAGCTAAGTGATTCTCACCATCATGCCCACCCATAAGAATGGGTCCTAATTAGAATAAGATGTATACATTTTATCAAAGTGTATTTTACTCTCATGGATAACTAAAAAGAACCACTTTAAAAAAAAAAAGATTACCAAGGCTGACTTACAATTACATGCTACAATTTATAAACACTCTCCTCCATAGAAGATGGTAGGAGTTGAATAAGTATGATACAGGGAATTAAGCTAGGTTTCCTCAGATCTGTATTTCTATAACACAAATGTATTTGTTCACATAAAGGCTACACATGTTTATATTTGGTTTCAACTTTTGGTTTTATATGAAAAGGATTTAATATGGTATCTGTGCCTAGTCTGTGTGTGGAACTCTGGAGGAAGCAGTTGTGGCTGAATCTGTCTGTCTGATTCAGTAAGCCATCCCTGAAGTCAATCCAGGGTGTATAGATTTCTAACAATTACACTGAAAATGGGATCAGGGATCCAAACCAAAACAACTTTTGGTCACATTTAGTTCTGTCAGAATCTTTTGGATATGATTTGAGGCTACAACTATATGTTTTATCAATTTGACTACTTGCTTAGTTTTGCTAACTACTTTGGCTAAACACACTTGTTATTAGTCACTTATTTGACTAAATTGAAAAATGAGTAGTTAGTAAGCCCTTAAATTAGTTAAAATGTCAAAACTGATTATGTAGACTCAGCGCAAGGCACTTTATAAAGATCTGTGTTCCCGAGTTTATGAATAGTTACTTAAGTTCCCAGAGGGTGGGACTTTGATTGCAACTGTTCCCTCATTCCCACAAGCCCAGTCACAACCTCCATTGTGGCCATTACTGTGAGCTACTTTGAATATTTTTCAAGAACAGAGTAATAGTATTAACTATTTTTAGTTCATATTTTGTACACATTTGTCAAATTTTTAACTTGCACAATTTATTAAAAGTACAAAACCCTAAATAATCTCTTTAGGCCAGTTTATTTATTTATTTTTAATGCTGCTGAGACCAAAAGACTTGACACTGACAATTTTAGAGGAGGAAAAGGTAATGTTGGGGCTCATGGTTTGAGAGGTCTCAGTCCACAGATGGCCAGCTACATTGCTCTGTGCCTAAGGTGTGGAAGAACATCATAGAGGAAGAGAGTGGTTGAGAAAAGCTGCTCAGCACATGGACACCAGAGAGAGAGAGAGAGAGAGAGAGAAACAGAGAGCACTCAACTCTCCAGGGACAAAATATATACTCACAATGACCCACCTCCTCTAGCCATATTCTACCTGACTACAGTTAACTACCCAGTTAATCCCTACCAGGGACTAATGTACTGATTAGATTAAGTCTCTCATCACCCAGTCCTTTCACCTGTATACTTTCTTGAATTGTCTCACACATGAGCTTTTGGGGGATACTTAATATCTAAAATGTAACATAATCTATGCTGCATGTATGTTTATAAATTTTAACTAATTTATTGTATATATGGGAGAGAGAGTTAAAAGGAAGGAGAAAGGGAGAGAAGGAAAAAAAGATAGATCTGAAATAATTTAGCTATTTTACTCTCAGATGGCAGTGGGACCTTCATTAATAAAATGAACTTAAGACACCTGGACTTTTACATGCTATTCTGTGTTCAAGCTCTACTACCATAGAAAAATGAGCTTCCTCCTTACTTACTGTATATCACAAACACAATTACTTATTCAAACATCTGAAATAAATGCTATAGCATAAACATTTTACTTAGCAGGAATTTTTTTTGTTTTGTTTTGTTTTTTATTTCTCACTCTATCTGCTTTACTTCTCTTTCCTTTGCACACAAGACTTTTAAGAAAAGGCTATATGACAAGTATTGGCCAAATGGTACTTGCTATTTGTGGTCCAGAGCTTTAGAGAATGGTGGGAATTCCTAGTGCCCTCTCTTTTCCCAGTTATTGTGGTATGCTTTACAACATGGAGACATGGACACCAGGAAAGACAGACAGACAGACAGGGAGAGAAGCATGCTTCATTCAAGGTGGTGTGTTCCAACATAGTGGAACCTCAGTCCGCTGCTTTCTCTGAGTAACTTTCTGCAGCATTGGCTCTCACTGATCTCACAGAATATGTGTTATCACTTGGAAGGCAAGATTTTAGAGCAGCTAATGTATCCTGATTAACTAAACCAGTAAAGTTGATAATTCTAAATATATGTTATTTCTAAAAAGGTAAAATTTTCAGGTTTATTGCTATTTATTCCATCGGTATTGATATCTTCCACAAATTATCATAATAAAAAAATGAGTACAATAGTCCCTCCTGATTGCAGGAACCCTAGTGTTAATTGTTTAAGGAACACATTTGGAGTTTGCTCTTTGTTGCCAAGTAATGAGATAGGAGTGAAAGAACAGACAGACATTGATCCAATTCCAACTAAGTCAGGAACCTATGAGGGAGCCAGCAAATAAGCAAAAGCTACATCAATCCAATCATGATGGATTCCCTGGAGGAAGAGTGGAGCTCAATGAGAAGATGTGACCTGGTCCGAGAACACAGGGAGGGCAGCAAGTGAGGTTGATACTTGATTTTTGAGGCTGGGCTCAAGAGCAGTTTTGGAAGACTTAACCTTTTCAAAGATCACATCTTCCTAAAGAAGTATATTTACAATTACATCACTGTCTGGCTCATAAGTACCCAGAGAATTTTCTTGCCAACATTGTAATTGCCAACAACTTGATCCAGTGAGTAAGTACTTAAAGTTAACATTTTAGGTAGGAGTGGGGGTGGGGTGGGACTTATTTTCATGCTTGTAAATTGAAATCTCAAGTTGGAAACAAGCAGGAGCACAGAAAAGTAATTCTCTCCCACCCACTTAAAAAAAATCCAAGAAACTGCACATTTGGCAGGAAAATTCTAAACAGCCCACAAGTGCCAATATCAGAAGAACAATCTTTACACTATGTAGAAAACTGCTAGTTAATCCTTCTCCAAAAATTTAATTTTATAAAATGAAAGCAAGTTCTATGTTTTAGCTATAGTAAAAAGAGTATATAGTTCTCACAAATTGTTGGGAAATGTGAGCTTTCAAACAAATTATTTCAAACAGATTTAAACTACAACCTTCCTAATATACTACTTAATCCTTTGTGTTTATAGAACGATTTGTGCTTTCCAAAACATTTTCATATACGTTATCTCATTTGATTCTAATGGATGAAATATATAAAATTATATTAAAATGTAAAGCCTATGACAACTCCACCACCCTCAAAATTAATTGTGAATTAGAAATAAACCCAGTCTTTCTGGGAACAAGGTAAGATGAAATCAGATTTAAGATAGTATTAAATGTCAAAAGACAATGTATAAATTAAAGAAAAAAAGCATTAGAAGGAGCCTTTACAGAAAAGCTAGTTCATTCTCCCCATCCATAATAATGATCATAATAACTTCATATAGTCCATTAAACATTTTCACAAATATCCGTGAGACTTTTAGACCCCAGACATAAATTGTCATGAGACAATCCTCTTATAAGTCCTGCATCCCCCAGCAAATATTTCTTCCTAAGAAGGCTTTCTCCCTTTTGTCCTTTAACTGTCATCTGAATGCATTCCATGTTGCAAGTCTTTAATTTAAAACAGGATGACACAATGGAATTTTAAATTTAAGACCAGATGTTACCCCCCACCATCAAGTACTGCTGAGATTTTACTTCAATAGTTCTCCTAAAACCAATCACACTTATTTCCACCTTTGATCTTTTCTTTCTATTTTCAACATTGCAGTTAGAGAGATTCTATTACAAAATTTTCAGGTCATTATTCAAGATATAGAAAGTACATTGCCCCATAACATCCCTGGTAGCTACTACTCTTCCTTCTTGTTCACTCTTCTGTGATCATGGGTACCACATTGCTATTCCTATACAGTTCCTTAAGGCAATGTATGATGGGTGCCCTAGTGCAAAATAAAAATGTAAGGCCCCTTGTTCAAATGTATTATGAATTTGAAAATGACAAGGGTCTTGTGCACAGGATCTTTTCAAGAGCAAGTTTGCACACCTGAAAAGTCAGTCTACTTAAGTCAGAACTTGAAATGCCTTCTGCCTGGACAGTCTTCCCCCAGATACCTACATACAAAACTACTTCTTAACCTCCTTTTGAACTACTTGAATTATGTTATTTTTTTCTTTGTTCCCATGATGCTTATATGCTATTACTGTAGTATGTTCAGGCTGCTGTAACAAAATACTGTAAGACTGCATAATGTATAAATAATGGGGATTTATTGCTCACAGTTCTGGGGGCTCTGAAGTCTAAGTGCCAAAAGACTCAGTATATGTTGAAGGCCATGTCTTATAGACAGTGCCTTCTATGTGTACTTGCATGTCAAAAAGAAAGGGTGAACAAGTTCCCTGGGGCTTTTTAATAAGAACACTAATCCTATTCAGGACAGCAGAGCCCCTATCCAACTCCCAAGGTCCCACCTCTTAGGTAGTATTACATTGAGGATCAAGTTTGTAGGAATACACATTCAGAACACAACAGCAATAGAATTAGCCAATAGTGGTAGAGAATAATCCTAATTATGCATTATAGAATACAAATTTTAACAGTAGGGCATATGGGCATGAACGATGAGCAGATGCATAAAGAAAAAGTGATGGGTTCAGTGGATTTGCAATCTCAGATAAAATCAAAGAAATATTGATTGGGGGTGAAGAAATATATTAAATGACACAGTAGGGCAGGGTTCAGAGAAAGGGATACTTGAAATCAATATATTGAGAGAGGCTACAATTATTGATGATAAGATGGTCGAGAGTGCTACAAAAAACATTGCTGAAGTTTAGATCTGTACTGGCCTCCAAAGACTCACCTGTTGATGGCTTAGTCCCCAGAATGGCACTACTGGGAAATGATGAAAACATTTGGAAGTGGGGTTTACTGAAAGGACGTTACATCATTGGGGGCATGCTCTTGATGCGTATGTTGGGACTCTAGCCCCTTCTTTCTCTCTTTTGCTTCCTGGCCACCATGACATGAACACCTTTGTTCTACCAAATTTTCCATCATGATATTTGGTCTTGTTATAGGACCAAAATAATGAGGTCAAGTGACCATGGAGTAAAACTATCACAACAAGAAGTGAAAATAAATCCTCTGTTTATTTAAGTTGATTTTCTCAAGTACTTTGTCCTGATGAAAGAAAGGCATTTCCTAAGGTGTTCACAAATTAAGTAATCAGGATCTTTCATGCAGTTCTTCAATCAACAACAAATCCACACAACTGCAATATCTGTCCTTCCATATAGCTTTTTATATCTTATGAGAAAGCATACCAGAAAGATGCTATCAAGTGATGAAATTAATATATACTTTATAAGAATGCTGAAATATCACATTCATCAAAAACAAAATCATATCACACATATATTGAGGGTAAAGAAAAGCCGGTGAGGTCAGAGGACTAATTACAAACTACTAAAAGGTCATGTTGTCACTGGTACATCTTTTCCCCCATATACTAGGAAATCTATTCCGTATATATATTCTATTTTCATAATTTCACCTATCATTAGCATGAGAGGTCGTGGAGAGTCAAGACAACAAAGACCACTTAGATGATATCAAAATGAACTCAGAACTTTTAGGTTGAAGCCCAAAGTGAGAACTCTTTTATAGATCAAGTAGGTATGGAAAAAATATCTGTCACAATTTAATAGAATAGATGTGAAGAACTTTAAATATAAAACAACTCAAGAACTCCAAGCACTTAGACAAGCTCTAAGCTTCATAAATCATAGAGTTTATTGATTAAACATTTTTCCTTGTCAAGTACATCATTTGCCCTTACCAAAAAGGATTGAGGTAAGGCTGAAAGCCCATCTGGAATGGGCAATACTAAGAAGAATGTATGTGTTCCACTAACAGTAGGTCAGGAATTTTTGATCCATAAAACAAGCATTTTCACATAAGTCGATGCAGAATATTGAGGAATATAACCAAGACCAATAAAAACACATTCTCTCACAACCAAATATGCAGATTGCTTCACGAAGTTATTTACTTGATGAAACACCACCAAGTAAATTCTGCTTCAGTGACACTTAGCTAAAACAAGAAAAATTTGAAATTCAATTGTAAGGAAATATTTTTTACTACTTTCTATGTCCCTATTTTTCTACCTGAGGGGGAAAAATAGACGACATTCATAAAATAATTTTCTCCTTTTGTTTTCATATCTGTGGAGAATATAGATATTCATAATGCCCGTCATTGTCAATTATCATTTATTAAATCTCCACTGAGATTAATACTAGTTTAATATTATAAAACATGAAAAATCTTAGAGAAAAAACAGGTAATATCCTCATGATCTTGAGATTGGCAAAATTTTGTTAAATGGATACAGAAAGTTTGAGGGGAAAAATAAATGGTTGGAAATACATTAATTAAAATTTCTTACTCATCAGAATGCACTACTATAAAAATTATTATTCATGTTGATTCAATTTACTTATAAATTTCCATATGTGATTATTATTGGAGTAGTTAAAATATTATTGTTTTAATCAAAAATTTTCATCAAATTCATGAATTTTCCTACCCGACAGAATCATGAAATAATGAGAAAAAAAGTTAAATTGAAGTTTTCAGGATTTTTTAGGTTTGTTTTAAAGTTTTTCTATTATTGTTACTACTAAGTTTTGTTCAATTTAGTGGAAACTACTTTGCAAATAAGCTTGGTAAACAAATTTATTTGATGTGATTTGAGAGGCACCAAAAGAAACATCTGTCAAAAAATGATTTTCTTGCAGGCTGAATCACTGTCATGGGTATTCACTATAAACCTTTATTTAAACCACCACTGTCATAAGAAATAGCAATTACACTTATCAACTTCAGCTTTAGAACTCTATTTTGTTAAAGCAAAACATCAAACATTAGGGGTTCTGTCTTTACTATTGGCTATAATAATAGCTACCACTAGTGATTGCTTATTGGCTATTAGTCATTATGCTGTACACTTTGCATGTTTAATGCAAATGCTGCCTCTGAATTCTACTTCCTTTGTTAGCCATTTACGTGAAAGCTGTTTCTGTTGTACTGGAGTTGAGCAGTAGGCCCCTTCTGTTCCCTATCTAGAAATTGACATCATTGGGTGCCATATTGCTCTGTTCCTTGATTTCACACCAACCACTACCAAGACAGACACATACATACATATCAGTATTGACATGTTGAGATATTAAAAGGGATCAAATTATAACATAGGAAAAATTAAAAATCATACACCTAAGAAAAATTAATTCTTTATTAGGTGAATGCTCTTAGTCTTACTCTTCTTAACTGCTCCCTTCCTCTATCTCCTGCCTGAAGCCACCTTCCTTCCTACTCAGTGGTTCCAATCTCACCTCTACTATTAGCAAAGGTCAATTCCTTGAGTCCAGAGTCCAACTGTCTTTCTTAACTGTGCTAATTCATTAGACAAAGTGCAGCAATAGTACTTTCCCCTGAATCATTTATACAGTGAAGAAGAAGCCAGAGCTTTAGACATTAACATTCCAAGGTTAATTTTCCTCTGAGATGCCTCTATTACCAAGAGGTAAATATAAGCCTCCTCATTCATGACATCATCAATGGATAAATATTATGTGAAATTCTCACACATATACACAAACAAGAAAACTTCTTGGAATGAGCAAAACTTGTTAGAGGCAATGTTGTATAGATCACATTAATGAACACGACTATTTCTTTGTCTACAGAATCCAGTGCCTTTAAATAAAGTCATCTTTCTATTTCTAAACCGAGGCATAAAGAAGATGTGGCACATTGTATTTTTCATACATGGTCAAAGCAATATCTGCAGTGCCTAGTGCTCTTCTGCTACCTTGAAACGACCCATAAGAAGCTTATGGGGTCCCCACCCCCAACCTCACTTTTGCACCTGGTCCTATCCTGATGAATAAAATGTGGCAAAACTGACACTGGAACTTCTGAGGCCAGCTTAGATAAGGTCATACAGCTTCTGCCTGAGTCTCTCAGGACACTCAGCCTTAGAACCCACCATCTTGTTGTAAGATAGCCGCAGCCCCTGAAGAGGCCATTTAGTACTGTTTCAGCCACCAGCTCAACTACAGGTTCACCAGCATCATCAGCCAGACTCATGAATGATTGTCTTCAGATGACTCCAGCCCCTACCTTTAATCCACCCCAGCTGATTGATGCTAAGTAAAGCAGAGACAAGATATACCTGTCAAAACTGGCAAAAAAAAAATGGCAGATGTCTGAGCAAATTGTCATTCCTTTGAGCTACTAACTTTCTAAATATTTTGTTGTGCAGCCACAATACCTGAGATAGAGAAAGTAAGCCACCCTCCATGCTCCACCAACTCTGACACAGCTAGAAAGAGGTAAAAACCAAAGGACCAACTAGGGTCTCTCTAAATCCAATCCAAGCAGGCTAACAAGTCTGCACCATTGTCTCCTAGTATGAAAATGTTCCAGGGGAATTAAGCCCTTATTAGTACAATTATTAGCCCACGTCAGCTTCCTACAACATTGATTTATACACATGGTTCCTTTACTCAAAAACTCTATCTTTAGAAAATATTCAAAAGCCTCTTCAATTAGGCTTTTTCTTACTTTTCCAGAAGAATCCTTGTGACTTCCTTTTGCTTCAACAAACTTGACTCCTCCAGCCAGCCTCCAGCTCCCCTGCCACCTCCTGTCCTTTTCCGTCTCTCATTATCTGGATCCTCCCCTTCCTTCAGGGTTCAGCTCCAATCACACCTGTTCCCAATAGCCTCTCCTCAGGATCACAGTCCTAACTCAATTCTCAGGTCCTAGAACTGGTGCTTTCCCTAGGAAAGTAGTTAGGAAGTGAATTTGAGCTATCAGTTATTTCTATTTAACATTTTTTCAATATGACCAGGGTCAGATAAAGTGGAGCGCACTAAAAATCTTCCACCATCTTTACATGCTGTTCTGTTATGACTTCTCCAGCTCCTTTCACATCCCACAATTCTAAGCTTAAATGTTACTCCCACAGGAAAGTCATTTTTCATTCTAAATACAATCCCGTGTCAGCTTCCAGTCTAGCTTAGGTCCACAAAACTTCTGTCCACAAAACAATGAAAGCATAACAAAACATTTTTAAAAACTGTAATAATAGAAGCAAACACAAAAAGGCTTCTCCTGACCCATATTCTTTTGAACATCATGTGGCTGATTCAGAGTCGCTTGGCTTTCTCTCTCTTCTGCTGAGTTAGACATTCTGTGTTTGGTCAAAATGGGCAAATGGCTTTTAATAAAAGTTTGTTTCAACCTTAAACTGTTTTCTGGATGGTGCTGTGGTATTGGTGATGTTCGCTGGAGAATCAAGGGCAAAGGGCTAAGTAATCTGCCTCCATCTGTAAAAGGCAGAGAGGAGAAAAACATTGAAGGCATTAAGATTGTACAGAAATTAATATTTTAGTAGGAATGTGAAATTAGAGCAAGAAAATAAGTTCATAAGAATCAGGACGGTAATGAGGTGGTTGTCAGCTTTTGTAGAAAGCATGGTAAAAGAAGTGCAGATCAGTATGTCTTTTTAATTTAATTTTGTGACCTCTGCTGAAATATGGGCCTTCCCTGACTGTAAATTTTGTTCACAGTACTTATTACAGCTGTAATCAAAAAATTAATTTTGACATTTGTGTCTCCCACAGAACTATAATCTTTCTGAGAACAAGTTTTATATCTCTGTATTTCATTATTATAATGTTATCATCAAAAACAATTACTGTAGTAATCACAGTGGCTCACTCCTGTACTTCCATCTGCTCCTGGGCTGAGGTAGGAGGATCCCAAGTTCAAGGCAACCTTCCTGAAACCCTGTCTCAAAGAGGGCTGAGAACTGGGAATGTAGATCATTGGTAAAATACCCTGAGTTCAATCCTCTGTACTAGTACTGCCAAAATAAATAAATAAATCCTGTTACATAATTAGTGTTCAATAAATACTTGTTGGAAGTGAATGATTATACCTACCCATCTACGAATGTGAAGTATACACTGGGATACAGGTGGTAAGTGTGGTACTGGGGATTGAACCTAGGGTTTCATGAATGCTAGACAAGAGCTCTGCCACTAAGCTACATCCCCATTCCCTTTTATTTTATTTTGAAACAGGTCTCACTAAGTTGCTGAGGCTAGTCTCAAACTTGCCACTCCCCTGCATTGGCCTCCCAAGTGGCTAGGATTACAAGCATTCGTCACCAGGCGTGGCTTTCATCTCTACATATTATAGGACAGAAAGTATACCTCGTGATCTTTTCACCTCAATGCATCACAGTGCCATACAAACAGAGTTAGATTCTTTCATGTTTACCCTACTATTTATTGAGACCTTACCACACGCCTAACCATTAAGTGCTTTATGTTTGATCCAAATTGATACTAAAAAAATCTCTATTTTAGGGATTATTATTCCCATTTTCTTATTAGGTATTGGAAATATGGAGATATTCAGTAAATTAGCCAAGATACTAAAGAAATCTCTATTTTAGGGATTATTAGTCCCATTTTCTAATTAGGTATTGGAAATATGGAGATATTCAGTAAATTAACCTTAGCTAATTTTAATTAATCAAGCCTAATTAACAGTTGTGTTTTTCTTTTCTCAATTACATTTCATGTGATGTACAGAAAAATCAGGGAAAGAAGAGGTGATTATGAATAAAAAATGACATTATTTACTTCACAGTTTTGCCTATATCTTTCTCTGTTCAGTGATTAGAATGTGTATGAGGGGTAGGGGTCTTTAATTCTGTTCTAGAGGAGTAGGAGAGTTTGGCCCTGGTGTGTGCTCCGTGTGTTCTAGTTGTGTTACTATTTCTGAATTGTTCGCCAAGAAAGTCCTGAAGTAGGATTTGTACATGCCAATGTGTGGAACGAAACCAAACTTAATGCCAGAAGAAAGAACAAAACAGCAACTTGGCAGTTTAAAACTTAAGGTACATATCTGATAGAAACCTTGAGCATAGCACATTGGAATCTAAATCTCTGTGAGATTCCCTATGTATAATCTATGAATCATGTAGCACAAAATAGTTGAGCATTATTACACTGAAACGAATGTCCCATATAGTCCTCAAATTTCAGTTCCAGCAATAACCAAATAGTTGTAGGAGTGGTTATTATTGGGTCAGAACCAAGGAATTTCAAAAGATATATAAAAGGGGCTGAGGATGTGGCTCAGTGGTAGAGCCTTTGCCTGACATGTGCAAGGCCCTGGGTGAAATATATATGGAATATATAAAATATGTATGGAATATATATGAAAATATGTATCAGATATATGTATGACAAGAAACTCTTAAAAACTGTGAAACAAAAATAAACTTGATTGTAAAAACATTATCCTGATAGTTGGATGACTCAGTACCTACACTGAAGAGAAACTATTTTATTCTTGATAATTATTAAGAAAATTCCAGTTTCCCAGCACAAAACTCTACATCTCAAGTTTCTCTGTAATACAGAATTATTTTCAACCACTCAGCAGTCAGTACAAGTAACATTCTGAATGGAATTCAACACTATAAAGTGGTAATATGATTATAAGAGGAGTAGTTCTGAATTAATCCACTCTTAAGTGATATCTTTTAAATTAAATTTTCAATTTCCGTTTTGAGTTGGCTTCTGTATCGTGGCCTTTGAGCGCCACCCAGTGGAGTAATGCGTACAGTCTGCAAAGTTTGGAAATGGTAATCTTTAAAGTTCAAGGCTCATTATTTAATATATAACCTCGTGAGCATCTGGATGAAATCTCATAATGGGAGAACTCACATTTTTCATTTTCTTCTGCGGCCTGGGGAGCCAGCAGGACACTTTGTGGGCACCCCAGAGGAAACCCCTCGGTGCACTTCTGCCTGCGGCCATATGGTTAGAATCAGCGCATTCACCCACTGCCAGTTCGTAAGAAGGGGCGTGTATATGAATAACATGCACGCAATCAAGACGAGCTCTGGGTTTCATATTCTCCCTTTGTGTAGGGTGCTTTTTACACCTTATGGAAAAGGTAAGTTAGACAAAGGCTAATATTTTTCTCCCCAGTGAAGGTAGCAGGCCTGCAGCTAAGGCGATGTCAGAGTTTCCATTTCAGCTCGTTTTTTTTCAATACTTCAGCCTCTGCTGTAAACATTAACTCCAAGAGCAAAAAAAATTATATATATATATATATATATATATAAAATTATATATATATATCATCAGTTATACTGCCTCTCAGACCAGAACATTCTTCTTATTAAATCAATGGTCTTAGAAAGAAGTTAGATTGAACGTCACAAAATTCTGTTGGGGGAGGAGGGGCAATGGAAAGGGTGAAGGAACTTCTTTCTCAACTGCAATGTTTCTTCTTTTAAATATTTGCAAAGAAAATAGAAGAAGGAGCCAGAATAGAGAAACTTTGTCCATCCCTGCCTTGAAGAGCATATCTAGTCGTTCAGATTATTATAATGGTGCACAAAGACCTCATTTTGTGAAAATCAGGTCAAAGCAGCATTCCCTAGGCCTGTCCTCCTAATTGACACAAACAGGTAATTTAGAAGTATGTTTGAACAAACAAGCAAATGCTCCCCTCACGCTGTCCAGCGGTACTGTGGCTCTCAAAGTCACGATGCAGGCTGATTGAGGTTTCTGTGGTAAAGCCCCTCTCCACGCAGTACCTGTTACTATGATTTTTTTTTTTTTTTTTAAGAGCATGTCATTCTTCCTTGTGGTCAGAAAAGTCCCAGTTCTGAGTCCTCAATTCATTGGGATTTTTTTTTTTTTTTTTTTAACGTGGAGAAAACTCAGCCGCCTGATGAAGGTCTTAGTTCCCTTCTGTATGATCTTTACCCTGAGAGTTGGAGGAGCCTCAGATGTCTGACTCTGGAGGTTAAAAGGAAAGGAAGAGAAGAAGAAAGGGGGAGGAAGAAGAAGGGGGAGAGAAAGAGGAGAAAGAAGAGGAGAAAAAGAAGAAAGAAATCTCATGAATTTAGTATTAGGCCAAAAAGAAATGTGCTTTTGGCATGGAAACTGCCCTTTTAACTTGTGAAAACTTTTTTTTTTTTTTCCCCTTCTGGTTTGGAAAAGAAATAGAACTTTTTTTTTTTTTTTTTCCTATGGAAGGGTTTATAAAGATTTATAAATTCTGGGCGGATTGATCTCAACTTCTACTTAAAATGAGAGAGAATATTTGTCATATCCTTAACTTGCTTTATAATATTAAGGCCATGTCACAAGCAGACTAAAATGATTACTTTCTTGGAGTCGGGTCTAACTTGCTACCTACCCCCAACACCAACCTCAAGAACACCAAAGTGCCAGACATAAATTTAAATTTCCTGAGTTGTGAAGAAGGATTTCAGCCTGGTGTCATCTGTTTGTTTTCCTCCTGTCGCTCTGTATTTCCTGGCACTTACCAACCATGCATAGTTTTTAAAATGATTTTCCTATCATTTACTTTCCCCATCCTTCTAAGAAGTGAAGGATCTAAAAGGTTTTATGAGAGATCATGGGATGGAGGACTCTCCAGGAAGACTGGCTCAAGGCTGCAGATGCAGAGCAGGCGGTTAGGACACAATACCTATCATCTCCCTGAACCTCAGACGTTATCAGTCTGCAAGCGAAACTTAATCCTGAACATAAATTGCATTTCCTAAAAAAACATAATCTTGCCTTAAGACACCAACCTCCCTGATTACAGGGAATGTCTGTGTTTACACATTTGTACAGAGCATGCTGACTGTATTAGTGTCCTAGGAAACAAACTGTGGCCGTTCACAGACCTGCTGCAAGCACTGAGAGAAAGAAAAAGAAAATTTGAAATCAGACCCCTGATCTCTAACTCCTTTCAAATTCCTGAAGCACATTAGCTTTACTACTGCATGATGTGCACGGTAGTATTTCTTCTAATGAAATCTGACTAAAAGTTTAAATGAGTTTAATGCATGAAATGTATAAATAAAATGTGGCCTTGATTAAATTTAGACTTGATACATAACTTAAATGGGTAGCCCAAGAACAGCATTGGTATCATGTGTCCAGACTATTTTGGGCTTTGCAAGAGTAGTTTGGATTTTATCAGTGTGTGTAGAGTGCTTTCTATCAAAAGCAAAATATATGTACAAAACAGAATTATGCAAAAGTACTGTGGAAAAAATACAGTGTGATTGGAAAGTGGTTAAGAGTGAGAAAATTTAAAAAGATACTTTTTAAAAAGGCCACCAGGTGGAAATCTGAAGCGTGATTTTCAAAGAGCAGTTTACATAGGTAAAAGATTTGTCTTGAAGAGTCTTCTGATGCCTCTTAATTTCATGACTAGGAAATTCTCTTAATTTCATGGAACCTCACTTTTCTTCATTTGTACATGTAGATCAAGATGTCTATCCATGTACTTCCTGGAAGAATCAGAATGAAATAACATATAAAAGGTCTTTGTATACTGTAGAGTGCTTTACAGATCTATATTATCATATACTTTCTTAACTTCAGAAGTTTTCTATCTACATCCACAGTTATAAGCCAAGAACTCTTTCCAGAGAGCATATAAAATATATAACCCATTAAGAAGAATGGTAGGATTAAAGTTTTTAGTTAGGAATAAATGAGTTTTTAAAAAAAGATAAAAAAGAAATAAACCAAAACACTCTTGGGAAACCCTTAACAACTCTACAGGAAACTTTATAAATCAGTAGTCAAGTATATGGTTTTTGAGGTCAGATATCTGTCTTGCTTCTGCTTCTTCCTAATAACAGTAACTTATGTGCACAAGACAGCGAGTTACCCCTTCATCAATCATGAGATACAAGTGCCTGCCTAATGGTTTTGTTGTGATGATTAAAAAATACAATATGGGTATCTTCTATGCCTGGTACTTAATAATAAGTACTGGAAAAACTCTTAACATCTTTTTTTCATGTTATATATACCATACAAATACCATAACATGCATTTCAAAGAGATCACACCCATAAATAAATGGAAATTATTCCACTTCAAGTGGTCAAAGAATTTTTCTTCATTAACAGTTTAAAAATGGAAGTCTCCCAAACAGAAGTTAAGGAGAGGTATAAAGGGACATAGGTGACAGTTGCTGAAGTACAAGGACAGAGGAGGATAAAATAGCAAAGGGTTGTCTTAAAACCCCTCAGGAGAAACACTTGATAATTCTAGGCTTGACCACAGCCAAACTCTGTTTATCTTTTTTTTTTCTTTTTTAAAGATTGCACAATGCCACTCAGTTTCAGGCATTTAATAGAATGAAACCAGGTGAGGTTCAGCCAATTTTGCCTTTCATTTTTCAAGTTTGTTTATTACTTTACTTAAACCACAACATTCTGAGATCTCACAAGAAAATCTGTTTCTGTGAAATTTTCAGCCTGATTTCCAAACCAGAGAAAGAGGTTCAAATAAACTTGGGCCCATTTCAGAAAAGCATCTGAGATTCTGGATGTTTATTTGAAGCAATCTGGACTCCTGACCTTTTGAGGTTCCCCCACCACCAATAAAGAGAGCCTACAATGAATTTACTGTGCAAGGATCTAATGCTTCAGTGTCTGAATGGATAAAAATTCCATTGGTCACAAGGAAAGTTGTTTCCGAACACACTCGGTGGAATCAAGCCTTAAGCAGATCTATTGATACCCTCCTTTTAGGAAAATGCACCAACCAATCAGTGTCCTAGTTCAGAAGACCTGTAAATAGATGATTTATTCAATATGCCTTTTGAGTTTAAAAAGTATTTCTTAGGTAGACATCAGTAAGAAGAGGCTCTTGTTGGAGTAGGTGGAGGGTTTAGTATTTCCTGGAGCGGTATAGAAAAATCCAGACCAAACTTTTCTTTCCTGTACAGTGCTGCCTTTAACATCAGTGTGGGACTTCAGAAGGTATGCCAATCCTTCCCAAGTTCTTAAACCTTTTCAAAAACTGAATTCTGCCACTTTTGAAATGATGAACACTGAGAAATTGGATTTGAAACCACAGCATTAAATGCTTAAAATCCGATCCTTCTGTCAGGACCTGGGATAAATTAAACTGATGTACATTATTTTTAAAGAAAGGAAAAAAATATGGGAAGCGGGTTTTGAAGCCTGAAGGCATAGAACAAAACAAGTTATGCAGGTGATACAAACCATCTTAGTTCATTCCCATGATGGATTTCTACTTCCATATGGTGGCCCACACTGGAAATAATTCTTAGGAAAACACGTTTGTATGTGATAAATAAAACATTATTTTAGAGGTCCCTGTTTTTATTTTCAGAGATTGCTACTTTTTTTTTAAATTCAGTGTCCTGACTGCTCTTTAGGTTTTTTTTTTCTTTTTTTTACGTTGGTGCTTAAGTTTATTTTTTCAAGGAGAAAGTGGTAGAGAATGTGTACAGATGATGAGGGTATAAGGTGAACAATTATCAAGTGTTTCCATCAAATGAATTTGGTGCAGCTGGATGCTATGTATTAGGATTTAATCAAAGCTTTAGGAATTTAAACACAAAATGAGTTGAGTTTCACTTCAGGATATTTTAAACTTGTTAGTAAGGTATCTTACTAATATTGTATAGATTTTGTTAATTTCTGACTCAATAGATTTGGTTTAAAGATAAATACATTGTTAAGAGCATGAAAATCTCTACCTTACTCATGTTGGTTATTTTCAATAGAAGGGCTTAATTTCATAATAGAATCAAGACTGATTAAAAGCTTCCTAATTTAGAGAAATGTTTTAAAAAGGCATCTTCTGATAATCATTCAGGCAGTGATGATCAAGATCAAATATCAGAAGAAACTAGACAATAGCTGACCATCATTTGAATGTTTTTAAAAACCTAGCAACTTAAGTCCTCTACATACATTTCTGTCAAAGAGCATGATGTTTTACTCTGTCATAGATCATTCTGGTATAAACTGAAATCTTGTTTTTCAGATCCTGAATATTACAAAGCAGGGATTGAAAGAAAGATGTTTATCAATTTTCATTTTTGTATGTATGCATTATACATCAGCATCGTTATTATAAGTAACATAATTTGTCAATAAAATTATTGTTCAGTAGATTTCCAGATGAAGTGTGTTTTTTAATGTTTTCATGAATTTCACTTAAAAACTTGATTACATTTTTAAATAAAACAGTTAAAACAATAAATTGTCTGTACAAAATAGACTTTAAAAAATAAAAAATACTGCAGAATATAGACCTAAGTGTCCTCTGCAAGATACATAAAAACTGAAGCAGAGATATTAGTAAGTTGGAAAATTTGGGTGAAATAAAATTCATGAAGTGTCAATGAAATTTTCAAAACTTGAATTGGTGTATTATTTATCCATATCCCACAAAACATTTTATATTTTCTAAAAAGTACCCCTAAATTCAGGCCCAAACACCAGAAGTGAAATAAATGAATGGATTCCTGGCAAATTATAAACTGATTTAGGCTGTGAAGCTGCCACACCCACAGAATCCCTTGTTTCGGTTTGCCTTCCAAACTGTTGCATTTCATTTCATAGCATCAAAAGTGAGCATAAAACATACTCCTGAATCAATTAACACAACATGCAATCCTTTTTTAACTCCTGATTTTAAACAGTGCCTCTGAACTGAATGAAGCAAAAAGCAAGGCGGATTTCTGGTGAAATGGATCTTTGTGTACAGTCACCAATTAGCTCTAATCGTTCAAGATCTCATATCCTTAGCTTCATGATTTAAAGTATAAAGTACCTAAGTGTTTTCTTTCACATTACTTTATTTAGTTGAAATGAGATTCAGGGAAAAGCTACAGAATGCGTCATATCTCAAAGTTGTAAACACTTAGTGTAAAAGCAGGTTGTTCCTAACTGAGAAGGTTTCCGGTGGTTTTTTCTTTTTTCTTTCTTTCCTCCTCCCTTCCTTTTTCTTTCGTCCTTTCTTTCATGAGTCAAATGAGCTCTTCACTTTCTTCACTTTCATATATGTTCGACCTAAGACGAAAGGGTGAACTCTTTTAAGAAGATACGTGTGTGTGTGTAAAAACCTTCCTCAAATGACTGATAGTATTTCTCATCAGCCGTTGTTAATTTATATGAGTTATTTAATTTTGCAATGTAATAGATACATTGAATTTTAAAAAGCCGTAGACTATAAATAAATGAATTCTCAAGATCTTTATCACATAAATAATATCAAAGTGGAGTTTATATAATACAGGATCTCTTAGATAATGCACAACTAACATCCATCTGTCATTCTTCATTTAACATCAGAGTTTTATGAGTTTGTGCTATATTTAGAGATGATGCATCTCCAGTGTAGTTCATCTAAAATTATGTGAAAAGAGATCTCTATCATTTAATAAGTTTTTGATGGAGAATGGTATACGATTAACCTCATAAATTCCTCCCACACACACAAAAAATTTTTTTCGAAATTCTGTTTCTGTGGAAGAATTTAAATAATTCATCCTCACCCAAAATTACTTTTTCTCTTGATTTAAATTTTCTTGTGATAAAAGATCAGTAAATAAATCACCATTACTAAGTACACAGGCATAAATTTATGCCAAGTATTCACAAAGGGCCATTTTGTACTACAGTAACACACAGTGGGTGTTGTTGCCTGTCAGCTAAGGAACTATTTTTGTACTGTTATAATTTTTATCCAAAAGGGACTCAAAGTACTTTACAAGTTAAGCACTACCTTTGGGTTGAAATTTAGACACACTGGAGAGACGGCATGGGCTGTCAATCATTGCTTGACCACTACACAGCTGATGGTGAAACAGCGTATTTTTGGCAACCATGGCAAAACCATTTTCATACCAAAAAAACAGTGGTGTCTTTGATCTCAGAAAGGGGAGGAAAAATTCTTGGCTTTTTCCTCAAGGATTCATCCAAAAATCTCTAAGACCAAATCCATTACTCATAAAAAAACTCTTGTGGGAATAGACCACATGACACAGAAAAGAGACCTTTTCAGAAACATTCAATAGGGAATTTTCCTCTTGTCCTAAAGTTTGCAAAATCCCTGAGAGATTTCATAGTGGAATATAATCTTCACCAAAATTTATTTGCAACTGTTGCCCTAAATGCTACCTTCCAAATTAAGCTTTGCTTTATTATTTTATTAATGTTTTCCATTTAATTGTTTCATACACACACACACATACATATATATGCATGTAATGCTCTCTCTCTTCTGTGGTGCAGTTGTTTCAAAATAAATGTTCCTAAGACTTTAGCAATTCTTGAGAAATTAGAAGTGTACTTTTAAAAGGCAGGTCTTAATTTAAATATCAGAAAGATGATGGACCAACCATTTAAGCAAATCCCTTCAGAGTCATCTAATGGTTCCTGCATTCCCTTTCCCTCTATAAACTATTTGTTTAATAAATAGCTAAATAGCAGGACTAAATTCTTTCTAACTTAATGTGATATTTTTTTCAAAAATGACTTTCATTTTTCTAGAAATGTCATCTTTCATGAGAAATATAGTAATTTACTTAATTGCACTGTTCAGTTATTATAAAAAAGGTTATAGGTAAAATGGACACTGGATAATTGTTATATACAGCCCCAGTATTTTATGAGTTTGGCCTCTGTTTAGCTTGACTCTGGATCCCAAACTGGGAACAAAAGTGAAATAAAATTTCCAGAGCATATACTATGTGCCTGAAACTGTGCCAGGAAGTCCACTGTTTGATGCCATCACTCATCATCACAATAATCCTGTGGGTGTTGTGGTGGACTGTAGGCTTGAACCAAGTGATTTTCACTGAGACCATGATATGCTCCTGCCCCACTCACATGAGGACTGTGTTTTCTAATTTCTGTAATTTATGTGACCTCCTTGGACCATTTAAAGGTCAGTGAGAGTGATGCAACTACCATTGAAGCAGATCCCTCAGAGCCATCCAGTGTTCCTGCACCTCCCTTTTCCCTCTAAGAAACAAACTCTCAGGAAGGTTGGCTTCTTCTGCCAGAAAGAAGAAAACAGGGAGCAGAGTTGTATCTGACCTGAAAAGGATCTATAATCCAAGGAGAAAATGGAACTTTGTTGTGGGAGCAACACAGGTTTGGGGAACAGTTTTACCTAGATATAATTTAACCTATCATAGGTAAGTAAAATTAATAGTCATTTTACAGAGAAGTGCATTGAGGATCAGAGGAATTAAAGTAAACTGCCCAACATAACACATTCAGTAAATCAGACAGTAAGGAAATGAGACCAGAACTGTCTGATTCTGCATCCCATGTTCTACCTTACAGTATTTTAGGAGGTCAAAATTCATGCCAACACATTTTCTAGGAGATTCCTCATTTGCTTAATTTACCTAGATAACACAAAACTATCATTCAACTGAATCATACAGCTCTTCCTAGATAAGCCCTTATCAATTCTAAAACATCAGTTTGAAAAACTCCTTTGTTCCCTTTTATTCATTTTTCTAATTTCTGTCATTTATTGTCTGTTCAATTTTTTCCCAAGATTAATAGACATATTTTCCATTAATTTCAAAATTCAAATGCTCAATTTTATAACTGAGTTCTAATCCCTACTCTGGAACTTATTAGCTATATGACCTTGAACAAGTCATGTAACTTCTGTGAGCCTCAGTACTTAGTTTATACCATGAAATCATAATACTTATCACAGACTCTCAGTGAGATAAAATAATCCACTTAAGATGTAGTTATAACAGACTCCTAACAAAGATTTACAATTTTCCCCTAGTATCCCATCTCTCCTTCTAATGAGACAATATCTTTCTAGACTATATTGCCAAGAGACATGAACAGCTGGTTTTGTAAAATGTTTGCATAACAATTTTGAAAGCAACCCAGTTAATAAAATAATTTGCTTACCCTTGATTTTTCTCAGTTTATACTTTTTTACTTTTAGTTTTCTCTAGAGAAAAGCTTGTTTAATTTTTCTAATGAGCTTTGTAGATTGATTTTTATAAATAAATTTGGCAATATATTTTATTTATGTCTATTAAATTTAAGGTATCAGATTTTGTACTTTTGATCCATTAGGGATCATTATATTTCTATTCAAACATATCCTATAGCACTAACTGTAAAATATGATAAAATTTTTAGCTAAGACCTGTTTTAATCTAATTGTCAACCACAACTTCAGAAATAATTTTGGTGTGCATTATTTAAGTAAAACATCAGAATTACAAAGATTTATCTTCTATTTAATACTAAATTATCATTACATTAAATTTTGATGTCACTCATTTATCTTGGCTCACTTCAACAAACCTTTAATTTTATAAGCACCATAAAAAGAAAGGTAGTGGACTACAAGTTTAAAGCCTGGATCAAAATGAGGATTCCATCAATTATTAGAATAACCTCAAGTCTCAGTTTTCCTTTCTGTTAAATTGGAAAAAAATAATACATCTTCATAATATACAATGTGCTTCTGAGTTGCAGATGAGAAAACATAGAAAAACATACTAAACACTGTAAGTGTAATATTAAAGTGTTAGGAATTTTTGTTACTGTACCCAAGATAATAAAATAAATATCATTTTCTTCCTGTAACCAAAGTCACTTCAGAAGTTCATTCAACTTAAACTTAACATTTGAAAGTAGATTATATTTGAAAAAAATACTTAAATGTATTTATATACATATAAATTGTACACTTTTTAATTTGCAAGAAAGTGAATTATTTTTCAGTTATTCAGAAGTTTTTCATAGATCGTGCAGGAACGATTTGATGATTTTTGACTTGGATGTAAAGATAAGAAATATTTTTATGAGTTTAGAGCATTTAAAAATACAATTGAGTAAGGCAACAGCACTTTCCAACTTTCAGTCGTCCATCTCACAAAATGAACAGCTTTGCTGATCCTTTACCTAGTAGTTCAGTTTCACCTTTTCATTCTAAGATGTACATATTATGTTCAATTTCCTCTTCCATCCTCTATCGAATTTAGTATGCAGGTTATTTTCATTTCTGTAACTCATCACTGTTCATCAAGAATTATTAGTGCTAGTATTTTCTGCTTAAACAAATGTGAAACAAATTTAAAACCAAAGAAGCTGATCTTGAAGTAATCCTAGAAGAAAACATGGTTTTCAAATTCTCCACAGCCTGCACAATAAATTAGGTTGAGGACAGAACAACTTTTTACAGAGAAACTCAGCAACATATGTAGAAAACTTTTATTTTTGCCTGGGTGCTTGTGTGTCTAGGTTGTTTTTCCTCTAATGGTAATAACACAACACTTGATTCAACCTGAGCACTTTTAACAAACGATTCATAACTGGGTATCAAATGCTGGCTTGTCGCCTCTTATGTTAGTACATATTGATAGTTCATCTTTACACGATCTGAGAAATTTTCACTCATTCTCATACCTGTAATAATGTATAATTACATCTCTTTAGTGGTTTTTTTTTTGATCGTTTGACTTAGGTGGTTTCAAGTATAAACTCACAAGCAATAAAAAAATGTATTTTTGTTAGTGTTTGTTAGACTCTACCAGGTTAGAAATTGCCCTCTAATTATCACAGAACTTGCCTAGGCTGTTCAAAATGAAAGCAGCAGAGTTCACAGTCTTGGCTTACCATGCTATCTATCCACGGTCTTTGAAAGATGGCATATTTTCAAATATCCCAGACTGGCTTACAATGCTGTCATATGTCACATTGGATTACCTTAGCCAGCTCGTGTTATGTTACATCAAGGATGTGACTAACATTAACCACATGGAATACAGCAGAACAGTGCTGTCCGCCAGGGAAATTTCAAAATGGCATGGTCTTTAGAAACCAGGATTTTAGAAATTTCTGGTAATTAAGGGGGAAAAGGGGTCTTTAAATTATTTTAAAAGAGATTTCTATTTCTCTCTCTCTTTTTTTCTTCACTCTTACTTTCAAAAGAGTTGGCAGTTGTAGGCAAATTATAACTTTCCATGCTAAGTGTACCAAATGAAAGTTATACAGCAAAATAACTCAGATTTGCAGCATCACAAACATCGTGGAGTACAAACAATCAAGTGAAAGTTAAATGCACACAGGCTAGAAGACACTGCTCAATCAATATTTGTTAAGTGAAGAAAATAATGAAAAAACTAATGTTGCACAGTTTAACTACTTCACCCTCCAGTAGTTTCATTTTGTAAAACGATTATCTTTACATCTCTTTCAGAAAATAAAATAAATTATTTTGCCTATCAACAAAATAATTAGAGCACAATTTATATCCCCATCAAATAACCTAAGAGTATAATAAAATTTTTAATTTTTAATAAATTTTAAGTTTAATAAAAAATTATATATTGGAAATACTGTTACTAGAGCCATGTAACTCAAAATGTTGCTTTCACAAGAAATGCTTTCAATATTATTAGTTCAAAAAAGTCTTAATATTCCATTAACCTTCAAAGATACAAAAACTCTTTATGAAGTGGCTGGAGTGCATTGGCAATAATGGGGCAAAAGGCACAAATGAAAAAAGATTCCCGTTCAATCTATGCCCAGCTATATACTGGAGCTATAGTCCAGCAGGCTTTTTGTTTGCAAATGAAATCAGCAAGAACTTGTCTCTCCATTAAGCTTATTGATGAACATGCAGGATTAACGAATAATATAAAGAGGATACGACACTTCCAGATTAGAATTTTAAAATATTTCATACCTTTTAAACTCTCCTATTTCCAGTAAATCCCATCTTCAGCCACTTAGAAATCTTTTAATTCTTGTGGCTTCATTTGGTCTTCTACCCTGGATCCTACTTTAACTAGTCTCACAATAGTATATACAAAAATGTTGTGTTCTTGTTTTTGTTAACCACTTTTATATCCATGACAATTATTCCAATTAAAGAAAATACCCCAAGCCATATATTTTGGAACCAAATTAAATTTGAAGTTTCTGGTCTCAACATGGTTGTATGATTTTTTTTTTCTTTACGCTATATTCTCTTCTTAGCTACTCTTATTTACACAGTGTTTTACGTTAGAGGATGATTTGGTCCCAAGTGGCACATTAAGCAAAATCTGGACATAGTCTGGTTTTCATGATATGAGGGCTGCTACTGGCACCTGTGGGTAGACCTAGGATTGTTTTAAACCTTCCATGATGCACAGGACATCAAAGAATAATTTGGCCTAAAACGTCAGTGGGGCTGAGGTTAAGGAAGTCTGATTAAACTTCAGTTTATCATAAATATGACTATACATTAACTTTTTGCCACAAATAATTTCTTTGAATCTTTAATATATGGATTCAGTTATCCAAATAGTGTCTCCACTTGCATTTCCCAAAGCCATTGAAACTCAACTTGTCACAAACCAATGTCAAACTCTCCCCTATGAGTCCTCAACCACAATCTTAGTGTCATCATTACCCACTCGCTAGGACCAGATCCTCAGTCACCCTTCCCAATGTTCTTCCTCATTCAGAAGTTCCATCCATGACTAAGTTCTAACATTTCTTCAGTCAATGCATTCTCAAATGCTTCCATTTATCTTCTTTCTAATATCAAACACCTTGTGCTAGATACTAGCATCTCCTACCCAAACTCCTCCTACAGCTTACTAACTGGATTTTCTTTGTTCACTCTTCAAACTTTCCAATCCATTCACAAAATACATCTAAAATGAGTTTCTTTGGAAAAGCTCAAATCTCATCAAGTGACCCTACTTTCCACCATGTATATATGCATATGTGTGTGTATTTATGTGTATGAATGTGTTTTCATGTGTTTATATATGATAACTTAATACTTTTCTCCAAATTCTGATAAAAGCCTCTCTATTTTGATCCCTAAGTGATACTCCAGCCTTCATTTCATCTTTCCTCAAGTTTCTCCTTTTTTATTTTAGCTAATCTCATGCATCCGACTTACTTCTTTGATTTCATGCCATGCATATCACCTTCCAAAAATTATTCTGAACCTTAAAATTATTTCAGGCTCGTAGTTTATAGTGATCCTTAAAATCAGAAAGTTAGAATTTATCACCATCCCTTTTATCCAATCTCTTCTTTATTCTTAACTTGAATGTTAACTTCATGTGCTTTAAATGAAACATAGGGTCTGTATTTTCCATGTAGCTACATAGTTAAACATATAAGCAAGTCTTCCTGTTGCCTCATAAATTAATCCAGTAATCAAATTCTTGGCCACAACATTTGTTTTCCATTTTAAAACGATTTTTAGGTTATTTAGTATTATAGAGAGTTCTGAGAGAAGACTTGATTGTTTTCATAGTAGGTATTTTTTTCCTGTCTGTTGAGATTCTTTTAATGTGAATTATATGCAATTGTAATATTTTTCTATATTATGCCTGATTGTATGTATTTTTAATTTTAAAAATTAAAAGGATGTTGTTAAAATATTTTTATTAATTAAACCCTTATTGTGAGTCAGACACTGAGCTAACTGCTTCACATATACTAATTTTCACAATTCCCTTGGGAGCCAATTGCCATTGTTATCCCCATTTTACAAACAGAAAAACTGAAACTTAGAAGGATTAAGCAAATTTCCCAAGGCTGTACAAATAAGAATTAGATGAGCCACATGGTTAACTCTTGCTAATGGAATAGTGATAAAAGTGATTAGTCACATTGTGGGCAAGATAAAACACTATGTTTTCTCTACCATTTCTCTCACCACCTCACCAATTGGATATTGACACTGAAGGTAACTTTCTAAGCCACTGTTATAGATGGTAGAGTTTTCATCAAACTAGTTCCTTGAACAGGCAGGTCCCCTTCATATGTAGTTTATGCAGTACCATACACATGAAGACAACAGAATATACAGATGCTGAAAGTTCTATGTACAAAATTGGAATTTTGATATAATCTTGTCCTGTGTTTTAGTTTGTCTCTTTGTATGTTTGCATGTGTTTATGTGTGCATCTCTATTCCAAGATTTGTCCTTGGAGGCTTTCTTTTTCTTTTTGCTCAATTTATCAGAATAGTTATAATTATCTCTTTATTTTTTTAAAAGGTTAAGTATGTGAAATCATTATGCAGGACCTATCACCATGTTTATTTTAAGAAGTATGTTGAGGATATATTTTATTATATCATAATGTGTCTTCTTTACTAGGGGTTTTGAAAAATATTCTCCAATTTCAGTCATAACTGAACAGTTCTTGAGCAAAAATTTAATTTTCATCCTGAGCTATAAATCAATTGATGGTTTCTGCTTGGTCTGCTAACAGGCTGAAAGCCAAAATTTGGATTTACCTCTGACACATGTGCCAGAACTTGTAGAATATGTCCTATATTCTCACTTCCACCTGTCACCATCCTCTTCACTTTAAACCCATTTTTACTATCTATTTTCAATTAATTCTATATAATCCCATTGTTGCATCTTAGTAATAGCTACTGTAGGGAATAGAAAAATCTAGCCTTACAGCACTTGGAAAGTCAACCATATTATAAAAATGTAGAGGAGAAAGTTACGTTCTGGCACAGTATAAGAAAAATTGTATTCTGATATGAAAGGAAATACTTACTCATGAGTTTGTATCATTTTTATTAATGTGTCCACTCATTATTTTTCTGCAATCAGTTTTTTAATCAGTGCTATAATTTGGCTTATAAACTATGAATCTCAGAACCCATGGGAATGTGTAAGACTTAGAAAGCATGCATGAAGGAATCTTTTCAGTTTAATTGTATGAAATGGATGCCAGCAATTTTTATTTATTTACATTTTTACTCTTAGTGAGAAGACAAGGCACACACTGGACTCAGACTACCTTGAGTCAACTCTTAGGTCCACGGCTTAGTAGCCTTTATGCTTAGGACAAGCTACTATATGGCCTCTCTTTTCTCATTAGTACACATGGAATAATACTGGTATCTATCTTAAATACATAAATGTATTTTGTGAACATTAAATGAACTTAACTATATAAAAATTCTTAAAACAGAGTTTGGCCCTTCATCAGCACTATATGAATTAGTTATTATTTGTTTGTCTTCTTGCAGTTAAAGCACTGTTCCAAGATGATTAATACTAGCTGGTAATTAGGAAATTATTGAATGGGTAGGCTCAGTATTATCTACAGAGTCAGAAAACTTGGTTCTTGCCTTTTGCCAGTTATACATTGTAGTTGATGTTACTGCTTGAACACCAGATACTAACTAGTGTTCACAGCAGGGGAGAATAGTTAGTAAAATCTCCAATTAGGGTTTTGTTTATACTTCCACTGGGTAGAATGACTTGTTAGTTTAAAAGAGACCTTTTGTGTTGATTACAGGTGTCAGCACATCTAAGTTTGGGGTGTGCTTAAACACCTGCTGTGAGATGCAAGACACAAGATCAACAAGTCTAATTGTTTTAATTCAAAAATATTTTCATTAACAACTCTGTTGATTGCTTTAGACTCAGTAACTTATTTGAGGGGGGAGGGTAGAACCTATGTTTTTTACAATGTTATTTAATTTGACCTAAATCCATGAATTTCTCATTATTTTTTATTATTCTAAAAAACAACTGATCTTTAATAATTACACACCAACCGGATTTTTTACCTTCCTTTCATGTATAAATAAACTACTGAGTTTAATTCATCATGGGATGTATGTGCACATGTATGTATGTACAATGTATGTGTTTTTGTGAGCACAACCGAAATATTTTTGAAGTTAAAAAATGCAGGAATTAACACTATAAATTAGACTCGGGTAGAAATACATTTTAAAAATTGCCAAAGTGAGTTAATATTTAAACAATAATAATAATGCCACCATGGACTCTTCTATATGTAATCTTTATTTTGGATGTGAACATCAGGATGGGTTTGAGAGAATGATGGCTGACAACATTCATGCAAAAAGAAGTTAGATTGGGATCAGATGTCCCAAATTCTTTGAAACCCACAAAAAGGTCATTACAGGGGAATGGGGAATGAATTTCCTTAATGTTACCTTAAAAATATGCATACAGTTATAGTTTTTTATAACTTCATAATATGCTAAAATATCTAATATTTAATTTTTTAAACAGATTTTTTTGTCATAAAACAAGATCTCCCAAATATTTTAGCCTTATTCACAGCAGTACAGACTATAAGTTACCACTGCCATTTTACTGAATGAGTAGAAATGGTAAATGTTAGATATGTGAAAAAAAAAAAAAAACAATTGAATGGAAGCAACATGTGTACCAGACTAATATCTCTTCTATTTAACTTTCAACAAAATGCCTATCTCTTTTATTAACTTTAACTTTTGGGTCTTGAAGTGCAGGCTATAATAAAATAAACAACCTAGGATTGTCTTCCCTGTCCAAGTTAATTTGAATCAGAATAGAATATTTACCTTTCCTTGGAGTTTGTGGGATTCAAGGTTAGTCTATTTTGGAAAGACTGAGTGAGGCAGACTTAATCCTTTTCTGGAGCTCATTAATTGGAAGCAGGACCACACTGAAATAGCCTTTTCTAAACTGCAGGGACCAATTAAGAATTTAAATAAGGTGAAAACTCCTAAACAAGATTCTCTGAGTAGCTTCTTCTGTTTTTATAGTAACACTCTAAATATAAAGCTGACACCATCCGTGTTAAATTTCACTAGTTAACTGATAAGCTGGAGCAAAGAGTACATTGGCACTCTGGGTAGTCCTGTCAGTCACTCTCAGAAAGTCCATAAATAATGTATGAGGACTCCCACTGTAACAGCCAAGCCCTGCCTTTTAGAATCAGTGGATGAATGGACAAATGAATAAATATATAAACAATTAAATTAACTAACCCATTTAAAACTATCTAGTAGTACCTTCAGATTTGAACATTTTAAATGTTATTTAAGATTCTCCAAGTGAATGAAATTGCATTGTTTTACTATGTTTACAAAGATCTGGAACACATAACATTCCTTGTAATTATGCAATTGACCACAATGTCACAATCTTGCACCATTTCAGCCATCTCCACAATGAAAACCAAATTGCAGATTGAAGTGTCTTGACTGATGGAAATTCTTGCACTAGTACTTTAAGCCTTGTCTAGATTTTTATATTCTCACTTAACCATCAAGCATTTTTTTCAGCAGTTATAACCAAAAAGTAAATTCCTGAAATTCAAGAGTTAGTTATATAATGATTTTTTAGTATATTTCAGCAATATAAAAGAAAACTTCCCCTGCAAAGCACCATTCATCAACTGTATTCAATATGTGTCTCAATGCTGAGAAACACCTACATCTTGTATGCTGAAACACCTTAAAAATCACATAGATCAAAAGGACAACTCAGTTCTGAGGAAGCAGCATAGAGTGGCAGAAAGAGCATGGATTTATAAAACTTGAAATCTAGATTCTGCTCTGCCACCAGAGCAGTGGGCAAGCCACTGGGGCACCTTTGATTCCCTAGCAGTTCTGTGTGCAAATTTAAGGTGTTGGATGACTTCTTTTGTTCCTTATAGCTTGCCCCCTTAGAGACCATGATATTTGTGTAATTTACACATAACACTAAAGTCAGAGTCATGAATTTTGGATCTGGAAGACCCACTTGCCCTCCATTTAAGATTACTGAAAACCTTCCTAAAAGAGTAGTTTTCACAAACCATGTTCAAGTTCACCCACTCCCACCATCTTCTGTAGCTTTCAGTTAGAGCACAATATAAAGTCTGTAAATCTTATTCAGTGGTTTGCATGACTACGCTATATGTTCACAATGGCTTCAGGGGGGCTAAGGTCAAAGAGGTTCTTTAGATTTTTAAAGAAATCCATGATCTGAAAGAGAGAAGAAGAATCCTTACTCTAGCATCTATCCCTAATCTGTCTGTATAATCTAGCGAATATAATTCCATTTTCTCCCTAGTTTCAAAATTTCTCTTTGAAGATTTCCAAGTCAACATTGGGGTTTACATCCTCATAGCTAAATGGTGTTGAAGTCAGAAAAGAATTAAACTCAAATTTCTATTCTATAACATATTAAATATAAAAATTTAGGAAATTTATTTAAACTCCAAGGTACTCATTTACAAGTTGTTAACTATTCAATGAAATTGAATATTCATTCAAATATTTTTTAGAACCTACTATGCACTAGTGATTGAAGAGTCTTTTACTTTCTATAAGATGGTTAAGCAAAGCCTCTTTGATTCAGGTGACTTTTGAGCAGAGACCTAGAGGTAGAGAAGGGGTCAACCCTGGAAATGTCAGAGGAAAAAGTTCTCCAAGCAGAACAAACAGCAAGTGCGAAGAACTATGGGTGAAGCCTGAAAATGAGTTCCAGGAAGAGTAGAAGGTATATCTCTGGTTGAAACAAGGGGTATAGCAGTTTGAGTATCTAGACAATTAATTGAGGTTTTGGTAGGGACTTTGGCATTTTTTTTATTCTTAAGATTATTAGTAGAGGGGTGACATGACCTTATACATATTTTAAAAGGACAACTCTGTTGCTCAGTTCATAGATTTGAAAGGCTTAAGGGAGAAACAATAAAAACAATTGTAATAATCTAGGTTGCAACTGACATTGGTTTATGCTGAGTGTAGTGAGGGTGGTGACAAATGGATGGATGTAGATGGACATATTTTGAAGGCAGGTCTTACTGAATTTTCTAGGGAGTGGATGGGAAGAATGATAGAGGAAAATAAGCTAGGGATAACTCTTTTATTACTTTAAGTAATTAATTTTAACTTTTTTGCTTCACAAACTAGGTGGATGGAAGATGAGGGAAAATTGAAATCAAATCTTTGCCTTTGACCATCTCAAGTTCAAGATATCTATTAGGAATGGTAAGTCCCAGGCATGTCTATCCACATGCATTAATGTAGGAGTCTTCAAATTCTAGTCATAAGACTTGATTCAAGCACAGTTAGAAAGTGGTTCCCACTGAACTCTGTAGTATTCTCACATTTATGGGTCAGGGATATGAGGTAAAACCAGTCAAGGAGACAGAAATATGACTCTATGATATACTGAGAGAACTTAAATGAGCTAACAGGTATATAAATTGTAGGGTTTTTTTTAAAAAAAAATACCTTGAATATTGTAAATCTTCAATCAATAAAACTTGTATATACTTTTATTCGTAGTAACCTCTCTAGCCTCCAGCTTAATTTAAAGTTTTAAATATCCAATGTCCATTGCTCATTTTTATCTGATTGTTGCCCCAGCACCTCAAATTCAGCATGCCTGAAACTGAATTAAAAACCAGATGCTTCAGTTATGTGCTCTCTGTCATTGAGCATCAATGATATCTAGGCCAGGTGGAGGAAAACTGATTTTAAAAAATATATATATTTATGTTTACCCCGTGGCTTTGCTTAAGAGCAAGCTTTCATGAATTCTCTTTCTGAAGTATGAGTCTGAACTTCCCAACTTCTGAACCATGGTAATCAAAGCTCCTGAAATTTTGCACCAACACTTTTCCAAGTGTATCCCACATTCCTAATTGTGTTTTAAGAGCCTGCTCCAGTCAACATCAGTAATTCCCACTTAACAAACCTGCTCATCTGTTGCGTCAACTGTGTTTAGATTTCTTTCTTTCCATCTCTCTTAGGTTCATTCATAGTTAAGCCCTTGGTCACAATACCAAACTCCATCTTGTTGGACTCTTACCTATCCTTTAAGGGATGGCTCCAATGAAATAGTCTTCACAACCTGTCTGTAGCCTCCAGTCAGCAGGATTAGAAATTAATTGGACCTCACTAGGAGCTTTGGGCTCCTACCTTGCTTACAGTATAGCCCACTTGTACCTACTACTTTTTAACTCACCTCATTTCTCTTTTAGATTTTAAACTGCTTGAGAAATCATGAGAATTACCTACTTCTATACCCCTTAATAAAATAGAAGTTCAAGTTAAACTGCTGTATGGTATGTGTGTGTATACACACACACACACACAGACACACACACACACACACACACACACACCCTATATATCCTATATACCCTAATAAAGCCAGCAGCATTGTACCTTCTAAAATTGTTGGGAAAATATCTTTACATCATGATTTCACTTTTTTCCCTTAATGTTTACATAACATAGAATACATTGCACACATTTATAATATACAACTTGATAAGTTTTGACATATGTTTATATCCATGAAACCATCACCAAAATCAAGGCAGTGAATATGTCCATCACCCTAGAAGTTTCCTCAGGCCCCTTTTTAATCCTTCCTTCCTGGCCCTTCCCTCAACCCTCCACTATTCACCCCACCCAACCTAGCAACCACTGTTTTGCTTCCTACCACTACAAAAAAAAAAAAAATGTTCACATTTTGTAAGATTTCATAAAAACTGAACTATACAGCAAGTACTTGTTTCTTATTTTTTAATATTTAGTAGCACATAATATTTGTACATATTTATGGGGGATAGTATAATAACTTGCCACATGTATGCAGTGTGTATTCATGAAATCAGAGTAACACATTTCCATCTCCTCAATAATTTATCTTATCTATGTGTTGAAGACCTTCAGGCTCTTCTTCTGTAGTTGTTTTTAAATGTATAAATCTTTATTGCAGACTACAGTTACCCTACTGTACTGCAGAACACTAGACCTAATTCCTCCTGTCTGGTTTTGAGTATCTGTTATCTAACCGCTCTCTGCCTATCTCCTCCCTACATTTCCTAACCTCTAGTGATCACTATTTTATCCTCTACTTCAATGAGATCAACTTTTTTAGCTTCCAGAAATGACTGAGAACAAACAGTAATTATGTGTGCCTGGTTTACTTCCCTTAAGACTCTGTCCTCTAGTTCCATTCATGCTGCCCAAATGACAGGATTTTATGGCTGTATACTATGTGTATGAAAATTGCATTTTCTTTAGCTATGTTTGGTTTTGTCCAAAAAAAAATACAAGCATGGTATTACTTGAATGGGTAGATCAACTCGTTTACTTGTTGGTGGAAATTTGCATGCACTTGTTGTTTAATAGTTTGAAGCTATTAAAACTTCTACACAGTTTTATATGACATATACTTTATTTTGGGTAATGGAATATACAGGTCATATTTAAATGCATGATTAACTATTTAAGAAGTAGCCAAATATCTCCAAAGTGATTGTACTTTTTCATTCCCACCAGCAGTGTATAGGAGTGTCAGTTCTTCCACATCTTTGACTCAAATTGCATGATTTCCTTCGGCTGTATAACCTGAGCCATTTAACAGGTATATCTAACAGTTCACCATTTAACCATATGACAGTTCACCTTTAAATTTTAAAACACCTACTATGTGCCAGGCCTTGGCAGTAGTGAGGTAATGATTAAGAATACATGATTCTTTCACAGAAATGGTAGTCCATGAGAAAACAAACACTCAAACCCAGAAACTTAATAGAATTTGTTACTAAACAGTATCTAGAAGTGCATTTAGGAGCATGCGAATGTGAAACCAAAGAAAGATAAGGGAAGTATTTTAAAGATTTGGCATGGTAAGATACCATGACATTATCTAGCAAGAAAAAAAAAAAAGCAAAGGCATGAAAGCAGAAACGATCATAGAACTTTTGGAGACAAGGGAAGATTTGTGTGGAGAGGACCTGAGTGGTGGGGTATATATGTATGCAGCTGGCAAAAAAAAAAAAAAAAAAAAAAAAATTAAAAAATAGAGCAAGTCTAAAAGAATTTTTCTGCCTTGCTGAGGAGGTTCAATAGCTTGAAGGTGGGGACAGATATTTTCAGATCTGTGCTTTTGGAAACAAAAAACAGACAAAGCTTTGGAAATGGGCTAGATGGAAAAGAAACTGCAAAAATACACTTTGGAGGCTGGTGCTATAATATATAGTATAATAGTAAAAAATAAAAATTTTTTTTAAAAGAGTCTAAATTTGTTTTAGTTTCCAAATAAAGAAAAAATTATACAAAATGTATTTTCAAGAAATGTAATAAGCTCACTTGCACTTGCATACTTTCCCTCTCACACTCCCTTAACAGAACTGACTTCCCAAAGGAGCAAAATTCTTTATTATATACTTATGATGGAATCCCCTGAGTTGAAAGTTTTTGAATCCTTAGCATCCATTTATTCTTTTAAGAGATTTCAATGGCTATATAGTCTCTTAATAAGAGAAAACCCACAAAATTGCAAGACTCCTAGCATAAGCCTTTGGAGAGTTTACAGAGGGTTTTCATTAGATTATAGATGTCTTGCCATCCTGCACCACATTCTCTTCTGTAATTCCATTAAGTAGGAATAATTATTCTCACAGTAAATTTGAAAGTTCCATAAGGCAAAAGCCACACCATATGGTTTGACTCCAATCAGTCCCCTTAATAAAAAAGTTCAAGTTAAACTGATGTATGGTATACATTTATAAGTAATATTACTGCCTGGGGTATATAAAAATTCTATCATTTATGGCTAAAAATTGTAAAAAGGCCCTTTTCACAAATTTTATTATTCCATAAGAATGAGCAGTAATTTCACAGTATAATAAAATGGCTACATGTATGTAGTACCAAATCCATCTCAATATGTCCCTTAAACTGGGAGTTTAAACATATTCAAACTCTTCATTTACTTGCATTCTGAAGTATGGCATAAACATAATCCTACAAGTGCTTCCCTACATTAAATAGGATCTGTTTTCCCACAGTTATGATTACTAATTTGGTATAGAAAAAAAATTTCTATGTTATTTATTTCACATGTAAATAAACTGAAGTAGTCTGTGGGAAATAATTGACTATATTTTACCTGCTTATTAATATGCTTATTCAATAAATGTTTACTGAGTCTCTACCATGTGCAAGACACAAAAATTAGCCTTCTAGATCCAGTGCCTGACTTCATAGTGTTTATTCTCATTATTTACACTTAATATACTCTCTAGTACTAAGTTGCTTTGCTACCTTCTGCTTTAGGGTTTCTTAGACTTGGAACTGTTGACACATGACACATTGTTTCTTCCCTGTGGAGGACTGTCTGCAGAATGAAGGATGTCCAGCAGTAGCCCTGGCCTCTGCCCATCAGATGCTAGTAGTGCTCCTCTAACAGTTTTGATAACCAAAAACCATCTCCAGACTTTAGCAATGTCTTTTAGGGACAAAGTAACCCTGGTTGAGAATCACTGCTCTTCTCAAAGAAGAAAAGAGAGAGAGGCTTCTTATTCTAAGTGCAGCTGCTTTTACTATTTACCTATATTCTAATTCAAGACTTTTTGTAAATAATGCCCAATAATCTAAGTTTAAAGTATAATTAAAGTGTCTATTAGCGAGGTGTGGTAGTGTATACCTATAATGCCCTCAGCTCAGGAGGCTGAGGCAGGAGGATCTTGAGTTCAAAGCCAGCCTCAGCAAAAGTGAGGTGTTAAGCAATTCAGTAAGACGTTGTTTCTAAATAAAATACAAAATAGGGCTGGGTTATGGCTCCGTAGTTAAGTGTCCTTGAGTGCCCTAATATCTTGGGCTTTGATATAACCAAACAATCAGATGAGTAACTTAATATTCCATTTTCATTTGGAAATGTAGGAATTTTTTTTCTTTTGAACTATATTCTTTCAAGTTGTTGTTTGAAATGATGCAGCAGTTTTTTTCTCTTCTAAAATCCCAATGAAACTCAATAATTTTAAGTGAAAGTATTAAATAAATAGTTATGGAATGCAAAGTGGTCTCAATGCAACATTAAAATTGCTCTATTAAATTTAATTGACTTAGGACAAACTGTGAGTGATTACATATAACAAAGACATGCCAATTCTGTTGGAATAATCAACTGTTTTCCAAGTGTTGAACCCAGATTTATACTGGTGGAAAACCATTGCTTTTGAATTTTTTATGTATTTCAAAATACTCATAAAGTTTTTCATCAATAGATAGGTGTTTCTGAAGAGTAATTCTAAGTTAATTAACTGAATTTATGTTAACTAGCTTTCCAGTAGTAAAAGGAAGAAATCAATGAAAGGAAGATATTAAGACAATATTATATTATGCAATTCAAAATTGGGCACAATTTTTTACTAAGTTTTTTTCACTCTTTTAATTTATCATAGAACTGCTCTTGTTATGTAGCAATGTATAATATTTTTATTTTATTTTATGATATCAAAGTGGTTATATTCTTCTATTTAACAGTGAAATATGCTTCGAAATTAGGCATCATTTAAATATAAAATCAAGGCTAACTACCTAGTAGGCAATTCAGTCTTATAAATGTACTGATTAATAAATATGCTTTCCAGCATTTCATTAAGAAAATCAACCTCAAGTTATTGATTCAGGAGAAATCTCTATATAGTTAATTGGCAAAGTATGCAACCAGAATCCAATCAATCAAGAGGAAAATAATGTACCATAATCAAATCCCTTGGCCCGAAGGAAGTCCCTGGTATAGTGTAATAAGGGATCATCCACATCATTTTGCAAGAACTCTAAATTTAGAAAGTTTGTCCAAATCATACATAATTTAACTACTTTATTTATTACCTTATTGTCCTTTCATCTTATGAGGCCACAAAGAGATGGGGTGGTGAAACGGAGAATTTGGAAAATAGGATCAGTCTCTTGTCCAATCCATTCTGCTTTGGTGAATTGGATGCTTTCTTTTTTCTTTTCTTTTCTTTTTTTTTTTTACAATCTCTTTATTTACTTTTCTATGTGGTGCTGAGGATATAACCCAGTGCCACACACATGCTACCCAAGTGCTCTACCACTGAGCTACAACCACAGCCCCTGAATTGGATGATGCTATGTCTATCATTTACTCTAAGCAAATAGTGACAAATAATGGTAGCTTAGTGTCACCACACTGCTTACAAATTTGATACAAAGCCATAATCTGTAGATTTTTATTGTGTGTAAAGGTTCTAACATAGCCATATGTTATTAAGCATGTGGTATTCATTGTACATGTGCAAGAACACAACATGTTGGAATTTGGGGAAGTGATTCAATCATGAGGGCTCTGACTTCATCAATGGGTTAATTCATTGAGAGATTCATAGCTGAATAAACTATTGAGAGATGGTAGAAACTATAGGAGGTAGAATCTGGGGTTGGAGAGAATGGGTCCTTGGGCTTGTGACCCATTCATTTGGTTCATTCTTTTGTCAGCCCCTTCCTTTCTCTATTTCCAGGTCATCATGAGGTGAGCTTCTCTCCAACACTAAACTCTCTCCATCATGCCTCACCACAGGCCCATAGCAATGTAGCCAGCTGACCAGAATCTAAAACATCTGAAACTAGGAGTCACTTCTTTTTTTAAGTTGTTTATGTCAGGTATTTAGTCACAGCAATGAAAAAAACAACAAATGCATTACTGACCTCTTCTCCAAAACTTTCACCCAAGCTTACTGGGCTTTGACCAGACCTAATTTTATTTCAGTTTCTAAATTACACCAAGTTTATTTCCTCAGGGCTTTTGCATTCTTTGCCTGGAATTTTCTGTACAGATAATCATGTAACTTGTGACCTGTTTTTATTCAGATCTCAGGCAAAAGTTACCTCCATGGTTAAGACTCGCTTCCTAAATATTTTGTTATTGTTCATTCATATGTTTATGATCATTTTTGTATTAGTAGACTCTAAGCCTCATGAGAATGAGACCATGCCTGCCCTCTTTTTCACTATATCATACTCAGGACCTAGGGTAATACTTCATCATGGTCAGTGCCCAATAAACACTTTGCTGTGGGAAGGGGTGAAAGAATAGAAGCCCTGAGTGTCTAGGCACTTTTTTCAAATCCTAATTCCTTCATGGGGGCAGGAATTCTTATGCTGCTGATTCATTTCATGTGTCTTGGAGGATTTTTCAGACCACATCAAAGTATTTTACATTTCTATTCATTTGCTTCTAGTTTGTTTGACCCACAAAATATAAAGGAGAATACTAACAGCAATCTTTTTGAGCCAATTATTTGTATTTTCCAGTTCTTGGAATTTAACCAATACTTAGAAATCCACACTGTGAACATTTGGAACTATTTACAATGTACAGTATTTTGAAAGTAACTGGCCAAATACTGAAGGTAAAGAAGTAAGGAAAAGTTGAATAATTAAAAGAAGCAATAATTCCCCAAATTTTTACATTGAGGATTATTTTTTTCATTGGCAGAAAGCAAGACCACAACTCTTATTACTTAAAAGAGAAAGGTTTTATTGCAAAACCTGTAACTCACTTCCTTGTGATATTAAACTAGAAAGAACTTTATTTCAGTAAATGTATACCACACTCCCTAATTCATAAATACTGTTCAGCTAAATAGAAAAGATGTTTTTAAGTTGTAAAGTTAAGAATGGATGCTGTTTTTTAAGTACTCTTGTCTGATTATCTTAAACTGGGCTTACTGTAACAAGGGGAAAAGTTATGTGACAGTAACTTTGTTCTTACAGCTCAGGAGTGCTTAACTGTATAGTTTTGACACATCATTTTGCTTCTCTGAAGCAAGTTGGACAAGTAGATCCTCCTGCCCTTTTTTTAAACTAGAAGTTAACGTTTAGTAATAAATGGAGAAAAGACTTTTTTCATTTTTGGATTACTTCTTCCTTTGGGCCTGTCTATCCTCACATCATCACTTTTTCAGGGAGAAGGATTGTCTGAAAGCTGGCTCCAGCACAATCCTTTTGGTGTTGTTTCACCAAAGTACTGAAAAGTGATAATTCCTATCCAGCAGTGGTTTTTCTCCCCACTCCCCCCGCCCACCTTCCTTGTAGACTCCAGGGAAATCATATTAAACTGAGAAAAACCACAAATCAACTGTTGGCCTTCCACTTAATTTTTCATGCAAATTTAAGGTCAGGTTGTGGCTTAGCAACCAGAGAGGTGCTTAGGACACAGAAGTTGTACGACTGTTCAGCTACTCAGATTATCCTCACATATTACCTGACAATTAAGTCCTTTCAGATGATAGTGGAGATGGGATTCAATGTGATGATGTTGCATACAGATTCTTTTAAGACACTAGCTTTTATTTCCTGTAGATTGTAAAGTTTGTCTGTAAACAGAGTTGACATATTTTAACTATATATACATATTTTTGGTAAAAGCATGGATTCCTTTTAGAAAGCCAATAATTTTAATCAAACAGTCTATTACAAAAGAGATATGTAACAAAAGAGATATGTATCTTCTCCATAGAGGGAAAAAAATTGTGGGTCCTTAAATCTGAAATTTTGATTTAGAATCAAACTGTGTTCTTCCCTTTTGTGTGTGTGTGTGTGTCTGTGTCTGTGTGTGTGTGTGTGTGTCTGTGTCTGTGTGTGTGTGTGTGTGTGTGTGTTCTGGAAGGAACACATGACTATTTTTAAGTAATTGAATAAAAATGTTCTTATATTATACAGCTTTTTTTTCCAGGAAACATCCAGTACTTGCTTACATTTTTGATAGAACCTTAAATACTTTGATTTTTTTTAAGCTTGATAAGTCTCTTTCCAATTATTCATCTGGAGGGAAAAACAAATATTAAACTGCATTTGTTATGAGTCGGCTCTTAAGCTCTTCTTAAGTCTTTTGGTTAAACATCTTCTATGAATTGACTATGTGATGCCTGATAGAGTCCTGAACTCTATGTTTTCCTGATGACTAGATTTGCCCTTCAGTAACATTTGCTCATCATCAATATTCTATGAAATGAGGTGACGTTTCACTGGAAGAAACAGATTGAAAACTTGTGTCTCCCATTTTGTCACATCTGGGTGAAGCTCCCAATGCAATTGTTTTTACTTTCTTTTAATCTTACAAAGAAATGTTAAAATTGAAGGACTGACCCTGTGTTCAAAGTTATTGTCAGAAACAGTGAAGTCATAGGCTTCTGTTTTTAATAATGCCTCACAAAACACAGAGCATCATTAATCATAAATGACTGCAGATTTCCTAGATCCTGGCATTGCTATGGGGCTTCAGCATTTTTAAGGGTCTTATAAATTTGAGCAGACAACAGCCTCATGACATTGCATAAAAATTTAGCTGTGATGAAAAGATGAAACAACAGTTGAAAGCATTAAAATACTTAGAAACTGAAGATAGTTTTATTGCATTTCAAAAAATATGTCTAATTTTCAACTACTCCTAGTTTTTATGTCTCACTAACATATCAATCAATCAGCAACTATTTATTGAGTGACAACAATGCATTCAGGGCCACTTAGTGCTGTAGGGAAAACATAGACATGAGAATTCCATTCATTTAAGAAACATTATATAAAGCATCTGAGTACAAGATTCAGTCCTGGGTGTTTTGGAAGCCATTCTGAGCTTTATAAAGATTAAGAAGACATAATTCCTTTCTTCAACAAACCTATATCCATCTAGGGAGGTGTTTCTGTTGGAGAAAAAAAAAATTGCCTGCTTTTCCTGTGTTCTCACACCCACCAAAGACTTCTGTGGCTCTAAAAGGTGTGAGGATTTTTCTTAACCAGCAGGGAAGCAATTAATTCTGAAGCAGATGCTAGCTGGGTATTCTTCAAATCACTTCTGATTCTATCCACCTAAAGATAGGGTCAGATCCCAAGGGTTGAGGGGTCAGTTTCTAAGACTGCCACTTCCCCCACTTTAGTCTTGAGTCACAGCCCTAGGTTGTTTTGCATCTGTTTCTGACCAAAGTGGGGTTGCTGCAACTGCCTCATTGGGTTCAATTCATTTGCTTGAGTGGCTCAGGGAACTCAGGGAGACATGTTTATTGGTATATTATAAAGGATGTAGATAAAGATAGGACAAGGAATGGGGAAAAGAGCAAGGAATTCCCACAGCATGCTCCAGGAACATCCATGTGTTCAACTATCTGGAAGCTTTCAGAGCCCTATCCATAAGAGTTTTTATGAAAACCTCTCTGCATAGGCATGACTGCTAATAGACTGGGTGGGAACCCTCACAAGGTTTTTCTATTTGAACCCTTAAGTATTCCTTCCCCTGTAACGAAGAGGGTCTTTTGACTTACTATGAGACAAGGGTGGGTCAGAGAATTTCTTCGTAAAGTCTTTATGACTTGACTTGGGGAAGAGAAGTTTTAGTTATGATAGCTTCCCTTGACTCAAGGAGGAAGTTATGAGCCAGGAACCAAGAATGAAGTACAGAAAATATAGATTACGATATCACAGTGCTATAGATCGAATGTTTGTGTCCTCTCAAAAATCTATATATTGAAATCCTAATCACCAATGTGATGGTATTAGGAGGCTAGGCCTTTGGGAAGTAATCAAGTCATAAGGTGGAGCCCACTGAATAAATCTAGAAGTAAAAACTTTTTTTTTTCTTTTCTTTTTTTTTTTTTTTTTTGGTACCAGGGATTGAACTAAGGGGGATTTTGCCAGTGAGCCACACCCGCAGCCTTATTTTGTATTTTATTTAGATACAGGGTCTCACAGAGTTGCTTAGCACCTCACTTTTGCTGAGGCTGACTTTCTATTCACAATCCTCCTGTCTCAGCCTCCAGAGCTGCTGGGATTATAGGCATGCGCCACCATGCCCAGCAAGGTTAAAACATTTTGTGTATAAAATTTAGAGAAAATACTAGATATATGAAAGATATTGGGTAAACTATCTTTTATGCTCATTGGAGTTCAATGAATAGTGGTTCATATTTTTGCTTACACTAATAAGATGAAAGTAAAACAACAAAAATGTTTGGTACACTTTCATTTGGAAAATGCATTGAGAAATTTCTTTGTTGAATCAGACAGTAGTGTTTGAATAATAAAAGAATAATTTTTCAATTTGTTATGATATGTACAATTTGAGGACTTATCCTTTTTTTCTCTCATTTTCTTAAATCTAGACTAGTGGACAGCAAGCCACATCCATGGTTCAAATCTAGTCCACCACCTAATTTTGCAAATACAGTTCTGATAAAATTTCTAATAGCCATTGCCATTTGAGTCTCCTTTATTTTTGGTCATTTTCCTCATGTAAATGTGAGCAGACTTTTTCTTAAAAGGCCATGGAATAAGTATTTTGTGCTTGGGAGCCAATACTTCTGTCAAAACTATTCTACTTTGCCATTTGTGTGCCAGCACAGACATAGGCAATAATAACGATTTTATTTATTTCTTCCTCTGACATTTAATTAACTTTCTTCTTTTGTAGCTTTTTGATTTTGTTCCAACTTTTACAATTGAATTTGAAATTCACTTATTTAAAAATATTTCTTGTTTTTCAATATCCATATCTGTATTATGAATCCTAGTTAGCTGTGTGCTACATATTTTATTATTTATTTATTTATTTATTTTTATTTATTTATTTTTTTATTGTTGGTTGTTCAAAACATTACATAGTTCTTGATATATCATATTTCACACTTTGATTCAAGTGGGTTATGAACTCCCATTTTTACCCCATATACAGATTGCAGAATCATATCAGTTATACTTCCATTGATTTGCATATTGACATACTCAAGTCTGTTGTATTCTGCTGCCTTTCCTATCCTCTACTATCCCCCCTCCCCTCCCCTTATTTATTTATTTTTGGTACCAAGGACTGAACTCAGGGGTGCTTAGCCACTGAGCCACATCCCCACACCACAGGGTCTCCCTAAGTTGCTTAAGGTCTTGCTTAGTTGTAGAAGCTGGCTTTGAATTTGTGATCCTCTTACCTCAACCTCTGTAGCCACTGGGATTACAGGCATATAAACTTTTTAGATTTTAAGTATAGTTAAGTTGTGCATATTTATCCTTCTTAACACAATTGTTATTTAATAATATGCTTTTGACTTAGTAGATATATGGAAAATCTTTTGAAGCTACCCACTTTTCTGTATTATATAGTCAGCCAACTTAATCTATAGAATGCTAATTCCTGGGAATTTACTTAATATTGATTCTTGACCTAGAATTTGATGAACTTTTGTGGGTGCTTCCTTCATTCTTTAAAAAAATGTACATTTTCTGTTTCTGTGCATGTACAAATATGTAGCCACAAATCCCACCATAATGTACAACTCTAATACACCAATACAAAATATGGGGAAAAGAATGAATATTCTCTCTTTATTGAACACTGGGTTTTTTAATGAATTTATTGTTGGATTTACAAGTTACAGGACTTATATATCTGCTTATTTCTTCAATTTCTGAGATACATGTAGAAATATTTAAAACTAATTGTTAACTCATTTCTCCCTGCAAATTGTAAGAAATTAATGGGGAAAAAAAAGAAAGAAGGACTACACATTGAACGAGATTCAAATATGTGTATGTAAAAATACATAATGGCCTCTGAAAACAGTCTTCAGGTCCCCCCACACACACCCCTGTTAAACAAGTGCTAGGGCTAAGGAAAGATCCCATGCTGGGCTTTGGTAGTCTGAGCCCCTTTTAGAAGGGAGGGAGGTGCTTATGCTTTCAGAGGTTGGGGATTAGGACTTCTAATTGAAGGCATCTGAAAATTGTTCTCAGTTAAAGAGACCACATACCAGGTTATGTTTCTCAGCCCTTACCAAATGACTGGTCAGTAAGGATATTAAAAGACAAACCTCTTATCTCAAAAAAAAGTCAATTCTGAAAACACACTTAGCTCCAGAGCATCGTAGGAACTCAAGCCCTTGTTTTAACTCTACTCCATCACCACTAAACTCCTTCCTTTGCCCAGACTTAATTTTCTCATTTCCTCAGAGATGTTGCTCCTGAGAAAACTTTCCAAAAAAAAAAAAAATTGCCTACATGTTAATCTCCATCCCAGAGTCTCTTTCACTGGGGGGGGGGGAACCCACACTTCGCTGAGAAAATGTATTGCATTTGTGAGATGGAATGATTTAAAAAATAATTTATAACTGCCAAATGGTACAACAGTCCCCGTAACATGCAACTTTCTTAGGTGGCATCGGCTCCTAAAGAAGCCATCCTGACACAGACAAAAACATAAAATAAAAAGCAATGTAATAAGATCAAAAAGATCATAAAAAGATTTGGAGACCAGGCAGAGAGGACATAATGAATACATAAAAGTTGTTGAGAGAAAAGGAAGAGGTTAAAGTAGAAATAAGGGTCTGTTTTTAATTCTTTTTTGAGGGGGTGGTACTGGGGATTGAACTCAGGGGCACTCAGCCACTGAGCTACATCCCTGGCCTATTTTGTATTGTATTTAGAGCCAGGGTCTCACTGAGTTGATTAGCACCTTGCTTTGGCAAGGGTGGCTTTGAACTCTCAATCCTCCTGCCTCGGATCCCACCCACCCACCTAGCTGCTGGGATTATAGGTGAGTGCCACTGCCCCTGGCTGTTCTTAATTCTTATTTATAGGGTTCATTGACAAAACCTAATGAAGCCAGAATTATACAGGCAGATGGTCCTGCCTAGTCACATATATAGGAAGGAGAGAGATAAGGAGAAGAGAGCAGGAGAAAAAAGGCAGAATGCCCTCACTTCTGGGAATACCAGGATACCATCTATGGCCCACTTTTGGGAGAAGTCTGTGTTACCCCTTTTTAAATAAACTCTGCTTTATATGCTTGCTTCGGCCTGTTTCTCTAATGTTATACTTCAACATGTGAGGGAGCAGAACCCATCACTGGTAACTGGCATTATCACTAATATGAATGAAAAAGTGAAGGAAAGCTATCTCAAAAACACAAAAATCAAATAAGTCACGAGGAAAGCTATTTAGGGTAATAACATGTTGTAAGAAAATCTTAATATTGACAGTAACCTCAGAGGGAATGAAGCTATTTGCAAGGCTGGCTCTTCATTTTTCATCTAACACCCTTAAATTCCCCTCCTCAAATAATTTCCTAACTATGCAATCAAAAATTGGCCCTCCTACCACTTTCTTAGTATCCAATTTATTCCTTAATGGCACTAGTCACAATTTTTAATTCCTTCACTTTAAAACAAAGTTTTTATTTTAATTAGTATATATGACAGCAGAATGCATTTGCAGCACAGCTTTTCATTTCTCTGGTTGTACACAATGTAGCATCGCACCATATGTGCAGACATACATGTACCTAGGGTAATGATGTCCATCTCATTCCACCATATTTCCTGCCCTCATGAACCCTTCCCACCTCTCACTCCCTTTTGTCCAAAGTTCCTCCACCATTGCCCCCCCACCCCCGTTTATGGATCAGCATCCACTTATCAGAGAGAACATTTGGTCTTTGGTTTGGGGGGATTGGCTTACTTCGTATAGCATGATATTCTCCAACTCCATTCCTTCACTCCTTGACAATTTTTTTAGCCTATCATTTCTAAGTGGCTGAATCCTATGAAGGAAGGATCACTATCCTTCTGGTTGATCATTATCTCTCGGATCCCTAGAATTAGACTGAGCACAAAGAGGAGAAAACATGTCTCAGAAGGAGAACACAGGAGGTCTATGCAATAATGTGCAGTGCAGTTCAAATTACATACAATAGGAATCTGAAAGTAGAATGTTTTAAAATGTTCTTTATTAGAAGTGAAAGCTAAATCTTCTAACTCTTTTAAGCCATCATGTTTTATTGAATTCAGAGGTAGCTATCAATGTATAATAGTGTGACTAGCATCACACTAGGAATTGAGATGAGTAAAAAAAAAAAAAGATACATTGTTAAGAACTTACAGTATTGTTGGATAAAGCAATAGATGTACAGGGAACAAATTTAATAAAGACAGATAAAAATCACATGGACAAATGAATGGCATTCATTCAAAGTTGTTGAGGTGAATTTAAGTGCCAAAACAATAAGAGCTGTGGGTCATTGTCTTCACTCCATCAATAGATTGAAAGGTGAGGAATGGCAAGTTCCCAGATGGCTTTAGTTTGGTTTGGCTCTGAAACACAAATATTGTACTCTTAAAGGAAAATGATATTTCAGCATTTCTGTTCCTATGAAAAGAAAAATGAAGAATTATAAAATTTTGAAGAAGAAGAATTCATTTACATAAAGCTTTTAGCTTCAAATATAAATACATTGAAGTTTAGATAAACACTTATGAATATTTCAATCTTTAATGTGATAAAAAAAGTTGAGGTGTTTTTTAAAGCTTCTCCTCAAGAAATTGTTTAATTGCTATAGCTATTTCTTAAGCAACTTAATGAAGTAGTCATAGAACATAAACTATGGTGCTTTCTTTGTCTTGAGCTTCCAAGTTTAATTTCATAAATTATCAAAATTTTCCAAAGTGAGGCCTGAAAGATATTTTCTTAAATAGGCTTAAGTATATGTAGCTAATTAGTAAAGTTTATCCATAAATGCTCTGCCTTTAATGTAGTTCTTAACTGAAAAGTAAACAGATAAACAAAATAATTTCACATTGTTACATACATGAACTAGAATGAACATAGATAATTTTTAAAATTAGAAATGTTTTCCAACAAATGTTATAGTAACTATAACTATAGTAACTATTTACCCTACAGTGCACATGCTGACCTTATTTTTACATGCATTTAAAAGATTGAGATAATTTGATTAATTTATATTTTCTTTAAATTTTGTCGTTCTAAACCATTATAACATCAACTATCAAAGATATTTTAATTACTAAATATACAAATATCTTTACTTAAGGGAACATTTTTGAAGGATTAATTATTCCATTACATGTCAAAGTTTGCAACTTTATTAATGATTGTACTATTATTTTCCACTGGACTATTACAAACATGATAAATTAGAATGCTCTAATATAAGAATTTTTAGTTACTTGAAGTCAACAATCTTTGTGCTGATAAGGAGTGAGATGTTTGACATGAAATTTATCTATCTATCCTTCCTTCAGTATCCACAAGTTTCCATTCACTTGGATGATTAACAAGTACCAAAATACTTTGCTCATGGAGTGGGCTTAAGTTACTATGAATTTTCTACTCAAGACAACGAACCTGACACCAAAAAGTACAGAGTCATCAAGGCTTGGTTTTGACTATTTCTGTATTACTTAGTGTTTATTTGCTTTTTATGTTTAAATGTAGGCTAAAATCGAAGTCAATCATTTTCTAACTTTCATATAACAGTCAAATAGGTCAGAGTAAATCTGGAATGAGAAATTCCATACACTGCAGGATCATTATATAACCAGCATTATATTGGAATTATTCACAGTGGAACAATGATATATACAGTTGTACAAAGATGGAGGAATTTAAGCAATTTATAGAATCTTACACACCTAGAGGGACAAAGAGCTAGGATCCTGTATTTGAAAACACCCTAACCCTTTTTGCCTCCCTGCACATCCCTCTTCCACATAAATAGGACTCATCAGCTAACAGTTTATCCAAGAAAACATTTTTAGGGGAATTCAAATATCATACGATGTCACAATAAAAACTTAGAGTTATAAAACTGTCATAAATATAAAACTCATTAGAAAAAAATCAGTAAAACAGTCACAAAAAAAGATTTAAAAATAACAACATTATACCATTAACAATATCAACAACAACAATAAAAGAATATCTTACTGTAGCAATTTTTGATATAATAGAAGACAAAATTATATAAACTCAGAAATTTGTTGAAAATTTTGTGCTATGCATTTTCTGTCCAAGACAATGAGACTGATGCCAAAAAAAGTACAGAATTATCAAGGCAGTAGATGACAAACACAGAACAGGAGAAAGAGCAAGGGGAAAATGTGAGAACTCATGTGGAAATATTAAAAAACCAAAAAACAAGAAAACAAGTTAAAAATAATAGATTAAAGTACAGAAAGAAAAGGAGAATAGATATGAAAGACAAATGATAAATGTAAAGGACAGAGAAAGGTAAATCATCATACATATTACTGAAATGTCTGAAGCAGGAAAAAAAACAAGACAAAATAAAAAATCAAATATGTAATTAAAAAAAAACCTCTTAATTAGAACTACATCATCTCCACATATTGTAATAACACATTTTATGCCAATGAAAATCTACACAGATCAATGAAGTATTTCTTTGTAAATTTTATTGTACCACCGAATTAAAGAATCTAGGCAAAAATGATTATGTCACATATATAAGAAAGACAATAAAGCCAACATCAATAATTTCCACACCACATTTCCACATGAATATTCTTCACATTTTGCCATCTCTCTATCAAGTTTAAAATATAAAGACAAATAATTTTAAAACTGAAGGTATTCTGGGTATTATGCTAATTATCTTTTCATAACTGTGACATAGACCTGAAACAAATCAACTTAAAGGAAGGAAGGTGGTTTTTTTTTGTTGTTATTGTTGTTGTTGTTGTTGTTTGCTGTGATTGAATCCAGGGCCTCATGCATAGTACACTATTGCTCTACTACTAAACTACATACCCCAACCAAGGAAAACCTTATTCTGGCTCATAGTTTAGACATTTCAGCACATGGTCATGTGACTCCCATTGCTCTTGGGTCTGTAAAGAGGCAGATCATCATGGCAGGAGTGCACAACAAGGCAGAGCTGCTCACCTCATAGTTGGCAGGAATCTAAGAGAGAGAAGAAGAGACCTGTCCTATACTCCCCTTTGAGGAGATGCCCCAGTACCTTATTTCCTTCCACTAGCCCCCATCTCCTAAAATTTTTACCACCTCCCAATAGCACCACAGACTGGCAACTGTGTCAGTCAGTTTTTCATCCATGTAACAAATATGTGAATAAAAAACAACCTAAGGAGGAATGACTTATTTTGGCTCCTGGTTTCAGATGTTTCTGTCCATGGTCTTCTGGCTCTAAGGCAGAAACATCAGGGTATAAATGTGTAGTGAAGGAAAACTTCTCATCTCCTGACGTGCAAGAAGCAGAGAGCAAGAAAGGAAGGGGGTTGGCACAAAACCAGGACACACCCCCCAGTGACCTACTTCCTCCAACTGGTCCCTGGTCCTATAGCCTCCAGCACCTCCCAGTAGTCCATTGAGCCATCAATGGATCAATCTACTGATGATGTCAGAGCCTTCATGATTCAATAACTTCCCCCAAACTGCACCTCCAACTTCTGCTGTATTGGAGATACATATTAGCCTTTGGGGACATTACAGATCCAGACCAAAGTAGCAACCAAGTATCTGTGGTACTTCATTATGACAGCCCTAGAAATCTAGTAGTTAACACTTTAAAAAGAGTATATAGAATGAAAGATCTTGTGATAATTCAGAAATATAGAATATTCCAAAACAAAACAATTCAGAAACAAAAACAAGAATAAAAACTTAAACATTTTTAGTACACAAATATTGATAATTTTTATATGGCAAAAAATATCATCATAAGCAAAAGAGAATTAAGGGTAAATGGTGGATGATTGGGACTCATCTCATACACAAAAGACTCATCTCATTAGTAAATAAGCTATGACAGAAAATAGGCAAAATGTATGAATTCATATTTCCCAGAAAGGCAAATTCAATGATCCTTAAACATGTTAAATTGTGCTCAACCTGAATAATACAATGAGAAAATATAATTTAAATTAATATTTTCTGATTGTGACATCAACAAACTTCAAAGTTTGCAATACATTCAGTTCTCAAAGATAGAAAAAAACAGGCTACTGGATGCAGAATATGATTAAATATAGAGAGCAAGTTGGCAACATTCAACAAAACTACAAATGCATTCATTTACCTTCTACTCTTTGGAATTTGTCATATAGATATGCTAACAAACCTATGACATGACAAACATAGAAACTCGTTCATCACAGCATGAATTGTAATGAAAGTATTAAAACAATCATATTATCCAAATTTAGAGATCCAATTATGTAAGCCATAAAGCAAGTACTCAATGGAATATATTATGCATTTAGAAAAACAAAAGGAAAGATTTTATATATTAATATGAAAGGAAATCAAAGACATGTACATATAAATATGGAATAATGTATATAGCTTGATATGCTTTTCTATAAAAAAGGTGATGGATTTCATATATGTATTTCATATGCATATGTATATACCTCAGAAGAAAGACCATGTGAAGACACAGAGTAGGCAGTAGAAATTTTATATATATAAAATTATATAGATTATATATCTTAATATATAAGCTTTACATATACTTTTGTATATAAATAATTTTATGCATATAATTGTGTATATGTGTTATATGTACACACACACATACATATATATGTATAATTTGAAGAAGCATTGGAAGCATATATAGTAATCTAAAAACATGGCTATGTATGAAATTGATAAATGAGTATAGGGACAGAAAGTCTAAATGAAATACTTTTCCATTGTTCTGAGTTTTTAAGTTTATTAAATAGTTATTAAATGAATTAAACTAAAGTTTAGTAAAATTATGGTTTTAATAAGAACTTTGTACTATGAATCTTATAGAATTTAAAGACTTTGGAGGGTAAAAATATGTTCTGTAGACAACTCTGTGAAGTCAAGTTTAATTTTTATTGGTTGTTCACAACATTACAAAGCTCTTGACATATCGTATTTCATACATTAGATTGAAGTGGGTTATGAACTCCCAATTTTACCCCAAATGCAGATTGAAGAATCACGTCGGTTATACATCCACAATTTTACATAATGCCCAATTAGTAATTGTTGTATTCTGCTACCTTTCCTATCCCCTACTATCCCCCCTCCCCTCCCCTCCCTTCTTCTCTCTCTACCCCATCTACTGTAATTCATTACTCTCCTTGTGAAGTCAAGTTTAAACAGGTATTCTTTTCAAGATAATGGACACCTTTTCAAGATTATGTTGTGTGCTAATTATAATTTTTGATAAAATGTAGTTCATCCATATAAAATGTCCTTCTTTGTCCCTTCTAATTAACTTCCACTTGAAATCTACTTTATATGAGGATAGAAACCCCTTCTTGTTTACATAATACATCTGAGTGATAAATTTTTCTTCATACTTTCATCTTCAGTCTATGGATATATTTGCCCATGTGGTGAAACTCTTGGAGACAGCTTATTGTTGGATCTTGTTTCATTAACAAGACTCATAAAGCACAAGAAGTAAAATCAAGAATCAATAAATGGGATCAATTCAAACTAAAAAGTTTCTTCAAAGCAAAGGAAACAAGAATTGAAGAGAGAGCCTACAGAATGTGAGAAAATCTTTGTCATCTGCACTTCATGTGGAGAATTCCCCAGTATATATAAAAAACTCAAAAAATTTAACACCAAATAAATAAACAAATCAAAAAATAAATGGGCAAAGGAACTGAACATACACTTCATAGAAGAAAATAATTACTCAATAAATATATTTAAAAATGTTCAACATCTCTAGCAATTAGAGAAATGAAAATTAAACCTACACTGAGATATCATCTCACTTCAGTTAGAATGGCAATTATCAAGAATGCAAGCAACAATAAATGTTGGCAAGGATGTAGGGGAAATGGTACACTCATACATTGCTGGTGGGACTGCAAATTGGTGCAACAACTATGAAAAGCCGTATGGAGATTCCTCAGAAAATTTGGAATGGAACCACAATTTGACCCAGTCATCCCACTCCTCTGTTTATACACAAAGGACTTAAAATCAGCATACTACAGTTGTGCAGCTACACCATTGTTTGTAGGAGCTCAATTCACAATAACTAAACAATGTCACCAACCCATGTACCCTTTAACAGATAAATGGATAAAGAAAATGTGGTATACACATACAATGGAATATTACTCAGATTTTGGTTTAGATGTGGTGTTCCCCCAAAACTCATCTGTGATACAATGCAAGAAGGTTTGGAAGATAAATGATTGGGTTACAGCCGTAACCTAATCAGTGAATTAATCCCTAATGGGATTAACTGGAAGCAGGTGAGGTGTGGCTGGAGGCAGTGGTTCATTGGCAGCAGGACTATGGGGAATATATTTTGTATCCAGAAAGTGGGATCTTTTTCTTTGCTTCCTGATCCACTTTGCTCCCTGATCCACTTTGCTCTACCATACTCTCTTGCCATGTTCAACCTCACCTTGAGCCCTGAGGAAAAGAGCCTGCTCTCTGCAGATTAAGATCTTTGAAACCATGAGCCCTCAAATAAACTTTTCTTCCCCTAAAATTGTTTTGGTCAGGTCTTTTAGTCACAGCAGTGAAAAAACTGACTAAAACTCTCAATAATAAAGAAAAATGAAATTATGGCATTTTCCACTAATGAATGGAACTGGAGAATATCATGTTAAGTGAAATAAGTCAATCCCCTCAAATCAAAGGCCAAATGTCTTGTCCTATGTGGACGCTAACTCACAATTAGGGAGTGGGGATAGAGAAGAATGGAAGTACATTGGATTAGAAAAGGGGGAATGAAGGAAAGGGAGAGGGAATGGGAATAGGAAAGACAGTGAAATGAACTGGATTTTACAATCCTGTGTGTATATATGATTACACAACCAATGTAATCCTACATCATGTACAACCAGAAGAATGAGAAGTTATACTCCATATTTGTATAATATGTCAAAATACATTCTACTATCATGTATAATTAATTAGAACAAATTTAAAAATTTAACCCATAATGAGCAACTTTAAAATTTGAAAATATTTTCATGCAGTGGCCTTACTCTGATCCTATATTCAAAGATATGAATATGGATATTACATAATTTTTACTTGAAATACACTGTACATATATTATGATATCTTCAATAAATAAAATAAAAGTGGTGCACATCTGTAATCCCAGTGACTTGGGAGGCTGACACAGGAGGATCATGAGTTCAAAGGCAGACTCAGCAACTTAGTGAGGCACTAAGCAACTCAGTGAGACCCTGTCTCTAAAAAAAAAAAAAAAAAAAATATATATATATATATATATATATATATATATATATATATATATATATATATATACACACACACACACACACACACAAAATAAGGCTGGAGATGTGACTCAGTGGTTGAGTGCTCCTGAGTTCTATTCTGAGTACCAATAAATAAATAAATAAATTCAAGTAACAGAACACACAAAAGAAAATAAAAGACTATTTAATATTTGATGACATTTTTCAGAACCCAAATTTTCTTATCTTTCTCCCCTCCCACTTCTTTCTTTCTAAAAATACTTGTTGATACAGTAAGAAGCAAAGTTCAAGAAATTCAATTCTACATACTAAAATATTATGTTGATAAAATTTTCAACAAGGCAGCTGCCTTGGATTTATCATTTTTATGGTTATTAAACTGATGAATAAATATTATGATATGCCTTCAGTGTGTCCTCAGTAGATCTTTATAATTTGTCCAAAGAAAACAAAAGTTCATTTTAAAATCTCTTGGACTAGAAACGTTTACTTTCTACATTGTGCTTAGATTTTCCCTCCCTCTGACACCCTGTTTTTACTTCCTAGAAATCAGGCACAATGATAACCCTTCCAGAGATGGTCTGTTCCCTATAACATGTAAGGAGTTAGTACAGAGGTACAGGAATCCTCCACTTTTGGCTTAAGTGACCAACAAAAGTTTACTGGAAGGAGGGTGAATTGGCTCTTCAACCATTATCATAAATGAAGGGTTCAGAAATTTTATTCCAAGCAAAATTATGGGAAATTTGGGACTCACAATTCCAACTTAACTAAAATGACATAGTCACCCAGCCACTGTTTCTGAGCTCTTGATTGAGATTTCCACTGGTCATTTGTTTGTCTTCACCCACTGCCACTGCCACTCCTTTTAATGGACTATAGCTTTGTAATAAGTTCTGACATTGAATATTGCAAATTCCATTTCTTATTCTCCCTGAGTAATCTCCTTCTTGATCTTAGACATTTATTCTATCATATAAATCTTATCAAGATTCATGTAAAACACTGTTGGTATTTTGATTTAAAATTGCTTTCAATTAATAATTCATTTGGGGGGGCTTGAACATCATCTTCACATTATTTGTAAGCATGGTGTTAAATGGTGTTAAATAATTACAAAATACTAACTACACATTAATAATGATTAAATATTAAATTAAACATTAATATTAACTGATATTTTTCACATCTTTCAATGAAGTTTTAAAATTTTCTTTATAGGGGTCCTACACAACTATATATAGGATTTATCTAGGTATTTGATAATCTCAAGTGGTACCTTCTATTTGATTTCATATTTCAGGTGTTAGCAGAGGTATACCAACTGGAAGCATGCTATAGTTTGGATATGGACTTTCACCCAATGGCCCTTGTATTAAAGGATTGGTCCTTGGCTTGGCACTATTGACAGAAACCTTTAAGAGGTGGGACCTAGTAGAAGATTTTAGGTGATGGGTGCTGTGCTCTCAAAGGATATTATAGAACACCAGTCTCTCTTCTGTTCCCAGTTATGAGGTGAGTAGTTTGACCACACATTCCCACCATAATGTACTTCCTTGTTACAAGCCCCAAAGCAACAGGACCAATCAACCATGGACTAAAATCTCTAAAACTATGAACCTAAATAAACCTTACTGCTTTTCCAGTTGAATATCTTAAGCATTTTTTTTTAGTCGTGAAAAGCTGACCAACATAAGACACAAAAAAGCAATGTATATTCTTTAATTTTGTATCTAATTCTTTTCCTTAAACCTCATTTTCCCTAACACTATTTTTTTTTATTTTGGAGATTTTCTAACTAAACAATCCTATCATCTTCAAAATGACAGTTTTATTCCCTTTCCAATATTAGACATATTTTTATGCCCCCAGAAAATACAAAGAATCCAGATAACACTTAAAAATAACAATAACAATTAGCAGTTGCTTCTAATTTTCATAAGTATTATATTATTTCATCATTTACAGTTATTTTGGGCTGATGTTATTTATTTTTATTGTTATATTTTCTCTGTTTGTGTAATAAGCACATGAAATCACTTCTCCAATGTTACAATGAGGATTGTACATTATAAAACCAAAGTAAAGAAACAAAACAGTCTTTGAACCTAAAAACTTTAGAAGCACAACAGAAATGTCTAGAAGTAGATATTCAAACAATATAAGAAAACTCAGGCTCTTCTTTCCCTACTCCCTACTTCCTTTCTTTCATCTCTTCTGTTTCTTCTCACCAATCAGCTTTTCTCTGTATTGATTATATTCTCAGGATTGTTGATATGGTGACCCCAGACACTTTAACTTACACTACAGCTATGCTTTGTCAATTGCTTAACTGTATCCCTACAAAGCTTTGTGTGTTGGAAAGATGGTTCCAGGGTCACAGTACTGAGAGGCAGTGGGACTTTTAAGAGTCAGGGCCTAGTGACACCATGCCCTCAAAAGGAGTTGTGGAACCCTGGTCTCTTTCTGGATTCCTATTGGGCAATGTGGTCATTTGCCCCATTCAGGTATGGGTCGGTCATTAATAATGAAGCAATGAAGGGGGAGCCTGGCCAGCCTGTGCCATGCTGTTTGTACTTTCAGCCTCCAACACTGTGATTAAATAAACCTCTGTTTTTTAATGAAGTTAGCCTGCCTTAGCTATTTTGTTATAACAATGAAAAATGTACTAATTAAATACCCTTGATAATAATAACATATTTTCTCTTTCCATGGTTTAAAGAAAGAAGACTACAAGTCAATCTGAGTGTCCTTGCCTGCTTTATGGGCATATCCTTGAAACAATCACTATAAAGGGTATTGATCTCGGTGTACGTGTCTACATGATGTGAATGTAATTCAGTGGGAGATTCTGATGTGAAGATCGTGGTCTCCACTGGAAATGAGGCTCTGACATGAATCAAAGTCAACTTGTATGTTGTCTTACTTTGCCCAGCCTTATCTGACTCTTCTCATGAAGGTGGTCTGGAGCATCTGGGAACTAGATTCTGTAATAGCATCATAGCTGCTGAGTATGAGCCTACACTAATCCATCAGGAACTAAGATACAACAGCCTTCCTAAAGGAGTGCTTCCACTGATCACCTCCTACTGCTCCTCACCATTACACAATGAGAACTCAGGTAGCTTTACCCATCCAATCAAATCTAACTCTTTCATAATCTCTCAACCTTAGCTGGAATATCAAAACTACCTTAGTCTCTAAATCCAGCCAGGTTAGTAGAGAATAATCCCTCTCATTCATCCATCATAGTAATAAATCCTTGTACAGTAGAGAAAAAGAATATCATGGCTTCCAAGGAATTGTTTTTGATTGTTTTGCTGAATATCCTTTACCCAAAGATTTTTCTGGAACTTATATATTTTTAAAATTCCTGCCTGTAGTAATAATCAATATGCAATGCAGAGTAATCATGGGCTGTAATTCATGCTCTGCATTTTCTGCCCAGGTGAAACAGAATAGGGAGTTCTTTGAACTTATAGAACATCTGATTTTTTTATTTATAAAATATTCTAATAATAGTTATCTCATAGTGTTGTTCTAAGAATTAAAGAAATATAAACAGCAAATTTATACACCTAAATGGAAACTGATTTTTTGGATATATGATATGTTAAAAGCATTGTGGGATGACAATATAAAGACATACCAGAGAGAGTCTCTCAATTAAGAAACATATAATTTAGTAAAGAACCAAAGCATAAACAGGAACAAACTTAATATTCTAACACAGAAACAAAATAACAAAAATTTAAATTATTTCAAAAGACATAATGATTATTCCCCTTTTAACTAATACACAGAATGGATAATTTGATGAACTTAAATTAGTGTTTATAATTAAGGTAGTTATGTACAAATCCCCATTCATTTAGAAGCAAATGTTCTTGGCATCTAAATCCATGGAAAATTGACTTTTCAATCTTAAACAATAATTCACCACAAAAGAAAAATATATGATTCTGCTTTCAGAAAGCCCCAATCAATTTTCAAGCCCAATAAAACCCATTATTCATTCAATGTTCTGGAGTATTGCTCTGAGTATAATTTTATGATCATGTCAAAATTTGAAGTGAAGTCAATAATTATCAAATAATCTGACAAATTTTCCCAAGATGTCTTGGAATTTATGCTTATACTGCTAAATTAATGAATTTTTGGCACAGCTATAGCATATTCATATAAGAAATTCAGAAGAAATTATGCTTGAAGCCAGTATTTTCAAAACAGGTCATCACAGTTATAAAGATTTCACCAATTGTTTTGTTTTCTCAAAAGATTAACAGTCAATTAGTGGCCAACAAATCATAATAAAACATGGATTATAAGTTTTAGCATATACCTTATCTACTGAGAACTCTGGTGTGTTGTCCTGGGTGCTCTGGAGAAGAAGGAGGTGTTAAATATTTTTCTTCTAAAGCTCATCTCAACAATCATTATGTTTTTGAATTACAAGTTTAGAGACAGCCTATCATGGATTCTTAATTCTCTTAAGAAAACAATAAAAAGTAGCTTCTAATTGGCCTTGTCCAATAGTAAAAGATTAAACAAAGATCATTTATTTACACAAAAAAGTGTTAAGATGAGACCTAGAAACTTGCTGCAGCAATCTGTGTAATAGTCTTCTAAACGGAGTAGGAAATTCAAACTTAATAAACATCATATTAGAAATTATAGTGTACCCTGCTTGGATTATGCATTATATGCTTTAAATGCATATAGAGTAATAGCACCATAGACCTTTTTTTAAAAAAATCTGTTCCGTATGCTATTTAGTAAGTATAATTTGATGATCATGAAATTTTAAGCTTTGCATTACATCTTAAGGCCTAAATAAACAACCATTCATTCATTATTTTAACAAAGCTTTATGTTAGCTCAATGCCAAGCACTAGAAATACAAAGATGTGCAGGACATTATCTCTCTCCTTATTAATATTATTCAGCTAGAAGAATATGCAAACAATTAAAGCAAATTATCAGGTGGACTTTTTACAGAGTCTGAGGGGTCAGTCAAGTGGAAGAACAAAGTATAAAAGTTAAAAAGGGGAATGACCAAAAATAAGAGAAACTTTGAGGAGTGAGCAGCTCAGCAATCCAAGAAAAAGATCATGAAGTCCCCCAAGGCAATAGCAGTGATTCAGAATACACTTAAAGGTAATAATGGAGAAAATGATAATAACAATAATCTCTAAACCTTAATTGCATTCACTCTTTGTCAGATGCATTCTAAGAACTTCTTATCTTATTAACATATTTAAAGCTCAGAATAACCTGGAAGGGTTTATTTTATTAATATGCCCATTTTACAGTTGTAGAAACCAAGGCAACTATCTTCTCAAAGGTCACACTAATAGTAAGTAGAACGCATAGAGCTGAATTCAAACTCAAACATGAACTCCACAGGAAATAAGAGCATGAGTTCCCTTCCCCATTTCTTTCTTACATGATTGCATAGATGGTACTTTAATTTGGATAATAAATGCCCCCCAAAGGCCCACATGTTAAACATTTGGTCTCCAGTATTATGGTTTGGATATAATGTGTACTCCAAAGACTCTTGTATTAAAGGCTTTGTCCCTAGTAAAGCAATGTGCAGAGGTAGAGATCTGTGGAAGTGATTGGGCTAATAATTTGATGGCATTATTAGGAAGAGATGGAAACTAGGAAGTGGGACCTAATTGGAGGAAATGGGTCACTAGGGGGATGCCCTGGAAGGGGTTCATCTTGTCCCCAGCCCCTTCCCTTCCTCCACTTTCTACTTCCCATCTACCATGAGGTAAACCACTTTCTTCCATGACTCCTTTCTGCCATGATGAACTGCCTCACCTCAGGCTTGAAACAATGTAGCCAGGTGATCATGGACCAAAACCTCCCAAACCATGAACCAAAATAAATATTTTCTCCTCTTAAATTGATCTTTCCAAGGATGTTGTTAATGAAAAGCTGACTAACATACCCAGGGTGGTACCATTGGGAGGTAATGAGCCTAGTGAGAGATCCATAGGTCATTTAGGGATGTGCCCTTGAAGGAGTTTAAGCACCCTGGCCACTTCCTCTTCCTCTTCCAGTTCTTTGTACCCCTGGCTCATAGGGTGAGTTGTTTTGCCCTGCCACATGTTCCAGCCATGCATCACTATAGGTCTAAAACAATGGAGCCAAATGATCATGAACTGGAACTCCCAAAACTATAAGCCAAAATAAATCTTTTCTATTTATAAATTTCTCAAGTATTTCCTTATAGTGACAGAAAACCAGCACAGATGCTTTCTAGTATTAAAAATAAGCATTAGAAGGGAAGAAACCTTTGGTGGTGGTGGGTATTAAAATTTACCTTATCTGTGTTGAACTTAAGGGTCTTATAGAAAATCTGAATGGAGTAGGCTACTGTTGGAAACAGGGATCTGGACCTAGGAGAAAGTTTAAAATTCGAGATAACTATTTGAAGCTCATTGTCTTGAATTTAAAAACTCAGAGTCGAAAGATACTGGAAAGGCACTAGGAAGGTGAGCAAGCAAAAAATTCTGAATCAGAGTGACCAGAGGACAGGAGAATGAGATTTTGAAAGTTAAGGAGAGAAAGATTCAAAGGAATGTAAATATCAAATCTACATTCAGTAAAATAAGGAAGGAAAAGAAATGAGAATATGATTATTTAAGAAATCTTATTAAGAGCCAGGAGTGGTGGCACATGCCTGTAAATCTCAGCAGCTCAAGGGACTGAGGCAGGAGGATTGCAAGTTCAAAGCCAGCTTCAGAAACTTACCGAGAGATTCTCTCTCAAAATAAAAAATAAAAATTGGGCTGGGGATGTGTGTCAATGGTTAAGTGCCCCTGGGTTAAATCTCTGGTGCAGAAAGAAGGAAGGAAGAGAGAGAGAGAGAGAGAGAGAGAGAGAGAGAGAGAATGAGAATTAAATAAATCTTAGTAAGAACAGTTTCAGGGAGAAGATGGGAAGAAATTTATGATTTTATTTGGTTGACAAGTATTCATAATAATCTGAATAAATTAGTGAATGCCTAAATGTCACAGATGAAAAGATGATTGTTTTACATGGTGATAAGGAAGTTATAAAAAGGGGGGGATATGGGAAATCTCTATCTTTCTCTCAATTTTTTTTTTGTGTGTGTGAACCTAAAATTACAAAAAAAAACACTTCTATTTAAGAAAAAATGGATATAACAATTAAGTTCTCTTTCCAATGTAATACCTCAAGTACACAATTCCAGGTTTCTATGCTCATCTTTGTTGCTTCTATCAGTACATTTTATAATCAAGCTTCTATGTCAAATTATACAGAGGAGCAAAATGTTCAGGAAAGATGATGCTATAAAAAACCAGACATTCAAAATAAAATAAAAAGTTGAAGTCATAAAAGAAACTACAAAGTTGGGGCTATTGGAGCCAGTTAGTTAACCACCATAAATATTGAATTCATTCAAACCAGATCATTTCTGTCCATTTAGCCTTTTAGCTGTAAGGAAGCAATGAATTTTAGACATGGGTAGAAATTGAAGAGATAAGGAAACAAGTAGGTTAGTTTTTTCACTGCTGCAACTAAAAGACCTTACTAGAACAATTGTCGAGGAGGAAAGGTTTATTTGAGGGCTCACGTTTTCCGAGGTCTTAGTGCATAGAAGGCTGGCTGCATTCCTTGGGGCTCAAGGTGACTCAAAATATCATGGCCAAAGAGTGTGGCAGAGGAAATCAGCTCACATGGTTAACAGAAAGCAGAGACTCCACTCTTCAGATACAAAAACCCCCTAGCCACACCCCCAAAGAACCACTTCTTCCAGCCACACCCCACCTGCCTCTGGTTAACACCCAGTTAATCCCATCAGGGATCAATTAGCTGATTAGGTTAAGACTATGACCCAATCATTTCTTCTCCAAACCTTCTTGCATTGTCTCACAGGTGAGCTTTTGGGGAATACCACATCTAAATCATAACACCCAGACTTTAGAAGCTAAAATAGCTTGCCAAAAGTCACACTGCAAGAAGCAGTAAAATATAAATCACAACAATTGCCTCCTTAATTCCAAGTTTAGTGTTCTTTCTGCTGCATGGTATGACATTCTATTAACTTTTCAGTCTAAGTCGTTTAAACATGTACCTGAAAACCCTAGGGTTTAAGTGAGGCAATTCCATTGTGTTCATATGGAGACTGATGAAAGTATTGAAGTATTCATGTATACGATTTGAATATGATATTGAATAGGCTGCAACTCTTGCATTTAGTAGGCTGCAACTCTTGCATTACTCTTGCATTTAGTAGGTCAAACAATCTGTCGGATAACAGAAAAATTAGATTTCAAATGGTGTGTTTATTTCCAAAGAGTATGCAAAAGATGAATCAGCATTACCCAGTACCATGAGTTTCTTGATAGCTCGCCACAGTATTAATGAGAATCTAGGAAACAACAATACTCTGAGGGACTGGGACTCCTTCATTTTACATGTAAATATGTCAGTGTTCAGGCCTCAGAGTCTTTGAATACTTGTAGTTGAAGAGTGCTGTTAAATACTCTATGGGGAAAAAATGGCTTAAATTTGGGTAAATTGTGGTATTTTATCAATAACCTTTGCTCCCCTAAAAAGGAATCCAGGGGAAAGAATCTAAAACTTAGAACTTCAGGTTTATGAAAAAGTGATATCACCTTGCGTTTACAAATGCAGCCCATGACAGTGTATGTCTATGTTAACTTGTCAAAAGAAGGAATAGATATTTTTATCTTGCACATAGATGTACACTTCATTTCAATCAAGAGTCGCTGTTAATAAACAGAAGTATCGAAGTAAACATTATGATTATTATCATCAAAATCTATATTTTAAGCATTCTCCCCACCCCTGCAGTACTGGACATTGAACCTGGGGCACTTTACCACTCAGCTGTACACTCAGTCTTTTTTTTTTTTTCCTTTTTTCTGTTTTCTTTTGTCTTTTGAGACAGGGTTTTGCAGAGTTGCCTTGGCTATTCTAATCCTTCTATCTCAGCTTCCTGAGTAGCTCAGACTATAGGTTTGTGCCACCAGGCCTAGCTTTGAACCTTCTTAATATAATAAATCATCAACTAAAATTGGAATGTTTTTCATTTCTTAAATGCTAAAGAATATTTTATAGTAAAATCCCTGTTAGGGTTATAAAGCTATGAATAAGTATTACCAGTTTTGTGTTAAAAGGGAATTTTATTTATGTAAGCAAAATGCATTTTTTTCTTATTTTGCTGAAAATATGTTCATGAATCACTATAAAGGATTATATCTAACAGTTAGTAAAATTATTTTCCAGGAATGACTTGAGAGGGAAATAAAAAAAATAAGAAAACATGCATTAATATCAATTATAAAAATGACCAAGTAGGCAAAACTTTAAAACTCTGTGCTCAGACTTATCACAAAAAAGAATCAATATTGGAATTTGGGAGTGTGAATTTCTCATAGAAACCATCATGTCCAAATGTCAAATTGTAAATTTTTACAACAGATTAAGCTCCTCTATTGAAGGGACTATAAATTACAATGACGTTCTTCAAAAAATTACTTTCACCTGCTTCTATCTAGTAAGCAATAAATATCTGTCAAATGAATAAATAATTAGTAGAGTCTATCCTTGGCATAAACTACTTTCAGGGAAATGTTTCTTTCTTTAGAAATTCTAATAAGATGTTTCCTGTGGCATGAGCTTTTCCATCATGCTCACTGAACTAGTGCTGAGGATTGTAAATTACTAGAGAAAGGCAGGTCTGCTGCAGGTCTTACTTCATTGAATCGGGTTTACAGAAGATATTCCAAAATGTCCCTTTTCATCAACATGTTTTTACTACTGCATTTTCTAAGATAAAAAGAATGAAAAAAAAAATCAGCCAAGGAGAAATGAGTATTGTCAACATGTGGAAACTACATATATGTGATTTGCTGAACATAACCAAGCAAGTCCAATGAGAATTAGAGAATTGGGTGCCAACCTAGCAGGAATAATCCCTAGAATGAGGTTCAAGACTTTTCCAAATGTTTCTCTGGGACCATCAGTTTTATTTTTTTGGTTTTTGCTTCCCCCCCGCCCCCGCCCCACCACTTTGGTCATTATTTCTCTTCTAAACCCCCATATATGCTTACCTCATTTCCAGTGACCTAAGATCAGAATTCCTATCTACTTCCACCTTCCTCTCTCTTGCCAAACAATCAATATTTTCTCCTGGAAACAAACAAGCATAACTGAGTGTGCTTTTGTCCTCTTTAATAGAAAAGACATTTATTTACCTAACATATTGTAAACATATCTCCCTGTGGAACAAATCATGTAAAATGAATTATCAGCTAAAGATTCTCCTCTCACGTAATTTCAAAACAAAGTCAAATTTGGCCAAAGTACAAAAGAGCTAGTTTTCTTTAACCTAAAAATATGTAGTAGTTTAATCCACAGAAGGATTTGGCAATGTGTAATATATTTCTAACCAGGGCCTAATTTCTTGTTATTACCAGTGGTTTATGGTCAAAGTATTACAGTCAGCACATTGTAAAATACATTTGGGAAAGTACCTTATTTTGTGCCAAACTTGAATTAGGGTTTCATTCCTGGTAGCTTATCTGCACACATCTCTAGGCATTCTGGTTCTGGTCCTGTGAAAAAGAAAACCAAAGGGGAATTGGACAAGGAAAGCAATAGAAGTCAGATTGTTCTCAAACCTGCTTTCTCTCTCCCTTGAGTGAACAAACCAACAAACAATCAGAATAAGTACGTGCCCAAACAAGGGAGTGAAATTTAAGAGAACTTACAATACAATAAGTTCCAGAACATTGCCTTTTTAAAGCTTATACTTTGTGCGAGAATAATTCACAGTGATGAGCATTTCCTACAACTGAGCCTCAGTTACACCAAGATTCAGATTTTCCTTTCCGTTTCTAAGGACCACAGGAGGCCAGCCACTGCACTATATCCTGAGGTATATGTTCATTCACTGATTTTGTAAGTATTAATAGTATCAGAGCCTATTAGGAGCCAGGTATTTTGAGAGACCCTAGGGATATAAAGATGAATAAATCATGATCCTGAGTCCAAGACACTTACTACCAGTTTAGGAGGAAAATGACAGTAAGATCCTCACAGTGAGATTAAGTGCTGAGGTACAAAGAAAACTAGAGGGCTATAAGGGGTGAGAAATAAGAAGATCTAAAACCTGGTCCATGGAGTCAAAAAGTCTTCCAAAAAAAAAAAATGGGTCTGTGTTAAAGAGATGGGCAGGATTTCACACAGTAAATATTTAATAGCTAGTGATTATTATTATTAATGTCCTGTCATGGAAAGGAGCTATTCATTTCAGGTCCCAGCCAAGAGCTTACTGCCTGTGAAAGATGAATACCTTTTTTGTGTGTCTTCATACATGTACTTAGGGTAATGATGTCTAACTCATTCCATTGTCTTTCCTACCCCCGTGCCCCCTCCCTTACCCCCCACCCCTTTGCCCTATCTAAAGTTCCCCCATTTCTCCCATGCTCCCCCAACACATTGACATTATGAGTCAGCATTCTCATATCAAAGAAAACATTTGGCCTTTGGTTTTTTGGGATTGGCTAAATTCATTTAGCATTATATTCTCCAGTTCCATCCATTTGCTTGCAAATGCCATAATTTTATTCTCTTTTATTACTGAGTAATATTCCATTGTGTATATATACCAAAGTTTCCTTATCCATTCATCTACTGAGGGGCATATGGTTGGTTATACAGTTTAGCTATTGTGAATTGTGCTGTTATAAACATTGATGTGGCTGTGTCCCTGTAGTAGGCTGTTTTTAAGTCCTTTGGTTATAAACTTAGGAGTGGGATAGCTGGGTCAAATGGTGATTCCATTCCAAGTTCTCTAAGGACTCTTCATACTACTTTCCAGATTAGCTGCACCAATTTGCAGTCCCACCAGTAATATATGAGTGTGCCTTTTTCCCCAAATCCTCACCAAAACTTATTGTTTTTGTATTCTTGATAGCTGCCATTCTGACTGGAGTGAGATGAAATCTTAGAGTACTTTTGATTTGCATTTCTCTAATAGCTAGAGATGTTGAATATTTTTTCATATATTTGTTGATTGATTGTACATACTCTTCTGAGAAGTGTCTGTTCAGTTCCTTGGCCCATTTATTGATTGGGTTTTTTGTTTGTTTTTTTGTTTTTTTTTGTTTTTGGTTTTATGGTTTTTGAGTGCTTTATATATCTTAGAGATTAGTGTTCTATCTGATGTGCTTGTGGTAAAGATTTGCTCCCATTCTGTAGGCTCTCTATTCACCTCACTGATTGTTTCTTTGCTGATAAGAAGCTTTTTAGTTTAAATCCATCCCATTTGTTGATTCTTAGTTTTAATTCTTGTGGTATAGGAGTCTTATTAACGAAGTTGGGGCCTAATCCGAAATGATGGAGATTTGGGCCTACTTTTTCTTCCATTAGGCCCAAGGTCTCTGGTTTAATTCCTAGGTTTTTGATCCACTTTGAGTTGAGTTTTGTGCATGGTGAAAGAGAGAGTTTTAATTTCATTTTGTTTCATATAGATTTCCAGTTTTCCCAGAACCATTTGTTGAAGAGGCTATTTGTTTTTGGTGACTTTGTCTAATTGAGATAACTGTAATTATGTGGGTTTTCTCTGTGTCCTCTATTCTGTAACATTGGTACGCAGGTCTATTTTGGTGCCAATACCATGCTGTTTTTGTTACTTTTGCTCTGAAGTATAGTTTAAAGTCTGGAATAGTAATGCCATCAGCTTCACTCTTCTTACTAAGGATTGCTTTGGCTATTCTGGGTCTCCTATTTTTCCATATAAATTTCATGAATTTTTTTTGTATTTCTATGAGGAATGTCATTAGGATTTTGATTGGGATTGCATTGAATCTGTATAGAAGTTTTTATAGTATGGTCATTTTTACAATATTAATTCTGCCTATCCAAGAACAAGGTGGATCTTTCCATCTTCTTTTTTTATTCTGATTTGTTATATATGACAGCAGAATGCATTACAATTCATATTACACATATAGATCACAATATTCTATATCTCTGGTTGTATATAAAGTATATTCACACCATTTGTGTGTTCACACATGTATTTTGGAAAATGATGTCTATCTCATTCCACCATCATTTCTAACCTCATGCATGCTACCTCCCTCCTACCCCTCCCACCCCTTTGCCCTATCTAGAGTTTGTCTATTCTTCCCATGCTCCCCCTCCCTATCCCACTATGAAACAGTCTGTTCCTGGTTGTTTTAATGAATCATAATAATAGCCATTATTTATCAGCTGTTAGTAGTATGTGACCAATACTGTTAAAAAACTTCATGAACTATATATTTTTTTAAAGTCATTTTGTTGAGATCTTTCCATCTTCTAAAGTTTTCTTTAATTTCTTTCTTTAGCATTTTGTAGTTATCATTGAAGAGGTCTTTCACCTCTTTTGATAAGTTGATTCCCAAGTATTTTATTTTATTTAGCTACTGTAAATGAAGTGGTTTTCCTTGTTTCTCTTTCTGAGAATTTGTCACTGATGTACAGAAATGACTTTTATTTATGGGTGTTGATTTTATATCCTATTACTTTGCTGAATTCATTCATTAGTTCTAGAAGATTTCTGGTGGAATTTTTTTCAGTCTTCTAAGTGTAGAATCATATCATCAGCAAATAGTGATAATTTGAGTTCTTTTTTTATCCATATCCCTTTAATTTCTTTTGTCTGTCTCATTGCTCTGGCTAGAGTTTCGAGAACTATGTTAAATAGAAGTGGTGAATGAGGGCATCCCTGTCCTGTTCCAGTTTTTAGAGGGAATTTTCTTCTTTTTTCTTTTCAATTTTTCTCCAGTTAGAATGATATTGGCCTGGGGCTTAGCATAGATAGCTTTTATAATATTGAGTTATGTTCCTGAAATCCCTAGTGTTTTGAACATGAAAGGGTGTTATAATTTATCAAATACTTTCTCTTCATCTATGGAGATGATCATATGATTTTTATGTTTGAGTCTATTGATGTGATGAATTACATTTATGGATTTCCAAATGTTGAACAAATCTTGATTCCCTGGGATAAACCCTACTTGATCATGGTACACTATCTTTTTTATATGCTTTTGTATTTAATTTGCTAGAATTTTATTGAGAATTTTTGCATCTATATTCATTAGAGATTTTGGTCTAAATTTTACTTTCCTTGAAGTGTCTTTGCCGGTTTTGGAATCAGGGTGATATTGGTTTCATAGAATAACATTGGAAGTGCTCCCTCTTTTTCTATTTTCTGGAATAAATTGAATAATATTGATATTAGTTCTTCTTTAAATGTATTGTAGAACTTAGCTGTGTATCCATCAGGTCCTGGGCTTTTCTTGGTTGATAGGTTTCTGATGACATCTTCTATTTCCTTGCTTGAAATTGATCTGTTTAAATTGAGTATATCATCATGATTTAGCTTAGGCATATCATATGCCTCTAGAAATTTGTTGATGCCTTTGATATTTTCTATATTTGAGTACAAATTTTCAAAATAATTTCTAGTTAACTTCTGTATTTCTGTAGTGTCTGTTGTGATATTTTCTTTTTAATCTTGGATATTAGTAATTTGAGTTTTCTCTCTCCTTCTCTTCATTACATGGCTAATGGTTTATCAATTTTATTTACTTTTTCAGAGAACCAATTTTTGTTTTGTCAATTTTTTCAATTGTTTCTTTTGTTTCAATTTCAGCTCTGATTTTAGTTAATTCCTGTTTTCTACTGCTTTTGGGGTTGATTCATTCTTCTTTTTCTAGGGCTTTGAGATGTGATATTAAATCATTTATTTTTTGACTTTTTCTTCTTTGAAGGAATAAACCCCATGCAATGATCTTTCCTCTTAGAACTGCTTTCATGGTGTCCCAGAGATTTCCATATGTTGGATCAGTGTTCTCATTTACCTCTAAGAATTTTTTAATCTCCTCTTTGATGTCTTTTGCAATCTATTATTCATTCAGTAGTATATTGTCTAGTCTTCAGGTGTTGGAGTAGCTTTTATTTTTTATTTTATGGTTGATTTCTAATTTAATTCCATGGTGGTCTGATAGAATGAAGGATAGTATCTCTACATTTTTGTATTTACTAAAATGTTGCTTTGTGGCATAATATATGGTCTATTTTAGAGAAGGATCCATGTGCTGCTGAGAAGAAAGTGTATTTGCTCATTGGTGGATAATATATTCTATATATGTCATTTGATTGTATTATTGAGTTCTAAGTTTCTTTGTTTAGCTTTTGTTTGGAAGATCTATCCAGTGGTGAAAGAGGTGTTTTGAAGTCACCCTGAATTATTGTGTTGTGGTCTATTTGACTCTTGAATTTGAGAAGAGTTAGATTGATGAAGATAGATGCTCCATAGTTTGAGGCATATATATTTATAACTGCTATGTCTTGTTGATGTATGCTTCCTTTAAGCAGTATGAAATGCCCATTTATCCCTTTTGATTAACTTTGGCTTGAAGTCTGCTTTATTTGGTATGAAGATGTAAACCCCTACTTGTTTACTCAGACCATGTGAATGGTATATTTTATCCCAACCATTCACCTTCATTCTGCAGATGTATTTTTCTATGAGATAAGTCTTTGAAAGCAGCATATTGTTGGGTCTTTTTTTTTTAATTCAATCTACCAGTCTATGACTTTTGATTGGTGAATTTAGCCCACTAATGTTCAGGGTTATTATTGAGACATGATTATATTTCTGGTCATTTTTGTTTATTTTTGGTATTTAACTTGACTTGATTTCTCCTTTGGTTAGCTTTTTCTTTATTGTAGTTCTTCTCTTTGCAGGTTTTGTTGTTGTTTTTCATTTACTCCTCATGGAATATTTTGCCAAGAATGTTCTGTAGTGCAGGCTTTCTTGCTATAAATTCTTTCAGCTTTTGTTTGTCATGGAAGGTTTTTATTTTATCATCAAATCTGAAGTTTAATTTTGCTGCATATAAGATTCTTGCTTAGCATTCATTATCTTGTGGAGCTTGGTATATGATGTTCCAGGATCTCCTAGCTTTGAGGGTCTGGGCTGAAAAATCTGCTGAGATCTTAATTGGTCTTCCCTTATGTGTAATCTGATTTTTTCTCTCTTGTGGCCTTTAAAATTCTATCCTTATTCTGTATTCTAGGCATTTTCATTATAATGTATCTTGGTGTAGATCTTTTGTAATTTTGTCATTTGGTGTCCTATAGGTCTCTTGTATTTGATTTTCCAATGCATTCTTCATGCTTGGGAAATTTTTTAATATTATTGCATTGAAAAGATTATGTATTCCTTTGGTTTGAATCTCTGAAACTTCCTCTATCTCAATAAATACTAAATTTGGTCTTTTGATGGTATCCCATAATTCTTGAATACTCTCTTCAAGGTTTCTTACCATTTTCACTATGAAGTCAACTTTATTTTCAAGATTCTATATTTTGCCTTCATTGTCTGAGGTCCTGTCTTCCAAGTGATCTAGTCTGTTGGTGATGCTTTCTGTTGAGTTTTTTATTTGCCTTATTGTTTCTTTCATTTCAAGGATTTCTGTTTGTTTGTTTGTTTTCAGAATTTCTAACTCTTTATTGAAGTAATCTCTTGTAACTTGTATTTGATCTCTTATCTCTTTATTGGTGTGATCGATGGTCACCTGTATTTGTTCTCTTATCTCTTTGTTGGAGTGATTGATTTTTGCCTGTATCTGCTCACTTAGGTCCTTATTTAATTCCCAGATCATTTTAGTTATGTATATCCTGAACTCCTTCTCTGGATTTCATTTACTGCACTATCTATGGATTCTGTTGTTGTAGTATCTTGGTTTGTTTGGGGCACTTTCCTCCCTTGTTTTTTCTATGTGTCTTCCTCTCTTGCAGTGTAGATCTGAGGTATTACAGTTTCTGCACTATTATCTTATAGTGTCCCTACAGGTTAGCAATACCTCACCTTTAAGGGGGAGATCAATATTACAGCACTCAATGTAGCCAACATGCAGCCATAGATCATTTAGCTTCTATTTTTACATTTACAGTTTTGTTGCTATAATCAGAAATAATGAGTTCAGCTATCTTCTACCATATAGTCATTAGGTTTGTGTAATGGTTTACAGTTTCTAATGGTAGAAGGAGTGATGGGGGTTGGCTGAGATAATTATGATGTAGAATGTGAGAATATATTAGATTATATGACTAGTGAAAAGTTAATCATAAGAAGTTGTAGGAGAAACAAGAGAGAGGCAACCCCATGCAAGATTCCCTGTTACCTCAGCAACAGGATAATTGTTAGCTCCCTAGCAGAGATACCTCTGGTGCAGCCAGGTCTACAGGGATCTTGATGATGTCTTACCATGTCCTTACAGTTGTCCCTTGATGGAAGCAGTAATATCCCAGTTTTGTGGAAGCAGCCTCAAGTCTATATGTATCCTGATGTTGGGCTGTGGAGCCATACTTTGGTGAATAAGGAACCCCAGCCCAGGGAGCACCTCTCCACTAGGGGATAGGGTGGGCCTCTCTGCACAGGGTGCTGGGACAGGCCTCTCTCTGAGTTTTAGTGCCTTGCAGAGCTTGAGATGAGTACCTTTACTGGGTAAACATTAATTTTTTTGAAAAGTAAAAAATAGAAAATGCAGAGCAGCAGATGATGAACTTTGCCATGAGTGTCAATGGTTTTGTGAAGCTGCCAGTATCAAAGTAAAGCTCTCTTTACCTTTGTGAACTGTATCAATTATCCTAAAATGACTAGCTGATTTAAAATCATAATGTTGTCACAAAAACATAATATCTTTAGCTGGATCACTCTGGAGTTACTTTGTGTTTGGCATGTGGTTTCTTAAACTATGTGACCCCCTAAATAAAAGTGTATGAATCATGAATGAGAAAGAAAGAATTATAATTCATTTCAGGGGTCAGAAAAATATGTTTCATGGACCAAATCCAACTTTGGATGTAATATACAGATGTAAATACACAGATACATACATGCACTGAACTGTTGCTTAGGGTAGCATTTATACCATAAGGACACAGCTCAGTAAATGGGACAGAGACTACCCATTGGGGCTATTTATTGCAAACACCTCATTTCCACATCTGGGGGGAAATTATCACTAATGTTCTTATCTCTGAAGTGTTCAAGGGGCTTATTTGAAGTTATATTTATGTACTTAATATTTCACTGTATTGAGTTATTTAGATGTTGTAATAATTCTTTCCCCATTCTGATAAGTTTGTATAACAATTTATTATCGTAAACCTTCCAGAAAGCATATCATTTAAAGCCACTCTTCTTTAAAAATTTATTTTACAACCTCCTTTTTTGCCTATTGAATTTAATGTAATCTTAAATATGATCTATATTGTCACATGGGAGAAAAGTGCTTAGAGAAATGCTTGAAAACAATTCGATCTAATAAGAATCAAGACAAACTTAGTATGTATGCAAAAGAGGAATAGTTGCCTTATAATCTGTAGCCCTGGTCTAGTTTTCATAATAGAAACCCATCTAAGCTGATAAATAGCTGTTTAAATGCCTTTGCTATACACTCTCAGGACGGTGGAAAGTTTCAAGGTAAAGGGAGTAGACTCTGTGTTTTGTAAGATTTAAGATTGTAGTGACAGCAGCAAGACACAATCCAATGACAATCAGATAGATGAAAGGCAGAATTCTTTGTGATTTATAACTTAAACTGCCAGGCAGGGAAGGCAGGGGCAACAAGGTCTGCTCCCTGGGAAACTATAACAGCAAGTTGGAGCTGGGGGAGCAACAGATGTGTGGGAAGCTAGGTGGGATTGACTTGGTTTCCTGAGCTCCTTGTAACTATGCTAATTTGAATTTCTGGTGTTCCAGGGCAAAGGGGCTGCCCTTAGTTACTTGATATTTGGCCATAGGATGACTAGGACTGGTCCATAGAAGCCTAGGGTGAGAGCCTGAAAAGGAGAATGGTTTTAGTATGGACCTAAGTCTAAGACCAAGTTGTTCAGCTATTCAATAAAGGGACCAGACCAGCATCTGACCAGAGCCTCAAAAACTGGGTCAACAATTTATATAAAAAGATAAAGAACGAACTAGATGTGGTGGTGCACACGCGTAATCCCAGTGACTCCAGAGGCTGAGGCAGGAGGATCACAGGTTCAAAACCAGCCTCAGTAATTTAGTGAGGTCCTAAGCAATTTAGCAATACCCTGTCTCAAAATAAAAATAAAAAGGGCTCAGTGGTTAAGCACCCCTGGGTGCTATCCCAGGTACCAAAATATAAAACAAAATAAAAATTAAAAGATAAAATGAACTTACAAAACCAACTATATTTTGGAGTCAGACTGGATTCAACTCTGATTATAAGTACTGGTTAATTACTTGTCCCTGAGAATGTTATTCAACCACTTCAAGCTTCAATTTCTAAATCTTTAAAACAGAAAGAAACACAGCATCTACCTTTCAGGGATATTAGCTTGATCAAATAAGAGATTTATGTCAAGTGTTTGGCATAGTATCTGGTCCCTAGCAAGAACTTGGTGTGTGATAAGTATTATTATTAGATCCAATTTTCTATGAGCAACACTGGACACACAGTATTATAGTCCATTATTCCAGAAAATATTATTATACAAAATGGGACACAGTGCAGTTCTTAAATTATTATGTATACCTGAAATATTAAAAAAACCAAATATATATAAACTATCTGTGATGCCTAAAATCGTGTTTCTTTTATCAACTTACTCTGGTAAAGCTATCCTAACGATCATATTCTGCTCATCACTGAATTAGTTGTACAGTGAATCTAAACCAGTTGGTTATAATTTTGAAAATTATAGCTCAAATAAAATTGCTTTTTATTGATTTTCTTTAAAACAGAAAGCAGCATCATATAATTTTATTTTTCTGCAACAGCTATAATAATCTAGAGTGTAACAATGGCCCATGGCATCTTCATAAACTTAAAATAAGTATCCATTGATTTGTTCACTTGCTCTTTCACCACATAAAATAAACAAAGATCTAACAGTAAGTAAAATTTTGAAAACAAGACAAATGCACAGAACAATTATTCCTATATTTTCTAGATGTTCAATGCTATGTTACAATACTTTAATCATTTTGCCATATTAAAAAGTACTTTATTACACAACACTGAACACTAAATGCCTTTCAGAGAAATAAAGCTTGGAGTTTTTTTTTTCTTTTAATATTTGTTTTAGTTATAGTTGGACACAAAGCTTTATTTATTTATTTATTTTTATGTGGTGCTGAGGATCGAACCCAGTGCCTCACATATGCTAGCTGAGCACTCTAAGCTGAGCCACAGCCCCAGGCCAAAGCCTAGAATTTTAAGTGCATAGGAAGTTTGAAAAAAGTTATAAAGTTATCTAATATTTATGTATTTAGTTATGCTATTAGTATTTTTGATTCTACCATTTTTGCAGCTGTAATCTTTTTTTTTCTCTTTTTAAAAATTCTACAAGGAAGAAACAAGGGTAACTCGGCATTAGATATGGCAGTGTGAACCAACATGTCTAGTTTGGTTTGAAAACCTTTACCTGCTCCATTTGGCTGAGTCACAGCACACCAGTTTTATGTAATATATCTAAAAGATTTCAAATTAGAATGACCTGTTCTCATCTGTTAATCAACCATTTTACTATTCAATAAATTGATGGTTGGCACCATCAATACACAATATTTGTTATGAATGAAACTTTTCCTTGAACATTTTCTTTAACAGTCTCTTGGGAGCATAAATGATTAAAATTGTTTATTAAAGAAATAAATATTTATTTTTCAGTTTTCGGTGGACACAACATCTTTATTTTATGTGATGCTGCCGTGGCTGTATAACCAATGTGATCCTGCAATCTGTACACGTGGAAAAATAAGAATTCACACCCCATTTGAATCAAATGTATGATATGTCAAGATCATTGTAATGTTTTGAGCAACTAATAAAAAAAATTTAAAAAAAAGAAAGAACGAAAGTCTAGGATATAGTTCATGGTAAAGAACTTACCTAACATGCAATTCCAAATACTGCAAAAAAATTAAGATATTTATGTTCATCTATAGTTCTTAATAACAGATGATTCAGTCTATAAGCTAGTATCTCTATAGAATATAAAAAATATGATACAAATAATGCATATAAAACACACAAACAAATCAAATAACCCAAAGGGCATAGGCGTCACCAGGCAGGAAACATGGTAGTAGATTTTGCTGTTTATAAATTAATGGTACTTAATTAACATATAATTAGATATTTGAGGCAGTTCTAAGATGCAGGAAAGAGGGAAATGATGTTGAATCCACAGTATCTGGGAAGCATAAACTTGCCTGTAATAATTACTTGCTTATAAAGTGGCAGTGTAGATAACCATCTCTTTCTTCATCCTTTAAACCAAGCCCTGAATTTTTATAGAAATAGAGCTTATTAAGGGTCTATGAAAATTCATGAGCTTTTAAAAATACTTTTCTTATAATTTTACCAGAGAATAATCACTTGTTGGAAGGAGATTTGCAAAAGAAGATTTTATTTTAAACATCAGGCTAGCAGAAAGAAAAGCTGAAATCAGCTCCACCCTGAATATTTGGATAAACATTCCTAAGGAATGGCCAAAGTCAACAGCGTGTTCCTGGATTGCTGAACTCGTTTCATGACCTATCAGTTAGCCTTGTATCTGGGTTGGCTGCTAATCCAGCTAGTTACTCATTCTCAGAGAAGAAGGAACTTTTGATTTTAACATAATGTTTATTTTGATTGGGAAAATATGAAAAAGGAGTGTGATGAAATTAGATTTCTTTGTAACAATTACTTTCATTATTCAAAACATATTTTGGATGCATTAGATAAATAATAGTGAACCAACAGCAATAATCGCAGCATCTCTGAAGAATATCCATTTCCTGTAAGTAACAAGCAATCATTGGAAGAGGCAATCTTATGTATACCATGAAACTCAAACATGTTTTCATCTTTGAGGCAACAGATATATTTTATCAGGTAAATTTTTGTACTGATTACAATTTGTTCACTATGTTCATTTTTTCCCAACATTATATTTTTAACTATTGTGTTGTTACAGAGAAACAAAGCCTGTACTTTGTGAAGTGAAAGACCTGAATCCAAAACTTGGATTTAATTTTTTTAGAGTGGCATCTTTCATTCTGTACTATTTTGATTCTCTTGTCCCTGCTCAGATGTATTTCAGTTTACATTGACATATCTCTAAACATTCAAAATATTTACTGTAATAAAAAAAATTTTTTTGGTTTATGTATCTACGTAAACAGTTGATTTAATTGAGAAAATGTGTGTGTGTTGCTGGGAATCAAACCCACAGCCTTATACATGCTGAACATGTTCTCTACCACTGAGTTACCTTCTGAACTCCAAAGCAAACTTTCTTTTAATTAAATTAGATTGCCAAATGAACATCTTTAATAGTTAATTTGTCTTTGTGAGCCCACAAAAAATGCTTCCAGGAGTTATCAATTTTAAAAATTTGAGGTGAAAAAGTTATATCTTCATCAAATGTAAATATAAGGCTAAAATTTCAACAGCAGTTGCTATTTAATACAATTTTCAATGGTATCACAAAATACAACCTCTAGTCATTTGATTACCTCTACAAATAAAAGCAGAGTTTATGATAAGATACAACAATATGACTTTCTTTTCTGTTTCAAACAACTCAAATCAATTATCTAATTTGTATATACTAATACGACTAATGAATATGGAGATCAAGAACAATCAATTTCTCAATCAATGCAGATTTAGTGTGCATAATATATCAGTTAACAAGCTTTCAGACATAAATAATACAAACCTTAACAAACATGAGACCTAACCTTTGCTACCAAAAGGAACTGTGGATCAGAAGCATGAACCTCACCTGTGAATATAGAAGTACTGAATTATTATCATAAACTTAATAAAATTTCCCAAGTGATTCAGACACACATTAACATTTGAAAATCACCATTCTATTCAAGAAAATACTTAATTGTCTCATAGAACTGGGAAGTAGATTCAGGCTTCCCAGGCAGTCTCTCTGTAGTTCTTAAACTATTTTCTCCACATACTGTGTCTTCATGAAGTCTTGTTCAAAGACAGGAACTTTTTGCTCTTTTTGCATCTCTTTTGACAACTGGTAAGATCTTTCACCAAATCCCCTCACAAGCAGGTGGGGTGGTAGTGGCAGGGGGCAGGTTGTCATGATTGCTTAAGGCAAATCTACATTTGCTCTCCTGGGCACACAGCTACATAGCAGCATTGCTACTCAGAAAGAGCAGGGTGTCAGATGGACAGCAACCATGACTACCACAACTATTTGGCTGCCTCTGGTTCTTTACTCAACAAATACTTGTCATGAGACTCACAAATGATACCACAGGAATCTTCTTCTGTGAAAAGCACTGTAGTTTGAATGTCAAACACGAATCTTAAGACTATAACAAGAATACATTGTGTCTTTTTGTGGTCTTTTCATGAACTCAAAGTGATGCATAGTATGAATGTGTACAAGTTACTTTTTTTTTGCACTATTGATGTTGCACATAATATATTAATATAAATATTCTCTAAAATTAGTTTGAAGACAGAACCCAATGAGAAAGATCCATTCTCAGTGTTTTTTTAAAAATAAACAGATTTATTGAGTATAATCTACAAATCATACAACTCTTTGATTTAAAATATACAATCCAATGGTGTTTAATGTGGTCAGTGTTATAGAGCCATCATAATTTATTTTAAAAGATTTTCATCACCTAAAAAAGAAACTCCATAACTGCCAGCAGTCTTTCCCAAGTCTCCCCCTTCTGCTTATCTGCCCCTCACCATGCCCCTACCTTGGGCACTCCTTTCTTACTTTCTTACCTTCATATATTTGCCTATTCTGGACTCCTAAGACAAACTGTTTGATGCAGCACTTTAAATTTTTAGATGTTTTTACTTTCTAATTGATACATAATAATTGTGCATATTTGAGAGAGCATTGTATACATGTATACAATGTGTGGTGATCCAATGAAGGTAATTGGTATGTCATATTCACCATAAAGGATTTTAAGCCAGAGAAGGTGCCATTATTTCCATTCTGAAAAGATCATCTGTATTGTATGTGGAAATTTTATTGGAGGCAAACTATAGAAGAGAGAAACCCAGAAAGAAAATTATTTACTGGTAAAAGCCAGAAAAGAAATGACTGTGGCTTGGTCAGAGCCAATCAATGAACTGCCTGTTACCAAACTTTAAAGAGAGTTTTGGAAGTTAAGGGCAAGCAGGTGGACACTTTCACAGCATTCCTTATCTCCTTATCGCCACAATAGCCAAGCAGTTGTTTGGTTTAACAGGGTCTGTTACAGAGACTTGGCTGGTTGAGCAGGGTGTAGGCCAGGGTGAATTGCCTGTGGTCAGAGTTGTGACCCTGGTATGTTTAGAGGACCATATTACAGAGAAGGTGATATGTCCTGGTAAGTCATCACTGAAACCAAAAGCACATGAAAAATGGGGACTATGTAGCAGTTATTTATATAACATGTTCTGAACTTTTTTAAAAGCTATCACAGGTTTCATTTGAAAATGCGAATTTCATCATCAAGAGAGGAAGGAAAAAGGTGGAAAAAGAGGAAGAAAGGAAAGAAGGAAGGAATAACAAAGCTATAAGGATGTTATCTTCTCAAACCAGCAAATTTATTTCCACTGTACCTGTTGTTACTGTTTAAATATGAGGTGTCCACCCAAATCTCAAGTGTAAGACAATGCAAGATAGTTTAGTGGTGAAATGATTGAGTTATGACATCTTAACCAATCCATGTGCTAAGTCACTGTTAGGGATTAACTGGGTGATAACTCTAAGCAGGTAGGGTGTGACTGGAAGTGACAGATCACTGGGGGTGTGCCTTTGGGGTGTATATTCTGTCCCTGGTGAGTGGAGCTCTCTCTTTGCTTCCTCATTGTGATGTCCTGAGCTGCTTTCCTCCTCCACACTACTCTGTCATGATGTTCTGTCTCACCTTAAGCACAAAGCAAAGAAATTAGCCTTAGGTATCTGAAACCAAGAGCACCAAGTAAACTTTTCCTTCTCTAAAATTGGTCTTGTCGGGTCTCTTGGTCACAGTGAAAAAACTGACTCCAATGTTGATTTTTCCCTATTCTTGGATTTTACTTATGTTTCAGATGACTGTATGTGACCTCTTTTGTTCAATGAAATAAATAAAATAGTTTTACTTTCTCCTAGGGAAAAAAAGCTTCATAAATCATTGGCTAAGTGGTATGTAAATTGCATTTTTGGCTCATTTTCCCATTGTATACTTCCCTCTGAACATGCACTTGTTTGGCACACAGAATGCTGAAATTCTTGCACCTTCCTGTTAGGAGGAGACTAGTTGAAAACTATGTGAAATGAACATAGTTTTTGCAAAGGAATCACCCATGACAGTTTTTCTATCACCAAAACTTTGCTACTAAATTAAACATCAAAACTCAACCCTGTTGGCCCTTTTTAAGGATATATAAGAAAACTTGATAGAAAATAGTGCATTCTGCACATCACATAGATGCTTGTTTTTATTGTTGATCGTATTCTGGGCACACTGTCAAAGTTAATGGGCTATTCATTTGAAGTTTGGAACTCTCAGCAGAAAGTAAAGGAGGTTAATTGATTTATACTAACAGATAAAGAGGCTTTTGTGTAGTTGAGAATTGGGTAAAGCTAATTTGTCTAAGCATGATTGTAACCAGGAAAGACATTAAACACTAAATGCCAGCATAAGATTCGTAATGTGAAAAAAAAATGAATGCTTCATATTTCAATTTATATTGTGTACACAGTAAAGAGAGCACTGGGTAAAGAGAAAGGAATCTAGAATTGCACTTGACTATTAAACGTGTGACTTTGAGAAGATTATTTTAAATACTTCTAGCTTCAGTTTAAAAGAAAAAAAAACAGGAAAATAGGACAATCATTTAATCTGCTTAATTTTCAGTAATCTTGTAGCTGAGATAAAATGACTGAGAACATACTTTGAAAATTATTTATGTGTGTTATTGTAAAAAAAAAAAAAAACATTAACCAATCTCTTAGACCAGATACTATTCTGCAAACAAAATTCAACAACATTGTGCATAAATAGAACAAAAAGATCACTGAAATATTTCCATGAGTGTCTGATGATTGTAAGGGGAGTCAAAAAGGTACATAAATCATCTCCCACCTACACTGTCACTGGTTCTTCTCATGTTGACTTCTGAGTTGGAAAGGTTGGCCCATCCCTAAGTGAGGTTTTGCTCTCAGACATAAGACAGATGAAGCAGGTTATCAGCAGCTAGTTTGGGAGGCCAGTTTATAACTTTTCAGTTTACACCAGGATCTTTTCCAAATTCCGTTATAAATCTGGACAGATGTATTTCCCATAACTTCTATTTTTCTTATATAACTTCTATTTTCAAGCATATATATGCAGTAGGAATAAAGTTTAAAAATATTATTTCATATTGTACTGTGGCTATTTGTACCCCATCAGGAGTAAAGGACAGCATAGATGTTGAAACCAAATGTGTATAAAAATCAGGAGTTTGGGCTAGAAGTCAAACACTCTCTTACAAATAGTAATCGCAAATCTTTTCTGATGTGACTTGGGTTATAAAGAAAGTGGAAACTCTTACCCTTAAAAGTGTTTAAGAAATAAAGTGTTATCTTTCCAGCTGAGTTAAAGTTGTTTGTGACCTTAGCAGCAATGGAAAAATCATGTTAAGTTTCAATATGTTACTCACATCGCCATTTGTGCAAAGAAATAAATGCACATATGATTCTGATGACCTCATGTGAGATATAAAGGTGTTACATTAGAGTAGAAGACCAGCAAGATTTTACTTGAAACCTTTTTCATGCAGAGTGCTAAAGATATTGCCCACACCATATAAATTATACAGGGTTTCTGGAACGGATAGCTACCTACTTTTCACTAAAGTTAAAGCCATCATGGCTGCAGGATTTTGGCTGTTTCGACCTTGAATAGCAAAAAGAACAATGCATAAGAATTGACTTTGTGGGGAGGGAAACAGGAAGCATTTTAGATACAATTATCCTCATGGATATTAAAGAGTAAAGAACAAATATGTATGTATTTAAGCTGTATACTAAAATTTTTTTTAAAAATTCTCTTCTCAGTGATAAAATAAGCAGATCAATAATATTTGTAAAACACAAAGAAGACATGTAAAAGAGTCATTAAATATAAAGAAAATTAGTCAGACTGGAATAACAATAAGGCATCATAGACAGGCTTGTCCAGCTTAGATAGAAATAGCAATAAAAATCTGGAAGCATTTATCCTGCATTTGATGAATTTTTACCTATCAGCACATTTTTAAAATGAACCTCCTAAAGTCATTTTATGAGGCAAAAAGTAGAATCCTGAAATTTGTATTCCAACTTGGGAAAGTTAGCTTTCCTTAAAAGTCTCAGTATTTGAATGAATTAAAAGTTGTTTGGAAAGATAATACAAATATTGCAGATATATCCAACAAATATAGATTTATGCCCAAATTGAAAATCCATCAAGCTCAGTTGATTAATTCACATAGTCATTTCAAGTGATATTGAGTAGCTGTCCATGGACACATCTCAAATGCTTGAATTTTTATCAGCATGGTCCTGTGTTGATGATGCTCCATGTAACAGTCAAGACGCAACTCCCTGGTCTTTGTTAGGTTAAAAGCAATAATATTTAAAAAGAGAATATTCAACCAGACAACGATCCTTACTACAAAAGTGAATTAAGCCATCCTAATGCCTGTGAAAAATTGTGACTTAGCATAATTTTCAAGAAATATTTTTCAAAGGATTGCTCAAAGACAAAAACCTTGATGTATAAATATTGTCCTCATAAACTTGCACCTTTTTCCCTGTTGATTTGAATAGAAACATGGAAAAAAACTATAAAGTCCTCTTATTATATTTGAAACATATTTGTTTTAAATCATGAAGGAATAATGCATTCACTTTTACATTACAGTGCTATTTTTTTAAAGCCAGTTTCAACCAATTCAAAGAAATTTCCAGGCAGCATAACTGGAAGACCTTCTAATTCTTGATTCTCCCTCTTTAAGCTTGTTCTCTATTCACTTGATGTCGCTGGGCTTCAAGTATTTCCCTCTCATCTCTGATCTTCAAACCACATTCTCTCTACTCCCTTGGGAACTTGTGTCATTAATTACTCTGTCATGCACTTTTATCTTCAGAATCTTTCTCTTCACTAGTTACTCCCATAAATATGCATGTTCACTGTACTGAAAACACACAAACTGACACATACACACAAACACACACACACACACACACGAACTAATAAACTCTTCTTTGATTTTATCTTTTGTAACCTGTCATTCCCATCCCTATATTTTGGCAATACCAAATTCTTTAAAGTCCTTAAAAACTAGTAATCTTCAAACATAATGTGAAATTATATGGCAATACTAAACATATTCATATCCAATGACTACAAATTCTAATCCTAGGTAAATACCCAGGAAAACCTTTTCACACTTGTGCAAGAGGTGACATATAAGAATGTTTAGTAAAGTTTGTTGGTAAAGCAAAATTCTTGAAATGATCCAAATGTCTAATAGATAGAGAAATAAATTGTAATATCTTTTACATCAGACAAGTATAAAATAATAAAAATTAATTTACCTTAGCTATAAGAGTCAAGAGGATGACTCTCAAAATATCATGTTAAGTGAAAAAACTCATAAAATAATATATGTCTGATGAGCCCGTTTACATAGAATCCAAGAACTAATAAAATTCAACAATATATGAGTCAAGGAGATACACACTTAATAACATAAGGCCATAGAAGTAAATGATATAGACCAAATTCATATTGTTAGTTATATGTGAAATATATATTTTATATATATATTATAATATGTAGTATATTATAACGTATATATATATGTTTATATATTTTGTGAATACAGACCAAATATATATAGATAGATAGATAGATAGATAGATAGATAGATCAGTGTATATATTGATGGGAAGTAGAAAGGATTCACAGAGAGAGGAACACAGAAGGCTTTGAAATTATTGTAATGTTTTATTTGTTAAATGAAATGATAAGTACATGAAAGTAATGTCTAACTTTCATGGATGTTATGTATTTTAAAATTTAAAAGCTCTTTGCTATCTCTTGGCTCTGTCTCATTTTATATTCTTCAATTAGTAATATTATCTTATCCTTATGCTTTTTTATTTATATTTGACAGCAGAATGCACTATAATTCTTACTATACATATAGAGCACAATTTTTCATAACTCTGATTGTATACATAGAATATTCACACCAATTCGTGACTTCATACCAGTATTTTGGATAATAATGAGCTTCACATTCTACCATCATTAATAACCTCATGCCCCCTCCCTTCTCCTCCAACCCCTCCACCCTATCTAGAGCTCCTCTACTCCTCCCATGCTCCTTCTCCCTAATCCACTATTAATCAGCTTCCTTATATCAGAGAAAATATTCTGCATCTTGTTTTGGGGAATTGGCTAACTTCATTTAGCATTATCTTCTCCAAGTCCATCCATTTACCTGCAAGTGCCCTGATTTTATTCTCTTTTATTGCTGAGTAATATTCCATTGTGTATATATGTCATATTCTTTAATCCATTCATCCATTGAAGGGTATCTAGGTTGGTTTCACAGTTTAGCTATTGTGAATTTGCTGTTATGAACATTGATGTGACTGTGTCCCTGTAGTATGCTGTTTTTAAGTCCTTTGGGTATAGAACAAGGAGAGGGATAGCTGGGTCAAATGGTGGTTTCATTCCCAATTTTCCATAAAATCTCCATACTGCTTTTCAGATTGGTTGCACCAATTTGCCGTCCCACCAGCAGTGTATGAGTGTACCTTTTCCCCCACATCCTCGCCAACACTTATTGTTGTTTGTCTTCATAATACCTGCCATTCTGACTGGAGTGAGATGAAATCTTAGAGTAGTTTTGATTTGCATTTCTCTAATTGCTAGTGATGATGAACATTTTTCATGTATTTGTTGATTGATTATATATCATCTTCTGAGAAGTGTCTCTTCAAGTTGTTGGCCCATTTACTGATTGGGTTATTTGGTTTTTTTGGTGTTTAGCTTTTTGAGTTCTTTATATACCCTAGAGAATAGAGCTCTATCTGATGTGTGAGGGGTAAAGATTTGCTTCAAAGATGTAGGTTCTCTACTCACTTCACAGATTGTTTCTTTTGTTGAGAAGAAACTTTTTAGTTTGAATCCATCCCATTTATTGATTCTTGATTTGAATTCTTCCACCACAGGAGTCTTATTAAGGAAGTTGGGGCCTAATCGCTTATCTTTATTCTTTAACCATTATTTTTTTAAGAACGCAGCAAAAACTATCCTCTTAAAATAATTTAAAGTGTAAATAATCATAGGCTCAATTCTATAGGCATAAAGTTTCAGTTATATAGCTAATAATATTCTTTTCCTGGTACTCCCTTACCAATCTATGCCTAACTTTCACTCATTTCCAGTCTCATCTTACTTGTCTCTCATGAGAAAGATCTTCCTTGATTATAACTAAGTCCACTCCATTGGTCACATCATCTTGCACTTAGTCTGCCTTAATATTCAGCTTACCTGTTAAAGGTTTGTTTTCTCCACTGGACTCTTAAGTTCCGCTGGGGAACAAAATCCATCACAAAAATAGATGATCAATAAATACTTCTTGAATAGAACTATTCTTTCTGACTAAACTTCTTATAAGAGCTGTTTGTATTCATAATAAACACTTTCTCAGCTTTACTCTTCATTATTCTAAAATATGACTTCTGCCCCCACAAATCCGTTGTGTTTGCTTTCAGAGTAGTCACCAGTGACCTCATAATTGCCTTCAGTTATTGTAAGTCTTTAACCAACTTGACCTCTGAGATATCTGATACTCCTAAAGAGAACATTTGGTAATTTGTTTAACATTTATTGAGTGTTCTGTGTGGTTAGAAAGTGTGAAAATGCTTCCCTCAGATTTCCTCCCACTTGTCTTACCTATTTCCCCTACTTTTCTAACTTTTCTTCCCATCTTCCCTGAGCCCCACTTGCTTTTTTGTTTTTACCAATCCCTTGACTCTTCCTTTCCTTTGTTCTATTCTTGTGCCCTGATGAATGTCCCTTAGATAAACTGCTCATTATCCTGCTATCATCTCTTAAACTTTTAGGGATCCTTTTTACCACTTCCTGCCCAAAATTAAATGGCTTACAAGAAATTTTGAATAAATTGTAATTTTATCAGATTGGTCAAGCTTCAAATTGGATGACAGAGTTGATATATAATCTGTGTGATAGTGAACAGTTGGCCATTTCATCAAATGACACAAACACTCCTTAAAGAGATGAATGAGTGCTTTAGAGAGTCACAGTAGGAATAGGAAGAATTGGAAGACAATTACCTGAGAAAAACAGTAACGTGATATTCTGGAAAGCTGGTAGGTTTGAGAGGACAAAGTCTTTATAAGTCATCATTGCTCACAAGTCTCTAGGCTTCTGTTGAACATTTAACCATTCTGCAAGCATTTTAAGCATTATTCCATGCTTGCATTAGATTTGACACTACATAGGAAAAAAAGGTGTTTCTAATATATAATCTTGAGGCTTAATTATCTAGAAGATTACAGAATTCTTTTTTTGTTTAGTTCTACAGGAGATACATAAGTGAATGATTCATTCCTCAGGTGTGCATACATGATAAATGTGAGTTTAAAGAAAACAGGCCAACGTTCCATACAGTCCTAGCTTGAACGTCAGTCTCATCAAACGGAGAATGGACAACACAAAAAATATCAGCACAGAACATATGATACATAATAGGAAACAAACATATTTTTATAAAAGCACAGTATCAAATAGTCAATTCTATTTATAAATAAGAGCTACTGGTTATGACCTTGCTAGGCTGAATGTCATAAATTTTGTAAAAGCCATATTGAGAAAAAAAAATTTGGCTGGTTCCAAGTGAAGTCAAATGTGCTCCTCAGGCAATTCTACTTCCTCAGATATTCTATGGCAAGAGTTTAAAGAAAATATCCTCAACCCTAACCTTTGGAGTACATTTTGGAAGAAATACACTAACACCTGACCAATTGAACCACTGGATTTTTACATCTAAAAGGAAAACAACTTTCATTTAAAACAAAGTGTAAAACTTAGTTTTCCTAAACCAGAGTTCATGTTTCTATCGACATTATACACAATAAAAGAAAGAAATCACAGGTGGAAAACAATTAGAAAGTGAAGTCAGAAAAAAAATATAAGGGCTATAAAATAGTGACTAAAGATCATGTGTGACGTTTATTTTGAGCAGTTTTTAGATGTGCATTTACTTTACATTTAATGTAGCTCCATATTTTTAAGTCTCATTGTGTTTTCTTGCCTAAAAATTATAAGCAACCACCAACTTCACACACAGCCTCTATTATATAAAAAAGAAATTTCTGTGGGTTCTCATTATTATATTCAGATATATCTACCATTATAGAGGAAATACTTTGAAGAGGTATGAGCAAGTTTGTATGCAGCCATAAAATTCAAAGGACTTATTTCCAAGATTCAGAATCATAGAAAATATACTTTGGATATATCATATCATATACTTTGAATATATCATATCTCATTTTTTTCTGTATACTAAGTTGAATACAAGCTAGGTAGTGAGGTTTTAATTGTATCACAAATATCTGCAAATGGATAGGTGAGTGAAAGAAATAAGTAAAACAGTTTGACATTTTAAATTATTTTGAGGACTTTTGAATTTAAGAAGAATATGTAATTCTGCTTACTCATTTAATTTTTACAGTCATTCGAATTACAAGTTTTTTTAAATCTCAATTTTACTGTTCAGAAAAGTATGTAAACCTTGAAAGAACTGAATACCTTGTGATCAGCTATAAGGCTCCAACTATGTAAGGCCATCATTCATAACTCACATAGTGACAGTCTGGAAATTTCTTCAAGAATGTTAAAAATATCAAGTCCTTTTTAAAAACATGTCAAAATGAGAACAAATCACCTAAAGCAATTTTTGAAACTGGAAAGATCATGATCCACCATACATTATCTTTTGAATCCTTTGTAGACATAATACTGTTTTTCAAAAGTTTCTTATAAATACAAATCAATAAACAAAGAACAGATATTCTTCTAGAATATCTAAGAATGGGGAAGTGAAATACTGAATTCAACAAGATATCCTCATCCCCTTGATAAACATTAAACTAAAGATAATGACTGAATTTGATCACCTAACAAGTAGTTCTCTTAGCTAAGCAACACATGGTCTAAATCAGTAACTCTTAATATACATGTCATAGGAGACCCAGGAGACCCAGGAGACCCTTCAACCTGCTATATTATCTCACAGCTGCTGCACAGTCATTCCTATGGATGCCATTACTTTTGGGACCTAAATTCCCACTACATTCAGACAGTTAGAGCATCCTAAAGTTAGTTATTTGAGAAAGGAATCAGGAGTTCTCCCACCAGCCATGACTGAGCTGATGTTCTGCTTCCTTCCTTTACTTTAGCCAGCTTCACACCATAAACACGCAAACAAGTTTTTGAACACTTAGCCTAAATTCTTATAAACCGTTCATAAGGGTCATAATAAGAGTTCTCTGATGAACTCTGAGAGTACAAATGTTGAAAGTAAATGCATAAATTAGATACTGGCTTACAGGTAGTAAAACTATTATTACTAGGTGGAGAATTAGGAACATGATATATTTTTTTGTTTGGAAAATGAGTCGCCCTATCTCTGAACAAAGAATGCTACAAATAACCATGAATTACTCTGGATAACTAAAGGTTTATTGACTCAGTTTTTCTTAAAATGGTCTATAGACATAATGAGTAAATATAGAGGTTAAACCATAAGTTTAGCAGAAAGTGAAAAAGTTGTATAGATTTTTTTAAAAAATAGAACTCTTCCTTTAGCAGAGTAGTTGTCACATAAATGGATATCAAACAATATTTGTTAAAGGATCTAGGAAAACTTTTTGCATAGAAATGTTGAACAATTATGAGAATTTCTAGTAACAATATAAGGTATGCTTCTAACTTATGCTGATTTTATTTCAATTTAATCCATCACATATTTATTGAATACCTACCTAGATATAAAGCAATCAATAGATAGCATGCATAACAAAAATTCGAAGTTAGATAACAAAGTAAATTTTCCAAGGAAATTCCACTCTGATGTTTACATTTCTCTGTGGAATGGGTTTTAGTCACAACTGTAAGTGAATAGCAGCAGATATCAAAATGAAACATCTGATGCTTTGAGACTTAGGGGAAAAGTTACATAGAAGAACAGATTACTCTATATTTTAATGTAATTTTAATATTTTAATTATATGCATTGCTATGAAAATTTTATATGATTTCAAACACCTTACTAAATATATAATCATTGCAAGTTATTTTTACAAAATATTTTCCTATCAAGTGGAAAGTTTTTAGAAAACATTTTACAAAAAATATTTTACAAAATATTTTCCTATTAAGTAGAAATTTTTAGAAAGATTATAGCAGAGCAGTTATTATTTGAAAAGCACACATTTAGAAAAATAGCAATGCTGAAAAATACATCAAACATATTATTACATGTTTGTATTATTGATGTTTGCCATAATTTTTACAGAAAATGACCATTTTATGTTTATGATTACAACTATTATTCCCTGTGAGCCCTCACTGAAATGTTTTTACATGTGAGATGTGATAAAACTCAGTTAAAGAAGTTAGTCAATTATAAACAATTCATTGGCTAAATGAGGTTTCTATCAATGGACTAAAGTGGTAGCTGCTTGAAATAGGGCCATAGATTGAATCTATTCATGAAAATTGTTCCGTATTGACTGGTGCTTAAAGAACCTGATAATTTTGCTTTAATTCAGAAACTATAGTTAGTGTCCCAAAACTCTACTTGAACTATCTTTTATTAGTCTTTTTCACAAGGGAGCCAAACTGTTACTTCCTCATAACTGCCATGCAATTTTCAGGGATTACTTTAAGTGTGAATTGTCAAGTATTTCTTCCAGCTGCCTCCTGTCAGCTATAATCCCATACTGAGCCTTGTCAGAGGTCACTGAGCTCTTGACTAATGCACTTCATTAGAGGAGGGAGGCAATGTCCCCACCACACAATGGCAGAAGACATACAACAGAGCGGGGGCATTTTTTTTTTTTTAAATCACAAGAACTTTAAAATCATTAAATTCTTAAAATTACTTTCAGCATATTTCTTAAGTGTTCAGAAAAAAAGTTGCTATAGCCAATGTTTATAATCACTTGGCATTAATTTTTAATATCTGATAAATTTTAGAATTCAATTCAAGCTACTACCCACGAATGCTAAATCATCAATAAGGAAAATAGTTCTTCCAAATAACCTGTTTCATTTTACCATTGCTCCTTGAAATCTACTTTTTGATTTAAATTTTTAACTTCCCATTGATAGTTAATACATTATTACACTTAATTCAGTTCTTAAAATAGCTTCTATTAAAAAGTTGTTTTCTATCAATGAAGGTGAAATTTGCCAATACAAAAAAATGTTAAAATTTTAAATCTTGAAAACTTTTATCTATTGGTTTTTTAAAATGTGGAAACATTTCATTATCTCAATAAGATAATCAAACAAAAAAAATGCCTGGTTTTGTGCAATACATTCTTTTGTTCTATCTTGTTTTGTTTTGCTTTGTTTTAGTGCTAGGAATCAAACCAAGGATCTTGTGAGTGCTAGGCAATCTCTCTACAGGTGCTTTATTCCCCAGCATCAAGACTGGTTTAAGAGCAACTTTCTGAGAAAGCCACAAATATCTGTTCTTTATTTGGTAGTAGATGATTTTCCTACTGATGGCACTGATTTTGGTATTTTGGTACTGATATTTATATTACTATTGTGATATAGACTTATAAGAACAATCTTGCTAGACCATTCTTTAGTCAGGAGAATATTAATTGTTATTATAAAAATCTTTAAAAATATGTTCTAATCACTTTCATGGCCAAATTTAAATAATCTTAACAGAAAATGGGGGAAATAGGATCTATGAAATCATTTTACACAACGAGCTAAGAGATGCTTTATTCTTACATAAGAATCAAAACCTTTAATCACTCCTATCATAACCTCAAATTTAAATTACATAGTCAAAATGTATAAAATTACATAACCAATATATGCCTAGCATACTTTCTCCATTGACAAACATATTATTATTACAGAAGATTTTCTTTGTTTTAGGAAATATTTTGTTTTAACAAATGATAAATACATATAAAATATATGTGATTATTAATAAATATAGATCTGCCTATGTATCACTTACATGAAATGTAAATATACAGTGATGTGGATAAAATGTGAAGTTATTCCTAGGAACACATAATCTAGCTCCTAGAGCATGGAACATGCTCTAGGAGCTAGATTATGTGTTCCTAGGAATAACTTTACAGTACTGCTGCTGCCCTGGAAATGAAAGCCAAGGCAGTCTGGTCCCTAAGGCTCAGGAATGGTATTGCCTTCTGCCATAACTCAGGAAGTACCTCTTTAAAAACCAGCTCAAGATGCATCTTTCTCTGTGGGATGACTTTTTGTCTCCATATATCTCTCCATCAGGACAAGCACACGTTTTTCTGACTGCCCACTGTGACCTGATACATGAGGGAACTGGTTGAGTTTTGCTGGTGCAAAGGCTATTCCCCAAGTCAGGTGTCAGCTAAGTCTGAGCTCTTACATTGCATGAAGGCATTGCAGGAGATAAGATGGCATCAGGTTGGAGGATCAGTTCTGGAAGGTTAAATGGCCATTTAGGGGATTGAAAACACTTGGGCAGGCCACTCTGGCCCCTATTATTTTTGCGGGGAAAGGGAGATGAGGTTCTTTTTAGTTATATGGGACAGTAGAATCCATTTTAATACAATCATATAAGCATGGAATATAGCTTATCCTAATTAGGACCCCATTTTTATGGATGTACACTTTCTGATTATGTTGGATCCAGCCCCCCTAGGTCCATTTGGGTAATCTTAATTGACTTACAGTCCTGATGAGTATCTTGATGCCAGGTACTTAGTGAACAACATGCTTTTGGACACTCCCTTTCTCCCTCCCTCCCTCCCTCCCCCATTACCTTTCTCCCTCCCTCCCTCCCTTCCCCATTACCTTTCTCCCTTCCTCTTTCCTTCCTCACTTTTTCCTTTCTTTTATGTTTTTTACTTTATTACCACATATTAATTTTACACATTAATGGGATTTGGTGCGTTATTTCCACACATGCAGACAGCATGCATTGATCACACCCACCAGCCCTATTTCTCCCTTGATCTCCTGCCTCCACACCTTCCTCATTCCTAGTCATCACATTTCTACTTTCTAGTTAACTTTTTTTTTTTTTTAGTTTCCATGAGAGAAAACGTGTGATAGTTATTTTTTGTCTTATTTCACTCAACACAGTGTTCTCCAGTTCTGTCTATTTGTGCCCCAAATGACAAGAATTCATTTTCTCTTTATGGCTAACGAATACTTCATTTGGTATATATATATATATATATATATATATATATATATATATATATATATATATATATCATATTTTCTCTGTTCATTTATCTGTTGATAGGCACCTAAGCTGATATCATATTTTGCTATTATGAGTAGTGCTTCAATAAATATGGGCAGCAGGAATAACTTTTGTATGCTGATTTCATCTCCTTTTTTTATGAATATACTCAGGAGTGTTATAGCTAGATCATATGATCTATTTTTAGTGTTTTGAAGACCCTCTGTATTGTTCTTCAGGATTGCTGTACAAATTTACACTTCCAACAAGAGTGAAGTTGTTTTTCTCTGCATTCTCATCAGGCATATTTTTCTGTTTTGTTTGTCTTATTTTGTTTTGTTTTTGAGATTCTATCAGAGATAGTGGTTTTGATGTGCATTCTCATTGTGGTATTGACGTGCATTCCCCTGATGGCTAAGAACACTAAATGTGTGTGTGTGTGTGTGTGTGTGTGTGTGTATATATTTACAGGCCATTTGTATTTCTTATTTTGAAAAGTGTCTATTCCAATCATTTGCTTGTTTTTTTTTTTAACTTGAATTACTTATTTTTTCATTGTTAAGCTTTTGAGTTCTTTATGTGTTCTGGATACTTACCCTCCCTCATATGTATAGCTGCCAAATACTTTGTGCCATTCTGCAAGTTGTTACTTCACTTTGTTGACTGTTTCCTTTGCTATGCAGAAGCTTTTGAGTTTGATATAATCATACTTGTCAATTTTTGCATCTGTTTCTTGCTTTTGGTTTTTGGATGTTGATTTATATCCTGTTACTTTAGAGAATTTGTTTATCAATTCTAATGTCTTCTGGTGGAGTCTTAAGGTTTCTCTACTTATAGAATCATATAATCTGCTAACAGGAATAAATTTACTTTCTACTTTTTTATTTGTTTGCTTTTTACTCATTTCTCTTTCCTAACATCTCTGGTTAAAACTTCTAGTGCTTTATTAAATAAGGGCAATGATAGTAGATATCATCCTCTTATTCTTGAGCTTGAGGAAATGCTTTCAGTTTTTCCCCATTCAGTATAATGCTGGCTGTGAGTTTGTTATACATTGCTTTTATTTTGCTAAGGTCTGGTCTTAATTGGTTCAGGATTTTTATCATGAAGTGTTATTAAATTTTATCAAATGTATTTTCTCCATCTATTAAATTGACTTTGATCCTTCATTCAATTTATGTAATGTATTATATTTATTGATTCATGCACGTTGAACGTTGAACCATCTTTGCATGCCTGAAATGAAACCAGTTTTATCATGGGATGTGATTTTTTTGGTGTGCTATTGAATTTCATTTACCCATATTGTATTGAGGATTTTTGTATCTATGTTCATCAGGGATATTGGTCTATGATTTTCTTTTTTGGATGTGTTGTCAGGTTTGCATAACAGGGTAATGCTGGTCTCACAGCATGAGCTTGGAAAGGTTTCCTCTCTTTCAATTCAAAGATATCGTTCAGAAGCATTGGTGTTAGTTCTTTAGAAGCTTAAAAACAGTGAATCCATCTGCTCTTGAGCTTTTCTTTGTTCAATATCATTTGTGTTTATTGCTCCATTCAGGATTTTTGATATCCTTTTTGTTTAATTTTGTTAGGTTCATATGTATCAAGAAATTTTTCCTTCTCTCCTAGATTTTTAAATTTATTAGAATATGTTTTTTTCAGAATAATTCATGATCCTTTGTATTTCTATAGTTTCTGTTATAAAGTCTATGAAATAATTTAATGTCAATTAAATGTGTCACTTAAAAACAAAAAGAAAAATATCTTAAAATATTTTGCAAAATCATAAGCTGTATATTTAAAAGCCAATGTTTCCCTTCTTTAACTGAGATGTCTTAGGACTGCATTTAGTTTTCAGAAAAAAAAAATTAACTGGGTAATTGACTCCACATCTGTTCTTAGGAGTTACCTTCATAAGGAACTAGAATAATGGATTTTTTTCTTTCTTTGTTTTTCAGAGTGATTATACGAACATGAGGAATGCTATTATTTTATTCTCCTCACATTTCTCTCTGCACTTCCTGTCTCAAAAGTCAGGAGAAAATTTAAAAACTTGTAAACTTTAACTACACATTGTGAATACAGCTTATTATATAAAATTAGTAAAACTTGTAGCACAGTTTCACAAATATCCGTTATATTCTGGTGAAAGAAACTGAGAAGTATGCAATTATTTCTCCATCACAGTTTAGAAAGTCATTTGTCAAATTAGAGCTTAAAGTAACACTCACTGGTTTCTCATGGTTACTTAGGCTCTTTTTGGTTTAAAGAGTCATTAGCTTATATCCTTGAGTTTTCCTAAAGTCGTTTTCTATTTAAATATTTTAGATACCCATTAGTTACTTACACAGAGAGAGAATTATTTTGTGACATTTTGGTGTGGTCTCACAATTTCTTTCTCACCATAGTTTGCAATCACCTGCTGGACCTCCATGGAAGTGGAATTGGATAACATTTTTTTTCTAAAATCCCAAGGCTTCAAATTAGGGATCAGAAGTAAGCTCTTCTCAACAGAGGGCTCATGGGTCTGGAATTTAATTAAAGTTCTTCCAGTTGTCTACAACATTCTCAGTTTTCCTTCTTTCATCCAAATCTGGGAATTTGCTTAAAATTAAAATTTTTATTCAAATTTAAAATTTTTATTCAAAGTTAAAAATAGTGTCATGCATAGAATTTATCAAGTTTTCTATATTGGAAGTACAGAAAGTAAAATATAATGGTTTATTAAAATATTAACAATTAGCTGTGTTGCAGTGTCTAGTATAGAGATACTAGACTCTGGACTTCCTAGGGTATATCAGGTGAAGTCCTAGAAATTTGTGCATTTGTAGCAAAGTGGATCAGTCTTCACGGAAACAATTCACAGAGTGAGTTTGTTAGGTATCCAATATGTAAAGGAACAATTTTTATACTATTAAATTCAAATAGAATAATTAAAGCCTTGGGAGTATTCTGTATTCTTAGTAGGTCATTGGATTTTTGTACTATAAGCAAATAAGGGAGCAGGAAAATAGGTACCATGAAGATTGAGGAAATTGGAAATGTTTCACCAGAAAAGCAAAAAAGCTATGAAGGTCAGCAGGGCAGTGTCCACACTTTCTACAGCATTTGAATGGCTATTACAGAGAATGCAGTAAATCCTTTCTTTGTGTCTTCCACAAACATGTAGAACTAGTTTTAAGAGTAGAAATCAGAGAAATAGACATTGTGACACAACTCCAAAATCTGAATTATCTAATAGGGAAAGGACAATTACAAGAAGTAGGAAAATCCTCTCTCTGGTGATTCAAGGGCCTTTGGGATACAGTCAAGCAAGAATCCACAGAGCAATTTCAGTAATGAGAAAAAGTTTGAATTACATAAATTCTTGGCGCTTTTTCAACTCTAAAACTCCTTGCATTTATGTTTCTACAAAATCCTGAAAACTAACATGTAAGCTGGAAAATAAAAATCTGTATACATTGGTTCTGTGCCTGTCACTTGATAGAAGTTTTATTTGATCAAAGGTACACAATCATAAATAGCTGCAATTAAATTTGAAGTACATACCCAGGCACGGTGATGCACACCTATAGTCCCAATGGTTCTGGAGGCTGAGGCTGGAGGATAGAAAGTTCAAAGCCAGCCTCAGCAAGGGCAAGATGCTAAACAACTCAGTGAGACCCTGTCTCCAAATAAAACACAAAATAGGGTTAGGGATGTGGCTCAGTGGTTGAGTGTCCTTGAGTTCAATCCCTAGTGCACCCCCCCAAAAAATTGAAATACATAAAAATATAAATAAAAAGTTTTCATAGGAAATTTTTTATTATTGGAAAATATAAATTTTAGCCTTTAAAAATATCATTTGCTGGTTCATTTTTTCTCTTCCTTTCATTGTCCAGGCTGGCACAAAGTATATACAAAATGGCTCTGGAACATTTTCATCTATCTGCAAACAGGAGGTGCTCCGTGAGTCATGAAGGAGACAGATACCAGCATGAAAGAGGCTCCCAGTGGCAGATCTGTATTTATCGGAGCATTAAAATAGTTGGTAGACACAAATTATTACCCACTGAGAAAAATAAAAATCCTTAATTGAAAGCTTTTTAATTAATGTGATAGTAACATAGTATATACAGAAAAGTATTGATTATAAGAGTTAATTAAATTTAGAGTTGAGAGACCTTTATCAAGTGATCAAAATGTTTGATTAGCATAAGACTATTAAAATCTCATGATCCCTAAGAGATGGCAATGAGAAAATCGCAGTGATACCATCAGTGAGGCATACCTGAATCTAGCCGTTGTGAAACCTTATACAATCCTAATCTAAGAGACTCTCCCCAAAATAATAGGCTGGTAAACTTCAGGAGTGTTATGATCATGAAAGTCAAGGAATAACTTGAGGAATCGTTCCATATTGAAAAAACTACAGTAATATGATAACCAAATATAGCTTGTGGTTATGAACATGCTAGTATGAACATTAGGAGACAAATGGTAAAATCTGAATGGGGTGTGAGGATTTAATAGTAAGAAGTGTCAATTTTAATTTCTTGACCGTGATGCTTATATTCTGGTTATGTGAGCAGTGTAAAAAATATAGATGAAAATTTGTGAGGTTTCAGAAAAAAATCACTGTGTGCTTTCAATTTTTCTGTAGATTTGTGATTACTCAAATAATAGATTGTTATGTATAATATATACTCATATTTAAAATACTTGTTTTCTACATTATTAAAATTTATCTTCTTTGTACCTAATATTTTGCAAAGCTCCTATCAAAGTTTATCTAATAATAGCCTAGACTATTTTACAGATCATTTATAATTAGTGACCTTTCTACTTTTTCAAATCATCTTTCATAAATACTTGGAACTTACGTATTGGTTTTTCAACAGCACAGGGAACACTTGGACCTTAGAATGTTTATGTGGAACGATATAAGAATTTAAGTTAATTAGATCCTTACTCTTATATAATCAATTAGTCTCTGTAAATAAATTTTTTAGCCTTTTAATGGGGTTACTAATACCAATCTAATCAGGCTCTTGTAGGGAGTAAGAAATTATCAGAGTCCTAGTACATGCCTATTATGTTATTGATATCCACCATCTATTCTAGTTACTCACCAAATATTTAAGTAGTTTCTGGGTTTCTGGTGTGTACTATGCACTGAGACTATAAAGACAAATAAGACACATTGCAATCCCAAAGTTTTCCTGGTCTATTGGGTAAGACATACATGCAAACTAAAACTTATGGAGATAAATTAAACCCGAGGTGTGTAACAGGATAACATGGAAGAATAAAATAGGGACAATAAACAGATTCTGGATTCTAGTAGAGGAAATCTCAGAAAAGATGAAATAAGTGTTCACCTCTAATTCCAATACTACGCCATTATTTTATTTTATTATGTGAGACTACTACAGGAAAATATACTTTGGAGAAGAACATGTGTGAGAAGTGTGTTTGTGTCAAATGAAATTGAGTCTCCATTTAACAACATAATTTGTGGTACATAATATCTGAGCAAGAATGTCTCATTCTATTGTGTGTAAAACAAAACAACCACATCTGATATTCATTGAAAGATTGCTACATACCAGACGATGTCCTAAGGATTGTACATATATAACTTGATCCTAATAATGGATCACTGAGTTAGGTCTTACCACTGAGTACACTGTGGAGGCTCTGAACTTTTCCACCTACATATACTCACTTATTGATCTCATCTAATCTTACAGATTTAAATATTATCGTTTTGCTCAACCAATTTGATTATTTATAACTCTCATTTAAATTCTTCCCTCTGAACTGAGATTCTTGTATCTCACTGACTTGGATGTTTAATAAGCTTTTCAAGCTTGGAAAACTGAGCTAGCTTCTATGCTTATTCAATAAAATTTGCTCCACAGATTTTCCTCTGTCCTTAATGGCAACTTATCCTTCTATTTAATCGGGCCCCAAATCATTCAGGGTTCTTGACCACATTCTCTCATTCCATTCAAGCAATCCATCCACTAACATATTCCAAAAACATAACTTCATAATAATATCACAACTAATACTACTTAGCCAAAGCCCCTCCTCGAATTTTTAGCCTAATGTTTTCAATAGGTTCCTAACTGGTCTCCTGCTTCTGCCTTCTCCCCACTTCAAACTACTCTTAGTAAAAAGAGAAATCCTGTGAAGACAGAAATCAGAACAGTCCACAAATCAGCTCAAAACATTTTCAGCATTTTCCAAATCACTCAGAATAAAACCAAAATCCTAGAAATGGCCAAACAAGACTATATATTTCTCATCTTCTTCCCCTCTTCTATTGCTCAAAGGTTTTATTTTCTTTTTAGTAATCTTTCCTAATAATTGTATACCTCCTCCCTCTCCCTTAAGATCATTTCTCAAATTTCATTTCCCCAGTGGGATCATTCCTGACACTCTAGATAACATTTCAAACCTATTTACAAATACACTGTTATGGTTTGAATATGATGAATATAGTACAGGATTGTTCCAAGGTAAAATGAGGGATTGTGAGAGCTGTAACCTAATCAGTCCATCCTAGTTTGAATGAATTCACTGGGTGATAACTTTAGGCGGGGGTGGGGGGGTGGGGGGGGTCACTGAGTGTGTGCCCTGGAAGTGTTCTTCTTCCCTGTGGCCCCATTTCCTTTCTCCCTCTCTCTGTTTCCCTGCTGCCATGCCCTGAGCACCTTCCCTCTGCCAGGCCCTTTCACCATGATGTCTTGTCTCACCTTAGACCCTGAAAAATACATTCAATTCACCATGGACTAAATCTCTGAAACCACGAGGCAAAATAAACTACCCCCCCCCCAAGTTGTTTTGGTCATAGATTTTGGTCACAGTGAGGAAAAGCTGACTAAAGCCAATTCTTAATCTATCTTTTTTATTTCACTCCTACTTTTTCCTCAAAGTATTTCATTACCCAGCCCTCTACACATTTTTTTGTTATTGCTGTCTCTTCTCGGTCTCCTCCCATTAGAATGTAAGCTCCATGACGGAAGAAATTTTTCTCTACGTTGTTTACTTCTCTTTCCTGAGTACCTAAGACAGGGTCTGGAATCTATTAGGCACTTTTCAAATGCCTTCAGATGCTTGAATAAACTTGAAAAAATTTCTATCACACAGCAAGAGCAAAGACCAGAAATAAAACTCAGGTATTCAGTCTCCAGAATTTGTATCCTTATCCCTTGTGCTATAAATGTGGGGTGATCATCTGAACACTGAATACCCATTCTTCCTGTGACTCTCAGCACACTGAACCACTTCCCAGAATTTCTTTGATATTGTAACTCTGGCACACATTTCAATTGAAGTGATAAAGGCAGAATATTGATGTTCTACAAGGATGGTTTTGAGAAATAATATATTCCTGGAGGTGTTTAGAATATGTAAAGTAGAATGACACTGTGGTTATGGTAAACTTCATACAGTTAGAGAGAGAGAGAGAAAGAGAGAGAGAGGGAGAGAGAGAGAGAGAGAGAGAGAGAGAGAGAGAGAGAGAGAGAGAGAGAGAGAGAGAGAGTGCATGCTCCTTTAGAACAGTCAGTAAATTCAGGATTTTCACAGAATATCTTTATATATGCAACCCTCACCTCACCCCCACACTAAATTGGCATTGATATTCCATAATATTCTACTCCCTAAACAGACACACACCTGCATAGGTTAGTATGAAAGCCAAGTTGACAGCATGTTTTATGCACTGGCTTATTTCTTGGCCAAAGATTTGTTTGCTGTCATGGAGACCTGGCTTTAGAGCTGTTTTTAATGTAACATAATAGAACACATATAGAGAGTACTCAGCCAACTTAAAAAGTGTATATTGAACACCTCCTCTGTCCAAGGGCAATGAATCTGGAAAGAAGGATAAGAAGCAGTTGTAACCAGAAGTGTGCAGCTTGGATGGGGAGAGAAAACTAATACATACACAGAATTATTATCAAGGAACTAGGAGCCAAATTGTAACCCCGGATGGAGACAATAAAGATAAAAAAGAATAAACCACGAACCAAAGTTGTTAAGGAAGGCTCTGTGAAGGAATGAAAAGTAACACTTAGTAAGCACCTGCTATGTGCCAGATGCTCTGCATGTACTGCCTCACTTAATCACCAGGGTAACCATACGGGGTCTGAATGATTATGCTATTTTTATAAGTGAGGAAATTGTGTTGAGTTCGGTCCAATAGACATTTATTCTAAACATATAGTAATAATTTTGTATAATATAAATTTTTGTAGCAAGCTTGACATTATGTTCTTGGATGAAGATACAAAACTATTTCTTTATACCTTGTATGAAATTTAAACATGAAACTTAAATTTTGATTGCAGAAGTTGGTGACAAGATAGGTGACCATAATTTCAATTTGATATTAAACCATACTGATAGGACTGAGCCTACTTTTTGAGGAAATAGGAAGAAGCTTTCAACCAAAATTATGGGTCCCAGTGAGATTTTTCTGAAGGAAATAATGTCTGCTGAATGACTAAGGATGGCAAAGTTGAAACTATTCTCCAGGAGAGGACATTGAAAGAACAAAGTCACAGAGTTCTAATTCTGTATGACATTTGCACTAAAGGCATACAAACAGTTACCTAAAGAAACCCAACAGAGAATACTGACTCAAACCTAATAAAAGTAATTTTTCTTTCATGATTATGATGACGGAAGGAACATTCTCAATTTCAGTGAACCTCTCTTGTAGTATTGATTCAGGGTCTCAGGATCTTTTCACCTTGTATCTCCACAAGTGTCAAGGTGTGGTTTCCACGGTCTTCAAGCTTTTCAGCATCAGGGTGATGAGAAGAAGAGCTGGGCTAGTCTTGTAGGGGCCGTGTTCATGTACCAGTCCTGGGGGTCGTTGATGCCACATCTGTCTGCAGAAGGCTGAGAGATGTATTCTCTTTTATGGTATCCTGTGAATAACAAAAAACTTTTATCCAAAAAGGGAAGAAATTGTTTTTATATATATTATTCATAGGATGGCAAGTATGATGCATTTAAGAATGAAAGACGAAAGGCCAATGAAAGAAAATGCTTGACTTAAAATACGGCAGGGTTAGTGGGATACAAATGAAAACTGAAAATAAGGAAGTTACAATTTCCAAAGAGAGGAATCACATGCATCATGTAGAGAATGGAGGAAGTCATGGGTGACACCTAAATTTCTGACTTGAAAAAATGAAGGGAGGTAACTTTACCACCAACTAAGATGTGGAATATGAAAGGAAGATTTTGCCTAGGATATAGAATAATAAGATGAACTAAGTTTTTCACAATTTGAGTTTGAAATTCCTATGAAACAATTTGTTAGTGATGATCGTCAGAGTCTTGGGTACTATGGTAGGTTGACAAACACCTCTGCCGTCAAATACATCCACATATGATCCATGGAATCTTACATGTAAGCAGAACTTTCACATACTGCATTGCATGGTAAAAGAGACTTTTGCAGGTGTGATTAAGGATATTGAGATGGGAAGATTATCTTGTATTATCCGGGTGGACACAATGTATTCACAAGGGTCCTTATGAAAGGCTAGCAGGAGGATGAGAGTCAAGAATAGGATTCGAGGATGGAAGCAGATATCAGAAAGGAGAGAAAAATTTTTTGCTGCTGGCTTTGAAGATGGAGGAGGGAGCCTTGAACCAAGCAATGTAAGCTTAAGGAATAGAAGTGGGAAAAGTAAAGAAATGAATTCTCTAACCTACAGTAGGAGTCACATGTTCTGGCACTTCGACTTTAGCTCAATAAAACTGATTCCAGACTTCTTACTTCTAGAGCTAAAAGAGAATGCATCTGTATTTTGGGGGTCATCAACTTTGTGACTGTTACAACAGCAATTGAAAACTATTACAGATACAAATACTCCTTTTCCATAAAGAACGTTTAGGTGACTAATAGTGAAAAATAATGAAGTTGTATAATCACCCTGAAATTGTGAGAAAAATATGGTATCCTGTGAATAACAAAAACCTAAGGAATAACCAGAGGAATAATACATGAGTAGTCAACCAAGAATAGATGAGCAGGGCGATACAGGAAGGAGAGTGTGGCACCATAGAAGTCCAGGTTATACACAGAAGCAGGAAGGAGGAAGTAACCAGAAGGTTCAAGTATAGAACGAAGGTCCTTATAGCTTAATGGATGAAAACTACTTGAATGAGACATTCAAAGTGGTTTGTTTGGCAGAGAAATACTAAAAGGAAAATAGCACATCATATTTAATCATATGTATTTTCAAAGCACTAATAATGTCATGAGGTTGATCGGGTGTGAAACTCTGATATCCAGTTTGGACTGATTCTTTCTGTACAACCTCCTTGCACCACCTTCGTGGAATTATATTATTCCCAATTGATTTCACAGCTTTTCTTTGTATCACAATGTGTTTTCTTCCATTGATACATAAACTGATTTAACTTATTTAAAAATAAAGCAATGTAATATCTCTTTTTAGAATATCTTGTTCCCAATTTTCTTGGAAGCAAGGTTGTGTTCTTCTTAAAGTGAAGCAAGAGAGATACTGTAGAAGGAGGTGATAGGACATTAAGAGTGGTGTAACTGTAACATTAGAGTTACAGTTCCCTTCTTCACCATTGACTCCTAGTCACCGAATTGACTTTGCATCATTTTCTTTTCTTTTTTTAATATACTTTTAGTTGTAGTTGGACACAGTACTTTTATTTTTATTTGTTTTCATTTTTATGTGGTGCTGAGGATGGAACCCAGAGCCTCACACATGCTAGGAGAGCACTCTACCGCTGAGCCACAACCTCAGCCCCTGCATCGTTTTCTTTATATGCACAATTCTGTGTGCTCAATGTCATGATCCTCAATTTATATATGGAAAAACAGAGATTTTGGAGTGTAGACAACTTGCTCAAGGTCATATTTAATAAGTAGAAAGCAAAATCAGGCTTTCAATTAAAGTCTATTTCAATCCAAATTCCAGTGTGTTCTACGTCTCCCTCCTAGGTTGGTCTATAGGACTCAGGAATAAGTAGGAAGGAAATTATGCTGCACAGATAGTAAATTATCAGTCTTCTCTAAAGTGATAGATTTTCTATGAAAGAAAATTCTTTCACAAAGTTGTCTATAACAAAAAGTCTTATCGTAGTCTTTTTAATAATTGCTAATTTTATTTTATTGGTTAAATATAGTTAACTTTTCAAATGATCTCTGTATAATGAAGATGCAACATAATTTTTATTTTAGCCATTTCAATGAATTTTATAGTCACTGACTATAATGTATAGAAAACTGTTTTAAACTTTATGTATTACTAGAAAGTATCTAAGCTGGCTCCTACTTTGAAATATTCTCATTAAGTTAGTAATATATGACCTTACTGGACCATATGTTTTATAAATGCTATAATTATACAATATGTGCAAAATGTAATAAAAAATCTAACTTCAATATTTCCTAAATATTCCACATAATTTTCTAAATGAAGTGTTTTCTTCATAAGTGAAAACTGTTACATTTTTTCATGTTTTCCTCATTTCAGAGATTTTCCTGCGATTTCACTTCAAGTATTGATATAAGTGCAGCTGTGGTTTTTAAGGAGGTGTTTACATCACTTTCTGTACAGAATTCACCCATCATATTCTACTCACATATTTCAGGAATTAAAATACAGAAAAATAGTGGCCAAATACATTGGACACCAAATAGGACTGCAGAATTAGGAAAAGAAAAAATAAGGAAACATTGAAGTCAACCAAACCTAAACATAAATATGAGAAATACTTCTGTTCAACTTTCTGCTCAAATAAATGCAAAGATGTTTAAGATTTGATTCCCCAGCTAGGTTTAATATTGAATATAAGCTCTATATTGAAAAGACATTACTTAAGAAATACAAATGTAAAAACAGAACAATTTACTTCTCTTTTCATAAATCACTGTTTCCAATGAATTTGACATTCTTATATCCCATGCTCTGGTTCAAAGGGATCTTTTTAAAACAGAACATTTCATGCCCCTTTTTTAAAAAACTTAGTTAATTCCCATTCTACCCACAGCATCTGAAAATGCTTCCTGATGGAGTATGAATTTTTTTTCAGATCTATTTCTTATCTATTAATTTTCATGGAACCAATACCAAATTTACTACACCCCCAACACTGCACATAAAATAAAAATATGCATATACTGTGTATAAGCAAAACAGTTTCATGCAAACAAAATATTAATTAAAATCTATCAGAAATGATTATCATATCTTCAATGCCCTTTAGCCAAGCAGCAAAGCCCAGCTTCAATGCAATCACTATCTAAAGCCATTCTGTTTAACCAGGCTTGTTATTCTCCTTCTCCTCTCTACCACAGTTACACGCCCTCATCAAATTTCTACTGCAATACATTATGTACTGCATTCAAAGTCTTTGGCTATATGCCTGTCTCCCTTATTGCACTGTGATTTCTATGAATGCAGGGATCATGTCTTATTCCCCTTCACATCCCTCAAATTCAACATATTACTAATTCTTAACCCACATCTGAAAACAATGTCTTGTTGGGATTCAAAATTATGTTGGAGTTTAGAAAAAATAATTTGGCATACGTGATATATAATATATATGACCACTCTGAGCCTGAACTCTATAATCACCGTAATGGTATTTCTGCAGTGAAACATAATCATTAGTACCATTTACCAAATATTTCCAGTTCTCTCTCCTACCAGGCACACAGGAGGCTCACAATTCTGTGGTTGGGAGAAGCCACATAACTAGTTCTGGTTGTTAATGGCAGTGATATGGGACATTTCTAAGTTGAAGGGGTTTTATTGTTGTTTTGTTTTGGCATTTTTTTTATCGTGGTACTGAAGTTTGAACACAGGGTCTTGCACATATTAGGTATGGAGTTACATTCCCAAACCTAATTTTTCTTTTTTTTTAAAAAAAGCTCATCATATTTTATTTCAAGTTAATATCAAAACTACCAGACCTGATACAACTTCTATTTTAAGTCTTTATGGATCACATATTTTCTGAAAATTACACTGTAAGTCAAGGTTTGTTAGTTCCAAGTTTTCACTCTCAGAAAAAGAGTTTTAAGGCAAGATTCTTCAGTTTTTTTTTTCTAGTTCTCTAGCATTACATCCAACCCTACTTGAGATAGATGCTCTACCAACTTAGCTTCTTCAGTGTCAAACTAAAATGAGCTTATTCTTTTAGGCCACTGAATTTGAGAATTATTTGTCATTGCAGCATAATGACATGCCTGTATATAAGCATGCACACTAAGTAAACAAAAACACTATAATTATCATGTTATTTCAGATTGCATTTTGTCATCAAATGATGGGTTTTTTTTTGGGGGGGGGAGAGGGTCACATTGGTTTTTTGGTATGTGTCAATTTTTTGGTTTTTGTCTTTTATTGTGGTGCTGGAGATTGAACCCAGGAACCAGCATATGCTATTTATAACTGATCACTGAGCTACATCTCAGCCTTGTTTTGTGTGGGTTTTTGTTGTTATTGGTGTTTTTGAGATAGAGTCTTTCTAAGTTGCCCAGGTTGACATTGAACTTGAAATCTTCTTGTCTCTATCTCTGGAGTAGCTGATATCATAGGCATGAACAACCAGGCCTGGTCATATGGGTTTTTTGCTACCAAACAAGCTATAAGTAATTTACAATATTTGGATTTTTTTGAATTTTGGAATTATGAAAATGATAGCATAAGTTAGTATCTACCTAAATTATAGCAGGCTATGTAGCAAGAAGCCATTAAATAAATACTTTCTTAAGATAGAGAAGAATCTCCTTTAGCACAGGGGCATGATTTTCTTGATATTTTATTTACTTGTTTAAAAAAATATGTAAATAAAAGGTAAGAGAAAATAAAATAATATAAATATACTAATTAATTTCTGGGTTTTTATGCACATCATTGTTGTAAAATACAGAGAAAAAACAGATTTACATATGATGTAGAAGTGTCATTTTCATGAGGAAAATTTGTCTTAGCACTGTTGTTATTTCTGTATTTAAAATAAGATGAAAATATAAATCTTTATCTTTCTGCCTACATAACTGAATTAGCTAAATTCATATTATCATAAAGAACCATAAAAATCACTCTCTCTAGTATTATTAGCGGACCAGTTTTATAATATTAAGGTAATGGAAACAAGTAGGGAAGTAACTAATTTTAAATTACAGAGCTAGTAATTAGGTCACATCCAGGCAGAGTGACCTTAGAACTTATGGTCTTAATGACTATAACATAGGGAATATGCAGTAACTGTAGACTTAAGAAAACAAATAATATCTAGTATTGCTTTCATCTCATTTATCCTGTGTTTTACTTTTCACCACTTCAATCACTTTGTTCCACTTCAAATTCTTGGATTCTGAGATATCGATTCCAAAATTTATAAAACAATTCACACTATTATATTAGTATTTTCATTAAACATACTATTTCTATGTTGCTGATTCATATTTTGTCATCCATAAAATATAATGTGTAGTCCCATAAACATGTTATAGATACACATATTTCCATTTTAAAATGTCTTCTGATACATTTAAAACTATGAATACATTGTAATAAAAGTAATATCAGCTATCATTTATTGAACACATAATGTTAGCCCAATGTGACATTAGACATTTGACATTCACTGTGTCACTCATTCTGCACAATGATCTCTCTCAACTGTGCATTCAAAATTAATTTCACAGATAAGGAAACTGAGACTCAGCATAGATTTTGCAACTTGCTCAGAGAATGAACTAGTATTCCAGATGAGATCAGCCTAACTTCAAGATCTATGCTCTTTATTCCATGGGACAGCAAGCATATGGATGGCCATTCTACTAGTAAATAAACTAAAAAGAATTCAACATTAGAGATTGGGGGGGGGGTTAACTTTTTTTATTTCAAGAAAAATACCACAATAGTTGATGAAAAAAAGATACATTCTTAAATTAGTTAAAATACAGTGAACATTTCAAAGAGAAATAAATATGTGAATGAATTAATGAATATTCTTCTCTAACAAGAGTTCTAACAAGTCAAGTCAGTTTACATGGCATGGTGATGAATTTTCACATCAACTGGAAATTGTGTTTTGGTCTCTTTAGAAGTTTATTTTATGCAATTTAACTTGACAGTGAGGCATCTCAAAAAGGTATAGTCATTTCTTTAACTACTTTCATTTCAAAATGTAGCCCATACTGGTATTCTTTGTGCAAAGAAATATGATCTTGCTAGCTCTTTCGGACAGAGCATATCTTAATATGTGTTTTCTGTAGTTGATCAGCATCGACAAGTCCCAGAGCATATGGCACTTTAAAGAGTTTGAGGACCTTAAGTTAAAAAGGTGCACATTATTTTTTAAATTGTACATAATTCAGATGCAAAAATAGTTTAGTAGGAAATCTGATAACACTTAAATCAAGAAATCTGGTAAATCTAATTTTAATAAATCATGGTGGTTATTTATTACCAGATACTGCCTAGTTTTCCTTAGAAATAACTCCTCCTAAGCGATCAACTTCAGAGAAAACTCGTGTCTGAGATAGAACACCAGAAGCTGCATAAATCCCCTAAAAGCAATAAAATACCTTTGCAAAGAAACCAAACCCAGATTCCATACCATAATTCAGGCAGCACGGCCCATCATAAACAAAAATTCATTATGCCTGCTGTGTGGAAAAATGTTAAGCAAGAAGAAATAAACAGAGAATGTTTTAACAAATCATATTAGCCAAATGAAAAAAAGAGGATAAAGCCACAGTTCTGAATGAGACTGCCAATAAAGCTTAAAACTGAGCCAAAAGTTGGAAGAAATCTAAACACAGCCAGACCAAGTCTAAGTCATCTTAAGACATTTTATTCTGGGTTTTTCCTTTCAACTATTTCCTTTAGGTTTAAGAGGAAACCTTGACCAGATCTAGAGATGTGATATTAAATGCACACAGACTGTATCCAAACCTAAATTGGGGATACAATTGAGTAAAATTTAGAGACATAAAACAGAGCATCATTCCTGTACAAGAATTACAAAATACATCAGGACAGGATAAAAAATGTTTGTAGTTTCAGAATGTTGCCTTCAAAAATAAATCTAAGAATGACCATTTATAATCCCATACCATGAGTAGATGCAGTGTGTGTATTCCTCAGAAGTTTAGCAGCATATTGAACTTTGTTATGAACATGCAATAAAATATCCTTTTGAGCAGCCAGATTCAATCCAAGTACTTTCTTATTTGACATAACCCATACAGAAAAGACTAGCTGCCTGAGAAAATCCAAGGAAAAATTAAAATCCTCATCATGAAATAAAATCTGTCATTTGTAGAATGCAGCAGTCTTAGCTCTTTTCCACCCTGTTAATTTAAATAGAAACTCTGCCAAATGAAATTGACAGATAGAAACTGACATCACATACTACTCTCTAAGGGGTGAGAAGATCCTCTTTATATGTAGGTCAGTGTCTCATAACTGATCTTGGAACATCGAAGAGGAAGAGGAAGGGAGGAGAGAGGAAAAAGGAGAAAGAACAAATCTTAGGGACATCACTAGAACTTAATGGACTAGTCTCTGCTGGAGTAATTGTGAAGCTGGGCATGTATTTCTTCTTTGGGAAATATCTCTTTTACGTGCTTAGGGACACCCCAGGCTGCAGAGTTAGGCAAATTGAGACTTTGTGAATTACCCTGAGATCTTAACCACCATTTTAAACATTACTCACTTTTGGGAAATAAAGGTCTATTAAGTTCCAATCAGTCAAATTATGGAGGCATTTTTAGTACAGCCTACTTTCAGAGGTTGTGGATTGTTTATATACAGTGGAAAGTCTTGAACTAAATAAGACTATCAACCATACCAACTCAAACAATTGAAATGAATCACATCATATTCACACCTGAGACACCCAAAACAAACCAAAAAAAAAAAATAGACCAATCACCTGGAAAGTATAACTGATTAGATGATAATATATCGCAAATGTCTCTGTCATCTTTAATGTGAATTTTCTTTTAATCTTCCCAATACTAAATTCTCTACTCAAGAACAAGTTACTGAGCTAAGTTTGTGCTTATAAACAATTCTTGTTTTTCGTTATCCTTCACATGTACACACATTCAAGTAATATTAAAGAAAGGAAGAGATGAGAAGAAATAAAACGAAACATCTACCCTAAACACCTGCCTACCTTATAGCTCACATACTAAGATAACTTTTCTCCTATTGCTCCTTCATCTTTTCACTCTGTTTTTCTATATTCTGCACCTCACCTATTTCATCTAAATTACTGTTATCCAATCTTCCCCCTTGAAAGAAGAAAGTACATTCTGGTAGAAAAAGAGATTACAGAAGGAAGAAAATCAATAGAGATAATGAGAGTGTGAGAGAAGGCACTTCTGAGAACCAGATTGAATAAGCATCAGAACAAGACACCTATATCATTCATGCTGATAAAAAAAAAACAAACAAACAACAACAACAAAAAAAAAAAAAACCCCACACATATATCTATGTGTTCATTAGGGCCTTAATCTAAAGCATGGCATGGTGACAGTATGTAGTCAATTTTTTTAAAAAATGTCCTAACCCCTATTTTTGGTCAATACACAGTTTCATTGTTTTCTGTTATTTTTTGTTGTAGTTGGACACAATGCCTTTATTTTATTTATTTATTTTTATGTGGTGCTAAGGATTGGGCCCAGGGCCTTGAACATGCTAGGCGAGCACTCTACTGCTAAGCTCCATCCCCAGCCCTCAATGTTTTCTTCAGTGCTCTGTTCCCACCAGAAATGCTAATAAGTTAAAATAAGGATTTCAGTTTCCTCTGGGTCTTTTGCCCTTGCAATAAAATGAGCATGTGTATTAATATATATGAATAGTTCAAAAGAAATAATGAGGTCACAGTCAAAACAATTAAATTGAAAAAAAATACTCAGAGAACCTGAGATAAGGTTAATTCATAAATATTTCAGGACATGTTGGGTGGACATTTTTTCTTCCAGTTAAATCCTGACATACAACAAGTTTGAAGATTACTAAATTCAGCCAGAAAACTGGTTAGTAACCCTATTTATTGCCCAAGTGTTGCCAAAAGCCTTATTTGCCTAAACTTACTTAAAAACAGTTTTTGTTTGGGAAAGGCTAAAAGAAATACACTTACCAATATTAGACTAACACTAAATACTAAACTAAAATTGGCTCTTCAAGTCCTAAAATAAAAATTCCAGAAAACAAACATGAGATTATTTATTTTCATGACATCTACTACTGCATATCCTTTAAATGCTCTGAGAATAAAAATTGTAGCAATGAATCTGATTCAGGTAGTAGCTGAACATTACAGTTTAAATAGACATTCTTTCTTCTGTGTACTCTTCAACAAAAGCTTTCCTTATACTCTTCTCAAGTCTGACAGCTTCTAGTTAATTTACTGAAACTGTAATGTCCATATTTATATTATCAATAAATCATTTATGCTTCCATAGGCACAGAAACAAACATTTTACTGATCATATATTTTTAGGAATCACATATTTTTTTATTTAGTCAGATGATACTAAAAATTTAAGTGATATTCTTTATAAGCAAATACAACTTGGAGTTACTGGCAAGAGAAAAAGGCTTATGAAAAATTAGAAATTAGAGAGATGAGGATCATTTCTTTTGGGGGGAAGATGGAGTGGTTCTAGGGGTTGAACCCATGACCTCATATATGCTAGGCAAGCACTCTACCGTGGAACTGTATACTCAACTGCATACTAACTCTTCAAATATGATATTTGACTAAATTGTCAACATTATTTTAAAATTTTAGATATCTTGCTTGAGGGAAAATAATTTTTATGCTTTGCATTTGATGTTGAAGGTTATTCTCTTTACATGTATGAGATATGAAATCAGGTTATTGAAAAAATAATAGCACTATAAAATTTTATACAACAAATTTTAAAAAGTTTTCTGATGTTTTATTTTCTTTAATTCACATAGGCATACCAAACAATTGGTTCTAAGAATAAAATCCTGGGTTTGTCAAATTAATCAAATACATATTCTGATTTGAGTCCTCGCTCTGTTTGAAATAGTAAAAACATTTCAATTTTTAAAATTCACTTGCAATATAAAATCTCCTTATATTTACATTTCAATTAATATGTCCATACTGTTAATATTAAAACTTAAACCTTATATGATTATATAATTATATCATGATTATTAGCGTCTATAGTAGTTTTTAATAATTACCATTTTGGAAGCATAAATATACACATTTAAAAAATTAAAACCCAACTGGATGTGGTAGTGCATGCCTGTAGTACCAGCAACTATGGAGGCTGAGGCCAGAGGATCACAAATTCAACTTCAGCCTCGGTAATTTAGCAAAACCCTATCTCAAAATAAAAAAAATAAGAAAAAAGAACTTGGATGTACCTCAGTGGTAAAGCACCACTGAGTTTAATCCCCAGTACAAAAAAAATTAAGTCACATACAAAACAGAAGGACTTTTTAATCACTAGGTGGCATAGATTTGAATATAGAAAATGCGCTAACAAGGTATATAGGTAGTTGCTTATATATTCCAATATTCATGGATCCATTGCCAGAGGCATATATGTATACAGATGGGCCACCTAACAAATTCCTTCGTTTGCACACATATTTCTCTCCTCTTTTTATCTTATTTCTTATCTTTCTTCTACCTGCAAGTGTTTGAATGTTTATATGTAATATAGAAAGACATAGGTGCATTTTGGTAGATGGTTTTTATTTGCTAAATGTATTTTATATTTAGCAAATTTTAGAAGTTATAAAGTGGGAGAATATAAACAGATAAATAGGATTTGTATCATTTTTCTATCTTTATCTGTAAGTGTACTGTGTACACATTCATATACATAGACATCCACAGAGCATATGTTATCAATTAAAACCTACATAAACTTAAATCTAAATAAAAGCTTCAAAGCATGTCAGCTTCTGAACTATGTACATTAAAAAAATACTTTCAATAGATAAGCACAATAATTCTTCTGCATTCATTTTACTCCCGTACATCTGTAAAGTTGGGAGGGGAATAAGCAAAGATGAACTATTTCCAATTTTCGTTAACTATAATCTATTAGAAGGACCAACAGTACAGTATCTATTTTCCTTTGAAATTGGGTATTGTACTTCTTGCTGCCATTTGTTGTTTGTAATCAATTTTTTGTACAGTGATAACTTAGCATTTTTTTAAATTGCAAAGCAAACATCTCATTTTAAAGCATATGTTCCTAGAAACTTACTGAACCAAAGGAACTCTTCGAAATATTAAAGGTATATAAAAATTACTGTCACAAGAAACCGTAATCTAACAGAGGAAACATTTCATGTTCAGCCGACTATAATGCATGAAGTAACAAGGAAATGATCAAAGTGTAGTGGAAGCATTCAGGAAGGGTTGACGTGTTCCAACAGGGGGGTTGCAAAACTGGAGACTTCACAGATATCTTTCTTCACAAACAGTAGCAGCAGATTTCAAAGAAAATGTCATAACTCAAAATTTACAAAGATGTCAGGGAACCACAGCATGTCATAACAAACAAGACACAGAGTGATGCTGTCTAGTCACATAAACCAGTTTGATGTTTTGACTGACTTAATCAGTCAGGTCAGAACATAAAAGGGCTCGTTCTGTGATTGACATAAAAAATACAGAAAAAAAATTACACTTGTTTGTGTGTACAAAGAACAAGTGTGTACATGTGTACACATAGCACAAGTAAGGAGAACATAGAGAGGCACAGAGGTGATAGGAGAGAGTACGGTAATTATTCAATGATCAAATCATCCCCTTTACCCTGCAATGACTCTAGAGAAGAGAAGAGGAAGGCCAAAGGAGAAACGCAATAGTCAAACCTGGTGCAATTATTTGTGCTATAGAAATAGAGAGGAATGCTATTGTATCAGTAAGTAGAGAAGCAGAGGGTCAAAGACTAAAGGCAGAACAAGATTTTACAAAATGGAAGCCATGAAGAAAGAGAAGAAGAGGGAGAGAAGAAAGGTGGGAGGGAGGGAGGGAGGAAGAAAATGAGAAAATATCACTGAAGGAAAATAAGAGCTATTGAGCAAAGCTGACCCTGAACCATCTATAAAGTTTGGGTTGTGTGGAAAAAGAAAGAGCAGGCTAGTTTAGGTTCGCAGACAACGTGACTCACACACTAAAATGCTTTCTTTGATAGTGCACATTCAGGAGATTATTCCAGTTAGTGTATGCTTATCAGGTAAGGCTTAGGTGATACAGTCTCTATGATCTAACCATCTTAAAATCTCTGCTGGATTTCTCTACTGAAAATGTAATGCATATCTTCAATAAAAATGAGCTAGGCAGCAGAGCCAGGTGGCACATGCCTTTAGTTCCAGCTACTAGGGAGACTGAGGCAGGAAGATCACAAGCTTGAGGCCAACTTGGGAAATTTAGCAAGACCCTGTCTAAAAATTTTAAAAAAGGGCCAAAGAAATTATTAAAAGAATTTGAAGGAAACTATTTTATCTAAAGTTTCTGTGGTTTTAGATCATAATAACAAACAATGAAAGATAACTTGCCTTTTACCAAGTTAATGAATAGTATTAACTGAGCCTAGTTAGTCCTGTTGAACTGCTTCCTTGCTACTTGTTCCCTCAATACAGTGCCCTAAGGCATTCTACCTATTACTGATCTTCAGAAACTATTTCACCTTTTCATTTATTATTTTGATGTAAAACTAAATTTGGTAAATAATAACTAAATTATAATGTATCATTATATTCATGGACTATCTTCTACTTTATGAACTAATCTACTATTTAATCAGGTAAAAAATCAGATTTTGTATGTTCAAACCACTATTTAAAGACAATACTTAGTTTTAGAGGATGTGTTAGTCAGCTTTTCTTCTCTGTGAACAAAACACTTAACATATTAGGGAAGGACAAGTTCATTTGGGTTCAGCATTTCAGAGGTTCAGTTCAAGAGTTGCCAAATGAATTAATTCCTCTGGGCCAAAGTGCTGCAGGACATCATGACAGAAGGGTATGGTAGCCAGGAAGCTGAGAATGAGGGTGAGTGGGGGACTTGCATGGAAGATGCACCCTTCCAGGGCAGTTCTGCAGTGACCCACCTCTTCTAGCCATACCTCAACTGCACACAGTTACCATCAAGTCAGTCCTTTCAAATTAGGATTGACTGATTTAATAAAAACTTTCATAATTGAACAATTTCACCTCTGAAAATTCCTGCAAGAACACAAGAGATTTTGGGGGACACCTCAAATCCAAATCACAATAGATGGCGTTCAATGAATACATACTGATTTATAGGTGGGTCTATGTTTTTGCTTCAGAACTGGGAGGTTTTGTGTCAACACACTTATCTTTTAATTGAGCAATTCAGGTGTGGAATACTAACTGCACTCTTACCTTTCATTTCTCTTCAAGATGTCCAAAAGTCTTTTTTTTAAAAAAAAATCTACAGTTATTGTGAAAAGATGTAGTTTAAAACATCTTAATAAATTGATTAACTGTTTCTTTGGATTTTCTTCCATTTGACAAAATATCTGAAAAGACTATGTGTCAATGTATGTAAAACAACTAGATAGTGACAAGCATTTAATCACAAAGCAAATCAGTGCAATAATTAATACATCTGTGGTCCAACTTCTCAAGCATTAAGGATAGCAATGTCTCCAAATCCCAGAATGTGTGTCACAGGGGAACCAGTTCTTCTTTTACTATGGTGGTAGTTCAAGCTGTTTCCTTGTTTCATTGCTTTAATTCATTTCTTCAATCCTTTGCTACAAAGAGGACACTAAGCAGGGCTTTCTGATGCCTAGACATTGTACAACTTAATGAATTATGAGCCACAGTGATATATGTCACTATTTCTTAGTACCCTTAACAGTAGTCTAATATCCAACATGTGACAAAGAGAAATTCTAAAGAGGACCATAATATAGGAATATTTCTTATTCTTAGATTAAAAGTCAGAGTCCTGTGTATAGATCAGCAATCTTAAATGGCTTTGTCTATACACTAGGCTTACCAAATAAATTGTAAATAACAGAAGCTAGTTTTCTCACTGTCAGAGAAGGAGGTCATCAATTTAAAAGACAGAAAGCTAGAATTACACTCTGTGAAGCTGGATTGGAGTCAGAGGTTTTATAGAAATATACATAGAAAGAAACAGAGAGGGGAGGGTGTGAGGGGAGAAGGAGAGGTGGATACAGAGATGTGTGAATACATCCATTAGTTTAAACTGCTGGGGCAGGGAAGATGCACAACAGGCCTGAAGCATGGTGTGGTGCCTGAGAGACAGGAAAAGGCTCAACAAGGATCAGAACATGTCAAAAGGACACAGAAGCCAGACTGAAAGTATCCCAATAGCAAAGACTAAAACAACTTGAGAAATATAATTTAAAAAGATAGCTCTGTGTATGTGTTTGTGTTTGTGTGTATGTGTGTGTGTGTGTGTGTGTGTGTGTGTGTGTGTGTTTGATAAAATACTCATAAGTCCATCTGGATATAAATAACTGTGTGAATAAATTATTAGGGAGAAGGGAAATCTTTTTATAGAATCAAATGTATGAAATATGATATGTCAAGAGCTTTGTAATGTTTTGAACAACTAATAATAAAATAATAATAATAATAATTTTAAATGATTTGTATTATGGTTTGGATATGAGGTGTCCCCAAAAGTTCCTGTGTCAATGAAGGAATGTTCAGAGGTAAAATGATTGCATTATAAGACCTGTAACCTAGTCAGTCTATTCTAGTTTGAATGAAGTAATGGGTAGTAACTTAGGCTGGTGAGGCATGATTGGAGGAAGGGGTCACTTGGGGTGTGCCCAGGAAGGCTTCATTTTCTCTGCTGCCTCTTTCTTCCTCTCTTTTGCTCTGCTCCTTGGCTGTCATGAGCTGAGTAGCCTTCCTCTTCCATGCATTCTGCCATGATACCCTGCCTCAACTAGGGCCCAGCATAACGATGTTGGTTGACCATGGAATGAACCTCAGAAGCCATAGCCAAAATAAACTTTTCCTCCTCTATGTTTTTCTTGTTAGGTATTTTGTTCATAGAGATAAAAATCTGACTAACACAATAAACAAAGAAACAAAGTAAAGAGGTAAGATCCACTAATAAACACAAAAATTAGTAGGTGAAACTTTAAAACAAAAAAGATATTTGCAAAGTTGGGAAATACCTTAGTGATCTAGTCCCCTGTTACCTGTTTGATCTTTTATCTGATCACTTATCCTTTCACACAATGGGTACATCCTGAATCAGCCTTGTAATTAGGGAGACCATGTCAAAATTAAAAAAAAAAAAAAACAACAACTGGGGATGTAGCTCAGTTGTGTAGTGCCCCTGGGTTCAACCTCCAGTAAGAGAGACAGAGAGAGAGAGAGAGAGAGAGAGAGAGAGAGAGAGAGAGAGAGAGAGAGAGAGAGAAGGAATGAAAGAATTCTACAAATACTGCATTTCTACTGTTTGATGTTGCTACTTTGCTTAAAGTTCCAGATATTTTAAACAAAATTGGCATTATCCCTAGGTTCTTAGAGGATTATAGTACAGTGAGGAGACAGACACTTATAGTACAAACTGTAATAAATTATTGTAATTGATATAACCAGGAAAACAGAAGTTGCTAGAGAGAAACTGAGCTCAATCATTGAAGTCAATGTCAGGAAAGAATCAGAAAAGCTTCATAAACCAAGTGACTTTTGAATTCAAAGAATAGGAAGACCATTAGAAAAAGAAAAAAAAATTCTCATGAAAGTTAACAGGTAGGAGGAAAACCTAAACACATTTTATCTTGGTTCTCAAGGAATATTCAGGATTAGCAGTTTCTTCAAACTGATGTTAGTCATTAATTCATGAAAGAGTTGTTTTGTATTGGGCTTAGAGCACATAATTCTTTCTTGCTTTCTTTCCTTCCCTCACATGTACTTAGCATGCACACATACTATACATTCATATATACACATGCTCATATACACATGAATTACATTGAAATATATTTTTAAATAGCTGATATTGGATTTGAGATAATTCTTTTACAAGGTACTGATACCTATATACTTATTTAGTAATTAATGTTTAGTTTTTGTCATAGCTACATTTGTTTCTTAAAAAGCTAAAGTATATATATATATCCCTACAACTGAAAATACAGCACAAATTTCTTTGGCATGAGTTTTTCTCCACAGGTACTCAAGGTTTTTGCATTGACTAGATATAAGGCTGACTTTCAAACATGCAATATAGTCATAGTTAGACCATGAATCCCTGGAGGACAAAATCAACACCTAAGTATGTTTTCCTGTATCCTGCATGATACATAAGACACTGCTTGACACAAAGTAGATATTCATATTTTATATCTATGTTGTCCATGCATGACACTTAATTTAAATTCTTCCTATATGCCATTCCTTGTGTAGTATATTTCTGTCCTTTAGACCTTCACAGAACCATAAAGGAATACACATTTCTACACTCTGCATCTGTCAGACCTATCACCATATTTAATCAAGATGATAAAGCTGATTATTTCATTAGAAATCCAGTATCTATGCAACCATTCACATGAGGTGATTTTAGGAAGATAGGAAGCAAACAACAACAATATTACAAATGGAAGGCATTCTTTTTTCTACTTTCTTGTTTTTTTTCCCTTTCCAACGTCCTTATTTTCACCATGTCCTTCTCTGTGCTCCACCTGGGCTCTAGGGCTCTCCTGGGCTCAGCCTCTAAAGCTCTGTCATGAGGTCATCTGAGCCAGAGGGTTCTCAGTGTTCAAAAATCCCTTCTCTCCCTTCACCCAGGACAAAGAAAACCTGAGATCAGTATTATGGAAAAGCATTTCTGGAAACGTGCCAGCCTCTACCCTGGACTTTAGTGAGACTTGGTTTTCATTCCATTCATATGAACTTATTTTTCCTTTAAAAAAAAAAAACCTGATGGATTTTTCATAGGTGTAGCATTAGTAGCAAAGACAATAGAATTATGGATTAAGGTTATTTAACAGGTGCCAAAAGAGAAAGTGAGAGAATTCAATGTGTTTAGCACTCACTCTTCTCTTCCTTTGAGAGACATATCCCGTGTGCTTATGATTAATTGCACATTTACTCTTTAGATTATCCCATGGTGAAAGAGACTGTCAAAAACAAACTATTGACACTCTATTTTTTGCTGTGAGTCTCCTACCATGTTTAACTATACATGTATTCTCTTGTCTTTCATTCCTCATGACCTTGAAAGACAGAAATATCAGCACACAATAGCTTGATTCACATTGCAATGACCTGGAAAACACCCCAGAACCCAGTGCGCCTTTCTGGAACTGTGCTACAGGAAGAGTCCAGGAAACCCTGTAGATCCTAGGGTCTGATCCCAGGCTCAGTGAGCTCACATGATGTTTTTCCACCTGGGTAATAAGCTCATAGTTAGGTTGCTGAATTAGAGGATACTTAACACAACTTGGAGGAACTTTCCTGGTCAGTGCCAGTCACCCCATCTTCTATAAGCCCTAGGAATCTCTACTGTGCATATTCAAAGTTCAAAAAGGTGATTAAAGACTTGGGGGCAGCAGATTTCTTGCAAACTTGTACCCAAACAGCCATGGAAATCAACATGGCCAGCACTCCAAAACATATGTTGAAAGTGAAAGGTTAGTTGAGGGTCAAAGAGGGGGTGACCATTTACCTCATGTCATTTCAAAACAGTTCACAGGCAAAAGATCCTTGTTCTCGAGGCTACCTAATTTTCTCCTTCTATCAGCAGAATCAAAAGTCACAATCCAGAGGGAGATCTCTTCCTCCTCTAAGCAGGAAGTTTCCACACTATGCCACTCATGTATTCCTTGCAATTGATTAAGATGGCCTTAGATGTGGGGAAGCTGTTTCTGATCCCCTTATCACAGTGTAAAGTAAAACATGCTTGACTGGTTAATGAAAAGGAAAAATAGGAGTTACAAAGTTCACCAGAAAACAAAGACTAAAATCCTTTGGTTGCACCCAAGACATTCATATAAAAATATTTGAGAAATAGAGCATTTAAAGGTCTCTGTTAAAAGTTTTCTCCCCATCAATTATGAATATAACTAAGAAAAAGGGACTCCATGTTAACTGTTGAAATTCAAATACCTAAAACAAAACAAACAAACAAAAAATGTTTTCCAGGTCTAAGTTCAGTGGTCTAGGTATGCAATTGCCAACGGCATCTGCAAAAGCAATTTTTTCCCTATGTATGGGGTACACTAAATGAATTCACTGTATTTCAGAAGTTATAAATATGTATGATTTTAACTTCCCCTTTCATAAATCACCATTCATTTTCTCTAGATTTCCATTTATAATATAACCTATGTTGGGCACTGCACAAGTAGTCATTTCTCTAAGGTTTTGCTATAAAATTAGAAAAAGTCATAAAATATTAAGCCTCTAATGGGTTTTAGGGGTCAGCTAGATGAGCCCTTTATATGTAGAAGATGGAATCCAAGGTTATGGCAGAGTGAGAAGTGGGTTCTGATCCATGCCTTTTCCACAAGAGACCATAATGCTACTGATGCTGCCAACAGATTTTGCTACAGATACTGCCTAAAGGATGCCAGAGTTTGAATGCTGGCTTTTCCATGGATTAGCTGTGTGACTTTGGATAAATTACTTTCTCTCTCCAAATTTGTTTTCTCATCTGTACACTAGGGATAATAACAGTAGGTGGCTCCAAGAATGCCTTTTAAAATGATTGTTAAAGTGCTCAATAGGGTAATAATTTGAGATATTAACCTTTGTAATATATCAACTTTATTTATAATTTCACCTTCTTTTGTGCTTTGAGAAGTAAAACTAACATTTTTTCATGGGGAAGTTTGCTGAAAAGGAAATGTTTGAAATCAAACAACCGCCATGAAGAAAATCTTAGTTTCTATAATCCAAAGCTTCTTAGCAGCAGTGGCTGATATCACTGCATGTATTTTTTATTAATATTAATAAAAATTACTCATTCAATAGGACATTGCAGAAAGAACCATGAGATAGTGCTTACATAAAAAGAAAAGCACAGAAGTTTAAAATTGATTCTAGAGTATAAAGAACATGAAATATAAAATGTTTAATTGTTTGGATCTTATAACTTGATTTCTGTCAATTAAACCGTTTTGATTTTCAGCAGGGAGAATATCATTTATTGTTTTTCAGTAAGGAAACGCAGAAACTCAACATCTGGCACTTGTCATATTATTCTAAATATATTCTGAATATAGAGCACACCCTCCCTGTGGTTGGAAACATCACAAGAGGCCCCTTTTCCTTTCTCAAGCCTCACATAAATGGAGGCATTTCAGGATGGTGCTGGGCACTTAGAAAGAGTTTGCAATGTGGTTCGTTTTAGTGCTAGGAAATTCTTTTTGGTGTTACCCTGACCTCAAGTGGTCTATTTCCTAATGCTTTCAGCAGGGAAAAACATCATATTCTTGTTAAACTTATTTTAGTACATATACAACTTATATGTTAGATAGAAAACATCTAAAATAGCCAGATGTTTTTTTCTTAAAGTCTAAAACAGAGTTTTTGGGAAGGCCAATTTGGTGTTTGGGGTTCATCCTCCTCCATTTTAGTTCTTCCCCTTCACCCCTTCTCTACAAAGTCAAATTACATGTTCTTGTTGGTCCGGACTTGATGTTTCTGCTAACTTTGGCAGTTTCACATAATACATACCTTCATATTCCCACAGTGGAGCCCATGTACCTATTCCCTCGAGAACTTATGCCAAGCAGGTATATTTTCTTAGCTTCAGTTTGTTCTGTAGTAAAAAGTAATAATCATGCCAGCCTTGAAGTCAGTCTGAGACCTATCCCTATTGGGGTATTTTAATAGCCATGTATTTTATGAATGCAGGCTCACAGGTCAGATAGAGATAATTTCAAAGCCATCTCAGTCATTACTGTACCTCCTGAGTAAGTCACTTACATGTTCTAAGATCTTAGTTTCACCATCCGTAAAATAGGTGTAACTGTAAATCTAATTCAAGGGGTTATTGAGAAAGTTAAACAAAATAACCCAAGTTGAAGTGTTCATACTGCATGCAGCACATACTAAGCAATCAAAAATGTTAGCTATGGTCACTGTCATGTAATCAGCGGGCACTTCACTTGGCATCTGTGGTTGAATGAATAGTAGCTATTTTAAAGATGAGCACTGTATTGCATAATGATAATAGTAATATACCCATACTAATTTACAAATACTAATAGCTTGATGAGCCACTGTTTATAGGCAGATACACACACACACACACACACACACACACACACACACACACACATACTAACCCCTCTAGTGACACTCACTCTAATTCAAACAAAGAAGGTAATCACAATTTGGAAAGCAGATAGGTGGATTGGAGTCCTTGGACTGCAGCTCACAGGTGGCCATGTACTCTGATCACACGTCAGTCCTACCCTGACTGTTGCCTATAGGGATTTCGGCCATACACACATGTGCTTTTCATTAGTGAGAATTGTATTTTACCTTTGAAGTTCCTGTTTTAAAATCCAATAATACTGAATGTTCAGCAATCCAAATTATATATAACGACTCAGGGATTTTACATAACTCCTTATGAGCTTACCAATTTCTGTGTCAAATAGGAACTTTATTTTACATATACTAAATCCCAAGGACATTTATTTTGGAAACTTTTTGGTGCTCTAGTTCAAAACAGATGGACATGGCTGAAGAAAGCTAGGTCTATTAGATAAATTATGTAATCACATTTCTGAGTCAGGCATTCCAAAGGTCCTGTATTTAACAATAATAATCTGCTTGATACACACACACACACACACACACACACACACACACACACACACACACACACCCTTTACATAAAATCTAAATCAGTGTTTTCAAAATTAGGTGTTACCTAACAAAGAGATTTTGTGGCTAATTAGGTTAGAAAAATCACCTATGTTATACACCACTTCTTGGAGATACACTATGTACATTAGAATATTGAAGATCTGAAAATTCACAGAGGAAAGAATGGTTTTTAAAGCTTCTTTTACCTAGCTTATACACAAGGGTACAATTTACTTTTGAAGAATACCTATGAACAATCTGAGAAATTAATAATGCTTAAAACATAATCAAAGAAGAATATTAATCTAGATGTCTAACATGAAAAAAACAGTAAATTTTTCCCTTCTTAGATTAAGTAAATAAGCACTATTTTTTTTAATCTTCAGCTTCCAGTCCCTGGGAAGGGAAGAGAAGTCAATCTTTTGCTACTCTAGATAAATTACATACTTAGCAGGCTTTGGTGAAGTTCTGAATACCTTTGTTTTTATGCTTAGGGGAACTAAGGTGCCATGGTTTGAATGTTGGTATTTCTTCCATAGCCATATATTGTGGGCTAATACTCATTGTGATGGCATTTGGAAGAGTAACATTTGATAGATGATTAGGTCATGAAGGTGGAGCTCTCATGAATGGGGTTAGTGCCCTTATAAATTACTAGAGAGACCAGAGTTTCTCGGACCCACATGAGAAGAAACAGTGAGAAAGTGACGATGTCTTAGCTAAGAAGACTGCACTCACCAGACATTGAATCTTCCCTGCCTCTGCCTTGATTTTTCATTCTTCACAACTGTGAGAAATAAATGTCTGCTATTTATAAGCTGCCCAGTTCATGGGATTTGTTATAACAATCTGAATGTACTACAACATAAAGTTTGCCAGTAACTACTTGAAGATAATTCACATAATTTCAAAAAAATTAGAAGGCAAGAACTTAATACAAAAAGCAATTGCTCCTAAACACACCAAAGTGAGATGTAAGACACATCTAATGATTAGAGGTAAATATGTCTAATCCATTCCTTTAAAAATATTTAATAACTATTTATCATCCAAGCATTGGATGTCTACATACTAGAAGCATGCGTCTAGAAAATATATATATCTCCATCCCTAAGAATCATGATAAAGATGGAAATATTATAGGGATAATAGTTTAAAAGTGAATACTATAATGGGATAAACTCAGGATGATATGGGAGCAGATCAGAGGGCACTTGGCCAGATCTTAAGGGAGGGGGTTTCAGACATTGATTTACCAAATAAAACAGGGTATGTCCAATTATATTTGAATTTCAGATAACAATGAGTAATTCCTATGCAATGTTTACAACTGAGTGTCCTATATTTTTATTGGTGCATATTAGTTACGCAGAAGGGCAGTTTTCATTGTGAAATATTCATACATGCTGAAAACATGGCTTGATCAAATTCATTCCACATTACCTCCACATCCTTCCTGTGGTCACCTTTCTCAAAAGTCTGCCTATTACATTCATAGTGTCCCTTTCCCCCCTTCTTCTAGCTTCTACATATGAGAGAAAACATGGGGTATTTATCTTTCTGAATCTGCCTTTTTAAATTTAACATGATGCTCTCAAATTCCATCTATTTTCCGGAAAATGATACAGTTTTATTTTTCTTTAGAGTACAATGAAACTCCACTGTGTATATACCACATCCATTTCTTCATCCATTCATCTGTCAACAGACACCTAGGCTGATTGTGTAACTTGGCTATTGTAACTTGGGCTCTTATAAGTATGAATATGAAGGTGCATCTGAAGTTTGCTGACTTTGATTCTTTTGGGTAAATTCCAAGGAGTGGTATAGTTGGATCACAATATGGTAGTTCTAGTTTTTTGAGGAATCTCTATACTGATTTCCAGTCACTGTACTAATTTACATTCCCAAAAACAGTGTATAAGAATTCCTTTTTCTCTGCATCCTCTCTGAATTTATTGTTATTTGTGTTCTTAATTGCCACCTTGATTAGAGTGAGATGAAATCTCAAAATAGCTTTGATTTGCATTTCTGAAAGGTTAAAGATGTGGAAATTTTTAAAATAATTTTTGATCATTTGTACTTCTTTTGAAAAACATCGGTTTAGTTCATTTGACCATTTATTGAATAGGCTATTTGGTAATTTGGGGAGGTTATTAGAGGGGGTGTTTTTTTTTGAGTTACATTTTCTGGATATTAATCCCCTATGGGAAGGGTAACTGGCAACAATTTTCTCCAATTTTATATACTGTCTAATTGCACTGTTAAATTGTTCATTTGCTGTGAGAAGCTTTTAAATTTATTGCTATCCCATTTTTTTGGTTCTCATTATTATTTCTTGAGCTTTAGAAGCCTTTTTAAAAAATATTTATTTTTTAGTTTTAGGTGGACACATATCTTTATTTTCTTTTTATGTGGTGCTGAGGATAAAACCCAGTGCTTCATGCATGCTAGGCGTGCACGCTACCATTTAGCCACAACCCCAGCCCTTTAGGAGCGTTATTTAGGAAGTTGTTGCCTGTGCCAATGTGTTGAAGTGTTTCCCCAATGTTTTCTTCAAGCGTTTGCAAATTTTCTGGTCTTACACCTTAATCTTTTATCCATTTCGAGTTTACTTTTGCACAGCAAGAGAAATAGGGATCTAGTTTAACTCTTCTACATGTGGCTATGTAATTTCCCCAGCACCATTTATTAAAGAGGTTGTCTTTTCCTACCCTATGTTTTTGGCATCTTTGTTAAGAATCAGGTGATTAAAGGTGTGTAGGTTTATTATTGTGTCTTCTCTTCTGCTCCACTTGTCAACATGTCTGTTTTTATGTCCATACCATGCTGGTTTTGCTATTATTGCTCTGTAATATAATATGAAACTCTGTATCATGATGCTTCCAGCATTACTGTGTTTGCTTGAGATTACTTTGACTATACTTGTTCTTTAGTTTCTCATATGAATTTTAGGGTTTTTTTTTCCCTGGTTCTGTGAAGAATGTCACTTGTATTTTGAAGGGGATTGCATTGAATCTGTAGATTACTTGAGGCAATATAGCTAATTTAAATATATGAATTATTTCAATTCATGAACACTGGAGTTTGTTCAATTGTCTCGTCTTCTTTAACTCATTTTTCTCAGAAGTCTGCACTTCTTTTGCAGAGGTCTTTCTCATCCTTGGTTAGGTTTACTGAGTTATTTAAATGGCCATACTACCAAAAGCACTATACAGATTTAATGAAATTCTAAACTAAATCCTAATGACATTCCTCATAGAAATAGAAAAAGCAATCATGAAATTCATCTGGAAAAATAAGAAACCCAGAATAGCTAAAGCAATCCTTAGCAGTAAGAGTGAAGCAGATGGCATTGCTATACAAGACCTTAAACTATACTACAGAGCAATAGTAACAAAAACTTCATGGTATTGACACCAAAACAGACTGGTAAACCAATGGTGCAGAACAGAGAACACAGAGACTAACCCATAAAATTACAATTACCTTATATTAGACAAAGGTGCAAAGACATGCATTGGAGAAATATAGCCTCTTCAACAAATGGTGTTGAGAAAACTGGAAATTTATATGCTACAAAATGAAATTAAACCCCTATCTCTCACCATGCACAAAACTCAACACAAAATAGATCAAGGATCTAGAAATTAAACCAGAGACTCTCAATCTAACAAATGAAAAAGTAGGCCCTAATCTTCATCATGTGGGATTAGGCCTCAACTTCCTTAGTAAGAATCCTATAGTGCAAGAATTAAAACCAAGAATCAACAAATGGGATGGAATCAAACTAAAAAGTTTCTTCTTGGCAAAAGAAATAATCTGTGAGATAAACAGAGATCCTGGGAGCAAATTTTACCCCTCACACATCAGATAGAGCACTAATCACTAGGGTATATAAAGAACTCAAAAAGCTAAGCACCAAAATAAAATAAATAATCCAATTAAGAAATGGGCCAAGGATCTGAACAGATATTTCTCAGAAGAGGATATACAATCAACAAATATATGAAAAAATGCTCATCATCTCTAGCAATTAGAGAATTGCAAAACAAAACTACTCTAAGGTACTATCACATTCCAGTCAGAATGGCAGTTATTATGAAGACAAACAACAAAAGTGTTGGCAAAGATGTAGAGTAAAAGGTACACTGATACACTGCTGGTGGAATTGCAAATTGGTATAGCCAATATGGAAAGCAGTATGGAGATTCCTTGGAAATCTGGGAATGGAACCACCCAGCTATCCCTTTCCTCGGACTATACAAGGACTTAAAAAGAGCATACTACAGGGACACAGCCACATCAATGTTTATAGCAGCACAATTCACAATAGCTAAACTGTGGAGTCAACCTAGATGCTCTTCAGTGGATGAACGGATTTTAAAAATGTGGCATATATACACAATGGAATTTTACTCAGCAATACAAGAGAATAAAATCATGGCATTTGCAGTTAAATGAATGGTGTTGGAGAAGATAATGTTAAATGAAATTAGCCAATCCCCAAAAAACAAATGCCAAATGTTTTCTATGATATAAGGAGGCTGACTCATAGTGGCATACAGAGGGGGAGAATGAGAGGAATAGATGAATTCTAGATATGAAAGAGGGGTGGGAGGGAAAGGGAGAAGGCAGGGGATTAGCAAGGATGGTGGAATGTGATGGTCATTATCATCCAAAGTACATGTATGAAGACACAAATTGGGTGTCAACATATTTAATATACAAACAGATATATGAAAAATTGTGGTATATATGTGTAATAAGAATTGTAATGCAAAGAAAACAAGAGTACATGTACGAAAACAAAAAAAAATAGCTAATGTGAATTTAATGATCTTCATGTTTTCTTCCTTGATATATTTATTATTAGTATATACAGAAGCAATTGACTTGTATATTGATTTTGATAAATTTCTTTATTAGCTACATTGATAAGTTTCTTTATTGGCTCTTTAATAGTTTTAGTATCAGGGTGATACTAGTGAAAACTTTAGGATCTTCTACATATAGATTTATATCACATGTATATAAGAATAATTTGACTTCTGTTCCTATTTGTATCCCTTTTATTTCTTTCTCTTGTCTAATTGCTTAAGCTAAAATTTCAAGTACTCTATTGAAAAGGAACAGTAAAAATGGACATCTGTGTTGTGTTCCTGATTTTAGAGGAAATGCTTCCAGTTTTTCCCCATTCTGATGTCATCTTTGGTTTGTCATACATAACTTTTATTATGTCAAGGAAAGTTTCTTTTGCCCCTAGTGTTTCAGGGTTTTTACCATGAAGTCATGCCGAATTGTTCAAGGTTTTCTTTTTTTTTTTTTTTGCATCTATTGAAATAATCATATTATTTTCCCCTTAGTTCTATTTATGTGAATTGCACTTATTGACTTGAATATGTTGAATAATCCTTGCATCCCTAAAATGAAACCAACTTGATCATGGTGTACAATTTTTTGATGTGCTGTTGAATTTGGTTTGTAAGTATTTTTATTAAGGAATTGTGCATCAATGTTCATCAAGGATAGTCTATAATTTTCTTTATTTGATGTGTCTTTAATAGTTTTAGTATCAGAGTGAACTAGCTTCATATAATGAATCTGGAAGTATTCCATCCCTTTATTACATTGAATAATTTAAGGAGCATTGGTGTTTTTTCTTCTTCAAAGATCCTAGTGAAATTCAGTTGTGAGTCAGTTAGTGCTAGGCTTTATGTTGGGAGGTTTTTTACCACTGCTTCAATCTCATTGTTTGTTATTATTCTGTTTAGGTTTTCTGTTTTCTTAGGTTGTGTACATCTAGAAATTCATTCACTTCTTCCAGACTTGCCAATATATTGAAATAAAATTTTCAAAATACTTCCTATTTATCCTCTGGATTTCAATGGTATCTATTAAATTATTCCAATTTTCATCACCAAAATTTATTAATTTTGGTCTTCTCTGTCTATATTTTCTTTAGTTTGGCTAAGTCTACTAGTGAGACTCAATTGAAATTTTTATTTAACTTATTGAATTTTTCATTTTCAAGATTTCTGTTTGGTTCTTTTTCAGACTCTATATCTCTTTATAGAAATGTTTTTTTGTGTTATGAATTTTCTCCTTTAGTTCATTCCTAAATTCTTTAATTCATTGATCATTCTAACCATCAACTTTAAATTTTCTTATACAGCGTTTCCTCTACTCTAATGGCCCTAGGTTTTTTTATTGGAGAGTTATGAATTTTTGAAAATGTTTTATTATCATGTTCTGTCATGTTTCCAGTTTCTATGTTGACATTTGTTGATTTGCTAGGATGGATCCCTCTTCAACTGTCAAGTGGGGATGTTTTAGTGAGTTGCTTTCTCTTTGCTATGTGCCTCAGGCTAGGGGTCTATCTCAGTATCAAAGCACGTATTCAATACGTTCTAAGTCCTATGATCAATGCCCAGCACTGGTCTGAGAGGAGGTAATGATCATCAGTAATTGAACCACTTGAGAGCAAGTCATACATCAACCAACCATAAAACTTATTTAAAAAGTTTTATACAATTTTACTAAAGGGGATTGATAATCAGAATACACTGGATTATTTGCTATTAAATAAAGTAAAATTAATATTAAACTACAGAGGACATGAGACAAATTGGGCAAGAAGAAACAGAAAACAAATAAAAGGAGGTAGAAGGAAGAGACACAGAGGAATAAAAAAGCAAGATAAGAATGAGAGAGAAAAAGGATAAAGTATAAAAATGATGGGAAAAAAACATTGAGAATAACTCCAACTACACATTAAAAATACATAAAGTGGGATTAAAGTATGCAATGTCATGTAATGGGGGAAATCAAACCAATCAACACAGAAGATAATACTAGTGAAATAAAAAATTAATATTGAAAAGATTAGGATTCCTCAGGGTCTGGTACTTATCCAAAGAGACCTCACCCCACCCACTTCTGGTGGGAACCTAAGTTGCCCTGATTGTTGGTGGCATGCCCTTGAGCTAATGTGTTTTCTTGTGGCTGAGAGGAAATGGCCTAGGAGTATAACCAATTGGCAGCTAAATTCCTTCTGGCTGCTATTGGTGGGTGGAGGTGGGAAGTGACACCAGGTGTTGGCAGTAGCAGCAGATGCTGACAGCAGGTCTTCACAGGTTTGGGCTCTTTGAACCCACATAGTTTTCAATGGGAAGTTGGATAGTTTCACCACAACCTTTCTAAGATGACTCTTGGTTCCTCTACTGCAAACTTCTCCAAAAGGCTCCATGATACTGCAGTAAGGATTATATTTTAGGAAGCCAAAAGTGCCTTCCCAGTGCCAGTATGCTGTGCAGATTCCAGGTGTACTATCTGTTTAGACTGTACCTTGTATAGTGTTGAGATCTGGCTCCTTATGTTCTCCAGATCTCTGTGTCTTTTTTTGTTTGTTTTATTTTGTTATTGTTTGTTTGTTTCTTCCTATATATTTTCAAAACTAATGTTCATGGCCTGGAGATTTTGCTTATGGCAGAGAACATGCCTAGCATGTGTGGGGCTCTGAGTTCAGTTCCCAGGACTGGAAAAAAAAATCTTCAGCACATTTCCATAGTTGCACATCTCAAAGAGCAAGGAGTTCCTGATCTTCACTTGTTTTGATTCAATACCCTGGCAGAGTTGTCGATCACAGAATGCTTTCAGTCCACCATCTTCCTGTACTTTGTTTGCTAAATATGGCAAGCATATTGGAACATAATATTTAGATTGCAATCTGAAAGGAAAAAAAAAGAACTAGATGAAGAGACAGAAAAGACCAGTAGAAGCAAGTGGACCTGCATGTAAAAAGATGCAGATTTAAGCATGGACACATTACCTACAGAGAAGTGTGAGCAGGTTGGTAGGAAGGATTAGAGATTTGGACAAAGAGGGACTTGCAAACAAATTTTGGAGACTGCTTTCTTTAGAGATGATGGGAAGACATGAGATGATTTTATGTTAAGTGATATCAGATTTGGGTATTAGAAGCAACTGAGGACAGACTGGATACAAGAAATATTGAGTATTGTTAGTAAACTTATTGAAGATGACAACTCAAATTAAAATGGTGGCAATGACAATGAAGAAATATTTATGACTTCAAAATATGTTTAGCAGTTTCTGTAATGCTTGAAAGTTTAGGTCCTAAAGATCAATTGCTCTGCTGCTTATGAGCTCTTCATGGTAACAAACTTTAGAAGTTAAGAATAAATTTGTTTCAGTCTATTTATGTAAATAAAATCTCTCTCCAAGCTCAGACTCCCACTATTAATGTGGGCCTGGTAATATACAGGATTGTTGTAGGAAGAAAATAAATACTTTTTTACAAATATTTAGTACACAAGAGTTGGTGGCCAATTGGCTATGAGGGAGAATTGAGAGGAGTAAATGATTACATTCGGATTCTATTAGGGAATTTAAAATAACGTAGGTATATAAAGTGAGAGTCATCCAGAAATAAACTTATACAAACAGCTGATCTTTGACAAAGGAGCAAAGGTGACTCAAGGGATGAAGGACAGTGTTTTCAATAAACACCTCTGAACAACTGTACACCCATATACAAAAGAAAATTAATTTATACTTTTAACAAAAATAAACTCATATGTGTCAAAAATCTAATTATAAATCACAAACCTGTAAAATTTTTAGAAAGTCACACAGAAGAAAGTCTAAGTGGCCTTATGTTTGGCAATATATTTTTTAAATTTTTCAAAAATATTTTAGTTATAGGTAGACACAATGTCTTTATTTTACTTTATGTGGTGCTGAGAATTGAACCCAGTGCCTTATGCATGATAGGCAAGTGGTCTATCTCTGAGCCACAACCTCAGCCAGGCAATATATTTTTAAATACAGCACCAAAAACACAATCCATGAAAGCAAAAAATGCATGTACTGGACTTTCTTAAAATTTAAAACTTTGCCTAAGTAAAAGACTCTGTCAAGCAAATGAAAAAAAAAAGCTATAGAACAGGGAAACCTGCTAAATGCATGTCTGACAAAGGTTAATCACAAATACACAAACAGCTCTTAAAAGCTCAAAAATAAGAATATAGTCCAATTTTTAAAATACAGAAAATATAAATACCTCATTTAGAAAATATACAGGTGGCAATAAATATTTTGAAAATATGCTCAGTATTGTATACTATTATGTTGTGAATTATAAGTTAAAATAATACTGAAACAGCATTGCACATCTTTCAGAAATGTTAAAGTCCAGAACACCGACAACAGCAACCAGTTGAGAAAACATACAGCAACAAGAACTCTCATTCATTGCTTATGGAAATGCAAAACAATATAGCCATTTTCAAGACAGTTTGACAGTTTCCTATAAAACTAATTATAATTTTACCATATGACACAGAGATCATGCTCCCTGATATTTACTCATGTGAGTTGAAAACTTATGTCCATACAAGAACCTGCACATGAATGCTTTTAGTAATTTTATTTATAGTTGCCAAAACTCAGAGCAAATAAGATGTCCTTCAATACAAATGAATAAAACTGTGGAACAATCATTCATATAAGTGAATATTATTCAGTGACAAAAAAAGTGTACTATTAAATCCTGGAAAGACCTGGAGGAAGCTCAGATAATACTAAGGTAAGGAGTTCAGCCAATCTGGAAAGGACACATACCTTATGATTACAACTGACATTCTGGAAAATGCATTATATTTCCTTTCTAGGGAGACAGTAAAAGGTGAGTGTTTGCCATAAGTTTGGGTATAAGAGGGAAAGAACAGGTGGAGCACAGAGGATTTTAAACCAATGAACTATTCTGTGTGCTACTATAATGGTGGATAGAAGTCATTTAACAAAACTCATAAAATATACAACAAAGAGAGTAAACCCTAAAGTAAACTATGGACCTTAGTTAATAATAATAATGAATATATATTGGCTCATCAACTGTAAAATTGTGCCATCAATTGTAAAATTGTACTAACTCAAGATGTTGACAGGAGGGAGCACACAAGAACTTTCTCAATTATTCATTAAATATACAACTGCTCTAAAAGTGAAGTATATCAGATATATAGCAGGAATACTTTGGGATTTTCTGTTTCATTTTGAGCTTTTCCATGTTTGCTGTGCTTGTAAGTATACTAGTAGGGGATCAGATATATACCTCTGCTCTTCAAAATGGAGATCCAGGGAGCAATGTAGGGCACCGGTATTGTAATAAAAGCACCTGCAAACAGAACAGGGAATGAAAATTTCAAAAGAGCTCAAAGAGTAGAGAATCCTGAGAATGGCCAATACTTTAGGCATAGAGAATGAGTAAGCTGTGAAGAAGAGGGAGAAGGAAGAGGACGACCAGGAGAGTGTGGTACTGTGAGTGCTAATATGGAAACCTTTCTTGAGCAGGAGGGAGAAGTCAGTATCAGAAGAGCCAAAGGATTCTAGAATCTGTACAATGTTAGTTTCCATAACTGCTTTAAGAAAGTACCACCTATTGGATGGATAAGAACAACAGAAACCTATTGACTCACAGATCTGGGAGCTAGAAGTCTTAAATTGGGGTGTTGGCTCATAGGAAATGCAGCTCTCAAGACACTGAGGAGGGAGCTGTCACTTCTCTCTCCTAGCTTTGGCGCTTGTTAGCAATCCTCAATGTCCCCTGGCTTATAGACTCATTGTTGCAGTATCTGCCACCCTCATCACATGACAGTCTTTCCTTTGTGTCCAGATTCTTTCTTCTTATGAAGACATCAATAATTGGATTTGGATCCATCCTAATCTAATATAACCTTATCTTAATTTGATTGTATGTACAAAGAACCTATTTCCGAATAGAATAAAATTACATTCACAGGTATTGGAAGTCAAGAGCTGAACTTATCTTTTGAGAGGATACAGTTAAACCCAACACAGAACCGATCTAAAGAACTGAAAAGTGACCAGTGGATTTAGATTAATGATCTGGGGTCGGCAGGGTGGGGTGGGTTGCTGGGGGAGGTGGAAGCAATGTCTGTGGATTGGAAGGACTCAAAGCCCAATTGTACAGGTTTGAATAGTGAGCTGGAGGGGCTACTGGAAGAGACAGGGAATGTAGACCCAAAGTTTTAGGAAGTTTGGGGGCAAATCTGGAAGGAGTGCATGATAGGATTTCCTCTGGAATTTTAACACTGTTATTTTTAACAAATGAGAAAGTGATGGAAAGGATAAATTTAAACATGAAGAAGATGCCTTGAAAACTCTGAATAGTTGAGAAGAGGTGTAGTACAAGACACATATTAAAATTGGAAGAGAGAATACACCTCTTCCCCTAAAATAAAAGACGCTTGTAGGTAGATATAGTGTATTGGCTATAGGATTATTTGTGGACGTAATGGTAAGAAATTGCCAGAGTTACATTAAGATGTCTTTATTTATTTATTTATTTTTGCATGTGAAGATGCAGGGAGGTGGGGGAGCACCGAGGTAAGACATTTGAAGAGTGAACAAAATTTGAACTTTTATAGTGGAAAATAGGAAGGAGAAATGACTAAATGGGTTCTGGCACAGAGTGTCCCTTTATGGCTGATGACCCACATTGTCTATGGAGTTATTCAGCATTCTTTTGGCAGGACTAATCTATACACTTTGCTGATTTTATTTACTTACTTTCTTATTGTGTTCATTAGCCCAGGTGGAAGCAAGTGTGACAAAAAGAAAACAGCAGGAGTTTGAAGATATTGACCAAAGAATAAAGAATGAGCTGTGATGTTTAAGCTGATGGGAAAGGAAGTGAAGATAGAAAGGAGTGTCAGAGAAAACATGCAGAGGTCAAGGCACTGGAAGATTTGATGGGATTATATAACAGGCACATCGAAAAGACTAAGTAAAAATTTGGGGATAGTGTAATGTTCTGCCAGAATGGGAACTTCCATTTTAGCATAATTCTACATAAACTGAAGCTTTGGAGTGTCAGAGGGGTACAGACATCTAAAGTATGGGAGAGACAAAATCTACTGGAGGTGAGTCTTCAAAACAACAGGCATGCAATAAGCTGCCTAGTGAAGTTTTAACAAGTATTTTCTAAGTCATCCAGAATATACAATATAATTCAACAATTTTTGAGAGTGCATCTGTGTTAAATATATCTAACAAATTAAGTCCTAAGTTTTGAACTGGTGGATTTTTTAACATCATTTTCTTCCTTTTTTTATGTTGCTTCTTATTGTTGGCTTTGCCCTATTTTCCTCTTTCCAGACATTCCCTTCCTCTTGAGGACACTTGTTTTCCTAAACATTACCCCTATACTACTAGAATGTCTCTGGCTCTAGTCAAACTGTTGACAGTTCTAATACCTTTGATTTTCAAGTCTGCTCCTTAAAAAAATATGTTGAGTAGATAAATGAAGATTCACATTAGTGAGTTAAGAGGTAGTAAGGCAGAGAGAGTACTGCCTAGGTCATATGCCTGTGCCCAATCCTAGCCCTCCCACTCACTACCCTGTAGCATTAGGGAATCTGAACCTTTCTGTGCTTCAATTTTCTTTCCTGCAAGGAAAAATGAGAGAACTTACTCATTCATCATAGATAAATACTGTTTAAGTGTTTGATAAATAAAATTAGTATTAATAAATTAGTCCTTCCTGCACATAGAATGATTACAACTCCTACATACTATACTTTAATTGTAAGAACCCAAGTGGAGGATATTTAACACCTGACAATATAATTTATGATTCTCTTCCCCAAATCATATTAGAAATAAATATATTTCTTATACCTGTGCAGTGCCATCTACTGGTTAAAATTTAAAAAACAAAAAAAATGGATGTATTATTTCCCTCATTAATAAATTTTCAAAGCTTCTGAATTTTTTAATAATACATCAAGATTTCAGCCTTTTTTTCTAATATGATTTCCTTCCCCATGCTTGTTTAGTTTTAAAGACAGACAATGAAAATTTTTCAAATTAAATAAATGTACAAAAGTTTTAAAAGAAGTCTGTCCATTCTATAAATGCCTTGAACTAACTAGACTATTTGAGGGTTAAAAATAATTACTTCTAATCTATATCAAAGTGTTCAAATTGTTTAATGGTTTACAAACTGAGTCAAAAAGACAAATGAAAGAGCAAAACCGAAGTATGGTATGGCAATGGTAGATGTGCAGTCTCCATGTGGTTTATCACCTGGGTTCACTCAAGATTGTGTCATTACTTCAGTTGCATTAGTAAAGATGTGCACCAGGGAAAGTAAGAGAGCCTCCTGTTACTGTGCCACTTCAACCATCAAAGGTGACTCTTCCCTTGAATGTCACAAAAGACTGCAGACTTGAAAAATGGGTATAGCTAGCTACAGGCTCCAAGAAAAAGGAGAATAGATTAGAAAGAAACAAACAAAGGAGAGATAAGGAGTGGAAGAAGACACTACTGAAGACAGATCATTGACTATGAGATAAGTATATTAAAGCTCAAACAATGAGCACAAGATGTAAAGTACAATTAATCTTTGATGCTCCAAATTGGACTTTAATTGTTTTATAACAGGCTTTAATGCCTATCTCTAGCTCAGTTCATCAAACTGGTTTTATATATCTCTTTTAATAATTTCCTGAATAATCTGACCCATGATAATTGAGGATAAACCCATAAAATGTTTTAAAAAGTCCTTCAAATTGACTTCCACAGAACAGCTTAAATTAGAGATGATCTTTGTCATCCATGTTTTGGATTATTTTCAGGTGATCAGATCCAACAACTTTGCCATGAGCACATTAAGAAGGTTGTGGGAGCTTCTGTCAGAAGATTGGGATAAAGGCGATCTGCCCCAAAGGGGTTTGTTTGTTAATTGCTTTGGTCCACTTTACAAGGTCAAATCCATTTTCCTAATGACGAATCTCATCTGTTCTGGCAGAGAAAGAAATGTTTTCTTTCACTTCTACGTGTGGCAAGAGCTCATTCATCTCAGTAAGTTCTGAAGAGAAATCTAGCTACATCAGAGAGAGGAGTATTCAAAGGGAAACTGATGGCCAGGAAGATATATGGAATTCACTTTCTGAGACAGACATTCAAATGGTAACAAGTGATAGAAAACAGCTCTATATTTCAGTGTGATGTGTGTCTGCTCCTGATGATTAAACCCCCTGTGAGCCATCTGTGTTTAATGGGTTAGAACTACTTTGTAGCTGCAGTTTTTTCCTTCTCCTGCTTTCTTATTTATTTGAGAGGAGACTGATCTCAACTCTTTAAAAGTTAAGCATGTAAGAAACCCTGCCAAGAGAATCAGAAAGAAAAGGCAAATTTATAGTCTAGTGTTGTTTTAAGCATTTAGTAGTATAAATAAGAAGTGTAGATAAATGTGTACCAGTAGACGCATAAGTGACCCTCTGTTTATCTCAGTTACATTATTTGCTTAAATTCCAGAGCAAAATTAACCCAATTAGTTTACATAATGGCTAATGCTAGTCCTCAGCTGAGCTATTAGGGATGTGCATAACTGATGCTAGACTGGGGGATGGCAATCTATATGGATGGCTTTACCTATAAGTCAAGTCTTGGGAACTGCAATTTGTATCTAGTGATTTCTGCCGATAAAAATCAGAAGAATCCAGTGTAGAAATTATTGTACCTTGAAGCAATGTACACTATTGGTGTTATTAATGCAATTAAATTGAACTTGTGGTTTAAAGTAGCAATGATGATAATGGCTTTTTGTATATTTGGCAGTCTTACCCAAGACATGTCACATTTTACTAACATCTCATTATTTTTCTTTGACTTATAAAAGTTGGCAGTCATAAGCACTCAATAAATATTTGTTGAATTGAATTGAACTCTGAGAACTGAGAATTAAAGATGGCACTGATCATCAGTGATACATCTGGGATCAGAATCTTGACTCTGTCCTGCCAGAAAGTGATCTCAACCAAAGCCAATGCAAACCCGACATGAAGAATTTTGAATCTAGGTAAATGCTACACAAATGCTAATTTGAATCATGCATGTACTGCAGCCTAGCAATTTCTCTCTTGTAATTTATTTTAGCTCTGGATAACATGAACTAATTTCAAGGTCTTCCCTCTTATTAATATTTAACTCTCTTCTAAGGTCTTTAAGAATTTGTGTAAGATATTTCCCCATTTTTTTCACTTTTTCTTCTTCCTCCTTCCTCCTGCCTCCCTCTCTCCCTCCTTCTTTTTCTCTCTCTTCCTCTCTCTCTCTCTCTCTCTCTCTCTCTCTCTCTCTCTCTCTCTCTCTCTCTTTCTTTGAACCACAAAGTATCTACAAGAGGAAGCTCCTTAGAGTTTTAAAACCATCAATCAGTTTCACAGCTGGGAATAGAGGGATCTAGATAAGAGAGAGTAATTCCTCCATTAAACTTCTGTTTATAAATTTTAGGCAACAGTTTTATATAAAGTGAGAAAAACGTTGGCCAAACTGAGGTAGATAAAGAGTTAAAGACACAAAGCAACTAATTCCCAGCTGCTTCTTTTTTTCCTTTCTTAGAGTAGGGAGTATTTTTTTTTTTTTTTCTATTATGACCTCAGACTCTTCTCTCTCTCTTTTACTTGGTCAGAGATCAAGGGGTATACCAGGGTGAAACCGTCTTATTGAACTTTTCCATCAGCCTTCTGCAGATGTGCATTTTGCAGCTGCACTTACACTTTTACTACTTTTTATTTTACATATTTAGATCTTATTTAAAAATATATGCTATCTTTTTATGCCAGTAAAATTTCAGCAAATGCAATCCTTCCAACTTCACTGGATATTATTTAAAGATAAAGGACAATGCTTGAATTTATTCATAATTTCTGTCATTAGCATAGCACATTGTAATGTTAAGAGCACGGCTCATATTCATTGAATTAGTTGATAACAGAAAAACATTATCAACTAAAACAAATTATATTTCTGTTGAAACTGAGAATGTTGGTCCCGTTAATAAACATAGTAATAATAAAATAAGGAAAACAAATATTTTAAATCAAAGTTTTGGTATGATATAATCAAATAAGGATCACAAATATTTTAATTGCCATGGAAATAGCATTTCAAAATTTATTTAGGTTCCCTTTGAAAGAAAAGGAGGAGATAAAATGCTGTTCTTAAAAGTTCTTACTCATCTTTCAAGGCCTAGCTCAAATGTCAACTCTTCTCTGTAGCTTTCTTTGAGCTATAAGGGTTGAAAGCATTGAATTAGTTGAACTTTTACCTGTTTTCTAATAGCATTGTGCTTAAGACCATTTCCAAATTATACTGTATTGTAATGACTACTTTTACCTTTTCTTCTCACCAATTAACATCTTATGTTTTATACTGCCTTAGCACAACTGGTGGGTGGATCTCAATAATTGTTTGAAAAATTAAATAAAACTGAATTAAAATATTTTTTAAAATGAGAAGGGGGAAAAAAATCTATCATCAACTTAATTGGAGGAAAATTAAGAGCTCATTTAAAAAGTATTTCAAGTATGATCCAGTGGTGAAGACTAGTAATCCCAGCCACTCAGTAGGCTGATAGGAGGATCAAAAGTTCTAGGCCAGCCTTAGCCACTAACCCATCCCTAATTTACAATTAAACACTTAGGGAGACTGTGTCACAAAACAGAACTTTAAAAAGGGCAGGGGACAGGGTATTTATCTCAGAGATAGACCACCTCTGGGTTCAATCTGTAGAAGCACACATACACACAGAATATATTTCATTTAATTACTTCACAGACTACAATATTTTCCAAATGTATATTTATTTTTCCTTCCTAATTTTAAGAAAAGCTGATATGATAACACAGCAAGAGAGGACTCAGAAGTTCCTTATATTGTCTAATCCTAAATTTCCTCATCTGTGAAATACAAATAATTATATCCAGTGCCTCAGAATTGTAAAAATAGTATGAGGAAATAAATTTAAGAATTCATTAATTGAAAACTTCATGCAACTTTTTTTCAATTACCAGTGGGAAAAAAAATAATTCTCAGAAGAATTGAATAACCTATCTAGGGGTCAACTAAAAAGCTGTAAAACTAAGATTCCTAAGGCCATACTCCTACTATGATGCTGCACAACCATTTCTCCTCTTCCTGAATGCCTGGTCTCCACTTACTGTATCCTGATTCCTTAGGGATCCTCATTAACATGCCTCCTGCATTCCTGCAAATGAATGCACTGGAGCTGTCTGCTTTGAAAAGTCCCCTTCTCTTTAATCTCTACCCTAGACCAGGGAAAGATAATCTGACAAATTACTATCTATCATGTTTTACTCCTTTCATAATATATGACGATTGCGCTGAGAAAATTAATCTACAGACCTGACCCCAGAATGGGGATTTTTCATGCCTTGGATCTCTAGCAGTTTGGGAAAGCTTGAGAATTTCTCCTTAGATAATGTTACTAAATAAATAGAGTAAAATGCAGATACACCTCTCCTAGCCACTTCTAATTTACAAATTCTGCTCTAGTAATATGGGGAGATTTTGAGCATTTGAATTTCTTTATGTCCACCAACTTAGACTGTAAGAAGCCTACAGGGGACTCCTTTTTGCCTTCTGTTGAAAAGCTGTTATGTGTTAACAGTGCTGGCAATTGTCTGGATTATTCTTTTAAATCTTCAAAGTGACTGTCAAGGTAAATAGGTAAGATGAAATATTACAGGCATACACTTGGTGAAAATGCATTTTAAAACCCCAATAAATAATACCAATACCTCTTATTCTAATGCCAAAGACGTGCTGTAAAATAGTACCATGATAGAATACTAAAGTCATTTATTTGCCCCCTTGGACTTGGAAATTTCATAGCAATGTACAATTCTAAGGTTAAGAAAAGGTTCTTTCAGCTCTCCAGTATTTTAAGAAGTATTAAGTAGGATTAAATAGTGAGTAACAAGCTCTCCTTGAAGCTTTGCTCACTGTTTTTGTAATAACGGTTCCAGAATAAATGATGCAACATGTTTATTTAAAAAGAAAAGTTATTAAAAACAAAAAATCCCATTTTATTATTTGTGGTACCCTGTAAAATATCACATTTAATCAGTTTTTGGTGTATTGTGTCATATTGGGCTCTATTGCTAGACTGTCACTTCTGACTTCAATTTCATTTGGATCCTCAGTGACATCACTACCAGGCTCTTGGAAATGTATATAATAAGACTTCAAGGCTAAGAACAAAAATGCTATCTAACATTATAGTTTATTAAATTCTCTTGCAAAAAGTCATAGTTCATTCACAACAATATATGAATAGCTATAAGGAAAAATATGTGCTAAAATTTTAATGTTTAATATCTTAATGTAAAGATGGGTTAAATATAGCAAAGATGCTTTAAATAATAAAGGTATATTTTTATATTCTAATCAGAGGACAAAGAAGTCAGCCCAACTGGTGTTTTAAAAATAAGACCATTACCATCTTTTTTGTAAAATATTTGACAACACAAGGGTTAATCATTTTAAATAAAAATCATATCTCACATAATGACTCATTGTATAAAATATTATTTATATCAAATGCTGAAAGACAAAAGTCAAGGTCACTAGTAAATTTAGAAAATTAAAATTCTAAACAGCTTATGCAAATGCTACAATTAATCTTTTTAGTTCTTCTTTTATCCAAGCCACTATTTAATTGCTGATGAACTAAAATTGCAGCATTTTATATAAAATAAAACATAAAATACAGGGGTTAATGAAAGAGTTGTATTAGGAAAATCCAAAAAAAGCCCCCAGGGCCAGGGATTGTGGCTCAGTGGTGGAGTGCTTGCCTAGAATGCATGAGGCACTAGGTTTGATTCTTGGCACCACATAAAAAAATAAACAAATAAAAAAAATGCTACTGTGTCCATCTACAACTAAAAACTATTTTAAAAATTCGCCAGTCAGTATTTGATATAAGAAAGTAAAGATACAAGATGGGAACCACACACCATCTTTTAAGAACATGTATTTAATGCAGTATTCTGCCCTTTCTCCCTTCCTTGAAGGTAAAATATCAAGTTGGATGGAACAATGAAAGAAATCCAGTCTCATAATTTACACACCCAATTTCATGAATATCCTCATGGCTATATAAGTAACTTTTTTTATGAGATATGTTTTCAGGACCGAGGACAAAGATGTCAGTGGCTTTGTTTTTCTACTTTCATAAGATGCTTTATAAGAAGAAAATACACACTATTTAATATTCACACAAAATAAATGAGTTTCTTCAAAAATCCAGAAAGCATTTTCTGAAATTTAATTTTATGTTCAAGATACTATAAACCTTTCCTAATTCTCCTATAAACTTATCTCTTATAATTATGAGACTGGAAATTTAACCACATTGCTCAGGGAAAAGATGACAAGGATCATCTCTTAAACTATTAAAGTATGAAATGTATGCTGAAGGCGCCAATAGGGGATGAGCTGGTCATGGGAACAAGTGTCCATGTGGATCAAACCACTTAATGTACCCAAACTCTGGGAAATCAAAACTGTCAATTATAATTCCAAATAAAGTACTCCTTTTATTTTCCTTTTAAGAGCTCAACATTTTTTTGAGAAATATGAATTCTAGTATGTGAAACTTTTCTTAACCTAAGTTCAAAAAGAGCAAGAGAAAATTGAGGATGTGTGTTTTATGTAGTTTTATGTACTCTTGTTTAAACTTCATTTTATCGTATTACATCAAAGGTTCAGTTTTATTCTATGTTGGCAACTTAAATACAAAATAAAAATTTCAGTCAATGAAAAAAAGTAAGTTGTAATGTCATCATAAAATAATTCTTGCATTTCTTAACACCATCATATAGAGTGAGGCTTGTCTGGTATGAACTTCATGCATTTGTCCAGGAAGATTGAGAGCTTAAGAAGAACAGGAACCTTGGCCCCACTGTTTATTTTATTATCTCAAATAGTACTTCACACTCTGCAGGTGTTTAAAAATGTGCTAATTATATTACACTTATACAGAGCATTGCAGGAAGAAAGTTTGAATTGAGGAAAAAAGCCGAGTTCCAGATGCTCCCACTATTAAATATGATGAGGAGAATAAAATAAGAGCAGGAAAACTAAGAAATGAAGTGACATTCAAACTTCATAAGCTTTTCCCCTCATTTGAAAAATATTAGCCAAGATATTGGTCAGAAAGCACTAAGTTCTGAAAGCAGAAAAAAATAAAAACTATTAATTTGTTAAATCCTTAAAAACGAAATGTTACACTTCAAGTGTAAGTTGTAGGTCATAAATTCCTATTAATCACATATGTGAATATGTTAAAAGAAGTAATTCTCTTCTAAAATATGAAGGATATTTAACAGCTGCCTAAACAATCCTTTAACCAAAGCTCATGCACTTAATAAGCATAATATGAGGACTAAGTTGAATGAGTTTTTCTTGGGGACAAACTTTACAAGAGAGAACACAAAGGCAATAAAGAACAGAGTTATTATTGAGTTTGGGAATGTTTGTTCAGGACATCACTCCTTTCTATCATTTGCTTGATTTAAAATTTCATCACAAAAATGTCTACTTGCTGCATATATTTTCCCACTAAGAGACACTTACTGAAGTTAAGTACTTTTCCTGAAATTTAATTTTAGAAGTTCATTTATTCTTGTCCTTTAGCTGTTATGGTTTCCAAGCTGATGCCTAAAGTCTGTAGGAACCACAGGAAGATTCTAAGAGACTACAAAGAGCAGATCATACTCTGATCCTAGCCATGAAAGTCATCTTCGTTTCAATTAATTTATTTTGCCTTTATGAACTTAAGAGTCTTTCAAGGAGGCTGACATTTCACTCATCTGAAAAAGCTTGGAATGTGACAGGGGAAAGGGAGGAGAAGTAAATCAAAGGGGTTAGCAATTTTCCAGATGCAATGTATTTTTCTTCTTTTCTTTTTCACCAGAAATCTTAGACTTCTTATATTTTAATTCTCTGTGCAAAAACATAGAGTAGCAAAAAATATTTAAGGCATAGTGCCTCAAGAAACAACACACACACATACACACACACAACATAAGCATGCACACATCTACAAAATAAATATAACTGAAATAAATTTAACAGAAAATGTAATTCTAATGTATTTACTAGATGTTTGTATGTGCTGTGCAATCAACACAATTTTAGTCTAAAAACAATGGTGCATTTGGTAGATTTTCCCCCTTTGTTTGTGATAACATTGTGACTGAGTTCATGCTGGCTTTTTCATTAAAAAGTGGCATTTATAAAAACTTTCCTCATGACTCTATTTTAAATCATACCAGAATATTTCAGTTATCACCTTTAGCCACATGGTTTCAGAAAACTATGACCAAATATTTCATGAAAATGCTGATTATTTCAGAAGAGTTTTTTGTTTTTTTTTTTTTTGGTTGGAAATTCACTAAAACATCAAGAGGTTATAAAAAAGAAGTTAAAAAGTCTTTGAGGCTTGAAGATTAATTCTCAGCAAAAAGGGATATGCCCATTTGCTTCTCGAAGCCAGAGAGGGAGAAATGGCAGTTAACTCCCCAAAACACCCTGGTTCAACATTTACCTGACAGCTTTGGTATCTTGACATTTTCCCCAGTGCATTTCCTCCTTTATCAGGTATTATTTTACAAGGGATTTCTTGTTATACAGAACTAACATAAATCAATCTATAACAGAGGAATTTGTTTAATACATTTATTCTTTTAAGAAACTGCATGACCATATTTCATCAACTTGTACAATCGGGGGAAGAAAAAACAAAAAAACCTTACTACTAAAACAGCATTTGTGGAGACTGGTGCATGGTAAACCTATTTAGTTTTTTCAGAGGTTCATTCTTAGATTTTAATGTTAAATAATAACAACTATTCATTTAAGCTGGTCTCACTGTATATCTTGACCTTTAGCAATTCCACACACAGCAGCTTATTGTGGCATCCTTTAAATACGAGAAATAAGAATATTTTACCTTGCTATTAAAAGAAAAATAAAAGAGTACTGTTATGTTACATGGCCCATGAAATATTGGCAGTGTGCTCCTTGGCTTTCATTCGAAGAACGGCGATACTGGAAGACCTCCTTTCAAACTCTGGCTTTGTTTCAAATGCATGTCCATTGGTAGCCCCAGTAAGAAGAGAGTCAGTGAAAAAATTGTTGAGGGGCACGTGGCTGAACTGATTCTGATGGTTTGAAAACCCAGTGTAACTGGAGTCTGTCCGAGGCGAGTGAGAGTAAGGTGTCATACAGGAGGAAGTATCACGTGGTAACATGCATGAAGTAACCACAGAACCACCACTTGCATTTCCTGCCCACAAATTGTTCTGAATCTGGAAAATATAAGAAATAAATATTACATTCATACTTTCTCAATTTTATTCACTTTCTTAAATTACATTTACTAAGTTTGGTTAACTATTCATTATTTGCCCCTATTAAGTCATTTGTTACTATAGTCCTAATAATAATAATAACTGAAAAATAATTATTTGAGAGATTCTTCTAGTTTATTTACTATAATAGATTACCATAACCCACATACTAGACCACATAAAATATTCTCAAAACTGTCAATCTCTTAAGCATTCTTTTCGTAGTCATGGTTTTTAAATGCATATGGAAGATTTACTCAGGATTCGTGGTTTAAAATATACTTTTAAATTTAAAGACAGTTTTCATCTTTCTCAACAAAATGACAGAATTGCATATTTTTTCAGGTTCTGAAGTTGGACTCCTGTGGCAGTTTTTGTTGGAAACCATTGCTGATGTTCTACTGTTAGATCTGTAAAAATAGTTTTGATCAAATTCATTATGGAAACTGTTTGCCCTCTAATCATGTATTCTATAGGTTTGAATAAATAGCTCTGAGAAATTGAGAAATATGTATGTATTTTGAACATTTTTTCAATTATTTATAATTTATATAATAAATTTAAAACAGACATGTGACAAGAAAAACAAAATTCTAAAACATGGATCATTACCAGGTAATAGAATGAAAAACATAAATGAAAAAAATGATGTAAATATTAGGAAAAATATCATATGAGTATAATTGAAGTAGTATATACCTCAAATATAAGATTGAAAACTCTTTTATAGTTTGCAACAAAGATTCACAGTTCATGTTAAATCTCTAATAAAAGTATTCAATATTCGATTACCCACAAGCATAATTCCTCTAAAAGTGTTAACATGTAAAAGAAACACTAAATAAAATATGAATTTTGAATAGGAAGTATCTCAATCTAAAACAAACAAGAACTTTAAACAGTAAGAAAACTGATCACCTACATTTCAGAAAAACACACAGAAAATCATGAAAAATGGCAGGAACCAGAGAAAATGTTGCATGGTCTAGCAGTATAGAGAGATATAGTCTTTGAAGGTGAACTCAAATTGTATGCTTTCTGCATCATGATTATAATACATTTGAACTAAATGCAATAGCAATATACATGTCCATCCTATCTAGCTTTCTTATTTGTTTAAAGTCAAGATATTAAGGATAGAATCAGCAATGATTTCAACACATTCACAAGGTTTTCTTTTACATATTTCTCCATGAAGATTCAGGCAACTACATATAATCTCTGGTGTAGTCTTGAATTGTATTACAATTCTATTTGTATTACAATTATATCAATTAATTAGTTACAATTCAAACCTAATCTTGAATTGTATTTTCTATAACAATTTGCCTTCAATTAATATCAGAATATAAGCTCATAAATTTTGTGGATCATACTGATAGAGAAGTTACTCTGTCACTCAAGAAAGGGTAGCTTAGCCAGGTTTTAAAACATAATAGAAAATCTGAACAACTAATTCCAATTGTTAGCCAAGTACTTCACTGATTGGCAAGATGTTTATTTCTGTATTGTTTAAAAAATAGTATATATAATATATATATGTGATATACTCATTATATGCTAATATTTTTATATATGACATATTTATATATTAACATAAAATATAAATAAAAATATAGAAATATAAATATATAAGTGAAATATAAACATATTAAGAGGAGATATCTCTGTATCTATATCTAGATTTACCTATATCTAGACATATAAATAATGATTTGTACATTTAATTAATTCTTAAAGCATAATAAGCTATGCTGTTTTACTTTTGGCTTACTCTATTATATGTATTTAACTTTAGCTGAAGTATAATTATTGGTGCCAGGGACTGCTGAGTTATGTATCTCAAACCAACAAGAAGGCTGTTATTGTCATTACTCTGTCAAACTAACCCTTCTAACTTAATCTGGGTGATTTTTCTCTGACATTCAATCAAACATTGTACTACACTGCAAAAACCACAGTCACATGTCTGACAAAGAGCTTTCAGAAAGAAAGGGAACTTGTTGGCATATTTTTGTAAAAACAAATGAAAAGCAAGATAGTGATAGAGAGAAATGGCCTACATTTTGTTAAAAATTTCTTAGTTCATACATAATATTGCTAGAATTTGTTAAAATAATCTACTTATACCCCACATACACAAACATATGTTTACAAAAGTAAGAATAAGAAGGATAAAGCAAGAAAGGTAATCCACAAATGCAAATTAAGGCACCATTTTCTCTCTTAAAAAATTAACATTAGTCTACCTGTAAATTGGGGGGAAATGCTATAAAGTCTAGTATACTGAAACAAAGTAGAGGAAAATAGTTTTATTTTGATCAGAACTTCTTATCTGGACATGATCAAGCATGTTAAACTCTTCTGATGAAAGAATTTCTAACACATAGTTGTTTTCTGAGCAGAGCAAATTGATACAGCAAATTATCATAGCAATGTTTTAGTTGGGCTTCAGAGATACCCAAATATTTTGAATAACTTTCCATTTATTCATATGGGTAGAGATGTGCTCACACATTTTTCCTGATATAGTTTGTTTTCATGATGTCTTTCTCTTTTCTCCCCACTCCAGCCTGTCAGTCTGACTTTAATTTTTAAACTTCTGGCATGTCTTAACTTTGAGGACCCAGTAGGTTTCCATATCAATAGTTTAGATGAACATCACAAAAGATCATTTTCTCCAGTGTCTTGTGATTTCACTTCCTCTGAAATACTCCATCTGGATGTTAAAACATTTGATGGTGAAGATCAGAATCGTGCACATGATAGCTAATGGTCATCAATTAATCACCATATGCCATGGATAGACTATGGGCTCTTTTAATTGTTTCAACACATTAAAAGAGGGGTGATTTTACCATCCCCATTTTGTAGACATTACTACAGCTATAGAATGGAGAGTCAAAGACCCTAACTCAAAACTGCATAACTCCAAAAGTGGTCAAATCTGAACACCAGGAAATCTGAAGAAATGCTATAATAACATAAATAGTTTATAAGGTGCAACTGCTTATTTACCTATTCATAATCTCGACTTGGTAGTGGTCCATAGGCTGTACTATCTGAAAGCAAACCCCATGGTTATTGATCATATTTGTTTCTTCCATCTTGAGTTCTGATACACTATAATACATCCTTTATAAAATGTATTGAATGGCTGAAAATTACTAATAAAATTAAATGTGGGTAGATCCATTTTGCAGATAGGATCAAAATTTTATGAACAATTTATACTAATATACCTAAATTTTGTTTCATGATTGAACTCTAAAGTTACCATACTCCATCAGCTTAACAGAAATCATATTTACATTCCTAGACCTTGATAACTATATTTTACCTAGAAAGTTTTTATTTCTTCTATTAAAATGTATCTTCTATCACAGATGCATTTCCCTGGAAATTCTGAATCATTAGCATGGGGTTATCAGTTCAGGGTATCTGTATTAAAATAATGGTAATAAAAACAACATGATGCAATTCTAAAAATCAATTGAAATTAAGAAACACTACCATAGTCCAGTTTCTTCACAGATGCAAAGATTCTCCATATACCTTTAATTTTGTTCATTTCCTGTAATAAGAAACTCTGCTGCTTAAAAATAAAAATACATCTGTAAGGTAAGCTATCTTCCTCTACTTATAGCTTCTATTTATGCTTCCTAACATAATAAAGAATAAGTATTCAATCTCTTACATGTGAAAATCTTAAAATGTCATCAGGCAATTATGACACAATCTCCATCTCTCCTCCAGATAATATCTCCAGTCCTTTTAATTTTCTTCATATGATCTAGCTTTTAAACTCTGTGCCATTCTTGTCATGTTACTCTGTTCACTTGAGTTTCCAACAACCTCCATGCTTAACAATGCGTGGCGTTTACAACAGAGGATCATATACTAGGTATTGTCTGGCCTCTGTAGGGCAGATATCATTTTTTCTGTAGACCATTTACTCCTAGTAAAATTTGAAGGCATTGTTTTTTTTTTTTTTTTTTTTTTGTGTGTGTGTGTGTATCAGGAATTAAATTCAGGGGCACTCAACCACTGAGCCACATCCCCAGCCCTATTGTATGTTTTATTTAGGGACAGGGTATCACTGAGTTGCTTAGCGCCTTGCTTTTGCTGAGGCTGGCTTTGAATTCTGAGATCTTCCTGTCTCAGCCTCCCGAGCTGCTGGGATTATAAGCCTGTGCAACCCTCGCCTGGTTTGAAGACACTCTTTGACTAAACAACAAGGTTATACTTGATTAAATCTACTGCTGTCAAGGTAGGCTCTTTCCACTCTCCTCCATCCATATAACAATTCTATTCTTATATAGGTTTCAATTTTAAACTGTGTGCTGGCATCTACAAGTTGCATTAGTTAAAAGGCTTATTACCTATTTGTCAACAGAAGCCCGTAAAATCCTACCCTTTGACTTGTTAAAAGAAATAGTAAGGACTGGAAGTGAGCTCAGTGGTAGAGTGCTTGCCTAGCATATGTGAGGCCCTTGGTTTGATGTCCAGTACCAACAAAAGGAAAAAAAGAAATAAAGAAAAGAAATATGATATCCGTTATTACATTTTGGAGCAAAGAATTCTTTTTTTTTTCTTTCTATATGGGGGGGCGGCTATTTTGTTGACATTACAATGACAGTACCCAGTACCAAATGACCAAATGATTTTTGGAGTATTTTTTTTTTTTTGGTAGGACTCTCAAACTGTACAATACTCAGGGCTTTCCAACCAGAAACACTATTAAATAATGCTCACATCCTATTTGAGTTTTTTTTTTTTTTTTAATGAAGGCCTTTATGTTTTGTTTTTTTTCTTTATTGTGTCTAAAAGGAGTGGAGAAACTAAAAACACTCCATGTTTTAATGTGCCCCACAACATTTTTTGAAAGTTCTAGGGGCACTTTCAAAGAACTGTCCAGGGAACTTAGCCAAATGCCTCGCATTAGCATGAATGGAAGTTCGGCTGACTTACTCCATTCCACTTTGAACATTTGCCCCTGAATGTTTTCCTAATCAAATAAAAAGTTAACACTTAATTAGCCCATGACTTTGGAATTATGAAGGAAAGTTGCAGTTTTGTCTAATTCTTCCCAAACTGGAACTGAATTCACTTAGCATTTGTTTTTCTTCCAAGAGATTAGAAGCAATAGAGAAGGAGAGAGGTAAATAAATATATACCTACATATTAAGACTTTTTCACTACAGATATACACTTGTAATGAATGAAGTGAAGTATTATGGTAAATCATGGATAGGAAATTGCATGGCTCATTCACCTTAGCAACTTGATTTAGATAGATTCTTCGCAATTAAAACTGCAAAACAGATCTCATCATATAGAATGTGATGCATATTTCTAATACATTTGCTTAATTTATTGTAGTAAGTAATCTTTAATATATTTTTTAAACTTTTAAAATAAACACAAGGTTGTTAGTCTTTTTCTTAAGTACACAGTAGCATGGTCTAAACAAAATTCAGCTTCACAAAAGCATTTTCTATTCTAATGAGAGAACTATTCAGGAGATACAGGCCTTTTGAATTTAATTGAAATACTGAACATGAAAATAATTAAGTAACAACCTTCTCTTACTTTTAAGAATCTCCAAAACAACTAATTAATAACATTTTTCTACTAAAGTAAGTTTAGTCCTACTTCTCTGCAAACAAGACTACACCTAATTCCTGCCACTAACATATATAATATTTATAGGCACACACACACACACACACACACACACACACACACACACACACTCATCATGTGAACATTCATGCTACTCTGACGTCAAAAACTCACACACTTCCCTGAGAGACTCATATTAAAGCTTGTTCTAAAAGACAGTAATGAGGGGCTTACAAAGAGGTATTTGTGATGATGTTATATTAATACCTTTTATACACTAACCCAAAAGTTCCTTTTGATTTTTCCTCTTTGACAGAATGTTTATATTTATTGACTACTGTGCATATTTTAATGATTACTATATAAATTTATTAGCACATTATCAATATGTAATTTATTCATATGACCTCTTAAAATGAAAACATCAATTTCTACAAAAGAATTTTTAAAGAAACAAATTTTAAATTCTTTAATTTTTAAAAAAACAATTCCATACTTTATTAACATGTCTTTTCCTATAAATTTGAGGGTAACAAAATATTAATGAGTCATATGCACAGAAACTTGCAAATAATTTTAGCTGTTGGATAACTTCAGGTTCCCATTAACTTTTCTAATTACTGCATCAATAAGTTAGTGGCAAGAAGAAAGAATATATCTCTAAATAGTGAATTTTCTACCAGTGACTAACATATTCTAGATTTGCCTGGAAAAACAAATCCAAACTTGAATTAATTATTGAAAAGAGAGTATGTTTTTTAGCTACTACTTGAGATAAAAATGAGAGTATCTCATCAGTACCTATTTATGAGGTCTAATTTTTATCAAAAATGTCTAAGATGATATTTGAAGTAAAAGGATATTTTGGAATCAATTTCAAAAATTCCCAAGACATATTTTTGAGTATGTAGTATTACAAAACTGAAATGCTTTTAAATTATTTATTCATTAGAAAAAGATCATATTATTAAGTATAAATTAACCTGTTACATTTCATTTTTAACAAAATTCCATCTTAAAAATGTGTACAGGGACTTGGAACAAGAATGCCATTTTCATTTTAAAAAATAACTATTAGATATAGTAGTCATAGGAGACTGATAAGATAACTGCTTAACAGAACAATAAAATTTTATCTGTTCTGTTAATTTAAACAAAAGCTCTAAGTTTCATAAAAAATGTTTCTGCCTAAAAATTTCAAAATAACTTCATAGGAATATGTTTAATTTTTATTGTTCAAATAATATTTAAAAGATGCTCCAAGTCAAAGATGTAAGAACATTAAGGACATTTGTACCTTTTCCTTTAGAGTTGCACTGATTCTTAACTGTTATACTAATTGTGATCATTAACAATTATTTATGGGCAATCTCACCTCATGTTTTTAAAATGCACCTTTTCAAATCAATTCATCTAAGGAGGAAATAAAATAAGGAGGGCTATTTTATTATTCTCAAGCAACAATATTCTATGGAGTATTTTGCAGCCATCCCTTACACTATTTTTCATATATTTTAATGTATTCATGCTACTATTACTGATTTGTCAGTTTTTTATTCATTTTAATGACACCATTAACCTAATAAAATAAATTCATAATTATAATAAAGATAAAAATGTTAATTTGTGAATAATGTTTTTCTGGCACATTTAAAACTAACAATATAAATCAAATATGCAAATTCTTAAATTGCATAGGATATTTTTAATTTTAGAAATACCCACTTTAAATCATTCATCAGTTTGAATAAAATCCTGAGTCAAACCGATTTCAATCATCTTGGATTTATACAGTTAACAAATTGTAATTTTATTTTTGTGGTTTTAAAAATCAACTGTGAATTTATGCAAACTTTAATCTATTTAATATCCATGATATATAATAAAAAAGAAAATCTAGGCAAACATGAGGCTTAATAAATAAGTTCAGAACAGCTTGAAGTACATAGCAGAACTTAACTCAAAATATAAAAATGAAAATAAATATTAATATGGCATACATAATAATCTGGATTAAAATATAATGTAAGGTTTGCACTGACAATAAGTGTATGAATTATGGATTTGAACCCACAAATCTGTTCTCATAGAGTTGCCACTCTTTGCTGACTTTATTTTCCATCATGTTCTTCTCTATTTTCCTATGAAATAGGTTTTATATATGTAAGTTGATGATGGCATTCTGAGGTAATTTAGTTTTATACCTTTTCTTATTTGTTTTGGTAATATACGCAATTCATTGGTTTAATTTTCTCTTAAAAAATGTGTGTGATAAATTTAGTTAAATTCAATGGGTTAACAGTGATTACCTATTACACAAGAAAAAATCTGTCATGGACTCATTGAATCATACTAAATTAAAATGTTACATTCTTTTCAAAAAATAAATGTAACTATCTTCATAATCCAAAAGACGAATGTACTTCACTTCTCTATGATGATATTGTTTATCTCTTTAAAATTTTTTATATTATATATTTCAATAAAAATTTTTTATTATATTTACTGTTACTAGTTGCACTCTTACCTAGTAGATACTACCAAAGAAATATTGTATACTTATATAAGATATATATCATACATTTAATCAAATCAACAGTTTTACCTATTGTGAAAACCAAATTTATTGAGTAATACAGAATATCATTTTTTCTATGACTTTAAATATTTATATTTATAATTAGTGACAAATTGTGCAATATCAATATAATTTGTTTACCTCATGAAGGCAACATTTTTGTCCCTTCACTTACTTTAAGAGAATTTTTTTGCTATAGAATTATATGACCTTCTCATTGGTTGTTTCATAGACATACAAACATTCATTATTCGAGGTATTAATTACAGCTATATTATTGACATTTTAACAATTTTGGATTGTTTATTTTGAGTATGTGGGGAAAAATAGAAATAACTGATAAAAATATGATATTTTCTTCAAAGGAAAGAATTGCTCCAAATGTCACTAAATTGCTATACCACAATGGCTAGAGATAACGTTTCCTATTTCTTGTTCAGTTTAAGTGAAGTAAACTTTTAAGATTAGAAGAGAAACTAGTGAAGGGGAAAAGAGGGATGAATCACCATTAAATTAAACTTTACATTTTCATTTAAGAAAATTATTTAATTATAGTATGTGAAATAAAATTTCTTAAACTAGGAACACTATGTAGCTTTAATCTATTTTCAATTATTCCAATGACAACAAATTACCTATAACTTGAATCCACGTCTTGGTATGTTCAGGTTCCTGGTGGCATATTTTTATAATGCATCATTATAACCACAGGTTTGAAGATATAGTGTGGGTCTCTGCACATTTATAAACATGCATTTAGTGATGATTCTCAATATAGACTAAGTAAGACTTCCTTCATAATTTAGGTGAGGGAAAAAACTTCAACCTTTCTTCTGAAAACTTTGATTAAAAATATTTTCTTTCTAAGAAAATTATTCTGGTGAACAGAAAATAAACCTGAAATCCTAAAGTGACTATTTTATTTTCCTAATTTAAAGTGCAAAGTATATTTAACTGAATGTGATCCTTCCCTAGATCCTTAAAAATTAAATTTATTCATTAGCTTAAATGCTACAGCATGAGAGAACACTCAAATTAGAGGTAAGTACTTTAGAACAAAATTAAAATTGGCTAATGGATACTATGTAATCTCCACATTTCTCAAGAATTTACTATATACCATACAATGTTCTGAGGACTTTGCATCAACTATTTTGTTCAATGCTCACAAACATCACATAAACTTTTTTCCTTATTTTATAAATGAGGAAAAATGTTCCTATTTGTTAATTCATTTGCCAAAGGACTGAAAGCTATAAAGTGGCAAAGTTAGGTTTGAACCAATGACTCCCTAACTGATGTTCATAATCCTTACATTAAACCCCTAGCTCTCCTCAAGTTCTTAAATTCAGCTCCATATGCTATGAACACAGGGCTTTTCAATTCAGAAAGCTATTCAATCCTCACAATTAACTAAATAAATAAATAATCATCCTCCTCATCATCTACATTACCAACCTCCAACACTAATACCAACAATAAATATCTCCATTTGAAAAATAAGGAATCTGAAGAGCAAGGAAATCAAGGGACTGATCCAAGTCATCTATCTAGTACATAATCAAGCTGATGCTCATATAATCCAAACCAAATCAACAGCATGAAAAGAACATTACCTGTAAGAATGAAAGTTGGCTACAAGCTTCCAGAAAACATTCAAGAATATTTAATTCACCAAAAAAAATGATTTTTAAAATGCTTTGATTTTAAAGTTGATATATCCTTGCTTGCTTATTAAATTCAAGGTCAACATTATTTTGGTCTCTGATTAGTTTGCACCAAGCAGTGCTTTCAGAATTTAATACAAATATTACCTAGTTTATTATTTGTCTAAAATGCAAACATTCCACTATGCCCAAACCAGTACCTATCAAACATCTGTTGATAAATACAAATAATGTTGGACGAGAAAAAGCTAAGCTGAAAGGGATCTGCAAAACCTGGCTAGTCTGTTAGAGAAGAAAATTGAAGAAAATTTAATTGCTTAAGACCACAGTGCTGGTTACTAACAGAGATTCAAAAACAAGCTATTTCATTGAAAATTGATTACTTTTTAAATATGGTACTACCAAAGAACTATTGAAGTACGTCAGTACTTAAGTTTATATCTATTCAGTGACTATGTAACTTACTTGATACTATAGTGATACAAAGGTGATAAGAAGTTGTTCATATTTTAATACTTCACATTGTAAATAGAGGGGAGATCTTTTATACAACCCACCATAGAACCCATAAGAAAAGGATGTGCTGATGGCGAGAGGATGTAGAAGCTTCAAGGCATAACTACGGTTTAGATGAAGGGAAGGGAATTTAAGAAAAAGGAGACAGACTCAGAACAAACAATGACAATGTTTTTAAAAATGCTACAACTGGAACAACACCAGATATTTTAATTTAGCTAATGCTATCAAATGGTAAGTGATAGTGTGGGTCAAAATAAAGAACTTTTCTTTATTTAACTAACATAATCATTACATAAAACTATACTACCTCAAAGTTCATTACTGTGGATGTCACAACTCATATTTTCTTATTTATTCACTGTCAAGAGATAGCAAGCCTAAGAAAAATATCAAAAAGAGTCTAACAGGTGTCAATGTCAAGACTTTTTAAATAGTTTAAATCATTATTTTTTGTATTTTTTTAAATGGAAGCATTTTTGGTTTCCAAAGTGATGGAATGTCTTAGGGTCAAAATTGAACAATTCCATTAAGTTGCTGAACTAAGAAGATAATGTGGCAAAAGAGCCCTGAACTTCTGAATTCAGAAAATCTGGCTTCAAATTAAATGAGTTAATGGCCTTAATAAGGATGCACAGTGCCTGTCTTAAAATAAGCCCCAATTTTTACTATTTTTACTGCTATGGCTTTTGTTACTGCAGTGTAATAAAAACCATTTGAAACAAAGCATTTAAAACATTTTAGTAAGCATTCATTACTATTCATAAATAAACACATTACATGTTATATATAGAAGTCTGTACATTGGATACAATGATTATCCATACTGAGCAGGCTTGAGGAGAACATTTTTTAAAGCATCTCTGTTTTTCATGTATTTCTGTGTATGTTTTCGCTTTCCAGCCAAATTGTTAATTTTTTATTTCTGTGCTGCCTTCAACATTTTCTAGTTTCCAACTTTTCTGCAGTTAATAATTTTTTTCTGTAATTAGTAACAGTAACCAAATTCAATGTCTAATTGCATTGAGTTGTTGGATTCTATTTCCATTCCTATTTCTCCCATTATGTTTCTATTTTCAAGCCTAATGATTAAAAAAAAAAATTCCTGTAGGCTGAAGCTTGACATAATTATTTTTTTCAACTAAACTAAATAGTCTACCATGTACTTTTACCTTAAAGAGAAATTTCCCCTAGATTTATCCAAAATCTATACAAAGGAGGTACATGCAGTTCATTTCAGAATTTTTGGCAACCAAACATGAAGTGACTTACCAATACAAGAATATAGTTTGAATTTTGCAGCTATCCTTTTTATTATTATTCATGAATTCTACTGTCAAAACAAATTCAACATAATTTCTCTGTGTTCTTATACTTTGGTACAACCAACATCCACAAAGTATGGAGAAGACACAGGAGAATTGTTACAAAATTCCCATGATTTGTGCCCCAAAATTTTTCAATTGATCCCTGATAGAGTAAAAAAAAAATACTATCAAGTGTATAATTTTATGTACCATTTCCTTTCTTTCCTTAGCTACTAGGTTACCTTAATTTATTAATTGATATCTAAAACTCTGAAGCACAATAACACATAAGAAAATATCCAATAAAAAGGGATGACCAGTCAGAGTATATTAAGCCCTTATACACATTTTAATTTATGATAGATTTTACTCAAAATGCTTTATAAAACATCAAAGAAAAGAATCAGAGTTAAAGCAACCAACCGCTAAGAAGACAGAAGTGAAAAATAGAAATGGGATTTAAAAGTAAAGGAATAAAGATTGAAAGAATAAGATGCAGTAAAAAGGAAAAAAAAAGGTCTATCAGTCAAGTGTTGTGCAATAAACATTATTAAGACTGTTTAAAGTCCATTTGATAAGAGTTCATAGTTTCTTAAAAACAATAAGGTCCATCTGAATTTTCATTTTTATTATTTCACTGGTTGTGGATACATTTCCTGCTCCTTTGAACTAAATTTCAGACTTGAACAATGCAACTCAAGCCTTAGGCTTTTTTTGGTATAAATTTATTAATCATTCAAACATTTAAATATATTCACTGGGAGAGACAGTCTAGTGTATGGGTTAAGATCTTGCTCTTGGCAGGCAAGGTTGTTCTGGTCACATCTGGGGTTCATCAATAGTGAAAGTGAGTTAATACCTCCCCTCTCTGTGCCTCAGTTTCCTCAACTGAGGAACAGATATTTAATAAACACCTATCCCATAAGGTTGTTGGGAGGATTAAATAAATTAATGTGACTTGTTCAGAACAGTGTCTGGACACATGATGAGGATCATTGTGGTGTTAACGACTGTAAGATGCTACAGTCCCTGTCTTCATGGAGCTTGTGGCCCAGAGGAGAAACACCCACAGAGCATTTTGTTTAAAACTCAACTAAGACACACATTGTATGGTGAACAAAATTTCCCTAGCCCTATGATGTTAAGTAACCAGAAGTATACTTTATGCTTTAAGATAAATTGTAAAACAGAAACAAGACATTTCTTTTGACAGGCATGGGATATGTACATTGGTTTCCACAGTGCTTGGACAGTTGAGCTATATAGCAGCTCTTTAGACACTGGCCCTGAAAGAGCCACTGGTGCAATCATGGACCAATTCCTTAACTCAACTTGGTCTGTTACTCTTTTAAAATGAGGGTTTTGAACAAGGTGCTCTCTGAGGCTTTTTTAACATGCAGTATTACTTTAGTAAATTTGGTGAATTGGTCTGGAGGAGTGAAGTTCCCAAAATGGGTTTTTAGGAACATAAAAGACAAGAACACTAGAAAGGCACATTAAAGGACTGAATTCACACTCACAAGGTATGAACTGACCTTTATAGGAAATGAAAACCCTTCCATAAATGGCTGGATGACCTAGTCACTTAACTGTCACAGTGTCCCTTTAGCATATGTGTCATTTTTTCACAGAGGCCCTTTAGGATTCATATCACCAAGTAATGAAATAAAAGCATTGCCTGTTCCTTATAATATGCATGATCCTTATCATATATCAAAATACAGTTCTGAATATCATTATTCAGTATCAGGGAAAATAATGTAATATGAAATACACTAGGAATATGAAATACATTTACAAGTGTATATATCACAAGGTATGAAAAAAGAAAATATACTCTTAATTAAAAGGAAAATAAGAAGAAAAAGAATTACTAATGCTTTTGAAATAAGGTAAAAAGATATCCCACGATGAAGGCAATATTTCCTATGCATGGTTAATTTCTGAAAATTATATTTATAAGTCATAAGGATTACATGTGTCCTTGACACAATGAAAAATATCAAATCTGAAAAAAAAACCATAGAAGAGAGATTTTTAAGTAGAATATAGGACTTAAAGGCCACATTTGACACCAGGTTTCAACACAGTCCATGAAACAGTAGCCACCCTGACGGCAACACTATTGTTTTTAAAAATTAGCAAAGGAAGAAAGCCTGAATAATTAAATGTAGATACAATTAAGAGGCTTCTTCAATGAAACAATATTTCATTTATTAGTGTATTAAAAAATCCATAAGGAAGAGATCATGTAACATTTTTAAGTGAATGCCTGAAAGAAAATAATCACAAAATAAATCTTTTAATAAAAACAAATTTTAACAAATATGAAAAAGGTTAACTAGAAATTGAACTGTCATTATTGACTATTGTATTAGGTATAATAAAACCTATGCTCACCTTTTGAAGAATTTATAACATCTACTTTTCTTGATCAGGAAACTGTAATTTACCATACCTGTGGGTAGCTGTCAGTTCTTGGCAAAACTGATATATCGTAGGTCGCAGCAAAATGGCTTTTAGCTTGTTGTATTTGGCCATAACGTTCCCTTTTTCTCCACTTGGCCCTTCGATTTTGAAACCAAACCTAGTTTTTTAAAAAAGTGAAATTTCATATAAGGAATATTTGATAAAGCAAATTTGCTATTAAAAGATTTTAAACCAGAAAGGAAAACCACATCAATAAAATAACTAAGAAAAGAATTTCTTATGTCACAGAAGGATACTTTCTCTCATACCCTGATGTAATAAGTAGTGTGTAGGTGAGGAAATAAAATTTAATAAAAAGAGCCATTAGGCTTTCAGCAAATTTATTTGATATGTTATGCCTCTAACGTATTTTATTGTATCATCTCTAGAAAATGAAAAGGGATTAGATTATATATGATCCTGAAGATTCTTTGTTTCAACATTATAATGGATAATCTGCTTCCAAGAGAATACTAAAGTCTGGGAGATAATCATAGCTTTTTAGTTTGGGGAATGCAACAATATAAACTCAGCCAATCTATGACCAAATAAATATCTATTTAAAAATTATCTTAAAAACATATCACAAAATGAAGATTATTCTGGGATGTACCTATATTTAGATAATATTATAAAAATTAAACAAAGATTGCATCTAAAATATACAGTTTTAGTGGAAATGTCTTAAATATTTAGAAATAGAAAAACAGAAGACATTACATTGAATATGGTAAGGACTATATGTAAAATATAATCATGTAAAATTGAAATGTCATTTTAAAATACACAAATGTACTTATTACATAAAGTATACCATTTATTTTTCCTTATAGAAAATGCTCGAATATTTTCACAATCATACCTCTAATTTAAAACACTTACAGGTAATATAAATAACAAAATAAATAGGGTGGACAGAACCAAGTGTCAAGAATTCCAGTAAGTTAGTGTGGCCCACATCTTCCATAATTTCTCTAATTATATATTAGAAATATTTATCCAATGAACCACCTTCCTAAGAATGTTTTAATTCACACTTCTAGCTCTCAAAAAAATCTTCATTTAATATTTAATGTATTCAAGGGAGATACAATAAATTATATTCGATAGGAAAACTTTGATATTTTTGAGTAGACATTATACAAGAAGATTTCAGGAATCTCTTTCATCTTCTTTACACTACTATGTGCAAAATATAAAATAATAAGAAACTGGAAATTAAACACAAAAATGCAAAATGTCAAAAGTCTTTCAGTAAAATTTAGTTGAAAATTTTACATTGTCTTTCATACTCAATTCTAATCTTCTATAACTTTATACATTCATAACTTTAGCTACCTGTTAATACACAATATGATAGTCAAGTATATATTGGAAATTTAAGATGACATATTGAAGAGTTTTCACAATTAAAACAAGATAAAAATAAAAAGATACTTGTTTAGTATGTTACTTAGTACAATGTCTATTATCCATTTTACCCAGAGCTTGAGACAACAAAACAAATCACATTTTCTTTCTGTCTCTACAAATGGGCATCAAAAATGTATGAAAGGAATTTAGTAATGAAGGTTTTGGGGGGGTTGTTTTTCTGATTGTCAAAAAGACCTTAGTGCTCTCCTTAAGATGGGTGCTAATTACCACTCTAATGTAACAGCAGGAAAGGGAACAACCTGAGTAAATTAGGTTCAGGTTGGCTCCCTGTACATGTTCTCAGACAAAAATTAATCAGGACTTAAGGGGAAAACATGCATTGCACCCAGCTGATCACTCTGTATGTAAATATCTTTTTCTATGGTTACAAGTATAACTAATTTAAATATATATGACACAAAACCGAAAAACACACATAAAGGCCTCGTGTTAATACTTGACAATTCTAAAATTCTTGGTTAGTACAACTTTCTAGATTTTTATTTCCGGAACTAAGATAAAATAACCGTTTATTTCCAAAAACTCAAGCAAAAATCTGCTGCTTGTTATCCCTGCACCACCAGATGTTGTCTTTAATGATGTATGGAGACTTACAATGGCTTAATCCTAAAATTTCCATTTACTTCACTGCACTCAGAACAAAATTTGTCACTATTTGTTCATTTTTTCCGTTATGGTGGCTTATCAGAATTGAAGAATAAGGTATTTTCCTAATTAAAGTAAAAATATACACACAAAGGAAAAAAACACTCTCCTGAATTACTGATTCATTTAAAGCTTTTGTTTATTACTTGGGAACTAATAAAATGTAATTAGAGAATGTCAAATCTAGCAAAAAAATACTACTAAGGGTCAAATTTTCACTTATTATAAATTTTCTACTTCAAATTATTAAAAATTTAAGCACATTGAATCATCTAATTTTGATAATTTGAAATAACTAAATGTATACAAAAATTCATTTAAGTACATACTCATTATTTACTCTGTAAAAACTATATAATTATCTAAATTTTAGAAATCAGAACACATTATTGACAACTACTGAGACCAAAAAATGGTAAATGAGCTATCTTGTATTTCTTTAATTATGTCAGTGAAAATATCTTATGGTATATACACTAAGAATTGAAAGTTTGTGGGATTGTTTCATTTTTTTCTTTTATGAAAACGCCATTCCAAGAAACACTACAGATTTGTGTGCTATTATAAAAATAATTCACAAATACTTGGTATATAAACTAAAAGGAATTTCAGTGGCTGATAAAACAGAAAAACAAATTTATTGGTTACCTAAAGCCATAATTATAGTTTTTTACTTTTAAAATTTATGTTTTTAAATTAGAGAAATGTTATCAAATTATGTTCTTTTTAAGTGAGTGTTAATTTATATGCCTGTATAATAACTGGTTTTGTTAATGTTTTGAGTTTTCAGTTTTTTTGCAAGTAAAAAGGTGTTTTTTTTTAATGGACTTATACATTACATTGTTCTGTATCTTCAGCTCCACAATCAGTTTCTTCACTTGTGACAAAATGCAATTATTCTCAAACTATTCTTCTTTTGATTACCACCCCAACAAGGCCTCCAATTGGCTCCTACCTGGACTCTGGCCTCAGTGAGTTCTGTTCTCAGAGCGAGCTGTTCTCTGACGTATACATCCGGGTAATGGGTTTTCTGAAAGACCTTCTCCAGTTCCTCCAGCTGCAAACTGGTGAAGGTGGTTCTATGTCTCCGCTTTTTACTGCTAGACACGTTGCTGTCACATTTATCCCCAAGTTCATCCAGTTCTCCCTTCTCTGGCATCCCTTTCACGGGAGACATCCGGAGATTGCTGCAGTTGTCCATAGCTCTATTCAGTTCGGTGTGAAGGGGCTGGCCTTCTACTTTGGCGATCCCATAGTTCACTGTACCCAGAGGGGAAAATAGCAGTTCTCAGGATTGTCAAACACATCTTAATGTAAGAACTAAGTCAAAGCCATTTAGAGCATCAGGATGTAGTTCTGTTAATGATATATTGTGCCAGTATTAATTGGATGATCACATTATGTAAAATTATTAATTCAATGTGGAACAGGTTTAAAAAATCATTTTAAAGTGTGGACACTGAATTAATAATTTATGGAAATCCACAGTTATATTTTATAAGGTTAATGTAAAGTTCATACATATAACATATATTCATTCAAGTTAATGTAATTAAATTGAATGATGCTCTAGACTTAAAAAAAGAAAAACCTAAAGTGACCATGACTTTTGAAAAGTGAACCAAACTTGGTATGTTTTCAAACATAATTAAGCCACTTGCAAGGCTCAAAAAAGAGATTTCAATTTAAAATAATACGTACATACCTATTTCCACACGTTATTTTCCCCTCCACACAAAACTTATTGCTTGTGGATTTAAATGGGGCATTTTGAATATTTCAACTGAATACTCATGTCTGAATTTAAGTTTCTTTCAAAAAGCAATCTACTAAATTGAAAAAATGAAATTTCTATCAATTTATTAAAATGTTTAGTATAGAAAATAATACTTAAGTATACATCTTTACCTTAAAAACTCATCTTGTGGCTCTTTCTTAAATATCCCATTTTTCTGTTTAACTCATGTAATATGCTTTAGGACAAAGTTTTATTGTCTCTTGTATGAACGCATAGAAATTAAAACATCTATTAAAACATTACAAAGGATGACATCTGGCATTATGTTATGTGGTATTTTAATTTCAGTAATTATCTTCAGATTTGATTGCATGCATGCAATATAAAACAAAAAAATATATCATATGATGCCACACACACAAATAACAATGAATGCACATAAGGAAATGGTAGGCATTTTTAAAACGTAAAATCAATCCAGTCAAAACAGAAACTTCCAAAGGATGATCATACTTTTTTCATTTGTTTCTGTTTTTTTAAATTATTCCTATTTTAAGAACTGTCTTATTATGAAAATATATTCGACTTTAATGCCTATATAACTTAATTCCTAATAGCTTTTATGCAAAGTAAGATGTGATATAAAATTAAATTTTAAAAAGGGGCTTGACTGATTAACAATATGGTTTTGTCTCCGTGGACTGAGTTAAACTAGGAACTGCGGCAATTAGGGATGGGGGAGGGGAAGCCGTGGAGTGGCTAAGGGCATCTCAGGAGAAAGACAGGATCTTTCCTAAATTAAGCAGAAAGCTGCCCGTGTTCATCTCACTCAATACTTTCTTGTCAAAATTCATCCTATAAGTGTGATATTCGGTTAAAAATTAGCAAAGTATCAAAAATCACCTATTTCTCTTCTAATTTTGGATTCCCGACAATTTGAAAAATGATTGAGTCCATCTAGCCGTCAACACGGGACAATGCAGAACTATTAAAGTCCCGTCAAGTCAAATAAGTTCAGTATACATCTGAGAATTCCAAAAATACAGTCAATAATTTAAATGTAACGTATTAAAAAGTCCACGTCTTTAAAATAGAAGATTGAAATGACTTAACCATTATTTTCTCTCTCACTTGCGCTTCTTATTTTGTTTTACCCTTACAAGTCAAGAGTAGCTCGCCAAACTGGACAAAATAAGTAAAACATGAGATTTATTTAAAGCTTCGGTACAAAGTATTTAGTTAATGAGCTTCTTCTACAAAGCCAGTGTCTTGCCAGATTTTGGAACTTCCAATAAAATAGACGGTGGAGGCTTGTGATAAATATTTCACACTTAATTCGTTTGTTATTTTAAAGCAACCCACTTCTTACAGCTTAACTGTGGAATATATACAATGATAAGGAAAAGTCCTCTTGGAATTGTAAACGTGCTTTAGCTGTCGCGATCTGAAATAATAGGTTTGTATTGGGTTACAAGATAGAAAAGATAGATGGTTTGTTTTGATAACATTTTGACTTCGAGATATTTGGGCATTCAAAGTTGAAGATTTCACCCAGAAGCATTCCGAAAGGCTTCTTAGGAGTCTTTTCATAGGGAATCAGAAAAATGGACAACACAAATCCTAGAGTAAGAGATTATACGCCAATGATTTTTTGCCCCAAGCTATCTAAAGTTATTTGGTATTAAACAAAAATCTACGTATGTTGTGTTGCATAAAAGCAGAAATCCACACAATCTAATTATCTAGCAATACTCCCCAACCTCACAATGAAAAAAAAATCGCCACGTCTTGGACAATAAAAAGTTTATCACCTAAAGGTGCTCAAAGATCTCTTATTTTCACGCCAGAGGATAGTGACGTCTTCTAAGGAGCTGTGATCGATTTCACCTCCTCGCGGCCAGCAGCGCGGCTGGTTCACAGAGGAAGCGCGCTATCTTGACTCAATTACGCTTTCTTTAGCGCCCCATCAGTTTACGCTGGGATCCTGATTAGAGACGCGCTAACCTATAACTTGGGCTACCCCACAGTGAAATGAGAATCACGTGGAGGTAACCGGGTTCTCTAATTCCTTTGCCCAGCAAAAGACCGCCGCAGCGATAACGCCGCTTGCTAAAGCGCGCACAGTTACGCTTGCCTCCCTTAGCTCGCTCTTTCTCTTTCCTTCTTTTCTTTTTCCTTCGCTCTCTGCCTATCCTGAAGGGTCCCACTTTTCCGATTTGCGGAGGGCTGCCGCTGCTGGGGCTGGGGCTGGAGCTGGGGCGCTGACTACTCACCGCTGCTGTCCTGACAGGGTGAGGTCCTCTCCAAGCGCACGTGATGTTCGGCTCGCGGCAGGGGCCCAAAGGCCTGCACGCATTTGCCTGCCGACGCTTTGCTGTAAAAGGACTCATTGTCCAGCGTCTCCATAACGTGCTCCAACGCGCCTCCTGCGCCCATGTAAAAGTCACTGTTTTTACTTGGCGGGCTCTTAAGGGCAAACTTCTCGCTCAGAAACTCCATAATCCTGGAAGGCTGTTTCCGAGTTCTCGGGGCGCCGGGGCTGGAGAGCGCTGGGGGAGGGAGCGAGTGGGCGGGAGGAGGGAGGGCCAGAGAGGAGGGAAGGGGAAGCCAACCCTGCGACGCCGGGAGCTGCCCGACTTGGAGCCCTTTAATACGTACGGGCTGGAAAGGGGGCACCCGAAGTTGCTTTTATATCTTGAAACTCAGCTGGGCTCCTTGGGCAACCTCCCAGTTCTAATGAATATGAAAATAAGCAGGCGACTAACTCCACCCCGGGGCCCCCTCCGCCCCCACCCCACCCCCATCTTCCCCACTTACCCGGGCAGGGCGCGTCCAGGCCTGGGTTAGACAGACAGTTCCATTTCAGACAAATACCAGAAGAGACAAGGCCCCAACACCCAGAAATATTGTCGCCGCCGCAACAGTGGACTGGCATTTCGGAAGAGCTTGGTGAGATCGCAAAGCAGTTAACCCTCCACTCCCCTCTCTCTCGGCACCCTCCCCGGGCACCCGCCCCACACCCGGTCTCCACCCCGCCCCCACGCCAGCCACTCACTACCAGAAAGATTTAGAGGCATCTTAAGAACTTGAAAGGAAGTATTGCTCTAAAGGGCTTTTATTTCATCCGTAAATCGTTTACGTGGAAGATCCACATTAATACGAAGCCCAAGAAGCCGGATACGTGGGCAGCTGGTAACTGGGAAAGCGGTGGTAAAGGGGCCGCTTCTGCTTCTAACCCGGAGGAGCTAGGCGTCTGGGCGGTCTCAGCTCTTTACCAGGCCGTGTCCTTTTTCTTTTCTTTTTTTTTTTTTCTGGAATGCAGCGGCTTGGGACAGGGAAGGTGAGCAAGAGGCATTGAAACGATTCAATTTATATCAATACCAACCGATTTCCACACCACCCCCTACCCACCCCTCCCCTTGGTCCATTAGACCAAAAGTATTTTAACCAAACCCCTTGACAAGTGCCTCCCCAAAGCCTTTGGTCTAGGACCGAGGGAGGTTCACTATTCAAACTGTTTTATGAGGAGGAGGAAGACCTTATTGTGTTTTTCATTTATTTTATTTTATTAGTATTGATGCTTTTAATGAGTCCAGGTGGAGTTACTGGAAAAGCGCATGAGGGGAATCCGCCAGTGGCTCCCGCGCGCTTGCGAAGCCAGGCGCACTCTGTGGACCAGGACCTCTATTCTACCTTAAGCGGGAGGAAGGTAGAACGGGTAGGGCAGCCATGCGGAGTTTAAAACTTCACGATGTGGCTTTGGGCCCGATTCCAGCTTCCTAGGACCCTGCAGAATCTGAGAGAAGTGCGTTTAGTGTTTTGGGCACTAAAAAGCAGCTGTTTCCAATGGGCTCCTTAGGCGGACAAACATGTTGAAAACCCCGCACAAGATTTGGACCAGAGAGTCTTTGCTGATGGGTCCTGACATAACCTTTCTGGACACAGGCCCTCACAACAGAGGTCACGCTTCTCGGGACTGGACCGGACCGGCACTTATGCCGCGGCCTTGGGCACGCCTGGTAACCCCGACTTGGGGATGGCGAAGCCAAGCCCAACACTGGCGGGCATCCGAATGGGTTCGGGAATTTCTGCCCACATCGGGGTCTTGGTTGATCCACACCTCACAGGTGAGACCCTCTTTGAGGCCCGACCAGGCCACAGCCTGGGAGAAAAAGTCACGGAGAGTCCTGCACGTCAGAGGAGCTTCTCAGTACTGCCTTAAGGCGGGGCCGGCAATAAAAACTGATCCCGCGGGGTAAAACCTGAGCGGATGGGCCGGGAGCAAGCCTTGTAGACTCAGGCTCGGCCCAACGTCCATTCGAGACAGATTCCCAGAGAAGGGATACATACAATCAATTCACGTGGAGCCTCGCTCAGCATAGCATTGAGCGTGCACTCAGCTCTGGGAGTTGACACTATTCCGGGTTCTGCTATATTATTAATTACTAGCTCCTCAGCATCTTAGCACCAACATGAATTGTCTAATCTCAAAGGGGTTAGATAGGTCAAAGAAAAAGGGCTGGGGGAACTTCACTCAAGGACAAAGCAGGCTGCATCCTGGAGAGAACTCAAAGCCAGGCATCCTCTGCATGGTGAGGCCAAGGCTTGGGGGTCAGGGGGAAGCCAAGAAAACGCACGCGACAGCGTGCCCTGAAGCATTTCGACCTTACTTAAAGAGGAGGAGCTGCTATGGCCTGTCCTGGACAGTTTCTAGAGGGTTCTTGGCCAGCCATTTTAGAAAACTTGGGTGTTGAATTAGCCACACACTCCTGGGCGGGTCGAAGATTTTCAGTGATGATCTCCTATGCCCATTTATATTTGTATTACTTTCAGGCATTCCAGATGTCTGACTTTCTCTAATGAAAACGGGAAAAGGTAAGGCAAGAGTCGTTTAATGGGTTTTTCAAAAACTCAAAGTAGCAAGAAAATCTATTGCTTACTTGAGGAAATAGACAAAGGTTTCCTAGTTAGTAAACTTAGTTATGTCTTAGAGCTATGTCAGCTTGTTTATAAATATGTTTTAAGAGCACTAAATTCTCTGAAAAATATTCGGTGTCTCAAATGAAAGACATATGATGCAAGCTCTGGAGTACTTGTATACCAGTGAAAGTCCAACTCCTAGAGGAAACTACAGTGTAGCCCAGGACAACATCTGCCTACTAAACCTGTTCCCACCCCATTACCCAAAACCCACTTGTAATGGTGGTGGTTGAAGGAGTGGAGTGTCAAGGTGTCACCAACCCCACTTAATATCTCTGAAGCCTCCTAGAAACGCAAATCTACTACAAGGAATCCCGTGTGTTTTGTGACACGAAACCACATGTACCCATAACAGAGGGAACAGTTAATGGCGAACTCCCATAACAAATGCTTAATCTGCAGTTTTTGGCAAGAAACTGAGTCTTTGGTTGCCAAGAGCTGCATTAAGTGGATTTTGAGAGGTTGAGATCGAGTTTATAGTAATGACACAGTTCTAGCCATTGGAACACTAATATTAAATTGAAAATACTACTAATTAAAACAATAATAATAAAGTGATTTCTAGAAATCACAAGAAGGGAGAAGAAATCAAATTGGAGGTCAGCTGGCCTTTTCTGAGAATTACCTGAGCCTTTTCTGCCTGATGTTTTGAGGAAAACCTTGGAAATTGACCATAACACTTTGATAAATGCTTTCCGCTACTCCACCAGAACCATCATGAGTCCTCTTTTTAAACCTTGCCTTTTATGATCTTTACCCCATTCCAACCTTCCTAATCCAACCAGTCTGCCTGTGGCCCCCCACTCGGGGGACCAAAATTCTGAGGAGTGATCAGCTGGCAAGACCCAGTCGGGTTCTAGCTGGGATTTTTTTCTTCACAGGCTCAGCTAGTCAGTCATCTCCAGGCTTCCATTTCCTTTTTCACTTGACCTTTCTACTTCACCTTTGAGAGAGTGTTGTTCATCTCTGTCCATATTCGGAACTAGGGATCTAAAAGAAGATCCAGCTCTCCCTCTTTCACATCAGTAAGAATTTTACTCCAAATAAATTGCTGTATACCTTGTTTGTTTCCTTTGTATTTGAACCTTGCAGATGGGGACCAGCATTTACAGGAGGTGGTTCAAGTTAGGGTAGAGTGCAACAGAGGTAGGAATTCATTACTTCTTTAAAATGCCTAAAAATATTTTGGACATCTCAGGATTTTAGCACTTTCTGATCTCTGGGCATTATGTAGCCTGCTGTTTCTTTACATCTCCTTAGTGGGAAATGAGGTTTGGTGCCTGTAAAGGAAGGAATGTGAAGAATCAAGAAAGCAAAGCATGAGGGTGAACAAAATCTATTGCTGGTTCAGATCTCAGACTCCAAAAAACTGTTTTCTTCTCTATAATTAAGATGTGTTGGAGAAACCTAGATCATTCCTCTGGCATCACTGAATGCAAACAGTGGAAGAGCTCTTTTATGAAAATGATTCTGATGCTCCTATCACAAGTTGCATCTGACATTATTTCTGCAACCAGTTTATTGCTGATGTTGTTAGGTGGCAGTTTCTCCTAAGTAGTGAGTTGCAATGTTCTAAAACTTTTATTTATATGCTTCCATTTAGAGCATAGAAGTAAGATAACTAAATAAAATAAAACTATTTGAAAAGTTCATTTAAATGATTATTTGACACTTTCTCTCCCCACAAGGTAGTAATTCATTAGAAAGGAAAGTTCTGATGAGGGATTAACAGTCCAAGGCAGCTTGACTCATTTTACATTAGACAAAAAAAATTTCATGGACTTAATGCTGCTTTTAATGCTTCTCTCTCCTGTGCAAATGTATTTTGGGAAATGAATAGTATTTCTGCAAACATACATCAAAGCAATAGTAGAAGCAATGTGTAGACTACTCTAGTTCCTTTCTTTGTCAAATCATTAAAAGAAATGTCACATCTATATAGTTATAGTGGGAATGTCACGATGGAATTGCAAGAATTTTAGTTTTAGCACTTTCTTTTTACAGTGAGAATTTGAGGCTTATTGGAAGTAAAGCCAGGGAGGAGGAAAAAAAAATGCATGCTGAATCAGGCCAACTGTGCCAAATGTAGAAAAGCAATAGTGGAGAGGGGAGGAGGAGCTGATGGAGGGAAACTCTCATGAAAAAGTACTAAAATAATTGAATGTCATGTATCATGGCAAGAAGCCAGGGAGCCTCGTGTTTGTGTGTGCTCCGCTGCTGTTTTTCTTCCCTGACTTCATCTTCAAACTTCCCATAGCTCTGTGGACATAACAGATACAGAAATGTATTTTGCACTGAAGCAGCTCAAAGGATTTTCATCAAAATAAAAATATATTCAGACAAAGAAATTTTTACATTTTTCTTTTTAATCTCTATCACTAGCCATCATCATCTTCAAAAATACATGGCTATAAACTAATATGTAACTGACACATTTGTGAAGTTTGTCTTTTACAAAACTATCTACCCCATTGTAAATGGATTTTCTAAGTCTTTCAAGTGTGTTATCACAAAGTTCCCATAATGTATTAAATTTACTGATTTCAAGAATAATATTACTTTGATATTTCAAAAGTCTGAGTTTTCAAAGAGCTATATTTATTTTTAAATTTCAACTTATTTCAGTACTTTTTCATATTGATGGCTTTTTCTTAAAAGAAAAATGGACTTGACATTGTTTAATATTCACTACAGAAATGTATTTTGTTACAAAAATTAAAATTAAAATTAAAAAACTGCAATAATCTAGTCACCTTTATTTCTTTTTCTGAGTGTCCTCATTGTGCCAGGAAGTTTTGAACATAAAAGACCAATAGATTGTTTTCTATGACACCTCTGCCTTTAAATAGTGCATAATTATACTATTCAATTAATAAACCAGATTTCACTAGTAAATTATTGTTTATCTAAAATGTATTTCCAGTATTTTATTTGATAAGTGAGTTATTTAAACTTATATTCAATATATTTTGAATTCATTTTTTTCCTGCTGATTCACTAGGTATGTCTTAAAGACACTGCTGCATATTTTTATGAAGGTGTTATATGTGCATCCCACACATTGAGCTTTCACGTTTCAGGGAAAGACTTCCTTATGCACAGATACCAAGGCAAAATGACAGATGTTTCTCCTTTGAACTCTGATTATACAACTTTAAGTGTAAAGTTCATGGTCATTTAACATCCTGATCTTGGTACTTCTAATAGATAAAACCAAGTCTGATCCAAACAGAAACAGATCTCCCTCATATGTTCCTCAAATACCCTGCTCCTCCCTCCTTCATCAACACCCTTTACTTCAGGACAAGAGGACAAGTTTTGGGCGGGGAGAGGGTGCATTTAGAACACATCGTCAACGCCTTGTAGACGTGAAAACGGCGAAATCTAGTTTAACAACGTAGGTTGGTGCCTTATACATTCGACAAAGAAGACAATCGCAAACATAATTATTACATCCATCGAAAGAGAGAGGCGGGGCTGAGGGAGGTAGAGAAAGAAATGGAAAGGAGGAGCGAGCGAGCGGGAGCCAACTTCTTTATTTTGAAAATTAGAAAAACTTCAGAGGAAGGTAGAAGTTGATATGGGTTGAGTCTTCCAACCTGTTCTGCTAGCCCCCAGCCACATGAATTCCTGATGTGAATTTTAACTTGCAAAGTGTTTTAAGGTTCGGAACAAAAGGCTCTCTGTGGCTCGCGGAAGAAAAGTCGAGCTTGTGGGACGCCTTTCTTCCAGGGTGCAGCAGGACTTGGGGCTACAAAGCAGCGCCCCTGCCTGTGCGGCAGGCATCCAGAAACCTGAGCCTTACCCTATGACCACCGTAGGTCCAGGTCTTTCTGGTTCAGAACTTGTGGACTGCTGGAGTGCGGAGCAGACTTCCAGAGGCAAATCAGTGCTCCCCTGGGCTTGGGTGGACCGCCACCTGGTGAGCACCTCCGTGAAGACCACCCTTCCAGCTACCAGTCCCTGGAGCTGCGCGGGGCAATGCTGGGCAATTGGGGGGAGGGCTGGGTCTCCAAAAGCCGCCTGATTTGACTGCAACACAGTGGGCAAAGTGACATACAACCAGAGAATCTGTGTTAAAGGGTGACTATGTGGAAAACCTCTATTCTAAGAAAGAAAAATGAAGTTTCACTTTTATTGCAAACTTAAAAGATACTCTACGAATACAGAAAAAAAGTTAGCGGTTAACCGATTTGCTGCTAATATTTCATCGGGGTGCTTTCCCCTTTTTAAAGTGTATCTCTTGGTAAAACAACATATTTTAAGCTTTCCATCCAAATATTGATGTTGGCAAATAGATCATCTAACCGTTCCTTCCTAAGGACAGTGCCCTTTTTGTTTCACCGGTTGGCAATTAGTTAATCCATATCAAAAATTGCTGCAGATTTAGATAAGTAAAGCGGGAAACATGTTAACTATTTTGGACAGTACTGTCCTGCTCTTGGTGTGTGTGTGTTTTGAGTAAAATAACAAATATGTCACTCTTTGCTATCTGGTCCACAGAAGCGAATGATCCATTCTCCCTGTTGGGGAATGTCAGGTTTCAGACTGACTTGAAAGATGTTCCTAGCTGATTTGTTAAATACTAAGCCACATTCCTTCTAGGCTCCTCTAAATTTTGTCTTTTTTTTTTTTTTTTTAACAAAGCCACCAGTGCTGTCTCCAGCAGGGTGGCATCCATGGCATTCGAAGACTTTTACTAAAAAAGAAAGCTTCAGAGTCTCAGGAGACCATGCCATCTTTGTTTCCAGCATCAGAAGCCCCCAAATGGACTCATAAGAACAATTAAATAATTTCCCACCTGCTCAGTTGCTCTCTAAAGTCCAAAAAGCCTCAAAAGTGTGCAGTATTAATAAAGTTAAATATAATAAGCAATTAAAATATTTACTCCTATTAACTACTTAAGCAAGGATTTTTATACCATGCCAAAAAGAAAAAAAAATGTTCTTTAGACAATTCATTTATTTCGGTCTCTTTGTGAGGTTTCGAACTCTTGTGTAATACCAAAAAGTTATAATAAGCTAAGTTTTTAAGGAGGACTTAATTTTAAAAGGAACTTAGTTTTGAGAAAATCTCATTAATGCAGTAAGTTACAGGGAATCTAACTCCAATAGAGTATATTTTTTAATTAATGTTCTTGAAATTCTTTATTTCATACTGTATTTGAATCATATGTGCTACTTTTTGAGAAAGCGGTATACAGTCGTTCACTACATTGGAAATTGCTCAATAATTGAATTGAATTAAGTAAAATCTAAGTAAGTCATTATACTGTTTTGAGCAGGAATGTCCTTTAATCTTGCATTCTTTCTAACGTTAATAAAACTTTGAATACTGTCTTAGAGCTTAGAGAGAAATGTAAATCTTAGCAAAAAGAATTAAGGGCAGAAATTTTATTATACTAAAGCATTTTTATTTTTATGAATAAAGTAGATCTGTAGGCAATTTCTTATTTAAGGTATAGAAACGTCTTTAGATATTTCTGACAGATTAATCACAGTTGAGGCAAACCATGTGGGATATAAAGATATCTCTACAGTACATCATACTTTTTTTCCCCCCCTTAAGCTCCAGAAAAAAAACACTGTGGAATCCTGTAAACCATTTAAAAGTTTTCCTTTGGGTATTTTCCATAAAAAGTGAACCTTTATTCTAATTAACATTTTCACCCAAAACTCAAACATAAAGACTACACTTCCTAGGTTTTACAAATTGTTCATTCTTAAGAGGATTAATTAATGTTTTAGAACACAACAAAAATTGGGATGCAGATATCTTTCGAGAAGGTAGAATGATGAAAATCAATCAATAGAAACAAACACAAAGTTGTAAATTAAGGTTTAAAAATATAGGAGAGAAGGAACAAAGTTTATAAGGGTCCAAATAGTAAGATCTGCTGCCTTAGTTGCTAAGGAAGTTAAAAACAAATTTAGCTTTAATTTACAGAAGTAAAGCAGTTATACATTAAGATGGATCAGATTCACACTATTGGCTGTACTATGCAGAAACCTTGAGAATTGAGAAGTACTCCGGAAACTATTTTTATGGAGAAAGAAATAATAATTTTGAGCTTTTCTAGTGAATACTGGCTGATTCCAAGAGAATTTGGAAACCATGTTATAAGAAGACTGGTTGAAAGAGGCAGTGATTTTTAGCTAAGAGAAGATATAAGAATGAATGATCATTCAGTTTAGCCCCAGTGGTGGAAATAGGCAGATAGGCATAAACACATTGTTCATGTAAAAGGCGAGATTTTTAATAATAAAAGTTTCCTATGACTAATGTGGGCTGATTCTCAAAGCTGTAGCACTACTGGACAAGACATATTACAGAGGTAAATCTTGGTCATGTGAGCCTCTTTCAAATCAAAGCTGCCAAATTCTGTCCTTAATGCTTAAAATAGCTCACATCTTCATAATTTTCTTCATAAGAAAATTACAGTACTATTATTTTTGAAATTATAATTAATTTTCTCTAAGGAGAGAAATAATAATAACTCATATTTTACTTTGATATAAAATTAAAGACTACTTAAAAGGAAGTGATTTTTGCTACATAGTTCTTGGGTCTTTCTGGTTTGCCTATAATTTTACTATAGAGATAACCTTTTGGATTTACTATTGGCACAATTTGGCTAACTGATATATATTTGTGAATGTCCATTTGGTCTGTAACATAAAAAAATGTAATAATCTATAAAGTAGATTTACACTCAATGGGCTCAAGTCCAGATCTAACACCTATTGATTATGGGTTGATGGGAAAATTACAGAACAATTCTATGATTCAGTATCATCTCCGTAAAGGAGGGTAAGAGTGGTACCTATCTCAGGAGCTTAAAGTAAATATAGAGTTAATATACCTAATGCATTTAGGACAGTGCCTTGACATAAAACATTTTTATTGTTACTATGATTTTTCAAGTTCAGAATGTGAAAAGAATTTAGTAAAGATTATCAACATAGAAAAAACAAACTAATGGTGCTATGAAATGAAAAGCAACTTAGAAATAAACAAATTTCAATTATTTAAATTAAGAAAATCAAATGCATGATTATTAGTTAAAAGATGGAACCGGGGAAGAAACAAAGAAAAAATAATCACATATGGAAAACAAAACTTCATTAAGTTGCTAGGTCCTGAGGTGTTCTACTACTCCAAGGTTAAGTGTGCTTGCCCATAACTGCTATTCAGTTAGTTAGGTTTTAAACATAGGTATTATTTCTAACATAAGTTTTCCAAGACTTGTGTGATTCAAGAAACTAGGGTTGTGCTCCTAGTCTTGCCATTAACTATCTTGTATGATAATTACAATTACCACTTAAGGACTCTGCTTCTCCTTTTAAAATGTTACCCTTCTAAACCTGTATATTGAAAAAAAACTACATTGAAATTATCTATCAGAAATCCAGTTCTTAAGTCTGTACAATTTTAAGAGGCTGTTATGAACTGATTGTGCCCTCTCCCACCAAATTCATGAGCTGAAGAAACTCTAGTTCCCAACATGATGGTATTTGGAGGTGGAGTCTTTGAGAGGAATTTAGGGTTAAGTTAGGTCATGAGGGTGAGGCCCTCATAGTGGGTCTAATGCCTTAAAAAGTGATGGAGAGAGAGCAGATCTCTCCCATCATGTATGAAGACAGCAAGAAAATGTCTTTCTGTAAACCAGGTCCTAACCAAGACCTGACCACATTAGTGCCCTAATTCTAGGAATTCCAGCCTTCACAACTATGAGAAATCAATGTTGGCTGTTCAAGCCTCAGTTTATTGTATTCTATAATGCACCAGCCGACTTTCCAATTCCAAGAGTCTTTCCAATTCTTGTAAATAATATTAGAAATTCTAGCTTTATCCAGTCTTTATTTGACTTAGAGTACTCAGCACAGTGTTCCTGACAGCCTTAGGGAACTCATCCCCTGGGGTAGAACAGTTTGTTCTGGAAATCACTGCCTATATCAATATCCCTGTGAGGAAAGTATTTACAATTTTTCTGCTAATGTTTAGAAGCAGCTTCACTCAGATTTACGAACCATTGGTTTATATTAAAAAACAAAAACCAAAAATCTAACAATTCTCAACAGACTTGGAAAAATTAATACCTCTGTAGGTCATTCAAGTTTTCCCCACTAAATATAAATAAATGAATCCATGTACCATTATGTAGGGACTTCAATGTGGGTGTCATTATAATTTGAGATGTGATATAAATTAATATTTTCCTCTAACCATGCCAATTTTTATTTCAAAATATTATGATATTATGTATCTGAGAATAATGTTGTCTTTTTAGTTTGAGAATCATCACATAGGAATTTTCCACTTAGAAGTCACACAAATGACATAGGCTAGATGGGTCCCAGGGTCCAGCCTTTATGTGGTCCTCCTTCCCAGTCATATTTCCATTAACTTCCTGTCTCACACCAGGGATTTCTCAGTTTTGTCCAATAATGAACTCCTTTGGTTGTTCTAGACTTCATTCTCTAGGCATGTCACTGTTACCCGTATCCAGGTATTCTTGCCTGTCTTTGCCTAAAGTGTTTTCCATATATAAATTCATCCTTTATGGTCATTTAAACAGAATATGTAAACCTTTCCCTGTCCACACTGATTTGAAATGAATCATTTCCATCCCATTTTTTATTTCCTTTAACATATTAAAATAAATTTTCTTATAATATTGTTTATTGAGTCTAGGTTAATCGCTTTTAAAAAATTAGCATGACAATAATAAAACCTTTTTCATTCTTAATAGAAAAGATAACTGAAAATTTATTGGTTGAATAAAGATAAATAAAGTTTATCATGGAATAAAGATTAAGAAAGAAATTAAACCAAGGGATAGATATCCTTTTATGTTTGTGCCTTGATTGGAGCCAATATTTCTATTTGAAGGGAAAGGAATAAAAAATGGAGAATGAACCTGTTAATGATCTGGCATACTGTTTGAGACTCTGGTAGTAGAAACATTTTATGATCTATTTTGGAGTATTGAGTATTATCTAGAGAGCTCTGATGCTCATATTTGTACCTATTTCCTAGATATATCTTTTATTTGCCCCTGTAAAAATACAGCTTAACAACATGTTATCTAGAATGCATATCTTTTACATTTCCAAAGGTTTCTGTACATTTTTAATGGAGGGAGCTTAAGATGCATTTGAAGCATTGAATTCTACTGCCCATTTTTAAGACAAATCTAAAGAAGTCAGTTCTTAATGATCTCTTAAAAAATATTATCCCATACTTCATGGATATATTTTCTAAATAAGATATGTAAAATTTGTTTAGAAAATTTTTTATTTAATTTTGGAAGACTGGCTTGGAAAGGTTTATATGTCAGTTGTTTATTAAGTAATTATAAGACATATCCAATATATTGACCCTGGGGCTTCTTATATATTTTATCCCTTGCCTCTTAGCATCCTATGAGTTTTTTTTGGCACTGGGGATTGAATTCAGGAGCACTTAACCACTGAGTCAAATCCCCAGTTTCCCCCCCGCCCCCCTTTTTCTGGTAGGGCCTTCATAAGTTGTTGAGGCTGGCTTTGAACTTGCAATCCTCCTGCCTCAGCTTCCCAAGGCGCTTATGTATTATAATCTTAATTTAACAGTAAGCAAAGAGGTTCAGGGAGTTTGTCATTTGTATAACATGACTCATCAAAGTGAGCATTATAACACAAGACAGTTAAATTACAAGAACCATATTCTTTTCACTTTCTTCCATATGCTTCACACTAAAATATGTACTTAGCAAAACAAACCTTATGGTTGATTTCTTACTTTGTTCTATGTATCATATTGGTTTATTCTAAACATTGGTTTCATTTTGAAGTTCATAGAAAATCCAGGGTTAGAACAAATCTGAATGATGCAAAGAGATGAGAAACAGACCTAGCCTTATTATATCTCCTTGTAATTTTCTGTTGATACATGAACTTTGGTGGAGACATCTTTAATTCAATAACTTTGAGAAGAAACCTCAAATCAATATCAAAAGTTAAAGTAGTGAAGCTAATGTTTATCTGTTTGATTTGAAATACCTATGGTTAAATACTAATATTTATACTTATAGATGTCAACAATTTAAAATAACCTAATTCTATAACTTTTTCTTTTCTCTGAGACATATAACTTTAAGAGCTAATATAGGTGAAGTTTTCTCCTGAGAAAATGTCCTTACACTTCTACTTGATAAAAGAAATAGTCTGACCTCCATATATCTACACATATGGAATCTACAGATACATAGTGCTAACTTAAGTGACTTAAGTGTCTGACTTGGTATTTGCGGTGAGATCCTAGAAACAACCCCTGTGCACACTGAGGAATTATCTATATATGGGGTATATTAGATTAAGGAAAATAATTATTAAATTAATCTTATCAATTTTTTATATTCTAAAGTGGCTATTAGAAAGTTTAAAATTACATATGTGGGTCACAATATTTATAAATGCTGATCTAGACCAATTTTAGGAGGATCATAAAACATGTTTGCAAGTTTCTATTACACCCTTTGCAGGAAAAATTACTTCTCAGTAATTCCAATGAGAAATGGATTCATTTAAGAAGCTTTACATTTACTTACCTGGTTACCACTGCCACATACATCAGGCCTCTGTAGGGAAATCATGGGCTTGAAGTGGTTTCTCACCACTACTTTTCAATGTAAAGGTGATAATAATACTTCCTAAAAGGTGGGAATGCTATGCAGATTATATTCTCTCAGTAATGGTAAATACAAGCCATGAAGTACAAGGGGAACCTTTCCTGTTGTAGATTAATTGGATTGGTTCAGTTTTCTCAAAAGTTTCATAGAAAGGATCTTTCTATGGTACTTTGGTTAGTTTACCTAAAGCAAAGATGACAAGCAGCAAAGAAACTCTCACTCAGACCTCCCAATGTTATTGCAGACAATACCAATAGTGGTGCTTTCATGCTGCTTTACACATACTTCCTTACTGAGCATCATTATTCCTTCCCATAGGAGGCCATTCCAGATCTGCTTAGGGAAGGCCCTGGAAATTTATATGCCCCTTGCCCTAAAGTGCTGCCAAGGATATGAATTACAAATGGGATGTCACACAAAAAGTTTCTCTTTACTCTTTGCTTTGGGTGAAATTCTGGCTCCTAGGAATAACAGATGGGAGTTTGTATTTGGCAAGGAATGACAAATGGTTGTCAGGAGGTGTCATACAAAGTTTGTGTGGCTGATATGCTTTTTAGCAGTTATAAACAGACTACATTTATTATCATTCAAAAGCAGTATATTCATTTATGCAACAGTTATTGCCTTTTATGTTATATGTCTTAGGTTAAAACTGGATTTATGATATAATAGAATGTCAGATATAATATGGTTCCCATGATAAGAATCCATCTGTATCAAAATTTATCTCATACCATTTGAAAAATTAAAATCTCTACCCATGCAAAGCTTGATAAAATATAGATTACAAGGTAGGTACTAATCCTGTTTCTCAGCACCAGTAGCAAAAAAAGAACTTCAACTTCACTTTAGAAGATGTCTCTGATTAAAACCAAATAAAAATAAATAAACATAAAAATGGACAGTTAAATTCAACTATGTCAAAGTTAAATTTAATTATGCCATCTCAAAATCTAGAACCACACCAATTGTCTCCTCTTTTTATTTTATAATATTTACTATGTTTAGCAGAATCAAAGGGCTACTTTTAAAAAAATAAAGTAGAATTTTTTTTGCACTCTTTCCCTCCAATTATTTTCTGCATCAAAACACTACCTAGGTCATCTCACAAAATGGCCTCCAGATCAGTACTACCCAATGAAATATAATATTAACCAAATCTGTAATTTAAAGCTTTCTGGTACATTTAAAAATAAAAACAAACAAAATGTTGTTATTTTAGCACAACCAACAGAAAATTAGAGATCAATTTTACATTTTGTTCATATTAAAACCTTGAAATCTGATTTAATTTACACATCTATCATATCTCAACCAAGATTAACCATTTAAAAAAATATGTATCTTTTAGATATAGGTGGACACAATATTTTTATTTTTATGTATGCTGAGGATCTAACCCAATGTCTCACGCATGCTAGCCCAGTGCTCTTCATCTGAGCCACAACCCAACCCCAACCTGAAATTAACCATTTTAAAATGTATTTTATAACCGTATTTGGAAAGGTCCTTTCTCTAAATCTTATAATGACAAAAACAGCTTTGTCTAGGTAAACAAAAATATCATGGTAGAAAACAGATTTTATTATATACCAAAATAGACAATAGAATTACATCTCATTTCAGTGATAAATTGAGAAATTAACCTTGACAACTCCTATCCTATAGAATGCTTAATGGTGTTCCTCTAAATTATATACATATAGCCAAGAAAATGATAAGCCTATATGATGAATAATTTTCTGGTCTTTAAAGGTGTTGGAAACTGGTTTGGGTTGTAGATTAGTGGTAGAGTGCTTACCTTGTACATGTGAGGCACTGGGTTTAAGCCTCAGCACCACATAAAAATGGATAAATAAAATAAAGGTATTGTGTCCATTTACAATGAAAAAAATTAAAAAGGATGATGGAAACTCCATTAATGAGAAACATGATAATATAGGAAATATAATAATGGAAGACTTTATTCTCTATTATGTTAAGGACAATGAGTTTTTCTTTTTAAAAGAACAATGAACAATTTAATATGTGTCTCTTATCCATAAAAGTTATTACTTATCTTGATCATAGCACACTACCTGTAAAATATTATAAAAATATATCCTAAATTTTAAATCTTATTAGTCTGAACTTTGGATGGATGCTACCCAAATTTTGAGAAAAATAAGAAAAAAATAAGTAAATTACAAATGAAGAGAAAAAGCAATCATTAATTTAGTAACTGAATAGCATAGTCAAGAGTTATAAGAACCAAAGCTTATACTAAAGATGTTGTTTTTTAAATGTAGAGGAAGTTCTCTTAAAAGACTATTTTTTACTTTACAATGTAAACTTCAAAACACTTTAATCCCTCTCAATTTCCAACATATTCTTTCTAATTAAAATTGCTTTATTCAAAAGTGAAAGCTCTAAACTAACTTCCAGGAAAGTTGGTATCCTATTCTTTTACATCTAAGGAAAAAAATAACAATGCCTATCACAATACCTTGTCTTCTGTTATTTTTTTCCACCATTTAAATGAGAGTGGTGTACGTCCAATTCATTTATGAACAGAATAATAAATTAGAAATTAGGTAATGATTTGAAATGCTTTGCATCATACTTAATAAGGTCTGTTATAGTAAACTATATGCTCAAAGATGTTGATTGTAGAGCAGACCCTGAGAAGGGGTTATCTATATAAACTAATACAGCTGACTCATATCAAAACATTGTGAGATCCCAAACAGCCCAGCTAAGACTTTACCAGGCTTTTTATGACAAATGATTCACTTTGCCATTCTTAACTAAAAGTGACTGATGATAATTTTTAAAAGTAGAGGAAGAAGGAGAGAGGAAAGTGAGAGGCAGGAGAGAGGAAAGTGAGAATTGAGGTGGGAAGGGATTGGGGTTAGGGAATAAGAGCGCAGGGAAGGACAAAGAATCATTTGTGGTCATGCATATGAATAATACCATTGCCTGGATACATCATAATCAGTATAAAATTCCTTGTCAACAAAATCATAAGACAGGCTCATATTTCCACCTTCCTGAGTCTTAAAGATAAGTATTAAGATACTCCATGTAAGGATAATATGTCAAAATAAACTCTATCGTCAGGTGTATCCAAAAAGAACAAATAAAAATGATACTTCCTAAAGAAAATAGGAGGAAAAAAATATTCTTAGTTCAATTTCTTTTATGTTTCATTACATTTTAAAAAATTTGTTTGCTTTTTTTTTCTATTTTCTAAAACACAACTAAACTGGTGCTACAAAATGATGAGTTTGACATCTATTCTTTAAGTGATTATTTTAAAGCTGGACACAATAAACAACACCATAGAACTTCCAATTTAACACCATAGTTAGGAAATTGTTTTATTGACATATGCATCAATCATCATCTACAAATTTAAAAGCATCTGTATCAATATTCATAACTGATATTATGAAACAATTACACAGATTATAGAATAAGAAAACTATAGATTAAAATAATTTTTAGGCACTAACATAATAATCATAAACATCTCAATTCTCATACTAGTCTTTCCAACTAATTGATTTGAGTATATGAACCTTAAAACCCTATCAATATCAGCTTTAATGTGTTTTTTTTTCCTGCAGAGTTGACAGTAACTGAGATAAACATTTCCCATTGTTTCATTTTGCTGATTTGTGCATGCTGTGAGTGAAAGAATGACATGACAAGCTGTTCATTAAACAACAACACATGAAGCTCAATTTTTAGTCTGCAACATGAGTCTATGATTTTTATTAATAGATTGACAGCTTGAGGCTCATTAACATTTCCATCTCAATCAAGTTAAAAGAGATTTACAGGTTCGAAATGCAATAAGACTCTAAAATTAGATGGGGACACAAGCTAAATAAATGTATTTCTCAATCTGGTTAGTCATCTTTAAATGAAATGTTTCGGTAAAGAGTAGAAAAAAAAGGAAAATCTAAAGTTCATTGGATCTTATTACACAGCTATGAAAAGTCAGTGGAGAACAATGAATTTAGCTTTGTGAAAAGAGTTCCAGATTCAGGAAACTAATAGATTCTTTGTACACTAAGATATAACAGAAAACCAACATTACAATAGTAAAACTTTAATAAAACTGGTAATTTTATAAAATAAATTAATATTATAAAATGACAGACTTAAGCTTTGAAAATATATTTTAAAATTATAATTTAAAGGCACCTTAACATGGTAGAGCATTTTTGAATCACAATAATGTTGATGAAAAAATTAATATCCACCTCTTATAAATAGTAAGGATAATACATATCTGATGAAACATTACAAATAAATATTAAATTTATTAAATTGATAATTTATTAAATTTATATCTCATTCTAACTTAAACTGCATATTTTCTTATGAAAACTCTCTAAGATGGTTTAAAATTAAAAATAAAAGGCCATTTTTATTATTTTGTATTACTTTCTCTTTTAATTTGTCTTTGAAATACTCAATTATAATAATAATCTCTTGGATTCAATTTATTAACATATTCATTATTCATTAATACTGCATTAAACAATTATAATAAAAGATAGTTATATTTTTATATGCACATGGTATTAAAATGTATTATTGGTAACAAAAAATCATCTTGAATATATGTAGCATAAAAATATAAACTAAAAAAACTGAATATATAAATTCTATTGTGATATTTCAAGAATTAGTTTTCTGGAGGCCATTCTTCATGCACACAGGAAGAACTGCATACTGTATTTTATAGATGGGAAAGAAGATAACTACACCAGAAAACAAAATCGTAAAATATGTATAATAAAACAAATTAAACACAGTACTCTAAAACTTTGTATCCAATTGGTAACATGACCAGATATCCACAGACTTCTTTTAAATAAACCATTTGCCATATGTTTTGAATGCTGAAGCTTGAAGGATTAGTTGGAAGTTTTCTCCTTCTTTCTGCCACTTCCCCATCCACCACTGAGTCGCACTGGATTGTCACGGAATGATATGCGTTCTTTTTTAGAAGGTCTTGAATTTGTTACTATGGGTGCAACTATTCCCTTAATTGAACAACCTAGATGATGATATTAAATGTACACTTTCACTTAATATGATCCCAGTAAAATTATATTTTAAAGAAAGAAATACACTTAAAGTCAACAACATGCATTTGAAAACTATGATCTTTGGATTTAATAAAAATGTCTTTGTTAGGAATACTTTTGTTTGCAAAGTAACATAATCAAAGATTGGCATAAATTGTGTTCAGGTTAAACAAAGGAAATAACTAAAAAAAAAAAATTAAACAGATGTAACAAGTTTCCTACTCTCTACAGCTTCAAATGTCATAGTCTTTCAATGCAATGAAATGATAAAAAGAATTCTTGGTCAAATGGAGAGTACATGAGATCTAGAATGTAAGCACCTCTATGGGATCTGCTCTAGCAGCATAAAATACAGGCCACAGCCTTTCAGAGCTTAGTTTATCAATGAAGGAAATAATATGCATCACAGGGTTACTGTGAAGACTGCCTTTCTGAGAATATTATATTTGTAGTAAGAAGTGAAATGGTTTTGTACACAGGTGCTGTAAAATGGGAGAAATTACTGTTTATGTTGAACATAAATTATACAAAGAAAAGTAACAAAAACGTTAGAGGTTAAAGGCAAGCAGTAGTTTTAAGAATGGAATAGTGGATTAGGCATGTTTTTATTCAGCAAGACCCCAAGTTGCAGTATCAAGAATACTATTAAAGAATTATGATCATCTGCTTTGAATCTCCTGAGGATTAAGCAAGAGCACAGGGCTATATCTGTGGGGAAAGGGTTTGAAAAGCAGTGAGGCATTCCAGCGCTTCCTCAGTACTGGCTTGAGGCAAAGGTTCAAACCACATGACTCACCATTGTGATGCTTCTGTATTTAAATAAGTTTAGAGAAAAAGTATCTTTTTTTTTTTTAAAGATCAATATCTTTCCAAATAAAACTCTTAAGTATTTAAAAACTATAGGTCCAAATATAAGAGCTAGCAAATATGAGATCATTTGTGCAAATTGGTCTTTAGTCTTAAATTTGGTATAATATGACGGTGAATCTGATTGTGAAAGTTCATTTTATATTCAAAATTTCTTTAAAAACAGAGCATTGTATTGTGGCTTTTAGTCTTACCACTGTGATTAGAAAAACAAATCCAAAGAACATATTTTACCTTTAGTTTACAAAGAACGTTTCTGAACATCAGGGAAGAAATGTTATTGTTTTAGGAAAGGGTATGCTGAGCACACCTGGGAGGCTGCAACCCTCATGGCTACAGGCCCATGACAGCAAAGGACCCAAGGACAGAAAAAGCTGAGGAGTCTAGACACCTTCACAACAGTCTCTCCTGGAGGCAATCTCAGCACAGAGGAACAACTAAGAGAAATGACAACTAAAGTCAAAATTCCATGTGTGGGCCAGATTTATCCTGCCTTAAGCTACTCCCTATACAACATTGAGGGAAACAGGAAAACTTCAAGCACTCTTTCAAACAACAGTAATATTACTGGGCCTAAAGCAAGAATTTCCTAGTAGATAAACTTGTGGTCTAAAAAACACTAAAGAATTGCTTCCAAAAGCTTATCCTCCTTTTACTTTCTATTTATGTATTGGAAAGATCTAATTTAATTTTTCCCCCAAATAACCAAATGGAATGTCTACTTTGGTCCTTTTGAAAAAGCAACAACAGTAAGGGTAAACCCTCATCTCACCCTAGCAGTTAAAATTCTTTGATGAATAAACTATTTCCTGAATGACAAGAACTTATTTATGAGAACACAGTACATAGCAGAAGGCTGGGGCTGAGGATGAGTGAGAAGGCAGTGTGTCTGAAAAATGAAGAGTTATTGGGAGATCTTTATGATTTAGATATATTTATTTCAGGTAAAAATAGAGATTAATAAAGAGTAAGCAGATCTTCATGAGTGACTAACAAATATTTTGTTCCCACAGAGAAAGGTGAATCAAGATCCTTGCAAGCATTATTCAAGGAAATAAGTGGAAATAAGTATGTACTTTAAATTTAATTTAATAGCATAGCTCATGATTGATTAATAATATTTTTGATGAAACTATTTTAGTATAAAAATGTATTATTTAAGGACTTTACTCTTAATGTAAGCTTTTTATCAAAAATGAGTAACATATAAGAAGAGTAGCACTTCCTGTACAAAGAATTGAAATATTTATAGATAATTTCATATATTTCTAAAGTAATTATTTTTAAATGAAATAGATTGAATTGCACTAAAATAGTTTTTTTAAAAAGCATATCCTAATGTTTAACAATTTCGGCATTCTGAAGGATTTTTCTTCTGACTACAAGTTTACCATTTGGTACAATTTGTTTCCTTAATACTGTTCTGTCATCTTTATTATTTTGAAGTTGCTGATACATCTTCAAATCTTAATTATACTGTAACCCTATATTTAAAAAGGCAGTTTGTAAAACTTTCCTTGTTTAACAAATAAAATTATAGTTCAGAAAAACATTGTGTGATATTATAAAACAGCTTCACAGCAATTTTGAAGTATATTTTCAGTGGAATGAAAATTCTATAGGAAATTCATCTCTAAAATTACAAACACTAAGTGAAGATAGTGTTTTTGCTATGACAATATTTTAGGTGTGATTAAAAGCTTGAGTTTTAGAGCTGGGGTTGTGGCTCAGTAGTAGAACACTTGCCTAGTATGTGTGAGGCACTGGGTTTGATTCTCAGCACTGCAGCCCAACAACGGCTAAAAAATTTTTTTTAAAAAAGCTTGAGTTTTATTGTTTTGCTGTGTAAATGGACAATTTGAGCAGTTTATTCTATCATTGCATTTACTGATTCTTTTGTTATCATATAAACTCTCAAATTACTAGAGCTACAGAAAATAAATTGAGGAGTAAAAAACACATCTGTGAAGGAATCACATATTGGCATTCATTGAAAAGTCATTACTTTGTCCTATGATTACCAGAAATCAAAAAAGAAAATAAAAAGCAATTTAATATTGTCAATGTATAATCATTCTAAAATTACTTATCTATATGAAAATAAAATTGCAAGAGACTCTTGCTGCAAAAAATTGATATTAAACTTACTGATGGGCTCCTAGAACAGAAAAATTATAACTAAAAGAACGTTGACAGTTTTTTTCTCTTTTCTGTGACATGAACATTATAGATTTTGTTTTTTTTCAACAGTCTGCTGCATATTTTCAGGTGATGATAGAAATCAACCAATCAGTCTCTTACGTATGTGCTGAAAGTATGTTATGAAGAGAATGCTTTATTTTCTAAAGAAGTCACTTCTTTGCCACATAATCTGTGTTCTGCTCAAGATTTGTTCTGGTTCTTTAAAAAAAAAAACTTTTTTTTTTTGGTTCTTTAAAAAATGTCAAGGTCTATATATACTGTGTTTTGATAAGTAATTTAATATGTAAAATGCTTTGAATGACTCTCCTGGTATGTATAAAAAAACTGTTAAACGGGTCAAAATAGAAATCTCATGATGTATGGTAATACGTCATTGGATTTTCATCAATATACCCAACACTATGGGTCTGGATACAGAAACTTTTTCAAAGGCCTTCTCATATTGTATTACTTAACAGCAGATACAGCATAAGTAAAGCATGGACAAAAAATTCAACATTTTAATGAAAGTGACCAGAACAAATTTTTAGCAGCAAAGCGTTTACATCAATTTAAGTGCAATGAATTAGTTACATTGGGTATGTTTGGTGTTGAGGTAGATAGTACAGCCTTTAAATAACAGCCACTTTTTAAGACCGTAGCTATGTTCACTTTTTAATCAGAATCATCATTTTCAGTGACCTTCACGTAGATAATTTAAAATCTAACACTGAGAATAAAACTAAAGTAAATAACACTTAGGTTTTTTTTTTTAATGTAAGCTTCAGATTTCTTCTGCATAATTTTGCTAGTTCTTGAGATTTTTAAGCTTTTTCAGTGAATGAAATTTTTTAAGTTATAAAAATATTAATAAAATTTTTGTTTCTCAAAATTCCAATGGGACAGTGACAGAATTATTCTACTTACCTAGTACGTAAGAGATAAATAAATGAGAAAAATTAGTTTAGTACACTTAATAGACACAAAATATCCACGGTATTGGTTATTAGTGTTACTAATCAACGTGTTTGCTTCCATTTTAAAATTTATCTTAAATTTTATTTTCAGTTTTTTAAAAATTGATATGTATAACACAATTTGTTTAGACAATGTATTTTTATTTTGAAAAAATAATTTCCTAATTAGCACAAAAGCTATCATGTGGAGCTCGGACTCTTATTTTGCTTGACAGATTTTACTCTAGTATTTTGCCTGTTTTGATCTTAGCAACAACCATGTATATTTGATGTAGATTCTTTGAGGTCACCTAATTATATACGCAGTTCCCAGTTATTATTATTATTTTTTAACACATTGTCATTTTTTGTTCTTCAAGACCCTTTGTGGCTACGTTTGCAGTTATGTATGTAGGCTAAAATGTGGTGTCAAGTGTGTGCTAAAAGAATTATCTTTCTCCTATAAATTCCGTGGTTCGTAGACTAACATTTCTCAATGTTGATTTCATTTTTCCCCCTAAGGACTTTTTAAATTTTTCCTTTGAGTGCTCTGTCTTTGGTTTTAAAAATCTAAATACATTTTGTGATTTGTTTCAGAGCTAGTTTGTCCTTCCCTTAGCGTGGCCCTTAAGTTAACTAAAACCCTTCTTTCTATTGATAACTCTCCTTTACAATTCTGATGATTGTGGCTTTCTAATTTCTCACTGATATAGTAGATACATATTAGGATTTAAACTGCTAAGCTGAAGAGGTAATCAAAATGCAATTCATTGAGCAAAGAGTAGAATTTAATAAAAAGCTACCTGTCACTCATTTTTACTGGACACTGTTGGTTCTAAAAGTCCCATTTCTCTTGTCATTTTGGGAAAGGTTCCCACCAAACTCTTCAATCATTTTTTTTTTTGTACTGGGGATTGAACTCCCCAGACCTTTTTTGTATTTTATTTAGGGGAAGGGTCTCACTGAGTTGCTTAGCACCTTGCTTTTTGCTGAGGCTGGCTTTGATTTCATGATCCTCTTGCCTCTGCCTGTGGAGCCACTGGGTGTGCAACATTGTGCCCAGCTCTTCAATTACTTTTTAAAATGTCCATTCTAGGACTCTATTCAGTTTCAGTAAATTAATAACAAAGTGTCCATAAGTATTTGTAACTGAGGAACAATGGAACAAATAATGCAAATAAATGGAAGTATTTTTCACCCTAGATCAATGTGCTTATTCATTTGAAAGAACCTGGTTCTTATACCAAACTATATTTCAACTTTTAATTATCCTCTTGCACTCCTCCTTTTCCCATGTTACTTAATTTTGCCAAAGTAAATTTTTAGTAGAAATATGCATTTTAAATTCTCAAATGTTTATTGTACTTTAGAATATAAACATTTAAAACCCAAATTAGATTTTCAAAATCACTTAGGTCTTTGAAAGTTTTAATTTAAAATCTTTCTTTGATTCACACATTCATTCATCATGTATTTGTTTAGCATGTATTATGTGACAGGCACTTCTCTATTCTTGACTTCCAATGAGCTTTCTTGTCAATGTTATTCTGTGAGCCAAATAATATTAGTAACTGTCACACTGTAGTTGCTTTCCATGTGATTCTATTCTCTAAATTTCATCTTTACAGTCCTCATATGGAACTAGTATAAAACACTTATTTCCACATTCCCAGATAGTGAAGACTTGTGGATAGGTTTCCCAAAAATTTTTCATGGAAACTTTCATTATCCCTTTTCATGCTTATTAGTTCTTAGCAGGGAGACATTTGGCAACAATAAACATGACTAGCCTGAGGATTTATTATATTATTGCACTTCGGTTTCATTCATTTGACAAATGCATTTCACATTTGACCATACCCATTTATTTTTGCACCACATTAGCTAGTGTAAGAAATTGGTTTGAAAGCAACAATAACAATAACTGAAAAAAGAAAAACATCAGTGTAAACCAATTTATTTAAGAAAGAAAATGATCATGAAGGAAAGGGTGAGAACTAAAATATTATAGTTAGAAACATCACGCTTTAATCTATTATCAATAGAGCATGCATGGATCCTGTCCTCAAAAATGTTAATTTTTCTCTACAAAGAATAAATGTAGCTGACATACATACAACTAGTTCTCTCACATAAACACAGATGAAATTTGTCTTTCTCTGGATAATGTCAATCTCTGTTTAAACTAGCTACTGTCTTAGATCTGTAAACATTATTTTGTGGTTAATAACAACTGTTACATTTAACCATGCCTGGAATCATTGTTGACTATTACATTAAACTGTCTCAGATTTTGAAATGGACAGTATCAATTTGCTCAAGGACATTAAATCAACAACTATTTATTGTGTATCTAAGAAGTAGCTTTTTAAAGTACTTCTGCTAAGAAGTAGCTTTTTAAAATTCATCAATATTACATGAATTCACTAATCATGTAAATGTGCTCTTGATGTGATAGTAATTAATTTTCATTATCTAGTTTTGGTTACTAGAGTATTTTAAGGTTAAAATATTAATGTGTTTGTTTAATTAATGGCCAAAGTTCAGGGACAAAATATCAAGACTTAAACAAAATCTGTATTTTAAAGTCCTTGCCCAATAATTTCAGATTAACAAAAAGATCAGACTAAAATGTTTAAACTTTTAAAAAAAGAAGCCTTAAAGCTTAAATTTTTACATTGTCAAAGACCAGCTCTTATGAAACAAAATACAATAATAATAATTCTTATAATTGCAATAATTTTATGAGAGTTAGCTGTAGTTTTTTTACTGATATGTTTTTCAAATTGAATACTTCAGATAAAAAATAAGAAAGAATAAAAACCTCAGATTTTATTAAGTATGGAACAAAAAGTTTAACTTGGCCACAGTAATGTATAAGATCTAATCTTTTCTTTGTTTTTTATCTAGAGAAAATATAATTTGTATAGTGAGACTGAAATTTGAATCTTTTTGATGGAAAAATGTAAAGTCAATTTTGACTTCTCTACAGTGAAATTTCACAATTGTTGCAGTAAAAATGAAATAATGGTTTTAGTGCAAGTTTTTGTAGGCAGAACAGCATCACCAAAAGTATGCCAATAATTAAAAGTATTAATAAAATATACATACTTAAGAATCTATTGTGCATTTAGTATCTACAAAAATCCATAGTTTTTATTATTAAATCTAGCTGCTAAAAGAACATTTTGGGTATTGCTCTTATTTTCTCATCATCTATTTGCTCTTTGATTCTCTGCCAGTGTCAATTCACTCATATACCTTTACTGAAAATGTCACATTGAAGGAACAGAGGGGATCTGAGTATACTTTGTCCTAGGCTCTGGCTCCCGCCTTTATAGTCACGATCTCTTTCATTGCTATCACAGTTTCACAAGATACATATCACCATCCTCATTTTAAAAATGAGGAAGTTCAGGCAACAAAGTTACATTTTTGTCCAAAGTCAAGTGACACTAAGCACAATCAAAACATGATTTTACATGAGTATGGTTTATCTTTAAGAAGTCAGTATCTTATTTAATATTCAGTAATAAAGTATGCCTCTAATATAAAAGTGCCATAAAGTAAATCATTAGAAAAGCAAATGTGAGATGAATATCTGTTTTTGCCAGCCTTGGAATGAAAGGACTTGTCCATTATCTGGAAATAAGGCATGTAAAAGTGAATAAAATTTATTAATTTTCATAAATGAGAAAATAAAATAGGAAATACTTTTCCTATATATATCTATTTCATAGCTCCAATATGATTTTTTAAATTTAAAAATTTAAATTTAAAATTATTTTGTCCAAAGGTTTTTCAGATTTTTATATCTATTACTTATTGCACTGACCTCCTATTTACCCTGCAAGGTCTTTGTAAAGTGATGTTACCAGAAGTCTTAAATTTGGCCCAAGAATACTATGATATTTGAGTGGCATTGCATCTATCTATTACATAAATATATACTTTTTTTTTTAGAGAGAGAGAGAGAGAGAGAGAGAGAGAGAGAGAGAGAGAGAGAGAAGACAAAGAACATAAATATATACTTTAGTAATATAAAGTCTTTGAACCTTGCAAGAAAAGACACAGAATAATAGGGACTAATATGCATCATTTTCTTTAAGATAATATCCGAGAAAATAGCATCAGAATTATATAATTATCCAGATTTATAAAGGTCAGGTATAAGTAAAACTGATATGCTAGTTAAATAGTATACAATTGGGGGCTAGGGTTCTGGCTCAGCGGTAGAGTACTCCCCTAGCATGTTGGAGGCCCTGGGTTTGATCCTCAGCACCACATAAAAATAAATAATTAAATAAAATGAAGGTATTGTGTCCAACTACAATAAAAAAAATATTAAAAAATAGTAGACAATTGAACCATCAATTTGTTCTTTTTAAAATACAGTTTTAATATATTTTAAAACATATGGAAGCAGGGACATAATTAAATATAACTTAAAACTCACTTTTTGAACACTTCATGCAGCAGAAAATCAGGTTGAAAACATCCAATGCAGAGGTCATTTATTTATAAAAGTAAATTATGAAATGTAAGGGAATGGTAGGAAATAGCAGAACTGCCAAAATAATCAAAATTCTAGTTAGAGATCCTGGGGCCTTTAATATGGAGAATTTTAAAGGAGATATCTGTTAGAAGCAAGTGACAGTAACAAGAGGAAAAAAGGAAAGTAAGCCCTCTAATGAAATGTCAGTGATAAATTAAATTTTAGTTATAAATGGCAATGTGGCACACATTGAGAGTCAGTTTCTCTCTCTATTTGTGTGTGTGTGTGTGTGTTTATATGTTCTATCTACATTTTGGGGGCCTAAAATTTTATGTAAATGTATGAATTATAGTCCAAATAAGAAAATTGATAATAGGAAAATGTCACATAATTGTTGTTTTCTCATCCTTTAACAGGAAAACACCATGATGATAATGACAATGTTAATACTTCTGGCTGGTAAGGAGAGCAAGTATAAATATCTCTATATTCTTTGTGTGTCTCAGGTTCCTAAGATGATTTTTAATGAAAGGTTCTAGGCTGTTACCAGAGCTACAATAAAATATCAGGGTCCATACTTGAGTACTGAATGGCCCACATGTGGATGTCTATTTTAGAATATCCTTATTGATAGTACTATTGTTAATTAGACTGTGACTTGTTAAAATAAGTCCTAAGAGTCTGGCCCACAGTGAAATAATGGTTGAGATTAGGTGGGGGATCCTTGGAATCATCTGTCTCATCCAATCAAGTTTGATTAAAGTAAAAGTGGAAAGAGACAATTGGTGATCACAATATCAACTTTAAAATTAACATTGCAAGTAATGAACATATTTTGCATTAGTTGGAGTTTATTATTATTGCTTTCAGAGAGAAACTCAAGCTAATTTACATGAATGATATTGCTTATCTTTTTGAAATACCATTACAATAATTTTTTTAACTTTGGTATATAAATTTAAACATCACTTAAAAATTGCAATGTTTACAATGGTAAGTATGATTATAAGGTACAGGACATCTATATTTTTTAAAATTTCAGAATTTAAATATTTAGTTGAATTTGATAAATATATGTACAACACAGAATAGTGTTAATATGTGAGGTGCTCAACAAATGTTTTGTTGAATACAACAGCCTTAAATAACTTCCAAGGTACAATTTGTTTAGGGTAGAATTATAGTTATTATTAACTTCATCTTCAAAAAGAAAATTCTTTCATGAACTTTCATATTTGGCCCATTAATATACTAGAGTTCTTTTCAAGGTATATAGTTTCCTTCAGGAGAGATCACAAGACTCTAATTAATATTCTGTATAAGAATTAATCAGGTTTAAAATGAAGGCCACTTTTTATACAATCACATAAATTGAAAACCTGAAATTTCTCTTAAACAGGACAGTTGTCTAGCATCATAGTTCTTTGTTTTTCTTATTACAATATTTTACATTTGTATAAAACCTCCTAGACTTAGTAACTATTTTCATGATAACCTAATTACCTCATATATATATGTCTTACCTAATTTCCTCTTTAATATTCTTTAACTTTCAATTTGTAAACAACATCTTTCTAAAATGTTTAGATCTAAAGATTAAGCTAGAGATCATTTTGAAATGCCATCCTAGGAATCATTTTCTTTCTCTTTTAAAATGTTTTGGAATAATAACTTATCAAGTACTAAATATTCACAGTAGAATTAAATCATATTATTTCTGTAGGTGTGTTCATTTTTAGAATCAATTCCTTTTTTAAAAAAATCAACTTGATTTTGTGAAAAAAGGTGTCATTTCTCACAGATGATAGAATTTTTTTTATCTTTACTTGGAAAACACTTAAAGAAAGATTTTATTTTTTCCCATGTAGGTTGATTGCACTTACCTGAAGCAATTAAAGACAATTTAAACAATGTTTGAAATCAGGGTCATTTGGAAGTATTTTGGCATGGAGAAAAGTTTGTTACAAGTATGATTTTCATAAGGTAAAACATCAGAAATAATAGCTTCAGCAACTCTTTGGGAAATTATCATGTATAAGGTTTTATTGTTCTAGTTACAGAATTATAGAGTTTGAAAGCCGTATGGACTTTTATATTTTCTTTATGTTTGTTGGTTTTCTCCCCACCTTCCCACATGAGTCCAAAGTGTGTGTGTGTGTGTGTGTGTGTGTGTGTGTGTGTGTATTTACTCATATATTTCTCACTATAATATTCTTTTTAGTGGAAAATTAAACCTCTAAGATTATATATGTGAGAATGGAATTCAAATTATCATCTGGTTTACTTCAAATTTCTTTCTAATATGTTAGACTGCTTTTACCTGCCAAATTTACATAGGATTTGCAAGTGATTTACCTAAGATCACAAATAAACTGGTGAAGAGTGCAGCAAGATCTAAAAATTAGATTGGCCACAGTCTTACCAATATTGCACTACATCCTGTTTAAAAATGCAATTGGTAAATTAATCATCCTTTACCTCTGTGAATCTCATAATTCCAGTTTGGGTAGAGCTATAGTTTACTCTTATAGCCAACTCTTAACTAATTGTTTTCTCAAGCTCATGACATAGTTTCATAGGCTGGAAATAGTATACAAAACTTAGAAGAAAGTAAAAAAGGGTAATGGAATGATAGCTTCTTGAAAATTTCAAGCATTCTTAAACTTTTCTTCAATTTTACTGAAGTATATTTTCTAGCTTAAAATACTGTGAACACTAGGACTTAATTTGATCCAAGATGTGAATCTCTTTTGAAGGGATTCCAGTTTACTCTTTATAAAGATTTCCTTCATACACACACTTTTAATAAACATATATAAGTTATTGTATTCAGAAAGTAGTAATTTAATGTATGCATAGATATTCATTATCAATTTATTGCTTTTTAGCAACAAATGCACCCTTATTTCTATAATTTATGATAAAGGAATTCCTTTCATCATTTCTCTCTTAAAGTGAGAACATATTAAGCCTGCCAAGGATAGGAATATGGAAGCATAGAGGAGGAGGGGGTTTTGCAATTTCTGGCATAGGTTGGGACAGGTTAGTCCTATGGGTTTATGATGTAATCTGCCTGAGCTACAGGCCCAGAACAGGATCCCTCTGTAACCTTGTAACTTCAGCTTAGCAATAATGTGTGTGCCATCCTTTCCGCAGGGAAACCAAGTCTTGCTGCAGCCTCTGCCATAGCCAGGGTGAACTCTCATGGCATGCCTACAACACCGATTGCTAGTCCCTGCTTCCTCTCCCATACTTTGGAGGGTTACCCACCATTTACCTCATAATTTCAGGTCAGCCTTGCTATGGCCTAATCAGAGAATTTCTTTGCTATCTGCTGGCAGAATCATACTTTCTCCAATGAGGTATAAAACTCTTCCAAGTGTATGCTTCTTTGGGTGATCTCCCTCAATATTAAGGTAAAACTTCACAGTCTTATTGCTGTTCCTTTAGCAGAGTTAATAATTTTTATGCTCAATTTGTTTTATTTAACCTGTGATATGATATCTTCTTCTTGACTGGACCCACATAATGACAGCATCCATTTATATATGGATCAAAAACTTCATTAAGCCTGGGAATACACTGGTCTGGCTCAGAATCTCTTCCCTTATATAGTGTATAGAATCTCCAAGAAGCACTCCATTTTTTTTTTTTTGGTACCAAGGATTAAATTCAGCGCACTCAACCACTGAGCCACATCCCTAGCCATATTTTATATTATATTTAGAGACAGGGTCTTACTGAGTTGCTTAATGCCTCGCTGTTGCTGAGACTGGCTTTGAACTCACAATCCTCCTGTCTCAGCCTCCTGAGCTGCTGCAATTGCAACATGTGCCACCATGCCCAGCCAAAAATATTTTTGAATTAGAAAAATGACAGAATTGGCTTCATGTAACCCGAATCTATAGAAACTTGCATCTCATGATCAAGTTATTTGTAAAACCCAGAATAAATCCTTAACAAATTGATAGAATATACTCACTGATGCTTACAAATACTATGATTTTGGACAGGTCAAGTGATTTCATAGAAACAATGGTATATTCTACAGAAAGTTTACCAATTTTCTAACTTCCTCATCCATACAGTCTGCCTCTACCTCTGGAGCAAGAAAACATCAGATACTCTCTTCCAAAGCTCTTAGACACCTAAAGGATGACCACATTCATTTGTCTATCCATCCATGCACCCATGCAGTATACATTAAAGGGCCTACCATACACCAGGAAGTTTTTCTAGGTGCCTAGAATGCTTCATTAAATTCCCTGCTTTCTGGAACATATACTCTAGGAGTGGAGAAGAAAAAAACAATCCCCCCAAATTAATACGACATTGTTGCTAGTAATCTGAAAGGAAGCTTGTTTAGGGGCTTCTGAGAGAAATTTTCCTTCTTGATAGAGACCAAGCCCTTCAAATTCCCATTATCATGACTGAAATTCATCAGAGCGCTATTTATAATATACAACCATCTTACTTGAATATCTTCAATCATTTATTAGTCTAAATCCCAGACACATATTTTGGCAAGAAATCTACAGAAAGATAATGGAAATGGTTTTTCTTGTTTTATAAAATACAATATCCATTGAAAAATAAAGCGATATAAATATATGAGCAACAATAGTTTACATATTCATCTACATTCTCTTAATGTAGGTGCCTATTATGTGTTAGACACATTCAAATCACCTTTTTATTTTCTTAATGGCCTGTAGAAGTTATTTGCACATTGTAATCATGTAATTGCTTGCTACCATCATGTGTAGTTTATATAATAACACCCAAATATATCCAATATTTCATTCATAAATCTACTCATCATGGGATTATAAATTCAGGTAAGCACCAATCTGACAGTCATATATATGTGCATATTTAAATATATAGACATGGACATCCTGTCAATAATTCTTGATTTACAAATATAAAATTTTATCATTGGAATAAGCTTTTCTCACATGGAATAAACTTAATGGCCATTTTTGGAGTCTACTTTTGCTTTAGCTACCACTTGTAGTCTCTCAATCCACATAAAATATTGGGTATGGACATTTCCTAAATTATTTCATTTTGTAGTTTTGATAACAAAAATTAATACTTTCTGAGTAATAGCTGTAAAATTACTCTGTCAACATATTGGAGGCAGTATGCAATGTTAGGAAAGATTCAAAATACTTTTCTTCAACTAAACTTCAGCTTTTAAAACCCTAAGTCTTCATTAATTACTCATTAGTAGCAAAGTTCAAGTTTTCCTCTTTACTTTCAAACTTAGATATAATTAGGCTTCCTTTTCAATCCAACCTTACTTGTTACTATTTCAGCATGTAGAACCTCTGGTGTAAACAGATTCCTCAAAGTCCCACAAATGTACAGTAATATTTTACTCTTTGCCTTAAAAAAAAAAAAGAAAAAAGAAAAGAAAAGAAAACATGGCTTTCTTCCACTCTTTTTTTTCATTAAATCCCACTTGTCATTCTTGGTACAAATTAAGTACATTGTCTCCAAGATGCACCTCACTCCTCACTCATTGCAACCACATTAATTGCTCAACTTCTGAACAACATTTATTTCCATTTTCAGAAAATTCCGAAACATCACCTTGAAAGGTCTTACAATTTATGAGAGGTTTAGATATGCCCAAAGAAGAACTTGACTTGAGGCTGATTATACACTATTATAGGAATATTATGGGTTCTCAATCCCTGGCTAACTGAAAATGAAGTATATCCTAATAAATGTAGAGATTATAAGAAGCAGACACCTGGAGAACATTATTGTGTATGTAGTAAGCATCCAATTAATGGCTCCTGAATGAATGATAATAACTAAACTATTTTATGTTCTACTCTTCTATCAACTAAGCTATATATATGAAAAAATAAAAGGCAATATATAAATGTATTTATAATAAAAAGATGGGCTCAAATTGGTATTTAATGCTATTATTTTTTTGCATGAAATGCATACAAGTTAAATTCTTGAATCTTATATTTACTGTCAAAGAAAAGAATCATAAATTAGAAAAGCTAATTAAAATCAATTGTAAAATTATAAATTAATCTTCAAATAAAGCTATTATTGTAATGAATATTTTAGGTATTAAGTGAAGAAATTGTGAAAACCAAAATCATTATGTGAAACCAAATATTTTGCCTAAATATTATCTACCTAAATATTATGTTACCATTATTTTATAAATGGTAAGTTTTGAATGAGAATGGATTTTTTTCCATCTTTTTGTAAACCTATGATGGATTAGAAATCTAGATAACACATGACTGTGCTGGCTTCTTTTTTTAATATTTATTTATTTATTTTTTAGTTTTTGGTGGACACAACATCTTTGTTTGTATGTGGTGCTGAGGATTGAACCTGGGTCACACGCATGCCAGGAGAGCGCACTACCACTTGAGCCACATCCCCAGCCTGTGCTGGCTTCCTAAAGGGAGCAACAAGAACTAAAAGGAAATGGACAGAAAAATTAGTAAATTCTCTAAGAAAAAAATTATTGCTTGAAATTGCTGACATGCTGCAAGGATGTTGGTTCTTGTTTTATTTGAAATACAGAAAAGGAAGACAATACTACTTTGGAGTTGTTTTTAAATTATGCAATAGGAACATAAAATATAAACAATGAAAACAACAGATAATATTCTTCAAGCTCTTAGAATATGCTAGGCAATATATTACATTTTATGTATACTTTAACACATTTCTTTGTCAGTAATATGTGAGAATTATTATTATTCCCATTTTACAGATAGTAAGTCCATCCCTAGAAGTTAAATAATTTATTCAAGGTCATATGATTTACATGTGATGGTGAAACTGGGACTTTTAGACCTGAATTCATCTCATTCTAAAGAATTCATGTCACAGTGTGAGAAAAAAGTTGAAAGAGAAATTTGTAGAAAAGTTCAAAGACTCAAAAAGAATTTTACAGCTGGAGCCCATAAACTACTTTCTAGATTTGGTTTGCAAAGCAAAAAGAAATGTTTTAGCTTTAACAAGGTGATAAGTTTTGTGGGAGAGAGAAGCTTGAGGAAAAAGGGCTTTCAAAATATCAAAGCAGTAAGGGGTTGGGCTATGGCCATGGAAGTCTAAGATACAAAATCTTTGAAAGGTTAAAAGATTTCTATGGAATAATAGGCTAAGCCCATTACTTTGGTTAAGCAACTATTAAAAGCAGTTTTCTTATAAGCAGAACCAGTTAGCCCATGTTCCTAGGTAAATGACAATTCAATATCTTAATTAAATTGATTATTCTTTTATAGCTATATAAAAGGCTGTCAATAGTAAAACATTATTAAGCCCTTCTGTTGTGCCAGATATTGTTCCAAGTGCTCTACATTTTGATCCTAACAATAACTCTTACAGGATAGTACTTTTATTATCATTTCCATTTTAAGGAATAAGTCATGACTAATATCAGGGCTCACACTCCTTACTGTTACACTGTGCTGATGTTACAGTAGGTTAGTAACAACTATAATTAAGTAGTATTTTATTCATAAATATTTTATAATTTAATAAAACTCTATTTTTCTAAAATTACTTGTCATACTATCACTTAGTAAACCTACTTAGCAGTATTTGCAATAAGGTAAGTTATTGACAACTAATTGTAATTACAGAAAGAAGAGCACTATTTTAGTTTTTCAGAGGATATGCTATGAAATGAACTCTAATGTTCTTCTATACTTTAAAATCTGTGATTCAGTGACATGTAAGTGAAAGATGAAGGTTGTGTATTTCAGGATAGTTGCTGGTTCACTGAGTTATTTATGCTTTAACATTCAAATGATACTTTACAAAAAGAAGTTGTGATATTCTGTATAATTACAAAGCAATTTTGTTCCTACTTTTGATTTGTTTATTTTTATCTACAATGCTCCAAATTGATATGTGTTAATAATATACAATGCATAAAATGGGTAGCATGAATAATGAGATTTATAATAGGTTTGATTCCTTCTAAAATGAAATATATATTTGAAAAATTGATGTCATTAACACAACATAACAATGTGTCAGAAATTAATTAGATGAGTAATTTTATTTAAATGAATAAATCTAAAATATTTATTTCTCAATCACATAGAATAATCTTTCAATGATCAAATTCTATAATCAAGCAAGAAAAATTCAAGCTCTCTGAAGACTGGGAAATAGTTTTAGATTAGACATATTAAAAACTGAATTTTTTATATCAAATCAGTTGATTTTGTATAAACATAATATCCATGAAATATAACTTTTCCAAGAAAAACTCAAGAATTATAGTACATTGTAAATTTATGTATAGATGTTTGAGTCTCACAATACATTGGGATGTTAACAAAATATGATATCAAATGAAATATTTTATACTAATTTATACTAATTTTAGGAAATATTTTAACATCTCTAGAGTATAATTTAAAGAAGACTTTTTAAAAATTAGATTCTATTCCCCATACCACAACATGCAGTTATTTTATAAATGTTTATATTTTTTTCAGAGTTTATAGCTGCAATGTAATTTTTATTAGATTATACACACACACAAACACACACAAAGTAGGAATATACACAACCCCCGCAAATAAACTCTTCTTTCCCAAATTAAAGTTAGTAGGTATGCATGGCAGGTTTTATGAATATGCAATCATTATCAATAAACATAATCAAACTGTCATGTATCAAAGGAAAATAATTTTTAAAAGCATATCTTTGACATTACACTATCAAAAATTCTGATGTACTTGAAATTTTTTCTGTAAAAAATAATTTTACCTACAACATTTATTAATTACAAAAGGCCAAAAAACACTAATGATAAATTCAACTTTAAAAAATTAGCCTAAAAATTGTTTTAGGAATAAATTATCAAAGGATTCAACTCAACATGATCCATAGAGTTGGGGGTGGGGAGCAGAGGGCATTGAATCACATAGTATAATTAAATAAAAACTGATGCTGTAAATTTTAGAAATAATTTAATTTTGTTTATATGCAAGGAGACATTTAAAGAAAGAAAGAAAGAAAATTCAAATACACATTCTGGGGCAGCTCTGGTTGCTGGCATTCTACCCCCTATCTGTAAAAGAATGCTTGTTGGCATTAAGTTCCATCAATTCATTTGTGATTTCTAAATTAATTCTGAAGGAAACCACAACTTACTTGAAGATCCCGCTGAGTATCTGTGTGCCTGATTTTTTTTTTCTCTGTTCACAGACAAAGCACTTCCACTGGTCATGGAAAAAAGGTCTAAATCCGTGTCTTCTCTGCTTACAAGTCTTGCCTGGGAGCAATGGGAGAGAATGTATACAATCATGAAACAAAATATGGCATTTTCTGAATGCAGCTCACATTACCCCAAATAAACAAACAGGCTCTGTCAAACAACCTTCTTCAGAATGATACCACAATCCTTTATTGCTGCCCAGGCAGAACAAATGCACTATGTCAAAGCATTTTTTTGCAAATAAGAGCCGATTTTAAAATTGAGGTTTGCTATTTGAGTCTGTACAACAAAAGAAAACATTTTAGTATAGTAATTTTGATGAAAATCAATCTTAAAAGCAGCTGGTGAAACTTTAAACAGCTTAACATCACTTACTTACCAAGTATATTATTTAATTCTTAATTAAATGGTAGAAATGTCATACTAGATTATTTTCTGCGATATTTTTATTTTATCACATGAGTATTACTTTTATTCACAGAATATGCCTTTCATTCCATATTTGTGTACTACAAAGTTACAGATGATACCTGCCTTTTCATTACAAAAATATTAATTTTAATACAAAAATATTACACATTAAGCTTAATTTGGAGATAATGCTAAATGTATTGAAATGCCAAGGTATACTAAGGATATAAAAATTAGATAATTCATTTTATCTAAATTGCCTTTGCACTTTTAAAAAACTATCTTAGATTAAATTAAGAGTCAAAAGAATTGCTTCTCACCTATAAAATCTTGTTTTACAGAATATCTATCATGAAGTGAGGATTTATCAGGATTCAGTTCTGAAGTGGGAGAAAATGTCATTATGGAAAGTAAAGCTGCCTCTAAGTGGCTGGGATTTAACCCAAACCACAGTGTGCTTGAAGTCCTGTGCGAATGTATTGTCTTAAATGTTTGATGTGAGGAAATTTAAGTACAGCAAAACAAAGACATGAAACCACTACTGTCACTAAAAAACTATGTACATTTGATGAGCTACAAAGACTGAAGGACTCCGGACCTAAAAAATCATCCTCCTTCAAATTCAGATTTTTGCCCATCTATACATTCCTCTTCTCACCTTGTTCCCACACTCAGGCATATGAATGAATGAATGAATCAATGAATTTATCTTCCTCAATTTATTTTTTAATTGTCCAAAGTTGTATGTATTTATTTTATACAACATGATGTTTGAAATAGGAACACACTGTGGAATGGCTAAATTGAGTTAATTAACAGATTCATTTTAACTCAGATAAATTTTCTAATATGAAATTTAATGGCAAATATATGTTAAACAGCAATTTGGCAAAATTTTTCTAAATCTTTGTTTTTGAGCATTTCTCTTTTATAGCCTACATACAAGGTTTTGTAATCCCCCCTTATATGTCACATTGGCATAAAGGAAGTAAATTCTGGAAGGTGACTTTCTAAGTATTTGGATTTAATTTCACCTCTATCCTTGATATCTTAAATACAAAATGAAGATTCTCTTTCATTTAATTAAAACCAGGAGTTCCTTCTTCTGTTTTTTTAAACACAATGTTATTAAATATTTATTTAAAAACTGTGTACTTTTGGAAGTTAAGACATGCTAACAGCATACTTTGAAAACAAATACCTATGTACTTATTACTTAGATATTTTTAAAGAAAAATCAAATGTTATAAAGATGAAGTACCCTTTTAAGCTACCTGGTAGTTTTTCTACATATATGTATTGAAAAGGTTTTGGAGTACAGTCACATAATAATGTTAGTTAACAATGCCCACATACGTGACCATGGTCCCATAAGATTATATTGGAGCTGAATAAATCCTATTACCTAGTGGCATCTTAGTCATTGTAGTCTCCTGATGCAACACATTACTCATGTGTTTGTGGTGATGCCTGTGTAAACAAACCTGCACTGTCAGTTGCATAAAACTATGCTCCTGCAATTTTATATATATCTGATAATAAAAATAAAAAGCTGGAGTATTTACTGGTTTATATATTAATATATAATATTTTTATCAGTTTTGAGTGAAATTCTATCATAACAAAAGCTTACTGTGAAATAGTTTGCTATGTTATGCCAACAGAAGCTTCAGGCATGTCTTGCTTACTGTGTCTCTTGCCTATATCAAGAAACCAGTTTAAGTGATTGACCTATGCCACTGAGGTTTGTGTAAGTACCCTATATGATGTGCACAATGATTACATGAATCAATGATGAGTTTCTCAGAACATGTCCATGTTATTGCATTCATTTTAGCTGCTTAAATAATTTATAAATTGTGAGAAAATTATATTGCTATGACATCATTATTCTTGCTATTCCTAGAGATATGAATGATTGAAAAATCTTTTTAAGAAAAATGGGGAAGTTTCCATCAAAATAGATGAGAGATCCATGGAGTAGAATAAGGATTTTGAGGGGGAGGAAAGAGAGAGGGGAAAAGGGAAGAACAGTGTTTGAATCTGACCTAACTTTCCTATGTACATATATGAATATAACACAGGAATATCATCTTCACGTATATCCACAAGGCATTAATTTAAAAGATGATATAAGTAAATAGCAGAAAGATTAGTAGAGTGAAGGGAATAAGGGAGGGAGGTAGAGAGGGAAAAGAGAAGTACTGGGGACTGAATTAGAGCAAATTATATTCCATGCTTTTAAAATTATGTCAAAATGAAACCTAATATTCTGTGTAATTAAAAAAGAATTAATACAAATACAAAATATAAAAATATTATTTTAGTTGCTGAGAGCTTAGTTATACATATCCCTCTGTTCATAATACCCTTCATCATCATTGCACTAACTCCTTTTAAGCCAGAGGTCTTGTTATATAATTATGTGAATAGGAAAGATACTTTAAATGTTTTAATAATATACAGATGTGATTTATATGCATTGAAATTCACAAATCTTAAATATGAAATTCAATTGTTTTCAAAATTTTAGAATAACAATTTTTAATGTAACACTCCCATATAAATTGCAAAAAGTTATACTTAATATTTCCTGTGAATACTACATTAGGCTTACCCAATGACAACAGTTTACATAACCAAAATACAATTAACTTTGGTTTCAACAAGCCAGGACATTGACATTGGAGTAATATTATTACTAAACTACAGACCTTATTAGGACCTTCACCAGGTTTTACATCCTGCATAGACTCATGTAACTACCAGTAGCACACAGGACTCTTCCATTTTCCCAAAGAAACTTTCTTACTGTCCTATACAGATATACCCTCACCCTAGCCTAAGCACTTGCACTTTTGTGCTGTTGCACCACTGTGATTCTGAGAATGTTATGTGAGTAATATCATAAAATATATAATCTTCTGAAATTGGCTTTTTTCATTCAACATAATGTTCTTAAGATCCATAAATACCTTTCTATATATCAAAAGTGTTTTTTTGATTACTGTTCTTACTCTCTCTTTCTTTCTTACCAAGGACTTAAATCAGGGGCACTCAACTACTGTGTCACACTCCAGCCCTAGTTTGTGTTTTATTTAGTGACAGGGTCTCACTGAGTTACTTTAGCACCTCACTTTTGCTGAGGCTGGCTTTGAACTTAAGATCCTCCTGCTGTAGCCTCCAGAGCTGCTGGAGTTACAGGTATGAGCCACCACGCCTGGTGTTTTTTATTTATTTTTTAATGCACATCCATTTGTGTCAGTCAAAATACCTAACAAGAACAACTTAGTGGGGGAAGTTTACTTTGGGTTCATTGTTTCAAAGATACAAGTCCATGCATTGCCAACTAGACTACACTGCTGTGGGCCAGAGGTGAAGCAGAACAACATAACAGAAGGGCATGGTAAAGGAAAGCTACTTAGTTCATGACAGCCAGGAAGCAGAGGGAGGAAGAATGTGAGATGCCAGGGACAAAATATAAAACCTAAAAGGACCTACACATCCTTTAGTTACACCCTACCTAGCCACAGTTTTCAACTTATATAGTCCTTGCACATTATTAATCCAACAAATGGATTAATCCATTGATGAGGTTACATTTCTCATAATTTAATAATTTCATCACCTGCATTAACGTAGGAGCTTTTGGGAGATACCTCATAACCAAACCATAACACTATTATATGTATGTACCACCATTTGTTTATCCTTTCACCCACTGAAGGGGAATTTGGTTGTGTTAAGTTTTTGGTTATTACAAATAAAACTGCTATGAACATTACTGTACATTTTTTAGATGAATGTTCACTTTTCTAAAAAAAATTATCAGTAGCTGTTGTTACTTCATATTAGCATATGTTTATAAGAAAATGACAAGATTTTTTTGAGAGTCGCTATACAATTCTCATCAGCAATGACTAGAGGAAGCAGTTGCTCTGCATACTAGTCAGCACTTAAAAATTACAGTAATTTTTATTTTAAGTACTCTATAGGCATACAGTGTATCACATAAAGGCTTTAATTATTTCCCTAATTAATGATATTTAAAATTTTTCATGTGTTTATAAAAGAGAGGAAGGATATGAACTTTTTTTCTATGTGTTTTGACTTAATTTTCTGAATGGTGCTTTTAAATGAAGTTCAATTTGTTTTTATCTTTTTTCATTATTGGTTTATGCAAAGAATTCTTTGCCTATTACAGGTTTATGGAGATACCTTACTATATTTTCTTTAAAATGTTTTATAATTTTAGCTTCTACACTTATGTTTATAAGTCATCTTAGATTCATTTTTTTTTGGTATGGTGTGATAAAGAGGAGTTGTTTTCCCAAAAGTAGGTTCACTTTTTCCCCATATAGTTATCTGGTTGTTCAGCATCATTTATTGAAAGGTTATCCTTTCCCTCTTTGAATTGCTTTGGTACCTTACAAAAAACCAGTTGGCCTTATAAGTATTAATATTTTTCTAGTCTATTCCCCTTTATGGTAATAGAGTCTGCTATCTTTTTGCAAGTAACAAACATTATTGATTACTGGGGCTTTATAGCAAATCTTGAAAGCAAGTAGTGTGGAACTTCTTAATGTTCTTTTTTTCATGATTGTAAATTGGCTATTTTATGTCTTTTGCATTTCCATGCACATTTTAAAATCAGTTTGTTCATTTCTATGAGAAACCTTTTTGGGACTGCATTGGATCCACAGATCATTGACATCATACATTTTCCCAAATAATTGACTTAAAGAACAACAGGGCATACAAAAACCTACTTTAAAACATTGAATGAGTTCCTTCTAGAATTACAACAGCTTCTACTTTCAGCACCTGTACATAAGCATTTACACATTATTGACAGCCCTTTGAATTATTGTTTCCAAATTTTAATATTCAGGTGAGTATAGTCATGAGGCTTCTTAAGTTTTCATTTTCATTCCTCTCATCTAGAAACTGATCTATTTTACAGCTTTACCTTTCATATTTGGATATTCAAGCCTTCTGAATCCCATCCACTGTAAAGGCTATGTATGATATATATATATATATTGCTGTTTTGTTAAATTCTTTCTCAATGTCATTTGCTGAAAACTCTTTACTAGACAATCTAAGCTTTCCTGCCTTTATCATATTTTGCAATACAGTCATAAGTCTATTTCTAAACTCACTATTCTTTTTAATTGGTCTGTCCATCCATGCCTGTGCCATAAGGGTCCTTTAGCTTTGTTGTAAGTATTCACGTGTTGTGACAAAAGTTGTTCTTATTTTTCTAAGTTGACATATATATTCTTGTTTTTATTTTATTTCTCAATACACATTTCAGAGGAGTTTTCTCAAGTTCCTCAAGAAATGAACTATAATACTGGTTGAGTTTAAAAAATATATACATTTATTTGAAGACTATTAATATATTTTATACAATAAGTTGACACATCCATGAATAGTAAACTTAATATTATATCCTACCTAGATCATGTTTAATAACTAAGAGACTTCTAGTTGCTGACAGAGTTGCTGACTAATGGCTCTCTGCTGTACCTGTCTCCTCTATATAACATTGTCTTAGCTGAAGAGAACTGCTTTGCCCAAGTCACATTTCTCTTGAGGAGATACAGGAGTATAAATCCTGTTGCTCTGGTCTCAACTGTGCTTCCACTACCAGAACTCATTCCTTTGCTCTTCTCTCTCAGTTCAATCCTACTTCTTTCATTTTTCAAAGGAGTTGTTTCTGAAAACTTTCCTCAGTAAACTTTCTGTACTCAACTTTTAAAATCTCAGAGTATATTTCCTGGAGAACATGAAATATGACTGTCTTCTGGAAAATCTTGGAACTTTGGGGAATCATTTAATATAACTGACAACATAATTATCTTTTAACATCTTTGACATGCCTTCTGATATCTTTTTGAAAGTAATAAAAATAATATTTTTCTTCCATTTTAATTCCTCTCATGCAATATTCTTTGCTATTGCTTAGAAGACATATTATTTACTTCTCCAAAATACAGAATTTGAATGTTTATGCCTTATTCTATCCTCATTTTTGAAATTTAGAGAAGAGTATTTTAATGCTATTTATATTTATTCCTATTAGCAAGAAACACATCCAGTATCTTCTGAAATTCATTGTTTCTGATATGAAGTAAGCAGGCTATCTAATTACCATTCCTCTGTAAGTAATCTTCCAATTTACTAATCTTCTTTACTGTATCCATCCTAGACTACGTTTAAATAATTCTATTTCAATAATTTATAGGTGGTTCATTTGTCTACTCATCTGACTTTACTCACAGTTGATCATTTTTGTTCTATAATTTTCTGTCCTTTACTATGGGTGTTATTTATCTCTGAAGATTTTATACTAGCTGCAGTTGCAGCCATTTGTTTTCATTGTTCTTTTTCTTAGGGGCTAGTCTCAGTTGGGCAATTATCTGCCTCTAGTTTCCTGTCCTAGGTGGGAAAGTGAGTGTTTTCATTCCTGAATACACTGCAATATACCTATTCTGGGCCTTTAGTCAGCCCATTATCTTTCTGATATTAACTTATTGATCTCTTACACTGCCTCTACTCACACACACAAAAGCTGTCTGTATTTTTTGTTCCAGTACAGTTTACCTTGTTTAATGTTCAGTATCTCTTATATATGAAAAAGCATTTATTGTTGCCACTTACTTGTCATATATTCGTACACAGAGGAACTAGAGAGGTCTAGAAAAAGAGGACTGATGACAGAGCATTAATTTTAAGTAACCATTAGATCAGTAATCTATCCACTCTGTTTTCAACCACTTTTGTAAGTGTAATAATTAAAATTTTTTATACTGGATTTCCATGGCACTTTTATATTCTCCATTTATTTATTTATTTATCTATCTATCTATTTATTTATTTATTTATTTATGCCAGGGATTGAACCCAGGGGTGCTAAACCACTCAACTATATCCTCAACTGTTTTTAAAATTTTTGTATTTTGAGACTAGGTCTTACTAAGTTATTTAGGTCTTTGTTCAGTTGCTGAGGCTTCCTTTCAAATTGTGATCCTCCTGTCTTGGCCCTAGTTGTTGGTATTATAAGTATGCACCACTACACCTCGTTTATACTCTTCATTCGTGCTCCAATGTGTACTGAACAATCTGTGTCAAATCATAGCCAATAAGACATAGTGTTAATCTGAAGTATAAATTTTTCCGAGTAATCCGCTTGATACTCTCTCAGTGTATTCTCCATTAAAGTGCAGAAAATTATTTGATGAGTGATTATTTTGAATCTGTGAATGGATTATATATTTTCATAAGCAACATAGTTTTAGCTAGCTATTATGTTATCTTTTACTCCTCTTTTAGGAAAACTCCTATTCACAAGAATGATAAATATAACTGTTCTGGAAACCACAATATTCATTCATATCAGAAAACACATCATCTTTTCATGCAAAATTCTATATGGCAGGCTAAATAATAATAAATTTTCTTGGCAAATACAGAATCTGTGAAAGAGGTAGTAGTTGCTTGGTTTAAATGGAAGGTATTGTATAGATGGATTCACCATAGGCATACATTTTTACCTGCCAAAGAGACTACACACTTCAGTCAGTGATCAAGGTACCATCTTTTCTGGAAATTTCCTGGAAGCACACTAAAAAAATCTCATTTTATGGGATCTATTTTTATAGATCAAATATTAGACATTCTTCTTCTGTTCAAATAGTTTTCCTTCTAATAGCATATAGTACAATGGAATTTAGCAATGTACATGCAGTTCTATTACCTTGATTCTACACTTTGGTCACCATATTTAGAATTTGGTTGTCTCTATGCTTCAATAATTTACTTAATGAAGTATGTAATCCTCTACTTTATATTACTTAGAGTGCTTGAGTTCCCAAGTACTTGTTAATTTTTGTATGATTTGTTTATCTGAGTTGTAAGAATATTTTGCTATTTCATCAAGTATAGTCTATGAATGCTACTCCTAAAATTTTCAATAATTTCATTGAGCTTCCCATTTATAATAATGTTATTTTATAATATAAAAAGGTGAATATTTTTACATAATTTAAAGCAATGTAATAACATAAAGTTATATCAGAAGGCAAGAAAAAATGTTATTATTTTACCACATGGTATTTTTTGACATTACTTCAAATAGAGTTATATTTTCATTTTTATAGTTTAATTGTGGGCATATTTTAAAGTGTCATTCATTGAGCACTGGTATTTATACCATGTTTCCATAACTTTAAACACATTTCTTACCACGAGTTGGACTCTTCCACCATTAAGTACATCTGGATCTAACTCAGGCAAGAAGTGATTGCTATGTGGCGACAAAAACAGAAAACATATTATAATATGAATGTATAGGAAGAACATGAAAGAAATGCTCACATAAGAAAATCAGGAGATATCATTATTTAAAAAATGTTAATAATATTTTTCTTCAATTAGCTTCTATAGAAAGATAAGCACGAATTCAAATCTTTCAATAGTAATTTTAAGTTAAATTTGTCATAATATTGATACATACTGTAAAACCACCTTCTTTTTCAAAAGAACCCATAAAAGAGTAAAAATCTTAAAACTATTAATAATTACATTTAATAAATTATAGAAAAAGTTTTTATTCACATTTACTTATCCTTTGTCTTTTAAGAAAGATGCTAGTGAATTATTGTCATGTTTATAATAAAATTCTATTTTAAACCAAAACAATCACATTTGGCTTTTCAAAAACATATGTTCTTGAAAATATCATATATTGTATTATAGTTTCATATGAGAAATTTCATAAACAATTGTTTGCTTTTTATCATATTTACATAGATTATTTATTAGTAAAGGATATTATTAAATGTTAAGCATATCTAAAATTCACCCTGAAACATTTTGTTAAAAGTTTTCACTATACTACATCTATACTAAGGCTTTTAAATTTCTGAAGAAGACCTCTTATGTTGGGTGATTAAGATGGTATTAAATGGATTCTATTAAATATGCTTACAGTTCCAAAGATGCTATGCTGTGAACTAAGTCAAACTGATTAATACTAACATAAACTGCCTCCACTAATTTGAGTATTTAAAAAATGAAAATTCTGAAATATGGATGGCTTTATTCTGACTTTCTTCATTTATAATGAAATATGACAATTCAGACTAAAATGTTTTACTCTATTTTCATTTTTGCTATCATATCACTTCCACATTTTGAAAGGAAATGGATAGAACTCACTGTATATTAAAGTTTAGTTCATATATGTTATTAAAAGGGGTAAATTAAGTTCTTAATTGACAAATTTATAACAGCACTAATAAATTAAAATACAGCCTACAACATATTTTACACTCAGAAACAGTTAATGGATCTCAGACCTTTACTTTAGACAAAATAATTTGTATGATTCACTTGTTGGTTTTAAGCATTACGAATAAAGCTCTTCCCAAATATTTTATGGTGAAAAATATAATGATGATTGAATCTCTTCTATATGAAAGGCTATTTTTTTTAAACCTGGGAAAGTAGTGTATAGGCCTTTAGCTATAAAGTCATGTTTCTTTTACACAATTAACCCAGGTTTCACTTTTCAAGGTATGTTTACAATACAAAAATCTAATTAAAGGAAATGACCTCACCATTTCATATTTCTGGAACTAGCTGCATGAACCCCAACCTGTGTATGAAGCCATTGGTATGTATATTCTTTACTCCTTTCTAATTTTTCATTTGCAGTAGTATCCTTGTAGATAAAGTCTTCTTCCTTACCTGGGAAAGAGATATGATTGTTTATTTGTAATTTAAAGATATCAAACTTTTGCCAGGTCATTCAGTTGAGGCTAGTAATTTCACCACAAGAAATAAAAAAGTATGATTAGTTCATGGTAGCTAAATCTTCTGTAAGAAAAATAATGTCAGTCACTCTGCTTGAGTTTCAGATCCAACTCTTTTGGAAAATAAAGAGAATGTTTTATGGTAACCCACATTTTAAAAGGCTTTATTTTAGTTTTTGTTTAGAAAATTCAGAGTTATTTTTTGGCAGATAATACCTAAAGAATATGTATCACTATCATTTGTATATTTAGGCATCCTTTCAAGTTAATTGTTCTTATACTAGCTTTATCCATATGAAGACTTTATACTGAACTTATTTGAGGCAGAATATCATATAAAACTGATTTTGGTTTGTGTAAGTTAATATACTATTTTAAACTAGAAATATAATCTATATCAGGTTTCAAGGAACCTGTGTTTATGATATAGCAGCTATGTCAAGAATAGAAAAAGCATAACAATGAAGATGTTATGGAAAAAAATTTGAAAGGTGAGAAATTATACCAGGTAAGAATAAGAAGTAACAAATATATAAAGTATTTTTTTAAAAAGGAAAAGAAAAATCCAACCCTTATAATCAAATATAAAAAGTATTACACACACACATATATATATGTGTGTGTGTGTTTATTAAAAAATAAAACTGCAGATGTTCAACTTTTAAATTTGAAGTATTATTTCACTCTGGATGTTTGAACACAATAAGTCAACATAACTACAATTTGTTTGGAAAATAAACATGGTGAAAAGCCTACGCTGAATGCTTGGTCAATGTGTACATGTACACTCAAACATATACACACAAAGTGTAATATGCATCATTCTTAATAAATGGAAAACAATACATCTAAAACACCTTTTCTTTTCTATACAAGTTACTGTTATAATTCGTGAAATGGCTCATATTCAACTTACAGAGATGTTGGATCAGTTCTCAGTAAAGCTAAAAGTCAGGATATTTTATTTCTCTAAACTTTTACTTACCAAAGTTAAGTTCCTGTCACTTCTTATGCCACAATGTGTTTCTAAAATGGACCCAGTCCAAGCTTCCTGAGCTTAAGCTAATAATTCCAAAGTTGCTATAGAGGAATAATTACTTAACATGCTAGGGATGACCACTGTATCTGTGAGCAGAACTGTTTTGAACAATAGCCTTAGGGGTACACAGAAACTATAAAACAGATTCAATCAAAGAGGAGATTTGGTGTTGTCGCAACCATTTACTGCACACAATTGTCTCTCCTCTGCAGAACACCAGTTTCTGCTTTATCTTTCTTGGCTGACTAGATCATATACTGATCCAACAGTGCAGTGTCAGAAAATAGTTGGGACTCAGTGACCCTAATAATCAACAGAGACCAAAGTTAGAATCTTACCTACTCTTGATATGGAAAAATCCTTTGTTAACATGTGTACTTTAGTTAAGATAAAAAAAACTCTTGTTTTCTTTTTTTTAAAAAAATAGTGACATGTACTTGCAATATTCATTTTTAAAACACTATGGAAAAACTGTGCAATAACACTTCCAAAACCCTAAGTGGTTTTACATCAGAACTCAGTCAAGATTCTGAACAATTCCTGGGTAAAGAAGAGAGCTTTCATTTCAACAGTCCAATTCATATTAACTATTTTTTCACTAAGACATAGATTGTATATTGGCACAAGCTTGACATAAAAAACATTACAACAGAACAAACACAATGGTGAAGTTGGCTAGATTTAATTGAAAGTACTGCAATTCAAATGCTGAAGGAAATGATTCTTTCTCAGGCAACTCTTTTCAAGATTACTCCTGCCATTGAGCAGCAGAAAGTAAGATATACTCTGAAACATGCATAAGTCCTGCTTTTAGCATCTTAAGAAGAATAACGGTGACCTGAAGTACTTAACAGATACTTATAGTTCTCTAGTCAGGCTACTCCATGAATCCTTCCTTTCAATGTGAAAGGAAGTATTGTTCTGCCTGCAGAACACTAACCCCTTTACCTGTCCTTTCTTACATCTCTGGGTTTTGGTTCATCAATTTCTTGTATCATAGGCCTAAGAAAAAAATTGTGTTTCTTTGATTCTGGCTGTACTCTAGTTACTACTCTCTCTGTATGCTTCTTTACTTCAAAACACAACATTGAGTAGTTTTATTTAGATAAATTGATAAATTTCTGATTATCAAAATAACAATTCTCATTAGAGATAATTTAGAAAGTAAAAAGTCAAATAAATGGAAATCTGCAGGAACTCCACCTTCAAAGACAGCCACTAGATAGTATTTTAAGGCATTTTCTTTCAGTTTTTTCATATATGCTTGTTTTGTTGTTAGTTTACATTGCAATTACATGTACTCTTCATATCCAATTTTTCAGTTAGTATTATAACAAATGCATTTATGCAATAGAGATATCATCTTAAATAATCTACCAACTGGTTATATGATAGATTTTTGATTATCAAACTTAATTAATCAATTTTAAAAGATGGAATTAAAGAAAATGTCTATAAGTATTTAGTGGTGTATGATCTATAAGTAGAATATTATATTGAAAAATAGTTTTATAAAGACTTCACCAATTTACCTGGCAATTGCTCTTCTCACCAAACCCTTACTCAACATTGACATGATAATATTTTAAAGCTGTTGATACTTTGACAACCATATTGTCTTAATTTATGGTCTTAATATATGTCTTATTTCTAGTAAATTTAAGATTAACTCATATGATTATTAACTAGTTTCAGCTTGTATATTATAAAAAATCTTTCTTCTTTTCTCCAATTAACTACTACATCTGAGTATTTTCGTTTTTTTTTTTTTTTTTTAAATTAACAACTGTAAATCCTTTCTCTGTTTTTACTGGTACAAATGTTTTCCTTTGTCCATTGATTTTAGTATCTACTTTCAAAAGAGGAATCATTTTTTTTCTCTAGGTATGAATATTTATGTGTTGGTGAATATATTTTAAATTATATGCTATTTCCTTTAAAATTTATAGTTTGCATCTCCCAATTCAATAAAATGCATGAGATATAACAAAATTTCTGGGACAAATTCTAGATTCTTCTCATATTTTGTCTTTCATAAAAATTTCTTTAAAGAGAAATTTATTCTCTGACTCTATTCCTTTACTTTCCATTCTCTCCTTAATTTGTTGCCATCTGATTTTGCTAAATTAAAACTGTGCTTACTAGGAAGGCCTAAAATTGTTTTATCTGAGAAGCACTCTTACTCCTTATCTTCATTGACTTTTCTGCTGAATTCAACTATACAGACCATTTCCTTTTTCCTGAGTGTCTTTTTTATAGACCTTCAGGAAACAAGATTTTTATATTCCCTTTTAAGCTTCTTTATAGATTCTTGCCTGGCATTGTGTGGACTTGTGATGATAGTTGATTAGATAGACAAAGTTTCTTATCTCATAGAGCTAGCAGCCTAGAAGACTAGGTATTACCTATAGGACTAGTAACTTCTATCTTACTCTTGTGCTCATATATCTTCTTTCCAGCTATACTTCAAAATCACTTGTCTTTACATGATTCTCTTTCTGATGCCTGCTTTTCCTCTTGAATTTCCATATCACCAAGATCAGACATTCTATAGTTGACCTTGGTTAGTCCTTCCTTTAGTACCAGTATCTTAACAGAAACTAGATCTACTCTGCCTCCTGAATATCCCATTAATCTAGTTCCATACAACTTTAACCATTTTACTTCAGACTTCACTTAGTACTGGAAGGAGCAGGCTTGTATATGGCAACATGTGCAATGGCATATTTATTACTTGCCACAATCAGAGGTACGCCTTCTCCTAAAACTAGCACCCTAACCTGTGCTCTAGATCCCACCCTTCCACATAATCTAGAACCTCTTGTCAACATATTCTTTTGTATTTTTAATACCTTTTAAAAATGGCTTCTTATCCAAAACAATGTTGACGAATTTGGGGGATCTTTTGGAGTTATTATCTTACTGACTCTTCTACCATAATTAGACACTGTTGTCTACTCCTTCCTTCTTCAAAGGCTATTTCTTCTGGATTTTGTTGCATTATACTCTGCTTTTTTTTTTTTTTTCTCTAATCCTTAGGCCAAACTCTTCAGTCTCTTTCAAGGGCTTCTGTTTTTGTCATCCCTTGCAATCTCAGGATTCTTTTCTGGAATTTTATTCTGATCCCATTTCATTCTTAGGGTACACTGTCCCTGTCAAATGATTTTCTGTTAAAGTTTTCAGTCATCATTTTTATCTCTTTCTGAGACATGTATCCAAGGTCTCTCTTTTTAGGTAGTCCACAAGCACTGCAAACCAATGGGTAAAACTGTTTCTCCACTGCCTTGGTTCTTGGTTTAGCCCTTGAGACACATCTGCTGAGTTCCTGCCTTAACCCCCAGGTATACTGTAGTTATACAGAGTGTTCTCTTTTGTCCATAGATCTTTGCCCATAAAGTTTTCTAGGACTAGGATTATTCACATTGCCAATGGTATTATTGCTTTAGATCTTCAGGTTTAAATTTAGAAATTACATTCTTTGGGATAAGCTCCCTGATCTTCCAACACTGCATTCCTTACTTAAGTTACATTACGAATGCTCATTCTATACCTCATGACAACATTCGTTACTTTATACTTCCAATTTATGTGTTCTGTTTTCTATAATATAAGCTCTCATAGTAGTGTGATACTCAACCAATAATGATGAAATAACGGAAAACTGCCACAGCTGATGCATGTTCTTTTTGTCCTGAGAAAAGTAGATCTGTAATGTAGAGACTTTTAGCATTGCTCTGGTTTAGATATGAGGTGTCCCCTCAAAGCTCATGTGTGAGATAATGTAAGGTGAAATGAGTGAATTATGAGAATCCTAACCTAATCAGTGCATTAATTCACTAATTGAGATTAACTGGGTGACAACTGTAGGCAGGTAAGTTGTGGCTAGACAAGGTGAGTCGTTGGGGGCTTTGAGGTTTATATTTTGTCCTGGTAAGGAGAGATCTTGAGTGTCAAGTCCTGAACTTTCTTCATTTCCCACAGCCTTCCATGATGATGTTCTGCCTCACTTTTGGTTCCAGGGGAGAGAGCCATTCATCTATGGACTGAGACCTCTGAAATCAAGAGAGCCAAATAAACTTTTTCTCCTCTAAAATTGTTCTTTTCAAGTCTTTTGATCTCAGCAGCAAAAAAAGCTGACTAATTCAAGCATATAGACAAACCTATGTATTGAAAAGGATAATACATGTCTGGGCATGATTGTCTTAATTATTATAACAGAAATTTCAGCTTCAAAAGTCAGAATTAGATCGGGATAAAAACTGACAATTAAGATAGCAAATTAGGACACAGAACTAAAACAAACAAACAAACAAACAAAAAAACTACTCTTCATATGTCCACAAAGTATAATCCTAAAGGAAAGTGCTTTAAGAAGTTCACAAAAAAATGAAGTACTTTTTAAATTAATGGAAATATTATTCTTTTCTTCATGAAAAGCAAAATAAAAGTACTCATTAAACCCATATGCTTCAAATAAATCAGTTTTCTAAATTTTCAATATAGTATAATATCCTACACTGAGGGAGATTATGATTCAATTATCATTTAGGTCACATAAAAATAAGCTAAGTATTTATATTTTTAATGCACATGGAAACTTTCCCATGACTATTTTCTTTTCCCTTAATGGTTTCTCTCAGTAATAGAATGTAAAAATATTTTTGGTTTCATGGACAGAGAAGAGTTCATTTCTTTACCAAAAGCTTTTGGAAGACATGATGGTGGCTGAGCAAAATGCTTCTACATATTGGAAATGTAATGGAAATATTTTTGATAATTTTAATAAATGGCTGATTCTATGTACCTACCTTACACTGGAAAAACTAAAAATCCAATTACATCACAAAGTATAGGCAGCCTGTATGTGTTTATTAAAAGAAGTTATTGCATCATACCTCACATATAAAGCAAAACTAAAATTTGAATTTGGCATACATGTTACACTAACAGAATTTTAAGTTCATTAGCATCTGTATAAATACTTGTTGATAGGCTGTTTATGGCTTCTTCCTTAACCAATCCAATCTGCTGTTGGAAAGCTGACAGCACTGGCAAGAGACCAACAACTCTCTAAGAGCCATTTGTGTGTACAGGCAACATCCCTATTCTTTATAAATATATTTAAATATATATGTAATTCATCACTAAGGAAAAATGATTTCATGAATAAAGAAGAGGATTGTTGCTACAAAATTTTAAAAACAGAAAATTTGGGAATAGAGCCAGTGCTATATGTAAGGTCAAAGGCTAACAGCAGCATTAATCACTCCTTTACATATTTCACTATATTTTATGGCAGAGAGGGTTGGAAAAAAAGTATTAGAATGACAGAATCTTCTAGTTTTTGACATTTGAAGGAACTTTCAATATTGATTTGTTTTGGGGATGGGGTAATACATAAGGTACATGAATGACCTTTATGAAAACAAAGAAAAATAAACATGAGTTACTAAATTATATCTTTTAAAATATTTGGATTTTGCAAGACTATTTTTTTGATATTAAAGAATTGCTAGATTTAAGTGAATCCGCCTGGAATAACAGAAAAATCCATTTGCCAAGTAAATATAGTTTTGCTTATTAACCAATTATAATAAGTAATTTGTATTTGACTTATCTATAATTTTACTTAAATGGCAAAATGTTTCAACATTTATATTACACATTTATACTATACATTGAGCTGTATCAACTTGCTAATATCTCTATAGTGTAATATCAAATACTATATAAGGATAGATTTTTGTTTTCTTCTCTTTCTGCCACATAACCAGGAAGAATCCTACCTTGTTGAAGTCAGACATAGACAACATGTTTGCTGTTACCAAGGCTACGATTAAGGTAAGGTGAAGAGAACAATGATACTTGCCTTAGGCACAAAATGAAAGGTTGTACCAAAAAACTCAGTAATAAAACAAATAATATTATGCTGCCATATTTTAAAGTAAAAAAATTATGTTAAAATCCATTGTTAACAAAATATTAAAGTTTTTAAATGACAAAATCAGCAACAATGCTGAGTTAGCCCTACTGGAGTCTGAGGCATAAAGAAAAATTAGTAATATCGATTCTGCCTCTATCCTGGTATTTATTTATTTCTAAGTAATACAAATAAAAATGTCATCAGGATATTGCTTTTAGAACTTCCTTACCAATAGGGGTTTAAATTAATTTTCTACTGTGTTCTATGAATTTGGTACACCATTTCATTTTCCATTAGAAGAGCTCTTGAATTTTGACATGTGGAAATTAATTATAAAATAAATTCATTTTGTGAAAGTAGGAGATATAAATCATCTAGCTTAGTATCAGCCTAGGAAATAACTTTCACATAAGCAGTTGTCAATGTTACACAAATTATCTACCTTCTCATTACCTAGGTTTTTCCTCTTTCAATATAAACATAATACAAAATTACCACAGATGGTGTTCAGTGTATAGTAAGGAATTAATAATGGTAGCCATATTGCTATTATTTTTTAAAGAAAATGAAATGAATTCCATTATGCAATCCCTTAATGCCCTTCTCAATGGGCATAGGACAGGACTTATTTGTCCTGGAGGTAAGACAACTTATATGACTCAACTCCACGATTCTAGGGGCTCACTAGCAGGAGGGGAAAATTCTAAGATTAACCCCATGAAATTAGAGTAGTTTTCTGGGGGTGAGCTCAAGAAGTTGCCCTTACCAAAATTTGAAATACAGAATAGACATTTTTCTAAAAAATATATTTTGTTTCATTATATAAAAGGATGCCAGTGTGTCTTTTAAAAGGAAAAAAAAATAATTCTCAAGACATAAGAAGGGTACATGGTCCTAATTGATTTTAGGTTACTTCAAATAATTTTTAGCATTTGCTTAATAATAACCATGAAGGAGGTTCCATTGACACAGTTCTCTCCTGTTTCACCCTCTCAATTTAATTATCCTTACAAAATACTCCTCTATCTAACCTAGACTCCCTCAGGGAGTGTTAATATGGTAGGTCATTCAAACTAGGGTCCATCCAATAGAAGAATAAAAGAGAGTGATGATGTGAATAGGCTGGTTTTCAGAGTAACGGTCATAGTGACCACATAAAAATTATTGTCATCTACTTGTTTAAAAAATAGCTTTAGAGTTTAGATTCCTGATCTGTGTAAAGGTTTTACTCTTTGATAAAAAGACAACTATGATTCTATTCAATCATGTATATTTATTACTTAAGAGTCAAGTAAGCAGTTTAATTTCCTTTACTAGTTCCGAAAGTGGCCAATAAGTGGTATTATATTGATACTTTAATGATAGAGTAATACAGAGTCTTAAAATACCCAACTGAACATTTCTTTATATTACTGTGATCACAGATTTTTATATACCTACATAACAGAAATGCTCATAGTAAATATGTCTATTCATAATGCACTTACTATATCTATACTATTTATAATATTTTCTTTATATCTATATATAGTAATTTTTATATTTGTCAACTGAAATACAGATCTTCATTACAGAGAGATGTTCATTTGAAATACTGAATATATATTAAAATATAACTTGTATAATAAAAAGCAATAAGTAAATATAGTTTACTTCCACAATTTGAGTGTTGCCATAGCTTGCTGAATATTTAAGCAGTTTTAAACTAGATATTTCATGAGGAGAAAAATTGTAATTGTTCATTATATTATCTTTACAAACTTTCATTTTATATATCAGAACTTCATTGTAGATGAATCAGGTCTTTCTTTCAGGGATTTTACTTTTAATTTAGAACTATTAAAAGCATTTTTGATCTATTCATATGAGTAAAAAAAAGAAGTCAACTGAAGCATTATATATCTTCCTTACAAAATTCACTTTAATATTAAACTAGTACTAATGCAAAAAGGATTTATAGAAGCTCTTTTTTATTTTACTGTGAGACACAGCACCCACAAAATATTACATATATGTATATCCTTCTAAGATTTATAAATATATTATAAAATATATACAGCTATAGAAATCATGTATAAATTATACAAAATACTACAAATAGTCCATGGGAACTCTGATCAAAAACAAAAAAAATAGAACACAACCTGCACACCAGAAGTCCTACTCAAAAATCTCTTAGTTTTCTTAAATTTAACCTCTATACTGAAGGTTAGAATCTTAACTTTCTTGATTGACTTTTACCTCCTATGCTTTTAAGACATATAATGTAGCTTTCCTTGATTTTGTACTATATGCATAAATAGGGCAACTCTGTACATATTTTTTTTCTTTTATTTGTTTAGAATTTTTTGTGAGGTTTACCTGCATTGCTGTGTATAGATCTATTTAATTACCATTTTATTGCTGTACAGTATTGCACTGTATAGACCTGTTATAGTTTATCCATTTCTTTGTTGGTAGACACATGGGCAGTTCTATAACAAGTTGAGTTGTTTCATATAGCAAGTTCTTCAATTTTATTCATTTTTGTCAAGTGTGTTTTGGCTATTTGTGGACTTTGATTCTTCTGACAAAGTTTAGATTCCACTTATCAACTTCATAAACCCTTGGTGAAATTTAATTGAGACTGCATTGTATCCACAAGTTGATTTGGGGAGAATTTAAGCATTCAAAATTTATGATCTTCTAATTCTTAAATATACTTTCATAAAAAAAATAGAAGTAGTTTTTGGCTACCAAGCAAACACTGCCCTGACTATCCTTGTACAAGAGTTTCTACTGGCAATACATATAGGAATCTATTAGACTGATCACAGCGTATGCATATCTTCAATTCCACCAGAGTGTCCAACTATTTTATAAATAAGAACACCAAATTATATCCAGTTTTCAAAATATTGGTTTTGTTGGTTCATATCCTAACATTTAGTTTTGTTTGACTATTTTTTTCTTGTTTTTAAATTTATGGTTTTAATTTGCATTTCTCTGTTTGCAAATGAGATTAACTACCTGTTTATATGTTTATGAGTCATTTGTACTACTTCTGTGGAATATTTGTTAAAACCATTGTTTTGCTCATTTTGCTCTTGAGCTATTTGTGTTTTGTTAATTGGGGGGGATTATGTATGCATTCTGGATACAAACCTTTTGTTGATGATTATGTGTGACAAATTAACTTCTCTATCTCCATGAGTTGTCATTTCATTACTATTATAACATTTTTAGATGCATGGAGTTTTGTAATTTTAATGAAAATATATTTATCAAAATGACCAGTATATTTTAAAGAAATAATTCCATATTCTATGTTTTAAATATATTTCCATATTATATTCAATGCATTTTATATTTTTGCTTCATATACTCAAGATCATTAAGGTATACAAAATTACTTACTTTAGTATATACAACTGTTCAAGATTTATTGAAAAGCCTACCTATTCTCAATGGATTTGGAAAACATTTATTATAATACAAATTAAGTATAAATACATGGCTTTCCATGTTTAACTCTAAAATCTATCCTTTCCTTACCCTAACTATTTACCATACCATACCATACCATACCATATTAAATTCACTGTCTTATTTTCTGCAGTTCTTTAATAAGTTGTAATGTTTGGTATGGCAAGTTCTCTCACTTTATTGATCATCCTTGAATTGTTTTTGATGTTTGGGGATTTTGTTCTTCAACTCAAAGTTTAGATTCTGCTAATCAATTTCATTTACAAACACCTTTTAGAACTTAATTGAGATTGCACTGCATCCATAAATTGATTTGGAAAGCCTTAAAATCTTTGAAAATTGGGCTTCCAATTCATAGGTATATTTAAATATTTCTTGACATTTTAAATCATTTTTCATTATTTCCTCCATAAGGTATTACACATACTTTGTTAAACAGATTATTTGGTATTTGAGTAGAAAATATTATTATGGATTGTAACTTTTTATTGCTTATCCATAGAATTAGCTTTATGATTAGGGTTAGGGTAAGTTTTGGTAAATTATATTTTTCTAGGAATTTTTCATTTCTTCCAAGTTTTCTAAAGTATTGCCATAAAGTTATTATACTCTATTTCAGCTTTAAAGTTTCTGTCATCTCGCATTCTACCCTTTTCCACTCCTGATACTAGTTATTTGTGCTTTCTTTTTTCTTTTTTTTTTCAAGAGGTAGAGTTTATTTTTTATTTTCTTTAAAGAGAGAGAGAGAGAGAGAGAGAGAGAGAGAGAGAGAGAGAGAGAGAGAGAGAGAGAGAATTTTTAATATTTATTTTTTTAGTTATTGGCGGACACAACATCTTTGTTTGTATGTGGTGCTGAGGATCGAACCTGGGCCGCACACATGCCAGGTGAGCGCGCTACCGCTTGAGCCACATCCCCAGCCACTGTGCTTTCTTTTTTATTTTTATGCTCAAACTTGCTAAAAGTGCATCCAATGTATTAGTCTTTTCAAAATAATTTTGTCTTTATTGATGTATTGTACTCTTTTTTCATTAACTTTTTTTTTTTTGGTTCAAGGGATTGAACTCAGGAATGCTTAACCACTGAGGCACATTCCCAGCACTTTTTGTATTTTATCTAGAGACAAGCTCTCACTGAGTTGCTTAGGACCTCGATAAATTGCTGAGGCTGGCTTTGAATTCTCAATCCTTCTGCCTGAGCCTCCTGAGCTGCAGGCCAACTATTGTTCTTATATAATGTTTTGTTATTGTTTAATTTTTCAAAACAATTCATTATGATTACATCCACTCACAAATTTTTAATTTTCAAACAAAGAAAGGAGTTTTCTAGTTATCTTAGTATTGTTCATTTATAATTTAAAAGCACTGTATTTAGAGAATACACTACACAGATTTTTGTCCTTAAGAAATCTTTGAGAACTAATTTAAAGCTAGTATAAGTTAAAGTTTTGTAAAAAGCCATTTTGTGCTTGAGGATAACAGGCCTTTACCTGTTGTTAAAAGTTCTTTATATTTCACTAAGGCAAATTTTATTAATTCAATTTATCAAAGCATACCCTAATTTTTTGCTATCCTAATTTATTTGTTCTATAAATTAATGAAATAAGTAGCTTTAAAAATATCTCAACATAACTGTGGAAATTTCTAGTTCTTGGTACATCTTAAATTTTTGTCTTATTTTTGAGGCTGTGTTATACCATTCATAAAAATTCTAAGTATTATATCTTGCTGGTAAATTGAAAACTTTATCATTTTGAAATGATGTTTTCTAATGGTTTTTTTTCTTCCTAATGTCTATTTGTTAACTTTCTCTTCATTAGTGTTCTTGTGGTATGTTTTATATTCATGAACTTATTATACCTTTATAATTGTCTTGTCTCTTGGGTTAAAAAAAACTATAAACAATATTTATTTGCTAACTAGTTTATTTAGCCATTAATATTTAATGTACATACTGATGCTATGGTTTGGAAGTGTTCCTCAAAGGGTTATGTGTTAAAGGCTTCATCCTCAGCCCATGGCACTACTGGGAGGGGGTGGAATCTTTAATAGGAGGGGAGTGGTTGTGAAAAATAGGTAATTGGGAGCATGCCCATGAAAAGAATATTGGAATCCCAGACCTTTCCTTTGACTTTTGATTCCCAGGCATTATTAAATTAAGGTTTCCTCTGTCACATGCTTCTGCCATGGTGTACTGTCTTTTACAGGTCCCAGAACAAGACCAAATGATCATCCTACTAAAACCTCTGAAACTGTGAACCAAAATAAATCTTTCCTCCTTTAAGTTGATTTTCTCAGACATTTTGTTAGAGTGACAGAAAGCTAATACAATTGATATATTTGGTAAAAATAATATCATTTTGTGCTCTTTGCCCACCTGTAATATGTTATTTTTCTTGGCTGTAAATAGTACTAATTTCTTCTTTCATTTCTAGTTTTTACTTTCTAATAGATGGAAATTATATCATTTGTATCTATTCATTTATTTTTTACCTTAGAAATCATAATATATAACTTAAACTTAATAGACTCCAAAACTAACCAATTTTCCCTCTTTTAATGGAATGCAAGAATCATAGAACATTTTTAACTTGACTTAGCTCCATTCTGACTTAAATATTAATATTTCTCTGTACTTATACTTAACTTCACAAGACACTGAATAGTTAGTCATATCATTAATTTATGCTTGATTTTGCCAACATATTTTCCTCCCTATGAATTTTTCTTTTGGTAGTTTGGATCTTTTCTGTGGGACTCTGCCCTCCCCCAAAGCCTATACATTTAAAATAATTTTTTGATAAGGATCAGCAAGTAACAAACATAATTTTTATTTGAAGATATCTATATTTTATCCTTATTCTGGGAAGATATTTTAAAAATATGTATTCTAGTTCACCTGTACATTTTCTCATTCATAGCACTTTCAAATAATTGATAATCTTCTACTCTTTTCTATTGATTTTAAGATATCGGTTCTCAGTATAACTGCAATTTATGTGAAGAAAACTTGTCTTTTATTTATTATTTTGGAAGATTTTCTTTTTTACACTCTTCGGATTTACTCTGATGAATCTAGCAATAAAATTATTTTTTAAATTACTCTATCAATAAAATGTAATCGACATATTCGCTGTGAAATTATTTTAAAATTCATTCCATTATGATTCACTCAAATTCTTGGATCTATGAATTGATGTCTTTCATTCAGTTAGGAAATTTCTACTCAAAATCTTATTAGCTATTACCTTTGCCTGGATCTATCTTGCCTCTCCACCTGGAACTCCAGTTGGATATAATGTAAATCATCTTTAACTTTTTATTTTTACCTCTTAAATTTTTCATCTCTTTAATTCTCTGCACTATATTCTAAATCTGGTCTTCTCACATATTTTAAAATTCAGTATTTCTTTAGCTCTGATTTCCAGTTATATTCACATGAGATTTTAGTTTCAATCATTTTATTTTTTGTTGATGAAATCAATACTCAGTTCTTTCCCAAATCTTTCACCAGAAGATATTTCCAAGGTAGTTTTGTTATTTACAGAAAGTTTATGCACATATCTTATAATTTGTGCCTAATAGTTTTCATATTTATATTACTTGTATAATATTTTCTGATACCTGTTCTTTTTCTGGCTCTTTCTAATAATGTCTTATTCTCTTATTAAAAAATATATTTTTTACAGAAATGTTGTATTTTCAGTTCTGCCAAGTAATACAGGTGCTATCAGATTGGGTTCATGTTACAATAAATTCACATATTGTTTTATAAATTATATTTTCATTTATGTTTCTTTCAGCAGGATTGGTATAGTTTTCTTTATATCTTCAAAATGAAAGTGCTATGTAATTCTTAAATGTTCTAATTCTTCATTTATTTCTGTTCAAATTTACCCTTCTAATATTATGAAATTCATATAGTCTTTCTTTGACATAAAAGTATTTCAGCACTTTCAGTTTCCTTTTTTTTCAAACTTTTGCTTTCCTTTTATGTACTCACTATGAACATCTTTTCTAAGGTTAAGAGACCATATACAATTGAAAATTTATTAATTTATGTGGAAGAAATGGCAATTGAAATTTGCTTCCAATATATTTCACTATATTAAATATTTTATAAAGATATTTCCCATTTTTTCTTAAGTGATTCAAATTTAATATAGGTTTGGATGGTGGAGATAAAACTGAATAAGCAGAAAAACTGACTACCACTTTAAATCTCAACCAACTTATAATAATAAAAGTCTTGATAGTTTGTGAGGCAAAAATATGAAATCATTTGAGAACTGAAACAATACTATCTCATTCTTGTTTCATTCATGGATACCAATACTGGAAAAGGCAGTTTTGATTTTTGAGCCAAGGTTTGTGCAATTCCAAGACTTTCCTTCTTTTTGATATGGAAAATGGCATGTTTCCTTGGATAGGTTTGATTGTGCTCATTCACATAATTCCTATGTTAAAACCACAGCTAATGTCAGACCAATTTGAAACATCATTATTGTTCTAAAATATTGTAAATCAGTGTTTCTTAAAATTACTATATAATCACTAAGTGGTAATTATAATACACAGTAACTAACAACATTCCATAAAATGAATCAATCAAAAAGATGGCAATAAATCTCTAGAATCTTAAAGAAAACAGTCCATACAACAATAATGATTATTTATTTGGTTTCATGTACTCATTTGTGGGTTCATACATTGTGAATTTAAAATTTTTCTATGTCAAGAATTATGAGGTTTGAGATTTTATCCTACTTTCAGGTAGAAGTTAGTCTCATATACTTTTATCAATGCAGAAGAAGATGCCTCAGATGGAGACAAAGGGCTTTATTCATAGCACAGCAAGGAGCATGAACATTATTAGTGAGTTTGTGTGGTTTTCTTGGTCCTTCCTTCAGTTTTAACAAGTGTGAAGTGAAGGAGACATGTGGGCCCCATGCATGGTTTGGTTTGTATCACAGCTGAAAATCCCCAAGCTTAGGAAGTTGAAATTGTTTTATAATTGGCTATAAAAGAAACTGCCCTTTGCACTAGAAAAAAACATCTTTATTATACTGGGCAACAAATTTGCCCTTTGTTTTAGAGGAGAACTATTTCTATCTTCTAAAGTTCTTTGGTATATGAATATTTTTAAAAAGATGTCTAGACCTAAAGGGCAGTTAGCACCATACTTCCAGTTGGTTCAAAAAATGTTAAGAGACTCATGGAGATTGTTTCCCTACACTTCTACTAGGACAACTTTTGATATAAAATAAACAACTTCTCACCTTCTATTAGAATTCAGGCTATATTAACACTAGAGACAGAATTAATCTAATCAAAGTATTGTGCCCTGTTTTATGTCTATAATCTTGAATGTTCAATTTATAAAAATTTATTTTAATTAAACTCTTCTCCTAGTTTTAAAAATCAAGCCAAAAAAACCTAGTCCAAAATATTAATATTTACATTTAAGAGGAGAAAATATGAAAGAAAAAAGGCTGGAGTTCTAACTTTAGGTGAAAACCACAACGTTTTGTAATAAATTTGCAGCATAAAACACAAGTAGCTAAAAATTATTTTAGTTTTTAGAAAACATTGACAAAAAATATGCTGTAAACAATCACAAATTCACTCATTTTCCAAAATGTGTGAAAAAGCTGTTGCTCAGACAGTATACCATAGGAAAAGTACAAAATTATGGAATAGCATGGTTTTTGACCAATTCATACATAATTTCCTATGGCTAGAATTTTTATTGTGCTTTGTCATTCCCATAATTTAACATCGGAATAGGTTTAGTAAAAACAAGCAAATCCCTTTGAGACCAAATATGGAAAATTATATTTCAAAATTATTCCTTATTTTCCAAAAGTTATTCACAAGAGAAAAAGCAATTCTGTGTTATTTATTATAGCTGGTATATTAAGAACAATATAAAATGTCATTTGTTTCTATATTCAGAAATACAACATTACAGGGAATTTCATGGGAAAATATAGCTTCCTGGTACGTGGAGACATTGAGGGTTTTAGATAGACACAGATTAAGATTCTGATTATTCTCCTATTTAAGCTTGGTGTCCCTTTTCCTGGATTGCCAATGTTTAGGTGACTGATAGTTTAGGGTTGTCTAAGGCCATAATTGAGTGCTTTTCATGTTAGTATATAACATTAGATAACAATATGAAATAGAGTATGTTGCTTTTGAATTTGATATATAATTATATAGATAATGCATTGTCAGTAGACCATGTTAGTTTTAGCAATTAATCTAGTTTTCTTTAAATATCCATTGATTTTTGTAATATTAATTATGACCTCATATCTAGAAATGTTTTTTTATTATCATTCCATTTTCAAATATATTTTTATGTACTTAATCAAACTACAGATTATATTCTATATCTGATAAATGCACTGCTTCTGGGAGTCAATGGACAGATTTTATAATTTGTTTTCTGTGGATTTTCACTCTTCTGGCTTGCTCCCTGAGGTAATGTTGGTATTGTTTCAGTTAGTTTGTTCTTTAGATCTATATTAGTGGACATTTTTAGAGGTCTGAATTTAAACTATCTTAATTCAGAAAGCTTTTTAACTGCTTCTGCTAGATTATCTGAATGCACATTCCTCTTTTTCTGTATAGGTAACCCCTTAGGCAATCCCTTGCTACACCTATACAGTAGTTCCTGCCCTACCATTATCTTCACTTCCATTTTTTTTTGTGGTTTCAGATATCTGCAGTCAACAGTAATTCAAATATATGAAATGGAAAATTCCCCCCAAAATTAAGTTTAAAATTTCGTGCCAGTTTGAGCAGTATGACAAAATTTTTCACAGTTCCACTTTAACCCATACAAGATATGAAACATCCCTCTGTCCAGCACATCCATGCAGTATATGCTACCTGATCTTTAGTTACTTGTAAGCCATCATGGCTATCAGATTGACTGTCATGGTATCATTATGCTTGTGCTTAAATAATCCATTTAATCTAACAATGACTGCTAAACACAAGAGTAGTGATACTGGCAATCTGGATATGTCAAAGAGAAACAATAAAGCAATTTCTTACAAGTGAAAATGTGAAAGTTCTCAATAAGAATAGAAAAAAATTAGTATGCTGAAGTTGGTAAGATCTATGGTAAGTTACTATTGTTAATCTCTTGCTGAACCCAATTTATAAATTAATCATAGGTGTGTAAAAATTCCTCTCTGTGTGTGTATGTGTGTGTATAACTGGGATTTTTTACCTATATGTATACACTTATGATTAATTTATAAATTGTCTCTCACACACATGGGGATGATTGGGATAGAGGGGAAGAAAAGGGAGGGAGGGAAGGAGGGAGGGAAGGAGAGAGAGAGAGAGAGAGAGAGAGAGAGAGAGAGAGAGAGAGAGAGAGAGAGAGAGAGAGAGATTGGTACTATCTGCAGATATGCAGTTTCAAATATCCATTGGAAGTTTGGGATTGTATCCTCCATGGGTAATTTTTAGATACTGTTGTAAATTTGTGTTTTAATAATTATGGATTAATCCACTGATGAAATCGGAACGCTTATGATCAACCATTGCATAAAAGCCCCACCTTTTTGTATTAGAGATCATACTTGCAACACATGAGCTTTCAGGGGGACATTCCAGATTCATACTATAAGATGTCTGATGTGGCTGGAAGGTATATATGGAAGTAAAGATAAGAGAAGACTCTAGAATCAACAAAAGTATCATTACTATAATAAGGATAAAATGACCAACTCTATTAAAAAATGGGCACAAGACCTAAACATACATTACTGTAGAAAACAATAAAACAAATATTGGTTGCAAATAAGTGTATGACTAGATGCTCAACATCATAAGACATCAAAAAATTGTAAAATAAATGAAGATGTGATACCACTATATACCTATTAGAAAGAAAAATCTAAAACAATGAGTATTAAATGCTATTGAGGATGTGAAGCAACAGGACACTCAGACATTGCTGATGGGAATACAAAATGATACAAGCACTTTGAAAAACAGTCTGGCAGTTTCTTCAAAATATACTCTTACATTTGATCCAACAATCATACTCTGGATTTTACCCAAGTGAAATGAAAACATATGTGTACACAAAAACTTAAACATGAATGTTTACAGTAGCTTTATTTATAATTTCTATAACTTTGAAATGATCAAGATGCCTATTAGTAGACAGATGGATAAACTAGAACATACATACAGTGGAATATTATTTAGCTCTCAAAAGAAATGAGTTATCAAGTCATGAACAGACATGGTGAAAACTACATATTACTAAATGAAAGAAGCAGATATTAAAACTTTGTATTCTGTATAATTCCAGCTGCATGGCATCCTAAAAAGGCAAAATTACCAAGACTACATGAACATTTGATTTATTACACTGCCAGAAATCAAAATCTCTTAACATTTACTGAGGAAGCTGAAGGTCGATATTTCTAGGAAAATACATGACAAATTTAGTGAAAGACTATGTCTGATGTGGCTGGAAGGTATATGGAAGTAAAGATAAGAGAAGACTCTAGGATCAATAAAAGTAGCAGTTATCTACTGAGGATAAGCCAGCAGTGGTCTACAGACTTTCAGCACATTATGTGGCAAGAACTCCGAGGCTTCACATTGTTGTTGCCATTTTAAGGATATGAATGCTTCAGCATACAGAGCTTGAACATAACATCACAGAGTTAAGTGGTGCAGCTAGGAATTTACTAGTGGTCTGAAGCTCCATAAAATATTATCTTCCTTCTGTAGTTACATCTTTATTAAATTCCCACCAAAGAATTCAGGTCCCAATTTTAGCTACCTTCCTACTAAATTTTGGCAATAAAGAATTTCTTGTGAACTCTGCATAAAAAACTTTTAAGTTTTATTTAGTCATATATACATATTCATATATGTACACACTCAAGTTTTCGTGTGTATATATATCTAATATATATAATAATAATCTAATATGTATATATATATATAAGCTAATATGTATATATATATCTAATATGTATATATTCTACTTTTTAAAAAAATATTTATTCTTTAGCTATAGGTGGACACAATATCCCCACTTTATTTCTGTGTGGTGCTGAGGATCAAACCTAGTGCCTCATGCATGGTAGGCGAGTGCTCTGAGCCACAACCCCAGTCTGATATTTTCTACTTTTCATGATGACTTTTCAGAGACTGAGTATTATTTAGAGGATATACCTTTATGCTTCTTAATCCTTTCATCATGTCACAAACTATATAATTTTGTTATTTTGCTTTTCAATATTTCTCTTAAGTCTCTAACTACTTCTTTTAATCTTTACCCATATTTTTTTCTCTACTTTAAGTTCTATTTTTTTCTTTTACCTCATTTATTTATGTCATTGATCATATTACGGCAAGAATAGAGGCATATCTTTGAGAACAGTGAAAGAAGCTTAGTTAAAGGTAATTCTTGGAAGGACATTCCATTATTAGAGTAATTTCAGTGCTGTTCAGAGAATGTCAATATTCAATGGGTCACTTTACATCGAATCTAACCACTTCCTTATTCTTAGCTTCATCTGTAGGCTCCAAACTTAGTTATTCTTGGATATAAGCTACATTGATAACAGGAAGCATACTCTGGTAGAGGTGAAACTTTGGATTAGTTAACTGTTTATTTTTTATAGGACTTTAACTTATTTTCACTGGATCATTCAATCTCACAAATTTTGTGCCTGCACCTTCATAGATTTGCAATTTTCTACCTGGTTCTGTTTCTTTTTCTTACCACATCAGTTCAGATGAAGTTTGCAGAACTAGAAAAAGGTAATGTTGTCCTGATGAACACAATTTCTTCATCTATAAAACTTGGAGATCATAGCATTTCTCTTGATTCATTCTCAGATCTGAATCATATTAAATTTTTAATGTGTAATAGGTTTTTTAGTAAAAAAAATGAACTTTATGACATAGACACCAATAAAATCAGAAAGGACTATGGTGTTGACCTAGAGCAGAGTTCTGGAGGGTCCCTGCTGCATAGGACATTATTCCTTTAGTTACTCAATGTTAAAAACTGGGAGTGGTTTCCTAGAGGGAGAAGATAAGGAAGTTAGGGCTGGTGGGGTTGTGGTATTGGGGAGGCATTCAAGGAAGTAGCTATTTACCAAACAGTTAAATTTTATTTTAGTATCCTATCAATTATTTCATTCATATTTATGTATGCCAGTATTAGATATATCCTATATGAGTACTCTGAAAATGTAAGAGTATTATCTTTCAATAGATTTACAATGCTCTGATCTTGATTTTGCTGGAAAATCTCAGTTTTTCTATAATTTGTTAAGTACCAGCTGGCTGACTGCCACTCTAAGTTGCCATCTTTGTGTCATCTACTATGCTATTTGTGCATTCTGAGTTCATCAAAGTTAAAATAAAAAATCCATCTTATAATCAATGAAATACTAAATAATTAATACTTTCATTAGTGTACTATTTTTGTAATACGAAGTGTCATCATTCAAAACAAAAATTAACCTGGGATCACTAAAGTAGCCTAACCCAAACAAATATGCTGTATATATTTTTTATTATTATTATTACTCTCCTTTTGAAGTGTTTTATATGGATTGCTTCATGTTTTTACTGAGTGCCTACTATTTGCCAGGCATTATCCTAAATACTGAGGATCTCTCACTGAACCAATAAAGTCCTGATTTAGGTAGCATGTAGAATAAAGACATTTTAGTTACAGCTATTAAATGTAAAGTTCTGAATGTGATAAGCACTAAGCTCAGATCCTGGGTAGAAAGAAAGGACAGAAAAAAAAAGGCTTATTTTTTGGTAAGGTCACACAAGTTTAAAATGTCCTCTGGGAAGCCATAGGAGATTTGCAAATGCACCTTAGTGGCAGCTACAGGAAATAGCCAAGTGATGAGACACCTTCAACCACAGCAGATATACTCTCAGCTATTTTACGCTACACTGAATTTTGGTTAGTATTTGATTTTAAAAGGAGGGTTTTGGCTAAAGTATAAAGTTTGAAAATCATTGATCTGATGGACAAGCACTAAATCTTAGCATGAAATATTTAAATTAAATTTCTAACTATAGTGCCCATTTATAATTTGACTTTAAATATCCATCACATCTAAACAAAAAACAAACAAATGATTCCAAATAATCCTGAACTTACTTTTCAGTTAAGCTATATGTAAAGCTATGCCAATTATCCCTTTTGGGCTGCTGAGAATGGAACAGTCTTCATTCCATGCTGTGATGCAAGAATTTTTAAATAATCCTGTATCCATTGATGTATACAGTTTACCTCTGTTACTATGTGGTGAGGATTGTGATATACCCTTTACATTACATTAATTTTCATTTAATTCTTACAAAAAAATCTGATTGATGCTCCCAATTTTTATAGTGAGAAAGTGGAGGTTCAAAGAATTAAGTAATTTGCCCATGGTGGCAACAGTGAAGACACAATTTAAAGACAGTTTTAAATCTGCTTTTTCTAATCATCATCCTCATAAAATTATGTCACATTACTTCCCTACATTAACTCTATGTATCCTAGACATGGTAGGATTAAGGAAATAGGGGCATAGTTCTCCAAGGTAGGCAAGGGAAAGCAGGAAAGAAATAGTTACATAAATATAAACATTTTAAATGTACAAAAACAACAAACCTGCTTGAAAACAAGTAAGAAATAATTAATTGAAGGAATTTCTTATCTGGATAAAGAAATTTTTGCATATTTCACTAGTTATAAAATGCTACTATTATTGTTATAGGACCGATGTATATATACAAAATAATATAATAGTATCCCAAGCAGGATAGAGAGCATATGCAACTCTGACTAAGGGGACTGACAAATCTGTGCAAGCCGACTTAACCTTCCTGGCTAAGAACTAGGAGTTACGCTTGTTATATAGAACTCTCAAGGGTACCATGCAATCAGAGGTCACAATCGAGGCAACAGAAGCAATGTCACCATATCAGAGAATAGGCCAATTCAGATCTGGTTTGTGACAGTCACTGGGGTCAAGGCTTACAGCAAATAATTGTATTAAATGGGAATATTCCCTGTATACTTTTAGAATTGTCATCTGAACAAACAGGTCGAGGTCATCTATAGGTTAAATCTGAGTTCTTTTCCTGGTATGTAAAGTTTACTTTCTATTCCTTAATCTCTCACAGTTTTTAATCTTACAAATGCAACTTTTTTTTTTTAATCAAGTAGATGCTTAGTAAATTTTTGTTGTCTGACCCAAGCAATGACCACCACAACAAAATACAATTTAAATGCTTGCATTTGTCAATCAAATGCATTTTTATTATTTGTTCTCAAATGTTTCTTGGTGGGATAATATTCAAAATTTAAACTTATTTTTATTGAATGAATTGTATCATACTGAAAATAACACAGTAAACAATTTTATATTGAAATTCAATAGTCTCAAATGTTATCAATTATCATTTACATGTCATTGCATGTATTTTACTTACAAGCATTTAAATTTTCAAAAAGCAATTGTTGAAAAATGATAAAATTTACAAATAGTATATAGTATGTAGAAAAGGTGAAATTTATAAGTAGTTGAAATATCCACTTAAATAAAATAGCAAAAATATGTGGGATAGAGGTGCATTCATGTTTACCTGAGATTCATACTGTACAATATTAGTTTATTATCCTCACAAAATTTGGAATTTATGAATCATAACCATTACTTTTTAAGAAAATTCAGATGACACTTGTTACTAATTTAATTATAAATGTTTACAACATTTCTAGTTTATACTATAGTTTATTATGGATGCAATTTAAATATGTAAACTTTAAGATTATTATTTTGAGAATAAATTTTTATTTCTATATGGAATGTCTACAAATCATGATTAAAGAAGAATACACTCTATGGACTTTCTTATTCAGTTAAACTTCCAAGAAGTAAGAAAATCAAGAGTTTGATGATTGTTTTTATTTTATACTTCACTTTTTAAGGTCAATTTTAATATTTGAATTAAATATTAAACATACATATAATTCTAAGATAGTTCCTAATTAAAAACACAATAAATCAAACTATATAATCACCAGAATGATACAACAGTTTAACATTCAAATGAATGCAAGTGAAATTCTCTATTTTCATGATAATTTAGGTAGTATATATTCAGTGAAAAAGTGTGGTCCTCATGAGTAATAGAGCACATCGCATTCTAAAACAGTATGTAAGGTAACATTTTCTTACTGTTTAATAAACCCTGTAGTTATTAGTTGCTTATTTTAAATCCTTCTTTAGAATGTGTTAGATCAAAACTGAGAATTTATTTTGTTTGATAGATTATGTAATCCTTATGAAAAGTGTAAATCTCAGTTTAAACAGGTCAGGATGTGTCAATTTCAAAGACTTAACATTTACTTTTTTTAAAAAAAATCATAGTTTTAAGTTTAGTTCTAATATATTTTTAATCTATGATTTTTATTAACTATACAAGGAGAAAAAGTATCAAACGTATGTTAAACATTACAAGTGTTGTTTTAAGGAAACACTTCTTGACCTCATTAAAATAATTAACATTTCATAACATTATATTTCACATCCAAGTTATAGAAAAGCAAAAAAATTATGAAAACAAACTATACTCAATTACATTTTCAGATCAGCAAAATGCACTTGTAAGAGTCTTCCTTCCCCTAATCCAATTGCCAAAGGTATTTTAACAGCTAAAAAAGGAGGTTGGAAACAACCTGCCCTACTGATTGAAATGTACAGGGTATTTTTTGTTGTTTGTTTATGACTTTCAACTTTCCATAACTATAAATAGTGTGCACTCACACACACACATGCACATATACACATAAATATATACATATATATAATTGAGATTAATTTTTAACATAACTTGTTTGCAAACTCTCCTGTTGAGTTATTAAAATAGCAGTATTGGCATGTGGGCTTTTAAGAACTTATTTATTTTATTATATAAATTAACTTAATGAACTAGTGATGAGGAATTATACTGCCAGTTAATCTTTTGGAAACACTTGGTGATTTATTATTCTAGGGGGCAAAAAAATTGATGATTTGATGGTTTAAAATATGATGAATATATAGGTTACACATTTTATTTTTATTTTTTCATGTTAAGACATGTCATTTCTTCCTTTCATTTTGAAAGAAAGAATTTCAGTTGAATTGTCTTCTACTTCTCTAATTCTGTGGCATTTGACTTGTTTCTAAAATTATCTGAGTTTCGCACTCTAAGACCGAGGTCACAACCTTATTTAGGGACAGGAAATAGTTATCAGGTCACCGAGTGGTCAAATGAAAAAGGATTTGAAATGCTTCAGCACTTAGTACTCAATTCATCCAAATGATTGACTTCTATGTTGTCTAAAGATTGAAGTTTCTTTACTAGAACTAGTCAGTTTATTCTTATATGATTATAGCAATTTTAAGAAAAATCTACAGTTACAAGAATAAAAACATAGAGTGAAAGAGTATAAGGGTCAGCAAAAACTTCTATGTCCACCAAAAGCAATGATCTTTGGGACATGAATAGATACTTTAATTAATAATGTATTTGAGTTCAACTCCCTTGGCAGTTGGAAGCAAAACAATTAGGTATAGAAATAAAGGGAACTGAAGAGTATTTCTTGATGCTATTTTTCTTCTAAAGTAGATTTAAATCTTGCCATGGTAATTCGGCAGCATATTTTACTGTCATACAGTATAAAGCCATATAATAATTCCTACACTCATAATGATTAACTTGAGTTTATGATAGATTCCTTTTGTTTTTATATTCACCTGAGATTAATTCAAGTAAATAATTCTATATCTGCTGATGAAACTAGGAAAAACGGAAACGTTGGGGCAAAAAGAATCAGTTGAGTTTAGCATTATATTAGTTTCCCTAAAGTTCATAAAAATTATTGATAACCAAAATTATCATTTTTCCCAGTCTCCAAGGCATAGATTGGAAGGAATTTTATACACAGAAAAGCACATGGCTAGAAAAATTTACTTCAAACATATATGAAACACGATAGATGACAATTAACCCAAAGTGTTGCTGGACTATCTCATTTTCCAGCATAAGAATCGAACATTACGAAAAATGCACCAAATAAAGTTGTGACATATTTGAAAATACTTTTAAATGTGATCATTAAAACGTAAGAAATTGATGTTTTGTTCCACAAATGTTAAAGGCAGCAATCCTATCATTGATGGACAGAGGTTGGAAAATTAGGCACAGATTTTATTTTTAAGTTTTATTTTATAATAAGAACCCAGGCCATTAAAACTATGTAACCAAAGCTGGAGTGCATGCACTGGAAGGCCCCTGCAGTCTTTTACAACTTTTCAGAGGCCGTGGTTGTGAACTGGGTTTGCACTCTGCCAGCAGAACAGACCTGACCCATGGAGAGCACTCTTTCAGATCAACACTGCCTCAGGCCTTTCTGCTTTCTCCAAGAAGTCTTACATTTCAGGCATCAAGTTGAATTTCTTCTGGAGATGATTAACCCAAACCCATGACAGATTTTTTCCAAGATATCCAACCCCTTATGTTTATTTTATCCTGGCTCTTTTTTGGATGTACTGGACACAAGTAACTTACTCATTTTACATGTTAAAGGGCTGGTGGAGAGCCATTAATTCCCTTAAAAATGAGAAAATATTTCAATGTGCAGGGCTCTATTGTGTGAGCTCACATTAACTACATGATTTAGAATTTTAAGAAAGATGTTTCTCCTCTACTATAGAATTTTTTAAAGCATTTCATCACATTTCAAGATAGGGATCTTACACTTTTGGGGAAATGCATTCTTGTGATATATTAAAAAACACAATGTTAGAAGGATCAGTTACTGTTTCCATAAGCTTAGTTTGTAGGGGGTTTCAACTAACCTAAATCTTGGCACACACAATTTTAGTTAATAGTCAAATAAAAATATATAAAAGGGTCCATTCTCCTTTTAATTTATCAACCCTTGTCATTGTTTCTGTTCTTCAAAATTTTCTTATCACTGGTGAAATGAATTGTAAGAGGATAACTCAGGTATTTTTAAATCCTATGTGAAGTAAAATATTTTAGATTCAGAGATGACTATATGCCTTTTTTTGGACATCCTCATTTTTAAATAAGAACTTTCTTTTATTCTTTAAAGAAACTCAGTGCAAAAGGATAAGGTTTTTATAGAGTTTTAAAGAACTTAGTCAAATCCCTTAAGGCCTAAGGTTCCAATTGCAATGGGATTTTTATTATTAGCATTTGAATTATTTTAAAATATTTTAAAAATTAAAATATTTCAGATATATAAATACTAATACAGATAGCAACAGTTTTCTCAATAATATGTCAACATCTATTCTAATATCAACAGAAGTACATAAAAGGAAAAACACAATTGAATGTTGAATCTTAGTTTTAGTATAAAACTTGATAAAAATGAGAAGCAATTTAAGAAAAACAAGGTATAAATTACAATTTAAAACCACATGCCAAGAATAAGAACACATTTTATAAATATGGAAGTATGTATACACACACATGCACACAAACGCACACATGTGCTGATACATGAGATTGGAGACAAGTACAACTGAGATTGAAGAACACCTATAAGCTTAAGTGCATACAACGTCCCAAATACAAATAAGTCCATTTGAACATAAGCATGTCATTCATTCATAAGTGGCTGTTCTGAGAAACTTTGAATTTAGCTTTGGGTGATGATTAAACATTGATTGTATAGTAAATATATTCCAGTTTCTCATGTGTAAATATTATAATAATAATGCACTTAAAATTTCAAGTAGTTTTATATAATCTTTTCTATTTAAAGGGGAAAGTCTCATGTAAAGCTTATGATCACTGGTTAAAAAAATAGGGTATATTTTAGAAAATTTCAAGGGCTAACTGCATGTACCTATAATATTTATAAATAACTTAAAATTGTTTAAAAATTGCAAATCCTAGAATCAAAAAATAATAGGAAATCAATTCACTGATCCAGCTGAGCAATTCTAGAAGTGTTAGTTTTCTCTGTTCTTGAATAAAATTTACAAAATTTATCTTTATAAAACATATATCAATATCTGAGTCCAAATATTTTATCTCTAGGTGAGGGATAAAAACTAAGTTAATTTTTATAATTAGATTTATGACTGGAATGTTTAAAGATATCAGTTTCTTCTTTAGTTCATGCTTCAATGGGCTACCTAAGTTCAAGACCTTAAATAGGGTGAAGAAAAGAAATGACAAGGGATAGCATATAAATTGAGGGTATAGGTTAATGCCAGAAGTGTGACTGATTGATTGATTGACATCACCTTCAGGAATCTGGATTAAAGTTGCTTATTAAATTTGTCTAGATAAAATTTAGAGTAGAGTGGATAACTAACCAGAATCTCTATCTTGTGTATTCCCTCAAACGTGTGCATTTATCATCACCTGGAAAATCTCTTTCCACTGTAAAATGATTAACTAAACAGAATAATAAATTTCCCTAACATGTACCCACCCCACACACATTTTAAATTTTCATTAATTTTTTACAGTTTGTAGTGACACTTTATTTTTAATAGTTATTATTCTTTTTTTCCTTTTTATTGGTGCATTATAATATATATAACAGGTGGATTTTTTGTTACATATTTATGCATGAACTACAATATATAACAATATAATTAAATATTTCAAAATGTATCAAGTTACTATAATCAAATTTTAAATCTCATTGCAAATGGCTACCATTTTTGATAGAAATAGCTAAAATTTATTGAACAAATCTCCAAAGAAAAATATACAACATCTACAGTTTCCTTAGAAATATTAAAAATATCAACCATAGCATATTACCCATCTCTATTCTACCAAAAATGTTTTAAAAGCTATGGAACCTTAAAGTAAAGGGATGTAAAAGTAAAGTTTTTCAAGATCCACAACCTTAAAGCTGGTTGAGGTTTCAGTTGGAAATAATTAAATGAATTTCAAAGTTTACTAAACAGTTCTCAGGGATGGATGGGTAAGACAGTGGAACTTATATAGCTTGAATGCGAACACTGAAGTTTAAGTTGGGAACAAGCCAATGTTACTTTGAGTAGGAAGGTTATTTCTGAGAATTCAAAGTTGTTTTTAAAATAAAAAAATGTTTATTAATTCAACAAACACTTATGGAGTTTCTAGATGAATCTAATATTATTTAAAGATTCTGAGGATGGGAGGAAAGAGACGTTGATTAATATTTGCTTGCTGACCTTGTAAAGATTAATAGGGAGAAAATAGATAACAACATGTAGTCAAAAGACTTTGATACAGAGACATGGACAAAGGCCTACGGGAGACTTGGTAGTATTAAGAATGACTGACATGTAAAATGACATTTATCTGAGTCATGAAGGGTAAATGAAAGGCTGACACTAGAAAAGTAAGGAAGGTCATTTAGACAGGAAATAACACAAGGGTATGAAGAACAGACACATTTTGGAAAGAACAAATAGTTTATTAAAGCTGGTGATATATTGAGCTCATTTTATATAGTCAGGGAATATTTCAGGGGCTAAGGAGGAATGTCACAAGGTATTGCTAGTGGTTTTCATTATCTGTGCTTTAGTTTATGATGAAAAGGTTAAGAATAAAAATCAGTGTGATCTCAGGGCTCTGAGAATCTATACAAATGTGGGAAAATAGGGGCTTCCCACAAGATAGATTGTAACAAAAGAATAAAATCCTTTGGGATAGTGCAAAATAATTTCAAAGAAAAAGAAAAAAGAAAAAAAAAGTAGGCTGGGAACAGTAAGTGATAAGCATTGCAGAGTGAAGACCCTGGTGTCTGTAGTAGAGGAAACAGACATTACACACTTTCAACAGCAGTAGTCTAGATGCAGAATTTATGCTTTGAAAAGACACTGCAATAGAGATATAGATGATAGCATTTCCAAGACTGAGAGATGTGTGGATTTTAGAAAGGAGACTACTATACTATTTCAAGGAAAGAGACATTGACTGAAATGGGATATGTGGGGTTAGTGCTTTTATTTAGGAAATGAGAATAGAATTAAATGCGATGACTTTGACTTTCATAGATAAAGCAAGTTAAGGGCTAATAATACTATGAACAGAGACCTGGAATAGAAAGGATCAAATAGATATACAGAGTGAAATAAATATAATGTACTTCAGAGTAGACATGCTGGGCTTGAAAATACTTAAAAAATATCAAAGGGACAAGGATTAAAAATAGAGATATGGGTGTAATTACCCATAAGCACAAGTTATAGGTGAGAATTAGGTGCTTTGTCTTTATTCTCATGTCATGACATGAAATCAGGTCTGATATGGATTTCCATGATATTTTGTTTTGCTTATTTTATGTAAGTCTCCTCAACTGGACTCAAAGACAGTTTTTAAAAGTTTTTTTTTCTCATCTCAGTATACCTATATTTCTCTTTGAATCTCTAGAACCTAATATGATTTCAAAAATATATGTGTATTGAGTAGAGAATAAGGCCAGAGACAAAATTCTACAAAATATAAATATTTAGGGAGCAGAAATAGGCAGAGAGATGACAAAAATGGAGTGGTGAGATAACAGGAGAACCAGAAGTAAGGTTGAATGAAGATGTAAAAAGGAAAGAGAAATCTTGGGAAGAGTAAATACTGAAGAAAGGGCAAGTAGAATGAGGATGGAAAAGATGTTCCTGAATTTGGCAATCCAGAAATTAACATTGATTAGTGAAATGAATGTAGCTTGAGCAGAATGACAGTAATGTGGCCAGAGTATATACTCTACAAAAGTTGATAACAAGGTTGCATATTGGCTTTATGCTATGGTCCACAAGCTAGTCTCTCACTCAGCTAAACTTCTGAAATTTTTCTTACTTACTTGTGTCTCCTCTCTCAAGGAGAGGAGACAAATTCAATAGTGAAAAAATTGGAAGCTCAAAATGCTTTCTGAGGTATCAGAAATGCAGAATAATAGAAGGTGAGGAATAAAGACACTGATTAGACTGCTAAGAAGGTTGTCAAGGAATAAAATGGATGGGGTAGTAGGATTGCCTTTTCAGTGGCAGAGATGTGGTCTTTCCATACACTGATTTTAAGAAGTTAGGGGAGATCTTTCAGATAGAAATTTAAGGAAAACAAGAAGAAAAGAGAAAGCTATGAGGTTAGGCAGGTTATAACATCTGCTCTAGTTTGGATGTGCTATGGTTCAGAAGAGTTCATGATTTGGAATCTTGTCCCCAGTGTTGCAATGTGAAATGTAGTACAACCTTTACTCAGTGATGCCCAGTAGGAGGTGGTTAGGTCAGTGGAGGTACTACCTTTGGAAATAATTAATGATTAATGCTGTCTCTCAGTTGAGTTAGTTCCTGCAACAGTGGGTTGTTACAAATAAAAAGACTGGCCTTTCCTGGGTCCTTGGCTTCCTTGTTTCTATGTGATCTCTTTTGGACACATTCTCACCACTGTGAAGCCATCTGCTGTGAGGCTCTCACCAAATGCTTAATATGTGGGGAAACCATATCCAGGATTTTTAGCCTCCAAAACTTTGAGCATAAACCCCTTTGCTTTATAAGTTTCTAGCTTTGGGTGTTTTGTCATAGCAAATGAAAACAAGTCAGTACAACATCTAAACAAGAATCAAAACTTTACACATGGAAAGGAAGTGGGGCACAAATGACAAAGATAGAAGTAAAGAACGTTATAGGGAATTTTGGAATGATAATAGAAATAAAAAATAATGATTATACCAAGTACTAAGCAATATCTGCACTAAGCAATTATCTTACTCCTCAAAATTACTCTATAGGATAGGTTTTATTCTCATTCAATTGGTAAGATGCAAGCAGAACATACTTTTGTGATCACTAATTCTTTGCTTTTTTTTCTCTCTATATCTCCATGCCTATTATCTTCACCTTGGTCCAAGGTACCATCTCCATACTACACAGCTGCAATGATTCTAATTAGCCTTATTATCTTCACTCTTGCTCTTTTCCTGTCTGTTCTGAACACCATATGTTCTATAATCATTACCTGTAAAATCTGATTATTTCATTTTTTTGCTTAAAATATTTTAATGGCTGTTGTTCTTGGAACATGGAAAGTCAAATTCTCATTATAGACTAAAAATTACAGAATAAAATTGGTTTGTCCCCTGTGAAGTTTTACAGCTGTTTCTCACTCCTTGTTCTCTGACCATACCAGTAATCTTTCAATTTCTTAAGTAGCCCAGATACCTATCTTCAAAGTCTTTCAGTAGGACTACATCTTCATCTGGAATGCTCATTTTACACAACTTTTCCTTTTGCCTAGTCATTTTTACTCAACCTTCAAACACAGATCAGGTGTTACTTCTTTCTTCATCTCTCTGAACTAGAATTATATTGAGCTCACTTGACTTTTCCTCTGCAGAAATTTTTCAGTTGTATTATTATACACTTACATGAGTGTATCTAAATGTCAATTGCCTCCTGTTCTCTGCTTCTCTACCTTCACCTCTTGCCAAACAGTGAATTCCATTATCCATGGTGTGTATTTCTTTCATTCATCACTATATTCTCATTCCCTTGTATAATGCCAAACTCAAGGTGGATATCGAATAAAGGTATAGAAATAATAGTGAAGATAAGGAATTAGGTTTCCTCCCTATATTCTGAAGGCTAGTTCTTTCTAGTGGTTTTTACATAGTTTTTTTTTCAATTTACTCGAAGACATTATGTGGCAAATATTATTTGCTTCAGCTAACTGATGAAGAAAATCAAGTTTAGAAAGGTTAAATAACTTAGCTGAAATTACACAACCTTGGGCTGGGATTCAAACTAAGTTTTATATAATTTGAAGCCAGTACATTATTTGTTGTTCCACCACTGGGGCAGAGGTGGGTAAAGATAGCAAAAAGAGAAAGGAACATAAGACTCATTTAAAACAAGATAAAACAAACAAACACCCCCACCAAAAAAATCTCACGCATGAAAAGTAATTTGATTCAGAGTTAAGAAAGATAAAGTACAGTCATCCTTATGTATCTATACAGGATTCATTCCAGAATACGGCTCCACCCTGGTGGTTATCAAAATCACAGATGCTCAGTTGCTTTAAAAAGGCATAGCATCTGTATATGATACATGAACATCCTCCTGTATACTCCAGATTACTTATAATGCCTAACACAATTTAAATGTCATGTACACAGTTGTTAAACTGTATTATTTAGGGAATAATCATGATTAAAAAGTCTGTACATGTTCTAAGCTGACTAGCTAGTCATATACCTGAGAAGATGCATGATTAATATTTTTCCCCCAGATAGAGAATCACTCAATGTACTGAAACTTCATGGGAATAATTAATCACATGCTCAGTATAGTGATTCCTATGGGGAAAGAAAACATATGATCCTTATATGATTGAGGGGAAGGCATAAAAAATTATATCAGCCACTGGAATTCCCCAGAACTGATGGTTTCTCTGAATTAACGTTATCCACACATTCACAACCCCATTTCTCGCTTCCTAAGTGCGGAGTGATTAGGTCACCAGACATGGTGCCAGGGCATCATGAAGATACCCACTACACTGGGCATTTTCATAGTTTCCTCTTCTTTATCCTTCCTTAAAGCTAAGTAAATTTATTGTTGTGTGAAATCTATTGTTTCATGAATTTGTTGACTTGAGTCAACAAATATACAGTTGCTAATAAAAAGAAACAAGTGGCAAAACAGGAACAGATTACCTTTTTCTTCCTTGTATAATTTAAAAAATCTTTTCAAATTTACTTACCTCATTATTTACCTTTAATTGGTTCTTTATGTGCTCTAATTAATCCTCAATTTTTGTTAGAAGGTTATATCTTCTATACATCCTTGTGTTAGTTTTCTAGAGATATATGTGTAGTTAAAACCAACACTCTTTTCTAAAGACTGTATTTCTTTTCAGTATATCAGACAATCAGATTTCTTTTTCCCAGGTTTTGTGACATCTTTCAAAGATGTCCCAAATAGATGGGTTAATGTTTTTTTCATTTTCCTAATATTTAATGTACCCTCTTCACCTGGAAGTGGGGGCTCTCAGTTATGGAAAATACTTTTGAACCCTTCCTTTGATAATTTTCTATTATTTATTAATAATAAACAACCTATTTGTTGTTGTCATTGTTTTTCTATTTTGGGATCTTTCATTATTTATTAAGGGTGAATTTCCTTGGCCCAATCCCTTTTTTTTTTTTTAATTTCCTTTCATGTTCCCTATTACATTGTATATCTGCTATTTTGTCTAGGTAACTTATTAAATACTATCTTCTATAACTTTGTCTTCTGATGAGTTTTTCATTTTTTAATGCTATTGTGTTTTGATTTCCAAAGATATTTTTGGTTCTCTGGACTCTCTCTAATTAAAGCTTCTCATTATCATTGCATGGACGTAATCCTTTCTTATGTCTGTGAAAATATTCATGGCATTTTCAAAGATTTTTTTCCCATTACAATAAAGCTTTTTCCTTCAAGTTGACTGCTAAGTTTGTAACTTTTCCCTCGATTTTTTCATGTTATAAGTTTTCTCTTAGTGCTTAAAAATCTTCATTGACATGCAAATATTGTAGAGTAGGAGTTCTATAAAACTGATGGGAAACTACAGAAGTGGGTAAAGACTGTTAATTGAGAGCTTCAACTTAAGGTGACCTACCTGAGTCCTATGTTGGATATACCTTATGTCAATAGTTAGCTGGTTCTTAGATTCATAAGAATCTCTAAAAAGACTCATCATTGCTTGCCTGGAGGGTGAAAGCATGTTGCCATGGCTTAAAAGGTCTGTGTACCAATGAAATCCATGTTGAAGCCCTAATCCCCAAGATGATCATATTTGGAATGGAATCTCTGGAGAAATAATTTGGGTTAGATTATTCACAAAGGTGGGGCTCTCATGGTGGGATTAGTGGCCCTGATAGAAGAGGAAGAGGTATCTCTCTTTCCTTCACTCTCCCCCTCACACCTTAGAGAATGAACCAAGGGGAAGCCAAGTGAAGGCATAACAAGAAGGCAGCTGTCTGCAAAATAGGAAGAGCTTTCATTAGGAACTGAGTTGGCTGAAACCTTTATCTTGGACTTCCCAATCTGTAAAACTGTGAGAAATAAATTTCTCATAAGATATCCAGTCAACGGTATGTTACAGAGTATGAGCTCACTCACAAACATCATTATAATATTCTGGAGCCTTGGTGTTTAGTGTGTATACCTATATTCATTTTTCTTAGTTTTTAACAAGATGCCAGAGTCTGGTGTTACTGAGTTAAAAGAGTCTTATGTTTCTGAGTTGAGAAGTTTTGTTATTTTTCCTATTTGAAGAATTACTTTCATGAATTTTGTCAGAGTAAGGTGAACCTATTTATTTATTAGTTCTTTTTAGTTATATATGACAGTAGAATGCATTTTTATATAATTATACAAGCACAGAATATATCTTATTGTAATTAGGAACCAATTCTTATGGATATAGACAATGGTGGGATTCACTGTGGTGAATAAATAAGTAAATAAAAATATTTATATATATTCTCTCTATACATATATGTCAAGTGTATATGTTTATATATACATATAAAATGCATACATATAAATACATTCTTTGGAATAGAATATCTGTATTCTATTATGGCTGAATTTTAGGGGAAATATAGAAAATACCAACTATTTATAAATGATATAAATGAAGATGAGTTTAATAGGCTGCTCTTTCATCCTTCAAATCCCTTATCCAAATATAATTTTTAAAAATATAGTTTGTTTTATGCTTCATTAGACAAAACTTCCTAATAAGATTTTATTCTGTAGAAAATTAAAAGTGATTCCAAACCTCATATTACTAAATGGAATAATGATGCCTAGAAAATATTTTAGTGGTTTTAATTATAAGCATATTATGTGCAATTTTTAAATTCAAATGTTAACTGGGTGACAAGTGTGCTCTTGACACTGCTCTATTTGCTATGGATATAATAATGAACAACATTGCCATGGTTCTCCTTTCATGAAAGATATATTCTGCATAAGTGGAAACAGAATAAATAGGTAAACAGCTTGAGTCAATAAATATGATAATGGCAGCTAAATGTCAAGAATGGAGCAAGGGCTGTGAGAAAGAGGAACTGAACAGAGGAAAGAATTGCTTTAGAAGGGAAGGCCCTCACATTGGAGAAGTGAAAAGTAATCAATAAAAGCCATTTGTGGCATGTGCTGAGAGCAGAATTTCTATGCAGAAAGAAGATATAGTTCAAAAGTCATAAAGAAAGGGCTTATCACAATTGAGTAATACAAAGGGGAGTTGACATTTATAAGCAGGTAGGTCATAAAGTGGAGTATAACTTTTGTTACAAAGTGCAACAGGAGGCCATGAATATAAATATTTAGTTATTATTAAAAATATTATATTAAGTTAAAAAATTAAAGAGTAATTAAAACATAGTCCTTGATCTCTCTAGGAGCCTCACGTTTTTATTTATTTTTGCTACTGAGTTTTTCCCCAGATCCTTTTCTCTCTACTAGTCAAAAAATAAAAATCAATTTTACAAAATTGATTACAAGACTTTGCTAGTTCATCTTTAATTCCTTGCAAATACAGATTTTAACTTTCAACATGTGTTCTAAAAAAATTAAGCTTATCTCATCTCCTACATCAAAAGGTTATTGTGAGGATTTCATTAGTAATTTATATAAAACACTTGAAAAAATGCTGTGTTCAAATGGTACAGTGACAGGCAAGAATTGAAAGACTATTATTGTCACATTATATTACTTATGAAAGTTTATTTAGGATACTGTTGTCACATAGTGAGTGTTGTTCCAAACTGGAGTCAGAAGACTTTTCCTAAAGGATTAATGACTAAAATGACCAGAATTAGCCAAGGTGAAGAAATTTTCTGGGATACGTGGAATAGTGGGCCAAACTTGGCAAGAGAAAGCAGCATGTTCAAAGACATTATGTAAGCATCTTATAACAGATCTATAATTTAAACTATTTAAGAGTAGGGTTCTTTGTGTTTTCATGTACTCATTAAAGCAACATTTATTAAGCAATGATTACGAATCAGGCCTTATGCTAAGGGCTGCAGATACACGAAGCTTAACATTTAGTAGAAAAATAGTAATTCAAACTGTAGTGTTTGCTAGAAACTGAGGTGCTGATTAAACCACATTTCATAAATCTTTGTATTCATGTCTATTTTAACTAATATAGTGCCTCTTTCAGTGTAAATAAGTCTATGAGTATTTCTTCTTTATAGGATGCTTTTGGGTATCCTTTGTTGGCCTGTACATACCCTGTGGCATGTATTCTGCCAGCTCTTCATACAGAGTCATTGTACATTTTTAGCAAGTACTATATACAGCTATGGAAATCCAAGACCTACTTTGAAACAATCTACATAATGTGATTCTATGCACTAAGCTGTCATTAAAAGGGAAAAAGCAGAAAAAATGCTTGTAATCATAAAGTAAAAAATACCACAAAAGAAGATGATTTGATTAGAATGCTCTGAAGTAAAAATTATAGAAATTAAAGGTTTTTAAATGTCTTCAGTACTTAAAAAATTTTAATACAAAAATATTTGAACATCTATGACATATAAAGAACATATGGTATCTGTAAATCTTCTATTTTATAGGAGGACAAATAGGAATCATGTTAGTGATGACAGCATGACACTGGGAATTAAGAAAACCTGACTCTAAAATCAAGTAAAATTGTCCCAGAGAATAGAGAAGTTAAGACTAAACTGTCTGAGAAAGTTATTGGTCCAGACCTGATTCTTTTTTTTCCTGGCTTGTTTTCTCCAGCCAATGCCAGAAGTCTGAATTTGGCACTGGCTTCAGAAGTAGCAAATTTAGAAATTTCAGTAGATGAGAAGAGGAAAGTCATTTAACTTGTGTAGATAAAAACAGGACTAAATGAAGCAAAAATAGAGAGTTTACTTAAACTGTGTGTTGAGTTCTTATATATCTGAAAATTAAAGTATTTATATAAAATGTAAGGAAAGAGAAATAACCGAAGTTATTAGTGTCATTAGTGTTTTGTTTTACCTTAAGTCTTTATTTTTTCTTGAAAATTTTAATTTTAAGCATATATACATTTCAGGGTTATCTAATAATCCTTGCTCTTCAGCATTTTGCATTTTGTTTTGATTTAGCTACATTTGTTTTGATAAAGAACTTATCTCCATTTCCCTTCAGCCACTTACTTTCTGTATGACCTTGGGAAAGTTACTTATTAAACTCTCAGTCATAGTTTCCTTACCTGTAAATGGTGACAGTTATAAAACCTTCCTCAGAGTTTTCTAAAGGACTGAATCTGAGAATATAAACAAAACTCTTAACCGAGTACTTAAGAAATACATTAAATTCTACAAACTATAAATAGGAAAAAATAAGGCCATATTTTTAAAATTCCTGTTGCAATGATTAAAGCTTTTGAGCATTTACTGTATACTTACTGTATGTTCCAAACATTTAGAAACATTCACAAGCATGATCTCATGTAATACTCATAATATTCTTCAAACTAGGTAGTGTTATTATCCAATTTCATAGATGCAAATCAGTGCAAACAAGACATTAAATAATATCTGAAGAACACAAAGTTAACAAATGGTGGAGTCAAGATTCAAACAGTTATAATCAAGTGTAGTTTACCTATGGGATGCAAAGACAGTTCAATATATGCAAATCAATAAATTTCATACACTATATTAACAAAAATAAAAATAAAAACATGATCATCTCAATAGATGCAGAGAAATAAAAATATTTGTAAAAGTTAAACATCTTAAAACTCAGAAAAGATTAGGTACAGAGGCAATGTACCTCAACACAATAAGGGCCATATGAGAAATCTGTAGCTAAATCACTGTGTAAGATGAAATGTTGAAAGCTCTTCCTCTAAGATCAGGGAGAAAACAAGGACTCCCACTCTAGATGTACCACTGGTAACCCTAGTCAAAGCAATTAGGCAAGAGAAAAAAATAAAATGCATCTCAAAAGGAAAGGAAAATTTATTTTCTAACATCATGATCTTAAATATAGAAAGCTCCAAGACTGTCTACAAGAAAAACTATTACAGTTCCAGTGAAGTGAAACTTTAAATTAAGAAAAGCATATAAAAAATCAGCATATTAAAATCAGTAGTATTTCTATATGTAATAATAAACTATCCAAAAAGTAAATTAAGAGAAAAATCCCTTTTACAAGAGCAGCAACAACAAATACTCAACAAGCTTAATCACAGAAGTGAAAAACTAACAAAAGAATCAGAATAATATTCAAACAATTGGAAAGATATTCTAAGTTCAAGGACTATAAGAATTAATTTTATGGAAATATTCATACTAACTATATCTACATATTCAATGCAATCTCCACCAAAATTCCAATGTCAATTTTCACAAAAATGGGAAAAAATCTTAAGTTTGTATGGAACCACAAAAGATACAAAATAGTTAAACAATCTTGAGGAAAAAGAACAAAGCTGAAGGTATCATATTCCCTGACTGTAAAACATATTATGAAGTGATTATATTCAAACAGCATAAAACTGCCATAAAAACAGATATATGGATAAACGGAAAGAAAAAGAAATAAGCACAGAGATTTATATGGTCAGCTGATTTTGTCTAAGGTCCCAAGAACACTCAATAGGAAAGTGACAGTTTCCTCAATAAACTGAAACTGCAAAACTACTAAAAGAAAACATAGGAAGAAGATCCACGACTTTGGTCCAGGCAAGATTTTCAGATATGACCTCAAAACAGAGGCAACAAAAATAAAAACAGACAAATGGATTACATAGAATTAAAAAGCTTCTGCATACCAAATGTAACAATAATTGATATGAAGAGATACTCCCACAGAATGGGAGAAATGTCTGATAAAAGGGTTAATATGAAAAATGTCTAAGGAACTTAGACTCAATAGCAAGCAAATAACTTGACCACAAAATGAACAAGGGACCATAGCACACATTTTTCCAAGAGAGACAGGTATGGCCAACAGTTATATGAAAAAAGTGTCCTTATCCTCAGAAAAATAAAAATTAATAAAACCTTTATGAAACATCATCTCACTCTAGTTGGAATGCCTATCATTAAAAATAAAGAGAGAAAGAAAGAAAGAAAGAAAGAAAGACTGAAGCTAACAAGTGTTGGCCAGTATGTGAAAATAAAGGGACTGATGTGCATTGTTGGTAGGAATGTAAATTCATATAAGCCAATACGAAAAGCACTTTGAAAATTCCTCAGAATCCAAAAATAGAATTATCAAATGATCCAACAACCCTATTACTGGGCACATTTATAAAGTATGTTGAAAAATTAATTATCTATACTTCCATGTTTCAGTGTTATTCATAATAGCCAATACAATGTAAATAACTTAAGGGTCATTCAACAGAGGAATAGATAAAGCAAATGCATATATGTATGTGTAAATGTGTATATCTATATATATGTATGTGTAGATATACATATATATCTACATATATATAACTACACAAATATATCTATATCTACTATATTTATCTATATATATCTATATATCTGAATGTCTACACATACATACATACACATATGCATGTATACACACAAAATGGACTATTATTCAGCCTTAAAAAGGGAAATTCCTGTAATTTTTGGCAACATGAATAAATACAGAGGATATTTTTGCTAAGTAAAATAATGTAGGCATAGAAAGACAAATACCAAATGATCTCACATATATGTGGAATCTAATACAGTTGACCTCATAGAAGTAGAGAGTAGAATGAGAGTTACCAGAGACTAGGTACAAGGGAATAAGGGAGGGAGTTGATCAAAGGGTACAAAGTTTCAAGTAGAAGGAAGAGATTTTGAGATTTATTGCATAGCAGATCCACTGTAGTCAATAATGCACAGTATACTGCAAAACAACTAGGAGTAAATTTTAATTGTTTTAAAATTAAAAAAAATGATACGCAAGCAAGGTGATAGATCTATTATATAGCTGGATTAAATCAAGCACTTTGTATACTTCTGTCAAAATATCATATTGTATCTCATAAATGCATATGATTATAATTTATCAAGAAAACAATACTATTAATAAAAGGAAATTAATATGTGACTGTGAGGAATACCAATGAAGGTGGAGTGAAATGGGCACTCCATGCACACTCTTCTGATGCTTAAACTTATAAATCTCTTGTAAAACAGTTTAATGATGTGCTACAAATATTTAAATGTGCATGCTCTGATCTGTTAATTCCACTTCTAGAAATTAATTTAATAATTAAACTGGAGCTAAAAAAGACTCAAATTGTATTACACAAACTATACCTATAAAGCTATGCTTCCTGTTATACCAGTGAAAAATAAGAAGAGTGGTAAGATAGATAAAAAAATGAAAACTAGGTAGGAGATCTTCAAGGTAATAATCAAGAAAGTGTCTGATTTGTAAGGCAATGTCATATATTGAAGCCCAAGAACAATTACAGGTGATAACAAAGGTAAACGAAGGTAGACACCTGATTGTAAAAATAACCAAATGAGGGCTGGGGATGTGGCTCAAGCGGTAGCGCGCTCGCCTGGCATGCATGAGGCCCGGGTTCGATCCTCAGCACCACATACCAACAAAGATGTTGTGTCTACCGAGAACTAAACAATAAAACATTAAAAATTCTCTCTCTCTCTCTCCTCTCTCACTCTCTCTTTAAAAAAAAATTTCTCTCTCTCTCTCTCTCTCTCTCTCTCTCTCTCTCTCTCCCCCCCCTCTCTCACTCTCTTTAAAAAAAAAGTGTATTAAAAAAATTAATAACCAAATGAATTTGTTTACAAATGAATCATCAAAGTAAGCCAATGTTAAATCTGTACAGTTCCCAGTTTCTCAGCCTTATAGGAAGAACTGTCTCATCTGACACATGGAACATATATTAGGTTACAGAGGTAACAAAGGTTCCTCAACCTAGATCAGGTTAAAGGTCAAAATTTTTCATGAACAAGACAGAATAATGTTATAACACACAAACTAGTAAAATGGCATTTTTCCATATATTTAATATAATTTATTTAATATAAAATATTCCTTGAATTTAACCATATTTTCCACTCTAGACAGAGTCAGAGTATATCCCATCCTGCTAGAGATACTCAGAAAAATGCCACAGTAATAATTAAAGAAGTTTAGTAACATTTATTTAATTTATAAAAACCATGGAAATTTTACAGTGTCTTTCGCCAAGCAGGAAAATAAATTTTGTTTTAAATTTAATTTTTTAACATCATACAATGTTACTATAAAATAAACGGGAATTATAGAAAGCAATAGTCAAATAATACTGACATAATTTCAACAAAATCAAGGGAATTATAAGACTAGGCTGGTATATATATATTTATGCCAGATCGATCCCAAATGCAGTCAGATAATCTGAACCTACAACAAAATTTAATTGCGATTCCCCACCTTTTTTTGAAAGTCAGAAGAAGAATAGAAATTTAGTAGATTAGACAAAGGGGAATGAAGAGAATGGAGGGTATAGGAAAGACAGTGGAATGAATTGGACATAACTTTCCTATGTTTATATATGAATATACCATCAGTGAAACTCCACATCATGTACAACCACAAGAATAGACTCCTAATTAGAAAAAGTTATACTATATTTATAATATGTGAAAATATACTCTACTGTCATGTGTATCTAAAAAGCAGAAATTAAAAAAAAAGAAAGAAAAAGAAGACCAACTATTAATTTTATTTGAATGTTTTCTTAAGGAATAGGGAGTTTTTCCAATGTTCTAAAATTAGTTTGTGATGATGGTTATGTAAATGAAATTTACTGAACTATGCTCCTAAATTATATTTTGTAATATGTAAATTGTTCCTAAAACAGCTTATTTCAAAGTGCACCCTCTACTGGGCAGCTGGGGCAGGCTGCTAACTTGGAAGCTGTTCTCTGTGGCCTAAGAAAATGAGTATGAGCCTGGGAAGTGAGTCCAGAGCAGCAGTTAAAGATAGCATGGCTTTCAGCCTGACCAGTAATGGGTAAATTGTCTTGCCTCACTGGTCCCCTTAAAACAAAGGGCAAAAATGAACATATTAATTAGGGAAAATTTTCTTATATATAGAACTGTTTCAGCCAAGCTTATTCCTTAAAACAAAACTCTAAATCCTTAAAAAAAAACCTGTGACTCACTAGATAGAAAGTCTGGTATACACATAAAGCCCATTCAGTGAAAAATAAAAATGCAAGACATACTTGGGGTTTCAAAAACAAAACAATGAAACAGTAAACTAAACACATTTCACATAGGGCAAAGAAAACAAAACAAAACAAATCCTCACTCACAAAGCATATGTGGAAATGTTCCATATTCAATGGGCCACTTTTTGTCACTATTTTGACTATTACTAGTGTAACTTACATTAGAATACACTTTAATAAACATAAGCATACATATACTATTTTAGATGGCAACATCTCCTAGAACAGGAGAAAATGCAACAGAACTCATTAGGATAGATTTCTCCTTTCTGATTCTAAGATTAAAATAAATTAAATGTCTTTACTCCTAGATATTTCCTTCCTAAATCAACAATGATCCTACTTAACAGATAATACCTGTGGAGTTATTGTTTTTAGCAAAAGTTCTACTTTTCCTTTCAAAACAGTGAAATGGTGAAAACTAACAAGGAAATTAATCCTAATTAAAACCTAAGCCTTATATTCATATTGGAAATATAATTTTTTATTAAAATATTAACTCATTAGCAATTCTCACAATTATATTGAGTTTTTATACCTTTAATGGACACCAAAAGTTCAAAATGTTTTCCCATAGAAAATTCTAAACAACAGCAACAATGACAAAAAATAGAATTAGAAAACAAATCTCCATATAGCATAATCTATAGATTCAACAATTTTGATAATTTGGCACACTTGCTTTATCTACCTTTCTACATATGTACTTTTTTCTGTGTACTTTCATATAAACTCCAGCCTCCACGTCTTCTACCCCTATGGATGTTAGTGAGCATCTCTAAAAAAATAATAAATTTAGTGACTACCAAATGTTTCTTTAAATAGAAATGTATTTTCAGTCATATCATGAAGATGCATAAATTTAATATTTACTTAGTATCTACAAAAGATAAACTCTTGAGAATCCTAAATCGTTTCTTTCCATTAAAATGTATCTGGCTCCTATTTTTTCTATTAGAAATTACAAAAGTATAGGTAAAACTTTAAAAATTTTAATACTAAAAAGAAAGCAAGTGAAAATTTTGTTTTTAAGTCAAGCTTGCCCCTGTATTACATTTATATATTTCTGTTTAATAATGTAAGTTCATAATTCTCCTGAATATTGAAATCAGAAGCAATCTTCTACCTAGATGTGCAAATACTGAACCTTAAAAGAGAGTTACCAAGCCGTGAATACTGTAAAAAATGAAAATTCTGGAGTATAATTTATAGTGTTTAATGAAATTTGTACATATTGGATATACTGGAATATCATTTTAACATGTGATCACTTTCATTGACATAAACTAATATTATGTCAGTGTATTTTTTATATCACTGTAATTTTATGTCACTGTAAAATTAAATTGCATTAATAGCACTAATGATACAGCCATTATATTTTCACATAAGATAAAAGGAATTTAAAATTTAGATAAGCATTGATAGAAATGCCAAATTATCATACCAAAATATCAAAACACTAAATTAGTATTTTAGCTCCTGATCATATTTTGACTTTTATTCATATATTTTGTACACATTTTCCATGTGTATTTTTGGGATTATTGAGGATTAAAATATATGTCTGAATATAATATCTAATCTTTTAATCTTTCTATGCATCAAGTATTAAATCCATACCTTCAAAGTAGCCATCTCTTTTAGACGGTGTCTGCTTTGGTGAGTTTATAACAGAAACTTTATTTTCATTGTTTTTGAATAATGCTAGGCGCACACTAGGATCTAGACAAAAAGAACAAGAGAGAAGATCAGCTCTGGGTCATTCTTTCTCTAAAAGGACCACATTTTTTTATGATGGTATTAAAATACTATCCCTTCTATAGGATTCTATGATATTGATTATCTCATTTTCCAATTTATAATATGAAAAGGTAGCCAACCAATATTCTTGGTTGTCTGAATATACACATAGCCAATACTTAGTATAAAGGACAGTAACACTAATAATGTGAAAAAAGTTGCTTGTAAACTATGGCATCATATACTTTACTATTTACTAATTTACCTCCTTTTTAAAATCCCTAATATTTCTTCTAGAATAAAGCAAAATTTCTATAGATGGATAACTAGGCAATAAAGTTCTCATTATAGAAAAAAAAAACATGTTTTCAACTTTTCCCCCTCTAAATTACAGAGCTAGGATATGGGAAGAGGAAAGCAAGGCAGCTATTAGATTGAGGGCCAAAGAAAAAAAGACTATTTCATTAATTTTATACATACAATTTTGGTGTTTTTTTCCTAAATATATTGTATTTACCTACCAAAGTCGTATAAATACTCTAAAGGTTTTAAAGCCTAAAATATCCTAAATATATTAATTTTACAAAATAAAAAGTGTGATTTAAATGTAGGGCATGTAACTTTTTATTTGAAATAAATGGTTCTCTGGAATATGAAAAATGAGAATTCAGTACTTTTGTATTATGAGGTTTTGCTTAAGAACTCTAAGAAGACAGTGATGCAAGTACTAGGGAATGAAATCCAGGGTGGAAAGTTATGCATTTAGTAGGGTAGCAAAGCCACAATTTGGAGTAGCACACATTTTCATAATATTCTGTATCATCTTGCAGAAGAGAGTTTAAGAATCTTTGATTAATATCTAGTAAAATAGAACTGAATATGCTAAGTGGGAAAACAAGATATTAAATGTCATGAATATTAAACAGTATATTTTAATTAAATGATAAAGTAGCATATTTCTTAGAATGTGCATTAGAAAAGCAGAATAAATAGCATTTGCAGAGTTATTCTCCAATATAAGCAACCTGATGATTTTCATTTTTTTAGTAATAATTTATCCTTAGTAATTTTGATTGACACACTACACCAAGATTATACTTCTTTAACATTAGAAAAATTTCAATGTTTGGGTACTTCCCTAAGTGTAGGCAACCTAAAGTGTTTTAATAATTGGATATTTCTACATTAATTCATTTTGAATTATCAATATAAATAATATTGATATTATGTATATTTCATTGAATAAGTTTTATGTGTCACCTAAATCATTTAAAAAGTATTGATATATCAAAAGAAGCATTACTCAATCAGGGAAGACAGATTTATATGGGTTCACAAACTGTGTGGTACCTCACAACTTCTTTTGATAACTTATAACCATCTTTCTATTCTCCTGCTCTTCTTGCCTCTTGGCAATGACTGGCAATTCAACATTATTAGTTCAGATTTTAGTTTCAATTTTTACCAGTTGTATCACTCTAAAAACAATTACTCTCACTTTGTGACTTCTCTGTCCATCAGAAATAATACTGACTTTCAAGAACTACTGTGAGAATTTAATGTAATAATGTGTGTAAAGCATCAAATCTAATACCCATATAAGTGTGGACACTCAATAAATGACAGTTAGCAGATAGATATATATTACAACATAAACAACTATAATATTTACAACCTATTGTACTCTTGGAAAAGACCATAAATCTTTCATAGTATAAGAAATAGATGGATCCATAATATCTCCCTTTTATTAAATATAGCACACAAAACAAAAGCTATGGATCTTTTATAAATTCTTTGGTACTTCCTTGGGCAAGCAACAATCTATCTATGAATTTTTTTTTTTTTGGTACGGGGAATTAAACTCAGGGGTACTAAACCATTGAGCCACATTCCCATCCCTACTTTGTATTTTATTTAGAGACTGGGTCTCACTGAGTTGCTTAGCATCTTGCTGTTGCTGATGCTGGCTTTGAACTGGAGATCCTTCTCTCTCAGGCTCCCAATTTGATGAGATTATAGGCATGAGCCACTGTGCCCAATTTATGAGGTTATTTTTTAAATATGTAGAATAGGGATAATAATAGCACTTCCTTATACTATTATCAAGATCAAAAAATTTAATACCTGTCAAATAACCAAAATAATCAGCTCAATTTATTCAATAAAATAGTTTTATTCCCCAAGTATAAATGTCCTTTCATTTCAAAACATTCTGCTTGCATCAGCAAAAATTGATTTAAAACTTAATTCAGATTGCAAAGGGATAATGTAAGAAGCAAGATACACTTTGGTAATTTAAGATAGAGGAAAAAAATCACTTGATTTTAATAGTTCCTAGAAATACCACCTTGGTTAAGACACTATTCTTACTCCCCCACCACCCTGAATACAGTCTAGTAGAAAGTCAGGGGATAAGGATGTGTAAATTACAAATGGTGACACAGTTTTCACGCACTGTAAAATTAGTTTTGCACATAATTCCACTCCTCTGTGATCATTAATACCAGTTCTGCTACTTTTTTATTTTCATTTTTTTAAGAAAATTTTGAGTCTCCCAAATATGGCTTGCTTATGACAGGAAATAAAAATATTTTTAAAAACCTCTACGTAAGTAAGCTGAGTTCCTACTATGAACAAGGCTTTATACTTTAATGCTCTATATCACTTATCTCATTTAAGTAATATAATTTTAGTTAGACAATAGAAGTATCCATATCAATATTTCTTTTTTGAATCCTCTCACTTAAAATTGTCATTTTGCAAACAAATTGCTTTCCTACAGTCCTTGAACTACTCAGTGCACATTAAAAAACGAAATTACCCTTTCTTAATTTCCACCTGGTTAATTTTTGGCTGTGATTAAATGTTAACCTTTTGCTTCATCTTGTTATTTCTTTTCTCTAGGAAATTTTGATATGCATCAATATGATAAATCTAGAAAAACCATATTATGTGTGCATCCTATGTTCTTAGCCCTTAAACATTTTACCAGCTGTTCTGTACCAAAATCCATACACTCAGAACATTCTAAGAAACACTTCACATCAAAACCAGTCACCACGCCCCTTCCCCAGCTAGCAAATCTCAGACTTGCTACCAATTATGCTTGCTACCCTAAGGTTATTGACCCTGCATGTTTTCAATAAACCTGTAACTCGCCTTACATTTGATATTCTTCACTGCAGTACTGCATTCTAAACTATCCTCAGTTTCTGCTAAATTCCAATGCAGATCACCAAATTTTGTAAATACTAACCAGACAACAGTAAAGCATAAACAAACAACCCACAAAAACAATACTGGTCATTATTGGTTGAAGCTGATATCACTCATGAGGGGAAAAGCAATTATTTATTTACTGAGAAAAACAACTATAACCCAAACATAAACTGGGTAGATCATGATAGCTCTTCCCAATTTTAGATTTCATCCCATACCTTCTAATCAATTCCTCTTCCTTGTCCTACACTCTGCCTCCTTCTCTTTAAAGCAGATGGCTTCACTTAAAGCAACAGAAGTCATCAATAATGAATCTCCCCAACAGCTGTCCACACTACATTTCCTCAGTTCCTTACATCTTTATTAAACATCTTCCTTCAGTTTCTTCCTCTATCTGCAACTGATTCCATTACACCTCACTTTTTTAAAATTTAAGTCACCTTATGCCTTTTGTCCTATTTTCACTCTCATCTTCAAACATTATTGAATTCTATTCCTTGGCTAATAAAAATGTAAAGATATGAACAAGAAATATTGTTAAGTGCTTGCTACTAAATTGCTCTCAGTTTTTCATGGCAGAAATTTGAATTAAAGTTTCCAAACTCATGTTTACACCCCATGTCCTTGAGGACCACTGCCTTTGTTTAATTGTAGGATATCATTTATTGCACTAATTAATAATTCCTATTCTCTGACACCTCTCCTACCATTCTACCAACTCCCATAGATCTGGCTGTGCTCCCGGCAGTTTTATGGACAATGTTGCCCTCTGGTGGCTTGAAGTTAAAAATTGTAAATTGTTAACATAACACACACACACACACCATTTCCATGTATATTTAAAGATTACTAGTATATTTAAAGTATTTCACAGGAGTTAACTATTTAGCAGGATTTCAATATTTAAAACATTGATTTAGATCATTAGTAAGTAAAATTTTAAAATTATGGCTATTATTTGGATAGATTCCAGTAAATTAATGGCATAGCACACATTGACTGATTTATAAAACTGAGAAAGGTAATAGAAAAATATCTATTCTCTAGGAAGAAAACCCAAGGTAGAGACTTAAATCATTTATTCAATCATTTATTCAAAACTAAAAGAAGTGACATGAGTCATTAACATAACAGAAGATAAATAAGATGTGATCCTTAGAAAGGATTGCCTTGATTTTTTTTCGTTCCCTTTGATCCTCCCTTAATATTTTAAATTTGTGTATCTGCTGTGAAGGAGAAACAGGAATATAGGATAATATAAAGCTCATATGTAGAATAATAATATGGGATAATACATAGGTTATATGTAGGCATTCGAATTTCTAAGAAATGTTGCTTTTGTTTTCTTAATCTAATATAATTTTAATGAAACAAAAGAAGAATTGTGCAAAATTCAAAATCTCACATAATAACATAATGCAGTTTGAATTACAATCCTGTAAAAAGAGTAATAATCCCCATAAAAATGATACAATTGCCACTCAGGATTTTTAATCTAACAGAGCATGCTTTGTGAGCACTGACAAAATGTTAAGATGTAGTTACTAAACTGGATGGTTGGCTGTGCTTTTTCATTTGTTACCCTACCATGCCCCCTTGTGACTGATAAAAAGTAGCTTTATTTTTTGACCTAATTATATTGAATTGTGGCCATTAAAGCAATAATATTTATGTGTGAGCATATATTGCTTATTGAATCCTTTGCTAATACATATTTCTCATGGTGATTTATGAAAAAGGACCCAACCAAAACAAAATAGCCCCTCAATTACAAGAATCAGTAAGAAAGAAATATTTTTCAAGACAGAATCATATGGCAAATCTGACAAGGTAAACTTTTCCTTAGCTTTGAATGCAGAAGCTACTGAAAAAAAAAACCTAAAAATATCTTTTAAGAATAGTTCTAGAAAAATTTCTGGAAGATAAATAGGTGAAAATTATTTGATGAAAATTGGTTGAATCAGTTCTTAAACCTTTTTCACAGCTGATCTTGCCCCAGGAGTTTCAGAAAAAAAATTAATTCTCAAAACAGTTGTTTTTCTCATAGTCTTGAAGATGGATAGAAATAGACATCAGAGCAATAAAAGAATTTATTAAAGCACACTGATTTATTTTACTGGATACCACATCCCCAGAACTGAAAAGAGTGTTTGACTGTTGCCTGGGTTTTGGTTACTGTTTCACCAGGTAACCACCACAGAGTTTTCTGCTCACAGAGACTTCATAAACTTAGTAGGAGTTTACTAGATGAGAGTGCAGGTCACAGACAATTTGGAAATCACAATATTTATTTATATTTTCTTAAAAATGCTTAAAATCCCAACATTTAAAACCCAACAAAATTTTAATACATACAAAATTATAATTATCTCAAAAAGATAACATAAAATTATCATTAACGTAAAACCAACAAAGGAAACTTGTACAATTCTAAAAATGAATCCTCTGTAACTTCTCAATAGCTGATTAGTGATGTGCCAATAAATCAGTTATTCCGTGGAAAACAACAGTATTTTGGTTATTTTATTTCTATTTTTTTAAACATTAAAACACACATACACACACATGTTATTCAGAATTCTACTGAATTAGTAATTTAAAATAATACATAGAAAAACAATAAAGAGTTTTGAGTGCTTACTTGTATGTTTACATATAAGACAGAATTATAGGAGATCATAAATTTCTTTTCTGATGAACAAAAACTCAGTTATTTAAAAATGATACTTATAACAAGCCTATTAGTGCATCAGTTCATAAAGTTACAAATAAAAATGCAGTTACCTGCTGTATGTAAATAATTTTAAATAGTGCTAAATAAAGAAATAAAATCATAATAACTTGCTATTTCTTGCTCTGACATCTGTAAGCTCTTCCACATATTAATTAACTATACTAAAATAATTATTGTTATCTAAAGACATGATTTGAAGAGTAGCCTGGCAAGTAGGATAGAAGATGCCTTTGAACACTTCCCAAATTCTTCAAAAACTACAGTCCCAAACACATAAATTGTGTTTCTTTTTCAATGTATCAAGTTGAAAAATCTTCATAGCTTATTAAATCCTTGAAACTGATGAATTTATACTGTTTACTGAATAATCAAGCAATATAAGAACACACAAAGGAAAATGAAGCTGATGCTCTTTAGAATCAACATTCCCCCAAATGAACCACTTTAGAAGCAAATTATAACATAATACTCAGTACACAATAGATAGAATAATAAATAGAAATGTAGATAAGAAACAGGGTAAAAGTATTTTAAAAGTACAATAAATCCTTCAATGTAATAGCATAGTAATTTTCTCTAATTTTTTAAAATTTATTTTTGGTGTAATTATTTTAGACATTCATCTATGCATTCATTTATTTCATATTAAAATAGTGTATAAACTATATTTTTAAAGAATTTATCTTCAATATCTCAAATAGTTACTATCAAAGAATATTAATTACTTACCTAATTTTTTCTTTAATTTCTTCGATTTCATTTTCTGTGCCCTTTTCAGCATTTGTTGAGCAGTAGAAATATCCTTAAATCCCCTGTTAAAAAATGAATTTCATGAAGGCAAAAAATATCCAGGCCTTGTATATACACATAAAGATAAATACACATCTGAATTACATCATCCTAAAATAAATTTGTATTCCCATTTAATCAGACGCTTAGTTTCTTGAAAATTAATAAAGACATTCTCAAACCCTGAAAATTATCTGTCTTGGACATTTATTAATCTCTCAATTTCTTAATTTTTAGTGTAGAACAGATCACATACCATTCTTCTGAAATTTTTTCTTCTTTTTCAGATCTTAGTAAACTCTTTCTACTAGTCTTAGACTCAGATGTCCAGGATAAAGTTCCATTTTCTGATCTGGCAATAGAAATAAATGACTTTTAACTGAATCAACACAAATATCAGCACGGTCTAAAAGTACAAGCTGTTTATGTTGTCTCAAACTTGGAAATAAAATCCATTTACAGAAAAACTTTATCTTGAAAAGTAATAAAAGTCTGCCATTAATTTTAAATGTTTACATTTCAATTACTTGAAGCATATTTCAATCCTATTGCTGAAAGTAATGCAGCACTGGGACTTTTATTCTAATTCTTATCTCCACCTATAAAGCAGTAAAGATCCACTTGTTTGCAATAATTAATTACATTATTTTGCCAACACATAAGTTTTGTAGTTGCTTTAACGCACCTACCTCACATTTTTCTTACACTGAAAACTCAAAAAAATGATATTTTTAATATTGATTGTTGTTCCATCTTTTAAACAAGTAAATTCACATCTATCTTTGTAATGCTGCTTAAAGAATATAATGTTTTGTCATTTATAGGTTGATTTCCTAAGAGAATAATTTAGCTTACCTGCCATTTAAGTGTGTGTGTTCTGATGAAAAACAATTTTCTTTGTCATTACATAGCCATGCTTGAGCTGGATGACTTGGTAAATTAAGTGAGGCATCATCATATTTCAAAGTTCCAGAGATCTTATCAGACAAAAATGTAAATAAGTGTAAAGAAAATTGGAAAATTCTATCATTTATAAAGTATTGCTTTCTATTAATGTTACCAAGTAGTTTCATGAGGGAAACTCAAAAATATTAAAAACTTTTTTAAATGAAATTTCTGGAGAATTCATACATGACTTGTTATAATGATGTAGAACACGTATTTTGGTATAGTTCACATATGTAAAATGATTAATAGCAAAGATCTTTAAAAAATATCAGAAAACAAAAACTTCAAAGATTATCAAATAAATAACAGATATTGCAGTCCATTGACCTCTGACTGAGAATCTTCAGCTGCTGCCCTTTTAATGCATATTTTTGTATTTTTAAAGTGCTGTCAACTAGTGATTTTAGTCTACTGCCAAATATGCAGCTGAAGCATATCATTATTATTTTTTTTTTGCTACTGTGAAATAAAGTGTTGAAAGAAATCCAAAATAAAGAAAAAAATAGGAGTAAATGAAAGAAAAGCTACATGAAAAATTACATCTGGGGATGAGGAGGAAGTCAAAGGCTTCTAAAAGTAATTATGTTTTTCAAGTCAATAAATTGTATTATTAATCACTGCAGCATAGCATAACCTTAAGAAATGAACAAAGATCGAGAACTCAGAAGTTTCCATGACATGTTACCTTTGGCCAGTGCAGCTGGTTTGAGAGAAGCAGTGTTTGTGAAGGGAAGCGGGTGGAATCTAAATCTAGCCATTCTTTCTCTAAGGCAGCCTGCACAAATAGTAACATTAAAATATACAAAATTCAGTTTGCACAGCTTTCACTAAGTTTCCTTTAAATTGTCTTATATACTACAAATGTTGCCAAAACATATCAGAATTTTTATTTACAGGGAATTTGCTATTTGCTATTGTGAGAGGATATGCAACTATATAATGCAAACATACTAAGAAATAGGATAAGTCTTTTCATCTCCAGGTTTCGTATAAAGTGAAAACTTGATATTTAAGTACTCTTAAAATGAGGTACAGATTGTTCTGGGTATTTAACTCTTTAAAACTATGACTTTGAGCCAAATCTAGACCTACCCAAGTAAAATAATATTTTAGCTCTTTGCAAATTAAAGTACCTTCTAGCAAACATGATTGAAAACATTACAATAAACATATATAATTAAAAATTATATTTTTTTAAACCAGAGTATATAAGCCAGCTTTTTCTTAGTTTGTTACGAATTTCACAAATTTTCTGATAGAAACCAGAATTTTAGTCAATGAATAAAACATCACAATGAATATGGTTCCTGTTATTATTATGCTTTAATTCAACTGTTTGAATAAAAATATAAATTCAAATTTTAATTCTTGAAACTCCTATTTTAAATCTCCTCTCTCTTTGGCTTGAAACATCTTTGTTCCATTGACATAATTTCCAAATTCTATCTATAATGAAATTGTACTGATTATATTATCATTGTATATTTAAAATATAATTATCCAAATTTTATTTAATTGGATTATCTCACATAGCTTAGAAAAGACTTCTGTGGTTCTATAATATTTTTTGGATTGTTTTGGGGAAAAAAAACCCAAGAGCATCAGAGGAATACCGATTAATTTTTTAAAAGGCTGTAAACTGAACAAAAACAATTTTTATTTAAAACTAGAATGATTATATTCTGAGGAGATTTAAAAACACTTTTCATTTATACAATTCCAGTACTTCTTGACTGCCATTTGAAAGACTACAGGAAAGGCAGGACAAAGGCACACTGACAAAAGATTGGCAGTGCCCTGACAAATTTTCACTGAGGCTTTCAGTCTTAGCAAATCTTCTACTATTTGAAGACTGTGTAAACAAGGCACATCTATTCAGTAGTTAAGTACTTTGCAAGATTTCTTCCAGATAAGGATTATTAGTATTCGTATTATAGTTATCTATGATTTAAGAACGCATATCTGGTTTATGAATTGCTATTTTCAGTTTGGTAAGAGTAATGAGTTCAAGAGATATACTGTATAACATGGTGACTAGAGTTAATAACAGTTCATTGCCTTCTTGAAAATCAGTAAGTAATGTTCAGCATTCTCACCAACAACAGTGATAAATATATGTATTAATCCATACTATAAGTTTGATTTAGCCTTTCCACAATGCATACATATTTCAAAACATCATTGTGTTACACAATAAATAATTTTTGTTAATTAAAAATTCAAATTTTAGTCTTCCCAAATAAAGAGCACAGAGTATGTGCAAGAGAGAGAAGTCATTTTCTCATCAGAACCATTAGTGTTCCTCCTTCTCATCTTCACAGAGAGAAAAGGTTTGAAAATGGCAGTCCAGAAACAATGACTATAGTTCAGAGGGGCACCACAATAAAAGGAATCAAGAGACTGTGTCAGTTTTTAAATGAAAGAGTTGACATGAAGGGAACTTGCTTTGATATGTCTGGGGAATTTAAGAAAATAAACTATTGCAATTTATTTGCAATATATTTAAGCTGCTAATGTTAACTCCGTGTTAAATCATGCCAGGAATTCAGCAAACTCCCACTGACTTATACAATGAAAATGCTTATGATGGATGATAAATAAATTTGATGACTGAACCATTTAAAAATTGCTATTTGATGCAAAATAGCAAATGGGATTTAGGACTTAGATTTTTAATTATTCTTGATGACAAATAGATGAAAATCTAGATCTCTTTGAGGGAAGATCAAGGGCTACTACACATCAGCTGATGAAAAATTGCTAAAATGAGGAGAGATATGAAGGAAACAATATTACAAAAGGCAACATGACAACTGACAAGTGTCTGTGGCAAAGGAACAGTGTTGTCAGGGATGGAGCCTGAGTTTTATGATAATTTTTTTATGGACAATTTGTTTTTTCTTAAACACCTGCCAACCCAACTCCTTTTTAAATGTTATTTGTTTTCTCTCTGCAGCAGAACAAGGTCTCCCATAGCACAGTGACCTCTTTGCCTTATTATATAGATATTGAAAGAGTGCTCTTACTTGAAAAACTTATATAAATAAGTCTGGGGAAAAGTTTGCTTTTTAAAAATTGATAATTAAAAATACAGAAAACTTTGCAAAACACCTTTTCTTAGATGAATGTAAGATCACAAACTTTTATAGAATTTCAGGATAATTCTTTCCTCAAGAAATTTCTAGAAGCTCACAGAGGAGGTTAATACAAAATGCTAAAGATGCGTGTAATTTTACCATTATACAATCACAACCAAAATAATTACCAACCAAAATTTATTATAAAACAAAATTTATTAACCAACCAAAATTATTATCAAGTATATTTAGCATTACCTAGTACATTGAGGAAAATAAAATTTCAAAGTGCCAGGAAAAATTAGCCAAGAGTTATAAATACAGCACTGTCTTTTAAAATGCATCTTAAAATGTCATGCTTACAACTGCACATTTATACTATTTTTGGCTATTTCTAAGAAAACTTTATGTTCAGATATCCTTGACTTACAACTAAGGGTTTATAAAGCATTCTTATTACTATAGGACTATTGTCATATTTACTTACATATTGAAAGTGAATTTGAACTTGAATATATTTGTATCTGAACATTCACAGTTAAACATTTGATCCAACATACACATATTTGGCTTTTGTCCATAGAAGAAAACATTATCCTATAATTCAATTTTGATAGCATGGAAAATAAAGCCATCAGGAAGAGAATGTGCAAATAACACAGATGTTGTAATGTGTGTGTGTGTGTGCGCATGCGCACACATGCAAAATTTTTCATTCTATTTATAAAATCCTTTAATTTGACTCATGAAATGAGGACCAGATTTGCTCCAAGCCTCAAGTCAGTGAATGTTGAATGGTCATAGAGATTCTAAAAATAATAGTTTGACCTCTTTCTTACTACATGACTCACTTCTACCAGTATGGCTCAACAATTTCCCTTTCTGTCCAGGTGATGCTTAAACTACACCAAAAAGAATTACTTTGAATTTTTTTCTTCATATCTTTTATAGCATCTCACAATCATTGAGGTTCATAAAGCTGGCCCAATATGAACCCCAAGTTCTGCTTTCTAAACTACTTCTTCAGTTCTCCTACTTTAGAAGAATAGGTGTTTATATCGTTAAATATGACTGTTGTATGGCAAACATGTCTCTTTCCACTACACTTATATCACTTGTCTTTACTCTTTTTCTTTCCCACTATTAAGTTTTGTCTATTTTCCTCCAGTGTACCATAACATATAACACTCTATGAGGTTAATTTGAGACACGGATAAAATATAAACTCCAGATCAGTAAATTGCCCAGCTTCTCATATTTTGCCTCCTTCTTAAAATTATTCCTGAAAATACTAAATTTGACTTAAGACTGAGACAAAAGCCAATTCTGATTATCATGGTTTTCTGATTTTATGGTATGATATTAGCTTTTCTCATATTCTTTGAGTTTAAGGATTCATACATTATCAGTCATTTAAATTTAAAGACAATTAAAAAAACTAGGAATGAAATTACCATATGACCCAGCTATCCCACTTTTCGATATTTATGCAAAATAACTTAAATGAGCATATTACAGTGATACAGTACGTCAATATTTGAAGCAACAGAACTCACAATTGCTAAGTGTGGAACAAACACAAATGGTCATCAAAAGATAAATGGAGAAATAAAATGTGGCATATATAAACAATGGAGTTTTATTCAGGCATAAAGAAGAATAAAATTATAGCAATTGCAAGTAAATGAATGAAACCAGAGAACATCAAGCTAAATGAAATAAGCCAGACCCAGAAAATCAAGGGTCAAATGTTTTCTCTCATATGTGGAAGCTAAAGCAAAATAAGGGGGAAAAGGAGTGGGTGGGGTGGGTGTGTAGAATTACTTGAAAATAGAAGAGATATTAGTGGAGTAGAGGGGAGGGAGGAGGGATGGGGAATTTGAGGGACACTGAAATGAAATTGACCAAACTATCTTATGAACATATAGAAATATACCACAGTGAATTTTACCTTCATAGAGATTATGTATATCTATAAAACACTAATTAAAAAATTAAAACTTAATAGAAGAAAGATTACTGGAGTAGAAAAGGTACAGGGAGAGAGAGGAGGGGAGGGAACTAATTATCTTCCATGCTTGTATGTCACAATAAACCCCAATGTTATGTATAACTATAATGTACTAATAAAAAAGTTATATATATATATGTGTATATATATAATTTTAAAGACAATTGCATTGGTTCTTTATGTATTGACTTCTAAATAGCACGAGTAAAAATGAAAATAAAAGATCTTAAGTTAACAAATAAAAACATCAGCTAAAGTTTATTTCAAATTAAAAAGATTAAAAAAAATGAAAGGGCCAATGTAGACCACTATATCAGACTACTAAAATAGGCTATTTTAGTGTTTCATATCTATTATATTCTAGAAAAAGTTGCAAAATTTTTCCCCAAAGGAAATAAGAGATCTCGGCTTACTAAAATTGCTAAACTTATTTTTCAACGTGGGCTCAAGGCTCTGGATAATATCTTATCCATCATTATTTGAGAGGTTCATTATGAATATTATAGATAGAAGATACTTAATGGAAGGAGACAATTCTACATCTGCATGTCCTGAGACAGCTTTTTTCTAGACTATCTTTTCAAGGATGTTTGCATAGCTGACAGCCTGGGAAGACAGAAAAACATTTCTCTCCATCACTGTCCTACCAAGAACCATTGTATATGGAGCATGTAAATTCAATGGACAAGTTTCGACTTGGCTCATGGTGGAAGCAGGAGCTAAAGTTATCTGATGAGTGGGTTCCTTTAGGTCAATTCATTGTTCTCTTGTTGCTGCTTCTAGATCTGAATGCATAGTAGAAACTAAGATATTAATGAGATTACTTTTGCATTCCACGAGTGTCAGATAAGAATATACTAATAGGGAAAGAGTTGCAGATTGTGAAGTTCTCATGCGACAAAATTTGTGTTTTGCTGCCAGTGGAATGACTAGTGGGTCAGGATTTAGTGTGAGCCTCTCCACCCTCTGATGTCCAAAGTTTTTATAATATAGATGATATCCTGCTGGTTGCCAAGTCAAAATGGTATGTGAATTATATCTCAATTTTTAAAAAAATCACTTTCAGCTTGATTGTGGTATTATCACATCTCTGCCAGGAGGTGTGGCTAGTAAACCTGGACAAAATTCTGGGTCTCTTTGTCCAAGTAGTTTCTTGAGACTTTGTGGAAAAATGAACATTGCCCAGTACTCCCAGTAGACAAAGAGAAACAACTACTTCTTCAGTTTTTCATATTAAAAAAGAAGGTCTAACACCCATCAATACGGAACCTCTGGCAATAGAAGCAGACTTTACCTGGAGGTATTGCTTAGTGGTTTTGGATTTGTGACATTCCTGACACAGCCATTAGGGTTTACTTGTATAGGAAAGCACCTGTTAGTTTCCTGCTGGGCTGTTAGAAACTAAATAACTGGCTCTAGGAGACCTTGTGACTCTCTAGTTAGATATTACCAGATTTGGATTCAATGATATTAAAGGTAGAAGGTCTCCAAAAATACTCTCATCAAAAGAAAAGGGTATATCAAAATATGTTGCTACCTGGCTTCAGTGGCAGGTCAGCTTTACATGAAAAAATTGGCAGCTGTCCTTCTTAGGGAAACTTAATCTCCACTCCACAACTGGTTGAGAGGGATCTCCATTAACATAGATTCCCTTAAATTCTAGCACCTAGGATGGTTTATCTTAGGTAAAATCCAACTTACTCTTGGGCTGTTGCCAGTGTCATCACACTAGCAGATTAACCACATCCTGTTTGAGCCCTCAAATAACAAATCACAGTTGCTTATACAACTATCTGGGTTATTCATATGTATGATCACAGTAAGGGTCCATTTCCCATTGAGAATGACCAATATTATGTCATTGATTGGGTATGCCTGACTCTTTTTCAGATACAAAAACTGTTAATGTGTGTCAGACTTGTGACTCTTATCATTTGTCCTGTAGTAGAGGAGGTCCCATCATAATCCACAGGTTATAAATCAGCTGACTCTGGCCATACATATGTGGTCCTTGAAAGTAGTCTGAATAATTTCTCAGGTTCTGAACTCTTTGAGTATGATATATATGTGCCTTTTTATCACAAAAGTTACTTGATAATGAGCTGACAGCTCAAGTATACCTCTTTCTTTTCTCTCTAATTCTTTTTGTTAAAGCAATTGGAAAATATGACTATCATCAGAAAAGGGACATATGCTTGCAGTCACTTGTTAAATAATGTATAGGAAGAAATTCATAGGAGTGATAAAGACAAATTTTTGACAACTCAGGATTTTCTCCTGGCCACTCCTGGAAATTATGAGTATTTCTTTTCCCTAAAAGCAAGCACAGCTAAGCATGAATGATCAATCCTTAGGATACAGTCTGCCTGAAAGGAGACAGGCTATTAAAATTAATCCTGGTTAAGTTTTATAAAAATGTACTGGGGACTTGTTCCCAAACTTTCTAAATGAAAATTTTAGCCATAACTGGAAAACAGGAAAGTAGTGAGTTCGTGACTACTGAAATGGTACACTGTAATTTTGTGGAGTTAGTTTCAGAATAATATGCTGTACCTTTGAAAGGAACACCTTAGACCCTGGAGGCACTCAAGGGAGAGGAAAATCAATCATCTTTTATTCATAGAACTGCCCCTATTGTTTCTCCACAAGGAAAATGCCCAAGTAGGATTCTCCTAAACTGCTGCAAGCACTTCAAATTTACCTTACTGCTAGATCTTCCATTTTATATATTACATTGTAAAAGTCCAGAACACTTAATTCAAACAGCATCTATTTTCTCACCAAAATAAGTGAAAAAAGGAAAATCCTAGTAAAGGCAGTCTTATATATGGAAAATTTAAAAATACAGGAGCATCCTGGTAATTTGCTATGATTTGAAAATAAAGTGATGGCAATGTCAAAGTAAGAAAAAGGAACATTATCTTCCTAACTAATACTTGGCTTTAGTCACAGGCACCCCTGACCTATTATCTCTTAATCATATACAAAATTATCCATTTAAAGCAGAAATAACAACATTTTCTTCCCATATTAAAAACTTAATAATAATTTTCTATTGCATTTGACATAAAATCCAAAGTGCTTGCTTGATATCACATCATAGGTATTATATGAATTAACCCATAGCCATTTTTCTGTTTTTTACCTCTATTTATCCTTCTATACTAATTAGTTCTGCCTATTCTAAACTTTCCGTTCCTTTAATATATTGTGTACATATTTCAAGGTTTGAAGACTTGCCTTATATTTAGCACAAAATAGTATTATCCTATGGCTACTTCTTCAATTTATTTTCAATCCTTATTTAAATGCTGTACTTTATACAGAACTTATTTGATATTTCAATTAAATACTATGTTCTGTCCCTTAATCTTATTTTTATAGGTATTTTCAATATATTATAGTATACTGTAAATTAATGTGGGTGCTGTCACCTCGAGTAAAATGTATGCCTTGTGAGGTTAGAAATATTATATATTTTGTTCACCACGGTAAAAATACTACCTAGAAAACTTAAGATACTCACTGATGATTAAAATATTATTCATTTATAAAGATAATAATACTGACAATGATGATTGTATCTTGAATTAGAATTAAGATCCTCCTGATAATTCTATAAATATTCTAAAAGTTATCATCTAAAAAAACAGAAGTTCAAGGCACTTAAGAGCAATCAAGGCAACCAGGAGAGAGCCAATACCTTAGAAAGTAGAGTTTGATGCTGATGTGAACCATATATTTTCCTTCACGAAAATGTTCCTTCAGTAAAGTTTGAAATTTATTAACAGGAAAGAGATGCCAAACATAAATTTGAGGACTGCTTGGAGAGTTTCGCTGAAATAAAGTGAAAAATGTTGAAGTGTACAAATACTAAAGCAGTGAATAGTGAAGGACCAAGATCCCAGAGTTGAGCAAACTAAAGAAATATGAGCTCAAAGTCATGTCTACAACTTCCCTTCACGTTTTCTAATTCCAAGTAGTAAATGTGCACACAAGATGCTGAAAAGCACAGCACAACAGCCACAACGGGAAACTAAAGAACTAAGAAGACATTTTTCAATCATTTGGTGGAGTAGAGAAAGGGATTGGAATTCAGGGATAAACAAGGTGAAAGAAACCTGATATATACCCCAGGTTGTCAGATGAAATACCCTACTGTTTTAAATTTAAGAGAAACAAGAAATAGAACAGCCATACCTAAACAAACAAACAACAACAACAACAACAACAAAAAAACCTTAAAAATTAGCCTCAAAAGGATCTCTGCTCACACAATAACTGCTTTTCAGAATAAAATTAAATCTTTTTTAGAGAAAGAAAACAACATCTTTACATAGATAAAGTCTGGTACATAACCAAAGATTAAATGCATAGAAAGAAGATGAACTGACTAAACATCCAAGAGATAAATAGCCAATAGAAACAAACCTATAAGTGATCCAGGAATTTCATTAATTGAGAAACTTTCAAAAATACCACACTTGAAATATTCAAGAAAATATATATAAGATGATATAAAACTTCAAGTTGATTTAAATAAAAGGATCAAATAGAAATTGTAGAACTAAACAAAAGAAATGAAGACTTCAGGAGATGTGCTAAAAATGATTAGATAAAGCAGGAGAGATAGTCAGTGAACTCCAAGATAGGTCAATAGAAACAACAAAATTAAAACACAAAATGTTTCAGGACATTGAAAATAAAAAGCCACAGGCAACAGAAACAAACTAGACATTTGGGCTTGCACAAAATGTTTGTATTTCTACACAGTAGAGCAGTAGAGGAAACAATTAATGAAACAAAGGATCAAACAACATAATAAGAGAAAATACTTATAAACTATACATCTGATAAGGAGTTAGTATTTAAAATATATGAAAAACTAAAAAAACCTGATTTTTAAAAAATGGATCAAGTATGTGAATAGACATTTCTCAAAAGAAGACAAAGATCAACAGGTTTATGATAAAAATGTTCAACATCACTATCTTCAGGGAAATACAATTTAAAATTACAATGACACATCACCTCACAACTATTAGAATGAATATTATTAAGAAGAAAAAGATAAAAAGAGTTGTTAAGTATGCAGATGAACAGGAACTGTCTAATACTGTTGGTGGAGAGGTAAATTATTACCAGTCATTAAAGGAAACACTATGGAGTCTCCTCAAAAATTAAAAATAGAACTACCAAGTTACCAAACAATCCCACTTCTGGGATCTACCCAAATGAAATCAATATGTTAAGATATCTGTACTCCCATGTTTATTGTAGCATTACTCATAATCTTTAAGACATGAAATCAACCTAAATATCTGTCTGTGAATGGATAAGGTCACAAACATATACAAGTGGATATTATTCAGTCACAAATATAAGGAAATTATGCCATTTGCAACAAGATAAATGAACATGGAGAACATTATGCTCAGTGAAATAAGCCAGGCACAGAAAGACAAATACCATATAATCTTACTTATATATGGGGTATCTGAAAAAGCTAATATCATAATAGAGAGTATAATGGTGGTCCCAAAGACTGCAATGGAAGTAGAGGAAACACTTTTCAACCCCATGTGTAAGGCCAATACAATCTTTACACCAAAATACAAAGATATAACTAAGCAAGAAGTGAAATTTATAGTCTCAACATCTTGAATTCAAATGAAAAAATCATAAACAAAATATTAGCAAGTCAAATCTACTGGTATGTTAAAAAGAAAATGCATTATAGCCAAATTAGTTTATTCTAGGAAGACAAGGTTTAGTGTTAGAAATTAATCAGTTATATGTATAGAAAGTATTTAAGATATATATATATATATATATATATATATATATATATATCTCCCAAATAACATATATAGGATCATCATCATCATTAACAGCAGCAGCAGCAGCAGCATTATCATCAACATCTTGCCTTTGAAGATGCTAAGGAATAACCTCCTTAACCCATAGTTTCTATGAGATCTACAGGAACATTCTCATTTAGTGGGGAGTATTTAAATTTTCATCCTAAAACCAGGAAGTAGAAAAGAATGTTTGTAATGACCATCAATATGCAAATTGTACTTGAGGTAATAATCAGGACAAGGCAATAAGAAAAACAACTGAAATAAAAGTTAGAAAAAAGAAAAAGAACTATCATTATCCATAGGTGACATGATTAGATCCATAGAATATTTAATAGACTTAACAATCTATTAAACATAATAAGCAATTTCAGCAAAGTGGCTGCATACACAATCAATAAAATAAAAATAAAGATAAAATGCATTTCTACATGCTAATCAAGCATGATATCAGCAAACACCAAATAGCTAGGAATAAATCTATAAAAATGTACAACACCACTATGAAAAAAAACCTTCATAGTTTCTTGATATTGTGTATATTTCAAAAATCCCTCTATATTATTTTTTAATCAGTATGACAATTTCAGAAAGAACAGAAATTGGCTTCTCAATAATACAAGTCATTATGTATAATGGTTTCCATATTGAAGTTCATTGTAAACAAATTCTGTTCAGTGAAGACAGCAGGCATAAATTTACTCATCTCTTCAAAATCAAGGTAAATTAAATTTAGTTCTGAAGAACATCAGAAAGAAATTTACAAAGGCAAATAAACTGCAAGGATTTTGTATGAAAGGTGTAGGGTGATTTAAAAGCGTTTTAATTATTTTCAAGATAGCTAGTTGTTTTTTTTCACTGAATATAAATAAAAATAAATTTTCCCACAGAAAAATAATTGACTTTATAAGGGAATTTTCAGAAACAATTTAATTCCTTTGAGTATTTGAGATTTGAAGACAAAATAATGTGAAATAGTTGTCAATTTTAAAATTATTTTACCTACGCATCAATTAAAAAACAATAATCTTGGCATTTCTAGAGACATACTGATTAGCAGCATGCTCTGAAAGGTGATTTTATATCCTAAAAGAATAATGTTGAATTTTAAAAGGCTTCCTTTTGATTAAGATATGACTATGTATAATTAAGAAAACAATTTAGATGTGAGCAATAGTGTTATATACATAATAGCTTCATCTTAGTCTTTTTATTAATTCTTTTTTTAAAACTATAGATGGACACAATACCTTTATTTTATTTATTTATTTTTATGTGGTGCTGAGAATCAAACCCAGTTTCTCATACATGCTAGGCAAGTGCCCTACCACTGAGTTAAACTGCAATCCGTCATCTTAGACTTACTGATACAATATTAATGAATTCATAATTCAATGTTACACTGAAATTTGGAGACACTTGAGATATATATATATATCTTATATATATATATATCTTATATATATATATATATATATAAATTATATTTAACTCCTAGAGTTATTCACTGGATACTGGTTCCAAGATCCCAGTGGATACCTGAAACCGTGTATTGTACACAACCCAATAGATGATATAGACAACATTGCCAGCATCACTCACTGGTTTTATAGTCCAATTCCAGGCATAATGCTAATAAAGAATTACTTGAACAAAAGCACTATGATGCTGAAAAAGTGATTTGTTAACTGTGATATCTACTAAGAAGCTAGTGGGTAGGTAGTATATACAGTGTGGATACTGTGGAGAAGAAGATGATTCATGTCCTGAGACAAAGAGATGATTCATGTCCTGGGAAGGATGAACGGCCATATGAGATTTTATCACACTACTCAGGACTGTGCACAATTTCAAACTAATAAATTATTTATTTCTGGAATTTCCCATTTAATATTTTAGATCATGAATAAAGGAAAGACTTATGTACTTTTTAAATGAAGTATTAAGTTCATGAAATACAACAAAAACAAAAACAAAACAAAGCAGAATCTTTTCCAGTTCAAAGAAAACTAAAGAAAAATAACAACTAAATGTGACTTGTCTTCATTGATTTGACTAAAAATGGGACATTAGTGGAATTACTGGAAAATATGAATAAAGTCAACTGGATCACAGTAATGCAGCAATGTTAATTCCAAATTGGTAACTTTACTGTAGTTACATAAGACATTAGCCTCTGGAGAATCTGGTTCAAATGGTACATGGTAATATTGTAACCATTCTATGACCACCTCTAAACATTGTACAAGATTATAGGGCAAATGAAGACAATGTTAGGAAAAGCATACTGACTCAAGTGTTACTTGGGAAAAATAAACTATAACATAACATTACTAGGATAAATACCTTAGAAACTGGTACACATCAACATAGTGTACAGGTAATATTATAAAATAAATATTGTTTATTGGAGTTGGTACTTACTTCATCAAATGTAAAATCCTCTAAATCTATTTCTTCATATTCTTCTTCAGATTCTTCATTTTTGATAGCTTTTAGAGCTGTTGTCAGTTTCTTTCTCAAAATAAAGCCTTTCCAAACTGCCTAAACAAAAATTTAAACTATGTTATACAGGGTTATAGATCAAACCCCAAACCAGATTCTCTGTGTTATCCCATTAGAAAGATAAAACATCTTAGAACTCAGTTTAATGGCTCAATAATCTGTTTTTTGAACTTTATGTGACACTTAAAACTGTAAGATAAATTAAACGACTGCATGTGTCTGAATCTCAGGAGATTTTCTTTGTGGTAAGCAGAAAAGAATCTTTAAAACTCCCTCAACTGCACATGTAGGTCAACCAATCAATTATCTGACAATTCCTCTAGGACTCATTCTAAACTAAGAAGAAAGAGATGCAAAGAAAACCAATTTTGCTGATTTTCAAATGATTGTGTATAAAATAAGCCAAAGCATATTTAGGAAAACTTCAACATATACAAATGCCCCATAACAATTAATTAATTTCATTTTAAAATAAAGTCATCACAATGAAACTAAAAATATTCAGATTACTTAATAATCTTGGAGCTGGGATGCTTTTCAAACCATACATCTAAGTATAATGAAGCTTTAGTATCTGTATATAAACATATATAGATATATACATATGTTTATATACTGCATATGAGTTTCAGAATATATTAAGTATAAAATCCAGGCAAAAATAATTATGGTTTATTTTTCATACTACTGTTTATGAAAAAATGTATATAAATATATTATAAACATGCACTTTAAATAAACATATTGAAGTATAATGCTGGCTTACATTTAAAATTAAAAGTATAAATTATAAAATTTATTTTTAATATGGTTACATACAAAGGCAGAAAACTAGGTAGAAGACAATAGAAACTTGACTTCTCTAAATATTCTTTGCTTGGATTTGGCTTCGGAACTATGTACATGCACACTCTGAATAAATAGCTGGTTTGTCCCATTTCTATGGTCTTTGTTTATTTCTACTTTATATGTATGTATAAACCCACTCCCCTACCTCTCCTCCCTCCGCACTCCATGGAGGGGGTGGGGAGTGAAACAGTGAAAAAAGAGCAATTATGTTAGTAGGAACCAAGAGTTTATAAAGAAAAATTGCAAATGTAAAAATTAAATAAATATCATATAGTCCCAAATGTAATTTTAAAACACCTGTATGAAACATGGTAAGTTTTTTCCTTAAAAAATTATTTTCAGTGGGGCTGGAGTTGTAGCTCAGTGGTAGATTGCTTGCCTCATATGTGTGAGGCTCTAGGTTTGATCCTTAGCACCACATAAAAATAAAATAAAGATATTGTGTCCACTTATACCTAAAAAATAAATATTAAAAAATGTGTTTTCAAGCTCAGCACATTGAAAAAAATCTAAAAATAATGACCATATCTACATCAATTTATTCTGCTAAAATCCAGATTGGGGTCTCTGTATATTATTTCAACCAAGCAAACCAAGGATCTTTGAAGAAATTAATGAATACAAGCCTGGGACAAAATGTCTACTAAGTGAACTTGAAACAATGTATTATTTGTTATCAAATTATAAAGGAAGTAAAAAATTTTGACTACTGAATTGTTTCAAAAGGTTAACTTGAAGAAACACATTGGCCAAATAAGAAACAATTTGCACATTAACAAGAATAAATGCAATGGAAATATATACGTTTATGTACAAGATTATAGGGCAAATGAAGACTATATTAGGAAAAGCATACTGACTCAAGGGTTACTTGGGAAAAATAAACTATAATATAACATTATTTATTTATTTATTTTTAAAGTTAATGAATTCATAATAATAATATGCATTATAGTAACCTCTGGAAGATGCTAGGAAACCTCACTGATCTAAAAATTGACAATTAAGGGAAAGTATCAAGCATTTAACCTGCCTTTCCAGGATGAACTGTGTAACCCAGAGTATCTAAAGAATTTATTAGAAAAAAATTTCCTGTATAGCATGTTTTAGCTAATAAACAAAAATGTACAGTATCATAATTTTACAGATCAATAATAAAATAGTTGGCATAGGAAACGTTTATAAATGGACACTAATATTCCTGAAAAGGAAGCCACCAGATATTAAGTACTTTGTTGTAACACATACCACCATCTACAAAGTATCTTTGCTGAAAATAAACAAATCTGAATCACATCGAATGTTAGATCTTGCTGTAGATTTACAAAAACAAATGAGCATGAGACATATTAAATGCACTGGGAACACACTGTGCAAAATTAGAGGAAGTACAAATCTATAAAGGACAAATGATCTGGCTTTTTCAGTGAATAAAACTTAAGGAAAAGAAGGGAATCACTCTGTGTTAAACTATAAGTATCATGCAAACCAAAGGCAAAGTGCTGAATTTGCTTATATTTTGATTATGAAAATGTTGTAAACTAACATTTGTAAAGTTGGATAGGAAGTCTGAATATTGATATGATATTTGGAGATACTGAAAACTAATCATCACATTTTAGCAATATATTACAGGTATATATAAAGCAATAGGTCATACAGAAGGTAATAATGAAATATTCATAAAAGTGTGATTTGTGTCACACAATCTAGTGATGAAGAAGAAGAGATATGTTGGGTTTTAAAAGAGTCAATATTGGCTAGTAGTTTAACAATCAACATAATTTTATAAAGTGTAAAACTAAGCTTTTTATGATAGAACAGTTAGTAAAGTATACCAGAAAAATCTATGGAGGTGGGAATAAAATATAAATGCAATAAGAAAAATATATAGTATGCTTAAAAATGCCATAGACTAAAACAAATTAGGATTAGGGAGTAGGGAACATTGGGAAGGGGTTGTTATTTTAAATATAGTATCCCAGGAATCCCTCATTGTATAGTTAACATTTGAATACAAGCATAGTGGATCTATGAAACACCAACCTAAGGTTTCAAACAGTGAGCAAGATTTCTGTAGATGCCCACAAGTGCCATCTTCCATGCACTTTCATTCTGTGACCAACTTGTCTGTCAAATGTGAATCTGTACACATTTCATTAAGGAACACTTCAAATACATAGAAGAGCCCTGAGTACCTATGTCCCTTCAGTGTCAGTTGAAGGTCTTTTACTACTCAGACAAATCAGAAGCTGTGCTAAATCTGTTATTGCTGTCATTAATTCTCAGGCATGTAATCCTGGGTAGGACATGCAGGCTGCTGATAAAGACTGACATACAGTGTCTTACAAAGTCACACTGTATCCGGAGCTAGAGGACTGTCACAAGTGATGAATCCAATTCTCAATCATGCTCATCATGATCAGTCTCTGATACAGAGTAGTAGAGATTTTCTTTTCACACCCTATGATAAATACTTGACTTTCCCAGTGTTTCCATCCTTATCCCCAAAGACATGAGAAACCCAGGCTTCCAAGAATAGGTATAGTTATCTATCTTACTTTTAGGGTGGGGATGGCACCATCAAAAAAATTAGTTCCTCCTAACTTAAGATCTCTACCTATCTAACATGTCTGATGTGAAAATTCAATTTTTCTCTCAACTTGAGACAAACCCTTCTCAAGCATTCTTTGTTCAGCTACTTCCAATTCCACTTTTTGTACATGGAAGAAATTGGTTTCAATCAAACCTCACCATCAATCTCAACAGGCTGTTTTTCAGCTTCCTCTAAGATAACCTTACACAGAAGCAAGGAATATGGCAGACACAGATACTCCCTAAGAAAATTTACTTTTATTTTTTGTTCTTGCACATGTTTCAGTCTTCAGATTCCATTCACAAACTGCAATTTATTTTCTGGGAAAAGTATGTGGTAGGTCTAGGAATCCAAAAGGAGCTTTATTCTCTAATATATTTATTGCCTAAACTATATTTCTCCTTTTCACTTATATATCTTTCTTTTTTCCTAACCTCTAGATTTGTGACTATGACTGTTACTACCACTAAGCCAGCTCAACTTCATCTGTAAAATCAAAATCATAAAAGTCATGAATGATTAGATCATCATTAGCCTCCTTTCTCTGATACAATGTAGTGAAGATTAAATTAAATTAGAAATTTCTTACATATACTGGTAAGACCCTGACTGTCACACAATGGTCTCTCATCATTATTTCCCCAATATCCTTGCTCTATTACTTCTAGAAATTCTATTTACTTAGTATTCCAAGTAAGGAAAGCATGTAATACTCAACATTGCTTAAAGTTAAAAAATTGAAATTGACTAATCATTTTTGCCACTAAAAAATAAATTGCAGTATAGATAATATTCCTGCTTTGTAACTTGTTATGAACAATTTTTAACTTTTTAAGAGATTACAGGATTCTCTTAAACTGAAGAGAAGAAAATATAAATTTATTCAAGAACTTGAACAATGTTAAATGATAAAAATAGAAGATGGTGTATTTTTTTTAGAGAGAGAATTTTTTTAATATTTATTTTTTAGTTTTCAGTGGACACAACATCTTTATTTTATTTTTATGTGGTGTTGAGAATCAAACCCAGCACCTCGTGCATGCCAGGCGAGCGTGCTACCGCTTGAGCCACATCCCCAGCCCCAAAGACGGTGTATTTTTGTGTAAGGAGAAACAAAATTGGAAGCACTGCTTAAAAAAGTGGCCTTAATTTCTTAACTCACTCATTTTGAAGACTATCCCCCTCTTTATGATTGCTTTCTCCCATAGAGTTGGGTCCTTATTGCACACCAGGATATGTCACATCCTCTAGATGACTAGTATATACAAGTTATCTTAGAAAGGAACATATTTAATTTTAAACACCTGTAATTTGGGGATTATTTATTATTATTATTTTAGATTCCTTCTTCTGGATATATTATGTTATCTTGGTTTCTTGCTTCACTTTAAAATATCTTCTCCCTAACATAGAAATAAATGGACAGATGACTTCTTGAAAGTGAAGTGCCCTTCACATTCCTTTGTCCCTGACCCTGCTCTGGCAAGGTTTAAGAATTAGGCAGACATGCTTGCTTTCCCTTGATTTTTTTTTTCTCTAAGGTCATTATACTTATACACCCCCACTCTTTTATACCAATATAATGATAATATATTAAGATTAGGAATAGAACCAGTAAAATGAACAGAAAGGGCAACCTTTATTTAACCTTCAAGGACTGAGCTAAAAGATTGATTCATCATGCCTCACGATGGATCTATCTAAATGATTAGCAGGATAGACCTTCTACAAAGCTGTAGTGTGTGTGTTTCTGGTGTGACACCTAGTGATACTTTCTTCATGGATCTTGTAAGGTTAGAAATTGAAGTCCCATTTTTATTAGAAATATAAAATGTGTTGGTAAGTAATCCTCATAATTTATTAGTTTCTATTAAAAGGCATAATAGTTCTGGTAATTCATTTAAAATTAGTTCATCTTTCTTACACATTCAAATTTCTTACACATTTTAATATTCTAGTTCTTTGATAGTCTAGTTGCACTGTATTTATTATTCTAGTCACATATAATCCTTTTTTTTTTACTGCCACTATCCTTTATACTGGAATTCCACTCTTTTATATATTAACATCAATCTCTGTTTCTCAAGCTATATTTACATAATTTGGGTTGCTGTAATGTATATTAACTTAAAAATTAATTCTAGATCTCATAACAAACACTGATGGAGGCCAAAATAAAACACATAAGACAGCACTTTAACATGAAATGATTCAGGCTTTGCAGCTATTTCAGTTTTAGTAGATAGCTTCCACAGGTTCCCAGAGGTTGTCTACATTTCAGCCAATCAGAAAATAAAAAGATATAAAGGAATGTCTGTTGGAGGTTTTTGGGGGAAGTTATACAACTTGTGCATATATTTTCTACACATATTCCATTGACTAGTACTTTAAAAGACGACCACAATAAACTTCAAGGGAAGCTGGGAAACCAACTTGGCCAATATGCCAGGAAGAAGTAAAGAATAGAAATTTTAGTCAGCAGAAAGCAGCTTCCCACTCATTCTTCATGAAATCTTCAATCTCTCTAAAACTAGAATATTTTTTCCACATTATGTTGTGTTCCAAGGATGTTTAGGCAGTCTAGAATTTATATTTTATGGCAAGTAATTCAACAAACTAGATAATTATGCCCAGAAAGAGAAAAAGTGGTTGAATTCAGTGAGTTGACTATTATGATGTACAATAAAAGAAACTTGCCCTAAATTACAAAGAAAGACTAAATTATGCTTCTTTTTATTACAGATACAAAAAAGCTCACCCAGTGATGTCTTTAAATGATATTAGTTACTAATATAGACACTTTCATAAGGTAATGAACTTCTCCTTATTGAGATGAAAGAAGAGAAGTTGACTACTCATTAATTATTAATGCTGAAAAATGCATTGCACAATCCAATAATGAGGGGAATTTGGGCTGCATGATATCTACATTCCTTATGCAACAGATTAATATTTGAGATAGAAATTAGATTTTTTCTCACTTTTTCTCAAAGTTTCCTTCAATCAACTGAACTACCCTCATTTCTATCATTATCTGGCAGCAGTACCAGCTTTGTCTATTCACTGCTCTCAGGAGGAATATGTACAAAAAAATTAAGTAATTTAAAATACTGGATATATTCATTAGAGCCAAGGCAGAGGCGATTCTCTTGAAAACTATAGCCTTAAAAGAAGGGATAGAAAATTTAGAGAAAAGATTCTCTCTTTTATTTTCTTAAATTTAAGGTTATTATTCCAGTTGTTTGTGTCAAATACCTAGAAGGCATCCCTAATTCCTCCTTATCTCTTATACATCATATGCCTATACATTAACTTTATCAGCTTCTCCTTCCAAAATGCATGTCAGATCTTCAAGATAAATCAGCATAGTCTAGAATGTGATAATCTTACTACTTCCACTGCAAAGATTTTGGTCTGTATCACCATTATTTCTTCTTGGGCTACTGCAATAACCTCCCAACTCATTTTTCTGCTACTACTGCTGCCTCCTATAATACATTTGCAACGTAAAGTGAGCTTAATCATGTCAGTCCATGATTAATCTTTTTAAAGTCCTTGAATGTCTTTCTGAATCATAGAAATAAAGCCAAAGTCTTATACAATAATCCATGACTTATAAATCCTATTTGTTTTCCCTTTTATCATTTTCCAGTCACACAATCATTTTGCTATTCTGTAAACACTGTATTTTATTAATTCAGGACTTTGGAACCTGATATTCCTTTATCTGGAATATCCTTCCCCTAGATAGCCCATGGCTTAGTCTTTGACTCCAGTGTCACATTTTATGGTCTTCCATATCCATTCTATCTAAAAGTCTAAACTTCCCTTTGATATTCCTATCCTGCTTTACATTTCACCTTGATTCTTATTATTAACATGAACATTCACTAGCAAGATTTTTATGTCAAAAATATTTGATAAATGTATGAATAAAGGGAAATGCTAAATTTTTGTTCAGTTAATTATCATCCAATTGAGGCACAGTACCACAGATATTTACAGATCTTATTTTATATATTTATTTAGTTTATGTTTGCCTCTTTCATCAGAATGTAAATGCCTTTTTAGCACAAATTTGTTTATGGTTTTATATTCTATGGATAGAAAACCCATCAAATTGAAAAAAAGAATGAATAAATAAAAAAGAATATAATCTAGTTAAAATTCAGTTTGACATATGGTCTTGGTGACATTGACTAAATCTATGTACTGCTCTCTTTCTGAATTTTTAAATAAAATGGGTATTTGAAGACCTTTAACAATTATTTTGATAGACTTCTAGAAATAACTACAGATTGGGTCAAATGAGACCTGCTTGGGCTAACCAAATCTTAACAATTTGATAAATGACATATTTGAGGAGATATTTTAAATATGACTGTGTGGTTCACCTTGACACAGCCAGAAAAATGTTATTTCAGTTTTAAAAACTATTCCTTCAATCTAGATACTAGGCAGAACCACAGCCAGTCTACAACTAACCTACAGCCTGTATGTCACATGTCATGTAACTGTAAATCACTTAGATTTTGGAGTTGTTTTTAAACAGAATAATCTAGTGAAAGATGACCAATAAATCTTTCATGACTAACCATGTTATCAAAAGATTAAAATTAACCTGAATAAGAACAGCAGCCTTCTCCCTCTGTTCTTGGTTATTCATAGTATTTTTTCTTTTTTCTTTCTTCAAAATAGTCTGAATATTGATGAAGGAATTTGGCAGGGGTTCTACTGCAGCAGTATGCCTCCGTGTAGAGAAATTGATCTGTGTGCGCACAAGGTAACCACGCCAGTGTGCCTGGATTACTACTGCTGCCCTGCTACAAAGAGGAGAAAGAAAAGTTTTAATCTGCATGAATATACACTTGTACATAAGAGGTATTCATAACCTATATTTTAAACATGAACTGCATATAGTGCTCCTTAAAACAAAGACCCTTCTTTTGTCTAACTCTAGTTATAGAAGAAAAAAATATGTAAACCTTCAAATTTAAAGGAACCAATAGGCCAATATTAATGCAAGAGATACAGGTAAAAGGGGGTTTTGTTTATTTCTTTAAGAGAAATATAATAGAGATTTTGCATGATACTAAGGATTTTGATCTGGGTGGAAGGTGACAATGAGAAGAGATAAATAAATACTTAAAATACCCTCTTAAAGCCCAAAAATAAAGTCTAATGTTCTCCTAGTCCATGTCTACTTGCCAATTTCAGGCAAAAAATTAGTCAGTGCTGTGGTTTTCATATCCCCCTATGATATGCAGCAATAAAAGAAAAGTGTGATGAATATCTATGCAGCAATAAAAGAAAAGTGTGATGAATATGTACACTGATAATAAATGAGTACATGCTGTGTTTATCACTTAACTCTTTCTAATTGGAATTTTTCCCTTTCCCATAAAGATTACTGTCTTACTCTTACTCTCTTTTCAAATTCCTGAATTTGGATTAAAAGATATAAGTTGGAGAAAGGATTCTATTTTCCAATGTTCTCTTGAAACAGTTTTCAATAGTTTTGTAATTTATCAAACCCAATGAAATTTTGTCCTTTCCTCATACAATCTGGTTTAAGACAAAGTCTACTTAAGGAATTCTTTCTATCGTACATGACCATAGTTTATTTGTGAGAATTTAGAAAAGTAATAATACAATTATTTGCTAATGCTAGTTTGATTTATTATTGTATTACTATCATCATCATAATCATCATCTTTTCTTAACAAATATCATAAAGTAAAAAATATCCTTAGCATAAGTGTATTCATAAATCAGGCTTAGGAAACTTTGACATAGTCTACAGTACATCTTTCTGAATTACTAAATGGCAAATTTTAGTAGGTAAGTATACATTTTCTTTTCCTTTATTCTTGAAGTCTTTGATTTACATCTCTGTTTTCACTTATTCATCCCTACATACTTTTATCCTTTAGCTACTTTATTTATCATTCAGAAGTTCCAAGTATTATTTATATAAAATTTCAATAGGCAATGTCTGCAGTGTTTGGATCAAAAGCAATCAATTAAATAAATCAGTAAAGTATAAATCAGGAAACAGTAAAGCCATTTTTAAATAAAATATTATTTCTATAATAGGAAATAAACATCAGTTTTAGGATATTAAACTATTTAACAACTCCCAGAAAGGAAATCACTGCATACACTGATAACTTCTCAAAGTAGGAAGACTGGGGAAAGCAAAAATAGCTACTGTGCTTTTCTGACTCCTTCCCTGTTCAGCTCAGCACCAATCACTGTCAGAAAATCTGAGTCTGACATTTTTTCTCTCTCATTGGCTAGACACGAAGGAAAAACAAAACAAAAAAAGAGATCAAGAAGTTGATAGGCCAAAGTGAAAATCAACCTTTGCTGGTTCAATAAGCAATAAAAGCCAGCCATTAGCCTTCAAATATAAAAGTGTTTAATAATTGCAAGGAATTTTATGTGATTAATCATGAAGATTAGTTCTGAACCTTACAAAACTGTTATGCCAAGAAAATTACAGTATACAAATATCTGCACACATGCTTATTAAATGTTTTACTACATTGGAAAATACTTAGCAAATACAAAGGTATAGTTTTTAAATAAATTACTTGATTATTCAGAAAGTATCATTTAATTATTTTAGAATATAATATTTTATTTCTCTTTCAAATTATCTCAGTTATTTAGAAATTACAAGGCAAGAAAAATTTCACATTTATTCAATTTTAATGAATACTAGAAATCAAATCAAAACTAGACAAAGTTAATCAAATTAATCTGCATGGTGATTACATCATAAAAACATAGTTAAGGGAATTGATATAAAATATTATAGCGATTTAAACCTTGACCAACTTATTATTTAGCACCATTGACTTAATATCATCCATCAAAAATAGTAAATATAACATCTGCAAAGAATATGACTTACAAATCTTACATTTTTTCACTCTGTTCCATATGCTGGTGATTCCTCAGCAGAGAATTTGTCATTTCTGTTTCCATGAATGAACTTCCTTTGGTGGGGATGCTTTTTGTCTTACCATCTTCTTTCTTCAGGCCTACTAATTTTTCCTGACTTCTTCCTTCCACAACTTCATATGCAGAGGAGTAGCTTATTGGGGAATTATTAAAGCAAGGGTCCATCCACTGCTCAGAAATTCCTGGTGAGTCTGTTCTATGTTTGTTGGTGCTAGAGTGGAAGACTTCATCTTGCAGTATGAAGTCACTGCTTGGAATGGCCAAATGATTTTTCTGGGTTTCTGATTCATCTCTCTTAGTGATACTTATATCCCCATGTTCATGTGCATATCTGCATTCACTACTAAGTGTCATCAACTTCTTAAAATAATAACAGAAATTTTCTGCAGTATCCAAGGTGAACACATCCCTGAACAAATAAATGATGAGACCATTTAGTATTAAATATTATTCAGTAAGTATAAAACTTCAATAGATTTTGCAAATAAATTTTGTTACACGGCCTAAAATGAACATTAAAATTAATTAAAAGATTCACTGTAAATTACTTCTAGTTATTTATAAAATTCACCTCATTATAAACAAAATCTTAAAATGTTTTTGTTATTTAATTTAGAACTGTCAGTCCAGACAAAATGTCTGGAAGATTTAGAACCATTTTTATTCAAGATATTTTTGGTACAACTGAATGAGAAAAATTCATGCTTTTATTACCATAAACATGAGAAATCATGGCTGCCTAAATTTGGAGAAGTTATTTATGAAATAAATTTAAAAAGTACTTTCTACATTGACTCTTGCCACACAAAATATTTGTATTGGACTTTTAAACAAAGAATTTATGTTATGGGAAAGTTTGTATTTCTATTTTTCTTTGGAAAAACAATCCATTGCAAAGAGATTTCAAATATTTTAAGACATAAATAGGTGAGATTCTCTTAAAAAATTGTGGATTTCTCTTTTGTATATTGTTATTTATGTAATTACTCAAACTTTCATGTGTTTGTCAGTTATGAAGCCCCCAATAACAAATGTAAAGGATACATGAGCATTATTCTTAGAGACAATTTATTTATCTTCCTTTAAACGTATCATATTTTGAAAATGTTTTACTTATTTCAAAAATATATTTTATGGATATATTTAACATATAGTCACAAGTTTGTTTATTTTTTCTTCTGAAATAATGCACTATATAAAAATATTTCATCATAACAAACAAAATAGAAGCTATAATTATTTCCTAACAATGTAAAGATAATTAGATAGTTTCTGTGTTCGTAAAGTTAATTACTAGGCATTAGCAAAGATTTCTTCAATATATTTTTCATATTTTGTATTTTACTCATTTTATTTACTAAAAATTAGAAAAGGTACACAGTGATATCAAATGTTTATGGTAAGGTGCTGAATTCACTGATACAGTGCATTTTATTTTTCTTGTTATAAGGAAGACTCATCATAAGTGAAAACAATGTGAAAACATTTCTTGTAGCTTATTTGTAATTTATGAAGAGATGCAGATTTTAAAGTCCAGTTTTAAAAAGATCAATTATAATTCTATTTATTTATTTATTTATTTATTACCATGGATTGAACCCAGGGATACTCAACCACTAAGCCACATCCCCATCCCTTTTTTTATATTTTTAAATTTAGAGACAGGGTCTCTCCAGTTGCTTAGGGTCCCACTAAGTTGTGGATGCTGGCTTGAATTTGCAATACTCTTGCTTCAAGCAGCCTCCTGAGCTGTATAGGTGTACACTACCACACCCAGCTTATAATTCATTCATTGTAATTCCACCAGGATTCAAAGTGGGGTGGGGAAAAGAAAGTTCTCTTTCTTCAATATTTGATTACGATTCAGCTTCTGTGCTCTGAATACATGTAAGAGTTGACTGCATTTTTCCAGTGTGGTGCTGTAATACCTTAATATATACATATATTTAGTACATGTATCTTAAAATTTAGTCCTGTAATACCTTAATATATACATATATTTATTATATGTACCTTAAAATTTAATATATATTATGTTATAAAACTTGTTTTACTCAATTGTAACATTTTATTTACCTAATTTTCTTTTATGTTAATCTGTGAATTCTTTGAGGATAGTCTTGCCCATAATAATTGTTAAATAAATTTACAACTGATTATTGATAACTAATAGAATGAATGTTTGCAGTGTCTTGAAACTTTTTTCAAGTTTCTATTTGTTTTATCTAATACTTTAGCATTGAAATATATCAAACTACACTCAAAATATATATTGATGTATTTCTAAGAATAAAACCATGAAGTCTAGAAGTTTTTCTAAAGGTAGAATATCCCCTGGAACAAACTGATTTAAAGCAAAAACAGAATGATTGTGACAATCAGCATATTTAAAAATTATGTGTATATTTTACTTTATTTTAAATACTACCAGGAGGAGATAAGAATCTTACCTATTTCCATTGACATACTTTTCACTTAGTAAGTTGAATTCTCGAATTTGGGACTGACAAAATGCAAGCAAATGTCTTGATTCTAGATGACAGTGTTCTTGAGTGTGGATTTCTGAATGAGAGTTTACCGTATCACCATTAAGGATTTTTAGAGAAGGTAACACTTCAAGTAGAGAATGCCTATTAGAAATAGAAAACAAAATGTTAATCTTGATATGAAGAGTACATACTTAAAAATTACCATATGTCTAAGACATAAATAAGCACACAATGTATTTCTCAGAAAATGCAATTGGTTTTGCAGAGAAAAACGTACAGTTTGTTTAAAATTTACAGTATCCTAACATGCACAAAGTAAGTTTTAGAACTCCTGATGTGCATTTTATCATATTCTTCAAAAATGCACATAGGAAAATCAAAAGTAGAAACTTATGCTGGAATTGGAAGTATAAAAGGCTGCATTATGAAAAGAATGATAATATGAGATAAACTCTTACTTAGCAGATAATTAAAATAATATTGCTGAAAGTTACCATTTTCTTCAGAAATAGAGATTAATTTTCACTGTCAGTAAAATGTAGTGACAAAAGAGTTAGGAGATAACTTTCATAACCTGGAACACCTAAAATTACATTTTCTCCCAAATCTTGATAAGGATTGTAATTATAACAATTATCAAAATGTGATCAAAAGTCTGTAAGAAGTGTGGGGGTTGTGGCTCAGTGGTAGAGTGCTTGCCTGGCACATGCGAGACCCTGGGTTCGATCCTCAGCACCACATAAAAAAAATGAACAAGTGAAATAAAGGTGTTGTGTCCAACTACAACTAAAAAATAAAATATTAAAAAAAGTCTGTAACAATTTAAAAGATAAATTATACTTAAAAAAAGTCAGAAAGCAAGAGTTTTCCATTAATCCTAGTCTTTAAGAAATAATTGCCCAAATCTTACACAAAATAGTATAATAATCTTTACACAATGATGCTAATGGTCACTAGGGAAAAGTGGACTCAATGAACAAGACTCCAATTTTTAAGGATTAATTGGTCCTTTGAGGAAATCTACAAAACCCTGATGAAAGATTCCAAAGAAAAATACCTAAAAGGAAAGATATCCCATATTCACAGGTAAGAAAACTTAGTATTGACAAGATGTCAGTTCTTCCTCTATTGATTTAAGGATTCAACTTAATCCAAAATCAAATCCCAGCAAGTTTTTGTATACATTAATAAATCTATTCTAAAGTTTATGTATAGATGCAAAAAATTAGAATAGCTAACATAATATTAAAGAAGAAAAAGTTAAGGGACTGACACTGTCCAACTCCAAGACTGAATTGGACAATTACAATAACCAAGATAGTAAGGTAATAGGTAAAAAATAAAAAGAGACAAATATAGCAACAGAATAGAATATATAGGCCAGAAAATAGAGAAATAGAATGATCTGATCTTTGACAAAAGAGAAAAGGCAGTATAATGAAGCAAAGATTGCATTTTTAACAAATGGTTCTAGACTAGTTGGACTCCCACACTTAAAAAATATGAATCTAGATAGACCTTAAATCCTCCACAAAACATTAACTCAAAATTGATAAAAGAAGTGAACGTAAAATGTGAAAGTATAAAATTCCTATAACATAGGAGAAAAACCTAGATAACCTTGGATATGGGATGACTTTTTAGATCAAACATCAAACATTTGATCAATGAAAAAAATCAATAAGATAAACATGTTATTAAAGACTTCTACTCTATCAAAAGACTATGTCAAGAAAGTGGGAAAACAAGCTAAAGAGTAGGAGGAAACAATTGAAAAATATAGGGTTGATAAAAGATTGTTATTCAGTATATACAAAGAACAATGAAAAGTCAACAATAAGAAAATGCACAGATTAATTAAAAAATGGGCAAAAGACCTGACCAGATATACTCATTAAAGAAAGCATAAAGATGGTTTTTAAAAAGTAGGAAAATATATACATCATAATAATTTTGAAGTGCAAATTAAAATAACCATAATATATTACTATACATTTTAGAAAGGCCAAATTTTGAAACACTGATAATAACAAATGAAAGTAAACATGTAAAGCAAAGAAAATCTTCCTTGTTGGTGGGAATGCAAAATTACATAGTCACTGTGGAAGGCAATTTAAACATTTCTTATAAAATACTTACATCCTTACCATATGATTCAGCAATAATACTTATTAGTATTTACTGAAATGAATTAAAAATTTGTGACTTCTAAAGTGCAAGAAGTAAAATCAAGAATCAATAAATGGGAAGGATTCAAACTAAAAAGCTTCTTTTCAACCAAAAATCTTGGGATAAAATCTTTACCACATGCACCTCAAATACAGCATTAACCTCCAGGATATATAAAGAACTAAAAAATCAACACCAAAAAAACAAACAACTCAATCAACAAATGGGCTAAGGAACTGAACAGACACTTCACAGAAGAAGAAATACAGTCAACAAAAATATGAAAAAATGTTCATCATCTGAAATGCAAATCAAACCTTAAAATTTCATCTCACTCTAGTCAGAATGGTAATTATCAAGAATACAAGCAACAATAAGTGTTGGTGAGGATGTGGGGAAAAAGATACACTCATACATTGCTGGTGGGACTGCAAATTGGTACAACCACTCTGAAAAGCAGTATAGAGATTCCTCAGAAATCTTATAATGGAACCACCATTTGACCCAGCTATCCCACTCCTTGGTCTATACCCAAAGGACTTTAAACCAGCATACTACGCCCTTTAACAGATAAATGGATAAAGAAAATGTGGTACATATACACAATTGAATATTACTCATAATATGAAATCATGCCATAAAGAAGAATGAAATTATAGCATTTGCCAGTAAATAGATGGAGTATTTCATGCTAAGTGGAATAAGCCAAACTGAAAAAACCAAAGACCAAATGTTTTTTTCTGATAAGCGGCTGCTAATACATATTGGGGGTAGGAGGTAGGGAAAAATGAAGGGACTTTGAATTGTGCAGAGGAGAGTGAGAAGAGGGGAGTCGGTGTTAGGATGGGAAGGATTGTAGAATGAGACATATATACATGTATGATTACACTAGTGGTGACTCTGCACTATGTTCAGTCATAGGAAGGATAAATTGTGCTCTATCAGTGTACAATGTGTCAAAATGCATTCTACTGTCATGTATTACTAACTAGAACAAATTAAAAAATAAAATTAAAAAATTATGTCCACATCAAAATCTGCAGAGATCTTTATACTGGCTTTATTTATAGTTACCAAAACATAAAAGCAACCAAAGTGTCCTTCAGGAGATGTGTGGATAAAGAATCTGTGGTATAAATAGCCAATGGATATTATTAAGTGCTAATAAAAGGTGAACTATAAAGCTAGGATATGGGGAAAATTAAATTCATCTAAAAAGATTACATATATTGTTAAACTATATAACATTTATGTAAAGGTAAAATTATGAAGACAGTAAGATCACTGGTTGTCATAGGGTGGAATTGGGAGACAAGGATAGAGAGAACACAAATTTTTAGGGCAGTCAGTGGAAGTATTCTATATGATACAACAATGGTAGGTAAATGCCACTAAACATTCGTCAAGAGTCACAGAACATAAAGTAGCAGATTAAACCCCAATGTGAAGTATGAATTTGGGGTAACAATACCGTGTCAATGCATTTCCTTGATTGTGACAATTGTACCACTTTGGGCAGGATGTTAATAATGGGAGAGTTGGTGCATGTGTGGTTATGGGGTATGTGGAACTCTTTGTACTTTATGCTCATTTTTCTGTAAATCTATAACTGCTTCAAAAATAAATTTTATTAATCAGAAAAGATAAACTAACAATTATTTGACACAGGAGGAGGGATGACAGGGTAAGATTACTAAAATGGTTAAGATTTAAAAGGGAAAATTCCAATGAAAATATTAGTATCAGTTATTCCTACTGGTAGACTGTATAGGCTGGTTAACATATTCATTTATATAAACCAAGTTGGAAAACAAAACATTAATAGTTTCTTCTCATGGAAGATATGACCTGCAAAGAAAAAATGCATAGGGTTAATCAAAGCCATAAGGCACACCTGCATATAATTGCAATTTATGTAATCTTGAAACTGAATTAAAGATAATAACGAATTAATCTTCCTCCATGACAACAACAACAAAAGAATAGAAAATTTCTTTATTTACCAAGGATAGAGATGGTTACCTCCCCAAATTGCCTTTATCCCTTTCCAAAAAAACATCTTTTTTGCTTACTAATATTTAAATAAGAAAAGAGGGAAAACAATTTAGGTCTCATTCTTTAAGGGAATTATCATATACCTTACAATGTTAGATAGCTAAAAAGCTTTGTCATTGTGCTAATAAAACTTTGAAAGAATTAAGAATATTTGGATACATACATTTTGAACCTATTTAGGAAACTTGAAGTTACCAATGTTTATCAAATCATAAACTGCCACATTTACCATAAGGGGTTAAATGAAGGGCATATATTGTGTTTCTGGTTGCATTCAATTAAGGATATGGTTCAAAAGCCAAATGTTATATTAATATAATAGCTAATCATCACAGTGGTGACAAGATAATCAGAGGTAATCACCAAAAAGATGAAATATTAAATACTACATAAAATCTTTGATTAGGTTCTCATCATAAAAGCAAAAGTCATTATCTGAAATTTAAGTTATTAATAATCAAAATAGATGAAGAGATCAACTATCCATATTCCACACTATTCTACCCTGCAAATTTGTTCATTACGTTAGCAATAAGGCTACATTGTGTTGTTACGTTTCCATCAAACTACCAAGTTTTTTAAAGATACGACTGAAAGGTCAAAATAAATGATCTAGTTATAATCATAATGTATTAGGTATGAAATAATGATGTTTTTGAGATAGATAGTAAAAGAAATTAAGTTAAGAATGTGTCTATGTTCCTTTAACATTAAAAACAGATATTCTGATTCTTTGTATTGTTTCTTTAGGTTCTACTTCTTAAACTGTAGATAAGCAATCATAAAGTTTTGACAACTTGATGGAAGCATTCTTGAGCATAACCATCCCATAACCAGTGTTTTTTAATTCTTTGGGTACCAAGCAAATTTCCGTCTGATGCCTTGGGGACCTGACTGGCAGAAGGAAGGAGGTATGTTCATAATACTCTCTAGTCTTTGAAAGAAAAACTGTATAGATGATAAGGAAAATCTCTTCCTTCCCAGAAATTATCCAAAAATAATTTATGACAAAATTGAAAATCTTTTTAAACCAATCTAATAAAATTCTAGCGGCAAGAATATAATTTATTTTAATAAATTAAGATTAATTAATGTAGATTAATGAACAAATATATTACAAGTATATTTAATTTAACAAAATAATCTTTATGTTCCATGCAGCCAAAGTAATAAAAAGTAAAATAAGTTTAAAGATAATTTGGCACATTAGGTATGTAATTAGCTGTTCCTACTGATATTATGTGGTAGTTGTTCATATAGAATTGACACCAGATTAGCAAGGGACAAATTGATGGTTTTATCGTCAAATACTCTATTTACTCTATTTTCGACATAGTTATCATTAAGTATGATATTTTAGCTATGGAGAATAAATCTAGTGAATATGAGTTAACAGGGCTTGAATTTTTATATCAGAAATTTTGATGTTACATTGATTACCTTTATATAAAATAGTTTCCAAATGGTTTATTTTAGCCATAATGTTTTGAAGATATTTTTCAACGTAAAAATTTACTTGGACCTTCACAACTGTAACAATAGCTTGAAACTTATGAATTATATAATCAATATCCAGATTGAAATTACTGTTTTATTTAAAATATTTTTTCTTTAATTTTATTTTAGAGAAACATTCCTCAAGCCTGCATAAGATAGCAGTACATGGATTAGCTTTAAGTTCAAAATGCAGACGTTCAGTAATTTATGGTGAATATATTAGAAAGTGCTGTAATAATTTGATTAATGTTGGAAATGAAGTATAAGAATACTGAGAGACCTCAAGATTAGTTTTTCCAGCTGGGCTTTTCCTAGTCAAGGGCAGAATCAATATTTCATTTAGTGAAAACTTCCCAGTGAATATTCTGCCACTTAAGAAGGTCTATTAATCAACAGTGAATGAAACAAATTCCCATAGGAGATTTCAAACTGAGTCTGTAGATTAAACTTTAGAAAGAGATTTTTTAGTACATCAGTTTTGTCTGTGTTATCACTGGCTAGACATGAAAGTAAGAACCCAACTGGGAAAATCTATAACTAATCCCTTTGTTGGTACCAAGGGGGTTACATAAAGTTCACTGAAACACACTGCTTAAAGTCTGAGTTTGTCCTTTCACTCACAAATCAATGTTTTATAGATTTCTAGATTTTAATCCTTTAAATAAATGAATTTCTTCTTTCAATTAATGAAAGGTGCATTAGACTAACTGATCTAAGTAAAGTAAGTGGCATTTAGTTCAGAAAAGTTCATTTCAATATAGAAATTATAACAGTCAAATAAATGTACATATCTACACTATAAAAATAATTAATTTTCTTTCATTATTGATTATTTCTCATTAAATACTTCCTTTTAAACCAAAAAGCACATCTTAAGACAATAAAATATGAATATTATATTTATGAATATATAATAAATTTATTTCAATATATTTTACCACCAATATATTTAATGCGATAAAATAACTTTCATGCTTCATACAAACAAAATAATTTTTAAAATTCAAAAATTATTTGGGACATTAGGTTTGTTTATAGTTGCTACAACTGGTAATGTATCAGCTGTGTGGATAAAAAGTGATATCATATCAGCAAGAGAATTCAGGCTCTATTTGCCCAACATATAATAAAAAACCTATGACCCCTAAGGATTTTGTTTTCAATAATGAGCAAAACTCTTTATTTTTATTTGGCATCAAAGACTTGTTTCATATAGTGTGTAGTGAAAATAAAAGTACTTATCTAAAAATAAACCATCAAATATTTTTATCTGAAATAATATCACTTGCCAAGAAGTGCCCTTTAGAAATAATTATAATTATAATTTTCATATTGGACTTTTATATCTAAAATCTGGCTCCTAGCAATGAGGACTTAAGCCTGGGGGATTAGTACCTTAAATCCTCATGGAAGAGTAGCACATCCCCAAAACTTGAGCTACTACAGCTAAATGGAGACCTTGACTGCTTTCATTCCAGATGAGAGAGTTCCCCTCTTAGCTGGTCAGAGCCTAGCAGTATATTTAGGTGAACCTTCTATGAATAAATCTTTTAAAAATCTGAAAACTTTGATTCTATCATAATTTGAAGTTGACTATTAGCTGATATTTCATATAGTCATTTGTCCCAGAGTTGTTATTTTTCCCCCCTCTTAAGAAACTAGTTTAATTTGATAAATACTTTATGGTACTATAGAGTTTGAGGACTCCAGTTTTAGAACTCAGGATATTGATAATTACTAAGACTTGGCAATAATACAATTTTTAATTTATAGGGATTAACATTTTTAATAACATGAATAAAATCTAAAAAATGTAATAGAAAAGGTAACACAACTGAAACATGGATTTTTAAAGCCATTACCTATTATAATGTAATTAAGTACTGTAATAAAGTTCTTCAAAATACTGTTGCATATCTACAACATACAAGAAACTGTGTTGGTACTGTATAACCACTATAAAAATTATAGACAATTTACTTTAACTAAGAATATAAATTTTCAGATAATCAAGAGTCTTAAATTATTTCCTTTATAAAATTTAATAGGTATAAATGAATTTCACAACTGAATGCATACTAAAGAAATGTTACAGTTCACAGTGAAGATGGATAACTAAGTACAGTTTGCACAACGTAGTATTGTAGACAAGCTGCTAAATTTTCTGTGTAAATAAGTCCTTTAAAACATAAGGAAATGTATTCTTTTTTACCCTCCAGTCTAATTCCAAGTTCTAAATAACAATTATTTTATGCTTCCTTCTGTTCTCTTTTAAAAATTGCATTTTTGTTCTTATATGTAGCAAAGATAAAGAAAATCATCATAAAATTTATATTCAAGATGCCCCAAACTCTATGGTTTGAATAAAGCTTACCCCTTCTGAAATTCATACTAAAGTTTAATCCCAGGTATGAGGAATTAAAAGGTGAATACTTAATCTCATTACAGTATTTAGAGTCCCCATGAAGCATGGTAGAGTAGCTTTCAGAAAAGTGAGAGACCAGAACACCGCCCCCCTACCCTACCCTACACACACACACACACACACACACACACACACACACACACACACATCCCTTGTCCCTTACACATGATGCCCTGTAGCTCTCTGCTGGTAAGAAGGCTATCACCAGATACAGGTCCTTGACCTTGACCTAGAACTGGGATCCAAAATAAACTGTCTCTTTTCTTCATAATTTAGCCAGTCTTTAACACTGTGTTATTAGCAACAGAAAATGAACTAATGTAGTGACAAACATCCTTTCCCCAGAAAATGAAGGGAGAAATATATGCTAACTTACTAAGGTTAAAAAAAGCAAGAAGGAAGCCATGAGAAAGAAATGCCATCTAGGCACTTATAAGGACAGGGATTTTGTGTCTTAAATATCCTGGGAGCTATTTATTAGGTTAAATGATCTTATCTAGCAGAGAATGAGTGGGGAAGAGTATGTTCTTACTGTAGGAGTTCAACTGATATACTTTTAATTGCCTGCTAAAATTACACCTGCATATAGCCCTAAAATAACTTCTTCCCTGAGGGAATAACCAATTTTATCTGACAGAAATAAGAAGGGCCTAAGATAATGCCAGGAATATATTTGGAATTAAAAATGTAATATCCCATTTCTAGAACCACAGAATCCCAACTACCCACACTATTTCAGAATTTGGAGTTCTTGCTGATTTCTCTTTCAGAAATAAAACTCTTAAAAGTAAAAAGGATCCTGCGGGATGGAGGGACAAGATATAAATATCATGAATGAGAAAAACATAATAAACATTCTAATTTTAAAATAATAACTTTTCTTATGCTGTGAAAATAAACAGTGTAGAAGTAGCCTATTTGTATGCTTAATACTAAAGAAAAGATTAGTACTGATCAAACATCATATGTAAATGGAAAGACTACAAATAGTATCAAGGATAAAAACTCAAAAATATTACAAGAGAAAGTAGATCCAAAGCTTAGAAGAGGTAGCCCAGCTATTAATATGAGAAAAAAATAAACCACAAAATATAAGAGTGTCCAATCCAAGGATTAGTAAACAATGTTCATTTAATGATTTAATCTAAGGCAAACATAATTTAGATTTTGTTTTGAGAATCATCTTTTAGTTTTTTGACATTAAAAACTATGCATTTGGACATATTATAAATAAGGTATAGTAGTTTATTTCTATACCACAATTAATTTTAAAAATGAAAATATGTGTATGTGTATTATGCATATGTGTATACATACACAGGTATGTGTGTATATGTGTGTATATATATTTATTTCTTCTAGCTCCAAATTGGAAAAATTTTCACAACAATTTGGGGATACTTTCATTACTTTTAGCACTTTACAATACCTGTACTTGCTAATAACTTTTAATTTCATCACTTATTCTCTTATGTCTTATTATTTCTGCTGTGGAAAAATATCTCTCCAAAATACCATTTTAATTTTAAAATAAATACTTTTCAAATAACTATTCAAAATTACACTATAGTTTATTAAAAACAATAATAACACATTTTATGTGCTGTGTGAGAAGCACTACTATGAAATGTTTTAATGATTTAACATACTTAGTCCACACAGAGTCTGTAACTATTCTCTAATATTCTTGTTCTTGACATTTCCTTTCCTAAGGTTAATTTGTAGATATGATGAGTTTTAGCTAATGGAAGCTGATTGAATTGATCACTGTCCTTTTAAGTGGCATGGTTAAATGTAACTTGTGCATACCCCTTCGTATTTTTCCCTTTCTCACACCAGAGTCTATTAGCTTAAAACAAAAACAAAAAAACAGGTGTCATTGAAGTAACATGACAACACATCTGAAGCAGTCTAAATTTGAGATTGTACAGGCTGAACTCAACCCCATCAGATGTAACATAGCAAATAATAAACTTCTTATTATACTGAAACACATTGACTTATGGTTTCTTTGTTATAGCATAACATATATTTTCCTATGGGGTAGATATAATTATTAAAATAATTTTGTACATGGGGAAACTAAGACACAGTAAAGTTAAAATAACCTGCACATGACCAGTTAATATAGTAGCAGAACTAGACTGCCCCTGAGCATCAACTTTCTCTTTTAAGAAAACTTTAAAGTGAAGAATATGCAATCATCTTGATTTTATCATTACTCAAAGTATACATGAATTAAAACACAATATTATAACTCATAAATATGTAAAATTATTCTACGCTGTTCAGATATGAGATGTCCCCCTAAAACTACTGTATTAATGCAGGAATGTTTGGAGATGAAATGATTGGACTATGAGAGCTGTAAACTGATCAGTATGTCTACTTTGAATGGATTGAGTGGCAACTCTAGGTAAGCAAGGTGTGGTTAAAGAATGTGGGTCACTGAGGGCATGCCCTGGAAGGCTTCTTCTTCCCAGTGGCCTCTTTCCCCATCCTTCTCTGTTTTTTGGTTACCATGAGCGAAGCAGTCCCCCTTCAACAAAGCCTTCTATAATGGTTCCACCTCAACTTGGATTCACAGAAATGGAGTTGGCCTCCCATACTAACACCTCTGAAATCATTAGCCAAAATAAACTTTTTCTCCTCTAAATAGTTTTTGCCAGGTGTTTTGGTCACAGTGATGAGATATGTGTTAGCTTCTTAGCTAACACATATGTCAATCAAAAAACTTTTAAAATACAAAATATACAAAAAAACAAAATAAAACAAATTACAGTTAGGATATAATTAAAGTAGGAAGCTTAGTGATTAAAATGCCATTTTGTCATCTAAACAAATGTCTTTTCTATAAATGCAAAACCTAAGACAATAATATCACACTAAATTTGTCACATACTCAATGGTTTAGGTCATAATTATATTTTCAAATTTTAATTAATTCATACATATCCAAGAAAATTATTTTAGGCTGAAGATTTTTAAAAAATAATTTTATAAAACTTTTCAAAAATAACTTTAAATTATTTTAAAAATTATTTTTAAAATTAACTTCCCACTAACAATTCCTATTTTAGGACAATTTTCTTCAAACTGCGTTTTTTGAAGCCATAATAAAAGATGCTCAGGGGATACAAAAATGCTTCTTTAAGCCAGGTGCAGTGACACACACATATAATCTCAGTGACAAGGGAAGATGAGGCAGGGATCTCGAGTTCAAAGCCAGCCTCATCAACTTAGCGAGGCCCTAAGCAATTCAGTGCGACCCTATATCTAAATAAAATAGAAAAAAATGACTGTAGATGTGGCTCAGTGCTAAAGTGGCCCTGAGTTCAATCCCTGGTACCAAAAAAAAAAAAAAATCCTTCTTTACCTCCAGTTGATTTCTTGAAGAAGTGGATTTCCAGTGATAGAGAGTTCACAGAGAGAACAGCATGCATCAAACCATTTTATGGCACTTGTAAGATCTATGGAAAAAAATCATTATAAAAGTATCAAAAATAAAGAAAAGAGTTAAAAGATAATGTCCATTTTATTTATTGGTTACCCAATAAAGAAAAGCATTATTTTTTATATCTTCTGCAGAATACTATATATTTTCTAAAGGAGACTATATTAATTACACAGATATCTATAGAATATTTTTTATCATTTAGGAGGTACTTAAACTTATATATGTCTACTTTAAAATATATGTCCTTAACTTTCTCATAGGCTAGAGAAAATGAGATAATATGTGCAAAAGGGTTAGAACATTTTGTGCTAGATTGAAATCACAAAATATGAAGAAATTAAACCTAAAGTAACAGGATAGGTGGTAAAATTAAATTTAAACCTATATAGGTTTACATGGACATATTATATTTTTTAAAGTAAAAACAGGCATGGTGACACATGCTTGTATTGTAATCCCATCTACACAAGAGGCTTAGGTAGGAAGATTGCAAGTTTGAGGCCAGACTGGGCAACTTGTGAAGACCTTATCAAAAAAATAAAATTTAAAAACAGCTGGGATACAGTTCAGTATATGCATGAGGTCCTGGGTTTAATTCCCAGTCCTGGAAAAACCAAATGTGAAAATTGTATTTTTTTAAAACAAAATCTAGCAAATCTAGGGTACACTCTATAGTAATGCATACTAAATTGCTTTCCAATAGAAAACAACCATAAAGCTGGGAAATATCTTAAGCTCTATCATCTACCCATATCTAACTATCTATGAAGTACCTAATTAAAGTCTAACTCAGAGAAATGTGCTGTATGGAGGAGTATTACTACTTTCAAGTAGGAATGTGGAGCCCAAGCAAAGAGTCTGTTTTGCTACATTAAGGAGGCAAATATTACAACCGAGGCTGGAATTTATTAGAAAAAGTACTGAGAAGCTGAATGTACGCAAGTTGGGATGTCTGTATGATGACTCCCCTTGTATCCTTCTAAAAGTGCTGAGTTACATAGGATAGACAAGAAATATTCTCCAAAATCCAGCAGAAATCCTCTGCTGCAGAAGTAAGAGCTAAAAGTTGATACTAAAGTCCATGCAGCAGTTGCATCCATGCAAGCCTAAGACCAATTGGGCATTTCAGAGATCAGTGAAAATCTAGGGAGAATGCACATTAAAAATAAAGGCCAGACCCTGGAGTAGGGGTACCTGTTGTAAGACAAAATGAAACTAAGCCTGTCAGAAATAATGAACACTAACTTAATTGCCTGTTAGAATAAAGCTTAACCCCATTTAAAGAAAGACTAGTCTATATTATCTGCAATGTTCAACATACAGTTGAAATTTACTAGAAATATAAAGAAATAGGAAAATATAAGCTATTGTTAATATAAAAGCAGTTAGTAGAAACTAAACCAGATATAAAGTCAATTTTGACAAAGACACCAAGGAAGTTACATGTTGAAAACTGTATGTCTATATAAAAAGATGAACTCAATCTCTAGCTCACATATACATAAATTGCACTTTAAGATGGATTATAGACTTGATAAAAACTAAAAGTACAAAGCTTCCAGAAGAAAGCATAAGAAATTATGTTTTTAATCTGGAGATAGAAAAATATTTATTACAGTGGTTATAGAAAAATGACTATAAAAGAGTATACAAATTAGATTTTATGAAAATTAAAAATATCTTCTAATTTAAATAAAATTAATATGTAAAATAACATGGGAGAAAATATTACAAAGCTAATATTTGACAAAGAATTTCATCTAAAACAGATAAGGAATTTCCATAAATCAATAAGAAAAAGACAAATAACCAAAGTTTTAAAAAGGTGAGACACTTAATCATTCATAAGAAAAGATACAGAAGTCACTCATAAATATTTGTAAGAAAATTCAATATATTTCTTTATTAGGGAAATGCAAACTAAAACCACAAAAAGATAACACAGTGAAATACTAAACATATTTGGGAAGGAGTAATTGGAACTCATGCCCAGTGGAATGTAAAATTTTACAGCTACATTGGGAAAACAGTTTGCCAGTTTGTTTCAAGTCAAAACCACACCACTTTATTTTCCGGTACTCTTACAAATTTACCCAAGACTACTGACTGAAAAAAAAAACCTACAAAAAGAGTTGTATAAAAGTTTCCATCGGAATCTATATTTCTACATTCATAGCAGAAATCTTATGTAATCAAAATATCAATCAAGAGGAGAATAGATAAATTGTTATATATTTATTTTTCAGCAGGAAAAAAAGAACAAAGGACAGAATAAACAAGATGGTGGAATATCACATGATTATTGAGCAAAGAAGCTTGGAGACAAGATAAATCATACTGTTTGATTCCATTAAAATGAAGAAATAATTAACACGTGATGAGAAATTCAGACTATGGTTGCCTTGGGGAGTGGACTGACTAGAAATGGGAATGGGTAAATTTTTTGAAAGGGATAAGTTAATTCAATTCATGATTCTTTAATAAACCTTTGAGGGACATCTATATTTGGTAGGAATCAACAAATTAGGTTTTTATTCATCTTTATTAGTCTATTTATTTCATTGGTAGGGCATATAGGACTTTGAAATTGAAATGCGATGGTGATGCTTACCTAGGCCTACCAAAAAGATATGGAAGCAATATTATTTCAAAAGTGGAAAGAAACTCTCAATTATTATTATTATTATTTCAACATGTTTTATTGTGCAGCTTTGTTGTTCACATACCATTAGCACATGTACTTAACTCCTTACCACATATTTGGAGCTAAAACTCAAAAGCTTATTTGTTTTAAAAAATTAAATATTATTCTAAACTTACCAGAAAGACAATTGTTGCTGACATCTAGCTTTTCCAAAGAAACAAAATGAAAAAGTGGTATAATTTTTGTCAAACTGAAAACAAAACATAAAATTCATTAAAAATTTTAAATGGTCATATTCTTGATATTATTGATGTAACTATATAACAATACGCTTATTTAATAAAACTGTATAATTTACACTCAATTACGTATATAATTTTAATTCCAAAATACAATAACAACATTTAATAACAGTACTTATTAAAAATGTAGCAATCATAGGAGTCTAAGTAATCTTATTATGGATGAATTCTATTCATTTTTAAAGAGTAATCACCATGGAAAATTTCTACAAAGGAAGATTTTAATTCATTTGAAGAGAAAGTACAATAGAAGGGCCAAATTCAGTCACAAATATCATGGGCTTTGATGGGCATTTGCTATTCAATTTTAAATAAGTGGTTTTTGTCATTATTTTATCTTTGTATAAAGTCAATGTTTTATAGAAGTTACATTATTTTTTTACACACTGGCTCAAACATGTAACCTAAACATTTAATGCACAAACATAAAAATATCACTTTTCAATATGATAACAGATTAGAGAAACTAATATGTTTTTAATTGAAAAGCATTGCTTTGTTTGTTAGATTGAAAGCATTATAAATGCTGTAAGTGTCCAAAACTATACTAGTTTTAATTCTAAGTTAGAAATGTGCTTCGACTGAGGATGTAGTTCAGTTGGTAGAGTGTTTGCCTTGCATGCACAAGGCACAGGGTTCAATCCCCAGCACCACCAAAAAACCAAAGAAAAAAAAAAAAACAGGAAAAAAAATGTGCTTAATATATAAATACTAAGTCCATGGAAAAAAATGTTATTTTTTATATCCATAGAATGAATTTAAATTTGGCAGAAATATATGACTTTTAAAATAAATACACTTATGAATTATGCATACTAAAATAGTAATATAATGAACTTTAAATCCTTCTTTTAAGTGTTTATCTTTTTCTAAGTTATAATTGTCATTAAGAATCCATATTCCAGCAAAAAACATAAAATGATATTGAAAATGCATGATATTGAAAAAAGCTATGAAGGGAAAAATAAGTTTAGTTTGATTTATATTTTCAACTGAGACCAGTCTACACTTACTCTGTAACACAATATCATATTATTATAGCTATTTGGAAAATTAAAATTAAATCTGTTTATCTGAATCTTTAAAAAAGCCCCCTTGTATAAGATGATCTTATGAAAATTAAGTTTTCTAAATTAATCCTTTTATAAAATTTGAAATTCCATCCTATTCAAAATAGCACAATTTTAAAAAGGTACTCAGTAATTTTCTTTCCTTTTCTTTCTTACTGTCCCTTCACTATCCCATCAGAATTCTTTGCCTTTTTCTATGAACTCCCTATATGACATTGTTAAAGGCAATGACATTGTTAATAACAGCAACTATTACTGAGTTTAGAAGCCAACAAGTAACACTATGACTTATGGGATCTTGTAGCCTCATGGGGACCAGCACAAGACTAGCCCTTGTATTGACCTTGACTCCTCTCTTGTACTATCCTGTTCTGCATTAGCAGAAAGAAAGAAGATACTACTGATGAAAAAATAGACTAAATAATGAGGCTAGGAGAAAATCTAAATGTAGTCAATCCTAAATACAATATTACTATTCACAATTTACCTATGCGATACTATATCTTAAAAACAGTTTTCTGGGGAGAAAAAATCTAAATTACGAAAAAAACATCTGTGAGAATATATTGGTCATTACATTTATACAAACACTTCATTATTTGTACACTCCATAATAGTAAAATGTACTGAAATTTCACATGGATTTGGAAGAAAGGAAGGGAGGAAGGAAGGAAGGAAGGAAAGAATATGAAAAAAAGACAGGAGGAGAGAGGGGAGGTGAGAGGGGTGGAGTAGAGAGAAATAAATGTTGGAAACATAATTATAGAATTTAAGTATTCATTTTATCACTTTTCCTACCTAAGCAATTTCTGAATCAATATTGTAAACACAAAATAATTATTCAGGTGGAAATATAAAAGTATTTATTAACAAGAAAACTGTGTTCTAAGTTTAATAAATTTCTGAAAACTAAACTTTGTATTTCTACTACAAGGATTTTGAAAACTTAATAGCTAATGACATATTAAATCCTTCAGAATATAATTTTTCTATTTTTTCAGAATATTCCATATTTCTTATTAACAATTTATAAAGTGACATATACATAAGATATTAAACTATATAATTATTTAGAATTTTAAAAAAATCAATAAATATCATCGTTGCAAAAATCAATCAAAGAAATATCTATGACCAAATACTTTTAACACTGAAGTTTTATCTTGTAAGAATCCATATTTAAAAAATCATGTTCTTTATTATCTTTCAGATCTTAATCATGAAAACTAGCTATTCATTCACCTTTATGACTATACATTAGGAAGGAAGAAACCTAATCATAGAATCCCTTTTTTCAAACCTCTAGAATTTTTTTTTTACTGACATTCTGTGTATATTTTTTTCCAAGAAAATTCAAACCAGAAAGACAAAGGACATTAGTGAAAACCTAATACCATTTGACCTTGTCACATTAGCCCTGGGCATTAAAAGATATAACTTTCAAAGACGACAAAAAGCAAAAAATTTGTACAATGAGCAGCCAATGGTAATAGTTTCCACTTTCTGCTCCTACTTAGAGTCTCATTGGAAGTAGAAAAGCTTATGAAGCCAGAGTCGTCTTAGTTAGAACTCCTTGGAGTCAAACTTAAAACAGTCACATGTTGTAATGAAAATTTAAAACAGAAGTCAGGATGAAACAGGCATTTCAAACAATATGTACTAAGTATCATTCTTTATATGTATTCCATTTGTTGGGATACGAAAAGCATATGGATATATAATTTCTTCCTTGTGATGCAAATATTTATCAAGAACTAAAAGAATAATATACACAATCTAAAAACCATACCAACCACAAATATATATACATACATATATGTGTAAGAATATATGTATATATATACACACACACTCATGTATATAACTATATGCATTTTATATATACATTTATAAAATTCTCAGGTTTGTAAAATGAATTTATAAACATTTTCTATTTGGATTACCATTAACATCTTATAAAAAAAGTTAAGGTTAGCATTTTAACCCCTTTCACATGAAAAAAAAAAGACAAGAATTAGGTGGTGAGTTGCTTAATGTCAATTGACTGATAAATTATAGATTCAAAATTCAACTCCAGATCTACTGACACTGAGTTTTATCAAAACTGATGTGGTTCTGAAAGAAGTCAATGTACATATAAAAGCATAATGCAAGATGGATCTTTTCTACAATTAACGGTATTAATTTTGTTGTAAAAAATCCTAAGTTTGAAGTTGATTTTTGTACTGTGATATTAGGAAATAATTTTATTATCTTATATGTCCATTCCACCATTACATTTTCCTGGTGACTTCAGGCCCATTATTTCATCATCTCAGAAATGGTAGGTAGTGAGAGACTCAGAAAGAACATATCCAAGTATGTAACAGTATTATTAAGAATATCAAAACACTCAGCAACATAATTATGCTAATTTTTGCACAGATAAGCTTAAAATAAGAAGTTCTTTTGTCTCTAAGAGTTCGTTGAGGGCAAGAGCATATGTCACCTATTTTTCTATCCTCCAAAATAACAAATCCTATTAAAATATCCAAATATTATAAGACTAGGCAAACAAAATTATAAGGAAGGATAATTTGGGTTAATTATCCCAATCATCATTATCAATTCTTAAAAATTTTAGTATTTTAGTTACACTCTTTTTATTGATATGCACAAGTCATAAGAGAATAACATAGCAAAAGTTTATCACACACTACTAGTTTTAAATTTTATAGAAAGAATGTTATATGATAATTTAAGTTGTCCAAAGAAATTAAAGACATTGTTTTTTTAAAAAAAGTATTTATTTATTTATTTTTTAGGTAGACACAATATCTTTATTTTATTTTTATGTGGTGCTGAAGTTCGAACCCTTTGCCTCATGCATGCTTGGTGAGCACTCTGCTGAGCCACAACCCTATTCCCTTAAAGGCATTATTTTTATTAAAAAGTTCTTCAATTAAATATTTTCATATCTCTCTAAATATAATTTGCTGAGTGATTTACTGCATATGTCAAAATAAAGCTGATGATTTCATTTTAAAATTATGTTTCTTACCTGAAAAATATCATGTAAAGAAAGATCCAATGGGTGGGTATGTGGATGTGCCAAGTTATTTACACTGTGTTATCTATCAGAGCTAGTTTTTACACCCAATGTCCTTTAAAATCAAATCAACTTTCATATTTTATATATTATTAAAATAATTTGAGGGTATTTTAAATAAAGATTTGGTTTTCAACTGTCAAAGTTTAATAATAGAAGTCAAATAATTTAATACATACATGCTCAAAGGATGAAAAAAACCGTGCAAAAGTTAAGAAATAGTTTTATGTTTTTGAAAAAAAAAGGTCTAAATATAAAAATTAGGTTGTCCTTATTCACTTGTTTTCTAAGCACTGTATAACCCAAAGAGGTATTTTCTGTTAAAGGTGGTTCCTTTACTCCACTCCATGTGCCTTTGATGAACAAATTAATCATATTAGAGTGTATAAGCCTCAATGAAATATTAAGCAAAGGGAGAAGTACACATATTGTGCTCCTTCTTTGGTTTTAGACAGTTATTCTCTGCAAAGATCCAGATGTTTGGGGGTCTCAAATGAATTTTCTGAGGCAGATCCCCTTTTCAATTTAACATTAAGGTATTTCTTTAAGTGTTATTTTATATCCCTAGGGATATCAAATTTAAATCTATCTTAACAGTTACAAAAAGACATCCAAGTAGAGAGCAGATTAAAAATCATTCTTCCAGGACTTATTAAGTACCATTTGAGAGAATGAGACATCCTTCTGAATTAAATTAACTACCTCCTGTATTTTCCAATGATTATATTCTTTACAAATACAAACAAACCTGAGATGAGATTTCTACAAGTGTGTCTGAGAAGAAAAAAAATTGAAGAAACTAAATTGACAAAATTCTACTAACATTCTAGGTTATGGCAATCTATCACTTTTTACATTTCTAGAAAATTATCTTTATATTTTATGTACTCATTTATTAAGATACACTCACATAGAATTGCTGGAGACACCCAACTTTCTAAGTTATTTATGAACAGCACACAATTATCTTAAGCAAGCATTGACTGAATTTATTGCTTTAGTAAAGCATGCGTTTACCTGTTTTGGGAGATAGTAAGATTTTGTAGTAAAGGCAGCCAATATGAAGAAAACCCTTCAACAGTTGAAATGCTGTTATCATCCAAGTGTAATTCTCTTAGCAGAACATGATTCTCCAAAGATGGAAGCTATATTTAAATAAAGCTCATTAGTTTATATCAAGGAAGATACTGACTTGTCAGTTAACAAGATTTAAAAAACTTACAATAGATTCATAAATTAAATCATAAAAGAAATTATGAGGCTTCTAGTATAAATAAAATTTCTATTAATTAACTGTTTAATTTTAATATTCATTTTAAAGGTATTTCATGACAGTATATATGTATATTTTATAATATATAAATTTATCACTAGTTATAAGCCTAAATAAAAGTAGTTATGATTCATTACATTTTAGCATTATGATAACTTAATGTTAAATTATACTATAAGATTAAAACTATGTTGAACATTTCTTGGTGAAAGTATGATGAAAGAGTTCAAAGTAAATTAGAAATCAAATGCAGCTGATGAACATGAAAAAAATTTATTCAAAATTTCTTTTAAAATATGTGGTTGATATTTCTATTTAAAAAGTGTTGCATTAATGAAAGAAACCAATTAATTTAAAGCAATTACCTCAGTTAGATTATTTCCCTGTAACTTCAATATTTGGAGCAATCCACAATTTTCAAGGCCTTCAACATCAGTAAGATGATTATAGGAGCAATCCAGGTATATAATGGTAGGGGTTTCACACAGACCTTTTGTGCTAATCAACTGGTTGTGGTCCACAATTAGTTGTTGAAGATTTTTTAAAGATTCTAAACCACCTGGAAGAAAATTCTTCTAAAATGACTTGTATCATACCTTCTTCCTAAGGGTTATTATTTAAACTGCCATCTAGGAAATGTGTTTTTGAATGACATAGTTATATATCAATTGAAAACTGAACAAAATAATTAAAAGCATATATTAGGCACTGAATGTTTATTTTCAAATAACAATGAAACCATTAAGAAAGCTAATCTGAAATAGAATTGTCTATTAACTCACTTAGAGGGAATTAATTTGTGAAGCTTTTCAAGTCACCTAACAAAAGAACAAGACATTAGGTTAAATCATGAGAAAAAAATAAAGATTTTAGCAAAGGAAGCTGAAGAGAAATAGAAGACTAAGGGGGAAAATAATTGGGCAGAAATAGAAAAAAAAAGGCAAACAGAATTCTGTGATGAATGGAGAGAATTTGTAAGAATAAAAACAAAATAATACACACATTTCATTTATGAGACGTCTTTCTATTTCTATTTATATCAAATTATAAATAGTCAAGAGTGTCAGTCACAATTGGGAATGGAATAAGAAGTCTCTAATTTGGCATTAAAGCAAGTGAAATCTTTTTCTGCTACAGCCATTGATAGGAAAATCAAGATGAAAGACACATTGCACTGAAGTGGAAAAAATGTGTTTAGACTACTCTTTAGACTTGTTAAGGATTTTTTCAAAGTCCTTAAAATGGCCTATAAAATTGTATGTGATGTGTGTTCTACTTTACCATGGTTCCCTTTTTCTCAATCATTTTTGAAATGCTGGCTTCCTTGCTGTCCATCAACTATGAATCACATTTCCACATATGATTAGTGTGTGGCATGTTAATCTTATCAGCTAATATCAAATTTTAGATGATACCTGATTTTCAATTAACATACAGAAAAGCTGTAATTAATCCATTTAACTATCTGTGAGGGGAATAAATATAATTTCAAGCCTCAGAACAAGAAGGAACATTTGACCTAGCATCACTATTCCCATGAATGCATTATACAGTTAAAAACAAATATAAACTAGTACATAGAGATGTTCCTTGAAAGATTACTTACAAAAAAGACATGAAGTTAAATGTCCATAAATAGGGAATAGTTAAATATATTATGGAGTATACCATAAACAAATATGCATGTCTTTAGTATGTAGTAATACTGATATGGAAGGATGTCCATGATATATGCCTGCATGTAAACCTATATAAATGCAAACCTATATATGTACTTGAATATAAACCTTATATCTCTATAATTGTATTGCATAAGACAAAGTCTGAATTCTTTCATAATTCATTGTTCACCATAGTAACCCTTGCAAAATTAGAGAGAGAAGTGTGATCATATAGATAAAAATTTTACTAATTAAAACTGTGTACTGTCAGGGAAATGCTTTGGAAGCTATTGTCATATATATTGGAAATAAACTTTCTGCTTTCAAATTTAAACAAAGGCTTAGGTTCCATACCAGCTATAAGTATGCCTGCATTACTGTAGCCAAATATACTGCTATCCAATGAGATTGGGAAAAGGTCAAAAAAATCATCTAATGGGTATTTAGCATAGCAATCATAACAGCTTGGACCTTACAGAGTTACATTATCACATACAGGATAGTCAGAAAAGCAGGATGGATTTCATGGATCCTGCATCTCTAGCTAAACAAATACTTCATGACTTAAAGGGTTTTAATGCTGGAAATATGTTGAAACATTCTTCATGATATATTTTTGGAATGATATGTTTGCTGGAATTATCTTTTGTGTCATAATAATAGGTTGCTAGACTCTCAGAAAAAAAGATCCAGGAACTTCAAGTAATTGCACACCACTTGCATTTAAAAAACTAATGAAAGGGGAGATTTCAGGATCCATGAATAAATTATGGGTTGTTCCAGCGATCTCAGGGCAGGGGTTGCTCTTCTGAGAAGTCTTGGTGAAATCCAACCAATTCCAGCCCGCTCAGTTTATTCTGACACTCTGCTCATTGGCTCAGATAGCCCTAGGTTCAAACACAGCAGCCTGGAAGCAGATGAGGTGGGTATAATCCACTAAGACCTAACAAAGTTGTTTTTCCATCTTCATCCTATTTTCCTCAGGAAGTTCTTCACACTGCATCCCATTGGTGTTCCTACTTATATAAAAGAAAACTTGAGGGTGGGGGTAATGCTAGAGGGCAATGCAGATGAAAGATAAGGCATGGAACAAGAAGATTCAGGATTGCCTTATAAAGAAGAGAATGAAGTGATTTATATTGATTACCCTATTCGCCTCTATCCAGACTTGTTTGAACCTGAAAAAGTTTTCCCATGATGGAGAAAATGTTGCTGCTGCACAGTGCCATTTTGAGACTAAATCCACTCAGAGACATCTGCATGTGGCCCTCAGACACCAACTGGCCCATGTCCCCAGCTGCACAAAGCCATTGGTTATAGCTAAAGAAGCAAAGTATAGACTATATTACTGTGCTCAAATGGAACAAGTCAACATGGCCTACCAAACTGATACCCTAAGACACATCTTCAAAAGAAAATCTTTTTATTTCAAAAATTCATAAGGACAACAGATCCATCAGAAGTGTAAATATCAACATAGAAACAAATAATTTAAAAAATAGTAATGTGATTCCTCTCAATGAACACAGTAATTTTCTAGCAACAGAACCTAGAGAAAAGGAAATTGATGAAATGTTTGACAAAGAATTCAAAGTGATGGTTCTAAGAAAACTCAATGAGATATAATACAGATAAAAATTCAATAAAATTAGGAAGACAATTCATAATATAAATATGAAGTTCTAGAAAGAGATCATAAAAATGGAAATGTTAAAGCTAAAGAACAAAGTTAGTCAAGTAAAAATACAGTTCAACAGACTAGATCAAGTACAAGAAAGAATTTTCAAAATTGAAGACAAATATTTTGCAGGAGAGAGAGAGAGTGAAGAGGAGGAGTGGTGAAAGAGAAGGAAGAGGAAGAAGAGGAGAAGAAGAAGAAGGAGAAGAAGAGGAGGTGGATGGTGATGGCAGCATCGGAGACTCATGGGATATCAATAAGTGAACAAATATTCAAATCAAGAGTGTTCAAAAAGAGGGAGAGAAAGGAATATGTACAGAAAAGTCTACTTAACAAAATAATAACAGAAATCTTTCCAAATATTGGAAAAGGCATAAATATCCAGATCTAGAAGGTCTAAAGGACGCAAAATGGATTTGACCAAAAAAAGTCTTATCTGAAGCACAAACTGTTAAAAATCTATGACAAAGAATTCTAAACAGCAAGAGAAAAGCATCAAGTCACATTAGACTAACAACAGATTTCTAAGAAGAATACTTTACAGGCTAGGAGTGAATAAAGATGCCATCTTCAAAATCCTGAAAATAAAGAAAAACTGCCAATCAAGAATATTTTGCTCAATAAAGCTGTCCTTAAGACAGGAAGGAGAAATGAAGTACTTCCAAAACAAGTAAAAACTTGGGGAATTCATCATCAGTTTGCTTTACAAAAAGTACTTAAGGGAATCCTATATTCAGAAGCAAAAGGAAGATAACTATCATGAAAAATAAACCAAGGTATAAAACCTAGTAGTTGAGTAGAAACACAAAAGAAAAAAAAAAACTATCAATACAGAATAGTTTCAGATCACAAAGAAAAACAGTAATAGAAGAAAAAAGGAAGAAAGGATTCACGAATCAACCTAAACATTTTTTTGATGAGACTAAGACTTTACATATCAGCAATAACTTTGAATGTAAATAAATTAAATTCCTCCAATTAAAAGATTTATATTGGCTGAATAGGTAAAAAATAAGATTAGACAATATGCTGAAAAATGTACAAGAAACTTGGAATGCCTGTAAAGACTCACATAACTGAAAATGAATGAATCGAAAAATATTCCATGCAAGTGGAAACCAAGAGTGAGAAGGTATTGCTATACTTCCACAAGGTAAAACAGATTTTAAGTTAAAATGTAAAATAGAAAAAAAGGACACTATGTAATGATTGAGGATCAATTTAATAAAGTCATAAATATACATACACCCAATACCAGAGCACCCTATTATATAAAGCAAACATTATTAGATTTAAAGGGAATGATCCACTCTACTACAATAATAGTTTGAAAATTTAATACCTCATTGCAACAATGGACAAATCATTCACATGAACATAAACTATACTAAAACATAAACTATACTATAGACCAAGTGGACTTAACTGATATTTACAGAACATTTCATCCAATAGCTGTGGAATGCATATTCTTCTCATTAGCACCAGGATCATTCTCCAAAACAGAGTTTATATTTTGCCATAAAAAACTAAACAAATTTTAAAAACTGAAATTATTTCCTTTAGCATTCTGGTCACAATAAAACAAAGCTAGAAAACAACAACAAGAGAAACTTTAGAAACTGCGCAAATGCTCAAAAACTATGCATAATCGTCTAGAATAAATATACCAAAGAAATCAAATGAGAAATTTAAAAATTTTATTGGAAAAATGAAAATGGAAACACAACTGACCAAAACCTATGGAATACAGCAAAAGAAACAATAAAAAGAAAAATTGTATCAATAAGAACCTATGTTTTAAAAAAGTAGAAAAACTGAAATATACAACCTTATCAAGAAAATCAAGAACAAACCAAATCAAAATTCAGTAGAATGAAAAATATAGCAAAAATTAGAGGACAAAATAGAGACTAAAAAAATACAAAAGATTAATGAAACAGAGTTTGGTTTTGGTTTTAAAACCAACACACACACACACACACACACACACACACACACACACTCCTGAAAAACTTTTAGCTATATTGGGGGGGGGGGGGAGAAAGAAGACCTAAATAAATAACATTTCAGATGGACAGAAGATATTACAACTGATGCTACAGAAAAACAAAGGAAAAACAAAGGATTATTATGAACAATTACATGATAACAAATTGAAAAACCTAGAACTAGATAAATTCATGGGCATAATTAACCTACCAAAATTGAACCATGAAGACAAAGAAAATGTGAACAGTGTGAACAGACTACTATCAGTTAACAAGACTGAATCAGGATTAAAAAGTCTCTGGACCAGAAAAATCCAGGACCAGAAGATTTCACTGTTCAAGTCTACCAAACATTTAAAAAAAGAACTAACATCAAACAACTCTTCTGAAACTACTGCAAAAAAGAAAAAAAAAAAAACTAAAAAGGACAGAACAGAACTCTTCCAAATCCACTCAACAAAACCATTACTATCCTGATATAGAAATCAGACAAGGCTACAACTACAACAAGAAAAGAAAAAAGAAAACTGCAGAACAATTCCTTCAATGAGCATATATGCAAATTATCTTAACAAAACACTTGTAAATTGAATTTAACTGCTCATTAAAATGATTATACACCATAAAAGTGTGATTTATCCCAAGGATGAAAGGATGTTTTGATGTCCACATATCAGTTCACGTACTAAATCATATCAATAGAATGAAGGACAAAAACCATATAATCCTATCATGGATGCAGAAAAACTATTTGAAAATGCCCACCATCCCCTCACAATAAAAATTCTCAACAAATTACACATAAAAGAACCACACTTCAGCATAATAGAAACTATGTATGAAAGTGTTTCCTCTAAAATCTAGAATAAGAGAAAAACGTATACTTTCGTCATTCTTATTGAACTTAGTACTAAAAAACTTGTAGCAGTTAAGAAAAATATTAAATAAATTAATCCAAAAAGAAAGTGAGGAATTCAAATTATCCCTATTTGTAGATGATATGATCTTATGTATAGAAAAACCTAAAGACAACCAAAAGGCTGTTGGAACTATACATAAATTCACTAATTTTGAAGTATACAAAATTAACATAAAAATCGGTAGCAATTTTACATCTGAAAATGAGATTGCTGAGGAAATTAAAAAGGCAATCCTATTAACAATATCTTTAAAATTAGAAATAAATTTAGCAACAGAAGAGAATTACACCGATAATGAAAATTATAATACATTCATAAAATAAATTAAAAAATACTAAAAATTTGAAAATATCTTACTTATTCATGTATTAAAAATAATTATTAAAATGGTCATACTACTGAAAGCAATATACAAATTCAATGCAATCACTGTCAAAGTACTAGTGGTATTTTTCACAGGAAATAGAAAAAATAATTCTAAAATTAATACATAAAAATGAAAGATCATGGACAGCCTAAGCAGTCTTTTTTTTAATCTTTAGTTAATTTATTTATTTTTATGTGGTGCTGAGGATTGAACCCAGGGCCTTACTCATGCTAGGGGAGCACTCTATCACTGAGCCACAAACCCAATCCCAGCCTAAGCAGTCTTGAGTTAAAAGATCAAAGTTAGAGGTACCATAATATCTGATTTCAAGACCTACTACGGGGCTGGGGAACCAAGTTAATATAGTAGTAACAAAACTAACACAGAGACCAATAGGACAAGATAGAGAACCCAGAAATAAGTCCATATATTTACAGCTAACTGATTCTTGACAAAGTCACAGACATATATTGGAGAAAAAAAATCTTCTTTAATAAGTGGTGCTTGGAAAACTAAATATACTTATGAAGAAGAATGAAACTAGATGTTTATCTTTAACCATGTACAAAATCAACTCAAAATAGATCAAAGACCTAAATGGAAGACATGAAACTATGAAATTACTAGAAGAGAATGGAGAAATATTTTCAAATATTGGTATTGTAAAATACTTATTGGGTAACATCTCAAAAGGACAGTCACAAAAGCAAAAGCAGACATTCAAATTTATATCAAACTAAGAAGCTTCTGCATAGCACAGGAAACAATAAATAGTGATCAGACATCCACAGAAATGGAGAGAATATTTGCAAACCATTCATCTGAAAAGCAATTAATATCATGGATATATAAGTAACTAGAAAAATTCAATGACAGAAAAAGAAATAATCTGATTAAAAATAGGCAAATGGCCCTTCCAACCAGGAGACTACCACGGGAGGTCAAGCCTAGTGGCCCAGATCCACCCATACTGGCTCGAGCATAGCAGGCCTGGTCCACCACTTTCCCCACTGGGCAGACACCACCAGAGGCTAGCCTTTGGCACAGGACTGCCCCTTCCGACCAGCAGACTACCAAGGGAGGTCAAGCCCAGCAGCCAATATCCACTGACACAGGCCCACATGGGATCCAGGCTCTCAGTAGGCCAGGTACACCCCTCCCCATTCGGGGCATATACCACCAGAGCCTACCCTCTGGTGCAGGACAGTCCCTTCCAACCAGCAGACTACCAGGGGAGGTCAAGCCCAGCAGCCCAAATCCACCCACTCCAACTTACACAGGTCCCAGACCCAGGATGCAGTAGCATTTATTGAGGGACACCATCAGCATCTGGAAGCCCAACATCAAGGTGAGGTACAAATAATCTGCACAGGTACTACAAGAATATAAGGAAGAAACTAATATTTCAGATTCACACTGCAAGAAAGGAAGGCACATTGACAACATAAAAAAACAAGGGAGGAAGGTGCCCCAAATAAACCAGGACACTATAATAACAGAACCCATGGACAGCAAAGTTGATGAAATGTTAGAGAAAGAGTTGAGAAGGTTCATAATTAAAATGATCAGTGAATTAAAAAATGAACTATATGAGCAAATACAGACAAAAGTTGATCACTCCAATAATGATATAAGAGAGCAAATACAGGTAGCAAAAGATTACTTCAATAGAGAGAGAGAGACCCTGAAAAAAATAGTCAGAAATCCTTGAAAAAAGGATACAATAAATCAAATAAAAATAACTCAATAGAAAGCATAACCAACAGAGTAGATCACTTGGAAGAAAGAATGTCAGATAATGAAGACAAAGTATACAATCTGGAAAATAAAGTTAATCACACAATGAAGAAAGTTAGAAACCATGAACAAAACATCCAAAAATTAAGGGACAGCATCAAAAGAACAAATATAAGAGTCATTGGGACAGAGGAAGGCACAGAGTTTCAAACTAAAGGAATGCACAATCTCTTCAACGAGATAATAACAGAAAATTCCTCAAGCATGAAGAATGAATTGGAAAAAAAAAAGGCTTTCAGGATACCAAATGTACAAAATTACAACAGGGCTATACCAAGGTACATTATGATGAAGATATATATCATACAGAATAAGGATAGAATCTTAAAAATTGCAAGAGAGAGGAATCAGATATATAGGGGGAGACCAATTCGTATCACAGCAGATTTTTCAACCTAGATCCTCAAAGATAGGAGATCACGAAACAACATATACCAAGCTCTGAAAAAAAAATGGATGCCAACCAAGAATCTTATATCCAGTAAAACTAAGCTTTAGAATTGATGATAAAATAAAAACCTTCCAGGATAAACAAAAGAATTTACAACTAGAAAGCCTGCACTACAGAATATCCTCAGCAAACTATTCCAATAAGAAATGAAAAACAATGATGAAAATCAGCAGAGGGAGGGATTATACTAAAAGAAACCCTAATCAGAGGAGAAACCAAGTCATGTTAAATACAAAAAATTAACAAAAATGGCTGGGAATACAAATCATGTCTCAATAGTAACCCTGAATGTTAATGGACTAAAGTCACCAATCAAGACCCAACAATATGCTACCTCCAAGAGACTCATTTCATAGAAAGACATTCACAGACTGAAGGTGAAGAATTGGGAAAAATCATACCACTCACATGGACTGTGGAAGCAAGCAAGGGTTTCCATCCTCATATCAAATAAAGTAGACTTCAAACTAAAGTCAATCAAAAGGATAAAGAAGGACACTACATACTGCTCAAGAACACCATATACCAACAAGACTTAGCAATTATAAATATATATGCCCCAAACAATGGAGCAACTATGTTCATCAAACAAACTCTTCTCAAGTTCAAGAGTCAAAGAGACCACAACACAATAATTTTGGGTGACTTTAACACACCTCTTTCGTCACTAGATAGATCTTCCAAACAAAAGCTAAACAAAGAAACTATAGAACTCAATAATACAATCAATAACTTAGACTTAATTGACATATATAAAATATTCCATCATTCAATAAGAGAATGTACTGTCTTCTCAACAGCACATAAAATAGACCATATACTATGCCACAAAGCATCTCTTAGAAAATATAAAAAAGTAGAGATACTACCCTGCATTCTATCAGATCATAATGGAATGAAATTAGAAATCAATGATAAAATAAGAAATAAAATCCACTCCAAAACCTGGAGACTAAATAATATGCTACTGAATGAACAGTGGGTTGCAGAGGACATCAAGTAGGAGATTTAAAAAACTTTAGAGGTGAATGAGAACACATAGCATATTGAAATCTCTGGGACACTATGAAAGCAGTTCTAAGAGAAAAGTTCATTGCATGGAGTTCATTCCTTAAAAGAAGAAAAAGTCAACAAATAAATGACTTTACATCTTAAAGTCCTACAAAAAGAACAAATCAACACCAAAAGCAGCAGAAGACAGCAAATAGTTAAAATCAGAGCTGAAATCAATGAAATGAAAACAAAAGAAACAATTGAAAAAATTAACAGAACAAAAAGTTGGTTCTTTGAAAAAATTAATAAAATTGACAGATTCTTAGCCATGCTAACAAAGAGAAGGAGAGAGAAAATTCAAATCACTAACATATGTGATGAAAAAGGAAATATCACAACAGACACTACAGAAATCAGAAGATAATTAGAAATTATTTTGAAAACTTGTACTCCAATAAAATAGAAAATATTGAAGGCATCAACAAATTTCTAGAGTCATATAATTTGCCCAAATTGAATCAAGATGATATACACAATTTAAACAGATCAATTTCAAGTGTGACGAAATAGCAGACACTATTAAAAGTCTACCAACCAAGAAAAGCCAAGGACCGGATGGATACAATGCTGAGTTCTATAAGACCTTTAAAGAAGAACTAATACCAATACTCTCCAATTTATTTCAGGAAATAGAAAAAGAGGCAGCACTTCCAAACTCATTCTATGAGGCCAATATCACTCTGATTTTAAAGCCAGGCAAAGACATATCGAAGAAAGAAAACTTCAGACCAATATCTCTAATGAACATAGATGCAAAAATTCTTAATAAAATTCTGGCAAATTGAATACAAAAACATATCAAAAAGATCCTGCACCACGATCAAGTGGGATTCATCCCAGGGATGCAAGGTTGATTCAACATACAGAAATCAATAAATGTAATTCATCACATAAATAGACTTAAAGATAAGAATCATATGATCATCTCAATAGAGGCAGCAAAAGCATTTGACAAAATACAGCACAAAAACTAGGGATAACAGAAACATATCTCAACATTATAAAAGCTATCTATGCTAAACCCCAGGTGAACATCATTCTAAATGGAGAAAAATGGAAGGCATTCCCTCTAAAAACTGGAAAAAGAGAGGAATGCCCTCTTTCACCACTTCTATTTAACATAGGTCTTGAAACACTAGCCAGAGCAATAAGACAGATGAAAGAAATTAAAGGGATACACATAGGAAAAGAAGAACTCAAATTGGCACTGTTTGCTGATGATATGATTCTATACCTAGAAAACCTTAAAAGTTCCACCAGAAAACTTTTAGAACTAGTAAATAAATTCAGCAAAGTAGCAGGATATAAAATCAACACCCAAAGGCATTTCTTTTACCAATGACAAATCCACAGGAAGGGAAACGAGGACAACCACCCTATTTTCAATAGCCTCAAAAAAAAAAAAAAACTTGAGAATCAATTAAACAAAAGAGGTGAAAGATCTATAGTGCTAATGAAAATTACAGAACCCTAAAGAAAAAAATCAAAGAATACCTTAGAAGATGGAAATATCTACCTTGCTCATGGATAGACAGAATTAATATTATCAAAATGACCATACTTCCAAAAGCACTATACATATTTAATGCAATTCCAATCAAAATTCCAATGACATTCCTCATAAAAATAAAAAAAGAAATCATGAAATTTATCTGAAAAAAGAATAAACCCAGAATAGCTATACAGCAATCCTTAGCAGGAAAAGTGAAACAGGTAGCATCACTATACCAGACCTCAAACTATACAAGAGAGCAACAGTAACAAAAACAGCATGGTATTGGCACCAAAACAGGCTGGTAGACCAATGGTACAGAATAGAGAACACAGAGACTAACCCACAAAACTAGAATTATCTTATATTAGACAAAGATTCCAAGAACATGCATTGGAGAAAAGATAGACTCTTCAATAAATGGTGCTAGGAAAACTGGAAATCCATATGCAACAAAATGAAATTAAACCTCTATCTCTCACCATGCACAAAACTCAACTCAAAATGGGTCAAGGACTTAGGAATAAAACTAGAGACCCGGTGTCTACTAGAATAAAAAGGAGGCCCTAATCTCCATTATGTGGGATTAGGCCCCAACTTCTTTAATAAGACACTTGCGGCACAAAATTTTAAAATCAACATCAATAAATGGTATCGACTCAAACTAAAAAGTTTCTTCTCAGCCAAAGAAACAATCTGTGAGGTGAATAGATAGCCTATATCTTGGGAGCAAATCTTTACCCCTCACACATCAGATAGAGCACTAATCTCTAGGGTATATAAAGACCTCAAAAAGCTAAACATCAAAAAAACCAAATAATCCAATCAATAAATGGGCCAAGTACCTGAAGAGACACTTTTCAGAAGATGATGTACAATCAATCAACAAACACACAAAAAAATGTTCATCATCACTAGCAATTAGAGAAACACAAATCAAAACCACTCTAAGATTTCATGTCACTCCAGTCAGAATGGCAGCTATTATGAAGACTAACAAAACTAAGTGTTGGCGAAGATGTGGGGAAAAAGGTACAATTATACACTGCTGGTGGGGCTGTATATTGGTGCAGCCAATATGGAAAACAGTATGGAGATTTCTTGGAAAATTGGGAATGGAACCCGCTATTTGACCCAGCTATGCATCTCCTTGGTCTATACCCAAAAGACTTAAAATTAGCATACTACAGGGACACAGCCACATGAATGTTTACAGTAGCACAATTCCCAATAGCTAAATTGTGGAACCAAACTAGATTCCCTTCAATAGATGAATGGATAAAAAAGTGGCATATACACAATAGAATATTACTCAGCAATAAAAGAGAATAAAATCATGGTATTTGCAGGTAAATGAATGGAGTTAGAGAACATAATGCTAAGTGAAATTAGCTAGTCCCAAAAAACCAAATGCCAAATGTTTTCTTTGATATAAGGAGGCTGATTCATAGTGGGATAGGGAGTGGAAGCATGGGAGGAATAGACAAACACTAAATAGGACAGAGGGGTTGGAGGGGAGGGGAGAGGGCAAGGGATTATTAATGATGGTGGAATGTGATGATCATTATTATCCAAAGTACATGAATGAAGACAAAAGTTGGAGTGCTTATACTGTGTATACAACCAGAGATATGAAAAATTGTGCTCTATATGTGTAATAAGAATTGTAATGCATTCCATTGTCATATATGAATAAAAAATTTAAAAAATTTTTAAATTTTTAAGTGGTAGAGCACTTCCCTCACAAGCATAAGCCCTATGTTCAATTCCCAGTATAGAAACAATTATAAAAGGGTGAGTGATCTGAATAAGCATTTCTCAAGAGAAGACAAAGAAATGGCTAACACATATATGAAAAAATGCTCAATATCACTAGTCACCAAAGAATGTAAATCAAAACAAGACATCATCTCATCCTAGTCAAAATGGCTATTATCAGAAAGTAAAAAATAACAAGTACTGGTGAGGATGTGGAAAAAAGAGAACTCTCATATGCTCTTATTGGAAACAATATATTTTCAAAAATGTACTAATTTTAGTATAGTCACTATGGAGAAGAGTACAAACATTCCTCAAAAAAAACTGAAAATAGAATTACTGTATGATCCAACAATTCTACTTCTAGGTATATATTCAAAGGAAATGAAATCAACATATCACAGAAATAACTGACTTCCCTGTTTACTGAAGCACCATTCACTTAACCAAGATATGAAATCAAAGAAGGTATGCATTGACAGATGGATAAAGGAAATGTGGTGCATATATACACAATGGAATATTATTCAAGTGATGTAAGCCAGGCTCAGGACAAATACTATGTATTCTTATTCATATGCAGAAGCTAAAAAAATGTTAATTTCATAAAAGAGGAGAGGAGAATAGTAATTATTATAAACTTGGGGGGCCTGGGTTGTGGCTCAGTGGTAGAACACTTGTCTAGTATATATGAGACACTGGGTTTGATCCCCAGCACCACATAAAAATAAAAACAAATAGAAACTTGGAGGGGTGAAAGCAAGTGGGAATAGATAGAGACTGGTTGAATAATAGGTACTAAAATACAGCTGAAAACAAGGAAAAAACTGTAGAGTTCTATAGCACAAAAGGGTAAATTTGGTGTATAAAAAACTATTTTTCAAAGAATTAGAACAGTTCAAAGGCACTGGACACAAAGAAATGACAAATATTTAAGGAGATGGAAAATGTGCTAAGTGATCATTATATATTATATACCTATACTAAATTTTCATACTAACATTTATGCTATGTGTCAATTAAAAAGAAAGAAAATTGAGCACTCTCAGGAGAAAAAAAAAAGATATACCATATGTGAACACTAAACCAGTGATTCACAAAGTATGGTCTAGAGACCCCCAGAGGTACTCCCAAAGGTTTCATAAGGTCAAAACTATTTTAAAAGTAATAATCCTTAGGTGTTATTTGCCTTTTCCTCTCTCATTTGCTCAAGAGAGAACAGCAAAGTTTTCAGAAACCATAGGAATCTTAAAATGTAGCAAATTGAAGAATCCTGAGGAAAACATGAGAATCCAACTGCCTTGTGTTAAGTCTGATATTAATGGTACATAGAAATATGTGAACAACGTCCCTCATCTATTATATTATTTTGTTTAGAAAAAAGTTATATATAAAACTTTTAAATTCTAAGTCTTTAAGTTCTAAATCAATAAATGAAAGCTTAATTTTTTTTGTATTTTTTTTCTGATATTGTCAATAAGGATACACATAATCCCTGTAAGTAAAAACTATTTGAGAAGTCTTCAATAATTTTTTTTTGGAGGGGTTACCAGAGATTGAACTCAGGGACACTACAGCCACATACCCATTCTTCCTCAATAATTTTTAAGAGTGTATAATGAAATTCAAAAGAAAGAAAGCTGGTTTGGTTATATCAGACATGGTTTACTAAAGCAGAAAACTTAACTGTAGATAAAAAGAAACAATTAAAATGATAAAATCGGTCAATTTTACAGAAACACAGAACACATTAATTTGCAAACACCAAATAGTTAAGCCTCATAAATATTTGAAGCAAAAAACTTCAGACACAGGAATTAAGAGACTGATAGGCACTCAGCATGAAAACCATTTAACTTTTTCTCCATGATTATGCTAATAACAGAACCACAGTATATCACAGGCAACCGGACAGAAGGAGAAATGAAAAAGCTCTAATTTCTGCAGTTCTGGGTTTCAATAAAACAGGACTATTCCAGAATCAGCTGTGTGAATGTAGACAAGAAGATACTCTGGGCCTTTGTTTATTTGTAGCATGAGGGACATTTCATGTTTTTGAGAGGATTTTAAAGCCTTCTCAACAGCCCTTTAATGTGACCTGTACCAAAAACAATAGCTATTATTGTTCTCTAAAAAATATTCATAATTAAACAAGGAATTCAAAACCTGCAAAATCTCTGGTGGCCAAACAAGCCTTCAGAGAAAGCAGACGGATGTCCTATATTTTGGAGAGGAATAGGATATTAATAAACATCAAAATCCTATGCAAAACTGATTAAACACTAATTGGATCCAGTAAATACATTTGGATCAAAAGCAGGGAACTAGATAGGAAGGAAGTTAAAGTTAGTTTAGACCCTTCCTCTTTTATCCCTACAAATTCTTTGCTGCCAAATAAAGGATGAGAACTCAGCAAAACAGACTTATTTAGCAAGGCTTTCCTTGTCATTAATTCCTCAACATCTCTAAGAAAACTGTTCTTTTTCAGTCAAAATAACTTATATTTCATCCACTTCCCTATCTAAATCAAAACAAAAAAATACCCACAAAAATATTCAAATTACTTTTTCAAAGGAGTTGAATATTACAACAAATATGATGGGTTGCTTAAATATTCTTCAGTTTACTGCATAAATAAATACTTTTGGAAGTTCCTTTAAAGCTTCCTAGGTCCCATGAATAAAACTTAAGCCAAGTATGTTTACTTCTCAAAGGGCCTCAATCCATGGTAAAATAATATTTGGCGCAACTTGTTTTAAATGTCCATATCAAAGAAATATTCTCAAAGTATTAAGTCATGATTTAATAAAGCCCTTCTGCCACAGGGAAGTAAATTCTGTAAGAAACAGCAAAACTAAAGATGTTGAAACAGGTTGGAGGTTTTCACTAAATAAATGTTTGGTAGAGGTCCACCTCCTTTAGCTGCTCACTAATTGTTATGTCTGAAACTTCTTCATCCAAGTGCAAAAATTAGCTGAGTTGCATTAAGAGTTTTAATTTCATTTCAAAAGTGTTTCAGGATTATGTGTTGTATGAAAATAGAACATGAAACAGGAATCAGGAAAACTGGATTCTAGCTACAACTCTGTCTTAAGTTAGATGAAAACTATGTGGGTTGGCTTTTTCATCTGTAAATGAAAGAACTGGCAGATCTGTAAAATTCTTTTAGTTTTACACCAGACATCATGTTTACTCTAAAAAGTAAGGTAGCACCATCTAGTGGACTCACCCAAATTCACTATACATAATAGTGAAAAACATTTCTACAAGCAAAATATAGAGAGTTTTAAATAATTTTGCTGTATTTGTTTTTTTTTCCCTCAATGATACAAAAAAAGGAGCAAAAATTAAGCTTGGTGCATTTCTCCTAATATGACATACAAAGAAATCATGCTTACTTGAAAATGTTAAATTATTTCAATATCTTTCATGTTTATAAAATAATAGTTCACTTTTCCAGAAAGCAATATTATCTGGAAGTAAAGTAACAAAAACATTTTAGCATCCCTACCTATTAATATAGATATTTTCTAGGAATATATTATCTGAAATTTATAAATCAGTTGCTGAAATTAAATTTTTTCCATTAAAGTTTTCCTAAAGTAGCAGAGACAGAAGCGTCAATAATGAAAAGACACAATTATTTGCACTTGTATATTAACATCATAAATATTTTCATTGTTACTCAGTCAACAAAATAAATATAACAATTCACTCAAATACACACACACACACACACACACACACACACACACACATCTATCACTGGGATGCATACTTAGTAACTAAGTCAGGTCAGTTATTTGCTCAAGGCTGCATCCCCAGCAAAATTCCAGTGCTGTTGTATTCCAGTGCTTAGTAAATTTGTTTGTTAGCAACTTTATTCATGAATAAACCTCCAAACCATTGCATTTGTTCAGCAAGAAAGCTTTACTATAGTACATAAATGACAAAAAAGTGTATTATTACCTATATACTTAATTGGAGTGGCATAAGAATGAGGCAAATAAATATTAGGAAGTAATGTCTGTAATAATACTACTGAAATCCAGAGGGTCATTACTGACTACTACTTTTTCATGTCTAATTTTATTATTTTTTGGTCTTCTCTTTCTTTGGGTTGATTAGTTTGGCTAAGGGTTTATCAATCTTGTCTTTCTTTTCAAAGAACCACCTCCTTGGCACACTGATCTTTGTATTGATTTTATTCTCTACCTCATTCATTCCAGCAGTCATCTATTATTTCTTTCCTTCTACTGGATTCCAAATTGATTTGTTCTTAAACATTGAGATGCATCCTTAGGTTGTTTACTTAAGATATTTCTAATTATTTCAGGAAGAAAAGAGGACATAGAAAACAGATGAGTAAAAACCAATAAGATTGAAGTAACTATGAAAGTCTCCCAGCAAAGGAAAGCCAAGGACCAGATGAATTCTCAGCTGAATTCTTCCAGACCCTACCAAACTAATGCCAATGCTCCTCAAATTTTCGCACAGAAACTGAGGGACACTTCCAAGTTCATTCTATGAAGCCAGTATCACACTCATACCTAAACCAGATAAGGACATATCAAGGAAAGAAAACTATAAACCAATATCCCTGATGAGCACAGGTGCAAAAATCCTTGATAAAATATTAGTGAATTGTATTCAACAACACATTAAGAAGATTTTACATAATGATCCAGTTGGTTTTATTACAGGGATGCCAAAAACATGTTGAAGAAAAGGTAGTCTTTTTAAGAAATTGTGCTGGGGAAAGTGTATATCCATGTGTAGAAGAATGAAACTAGATTCATGTCTTCCACCCTACACAAAAAACAATTCTAAGTGGATCCAAGACCTACAAATTACAATTTTGCAACTGCTGCAAGGAAACCTAGGGACCACACTCCAACATACAGGTATAGGCAACAACTTCCTCAAAGGACTTCTGCATCTCAGGCAATAATACAAGAATTAACAAACAGGATTACATCAAATTAAAAATCAAATTACTTTGCTATGTAAAATTCAGTGAAAATTATGCAACACACTGAGGAAAAAAAAAGCACTAGAACACAGAAAGTCCTGCCATGTTCATGGATATGCAGAATTAATACATAGAAATAATAATTAATACATATTCATCTAATTAATACATAATACATATTAATCTATTTAATACACTGAATTTTACATAGCAAAGTAAACAAAATCATGAGGAGAGAGCTTATAAAATTGGAAAAAGTCTTTGTCAGATATTTTCTGACAGAGGATTAATACTCAGAATATATTTTAAAAAATTCAAAAAAAACTTAACATCAAAATAATGCAGCCAATAAATGATCAAATGAACTGAAAAAAGCACTTCTTAAAAGAAATACAAATGGCCAAAAAATAAATTAAAAATGTTCAACATCTTTACCAATCAGGAAAATGCAAATCAAAATTACACTGAGATTTCATTTCACTTGAATTACAACTGCATTCATCAAGAATACAAATAATAAAAGTGCTGAAGAGAATGCGGACACCAGGGAGAACACTGAAGTTGAGATTTGTAAATAGTACAATCACAAAGCAAATCAATATGGAGGTTCCTCAAACAACTAGGAATGAAACCACTATATGACTCAGCTATACTACTCCTCTATACTTATCCCAAAGAAACAAAGTCAGCATACTACAACCGCAATTCACAATAGCCAAGTTATAGAGCCAGCCTAAGTGTCTGTCAACAGATGAATGCTTAAATAAAAAGTGTTTTATATACAAATGGAATTTTACTCAACCATAAAGAAGAACAAAATGATAACATCTGCCAGAAAGTGAATTAAACTGTTAAATGAAATAAGCAGGATTCAGAAAGTCAAGGATTTTATGTTTTCTCGTCTATGCATAAACTAGAGATTAAAAATAAATTAAAATCCTTAAAAGGGAAGAAAGACTAGTACAGCAGAGATGGATATCAGGTTTAAGGTAGAAAGGAAGGAAAGAGAAAGTATTGTTACATGTGCATATGAATATATGACAATGAATTCCAAGATCATGTATAATATGTGTATGTATACAGCAACAATACATTTTTAAAAGCAAATTAATTAAATACATAAAGCAGTTAAAACAAAAGCCTAGTGATAAAAACATTATCACTAATTATATTATACTGTTATATATATTTTATGTAAATAAAATTTATAAAACAAATTTTGTTATACAATTTTTTCAAAATTAATTTAGTTTCAAACTATTTCTGCTATGAAGTGAATAAAATCAACATGAAAACTGGAGAAATGAAGAAAACTAGATCATAAATTGTAAATTATCTCTTTCTTATTTGCTTTAGCTATTCTTAAATAATTCACAAGTACTAACTCAAAATAGAAAAAATTTCCTATGGCTCAATTTTATAAACTTTAACAATGTGACAAAATCCATTCAAGTATTATTTGTTCAAATTACATGTAGAAAGTAAAGTTTTACCAATTTTATTTTAAGTTTATTTATGGGAAATTCCAGGCAAAAGAAAGCATGAAATATGACAATGGTATCATAACAAACCTTAAAATGCCTCTTACTCAAATACTAAGTTGTAAAATGTAACTTCAAGAAAAATAAAACAAATTTTAACAAAATAGGTGTAGTAAAATCTCTTGTCTTATTAAAATAAATCTATCTTTAAATCATCACTCTAAAGTGACCTTGAGCTAGAAGTTGTGTATTCAAAATATGCACAAACAACTCCAGACCATGTCAATATATTCTATAATCAAAAACTTGGTTCTAAATCAAACCAATGACATAAAAATATAAATACTATTCTTTATATTATTACACCATTTGTATGAAAGCATGTACTCTGATATATTTCTTTACTTCATTGGCTAGAAAATCTGTACTTTAATATCTTTGTATTTTAGAACCTCTATTTTAAGTTATATTTCAACTTATAAACTATATTTCAATTATGATTAATAATCCCTTTTCAAAGGGATTGAAAACCATTTCACAGTATGCAATGGTTTTAAATATTAAGTAATAATAGCAAATTGGTAACTTTTAATTTATAGAAATAAAATTTAAACCTTTAGTTTTGTAAAAAAGATTCTTATTTGAGATTAATAAGGAAAAAAATTTACATTGTATTCTACATCTACATAGTCTAATTTCTACTTATTTCTGGTTTAAAATGAACTGCCTTAAAGCAATTAACTGTAACTATTCATATTATCATAAATTCAAAGAAAATCAATTAAATAAAAATATCCATCAAAGAGCAATTAAAGATAACGCTACACATTAACTAAAGCAACAATTATAATTTAGTGAGAATTAACAAATTCTCAACAAGTGTAAAATAGGATTGCCTGTAATTTTATTTTACCTCCCAAAGAAATACAGCATGGGATAATAACTTATTAACTTATAAACACATACCTATCCTTGTGCCCCTTCATGATAGTTCTTAGCATCAATACATCACTACAAAATACATCAATACAAAATCTATGCTTTTCACTCAATCAGAATCTCTAAGCATTTCCTAAAAATGAAAAATGGACTTCAACTGGTCTTCAGAAAAATCCACTTTCTCATGTTTGTTTTCCCAACATTCAATAAATACAGTGTTTTCACTATACTCAATAGACAGCAAAGAAGTCGGTTAACTTATTTGCTTTGTACTACACACAGCCACCTCGGGTACATCAATTACTACCATGGCAGTTTTCACATATATATTGTAAATATCCTATCCCAGGAAATCTACTACTTAAAAAAATTCCTATATATGGCTGCTGGCAAATGAAGATGGGAATTGACACCTTTTTCTTTTTCTCTTTTTTTCCTTACAAAGAGCCTTTATTTTTTTCTTTTCTTATTTTTATTTTATTTTATTTTTTGTACAGGGGTTTAAACCCAGCATTACTTAACCACTGAACCACATCCCTAGTCCTTTTATATATATATATTTACAGACAGGATCTCACTGAATTGCTTAGGGGCTTGCTAAGTTGCTGAGGATGGCTTTGAACTCAGGATCCTTCTGCCTCAGACTCCTGAGCTGCTGGGATTAAAGCCATATGCCATTGTGCCTGGCAAAGAGCCTTTTTCTTTTTTTAAAAGATTGTTTTAGTGTGATTCAATATAGTAACATATATTATCAATGCACTTACATTCATTCCAAAAACAAAATTATTTTTATATGTATTTTACACAAAGATTTTAACATAAAAAATTTATAAAAAGTATTACTATTTCTATTTGGGAGAAATCATGAGTGGTACTAAAGCAGGTGGCACAGAAACATTAGTAAACGAACACATTACAGAGTATTAAAAAATTTTATTTTCGAAAATATGCATTTCTAATTTAAATCTTAGAGAACATTAGAGAACTAATGAACATTAGACATTAGAGAACTGATGAAAATACGTACATATTAAAAGTTATAGACTAAGTATTGCTTAGAGAAAAATTTATAGATTTAAGCATGCATGTCAACAAGCTTGAACAATGATTAAAATAATTGAATTAAATACTTAACTCAAAAAATAGGAAAAAACAATAGGTAAAAAGAAGAAGAGAAAAAGCTAATATTATAAATATTAGTGATAGAAATACAAAATGGTTCTACACATATAGAAAGGAACTCTGGCATTATTTTCATAAATTACAGATATCTTTGGGTCAATAATACAAATTATAGCAAATTAACTTGAAGATATATCTAATCAAGTATGAAATTATGGGTTGGGATATTCACAATGGCAATGTAGATGGAAAACATCCAATATTCATTCATCAATGTACCAATGGAATAAACTCCAGTGCATGCACATGATTAAATAGTATGCAACCATGGAAAAAGTATTAGAAACACTATAATAAGTTGTTAAGTGAAAACACACACACACATACACACACACACACACACACACACACACACCACAAAACAGTATTCAAAATATGCCATACATTATGAACTATGAGCACAATCCATGTTTTCTTAGATATGGGTAATATAATATGTATCATACACAAATGTTATATATGCCAAGATATACATGTTAAAGGGTAAATATATGCAATATGAAATATACAAAATATCCACAAATAAAAGAAAATGGGAGAACAGAATGAAGAGGACACAGACAATAATCTCTTTGAGTATGCCTTTTTAACAAATGGGAAAAGCAAGCTAATTTTAAATATCAAATTCATAACAAAATCATGAATTAAAAGACTTCAAATGATGTTTAATCACATCTCCTTGGGGGACATAGTGCGAGGACAAAAACAAATGCAAAGAAAGCTTAAAATTAATTTAGTAATTTTTATTATTAGTAGTAACATTGTTGTCTTGAAGCTATTTTATGGATAAGACATAGCAAATGGGTTAATTTGTTGCCATAAACCAAGGATTACAGTAGAAGAGAGAAAGAAAAACAATAAAGTTTAAAAATTAATTTGAATTAGATATCAGTTTTGATATGTCCAATTTGAATTCACTGCACAGGACAATTACAACACCATAAAGAATAATCAGACAACTAACTGAAATAGTTTGAACTAAAAATTGGATTTCATAAGAATAATGAGGTGGGGTGGGGGACAAAGTAAAAGAAACAAAACTAAAAATAACACCCTGGAAGTAAATAGAGTCCTTAAGATCTTACTCTAAAAATTTGTCAATGAAAATTGATAGAAACAGATTCATGGATTGCTTCTCTTCCTCAATATAATCCCATCCCATTCCCTGATATTTAATCTGATCAGACTTTGTAATGACTATAGGATGGAGAAGGAGGATAGGATTTTACAATTTTGAGATTCAAAAATCTAATCTAATTGCTTAGTTGGTAGATAATTTCCATATACCTAAACCTTTCCTCTAGTAACAATTTCCACAAAGTTCTAACTAATTAAAGAATCTCTGCTTAAAAATTCTGGAAGAAATGATGAAATTAGAAAACTCACTTTCTATATCCCCATCACATTAATTTATACATATTAATCAATGGATGAAAGTTTTAGAAGGAAGGTTGATGGGGGACTTTATATTGAAGAATACGAGTTATTATCAGTTATGCCCCATGTTCAATCGTAAGCATCAATAAGGTAAACAAACACTGTATGACTGCTGATCTAATGAAATATGAAGCACAGAAAACTACCTAAGAAGGACTCCTGCAAAAGTAGCCAAATTTTTATTTAACCAGCTCTTTTGAGCTGACTTCATTACAGGAAATACAGGGCATAGTGAAACAATTTGATACCAAAAGAAAGTAAATGTACTAAGGCAAAATACAAAACATTCTATAAGAAAATGCAGGCTATGCAAAAAATAAATGGATTGGAAAAAAGAAGCAGTAGGATTGCTACAGATTAAGAGAGTTCAAAGGAATATATAAAAGCAATATTGTGGTTATTGTTCATATTATTATTCAAATAAACCAGGTACTTTAGAAAAATAGCAAAATTGGATTATGAATTATCAATTTATACATGGAATCATTCAATTTTATTAGGTGTCATAATGTATTGTATTAAGTAACAACAGACCATATTATTAAAAACTATTTTCTGAAATATGAGGGTATAGAAATACATGATTCTGGGAATTAGTATTTTAAAAAATTAAAACATAAGTGTGAAGCAAACATTGAATATAAGTAATAGTTATACAGAATGTCTGCGTATTATTCTACTTTAATAAATGTTTAAAATTTTCCACAGTCATAAAGAAAGACATAAACAAAAGCAAACAAACAAAAGTAATATCAGGATGCCCTACAGAGAAAAAAATCAAGATACAGTGTGTTTATTTCTATTCCCCAATATGATCCCATCATATTCCTTGATATTTTAGTCTTGATCAAATTCCTAATGATTGTATGAAGGAGGGGAATAGGATGGTTCCTTTTAGGTCCCAAAAATGTAAGCTATTTGTATTGTTTGTATTTTTATCAAGATAAAGATTTTTATCAAGTTTTGACATTTTGTCAATCTTTGATTCTTCATTAACCATTATCAAGCCCCTACCAAAGCCCTTGAGAATATACCAAGACATTAAACAATAAAAATTAACAAGAGATTTTAAACAAGGTAGTGAATAACACAATGAGATTTTTATTTTAGAATTATTACACTAGAAACAATGTATAAGTAAGTTGAAGTTGAATTTCAGTGGGTAGATGAAGGAAGTTTGGGTGGTAAGAGATGAAACCACCACTATAACTCTTGACAATAAAAAGAAAGATGAAATAATTTGACAATAGAAATAATTTGACAATGCAGGTGATAAATGATGAACTAAGGTCCCCAATGGGAGTGAAAAGAATAGTTGTAGAAAATAGAAGTACTTATCTTTTATTTAAAAAGATATTTTAGTTGCTGAGTTACATGGATTAGAAGATGTAGGAAGGAAAAGATAAATAATTATAAAGATATTGTGGTGGAGGGACTCAGAAGTTTAGGCACATTCAATCAGATAAATTTTTTCCTGTGGTATGAGCAGTTTTAGCTAAAGAGGGAAAGTTCAGTACAAGAAATGTGTGCAATCAAGGAGAGTAGTGATGAAAGTGTTTACCAGGAAATAGTTATAACAATTTCTGAGAAGTGAGAAAGCACAGGATTCATAAAAATATCATAGCACCAAATTGGTGTTTATATGCTCTAGTTAAGCTAAGATCACTACTAAAGGAATGTTCCTATATGAAAAGAAACAGAGAAGGAAATATACTGAGACTAGTCACTTATTTGCTAGAGATAGAATACATTCTTTTATATACATTAAAAACAATTTTGTTTTTCTAATCTAAATTAAATAAGATTAAATAGTTACCATAATAAAACATATAAATTGGTAATGGTAGCCTGTTCTTAAAAAAGGAGTGAAACAAAATATAATCACAATGAATAAAAGTTTAAATGTTAAATAAGTATTAAAATTCCATTTTTCTTACCAATTCGAGTGATTTTATTATGCGAAAGTTCAAGATTCTGAATATTAGTGCAGCCATCCAAACCATGAAAGGAACTCAGTTGATTTTTATTAAGAAGAACAACACAGAGATTTTCCAAATTTTCACAGTTGATAGTCTCAATATGGTTTTCCTTAAAGAAAGAACAAATTTAATAAATTTTGTTTCAATGGCTCATTAATTAAATATTTAAAGCTTGCATAAAGAGAAAGGATGAGACTTAATCTCTAAATGAATACATGAATCTCAAATTGCTAAGATAATTATAAACTGTTTTACTATCTAGATGAAAATATTAAGTAATCTAATAATCAAATAATTTGAATTTAATTATTAATATTCTTTTTAAAATGTTGAAAATACAAAGGAAAATATAACAAAATATTTTGAACAACCTAAATGAACAAGAGAGAATATTTTATCATTGCTGTTTCTGCTGATGTGCATGGAAATGGCTACTGTAGTCAAGCAAGCACTACTTCACCATTTATATGGGTTTGAATGGAAGTAGATAACTTTTCATTTTATTTTGCAGATCTCTCAGGAAAGAACTACACTTCAGTGGATGCACCTAAGGAATTGCACCTGAGGAATTTCATCTCTAATTGGATCTGGTTTAGATAAGAAAATCCTGTGCTTCAAGCCTGGGTCAGATGACATAGATTGATACAATGATGGACATGAATGTATTTTGCATGTGAGAGGAGGTGAATCATTAGTAGTCAGAGGGTAAATGTGATAGTTACTTTGATAACTCCAGTATTCAAAGATTCATACACTCTCCTCCCACATGAACATTTGGCTTCCACAATAAAACATTAGCCATCATGAGGCAAGCAGATCTAAGCACTCTAAAAATAAGCCCAAAATAACTATGAGAGATTCCAACTTCCCAGACATCCCTGTCAAGGAATCACACATTAAAGAGAAGGAATTTTAAACAGTCACCACCTAACTTCCATCTGACCACAATTACATGAGTCCCAGTCAACACAATATAAAATGGAAGAAATGTCCAGCCATCCCTGGTCTCAATTCATGACCTATTGAATAAGAAAATAAGATGACTGTTGTTTTCTGTAGTCCTTTGTTATGCAGCAAAAAACAAGCAAACAACCAAACAAAACCCCTGTATCATCTGCAAAAACAAAGAGAAAAGTAATTTCCAGGATGTACCACCTAATCATCTTTCTCTTATCCTTACAAACATAGAACCTTGATCTCTCTAGATCTGTTACAGGCTATTTTAGTAATCATTTCTTCAAGTTACTGAAATGTGAACATAAACCCATTTTATATTTTATCATAAAATAACTATTAAAACAGGGGACATACCTGTACATCAATGTACTTAAGTTTTTTGCAGTTATTCAGGCCGTGTAAAGAAGTTAATCCACAGCATCGAAGAGATAGAAATTGAAGATTTGTACACTCCGCCAATGTGGAGAGACTACAACCTGGCAAATCTTGGAATGTAATGGTTGTAACCTACAGAATTCAAGAAAACTTGGGTGAGTAACATTATTAATTACACAATATAAGCCATGTTAATGTTGTGAAAATGTTTAGAAAATTCATATAAGAAAAAAGACTGTATATTGAAATTAACATTTATTAACAACTCAATTTGCATAAAGCTATTTGGTCTCTTTTGGTCGCCCGCATAGAAAAACAAAATATGAAATCATCCATTACAAAATTCAAGTTCAAAAATAAAATACATAAAACAACAATATAATAATTTATTAGTTCAATCCCTGATTTTGTACCAAGTCCACTTATTTCATATTTTATTGCCCCAGACATCACATTACACCACATAAAAGTCTATGATCTGTGGTTGACAATATCTTAGAGATCCCTGGATGGTAAAGTCAATGGGAGAATCGTATTTTCATGGAATATAAAGAAGGAATATAGTTTGCTCTTTGCTTTTTAGCAAAAGCAATAATATATTTAAAACTTCAAGTAGGGTTTCTATTTTCATAATTACTTTAGGAATATCTCAACTACTCATAATCTAAAGCAATTTTAAAGCAAATTGTTTTTCATAAATTTTCAGAAAGAAAACATTCTTCTATATAACAATAAAGTATGCATTTCCTGTTAAATCTGTATGCAAATAAATATAACTTCTATAATTGGAAAACTTGCTAAGTAATAGTGAAAATGGAGGGCTTAAAAACTGAAAATTTGACTATTACAGTTATATATTAACAATGTTACTCCGCATCATAATTTATATTACCTTTCTGATTTAATAACATACTCTTTCAGCCAACTGCTTTCAATCAACACAATTAAATTCCAGTTATTTATGATGTAGCAATTTCTATAGTTTCATTTCATTACTGCACAGGAGTAACAACTATTCTTATTAGTAGCATCTATTGTTGAAATAGAAGAGTTTCCTAATATTTCTTCCTTTTTACTTAACATTTTAAACTGTCCTTATGGGATAACAATGTCTTCTCTACTGCACCCTAGATTTTTACAAACATATGATATAAAAATACATTTTATATTAATCATTTATTGATACATGTATGATAATAATCACATAGATAAAAGACCTTGTGCTCCAAAAATCAAGTTCAATACACTATTAGTAAACATATGCATCCATGATTGTACAATCAGCTTGAAAAACTGGGGCACAGAAGATGTTAACTAAGTTTCTTAGATTAGTTAATGAACCAACTGGCCCATAATTAGTGGCAAACCTTAAATATACTCATAGAATATGTAGTTTCTCTCCTTTTAAATAAAAACTTGAAAATTTTTATTTCATGCTCTCTGACTTAAAAAGAATGGTCCACATAGAGAACCTCTAAATCATTTTATTATATTTTATTAAAGATCACAAATAAAATTTCTATTTAATCAACTATATTATTTCCAAATCTTTAATAGCTAGTTGTAACCAAAATGACCTAAAACAGATATATGTGATAGATATATTATATTTATATGTTTGTTGTTTGTTATTTAGAGATTTCATTCTCAATTATTCTTGAGTTCAACCTAAAGTGTATCAGTTATTTATAGTAAACTGTAATTACAAAAGCAATGAAAGCAACAACTGTTTTTATATGTTTCTAAGACATTTTTTAAGTGCCCCAGTCTCAGATCTATTCAATAGGAAAAAAAATGCTAGTGTTTAAAAAATTAGCAACAAAGACAGCAAGTCTCAGGTATGATTAGTGGTTTACATGAACAGTTTGAAAATAACTTTAGTAATTCATGTACCATTCCAATAGCAGTCCATTACAATTTATTGTGTAAAAATGAGAAATGTTGATCTAAAAGTTAATTAGCAGTTAAAATGTTATCATTCATGCCAGGTATAAAGAAATATTAACCATTCCTTAAGCTCAGTATCCATTTTGTGGTGGTTGTTACTTACAACTGATTATAATTGGTAGCAAAATGCCAAAAAGAAAAGAAAAAATAATTCGTTAAAACACAAAAGCTAGGAAAAATAAAAACATCTATAATCATTGTTCTTCAGTAATTTCCTTTTGGTATATTATTACATATAGTGAGATGGTATAGTATTTTCAGCTGTATAACTTCTTAGATGAAACAGGTATCAAGCAGGTCTCAAAAATCCATTTGCCTTTCTCATCAGATTGACACCCACATTTTACAATTGACTATTATATATGTACATGTATGTATGTACACACAAACACACATACATGACAGTGAGCTCTAGGTCATGTTCTTTGTATATAAGGTATTAAAACTATAAAATAGACATTGTTTTTTCAAGTTTATGAAAGACAAAACTGAGGCTCAGAAAGGTCAATATTCTTGCACAAACTTATGAAGCAATAAATAGTTCTGCCAGTAAATATCAAAAATTAAATTAGAAACAAGATCTTAATACGGAGCTTTTAAAACTTCATTAAACTCAAATAATGTTTGTAGTAGTTTCCTTTTAAATTAATCTATTCTAAACTTTGAAGCTAGCAGTAATGTAGAAATAAGATTAACATTTAGCTGAATTCATTTATGCATCCATATTTTCATCCTTGCTACTATATACTCAAAATCACATTCCTGGAAATAAATAAAGAAATGTAGAAAAAATGAAGACCCGATTAAAGTCCTAAAATTTCAAAGTAAGAGATTAATATGAGCAAAATGAATTCATTTACTGGGTAAAATTCCAGAAGAGTACACTTTTCTCTTAAAAATTCTTTCCACAAAGACCTTCTAAAGATGGCAGTAGTGATGAGGATAAGGAGAAAGATATGAATCTAAGACATTAGAAAATCAAAGTAAGTGATGGATCAGTGACAGGGTGAATGAGGACACAACGATAAGAGAATTACATGAACAGTCAGGAAACAAAATATAGTATTATATGTAACACCTGACCATTTATATGACCATTTATATTCATGCACATTTTTCATCTTTATAATGTATATGTGATGATGCTTCAAAGAAAAATAAAACCTGTAAAATAGAGGCTTTGAGTAACACTGAGAGGATTATAGGGTCTTTTAGAAACTGTTACTCAAATTAGTTCATGAACCAGTGACAACATCCCTCAATGACATTGAAAACATGCAGAACCCTTTGGTCTGTTAGTCACAAGATCCATCATATCAGAATCAACATTTCACAAATTCTCAGGTAATCTATATACATTATGGCTTGCCAGGCCTTTCTCTAAGAAATAAAGTAGAGTTAATCTTCATTTTATCTAAATTGGTAAGAGTTCCAAAGAAGGAACAGAGAATGGGCAGGAGGTAAAGGAGAAAGAGCTCACACATCTTTTACTTCTTCAGTGCTCTTCTCACTGAACAGACTAGAGATCTACAATAAAGGGGTAGAGCATTATTGTTTCTCTAATTTCAATTTTACTTTTAAAATTAGAACATTTTAGGCATTTAGTATATTTTAAGCTTTCACTATTACCTAACTCCAGTAGACATTTATAATGAAAATTACTTAAATAAGATAATTACTAAAGTCATCATATTGAAAACCTCAAAATAATATCTTGGGGAAAGTACATGAAGAATCATTCCAGAGATAGCATAGCCCAAGGAAAACAATAAAGAACAAGCAATTGGGAATTCTATATGTAGATCTATAGAACTGATAGATCTGGTAATATATTGCTTAGAAAATAGAAAATACTTCAAAATATATGTTCTAGTTCTTGATAATTGTATTGTTTTTTCATGGTTCAGCTGTCCTTCTGAAACTCCCTTATTTCATCAATCTACCAGAGATTACCCCAAAATCTTATTTGCAGAAATTTTCAAGATATATAATAATGTATTTATCTATGTATTTGTTTAAGCTCCATAGTGCAACATTAGGTTTGTTGTTTTTGTCTCTTTAGTCAACCAGTAAACATTAATCAATCATATTGAACAGTTAAATAAATAAATATTGGCCGAGGAAATGAATAAAATAATGTACTAATACAAATGTTCATTTTGCTAGTATCTATTAATACAAAAAATTAAATGAGTATATTTGACTTTCAGGGTTTAACTAGATTATGTGTATTTTATTCCTAAATCCTTTTAGTATTGCACTGTTTAAAATATTCTTTCCTGTTTTTCTACACATTCCCGAGTTTCTGTCTTAATCTTGATTGTAACTATGATCTCCATAACCACTGAAAATATGTAGATTTGGTGAGAACTATTTTAAGTTTGAAGCAGATATATGCCACATTTATAAAGCACAAAACAAAATAATTGTGTTTCTGTATAGGAATTCTAGAGTCTCCTATCAAACTTCTTTCACAGCAGTGGTCTCATATAGAGAAATTCATTACATTCACCACTAGGTGGTGTGGTAGCCCAGATGGAAAGCAAATACCTGAGTATCAAATTTCCTACCCTAATTCCAACTCTTAAATTTGTAAATACTTCCACCCTTACATCCTTAATAATGGCTATAGGGCTCTTGTATGTAAGCTTAAAGATATTGAAAAATTTAAATCAAAGCTCTGTATAGTTCTTGGGGAAACAATGCCCTGAAAAAGATGAAATTTAAAAAATAAATCCCCTCCCACATGGGGAAATATTTCATTACTAACTTAAGTGTATTAAGAGACAGTTTTCTTATATACAAAATTTACTTCTATTAAAATGTAATGCTTCACTTTGAGAATTTGGTTAAATATTAAAAAGCATTATAAAATTAGAAATACCTGCTGTAAAGTATTCCAATGGCCATACTGAAGAATTTCTAATGTGCTCAGAGGAGGCATCGTATTAGTTAGGCATTTCAAAGGTCTCTTTCTTTTAACAATTTTTTTCTGTTGATTTTGACTGAAAATTTCAAACCAAGGTTTAAATGATTTTAGCCAAGCTAGTCTCTTCTCCTCAATAGAAGATAAAAGTGTTGACTCTAGTGTAGAGGTTGTGATCTGTTCACATTCAGCCCTATTTTCATAGCACTCCTCTGGAATTTCATTAATCTCAGATATAAAAGAGTTTTCTTTGTTAGCAATCCAGGAGATTTTTTTATTACAGCCACTAAAATCTTCATGAAGAGCAAGTCTATCCAAAAAGTAATCTTGCTTATTTATTTTGCCTTCTCTATTTACCATGGCATCAGTGATGTTAAAGAACATAATGTCACTATTTAGAGTATTGCCTTTTGAGTTTTCTTCAGCTTCTTTGGATTTTAAGTTAATTTCTTTTTCTTGTAGTATTGGATATTCCTCCATAGTTTCAGCATTTTCTAATTTTAATGGTAGTAGTTTTTGATTTATTGAAATAATGGAAGTATTCTCTTCATATAATCCATTCCCTTGTGATATCTCTTCTTTTTCTACTTTCTGTATCATTTTCTGTTCATTAAATTCTATTATTTTCTGTGCTTCATTGCTCTTCACATCATTCATTTCTTCATTACATTCTAATACTACTATTTGGATTTTTCCCCCCTCATTTTCCTTTATGGCATATTCCACCCGTTCCTGGTTTTGTGTTTGTGTCTTTAATTCTTGCTGAAACTGTTCAATCATATTTTCTTTTAGATCTAAGATTTCTAATTCAGTTCTTTTGTACATATCTTCATATTTTATTTCTTGCTTAATCATTTTTTGAGAACACTGTTTTTTTGCTAGGCTTTCATTTGTTTCTTCTATTTTTAATTCTGCCAAAATGGCTTGGTTTGATTTCAATTGTTCTTGTATTGGTTCTTTCAAAACAAACTGACTACCTATATTTTCACTCTTATTTGATTTCTTAACTACCCAAAGAGGAACATTTTCCTGCTTCTTTGAATTTTCATACACTAATTCTTTGGCTATCTCACCCTTATTCTTTGACTTATCTTCAATAGTTATATGTTTGGCATTATGTTCTCCCTTCTTTAATGTGGTACTTATTATAAGCTGTTGGCTTGCAGCTTCTATTAATTTGAATTTTTCCTTGTTTTGTAATTCCTCTCTTTCTCGTCTCAGGATGTTCTTTTTTTCTTCATATACTTTTTCTCTCCTTTTCCTTTCCTCTTGCTTCTGTTTTTTTATTTCTTCTTCTATCCTTTGTTCTTCCTCTAATTTTTTCCTATTTTCTTCCTCTTTCTGTCGTATATTTGCTTCCTTTTCTTTCAACTCTTTTGCTTTCCTTTGTTTTCTTTCTATTCGGTCTCTAATTATGGGGCTATATTTTTGGTAGATTATGAATGCCTTATATTTAGCTTGAATTTTTACAGCTGCATTATGCTGCAGTTCTAACAAACGCATCTTTTCTTTTTTTTGTAGTTCCTTGAACCTTGTTCTTTCCTCTTCCATTTGTACATGCAAATTTCTCATAAATTCCTAAAATAAAGTAGGATAGTAATAACATAAACAAAATGTGTAATTTTATTCAAATATCATTTAAAATTGTAGATTAAAAATAAATATAAAAACTGAAATCATAATGAAATTGTGATAACATTCACTTAAAGCAATTAAAGTAATTTATTTTAAATGGTATTAATTTTTAAATATTTAAAAGACTGTCACATGGGTAAGTTGGTACTCTAAAATTATGAGGATAATAAACCACCTAAATTATAAAGATACTAAGCCACCTGGGTATAAATTGAGGGATTCTTTGAGATAGAAAGCATATGAAATCAGAAATTACACAAGAAAAAAAAGAAGGAAGGAAAGAATAAAAGAAAGAACAAAAGAAAGAAAGAGAGAGAGAAAGAGACAGAGAAACCACAAGCCAAAATTTATGCATGTGAAAAGGAATTCAAACATTCTGTGATGGGCAATCTGATAAAGGACATGGAGAGCTAGCACTGAACTACAGTGCATGAAATTCTCCTATGAGCCTTAGGATACCAAGAAGGTGAAGTAGCCCATGTGTGTAAGCAATATTAAGAAACAGTCTATTCACATATTTCATTCCTTCTCAGCTCTCAAGAAAGTTGATATATACATAAAATGAGATAATTTGGAGCTAGGTAAGAAAATATTGTTACCACTAGAATCTTAAAAAAAAAGCAAAAGGGTCAAAACATTCAGAAAATATTTAAGAGAAACTAACATAAGGATGTGAGATAATGCATTTAATAATGCACTATTATTAAATGCCTTATTATTAAAAGAAGTATAAATTTCTGAGCAAAGAGAACTATTACACTAGACAAAACCTTAAATGTAGATGATTTTTCAGAAAAAATATTTTTAAAAAACCTTACATAAACATAAAATGCAAGTGTTCAAATAAAAAATATGACTAACTCAAACAGAATGGTGAAAGTAAAATGGCAGAATGTGTGACTACCTAAAGAAAAACTTCAAAAATAAATATTTTCAAAAAAGACATGAAATATATGGCTATAGAGAGGGGGAGGGATAAGGAATTGACCAAAAGTAGCTTCAGAATAATAAGGCGGTGAGAAAAGAAAAGTGAAGGGAAGAAAATAGTAGAAAAATATGTATTTTAAAATAAAATGCCAAAGGACAAACAGCTGAGCTTATTTAACTCTCACACACAACCGATTTTGATAAGTGGTAGCAATATTTCAGAACCCAAAATAAGAGTTTCATGGAAAAAGAGCTCCACGAAAGCAAATACCATGTTCTTTTTTATTCACAATTATATTGCAAGCACTTAGAGAAGTATTTGACATATAACAGAAAACTATCACATATAAGCAGATGATTTTATTAAGTGAAAATCCTAAAAGCTTCAAAAGAATGTAAGGACTAACCATAAAACTTACAACTGGCAAAAATAAATAAATACGCAAGGAGCTACATCTTTAAATTACTGAAAATAAACACCAATGAATATGAATTATATTACCAAATAAACTAATTATTCAGTTTTGAAAACTAAATCAATACATTTTTAACTACAAAGACTATGCAAATTAACCATTCAAAAGTATTTTCTTAACAACTATTTAGCATATACTCCAGGAAAAGTAAAAAGAGTTACACTGATTAGGAGAAGACTCAGGACTAAAAAAAATACTAAAAAAAAAAAAAAAAAAAAAGAAGTCATTAACATTTAACACTTTAATTTTATGTTCCATTGTCTTCTCCTTTCTAACATTTTGTTTTCAAATTCTACTGTTAGTTTTATTATTTTTTATCTGTTTTTAGGTAATGTGTTTTTCTTTTCCTCTAAGATGTCCCTAAGACTATTTTTTCCCGTGTCTTGAATTTCAGTAGCTGCACTATCAAATTCCCAGTGAAATTTTCTTTGTGCCTATCTTATTTATAAATCATTAGTCATCTCTGAATGTTCAGATTGATTTTTTAAGGTATTTGAACTTTTCAGACATTATATCCTTACCCATTGCTTCTGCTCCATTCTCTCCATGCTCTTCTTTCAAGATTATCAGACAATTTTTTAACTTTTCAATATCCATTATGTTTCTTATGCTCTTTGTTTTTCCCATTTTTTGTTCTCTTTGTACATTAATTTAAATATTTTCTATTGAACTCTCTTCTCTTTGATCAATACTCACATTTGCTATGTCAATGTACTGTCAAACTCATCCCATGAATTTTTAATTTTAATATTGAATTTTTAAACTCTAGAGCATATACTTGATATCTGATTATGCATTTTAATTCTCTAAAATATTACACATCACCTAACTTTTTTGTTAGTGATGATAGTTACAGTTATTTTACTGGCTCCACTAAATCCAGTATTTGGATTATATACAAGTGGGCTACTCTTCTCTTTTTTTCTTGGCATTCATATGAACCTATCTTTTCACATGCCTAATAAATTTTTAATTCAACAAAGGAAATAATCAATAAAGTAAAGAGAGTGCCCACACAGTAGGATAATATCTTTACTACATACACACCAAATAGAGCAGAAATCTCCAGGATAGATAAGAACTCAAAAAACTTCAGACCAAAAAAATAAATAACCCTATTGTAAATGGGCTAAGAAACTGAACAGATACTTCTCAGAAGTAATTAGTGAAATGCAATCAATACTGATCTTAGATTTCATCTCAATTCTGTCAGAATGATAATTATCAAGAAAACAAGCAATAATAAGTGTTGGTGAGGATGTGGAAAAAAAAAAAAAGGTACACTCATATATTGCTGGTAGCACTGCAAATTAGTGCAACCACTATGGAAAGCAGCATGGAGATCCCTTAGAAAACTTGGAATGGAACCGCCATTTGACCTAACTATCCCACTCCTCAGTCTATAATCAAAAGACTTAAATCAGCATACTACAGTGACACAGCCACAACAATGTTCGTAGAAGCTCAATTCACAATAGCTAAACTGTGGAACCAACCTAGATGCCCTTCAGCAGATGGATAAGGAAACTGTGGTACATATACACGATGGAATACTACACAGTATTAAAAAAAAATAAAATTATGGCATTTGCAGGTAAACGGATGGAGTTAGAGAATATCATACTAAGCAAAGTAAGCCAAACCCCAAAAAACAAAGGCAGAATGTTCTCTCTGATAAGTGGATGCTGATGCATAATGGGGAGAAAGGTGAGAATGCAGGAACTCTGATTGGGCAAAGGAGAGGGAGGAAAAGTGGGGGCAAGGGAGCAGCAAAGATGGTGGAAGGAGAAAAACATCATTGACATAGGTACATGTATGACTGCACATGTGGTGCAACACTACATCATGTACAATCAGAGAAATGAAAAGTTGTGCTCTATTTGTGTACAATGAATCAAAATGTGCCCCCTTATGCATACCTAATTAGAACAAACTAAAAAAAAATCTACAGTAGAATGTAGTTTTTCAGAAGTGCATAAATACTAAAAAAGATTGAAAAAAAATACAAATAAAAGTAATAATATTTAGCTGGATAACATGATCACAGGAAACTTTATCTACTTAATATATATGATTACTTAAAATAATTTTATATAAAAACTGAAGTGAATAAAAACTAAAATTAATACATTTATTATCAAAAGAATCATCTTAAGTTCAAATGTATTATTTAACAATTAATTGTGTTCAACAAACAGTAACTCTTCTTAACCATCTTTAAACATAATGAAATCCTTGTAATAGTATCTTTCCTTAAATCTTAAATGAAATTTTAAAATTGCAGTTTTATAAAGACACATTCATTGAACTAGTTAATTATTATTTGCAGAACATTCCATTTCAAGGAGGGCTTCTGAGGATTTTTTTAATTGATTTTATTTTTTAAATACATGACAGCAAAATGCATTACAATTCTTATTATACATATAGAGCACAATGTTTCATATCTCTGGTTGTATATAAAGTATGTTCACACCAATTCATGTCTTCATATGTGTACTTTGGATAATGATGTCCATCACATTCCACCATCATTGCTGATCCCCTGCCCTTTCTCTTCCCCTCCCACCCCTCTGCCCTATCTAGAGTTTGTCTATTCCTCCCATGCTCTCCCTCCCTACCCCTCTATGAGTCAGTCAACTTATATCAGAGAAAACATTTGGCATTTGTTTTTTTTGGGAGGATTGGCTAACTTTACTTAGCATTATCTTATCCAACTCCATACATTTACCTGCAAATGCCATGATTTTCTTCTCTTTTCTGAGGATTTTTTTGATGCTGAAATAAATTCTATATCAGCTAGGCAATATTATTTTAAAAAGCTAATTTCAAGCATAATAATTTATTTCAAATGGAGAAAGAATAATGTACTGATTAAAAACAAAAAGTAAATACCTCATGCTGTTTAAATTTTTCTTTCCACATTTTCTCTTCTTCATGGAGCTCCTCATTCATCTTGTCTTGTTCTTGCTGAACACATGATAATAATAAAATGTTATTTTATTCACATACACATCTAAGATATTATATTCATTATATATGATTCTCACAATTTATATTTGTACACAGTGATTAAAGATGACAATGCATCAAAAAGTCCTAGTTTAAAAACTTTCAATTCAAATCCAGTGTGAAATTAAAGCATCAGATAAATAATACCTAGGATTCCCATTTTTAGGACACAAATATGTTTACAACCTAGGAAAGCTGTTTTAGTTATCTGAACATGTTGTTCATATAATGAAATATGTTGGCTAGAAATACTGTTTGATACTACAAAACTTATAAGTAACAACATTGCAAACTGACTTTTACATTATAATTGTTTTTTCTCTATACAGCATACCATTTAATTCACATAATAAATCAGTAAGTAATGGTTTTCCTTCAATACATTTTTATTAGGACATATTTAGTTAAGACTCTTCAGAATAAAATAAAATCAGTATAAAACAGAACCCTTCATCAAAAACTCAGCTTCTAGTATGGGAACAGTGCCACAAGTTTACACATTACCCCACTTAGCAGAATGAGTTTATCATAAGAGAAGAACTATAAAGGGTCACAGTAGGAATGGTTGTTATAATTACTGGACGGTGAAAAGTTTTATGCAGGATATTACACTTGAAATGACTAAGTTTTCAAGAGGTAGAGTAGATATTTTCAGAATCTACTAAGGATTTCAAATAAAGAAAATGAATAAAGCTATATTTTCAGGAAAATATTAAGTTTATTTCAAATAGAATTTTGGGAATAACAAGAGGAATACTAAGATCAGTGTGGAAAGTAAGATTTCTGTGTGAGAATCACTGAGAGCCTTCTGTAGATACAGTGGCAGGAGTGATAATAGAAGTGAAAACCATGTTAATGTGGGGCTGTGGTTGTGGCTCAGTAGTAGATCAAGTTGCCTAGCATGTGTGAGGCACTGGGCTCAATTCTCAGCACCACATATAAATAAATAAATGTCCACCAACAACTAATAAAGATATTTTAAAAACATATTAATGTGAAATTGTTAAAAACCACCAACTGAATAGATACAAAGGAAGGGGAGAATTTTCTTTGAACCCATCTTATTCAACATGTGGTGCCTTTTGATGACATATAAATGGGGAAATAAATTTTTAAAAATAGCCTTTTGATAGCACTGTGTATAAGGCCAAAACAATTATGAAGTATAGTATACATTCTAGGCTAAACACTCAGAAAGGTTGAGCTACTTGAAAGTATCAGTAATATGTATTTAAGAGAAGATGGATGAAACAACTATTAGAGGGAAAAAAGCAATAAAAAGAGAGGTAAGGGTAAAAAAATCATTTTCTCTCTCTCTCTCTCTCTCTCTCTCTCTCTCTCTCTCTCTCTCTCTCTCTCTCTCTCTCTCTCCATTCCTGGCCCCCCTCTCTTTTGGTTCATTAGCTTAGACTAATAACTGCTTTGCTTACTGAATTTAAGAGAACCAGAGGAGAAACACAATTCAGATAAAAAGATAATGCATTCAGTTTTAGATATAAAAAGTATAGGAGAATTACATAATATACTTTATTTTGTTATAAAAATAGATTTGGTTCTGAACAGGCATAGCTATGGATGAGGTTGCCAAAAAAGTGTATGGATTAATAAAACAAAAAAGACAAAGGGTGGAATTCTTGATAGTATCATTTACAAGGACAGCAAGAAAAAGAGAAGTGTAATATTGGCATATTTTATTATCATATAGTATGTGTATATGAACATGCAACAATGAATCCTACTATTATATACAAATATAATGGCCCTGTAAAATGTGGAAAAAAACAAAAGAAAGAATAATAAGCCTGAAACAGACATGGAGGAGGATATAATAAACATGTAAGAAGGGAATAAAGACAGAATGACTCCCATATAAATCAAGAGGAAAGAAAATGGCCCCAAATCAAAATTTTGCAGGCATAAAATGCTTCAGAGGCCTATAAGAACCAAGAAAAAGCCTCAGAATATGGTGTTTAGAGATCATGGATTTTCTTTTTGAAGAGCCATTTTTTTTGTTCAGTGGAGTAACCATGCAAGAACCCTAGCAGATTTAGTATCATATCAGGGATGAGGTAGGAATATAACGAAAATAATTATTTTTTAAGAAGCTTGTCTATAAGTAAATCTAAAGAGCATCTAACGTGAGACAAAACAAAGGTTGCCACATGATTTTCTTTTCTTCTTAGGATGGGAGAAAACTGAACCTATTGATAAAGAATAAGAAACAAGGAAGGGCTGGGGTTGTGGCTCAGTGGTAGAGTGCTTGCCTAACAGGCATGAGGACTGGATTCGATCCCCAGGAACACATAAAAATAAACAAATAAATAAGGCATTGTGTCCATAAAAAATGAGTAAGAAGGAAGCTGATAGAGGTGTTTAAGTGTATAGAAAACAAGCAAGGGTAAGTTGAAAATGGCAGACTATAAAGCTAAGGAGAAAAGATAACCTTTGACAGAAAGAAGAAAGATTCTTACTGGGAGGAAGCAAGGCAAAAAAAAAAAAAAAAGGATGAGCAAAGATGTTGAGGCTAACCAGAAACCAGATGTTGGATTAGATAAAAGAAGCAGTCTATGATTGATGCAAAAAATATAATGTGATTATTTGTAAACAACAAGAGAGGAAGAGTAGGATGGAACCGCTAAGATTTATGACAACCATTTAGGGTAAGGAAAGCTCACAAAAAGCATAGAAAAGAAATACTGGGAAGGTAGTAAATTATGTATTTAGAATACAGCATAAAATTGTGGAATAGTATAATTGGAAAAATTTTATGTTCTAAGGCATAATAAAGTACAAACTCGTTAATTCATTCACTCATCACATTTTTCTTTAATAATTTTATAATAAATGCTGATTAGCTTCAAAGAGTGTATTACAATTCTAATTTTTTTTAGTAAGATGGATTGAATTCAGGGGCACTAGACCACTAAGCTACATCTCCAGAACTATTTTGTATTTTATTTAGAGACAAGGTCTCACTGAGTTGCTTAGCACCTGGCTTTTGCTGAGGCTGGCTTTGAACTCATGATCCTTCTGCCTTAGCCTTCAGAGCTGGTGGGATTACAGGCAAGCACCATCACACCTGGAAAGTTACAATTCTTTCATAGTGGGGATTTCTTTGATATTATCTAAGCACACAGGTGAATACTTTGCCCTTGAAGAAGTCAGTAAATTTTTATTATCATGCAAATAAAAACAACAACTTCACTAAGTAGAATTCAAAAATCAGATGTTTTCTAAATCTGAAAATACCACTAACACTCAATTTCATTTATGTATTTCAGCACAAGCTAGAAAATACTCCCTCTCATAAGCTACATTATATTCAAACCTTTTCTGGAATTTTAAAAGAAGTTTCTAGTTTTAGAAATGACTATGTTATTGTGGTTTGTGCAAAGGAAAATATAACTACAGAAAAGTTATACATAACTACTAGAAAAGATTCCACAACATTTTTAAAATTGTTTTTAGATATTGATGAACTTTTATTTTATATTTATTTATATGCAGTGCTGAGAATTGAACCCAGTGCCTCACACTTGCTAGGCAAGTGCTCTATACTGACCCACAACCCAGCCTTAAGGTTCTACAATATTATAAAACTTTTTCTACAAAATTATGAGAGTTTTTAGTCTATTTATTTTCTATATAATCAAGAAATAAAATGTACTCAACATGGAGGGTTAGAATACTCTGAGTTGCCAAAATAATTACATGCAAATGTTCTCTATACGTAACAGTCAAAGTCATCAAGTTCTGGATAATACATCTATCAACTTTGGTAATAAAAGACAAGACATGGTCTTGCTTGTTACCTAGACAATCTAAGACCTTTATGACCTACATGTAGGATTCTAAAATCCTCAGTTTCTCAATATGCCACTATGAAGACTTGACTGTGGATATCAGACAGTTTGGACACACAAAACAGAAATAAAAACAAGTTCAAAACTCTGTGAACTCCAACGAATTAGCTCAGTTATCAGGACATAGAATATCTCCTAAATGGTTGAACTACTTCTACCAAATATGTCATACTACATATTCTACATAATATATCACACGCTAGATCACATAGCAAAGGCACTGTTTAATCAATAAAGCTGCTATGTTTTCCTAAATTTATAATGTTATGGAAAAAAGCAAGTTTATATTATAAATTTCAGAATATATAGCATGATCTTTGAAACTTCATATACTCCAGGGCTCCTAAGATACAAAGAAGTATATGAAATTCCTGTGCAATCTAATCAAGTAGCCCATACTAAATATCATTAATTCACAATAAATTGCTTCCATTACCAGGAGCAATTAAAATCCACAGAATAAATTTCAATCTACACTGTAATACAAACAGCAATATTCTTCATAGGTAGCTACATTTAAACAATAGGTACATGACTTCTAAAATACATGAAAAAATCAGAACCAAAATGTACCTTCTGTATATTCTCTAATTTTTTCTTTTCAACCTCAAATTGTTTCATCCAGCAATGTCTCTTTTCTTCTTCCTCTTGAAATTGCTTTTCTTCTTTATCCCTCTGAGCTTTGAGAATTTCTTTATCTTTATCTTCTAGTTCTTTCTGTTTGTCTTGCCAGGCTTCAAAAGACTGTCTACATCTTTCTTCAACTTCAAAATATCCAAAATTTATATCAGCATCATCTGCATTCATAAAGAATAATAACAGTGTTATTCTTAAAATCAAATCTGTACAATGTGAATCAATTTAACACATAAAAGTAAATTTGGCTGGTTGCTGTGGTACATGTCTACAATCCCAGCAAACACAGTAAACTGAGGCAGGAGAATCATAAATTCGCGATCAGCCTCGCAACTTAGTGAGGCCCTAAGCAACTTAGGATAACACTGTCTCCAAAAATAAAAGTGCTGAAGAGGTGGCACAGTGATTAATTGCCTCTGGGTTCAATCCCTGGTACCCCCCCCAAAAAAAAAAACAATAAAAAACCCATAATTTTAGATAATTAACATAAATATATTAAAAAAGAAAAGTTATAATATGCAAACACTTTATTGAATACACATGGACATTCCACTGCAGTCAATAAAGAAGCAAAAATACTTGCCTTGCCTTAAAATATTCCATAAAAAGAAAACTATCCAATATTTTTTCAGATAACTATGATTTATCATACAAATTGTCAAAAATATTGAGCAGTGTGGCACACCTGGTAAAGCATGTTCATCCATAGACAATTCACAAAGATCAGGCTCAGGAACCAAATCAGGATTCTCACAATGGGATTTACTTCTCATAAATTCTTCTTTTTCTATTTCAGTTAATATCTAAGAGGTTAAAAGAGTACCAATAATTAAATGAAATCAAGATAAAATAAAATTATGACTTAAGTAGTGAATTAAACATATATAATATAGAATTTTACTTTCTAAAACCTCTGTATATACAAATCTATAGTGCATTGATAATTATTTTCCTCATGAATAAAAATATTTTCACATTCAGAAAATATTTTACCCTCTCAATGTTTTCCAAACCCTAATCATTTTTCAAAATAATTTTTGATAGTAGATAGACATAATACCTTTATTTAATTATTTTTATGTGGTACTGAGGATGAAACCCATTGCCTCATACAAGCTAGGCAAGCACTCTACCATTGAGCTGCAACCCCAGGGCTCAATTCATTTTAAGATTAATCTACCATCTTTAGTTAATATGTTTGATATTTTTTCAAAATGTTTCTATTAATAACTATTTTTCTAATGCATTTCTTTCTTAGGTATAGTGATTGTTCCTGCATAAAAAATTATTAATGAATTCAATATGACAAAAAAGAGAGCTAAAAATTCTCTATTTACCCTGAATTATGCAAAAGTGATAATTTTGATCAACACTTATCCATAATTTTATTCCTATAATACTCCAGTTGGAAAGATAGAAGATATTTACTCCAATGAATCAGCAGCATGATAATTTAAAAAAAATATTCTAATTTATAGTACCACAGAAAGAGTAAGAGTCAAAATTTTAAAATTATATTAAACATCTTAAGTAGAAACAGAGTTAGATAAGAGAGAGGTAAAATGAGAGTAAATTGAACCCAATGAATAAATCTGAGGAAGAGATTCTCTTCAATATATTTGTGAGGTTTTAACCCAATAAAATGCTACACTCCCTTTTAATTTTATTTTTAAGAATCCTTTCTTTTATCTGCTTTTAAAAAGTAATATAACCTCTTATACATTCAAAGTTTCTATACAGTATTTAAGGTCTTTGCTGAAACATCGTAAATTTCTAAGAAAGACAGTAAACACAAGAATATACTCATTGTTTTCCTCTGAACATTTAGGAAAAAAATATCATGCATACTGGTTTATCTATATGAACATTAAATTTACAAATACTGATGGCTCAAATTATTATTTTAATGTTCTCACAGATTGAAATTTGTGTAGTTTCATATACCATTCAAGAGGAAACCATAAAATAAAAAATGACTTGTTTAAAAACAATCATTTTAAATCAGTGAACTTAAAATCAATGAACTCTCATCCTATGTAAGCTTAAAAGACAAATTTCTAATTGCAATATTGAGTATTTTCTGTCAAATGTTGAACATATACCTTCATTAGTTGTTCCTGATTTTCTTTATATTCAGTTGATAATCCTATCCTTAAATGCATATGATTATCAGAAACTGTTCCATAACTATAGCCTAAAAAAGGAAAATATATTATAATATTTTACAAAAAGTTTATAATACTTTATAAATGTAATTTTGAATATTAGAGTACAACACGCCAAAATCTTAAACACCTTCATCATCCTTTAATTTCAGCTTTTATGAGAATAACTTCTTGATCAGCAATAGAAACTCAATAGAACAGAAAAATGAATAAAGAAGAGAGGACATTTGTTGTATTTATTTTAAAAGTAAAAGCAATAAATTTCTAAAGCACTATTAACTCTTTACCATTTTAAAATTCTAAGCTGAGGTTTATTTTCTATGAATTCAGAATCATATAATGTATAATGTTGCAATGGCACCTTGATTAGAAATCAATAAATGTTCAATTATACCTGCCACAAACTAGCAATATAATCCTGCACAAGATAATGAAATTACTATAAGAAAAATATTAATTAATAATTAATATAATGAAGTTAAAACTTATTCGTTATTTAACAAAATTTTGTTGAATTTTATTGTCTTTTTATTGTCTGCTGAAATGTATTACATTTCTTTTACTTTATTCAATTAATGTGTCATATCATGGTAATGCTCCCATTCTTCTTGTTAACTAATTATTAACCCCTATTTGGTCATATATATTTTCTCCATCAATACCAATTCAAAATGTATCTGACATGCCTTTCTGTATGAGATGCTGAAAAGAAAAAATAAATTATCCAGATTACTTTGCAGCTAAGTTTCTACACATAGATATATTTTTCCTAAGTCTTCAATGTCATATCAATAGTAAGTGTAAAGAGAAGTTTTTGATATTTTCATCTATCTGGCCCACACTGTGATGATATAGGAGACTTTGAGTTGGAGACAGGAGTGTGTAGGAAAGAATTTATATCTCTGAACTTCTTAATTATGACAGAAACTTCTTCTGCACTACAGTTCTCAAATGTATGGTGAGGTTGTTTTATGTCTTGGATACAGAGCCTAAAGTCTGGGTCTCTTCAGTCCTGTGAACAGTAATTTATTGCAGTAGCTAGTCATCAAAAATGATTCTTCCAAAGAACTATGCCTCCTGTACGCATGTCCTATGTAGTTCCCTCCTACACTGAAACTAAACTAATGCTATGTAACTAAACAGGATGTGGTAGATATGATACTGTCTGACTTCTAAAAATAGATCATAAGTCTTAGGTTCCACCTTAGTCTCTTGGTATTTTGTCTCAGAACATTGAGTTTCAGAATTCAAATGTTATATAATGAGAAATATAAGCCAAAAGAAAAGGCTACATGAAGATGCCTCCAGTTGACAGGTACTTAGCTGAATTCCCCAATCAATAAGCTACATGAATTGCCAGGCATGTGAATGAGCCCTCTTGGAATCCCAGTGCAGTTGAGCTTCCAGAGGACAGATAGATGTAATCAACATTCAACAAAAATGCATAATAATCCAGGGAACAACTGCCCAGCTGAGCCCAGTCAACTCACAGAATCATAGATATTTTTTAAAATGTTATTTTAAGCCACTAATTTCATTTCACAACAATAAATATTCAGCACATTTATTCTCCCTATAAAACTAAACAAAAATCTTACTGCTTAGAGTGGCTCTGTTTTCTACAACTGAGGTTTCCAATCAATACAACTGTAAATTACCCTCCAATTTATTTTGTATGCTATCTTTATACAGATTTAATTTAAAATATATAGCTTTTTAAAGTGAATTATTATATAATATGAAAATTTTTGCTTCTTGACGTGCTGTAAGAATTCAGTTGCAAATTTTTTCCTAGTTCATTAACACTGAAGAAGAAATTCCTTTCTCCCTTCTTGCTATACTATTGATTTATTCATGTTTTTTAATTTTACATTTTTGATAATTTGAATTTCTTTGGAAAATTATTCCTTGATGTTATCAAATCTATTGTATTAGAGTTGTACATGAGAACTTCTCATAATCTTCTGAACCACTGTTTAATGTAGCTTTATCTTCTTTCATGAAACTAATTTTCTACAATTGTGTTTTCTTTGAATTTTATAATTTGATTATATGATTGTCAATATATTTGTAATATATTTTCATTATATAAATCTTAGTAAAAATAAACTATTAGAATCCCTCATAGTTTAATCATAGTAAATATTATATATCTATTTATAATGGTACTACTGTCAGAAAACATGAAGTCACCCTTCCTCTTCTTTTTTGCATCAATCCATCAGTAAATCCTTTTTTACTGTACCCTAAAAATGGTTGCCAGAACATGACCACTGTCCCTCATTTCTATTCAATCGATTCATCTCTAACCATATAATTCCAAGTCTTGTTGTAATATGGCTATGTCAATGTGTTCTTTCTACATAATTAGCAGAATGCAACTAAAATACTGCTCAAAATGTAAGTCAGATACTCTGCTTACTCACTGCTCAAATATCAATGTCTCATAGAGACTCCTCTAACTGCCTTATTTAAAATAGCAACTTCCAGTCTCTATCCCATTATCTTGCATTTCTTCTTTCATAGCAGTTATCACTATTGTAATATTCCAAATTTATTTGTTTATTGTTTGTCTCCCCACACTGAAACAGTAGAACAGAAGAGTAAGACCTTTACCTGTTTTGTTCACTGCTGTATTCTCAGTGACTACAACAGATTCTGTTATAACAGTAATATTTGTTGAATGGATATCTCTGAATATCCATATTATAATTTATGCTATTTTCATAAAATATGTTGAACTTTAAAAGTTTTTAATAACAAAACATGACAAAACATGAACATTTTTAGATAGTTAAATTATTGATCCAAGTCCTATTTTTTAATGCAAGTATTATTGGACAAATCAAGGTCTGGTTGAACAATTAGCTTATTATCAATTTTCATGATAAGACAAGAAGTGATTAATTCTAGTTAAATTTTGATCATTCCATTATTAGAATAATTCTAAGTAATATTGCCCAGTTCAAGCAAATAAAGTTTGTTAGGCTTTTGTATACAAAGAATTATTTCCTTCCAAAAATGTGTGCATATTGATACTTTTAAAATAGTCCCATACTCAATTTTCTTTTCTTTAATGTAAAGTAATAGGAATCTGGTAATAATTAAAAGTGTGGAAATAATAGGCATGGGGACACACAACTGTAATCCCAGCAGCTAGGAAGGAAGCCTGAGACAGGAAGATAACTCAAAGGTAGCCTCTGTAATTTACCAAGGCCCTAAACAATTTAGCAATACCCTGTCTCAAAATAAAATATAAAAAGGGCCAGACATGTGGCTCAGTGGTTAAGCAACTCTGGATTCAAACTCTGGAACCAAATGAAAAAAGAAAATAACTGGGGAAACAAAATTATTTATAGAGGTATAATGAAGATAGTAAGAAAAAAATATATACTACATCTGATAGTCCATAATACTATAGATATTTTATTAGTGATAAAGGTACATTCATGTACATAGCACAAGATAAGAACAGTGAACAACTTAGTTTGCTAAATTATGTTATCCAAACTTAGTGAAAACTTATCTGCCAATCAAATGAAATCTGAACTTACTTAAAACATTGGTGTCTTCTAAATCCTGAAGGAGGAGTTCTTCAACAGTTTTACTCTTGTTCTTTATAATGTTGATGCAGTGAAGAACTGACTCTGGTAATTCTTCTAAATCCTAAAATAAAAATTACACATAAAATATTCCTCTTTAAAAATTTGAGCAAAATGTGTAAAGGAGGTAAAAGGGCTACAAAAAAGGTAAAGTTCAGACAAATATTTTGCTAAAATTTGCTTTTTACTTTATTTTATGAAGACCCTAACAAAACAAATGAAAAGTTACCTACATATGATTTTATTAACTTTATTACAAGCTGTTTATTTTTAAGTGTCCTTAATTATTGTGTATATTTTAGATTTGTCTCAATGAATTTTATCAACTATTAATGAAAATTGCAAAGTTTTTTCCAAAAAATATATAGGACCTAAATAGAAGAACCAATAACTTATATAAGAAATTAATACTTTCCAAAATTTACTCTATGACTATGAAACACAAAGTTAGTCAAATTCATGAATCACAGGCTGGGGATGTGGCTCAAGCGGTAGCGCGCTCGCCTGGCATGCTTGCGGCCCGGGTTCCATCCTCAGCACCATATACAAACAAAGATGTTGTGTCCGCCAAACTAAAAAATAAATATTAAAACATTCTCTCTCTCTCTCTCTCTCTCTCTCTCTCTCTCTCTCTTTCTCTCTCACTCTCTCTCACTCTTTCTTAAAAAATTCATGAATTATTACATAATATCTATCAATATGGACTATGTAAATATATTTACAAATTTTCAAATTAAGTAAATATATTGATAGTAATTTACAAAATGTAAAAATGTAGTTCTTCCATAAATACTATAACTAGTTAGAAAATATGATACAAAGATATAGGCATAATAACAGCAAATATTTAACATATAAGGAGTAATTTTAATAATAATCTAGAAACTAGAAATCCACATCTATTTGACTATAAAACTTCATTGATGGCCCTAAAAATACAATGTGGATGAATCAATTTAGATATTTTTGATACAGAAGAACATTACATACACTGATTTCATCTAATAAAATATTTTCTGACATACTGGGTTTCCCTCTAATAAGTTAAGGTTTTCAACCATATTTCTTTCTCTCCATATTCACTAATAGAATTCAGTGCTTATTTTGAGAAGGGATATCAAAGATAAAGAGAAAAATGTTGCTTTTCCCCTTATCATTACAAAAAAGCAAACAAAATTCAATGTTATAAACTAATTCCTGGTATTTACTCTTCTATCCTCTGTCCTACACTGATATTTCTATTTCTCGTTTAATTAAGAAGTCTTTTAAGATACCTGGATTGTACAAAATGTTATTATGTCCTGCCATATATAATTTGCAATCCCTGAATCTAAAAAATGAGATATGTATACAAAATATACCAAGAAAATCAATATTCCTACTGAAAAGAATTTGTGTTAAAAGGCTTAAAAATGCAATACTTAACACTTACTGCATCACTACCTTCACTTAGAGTTTCTGAGTTTGACTCACTCTCAACCTCATCTTGTTCCAAGGAGGAAATACTGATTTTATCCAATTCAGCTTCTATCTCTTCTTTGAGTTTTGCATCATCATTATCACTGTCTTCCATCACTCTTTATATTAAAAAAAAACAGAAAATAAAAATAAAGAGGCTATTATGTCTCTAAAAATTGTGTGTTCTTTAATTTTGCATATCAGTCCAACATGTTTCATTCAAACCTATTTTAACAAACTTTTATCATACCTTATTATCATTGTACTATATGTTAAAGAATATTGTTTTACCTCTTCATTAACTTATCTTTTCAAAAACATATTTCACTATAAAATGTTCAAATCTAATATTAATTTTATATTTCTTTAAGAGAAAAAAATATATAGAAAATGAACTGGCTTACCTTCCAAAATCAAGAGATTTCAAAGTAAAATTCCACATGGGCCCAATTAATAAAAACAACATTGAATATCTTGAATATTTAGAGATTAAAATACTTAGAAAATAATAATCTAAGTATGGGCAAAGCATATGGCTTTTTGTAGTCATTGAGAATACTGGTAATTCTGTCATAGATATAGACAGCCACAGCTTTTGCTAACATGACACATAATGACAGATAATACATGACAATCTAAATATTATACATATAACCTAAACTTTATAAACTATAAAATAGCCTAATGTTTATTTTATTTAAATTGTTAATGCTTGTAATGGATATAGGCACAGCAATGTATTATAGCATATCGTCACATCATCATTATCAAGTTCACTACCACCATCATTAGTTTCCATATATAGAGTATCTGTAATAAGCCAGGTAATAGAAGATACTTAAGTAAATTACGAACATTAAAAAAATGTAACAGGATAAAGATGATTGTAGTTCTTGTATATATGACAAAACCAAGGTTTGAAGATATTACTTAACTGTCCAAAATCATTATGCTAGTAAATAACAGGGCAGAATGTTAACTCAGATATACTAATTTTAAAGTCAGTGCTCTTTCTACTACTAAATGGTATCAACTCAGCTGAATTCTTTATCTATCTGACAATCCTTCTGTATGCCATCACCTAGTCCAATCATGTCCAAATTAATGGTTAGGACCCATTAATTAATCAAGAAATTAATTAAGAAATTATTCACTCTTAATCACTAAGTTTTAGTGACAGGATGAGAAAGAAAAGGAAGTGCTAGGATAGGGTAGAAAACAAATATAATGATTCTATATATTAAGATAAAATTGTTTAAAATTTTTCAGTTATGAATACACACATATATATTCACATATGCATGAGTTAAATGAAATATATTTTATTAGTACTTTTTTTATTTACTGTAGATCTTAGTCACATAGCCACATCAATGTTTATAGCAGTTCACAATAGCCCTTCAAAAGATGAATGGATAAAGAAAATGTGATGTATATATACATATATACACACTGGAATATTACTCAGCCTTAAAGAAGAATGAAATTATGGCATTTGCAGGTAAAGGATGGAGCTGGACTGTATCATGCAAAGAGAAATAAGCCTATCCGAAAAAACAAAGGCCGAAAGTTTTCTATGATGTGCAGATGATAATTCACAATAAGGCAGGGACTAGGCAAGAATAGAGGTACTTTGGATTATGCCGAGGGGAGTAGGAGAGGGGAGGGGATATGGGGCTAGGAAAAACAGTAGAATGAGTTGGACATTATTACCCTGCGTGCATATATGACAACACTACCAGTATAATTCCACATCATTTACAACCAGAGAAATGAGAAGTTATATTCTATCTATGTATGATATTTCAGAATGCATTCTATTGTCAGGTATAAGTAATTAGAACAAATAGAAAAACTTTTTTAAAGTTTGAAATATATCAATCAGCTCTTATTTTATTTTTAAATACACTCTTCCAAACTTTCATTGTTTCCTGAAGGCACTGGCCTTTCTACCTGTGTTCTTGTTCTTTTCTTCCTTCCTTATCCTTTTCCCCATTCCTTCCTTAATTCATTCCCTTACTCATTCAATTCAAAACTAACTTTTTGAGAATGTGCAACATGCATTCATAGCAGTGCTGGGTGCTACAAATACATTGATTAAGTACAGTCTGGTTAATGATGAAGATTAAATACCCTCACTTCACTATTTCTTTTCATGAATCCCCTTCTTATCCATCCTTCAGGAATAGGAGCTCCTCTCCCTAATAAACTGTCATACTTTACCTGTAGGCTGATTCTAAAAACTTCTTACTTATTGAACATTGTTTTGTGCATTATTTCTGTGTTTACTACTTTATCATACATTTTTTATTCCTTTGTTCCTCCTCTCCATAAAAACATGACCAAGGCACTCCCACACTTAAAAAAAAACACTGGGACTCTCCACTAATGATAGATATCACTTATCTTTCTTTCACAAATAAGTGATTTAATCAGACTGATTCCATGTGTGTTGACTGAAATCCTAAGAATTTATCCTAGAAAAATGAAAACTTAGATTTACACCAAAATTTTTACATAAATGTGCACAGTAGCTTTATCCATACTAGCCCTCAAATGAAAAAACACCAATGTCCTTCAACAGGTGAGTGATTAAATAAACTCCAGTAAATTCATACCATTCAACACTACTCAGCAATCAAAGGAATGGACTATTGACACATACAACAATACAGGTAAATCTCCTTGCAACTATGTTGATTAAAAAGTAAAAAACATGATTTCATTTATATAACATTTTGAAATCAGAAAAATTAATAAATGAGGACAGCTTAGTGGTTAAGGTGTTAGAGGGAGCATGAGTTATAAAACACCATCATGAGGGATTTTGTAGTGCTAGAACTATTCTGTGTTGGTGGCTGAAGATAAATGAACTTATTCAGCTGATTAAAATTGCATAGAACATAGTACACATAAAATAAAGGAAAACTGAACAAAATTAGTAGATTTTATCAATGTCAACATTCTGGTTATATTACTGTATAATTAACAAAATATTACCATTGGGAGAATTTGCAAAGAGTACAAGAACATTTTTGTACTCACTTGTAAAGCTAATAAATTTTTAATTAAAGCTATACTAAGTATGCACAAAGTTACATAAGTTATGGCTCCATAGAACATGGTGCAAATTATTTAAAATGGTACAACTGCTATTATTCTTGTAAGAAAGTATTCAAAAGGACTAACTAAAAAAGGCAAATGGCAGGAAAATAGGACAACAGAAAATCTCTTTTTTGGTAACTACACACACATACACACACACACACACAAACACACACACAGAGTTTTTAGACACAAAAAGTTCTTGAAGAAATTGGGGAATTTTAACAGTTATGTCATACCTTCATGTTGACTGGTTTTTTTAAAAAAAAACACGAATATACACTATTTTCATAATTTTAAAAGCTCATTTAAACCATTCAATTTCCCACAATCTTCTCCCTTCAAAACACAGCAAAACAACCAACAGAACAATACTAATAATTTAATTCCAAGTCATTCAATAGCTTTCTTAGGTGAAAAATTTTTTAGACTTTGTTAATGTGCTTATAAAATAGAATGCACAGGTACATGAAACTTTATATAGAAAGAAGGGCAGGCAAATAGGGTGAAGGTAAGAATAATTTCCTTTATATTTCCACTTCTATTTATCTCTGGTTCCTAACACAAGCCCCATTCAATGTTTCTATATCTGAGCACAAATGGAAATTTACATTTTACACAGCAACTGTTTAAAAAGAGAAGCAGATTAATTTTAACATATCCTATTTAACAAATATTCAAATATCATTTCTGCTTATAATGAATAGGCCAGCACCATGGTCTACTCCTGTAATCCGAGCGGCTGGGGAGGTTGAAGTAGGAGAATCCAAAGTTCAAAGCCTACAAAAGCGAAGTGCTAAGCAACTCACTGACAACCTGTTTCTAAATAAAATATAAAATAGGGTTGGGGATGTAGCCCAGAGGTCGAGTGCCCCAGAGTTCAATCCCCGGTACCAAAAACAAACAAACATATAATGAATATAAAGTATTATTATCACTATTTTATTTGTTTATTTATTTGTTTATTTAGTACTGGGCTGGAACCCAGGGCCATGAACACGCTAGGCACTCACTCTACCACTAAGCTAAATTCTCGTCCCTAAAAGTTATGAGTTATTAAGATAAAAATTAAAATTTGCATTGTGGTTCTGCACACGAATTCTTTGAAGTCCGGCGGGTATTTTACACCGACAACACTTGTCAACAGACACCGGTAGCTAGTGGTTTCCTTCCAGGACAAGACTGGCTGCTCTAGATGAATCCCCGTAGTAAACTGGCTATGGCAAAAAAAAATTTCAAATTGATAAGGAAACACTTGAAGGTGGCACGAAACTGCCCAAAGTGACAGGGCTTAAGTAACTCCCCCTTTGGTCTCTACAGAAAAGGAAGGGAAACCTACTTCACGAAGTAACAAAAATCATGATTTGTGTGGAATCATGAAAGCAAGAGAAAGAGAGGGAGGGAAGGAGAGAGGAAAAGGAAAGAAGTGGCACTTGGTGTATTTTAGGATGTGGGGGAGAGGCTCCGTAGGCGGCCAAGTTGGATCTTAAAGTTCTAAGGGAGTTTCCAGAACTGAAAGGAGCCTCGAGGTGAGCGGACTCGCGCGCGGTTTCTCTCTGGGCGCGCGGTTTCTCCCTTTCCCGGAAGCCTGGCCCTGGCGGACAGGGGTCCACCTGGCTCTGCGCTTCCGCCGCTCGACCTCGACTCCCCCAACCCAAATCCCTGCGTTGAAAGGTCTGGCTCACTCACCAGCAGCAAAATTCCCTGGTTTGCTCGTAGGACAGCGCCCAGATCCTCTAAACAAATGGTAACCACGGCAACAGCCAATCCCAAGAAAGATGGAGCAGCTTTTCATTACAGGTGCCCCCAAAGGACAAATAACCTCGATTCTAAGTTGGACCGAGCGCTGCACTTCAGTAGCAGGACCCAGGAGTCTAATTTCTCTTTCCAGGTACATTTTAATGTTCAAATAATTTGGGAAAATACTTAATGAAAAAAATGACAATTTTCTATAATTATTCAAGTAAAAGTAATCTGACTTTTTAATTGTTTCTGAACTGTCTATACCTGTGTATAAATTGTTCATTCCACAAAATCTTAATCCTGAATAGTGATTTGTGGCACCTGGCCTTATGAAGGAGAAGTCAATAAATTGTTTGCTTTCCATGACAACAGATGTTTGTTGTTGATGATGATATTTTGTTTGGTTTGTTTTGTTTGGGGGTAGGGGTTAAAATCAATCAAAGCCCATCAAACACTTCTATTGGACAGGTGTGTTGAGGGAGAAATTTGAAAAGTTATTTTCCAGAATTCTTTTACTGTAAAGATATTAACAGAAACCCATTAGTTAATTATAAAATCTGAAGCTCTAAAGATATGCCATACATTTAATTTTATCTTAAAAATACATCATTTTCTTTTGTGGAGCAAGTTATAATAGTTTATAAAATTTGAAATTGTATTTTAATTAATTTCTGATTTTACTTTTTTAAAGTTTGTAAACAAGATATTAAATTCCAAGAGGAAGTGGCTAAACATATTTGTAAAGTATATCTGACATATAATACATTGAAAGCAAACATTTCCTTGAGCCTCTGAAAGAATATAAATTATACTTCCTGGTAACCATAAACTTTGAGTTCCACCAACATAACTCTAATAAAACAGAGGGTGACATTAGTAAACAATTTTATATTCAAAACACACATCAGTACCTCTTTGAATAATAATAATAATTTTAAAAATACCTGGCTTAGGATCTTATTAAATTTAAGGTATTTTCATTATCAAAATCAATGCTCAAGGGGCTGGGGTTGTGGCTCAGTGGTAGAGTGCTTGCCTTTAGCATGCATGAGGCACTGGATTCTATCCTTAGTACCACATAAATGTAAAATAAAGATATTGAGTCCACCTAAAACTTAAAAAAAATCAATGCCCAAATGCCATTTTTTAATTTCTTAGTTTACTTTTATTGCTGATTTAAAGACTACTCAAAATTTTCATTCATAATACTTAGGCTGTCATATCATATTGAGGTTCATATGTAAAAATCTTGACATTGATTTTGTAATTATCAAATAATTCAGATTTTTTCTAAAAATTAGCAAATTCTCCAATAATCATTCTAAAGATTAATTTGAATAATTTGCTTTAGGAATCAACTGATTTTGAAAAATGTTTAAGTTAACCTTGTCAAACAAATTGATAATAAAAATATAGAAAGTTCTTCTGAAGATAAATTAATCCACTGTAAGGAATATTTATAATCTCATGTTTTTCCTATTTCTACTTTGGAAGAAAACTAAGTTCTATAACTTAGTCATAATTAAAATATTTCTAGTCAAAAAGAAACAAAACTGCAGTTACCTAAGAGTGACAGACTATAAGCAAATTTAATTTGAAAAACTGTCGCTTTTCAACTGTGTAGTGTTTGGTAGAAGTACATTACAATCTTCCTAGAAATTATAGTCTTAGATTACCCAAGACCTATTACCCTGAGCAAAGTTTTTCTTTTTCTTTTTCTTTTTTTGAATAAGTAATTTTATATTATTTCAGTTTTGAAACTCATTCCCAGATCTGGTTGATGGTCAGCCTGCAGGTCTAACACATATTTCCTTTAGATTTCACATGATATAATTTATTGAGAGAATGAAAGTGTGAGGAAAACCTGTTTGTTCCTGTTATCTGATAAGAATGATCTTTTTTGAAAATGTTAACTGAATAGTGGACCTATCTTAGTTTAATAGCATTTTTCAACATCTCTTTTTTCTTGATATTGCAATGATATGATTTAAATATCCCAGAATATCACTGTACTGCTCAAAATAGCTACAAAGTTAGTATTTCTCTTTATTTGTTTTCTTGAGACAGGGTGGTTACTTAGTAATAATACTTCTAACATGTATAACATAATATTGGATTCTTAAGTGTCCACTTCTCTTGTTCCACTGAAAGGCAATCCCAGCTCTTCAGTGTGGGTCCTTCACTGGTCTTCTTTGTGCTCCCTCCTTGCAGCTGACATGACTTGCCACTTCACAGGAAATGGGAGTCCATAACTTTCCTATGTTATCCATTCCATTTTCCACCCTCATGTACAACTCCCTTCTCTAATCTTAGTTTGGCTATAGGATATGGTAAATAAGATTCATTTAATCGTTCATTGGACAAAGTACTTCGAAAACAATCTCATTTAATTTTCACAACATCCCTGTGAGATGATTACTATTTTAATCTGCTTTTGAAGATGATGAAACTGGGACTTTGAAAGGTTATAAAGACAGTAGTTTATACCTTTGGGTTTGCATCTCATCTGTGCCACTTATTAACTGGACAACCTTAGACAAGTTTATTTTCCTGTGTCTCTTTCATCATTGGCAAAACAAGGGATAATAGCATAATTATGCCTAGTTTGTAAAATTATGATAAGGGAAATCAATAAAAATGACACATTGTAGGATATGGAATAATTTAGGTTCTACAGACTTGAATCCAATTTCCATCTTTGATACTTTCTACCATCCCAACACTATCATTTCTACTTCCTACTAAACATCTCATATCCTGGTATTGTTTTACAACCCCATAGCAGTTTTCAGTTCAAACAATTTTATCTCTTATGAAATAGTTCATTGGCTTTGTAAATTATCTCCCTGTGTTGGGTTTCTTTTCTAATTTGGCTTCCTATTGGTGCCAGAATTATGGTTTTAGTTGCCTTCAAAAATAAGAAAAAGCAAACTTGCAAAACATGAATACTTTGTCACAGTGTTTACTTATTCTACTTCTCTAGCCTTATCTTTCATCCTTGCCACTCTGATCCATGCCCCTTATACCTCACTGTAAAACTGTGAAGCATAGTGTTTTGTTTAATACTTCCTACCTCTACCCTGTTTTTGACTGACTAGAACTTTATTGATCATCTTTCAAAGATCATCTCTTATTGGTCTTCTCTATGAAACTTTTTTGTTCCCTTTATTCTCTCTCCCCTATGCCAACACATAATTCAGATTTGTTCATAGTTTTAATATTTAATTCCTTGAAGAGCTCTAACTTATTCACTTCTATGACCCCAACTCTGGGTACTTAGAAGGGGATAGAAACAATGATAAGCAAGTAGAGCCATTTAACAAGTGAAAAGGAACATTTATGAATACATAAGTTATCCTAAGTTGTCTATCCCACAGGTATTTATAATGTTAAAAAGTGTCTTTGCCAATGGAACTTTAATTAACTAGTGAGGGACTGAGCAAAAGAAATACCACAACCAAACTTTACTTGATTAAGTTTAGAACAAACGCTTTATAGCAAAAGCAAATGTAGATCTTCTGCATTACAAATATTTGAATAAGAACTGCATAGACTTGTGTATCTTTATTTGCATTGTTTCCAGTATGCAGAACTTACTCATGACCATCTCTTACCATCCTGTAAACATCACCATGGACTTTCTTGGAACATTGCTTAGGTGCCCAGTTTTTTATGCTCTGACTCTTTGACCTGAACTGCTATTTTGTGATAGTCTTGAACATCCTCCTTACCAAGGTGGCTGACTGAGAGTACTGAGTTCTCATCCTTTTTTCACTTCTATATCATATTACAGCATTCTAGAAATTTCCTCCTTTATTGACTTCCATGAGATCATGCTTTATGTTTTTAGTTTGTGAAAGTATGATATTAAAAATTTCAAATTCTTAATTGTACTATTCTTTATCACCAATTCTGTGACTATTTCTTAATTCCTTATTTTGGCTCTGTGGTTGATTCCTGAGCCTGCATAACTTATCTACCCACATATTTGCATTTCATTTCCTATACTTATAAGGTTATAATCAGGCAGATATCCTCTATCACTTCAGACTCAACTGTTAAATATCAATTTCATGAAGTTTCTTCTAAACTATTTATTTTCCTGTTTCCAATGATTATTATTACTCCTTTATTTCCCCTTCCTACAGGAATTCCCTGATAATATTTGCTTATTTTCCACAGTGAAGCATACAAAAACTGAATTCAATTTCTCTTTTTATCCTCGATCTTTTATAATTGCCCTTTCCTAACTGGAGGTTTTGTTTTGTTTGTTTGTTTGGTTGGTTGGTTGGTTTGGTTTGAGTTTTTTCCGTCTTCATTCACTCTGAATCACTTTTTCCCTTTATCCCAGTGTTTGTCAGTTTTTCATTACTGTGGTCAGAATACCTGATCAGAACAACTTAGAAAAAGCAAAGTTTATTTCAGTTCACAGTTTGAGAGGATTCAATTCGTATTCACCCTGCTAGCTCCATTCCTTTGGGCCCAAGGTAACACGGAACATCATGGCAGGAGAGCAACAAAGAGAGAAAGAGAATGTGTGGAAGGAGGCACCATGGATAAGATATAAACCACAAAAGCATACCTCCAGTGACCAACTTCTTCCAGCCATACTTTACCTGTCTACAATCACTACCTTATAGACCCTTCAAATTATTAATTCAGCAAATGGATTAATCCACAAATGAGGTCCAAGCCCTAAGCACTGCCTAAAAGTCTTACCTCTAAACCCAACTACATGGGGGATCACACTTTCAAATCTTGAGCTTTTATGGGGGCACATTCCAGATCCACATCATAACATGCAGGTTCATGGTTGTACCAGCAGCACTTTGTACATAGTGATTTGACCAAGTCTGTACAAAGGGAAAATGAGAAGGATGGGCTTCAACTTTTTTCTCAGTTGCTTTTCTCAATGCTTCCTTAATTTATGCACACTATTTTTCTTTCTGCTGATATAAAAGATGATACCCTAAAGCAAATTGGGGAACCACATCAATATGTTGGTTCACGTACACAAAAATTTCTAAGACAAAGAAGAAAATTATTCATCCACCTTGGACTGAGAATAAACTTCAGTGTATTTCTATATTAGAGTGTTTTGGTCATGTATTTCTGCTTGACCCTACATAACAGGTTGATTATTACCACATCAAAACTCAAGTCCATCCCTTTGACATTTCACAGCAGGGTTACTGCAAGGTTTTCTGGTTTACTAGTTGTCTTTTTCTTTCTCATTTGCAGATGGGCGAAGGCCAGGCAAGTTCTTGTTCATACTGGGGGAGAGGATCACAATTCTCCCACATACAGCAGTGAATAGAATTGAAGCCAGAAATAAAGATCTGCAGCATCCTGGGAGACAGCAAAATAAAAATCAGGCAGTCTTTCCAAGTGTGTGCCCTGTCAAAATATGCCAGGCATTGAAGAAATCCAAGAATAAGACTTTAGGACAGAAATTGAAGAAACCAAATGACAGCGGCCAAGTTCAAAGCAGAGGTTGAAGACAAAGTCTGGTGGTACTTTGCGAGTTTTTAGGATGCATTTGGCTTCAGGGCAAAGTAGGGAGGAAAGTAGGTAGAATCTAACATGGGCATTATTATTTTTCCACATTCCAGTACATCCTGCCACTTGCCAGAGAGATTGGTTCCTTCCTAATCAGGAACAAATAGTTTAAAATTAGAGTATTAAATCTTCACCCATCATGTCAGTTTAGCTACTAGATATATTAAAACATTGTCAACTATAATATTTTTTAAAATATGGTGCTAGTGAGCATGGAAACAATGAAGGAAAAGAGAAAAGCCAGAAACATATCTAGATTTTAAAACCTCCATGTCTAATAAACAAATCATCAAAATTCAGTGGGGTGAGTGTTGATTTTCCACAAAGAATTTAGGAAAATTGACTATCTGAAAACTAATTATTTAATGTAAACAACCGTAAGTAATTCTTTAAAACAAACTCACTGCTGTTTTGATTTAACAAAAATGTTGAGTACTACTATACTTTAGACTTGGGCATTATAACTGCATCACGACCTGTTTTTCAACTTAAATATCTCTAATTCTATATGGAAAAAGAGGTGAATGATAAAACAGAGAGAGACAAACTGGAGTTAAAGAAAGACCTCTAAGCTGAGATTTCCATGAAGAGTTTACATTATTCTGGAAAAAGGAGGGCCAAGTAAATGTGAGGGAAATCTTAGACTAAGGATAAGAAAAGCTTCTAGCAAGGGGAGCAAGGTGTATGAAGATTAAAAACAAAATAAAATATCTGAAAGTTGCAAGGTCAGTAAAGCACTGTTGACATTCTTCACAGTCTCTGCTCCAAAGCAATGCAGATACAGAAAGATGGGTACAGTCTCAAGGGACCTTCAGTACATGCTTATATTGGAACACAGGAATGTTATACTGAAAACTGGTTTAAGAAGAAAAATATGCAAATGTCATCAGTAGGCAGAATTATAAAGTTTTATTGTGGTTGAATGTTTATAGTAAATTTGTGATTATCTTTTCAGATTCACCAATTTCCAGAGAAAAGCAGAATGTTAAAGAAACACAAAATATTAATTTTTAAGTACTTTCTTAATCTCATTAATTCAGCTTTTTTGGTAAGAATTTTCATATTTTTAATGAAGAAAATATAATGCATTCATCTAGACAATTACTGAAAATATTGACTTCTTACAGATTCTTGGACTTTTATTCGTGGGATTTGGTGCATGCCTTTTATTAGATAGAAATACTTTTTTAACAGCTTTGGGTATGTATATTTTTATTTTTCTCTTAATGAAATAAACAAGGCATTTCACTTAAAACAATTATGATGATCTATTCAGCAGGTGGCAGTATTTCTCTAACATCCATTAAGTATGGCCCACCATTCCTTCTAAAGGTCTTGCCGGATGACTTCATAAGTGCCTTATTAAAAAAAAGGTTTTAAATCCAGTAAAAAGGAAGGGCAATTTGAGGAGGTGGGGGAACCAGGAGCTGTTACTAGACAAGGGAGAGGAGGGAAAGGAAAACTGAGTTTTCTGTCAACTCTAGAATTTACAGATCTGTAGACTTGAAAAATCAACATAGTCAAATAATTTCTTTTAAAATTTAATTATGAACGATTTTTACCATCACACAAATAAAATAAAATATTCTCCAAATTTGAAATCATGGATGAAATAGATGAGCCCCTTTCTTTATGAAAAAAAAGTGAGATCTTTTCATTGCCTTTATTTTGCCATTTTGTGATTTGTAGTGGTCACTGTAGACTGGAGTATAGGAATAAATAGGCTGTGGGTTATTTTAATATAAACATCTTCTGTTCAATGGAAGAAATACACATTTCAAGTATTCAGTAGGCATTTATGGCTATTGGCCATCTTGTTGGACTGCACAGATAAAGAATATATCCACTCTCACAGTACCCTCTGTTGAGCAGCACTATTCATCATTAAATGAAAGGCCAAACATTCAGTATAGAGTTGACTTATTTCTTAGTGGATATCAAATAAGAAAAAAATGTAGGGAAGGAAATGCTAAATAGAAAACTTTAATATGTTATAAAGTCCTACAAAATTGAATAATCTAGCTAGCCTTAAACTATATTAAATGTCTGATATCTTTATTCTCTTATTTTTATATACTTTGCTTCTGGACAAGGCTAGTGATGTCTGAATATATTAGCGCCTTTCCCAGAGTCATGGGGCTGTGAAGATCTTAACAACAAACTTCCATCCTTTCCATCCACACAATAATTATAATAATAGCTTCTACTTAATTATGGTTCAGTGTGTGCCAAGCAATGGACTAAGGACCCACACAATACCTAATTTAATAATGTAGCAATTAAGGTGGAGCAAAAAGATTTTTTTTCTTTTTCTTTTTTTTTTATTGTGGAGTTGACAGATAATTCTTGTTAATCTTGGTGTATTGGGTTGTAAAAAGCTCCTGAAATAGGTTAAAAAAAAGTAAGGAACTTGTTCTTTTAAGTTGTATTTTTAAAATTGTGTACTCAGATCAGTTAGTGAAATGTTGATTAAGGTTTTAGGATCTGAAATTAAATACATCCAAATTAAGATCCCAAATATTGAGTCTTCCTTTATTACATATCTGCCATTTTCACTTGATTTTCCTCTTTTTAAAACATCTTTGTGCTTACCTTCCCTTCATGGTAAGCCCATTCAAAGTAAGTTCCCATTTATCTCCTGACACTGTAATAACTTCCAAGAGTCTTTTGCTCTTATCATTTCTCTCAGCTATCTTCCAAATATCACTAACATAATTCACTCAAATGCAAATTTGACCATGTAGCTTCCCTATTGAAAGCTGTTCTCTGGATCCTCATTGCCATTATTTATTCATGTGCCAAAATTTAAGCATCTTCTACATGTCAGACACTGCCCCATATGTGGAAGATACAATCATGAACAAAAAAGATCCAGTTCCTGTCCCTGTTGAACTTCATTCAAGTGAGAAAAATTGGAAAATAGTACACAAAGTGCCCACAATTTCAGCAATGCTTCTACCACTCCAGCCTGGGTGTTTTCAATTATTATTTAAAGACTATGTATGCTCAGGTATTACTTTTCCCAGTAATCTTAAACCAAACCCTTTAACCTCCTTTGCTCACTGGATGATGTGTCCCTGGTATCCAGTACAATGCTGGTGAATGTTTAGCAACTAGCTCTTGAGTAGAGAATCTTGATTCATGGCATCTGTTCATTCCCATAGTTTAAATACTCCCCCACCCCAATGTGAATTCAGTTGGCTTGTACATTTCCTGAAAACTTAACAATTGACTTTTATGAGCCAACACAAACTGTTCCAGGATACCCCTGCCTCCATTGTTCTTCCAGAAAAATGTAAAACATATGTAACTCATGTATTTGTCTTCTAAGAAAAACAAATATTTGTTGTGCATTTACTGTTCTACAATCTGTGATGTACCACCACAATTCAACAGTTAGTCTGTTAGCCAGATAAATATACAGTCACTGACACTGAATATTCACAGTTTAGTTAAGGAAAGAACATATTATAAATGAATTCAGGGTATATACAAGAATAAGGAACAATCAACCTACGAATATGAGTACCAAAAATTATTTTAATGAATGTATGCATGAATGAGTAAACACATGAATGTTTGAATATGCATTAGAAATGGAAGAGGTCAACCTAGAAACAATTGTCTTCTATCATAGAGTAAAATGAAGATAAAGGTAAAAAAGATTTTCTGTGATTGAAGGAATTCTCTATTATGTCAGGAAAAGAAAAGAAGTTGTTGCTAAGAGTAAATAAGAGATGCTGGAATGAGATCAAATGAGAAAAAAATCCTAGTGATTTAGTAATAGGAAAACATTGAACTTCCTTTATTATTAAATAGAAAGTAAATAAAATATCACTTCATAATAAGTCATTTTGTGCTTTCCACAGATGAAAACAAACAATTCATTATATATATTTCTCAAATCTTGATTGGAATGGGATCTGCTGTTGTTCTTCTTTGTCTGTTGGGTTATTTGTCAATTCACATCAAAATTGTATGGCTCCTAATTCTGGTATGTATTTTACTTCAATAGCCCAATTTCATATTGCATATATTGAGTATCCAAGTTACTCATATGAGCAATTGTGATTTATGTTGCTATAGTATTTCAGTAGAGCATGACCTTGGGGGTAATCTGAATGACATTCCATGCCCAAGAAACTTCCAGGTAGGTTGTTTTTTCCCCCATGGATCAGGTACCTCCATAGTTGCACTCTTAAATGTTTAATTTTCAATATACAGTCAACACTAACCCATTTCCTGGATGAAGTACAATTAACGAAACTTAGGAATCTGAAGACTAAAATCATAATAAAGTATATAAGAGTCAATATAAGAGTCAATGAGCAAAGTAAAGAAGGAGTAGGAGGGGGAAGAGTAGTACCAATAAAAAGGAAAGGAGGTGCGGATGGAGGAGGGAGAGGAAGAGGAGGAGGGGAAACATGTCCTCTAGTCATTATATTTTTGCCTGTCAATGTGCCATATGGAAAACTACCTTATAATTTAAATCCTACTCTATTATTTAACGAAGAGAAATTAATCTAATCTCTCTTTCTCTTAGCACCTAACATGGAAAGATGAAGGATCATCAGTAGTGTACACCTGAACATGAGCCATTCACCACACATGTGGCAGGTGGCAGGTGGCAATTCACTTAGATGAAATACAGCTTTTAAACTTTCCTTTGAATCAAATTTGAATTTATAACCACTCTCCTATCAAGCAGATAAAGGATTCTGTTGCAGCCCTTCTTTCCCATTTCCAGGAAGAATGTAGAGGTACCTTGCTTTTATGTACCACTGAGGTCTGGTTGGTTACTCTGGACACTAGTTACCAGTCTGCACTGGTTACCACAAAAGCAAGTCTCGTGGTGCCTTCAGATGTACTCCTTCTGCTGTTGGAATGGCCTGGAATGATAGCAACAGGGGGCTACTCATCTAGCATATTTCAGTGCAGGCATACCAGTGAAACCCTTTTGTGAAGGATTAGCAAATAGCCATTAGGTTCCTTCCCAGCAGGATCCCGCCCCTATGAGAGTCACACCTCCTCAATGACAAGACAATTAATGGAATCACACCTGACATAAGGACTAGTTATTACTTATATTTAGTAATTGCAACTTAGAGTTTTTAGACTTTTACCCTGGTCGTGAATGTTTTAGTCAAGGCTGGAAATTACAGTGTCATTTCCCTGTAGTATCTTGCCAGGAAGATGCCAAGAAGCTGTGTGCCTATTGTTCTGGGAACCACAATTTCCAGGATCTGTTTCAGAATCTTCTTAATCTAAAAAGTGACTCCTTTCTCTTCTTATTCTCCTCCAAAGCCCAGTCTTCTCCTCAAATCTTATCTTTCTTTCCGGGATATTTAGCCTAATTTTCTGATTGGCCTTCAGATTTGGAATAGGGAAACCAGGACAGAAATGACTTGAAAGGAAAATCTTGATTTCTTTTTTCCTTTCCACAAATTACCAGTTAAGCAAGAGAAGCACACAGCCTGCTACTAGTATAATGTTGGGGATTAGGGATGATAACTAAAGGAGGAAAGTAGAATGAGAAAAAACATAACACCCCATGTGATTTATGTATTAAGAGCATCCAAATGATAAAAGTTTTCATAGATTCCCTCATAAAGATGCATGTGTATATAAGATCTGAGAGGTTAAGCCCTGGAGCAAAGATACTACTGTCCCTTCTAGACACTCCATGGAAGGCTACTGCTACTTATTATCATCATGACCCTTGCTAATTCTTCTCTGAATATACCAATATTTTTTCTTATGAACACATTCCTTTGAACCATTTTAATGTATACAGTCAACTGATAAATTGTATAGGCCTAAAGGCTATTCCACAACTTAAAGGGATTTTGTTTATACCTGCTCTAATTCAAGACACTAATATAATATAATCTAGTAATGTGCTCTAATCTAGCCATTTCTTAATTATTATGTACACTTTTTATTGCCTCTACCAATCTCTTTTTATCTTAATGATGAAAGTGAGATAGTATATGTAGAATTGTAAATTTAAACTTCTCAATACATGGCAAGAAATAGTTTTATCTCTGAAATTCTGTCTCAGAAAATAAAAAAATATTTATGCCAAATAGAAAATAAGGACTTGGCTACCATTACCGACTCAATTATAGATTGTATGGGTGGGCTAGAGGAACTGTCTTTAACTTTGCCTAAGAAGTTGTAAATGACAAAAAAAAGTAGGTGCATATGAGGTAGTACTGAGTTTTAAGAATCCAGATCCATATTCCTTCTTCCTATCCTCCTCCAGTCAACCTTTGCTACCGTTACTGACCCAATTATAGTAATGTAGATTATACATACACACACACACACACACACACACACACACACACACAGAGTACATTTAGACTTGTACTTAATTGGCTAGTTTAAAGTATCAAATGTTTAAACTCTGTGAAATTAATAATATGAACAGTAAGTAATTACTACTTATATTCTACCTTTTAAATATTTAGACTGCTGAATTGTAAATTATTATAAACTCTAGATTATATGTACCAATACATTCAACTCTGGTGATAAAGACTGAAGTAGCTATAGGTTTTAAGAAAGAAAACAATCTAATTCATGTGAAAATCGTTTTATTTGAAGCTTTAATTTTTCAAAGAACTAGTTCAAGAACCCATGCAGAATTAAGTTTATTATTGCAGCTACTGTTGGTGTACTTTTTACTTCATACATGGTAGAATAGTTTGCAAATTAGATCACAAGTTTAGCAGAATGATCCAATAAGTGAAGTGCCATATTTTTGAATTCCCCTTTGGAACAACTTTATTTCTGAATTAAGAGGATATCATCAACAACTCCATTAGACCAAGTAGCCTGTTTGGGTTCCCATGGAATATGATCACTTCTTTCTAGAATATTCTTATCCAGACATTAATTGATTTTTTTATTGAGTTCTTATTTCGATAATTATGCCAATATTTATGAAGACAGTAAAATTTAGGGATACCTATGTATATTTTAGGCTGTATATTTCATATGATGTGTATTTTCTCATTATTATAGCATCTAAAATATAAATTAAAAACTAAACATCATCTCTGTTTTTCTTGTGTTTTAGTATGCAGTAGTGTTGTCATTGGCCTTTGGTGTCCAAGTTGTATTTTCAGCACTCATCTTCACAAAGAAAGAGGAGGTATAGAAAATGAACCCTTATCAATATTCTTTTATTTGAAATATAAAGAAAATTGGGTACCTTCTATTAGTGAGATCTTTGAGCCTAAATTAAAAGCCAAGAAAAGAAAACTTCTTTGGGGGCAAAATATTTAGTAGAAGGACTCAAATTCTATATAGGAAGGGGGAGGGGTCAGATTGTATGGGTGGGCTAGAGGAACTTGTCTTTAACTTTGCCTAAGTAGTTGTAAATGACAAAAAAAATGCATATGAGGTAGTACTGAGTTTTAGGAATCCAGATCCATATCCCAACTTCCCATCCTCCTCTAGTCAACCTTGGCTACCATTACTGACCCAATTATAGTAATGTAGATTACACACACACACACACACACACACACACACACACACACACACAGAGTACATTTATACTTATACTTATTTGAAATGCAGTGATTTTTTTAAACAAGATGAACTTAAAATTCATATATCTTGCATAGATAAGATCCTAATGATATAATTGAGTTAATTATAATGAGATTTGTATTTATCAAATTAAGTTTAAAATTCATATAATAAATTATCCATAAAAACTTTATGATAAGAAAATGTATGACTGCCCACAATTACGTTTAATAATGTAAGAAATTTTAGTGTTCCAGTGCAGCTCAGATCTGTTCTTGAAGCTTGCTAGATTATCCTGTAATCTGTATCCTGTAATGAAAAAAAGAGCAGTTTTAAAGATCTGAGTATGATTACAGATCAACAACCTACTCATCTTGTAATTATTAACTAACAAGTTAATAAAGCAGATACTCAAAAGTTCTCTTTCTTTCTCTTCCTTAATCTTGAAGGAGTCCCTAATTAATTTTTGTGGTTTTTAGGATCTCCCCAGGGTAACTGCCACAGTCCAACAAAACTGTTCCTGTTTCTGTATAACACCATTGTCTGTCATCTTGGTGTCTCATTACCCAAAGCCTGTTATTAATGGCCTGGCACTTATAGCTTAAATTTCTTGTTTCTCATCCAAAAAGTAATGTATGTGTAAACAGTGTATGTACATGTGTGCCTGTATGCATGTGTTTATGGGGTGGGGTATGTATCAGCCATATAAGTTTGTGTTTAGAAAGTTGTTTTGGTGGCAAGACACCAGATTCCACCCAGCACAACAGCCTCATATAACCTGATCATATAACCTCAACATAACATATAAGGATTCTGATTACATAAACATAATTTATCAGAATCATACTTACTTCAATATTATTCACATACTCACCTCTACATATAATAAAAAGAATAACTACTAATTACTATTATGCCAAAGACTGTTGTAAGTACTCCATGGACATTATATTAAGCTTCCTCCCAACAACAACTAGATATGCAGTGTTACTCCCACTTTATAGAAGAGGACACTGAGAGGTTGAGATGAAAAATAATCATTAATGAATTTCATGTCCAAATAACAGGACCTGGACTGGAGCACTTATTAACCAACCCCAGAGCTAGCAACATTGTTGATATCAACTTGACTTCTGTATTGAAAAAGTCTTATGAACTTCTAAGTTTTTATGCCATTTATAGTATTAACTCATTTATAGTATTAAAGTAGTAGAACTTTATCAGATGCTTATTAAATTGAGTATGTATAAGGTATTCTATTTACATAATAGTCATATCAATTATATGTGAAATTCTCATGTACTAACTACTCATTCATATACATTATGAATATCCCAAATAATGTTTTAGAGGCTGAATTAAGCAATACGTCCCTTTCCTCTCATCCCCAGCAACATAAAATGGAAATAAAAACTGTTCTAAATAAAAACTTAACATGAAGAATAAAATAGACTTAAACTCCCCACTTTATATTATTATAACTTCTCTGCCTTAAAGCATAGGTATATAAGTAACTGAATAAAGTTTAACTTGTATACATTTTTAAATTATTTTAATATTACCACAAGTTATTTAGTTTTCATTTTTCAAAGACAGTTAATGCAATTAAAAAATCATTAGACTAGTACTGAAATGAACAATATTAAAAGTGTCAATTCCTTTTAAAAGTGTTTCCTGCCTTTTGATATAATTGAAGGCCAAATTAGAAGTTGGCTATGAAAATCATAATTTTTAAAATGCTTATATATGTTACTATTATCTAGATTTTTAAAGAACAATTTTACCCTATTCAGATCTGATCATTTTTGTGTGTGTTAGTATTATAGTGGAGAAAAAGTAAATATCTTTTCCTCACCCATTGCAAATTCATGGCTGAGAATCCTGTAATAAAAGACAGTCTAACAAGAGAAAAGCATAACAAATTTACTGAACCAATGCTTATGGGACATGAGAATCTTCTGAAATAAAGAGCCAAAAACACAGGGAAAACTATTTTTTTAACAGTCATGCAGAAGTGTGATTAGAGGACAAAAGGGTATTATCTAATGGTAATAACTGTGGGAAACTTAATAAGGCCTCTTTGTTCAGAGTCATCTTGGACTCTGGGTATAGACCAAGACCCCCTTGGAATGAGAGTCTTATGACCTTCTCTTAGTCGAACTAGGTCAGAAATTTTTTTTATAACTTGCTTGAGGAGAGGAAGTGGGAGAAGGTCAGAGAGTGACCTTTTTGCTTTTGCAGTTCTCTGGATTTCTTTAACTTAAAATATTCAGTATGCCAGTATGCCATACTTTGGAGTATTATGTTCTGAGCCCTTAAAGTATTATAATGGAACATATTTAAAATAGAAAAATCATAATTCTTATAAACACATTTAGTAGGCTTGTCAATGATTTTATTTAACATTTCCATTAATAAGGAAAGCAATAAATACAAAAATCAAATCAAAGGAGATGTTTTTATTGGTCATCTCTTAAGAGATGCAAAACAGGCTTAGAGAGGAGAAAATTTACTGGTATTTTCTCCCTCTAAAAATCATTTTTGTTTACCTGACCAATAATAATTTGTATAACTATAGTTTTCTACAACTTACAAAGTTGTACAAGTTAAATTATAAGCCATGAATGGACAGACAGCCATCAAATTAATGAATCCTAAAGTTTGCTTGGAGAAGCCTAGTTTCCATTGAAAAGACCTTCAGCAATCATTTTTAGGTCTTTTCTAAGTCTTCCACAAATATTCCTAAAAAGAAATGTATAAGAAGAAATGTGGAACCCCTTGACATTCTGGAGATTAGCACATTCATTTCTCCTAATAATGAAGTAAGTTTAATATATTCTTCCTATAGATCATGAAGTGAAAGATCAAATGCTTTGACAATAAAATTTCTAAAAGGAGTTTTATGGAAAAAAATCACTGAAAAAAAGGTCCTCTTATTTCTGACATTGAAGACTGTTTTGAGGGGAACCGTTAGGAAAAGTTTCTGTGAAATTTTTGCTATTTAATGTGATTTTTCAACAGGTTCAACAACTATGGCATGACAAAATGGATTTAGTCATTTCTGAGTATGGATCTAAAGATAAGCCTGAAGACATACCTAAGTGGACTATTCTGAATGCCTTACAGAAAACAGTAAGATGAAATTAGTACAAAACTAATAATTGGGTATCAAAGGTGATCACTGAAGTTGGGAGAAAGAATAGGTGGGAGCAAGGGGTGGGTAGAGGAAGAAGAGCTTGTTGAATTTCATCCAAGCAAGAGAGTGAAGTGGCATTATCCTCATCATCTTGAGTTTATCCCTCTTTTGTAACGTTTTTTTCTTCATTGATATTGAAAGTGCACTCAAACCTGTTTTCACCTGGAAAAGTATATACATAGAAGATATGGAAAGTTTTCACTTGGGGATATAATGAGCAACTATAATGAAAACAGGATAGGGATGTGGCTCAGTGATTAAGCACCTCCTGGATTCAATCATTGGTACCAAAAAGAAAAGAAAAAGAAAATAGCAAACATTTACATAGTGCCAGATCTTTTAATAAAAGCTTTGCATATATTATTGCATTTAATCCTCCCAACCCAATGAAATAGGAAATATTATCCTGATTTTATACACGAAGAATAAAAAAAATTGGGAACTACCAGAATTACACAGCTAAGATGTGACAGAGTCAAGATTAAAACCAAAGACTCTAGCACTAGATTTTGTATTCTTTACTGCTACACTCTTTGCCTTACATAAAAACAGTTATTACTTTTAGTACATTTAATATCAAGTGCATTTTAACTCAATTGAAATTAATTATAAATGCTTTTACTCATTTTTCTCTGATGTATAAGATCTGCACCTGTGCTGATTTTTCAGGTTGCAGTAAAACTTATGATAAGTAGGAAAACCATTCTGTGTTAAGACATCACTGTTAATAAGGAGATTTCAGTTTGTAGTTCCTAGTGACAGGTATAATTGAGATATATATGTGTTTATTTTGATTAATATTTAGTAACCTAACTTTGAAGCATTAATTTAAGTCATGAAACTTTCCTAATTGTGCAAAGATTAGGAAACACATTTAGAAAACAATAAAATACTCAGCTTTTTTTGTTATTTCCTGTGTGACAAAAATTTAAATGGATTCTTTCCGATCCATCCAATTCAACCAGGTTTCCAGAATTGACACTGGAAACGAGACATTTCTTAGAAGTTTGAGCATTTCTATGACTATTTTTATTATCCTATTTTTTATTCTTTGTGGAAATTTTTCACACAGTATCAAATTGAAAGTCAATATCTCACATTAATCCTAAAAAAGTAAAAATACCCACTCTTTTTAAATAGTCCAAACAAGTGTGACAGCAGATTTTAAATTAATATAGAGAGAAGTTCTACAGTTATGAGCAAGATATGGCTCAAGTAATTTCCTGCAGTATAGTACATTGTGAAATGTCATTTGTGTATATATTTATCCAGTAAGTCTTCAATCTGGGAGTCCTATAATATAAAATAGACATATAATGTTATCTACCCATGCCTGCTTATATGAATCTTGAGCTCTGGCTGACAAAAACAGTATCAACACCAAACAAATTAATCAACAAAATATACTTATTTAAAAAATAAATAAATAAACTTATTTAATTCATTACATTGCAGTGGGGAGATATATTACCTTCAAAAACACTTTAATATGCATGGAAATCATATAATTAACTGCATTTTGAATAGTTTATGCTAAAATTCATAGAGCCTTTTTTCTAGTTACAGTGTTGTGGTCAACACAATTACACAGATTGGATAAAGAATAAGAATAAAGAAACTTCAGACCAGGTTCCGTGTTCTTGCACAAATTCTACATTAAGAAAATGGTTTTGTGATGAGCCACTGAATGCAACTTATCTGGAGGTAAAAATAAGCCAAAGTTTGTCCAAGGGTGGAAAGTGTGTCTGTTGTTTGTTTTGGAAGTTCATTTAGAATTCTGAGCAAATTTTTTATATAAATACCATGTTATTCATGGTGGCTACATTCTTAAATCACATTATGAAACTGAACTTGTAATTAGGTTAGTTGTAGTATTGTTTCAGGCATATAATAAATAAATAAACTGTAAGTGATTTAAGCACTCCTTTAACTTAAGATACCATTAACCTTTCTCTTAAACAAGGCTGCAAAACCCTGCAGAAAGAGAAGGTACTTTTGTGAGAATCCTGGTGGATAGGATTGGTAAGGAATCAACAATACCAGAATTAAAAACATATGGTTGTTAAAAAGAGAGAACCCTCTCTTCATCACAAAAGTAATATTAAGGACAGTGATGCAGAAAGAAAGTAAAAGCTCATCTAGAACAACTGGTATTAATGACATGGAATATTGATAAATCCAGGGATTCCTTTCCTAAGAACCACTAATATTTTGTATAGTTTATACATTGACTTTATACTTCTAACTTTAGTACTTATCTTTTCAATTACATAATTGATTCATGCATAAATCAAGAATTAAATCTTTTAATAACTTCTATATTTGAGAAATAGTTATTTTCAGTGGTGGTATGTACCCTGATGAATTACAATAGTAGTCTGCAGAAAGCCAAACCCCTTTCCAAAACTTAATAAATTTCTGATTTTGATTTTGTGTCAATATATTAGCAACTTTAAAGTCAGCAAGTGAAGTGTCCTGCTAACAAATAAAGAAGCTCCCTAGACTTTGGTAAATTATTAATATCTATATGTCTTTTCTTCTGCTTAACAGAGTTATTAAAGCCATTTTCATCTCCAAGTTAATCTAAGTAGTTTCTTTTCCTTAGGGTTGTGGAGGAAAAATCAGCACATGGTTTGACGCTAATGCTTTAACCTTCATTGGAATTAATTTTGGACTTTTGACTTCAGAGGTGAGCTTTTGTTTATATGTTTATGGATAAAAATATTAAATATAGACTATGCATAATAGACTGCAAAACAACTTGGTGGAAAAATAGGACAAAAGTTAATAAAATAGGATCCAGGACCTTGTGACTCTTTATACCAAGAAGGATCCAGCTGGAAGCAATACCTTAGTCACTAGGTAGATAGAACCTGTTTAATTAGTGATCATCCTGGATGTAGTTATTTCATTATTTTGAGATACACATCTGTTCATTTATTTTCTCTTTTTCTGTATAAAATGTTTATATGCATTTATATTGATATAAATATATGAATATATAAATATTATAATATAATATAAATATATATAATATAAATATTTTCATATAATATAAAATTTATATATTATAAATATCTATATTTTATTATTGGTAAGCAATATTGATAAAGGATATATAATATCTATATAATTTAAAATAATATATATATATATATATATATATAGTGTACAGGAAGTAAGAGAATAAATGGACAGTGGATATATCAAAATAATGAAATAACTTCATCCAGGATGATCACTTGTTAAACATATAAAATATATATGTAGTAAGAGTACCTTGTAAGGAGTTCTGCAATTTGGCAAACTTCAGAAATCTAAGTAAATAATTACCTTTACTAAGATTTACTGTTAATGTATTCATACATTCATTCATTCAGTTAATTTGTAGGAAAGTGGAGACCTAATATATATTGTTCTATACTAGATGTTGGAAATTCAATAAGAAGAGAAAATAAACACATTCCAAGGCCTGCAGGGTGCCAGTTGCAGAATTGGAATTCGAAAATACCATTCTCCAGCCTCAGTTAGGATTGAAAAGAGGAAGTGCAAGCTATGAATTCAGACAAATTATGAGTGGATAGATTATTATAGTGAGGATTGCTATAGTTTTATTATAGTATTATTATACTTACCATTGGATCAACTTTGTAATACATACTTTGCCATAGTAGAATATTGATTTTGAATCTGGTTTTATGTTTATCCACAAAACTACTGACCTAACATTACATCTCCTCAACTGGTAGCAGTTTTAATCACAGAATGATAGTAAACCAAGAGTACCATTTAAAGAATCAGGGTTAATTTCATTCTTTTAAAATGTTTTTCTCTATTGTGTTCAGACTGGTGTGTTTAAGACAAGATTGAAGACGGAGATGGTATCTGTGCTTTATTTTATCTTGTATTCTTTTTACACCATTTTCATGATGCCATACTAAAATGAAGGAGTTTTGTCAGATAAACGACATAGAAAGATGATGAACAAAAACTAGATCAGCAGTTCATCAAGGCATCTATTCCAATGACAGTGTATATGATTAACTCTAATAGGTTTTCTATTAGTCCCCTATAGGTGAATTTGGTGAGAACTAGGCTACTCCAGAAGACTCACTCTGCAGAGTTTTTATTCACTGCTATGTGTAGCTTACTCTAAAACTTGATCACCAGATTGAAGCGCTTTTTTCTTTAAAAGAGGCATTTTGGTAATTATGTAGTATCAGCTTTATAAATTTACTATTCTTATAGATTAAATTCTGATTTCATTGTTTCATTTTCTCTCAGGTTTTGCAAGTCTCATTCATTGTTGCTTTCCTCAGACACAAGAATAGAATTTATGCAGAAACGTGACCTCTGCATTTCAATTTGACTAGAAGAAACCAGTTAATTTTGAATATAATCATGTCATATTATTTTACTCTATTATTGTTTGGATATGTATCCCTCAAAGGATTATAGACTATGTTAAAGACTTTGTTCACAATTGCTAGCTCTCTTGGGAGGAGATAGAACCTTTAAGAGGTGAAGCTGCTAAGAGGTTTTCTGGTCACTGAAGGCATGTCCTTGAAGTAGATATTGGAATCTCAGCCTCTTCATATGGCATTCTTTCATGTCTCAGACACAAAATGAACTTTACTACACCACGTGGTCCCTACCAAAGGCTAAAAAATAATGGGACTAATTGGTTATGGACTAAAATCTTTGAAACCATGAGCTGAAATGGAATTTTTCTTATATTTTCTCAGGTATATGTCATGGTAACAAAAAGCTATATTATATGTAATATGAAATTATTGAAAATGTATAATAAAAATTAATGAAATTTAAAAATTTTCCAAAAAATGATATTTTTGATAATTTTGTCATAAAAAATTGGATAAATTTTTCTATTTAGCACTTTATCTTATGTAGTGAAGTTTCACCATATAATTTATATTTTTTTATGTAGAAAATATACCTGTATGGTGTTTGGAAAATGATAAATAAGTATTTGTAACACATAAGCATTTGCAAATCTTAAGAAAAAAACACTGATTTATTCAAGAATGTAAAGAAAAATTGAAAATCCTAATTAAATCTTTATTTTGAATTAATCATTTATTTTCCTTTTCTGATAATGCTTACAACTAGATTATAAACTTAACATTAGAGATATGGTGGTAATAATATAATATTAAAATAACTGAATTTTAAAATTCAAACTAAAATTATTTTTAACTAATACATAGAAACATAAAAATTGTACATATTAATGCAAAGCTAATGATTGATAGCAATGGAAATAGTGAATTGTTAATTATAGCAAAAACAATATATTCTAAATGATCACTGAAATTTCATGTCTTTCGTTGCCTCCTCCTTTCTTCCTATGTTTTTCAATGCATGTGTACATGGTTTTCTGAAGGATAAAAATAACCAGTTTGTCCTATTTTCCTAATAATATATGAGAAGAAATATATGAGTTCCTTAAAAACTAAAAAGTTCTTTACAGATATGACATACTACCATTGTTGTCTTTAAGGGTAAAAGGCTATCTTGACCTTGAAAAGATAGATTGATTGATGTTCCAACTCATATAGATGGTCATTTTCATTTGCTAATTCAATTAAATCTTCTTTCATCCATCTATTCAAGACATTGCAGATTTTCAGATACTATGGCCTTCTAGAGATTAGCACAAAATAAATAGAATAATCATTTGCTCTAGAGTAATCTCATTCAGATTTAAGGATGTTCAATGACATACTCTATTCTTTGGGGATTTTTTTAGGATTTCAAGCTCATTTCAGATTCCTACTTTCTTTAAATTATGCCACACATACACACACACACACACAAAAAAAAAAAAACAACTTTACTCCCCTTGTTATGTGTCATTGTATAGGCTCTCTTATTTTTCTTCTTTACTCCTTGTTTAAATGTTTGGAGTTCCCTACTAGATTGGAGAGAACAATGATATAATTCCAGTAAATCTATAAATAATTATCAAAATGGTGGGTTTTAATAAATTCTGGAAGAGCAGATAATAAATTCTGAGAGAGCAGAAGCTATTCCCTGACAAATTTAATTATATAAAATAAGCTTTCCATAGTATTGAGAGTATTTGTAACAAAATAAAAGGAAATATTTTCACATAAGAGCATTTAAATGTATAAATAAATATGTAATAGTTGTTGAAATATATTGAAACATTACTAATTGCATTCAAGTAAAGTAGATATCCCAAGTGTCTGAGACTATTTAGGAAACAAATCATGCAAAATTTCTGACTTCCTTAATATTTATTACAATTGTGTATTTTATTTTGGGAAAAATTGCAAAAGATACTAGATAGCAGAATATATATATAAGAATCTCTACAGATTTTTTTAAGAAAGTGCAAATGTGTTTAATACATTTATAAATGTATATATACGTGAAACATTTAAATTGTCGTATATATTAAAATTAGGTAAAAAGACGTACGCAAAACAAAAATCAGTCATTTCATGATGAATTTTCTAGAATATACACACATTAACATATTGGTAAATCAAAATTCATGGCTGATATTTCAGTATGTCATTTACAATTTATTCATTTATATTGTTTTATTTCACTTAATAGGAAATGCTATTTTTTTTCTGTTTTGAAAGTTATAATTAATGTTGAAACCTTCAAGAACAAAATGTATTAGGACATTTAAACAACAGAATTAGACTTTGCGTATTAGAGTAGACAGTTTTCATATTCTATTAAATATATCATTATTTATTGTGTCTAAATACTAGTAAGTGAAAAATGGCTAACATGGCATGGACCATGTATTAAACCAATCAGGACATATCAGAATTCTCCGTGTTAAAAAAAAAATACAAAATCTACAAAAGCTAGAATGATTCTACAAGAAAATTTGAAATACATTATCAATAATCTCAAATGAAGTAAGAACAAATCAGTCACAAGATTGGGAAAGTTATTTTCCAAGTCTATTGAGTATAAGGACACAGAAATTTAGTGTTTACTTTTGTTTCTACTGATGTATGATTTTCAGGCAAAAAAATTTTAAAATTCATTCTTCCTGACATTATTGGATAGCTGCAACTGTGCATTTAATTAGTTATATTTACAATTCACAAGAAACAAATTATACTACATCTCATCATAACATATTATGCATTTATACTATGTATTTGTAAAGCCTTTTGTGTATGCATTTTCTTTTCTTTCTTCTTTTTTTTTTCTTTTTTGGTACCAAGGAATGAACCCAGGGGCCTTTACCACAGAGTCACATCCATAACAGGGTCTTGCTAAGTTGCTTAGGACCTTGCTAAATTGCTGAAGCTGACTTTGAACTTGCAATCCTCCTGCCTCAGGTTCCCCAGCTTCTGGGATTACAGAAGCTATCTGTTCATTTTCAATAGAAACATTACCATAGTCACTTTCCCAGCTCAAGAATTTGATCCTTCAGTTTTAGTATATTTCAAAGCCAATGTGTCCCTTTCTATAATATCTCGGATTTCAATATACCAGATTGGATTTGACATCAGAAAATTTAAGTGTTTCAAAACATTAAAACATGTATTTTCTCCACATTAAATCTTTGATCTCCAATACCGCCAGATATGGCTGTGTGAACTATTCCTTTCTTGAGGCTTATAAGGAAGTTTCATGTGTGACATGAGTCTCAGGATGACAAAGAGAGTCTATTCTGAACATCCAAGTCTCAAGCCCTCTACCAACCACAACACAATAAATTCTTGGGGTATGGGATAGACTAAGGTTTCTCTGACTTATTTTAGCCACCCTCTTAGCAAGACTAGAAAGAATGTTTTGTTGTAAGCCTTAGAAGGTGAAAAGACTTGCAGATACTTGCTCTCAGCCTTGAGGCCTCAACCAGTCTATACTTAGACCAATTCTGGGCCATGTGATTTGATGCTAAGCTTATTTCCCAAGCATACATCAAATGCATTTATTAAAGTGAACATGGATGTCTCTTTCACTTAGGCTCTTATGCTCAGAATAAAAGGCAATATTATTTACTTGACAAAGAACATATTTTTCTGGAAATTCTGTGTAGAAAAGAGTTAATGTAACAGGCCTGAGGTTTTCTAACCTTAGAAAGCCCTCTCCTTAGGTTGATCCCTAGCCAACACGAAGGATATTGGCAAGTAAAAAGTAGAAAGTTTTCCTTAAAGGGTAAGAGTAGCTAACTTTTCCTAACCCGTTTATATAAGCAATATAATTTATTCTGAGCACCTGCTTTCTAGTATTGGGGTACATGCTGGGTGGAAGGTGCCTGTGTGACTATTCCCCAGTAAAAAATTTTGCATGCTGAGCCTTTTCCAGTAGAAAACACTTCATATGCCTTGGTACAACTCACTTCTGGAGGAAGTAGATGTGCCTTAGGTAAGTCCATTGGCAAAGGACTGTCAAATCTGGCACCTGGTTTCCTCTGGTCTTTGTTCCATTAACCGTTTTTTCTTTGCTGACTGTGTTTTTTGTTATTTTACTATAATTGATCTTAGCCATAAATTAAACTATATCCTGAGTCCTGAGTTCTTTTAATGAGTCACTGAACCCGGTTAATTTTGGAGACCCTAAAACATTCCCCTTAAAAGGAAAATTCTGTTTTAATAAAGGGTTGGGATCATTTGAGATTCATGATGATGTTGTCAATATACAGAAAACCTACCCCAAAATATTTGCTTTGTATACTTATTTTCCTAATGTCATTAATAGATTATAACCATTCTAATTTGCCACTCCTCTTCCATTCCAACATCAAATTAGTCACTAAATCAATCTGAGCACACTCAATTTTCAAAAGATGTCTTCTACTCTTCTCCATGTATTTGCTCATTCTGTTCCCATTGTCTTTTTTTCTCCAACTTTCCAATTTGCAGAATCCCATAAAAGCCACTGAGAGACAGGAAAGTGAAGTGGTGCTATGGTTTGAACATTTGTCTCATACTTTAAAAATTTAGTCCCCCAAATTATATCTTAATGGTATTTGGGATTGGGAATCTTTGGGGTGTGATTGGATCATGAAGGCTCTAACTTCATGAATGGATCAATCCATCTGTGGATTAATGGATTAATGAGTTATGGAGGGAGTAGTTCTGTTTTGTGAGCTCTTTTGGGCACACTTTCTCTTACCACATAAAGTTATATGTCATCTTAGAACTCTACAGAGTCCTCATCAGCAAGAAAATCTTCTATATGAGGTCCCTTGGACTTCCCAGTCTCCAGAATTACATATGTGGTTCTTTTCTCTGTATACTACCCAGTTTCAGGCATTTTGTTACAGCAACATAAAACAGACTAAAACAATGGTAAATACATAGTTTGGGGATCAGATGGTATGGGTTCAACTCACACTACTTATTAGCTATACAATGTTAAGAAGTTATTTCACAGGTCTATAGTTTCCTTGTTTGAAAGATACATATAATTAAAAAGTCACCCTATGTTGTAGGTAATACTATAGGAGAACTACATGTTTTGATATGTATGAAGTATTCAAAACTGTTAGTGCATTGTAAATAAACATTACTTATGTATTTATAAAATAAATATACTGGCTTTCCTGATTGTCCCCCCAAAACATAATATGCTGCCTTTCTAATTGCTCTGAGGAATATACATCATGTGACAGTACATTGGAGATTACAGAGGAGACTGAGAGAAAGGAGCATTTTTTTTTTATGTCTTGAGTAGCTGCATAGAACTGGCCCTCCCATTTCCAAAAGCAACAGATACAATGGCAGAAGTTTCACTGTGTCTGATCTCAGGAATACCTCAGGAGGATGCAGTTTTAAAAGATCTTAATCTCACATCAAAATCTAACAAACACTACCAATTGCCTCAAAATAAATTGTGAACAAAAAAGGGCACATGTTAAAAAGTTAGCTTTAAGTCTGTAGACTCTAAAAAAATACAGAGTTTTAAGATTTCGTTTTTGCATCCATAGTGTTTGAGTTATAAATCGCTTCTTCTAAATCCAACTGATGAGGGTAACTGGACTTCTTTGCCCTCTGAACTCAAATGCATTGAAATGAAACTAAAAAATTAACATGGCATCTTCCCACACTTCCTGCCATTCTGCTCCTAAGTGGCCCTTAAAAACAACTCTTCTTTCTGTGTGTTCCCATCCTCATGATTCACACCCACCTCTGGTGTTCACCTCTTCTTTTATTTAATTACATTCGTGATTCATTAATAACATCTTTACAATCACTCTTAGCTTTCCTTTAACCTCAGATGCCAAATATGCTTGCTCCTGTGTGGGTGAAGCTTGCTAGAGAAAATATTACCACTCTGCAGAACACTGTAAAACCATGATCTCCAACTTTATCTCAGCACTCAGAACTTTCCTGGCAATTCTAATGGTTTTCTAGTAAGGCCCCAGGAAATATGATTGTGTACAGGTTTTATACAGTAGAGAAGTAGATTTTATGGGAACTATAAAAATAATCATAAATAATGAATATATAAGTGCATATTTCCTGTTTATAGACTTAGCAAATTCCATCGTAATCCTTAATTTTTTTTTCTGGATGCCAGTTTTGGCATCCAGAAAAAAAAAATACCCCATAGTGTGACTGTTTGGCTATAAATGTGGAGGACCCACACAACCCCCTTGAGTTTGATATTTTGCTAAAATGCATAGATCCAAGGAAGGCAATGTTCTTGTGATTATACTTAAAATTTACAAAAAAAGGATGAAAAATCAGGAGGATCTGTCAAATGAAGAGACACACAGAGTGAGGTATGGAAGGAGACACAGAGCTATGAATTCACCCTGTGAAATCAAGGCCTGACACCTCCTGTTATGTCAATGTGTTCTCCAAACAGGATGCTTCTCTGAAATTTATCGTCCAGAACTTTTTTACAGCTCCTCCATGTAGCACACATAGTATAGACTCAGTCACCATCCTCCCCCTCTCCCTGAGGCTGGAATTTGGGCTTATACCTTGTAGACAAAAGGTGCAATCCTTTAATCACATGGTTGGTTTTATTGTTGTTGTTGTTGTTGTTGTTTTGGAATGGCCTACCCATATCCTAAACTGTCTTCTAACACAATCTAACTGGGAGATTATCAAAAGGCATTTTATTAGCAAAATTTTCAAAGCCTGCTGTCAAGAAAATAGAAATTCTATAACTCTTAATTTTGAGTTTTCCTCCTAGGATCAAGAGACAAAGGCCAGCCAAATCAATTATGATACAACAGTTAAGCCATTTGTATTAATAACAGACTTAGCAATAAAGAGTGGAATATACAGGTGTATAAATGTTACCCAGAGAGCACACAATATTAATACTATGTATGGGCCAGGAGTTCACCTCAGTCACTCAACAGTTCCATTACTTCTCCAGGCAGTTACTTAAATTCACTACCTCAGTTTTCTCTTTGGTAAAGGGTGAAAATACAGTATCTACCTCATTGTTAATTATTCATTACCCATCCTAGCTCTCTGCCAGTTGCTATGCTCTAAATTCACACATTTTGTCTTGCTCATTTTCATTTCCTTTCTAAAGCCTTAGAAATCCAGGGATTTCCATGGATTCCTAACCTAAGGATAAAGCCATCATCTATGCTTTAGTTATTTCTATTGGCTTCATATGACAAAAACAGAAAGGTAACTAATGGTAACTAATGGCATTTTATTAGAGATCCATCAGACAAAACACTTAAAATGGGGCATTGAGTTAACCCAATCCAAATCAAATGTAATGCAAGTGATGAACTGTGAATTCCTGAAATGAGAAAGACTAGTTGTTGAAAGTAAGGTAATTGGTGGTGGAATTAGTGGAGGAAGTACAAATTTCCATTTCAGCCACTGTCTTGAAAATGTCATTTTTCTTTTTTTTTCTGAAAGAGTATGATACTCCAAATTTCTTCCTTCTTCCCTCCCTCCCTCCCTCCCTCCCTCCCTCCCTCTCTCCTTCCTCCCTCCCTCTCTCCTTCCTCCCTCCCTCCCTCCCTCCTTCCTTCCTTCATTTCTTCCCTCCTTTCCTCCTTTTCAACCCCAGGGCTAGAAAGGCCCCAGTATACTGTTTTTGATCCTAAATAAAGAACTCCAAGGACTCCACAAAGAGAGTTTGAACATTTTGTTACTCACACAGTCCTTGGTGGCAGCAGGCTGGGATAAAATAGAGATTGCACCTTGCCTACAAGCAAGGGGAAATGTACAGGATAGAGTGACTACCATGGGTTTCTTTAGATGTTTTAAAGTACATGACTTTACTTCACAACCAAGACGCTTCCACTTTGATCCCCACCTAAAGATTAGAGGTAAGGGAAGTGGCCAGTTTCCTTCCTCCTTGACTCATTCTTAGGTCACCTGAAGAAACATCTAGCTTTCTATGCACTGATTTGTGTCTCTCTTTTATTTTCTTTCATTCTTTCTTTTTTCTGGACACTGGGCTAACTTTACCCCATTTCTTTTTTTTTTCCCCTCTCATTCTTATTTACTCCTTCCTTTAGTCACAACTTGCTTCACTTGCATTTAAAAATATTGTCACTAATCAGGGTGCAGAATCAACTAGCCAACAGATATTTATTGAACAAAGTTGATTCTTCCTGTCCTAGAGTAGTTCATTCTTACCCTGCAGTAGTCCTCTACACCTTAAAATGTACCTTTGGGAGAATTCTTCAGTTAAAAATATTCCTACTGTAACGAACAAGATGAAACTAGTAGAAAAAAATCTTTCCGTATCCATCCATTTTTTAAAAAATTGAACCTCTGATATGCGGGAAGGAGAATATTCTTGAACTTGACTGCCCCATGTCTCACTTTTCAGTTTGCTACATCATCTCAAAGATGAATGGGTCTTTATTTAGTAGTCTGAAATGAGAATCCTCAATTATCCTTTTGGTGTATGATGTCTACAAAAGCATTTGATTTTAATATGCAGTTGTTTTGTCAGTGTAAACAGTTCCTGACCTATATCCTTTCCTCTGTATAGCTTCTTCAGTTAAAAAGGAAATGCTACCATGGCAACACATCAGCTGTTGCTACCTCCTTGGGGCTGGGATTGTGTAGTCAAAAGCAATTAAAATTTTCAAAGCAACTTTCAGTGAAGTTCAGTGTCAGGACAAATGGTCTTCACATCCTGGTGCCTCATGGAATGATATGTAGACCCTTGAATTTCATTTAAATGATGTGTATCCTTACATGGAAAGCTAATCATATTCTAAATGTCACACAAGTTCTGTATCTAACTTGGAGAACTTCTTTGAGAAAGGAAACTCTCTGTGGAATAGTTTTGAGAATTATGCCCAAATGGAATGATGTCTGGTTTGTCATTCTTTAAACTTACAATTTTTGGTTAACAGAGCCTCTCTTTCTTTCTCTCATGACTTTGACTTTATTTCCATCATTAACCTTAAGAATTGTGTTCCTTACTTGATTATTTTTTTTTCTGCAGAGAAATACAGTTTTACAAATTCACATGGTTAAAGCACACTCAAACATATATTTAGATATGGTGGGCTTGCCTGCTCATGAGCTAAATGATTCATCCTATTCTATATACCATACCTTTCATTTCTGTCCTCCATATCTTTTAATTTTCCTCTTAGTAGTATTAATTTTTTAAAAAATTACATCATTGTTTTTTGTTGCCTTTTGGGCCAAATCTTTAATGTAACCTTACAAGTCACTAATTCCTTCTTGAGGGGCATACAACCTATTATTTTTCAAACTGATTGTGTTTCCTATTTTGAGTATGAGCTCTGCTCATCTCTTCCCCATATTTCCTCAGGACAATGTGTTCTTCTTTTCACTTTAAAAGTTGCTCTCAGTGACCTAGAGCACAGATTGTTCAAGGTGGTAAATTAAGAGGCACCATAGATTTGAGGGTGGAATAATGGGAACTTGGAATAAACACCAGTTGTTTATTGCATTCTACTCCTGTAATACACTTTGATCTCATTAATTCTCAAGAAAGACACAGTCTAGGACCTAGCTTTAATCCTTTGCCACATCCATTCCTAGAGTAACCAAGGGCCCCATAGAATAACATGACACCAACGACAAAATAACCAGATACCAAAAGGGTACAGTTACTTCAATGAAAAGGAAAAATTGAGCAACATGTACCATCTGAGGAGACATTATTAAAACAGATAAATCAAGAATTTTAAATAACTCTAACAAATATATTTAAGGAGACAAAAAAGATAGGAACAATGTAAAACTACCACAAAAAGTCCCCCCAAAATTCCAAATGAAAATATATTTATTATGTATGAAAAATTCATACATAAAGTGTTTGAAATGAACACAGTTGATGGAATAAAAAGTAGGATACATGCTGCTAAAGAATGAAATAACAAATTGTGAAATTCAGTTTGGGGAACTCTCCCAGGAAGGAGTATGAAAAGCTAGTATATGAAAGAAAAAACAAGAAATATGGCAGATAAAGAAAGAAAGAATTGCATTAGAAAATAAAGAGCCCCAGAGAAACAAAACAAGACATTAAAGGGAGTAAAATATTTTAATATGAAAGCTTATATTGGGTACCAAACTGAGATATAACAAAAGTCTTGAGACAAAATTTTTTAATTTGCAGAAGATATGATTCTTCTTCTAGTGAAAAAGTAAACTAGAATCATAACAATAATTTTAGAGATAAAAAGTTTATTAAAGCAGTTTTCTAGATGCAGATATTTCGTATAGCACAATAGCAAATATCATGTACAAAATTCAAATGTTATTTGCTTCTCTACTAATAATGAAATAGAAAATCTAATAACATTGGGGTACCATTTATAACAGTAACAGCATTTTTAAAACGTGTTTTAGTTAAAATAACTCAGAATGCAAGGGAAAAAGTCAACATTGAAAACATAAATTTTTTTCTAAAAGGAACATAGACAGTGATGAAAAACAAGGGTTCCATGCTCTTGGATGGTATCATATCCATTATCCATTACTAAGTTAACATTTAATACAATCCTGTCAATAATTGTCATTGGATGTTGGCTATATTTTTCTCTGCTCACATTCTTTTGCAACTTGTTCATCTGTGTTTTATTTGTAGCTGTTCTCTTGGAATGTTGTCTTCATCCAAGCGAACCAAGCAAGATGGTATGCACAACACACCCATTGTACCCTGTCTTCAGTACTGAAAAGACATTCAAAATTATTTTCAACTTCCTTTACTTCAAGATTACATTAACATTTTGCTGCTCCTGCCTGGGGCCTTTCCCTTATTTATCCTCCATTTACAATGAAACTTCAGTATCATCAAAAGACATATGAAAAAATATACTGAAAAATATAGTTTTCTGAGAGTCATCATTTATTGCTCTGTACATCAACCCAGAGTTTTTCTCTGACACAACATCTTTGTTTGTATGTGGTGCTGAGGATCAAACCCGGGCCTCACGCATGCCAGGCGAGCATGCTACCGCTTGAGCCACATCCCCAGCTCCTACTTATTCAACTTCTATGCTCTGCTGGATGTTAGCAGTCCTACATCAGTCCTGTGTACTTAAGATTTGAGTAAAATGGGAGCAAATTGTTCAGTGTACAAAAGCTTCTCTGCCTATTAACAGGGTAAATTATGAAAGAAGGTATCTAAATTCACTGGTTTAGAATAGCATAGCAATACTGTATTGGCGAAAGCTCCACTTACTGGGGGCTGACAAAGGTGATATGTTTTTGTTCTTGATAGTATTTTTCAAATCTATGAAAGTTAGCAAGTTCAGGAAGTTTGCAACAAGAGGAACTTCTGATTATGACAGAGTGGAGGCTCTTTTTCTGATTATAACAAAATAGAGGCTGAATTGCTAGGACAACATGTCAAACAAAAACAATGAGACTTAGTTGGGACTCAGGACTTGGACTTGAAATAGGATCACATTTATTTACAATTCCCTTGAATTCCAAGCATGAAAAAGAATAAGCAATCCTTTATAAGTTAGCATTCCATTAAAATAGCCCTTTAAGCTATTACTTTTTAAAATTATTATCAACACATTAATTATACAAAGTAATGGGTTTCATTGTGACAATTTCATACATTCATTCAACATACTTTGGTCTAAACTATTTCTTGATAGTGTATTCGATATTTGAATTGGAGTAATAGATATTTTATAAAAAGCTAGATTTTTAAAATACAATTCAAATGAGAATCCAATTATATCATTGATTAGTGAAATGTGCAAGAATTAGAAGTTGACATCTATATTTGGATCTGAAAAAAAACACCAAATACAATGAGAAATTGAATAAATATGAAACCATTCTGACTAAAAACACAATTTGATAAAATTAATCTCTTAGAGCCCTTATCACTGTTAAATAAATTTATATATATATAATATATATAATATATACATATTATTATATTTATATATTATATATATAATATATACATATAATTATATACATAATTATAATTTTAATTATATATTAAAATATAATTATATGATTATGTATATATATATCATATGTATAATAATATGTATATATTATATATATATAAAGCAACTAATACCCTGCTGGATCCATCGTATATACCTAAAAGACCCTGACCATAGCACTCTCCCACTTCACCAGCTCAGACCACGCTTCTGAATGCTACTTGAATATCCTGAGAAGTTTTTATTCCTACCTGTATTCACTTGAACCCTTATAGTTATATTTAACTAAAGTTTTGATATTTATTCATATGTAGACACTGAAAAGGGATAAAATAAGCAGTTGTACAAAACAGGATGCGTGATTTTATGTTCTGGACTATATCTTAAAGACATGAGACTCCCAATTTTAAGATTCAGAGTCAGGAAATAATTATATACATAATTATAATTTTAATTATATATTAAAATATAATTATATGATTATGTATATATATATATATCATATGTATAATCCTTACAAGTTCTTATGACTCTTACATATTTCTTTTGCCATGCTGTTTCCAACTTCATCTTCAACTGGATCATTCCTGTGCTAGCAGCAAGGAAAAAGAGACTCCAAAAAAAAAAAAAGGTGAAATAAGATAAATGCTTATTTCTCTCTGATCTAATTCACCTGGAGATGAGCTGCAAGGTGATTGTGATACTTTCAGAGGCCCAAGTTGTCCTCTTGCTGTTCCTCTGCATGGGGGAGGAGCAGAAGCAGAGAGCACAACTTTCCTCTTAACTATAAACCTTGTAGAGATCTAGCACTGTCCTTATGTTGTTGCAGTTGCATTTTTTTTTCTTTCTGGTTGAAGATATACAGCTAGAGTTCCTTAATTAATATAGTCAATTTTTTTATGTTGAACTTATTTTTAATTTTAAACTACAGCGTCTTTCTTCTCGCACTTTTATTGATGAAGTTTTGTAAACTAAAAAAAATATATATAATCAAATTTAAAAACTCTCTGGTTTTGTATTATGCATGATTAAATGTTATTACATATATATTATTTTATTGATTATTTAAATACTATTTTATGAACTACAGAAGAAGATTTTGCTCTGATAATTTATTTCTCCCTCTCTTTTAAACAAGCATTATAATAGTTAATTGAATCTTCAATCTTGTTCTTTATTATGATGGTGATAAAACAGAGTGGAGGCTCTTTTTCTGATTATAACAAAATAGAGGCTGAATTGCTAGGACAACATCTCAAACAAAAACAATGAGACTTAGTTGGGACTCAGGACTTGGACTTGAAATAGCATCACATTTAACATAAAAAAGTTACCTGTGATTACAAAACTACCCTTTTTCATATCAAATGGCAAGATAGGGATTAACTTTGCTTACTAAATATAGATTAAGAAATGATGGGCCAAAGGAATGAAATGGTGGTCCCTGTTCTATCTGTATATAATTTAAATTAATCTTTACAATAACCTCTGGAAATCACACCATAGTCTCACTCCACAGTTTTCTTGGCTTGTTTGCTTTGCCCCTTCCTTCTCTTCCCTCACCAATCTACACTATCCTTGCAATATACTTGAAAACTCCACTTGTCTAGATCAATATTTCTGTCTGTTTCATTTTGCTTAAACCCATCCACATGCTGCTTCAGACCAACAGAGTCACATAAGCACTGTCACATGCTTTTATGTTGCTAAGGGCAACACTACAGATGGTAAAAACTGGCTATTATACATCACAAGTTAAACACAAAAACACATTATGGTTTGCAACACTTAAACTATGCAAGAGCAGTTTGCCTTTAAGGGTTATGATTTTGTATACAATGTAATCCACAACCTTTAAAATATGGTCCAAAACTTAATAAAATTATTTTCTGTTATTGTAAATAATTACTTGCCTTTATGATAACTAGACTAAATGGAAAGCCAAAAGGGTTTTAAAATAAACCAATACATTTGCTTGGATAAACTGTCCATGATTTTTCAGTTACTGATTCTCTTGATTTTAGATAGCAACCTATAGTCAACCTCATTTAAAAGACAATAAGAAATATACTCAAAATTCGCTAAGAGGATAGATTATCATAAGTGTTCTTATCATAATAAATGATAATCATGTGAGATGTGGATATGTTAATAAGCTTAATTATGGTGAATATTTCACAATGCATATAGATATCAAATCTTTAAGTTGTATATTTTAAATATATACAATGTTTAAATGTCAACTATACCTCAGGTTGGGGGAAATTTTAAATAAAATGAATAATAAAAACAAAAATTTAAAACATAAAATATATACAATATGTAAAATACAAGGTCATATGTAAAAAAGATATGGTCAAGTTGATATTACATTTGAATTTCTAATTTTTGTATCTGCATAATCCATTGTACATGCTGCTTTTCTTGTGATCTTTACTTCAAGTAAGTGTTTTTCAGACTTGCCGATGCTCTATATCTCTTTAAATTAATTACTACTTAAAATTCACAAATATATAAAATATAAATGCATGTTGTTAGATGACATTTATGATATTTGTAGTATGTGAAAAATGAAATAAAATATCGCTGAATTTTAAATCTGTTTTTTTTTTCTTTCTTTCACAGTGAAAAACCATTCTTTCATGGATCAGTGATTCTTAGTGCAGAGCTTTGTCTGGATTTTGTTCATTCTGAACACTTGTCAATCATTTTGGTGCACAAAATTGAACAGATTATCTTGGAAAAAACTCAATGTGATTTTCATGCAATGAAAGTTGAGTCTCAAGTTAAGTCTCTACAGACAAAGAGAATTGAAAAGCTGAAGCAATTATTCAGCTAATTAAAGTGAGAAAGGATGGAACACACTCCTTAATCTTACTCACTGAGGCATTACACATTTTTTTGTATTACTATCACAGATAAAAAATTTTAATGTTATTCAAATAGTTAAAATTTCTAAAATCTCTAAATATTTGGTGGCACACAAAGTAAGTTTATTTTTCAGGTGCCATTTATCTGTATTACCTCTGTGTTCTGTATGTTTTGGAGAAGTTGAAAGAAGATGGATTCATGTCAGAAATCGGCATTTGAATTTCTTCTCTCCTACTAACTGGCAATATGATGTTGGACCTGGCTTAAGCTCTCTGTGTCTCAGTTTCTTCAGATGTAAAATAGGAAAACACATGTGATTAGAATATTTACATAGAAATACATTTTTAAAGGAAAAACATACATATGTGTTGTGTTGTAAGTACTGACTTTATTATTTTAGGACATTGCCAGATTATGTGTCCACATAAAAAAAAAATGAGATCAGGCCAAAGTGAAAAACAAAACAAAACAAAAAAGAATCTACAGAAATGATGAAATTTCAAAAATTACCTAACAGTAGATTTTGAAATATTATTTACATTTATTTGTTTCTATATATTGTTGAAAGATCTATCTCAAAATGTAATAAATGAAGATACTTAGAATACAAATAGAATAAAAATTTTCATTTATCTGTTTATAGAAAATAATATCATTTAGGATTCTCTTAGAAGAAAAGATTTTATTTTTCTTCCCTACTCAGGTAAAATTTTCTGTAAGAATCCTTCACCAAAATTAAGAAAATTGAACTATTTATTGATTTGATGGCTTTCCTTTTAATGAGCAGTATGTGCTTTTTTTCTGGATGATTGAATTGAATTAATGGAAACAAATATTTAAATATTCTATTAAGTTATACGGGAAGAAAAAAGTGGCACATAATGAGCTCAGGAGATCATCCAGCCCTGTCCCATGCTGCAAATATTATCAGTCACATAAACAAAATGATCTATAAAGATTGTGAAATGACAGTCCAAGGTAATACTTTTAAGGGAAGAACTAGGATTATAATTCATATTTTTAAAATTTGTGTAATTTTTCTATGAAACATTGATTTACCTCATAGGATCTTTTTCCCCTTACAAATAACTCAGATGAAAACTCTCTTCTCTTATTTAGTTTCTTTGTTATTTTAGCTATTTTACCTATATGTCACTGATTTTTACACTTTGTTTTCCATAAGAGATTACTTTGTGTTTTTTCAAAGCAAATGAGTTGAGCTATAATTTTAGACTCCAGGGCCCCTTAACTGCAACCACTTAAATTTAATGTAAATTCAAAGTTCCAAATTCTTACCACACTTTGTCTTTTTTGGAGTTAACTCTTTAAAGGTCTCTACTTCTACCAGGGACCCCCAAAAGGGATGTGTTTTGTTTTGTTTTGGTACTAGGAATTGAACTCAGGGGCGCTGGACCACTGAGCCACATCCTCATCTTTATTTGTATTTTATTTAGAGACAGGATCTCACTGAGTTGCTTAACACCTCACTTTTGCTGAGGCTGGCTTTGAACTTTCAATCCTCCTGCCTCAGCCTCCCAAGCTGCTGGGATTACAAATGTGTGCCACTGTGTTTGGCAGGATGTCTTTTTGTTTACTCTTTTTTATCTCAGGTCAAGTTAGATGTGATTCTTAGCCCCTTCAATAGTTTGTACAAGCAATCCACTTGGACCAAATATTATATGGCCTTCACTCAACTGGAAATTTGGGAGGCCTCCTTGCTTGGCAGTATTCCATGTTCCTCCTCCCCTAACCCCCACTCTTTCTTTCCTACTTCCATTTTGGTCCTTAGCTATTCCCCATAACTCACCCATCCTAAAGGTAGGGGCTGCAAATTTTCTTTTTTTCAGTCCTGATGAGCAAGTCTGTTCCCTTTAACCTTTGAAACTAAATTTTCATTCTTAAACTTAGGACTTCTGGTTCATATGATATTCTGTTTCAAAAGAAGGATCTAGCAGTGTACATTTGTTTTAATCTAAGATACAGTAGAACTTTGGAAAGACACACACTCAGATACCCTGAATAATTTGGCAGGGGTTAAATGATGCTGATTCAAGACTCCACTGATGGATTAAAGGAAGGATTCTAATCCCTGAAGTTTCTGCTGGAGATGAAACTAATGATCCGGGCTCTTTGAGTTTGGAATTCTCTCACTAGTAACATAATTACAACACTGAAGCTTGATTTCTATTTCCCCAATCAGGTTATGAGTCATTGGTCATCCATAGAAGTTGACTACTGCCAATACCTAATTTTGTTGGAGTGGAGGTACTCTAGATTGGGCTATCTTTTAACAAGGTTGTGGTCCACTAAATTTTCAGGTTTGACTATATATATATATTTTTAAATTGGATGTTAGATTTTCCTTGACTTATTACTCATCACACAAAACCTCCTTATCTGATTGAATTGATCCTTGAAAGGGTGAGTTGTTGAGACAATAAATAAAATAACTAATGATACTTACAATTGTGTAAGGGTAAATATGATTTTTTAATAAGTTCAATTTATTTTTTAATTTCAGTTAAGCAAATTAATTTTTATGCATTCACAGATTTCATTTTGTCAGTGAAGGGAAAAATGAGCACAAAATAACTCAAAAACTAAAAGCATCTTTAGTATTAATCATTTGATTGCTAATCAACCACCAGCAGTGATGCTTTTATCCTCTCTCTTCTGTTTCCTCTCAGCACAAAATTTTGATTTGACCTGTTATCCTTCAACATTTTTTCAAAGGTCAGTTACATGACTCTTCACCTGCACATTTATCTCACCTGGTATATATTTGATATCTACTTGGTTTCAGAACTTTTTAAGCAATGAGGAAATTAGAAAAGCAAAAGACATGGTCTTTGACTTGAAAGAGATGGAATATATTTGAGGAAGTAAGATTTTAATTACAGGAAAATTTGGAGAACAAGTAAATACTTATCTATAAGATAAGTTAGGCTTCCATTTTTCCCATACAACAAAAAGTTCATTGAGTCTGTTTTTTTACCAATCATTATTTTTGGAGCTTCAGACAAAGTGCTGAAAAATATGGTCATTGTCTTTGGCTTTGTGGAAAGTAATACATGTTGTATAAATAACTAGCCAAAATGGGGCAGTGATTAGAACCATTACAAATATTTCAGAGAAAAAGTATCAGATACCATACACTCAGGAATAAAGGAAACTAACTAAATTCCATCAGAAAGAAACTATATTTACACTGATAACTGCAAGAAGAATAGGATATGGATGCAGAGAAGACAAGGGGGTAAAATAAAGGAAGAAGGATGTTGGATAGTGGTGTTTAGGTAAGAAGTTTGGGACATTCGAGCATGATAGTGAGCAAGGGTAATGGTCAGGAAAATAGTGAGGGATGATGAAGAACAAGATATGGGTCATATAAGAGAGGTTACTTCTATCATAAGTGCAATAAAAATCTATTGACAGGGATTTAAGCAAGGGAATAAGTACTGTGATCAAATTTACCTTTTGTAAATGTCACTAAGGCTACTAAAAGAGTAAAATGTGGGTAGCAGAGAGAGCTACTCATAATCAAGATGGTACAAGATTAGGACTTGGTCTGGGAAAGGAGCAATGTTGATGGAGAAAAGAATGAAGGGAATTTAAATAGTATATTTGAAGTAGAATTAAGAGTACCAGGCTATGGAAAGTCTATGTGTGATAAGGAGAGAAAAATGCCAGCCATGGATCTCTGATTTATGTCTGCAGCACCTAGGGGAAGAGCAAACTGCAGAAATTGCACTAGGGATGATTCATGTAAGCTGTGGTAACTGCTTAAGGTTTCTACAGGTCCCTTACTAAGAAGGATAAGTAGCTTTTATATGTAGAAGAGAGGGAGGAGCTATTAGGGAAATGTCTTTGTAGCAACTTGGTAAAGGTAGATAGGAAATCAGTATTTAAGATGTTGATATTTATTTCTAGGCTTAGGTAGACAGACAGAAATTAGAATTCTTGATTATTAAAGTTTTGCTTTGTAGGACAATGAGGAAACATTTCACTTTGGAAAAGCAAATGTATACCAGTGATATTAATTTTGAAGTAAAAGAGATTACTTCAAGATTACTTGGAAGAAGCTAGAACTACTGAAAAGCAAAAAGAAAAAAAAAACAATGCCCCCAATAAACTAAACTGCAGGCATCACCTAAAAATTCACAAAAGAAATACAGCCAGTGAATTCATGAATAAGTGATTAATTTTATCAGTTACCAAACCCATCTGAGAAGTATAACTAGGTTCCATCTTTAGCAATAAAATTAAAAAGTATTCTTTGATTTTTTTTTAAACGAAGTACTGGGGAAATGAAACCAGGGCCTTGCATGTGCTAGGAAGGCTCTCTAAGAAAGGAGTTTTTAAAAAATGATAATGGAGCTGGAGTTATGACTAAGTGGTAGAGCACTCGCCTAGCACGTGTGAGGTGCTGGGTTCCATGCTCAGCACCACATAAAAATAAATAAATAAAATAAAGGTATTGCATCCAACTACAACTAAAAAACAATATTTAAAACAATGATAATGCAGGCTTTTTGCAAGAATGACAAAATAGATCATACCCTGTTGGAAATAGGACTGAAAGAAATCTGACAAGATTATTTTAAGTTTTAATAATGCATACTCTTTAATTCACTATTTTCACCTCCTGTTATTATCTTTAAGAAATAATCAGAGATTCACAGATATATATTAATTTATTATTACAAATATCTGTGTTATTTATAATAACAAATTAATAATTAAATAAATATAAGAAGTGTGGATTAAATATAAGTTTTGGTGCATTTGAAAGAAAGTAATACATATATTTTAAAAACATTTTCAAAGAAAAATAAGAAGCATCTAGAAGTAAATGCAATAAGATAATAATAGTTGTGTTAGCTAGCTCATAGCAGCACTAGAAATTATGCATTAAATCCTTTATGTTTAAAAAGTTTCTATTTTCTGCTTTTTAAAAATAAGCATAGATATATAATAAATTTTATTTTTAAAAATGGTTACAATAGTTTAGTATGAGATCATTAAAATAGCCTGGTGACAATGAGAATGAAAATGATATAGAGGTATAAGAAAGTTTTTTGAGGAAAAAATAATAAAATTTATTTGCTTAATATAGTACATTAACAGAAGAGTGAACCTTAGCTCCAGGGTGATGAGAAAATATTAGATCTAGATTGAAAGAAAAAAGTTGCATACCTTGTTGGGAAGAAGACAATGAAAAGTTTACTATTGTCAGTCTTTAAAGAAAAATATGCAGTATTTTATAGGAGAAATAAGACTCCACATTTTAGGAAAATGGTCAGGTGAGTAAATATACGGAAGAACAGAACAGAGAGATAATAGAAGACTGAGATCTGGATCTAGTATCCTTCAGATCAAAAGCTTTTTTTTTTTTTTTTTAGCATTTCAATGGTAGAAATAATAGGATTTGTATTTGAAGTCAGTAACCAGAAGACTAATATTTTTTGACAGCTGTATATATACTCACTGGATGAGATTATAAATTAACTTGCTTAAAGCTATTTATTTTAGTTATGTCTGGACACTGGGGCTTTACTGAGGAGACATGCCAGATGTAATTTACATTATGTAGGCATTAAGACAAATCTCGTGCTATTGCTGGGTATGATTTATGGGAAAAAAAGATTAAAAAAATTAATCCTAGATTATTCTTAACAATTACTTATTCAACTGGTTTCTTTTTGATTAGTTAGTTGACTTTATAAAACAATATCTTATGGTTATAATTGAAAGACATAAATAATATTACTGGAGAAATTAGCTACTATTGGTTTGGAACAGGAAGTACCATAAAACCTATTTCTAGAAATTGTTTTCTTAACAGTTTATTATTTATTTATTTATTTTTATTTGTTTTGTTACTGGGGATTGAACTCAGGGACACTCAACCATAGAGCTACATCCCCAGGCCTATTTTGTATTTTGTTTAGAGACAGGGTCTCACTGAATTGCTTAGCATCTTGCTTTTGCTGAGACTGGCTTTGAACTTTCAATCCTCCTGCCTCAGCCTCTGGAGCTGCTGGGATTACAGGCATGCCCCACCACACCCTGCTAGTTTATTATTCTTAATTACAAATATTTCAAATCAAATATAACACTCAAACAAAACTGGGGAACTTACAGGGAAATTATTTCCTTTAAAATAATTTTAAATATAAGTGATACATTTAAAAAAATAACTGTAAAATAGACATCTCTTTTCCTTCTTTTAGAATTTAAGGCCAAAACAAAATTTTGTATGCATTCTTATGAGTGACAATGAGTTGCTTAATAAATAATTATTGAGAGAATAAGTGCATCTTTTGTCATCTTTGTTATTTCAAAAGAAGTACAAAATAAAGTTGAGATATTTATATTGTTATAATTTTTGTCATATTTTATTGCATATAAAACACTACATTTCTAGCTCAAACTAGATTTTTTTCTCAAAATTGCATTTTTATAATTATCAAGCTTGCCAAATTTTATACTAAATAAATATGCATTCATCAACTAGATTCTACTATTAAACTTTTATTATTCTTGTTTGGTTACATAATTACTAATTCCACTATCCGTCTACTTATTCATTATATTATTTGAAACTTTTACAAGTAAGTCATAGACATCATTACATTGCCCAAATATTTAAATATGGCTTGAATTATCTGTAGTTGAATACTTTTCAGAATTATTATTTTATTTTGAGGTAAAATTTGCATGAATTGTACATTCTTATTTTATTTATTCCATTTAAGAACCATTCAAAGGACACATTCTTGGGCCACCCAAAGACCTCATTATGGTTTAAAGAATTACTGCAACCCCAGAATTTCCTTCATGCTCCTTCCCTTGCTCCCTCCATCTCTCAGGAAACCAGTACTCTTATTTTTTACATAAATTAGTTTTTCTTCTACTAGTACTTCATAGAGATTATTGAATATGCACTTTTTTTACATAAAATTTCTTTGTCTCAGCACTATGTGTTTGTGATTTCTCCATATTGTTGCATTCCTGCTTACTGTTGAGGACTATTCTTCTGTATGAATAAGCCACAGTTTATCTGTTCTCCATTTGGTGAGCATCTGGGCTGTTTCTAGTTTGGAGATATTATGAATAAACCACTATGAACATTCTTATATAGTGTGTGTGTATGTGTATGTATGTGTGTATAAATGTTTTCTCTTCTCTTGAGTACTTTCTAGACGGTAGAGTAAGTGTATGCTTAGTTTTATAAATAACTGACAAACCAATATACAAAGTCATTAAGCTGTTTTCCATTCCCACAAATACTGTATGAGACCTGAGTTTTGTCTGTAGTCTTACTCATATTTGATGCTATCAATCTTTTTTTTTAATCATTAATCATTTTGGTAGATGTAAGATGTTTTAAAATGTGTTTCTAGGTTCTTCTTTTATTGATCACAGAAAACATGTTTTATTCTGATTAAAAAACAATCCCAAAACATGTAGGATTCTATAGAACTGATGAATCTTTCCTTCTTTTTTATGATCCTATCTCTAGGATGCAAGTTTGAGAAATGTCTTGCTGATTATGTCTAAGTAAGACTGCCCCACCTCAGCCATTACAGATTCCACCAGTAGTGAATATGGGACCCAGAAGATCTGTGTACTTCAGGTAAGTCCACCCTAGAGTCACCATTGTCCAGCAAAAGAAGGGCCTCAGAATTCTACAGGCTCCTGGCAAAGCCTTTTACTTTTCTTTTCTGAATACTTTTCACAGCCTCTTCATTACTATCTGCTTGAAAATGATCAGAACTCATTTATAGCTGAAATGTAGAATTGCCTCTGTTACAACCAAGAGGTAACGATACCCAGGTGCTCCTGAGTTCAAGTTCCAATGTGGTTCTGTAGGCAGTGGAGAAAATACATGACATAGTTCATATTTTATTTGTCATTTGGATTCTGTTACTAGTTTATAACTTTCATACCAGCACTTTTATATCTTTAGTGCCCAGAGTGCCTGGCACATAGTATAAAACATAAATACAAAAAAATCATAAGATCATTATGAGTAGTTATGTGCCAAGAAATTGAAAAAATCCAGAAAAAGTAAATAAATTCCTAGAAACATGTTCCCTATTCAATACTAAATTGTAAAAAAAAAAATGTTGAAAATCTGAACAAACCTATGAGTAAAGAAGTTGAAATTAGTAATCTCCTATCAAGAAAAAGCTCTGGAACAAGATGATCTCTTCGCTAATTTTAATCAAACATTAAAAGAAGCAATACCAATCCTTCTCAAATTCATACAAAAAAATTAAATAGGAGGGAATACTTCCAAAATCATTTCACAAAGATAACTTTACCCTGAGATGAAAGCCAGTCAAAAACACTAAAAGAAGATTATAGACCAATATCAATAATGAACAAAGATGCAAAAATCCTATAAAATACTATAACCCACATTCAGCTGTACATTATAAGCATCCTTCAGCATGATTGAGCTAGGATTTACCCTAGTATTCAAGATTAATTCAACAAATGCAAACTGATATATGTTAACCACTGTATTAATAGAATGAGATTCAAAGTAAGCAGTTGACAAATTCTGCTTCCTTCATGATTAGAATTGTCAACAAATTAGGGAATATTTCTCCAAAGAATAAAGGTTGTATATTACAAGTCCACAGTAAATGTCATATGCAATAGTGACAATTTGAAGGCTTTTCATTTGAGATCAGGAACACATAACTCTTACCACCTTCTGTTGAACATAATACTTTAAGATTTAGCCAAAACAATTAAATAAATAAGGAAGAAGTGAAATTGTCTCTGTTTGCTGATGACATGACCTAATATGTAGAAAATTCAAATAAATCCACCAAAACTTTGTTAAAACTGATAAGTAAATTCAGTAAATTTGTAAATTTAATAAATTAATAATTTAATAAATTTAGTAAAATCAATATACAAAATTCAGTAATCTTCTACACAATAATAATAAGAGTTCAAAATAAATTTAGAAAATAATCCCATTTGCAATATCATTAAAAAACAAACATAAGAGTAAATTTAACCAAGTAAATAAAAAAGCTGTGTACTAAAAACTATAAAACAGTGATGAAAGAAATAGAATATGAAACAAATAAATGGAAATATATTTCATGTTTATGGATTGGAAGAATGTATACTGATAAAATATCTATACTACCCATGCATTGTACAGATTCAAAGCAATTCTATCACAATTCTAAAATCATTCTTCACAAAGTAAGAAAAAAGTCCTAAAATTTACATAAAACACTCATAGACAATACCAAAACAGCTATGAATAAAAAGAACAAAGCAGGAGACATCACACTACCTGATTTCAAAATACACTATAAGATTGCAGCAATTAAAACAGCATGGCACTGACACAAAAATAGACACATAAACAACTGGAAGAGGATAGAGAGACCCAAAACAAACCCAAACCATCTACATATTTTTTTTTTACAAAGTTACCAACAAAACAAGATGAGGAAAAGACAGTGTCTTCAATAAATAATGTTATAAAACTGAATATACATTTGCAGAGGAATGACTATGGATCCTTATAGCAACTTTTATACAAATATCAACACAAAAGAGTAGAAGACATAAAGATAAGATCTAAAACTATAAAGACACTAGAAGAAAACATAAGTACAAACTATATGCCTATGATACAGGTGGTAATTTCTTGCATATAACCTCAAAAACAGAAGAAATTAAACAAAAATAAACAAATGTGATTACATCAAACAAAAAACTCTGAGCAGAAAAAGAAACAATGAAGTGCAGACATAATACACTGGAAGAAAATATTGTAAATTGTATACCAGATACAGTGAATATAGAAAAGGCATAAGGAATTTAAAGTACTCAGTAGACACAAGCAAATAATCCTATTAAAAATAAGCAAAGAACTTGAACAGACATTTCTCAGAAGAAGTCAGACTAGTAGATACATAAAAAAATGCTCACCATCTCTAATCATCAGAGAAATGTAAATTAAAATCATAATGAGATATTACCTTACTCCTGTTACATTGGCAATTACCAAAACAATGAAATATAAGTATTGGGGAATAGGAGGGAAAAAGTGACCCTTGGTAGACTGTTGGTAGTGTTTTAAATTAGTATAGCCACTTTGAAAACCGGTATAGTGTGATGGATTTTATTATTTTGTATCATATCATATCAATATGTTTAATAGACATATAAAAAAACAGTGTGGAGATTCATTGGAAAACTAAAAATGAAATTAGTATATGCTACAGCATTCCTACTTCTGTGTTTGTTCTCAAAGGAATTGAAAAAATATCTGCATTCCAATGTTCATTGCAGGAGTATTCAAAACAGTTAATATATGGGGACAATCTAAGTGTTCATTAGTGGATGAATGGATAAAGAAAATGTCACACACACATACACACACGCACAAACACACACATGCACACACAGAATGGAATATCTGTGAACCTTAAGAAAAACACCATAAAATTCTGTCATTTGTAAAAACAGGAATTAAAGCAGAAGTCATTATAATAAATAAGCCAGACAGAAAGATAAAATTATATGATCTCTCTCACAAGTGCAATATAAAAATTTTGACTCATAGAAATGGCAAATAGAATGGTGATTGTTAGAGGGCAGAGGGTCAGAAAAGAGAGATATTGAGCAAAGGATACCAAAAACTTCAGTTAAGAGGAATAACTTCTATTGTTTTATTGTATAGCATGGTGTTTATAGCCAATGGTAATATGTTATATATTTTTAAAAAACTTAAAGAAGGCTGAGTTGTGGCTTAGCAGTAAGGGCATGCCTGGCAAGTGAGAGGCCCTGGGTTTGAACTTCAGCACCACATAAAGATGAATAAATAAAATAATGGTATTGTGTTGTGAGATTAGGCAAGAAATCACAGAGAGAAGCATTCATTCAAATAGAGGGAAGTGTGTGTGAGTGAATTGTGTAGTGTCCAACTACAACTAAAACATAAATATTAAAAAAAACCTAAAGAGATGACTTAAATGTTCTTATCACAAAGAAATAATAAATATTTTAGTTAATGGATCTTCAAATTAGTTTGATTTGAACATTCCATAATATATATGCATTGAAATGTTACATTATGCCTCATAAACATATACAATTATTATTCATTAATTAAAAAAGAAATAAAACTTTTCAAAACTTCAAAACAGTGAACTGGTATAAATATACAGCAATTCCAGAAAAATTTTATTTGTAAATATAAAGATTTGTGTCATTCATAATATTTTGAAAATCATTGCTATGTAATTGTACATTTAAAATAATTTATTAATTAAGGTTATAAATTTATTAGCTATATCATGCCATCCTATTGGTTTACCTGACAATTAATCTCAGTAAATTTGAGAATACATGCTCCAGTTGGTTAAAAAAATAACAACGATTTTTTAGAAATATCCTTGTGTATTCATCCTCCTACATCTCATGTACAGTTAAAGTCTCTCACTTGTTTGATATTTCAACTTTTGATTGACATTTCCAGGAGCAATAAGAATTTTAACAGGATGTGTTCTATACTACTATCTCTATTAATCATTATAATGAACTTTAGTAAAGTATTATCGTTATCAATTAAGAAAGAGAATTTTATGGAAAAGAAGACTTAAACCAACAAGTCAAGTTTTAGTTGGAATTTGAATCTGGAAAATCTATCTCCAAGATAAGTGCTTTTAGCTAGTATGCTATTAGGGAAAAGTAAGAGAGACTGTGCTAAAGGATTTCATGGGAAGTACAACCAAAAACCACGCATATGAAGCTTGAACAGTCTCAGTCATTTTAGGCACATAGAAAGACTGAAAGACTAGATATTGACTAGTCTTTCCCAGAGTAGTAGGGAAGTATGCTCCCTCTTCAGTTTAAAGCAAGAGACACAGTGTGAGTGTGTGTTAGTTCAATGGGTCCCTCAGAAAGTTGCTACCTAACTACTAACGTCAGGGAAGTAAAGTGGACTTGTTCCAGACTCTCATCTGATACAACAAACAATAGAAATGGCTTGGGAAGCTGCTCAAAACATAAAAATGAAAGAAGTTTGCCATCTATTTAGATTCTTTCAATCTAATCATTGGAGCAAAGTATGTGTTTATTTCTTGAAGGCTATTTGTGAGCTACATGAAAAGAAGAAGCATGAAGACAGTCTTAGATCTTAGCCAGTAAGATCACATTTAAGGTATGAAATAAATACATCATGAAGCAGTAGAAATCACTATATTCTTAGGGGTTGTGAGATTAGGCAAGAAATCACAGAGAGAAGCATTCACTCAAATAGATGGAATTGTGTGTGAGTGAGGGGTCTCTGATGAATATGTAAACACAACTACAAGTGACTGCCATATTTAAAGTATAATATAGTATTCCCATAAAGAATGAAGCAAAGATCAAAAATACCAACCAAGTTTGACATGTCTTCCTCCTCTTGCTGTCTTGCCTCCCTGTTTATGCTAGCTCTGAACAATCAGATTTGCAGTTAAAAAATGGAGAAAAAGAGTTGGAAGACTAAGGAAAAGAGAGAAGTGCCCTCACTTTAAAGAGAATCAAAAACATTGACTGGTATATAAGACCAAGTATTCTAAATATTGAATTGATACTGTTTTGTGACATAGAGGTCAAGGAAAAGTTAATTATCTACAAATAATTTATAAAAATCACAGAACTACCCCCAGTTTACCTAGACAGAGAACTTCCTTACAGAGGCAAAAACAAGTATTTTCTGATTATATTTCATGACATTCACTTTGTTTATACAGAGATTATAAGAAGGTCTTCTCAAATCATGATACTTTCAAGATTAAGGAGTTGACATGTGGGTGGAAATAGGATTCCTAACTTCTTTTCATCTTCTTCACAAAACCAATGAATAATATCTTCCTGTGTAACTCAAACTTTGTGTTGCTGTGGCTAAATTGTCTGATCAGAAAAGTTCAGAGAAGAAAAAGTTTATTTTGGGCTCAGAGTTTCAGAGGTTTAGTTCATGGTTGGCCAACAACATTGCTATGTGCCTGAAATGAGTTTAAAAAATCATTGCAGGAGGGCATGGTGTTGGAAAGTTGTCAGATCATGCCAGCCAGGAAGCAGAGTTAGAGAAGGCAAAGAGTCAGGTACAAAATATAATTATGTTGTATAATATAATACAATATATTCCTACTTCCTCCAGCAACACCCAACATGCCTACAATTACCACTCAGTAGTTATTCCAATTATTAATTCATTAAATGGATCAATCCATTGACAAGGTTATAGCTCTTGTAATCTAATCATTTTACCTCTGAACATTCTTGTATTGCTTAACATTTGAGCTTTTAAAAGGGACACCTCATATCAAAACCATACTACCTCCCTTTTCATAAAAGTACATAGATAATAGATAATACTTGGTAGTACAATTTAACTATATAAAGTCAGAGTGAGTTGTCAATGATCGACTTAAAAAAAAAACACAGAAATACTTTCAGAAAGCATTCAACAGCTACCTCTCAGAGATCAAAATCATTAATAGTCTAGGTGTATTAGCTAGTGCAATGAGTGTGGTAGCCAGTTTCCAAAGAGAGTTCCAACCAGTTCCACTCACATTTTTCCCTCAAATCTGCTCCCCCCATTAAGAATTGGAGGTCATACCTCCTACTTTCCACTGAATCTAGGCTGGACTTACCACTGTGTTGACCAATAGTATGCGAAAGACTGGCTGTGCTGGGACTTGTGAACCTAGGAATGTAAAAGCCTGCCATACAGCTTACTCTTCCTTCTTGTCAGAAGTCTGATTCTCACATGAAAATAGTTTAGGCTTCTCTGCTGGGGAAGAGCTACTACATGGAGGATCAACAAGGGGTCAGCCATTTGGTTGCAACAAACCTTTGACTTTAACTTTACAAAGACTCCCAGCAAAAGCGGCAAGAAAAGTGTATATCTGAGGCCCAACTAATCCAAGCAATCTGAGATGTGACAAAATAGTTGGTGTTTTCTGCTACTATTGCCAAGGGTTTGAGGGATTTGACTTGTTAGAAAGCAAGAGATAATTGAAGTAGTAAGAATTCCCTAAATCATGTCTTCTCTAGGTTATATTGAACTTCATTTCTTTTTTCAACCACATAAATAAAGAAGTCTACCTCTGTTAAAGCCAGTAGGCATTAGGTTTTTGAATTGACTTCCAACTTTTTTTTCAACCTCACACAGACGGCATCTCTTCTACCTAAAGAAAATGACATTAAAAAACAAAACAAAACTCATCTCCCATATATTAGACAAAACAGATCACAATCTCTCTTTTCCTCAGTGGCAAATGACTAATTTAATCAGCTAAATATTTATTCCAGTTTCACAGATGTTATCTAACAATGCCATGCAGAAAACCAGTAGAGTGACAGGAGATTGCCAAGATACCCATGGTACATTTTGTTTGTGACTTTTGCACCAGAATTAATACTGTGCGCTTACATTTTGTGAGGATTTACATTATACAAATTTGAGTTGGTGTGACATGAAATATTGTCTCATTTTATGATAGATATCACACAATTAAAATGACTCTTAAAAAATCACATCATTTGGCTGAGTATGGTGGCATACGCCTATAATCCCAGCAGCTTGGGAAGCCATGGCAGGAGGATCTCGAGTTCAAAACCAGCATCAGCGAAAGTGAGGTGCTAAGCAACTCAGTGAGATGCTGTCTCTAAATAAAATATGAAATAGTAGATCTGGGGATGTGGGTTAATGGTTGAGCCCCTGAGTTCAATCCCCACTACCATTGCTCCCCACAAAATCACATCATTTCAGAAGCTCCTGACTACCCTTTATAGTCTGCTATGTATTGTCACATGATGGATCTATATTAACTGGAAAATAGATTCACTATCTTCAGAAAAAAAAAACATAACATGAAATGACCAGGGTTTTCAATTATTTAGATTATGAGAATCAAGATTTCTGGAATGAAACATCTCTTCTCTGAGTATTTCAGGGTATGTTGCCTGTCCTGGTAGTGAAGGTCAGTAAAGAAGAACGACAGATTTCAGAACATTATTTTTAAGATGTAAGAGCTGTGTGTCTACAGCACAAATGTTTAAAAGCCTCTCTCAGAATTCAGGATATCTGAGTGGATTCTAAACCTACATCTGCTACTTATCAAATGAGTCCAGTACCTCATTTGATCTCTCTTGTATTTCAGTGATGAGAGTCATTCATTCTATTGGATTTATTTATTCATTTATTAACTCAATGAACTTTTTTGCAATGTCAACACAGTCATTGCTGGTAATGTGTAATGAGAATAAAAACAGGAACACCTCATGATTGTTGATATTATAGAGCAGATATAATAGGGAACGGAAATATATGTAATAGATAATCTCTAGAGTATGCTCTAGATAATGATTCTTTTTTGAAGTTCAACCACAAACTGAAATTTAATATGCAAAGACAGGGATACTTTATTTCTTGTATCTCCTTGAAGGCGTAAATGATCAACATACTTTCAAATGAGATCTCTTGCTTTGATATTGTAATAGCATTCCTGTATAGTTAATGAAATCCCCTTGAGCTGAGGTATGACCACCAAGAAAAGACATATTTCTCCCAACACTCTCCTGACCTGAAGAATGGCCTTCAGACAGATGTTACATACTGCATGAGCAAATTGGAGCACTTTAAAAATATTGAAATTCTCCCTACTTCAAATTTGGAAACCAGAAAATCAGTTTGGAAACACTGACCTGGGGATTTATGAGAGGTGAAATGAGACTTGGAGAGAATTTGTCATATTTTCAGGGTTTCACAGTGGGATCTGCAGACAACCTGCTTCAGAAATTTCCAGAGGCTTGTTGAGAAAAGGAAATTCAGAGGCTTAGTCCAATCCTACTAAAAGAGAACTTTTGAACCAGGCCTTGGGAATCTGCATTTTAATACTCTCCCGAGTTGATACTTTAAGGCCCTTAAAGTTTGTGGCCTGCATCTTCCAGTCCCACCAACTTATCTTGCAAATGAGAAAATTGGGGCACTAAGAAATTGAATAACTTGTTTAGTAGTTTCCTACATGTTTTTCAAGAAATTCAAGAAACAGCAAGGATGCATTTTTGAAGAGGCTCCACAATGGAAAAGGAGAAAAAGGAAGTATAAAAAAGACAAGAGAAATTTTTTATTACTTGCTTTTTCTGTGTTTGGATCTATGACAGGTCTGTTCATACCTTTCCATTTTCTGTGGAAAATTCCTTCAGCTGTTCACTCTTCAGCTGGAATTTAAAATTTTGTTGACCTAAAGTCAGCTTCAAATCATTTGACAAGCAAGACAAGTAAAGTCACAATAACTCTTTTCTCTCAGCATATCTCATCATTTTAGGCTGAATACACAATCAAAACAGTGTTGAAGGGGGAAAATCACTTTGTAAAAACACCTGAATATATTTAAAGTCAACGGTCTCATCATAATCTGAGTGACCCACTATTCGCTTATTAAAACCATACTGACATTGTTTATTTTATTTAGTTCATAATTATCCAACATAAGGTAATTCCTCTTTTTTTTGGAATTAAGTATATAATTGAGTAAACGGCTTTAGGTTTTGAAACTTTAATCTTTGTATTCAATGTATACAACAGATACTGACTGACCTTGCTTTAGTATGCACTATCCTCATTTTGGTTGACATGGAAGCAATACATCCTTCACATAGTGGGCCCACAACTGACATTTAAATGACACTCTAAGTCATAAGCCATGCTTTGTTCAAGAACCTTTTGAATAGGTGCTGAACTTGTATGAATAAAAAACATTTTTAATATCACTAATGTAGTTATTGTTTATTTCTACTTTTAATTTATGAAGAACTAAACATTTTATAGCTACATATTAGATATTTTACTATCATGAGTTACTTCCATTCTAGGAAAATAGAATTTTAAAAGTATTGTTCTTTGGAAATCATCTTCTGAGAATGGGATACCAGTTATTTATGATACTTCCTTCAAGGAAATGAAGGAAATGGAAACATATTTTTAAATTAGCTTAGGACTTGAGAAACTGTGACTTGGAAAAAGATTATAGATGTTAGCAATGTCATCCTGTCTGTTGTGGTTTTATGCACATTGCTGGTGGAAATTAATTTTCTATTTGATGTTGAATTCTTAACAAAGCTTTAACTTCTCAAGAATTATAGGCTTATAAATGCATGTATATGATGAAATTTTATGCCCTTAAGCCTCATAATGCTCTCGGTATTTTATTGTTCTCAAAGGAGAGCCTTTGAACATGTTGTTTCCTGTACCCACAGGCTAATCCTTGAAGCGTACATTCATAACTGAACATTAGTCTACAATTTTGGAATAAATCCTGTGACATTAATTAGTTAAACATATATTACTTCCTGTAAAACAGTGTTTTTTATTGACATTTTCAAGTGGAAAATAGAATTAAGGCTTTTTAATATCCCATTCTTAAATTTAAAAATATGAAGAAATCTTATTCTAAACAAGATTTCTGACTATCAGTGGAGATAGAACTGGAAGGGGACAGTGGATGCTTGAGTATTATCTAAGATCAATGCAATGATCCACTATACTTAATATTCAGAGTTCATGTAGTTATAATTAAATACAAACTTACTGAAAGACTTTCATTAATTTCCCAAGAAATATGTGTATCATTGCAATTAAAAAATAAGACAATAAGCAATCTTTCTATGCTATCTGGTTAACTATGGAATTTAATAACATGATAATGATAATATTGAACCATAAGCCTTAATTAAATTTGGGAGATTTAGCACAAATATTGCAAAACAAATAATTATTTGGTAATTCATACAAGCAGTGTTAGTATTACTATATGTATTGAATAGTTGTTATATTTCAGGCATTGTGATAAGTACTTAAAAACATTTTTGTTTGTTTGATTTAAATTCACAGCTTAGCGATGTCTGAGATTAACCCACTGTGCTAGCAGAGGTAAATAAGAACTAACTTACTGGAAAGGGAATAGTTGATACAAGACAAATCTAAAATTTGAAACTGAGTCTGATTTCAAATTTCATAAAAGAAAAATATAACTTATGTGTTCACATAGGCATTCACTTTTAAGGCAATCAACTTAAAATACCAATTTTTTTGTGTGTGTCAACTCTATTTGCAGGTGTTTTTCCAAAGAAAGTCCCTCAATATACCAAGGAGAACAATGTTTACTATGAAAGTAAATTGTAGTTTTAATCACAGCAAGTAGTGAGGCAGCATATATAACAATGGCTAGACTGCTAGGTTAGAATATGCATTCTGGAGTCTGACATGCTAAATTAAAATCTTACTGTCCTTGTCACAATTTAATAAGTGTGCAATATTAGGCACATTATTAGTCTTAAAGTGGCTGGGTTTCAATATGTAAAATAAGCATATTAAAAATAACAACTCCACAGAATACTAGGTGAGCTAGTGTTTGTCAAATTCTGTGCCTGTACAGCCAATAGGGTGTACATTTAAACCAGTGCTCCTTTACATAGGACATTTGTGATTAATGATCATGACATTATGAGATGGGTACCAAGTGTCAGGTTAGGAGAAGGTGAAGGAAGTTTAGAGTTGAAGAAAGAGTACATACATTTAGCTCATTAATGGGATAAAGAGTGAGAAATGATTCCCATAATTAAGGCAGAGAGCTCAGTATCATATTCATACTTAATTTATTATTAAATGATTTATTCATAAATATTTACAGAATGAATTTGCACTTTGGGCACTTGATAAATGTAAGAAATGACCTTGCACAGTAGCATACTCCTATAATCTCAGTAACTTGGGAGGCTGAGTCAGGAGGATTGCAAGTTTGATGTTAACGTAGACAATTTAGCAAGACCCTGTCTCAAAATAAAAGCAAAAGGGGACTGGGAACATAGCTCAGTGGTAGAGTATCCCAGGGCCAGATTTCAAATTTCATGGAAGAAAAATATAACTTTAAAATATTGGCATTCACTTTTAAGGCAATCAGCTTAAATAGTGCTTCAACTCTTTGCATTTGTAGTTACCCACATCTGAACCATGCATACATGCAAAAATGATAGAAACAAAGTTAAAGAAAGAAGCATAATCTTGCCTTTTTGATGCTATAGTTAAGACTTGTGTCAATAACAAAATTCAGCTAGAGTAATCATGTTTTAATGCAGCTATGAAACAGAGACTCACTAGAGTCTCCAACATGGGTTCAGCATAATCAGTGTCCACTGATGTTACTTATTACTGCGGTATTGTATAAAGAAAAGTAGCTTTATATGAATTAGCATTATAATCAGTGAATGTAGCACGAATATACCTGAACATAAATTATCCTGTAGATTTACAAGAGTAAGGAAGAATAAAATTAAAATGTAAGTGCACAGTTTGAGATTTGGTCAAATAGAAATTGACAGTTTGATAAAAATTGGTTTTATAAGGGGTATGATGGAATGTATAGAATATCTTATACTACTTTCACTCTTTCTTTAAAATTGTATCTAATTTCTGTAATTTTTATTATGGAGTAAAATTGGATTATAATTGTATTCATTTTAATGATTTATATAGAAAAAAATCAAACTTTTAAAAATAGATATTTTAGAAGTTTCAATAGTTAGTGACTGAAAAGGGAAAGCCTGCCCATGCAGTTTATTTTTATTTTGTTTTGTTGTGAATCATACACTGATGTAATCAAATTTACTAGCACTATTGAATAGTTTTGGACAGCTTAACTAATATAGATGCTAAAGAATGGTTTGTTAATGGCATACCTCAATAGTGACTATGCACTCACATTTTATACGGCACTCTTAGTTAAATACTAGTTTTATTGGTCATAATGTGAATTTGGTTTAAAAATGCTGTCATTGTTTATATGGTTAATTTAAAAATAACCTGCATTTCCATGTATACTATATAAGTTAAAAAGTTATTTGAGTGTTTTTGATGAAATTTTAATTTTTAGCATGATTTGAGATGTAAGTCAATAGACATACTTTTTTGTATATGCTGAATTTTGTGACGTGTGGAATTTGCTATTAACTTTCCAACACAGTAAGACTTCATTAGTTTTATTGGCATAATATTCATTGTCCAGAAGTGAAAAGAAAATGCCATTGAAGGGTGCCAGACTATTCTGAAAGAATTATAATAACCATAAGGAAAAACAAGGACATTAGATTTCCATTCTACTACTTGATATTCAATAGTGCTTTGCAATATTTGTGATGAAGTCACAAAATCACATACAGTAACATATATAGTATGAGTAATATAAAGAAGCTCAGAAGAATCTCGCTGCTTTCAATGAATTTATGCTTTAGCTAGGGAGAAAAGATAATAAAATTGCAAAAAGGCAGAAGCAAATCTGAGTAATGTTAATACAAAGGGGAAATATATACAAATATGATAATTATTGATTTTCAATAGTATTCTATAAAAATTTAATGGAAATTGAATTTGAATTAGATTTGAAACAGAATATAGAAGAAGTCATTTGCCATGCATAAATGAAGAATGAGTAATACCATTGAACAGGAAAAAGTCTACCATGTGGTCAGAAGATGGTGTGTGTTTAAGGGCTGATTTGAATGAAGGGTCTATAAAAGAAAGATCAGTTTAGCTTCCTTCAGAGAATACTCAGGCTACATGCCAAGACTACACTGGATCCTGGAGAAGGAGAAGACACAGATCAAGAAAACATTATGCATTCAGAGTTATTTTCCAAATACCATGAAAAGTGCTGATAAAACTACTCTCAAGTGTTTATTCAGGGGAGAGAGACCTAGCAATAGTCTCCTGTTGTTCACATACTTGTGTGGTCCTTTCCATTGAGTCTTTAGGTTGCATATAGCAATTCCTTAAAAAGAACTAGAATACAGCAAAAGCAATTGAATATCCCTTTTAAGATTAGATAATAAAAAGTGATGAGTCAATATCTTGCTTGTTCTGGATCCCTCTGGGAAAACCAAGAGACATTCATTGCTAGGCAGATAAGCTGGGGGCAAGAAACTGGTGTCTTCAGCCATTGGGAACCCAGGCAAATATTATGGGTGTGTCTGTAAGGATGCTACTGGATGAAATTAACATTTGAGCAAGTAGTACAAATGGAATAGATTGCCCTCCCTAATATGGATGGTCTTCATCCAAAAAACTGAAGTCCTGCATAGAACAAAAATGCTCATGAAGAGGAAACTGTAGCACTTGACTGTTAAGCTGGTACATACAACTTTTCTGTTCTTAGACTCCAACAATCACATCAGTTCTTGAGTTTTTAGCCTAACAATGATGCAGCTTGGAACTTATATTATTGGCTCTCTCCTGGATCTCATATCTTCAGACTCAAGACTAGAAACACACATAAACTATTCCTTGGCTTCAGCCTGATTACTGCGAATCTTATAACTTAACAGCCTGCCCAATTGTGTGAGATAACTCCTTATAATAATTCTGTTTGTTCCATTTCTCTGGGGGACCTCAGTAATACAACTATTCTTTTGGGGTATTTCACTTAGTATGGTATAATTCATTCCCTCTTCTATTTCCTCTTCCTCTTGCCACCTCCCCCCCCCTTTCTTTCTCTCTTTCTCTGTTCTCCCAGGATGGACATGGTCCAATACAATCAGCCTGTCAGCCAGTGGCCAACTGATCACCCCCAGAAATGATGTCAGAGCAGGTCCTTGGTATCTATCTTTCTGGTGGGCAAATTAGACCCTCAGCACTATTGAAACCAAATCATTCTCAGTGAGTGTAAATCCACATTGCAGAACTCAATATCTGAATCCAGTGCCTGATTCCTGCCTTCATAGTCACTTGGTTCAAGAATCCATTATGCAATGATCAGAGTGGCTGGGGGAAAGAGGCCCACTGTTATTCATAGAATTGGCTACCTTATCCACTTATTAAAATCTTCATCTTCTGGGGTTACCTTTTGGAGAACATTTACAAAGGACAAATATCCTCATGTTTTTGTGTTTAGCTAATTCAGAAATCTCTTCCATATACCTCTTTCCCACACCTCCTTATGAACAGTTTTCCAATTGTGTTCCTTCCAAATCCTGACTATTCTGCCAAACCAGCAATCAACAATCCATGAATTTTTAAACCTGAATTTGTGTAGGCCGGATTCTCCAGAGACGCAGAACTAGATGGTAACATTGGGTGTGTATGTAGGGAAGAAAAAATATGTATGTATTTGAATATGTGTGTGTGTACACACACACGTGAATATGAGAGACAGGGGGGAGAGAGAGAGAGAGAAATATTTTAAAGGTCTGAAATCTTCAAGGCAGGCTGACTGACTGACAATTCTGGCAATAGTCAATGTTGCAGTGTTAGAGCCTGAAAGCAGTCTAGAGACTGGATTCTTGCCCAGTTGGAAGCTTCTGTCTTTGTCTTCAAGGTCTTCAGTTGGTAGGATAAGACATACCTCCTTTATGGAGAGAAATCTGCTTTACTCAAAATCATTTGATTTTGGCATATTTATCTTTATTCAGTGTATACTGATTTCAGTGTCAATTATATCTAAAAAATATTTGCACAACGATATCCAGACTGATGATTGCCCAAATTAACTGATAGTTAATTTTATGTGTTAATTTGTCATAGCCTTGACAAGTTAACACATAAAATTAACTATCATCAACAATATTCTTATACACATTTTTATAGAGGCATAAAGTTTTGTTTCCTTAGGTAATACTTAATTGCTGCTCATATATGAGTATATTTGTAATCTTACAAAAAGGCCAAATGGTTTTTGTAATCTTTGCAACCATTTTTAAAATTCTACCTTAAGAAACTAGAATAAGAAGAGAAAATTAAACACAAACATAGTAGGGAATGCATAATAATGATTAGAATGAAAAATGAGTAAAATAAAAAAATAGAAAACCAGTAATAAACCAAACTAAAAATTTTTCAAATAGGTCAACTTGATGAAAAACTAGCTGGGCTTATAAAAAGAAAGCATTAAAAGGCTCACATAAGTAAACCCAGAAATGAGAGAAGGGTCATCATTGTTGAAATTATGGGAAAAAAATGAAGTGAAAGAAATATCATCAACAACTATATGCAAACAAATCAGTTAAACTGGACAATATTCTGGGAAGAAACAATCAAGCAAAACTTATTCATGAAGAAGCAGAAAAAAAAAACCCAAAGGCTGAATGTTCTCTCTGATATATGGATGCTAACACACATAAGGGAGGGAGAGAAGAATAGAAGTTCATTGGAATAGACAAAGGGGAATGAAGGGAAGGGAGAGGAGATGGGAATGAATCAAATATAACTTTTCTGTGTTCATATATGAATATAAGACCAGTGTACCTCCATATTATATACAGCCACAAGAATGGGAAGTTATACTCCATGTATGTATAATATGTTGAAATATACTCTACTGTCATATATATCTAAAAAGAACAATAAAAAATTTAAAAAATAGCCATCTAAAAAGAAAAGAGATTGAATTAGCAATTTGAAAACTCCCACAATGAAAAGCCTACTCTAATTGTTTCAGTGAATTCTACCACTCAGATACTGATACATCATGAAATCTTTCAAAATATAGAGAATAGAGCACTTCTCAACTCATTCTATGAGCCCAGGATTATCCTGATACCAAAATCAGATAAAACCCCTTATATGTATGAAGATCCTCAACAAAATACAAGCAAAACAAAACAAAACAAAAAACCACCACCAACAAATGTAGTAACATATACAACTAGAATTTATCCTAGGAATGTGTTTTAATATTTGAAAATAAATCTATGTAATACACCACAGTAATTAAAATAAAAGTAACAAACCACAAACTCACTTCAACATATGTACAAAAAAAATTGACAACCCCCAAAACCTTTTATGATAAAAATGCCCAACAAACTCAGAATAACTGGGAATGTCTCCAACTTGACAAGTTCAGGTTTACCTCAAACCTGGTAGAGCGCATCTATGAGAAATCCACATTTAAAATCGCATTTGATGTTGGAAACAAAATGAGTGCTTTCTAAGATTTTGTTTTAAAGACAAAGATTTTGCTCTCATACTTCCTTTCTACATTGCACTAGTTTACAGGGTCATTAAAGAATAAAAGAAATAAAGACATCTAAATTGAAAAGAAAGTAAAAAGTCTTTTGACATAATCTTGTCTACAGAAAATTTTCAGGAATCCTCAAAATGCTCTTTAGATAATAAATGAGTTCACTAAAATGATAGATATGAGATCAATATTAAAAATATATTTTCTTCATATAGATTCTAATGAAAATTATGAAGATGCAATGAATAAAACAGTTCCAGTTACCATGTGTTTAAAAGAATAAAATACTTAGGAATAACTTATAGCAAAAAGAGTGCAATATTTATTCCCTGAAGTCTTGCAAATGGATGAGACAGATAAGGTATACAATCAGAAAAGTATGATAATACTTTTGAAAATTGGAATATATTATGCTGCTCCATAGGGTGTGGGTACTTAGGTGCTGAAGGAGTAAGAATATGTGCTTTACAGGATACATGCCTAGTAAGCAGTGAGATGTAGGAACCTAAATCTCAAGAAGGTCAATGTTGAGCAAATGTTCAACATTGACATATAAGTAGTTGATAAGTATGAAGTGAATGAGCATTTTATAGAAGAAGAGTGTAACTGTTTTAGAGGGAAGAGCTCTAGGAGAAGACAAAAAGAAAAGTTATTAGATATAAGAGAGTCATGGGGCCTATTTTCTCATGTAAACCAAAAGATTATAGCTTTAAAGACATATCTTTTATACATACCATAAACTACAGGTAAATAAGACATAAAGAATGTCATTGACCCTGAAAGATATATGTTTGGTAAAATGGTAAGGACAGAAAGTGAAATTGCAATAATTTTGACATAAATAAAAAATAATAAAATATATTTATTTCATTCTGTATTTTCTTATGACCCTTAGATATGGCTTTATAATTTTTTTGTTTACATTCCCATTTTAATAGCAGGGATCACTTACTATTTTTGTATCTTCAGTACTTGGCCCTAGCAGATAATGATATATATGTGAGGGGAAACAAAAATCAATGCAGAATTTATTGGTAAATCAGTGAGGAGTTAAGTGGCGGATTTTGTAGGATCTGATGTGTCATGAATTGCCACAAACTTTGAACAGAAGCAATATGGGCAGATCTACATTTTAAAAACATCACTCTGATTTAGGACAGAGGAATGTGAAGGGCACACTGACCTGAGGAACATGACAATGTGTACATAGTTACAGGAGGAGACATTAAATGCTTGATCTTGATCTTTGTTAGTACAGGTGGCAAGGAAACCATTTGAAAATAGATAGGTTTTAAGTAAATTATTAGATATTCCAAGTAGACTGGTTGAGGAAACTGAAAATGAGGAGGAGTTAAGGATGACCCTCAAAGTATCTCTCTTCCTGACCAAATGCATATGGCAGTACCTAATAAAAAAGAACAGGACAGTTAGCTTTGGAAGGAAATTCTGGTCAAATTTGACCTTGTTGAATTGGAAGTATCTGCAGAATGTTCAGCTGCAGATGTTCAGTAGGAAGAGGGCATGAAGCTACAGAAGTCATCTAGGACTTTCATCCAGGTACATGTTTAAAAATAAACTAGTGAGATGACTCATGCCTTCTCTTACATTATGGTGGAAAAATGTAGAGATCGAAATATAATAAAACTTAATGGACATGATTGACTTAAATTATGATTAAGATATTTTAAATCTTTACCTAAAGTTAAGTATATAAACATAATATAGAAGACCTGGACAGAAATTTTGGCATATATTCAGTGTTTCATTGTATTCAGTCCCAATTGGGGAGAACTATACCACTTTTGAGTTTCTTGTTTTCAAAATATAAAAAGCTTTTGGAATGGACATTAATTTATGAATAAAATAAAGGGTGAGAAATAAGAAGAGAAAGAAAAGGCAAATGATTAAGGGAAATCTTTGATAAACTTCTGGTGACCACTTCACAATGCTGTAATTAGATGCAGTTTCTGGACAGTGCTTGCATGTGACATACTTATTACAGAGCATTAGATGACTGCTAGTTTTACATTCTTTGTGTGTCCATGTGTGTCTCATATGTATATCATTGTTGAGTCTTGAACATTTTGATGAATAAGTATTAAATTGCTCAAATCATTAGTAAAATAGCACAATAAAAATAATTTGAAGAAAATTAGTTTTTTAAATTACAAAAAATGTCTCCAAGATGGACAATAGGACTGATTATCATTACCCTTGGTGTTCATGTTATTATCTCAGTGTTGTAAACTAGACTGAACATAAAAAGAAAGAGGAAAAAAAGTGTTCTAAATGTGTTATAACAGATCCACAATACTTTCCCACAAATCTAAAGTTCAAAAATTGAAAATGGTTTATAATGAATTTAGGCATGAAACTTGAAGTGAACTGAAGTGAGACTATTTATGGTTTTAGTAAAACAGTGTGAATGTATGTGTGTGTGTATATATATATATATATATATATGTGTGTGTGTGTGTGTGTGTGTGTGTGTGTGTGTATACACATACCTATAGAAAAATATATTTATATTTACCTCTTTAGCCAACCATCCTTCTACACATTGTTTTGCTACGGAAATATTCATGCTGTTCTGCCCCAGGCTCTGCCAGTGTTACCCCAAGGTGTGCCATATGTATACTTTCTAAAATTATTTTTAAAATGGCTATAAAACATTTGTTATTCCAGGCATTTTGGATAAGGAATTGAGGACCCTGACTGTCCATATTTTCTTAGAAGAGTTTTACTAACTGTAATGGTGTACATGCTCTTCCTTGCAATTATTGCTTTATCTACCTAGAAATTCAGAAGTAGACCAGGTTCAGGGTATACTAGTTAAATATCTGTAGTGTGTTTTTCTATAAGCCACTACTCTTTTTTTCTCCAATTTAATCTCTATTTGGCATATATATATAAATTAATATATATATTTGACACTTTCCTGTTTTGTTATCATATAACAAGATTTAGAAGAAAAAATACTAGTTCCCCTGGTCTTTTAAAAAATATTTTGTGTTGTTATTCTACATAGACACAATGCCTTTATTTTGTTTATTTATTTTTATGTGGTGCTGAGGGTCAAACCCCATGCCTCACACATGCTAGGCAAGTGCTCTACCACTGAGCCACAACCCCAGCCCACCCTGGACCTTTTTTAATAGTGAGAAGCTGGGTGCAGTGATATATATCTGTAATCTCAGCAATTTATGAGACTGTGGAAGGAAGATGGCAAATTCCAGACCAGTCTCAGCAATTTAGTGAGACTGCATTTTAAAACGACTGAAGGTATATAGCTCAGTGGCAAATCACCCCTGGGTTCAATTCCCAGCATAGAGAGAGAAAGAGAGTGAGCGTTTTTTTCCCCCTACAAGGCTCAATGAACTTCTCTATGTGTTTCATTGGACTGAATTAAATTATGTACTCTGGTAATGCCTTAGAGGAATTGGGTGAAAACAACAAGAACAAAACACTCTAATTCTGTAATTTTCTTAAAAAAATGTAAAGCATAAAATTTCAGCAAAGAGTATTGATAGGTATCAACTGGAATATGTAAGAATGATGTTTTCTAGTTTTTCTGGTCATGTTTTTGACAGTAGTATTGCTATCTTGCATCGCTATTAATCTAATAATTCACTTATGGCTGCACTTTAAAAGGTCCAAAGTAACAAAAAATACTGGTCAGGGGCTATGGAAGTAAGGCCCTAACATCAGTATTTTTTTAAGAGTGGAATTGCATACACACACATGTCTCTATCAAACTCTAAAAAGAACATTATTTGGCCTTATAACATCATGTGTCTACTTAATGTACCAATCATATGCAAAGGAATGAATTTTGTTGTTGTTAGCCTGGATCATGTACCCACCTCTGTGGTGGGGTAGGTCAACTCTATGAGAAATACATAGGGCAAGAAATGATTCTTTTTCTCATGGGAATTGATGTTGGATAAAGACATAATGGATAACACCTATAAATTTCATTCTTTTAAAATAATTCAATATAGCGCATAAAGAGTGGGATGAATACATATCAACTGCATACATGAATAAATAAATGAATGCATTTCTGTTGCTATGAATGACTAACCTGTAATATTAAACATACCCTAAACTAAAAAAAGGAAGTCATGAAGGCATGTGTTAGAAAAAAGCAAACCATACCATAAGAAAGTTCAAATATTTTAATCTATTTAGAAATTTCAATGTTTTTCATATAAGTGCCTAATAAGAGGATATGGGTATTAACCTCATTTTACCCTACTATGGCTTCCTTAATCCTTTCTGAAATTTGATTAAAGATTTTGAACTTGTGATATTTTTGCCTGGATAGATTCTTAGTATTTTAAAGGAAATATGTATGAGATTTATAGTGTTAGGTTTTAGCTTAATAAAAATAGAAGAGAGAAGCATAAAAATTTCAAGAATTATAAGTATGTTCTCACAAACAATATATATATATATATATTTTTTTTTTTTGGAGGGGTACTGGGAATTGAACTCCAGAACACTTGATCACTAAGCCACATCCCCAGCCCTATTTTGTATTTTTTATTTGTTTTAATTAGTTACACATGACAATACAATGACCTTGATATACCATACATTTGAATCAGATGGGATATAATTTCTCATTATTCTGAGTTTACAGGTTGCAGAATCACTTTGGTCATGCAGTCACATATATACACACAGCAATAATAATGTCTATTTCATTCTACTATCCTTCCTTTCCCCCCTTTAACTCCCCTCCCCTCCCATCACTTCTTTCTACCTAATCTAAGGTGATGCAAATCTTTTTTTTTGTCTCACATCTTCATATATGTATTCTGTATAATGATGAGGGTCTCCTTCCATCTTCCATGCAATTCCCTTTCTCCCTTCCTTTCCCTCCCACCTCTCTTCCATATCTAGTGGTAATATTCTTCTCATGCTCTTCCTCCCTACCCCATTTTGAGTCACCCCCCCCTTATATCAGAGAAGACATTGGGCATTTGTTTTTTGGGGGGATTGGCTAACTTCACTTAGCATAATTTGCCCTAATGTCATCCATTTCCCGGCAAATGCCATGACCTTGTTATTTTTATTGCTGAGTAATATTCCACATTGTGTATAAATGCAACATTTTGAGACAAAGTCTCACTGAGTTGTTTGGCATCTAGCTGCTGAGGCTGGCATTGAACTTGTGATCCTCCTGCCTCAGCCTCCTGAGCTGCTGGGATTACAGGCATGCGCCATTACACCCAGCTACAATATTGCTTTATATTTTTACATTAAATTTTTTACAGTGATAATTTTCACTTCTTCAAGTGGCCAATCAATTCAAATATTATCACACAGCACAAATAGCTTACATATGGGAAATATGCAGATAGAACTGTTTCATTTAGTGCGATGTGTGTTCATTGGATTGATTTGAGCATTTGTAAGAACTAATATCCATACGAATGAACTCTTAACTCAAGTAATTAAAAATTATTTTGTAATAATAATTTGCAAAATAAAAATTACAATTGTATTCATTAATCTTTTGTGATTGTATCAGGAAGGATATTAAACTTTCTTTGTATGTTCATTGCTTCAGGTTACTTGCAGAATTTTTTTATAGTTACAATGAATTTGGTTGCTGAAAAGGTGCAGCATGGGCTCCCAGTACTTATGGTAGATCATTTAAATGTGCCTGGAGAGCTTAGCTACACAAATTCTGTCAAAAAGTACTAGGGAGCATTGTTAGTAAATCCATCATTTTTTCTACATACCAGACTTGGCAACAAATTTTTAGCAATTTTTCTGCTACCTTCTTTTCTCAGCTAATTAGCAGTTTCCTAATTTGTTTTCTGTAAGGGTTATACATAGTGTTTCATTTCTACTGAGTAGTATATTTCCCTACTTGAATAGAATCCATTCATTTGCAGCAGTGTATATAGAAAGTCCAGTTACATGTATGAGAAGAGTGCCCAGATAAACATCATCACTCATTTGTTAGCCTCTTTTTTTAACATTATCCATAAACACCAGCATATAAAGTTGTTTTCTGCATCTGGCTTCAGGCAGGAATAGTGTTAGGAAGGGAATCATCAGGTTATTCTAGCACCTGCATCTGGAACACGAAGTGAAGAACCCTGAGTAGGCAGAGATTCCTTTAGAAATTGGGAGTGATAGGTGATCAAAATTACAAATGCAAATGCAGGAGACTTCAGAGATCATGATATTAATACGATGTTGGAACCATAAATGACAGGATCCAGATAATGTTTCATTAGTATTATGTTGCTCAGTGAAACTGGGTTTTTATCACAGACCTTTGTTTTCATTTCCTGTCACATATTCAAAATCACAAGACATTATTGTTTTCAATTTCAAGAACCAAGGTGATTACCTAAAAGGGTAAAAAGATGTACTAATATCTGTCCTTCTTTTATAGTAGACCAATACATATTGTCTAGTGAATAAAAACTAGACTTGAAGTCATAATTGCCACCAATCTTATAAAAGGTCTGCTGAACTAAACAAGTGTATAGTGCATCAACTCAAAGTTTCTTCTAGATTTGACTCCTATTGCTTTATGTCTGGATGCTGGTTGGCAGTATTATTCACCTACAGACTTTGTATGTCACCTTGTATTCTGAGCGAGTTTATTTGGAATAAAATTACCCTGAGATGTAGAAACTTTAGGATTTTCCACAAATTTTTAGAAAATGGAGCATGAAGAAGTTCTTTAAAACATATCCTCCCCACTCTCACCCAAGACAAATCACCACAATAATAAGGGAAACATTCTGGCTTAGAAATAAACATTCTAATTAGTTCTGTTGTTTTCCTGGTATGATCTGTTGAATATAAACACTTTTCAGTAGAAAATAAATTATTCTAATTTTAATATATAGTTCAAATGTATTTCCAGACAACCAATATGGTACCATTTCTCAGGAGTTCAGGATACATTAACCTGGACTAATGTGTTGACTCTGACATAATAGAAATGTGATAAAAGCTACTCAGATCAATTTTTATTACAATATGACCAGGTTATTTATATTTTGCTTTCCACTTGAAATAATAAGAATCTATACAATTTGTACAGTTGTCATTCTCTCCTTTGTACTAATAGAAAGATTAATATGTATCTTTTAGAGGAATAGACTTTCTTCACCAGATTGAGCAACCCATCATTTGAAATTGCATGTTTTCTATGGAGCATCAGAAGGTACTTCACCTACTAACAAAGATACAGAGTTGGGAATGAAGGATAGATAAATGTTGACTATTTGAAAAACTGCTTCCAAGGTGAAGACATAATGAAAGAAAGCAAACTTAAAAGCATGAAAAAGCATGATTTTTTTTTTTGAAAAATCTAAGTATGGTTCTGCATCATTGAATCAAAAGGGTGCATAGTTCTTGGAAAGAGAAGATAGTTTATTTTAAAGTAGTAAGATGTGAGCAGAACACGAAGAGTAAGGGTTGAGGAACAAGTTATGAAAGGCTATGCAGTCACTGGTAGGAATAGAGGGTGCTATGGTTTGGGTTGGTTTCAGAGTGTCCCTAATGGTTCATCTGATGCAAGCTTGGTACCCAATGTAGCAGTATTTAGAGATGGTGCCTAAGGAAGGTAATTAGGTTATTGGAGTCACTAACCTAAGAAGTTTTTAATGCTGATTTTATGGAGTAAGTTAGTTCCTTCAAGAACAGGTTGTCATAAAGAGTAAGACAAGCCACTTCCAACATTTTGGTTTCTGATCTCACCATGTTATCTTTCCTGAATAAGGCCTTTTCCCTTCCTACCTCTCTGCTATGTTGTGAGACAGTCAAGGGGCTATCACCCTAATGAGGCCTCCCAATCTTGTACTTTCATCCTTCAAAACTATGAGTTAAATAAATCTCTCTCTCTTTTTTTATAAAGTTCCTGGCATTGAGTAATATGTTATGCTAACAAAGAATTGGCAAACACAAAGATTATTGTAGAGCTTAAATACAGAGATAAAATTACATGTCTATTGCAGAAATTTCATCTTTCTATCAGCCTGGGGCAGGGGTTAGTTTATAAATGCATACCCATGTGTAATGTTGAGTCAAAGAAGTTATCATATAATCAAAATCATAGAATGCTCAATATATGGAACTGATAGAGATAAATTTTAGTGAATATTGGCCTTTCAGTTTCAGAAGGGAGAAATTATTATTTTATTTATTCTATGGAATTTTTGCCTAGAGAAATTAACATTGTATTCTAATTGTGCATTTATCATTCCCTCTGCTCCTAGTAATGGTTCTTTCTTCTTTTAAAGTAAGGACCCTGTTTTATGTTATTACCCTATTACATACTCTATTATATCTTTGATAAAAGTGATGTTGAGCAAACTAATAAATCAATGAACAAATTTCTAGCCAGCAGTCAGTATATATCAGTTATATCCAACACCTTTCTTGTATTCTTCTGAAAAGCTTGTTCAGAAAATTAGCAAGTAGTGATTTTTCATTCTATGTCCAAACTCTCTGCTGCTTTGTCGTATGTCAGTATCACCATTTATATTTATAGGTAGCAAAGCAAGAATGTTTAATTTTAAATAATTTTGGGAAGACCAACTAGATTCAATATGATTGGTGACTATAATGCTAGTTACTCACCTACCTAGCATTCTGATCTAGGGTGGGAATAAGGATAAAAAGAGATAGAAGTTATAGTTAACACAGAGATGAATTTCATATAAGTGTTTTTTATACTGAGTAGATAGATATCCATGGTATGTGTTTTGGCAGGGATTAAAAAAAAGGTGCCAGCACCAAATGAACAGAGAATCAGAACAAAAACAGGTGGGCAGAGGTCTGTTCTCATCAAAGGGGAGAAGTTTTCCAGTCTGTTCCTTCCATAAACCTACATAAGGCACCCCTCTCTGAAAGTGGCCCAAAGCCCAGGCTTTGATCTGCCTGGTGGAAGATCAGGCTAATTATCTGATATAGCTTCACAAAAGATATTTACTGTGGAATGACAAATAGAAAAATGAGTAGAACCTCACTTTGAAATTCTATAATTTATTCATCATAGAGAAAAGAAGTTAATTGGTCATTTTACATTATTTTTCTTATCCTATACATATTGTTGGTATTGGACATTCTAGCAAAAATTTATGATTAGAAATGAAAGAATAATGAAAATAAAAATTTAAACACAATGAAGGTAATCTCCCCGTGAATAGAGAGTGAACATTTTAGGAAAAAATCCTAGTATTTTCTATTTGTTCATAAAAAATGTGTTCCTCTACTGTATGCATATTTACTATGTACCCTCTTTGAGTTCAACATTCTGCTGATTTAAGATATTTATGTAACAGAAATACCCTTAGTTCTATGGGATTACGGGAGCTAAGTATTCAATAAGCATAATAAATAATTAAACATGGTTCATAAGAATGCAACGAATTCTATAGAAAAAATAGAATAATTGAGAGTACCAGGTGTTCGGGTTCGGGTTTGAGATATCCCCCAAAAGCTCCTTTGTTAATTCAGAAATATTCAGCAGTGAAATAATCAGATCATAAAAGTGGTAATCTAATCAGTTTATCTTAGTTTTAATAGATTAACTATGTGGTAACTGTAGTCAGATAGAGTATGGCTGGAGGAAGAGGGTCAACTGGGGGTATCCTCTGCAAGAGTTCATCTTCCCTGTGTCCTCTCCCTGCCACCCACCCTCACTTTCTAGCTGCCATGAGCTGAGTAGATTTCTGCTGTCATGCTCTTTGGTGATGACATTGGACCCAGAGTCATGTAGTCAGACAACCATGGATTGTACCTCTGAAACCATGAACCAAAATAAACTTCTCCTTTTCTCCGATGAGACTTTGAACTTGGACTTTTGGGCAATGTTAGAACTGCTAAGACTAAAGGAACTTAAAACATTTTGCATCTTGAGATGGGCATGAGCTTTTCTGTGGCCAGGCACAGATGCTATGACTTGGATAAGAAGTGTCCCCCTCCCCAGAGCACCTGTGTTCATACAGAAATATTTAGAGGTAAATTATTAGATTATAAGAGCCATAAACTAATTGGTCCACTCAAGTTTGAATGAATTAACTGGGTGCTAACTGTAGGCAGGTGGGGCATGATTGGAGAAAGTGGATCACTGGAGGGTTTATGTTTCCTGCCTAGAATTTCCAGGCCACCACTAAATAGCTTTCCTCCACCATGCCCTGTGGCTGTGATGTTCTGCCTTAACTTGATCCCAAAGCAATAGAGACTACAGACTTTAAGTGAACCCATGAAACTGTGAGCCAAAATGAATTTTTCCTTTTCTAAGTTGTTCTTGTCAGGTATTTTGGTCACAGCAAAGAAATCTAATTAACTCACCAATGAGAAGGAGAAGGATATAATTCAAAATAGGATGATTTAGGACTGAAGATGTAGCTAAGTAGTAGAGAGCTTGCCTAGCATGTTCAAGGCCCAGGGTTAATTCCCAACACCACAAAAATAAGTATAATACAAATATAATAAAATATTATATTCTTGGATATTAAACTGAGTTGTAAGACAAAAGAACATTAGTGTTTGGAGCAAGAGTGAGAAAAAAATCATCATAAATGTTCTATTTAAATTTGGAATATGTCTGAAGTGCTTAAGAACAGGAAGAAATCCAAGGTGCCAGGGGCTGAGTGAGCAGAAGGGATGTCAAATGAGCATTGCACATAAGTCTGTGTGTGCATTGCATTAACGGATGGAGATGGAACCACAGAATACCTTGTAGATCATTTCATGGAATTTGGTTTTACTCTAAAATTAAAAGCCATTGTAATTAACCATATTCTTTCTGCAGTAAAGAAATGATTGGTACCTGTGGTTATGGTTCTTCCAAGGTTTGGAATGTGTGTGACCTTTACTCTGATATGACAACTTCATTGAACATCAGTATTCATGAATCACATTTTTTTTTTACTTTAGAATTGCATAGACTTTGGGCTTGTATTCTAGCTTTGAATGAAGATATGGAAAAGTTTAAAGCCAGACTAGTATCTCCCCCATTTGCTGTCTGAATGCTCAAAGAATTTTTTTTCAATAAATTTTAAAAACTTAAACAGGATATGTCCATGTATTAATTGCAGAAAAACAAAATTTTTAAATGAACTTAGATATACAATTGAAATAGACTGTTTGTGAATATTAAATGCATAGAAAAATGGATTAACCAACAATGGGGATAAAAATGTAATGTAATCTAGAGAAATTTTAAAAACCTAATTTCATCATTATTCATAACAAGTAATCTAAAATTTAAAAAAAATGTTTAAAAGGCAAAAAAATGTCATTGTAGCATTTTAAGCATGAGAGTGACAGGATATCACTTCAATTTTCACAATATGATTTTGGTTGTTATTTTAGCTGAAGTGTAGAGGGACAAGGGAAGAATCAGATCAAACAGTTAAGAGGACAATGAAATAATATAAGTGAGAGATACACAGGACTCATACTGCAGTAGTGAAAAGAAAGTGGTTGAACAGTAGTATATGATGAGCTAATTAATTTCTTCATATAGTTGTTGAGTCTGCTATTAAAGTCTTAAAATGATCATCTAATGTTGAAATACTTACTCACAATAGTGTATTTATTGTTCCTTTCCAGTATATTAGTGCTATCTCCTATGTGGCACTGAGTTGCTTGTAGATATTTTATGTGAATATTTTATGCACTTTACCTTAACTTAATAAGATACTTAGTTTCTTAAATGATTTGAGAAACTTCCTAAAAATGTCTAATTTTGTTTAGCTGTATTTATTAAGACTACTTCAACACAAATTATGAGATAGTTAAGGATATATTTTTAAAAGAGTAGCTATTCATGATTATTTTAAAAAGTAATATGATTGCAAAGGTTATTTGTTAATTTACCTAGTCCTTTCATTAATTATAACTTCATTATGATGTGAGTATATAAGTTTATATTTTTGACTAATGTATGTAATTGAGAAGGAAATAATATCAGTGAAAGAGAAAAAATAAAAAAGAGAAAAGACTGAGTCTGGTTTAAGTAAAAATTCTTCCTTGGAAGGAGATGCAAATGCATGCCAATAGGATATTCTTGAGAACAATTAACACATGATGTTTGGATTTAGTTTTTTTGCATAAAGAAACAAAAATTAATGTAATAAATATAATTTCATTTGATCTTATACTTTAAAAGTTTATGTTCCTCTTACCACAAAACAAAGGAAAATAGACCAATAACCCCTGTATATATAGGCTGTATGCTGAAGAAAAAAATCAAATGATATAGCTCCCAAATCTGACACAAATGAAAAAGAAACATCCTGATTATACTTTCTATAAATGCCAATATATATTTTAATCTTGATATGGGAAAACATATTTTGCACTAAAATAAAGAATATTGGATAAGAATTGTGACTTGGATTTATTAAGTGCAAATTCATTTAATTGTATTAGCCTAATTTTTTCATTACTTTGATTAAAAGTCCATAGTATAAGTGGAAGTAATTCATCCAAGAAATTTGAGAACAGGTCCAGTCAACAGAGAAACAAAGAATTGTTTATTGGGATAACCACATATTGTCTATATAATTAGTGTACATGTAATTTTTAAATTGATATTTAAATTTCAATGTGCTTTCAACTAGTTTTCTAGTTAAATATAATAAATATATCCAATAAGAATAAATTGGTAATATTTAGGGCATTGGAAAAAATGATTAATTCTATATTTTTATGTAACCAAAGAATGCAATTTAAGATACTCTCGAAGCATCTGCTCTTTCAAAATCTGAGTTCATTTTATACTTTTATAATTCACCTTAGTATATACTGCAAAACAAATAATAACATTATGAAACAAAACTATTTCAGAACCATCATTCTGGGGGACATTTATTTTTTATTTAGTCTATCAACAATTCAGAAGCAAAAAGAAAAACAAATCTAAGAAAACAATTTTGTTAAGGAAGCTATTTTAAACTTTGGCTATTTTACTGTCAAGATGAAGATGATTCAAGTGGAACCACATGGAGATGTTTTAAAACCTTTAAGTCTCTCAGTAATAAAATCTATAAAGACTTTGAGATAAAATTTTAAAAATCCATCAGATCCAGTTTATTAAGAAAAAGTGCAGTGCACATCTACATTGGGTAGCTGACTGATTCATCAAGGTTACATAATCCTGCATCCTCATCTATAATGACAGCTTTGAATGGGAGGAGGATTAGACATTCACCTTTGCCAGGTAACATTCTCTTATAACTTCCCATCCCCACTGGGAATGAAAACCATCCACAAGAAAAAACCCTCAGACTCTCAAAACATAGGATTGTATTTCTCTAATTGCATAGACATCTTTCATTGCCTGTAGATATTTTTACTTCTAAGACAGCCTGCAGTTCTGCTTGCCAACCTGAAACTTGTTTCACAAAATTTTCAGCAGCTGGTATGATAATAAGCCAGTTTTATGTAAATTAGTGATCTTCCTAATCAATTTTTAACTACAAAATTAAAATTTTAAAGATTTTTAAGTAAATTATTTTTAGAGATAAAAAATATTTTATCAAATCTATGTCCTTAGCTTGATTCACATGATACTGCCTCTGATTTTAAGAAATATTTAGATGATGCTGAAGAAAAATTTCTCATAAATTAGTTTTTAAAAGTGTGATCTAAATTATTCTTGTTTAAAGATTCTTTTTACCTTTCCTTTTTGTTAATATTCTTATCAAACAATATATTTTTACTAATTCAAATATGGTGAGGTTGGCATATTTGTGCACTACTCCTTTAAGGCAGTATGTTCACATCAATCATTTCTTTAAAAAGGCAAACAGCTGCAAAATAAATATTCTGCTTTTGATTCAGAAGTAAATTATTCATTTTACTAGCCTGGTACAACCTTTTTCAAGCTATAAATTGAGCAATGGTTAAAAGTATCTAGCTACTTGAATTAAGTTATTTCAACAATAATTAGGGACAACTTCATGTTTAAAATTTCAAAGATTGAGCAAGACCTACCTATCATTCAATATTATGGGCAATTCAAATACACATTTAGAATACTACAAAACTCCAATATTCTAAGTAGGTAGGGTCATATTATTCTCATCAATTTTAAAAAATTGTGTGAATTCCTATTGTTAAAAGTTGAGGTTTTTAAAAGAAGATAGATTTGGTAGATGTTTTGGTATGTAATTTTTTTTAAAAAAACTGTACTTTGACTTTATGTACATGAAGATGGCTATAGTACATAACTTATTATGGATCAGAGTATATTAGGATTAAAAAGCAAAACAAATAATTGTATTATTATAGTTACTATCATTTTTTCTTCCGAGATTTGAGGTATATTTTCTATTCAAATATTTCTTTGCAGGTCCTCTGAAAATTTGCATTTAGACAAGTTCTTTTCCCTTTCTGGGCTTCTTCCCTCTCAACTTTTTTCTTTCTTAATTTTTAAAATGTATTTATTCCTTCCTTGCATAATTTATTTCTTAAGCTATCATAGTATGCATGCTTATTGTGTATTCATGATCTCTCACCCTCAAAACATACTGTTTATATAAATGTCCAAGACTGACATTTTATCTAGTACTCTGATGGTCCATCAAACTGATGGCCTAGGTTTGATCTGAAAATATTACTTAGAAGAAGGCAGCATACTTAGATGGAAACATATTTGGAGATTTTTCCCCTGAATTTGACTATCGCCTACCATGTGACTATTAGCAATTATCTAATATCCTTAGCCTTCAGGATACTCTTCTAATAAAATGTAGATGTATATTTTCTACATAATTGTTAAGCTTATTCTTTTAGTTTCGTTTCTAAGAGATATGCCTAAATGCTTTTATTCAAAATGATTTTCTATTGAATAACTTTGGGTCTCTCATTTGTTCCCAATTGTTACACTTTAGGCTGAATATTTGGAATTTCCACAATTCTTCCTTCACTATTGTTTTTCATTATACCAGTGAACAACCATCATGTTCCATTGGCTAGAGAAGGAAAGAAAGTGAAATAATTCATGCAAAAGCAAGAACAAGCAAGGCACACAGTAAATATTTTTCACCATTATCATATTATATATGGCCCTTTGACTTTATGCTTCATGTAATTATTTTTGTTTGTTTTTCTGTAGTGAAAATTTTATTATTTTTCCTTTATGAATTCTTTCTGTCTTTCCAATAAAATATAGAATTTTACCATTGAACAAGCAAAGTGAAGCAAGTGTATAGCATTTATATACCAGACATCTTTCTAAAACTTTAAATAATTTCTTGATCCATGGAATGATTCTGTAAGGTAGGTACCTTTTATCTATCTTACGGAAGTTAAAACAGAAGCACAAAAATGTTATATATGCTTCCAAAGTACAGGTAGCACATGGCAGAATTGGGATTCAAACCCCATTAGGGTGAATGCTGAGTTTGTGCTCTTTAATCACTGTGTTGTCTGCCTCTCAAGATGGCGTAGGACCAAGATTAGAATGACTAACATACTTGAGAAGAGAAGCCAGCAGTTCAAAATATCTGGCTGTATTTGAGAGATTTAAGGTCAGAGATAGGGGTTCAGAGACAAGAGCTGTGTGTGGTAATGTTTGCTGAGAGATTGGTAGAATCAGAAGTAAATATTAAAAAGGATCAACCTGAGAAACATTTTATGAAGTAATGGGTAGAATCTCCTCATATGTTATACATAGAAAAAGATGAAAAATAGCAACTCTATAGACTTAGATGTTTTTCCTTTGACATTTCATGGAGACCTCTAAGGACTTTTCTTGAATCAAAATAAAGTCAACATAAAGGAATTCTCTGTCATGTGGTATATAGAAAAAAACTATTACAGAGTCAATCTTTGATTCAAGTGGATACAATTTTGAGGTCAGAGAAGAAATAAGTCTAGATATTGTGGGCATAAGGTACAGACCAAGTTTTAGAAGATAGATTAGACTCTTTTAGCTGGATGGTAATTTGGGTGTATGCATTGAGAAAGAAATGAGGAAGAATTCTGGTTTTAAAACCTCTTACCACCCTGCAGGAGTCTTCTGAAAACAAAGAGGCAGATGCCCAGAAAACATGTAAGTCCTATGCCAGGCACAATAATATTTATCTTCTATAGCAAAACTTACTAGAAATAAAATGACTAATAAATTGCTTTCCTTTGTTATTGATGACTCAAGGACTGGTGAGATTATGCCTACAAATAAATGGCAGATCATTAAACCTTGCCATTGGATAAAATTGGATTCATCAAAGACAGATAAATTGAACTGAAGAAGAGCTATGTGGGAAAATGTATAGGTGTGAAACTGAAGAGAGAGGTCTAGTCTCTAGAAAATATTTTAGACTGCTTAAGTGTTCATGTGGTACTAGATTATCACTCACATATACTCTGTATTTTTCCTCTGCTTTATGGGAGAAATATGCTTCATTATTTCATTATATGACATTTGGTCAAATGAATTGCTCTGGTCAATAGAATGTAGGCAGTTGTCATAATTTGCCATTTCCAATTCTGGCCTTCAGTTTCTGTTGACCCTTTTTGTATTCCAGTCTTTTTGCCATGAGAAGGACATATGTTGGAGATCACTGGTCCAAAGTGGGTGAGGGACAGGTAGAGTTTTCTGCCATTTGTAGGAATAATCTCACCCAGTCCTTGAGTCATCAGTAATGAAGTAAAGGAAATTATTAGTCATTTTATTCTATTAAGTCTTGCTATAGGGACCCAAGTCCTAAGGGAAGCTTAGAAGCAACAGAACCAGGCCAGTTTTAAAAGGTACTTCCCAATTTCACATAAATGGTAATGAAGATGAAAGTGTAGTTTTAAGCCATTTAGTTTAGGAATTATTTGTTTTGCAGCATTAGCATGGCAATAACTGACTTATTTTTAACTGACTTAGTTTTATTTTTGAATTAGTTTATCTTCCAAATGAATATTCCATTTCTCCTATGTACTCATGATGTATAATATTATTTCAATTTGTGACTTCTATGATAATTTTCATAGTCAGAAATTGATAGAGCTGCGCAGATAGGAGCAAAGGACCACACAATGGTGATCCGAGCCTTTTGAAATAGAGGGAAAATTTAAATTATGAAAAGACCAGAACTTAATATGGGATGGAAATGATAGTGATCAAATATTATTCATAAGAGAATTATATAAAATAAACAAGAGATTACAGTGTGACAGGGAAAGGGTGTGTGGAATATAATAGAAAAGAAAAATTCTTGTTGAAGCTTTTGTTTGGTCACAGATACTCTTTGACTTACTCCTAATTACCTTATTTTGCACATATCCCCAAATCTTTTATACATAGAAGACTTAAGAAACCTCTTATTGAATAGAATTGTGCATTGCTTTTTCCTGAAAGTTATATTATTTTTATCTCCCTTTGTTGGCTAAAGCCCAACAAAGCACCAATATTTATGTATTACTAAATTTATCAAAAGCCCTAAAATATTCTTTTCAAAAGAAATATAATATTCTTAGCAACATTTCCTACAAAAAACAATGATTCTAAGAAATTATTTGTCAAATTCTTATAGCTATAATTGGACTAGATATTCAGACTAAAATAGCCTTATGTTTATTGCAATGTAAATAAAGCTTTTGTTTTTCCTATGTAAAACTTTGAACACTGAAACTCTGTTATGATTAGAACCTCTTTAATAAACTGATTGGTATTATAGAATTACCATGTTTCCCAACAGGTGTCTTCAAAATACTTGCTGCTTCTAGCCCCCTAGCTCTAATTTATCTTTTAGATACATTTTCTAGTGATGGGCTGTATCAACTTGCCAATTTTCAGACTTTGGCTAAAAGCATACTTTTACTATTTTTCAGGAAACTAAATCCAGTTAATACTAAATTCTTTTATAATTGTCCTTTTCAATGTTTCTTAAGAGATCTTTCTTTAAGAAATATTGTGCTGCCTCAAACTGTTAACATCTCTTCTTAAATCATTGGAAAGACTTGCTATGGTGCTCACTTATGTTTAGTATTCAGCCAATGATTCACATAGAGAATGAAGAACAGGTCTCTTCTTCTATCCCCCAACCCAAACACTCTGAGCCTTGCCCATTCTTTATGGCATTAAATTCCAAATCTTTAATCTTGTGATAAAACAACTCTCCAGAAGATGATTTAGTTACCTTTGCAACTTCATCTCTATATCTAGATACTTTTTTTTTCTTTCGTGGGAAAAATGCACTCTTACAAGTCAATGCTTTTGTTAGTGATATTCAGTTGATCTGAAATATCTTTCTCTACATTTTCTATGCAAAAAACTTATTTTTTTCCTGAAATTCCTCAACTCTACAGCATCCTCATTAACAGCACAGACTTCAAATCTCGACCCATTTAGAATAAGTTCTGTCAGATTCTATAAAACCAAACATATATATACTGTATGGCATAGGAATACTATTCCTAGGAATTTTCCCAAGAATGTGTTCATGAAAAGAAGCATGTGAGAATATTTGTAGGAAAAAATGTAGCAAACAATAAAATTTGTAAAAACAAACAAACAAACAAAAAACAACCCAAATCGCAAATAACCCAGTTGTCTATCAACAGAAGTATAGGTAATCTTTGTATATTTGTGTTCTTATGAACACATAAATCAAACATGTATTATGTTCAATGAGAGTAACTTTAATAAAAGAGCAATACTTCATGATTTTACTTATATAAAATTTTAGAGTTGTAAAAACTAATGTAATGGTGGAAAAAAATCAGAAAATTGGTTGAGGAATGGTGTAGGTATTACATGGAAAGAGGAAACAAATTTTATGGAGTGATGTCAAAATTTTATGTCTTGATAAGTTGTTGGTTGTACAGTTATGGAAAAACTCATCAAAGGATACATAAGCCTTAGTGATTTTGTTTTAGGTAAATTTTACCTCAAGGGGGAAAGAAAAACCAAAATGTATATGGAATTCAGGAGAATGATATCTATGCTAAAGTGCTTAGAGAGGAAATGTACTGATCTGTAATCTTTTAAAAAATGATTCAGTAAAATATGATGGAGTGATGGACATGTAGAATGATAGATGTTATTAATAGATAAAGGAACTTTGTTTCTTCGTACATGACACTTCTGATGCCAAATAGGTATATTTTCTACACCAAACACTTCTCTACTTCTCTATGGACACCAAATAGTTTCCTACTATTTAATTTAATGTGGACACTAAATAATCTCAGGATAAGGGCTCAGTACTAATAGACTTGCCCCCCAACTTCAGACTCTGGTCACAAGTAGTGGTTAGCCACACTTCTATTACTCTTGGCTACCAACTAGGGGTTCCTGTAATCCCCTTCCCATATTTGATGATTTGATATAATAAATCTGAGAGTTTAGGGAGACACTTTATGATCTCTTGTTTATCATAATGGATATTACAAAAGATTCAAAGGATAGCCAGAGGAGAAGGTACATAGGGCAAAGTATTGCAAGGTTCCAAGCACAGGAGCTTCTGCCTTTCAAGGGTTGGGGTGTGCCACCATAGGGTAAGTGGATGTATTTCCAACCTGGAAGCTCCTCACTCACCACAGTTTAGGAATATTTGTAGACATGGCATAAACAATTTGGCATTAACAATTATTAAATCAAAGTTCAGCCTTACCAGTGGATGGAATATAGGGTTTGAAAATTCCAAACTTTTAATCATCACATGGTCTTTTTGTTGGTCAGAATCTGGATGGGAGCACATCAAGAGTTGGATCTTTAGAACACAAGATGCTTGTATCACCTAAGAATTTCCAAGAGATTTTAAAGCTCTGTGTCAGGCCCTGGAGTCAGATATGAATGTACATATATTTTACTGTATCTTAATGTGTGATAAACCACATGTAGCAAAATGTTAAAGGTAGTGGATAAAGATCAGCACCATTAGAAAAATACTTCAAAGTTATCTGTATGTTTATAACTTTTCATAATAAATTTTGGAAAACATTTCAATCTCTAGTTTTAGAAATCATAGTTTATTATTACTCAAATAGAGTACTGTTATCCTGGTTGCAAAATAGTACTTAGTTTAATTTCTAATTTCATCCACCTTTATTAGTTGGCATTTTACTATAACAAAGTGTGTTATCTTCTTCCTGAATTATTGACTTATTTATTGCAAGAATAGCTTCATGTATTTGTATTCTATTTATTGAAAAATGCTACATTGCCATGATTATTACTTTCCAAGCTTAAAATTCTCCATAGCTAGCAAGTGGGAAGTCTTTTAAGTTGTTGTCTGTTCCAGTCATATCTCTTTTTAAATCATTTCTGGCACAAGATTTTTCCAAGCTCATCTTGCATTTTCTACCACATTCCTTTCAGAAATCTTGATTCTTTTGAGTGCAAAATGGTATTTAGTAACCAAGACCTGACAGCTAGAAATGCTCATTGCGAAGGGTGTGTTTGCTTCTACAGTTTAAATGTATATAAATTCCATACTGAATAATGCTGAATATTCATATTTAAATAATAAGTTAGTTTTGATATCTGAAACCACATTCCAACATTAGGGGATTCTTCTTTGCATATTTTCCTTCTTTGACATCCTTCATTCCATGTTTTTATTATACTTCTTCACCAGTAAAAAAATGATGCTTCCCAACATGCATGTATTTGTACATTATTCAAATCATATAATATGCTATATATGTATAATTCAAGACAATGATGTGAGCACAGGCAATTAACTCCTCCTTGGATTCTGACAGCAATGATCAAATGGAATTTTAAAGGAGTTTTTGAATACAAACTGAAAACTAAAGAATGACGTTTAAAAAGAACTGTGAAGAATTTTAAGTAGAAGTGAGATACAAAGAGGATTCTTTTTCTTCTTGAAAATATTGAAATATTATATTACTTCACAATAATAGAGATAATCTTTACAGAACATCCTAAATGCACTGTAACTTGTAGATCAAGCATGAAGTTCTCTAAGAACTGGACAGATATATCATTTGTCTTTTTAAAATTTTTAACACCATGGAAGAGTGTACACTTTGATACAGCTGTACTTAAAGGCTAAGATAATAGGCAACTGTCCTTTTAGGAAAATACTCAAGATCTTACTTGTCTTCTCTCTTCTCTCTGCATATGAGGACACAGCAAGAAATTGGCCATCTGCAGTCCAGGAAGCAGACCTTCAGATCTGCTGTCATCTTGTTTTTAAATCTCAGCTACCAGAATCATGGGAATTAAATGCCAATTGTTTAAGCCACCCTGTTTATAGTAATTTGTTATAGCAGCATGAACTCATTAAAACACAAGCTTAATGGAAAAACTGATTTCTAAAGTATAAAATAATTACATGCACAACTCTATGTTTGATATTCAATTGAAAAAAAATTTCCTGAAAATAATTCCAAAATTACTAAAGAGAAAGAAGAAAATCTAAATAGGCAGATTTTTAGAAAAGATCTTGGAAAAACATGTGAAAAAATTACCTCCCAAAGACTACTAGGCCCAGATGGTTTTACAAGCTAATTTATTTCAATTTCTCTGTGACAAATCAAAAAAATTATGTGTGTGTGTGTGTGTATGTATGTGTGTATATATATATACTATTCAACCATTTAGTAAAAGAAGGTATTCATAATTCATTTTGTAAAATCAGCATAGTAATAATAATATCAAAATTTTAAAAATCACCAAAGAAAAAAGAAAGGAAACTCCTGAAGAAGATTACAAATAAAAATAAATAAAATTATAAATAAAAATACTTTGTGCTAAACTACTGTTGTCTATTTGATAGTGCTATTACTTCCTTCGAGTATAGTGGACACTGTATTTCTATGAATCCATCTTCCTAAATGTTCTCAGAGATTATGTGAACCTGGATAAACTTTGAAAAATAGAAGTGAAATGGACACCACCATTCTCGGTGGTTATATAGTCAGGTGCAGAGTCTTCTTGGACCTTATGCACTTGGGAACTCCAGATTGCTTCAATCTGAAGTTGTTAGTGAATATTTGACTCTGTAACTATATAACATTTTGGACCTTTACTTCTAAGATCAATTACTTCTACATATTTGATGTCCTATTTCCTACCTTAAATATCTGATTAACTTTTAGAGTAGCTCTGATTTTCTGATCAAACCAAGGGTAAGTAGAAATGTTCATACCAGAATGGAATGGACAACAGACCTTCGGGAAGAGAATTTGAAATTGATTCTAAAATCTGCTTATGTTTAAAGGCTTTAGTGATTTAGCTGGCTATGGTAAATGAGATTCTGATAACCTCTCTGATATTAGCATAGGGGTTAAGGAACAGTGGCAAAAGTCTCTGAGAGGGGCAATGAAGAATAAATGGTAAAACTGAACTCAAGCCATAGAATCTACAAGCTTATGATACATAAACCCTACTTATAGATATCTGAACATGATCTCCATTGTTTTCTGACCACACATAAATGCTCATAACTGGTACTATTCATTTCTCCCTATACAAGCTTCCCTCCTTAATGCTCATTCTCCTACAGTGAATAACTTCATTCGTTTGGGGGTTTCTCATACCACAGACATTATCATAAACATTGTATTCATGGTGATTCTAGGGCAATTCTGTTAGAATGCAGTTTGATTTACTTACACTCCCTGTTAGGGAAAATGAGGGGCATCAGTGAACTTTTCCAAGGTGTTTTAATTAAACAGGTGTCCCTCTTTTATATGTGCTCTCCAATGAAGGAATATTAGAGTTGAGAAGGTAGATCACTTGGTAATGTATGGAGATTCACAGAGGAGTTCACATAGGTATTTATTTGATAGAAAATCTATCTATGCAATATACCCTTATAACTTCTGAGTTACTATTAGCATCTAATAAGCTAGAGAGGCAATGAAGAAAAAGCCAAGATTAACTGTAGGGCTTGAAGAATCCTGGGCACAAGATTCACTGATTTAGCAGATTCCTGTGCCCTGTGTTTGGAATGGGAACAGCAGTAACCTGAAGGGATAATGTGAACAGAAATAGTCAATATCTTAGTGATGATCTCTGTCCACAGATGACCAATAATGAAAGGATACAAATCTTTCTGCCTGTGAGTTCGTAAAATCCTTGATATAAAAATACAGAAGTGAGATTGGGAACAGAACATGCTGAAAGATTGTAAGGAACAACCAAAATTATTGTGATACTTTTCTTTTTTTCTTTTTTTTTTTACCATCTTAATTGTATGTGAGCTCAGAGTTAGAAATTGCATAAATTTATAGAAAATAACAGACTATGAATTGCTGAATATGATTTGATAAACACAGTGCATTTACCAGTAAGATTGTAGTATACAACTTTGTATACTATGAAGTAAGATGTAGTATACAACTTTGGGTGTTGGGGGTTGACACAGGAAGCTTTACTATCTGAATCAAAGTGTATACATGCTGAATCCATGTGCACCAGAATGACCCAAGGTTCCTGGACCCAAAACCAATATTTGAATTAATAAATAAGTTACCTACAATCCATCCCTTGTTTAATGTTTGTGAGGTAGAAGCCCACGGTGAGATACAGCAGTAACACTAGGAGGCCAGAGATTGCACCATTACTCAAGATGATGGTCTTCCCTCAATCTTTGGTCCTTATGATTCACAACCCCACCATTAGCTAAGAAAGCCAGACCTCAACTTCAATCATTTGCCAGTGGTGTTACTTGCCAGACTCTCATATTTTCTGTCAATAACCCAAATTCTCCAGTTCCTAGAATCCAGTGCTTATATTTCCTGGAGAAGTATTTTCATACCATGAGGTATAGCAGATCTCCTCTTAGCTCATAGTTTGGGTCACTTGAATGTTAATTCCCTCTTGCCCTTTTTCTGTTAATATTGCATTTTTTTTTTTACTGGGAAAAGTTTCTTTCACTCTGTTTAATCATTAAGGAATTATGAACCTCATCTGTGAACCCACATTAGTTCAGTTTATAAGAACAAGTCTGATAAAGCACAGCTAATCTTTTCCCTAGCAGGCACAAACAAAACAAAACAAAACACATTAAAAAATACTCCATATTTCAGTTTTTAAAATCTAGGTACAGTAGGATTATGTATAGTCATGTGGGACTTAAAAGTGTATGCTTCATATGTAAAGATTTAAAATTCAAAATTAATAAGCTGAATTCAACAAATAAAACAAACATACTCTTTGGAGAATTTGCAGAGGAGTCCACATAGGTATTTATTTGATAGAAGGCAACATACATGATCTAAAAAAAAAAAAATGAACAAGTACTAGGTCACAAAGTACATATCATCAATTCCAACAGAATCTATATTACAAAAATAAGGTACCTGACTAAAATGCTTATGCAAATAATTAGTAATAAAAATAAAGTTCAAAGCATGCTTATAAATTACTAAAATAAGCATCAAGAATTTTTAAAGGAACACTTAATAAAGTGATATATAACCAAACTTTGTAGTCTGTAGCTACAAAGCAGCCTGTAGTCTGTAAACACGAATACATATTTATAAAGTAAATCATAACCTTGAAGCAACTTAGAAATAAAATACAATAATGGTTATTCAAATACAAAAGCTAGAAAAAGACAATGTGTATACTCAAGTAGAAGAAATAAAAAAATAGTACAAGCAAAAAAATTTACAAAAAAGCAAAGATGTATGAGCAGTAATATCACAAGTTGGCTTTTTGAGAAATTTAATAGATAAATGTTTAGCACCTGATTAAAAAGATATGCAATATTATGCAGAAATGCTTATGTCTAAAAGTACAATCTAGGATTTAAAATTCAAAAGCAAATAGTAAAAATAAATTTATTAAAACACAAAAATTGGATAAAATGAATAAGTAAAATAAATGAATTACCATAAGTACTCATTTATTCAAGAAGAAATAGCTAACTGAAGTAGATCGATAGAAGAAACTGAGTCAATTATAAAATATTTTTTATTAAAATATTTTTATCTGACCCCCCTTCCTTCCTCTCTCAATTTTCTGGTTGAGTGATAAAGAATCTATATGAAAGTGTTTTTAAAAGACTAGAAAAGAAGTATAAGACTTGGATTCTCAAAGACACCTGAATAATCATGATAAGCAAACTTTATAAAAACAATATAAACAAGTTACAAATCAACTTCATTTATGTATAAAGATGAAAAACACTGTAAATAAAATATATGAGTTGGATTATCAATTTATATAAAAATACTCTCATCATCAAGTAGGATTAATTCCAGAAAGGGAAAAACAGTTCAATAATAGAAAATATTTAAATATAAATTTTAAAAAAATAATTAAATATTAAAAACCATAAGTTTGTTACTATGGAGAAAGACCAATGTATGCTATTTCTGGGCTTCCTCTCCCTTCCTCAAAACACACCAAATAAACTTCCCTTAGGGTATTTCTATTCACTCTCAGTGTCAGAAAAGACCCTTTTCATTACTTCTAGAGCAAATGCACCCCTGGCCCTGAACCTCTACAAGGATAATCTGTACAAGTTCTTCAACTCATTGCTGCAATAGAAACCCAGTGAGACTTTCCCTGATCACCCTATTTAAAATTGAGTCTATTAAAGCCACTCTGTTTAAAATTGAATTCCCTGCTCCTTTCCCAAGACAAGGAATATATGCAAAGGAGATTTCACTTTTCACCATGTACATGGTTTGAAATTTATTCAAAAAGTAAGTATTTAAAATATTAAAATATAACTTTAGAAACAAAAAAACCCCAACACAGCCCATAGATTCTGAATTTATCAGTGAGTGATAGATTTTGCAGTGAAAGTAAGAAAAGGTAGCTCACATACTGCAGGCAAAACAAATACCACAAAATATTTGGGTTTTGGATCTCTAAATTTGCTGTATAGATTAATCCTGAACATAATATCTGATATATACAAAGGGTTTTAAAAATGTAATCTACTCTTACATAATATAAATTTATAATTAAAGAGTAATTTAAGGACTCAGTGATCATGATCCATACACTGAAGCAGGGGATACATTTTTGCATCAACAAAGTGACAGCTTGTATTGGTATTTTAACTTGCCAGAGCCACTTAGGCTTTATCTACAAAGTGCAGAAACATTAGCAAAATTCAACCATTTTTACATTGTCGTGAATGCATCACTATTTCAGCCAATTAGTTAAAAAGTGTATTTAATTGCTTTGACATTTGTCAATGCATTTAACACATTCTTTATTCAAAGAGAAATTAGATAACCTAGTTATTTGCCTTGTTTCTACCTTGCAGTCCTTCATCTGTCATGAAAATGTAGGAAGAACAGAATATAATTGTCTTTTGGTGTGTTAGTCAGCTTTCTGTTGCTGTGACAAAAATACTTGATAAAATAAACTTACAAGTAGAAAAACTTTGTTTTGGATCACTGTTTCATAGATTTCAGTCCATGGTTTCTTGGCCCTGTTACTTGGGCCTGGAGCAAGGCAGAATATCAATGCAAAGTTTGTGGCAGAGAAAACCAGTTCACCTCATTCCTTTAGGAAAGCGTGGGGGCAGGGGGAGTGGGAGAGAGAAAGGGAGGGAAGGAAGGAGAAAGAGAGAGAGAGAGGGAGAGAGAGACATAGAGAGAGAGGCAGTCAGAGGACAGGATCTTAATATAATCCCCTTCAACTGCATAGCCTCAATGATCCGACTTCCTCAAACTAGGCTCTTCCTTTTAAAAACTTCATCATCTCCCAAAGCATTATGGACTAGAAACCAAGCCTCCAATACATAGGCATTTGGCAGACATTTCCATTCCAAACCATGACACTTGGTATCCATTGGGGATTGGTTCCAGGACCCCTGAGGATACCAAAATCCAAGGAACCTTAAGTCCCTTATATAAATGGAGTATTGTCAAATAACCTAGGCACATTCTCCTACATACTTTATACCATCTTTAAATTACTTATGATACTGAATATAATGCAAGTGCTATATAAATAGTTCCTACACTGTACTGTTTAAGAAACAATGAAGAGAAAAAAGTCTGTACACGTTCAGTACAAATGTAATTTTTTTCTAAATATTTTCTATCAGCATTGGTTGAACCTACGGATATGAGGGTCAAGTGCATTCAGTAGATATTTTGGGATTGTGCAGACTTTGGTTTCATAAACATTTTGAAACTATATGACAAACTACACTTGAGAACATTATAAGAAAACATTTTATTAGAATGTAAAAAAGAAATTCCACAATATACTACATGACTAGCCATAAGGGAAACTGAATAAATAAAATCTCATGATATGAATTGATTTCAGTATTCTCCTTTAGTATTATGGTTTGATTTTTTAAATCTAAGAATTGTTTCTGTGAACTATGGCGCTACATCTTTGGAAATTTTAGCATAATATTATAATTATATGAGAGATTTAAGAAATACTAGTGTAGTAAAGGCTTGGAAAATCAGATTTCCTCCCTCCTCCAAAGACAATGCTCCATTTCCTTCATATGATCTTTTATCCGAACTGTTTTCAACTGAGATGTGTGGTAATAATAGTTTAAAAGTAGATGTCAAATTTGGAAGGTTATGTGCTTAAAGAAAGGTATTTATTTATAGTATCTAGCAGATGCTTTTTGACCATGTGATCTTGAACAACCAAATTCTTAGCTTTTTCTTCTACAGTGCTTAGTTAATTACCATTCTTATATCAAAGAGCTATTGTAATAATTAAAAGAAATAAGATATAGACATTATTTCACACATCACAAAGGCACACAATTATAATTGAATCAATACCTGCTAATACTTTTGAAACACAGAGTGGTCAGAAATACTGGTTTCCTGACATTTGTGGGTTGAAATATTCTTCCAAGTACTGCTATTCTCCTTCTGTCTTGCCTCCTTCTGCTGCAACACCATGTGGTCAATTTTACACAGTGTGATAGAGAAAACACTAAATAATCGTTAGCCAAAAAGATATTAGCAAACTGAACTTTAATTTTTTAAAGAGTCCTTGTTAAAATTTTAAAATGGATATGTTTTAACCCATGATTGGTGTTCCCAGCCTCTTTTTGTTGGACAGTCTTTCCACCCACACTCCATTTCAAAGATGCCTAATCCTTGTATTGATTCTACCCATTCCTCCTATTAAAAATCTCTAAATTCATTAAAAACTTGCAGGATATTTTTTAAAAACATAAACTTTGAAGAAAGTAGATTTGGGTTTAATTCTCCATTCCATCATTGAACTAGCTGTGTGGCTACAGCTACATTTTTTTTCCTGTGTATCACCTTTCTCTAATCTCTAAATTAGTAAATCACCTTATTAATTAGTTGAGAAGATTAAACATTATAAGCTCCAGATACTCAGTAGGAAGCTCTCCTATTTCTCTTCACCAGCATCAGGTATTAGTTAACACTGAAGACATGGTTAGAAGTATTTTGTGACATGTAACTTTGTGTATGCTTCGAAGATAGGTGTCAAACACCAGTGAAAAAGCATAAAGGAGAAATACTTTTAGTACTCCTTGGTACTACTGAAAACCACTTCTGCAAGTATATCGATGACTTTGCTTCTCACAATGAACGGAATCTTGATGATGGTGGACAAAGCATTACCTATATTCTTAAATTCTTTTTAGTTGTTATTGGTAATATTTGTACCTGTCTTTCAGTTTGAGTATGTAAAAACAATGATGTATATCAACATAAATATTTGCCTGTCATCATTATGTGAAATAAGAATCAAATTATGTAACATGTGCTCTAAGAAGTTTACTTTTTCTTTTTTCCTGTGGTACTTCTATCAAAGAGCGCATATTTACCACTGGCAGGGGAGGGAAATTCAGGGAGTCAACTCTAATTTAATTTTTTTTTAAAGGTGGGATTTGAAGAGAGTCTGAGGAAAAGCTCTCTTGGCTGCTTTAAAAGGATTAGTAACAATGTTCTGACCTGAAATTTTGGTCTTGTGATTTCTTTCCAGATTTTTTTTTCATTGCATAAAAAACCTGTCTGCAATGGTCTTATTATTTAATTCAATCTTAATTAGATACAATCCATTAAACTCTAAGGGATTGTTGTAAAGCCTAAAAGTGCAGAAGGTATTTTTAAAATGATAATATTAATCATCAAGAAGTGAAAAAGATACTTTGCCAAGTACCTTTCTTCTACAATAGTTCTATGGTCATTTTGCTGTTCTTTCAAAATTTGAATTTCAAAGATCATAAATTTAATCCCTAGACCACATTCCCTCTTTAGGGGACCGTTCAGCCATTTTCAAAAGGAGGCTAAGCTTTGTGTTCAGAAACGTATTATTTTAAGATTACGTGGCTTAATCATGAGCATGCCTTGATTATCAGAGGAGGAAAGTCAGACTTCATCTGGTAATAAGACCCCTTGGAAAAGAGTCGCATACTGAGGCACCAACGTAGGGCGGGAATCGTCTCCCTAAAACAACCTTTCAGAATCTTTATAAGAATCATTGAGTACTATCAGGCCACCCCTGATGGAAAAGCAAATGCCCAGAGTGCTTTTCTTCTGCTGGAGATGTAAATGGCTGGCCAGGACTTCAGGAGAATAGCCTCAAGGTTCGAGGTAGGGCCATTCGAACAGGATTGTTATCCTCACTGAGACAAAGGCAGGGGGCGGGCAACTGGTGCCCATCCTTTCAGTTGAGTGGGCTGGGGAAAGACTGGGTGGAGCCGGCAGAGTGTGTTTTGTTTTGCTTTGCGTGGGGCTCCCCAGGTCTATCCTGCATCCAGTTAGCCCAACCCCCGGGCGCAGAGAGGACGCAGCAGGCAGCCGCAGTGGCCTCTGCGTCAAGGGGTGGTGGGGCGGGGAGGTGCGGCACCCAGCCAGGAGACCTGGCTAGCTCTTCAGAGCCCTGTCGCCGCCCGCTGCCTCCTCCTCTCGCCCGCAGCCTTTCCGCGGCCGCAGCACTAGAGGGCCGGGCACGTGGGTACCTCCGTCACTCACACACACACACACACACACACACACACACACACACACACACACACACACCACGGGCGCGCGCGCATACGGATCCGCGCGCCTGTATCCCGTGCTGTTTCCCTGGCAGACATACAGGCGCTCACGAGTCTTTCCTTGCCAGTCCGCAGGGCAGCGACCCTCTAAACCCAGTCCCAGAGCCCGCCCTTGGCAAGCAACTGCTTCTCGCCGGACAGCTCCTGTGTGGCCTCTGTCACAGCTACCTGGACCCGACCCTTTCTGGACTGCTTCTGGGACGTGGAAACAACAAGAGGTGCTGGGTCAAGACACAGTAAAGGTAAAGACACACTCTTATGCTAAAGGCACCGCTGCGGATAGGGTGGGGCTGGCCATTAGTCCTCCTAGAGTCCGGGGACCAGGAACCACAGGAAAATTGATGGATGGATCCCGAGAAAGACTCAGGCTGGGTCCTGGGGTGAAGGAGGGAGAATGGATCAAAAGCCCTCAGAGAGCTCTGCCAGGCTCAGTTGGCAACCCCCTAGGCTCTGCGTCCTGCACCTGTGCAAGTCTGAGATGGTGGTGGAGGGGGGTGCACAAGAGAAGGCACTTGTAGGGAGAAGCACATGGGTCGAAACGTGTCGCCATCCTTCCTTCCTTCCCTAGTGGAAATTGCCCACAACCTTCCCGGAGACCCACTGGTTTCCAAGTCAAGTCGGGGTTGAACGATGGGGGTCAAACATCAGAAAGTCCGAGAGGAAAGTTGGGAGGGTCGGGGCGGAGAGGCACTTCCGAGGTGAATTGGAAGCTGATCCTCGTGCGGGTGGGCGGTGGGGCGGGGAGAGCAGCGGGCTTCATTTCTCATTCGCTTGAGGTTCTTTGGCAACTGCAGAAGGCGACTATGGAAGGCAGAGCGTTTTCACGTGACCTCAATTCCCTTTTGCTTAAGGCATCCTGCAATAAATGATCCAAAAGTGGGCCTTTCGCCGCGCAAAAGGCACGTGGTTGATGAAGAAAGCACACTTTGAGTGTTTCTGAGCATCCTGGAATTTGACAGCTTGGCAGCGAGGGAGGTGGCGTTGGGATTTTAAGGAACGGACCGGAAAGAAGGGAAACCCAGTTGTTTTTACCTTTCATTCACTTGACTGGTCTATGCGTACTCAGGTCAAAAGACAGTTTTGAATACAGTGCAGCAGGGAGAAAGCCTTTCGTTCTCAACAGGCGCTTCAGCTTTATAAATAGGAGTGAATCTAAATACCCTAGGCGTCCCCGCGACAGGCGTGACCCACCTAGTCGCAGAGGATGCCAGAACGGGATTGTTTTCTGTTTAGTAAGGAAGCAGCTTTGGGTCTGTTGGAACTGAGTGAAGCCCCCAGGCGTGCGCTCTCTAGCGTCTCCTTTCCCTTTCCATCCTCCGCCCTTACAGGGAATGGTTAGAGTAAGACCGGGCGGGGTCTGGACTGGGGCGTGGTGACGTCGGCAGTGTTTGGGTGCTTATGCAAATGAGACTGCAACCATTTCTTTTGGTCAGGCGGTTTTCCCCTCTAGGTCTTAAAGGTAGACCCAATCCTGGTTTGCACTCTTGGCGTCAGTGGTTCACTACCAAGAAATATGGGAGGAATGAAGGGCTGCTTTATGTGCTGCAGTTGGGCTCTTCATTGCTCATTCTGTAAAAGATTTTTTTTTTTTTATCCTTGTCAATGCCTGGTTGCCTTTTTGGACTATCAGGAACGAAGTGTTTGCTTTGGGGACTTATCATTCTCAGCCCACACAGTCCCCTGAGACTCCTGACCCCACCCATCCCCATTTCTGCAAGAAAGGAGTTGAGATTACAGATCAACCTGTCTCTTCCAAACCTACTATTGGACTTGACAGATTGTAAATACCTAATAAATACATGATTTTGGACTGAATTTCTTTGAAGAGAACGTGTATTTCTCTCAAGTTAAATTCGTAATATTCGACCATAAGAATCAGACGATTTTACATTATTCCGCCAAATTCAAAATTGAATTCAGTGACCATTTTCACTCCAATTTTTCTGATTACATGCTATAAACTGAATTTAAGAATGACTACAGTTCTAGTATAACTCAAAATGTATTTCAGTGGAATTAAGAAAGATATTTATATGTGTTTCTAGAAGGTATGCACTTTGTCATCCAATTAACAAGAATTACTATAAAATTTTATATTGGATAGCCGGTATTTGAAATATCAATTACTGATGAGTTGCCTTGTCAATTATTGAAACCTTTAGGCCGAGTAGTTACTAAAACTTAAACTCTATATTTGTAACCATTAATTTACTCAGTGATCATAGTTCAAATTTGACTATGTACATGTTAGAAAATAGGCTTCACTTATCATTAAAATAATACTTTTGTGTGAATAGATAATAAATTGTATTATTTTATATTCTGGGGTTTGCATCCTGGCAATTAGTATGGCAGATCTGAAAGAGATCTGAGTACTTATCAAAAGCTCCCTGATCTTTCTTTTACTTCTCAATTTGCCTCTCAACTCTTTTTTTAAAGACTATGTTAATTCTTTATTGCTGCATACATATGCATGATTGGATAGTTAATGTATTCCTATGCAGAGTAGATTTTAAAATGATTTCTGAGCAGATGGCATTATTAACAAAAATCAACAGGCATACTCTGATGCATGAAAAACGTTCAAGGTTAGATGGCAGGAATCTTTAGATACAGTAACAATTTACTTAGGACATTACTCTTCTAGTAGTATTCACTAAATAATTTTTGATTAATTTATGTATTTGCATATTGATTTTAAATTGTGGAATGAATAACAAGTCAAAATATTAATTTTTACAAATAATTATGTTTTCTTTCTCTGTGAATAACAGGTCCCAAGGGTAGACTGGAATAAATGCATAATATAACTTGATATAGGATAAAGTTGTTTTTAGTCTTGAAGGTCACTTTATTTCCTTGCAATTAATATATTAAAGTATCGTTTCACATGACTGATTATTGTCTTTGAATAGAATGCTTACTGTGAGAGCTTTCTCACTATCAGACTGGCAAAGATTAAAAACATTGCTCATATTGAAGTGATCAGAGAGAAGTAGTCACTCTCATTTATTGCTTGTGGTAGTGAAAATTTTGAGATTTTTTTTTGATAAATAACCCTTAGCAGTATTTATCATAATTGTAAAAGCTCATACCTTTTCAATTCTAGGAATTCACAAACATGAAAAGCAAAGTATACAAATTGGGTTTCTTTGGAACATATAATAGGAAATTATAAGAAATGACAAATATATTTATATCAAAATCAAGGAATATCATAGTTATCTTAGAAATTAAGTTAGTCTATTCATATTAAAAATTTTGAAAATTTAAAAAAATGGAAAACCAAGATGAGGAATAGAAATAATTGTGTGAAAAGAAATAGGTTGGGGGGTTGGGGAGAAAATACATATTGGATCTTTCTTTTTAAGTGAATGGACTGACTTTTTTTTTAATTTAGTTTTAAGATAGTTACAGAATCACAAGTATTTTAAGGAATAACAGACTTCTCATGAGCATTTTATAAAATTTTCTGCAAAAGTAACATCTTGTAAAAACCATACAACATAATCACAATCAGAATGTAAATACATGCACACATATACTCTTGAATACACACATACACACACATACACACATACAGCTAGGATATTTTGTGTTACTTTGATTAAAGGGAGTTAGAGGTAGTACTAGATATGGTGGGGAGAAAGGATTGGAATGTATGTTTCACCTTGGAAACTTTTAGTACCACATTATTGTATTATTATTCAAACTATAAATTAAAAAATATGAAGTGAAAATAGCAAACAAATTTCTTTAATGGAACAGTATTCAGACATCAGATGTCCTCAAATTAATAAGGTAGAAATATAGGCATATTTACTTCATAATTTTTGTTGTTGTTTCTGAATTTATAGGAATGTTTTCTTCCAATATTTTGAATACTTAAATTATATACTAGCATCACATTTAGTGGATTCAACAAATTTAGTCATTATATTAGCATAAAAATACATTTTCTCTTTTTAGTGAAAGAAATAACTTTGTTTTAAAATTTAGTTTTGTTATGATTTCAGAATCACACATAACTGATTAGGAGTAGCAGAGTTTTAACAGCTTTTCACATTTTTTTTTTGCAAATGTAGCATCTTGCAAAAACTTGATTACAACACCATAATCAAAATATTGATACTGATACAGTCAAGTTACAAAACAGTTCTATCACAGGATCCCCTGTGGTGTCCTTTCACACCATAGTACTTCACTCCTGTCCCCAGACTCTCCTTAACTCCTGGAAACCTCTAATCTTTTCTCCATGTTTATTGTTAAGTCATTTCAAGAATGTCATATAAATGGAATCATATAGTATACAATCATTGATATTGGCTTTTTTCACTTTCAGCACAATTCTCTATAGATTCATTCAATTTATTAGATGTACTAGTAGTTAGTTTTTATTGCTCCATGAAATGGATATACCAGATTTGTATAACCATTCACCTAAAGAAAAACATATGGGTTATTTACAGTTAAGAGTTATTGTGAATAAGGTTGACATGGAGACGTTGATACAGTCTTTTTGGAACATACATTTTAATTTTTCTGGGATAAATACTTAGGAGTGTGATTTCTGTGTTATTTAGTAGTTGCATATTTAGTGTTTAAAGAAACTGCCAAATTGTTTTCCATGGTAGCGGTACCATTTTATGTTCTCAGCAACAATAAATTAATGAACCATTTTCTCAGTAACTTTGTCAGAATATGACTCTCACTATATTTAGATATTCTGATATGTGTATATGTATATATATATAGACATGTAACTATATATATTATATGCATAATTATATAATATAATATGTATGAAATATGATTGTATATAATTATACATATTATATGATATATATATATATATATATATATATATATATATATATGAGAGAGTGAGTTACATTTCTCTGTGGCTGTAATTTGCATTTTTAATAGATGATAATATTAAATCTCATTGCATATTCTTATTTAAAATCTCTACAAAATATTCAGTGAAATGTTCCTTTATGTTCTTTGCCTGTCTTCTAATTATATTTTTAATGGTTGAGTTTTAAGAGTTGTTTATATATCCAAATACTACTTTTTTATCTAATATGTGGTCTTCAAGTATTTTCTCCTAGGCTTTAACTTATTTTTCATCCTCTTTACAGGTCCTTTCACAGAAAAAAAGTAATAAATTTTGAGACCTAGTTTATCAATTGTTGCTTTTGATCCAGCTTTTAATATTATGTGTAGAATCTCTTTTCTTAACCATAGAATTCAAAGATTTTTCTCCAATGATTTTTTTCTACAAATTTTAGTTTTGTATTTTATGTTTAAATATAGGACCATTTTGAGTTATTTTTTGTATAAGATGTTATGTTTATATCAAGATCATACTTTATGTCTAGTTGGTTTCTAAACCATTTGTTAAAAAGATTATCTTCGGGCTGGGGATGTGGCTCAAGTGGTAGCGCGCTCGCCTGGCATGCATGCAGCCCGGGTTCGATCCTCAGCACCACATACCAACAAAGATGTTGTGTCTGCCGAGAACTAAAAAATAAATATTAAAAATTCTCTCTCTCTCCTCTCTCACTCTCTTAAAAAAAATTTTAAAAAAAAGATTATCTTTTTAACCCATTGAAATTGCTTTTGTACCTTTATCAAAAATATACTAGTTATATTTGAGTGCATCCCTTTTTGTGTCATCTCTTCCATTTCATTGATTTGTAACTATATTTCTATTGACCCCACCCAATCCTCATTATTATAGCTATGTAAATCTTGGAATGGGCAAAATAACTTATCTTGCTTTATTCTTTTGTTTCCATATTGTTGTCGCCTTTAACCTTTTCATATAAATTTTAGAATAATCTTGCTTATAATGATTTTTCTGGAATTTTGATAGGAATTCCATTAATATCCATACATCCATTAAGAAAGAATTGGTATATTTACTATGTTGAGTACTATAATCTATGAGCATAGTATGTCTGTTCATATATTTAGATCTTTCATTTCTTTTAACACAGTTGGTATTTTTCAGAAAAAAATTTACTGTGCCTGTTTTGTTACATTGTCATGTAATTATATTACTTTTTAAAGGGTTATAAATACTGGGTGTTTTGGGGGGGTTAGGGGCACTGGGCTTGAACTCAGGGGTGTTTTCTTACTGAGCTACATTCCTCCCCCCCCCTTTTTTAGATAAGGTTTTGCTCAGTTACTTAGGGCCTCACTAAATTGCTGAGGCTGACCTGAAATATGCAATTCTACTGTCCCAGCCTCCAGAGTTACTGGTATTACACACAGGTGCCCTAGGCCTGGCTTGCTATTGTATTTTAAATTTCTGTATCCACTTGTTCATTGTTAACATGTAGAAATGTAAATATATATGTATGTTTATCTTGTATCCTGTGTCTTTATTGAAGTCACTTATTCTAGGAGTTCTTGTTTGTTTTTTTAGATTCCTTATGATTTTCAGAGCACCGAATCCTAAGCACTAGACCACCAGGGAGCTTTCCTTATGATTTTTAACATGGACAATCAGAATGCCTTTAATTAATTAATTAATTAATTAATTTTTTCTGATGACCACATTTTATTGTATTAGTTTTCAAACTATAAATTCTGATCTAGTAGTGGATTATAAAATCAGTTTATTATAATGGATTCTATAGAAATACAATAAAACAGAATATCAGAGTATAGCACATGTACTAAGGTTACATGTTGTGTTTTGTGATATTGTATTTCAGGAGTGTATACATGCATGGGGCTGAGAGATATATGTGATATATATACATAGATGGCTCTCTATATAGATACATATAGATATATATCACAATAATATCTTTCAAAAGGTCACTTTCAGAAAGTTGCTACCTCCTGTTTTATTAGAAAATCATTAGCTAATCAATGAAAAGACCAAAAAAGTACTTTCTTATCCTCTATTTTTTCATTACATTCCAAATGCCATATAATTAACCGCTATTTATTTATTTATTTAATTGGTTTTATTTTTTAAATACATGACAGCAGAATGCATCGAAATTTTTGTTACACATATAGAACAATTTTCCATACCTCTGTTTGTATACAAAGTATGTTTACATCAATTCATGTCTTCTTACATGTAGTTTGGATAATGATGTCTATCACTTTACACCAGAATGCCTTTAAATATGTAAAGTTTTCCCTCTTCCTTTTTGATCTATATTCCTTATATTTAGTTTTTCTTGCAATATTATATTGTCTGCTACTTCTAATAGTGTGTTTAAATATATGTGTGAGAATGTACATTCTTGTTTCTGACCCAATGGGATAAGTATTTAGACTTTCAGTAGTAATTTTTTTTTGTAGCATTATAAAGTTAGAATGTTCCCTTTTATTTCTAATTTTTGACAGATTTTAGTCATGAATGGATGTTGAATTTTATAAAACCCTTTTTCTGGATCAGTGGATATGTTCATGTGACTTTTTTTTTTAAACTGTGTTTTTATGGGGTATTGCATGGAATTTTGAATACTGAACCAGTCTAAAGAACTTGAAATAACTCCACTTGATCATGGTATGTAATTATTTTTATCAAATATATTTTCTACTACCATGTGAATGAATTTGTGTTTATATTCTATAGAAATATTGATATATAGTTTTCTTTTCTGGTACTCTCTGTACCTGGTTTTGGTATCTGAGTAATACTAGCTTAATGAAATTAATTAGGAAGTGTTCTATTGTTTTCTATTGTTTGAAGAGACTAGAGTTCATGATAATATTTATTTACACATGTGATAGTATTCTCCAGTGAAACCATCTGGGACTGGACATTTGGTTGATGAAAGAATTAAAACAGCATACTTAAGTTTTAAAAATAGTTATAGAGATATTAAATGATCTGTTTTATATTGGGTAAGTTGTAGTGGCTTGCATTTTTTAAGGAACTGATTCACTGTATCTAAATTATCAATTATCTATATATATGTAGAATATTTTTTGCTAGCATTCTTCTTTTAAAAGATACTTCATTTCATATAGAACATCTCGTAATGATTAGTGACAAGAACACCATAGGTCTTTTCAAATACTAAGTGTCAATCATTTTTGGTAAATATTGGTTTTCCCCACACAAAAATAACTGAATATTATACAATTTCAGGAGATGGTGATGCTATTAGAAAAGTTTAAAAATGGCAATACCTAAAATCATGCACATTATTTCACAACTTTATAAAACTTCTTTTAAAAATTTCCACAAACATTCCTGGTACAAAAAAAAGTCCTTCAAAAACTGCATGATAACATTAAGCTACAAATTTCACTTTGGAAAATAAAGAAGCTATTTTTCTCAATTTGGCTTTAAGATTTTTTTTAAATGTTAAAAGTATAATGAGGAGTGTATTGAAAAAGGTAGGGAAAAGGAGCTTCCAATTGTAGATTCAACATATCTGAAAGTATTTTAATTATGTAATTTTCAAGAACAAGACTATATTATAAATAATAGTCTTTCAGCAAGATGGACAAACGAGGAGTTATTATGTCACCTGTTCCCATGAGAGAGATGTTCTCGAAAAATGCTTATTTATAGAATCTTCTGTAAAATAGAGTTGGTACCTTCAATTTGTATTTTACTAAAACAATATCATTAGAGTTTGTGTTTTTGTCTAAAAGTGCATCTACTCTACCATTTAGATGTCCAATTTTCAGAATGTGTTCCACATTGGCTACCCAGCTTCCATTCTTAAAAATCATTTGGAGTCTCCTAGTAGAATTATGTTGCTATTTGTTGGCTAAAATGTTCTGTATTCTTCATGGTTTCTTCTTGTCTTTTTTTAAAATACATGAATTATTTCTTCTTTGAATCCTTTCTCTATGCCATTTTCATCAAAACCCATGAAACTGAATACCACTTTGATATTTGCATGATCAATCACAGCTTTGCAGGTAAGTTCCTCTAATATGTCACTGATACCAGCCAAAAATATGAATTTAAGGATACTGTGCCATTAGAACTTAGCTAAGAAATTCTCATATCCTTCCTTGAGGGTATTCTCATATCCATCTGATTTTTCCACAATTTCTTTAAGTTTAGATTGGTATAGCTTGTTCACACAATGTGATTTAGTATATCATGCTGCCATACAAGAGTACTTCTCTTCCAAACAGGATCAACTTCCATGGCATAATACTGTTCATTTAGTTTCACTACATTTTTTGGACATTCATCATTATTTTAGTGACATATGATATGTTAGATTATGTTTCCCCTTTATAGGAAAATCTACTTAGTCATATAAATGTCTGTAATTCTCTGAAGTCTGGCAGTTCTTGCTTTGATAAAACTACAGATAAGTTTGTCTATTTTTATAGAGTTTTTGACTTACACAACTTTTCTGGAATTCTGGTATCATTTTGACAGGTATAGCAGACTCTTGATTAGTTATTTCCTGGGTATCTGATCTACTTTGGTTCCATTAGTTGTGAGTAAATAACAACATTCACTGGACATCCATGGGTTTGTACAAATTCTCATCTCTACGTTCTTGATCTTGCTGCTCATCTTTCTAAATTCAAGGTGAATGTGCACTGAGCCAGCACCACTTGGTCCATCAGGGTGTACACACTGGCGCTGGCTACTTCACCCACACTTGCCACAGTCGCTGGGTCCAGGGACAGGGCCTTGTGTGCCTCCAGGCTGGAAAACAGGAGGCCACTTGCCAGGGCTGTGAGCCCTGGAAGTGCTGGAGCTTCACATGCTGCGATGTCAAGCCCTCTCTCCTTTCTGCAGAAACTATTTTCTTTTGATCCTTTTGATATCTGCAGATTGTTTTCAGTCATAATCCCTTTCTCATTTCTACTTTGAGCATGAATGAGATCCACCATATGGAGCTTTACATACATAAGTCTAAATATGGCTTTGGAAGTTATTATGAATTTTGTCCTTAAAAGAAAGTAACTGTGTGAATTTACAAATCTGTATCACACCTTTCTACACAGGTCTAGCTTCATTGTGAAAATAATTTTTTGGACAGCATTTTACATTTTAGTAAAACATTTATACTTTTGGTTGTGTCCAGTAAATATTTTTCTTTTTATAGGCAGATGTCTCAGTTTTCTATTCACGCACAATAAACCATTCTAAAATGTAGTATCTTAAAACAAGAAGAATGATGTTATTTCTCTTTATTCTATGGCTTGGCTGGGCTCAGTTGTATGGTTCATTTGTTGAAGTTGGCATTAACTGGCAGTTTGGCCAGGGCTAGAATGTCAAAGTCTTGTTATCATGCCTGGGTCTTCACTTAGATGCTAGAATAATTGGTGCATGGTTGAAACCATTTATCTCTCTTTCTCTCTCTCTCTTTCTCTCTCCTTTTCCATGTGGGGTTTCTAGCAAGGATGATGTACTTCCCCCCACATGGTGTCTGGCTTCCAAAAGACAGAAAGCAGAAATTTGCAGGCTTATTCAGCATAGCCTTGGAACTTTTATAGTGCCATTTCTCCTGCATTCTGCTGGTCAAATTCAGAGCTAGCCTCAAAATCTATTTTGGCTCTGAGGTCTCCAGAGCTCTAAAAGTAGAAATGTCAACTTAAAAGAATTATAAATAGACTCCATACCTTATTTGGAGGAGTAGTAGACATATACAAAGTTGGGAGGAACTGTTAGTGTTCATTTTTGCAAATAGCATACTACAGAAAATAATTGTGAAAGCTCATATTTCATATTTAATGAGGATGACAAAATATATTAAGTGCTTTCAAACTCATCATTTATAGGACATGCTAATATGAATATGTAAATGAATACAAATAATAGCTTATGGTAGGCTGATAAATGACTCCTAAAGACATGTCTGCTTCCTAATCCTTGACAACTCTGTTACCGGATTTGAATACATGTGCTTTGCAGATATAATCTTGAGATTAACAGATTATCCTGGGATACTTAATGGGTTCAACATGCCCTCATAAATGTTGATGAGAAAGAGCAGAGAGAGATAAGCATTAGATATGCATAGACAAGTATAGGCCAGGTTACCAAGGTGATGTGGTCATAGATCAAGGCTTGAAGAAGGTAGTAAGAGACAAGGTTCAGACTGTCCCCTAGAATTTCAGAGGAAATACAAATCCGATAAATTTAGTACATTGAAACCTATTTTGGCTCTGAGGTCTCCAGAGCTCTAAAAGTAGATATGTCTGTTGTCTTAAGCATGTAAATTTAAAAGACTTTAGGAAATGAATGCAGTGCCTATGTCTGAGGTGTTTTCAAAGTTAATAAAACTATTAAGTGTTTATAAGATGTTTTGTCTACTTAAAATATATTTAAGATTTAAAATCTGTCTTTGGTTTTTAGGAGACAACAAAATCTAAACTTTATGGAAATTACTCTATGATTATAATTAATTTTGATCAAGTTCACAAGAAGGTGCAAAAGGAAATATTTTGCACCTTTTACCAAACTACCCCCACATTAATGTCTGTGTCAAACAAGGTGTAGTATCATAACCAGCATATTGACATTTGTATAGAGCTTTTCCTAATGAAATAGGGATTTTATTTGTGTGTATTTGTGTTTGTATATGTATACTCTGTATCATATTTCAAACATAAAACTTCATGTCACCCTTACCATTAAGTTGTACCATCTTGAAATATTCCCTCCCACTTCCAATTTATAGCACACCACCTGCTCTCTTTGCAACCACTAATCATTGTTCATCCTTGTAATTGTTATTTCACAAATGTTGTATATATAGAATTATGAAATAAGTATTATTTTGAAATTGGCTTCTAAATTTTTAAAAAGCTTGTTATTTTTTCCTTGAAGTTCATCTAAATTCTTGCAGGTAATGAGAGTTCGCTCCTTTTTAATGCTGACTGGTGCTTTATGGTGTGGATGTAGCACAGGTGGTTTTAAGTCTTCACCCACTGAAGCACATATAGGCAGTTTCCAGTTTGGGCTATTATAAACAAAGCTGCTATGAACATTTGTGTACATACTTCTTAAGTTTCTATTCTCTGGAGTAAATTCTTAAGAGTAAAGTTGAGGGTCACTTTAAGAAGTCTAGTACTTGCGGTTGAAAGCAAGTTCCAACTGTTTTTTAGAATGGCTGTGCAATTTGACGCTGCCATCGATGGTGTATGATTCATCTAGATTCTTTGCATCCTCACCAATGCCTGGCGTTATTAATGTTTAAAAAATTTTATTCATTTTGATAGGTGTCTTGTAGTCCATCTTTTTTTTGGCAAACACATATTTATTGAAGTATAAATTGTGCCCTTTTATTGTGCCTTTTTGTATTGTCATTTGTAAAAAGTGTTCCCTCCCTTTTGATTTGACATGTGATTTTTGTTTCCTTTTGCTTAGTGTTATCTTTCTGCTTATGTGCAGGGATATATAATTTACAAAATAAACTTTTAGTCAGAATTCTATATTTAGAAAATATTTTGCCTCATTTGTCGAGAACATTGTTTTAGTCAGCCTTTTCACTGCTGTGATTAAAAGACTTGACCAGCACAATTATAGAGGAGGAAAAGTTTATTTAGGGGCTTATGGTTTCAGAGGTCTCAAACCATAGGCAGCAGGCTTCATTCTTCAGGGCTTGAGGTGAGGTAGACCATTATGGTGGAAGAGTATAGCAGAGGGAACTTGCTCACATGGTGATCAGAAAGCAGAGAGAGAGAGACTGCACTGGCCAGATACAAATATATACCCCAAAGTCATACCCCCAGTGCTCGCCTCCTCTAGTCACACCCTACCACTTCAATTACCACTCAGTTAATCCCTATCAGGGGATGAATTCACTGATTGAATTAAGATGCTCACAACCCAATCTTCTCCTCTGAACCTTCTTGCATTGTCTCACTCAAGAGTTTTGGAGGACACCTCACATCCATTTCATTGTATCTCTTTTCATTTTCATTATTCAACTATTCCTTAGTCAGAAAATAATTAGCATGTTGTTCCAGTTTTTTCCTGTAGAATGATCAACATTTTTATTTTATTCAGGCAGTCTATCTTATTTATTAAAATTGAGAAAATTTATTGCATTGTGTCCATAGTGAATTTTAGATTTGGTGCTCAGTTAGATTTGTATTTATGAAAAATTTCCCCCAGTAAAATTTGAACTTACTAAAGTCAAGAAGATAATTTGCTGGTTCTCTAGTTCTTTCTTATAGAATATTAAACTTGTGGCAAATGCCAAACCATAATCAGTGCATACAAGTCTCTAGGAGTCTTTCTTATGTTTAAGATTCGATTGCTTGCCTGCTATTTCAGTTCTTTACATATTTTCATTTACAATGTTAATTAGAATTTGATATAGCATAACTTTAAAGAGGTAATAACAATAGTTTGGGAGTTAAACAATGCCTAGAATGATGGGACAAGAATTGTCCAAATATTTATATAATTTTCTGGTAAAAATACTGGCATGACTGGTTGAGACAAAAGCAGAGAAAAGACCTATTACAAATGTTTGGAATAAAGTGTGGGATAAGAGTACAGGTGTTTAAAAAAAGGAGTCATGGAATATCAGGTGTCTTTATGCCAATAAATTGACAATTTTAATTAAATGAACAAGTTCCTCAGAAAAGATGACTTACTAAAACTAACAACAAGAAAATAATCTAAATGGCTTTGTATCAATGAAAGAAATTGAATTTTTAATTAAACATATTCCATAATGAAAACTTCAGGCCCAGATGGCTTTATTGGTGAATGCTGCCAAACATTTAAGGATGAAATAAAAAAAAAGTTACCCTCCATATATTGTCTCAGAGAATATACAAGAAACTCTTTTCATGGGGCCACCAAACCAAAACCAGAGAAGCAAAATCCAAGAATAAAACACAGACCCACATACCCATGAGTGTAGTTGAAATCAATGCACAACAAAACATCACAGATTTATTCCAATGATGTATTAAAAGGATAATACATCCTGACCAAGAAAGTTATCATAGAAATGTGAGATTGTTTTAAGACATGAAACCAATCAATGAGTTTGTATTAACAGATCAAGAAGGTTCAGAATTATTAAAGACAAAATTATGGTTCAAAATTCAACACATTAAAAAAGTCACTAAACTATGAATGAAAAGTAATCTCACTAAAATAATAAAGTGCATTTATATATTTAAACAAAATCAATACCTGAAGTTATACTTGGGTGAAATATTGAGTACTTTCTAGGGACATTGGGGCAGAGATGAGGAGGTCAGCTGTTACAATTCTGTGTAACATTTTAGTAGATCTTCTAGCCACTAAATAAGACAGAGAAAGAAGCCATAGGTAACTAATTAAAAAGTATAAGATAAAGTACGTATGATATGTCAAAGAACACTCTACTGTCGTGTTTATATAGAAAGCACAAATTAAAAAAAAGAAAAAGTCAGGTTAAATTGTCTTCACTCACTGAAGGTATGATTGTGTAATTGAATATTCTTTGTGAACAATGACAACACAAAAGACAAAACTTGGTCCTCATTTTAAGACAGAAATCCTGTTTTTTAAAAATCTGATTACACATCTTATCAACCTGAATCAAGAAAGCAATTACAATTATATCTAAAAATATAAATTAATTAGGGATAAGCTTAACAATGTTCAGGACTGCTAACAATGAAATGCTTAAAACATTCTCAAGAGAAATTTAAAAAGACATATATAAAAACATATACCAAGTTCACAGATTGGAAAACTCAACTCTTTTTATGTCAGTGCTCCCCAAATGGATCCATACAATTGATGGACTCCCATTTAAATTTCCTATCAGGTGGAGTTTGTTTGTTTATTTTGGAAGAAATTATAAAACTGATTTTGATATTTTCCTGGAAAGGCAAGAACCTAAAATATGTTAAATAATCTGCAAAAGGAGAAGACATAACATGAAATCCTTGAGTTTGAGAACTTCTGAGTTAGAAATTTATGATTTAAAAAGCTTTGGGGGTGCTTGTAAGTGCTTCAAAAATTAAACACGAAGATAAAGCAATACAAAATGGGAAAAAGAAAAATGTAAATATAAATCCAAATTTAAAGTTCTGATTTTTTACGTGTTTATGCTCATACACACAGATGAATAGAAAAAAATAAAACAAAAATAAACAAGAGTTTCATCTTTATCGTTTTTTTTTTTTTTTTTTTTTAAGGATCCTTTTCAAGCTGTAGAAACTGATGCTGGCCAAAAGAGTAAAGCAAAAGAATTTTGGCAGTTTCAGGGCCTCAAAGACAAAATAGGGTGCTTGGCAATATGATGGGAAAGGGCAAGAATGAAAGTAGTTCTAAAGAGTGGCACCAGGTTCCATGACTACAGTGGTAGTTATAGCCTGGGTATCAAGCCTTTGTTGGAACTGGTTGAGATGCCAACTTTTTGATCTCTTTGTTACCTTGATATTTGAAGTTTAGGGAGAGGAATCTAATTGGATAAATGTGGGAGATGATTTTCAAAGTTGGTAACAAGATTTTTCTCCTCCCTATACTCATACTCTTTGCAATATGACTTAGTTTCTCCTTCCACCAAGAAGTTAGATTTAGCCAGGTGCGGTGTCGAATGAATACCCGCAATCTCCGTGGCTCCAGAGGCAGAGGCAGGAGGATCGTTAGTTCAAAGCCAGCTTCAGTAATTTAGTGAGGCACTTAGCAACTCAGAGAGGTCCTATCTCTAAATAAAATATTTTTAAAAAGAGCTGGGGATGTGGCTCAGTGGTTAAACCTCCTTGGGTTCAGTCCTAGTTACCAAAATAAATAAATAAATAAGGATTTATTTCTGTACTCTTAATACTCTTGAATCAATTTGGATTTAGCTGCGAGATATGCTTTGGTAGTGAAACAGTAGCAAAAGGACACAGAGACTTTAATAGCACTTTCCTATTGGGCTTACCTTCTTTTGGCAGCAGCTGAGAATCTGAGTTTACAGTATAAATAAGGCAGAGCTACCATTTGGGAGAGGCTCTGTCCACCAAGACCAAAGTGCTCTGACTGATAGCCTAACTAGGGCGGAGAATGAAAGCTGGACTATCTCACACCATCTACCCTCAACAGATTTGACAGATGACTCAAGTCAAGATGAGTACAGCAACACATCATCTAGACACTCATTGCTGAAACAACAAATCCTAAGCAAGTAAAAAAAAAAATAAATAAAGCCACTAGATTTTGAGATGACTATGTATACAGCAATAGATACCAAACCAAACCCAAACAAAACAACCCTGAAATATGTAGCACTGGTTTGGGACTTAATTTAATGGATTAATATACAACAAACCAGTTCTAGTATAATACAACCAGTAAAAGTGATGATAATAATAGTAATAGAAGAATACATATATTGTGTTATCATTATTCAAGCACTGTATTAGGAAAACATATTATTATCCTTACTTTATAAATATAGAAACTAAGGCATAGTTAAATTACCTAGCCAAGGTTACACAAAACCATAAGTGATAGAGCTAAGAATGAACTTAGACAATCTGTCTTTGCAACCCAAATCTCAATGTTTGGCACTAATATGTCTCTTAATATCAAGACACATTAATTCCTTCTACACTGTACTTAGATAAAAAGATTTTTTGAAAATGTGAAGAGGTGGAGTTTGTATCCTCTTTTAGACTGGATTTCACTCTTAGTATTACTTTCTTCATGGAGTACAAGAACATTGTCATTTATTTCTATTCCTCCCATTTTAGTTCCTGATTTTGTTGTTACTTTAAAATTTCAAATTAAATTTTTTCCTTTTTATAATTTCTACAGACAATAAACCTTATTTTCTTGTTTAATGTTCACATTTATTCTTTAACGTGGGTATTTTGTAACTGAGGTCTTTGTTTGCTCTTTTGTTTGACTGAAATTCATGATCATGAAGCCCCTCCCTCCCACACCCCAATTCCATGTTGGTAAGACTCATCCATTCTTTTAGAGATCGAGTATTTGCCTGGGATTTTTATAATTAGAATACAAACTAATCGGGTAAAAATAAAAACTAGGAATTACTTATTTCCCTTTGATTTTTATAGGTGTTCTGAGAAGTTGTTTTATTTTCATTTTCCACTTAAAATACCTAGGAATTTTTCATTTTCAAATTTTCCCTTTTTACCCTTCTGTATTGTTACTATGATTTGAATGCACTTATCTAATCAAAATTTGAATTATTCTTTCTTGTAGTATTTTATATTTTACTAGTTCTAGCCTCTTGTTTGGAGAGTCCAATTATAAATGTGTTGGGTCACCTTTATGTGACTTTCCATTATCATTTTGTGTACATTACTTAAACTATTTGTTTCTCTTAAATGGTTTGTGTGTGTGTGTGTGTGTGTGTGTGTGTGTGTGTGTGTAGTTAGTCTAAGCCAGGCTTCTATGTCTCCAGAAACAGTTTTAATAGTGTTTATTTTAGTTTATATTGTTTCTAATGTCACTTTAACTCCTATTATGAGTTCTCCCGTTTCACACCTACCTAACTTTTCTCTTTCAGTTAATTGTTTTAAATAAGTGATCTCTTTGTAACCCTAAAACCCTCATTTCCTGATATACATTCATATTTTACATTTGTTTAATGCTTATGTTTCTTTATCTCAATTGCCACTCTTTTACTCCTGTTTATATGAAAACCTTTTTCATTCTTCATAACTATTCATCTTTGAACCAGAAACATTCTATATTGGCAGAGTTTTTGATAAAATTTTACCCTACAAATTGATCTTAGATGGAATGAGCTGGCAAACTCCACATCTTCAGTTCAGATTTATTTTCTGAAATAGAGGCTGGCAAACATTTTTGATAAGATAATTGGTACACATTTTCACTTTTGTAGTCCATAGGAATCACTCTGCTGACATAAAATTAATCATAGGCAATTTGTATGGGCATGGATATGTTCCAATAAAATTTTATTTATTGGCTCATAGGTGATATTTTGTTGGCTCATGTTCTTTTGTGCAGTTGTAGACAGGAGGCCTTTACCAGGTAATGATGAGGACAGTTAATGCAGCTCCTAGGTGCAGATGAAGTCAGTAGGTGATGACTCCTTCAATTGATTTTATCAGAATAGATGATGTCACCTTGGCAGAGTTTGCACAGTACTTGAGTTTGCTTAAGGTTCTTGCATTTAAAATTTGAATGTATATATTTAATGTGCATTTGAAATGTTTATAAGGTTGTATTCAAATTTTATTTATGTAGATACCATTTTTTAAATTGAAAATATTACCTTTATGTATTCTGGTCAGAATTTTTAAATGTAAAATTTCCCACATGATATCTCAAGTAAATTGATGATGATTATGCATTTGCTTTCTAAAAAACATGTAGTAGAATCAAAAGATATTGCATTTCATCTTGATTTTTTATGTTTTTTTAACTGCAAGAGCATGAATGCATGGGAAAATGTACAATAATTTCTGTGATAATTGATTATGGGGAAGCCCATGTTGAACAATATCTTGTGAAGTTTTTCCCCATAAAATGGTGGGTACTTTTACTATACTAATATCTTAAAATCTTTATACTTTTTTTTTTACCGTTCTACTGGCATGGGAGAAAAATAGATCACTATTTACTAAAGAAACTGAGGTTAAGAAAGAACAACTGGAAGTTACAAATTTAATACCAATAAAAATAGGATTCAAGTTCAAGAAGGTTAAGACTGAAATCAATACTCCAATTCAAGTGTCCTTTGTTAGTATGCTAACAACTTTTATCTTTAGACAATACAGTAAATGCTAAAGTTTAATGTGGATATTTCATATTTTACTAATAACACTTTTTTATATATTAGGTTAGGCTCTTCAACAAAAAATATTTGGAACATTAGCTTACTTCATTTTTTCAGTGGTTGTATTTATTCATTTATGCCACTGATATTACTGAGCCCTAGGGTAAATAATGCAAATCAAGCAGATAAATCCCAAACTACATGAACTGTTTACATATCAAACCTCATTGGCATCTTTAAAATAGGTGCTGTGAGAAGTTGTTCATTTCTACAGGTGCTTCTCTTTCAGAATTTCCTATAGCTTCCTCTAATCCTGTGTGAGTGTTTGCTTTTATGGTATATATTTCAATTATGGACATGACTAAACACTATGCAAATTTAAAGACAACAAATTAGTTAACATAATCAAGTTATTTTTTTCCCCCATTGGATTACCCAGTACTCTGTTTTGCTCATTAATATTTTACAGAGGGGGTGTGAGAGTTGTGTATTTGACTTTCAATGTAAATCAATCTCTCTCTCTTTCTGTGCTAGGGATTGAACTTGGGGGTACTTTATTACTGAGTTATATCCCAAGACCTTTTTAATTGTTTGTTTTGAGATAAGGTGTCATTAAGTTGCTGAGGCTGGCCTTGGACTTGTGATCCTCCTGCCTCCTGAGTTACTGGATTACAGAAGTGCATCACTGTACCTGGCTCTATTAGTATTCATCTAATAGTAATCCTTTCAAGATTTTCATGAACTATTGTTTACATATCAATCCTCATTGGCATCTTTAAAATAGGTGCTGTGAGAAGTTGTTTTCCCAGCAGTGAAATTCTGCCAGAATTTTAGGGTCATTCTTTCTAAAGCTTTCCCATCCAATTTTGAAGAAAAGCACTCAAATATTTAGTCACTTTTTTTTTTTTGTACAAGGGATTGAACTCAGAGGCATTCAACCACTGAGCTACATCCTCAGCCCTATTTTTATTTTATTTAGAGACAGGTTCTCCCTGAGTTGCTTAGTGCCTCATCTTTGCTGAGGCTAGCTTTGAACTCATGATTCTCCTTTTTCAGCCTCCCAAGCCACTGAGATTACAGGTGTGCGCCTTGAGACTGGCTATTTAGTCACTTTTTCAAGCAGACAATTCTGTTGGTCTATAAATGTGCTCTCTACACTTAGCCCATGTCTGAGTTTGTTAAAGGATGTGAAATGTAGCATAGAAATAAAAAAAGGTAAAATCCCAAAGTGATAAGTGTTTTCCTTGAGTTTAGAAGATGCTCACACATGTATCAAGATTTCCCTGCTTCCTGCGCTATTCATCCTACTTTTTATATTTGGTGTGTTCTCACTCCATTTGTGACCAACTGTAATGATCAGCCCTGATCTCTTCTGTTGTGATGATTTCAGGTTATTTAAATTGTGCCATATAGTATAGCTACAGAATAGTCATTTAACCTCGGTTAGATATATGCTTTTAAAGCCAATTGCATAACTTTCAATTACAATATCAAATGAGCAAGTGTATGAGGAATAAAGAATACTTGAACAGAAGAAATAATGTAGAAGACAAATTTATGGGGTTGGCTTGCAGTTGTGTATGTAATTGTATCAGGAACAAAATAAGACGTGTAAGAAAAAAATCTACTTTAGTTAGGGAGGGAAAAGGAAGAATTCAACCTTTTAATTTATAGTGAATAGAATATACATTATTTATTGGGTATATCCGAGATCCAAGATTTTTGCAAGGAGGAAGTTAGGTAAAAGAAAATGTGTGTGAAACTCATAATCTTTTTATATGTTTTACACTTTTAGAAATATTAAGCTCTGAAAGGCAGGGATAATCATATTTTTATACTCTATAGAAAGTTTCCATTGTAAATATGAACAAGAAAGGGCAATGATTCAGTATTTGTAATTTTTTCATCATTGAATATGATCAATTTTCAACTTACAATTTTACAGGTATCTACAGAATATTGGACATAACAGATCCAGGATTCATAAGACTTTTATCACCTTGAATCAAGGATTTATTTGATATTCTCCTAAGTCTTTACTTCATATCAAGTAACATTTTTTAAAAAAAGAGAATTAACACATTTGCCATAAGGGAGTTTTTAAAAATAATACTTCTCGTATTTTCCAATGCCTAAAAATAGCAAGGTGGTAAAAAGAGAATTAGACGATGAGGTTATTGAGTCTGTCAAAGACCTTCTTTCCAATGAAGACTCTGTGGATGATGCTTTTAAGAAGAGTGAACTAATTGTTGACGTCCAAGAGGAGAAAGATTTAGAAGTTGAAGAAGGATCTGAAGCTGAAGATGAAAGACCAGCTTGGAACAGTAAGCTCCAATACATCCTGGCTCAAGTTGGATTTTCTGTAGGTTTGGGGAATGTGTGGAGATTCCCATACCTCTGTCAGAAGAATGGAGGTGGTAAGTTCTTTGTTTTAAGTGATAAAGTACTGGAGTAGTAAATTGCATTTGATTATTTCAAATAGCTCCCATTGTTAGTCTCAGTATTTTTGAAACTATGAATTCCATTGCAAAGCTAGGGAGACCCATTTGTGGGAAGTGAGCCCAGCTCTGTTTTCAGATTAGGTTTCCATAGGAACAGATTGGCTTGCTACAAATACTCAGGGAATGCTTAAGGGTAACACATTCTCAAATTCTTTCTGTGAATGTTATAAACATCTCTGGATTTCTGACTGGAACTTTTCTAACAAATGTTACATCCATTGTGCCTGTCATTTATTCCCTTTGAGAACAACCTAAAGTTTCTGACATAAGCCAACATTGGTGAAGGAAGGCAGAGAGAATTTTCTCCCTATGGACTCATTAACTCTGAATTTTAATTTGCCTCACTCTTTATAAAGCAAAACTGACATGCAATGTGGAATGAATATGGTCTTTAAATGCTGACCAGGACTTTTAGAGCCAGTAGAAGGAATGGCACCAGATAATTAATATAATGCCAGTCTTCTTCATCCTTAAAGACCTTAAATCTTTGGTTTATAATTCTATAGTTTTTGAAACAATAGTCAATTTAAATACATGAGTATTTTTAATTTTAAGCAAAAATTACTGAACCATCATTGATATTCCTGCTATTTGTTTTTGTGCATATAATCATCCAGACTTCCTTAGTAGATATTGTCTTCAAAATCTAGGAAATAAAATCTAAACAGAGGAAGAAATTGTTGATGTATGAAATTAATTTTGTAGCACATCAATATCAAACAGAATGTAAAATTAAGTAACGTGTGGATTGAAATTTTATTATCTGTATACATGAAAGCTGTTAAAATAAGTATGACTAAATCCCAAATATCCCATAAGTTATACATATCATTACACAAAGAATAGACACTATTTGATTCAAGCCTATGATAATTTTTTTTGATTGGACAAAAAAATGTAGTTGAAATCTTAATCTACAAATGCTGCATCAAATTAAATAAAATAAACCTTTGTATGTGAATTCTTTTTCCCCTTAGTAACAGATAAAAAGCTAAGGTTTTATAGTAACAAAATATATTTAAGCTGGTTAATTCATCCAGGTACAAAACAAGAGGCTTGGGAAAAGTAGCTTATCTGACAAATCTTCTGATAGGTAAGAATTAATACTAAAGTCCTGATGCATCACCCATCAATCACCGAGAGCTGTCGTCTTCTCAGCTGGTCACCAGCTTCACATAAGACTTAAATTATCAAATCAACTATAAGCAACCATACAAAACTTAAATTTTTGTTTCTCAAAATTTATTCAATTTTCCAGGACTGGCAGAAGACAAATTCTGATTTTGATATCTTTTTCTTTGGAGAACTACTAGCCATACTAAGGAAGAAAGCTGTCTTGACTGAAAAGTCAGATTGTGCATTCCAATCTATCTTGATTGGGCGTTTTAAGAGATTTCATATTTAGTAATTTGTTGTTAGCAAACATGGATCTTCCATTTTATTTCCATATGTAAAAATGTGAAAATACCTCTGTATTTTGTAGTGTTGCTTTCTACCTTCTGAACACAAAGACTTGAGAGCTGCATTGCATGTATAATAAAACAAGAGGTTTTATAATTTAAGATGGCATTAGAGGACTAAAGGTTACACTCAGCATGTAGTATAGTACTGAGGTTTCACGGTCATTTAGCCCAAGAGCCTGAGGCTACAAAAATCTTATTCATTAATAATTTGAGGCACTTTATGAACAACAGGAAAAAATAATAGATCCCCAAATAAGTTGATTTATCTGAAGATATCATACTTCAACCACAGTGATTAAGCTTAGTAAGTGCTATATAGAAAATAACTGGATCTTATTTTGAAGTCACTTTGGTTGTTTTCCATGTTTGGCACCATGTGACTTTTCACGAGTTACCACATGAGTTAAATGGGGTTAATACTTGTACTTGCTCACTGGATTCTTGTAAGCAAGAAATAACTATATGTAGTGGTCTTAGAAATGTGCCTGGAAAATAGTGAGTTCTTTAATAGTAAATATTATATTTTAGTTATGACTTTTAAATATGAGACTAAAGTTAGAATCTTTTGAGTTAAAGGAAAGGGTTGTGTATATAGTAGCATATCCTGTACACATAACAGGAAAGATTCCCAATGAGTCCAGTCTTAAGTCTCTCTCTCTTTCTTTTATTTTCCTTAGCTGTTCACATGTTCATAAATTCATTCACTATCTTAAAGTTTGATCCTGGTGTTGAAATTCATTTTCAGTCCTTTGGGAAACATGTTCCAGTCAGGAGCCCCTGAATATTACTCATCATTTTAGAATTAGAATTTAGGTAATTTTGTTTTGTAAGTTCAGGCATCATGCTTTAACTTATATTACCCTTTGTAGAGTCAACTAAAATCTGAAAGATTGAGATTAATAGGGAGGTAGAAATTATGTATCAACCACTGTATTAGGGGGAATTACTATATAAAGTTATCACTGAAGAGATGTATAGATACTGAGATAATTAATTTGAAAATAATCTATTACTATTTACTTCTTCTTTGGAAGATATTCAGATTGCCAGAACAATCTGAATTCTTCCAAAATCTATTAAATAACATTAAACACATTTTTAAAAATATGGGATATATAATAAATGACCTCATAAAAATGAAAATTAGTACCATCAATTAAAGGCCTTCCTGCTACACTTAACAGACTATAGTTGAACCACACTTAAGATAAGAAATATGAATGTAAAAAGTCCAACTTAAAGGTATTTATTAATAATTTGCATGTTTTTCTCATGTGGAAATGAGTACAGGTTTCATGATTAACTCGTTTATCTAATTAATTGGATCTAATATTAATATTGACAAATCATTCATTATATTTTAAAATCACTAGTCATATGTCTTCACTTGGAACTTAAATAGAAAATAGTTCTCTCTTCCTGGCACATGCATTTTTATAATAGACATCAACTATTTCAGTTCTTCAATTACTTGTGCCCTTCTTACAGATTTGAGGGAAAATTTTTTCCTGACATGTGCTTTTTATGTAATGTATATGAGAAAAATGACATTTCACCCTGGTAGAAGTCATTTTGTCATTTTTTTAAAATTTCAGATTAGGCAGTGATATTACTGTGTTTGGAAAACAAAAAGTCACTTTTAATACACATAAAATCTCATTCACTCCAGTTTTTCAGATTGGGAATATATGATTTAAATCAGTTTATATAGTTATTAATAAATGACTTTATAAACATTATATGAAGCTTTCTAGGAATTTGTAAAATCTACTCCAGAAAACAATTACTTTTTGATTTACCTCCATTTAAAAACATAGTGCATTGTAATTATACACAATAGTGGAATTCCTTGTTACAGATTTGTACATGAACAAAGTGTAGCAATACAATATCATCAGTTTCTTTCCCCAGTACCTCCCCTTTTGTTCCCCTCTTTTCTTCTTCTAGTCCCCTTCCTCTGTTCTATATGTCTCTCTTCTCTTTACATGAGATTTCTTCCACATTTTAGGTGATTTTAAATTGAGTTGATTTTAAAGAATCAATTATTTAATTGGAAAATGAAGAAGCTATTTTATCTTAGCCCCCCAAAAACTATTAATAGCCTTTTATAATAAAATAATTATTATTTTATCAAAAAGTTTTTGTAGAAGTCAAATTCAGGGTTAAAAATTTTGAAAGTTTAAATTAATAAAATTAAATTTTCTTTAATGTCATCTATAATTATAACTTAAAGAAGCTCAAATATTGTCTTTCATGTAATAGAATTAATTTGTTCTCTACTGTGACTATTAAAAATATAATCTGTTTTATTTGTTCTTGTCTCTGTAGGTGCATATCTTTTACCATATTTAATACTACTTCTGGTAATAGGTATTCCCCTTTTTTTCCTGGAACTTTCTGTGGGTCAAAGAATTCGGCGAGGCAGCATTGGTGTGTGGAACTACATAAGCCCCAAACTGGGTGGAATTGGATTTGCAAGTTGTGTAGTAAGTGTGCTGGTGGTGTATGTAATATTTTCAGGGTTTGGAATGATATAATTCATATCTAAATGAAACCTCAGAGTGCGTTTAATTAGGTTTTAAGAACATTACTGGAGTATAGACTAATAGACAAGATGGACTGTAAATATTAATGTAGCTCAATCTCAATAATGCATGCTTTAAGGCCTCCAAGTGTCATTGACTTTTAAGAAAATATATTGTGTTTCAAATAAAAAAATGAGGAGAATTTTTAAAATGTTAAATGGAGTTTTATGTATTACATCTCTTTTTAAAGGATGAGGCATGGGAGAGATTTAATGCAATCATATCATTTCATTTTGCAGGTATGCTATTTTGTGGCTCTTTACTACAACGTCATCATTGGCTGGACTCTGTTTTACTTTTCTCAATCTTTTCAGCAACCTCTACCTTGGGATCAGTGTCCTTTGGTGAAAAATGCTTCACATACTTGTAAGACATGTGCAATGTAGTGTTTGTATTTAAAGATTCTAAGATTTTTTAAAGCACACATTTTCAAAATTATTTTTTGCCTTTTGAAAATTATGTGGAAAAATCTTTCAAAATTATCATCATGACAGACTTCCTTCTTTTTCTGGATTGGCATACTCAGAGAGTCTTTTGTTATCATCTGATTTTACTGACTCTTTCCAACTTATTTTACTTGTCCTGTGTCATTAAGATTAAATATTTTAAGGTTAATTATTTAAACATTTAAGGTTAAATATTCACTTATAAACGTGAGCCTTTTTTATTGTGTACCCTAATTGATACCTTACATCTTTATTAAAACCTACAAAAAAGTGGCAGAAATATGAATGTGAACTATAGTAATGCCTTTACATCTTTGGTTCTATTTTTTGGTAGGTTTCTCATCATAAAAAAAAACAAACAAACAAAAACAAAAACCCAAGAATATAAAGAACAATAATATCCTGTATAATAGAACTCATATATGTAGCTTAAAATTTTCTAGTAGCCACATATAAGAAATATGAAAAGTAATATTTTATTTATTCCAATTTTTCTAAATATTATGCTTTTAACATATAATTAATATAAGTATTATTAACATAATAATTTAAGATTTTCACATATGAAGTCTGAAATACAGTTTGAATTTAAAGCACATATTGCTTTAGGCTACCCTTTTTCAAAAGTGTGTGGCTAATAGCTAGAGTTGTGGTGACAGTACTACCCAAGGATATCAATCAGATCATTATGGGAGTGATAGGTGCAACATACCTAATTTGTTTTAATTATTTTGATAAGAATCTCACATATTCTCACTTCAGAACTTCATAATAGGAAATATCAAGGAGGACAGATGTCATTTTGTTTTCCAATTTTTTTGCATTGTTCAGTTTGTTATCCTTCCTATGAATTTAAATGCTGGTGTACAATAGCAGTAATTTTCTAGAGAATGTTAAGAATGGATTTGCAGACTTACTGAAAAAATAATGGACTCATTTCTCTTTATAATCTGAAATGATTTCTTGTGTTACCTTTCTTTCTATAGTGATAGAGCCAGAATGTGAAAAAAGTTCTGCTACCACCTACTACTGGTACAGAGAAGCCCTGAATATTTCCAGTTCCATTTCTGAAAGTGGGGGCTTGAACTGGAAGATGACTGTCTGCTTGCTGGCTGCCTGGGTCATGGTTTGCTTGGCAATGATCAAAGGCATCCAGTCTTCTGGAAAAGTTAGTATGTTAGAACCACTCCTGATTCTACTAAGCACCATTCCCTTACCTCCCACCCCGAGTTGTCACAAATTTGTATAGCATTTTATTCTAGGTAAAGACTGGTGGAAAAACGCTTTTGAAAATGTGTTTAGGAAAGGACATAAATAAAGATATAAGTATTTTATAGTGAAATTTAATGTCATGTGTTACCTTTCCTCATTTCAGCAAAATCTTCAAAATTTTTGTCCATACGTAAAAGACCTTTATTTTTGTCGTTGTTTTTATTTATTCAGTTGGCCATTATGTTTCAATTTTCTCATTACCATTTAGTTCCAATCTTGGAAACTGGGGGAAAGTAGTGTAATGAATAATGCATTTATTCTGTTTTATATCATGTATTTCTCTTCTGTAGGGATTCTAATGAATCCTTGCATAAAGAATTTTAAAATTATGTAGTATGGAATGTTTCTTAAAGTTCTAAACATCAATTATGTAGTTTTGATAATAACAGGGAATTCAGAGTCATACAAAAGACTTAAGAGCTTTTCTTCCAGGACAAATTGAAAATTTGAAGAAGCTGTAGTTGAAAATACCTTAAGTGAATTCTAGATGTCTTGGCTTGTTGCTGTTCTACAGGATGCATGTATCTTTTTTCAGGGTAACTCACCATCATTTATTAGTAGGAGTGGAAATAGTAATAGTAACATTAGTAGTTAATAATAACAATAATGATACCAACAATATGGTATTGAATGGTAAAGAAAACAATTTGTGCAAAACAATAATAGAAGTCACTATTTAGTACATGTTTATTTTGCTCTGGGCACTGGGATAACTACTTGTTATATTTTATAATTATATAAGTAATTCTCAGAAGTAATTGCTATTTTTCAGGCCCATTTTACAGAAATTAGGTAACTTGCCCAAAGTTTAATGGCACAAATCTGTCTAAATCCAGAACCTGTGTTCAGTGATAATAATGCTAAAATGCCCATCATTCTGATGTTTGAAATTACTAGTTAGTGAACTTTTCAGGGTCAGAAGTCTATCTAATTCATCTTTGCTTCTTGTTATTTTCAAATAAAATAATTATGACTTTTTAACTTATAAATCATAGTTCATTTTGCATTTATCTTCTCACTGGAAACTTTATGCTATTTTGCCATTGAAGCAGTAAATACAATGCATAACACATCTGAATATCTTTAGATCTTTCAAAACTGTATTTAATGTTTAAGTAAGTACAAACAGTATGTTCTATGTCAGAGTCACATTACAGTTATATTAGAAATAAAGGAATAGAATTGAATCCAGATTTGACCACATTTAAATGATTCCTAAGATAAGCATGTATAAAAAGAGAGCCAATTGGATGAACCAGATGTTAAAAAATCATTGTTTTCAAGTTCTTTTACTACCAAAGTTTGTTCCTTTTTTTCTTAGTGTTTATCTTATCACCAAAGAGCTGCTCATTTTTTTAAAAAAATAGTTCTTCTTTAATTTTTTTATTACATATTGACAAAGTTGTATATATTTATGGGGTACAAAGTTAGTATTATGATTTTTGAGCATAATGTGGAAAGATTCAATCAAACTAATTAACATATCTGTCACCTGAAATTTTTAACATTTTTTTTGTGAGGAGATCATTTGAAATTTCTTCAGAAATATCGTTGTTTTTTTTCCTAATGTCATGTAATATATCAAATGAAATATAACAATGTATATAGTACATACAATTTATTGTTTTGATGAGAAGGCTTGGGAAGACAGTGGCATTGGGGTAAAATCTAAAGAAAGAATTTAATAGTCCAGATGGAAGAAAGCTAACCATAAGTAATATGATTGGTAATATGAAAAATTATTATAATTTCTCAATCTGGAACAAGGTGATAATATAATAAAATGAAAATTATGAGGAATATATATACATATATATGTGTGTATATATACATTTACATTTATGTATATATATATGTATATATATATAAAGTTCTGTATTTGCCCTACACCCCCTGAAAAAACCCTCCAAATAAAGAGTTACACCAGTACAGAGTAAAGAAATATGGTGTAAATGTTGTATGTGCAAAACTTTCACAGAGAATTTAGCAACTAAAAGAAAAACATGAGTTAGCTTGTGATATGTTTCATCAGAACTCACGTGCAACACATATGCTCACATGCTAATTGGAAGCTGCATGATTTAAAAGGGGTGTGATAGTGTCATTGTCCTTTGGGTCAGGTAGACACACCACAGCTGGGCTACATCTACTGGGTTTAATTGAAATCTTATTTTTCCCTTCATTATAGAGTGGGGAAGTAGTTGCTCTGGGATCACAATCTTCTTTATAGTCAAACCGAAAGAAGAATAAGGTTGTTCTGTGTGGTTACGGAGAACAGAACTATGATCCAATATGGGGATCATGGAGGGTGGGGGAGTGCTTTTCAGGAGTGAGGGCTCCTAACAAATCAGTTCCTCAGTGGTAGAGCTCAGCATCATTGATCAGAGGCTAAACTGTCTCCTTATGGCAGCGTCTATTAAGGGGTCTCCTACTCAAAGAGAAAGTACAGAAATGAGAACCTCTAAGGTTACTTCCAAAATAATGTTTTCTACCAGTACTGCTTTGCAGTTACTGCCAGAACTGTGTTAAATATTTTGCATATATTAGCTCATTGTATCTATCCTTCATGAGTTGAATATTTTTATCCTTGTTTTATCACAAAGTTGACAAACTTGGAAGGAATAAATAATTGTCCAGAATTAAATAGCCAATAAATGTCTCATGGAATGAAAACTGGTGACAAAATCCTCATAAATAATGATTCTTTCTGAGGGTGTTTTTATAATAAAGGAAAAGGAAGATAAGATGTAAAGAAAAACTAGTTTATTATGTTTTCTAGATTTTTGAGAGTTCAGCAAAACAAAATTATTTTTTACAATATTTTGATTGCTAAACTCTTTATTTATTTATTTATTTTTGGTACCAGAGATTGAAACCCAAGGGTGCTTAACCACTGAACCATATCCTCAGAGTCACCTTTTTAAAAATATTTTATTTAGAGATAGGGTTTTGCTGAGTTGCTAAGTGACTTGCTAATATTCTGTGATTGGCTTTGAACTCAAGATTTTCCTGCCATTTTCTTAAAAGACTTGCTGTGAAGTGTTTTAACTAAAAGGTTGAGGGGAATCTAAAAAATTAGCCAATGGAATATATTACATTGTTTCATCCCTCTGTTCTAAAAGTACACACTTTTGGACATCTGAGGGATGATTCAGGCTTTCACTGATTTGTGTAACAAATATTTATTGAACACTTAATAAAAAACACTTATAAAAAACTTATAAAGCAAGTTTCTGTTTTCATGGAATTTCTATTCCAGTGACAGGGGCAATAAACCACAAATTCACAAAATAATTTTAGTTAACAATGTGAAAATAACAATGTATACAATTTTAGGTAACAATGTGTGTAGTATGTATGATAAAGGAACTTTAGGCAATAATGCATATAATAAAAATAATTTTGGGGACTTGTGGTTGTGGCTCAGTGGTTAAGCACTTGCCTCATATGTGTGGGGCACTGGGTTCCATTCTCAGCATCACATAACAAATAAATAAAATAAGGGCATTGTGTCCATTGACAACTAAAAACTATTTAAAAAAATAATTTTGGGTAGCAATGTATAAAATGTTTAGATGTGTCTGTGCTATGTATAGCCAGTAAGGTTGAATTTATCCTATTTTTAAAGATATTGTACAGCTGTCTATTTTGATGTAATAAGATTAGAGCCATATGATTAAACGAAAAAAAAATATTTAAAAACAACAGGGGTGCTTTTGCATTGTGTTAAGATATATCTTTTGCATCTTGGAATTTAATAATTCAATATTTTATCCTTATATCTGCTCACAGAAGAATAAGATTGAAATGTGAGCTGCTAAGTACAACTTTTGTTTAAAATATTGATTGTTATTTTTCTGTATTTTATGATTGAAATATTTCTGTTCCTTGTTAGGAAGTTATATTAGTTATCTTATCACTGTATCCAGATCAGTGTCTTTAAGAATTCACATATGTGTTGAATCAAGAAATGAAAATTGAAATAAGTCTGATTATATAATTAATATGAAATTAAGAAATACTATAGGATGAAAATAATTTTAAGGGAATATGTACAAAAAGGAAAATTTAATTTCATGTAAGTTCTTCTCAAAGTGCAATATTTTTGATTATACACTATATATCAGGCACTGAAGGAAGGATATGTAAATATTAATAGACCATAATCTTTCTCTCATGAAACTCACAATTTAATGGTATAGATATGTATCATAAGTGCAGTAATAGAGAAAGCTCTTGATAGAATCAAGGTAACTTTTAAAATTAACCTGAATTGGGGGTAAGATTTCAAAGAGGAGGTAACTTTAGGACTAAGATTTGATGGTTGAAGAGAAGATTTTCAGAAAATTCAGAGAGAACACTGTAGAAAGAGAAAACAGCATGCTCAAAGCCCAAGGATTACTGAGTACTCCTGAGTGACTTTTACCTACAATTTATGCAGTTTGTGGGAAACAAAACATGAGATGTAAGTTGATTACAGATATTGAGGTATTTGTGGATATTTGTAAACAATGGGCTTTGACTTAACAAAAACTGTGGAATATTTGAGGATTTTTAGCAGGTCAGTGACACCATGAGATCTTTAGAAAGCTCACGCTGGAAGTGGTATGAATATTGGATTTCTCAGATTCAGAGGGGAGCTGCCAGAATGTGGAGGAAAGATAATCTGGAACTACTGTCAGAATGAAAGTGGCATGTTACTGAGGATGGAAAGGGAGGTGTGCAATATCTGTGGCAGAATCAATTGGACTTGGTGATCAATTGGTTATAACCATTGGGAAGAGGGACATATTGAGGATTTGTTGGAATTGATTAGCTTGGAAAAAATATAAGAGGAAACTTTTCTTCCCTTAGTGCCTACTTTGAAATGTTACTAAAAATATAAAAGTAAAATACAAATGTAAAATAATTAAGAGTAAAAAATAAAATAGAAATATAAAATTTTAAAAGTTTATTTTTTGGAAAAATAATTTACCTATTCAGACTATTTTATTATGTAACCTTCATTTCTACTTTCAAAATAAGTGGGATTAATGGAATTCATTTAAGTCACTAATGAGGTAGCAGATTGGAGTTTTGTCCAAAAAAAAAAAGTTTAAGATATTATACAAAAGAGAATTCATGCTTTTGACTATGTTTAAACACTGTGAAGAAGAATCATAAAGGGTATAGCTTTAAATCAAGTGAAATCAAGACAAATGTTAAATTTAAAAGATATTAAAAGTGAGCAGGGAGAAAAATAAAGCCACAAATGTAAGTGAAGAAATATAATCAAAGTATTAAAACAACCTATAATAATTGGACAACTGTATTTTTACAACTAATTAAAGTAAAATATAGATATTTTATTTATTATTTTGATTTTTAATATGCTGAGATCTTATACATAACATTTTTCTTTGGGTCTTTCACATGTTTAATTGTGATGATTAAGTAGTTAAAACTATACAGGAAATGCAAATTACTGTCATGCTTTTTCTTATATGTCATTTCTAGTAAATATTGAATTCAGTCTCTTTCCTGACCTGAGCCATGCTATGTGATAGAAGTTTTTCTCCATTCTTTCTGCCTCCCAAACCACAGTCCTTCCTTCCACAGATATATAGCATATAACTATGGTATGTCAGCTCTTTGAGATATGGCAGTGAATAGAAAAGACCCTGGCCCTCACAGAGCTTATATTCCAGGAGAGGGTACAGAAAATAATTGAACACGTAAACAATTTCAGCAGTGCTAAGTGTTGTCATAAAATAACCAAACCAAACCAAACAAGGTTATATCATTACCTTTCCTGGGGCAGAGGGGAAAGGCACATGGGAGATACAGAATAGAAAAATACATGGCCTTATTTTGGGTGGTCAGGGAAGACTTATGGGAGAGGATAAAGATGAGATTTAAGTAATAAAGAGGATCAAGTTAGGTGCAAAAGAGGGAAAGGTGCAAACTTAGTACACCCACAAGACAACAAAGGTCTGAAGGACCAAAGCTCAGCAGGGGAGAGAGATGGACAGCAGGCTCTCTAGTGCACAGCTTTGCTAGCCAGAGGGAGCAATGAGCCTTTAATTCCAGTGGTATTAGAAACTCTGTGAAAAGCAGTGAATGATATAGCCTGAGGGTAGCATGGAAAAAACAGTTGAAAGACTATTACAAATAGTCCAGGACTGCTTCTAGATGTTTTGCTTCAGCAACTGAATGGATGGCAGACTATTTTCTGAAAGAAGATAGTTGAGAAGAGCTTTGGGGAAATTGAGAAGTTTGCTTCCAGACCTGAAACATTTTAGAGACCTATTAGACCTACGGAGATTTCAAGGTAGCAGAATGTTTGGGGAGAACTTTTCCTTTGAAGTGATTAACTATTTGCTGAACTGTTTAATTTAGTGGGAAAAGTTGCTGAAGCAGAAGGTAGAAATTTTACATGGTTGGTTGTTCAGTTTGTATAGGAGACAGTGTAGAGACCATTCTCTACTTTGTAAAATTTATCAGAATTATAATGGAACTTTGATTAAAAGAAAGGAACAACTTAAATAGAAGTAGGAAATTTTTAGGAATTAGTTTCCTAGATTTTTGTTGTCAATGTTGCTTGTTTTGTGAACTATTATAAGGAATCAATACTATTCCAGATGTATTGTATCTATGGACTATTAATTCAAAAGAGATTAAGTAAAAGTTTCCTTAAGCGCTCTCTGTCTCTGTCTCTGTCTCTCTCTCTCTCTCTCTCTCTCTCTCTCTCTCTCTCTCTCTCTCTCTCTCACACACACACACACACACACACACACACACACACACACATTATTTGGCCATTTAGCCAACAGAATAAAATCCTATCATTTACAACAATGTGGATGGAATTGGAGGATACTATCTTATTTGAAATAAGCAGGCAAGAAAGATAAGTACTGCACGTTCTCACTCATGTGGAAACTGAAGATGTTCATCTCATAGAAACTGAGAGTAGGATGGTGATCACTAGAGCCTGAGATGGGGAGAGAGGACAGGGATAGAGAGAGTTTGAATAACAGGTTCCAAAATACAATTAGGAGGAATAAATCCTAGTGTTCTGTAGCACAACAGAGTGACTATGGTTTACAATAATTTACTATACATCTCAAACTAACTAGAAGAGAGGAATTTGAAGGTTTCTAACAAGTTAATTGTCCCTATTTGGTGCTTACACATGTATACACGTGTATACATGTATTAAATTATTGTACTGTACCCCATAAATACATGCAAATGTTATCTACCATTTAAAAATAAAAAAATAAACTTTTAGCATTTTTCATTATGTCTCAAATATGATCTTTGATAAGGCTGAATCAAGACTAAAATCTATTCCTAAAAGATGGCTTTATAAGTCATTAATATTAGGATTAGTTATAGAAACTGTGACTCTGAATACATATAAAAGAAGAGCAGTTTTAACTGTAAAAATAGTTTTTTTGTGAATCTCATATAATTTTACTTTTCTTTCTTGCAGATTATGTATTTTAGTTCTCTGTTCCCATATGTGGTACTTATATGCTTCCTAACTAGAGCACTCCTTTTAAATGGCTCAACTGATGGTATCCGCCACATGTTCACCCCTAAGGTATGTGCCATACTTCTATTTAAAGTGTATCATCAGGAAAGATTCATGTATATTGTTAAATATATTTCCACAGTTACATTTCAGGGATAATTGTTCCAACATATGTACATTAGGCTTTTTCCCCCTTATTATTTTGGGTACCAGGGATTGAACTCAGAGGTGCATAAACACTGAGCCACATTCCCATTCCTTTGTTTTTCATATTTTATTTAGAGACAGGGGTTCACTGAGTTGCTTAGAGCATCTCTATGTTGGTGAGGCTGGCTTTGAACCTGTGATCCTCCTGCCTCAGCTTCCAAAGCAGCTGGTATTACAGGTGTGTGCCACTGCTATGGACTACATTATGTCATTCAACTTAGTAGAGTTGAACTCAGTGCTAGGCACAGGGAAACTGGTTATTCAGAACTTGGGGATTTGGTCATAACTTGTTAGTTTGATTTGGCAGGCCTTCAAAAATAAATTTTGGGGAGCACAGATTTTTGTTATTCACTAAAATGAAAGGCTCCTCACTATGAATTTCCCGGTGCTATCATAGGCAGACATAAATGTATGACAGTACAAAGACAGCTTCCAAAGTCATTCAGAAGTTGGAATTTATCTGAAGGGCTAATGTACAGCTTGTACGGGCTGCGACTGGGCAGGAGGGATTCACTTCTGTGGAATTCTCTGTGTCTCCTGGCAGCTGCCTTGATAGGAGCTAAACGCAGCTGTGTTCTCTCTGTGTCTGGTTTTGAGTTGATATTACTCTGTAGTCGCAAAAATGCTGACATTGGTGTCTGGTTTTCTTGCCTAGTTCAAAAGTCCTGTGTAATTTAGAGTTGTTGGAACCTGTACTCAGGGAGAAACTAGAATTATAAATTTCAGCCACATTTATAATTAAAATCTGCTTGAAATGAGCCATACTTAATGACTCCAAACATTTATATTTATAATATTGGAAAAAGTATTTTCTGAGCTCGAGACAACCAAATTCTTTATGAATTTCTGGAATCTATCTACTTTCTAAATTGTCAATTTCTTGTGACAATTCTAAACATTTGATTTAATAGATATTTTAGAATTTGATATAGGACCTTTACATGGCCCCACAATTGAAAAATGCAGCATAAATTAACATTTTTAGCCTGGAGTAGGAATTACTATTAAAATGTTATTTTTTTTTCTGAATTCACTTTTCATTGACTATTGAATGAGTTGCTGTATTAGGTCAGCATGTAGGAAATGATAGCTAATATAAAAATGATAGTAGTTTTAAATTACCTTTTAACTTATAATGTTTATGTAGGATAAAAAACTTACCTAAGTATGCAAAATACTTTGAAAGAACTTAATGGAAGAAATCTGAACACTGCCTTTAGTAAATAGGTATTTCCTGCCATCTAGTGGGCCAAATTGAGATAGGCACTTGCATATCTGACCAGCATTTCTCAGACTGGTAATGCAAAATGGTGAATGAATGTTATATGTATCTTAGTTAACCGCTCATAAATTATAAATATAATCATGATTATGTTTGACAAGAATATTTAATAATTTTTTTAAAATAATAAGGACTAAAATTAAGTGAAACAACAAATCCTAACACCTGAGAGAGCATGACTTTTTGGAATTTACCTATTTTCATATTTTACTTTGACCACAAAACTTCTGTGAAATCTTAGGGAGTTTTGCTGGCCTCTGAAAGATCAGATAATAGTAACCACAACTTCATGGGCTGTTGTGAATTTTAAACAAGATAAGCTATATATGATGCCTATCAGTGTGCCAGCCACTATAGTTTATATATATTTTCAATTATTGAGAACTTAAAGTAGGGTAGGTACTGTGGTAGTAATGCATGTCTTGTTACTTCCATCTTTCTGTTGAGGAGGTTGAAACTCAGATCTCACTATTATTCAATCATTAAATGGCAGAATCAGGATCTGAAACTCTGTGGAGTTCATTTCTTAACCACATTTGACCCTGCTTTCATAGGGTTAATTTCACTAAAGAGGTAAAAAGTACAATTTAAACATTAGTTACTATTAAAATAGAACTTAAATGTCTATTGAGGTCTGTGTCAACTATAGCTAATAATAGTTGGTCTATTAAAAAGTTTTGTTTGTGTCTTTGAAATAATCTGATAGTTACCTAAGAAGTAAAGCCATAGTTACTTAAAATATGTGTTCACAGATTCAGAACATTAGAACATTGTATCTGAAAGAGTATCTTATAGATTACATAGTTGAATTTCTTCTATTCTCAAAGAAAAATCTTTCAGGAAAGTTTTGAATGAAAACTCTGAAACAACGTTGACATAGTTCAACTCTACCAAGTTGATGATTGCTTTCTGCTTCAACCACTAGATTTCCACCAGAAGACACAGAATGGAAGAGTATTTAGTAAAATAATTATTTAACCTTTACTAGTAATTGATTTATTTTGCTTTGGAAAGAAAAAAAGACAAATGGGAAATAATTGAAGATAATTTATTTATTTTTCTTTCATATGCTTCTATGATAATTTGCTGTAAAATACTTAAAATTCCTATATAAGGTAAAGAATTTCGATGTTAGTAAAGCCTCCATGTAAAGGCTTGATAGTCTTTCCTATTCATATTCTTTGATTATTTCTCTAAAGAAGAAAAGATTTCTGCTTAAGAACATATTATCCTCCAGATTTTAATACCCTTTGGGTGCATAAATGTCATTGTAATTTATTTAAAAATAGAACTACTGCCATATGAGTTAATTATTTTGTAGCTGATTTCTATTCTGTTTAATTTCAAACAGCTTGAAATAATGCTGGAGCCCAAGGTGTGGAGAGAAGCTGCTACTCAGGTGTTCTTTGCCTTAGGTCTGGGATTTGGTGGCGTCATTGCCTTTTCAAGCTACAACAAGAGAGACAACAACTGCCACTTTGATGCTGTTCTGGTGTCTTTCATCAATTTTTTCACTTCTGTTCTGGCGACATTGGTGGTGTTTGCAGTTCTGGGGTTCAAAGCAAATGTTGTCAATGAGAAATGCATTGCACAGTATGGATAATTAATTTCCATTAGCTTTTGATGGCATAATTGTACAGAAAATACGTGGCAAAGAACCTTCATGCTCATTCACATGTTGTTTTATTTTTCAGAAATTCTGAGATGATCATAAAATTTTTGAAAATGGGAAACATTAGTCAGGATATTATTCCCCATCATATCAACCTTTCTAGCATTACTGCTGAAGATTATCACTTAGTTTATGACATCATTCAGAAAGTGAAAGAAGAAGAGTTTTGGGTTCTTCATCTCAACTCCTGCCAAATCAAAGATGAGCTAAATAAAGTTAGTAGGTCATGTTTGAGCAATCAAATAATTATTATTCTGTTAAAATGTGCATTATCCAGCAGATTGTTTTCCTGAAAAAATAGCCTTTAAAATGCCCAGAGAATATCATGCTGTTTCAAAATTCAAATGCTTCATTGAGAGAACATACTTTCTCACAGCATGAAGATTTGCTTTATTTTAAAAAGCCATTTTATTGATTGAGCCAGAGCAATTTAAAATATGAATATAAATAAAAAGACTTTTTTATCCTAGGATGATGAGTAGTTTGATAGCTTTCTTGTTTTTAACATCGAGTTTGAATTATGACTCATTTGCTATACATTGAATCATTGTCTGAATGCCTTCCATGACCTCCATATTCAACAAGTCAAGATTGTCTTTCCTCTTAGACATTATTACATATTTTAATAAGCAAGAGATTAGTAAACAGTAATAATACCCTTGTATTGGCTTCCAGTGTTTCCTTGTATTGTCAAAATAAAGGCATGGTGGTAAAATTGGCCACTATCATCTGGCTTTAGATAACTAACTCTACTTGAGACTGATATTATAAAGAATAATGTTTGAGATTATAGATGAAGCCCCCTTTGACATAATAACCTTGGATTTCATAAGGAAACATAATTCCTAATTTGATTTTGGAAGTTTCTAAAAAAATTGTGATCTGTTATATTCATAAAATAACACAATCAACTCAAAGTTTGGCTAGAGGTTTAGTTTCTTAAAAGTAAGTTGTTATTTTAGAATTCAATATTTGTGATGTTTATCAGAAATAAACTCATGTTAACATTTGCTAGTAATTTCATTTCATTCTGCTGGACCAACTTTTTTTTTATATTTGGTAATGAGATGATACTATCAGAAGTAGAAAGAGTAAATGTAGTGGATTTATCTTTTAAGATTGAAAATTGGCTTTTTTCCCCCCAGTTATTTTGTTCATATTTTTTTATTTCACATTCACACTTTTAAAATTTAAAACAGTTTAGTATTCATAGTCTATTTTTTTCTTTATACCAGTTGGTAAAGCTACTAATTGATCAATACTAAGCTTTTGTCCAGAAATGGGTACATATGTACTTGTGTTTATGTTTCTGATAATAAATCACTACTCATATTCATACATTTTAACCTAGTAAACACCAAGTTTTCAATTCTGTAAGTATTTCAGTGAAATTGATATAGGTGTGTTGAAAATTTTGAAAGTAATAATATAGAGCTTATATATATTATATCAATATGTTAATATTATAACTATATCCTTATTATATAATATTACATATTATATACTATACTAATTATATATTTTATAATTACATAGGATATATATTTTTTTAGTTTTTATAGGTATTCCATATCTGGGACAATGGGACGTAATGGGTTAACAGAACCAAAATTACTATATATTATTTAATATAATATATCATTCCAGGATCCTTGTGAAATCTTTAGGCTATATCACAGTGTAATTGCATACACTGTTTAGCAATTCTGCTAAATTAGAGTTTCATTATTTGGGTTACTTGTTCTAATTAAATCTGAGAAGGAGAGCATGATCTAACAAGTTAAATTATGTCAGCTTATTCCTAGTAGCCCCTGGCCATTATTTAGAGATTTCCCTTCCCTTTCTAAGGTGATATTGCTCTGTATTAACATTGCATTTTTTTTTCCTGTATTTTTCAGGCAGTCCAGGGTACTGGTTTAGCTTTTATCGCCTTCACAGAAGCCATGACACATTTCCCTGCATCTCCCTTCTGGTCAGTGATGTTTTTCCTCATGCTGATAAATTTAGGGCTTGGCAGCATGTTTGGGACCATTGAAGGGATCATCACACCCATTGTGGATACTTTCAAAGTGAGGAAGGAAATTCTTACTGGTGAGTTTTTATGCATTTGACTTTTCATTAAACTGATAGAGGTCATTTTATTCCTGGTGAGAGATTTAGAGATGTGAACAGGAAAGTGTTAGGCTTTGGATTTTATTAATATCCACTGACATTTAAAAATTTTAATATATACTTACATACTATATAAGGAATATGTTTAGTATAGGTTATATTTAATTCCTCATTGATAAATATTTATATTTTTATTTATTAATAGTAATGCCATTTACATGAGTTACTGAGACTAGAACAAAGTCATGGAAGGTCCATAGATTATTTTGAATATAAGTTAAATCATTATAACTAGGATAATTCAGATTGAATAATCCTCAATCAAAAATGCTTATCATTTGAAAATGATAAGCCCAAATCCAGTACTCATATGTAACAATTGTAATTTACTAGCAATTAATGTCTCTAGGTAGAAAATAAAATAAAACAATTTATCAATATGGTTATAAATATGACCATGTTTAATATTAATATTATTATTAAAGTACCAGTTCTGTACTTTGTTATCCTTATATTTGAGGAACATAAAGAATATAAAAGAAATCACAGGACAGATACAAATATACAAAATATCCTTTTCTCCAAACACAATAGTGCTATCATTGAGATTAAATAATTCTTTTATCATTTTAATGTACTGATAGATTAATGAAGATGCTATAATAGTTCATAAGAAGCTAGAACGTTAGAGAAAAAGATGGCAGTTGAATTGGAAAGGGAATGCACCTTCTTAGCCATTGGAGGTGAGCTTTAGTTAACATATAAATGAAGATAAAGGGACCATTAAGGAACGTAGCCATGAAAGTATAGGAACAGTACTGGCAAGTGATGTAAAATAAAATTGTAAAAAGATACACAGGTGATTTTTGAATGCTGGGTAGTGGTGTACAAATTTCCCAAGGCCACGTTTTTTTGCTTTGAACAATTTAATAATAATGTATGTGTAAATAACTCTGATATATACCTTTATCACTTGCTGCTTTAAGAATGTGTGCACATGTGTATGTGTATGTGTGAGCAAAGCAATTTAATTTCAGCAGTTTGTTAAACATTTATAAGTCCTGCACTTAACTGAACAAAAATGATAAACTTCTTTTTTTTTAAACTTCTTTATTTTCTCTCAGAAAGCTATTTCTACTTCTGAATATCAATTTCATGCCTGATATCGGTTAAAAAAGTTTCTTTACGGCTTTGTCTTTGCCACCTTCTCACAAACCATTCCTTCTTATAGTTGGGAGCATGTAAAATGTAGGAAAAAGTAACATGTAGAGGGGAAAACACAAGGGGCAGTGGGAATGCAGGGGATTCCCACTGGAAGACTCATTTGGAAAGAGCAAAGGGAAATGCACTCTTTTTCCCATTTCCATCTGTTGGGGTCATATTTATACTTCAAGCTATATTTACTCTGAACTGTTACCTTATTATCTTTGTTAGGTAAGTTTTTTCTTCTTTAGTATAGTATGGCTCAGATAAGGGAATCAGTGATTAACTTTTCCTTTACATCTCCACTAACACCAAGACCACCACCACCACCACCACCAACAACAACAACAAAACAAAAAAAAAAAAAAAAGAAAAGAAAAGAAAAGGAGAAAGAAAATAAAGAGTCTAAAAAGAATTTGGGAATATTGTATGGTTCCCAAAAGCCTCTCAAAGTTTTTACATTAAATGTTACTGTTTAGAAGTTTATGTATCTGTTTGTTAAATATTACTGTGAAAGCTCCATTTAGATGTTTTTTCTTAGTTATTATTTGGCTTAACCCTGTCATCATTAGTTGCCAAATTAACCTGTTCAGACAATATAAAGATATAAATGTAAGTTGGTGGTGAGGCAAGTTCTGGTTAGATTTTTCCAGTTACGTTTTAAAGGGAACTATATTTCAATCCAGTATAAAATATCTGGGTTTTTAAATCTTATGATAAGCCACATTAGACTCCTTATGAGTTTAAAACTATAGAACTTTAGTAAATATAAGAAGACCTATGAGGGCATGCTAACTTAAAGGTCACTTTGATATTAGTAATAGAATTAGAATAGGGAAATTTATTCTTTTTAAATTTTCTCTCAGTTTTGCCTTATATATTGTTTGTGTTTGGTAATGAGTTTCCTCAGACATTGGGAGAGGAGTAATTTTTTATAGTGAATTAATATTACTACTCAGGTTAATCCCAAGTAGCCTAACTCCTAATCTGTCATATCCCATAGTATCAGGAAAGGTATTACCTATAACAAATTGTGGAGGTTGAAAATTATTCTTTAAATCTAAGAATAATGAAGCTTAAAAGATTTGTCTTTGATTGGGGGCTCATTTCTTTTTCCCACTTATTCATTTCCTCCAGTTATCTGTTGTCTTCTGGCATTTAGTATTGGCCTAATATTTGTGCAACGCTCTGGAAATTACTTTGTTACAATGTTTGATGATTATTCTGCCACATTGCCTCTGCTAATTGTAGTCATACTGGAGAATATTGCTGTAAGCTTTGTTTATGGCATTGATAAGTAAGTATGTTTGTTTTTATGGTTTCATTTTTCATCTCTAGTTTGAAAACACCAATTAGCAATACATAATTCATTTAGAAGGGTAGAGAAATGAATATAGGAAAAATTCTTTACAAAATCAAACCTTTTACAGGCTTTTGTTCATTCAACAATTTTAGTAATATTTATTCCTCTCTTAGGTGAGTATTTAGAATTGTGTATATATAATATAATGTAGAAGTCTGGAGCTTTGGTTTAATTCTGATTATCAGATTAAACCCCAAGAGCTAGGGAATGTTGTCATTGTTCCAAGAAAAAGTTCTTTTGAGTTACTTTGTTATCCACATTTCATAGATGAAGAAAACCAGGTTTACAGACCTAGTGACTTGGTCATCATACTCCTGGACAATGGCCAATCTGGGTTGCAAAGCCATTTCTGTTTAATCTAGAGCCTATCTCCCAATTATTGTACAAAACTATATTATGAGAGGACTGTCTGTGTCCTAATGCTGTATTTAGAAGGATGATTTTGGTAAATGATATATCCTGTTCTGTGTTATATATGTAAAATTTGTTGTACCCAAACATCATATTCATATGGAGACATTACTTGAATTCACTTTATATCTAAACCTCTGAACTATGTAAAAAAAAAAAAATATATATATATATATATATAATTGATGTGAAATGAAGCATCAGATTAATCTCAGAAGACACATTCTCTTTTTAAATTTTTTTTAGTTGTACATGGATGCAATACCATTATTTTATTTATTTTTCTGTGGTGCAGGGGATCAAACCCAGTGCCTCACACATGCTAGGCAAGCCCTCTACCACTGATCCACAACCCTGGTCCCAGACACATATTACTTTATGCCTTTGTCCAATATATTTTAAACTCATTGCCTCTAATTAATATATATGAACTGAAGGGGAAAATCTTCAGATTATCAAAGCCTATGTAAAGTAAGAAGGAATGTATATTAAGTGAACACTAGAATCTTCTTAACTGACATTAAAATCATTAAACTGATAATCAAATGAGTTGTGACAAAGCTTAAAAAACATTTTTTTTTCAATTGTCAAAAGCTCCAGGCTTGGAAGGGCAGGAAGCCTACATTTAATGATTACATACTTATATAGCAATAGCAATGATAGACATTCATTAACCTTTACACCTTATAAAAATACTGTATGGATGACAAATAAGCATATCAAAAGATGTTCCATATTATATGTCATCAGAGAAATGCAAATCAAAGCAATATTGAGATACCACTGACAAAACAAAATGCTGATGAGGATATGGAATAGCAGAAACTCTTACTCATTGTTGGTGGGAATGCAAAATAATGCAGTTATGTAGAAGGCATTTTGGCAGTTTGTAACAAACCTGAAGGTACTCTTATTATATGGTCAGGATCTCTCCATCTTCAAAGGTCATATTTTGTCTTAAGAGCAGTTTAAAATTCTTACTTTCCTTTCCCTTATGACTCTGGAACAACTTTATATTTTTTCTGTTCACCTTCAACAATTCTATGAGCTCAGTTCTGCTCAATTTCCTCTGCCACTATTACCTATATTTCTACAGACAGGATTGAGAGAAAGTAGGCAATCAAAACCTCAATGTCTGAGACAGCCAATAATTCAAATGCAGAAAAAGAAAATGTTGTAGCATTGCAATTTAATGATCAGGAAAAAATATGAAGAAAATGAAAATGAATAGGAGAATGATCTGGAGCCAAAAATTATGGCAAGATTTTTTTTTTAATTTAAAAAATTCATCCACAGGACTTGGGAGGTATTACATCAGTGGGAGAGACACAGAGTCCCCAGTCATTGGCAGCTCTTCTCTGCTGAGTGTTTCCTGCTAAACTGAAGACATGCATAAGCTGGGAGAAATGTCATAGGCTCCTTGCTCTAATTTTAAGAATTGCAAAGGGATAAAATGCAATAAAAGCATCAATGCTGGAGCAAAACCTCTCGAAACTAACAACTTAAAGCTCCCTTTCAAGACCAAACGCTGCACTGCAGAGAATGTGATGGAATCAAAATCCTCATTTAATAGAGTGATGTAAAAAAGAAAGAGAAGATAAACATGAGGTGAAGAGCAGAGGCAGTAGATTTGAGGCATTGTAAAGCAATCTTTGATGACTTTGCAGAAAAGGAGGAAATATACTCATCTCTCTTTGCAAAAAATTCAAGAAAATTTATTTCATTCAAGAGTGGTTGAGTCTTAAGAACAATTATTTTAAGGAAAAAAAAAAGGAAAGGAGTATAATGATTATCCCTGCAGATAAAAAAAGGCACACAGGAAAATTAATTAAAAACCAGTGCTATTTCAAAGCAAACTAAAGTAATTTTTCAAAGTTGCTAGATACTAAAAAAGGATAGCATAATATCAGAATTATTTAAAATTTAAAAAAATGCTAGCAAAAAGAAAGATTTGAAACAGAGAGGTGGAACTTAGGAAATAATTATGAATAAAATAAAAACACTTTAGAAATGTATACCAAATTAAAAGGAACATAAAACTGTAAGCACAGTGTTAATTCTGTGAGAATTAGGTGATAGCAAAGAGGAATATATGTTTTAATATTTTTAGTTGTAGAAAGATACAATGATTTTATTTTATTTATTTTATTTTTATATGGTGCTGAGGATCAAACCCAGTGCCTCACACATGCCAGGCAAGTTATAATCCCAATCCAAGAGGAATATATTTTTAAATAAAGAAGAAATAATGAAGTGTCAGGTGGTGGCACATGGCTGTAATCCCAGCTACTTGGGAAGCTAAGGAAGGAGGAGTCCAAGTTTAAGACCAGCCTGAGCTATTTAGAGACATCCTTTCTTAAAATAAAAAGATAAAGGGATGAGAATGTAGTTCACTGGTTGAGCTTTTTTAGGTTCAATCCCCAGTACTGCCAAAAACCAAAAAACAAACAAACAAACAAACAAAAAAAAAAAAAAAGAGAGAGAGAGAGAGAGAAAGGAACATAAAAAAGAAGGAAAAATTTAAAAAACAAATAGAATCATAGTTAAAAGGAAAGCTAACTCAAAATATATACACATACACATAAAAATCATTTGCCAGACCAAATATAAAACTATAATTCAAGAAAATTATCTGAAGTAAGTGACAATTTGAATGTTGTTGAGTGTTTTTCAGCACACAGAAAAATAGGCATAATGGCCAGCACCAGGCCCCAATCTAGGTTATTCCAGAGAAAGAAAGAAAAAGGATCATTCATGCCAAAACAAAACAAAACAAAAAAATAAAATAAAACAGCAAAATCATTTCTCAGGGAAAAATCTGACTTTCTGGAACAATATGATGTTGTTTGAATCATCTATGATATTAAAGGAAAGAGCAATCTATTTTTAATTAGCCAAACTGATATTCTAGTATAGTGACCACAGATAATTATGACCATTCATTGTTATTATGATCCCTGTAAACAATTTAGATATCCAGAATGTCTATAGAAAATTCACTATTAGCTGTATAAAGAGAAACAGAGTACTATATAGTGGCTCTGTGCTCTGTGCCATGATAGCCTTGTCATCACACACGGTGGGTAAATTTTATTTTAGGTAACCTATACCTCAGTAACTTTACTTAAAAAATTCCAAACAAACAAACAAGCAACAACAACAACAAAACACCATGTCTAATCATGTCGCTAGGTCTAACTATATTTTAGAAGGAATGGGGAGTCAGATATACTTGTGAACCACACTGTGGGGAGACTGGTAGACTTTGCAAAGAACACAGTTGACTTAACAGAAAATGGCAAGAAACAAAAAGAGAGAAGAAACTTAGAATTAAACATGGACTTGAGAGATATATCAGCTAGATACAATGTAGAACTTCTTTCAATTCAAGCAGACTGTGAAAAGGATTTTATTTTATTTTTTTTAAAAGGAAAATGTGAACACCAATGAGGGATATCTGATAATAGCAAGGAGTTATTACTATGTGAAAATAATATAAGGATTTTTTCATGCATTGAGCACATGTTGTGCTCATAAAATAGAAAGTTATCTATAGGAGGAGTCTTTTCAATAACTTGCTTAAGAGGGTTTTCACTGAATGAGAATTGAAGTACTTAACTGGTTTCATTTTACTTTATAAATATTCTTAATTTATAAGTAATCTTCTAATATGAATTTTTGACTTATTGTAAATGTCACAAGGCATTCACAGTTAAATCTCTATCAAACATTGATATAGTGTACATTTTCTGGTATAACTATGTTAACTTGAGGAATAATTAAATACTTTCTTTTTATTCAGGTTTATAGAAGATCTAAAAGATATGCTGGGCTTTGCTCCCAGCAGATATTACTACTATATGTGGAAATATATTTCTCCTCTAATGCTATTGTCATTACTAATAGCTAGCATTGTGAACATGGGGTTAAGTCCTCCTGGCTATAATGCATGGATTGAAGATAAGGTAAAAGACAAAATAAAGAAGTTTTGTTTTAAGAAACAGTATATAAAAAGCTACCTTAGAGATTTTCATATTTTGTTTTCTTCATAGTATTTTTGATGTTTAATGGTGTTACTTTTTTTTTGTTCAGGGATCTCAAGATTTATGTTAGGTGCCCTGAACATCTGCAGTTGTTTTTAAGACATTGTGAATTTATTTTTTAGCACATGGAAATCACTGGCTTGTCCTTGTTGAAGCAAATGCTTTCATCTTAACATTGATGAACTAATAATGATAGGCTTTAACTCCAGAAAACATGTTAATCTGGAAATATTTTTTTCTATATAGTTTTATTAAATTGTATCTCAGATATTATACAACAATGAAAATACACATTAGCTTGCTAAACATAATCTAACTAACTAAATTTTAAAGTATTGTTGTAACTGATTTCTATCAGTATTGACTGTCTCTGTATTTGTTTTCAAGGTGATTAACTACATATTGATATAATTATGAGATATATATTAACTGTTATAAAATCAGAGTGCTTATTTTTCCAAGATAACTCTGTCCTTATACTATGTATGGTCAATAATTATATAATAATAACCACGTCAGAAGTGAGATATGATCAAGCCTGCTATTGTTACTAAAACCTTTGGCACCAGATGTGCTTGAAATTTTAGATTTTCAGATTTTAGAAAGATAACTTGGTACATGCAACAGGTTATCTATTACTAACTAATCTAAAACTTAATGACTGAAAATTATGGTAATTTATTGGTGCTTATACTTCTGTGGGTGAGCTGGAATTTTTTTTTTTTTTAATCTTTCCTTGGCTAACTCACACAGTTGTGTTCAGGTTGAAGAGCCAGCTCTCTTAGTGGTCTTTCTTTCTTGCCTTTCTCAAAGCATTATGAGCTCAGGATAGCACTCTAAGAAATAGAAGCAAAAATTGCAAGCCTTTTAGGGTCTAGTCTTGGAAGTTTTTGAATATCACTCTCCCACTTTTCTAGCACACAAGCAAGTCACAAACCTAGCCTAGATTTCTTTGCTTACAAACTTGAGACAAATTTATTTTTTTTGATGTATGTACATATTAGAATATTAAGAAATTTTTTTTTCTTTTGACTTTCACAGGCATCTGAAGAATTTCTGAATTATCCAACTTGGGGTATGATTGTCTGTATCTCTCTAATGGTCCTGGCAATACTTCCCGTCCCAGTAGTCTTCATTGTTCGACGCTGCAACCTCATAGATGATAGTTCTGGTAACTTAGCATCTGTGACCTATAAGAGAGGAAGGGTCCTGAAAGAGCCTGTAAACTTAGAGGGAGATGATGCAAGCCTCATTCATGGAAAGATATCAAGTGAAATGTCATCTCCCAATTTTGGTAAAAATATATATCGAAAACAGAGTGGATCACCAACTCTGGATACAGCTCCCAATGGACGTTATGGAATAGGTTATTTGATGGCAGATATGCCAGATATGCCAGATATGCCAGAATCTGACTTGTAGCTGGGTGGAATCAGCAGGCTGTACTTGGTTCATTTATCAATGAACAAATTGGCTCTACTAAGAGAAGCATTAGGCTTCACTTATCAGAGGGCGCTCTCAGGTGTTCCAGGGCTGTGATCTTTAATCCTAATAGTATGCGTCAGTTCAGCTAGAGCATTCCTTTGGATTTCTTGGTTTACATTTGTGCAGAAAGGATTACAGACAAAGCTTACAATGACTGAGGTCCATGTTTGCCAGGATTTTTTTAAAATACTTTTGGTGTATATCAAGTATTTCTATCTCTAAAAAAACAGGTGTTACCTCAGTTTCAAATAATTTCTGGATTTAATAGTATTGGCAAATTGAAAATGGTATACCTTCAAATTTGTAGGTTTGCCTTCAGGGTAACTCCCAATATCACAATGAGCATTTACATCAGTTGATGCCTCTCTGCACATTTCTATGAATATATTGTGTAGATAGGCTGTACTTATTTTGGTAGCATTGATAACCTTCTTAGGCATTTAGTTGAAGAAAACTGCAAAATATTTTCTTATGTAATAGCTGTATAGAGCAATAGTATCAAAGAGTGAGAAGGCACTAATGCTGGGATGAAAGGTCAGATTTAGAGGGACTGAGGGTCAGGTGGGTGATGGCTGTATATTTTGTGTAAAATATATGTGTGAAATTGATCCAAGAATGAGTCACTCAGCACTCTCAAGAATCATGCAGACTCTGCATTTTTCTTATGCCGTGTGCCTAAAAACCTACTTGATATTTATTGTGGTTTCAAGATTACTCATAGTATATTTATATAATATACTTGTGATGTATATAGATGTATATTGGTACTCTAAGTACTGATTTGAAAACTTGAAGCAAGATGGCATTTTATTTCGTATATTTCTGTTTTGCTTCTGTTTTATGCAAATAAAAATCCTTTTTTAAGTGATTGTTAAAATTGTATGGCATTACACTTTAATCTACAAATAAACAAAGTTTAAAAATGGTGTTTGTTTTTCTCATTGATTTTCCTTGAATCACCTGAACTGGATTATCTTGCATTTCATAACAATTAGACATTGCATTCCAAGCAGAAGTAATAAATCAGTTAATAGAGCTACAACCACTTAGGGACACAGGAAAAATAGAAAGATGATGTTTTAATATAACCTCATGAGTTTTGAAAAATACTTATAGCCTACCAGGAAGCCATGTGTACCACAGAGTCAGTGCTTCCTGCTTAAATAACTGTCTCTGAAGTTAAAATGTTGTGAGTTTTGAAAAATGAAGCTGTCATTTTTTGATAACAGTCAAAGCAGATAAACCTAACATGTAGCAAATTTTCAGAAAATAATACAAAATTATTAATTATGGTCCTTTACATGCCTGCACTTATTCATCCTACATAGCTGCAAGCTTATTTCTTTTGTCCTACTGAAGCAAGAATTAAAGACAGGCAGTCCATGTAGATAGGGAATCAGGTCTGATTGAGAAAATAGAGGCCAGTTTGAGAATGGGAAGTTGGAGACCACCCCTGGGAGACTGGAATGTTAATGTCTCCAGAGCCCTTTAACTACCAAGATTACCAGCCTATAGGACCCCTCCCAAAAGGTTGCAGATAGGGAATTGTTAATGCCTCTTGGGCTACTACCTGGCTGGATCACTCTATTAGGCCCTTCCCCTTGCCCACCTGCTTCTCATTTTTGGCCATTTGACCAGCATCTCCTGGGCCTAGTCAGGTAAGCGGGAAGGAGAGAGATAAGGGGGAAGAGGACTGGGGAACAAAGAAAGTCTAAAATGTATAAAAGGGACAGGATACTCTCACTTCTTAGGATATCAGTGATACCACTGGTTACCCGTGACAAATTCTGCTTCCTAAAAAAACATGTTGAAGTATAATATTAGAGAAGCACAGCAAGGTACCCATATAAAACAGGGTTTATTTAAAAATGAGGTAACAGACTTTTCCCAGGAGGGAGAGGGTATCTTGGTATCCCAAGAAGTGAGGGGTGTTTTGCCTTTTTACATGTCCTAGGCTTCCTTTGTTCTCCTGCTTGGTAGGATAGCCAAAAGGTGGGAAACAAGTGGGCTGAAGGGGTTGGGGAGGAGTGATCTGGGAAGGAAGGGGCTATAATTAACCACTCCTGGTCTGGAGGGACTACCCCTGGGACAGGTTACCTTAGCAACAGGTTGGAACAGGAGCAAGTTATCTTGATAAGGGTAGAGGAAGGGCTCTGAAGGAATTACCATTTCAATTCTTCCATTTTCTGGATTCAACCCTTGCCTATTTGCCTAATACACTAGTATTAGGCATTTTCATCAGTACACCAGATATAATCCTCTTCTCCCTCAAAAGTCTGTTATTATTATTATTTTTTAAAGAGAGAGAGAATTTTTTAATATTTATTTTTTAGTTTTCGGTGGACACAACATCTTTATTTTATTTTTATATGGTGCTGAGGATCGAACCCAGCGCCCTGCACATGCTAGGCGAGATGGCTACCGTTTGAGCCACATCCCCAGCCCACTATTATTATTTTTAAATAAAACCTGCTTTATACGTTTGGTAGTGTATAAACATTGCCTCTCTAATGTTCAAACTTGAACATTTAAAAGAAAGCAGAGCTCATCACTGATAATCAGTGGTTTCATTCCTTCTCCCCACCCCCCACCCCCCCTTCCCCGCCATTGCAGCCCATTGTCCTACTCTTTGATTCACGTATAAGAGAGATCTTGTGGTATTTGTCTTTCTGTGTCTGCTTTATTCCACTTAGCTGAACAATATTCCATTGTGTGTATATATTCCAGTTTCTTTATCCATTTATCCCTTTATGGACAGTTAGGTTGCTCCCATATGTTGGTTATAGTGAACACTGCTGCAGGGAATGTGGGAACAGAGAGATTTCTACAAGGTGTGGACTTCATTTCCTTGTGGTATGGTCAAGAGTCTGGGTACCTGCCTTGCACTAGCAAATAGATCTCCAACTTTCTGTTTACAGAAAAATAGTGTGAAGAATTTAGGAATAATATTTTTGAAATGGAAGAGAATCCTCCCTTCTACTGTCCTCACTTGGCAGAGGAGGAAATGAGGACAAAGAATTCAGAGACTTGAACAAGGTCCTCTCCTTTTTGCTTTTTTTATGGCATCACCTCTTCAAGTGTTCTTTCAGTCAGCTTGTTCACCCTTTCTTTCAGAACCTAAAACTAAAAATATACTTTATTCTTAGTAGCAAGCCAAGAGGACGATTTTAATTATGATAGAAATGCTGTCCATCTTTTCATTTACTTGCCTTACCAGTGCAGCCCTTATGTGCCCTTTCTCAGGCACTGTAGTGTCTAATCAATAAATAGTGGTTTGAAGTATCTTTCTCTGTACTCTAAAATTTGAGACTTTTGTCTTTGTGTTATTTTCCACTACTTCCATATACTCTGGCCCTGTCTTACCCTTAATGTATGCAGCCCAAAATTGTCTATGACCTTCGAAAGGAAAGGAGGCTCTGGAGTGGCAGGAAATCTAATGCAGTTTTCAGGGTGGACTAAAAGGGTGAGGAAGAAAATGCATCCACCCTTACATGTGAGAGTCATGGGGGAGACCTATTGAGACCGTTGCTTGATGCAACGGGGTCATAGGTATAATTTCATGAAAGTGTATTTGCTTTTCCACATATTTGTGTTTATGTGCACTTTTAAACTTAATTTTTCAGTTTTTAAAAAGTTATCTTCAATTGGTACATAACAATTAAACACACTTATGTAATATATTGTAATAACTTGATATAATGTATGATCTCAAAAAGTTGTCATTTCTTGTGTTTGGAGCCTATGAACTGCTCTCTTCAAGTCCTTTGTAAAATTTATAATAAGATGCAAGCTATTATCACCTACTGGGCTGCATAATATTAGAACCCATTTCTCCTATGCAACTGCATTTTGGTAGCTTTTATACAAAACCTCCTTCTCTTTCCCCCTTACCCCTGTCCTTCCTAGTCTATAGCCATTACTATATTGTTGTCTTCTATGAGATCAACTTTTTTAGTTTCCACCTGTAAATGAGAACACTTTAGGTGCATTTCTTTTTTTCATTAAATCTTCAAATATGTATGTGATTCCAAAAAGTTTTATGTATCAGTACATAATTCTTCTAAGCTATGATGTTTTCAGGTCACCTGTGTCCTTTCATAGTCTTAAACTACTGAATGCAATTCCTTTTGGGTTTAGGTGCAGGGCATGAGTTGTGTTTTTTAAAAATTTTTATTTAGAGTTATTTTTGTGTGCATTCTTGGTTAGGAATTGTGAGAACAAAGAAAAAAGTGACAAAGGAATATTAATCCTAATTAATCCTAATCCTAATTTGTTTTTCCCAGAATAAAAATAAAGATGCTACAATCTGATAATTAGAGAATAATTATGTTGGTATATAAAAGTTGGATTTAATAGTAATAATAAAACTTGAAAAACAAAATATTTTTCCTTTTGAGTTTATTCTGTAATTATTATGTCTCCTGAACACCCTTAAAGGAGAGAGTTGGTTGAGAGTTATTGAATTAAATCAGAATCAATGATAACAATTACATAGATTTTTTTCAATAAATTTAGTTGTAAATGCTTGTACCATAAGTTTCATGAAAAGAAAAAAACATAAAACTGTAGAAATATGTTAGAAATATTTAATATTCCATAAGCTGAGTGCAGCATATTTTTAACTATATACTTCATGAAAGGAGTAATATACTCTATATGTTATTTCCCTCAAATGACAGACCCCGAAATTGGCTCATCTAGTTATTAAGACCTACATTCCTACCTAATACTTCATCTTAAGAATGCTTGTCATGTGGAGGTAATAAGAAAAGCAAAAAAGGGACTAAGATATTATCTTGTTCTAAATTCAATTCCTTTGGGATTCCACTATTGTTTTAACATCAGTGTTCTTTTTATCATTACCACCAAAACTAAAAATGCTTGATTTATATCAATAGCAAGAAATGTGCCATGTGATGCCTGGGTAGTATCATACATAAGTAAGAGCGCTACTATGTAAATAAGAGAAATCATGCTCCATACACTGATGGTAATATCCCAGCTGCTATTCTTCTATCAATGACTCTTAAACCCTGGTACATTCAGCTGTGTGGGATAGTAAATAAAAAGTTCTTTAGAAGAGATTGACATATTTCTGAGAATAGAACTTTCTCAGGCAAAGGCCATTATACTAGTTATAATTTTTTTTCAGCACCCTTTAAAAGAAAACGTGCAAAAAGAAAAAAAAGTAAAACATGTTACCTTGCTATACCCTGGTCTGAGAATATGGAGTAAATTTTACATGTTTCGAGTACAGTAACAATGTGACATTCATTTGATCTTTTCATCACTAGCATTTACCCTAATCATTGACAAGGTCAACAGAATTCACAGATTCAGATGCCAGGCCTGTGACTATTCCCCTTGAAACTCTCTCATGCTATTATCAGGAATATGTCTTTTCTCCACTTTATTTTAAAGATTCATTTTAAATTGAGAAAATAGTAAAAGGATCCCTCTGGGAACATTTGAGGTTAGTTAAATCAATATCTGACAAAATTGAAAAAAAATGAAGATAGCCTCCCTGAATAAGAGGGGACCTATGTAGCCTAATCTGTGCTAAATAACTCAAATAGACGTTTAATTATTCACTGAATACTTTCTTAATCCACTTTTGGAGGGTTGACTAATTTGAATTCAACCTTTTAAAATCATTCCTGTCAGATTTAATCATCTCAATTTTGAGTTACTAGAGACAACCCATCAAGCAAGCAAGCAGTAATTCTAAATATTAATGTCTACTCTCCATTTCTTTTGCCAACTAAAGGCAATATCAAACTAGTTATAGAATTTAGTTTCAATAGAAAAAAATCTGATTTATTTATGGAATATGTACCTTAATATCATGATATAGGACTTATTTTCTATTTTGTATTACTTACAACTATGAGTCATAATAACTCATGCCACAAAACATGGAGAGTTTTTTCCAATCCCAAAATATTTCACCTTTTCCTCCACATCTTAAAAACTACTTACATATTCAAACAAATCTTAAACTAAACAAGCAGAAACATCTATCTTCTGGGTGAATGTGGCAGTCATCCCAATAGCACAAACAGCAAAATTTTGATCCACCTTTCTTGTTTACTTGTTTGTTTACTCTGGATTCTCTTAGAAAACAGAGTAGTTTCCATGATAAACTTCAATTTTTTAAAATTTTCAATTTTTCAGCTTTTCAGCTTGCTCAAATTAGACTGTTAGAACTGGTTCTGCATTTTCAGGCAAAGTGAGATAATACCTCTAGGATGGGGGTTGTAGATAGAAGCATTTAGCATTGTTGGTATTCTCACCAGAAAAGTACACTTTGTAATGCCTTCAGTGACAATAAGCACTAATTTGAAAATTTGCCTTGATTCTTTCAATTGAAAGCACCTGAAATTTCACAAGAAGATAGTTTCATAGAAATTCAATAGTTGTCTACAAATAAGGCATAATTATGATCATATAATTTCAGATAATGTTAAGGCCATAAAAGATCTGTGGTTAGAGGGGAAAATAATTTTGGCATTAAATGATGATATTTCTGAACAAAATAATGAAAATGATAATGGTTTGACAATAGACTAAAGAAAAGTTTACATTTCTGTCTGACCATCATAGTCATCAGAGAAGAAGAAATAATTCATATGTGGATGAGTTTTTGGTTTTTAATAGAGAAAACGAAGTGTTGCCTGTATAATAACATTCACAGATAAGACCAGATAAAGAAATGGACTTGTGAGCTCTTGCTTTCTTTTACCTTGCTGTGAGGTCCTTCAATGATTAGTCAAACATGGCCACATTGTGTGCCTTTTTTTCATGAATTCTCAAGGTTGACTTGGATTTTGAAGAGCTGAGACCAAATCCTTTTCAGTAGTCCTGTTATCAGCATTTGCCTCTAGGAATGTGAAGCAAAATTATGAAATCTATACTATGTTATTGCTCTTCACAGTCATAAATTTATATTTTACATAATTTTGAGCATATTATTCAAAATGACATGAATAAATTTATTTTGTGAGCATTTCTATTACAGAGAGGTTCTACTTATTTTCAAAGTTGATTCATGACATTCTACACAATGGTAATATACACACAATAAATGTCTAAGCTAAAATGGAAAAATTAACTCGCTCATCTTTTAAATACTTTTATTTTAATAAGAAATTTTTCAAAACATTTTTCTAATATCCAGATTGTTAGTGTAATATCAGTACATTATATCAGTTTTCTTGATGCTTACTTTCACTTAGGAAAACAACATTCAAATCATTACTTATTTATATTTTCCTTTTAAGATTCAGTTATGTTGACCTTTTTTTACATTTTTCATATTTTTCCTCCATACAAGAAAAAATACATTTTATTTTAAAATAACTTGGTGTAGCAGTGTATTAAATAAAGCCTTAAGCCATGCAAAGTAAAACTCCAGATTTTACATAAGCTTACACCTTCTGAAGCACCACCATATTTTCTAGGTTCTGCTTTTCCTTAGTTCAAACTCCTAAAGATGAAAGCCTTTGTTCTTCATGATATGTTACTCTTCAGCAAATCTCTCTTCTAGCACATTCTATAGCAATTGCTGTAGTTACAGTCCTTTAACTATTCTCAAATCCTTCTAATCAATTTCTTTCCTATGCTATTTTCTGTTTCCACATTCTTCTCCACTCCTCATTCTTCCTGTTTTTTGGCTGGAATCAACCCATCTGTTTAGTCAACTTTTTCACTGATGTGACAAAAGACCTAACAAGAACAATTGTAAAGGAGAAAAAGATGATTTGGGGACTGAACTATTGGGGGACTTCTCACATCCAAACCAAAACACCATCCTTCCACTCTCAGTTTAAGTGGTATTTCCTTCTGTAGGGCTGGTTGTCCTGGTTAGTGCTCTGCCTACCTTTGCAACAGCACTCATTACGTTATATTCATATTCTCTTTTGTATATTAGCCTATAAGCTCCCAAAATACAGAAGTGTGTTTTGTTCAGAAGTGGATTTCCAGAACTTAATCAGCACTTGTCATGGAAGAAACATATGTTTGTGTATACACACACACACACACACACACACACACACACACACACACACACATATATATATAGAGAGAGAGAGAGAGTAAGAGAAAGAGAGGGAGGAGGAAGCAGTAGAAAAAATAGACGTGATTAAATCGGAAGAAAACATCAGAGGAGAACAAACATGGCTTTATCTGAATGCCCACACTCTTTGCTATGTTTTGGATGTGGTTATGGTTTGGATATGAAGTGTCTTGTAAAGGCTCATGTGCTGCAAATTTGGTCCCCAAGGCAAAAATATTCAGAGGTGAAGTTTTGGAGAAGTGATTGGATCGTGAGGGCTCTGATCTCACCAAAGGATGAATCCATCAATGGGCTAATATTTGAATGGATGATTAGCAGATAGTGAAAACTGTAAAAGATGGGGCCTCCTTGGAGGAAGTAGGTCACTGAGGATGTGTCCTGGAAAAGTATATGTCCTCCCCAGCCCCTTCTTAGCTCTCTCTTCTTCCTGGCTGCCATAAGGTGAGCAAACCTACTCTCCCAGACTATTCTGCCATGCTGTATTACCTCACCACGGGCCCAGAAACAATGAAGCCAACTGACCCTGGATTGGAACCTCTGAAACTGATCCAAAATAAACCTTTCCTCTTTAAGTAGTCTGTACCAGGTATCCAGTCATACCAATGGAAAGCTGACTAACACAGATGTGGTTAGCTGCTTAAAGATTCATGTATGGGATGTGGTGATGTGAGAGATGGTGGAAGCTTTAGGAAGTACAATCTAGAGGGGAGATAATTGGGACTGCTATTCTCAGAAGAGATCAATGTTGTTCTTTTGAAATAGCCATTAGTTCCTGTGAGCGTAGTTGTTATTACAAAGCAAATATGGACCCTTCCTGTGTCTCTGGCTTCCCGTCTCACTATATGATCATTGTTCCTCATTTGTGCTCCTACCATGAGGCCATCAGAGGTAATAAGAGGGTTTTCACCAGAGGTTGAAGAGATCTTGGATATTCAGACGCCAAAACTGTGTGTTAAATTAAATCTTTTTTAAAATTTATAAAGTACATAGCCTTAGGTATTTTGTTATAACAAAAGAAAACTGACAAATATACTCATTATAGGATATAATTAGTCTGCCTATTTAATTTGTTAAAACTCCCTAAAATAATCTTACTGGGCATAATATGACAATTTCTAGGTTCTTCTAGGGAGCATGGATAAATATGTAAGATTGTTGTATAAACATCTTGATCATTGAGAACCAGTAGTTTTGAAACTAGGTTGTCTAGGGGTCCAAATAGTACCTTAGTACCTCTGGTACCATGTAATATACATAGCTTCTCCATACCCTCATATTCTAATCTCAAATCAGGGATCAAGACAGTACTTAACTCATAAAGTTGGTGTGACAAGATAATGGGTTAATAATGTGGAATGCTTTGTACCTAAAATAATACATGCCAAATAAAACTAATTTTATAGACTTCTGACATTTTATTTTACTCTTTATCCAATTTTTCCACCTGTGTTAATCAGCCACAATTTAAACATTAAAATGAATATTTTTTATACATGATTAAATACTTAACCATTATATTTCAGTTTTCCATTAAATATACAATTATACTTTTGATACATATTTAAAGGACATTATGTGAGAAGGAAATTTATTAAAATTCCACCTACTTAGATTAGTCAGAAAACAGAAATTTACAAATAAGTTAAAATATTTTATATTCACAAAAATGATTTAAAAGGCAAACAATAAACAAATATGTGGTGAGCCGTGTCAGCGGACCGTGGTCGCCATTACAAGATGGCGCTGACAGCGCCGTGGCCTGTGATAAATAACTCCTTGTTTTGGGAGAGTTGGCACGTAGCTGTAAAACACCCTATGAGAAAGATCCACGTGGCAGTTTTGCATTGGGGCTTGATGTGCTTTATCAAGGCTGGGGCGCTCAGGTGAAGAGGTAGAAGTAGAAGTAGCAGTAGAAGTAGTAGTAGTAGTAGTAGTAAAAGAAGCTTCCAGAGACACATAATTAAAGGCCTGAATAAACTGCTGAGAGAAGAATCCTGTGTTGTGTCCTCCTTGCCGGCGAGGGGTTACGGCACAAATAGATAAAGAATATTGAATCATAGCATTTAAATCTTTACCTCACCATTTTAAAACCAGTATAAAATCACTGTCATTCAAGAATATTCCACAAGATGGCAGTAGCACATTCTCAAATCAAAAGAAGATTTTCAGTATCTTCATTTGTTATGTCCAAGTAAATTGACAATAATAATTAGAGCTTTGGAAGGTGTATGAGTGTGTAAAATGCTTTCTTTCTTTCTTTTTTTACTTAAAGCTTTGTATTCTACACTTTTACTAGTCTGTAATTTAAAAAAATTATTTTTATGTAGAAATAAAACTTATAAATAAAGATGAACACTGCTGATTTCTAAAAGAAAAACAGATAAACAACCATTAAAAATGTTGTTTTTCTAAATGAAACATGCATAAGAAAACCAAAATAAGCAATTCTGGGCATTAGTAAAAAAACTTTGAAAATACTCTTATTAAAATAAAAATAGTTAAAAGATGAGTCAACCTACGTTTCTATTATTGCTTAGGTATTTGTATACCTGTGTATGCAGGTAGGTGTGTGTGTGTGTGTGTGTGTGTGTGTGTGTGTGTGTGGAAGGCGGGTATTAGCATGTGTGAAACGTCATGAATCATCTTTGAAAATAAATAGAACTTCCTTGTAATAGATAAGCTAGCAAAATAAATTTATTCATGCTATTTTGACTAATATGCTCAAAAGTGTGGCAGCATTTCTTTGTTATAAATCTTCTCCTTCAGCAAGTTTAATGGCACCAGTATAATATATGATTATGATTTTTAGAATACATAAATTCTTGGAGAAAATAAATATGTAGAGTATCAATACTATTATTTACAAAAATTGAGATTGATAGCAGTAGTAATAATGTTACTCAAAATATATTTCAGCAACAACTAACATTTTTGGATTAAGTGCTTACCTCATGTCAGGTAAAGCTCTTGGTTATAGCTTTACAATTGCAATCTTATCTTTTTCCCCCAAGACTTACGTATGAGTTTGCTGTTCAGTACTATGAGTTCTATTTTATACTTGAGAATGAAAATCCATTGCCTAACTTCACAATGCTAGTAGGTGGCAAGATCAGGTCTTACAGAATCTGAGATCTTAACAAGTTTCCTGGAATAAAGCATCAAAACTTTGATGCAGGCATGGAACAAAAAGTCCATTTTAAAACAAGGTAATTGATTTTCTAATATTTTACTTAGAATCTGTGTGTTCGTGTGTAAAAAGGGCCCATTTTATATGGTGGTTGCATTTGAGCTAGCATTCTAGGATGAAAGTGAATTAGTTAAAAGACATGGTGAGATTTCTTACTTTTTTTTTCCTTTTCCTTTATCATTTTTTTCCTCTCCATAAACTTTGAGCTTTTGCCATGACTGCTAAAAGACTGATACATACAATACAGGGGAAGGGAGAAAATAAGTAAATAAATGAAGGTTGAAAGAAGCCGAATTTCTTATCATTAAAAAAATGCAGTTATAAACAAGGAAGGAGGAAGACTAAAATTGGAATTTGCAGTGTGAAATCATAATTTTATAAAGTAAATTATAGATAACTATATAAAGAAATATGTGTATAAACACACACACACAAATTTGTTTTCCCCAACTTTCTCTATAGCCTAATGAATAAATAATGATACTCCATTTGAAATGTGCACACTAGCAATCAAATCTTGATTTATAGTTACCATTCTTCACCAGGGTTCCTTGAGGAAGGGTCTGATTCTAGGACTTGGCCAGAGAAAATACAAGGATGATCCTGGGACAATTTGTTGGGTTGGGAATTAGAAAGTGCTCAAAGAACAATACAGATATGCCAATAGGATATTACAACAACTTTGAAAGGGTTTTCATGGACCAAAAATGGGAGAATGTGAACATCATTGTAATGATAGTAACATATGTAACACTGAGCAATAGAATTCTACAAGGCATATATACATAAAGAAGCAACAGTATATATAATAGAAGAAATGGTAAACTCTAAGGCAAGTATCATGCCAGCTAATAAAAATGTAAAGGGGATGCTGGAATTGTGAAGTAAGTATTTGACAACCAGCATGGCGATAATAAATGCATGAATCATAAATGGATGCAAAAATTTGTGGATGAAAGATTAATGAATAAAAGGACATTTATAGACTTTCAAATTGTATTTCTACAAAATACTTTGAAATTCCTTATTACCTAATACATACACAAATTAATTAATTCTACAGTGGAGAAATATAGCACTACCTTAACCAAATTATAAAATTTGGCATCACAGGTGAAATGAGAATTACTCATTGTGATGTTTTCTGAGGAGAAAACATGTATAAAATCAATATAAAGCTTCTAAAATGCAACTGGCTTATACTCTTCACACCTGTCAAAGACATGAAATACAAGAAGAGCCTGAAAAAATTGTTTCAGATATCTTAAGTCTAAGGAGACATGCAATTAAATGTATCATACAACACTGGATTGTATCCTAATCCTTTAATGCATACTATTGGGAAGATCAGTAAGATTTGAATAGGGTTTGTGGATTAGATGATAATATTTAGTCAATATTTGATTGGTAGTGGTTTCCTGATTGTGATTATTTTACTGCGGTTAGGACAAGTGTTCTAATCTGGGAAAAATGAGAGTGCTTAATATTATCTGGCAACATTTATATTGAAAATATTTCAAAATAAAGATTTCCTAAAAAGGCACATGGAAGAATTTAATAAAACAGCAAATGCTAAAGAAAGGAGAGAGGCATAAGAGTAAAGTGGTGAAGCGGGAGAAGGCAGGGGTAAGTGTAGGGATAAAGTTTGAGACATGGCCTGAGTCCTACCTTGCAGGACTTTGCTGCCTAAAGGCATTTGGCTTTTATCATAAAAGAAGCAGCAACTCTGACTGTTTTTAAATGGGTGATTAAGATAATCGCTTAGCAAGTGTGACTATAAGGTAGAGGAAAAGGAGTAGGTGGATTTGAGATATAATGTGGAGTTAGAATCTGCAGTTACAGACTGGTGTATGAATGGAGAATTTTGGATGACTCTGAGGTTTTCTATAAAATCAAAGAGCATGTAAGTTATACTCTTGGTACATGCCCAAATACATGCATACCATAGGGTCTTGCCTATAGGAAACCTTCTATGTATGTTGTGTATACAATAGTATTTTATATAGTTAGAAAATAACTGGAACCTGGGAAGAATTACAGAATAATACTTTCATAGTGAATGTTCTATGAGGGAATTACAGAAGCTTGTACCTCAAAGCACTTTAAAGTGCTAATGTGAGCTACTAATAGGTTTACCACTATTGTTCTTTCACATTTTAGATAATTTAATAAAAATTTCATCATATTGCAGAATACCAACTTCTCAATTGGTATGTGATGGATCATAGAAATAAAGTATTTTAGCATTAAAAGTCATTTTAGATGTGATTACCAGAATCTTAAAACAACATTATTTTTTCAGTATTTTCTGATAAACGTTCATCTGATCCATCTCTAAGGATATCTGTGACTAGGAAATTCTTGCAGTAATTTCAGAGAAACATCAACAAATATTGATCTTTTCTGCCGGTTGGTTTGTTTGTTATTCCTTCTGCTTCATCAAACTTCCTCACATTATTTATGAGGAAAAAGAATCTGGTAAATGTGATAGAATCCTCTGTCATTTATAGGTGATTGTCTGTGAGTGTGTTGCAGAAAAGAGATTGAAAGGGATAACTGGAGACTCTCCAAACACTTGCTAGGGCTGAGAAAGGAACTTACTGGAAGTTGGGAAATGACAGTAAGTAAGGCAATTGTCAACAGTGATTCAGGCTTCCAGCTGTACCAATGCCAGTCATTTTCAGGAGCCCAGAAAGCTTCGGTAAGATTCCATGAATAATCCCAAGGGATAGAACACTAAAGTGGGTAGTTCTCAGATGTGCTATAGTTTGGATAAATCCCCCACTTGTGGACAAGTCCTTATCATAAAGGCTTGGTCCTGAGCTTGTGGCACTATTGAGAGGTACTAGAACTCTAAAAGGTGGAAGTCTGTTGGAAGGTCTTCTGGTCTCTTGAAGGTCATAAAGGACCTCAGCCTCTTCCTCTTCCCTTTCTTTTGCATCCTGACTATAAAGTTAATCATTTTGCCACAAGCTATTGCCATGATTTGCTATCTCACCGTAGGCACAAAAGCAACAGGACCAATCAATCATGGACTGAAACTTTCAAAACTGCGAGCCAAAATAAACTTTTTCTCTTTGTAAGCTATCTCAGGTATTTGTTATAGTAATGGAAAGCTGACTGACACAGGATTCTCAGTGGCTGCCGAAGTACCTTTCACCTGCTGCTTGCCTGCTAATACCCACACACCTGCCCACAGATACTTCAGAATGACCCTCCTTTCCCACCTGTTTTAGTCAGCTCTTTCACTGCTGTGACCAAAAGATCTGACAAGAACAATTTTAAGAAGGAAAAGTTATTTGGGGGCTCAGAGGTCTCAATCCATAGAAGCAAGCTTCATTCCTCAGGGCCTGAAGTAAGGCAGAACATCATGGTGGAAGAGTGTGGCCGAGGGAAGCAGCTCAAGACATCAATGCCAGGAAACAGAGAGAGAGTCTAAGCTCAGATCACCACATATATACTTCAAGGGCACTCCCATAATCACTCATCTTCTTTAGCTACATCCTATCAGCCTACCATTTCCATTCAGTGAGTTCCTATCAGGGGATTAATGCACTGATTAGGTTATTGCTCTCTTAACCCAATCATTTCACCTCTAAACCTTCTTGCATTATCTAATACATGAGGTTTTGGGGTCAATTCATATATAACATCACCTCATCACTTGCCTGAGATTTTTGCCTTGCTCTACTATCCTGGGATTCAGGGAAATGTGGCTTTTAACTTCCTTCCACTTCAGTCTTTGAGAAAACTTTGAAGGGTGTGGATGTTATCGAGAATCTGCAAACAATACATACTGGTCGGTTTGGTGTTTTCTTTTTTCAAGCTCACTATTGAAATTAAATGGTTTGTTATTATTTTGCACCTGCTATAAAATCAATTGAAGATGACTGTTTTATCTTGAGTTTTGTAGAATGCCTGCTATCAATATAATGAAAATCAAAGGGAGGAGTTCAGGAATCTATAATCAGTAATAGGAATACTCAGAAGTTTTTATTTATTTTTGTTAGGCTAGCAAAGTTAATGTCATCACTGTTTGGGGGCTATATCATTTATGTAGGTTTATTTGGAACACATAGTCATTAATGGATTAGATAATTTAGTTCAGAAGACATCAGCTGGTTTAATGACAGTTTATGTAATTATCCTGGTAGAAAAATTTTGTTCAGTTGCTAAATTTATCTTGAGGAAAATATCATAAATACTGTTAGATTTGGGGAACACAAATTTTAAAAGTTAGAGTTGAGGATGTAGTCTAGTGTTAAAGCACTTGGTTGGTATATGCAACAGGCTTTGGGTTTGATACCCAGTACCACACACAAACACACACACACACACACACACACACACACACACACACTTACTAGTCAATGATATTTATCCATTGCACTGTCCATATGTACTTTGCTTTCTGTCAGAGTCTAAGCTGGTTTTTGTTATTTACCTGGCAGTGATCTCAGCCTCTATTGGTAAATGATCTGATTCATGGCATTTGTATGTTTGCTAATTTTTTTTTCATTCATGTTGTGCTTTGCTCTAATATTTAATCAGTTTTACCAATTTAAATAGAAGGAATGTGAGCAGTCCCTACAGAGTCTCATAGATTACAGGCAAACTTCTTGACCCACTGTACAACAACTCCAATTCATCTTTGTTAATTATGGTTTTCTACCCCAGCAAATATACTGTCCTCTTTGACTCTTGTTTCAATGCCATGAAGAGTGCAAATGGGCAGGTGTAATTCCAGCTTCCAGTACTATGAAAGCAATGACTGCTAGAGCAAGCTCATGTGACACGTCTCATGTCCCAACTCTGCCTTTGGTAATGTCAGCTCAGCAACTTGACATTCTCATTTTTGTGAGTGCAGATCACTACAGAAACCAGCAAATGCTGGAAACCAGGGCCTAATATTGACTGGCTTCAATATATTGGTTATATAAGCAAGTCATATAGCAGGTAAGCACATCTTCTCCCTACTATGCAGTGATATGGTCTGTGTATCAATTACCTTGTTACCCATTCTATTGTTATCCTTATTGTTTATTAAGAATCATCATGGGTGTATAACTTTATACTATAGATTACAGAATATTTGGTTGGGATTGTATTTGAATTTGGAAAGTAATTCAATATCTAGGTATTTATTTTATGACTGAATTCTGTGTCTGCCCTTTTTAGGAGTAGATGAGCATATCTTCATAAGCATAAAGGGTAATTAAATGTTTTTTAGGTGAGAGCATAACATTGTTATTTCTATTATGTGGATCTTCTAATATAGGGAGAAAAGTATGTACAGTAGCAGAAAGCATTCATCAGGGTGATAATTTATGTATGTATTCTCATCTCAAACCCACATTTCTGTTCTGAACTCCATGATGATAGGGTTAATTCCTGACAGTGCTGCCCAGCAAAAGCTCCTTATTCAGGGGCAGTACCTAGTCCCTCTATTCAATTTTTCAGATCCTTCCCCAAATAGCTTTAATATGTCTCTTTAAAGGAACCAGTTCCATCTGGGGAGAACACTGTCTTTAGAGATTTGGACCTCAATCTTTGCAAAGCACTGGATCTAAGCTCCTTGGGTACTCACACCTACCTGACAATCCGCTTTTTACCCCATGGGCTATATACCAGCTGACTGATCTCTCCTCCACACTTCTGGAACTTCAGCTAAAATGGATTGCTGTCTAAGAAGACCTAGACAGTTCCACAGGAGTGTGTTTCCAAGCTTCTTAGTCAAAAAATTTGCAACCTTAAGGATTTACACCAACATTAAGGATGGTGATTGTTTCCTCCCTTCACTCTCTTTGTGTTACCTGTTTTTAGTATATATTTGGAGATGCCAGAACATTTTAAACTAAATATCTATGTTAAATTTTCTCTATTTAAGAAACCAGTGTGGTTTTTATTTTCTTGACTAGCTATTTATCATCATACTATAATGTCAAAGCTAAAAACAAAGAGAATCTCCAAAAGTGATGAATTTAATTAGAAATGAGCATTGCAATGGGAATATACATACTGTGATAAATTATGTTTGCATTCAAGAAAATAATGGAAGACAATTTTATATAAGTATAAATGAGAAAGGCTATTTATTTTTATATATATTTAATTATCTTTGACTGTAAGGAGCAATAACAAATGTCTTAAATAGTAACCAGAATCCATTATGATTAAGAAATGATGAGAAAATAATGTTATAGCATAAACAGCTTAACATAACGGAACTTGATAAAATAGAAAAGAAAAATTATTATAGAAACAGAAAATAAAGAAGAAGATGATTAAAGGAAGGATATAAGATGAAACATAAAATTGTAGGTAAGAAATAGACAGTATTCCTGGATTTGGGGGGAACAAATTTGATGCCCTGCTACCATATGTTAGCTCTATTACTTCTTAAAGAAGAAATATTTTAATACAACATGGAGAAAGAACATATCATCAGAGTCAAAATGGAAGAAGAACATTCCATCAGATTAAAAGCCTTTCCCAAGAAGAGTCAGTTGGCAACTTATTGAGCACAGAGACATGCAGACTCACCCCAGACATTCCTCAAAGCTCATTCTCCAATGCTATGTTTTGAGAAAGAAGGTAATTGTATCTTCTTCAGCTAAATGGATCGGTTGGAAGTTAATATTTTTTGAATTCCTTTTCAATTCTCCCACTTCCAACATGGACTAGAACTCACTACAGCTGCTTTATTGGTTATGGTCTAAAGATTCTGGACCATTACCCTCTCCAGTATGATGTTACAATATTTTCAACAGAAATGTCAACATATAAAAGGCCAAACATTACTGTAGGGGAAAAACACTTCAAAAGGTCACTATGTTAGAGTTTATGAAAAACAAAAAGTGATAATATGTTCTGGAATAAAACCTATTTCAAGTTTTTATTATATAATTTTCAAATACACACAGGGAAGATGGGGGTAATAATAAACCTTCATGTACTTCCATTTATACATCTTGAATAACGATAAAGGATTTGCTAATCTTGCTTAATCTATTCCAAAACTTCTTTGTTTCTTGTATATTTAAGGTATTTTAGACTTCATATAATTTTAACTTGTTTTTTTTCCCTAAAGAAATAAAGGTTACACAGAGGCAGAGACCAAATTCCTATGTCTATTTATTATTTACACCTAACCTGTCTTAAATATATTCAGCTTCTATGTCTACAGGTTTCAGTCTTTAGTTCTAATTAAAATAGCTTCTTCTATTAGGGGAAAGACAGATGAGTGTGGTGGGAACATGAAGTTAAGAGAATAATTCTATAAAATGGGCTCACTCTGCTGACCCTCACATGCTTTCTTTGCCAAAAAATATTTGCCGTCAGCTCTGCCTGCCCTAAATGGACAGGATAGGTCATACTCCTCAGCCAACTGTCTATTATCTGAAAGGAAATGCAACCAGGAAATAACATTGATATGAGGAACCCAAGTAACTTTGTGTGTGTGTGGGGGGGGGCGCTGGGGGTATTTGTGACTCTTTACACAGACCAAATTCTGGAAGAAAAGTATAATTCCTCCTAACAATAAAATCTGTAAGAATCCAATTAGAACCAAATAGGATGGGCCAACAGGACATAGAGTTGTCATGGCAGTGGCAACTTGAAAGGCTGATGTCACTTTGCTGTCAGTCAAAGTCTAGAATTGGACCTGGGCTGGACTCTCTGGAAAATTCCCTGGGATCCCCAATAAAACTGGAGTGCAGGAGAGGCAAATTGTCTCCCCTCTCCTTTCCCCTTTCACATCCCTTCAATAAATTCATTCTTGTTACTGAGTGACATGTCTGAAATCATTTTGACTTGATTGCAATAATTGGGTTTTGAAGCAGTAATCTTCATATTGCCTCAGTTTCCGGGAAGGCCCTAGCTCTGTAAAATTCCCCCCTCACCCCCGCTTTCCTAAAACTGAGGAGTTCTGGGCTTCCCATTGAGCAAAGTTCTGGTTTTGCTTACAACCAAGTGACTGTTGCAAAGTAGAGAGGAATTTGTCTACTTTTATTACTTCCTCTTGCACAGAAACAATGAGTCATGGTAATAGGCAATCATAATTGTATCACTTCATTTAGGATGAGTTCATGAACAGGTGGTCCCCTTCTATTCTCTGAAAGCAACACTGAAGTTGTAAGTCATCACTGCACATTGCTTATCTTATGGTTCATTGATCTTTTGGGGAGGGGGTTAAAGTTCATAAGACCAATTGGCATGAATCAAATGTTCTTAATCTCACCTATAACCTGTGAGAATTCGGGGGGAAATGTTCTTTTATGATAAGTTTAGGAATGTTCCATGTTGCTTCGAACCCTTTAACCAAAGAATTTTCAGTAAAACCCAGTTCCCTATGGGCAGACTCCAAGAACTCAATGTGCTTCCTTGTGTCAAAGCCTATTCTGATCTCTATCTCCTGAAAGACACTTGTCTTGAAGCTATCAGAGTTCCGTTTCTCACTTTGAAAATGCCATTCACATCTGAGTAGACCAGTCTAGTATTAGAAGCAATTCTTCTCCATCAGCACCATCTACAGTAAAGAAAAGCACTTGCCAGAGTAAATATCAGTGTTTTAAGCCACTCTGTTTAATATTAACCCTGCCTAGGGATTGTAGGGAAGGCTTAAACATAACTGTTCTTGATGAGAGCTGGGAGTTTAGGTTTAGTACACAAGTCTGGATCAGATTTTGGCACCACAAATTTCAGTGCCCTCTGAAGCCCCTCCATGAGAATGTACTGAAAGGTGCAGCTGTATGTCAGTAATTAGAGAGAAATGGACACATGCACATATGCCTGAATGTATCCTAGTAATAATTTGTCAGTAGGGTCATATTAGTTTATATTAAAATACTATATTTTCTATTGGATATTTTGCCTACTCTGTAGACTCTAAGATGTTATCAACTGTTCTTGGGTTCCTCTTTCTATTTCCAAAAACCACACCCAAAGGGCTATGAGTCAATGAGAGACAGTATTAATTACTCTGTATTTTCCAACCATCTACCCACTGTGGGTACCTACTTCTGTAAAATGTTCTTTCAGAAGAAAAACAATATCACATTTACTTAAGTTAAAGTACATCCAAATAAATAATGGATGTGCATGAGTGCAATAAAATGATGGCTATTGTCCTATACACAACAGTCAGTTCACCACTGAGTCAGAGATTAGGAGAAGGAAGGGGTGATTTCTTAGGTACAGCCTCTTCTGCATTATCCCCTCCCTGCCTTCTTATTTTGGATCAGAGAAGACTATCTGAATCTGAGAAAAAGATGAAGGATTTGCCTCTAGAAATGTGATGACATGATTTTAATTTATGAATATAAAGGTCTTTAATCAACATTCATTTATGCCTTTATAGTAATAATTTTACAATTTTAGTGTGATAAGAATGACTTTGGAAACGCATTTGAATCACAGCTTCTTAGTTCTCAGAAATTATGATTTAATAAACCTGAGAGGAGCTCAGTAACAAATATTATTCTTAACCAATAACTCGTGAGAGCTTGATGCAAAAGATCTATATTATTTACTGTGAGAAATATTCTTCCCTAGAATGTAAACATACAAAATAAATTAGTAATAGAACAGAAAAAATATAGTGGGTATATATCCAATTCCATGAACTCAGATACACAAATTATTTCACTGCACCAGGTGCTCTTTGTTCTGACTTTCTGTAAAACATGTGGATCTAAAAAATATGACTTCCAGCTGGGCGTGGTGACACATACCTGTAATCCCAGTAGCTTGGGAGGCTGGGACAGGAGGATCCTGAGTTTGTAGCCAGCCTCAGCAAAAAGTGAGGTGCTAAGCAACTCAGTGAGACCCTGTCCCTAGATAAAATACAAAAAGGTCTGGGTATGTGGCTCAGTGGTAGAGTGCTCCTGAGTTCAATCCCTGGTGCCCCCCCCCCCCGACAAAAAAAGGTAAAGAATATGACTTCCTTAGAGACAACACTCAGCCTTTGCTATATTCTCTTGCCCTGCAAAGACATTCTCCTCCCTAAAACCATCAGTCTCCCTCATCAAACTTAAACAACTACTTCTTCAAAAAGAAAGAAAGAAAGAAAGAAAGAAAAAGAAAGAAAGAAAGAAAGAAAGAAAGAAAGAAAGAAAGAAAGAAAGAAAGAGAGAAAGAAAGAGAAAAAGAAGTTCTAATGTTTTGCTAGCAAACAAGAAACACAGGGGACTGCTCTCCCAAAGGCTATGATTCTGCACATGAGCAGGAATAGGCGATTTTTAAAGTGTTGACTCAAAGGTTACATTCTACATGTTCTCTATCTGGAGTTGTAATTCATTTGTTGATTCGGGATATAGTCATTTCTGAGATCTTCTATTACCATTACTAAAGTCTGGAGTACTTTGTTCCTATGTTGGATGTGTATTCAGGAACTGTTTCCCTTGAGATTATGGAGGGGGAGAGATTAGGGAGGAGGAGGAAGAGAGGAAGAGAATGAAATATGTCTGTTTTAAAAATAAATTGCAGTGGCAGAATAGTAAGGGTTATGTTCAAATCATAATTTCTACATTCCATTTCTATGGAAAAATGGGTGACAGCATCTCCAAACTTCTTTGTCTGAAAGAGGGCAAAGTAGGGGGATGCAACCTAAAGTCCTTGATCTCTAGTAGGTGGGGGGTGGACAGTCAAAGGCATTCAGCATCAGAGCAGTCCAGAAGTCCACAATGGCAGATGGCAGGTGACTGGACAAGGCATACATAGGGCACCGATTATGTTAAGACAACAATTAGGACAGCAAAGTATCACTTTTTTTGTAAATAATTATCACAAGAACAATAAGTATTTCAGTCAGTCTCTGAAAACCATGACTACAGTAATATAGGAGGTTAGGAAGATTTCTAGTCTATGAAATCAGACTCAAATTAACTCAGAAGAAATTTGTGACTCATGTGATCACTCTCGCACAGGAACACTTTATACTCTCCAGCTTTATTTTTGGTCGAGCTGACATACAGTTACATTTCATGTTACATTAAAAATATAAAAACATTGTTTTTCCTTTGAAATGTCCACGTAGGACTGTGTTTTATGTTTTTTAAATTTTTCTCTGTTAATTTCATTTTGTATTTTCCTTGTAAATTTTGTAACTGTTGCCAGTTAGTGTTTTTCATAGGTATTGCTTCTTAAAACAAACAAAAAAAAAACAAAACAAAAACAAAAAAACAATCTGGGTTTATTTTCGATAAAAAGCCATCACTGATAGGAAAGATAGTATATAACGCTGACTTCCAGTACTAATACTACCCCCAATTAAATGAAAGGAGTAACTGTAAAATTATAATAAGTTATAATTAAAATTAATTTATAATTAATTTATAATTAAAATTAATAAGAATTTATAATTAAAATTAAAAGAAGTTATAATATGGTACTCCTTCTTTAAGATTGGTGAAACTGGCTTGCTGGGTAATTAAAACCAAAAAGTTGGAGACCAAAGTCAATTAAGTAAAAAGGCCAAGGAAAATGCAGTCAACATTTTTGCCCTTGCTCTCTAAGGTCAGCCAGGACCCAGAAAATAAATGCGATTCTACTTTATCCTCCATTACAGAAGCAGAATCCTAAAATAACCATAGATAGAGCAATCTCCTAGGAAATACCCCTCTCTAGGCCCTGCACCTCTGGTGAGCCACTCAATCTGCTGATCAGAGAGATTAAGAGGACCCTAGAGAACAGGAAGCCGACCAGTACATATTCTGCAAAGAGAAGGGTCATTGGAGATGGAAATATCTCTGATGGCCACATATGGTCAGCCAGACCCTGTTCCATCCTGGCAAGTGGCACCACTGGTAGAGGAAAGCTAAAGGAGCCAGGAGGCTTCATACATGTCCTAAAGAGTGATCTCTGAAGAATCTCAGCTGATTCTTAAGAGTAGACAGGAACAAGGTCAGTTTTGACCAACTTGGTCTTTAACCTGTGGCAGCGGAGTATAACCTAAAAGTACATCAAAATTCTGTATCAAATATCTGTACCAAATTTCTCGGTGACAGAAAATGAGGTAGAGTTGCACAAATCTTTTTCTTTGCTTCTGAGGTAGGACAGCCCAAAGACATAACTTAACAAAAGAGGAAGGAAAAATATTATCAAGAATGAAAACATAAAAATTATTAACTTGATTAATTATCTTGTCACCACAATAAGTCAACTGATATAAGCTGTTCTTGACAATTATAATATTCATCTCACTTACTTAAAATTATCATTTGGTGTATCTCTAATTTTTTTCTGATATTTATAGCAATTCATAAACATTCTAGAAATTTTAGAAAATACAAAAATCATAAAGGTATATAAAATCACAGAAAATCCCATCAAACAATCTGAAAATTTTTAAAGAATTTTCTTCTAAATAGCACTAAAATTGTTATTCTATTTTATCCTCCATTTCAAAAACAGAATTCTAAAATAACCATAGATGGAGCAATCTCCTAGGAAATAGCAGTCAGAATAAACATGGCATAATGCAGTGTGGGAAATAATAATTGCAGAGATTTTACTTGGGGTTTTTCTTTTGCCTTAAATGTTTCTTTTTACCACAAGAGCTGGCACGAGTGCCCAGTTGCACTGTGTGGTCAATATGGTTCATCTCTGAGAAAATATATGGCCTATATTTTACAGTTTATAAAAAAAGTGTCTCACTTATCAAAATCTTTAAGTAGTTCTACACTCTAGTACTGTGCAATATTCATACATATTACAATATTCATTACATATTACCAGGCTTTTTGTTTTGTTTTGTTTATTATCTTTTTAACATGATCCTATGTATTTACATTTTTGGCATAGATTCTAAATCCTCATAACTATGTGAGCCCTATCCAACTCTATTAGGATCTTTCAAAAAAATTTTTTTTCCATTTATAGAGCTCTACTGAATCAAAATCTTCAGGGATAACCTTTTGAAATCTCAAATTTAATTAAACAGCATGAGGAATTTTAGTGAGTGAACAAGTTTTGGATTTATTGAACTAGAAGAAAAAGTTGTGTATGTCACTAAGAGGTTGTTTTCCTTTTAAGATAAGTGTCCAAAATATTTCAGCTTTTTTCATAAATTTTTCCTTTCTGGACAACAGCCTTCAAATTATCAATGACTCAAATGTCTGTATTTTGGGGGTTGCCAGATCTACATTTTGAGGAAAGATTTGATAACATTGTTTAGAATTTCTAAAGGTTAGATGATATTAATTATTAGAAAGTTTTTTACCCTTCTGGTTTTTACACTGCTCAAGAAAACTGGCACACCATATTTTTTTTTGTTTTACTAAGACAATTCAGTGAAAGTTCGTTTTTTTTTTTACCACCCTCCTTCCTGAATTATTCAAATTATTTTAATACACCATTGAAAGCTTTTCATGTTATTTTAATTTCCAGTATTAGACTCTATGACAGTTTTAGTTAAAATGAAGACAATTTCATTTAGCTATGAAGAGCAATTTCTTTGATCTTAAAAATGTAGGCATAATAGCATTTCCTTTTGAATCTTAATTTATTCCAATAAATCAAATCACAAACATTATGTATTCTCTTCATCCTCCATAGCCTTTATACCACTATATCCTTAGGAAATATGGGCAAGGATAGATAATATTTCAGGAATGTGTACACTTATATGGAAGATGAGTTGATAAACAAAGAGTCTTTGTTTTCTGAGGAATAACCCTAAAGAATTTACTCGTCTTCTGAACTTGCAGAATTATAATGCAGTAAAAATGAACTCACAGAATCATAATAAGATGGAATGAAATAGTACATAATATTTCTTTAAGCACACAGAAAACAATTGTTCAATTGCTTTTAATTAGCACTTTTTGCATGTATTATGTTTTCTCTGACAATTCTTTGAATCAAGTTCAAATTTATAAGATGCAGACCAGTTTCTCTCTCTCTCTCTCTCTCTCTCTCTCTCTCTCTCTCTCTCTCTCTCTCTCTCTCTTTCTCTCTCTCTCTCTATTTTTAAATTTCTGACAGTATTTTGATGCTTTCTCCCAAAGAATTTTACTAATTTCACCACCTGGACCAATAACTTATTTTACTGAGTTTTGATTCACTAATGATCTTCCAAAGTTAATCCTACCAATGAGTGATAATCTTTAGGGAACCATATGGAATTGAGCTAAATGTCATTTTACTAATCAACTTTACCTTTTTCCAAATGAATTTTTCTCCCATGTCAGAAAGCATTGACTTTTAATGATGAAAAACTCCTTCAACTTCAAAATCAGATATTAAAATAGACTGACCAGTTTTTCAATTGGCCAACATTACATAAACAAATGTGAGCCACTGGGAATTTTGGCAACCACATACAATATTGCAGGTTGCTATTTCTGCAGAATATTTGCTTTCAAATACAATGTTTGAATCAGAATTATAAATTGCTGTTTGCCATGAACTTGAGGAGAGAAATGTTCTGTGATATATTTATTTTATCCATTAGTGGTGATGTTGGGATTTGGGGATGTTACTCTAGCAGCTGTGGAAATTATATGGGCTAATTATATATGATTTTGAGGTTTATTATTTTTGCTGGATATGTCACTGCATTTAATGCTATATGTTTAAATATATATATATATATATATATATATATGTGTGTGTGTGTGTGTGTGTGTGTGTGTATGTATGTATGTATATATACACATATTTTGTGGAGAATGAGATTCTGATCTCAAATATTTTATTCCTTGTGTCTACTCATAAAAACAAAGAGGACCAGAGAACAAAAAATACAAAAACTTATGTTATTTGCCAAACCCTGAGAAATATACTCCTGTAATTCTTCCTGTATAAATTTAAACATTTTCTAATTTCAAACATCCAGAAGAGCACACTCATGTTTCTAGCTAGGAGAAGAGAAATTTCAGTTTCAAGAGTTCTCTAGAGAAACTTAAAGAAAGTTTCAACAATGAATTAACAAATAATTATATTATTATAATATCATATTACATAGAATTAGTATGATGGATTTCTGTCCACATAAACTATTTTACAAATTGTTTCCAGGTTGTAAAAATATGGGTAAGAAAGAAGAACAGATTTACATGAGAAGTCTCACGTAGTTTCTGTTGGGAAGGAGATTATATCATTTCCTTGGTCAGCATTTACTTCCATCTAAGAAACAGGTTTGAAGAACTTGAGTATATCTACATGGACTGAGTGTAAAGTAATTGAGAATTGAGGCAGTAACTGAGACCAAAGCATCTCAAACTTGAATATGAATGCAATTCACCTGTGAACTTTGTTAAAATATAGATTCCGATTCTGAATTTTTCTGATAAGGCTTAAAATTCTGCATTTCTAACAAGCTCCCAGATTTCAAAGTTTGCTGGTCCATGGACTCCACACTAGTAGCTAGAACCTAAAACAATGGTCCATATACCTGATTGCCCATCACAAAGAGGTTTTAAACCAAATTAGAGACCTAGGTCACAACCCCAATCTGAATCAGGCTCACTGCTGTGGACTTTGAGTTGTATAAGTAAGATCCGTCAGTGATTCTGAGTCTGATAGGAATCTGAGTCTCACCCATGGCAATAAAACCACTGACTTAGATAAATTGGTTCTCTTTTCTGAGTGCACATAGGAATATGTATGTGTTGGGGAGATGTGTAGATGGTGATTTGGGGTGAAAGATTTTTGGAAGCCAAGGAGAGAAAGGGGGGAGAGTTTCAGTTGGAGCAGGTGCAAATTTGTGTTAGCAAATCTGTCCTCTCAAACAATTCAGTATGGATTTGTGAAGCAAAATAATTTGACACACAGACATAGAACTATTATGCAGAATCAAACCTAAAGATATGACAATATTCCATAAGGTCCCACACAGCCTAGATTGCCATTGCCTCTGAAATAATCTTTTACTATTCACCTGCTCAACTCTGCCATGGACACATCTGCCTCTTTGTTCTTTCATACAATCCCAAGCAAACTCAGAGACTTTGCATTAGATGTTGTCATATTACTCTTATCCAAGCCAAATATACCTTTGGCTAAGTCTCTTGCATCCTTTAAGTCTTTACTCAAATATTATCTCCTCAACAGGTATTATATGACCACCGTATTTAAATGACTACTTTCTGACAGTGCTTCTTATCCACCTTATCTGCATTACATTTTTTAAATTGCAATAGGATGCTATTTTTCTACTTAAATGTACTTTTTCAAAGAGCATACATCACACTCTCCCATGTTTATTACTGTTTCCTGATCTTTTGCTTTTGGTTCTGACCTCCTCCCATTTTCCAAAGTAACTGGAAGATAATGGTAGTAGAGATCTTTGTCTACTTGTTCACAAATATTGCCAAATTGGTTAGAAATCTTCCTATCCTATAGGACATGTTTCATAAATGAATGAATGCATACAGAATCAGATGCCATTTCAGAGATCTTCTGTGATACTTTCTGTAAAAGAAACTCTGCCTTCAAACTTCCTGACCTGATATCACTTTATTAAATTCATCTATCTTATTACCTCCTTGTATATCTCTGTGTTATCCCTTTGCCCATAAATGCATACACATATATAATATTATTTGGTTTTGAGTTTGTTATTAGAAAATAAAATCATTAAAGATAATGGCAGTTTTTCAAAGGGAACTATTTAGCAACTATAACACCACCTAACCGAGTAATTGGGTAATAAATATATGTTGATTTTTTTAAGTTGGGATCATAAAGATACATTAGTTTTTTTTCATTGCTTTGATCTAATAATTTTTCTATTTCACCTTTCTCTGGATAGTAAAGACATTGGCATTGATGGCTGATTTAGTTTTTTTAAAATTCAAATGAGCAGAGGCAACCAAATCAGTTAGATACTTATTCCCCACATTCATGTTATGACCCTCTCACTGAACAAAGTTTAGAGTTTAGAGTTTATTATCTTGCCAAAAATCGGCCTGGAACTGAGATTCTCCCTCCCCACAAACCCATTTTCCTGGCTCCAAAAGTTGTATACCCAGAATTCTACTAATGATGAATTGGCACTGTGGAGTTTGGCTCAACTCAAGATAAATGCACAGAGTTGGCAAAAGTAATTACAGTAGGAGGCTATTTTTCTACTTAAATATACTTGTAGTCTATCAAGAACTCATTCTTTCATAGTTGTTTACTTTTGATCCACCATGGCCTATAACTGACATAGCATGCATAGGCATTTGATACTCAGATTTGCAAAACAGACTTGAATCTGGTGTCTACGTGTCCTTTGTGACCTAGGGTACCAAGTTTTCTGGATTGACTTACATAGTTTGTGGCATAGGACATCATACTTGAAGATCCAATGTAAACACATTTGTTGCTCATCTTGATCTATCTGTAGACACAAATAGGTCACCCAAATTTCAACTTTGAAATCTAATAATATTGTTTTCTAAAATTACCATAAAGGTTAAAATCAAAACAACTATTTCAGAGTTGAGAAGGCATTAACTAAACACAGATCATATTAGGTCTCTTGCTTGGCATCTTGCCTAACAATTAGTCATCCCTTTAGTCATTCATTTACTAATTCACTCAAAAATAGCTACTAAAATCTATAATCTACACAATGTGGTTACATGGCATTTAAGTACAAAAACTTCAATAATCATACTTATAAAAAAACATGAAAAAACAAGTAGAAGAAAAAAAGACTATGGGAACAGTGATTGTAATAAGTTTAAATTTAATTAAATATATACTTATTAATGTACATATTTTGTGGCCAAGATGTAACATTTGCATATGTTTATAGATTATCATTGGTTGATTTGACTAACTGTATATGTTTCCTATATAAATATGAAGTGAATGTTTAGAATTTGAAATCCTAGAAAATTAGGAAGAGAACATATTATAAAATCACAGTCATTAATAGAAGGAAGAGGTAAAGAATTAATTAATATTTGCATTCCTATATTCATCACAGTATTATTCACAATAGCCAAGATGTGGAACAGCTTAAATATCCATTGATAGACAAAAGAATAAAGAAGATATGGTGTATATACACAATGAAATCAGTCTTTAAAATGAAGAAAATCCTGAAATTTGCAAATATATGGATGAACCTGTAGGATATTATGCTAAATGAAATATACAAGTCAAAGAAGGATCAATACTGTATGAGTCTGTGTTTCTGAAGCATTTTAAATAGCTAACCTCACAAAACAGAGGTTTGAATGCTGTTTCTAGGGGGAGGAGAGAAAGGGGGAGTTGTTATTATTGAAGCAATATAAAATTTCAATTTTATGAGATGAATAAATTCTAGAGAACTGCCATATCACATCATGCCATAGTTAATAATATATTATACACTTAAAAATTGTTAAAAGGATAGTTATATTGAATGCTCTTATTACAATTTTAAAAATTACTGATTTGGAATCTACTTTTTGCCAGAGTATACTAATATACTCTGGCAAAAACAGAGTGTTTGCCAATATAAGTGAGATTATACAGACAAGTTTGTATCTTCCATACCCACAAAGAGTTAATATTCCTTATGGAAGGTGGATTGACTAAATACATCTCATCACCAAGGTCTCAATTTACTTATTCTAGCCCTTCCCCCCAAAGGAAGATATGGAATTTTACCCTCTGCAGCTTCTAGTGTTCATAAATTATTTCTAAGATAACATGCATTCTGATCCATAATGGGAATATATGCACTTGAGGGGAGCCTTACAAGAATCAGGGCACAATGTCCTGGCATGGCTGGCTTCTCAGTTTTGTGGTCAGTAGGTGAAATTGTGGTTTGGAAGGAGAGTACTTCCATTTTGTCTGACTAACCTAAAGGACAGAGATCAAATGTCATGTCCTGGATCACACAGACAGAAAACAGTTCATAGTAAAGTTGGCCTTCAAAAAAAAAAAATTCCCTACATATGCATTACTTCTCTAACAGTGGAACTGCAGCTTGCTCACTTCTTCTCCGGAATATAATTTAGAAAAATGTGCTAGGGTTCTGTCACACTCTTTTGCTTCCTTCACAGGAATATTCTCTTTTACTTCTAAAATTGACTTTGGTAGCTCATTAAACAACTGTTTAAACAATTAGTTCCTAGAGAACAGGAAAGGCTCAATCATTTAACACCTCACTGTTACTAAGAAATATCTGCATTATGATGTGGGATATAATGGTGTTTGTGAGATGCGTCTCCTGAAGCAAAATTAAACTTAAAATTGGTTTCCTTCAGGAATCATATTAATTCTTCATTGTTAGGCAGTAGTTGGAATTTGTCATGACTGCTATTTTGGACTGTAGCATTCAGGGGCCACATTACAGACTGATAGAAATTCTATAATGTGGGGGAGAATCCCATAAAAACAATAGTTTTATCGTGTCCTGTATAATGTTTGAACATTTAAATATTTGTTTTTGCAGATCAAAACCACTTCATAATAGATTAGAACTAGCATCCTCTATTTTATATGTAAGCACAGATGATTTTTGTATAATTTTAACGTACACTGAGTTATATAGCAATGCAACTACTGTATAAGTCAAGAGAAAATTATACACTGTCATATTTGGGGATTAAACAAGGGGATTTCATGGTATAAAAAAATAAAATAAATTATATTAACTCTTAATGATAATACCTAAGCAGACAATTTACGGAATATAGATCTGTGTCTGAGGCCTAGAGTCTGCTGAGAGTCTATATGTATGGGACAAACCTTCATAGAGTCACAAGAGCTCCAGGACATTCAGGGAAGTCCTCAATCATTGAAAAGGAAGGAAAGCATTGATTCATTATAAATTGCCTCGTTTTTATTTCTTGAGTGCCAAGTTTTACACGTTAAGTAGACTTTGCTTAATTGTGTATAGATAGGTAATTATTTTTTGTATGGATTTAATTTCAGCAAAGTAATGAAGTGTTAGAAAGTTACAAAAAGTAATTTTTATATATTTGCAATGTTTGAAAACTAGTATACTAATTCAAAAAATATTAAATGTTGTGTTTCTCTATTTAAATCTTTTGAAAATTCCTGTCTTGCTACATGTAAAATCTGGTATAGAATACATAAAAATGGACACAACCAACAATAAATTACAACAAAAATGCAACATAGATCTTCATAAAGAAGAAACAAATTGTAATTAAAAACACAAAAGAAGGAGAGTCAGGACTTGAAGGATGAGCAGAATTTACTGGCTGCACTGGGAAGAAGATGAGGATAAGACCCACTGTAGGATGTGTTTATGAGGAAAATAAAGATGGAAAGAAAGTACTTTCAGTTTGTCTCTCTACAATTTCTTGGTAGATACATACTTTTAATTTTTTTTCCTGTGAAATTTCTTGATGAACATAAGTCACAGACAGAAATAACATTTGAAGCTTCCCCCATCGAAGAGAAAGGAATGAAGGCAGAGGAAAAGATTGAGAAGAAAGTTTTGGAAACAAGTTAGACCCAGTCCAATGAAACTGAAGTAAGAAGAAAGTAAGAATATGGCAAAACTCTTTTATATGAAGATATTTGCACGTTTTTACAACATAGAAATAATGAAATTGTGTTTCAATGTATATGATTCAAATCCCAGGCTGATTGAATGAGTAGTGCCCTTGCCCTGACATTTCAACTTAGTACCTGTTGAGTTTATGACTAGACTCAAAACATATTTCAGAAACTCAAATTTGTCTGGCTTTAATCACCTTGCTGCCCTAGAATATGTAGAGGATATGAAACGTAGTTTGCCTGATCCAAACAGAAACCACCTGTGCTCTGGCTGTGTTTATAAGCATAGAATACTTTAGTGGTTGAGAATGCAGATTTGGAGCTTGTAATAAGCAGGCTGCTTGACTCTCCACAGAGATGTCCTGAACAGCAGAACTTGTGAAGACGTTGTTTCATGGCAAAGGAGAAACAGATTTCAGATAGAAATAAAAGAGCCAATCAGCTGATTTTGAAACATGGAGAATATCCTGGGTTCTCCAAACATATCCAATATAATACCGAATCATAAAAGTGGAAGAGGAAAGCAAAGGACACAGAGTAGCTCTGGGAAAGATCTGAGGACACATTGAGATGTACTCTGGGTTCGCATCCTAGTCATGCTGCATGATAACTGTGTAACATTGGACGAGTTGCTGAATTTCTTTTTTTCCTGTTTCTCATCTGTACTGTATGGAGGTTAAAAATAGCAGATACTCACAGGTTTGTCTCGAGAAAGAAGTGAGTTATTTGACTGTCTTTCTGTAAATCACTAAAAAGAGTGACCAGCACTTGTTATATCCTTAGAAAAATCACATGCTGGTAGTCCAGAAATTATTGATAAGTGAACACCTAATGATTTGTAGTATTCAGAGCTTTAATTTTTTTTTTGGTTTCCTTTTCTTGGTTTAATAAATAAATGTGAACTTATAGCATATTATATTATATCCTTACATTATAGATAGTAGAACAGAAACATAAGGAAGTTAAGTAACTTAATGAAGCATCCATAAACTATTTTTAGGCTCATTCTCTACAGTTGTCCACCTTTGTAACCTCTGGATTCAAGAAGAAATCTCTGGGGGCTGGGGATGTGGCTCAAGCGGTAGCGCGCTTGCCTGGCATGCGTGCGGCCCGGGTTCGATCCTCAGCACCACATACCAACAAAGATGTTGTGTCCGCCGAGAACTAAAAAATAAATATTAAAAAATTCTTTCTCTCTCTCTCTCCCTCCTCTCTCACTCTCTCTTTAAAAAAAAAAGAAGAAGAAATCTCTGGAATCAGGGTCTAGATTGTTTCTTCTACTCTGTCTGGAAGTCTCTGGAAGAATCCTTGTTGCCTGCTCCTTGATTTTGGGGGACCCTGTTTAAATGCCATGTTGCCACTGGATTGTACTTAACTGCCCACTCTGAACATTTTCTAGCCCTCTTGTCTCACATCTTTCCCCTAGAGGACATATTATCACCCACCCTACTAAAGATTGGTTCATGTATTTTAATCTGTCTTCTCTAATGGAAAGTGGGAAGCACTTTGATCATTTTTCTTCTATTCTGTATGCCTAATGTCTAGAATACTGCCTAAAGTAGAATTTGGAACTCAGCCAATATTTAGTAAATGGATGATTAAATACATTATTTCAGTGAATGTAAAGATTTTAGGTTTTCTGCAGTTATTCTCACAGTTAGCATAAGTGGTCATTTGCAAGGCAGGCTAAAGCACACCACAAAACACTCTCCATTGCTGCTCCTTTTATTATCGACACTGCTATATGCTTTCTTGGTTTCTTTGCTTTGAACATCACATTGTGTTTTTGCTTGATTTGAATTGCCTCATTGCCTCATACTGTATTCTTCATTCTACATCTATTTAAGTTATTTATTTATTTATTGTCACTGTGTCCATAAATCTCATGTTAATCCTTGCAGCTCAGGCAGGACTGTTCTTATACACACTGGAACATCCATTTTGGCTTCCAAAACTTGTACCACCTATCCTACCTGTACTTTCTATATCAATCCAGCAGGAACTTTTTGTTTCACTTTGATAGTTTTGAACGGGGGAAAAAAATTAAGTTTTCTATAGAATTTTGTTAGCTTGAGAGTTGCCTTCCATTCTTTTCTTCAGAATATTTGGTTTTCTTCCCAGTGATTCAGAAGACAGGAAGTGTATTTTGGTTTTCATTATTTTGCCAAGTACATAATATGCTCACAAATAATTTTGTTGCTTGCATAAATGAAGGATCCATAAAAAAACACACAAGCGGAATTGAACAACAGTCTTCAAATTAACAAAGAACTAAATGGAACTAACATTTCAGAAACCCTATACATCTAGAAAGGGCTCTAATGCTGTCTTAGTCACAGTAAGCCATGGAAAATATTGCTTGTTACAAGTTGGAAAAATAATAAATTATACCTAAATATAAAGAATTTGTATATAGAAATGTCTGTCAATGCATGAAAACGGGCTTACTATTATTAGAAAAATGTCAGAGTTCTGAAATTTTATAAGTGAAAGAGACTTTAATGAGATAAAGGAAAAGAACATGAGCTACTAATTTTTTCATCTTTTCTCTCTAAAGAAAGGAATATCTGAAAAATCATCACCTCTTGGTTTTCAGGAGAAATATTGGAAAAGAGGATTTAAATGTTTAAACCCTAGGCAGTCTTTTTTGCTGAATTGTTTGTGATCTAGATCATGGAAAAATGGCTTTAGATTTTGGGGCTAAGAATGTAACCCACACACTCTACCTCCACTCTCTCCCTCATCTCTGTCCTGAATCCTGACTTCTGAGACCTTATGTGGCTTCTCTGTTGATATCTGGGCCACAAGTTCTCATGGAAGATTTTTTTAAAAAGTATCTGTTAATTTCTTTCTTAAAATCCTGTATTGATTCTGATATTTCAGGGTTTCAAAGATCACATGCTGATAGTCCAGAAATATTGGTAAGTAAACACCTAATGATTTGTAGTATTCATAGCTTTAAGATTTGTTTTTCTCCTTTTTGTGTAATAAATACAAACTACTTTATAGTAATGATGCAGGAGAAGCTATGGTAAGCACTTTAAAAATACTGACTTTTGAATAAACTTATAGTATATTATGTTATATTTTCACATTACAGATAATAGAACAGAGACATATGGAAGTTAAGGAGGACCTAAATGAAGCATTCTAAGACAGAATTTGAACCTACAGACTTGGCCTAGGCTTACTTTCTTCAGTAGCCATAGGATACTACATATGCACTATATATGAAATAATTTCTGTTAGTCTAGTGAACAAGTTAAATGTAGAAACCTTTTCTAATTTTCATAATATAACTTAATTACTCTAGAAAAGACAGAAAATATTTCGACTAAATATAAGTCTTTTTTCTGTTTTTGAAAGGTTTTATTACACCCATTTTGTTTATCACATTCATATAAGGAACAATGTAAGTAAATTAAATTGGCTAAGAGTGAATCATGTGAACAAGTTGGCATTAATGTCAAAGATGTCCACATTTTTTCTTATAATTTCATTTTCTGTGTCATTATTAGTGTTGGTGATTCTTTCTGCAAAGTGCTTCACTATTATCCCATGGATTTTCATTCTTTGAGCCACTAATAGTTAATGCTAGCACATTGTTGTATCTTTCCAGAAGGTATCAATTTTTAGACAACTGTTGAGAGTCATATTATTTCTTCAACTCATTCTTAAGTAATATATTCTTAAACCTTAAGCAATTATGATCACCGTGTCACACTACATCAATGCATAAACAGGCACATAGCATATTTTTGTCACAACTGCCCCCTGCCAGAGTGATTTTAAGATGCTATCAGTTGTTATGATATATTCCAAGGGTAGAGATGTTAAACTACCAAACAACATGGATATCATGATAATTGAAAAATAACAATTTAGACTGTTTTTTCTCTTTATTAATCAGTGGAAAATGTATATGAATAGATGAGGAGCTGTTACAAAAATATATTTTATCCTACTATCTTTCTTTGCAACATTTTTCTTATCTAAGGAGGTTGCTGGGGAATGTAGTTAAGCCATTTATTACCTAGTTTATCTTTTGTAGGTAATGAAATATAAAGCAAGTCTATAAATCAAATGTAGACAGTACAACTTGGAAATTTTAGGATCACATATAAATACTGAGACTTATTTTTGTGTATGTGAGAACTAAATTTCACTAAAGGGCTTTCAAAATGGAACACATTTTCTTTTATGGTTTTTATTATTTGAGTAGGTTTATTCATCTTTACAAGTTCATGATACAAAATTCTATTTAATTCCCTTAGGATTAGAATGAGGACTTTTTTAAGGTTACAGCTGAAAAATTATAGTATACTATATAACTTCATTCCAAATATATCTAGACCACAAGTTCTTATAGAAAATCTAAAAAAAAAAATCTGTTTCTTTAATTTAAGCTATATACATACATAAAATCAATGAAATAAATATGTTATAAAAAAGTGAACTGTAGAAAGCAAACAATGTCATTTCTGGAATGAGAGCTGGTCTTTCCACAGTCAAATTCCAATTTGTAATTTTTTGAGGAGGTATATTTTGAGCACCATGTTATTTCAACTTGATATATAGGTTACTTATATTTTATTCATTTTATTTGATACATATCTTCCCAACTTATATTCTATCCAATTTAATCCTATTTTTTTTAATTTAACTACTGTCCCTTTGTCACCTAAACTTCATATTTTCATGTCCTGTCATGGGCCTTTAGTTTGTCATAAACATAGTCCCTTATGTACTTTTCTCCTCATAAATTGTATTTCATTTCACTTTGGTAAAGCTGGTTTTGATTTGGATTTCATTTATTTGGATTACATTATTTTTACCTTTTAAACTTTTTAATCTCATAGCCTCCCATGTTCTAATTCTTTCCAAATGCCAAGCTTAATCTTTTTTTTTTTTAAATACCATTTCGTTTCTCTTTCTTATGGTTGTTCTATCTGTTTCAATCAGTTTGTATCTTTCTTCTTTTGTAATAACTGTTGTTTTCATAGTGCCTGCACATGTAGACACTCAATAATTACTGGCTGCCTGATGGAATTACTGAAAAAACTAATCCTAAAAAAAAAAAGACTTTGGGGGGCTGGGGATGTGGCTCAAGCGGTAGCGCACTCGCCTGGCATGCGTGCAGCCCAGGTTGGATCCTCAGCACCACATACAAACAAAGATGTTGTGTCTGCCGAAAACTAAAAAATAAATATTAAAATTCTCCCTCCCTCTCTCTCTCTCTCTCTCTCTCTCTCTCTCTCTCTCTCTCTCTCTCTCCTTCTCTCTTTCTCTTAAAAAAAGACTTTATATGTGAAAAATATTCAGACACTTATTTCACAATATTTGGGTAATTTTTGGTGAACTTTATATGAAAGTAGTGATAGAATCAATGTTATTCAGGTATGTATTAGGTATATAAAACTAGTAATGGCAGACTTTTTAGCCTCTGTGTTTTTAAATTGATAACAATATAATAATGGTTCACTTATTTTCATATTTCCCTATTTAATTTATAGGTCACAGAATTATATATTAAAAGATTAGATATTTCATTTTGCACTTAGAATTATGAGAAGAATAAAATATTTAGCCAGAGTTTGGTATCTTGTTAAAAGATACTGGCCTTAAAAAAAAGCTTATCCCTTGGATAACAGAGGTATTTTTAAAGTAACATAAAAGCTATCTATTGGACATATGAAATTTCCATTTCAGCTATTGTGTGTCTCCTTTTGGACCATACCCCAGATCAAAATTCTAAGCTTTCAATCAATTCTATAAAACAACTATTTGAAAACTAGAGAGTGGACAAAAATAGGCAAAGACTGGCGGGGAGATGGTTCTCCAAGATGAAAGTGGCAGTGGGTTAACTTTCCCATATTTACAGTCTTTAATGGAGGGCAGGCCCACATATATTGTGGGGTCAGTTAAAGTTTCAGTGGAAAACTTATTCATCTTGTCTTGAAGAACAGGATAGAGTACAGGGAAAATTTACTGGAAAGCTAGCAGTGACATCCTGGAAAGAAGAAAGTGAGAAAGTAAAAACCTAAGGTCTATGTATAAATTCTTCACACATTGCTGGTTGTTCCCTGGAAAAGCATGCATAGGGAAGATTCCAAACAGCTCAGAAAAGGTTAAATTAACTGATAAGACATTTAAACTCTCTTCCACTGAAGGAAAAACAAGAATTTGAAATTCGAGTTCAGCCAAGTTAAATCACATGTTTGATTGCAATAAAATGAGAAAGTTTTTGGAGAAATAGAAAAGTTAGAACTTTTACAACATATAATCTGTAATGCCCAAAACAACAATCTGAAAATACTTATCATATGACGAATTGGGAGAGAGAAACATGAGGACAGTGACATTTTTTTCAATGAATATTGGTGAAACAACTGGATGTCTATTGTGAAAAGGAAAATTCAACTGCATCCAATTTCTTATTAAACACAAAATTAATATGAATGGGACTAAGGATCTTATGTACCTAAATGTAAAAGCTAAGTACCATAGAATTTTTAGAAGAAAACTTAGGGGAAATATTTTTGCAACTTTTCAGTAAGCTAAGGCTTGTTTAGATTAAAAATAATTAATCTAAAATAAAAAAAACTAGAATTAGATTTTATCAAACAGAATTTTTTTTTTTCATTAAAAAGCATCATTAGGTTCCCCGCCCCATGTTTCCTTTCCTTTTTAATCTCTAGTATCCACATGAGAGAAAACATACAACCACATGGGTATTTTTTTTAAACTGGTGCTTAGCTCATTTACATGATGATTAGAGGTCATACTGCTTTGATTTGAGTCCTTCTGAAATTGGTTGAGGTTTGCTTCATGCTCAGCCTACTGACAATTTATCAACTTTTCAGTGAGATAGGGGTCTCACTATGTTGCTCAGGTTTTCTCCTAACTTCTAAGTTCAAGTGATCCTCTTACTTTAGCATCCTGATAATCTGAGACTATAATTAAGCACCACCATGTCCAATGTCTATCACCAATTTTTATTATGATCTCATTTGAGATGGAAAAGAAATATCATCTGCAATCACTGGGTGGAATGTTCTGTCCACACCCATTAGGTTAAGTTTCCTGATCATGTTCAAATTAAGACAGTGTCACTCTTACTTTTATTGGAAGTTTCTTTCTTTTTTGTTTAAATATTTCTTTCTTTTTTATTTTTTAAAATGTGTTATTATTAGTTATAAATGACATAGAAGGCATTTTGACATATCACACACATATAGAGCACAATAGTTGATTCCTCTGGCTGCACACGGTGCAGAGTCACACTGGTGGAGTAATCATATATATGTGTATATAGAGTAATGATGACCGTCTCATTCCACCATTCTTCCCATTCACACAACCCCTCCAATCCCCTCACTGCCCTCTGCCCAATCCAAAGTTCCTCCATTCTTCCCTACCCCTCACCCCTAATTATGGATCAACATCCGCTTATCAGAGAGAACATTTTGCCTTTGTTTTGAGGAGGGGGTTTGGCTTATTTCACTTAGCATGATATTCTCCAGCTCCATCCATTAACCTGCAAATGCCATAAATTCATTTTTATTTAAGGCTGAGTCATTTTCCATTGTGTATATATAACATATTTTCTTTATCTATTCATCTATTGAAGGGCATCTAGGTTGGTTCTATATTGTGAATTGAGCTGCTATAAATATTGTTGTGACTGTGTCACTATAGTGTGTTGATTTTAAGTCCTTTGGGTATAAACTGAGGACTGGGATGGGGGAATATCTCTTATGAAAATTGAAAAGACATCAGTAGCGTAGAGAAAAAAGAGGAGAGGAGGGAAAGGGAAGATACTGGGGAATGATATTGGCCAAATTATATTGTTATATTATGTACATGTAAGAATATGCAAGAACAGATCCTACCATTTTGTACAAATGTAATGAACTAATAAAAATATGGAAAAAAGTGTCATTAGGGGAATGAATATATTGGAAGATATGAATGTGAAGAAATTTTGAAATATTTGCAAAAAATATATCTGACAAATGACTGGTATCCAAGAGATTAAAAAAAATCCTGCAGCTCAAAAAAATAAAAAAAATTAGACAACATAATATAAATTAATAAAAGATTTTAATATATGTTTCACAAACAAAAGATATAAGCATAAGCAATAAGTACATGAAAAAGTGTGCAATACCATTAGCATCATGAAAAATCACACTAAAACCATAATAAGAAACCCACATCTATGACCAAATTGACTAAAATGAAAAAGACTTGACAACATTAAATGTCGGCAAGAATGTAGAAAAATTAGAACATTTAAATGTTGTTGGTATGAGTTTAAAATATTACAATCATTTTAAAATCTCTGAGCATTTATTATGAAACCAAACACATATTTAACCATGGTCTAGAAATTCCAGTCTTAAGTAGTTTTCCTAATGAAATTAAAGGCATGGCCCCCAAAAGATATCAACAATAATATTCATACAGGTTATATTTATAATGGCCAAAATTTCTGGGAACATTCAGGTCTCCATCAGTAAAATGTAATATGTTCATAAAATGAAATAAAACTCAGAAATAAAAAAAAATTAGCTTAATATATGTAAAAACATGACTGGAATGTAAAAGACATGGAAAATAAGAGGGATTGATTGTACCAAATGATAAATGCAGCATGACTGTATTTATAAAATGTTGTAAAATTGGCAAAAAGAATAAACAATAAAAATAAATGGGCAGTTTTATCCGGGGAACTGGTTTAGAGATTAACTGTGCACGAACACAAGAGAAGTTTCTGGGGTGATGGTAACATTCTGCACCTTGACTTGAGATTGGTTTGCACAGGTGCTTGCTTTTGTGGAAGCTCATTTAATGGCATACTAAATATCTGTGCAATCAATTGCTTGTAAATATTATCTCAAAAGAAACAAAATTTAAATTCTAGGTAATTAGATATATGCTGAAGTTTTATAGCAATCTGTTCAGTGGTTCTCAACTAACTTTATAATAAAATAATATAGATTGCATTAAAATAATGTAGATTGAAGGATGAATAGAGAGATTGATTGTGATAAGGCAAGCATTATAAAACATTAATTATATCATCTAGTAACTGGCTAGTTAGCTTCTCTATGTTTAACATATTTCATTGTTATATGCAAAAAATGTAAGATACAACTTTTTTTTTTATTGTTGACCGTTCAAAACATTACACAGTTCTTAATACATCATATTTCACAGTTTGATTCAAGCGGGTTATGAACTCCCAACTTTACCCCGTATACAGATTGCTGTATCACATCAGTTACCCTTCCATTGATTGACATATTGCCTTTCTAGTGTCTGATGTATTCTGCTGTTAGTCCTATTCTCTACTATCCCCTCTCCCCTCCCCTCCCCTCCCCTTTTCTCTCTCTACCCCTTCTACTATAAATCATTTCTTCCATTTGTATTATCTTGTCTTACCCCTCCTTTTCTCTTATATATCATTTTGTATAACCCTGAGGATCGCCTTCCATTTCCATGCGATTTCCCTTCTCACTCCCTTTCCCTCCCACCTCTCATCCCTGTTTAATGTAAATCTTCTTCTCAAGCTCTTCGTCCCTACCCTGTCCTTGTTTACTCCCCTTATATCAAAGGGGTCATTTGGTATTTGTTTTTTAACGATTGACTAGCTTCACTTAGCATAATCTGCTCTAATGCCATCCATTTCCCTCCAAATTCTATGATTTTGTCATTTTTTAATGCAGAGTAATACTCCATTGTGTATAAATGCCACATTTTTTTTTATCCATTCATCTTTTGAAGGGCATCTAGGCTGATTCCACCATCTTGCTATCGTGAATTGTGTTGCTATGAACATCGATGTAGCAGTGTCCCTGTAGCATGCTCTTATTAGGTCTTTAGGGAATAGACGGAGAAGGGGAATAGCTGGGTCAAGTGGTGGTTCCATTCCCAGCTTTCCAAGAAATCTCCATACTGCTTTCCAAATTGGCTGCACCAATTTGCAGTCCCACCAGCAATGAACAAGAGTGCCCTTTTCCCCGCATCCTCTCCAGCACTTATTGTTGTTTGACTTCCTAATGGCTGCCAATCTTACTGGAGTGAGATGGTATCTTAGGGTGGTTTTGATTTGCATTTCTCTGACTGCTAGCGATGGTGAGCATTTTTTCATGTACTTATTGATTGATTGTATGTCCTCCTCTGAGAAGTGTCTGTTCAGGTCCTTGGCCCATTTATTGATTGGGTTATTTGTTATCTTATTGTCTAATTTTTTGAGTTCTTTGTATATTCTGGTTATTAGGGCTCTATCTGAAGTGTGTGGATTAAAGATTTGTTCCCAGGATGTAGGCTCCCTGTTTATCTCTCTTATTGTTTCTTTTGCTGAGAAAAAACTTTTTAGTTTGAGTAAGTCCCATTTGTTGATTCTAGTTGTTAACTCTTGCGCTATGGGTGTCCTATTGAGGAATTTGGGGCCCGATCCCACAGTATGTAGATCATAACCAACTTTTTCTTCTATCAGATGCCATGTCTCTGATTTAATATCAAGCTTCTTGATCCATTTTGAGTTAACTTTTGTGCATGGCGAGAGATAGGGATTCAGATTCATTTTGATGCAAATGGATTTCCAGTTTTCCCAGCACCATTTGTTGAAGATGCTATCCTTCCTCCATTGCATGCTTTTAGCCCCTTTATCAAATATAAGATAGTTGTAGTTTTGTGGATTGGTTACTGTGTCCTCTATTCTGTACCATTGGTCCACCCGCCTGTTTTGGTACCAGTACCATGCTGTTTTTGTTACTATTGCTCTGTAGTATAGTTTGAAGTCTGGTATCGCTATACCGCCTGATTCACACTTCCTGCTTAGCATTGTTTTTGCTATTCTGGGTCTTTTATTATTCCATATGAATTTCATGATTCTTTTATCTATTTCTACAATAAATGCTGTTGGGATTTTGATTGGTATTGCATTGAACTTATAGAGAACTTTTGGTAATATCGCCATTTTGATGATGTTAGTTCTGCCTATCCATGAGCAGTGTATATTTTTCCATCTTCTAAGGTCTTCTTCTATATCTTTCTTTAGGGTTCTGTAATTTTCATTATATAAATCTTTCACCTCTTTTGTTAGATTGATTCCCAAGTATTTTATTTTTTGGGGGGATATTGTGAATGGAGCAGTTGTCCTCATTTCCGTTTCAGAGGATTTGTCACTGATATACAGGAATGCCTTTGATTTATGAGTGTTGATCTTATATCCTGCCACTTTGCTGAATTCATTTATTAGCTCTAATAGCTTCTTTGTAGACCCTTTTGGGTCTGCTAGTTATAGGATCATATCATCTGCAAATAGTGATAATTTAAGTTCTTCTTTTCCTATTTTTATGCCTTTAATTTCTTTTGTCTGTCTAATTGCTCTGGCTAGTGTTTCAAGGACTATGTTGAACAGAAGTGGTGAGAGAGGGCATCCCTGTCTTGTACCAGATCTTAGAGGGAATGCCTTCAATTTTTCCCCATTCAGAATGATGCTGGCCTGTGGCTTATCATAGATTGCTTTTACAATGTTGAGATATGTTCCAGTTATCCCTAATTTTTTTAGAGTTTTGAACATAAAGGGATGCTGAACTTTGTCGAATGCTTTTTCTGCATCTATCGAGATGATCATATGGTTCTTATTTTTAAGTCTATTGATGTGGTGAATAACATTTATTGATTTCCGTATATTGAACCAGCCTTGCATCCCAGGGATGAATCCTACTTGATCATGGTGTATAATTCTTTTGATATGTATTTGAATCCTATTCGCCAGAATTTTATTGAGGATTTTTGCGTCAAGGTTTATTTGCGATATTGGTCTGTAGTTTTCTTTCTTTGAAGTGCCTTTGTCTGGTTTCGGAATCAGTTTGATGTTGGCCTCGTAGAATGAATTTGGAAGTTCTCCCTCTTTTTCTATTTCCTGAAATAGCTTGAAAAGTATTGGTGTTAGTTCCTCTTTAAAGGTTTTGTAAAACTGCTGTATACCCATCTGGTCTTAGGCTTTTCTTAGTTGGTAATCTTTTGATGGTTTCTTCTATTTCCTCTATTGTTATTGGTCTGTTTAGGTTGTCTATATCCTCCTGACTCAATCTGGGCAGATCATAAGACTTAAGGAATTTATCTATGCCTTCACTATCTTCTATTTTATTGGAGTATAAGGATTCAAAATAATTTCTGATTATCTTCTGTATTTCTGAAGTGTCTGTTGTGATATTGCCTTTTTCATCCCTGTATGTTAGTAATTTGAGTTCTCTCTCTTCTTCTCTTCGTTAGCATGGCTAAGGGTCTGTCAATTTTATTTATCTTTTCAAAGAACCAACTTTTCTTTTAGTCAATTTTTTCAATTGTTTCTTTTGTTTCGATTTCATTAATTTCAGCTCTGATTTTAATTATTTCTTGCCTTCTACTTCTTTTGCTGTTGTTTTGCTCTTCTTTTTCTAGGATTTTGAGATGAAGTATGAGATCATTTATTTGTTGGTTTTTTCTTTTTTTGAGGAATGAACTCCAAGCAATGAATTTTCCTCTTAGAACTGCTTTCAATGTGTCCCATAGATTCCGATATGTTGTGTCTGTGTTTTCATTTAGCTCTAGGAAGTTTTTAATTTCCTCCTTGATGTCTTCTGAAACCCATTGATCAATCAGCAACCTATTGTTCATTCTCCAAGTGATGCTTGATTTTTCCTTCCTTCTTTTATCATTGATTTTTAGTTTTATTCCGTTATGATCAGATAAGATGCATGGTATTATCTCTACCCCTTTATATTGTCTAAGAGTTGCCCTGTGACATAATATATGGTCTATTTTTGAGAAGGTTCCATGTGCTGCTGAGAAAAAAGTGTAACTACTTGATGTTGGGTGGTATAGTCTATATATGTCAATTAAGTCTAGGTTGTTAATTGTGTTATTGAGTTCTATAGTTTCCTTATTTAACTTTTGTTTGGAAGATCTGTCCAGTGGTGAGAGAGGTGTGTTGAAGTCTCCCATGATTATTGTATGGTGGTCTATTAGACTCTTGAACTTGAGAAGAGTTTGCTTGATGAACACAGCTGCACCATTATTTGGGGCATATATATTTATGATTGTTATGTCTTGTTGGTGTATGGTTCTCTTGAGCAGTATGAAGTGTCCTTCTTTATCCCTTTTGATTAACTTTGGCTTGAAATCTATTTTATTAGATATGAGTATGGACACTCCTGCTTGTTTCCGCAGTCCATATGAGTGGTATGATTTTTCCCAACCTTTCACCTTCAGTCTATGAATATCTTTTCCTATCAGATGCGTCTCCGGTAGGCAGCATATTGTTGGGTCTTGTTTTGTGATCCATTCTACTAGACTGTGTCTCTTAATTGGTGAGTTTAAGCCATTAACATTTAGGGTTATTATTGAGATATGGTTTGTTCTTCTAGCCATATTTGTTTATTGATGTTACTAAACCTGATTTGTTATCCTCTTTGACTACTTTCCCCCCTTTACTGTCCTACCTCCCTCTGTTGGTTTTCAATGTTATTTTCCATTTCCTCTTCCTGTAATGTTTTGCCAAGGATTTTTTGAAGAGATGGTTTTCTAGCTGTGAATTCTTTTAACTTTTGTTTATCGTGGAAGGTTTTAATTTCATCTTCCATCCTGAAGCTTAATTTCGCCGGATACACGATTCTTGGTTGGAACCCATTTTCTTTCAGTGTTTGAAATATGTTATTCCAGGATCTTCTAGCTTTCAGAGTCTGTGTTGAGAGATCAGCTGTTATCCTGATTGGTTTGCCCCTAAATGTAATCTGCTTTCTTTCTCTTGCAGCTTTTAAAATTCTCTCCTTATTCTGTATGTTTGACATCTTCATTATAATGTGCCTAGGTGTGGATCTCTTATGATTTTGCACATTCGGCGTCCTGTAGGCTTCTAGGATTTGGGATTCTGTCTCATTCTTCAAGTCTGGGAAGTTTTCTCGTATTATTTCACTGAATAGACTGTTTATTCCTTTGGTATGGAGCTCTGTGCCTTCCTGTATCCCAATGACTCTTAAATTTGGTCTTTTGATATTGTCCCATAATTCTTGGATGTTCTGCTCATGGTTTCTTAGCCGACTTGTTGAGCTGTCTATGTTCTTTTCCAGTTGAAATACTTTGTCTTCATTGTCTGATGTTCTCTCTTCTAAGTGATCTACTCTGCTGGTAGTATTCTCAATTGAGTTTTTAAGTTGGTTTATTGTTTCCTGCATTTCTAGGATTTCTATTTGTTTGTTTTTTATTACCTCTATCTCCCTGTGAAATTGATCTTTTACTTCCTGGATTTGTTTGTCAATGTGATCTTTCATTGTCTAATTTTGCTGTCTCATGTCTTCCTTGAGACTCCAGATCATCTGAAGCATGTATTTCCTGAACTCTTTATCTGACATTCCATCTGTTGCAGCTATTACCTCTTCTAAAGTTGAGTTGACCTGCATTGCTTGTGGTCCTTTCTTTCCTTGTCTTTTCATGCTGCTCACGTTTCTTTCTGCTTGGTGAAACTGTTGTGTTTATGAGATTTTCCCCCTAATTATTTATATTGCTCTTGTATAGTTGAAAAATCTCCCTTGCAGGGCGGGTAGTGGCTGTGCTCCTCCTCTAGTTGGGGTGATCTGTCTACTGCACTGGCGGGGCCGCTAGGCCTGCTCTGCCGGTTGTTCACAGGTCTGCCCACCCTGCGGTTGCGGGTGGCGGCTCTGCTCTGCCCCCCCTCCAATTGTGGCGATATGACTACCAACCCCTCGGGTTGTTGGGCCTGATCCGGATGCGGGCGGCTGCTCTGCTCTGCCCCTACTCCAATTGGAGTGACGTGTCTACCATGCTGGCAGGCCTCTAGGCCTGTTCCGCTGGTGTGTCTCAGGTCTGCCTGACTCTGGCAGTAGGGGGAGTTGGGGGTTGAGAGTCCTTTGGTTCTTGCGGTCACGCCCACGGAGAGATTTTGAAGTTTCCCGGTTGTTCGCCAGGTGGGCGGGGCTATTAGCAGAGCCCGGAGGGCATGGCCATATGCTGGGCCATGCGGGGACCCTTCTAGCTGAGTCGGGCCACTGGGAGCCACCTGAAGAGCGGGGCAGCTGTGTCTGCGTGGCTAAGATCCGGGCGGGTGGTTTGGCTGTTCGCAGAGCGAGAACAGGGCCTCCCGGGAGAGCTGGTATGGCGGGGGCGTCTGCTGGTTTGGGCTGCCACTCAGCTCTGGGCCGCCGCCGCTTTCAGAAGCTGCTGGTGGCTGCGGGATTGGACCTCTGCGCCCGCCGGGGGGGGCCACCTGTAGAGCCGGGTAGCTGTGGCCGCGTGGTTAGGAACCGGGCAGGTGAGGTGGCTGCTCCCAGAGCAAGCACTAGGCCTCCCAGGGGAGCCTGGATGGTGGAGGCCGACTGCCGGTTCGGGCGGGGCGGGCCAAGTCGCTCCGGGTATCCGCCGCTTGCAAAAGCGGCTGCTGGCTGCAGGACTTGACTTCTGCACCCACCGCGGGGCTACCTGTATAGCCGGGTAGCTGTGGCCGCGTGGTTAGGAACCGGGCGGGTGAGGCGGCTGCTCCCAGAGCGACAGCTAGGCCTCCCAGGGGAGCCGCTTGCTGTAGCGGCTGATGGCTGCGGGACTAGACCACTGTGCCCGCGTGGCCGTCCAAGATCCACTTCTCTGGGACAAACTGCCACTTCCAATAAACCTACCAGTTCACAGCAGCTCTCCTCTTAAGGGAATTATGCTAGAAGTTCCTCTGTAGGTAGGCTGCCGCTGTTCTGATGGGTCTTTCTTATCCCGTTAAAGTGGAGACGTTGGAATCGCTGCTTCCTCGTCGGCCGCCATGTTGGATCCCCCCTAAGATACAACTTTTATTTTAGGCATTTTTCATTTCAAACATACTTCAGCCTAATTCATGCCCTGACTTGGTTATTCCTTTTAGAGACAGAATGAAGCAACTGTAAGCTATTGACATTGCCATCTGTAAACATTTTAGTACTATTTGAAGAAGGCATATGAGTCCTTGTGATTCATGAAGTCAAGAACTTGAAGTAAGAATTTCTGAGAACCCTTTAAATAAATGCTGTATCACTGACATCGCTAATGGCATGAAAGTAAATATTGTGTGGAAAAATAGATAGCCATCTATCTGAGTTGAAAGAGATTCTGAAAGTCGGAATCAATGTTAAGTTTCAGGAATACCTGATAAAAACCTATATGAACAAATATAATTCTAACTGTTAAAGTTATTTTTCTTTATTAGTGGTATATAACAATATACCACACATGTGATAGGAAACACTTTAGATATATTGAAATATGGTACTTAGGAGATCCTACTATGTTCTAGAAACAATTCTGTGCTAGGTTTTAGAGAGATAGTGATTGATAGACCACCATCTGTCTCACTGATAAATGCAAATTTGTGGAAGGAAACATACCAGGTACAAAATAATAATCTATACATTATAAACCATGGATATAAACCATGAAGGTATGCTGGATTAATTTTTGACATGTGCTGTATGCCATGGTAAGTATTTTAATATTATTGACTGAATGTTCCCAAACTGTGGAGGTAGGTCATCTACCTCACAGAAAATACCTTAAAAAATAAGAGTCTTATTTAGTTCTTATAGTCAAACACCTTTTATTTTTAAGTGTAAGAAATACTTTTTACAAGTAATCAGCTTTTATTAAGTTATTCTTGGCATTGTAGCCATACAATAGATATAGAATGCAGTTGAGTTTCTGAAAGTAAGACTCAATATTTTAAAAGATATCAAGCTACTATTACATTATCATCATTGTACAGTTTCTAGGACACAGACATATATGTAAAAAGAAAACTGCAATACCTACAGATTGAAGAAGAGCTGCACACTTGTGTATTGGAGATCTCCTTCTTGCTAACTAGTAACTTCTCACCCTTCAAGTATTAGCATGACATTTTTTTCCCTCTAGGAAATGAAATATCTCCCAAGTTCAGTTTGTGATGATTTAGTTGTTTAGATTTAAATCATAGGACCAGAGCTGGAAATGCAAACCAAACAATCAGAATTGGTCAAGCAGAATCTCACATTATGCTGGTCACATTGCTTGGTGCAGGGATGGTTTTGTAATGATGCAGCAGAGATATTAAAGTCAAGAATTCCAGAGAAGTCAGACTCCCCTTTCCCACTTCCTTTCTTCTTAGAAATTGAACTTGGTAATTTTGAATGTATAGCTACTAAATGTGCTCTTGATACCAAATGAGAACTAGATGCAGAAGTAGAGGTAGAGGAAAACAGCAGCAAATAAAGAAAGCATTATCTATGTGTGCCCTTAAATTAGCTCAGCTATTTGTGAAGTTTTTTTTTCTTTTTTATTCTTTTTACTCTTGGGACTGTAACATATGTTAATCAATAACTTCTTCTTCTGCTTAATCTATTTTGGGTTCTATTTTCTGATACTATAGGAGTTGTAACACAGATGTTTAATTTCCAGTGTATTTTTAATATTTTCTTGAGAATTCTAGATTTTCAATTTTTCCTGTATTAGCTGTGATTTCAAACGTCTGTCTTAAGTCCTGATTCTGATACTGAATTATGTAACTGTATCACCATCTACTAAATCTTTTTTGTGCCTCAGTTTCTTTTGTAGTTAATCAAAAATAAAAACATGCCTTACTGATAGTGGTTTCACAAGGAATAAATGAGATATTAAAAAGCACAGAGAGGAGTGAAGGGAGGGGAGGGGGTACAGAAATAGGAAGGATAATAGAATGAATCAGACATTATTACTCTATGTGCATATATGATAACACTAATGGTGTAATTATACATCACATAAAATCAAAAGAATGAGAAGTTATACCCCATTTATGCATGATGTATCAAAATGCATTCTACTGTCATGTATAACTATTTAGAAATAATAATAATAATAGTAGTAGTAGTAGCAAAGGAAGTGTTTTAAGATATATTTCACATTCTAAATAAATAGCTATCACTTCTATTTCATAATGAAATATTGGTTGCCATTTTGTTTAGCTTTAAATGTTAAAGATATTTGGTTTATTCTGTAGTGTGTTTTGTTACAAAGATGCATATATTTTTGCATATATTTTACCATCTACTGATTTTTTTTATCTTTGGAGTAGTGGGTTTCAAAATAAAGCATCCATATGTTTACAAACTACTAGAGTTTGTAAACATAATCTCTTCCTATAATTTATTTTGTACAGAGTTATGTTACTGGTAGCCTGTGAAATTCTGTTATTTATAAACTACTAACAAATGATCCAAGGACAGTAATAACTTACTGAGTGAAATATCCATATATTCTCATTCTTCTAAGGAAAAAATAGCTCAAACTTTATAACAGTTTAGTTTTTCAAATGAAAAGTGATGCAAGGGGGCTGTTGACAAAATTATTTTGAGAACTACTTTTAAGTGATATTAATTTATATTATTGTTTAAGATTTTAATGCAAGTATGTAGACAGGAGAGACTTGAGGTTTTAGAGAAAATAAAGCCAGTGTGACAGCATGCAAGATGAATTGGGAATGGGAATAAAAAAGAATTGGTGCTGAGTTGACCAACAAAAAGTAAAAAGAGAAAATGTTTGCATTGTACATTTAGTGTGTGCACTACATTATCCTTCCACAGTAGACCATGATCTCCACGAGAGAAGGAATGAAATATTAACCATCTTTTCATCCCTCAGACCAAGCAGAATTTATCACACACATGTTCAAAATATATTATTAAATGAACATGTTCATATTTCTTTTCCTAACTTGACCAGTTCAAAAATGTAGTGTAAAAGACAACTAATTTCTCATTTCATTAGTTAAGGAGCACCTGCTCATATTATGAGAATGTATACTTTTTAGCAATATAAATATCTTAATAGAAATCACCTGTAGATATAATACTTAGATAAAATATTATAAGTAACCTGTGCTCCAGCTACCAATTCAGTAATGAAAGCAGTGACTGTATTGGAAGCATAGACTGAATGCAAGAATATGAAAAGTGGAAAGAAAAATGTGAAACCAGGAAAATGTGGATCTTCATTAGAGAATGAGGTTATGAAAGATATAGCTTTATAAGCTTCATTCTATTAGTTCATTTGTAATAACCAGAGAGATTTGTCAAGACCAAAGTATCACTTTTTTATAAGGCATACATTTAATAAAATTGTGCTTATTTACTATGGCATTTTACACTAAAAAACAAAACAAAATATCTACCTATTTATATGCAATATGAGTTTCAGTCATTTTTTCTACGTATCTTAAGTCTGAAAGATAAAACTGAGAAAATGGTTGACACTAAGCAAAAGATGATTTCATCAAACAGAGCTCTACATTTTATATTCTCACACATAGGATTGCAATCTCCAAGACTGTGCTTAATATATTTATGCTTACAAACCTAATGTCTAGTACATTATCTCATACATATTGGGCATTAAACAAGAAAGTGGAATGAATGAATAAAGATATTTTTATTTGTTCAGCGCAGATTTGTATTACAGCAGATATGGATCACAGTCACCTGTATGACAAGTAATGAAATCAGAGGTCTGTGCTCTAGGTTCCTGGCAATGATGTACATGGCTCAAGCTACAAGAAATATGTGCAGTCTAGGACTGTCTTTCCTCAATGGATATGGACCAAATTTTGTCAATCATGTGCCATCTTTCTTTTCAAATTCTGCTTTTCCCCTAATCTATGTATGCTTTTCATGTTCCTTTCTAAATGTATATTTTATAACTGACAGATGATTTTTGAGAATGGAGAAATGTCTTAATAAGAAATAATTGTATGTATATCCTCAAAATAGGGATGTCCATGACCTTAAAGTGTGCTATGCAGAGAAGCAATCTCTTCTGCCTTCCTGTGAAATTGATCTGTGAAAATTCAGGAAAATGTTACTCCAGGCTTCACTGAAAAATGATCACTTCACATATGTTTAGATGTTTAAAAAAGACTGAAGATTAATATGCATCAAGCACTGAAAGTATGAAATTGAATAAGACATGGTTTTTATTCTTGTTACTTAGAGGTTCAAATGTAAATACTATAGACAACCAGGGTGTTCCTTGAATCTAATTAATTAAAATTAATTAATTTAAATTACAACCAATTTAAATTGAAGGTAATATTTAAACTTAATTTTAAAGATGAAAAAAGTAAGACAGAGATTTAAGAAAATTACCCCAATCACATACTATCTGGATAGAGAAAACTATGAAGAAGATTAATGTGTTAGGTCTAATTCTTCCAGATGATGTCCATGTCCTAAACCAGAGAACCTGTAAATGTTACATTTCAAAGAGGAGTTCAAGTTGCAAAGAAATGTAAGGTCATCTATTGTCTGATCTTAAAATAAAGACAATATCAGGGATTATTGTCTCGGATTCAACACAATCTAAGTTTTTTTTTCTTTTTTTAGCTTATTTGTTTTTAATGGAAAAGGGAAGCACAGTAGAGGTCAGAGTCAACGTTTTGAAGATGCTAGTTTGCTGGCATGGAAGATGTGAGTGACCTCTACAATCTGGAAAAGGCAAGAAATTGATTATCTCCTATAAAGCCTTCAGAAGTAATGCAGCCTTGCTGAAATCTTATGTAGCTCAATGAGATTCATATCAGGCCTCTCACATTCAGGACTCTGAGATAATAACTATGTGTTGCTTTAAGCCACCATGTTAATGGCAAATTATTATGGCAACAATCGGAAAGCAGTACTGCTCTATAGAAAAATTGAATTAATAAGGGAAAAGTGAAGGTCTGAAAAGATTAAGTAAAAATACAAAATAATACATATGTATAATAAAACACTGCTCATCAGTAAAACATGAAGTTCAATCATTTGTGACAATATGTATGAAACCAGAGGTCATTACATTAAGTGAAATAAGCCAGGCATAGAAAGCCAAGCACCTCATGATCCTACTCATATGTGAAACATGAAAAAGATGACCTCATAGAATTTGAGAATTGAATGGTGGTGACTTTGGGCTGGGGAGGGATATAGGGTAGAGAGGAATGTGAAAAGCTTGATAAATAGGTACTAAGTTATTGTTAGATAGGAGCAAAAAAGTTTTGTGTGCTATTCCACAGTAGGGAAACTAAAGTTATTAATAATGTATATTTCAAAACCTATAAGAAAGAATATTAACTATTTTAACCATAAAGAAATGATAAAATGTTTGAGGAGCTAGATATATTAAGTCTGATTTTTAAATCATATAACATATACACGGTATCAAAATAAACATGAAATTAAAAAATACGTGCCACACCATTAATATATATACTTGCTATGTTTTATGCATCAGTATAAAAATAAACTTAAAAATAATTGCATATGGATTTATAATAAAAGAGTTTCTTTCCCCATAACCCCAGTTGAACTTTTCCTATTCTCAGCCTACCCATGGATCCTTTCTATTTTATCAATTCTGAATGTTGTTGAAGGTAATTTCCTTCATGCTATGAAGTATTCATACTCATGCCTACTTGCTGTCCTCTCCAAATTGTTTATAGCTTCTGTCATATAGAATCTGGTGAGGAAAGCATATATTATACCGTGTATTCCAGGATTAAAGTTTTAATATATCATTGGCACTTGTACTAGCATTGACAGATTTGAAGGTAAGCTTGAGAAAGTCAATTATAAAAGTCAGAGAAAAAAATAAAAATTATGTCTCAGCCTTAATGAGCATATTAGATCGTTTTCAAGATCTTGCCAGTAAGCTTCTTGCTATTCTCCAGTCTCCAAGGAGATTGTTTGTACTATGTTTGTATCTAACAGCTAAATGAGTAGTCTTCATGTTTCTAAAGAAGCCTCTCTCTGTCTGGCTTTTGCATCAGGCCACAGATGCCTCTAAAGGACAATGGCTTCTTTTATGATTTGGATATGAGGCATCTACTAAAAGCTCATGTGGAGACAATACAAGAATGTTCAGAGGTAGAATGATTAGATTATGAGAACTGTAACCTAACTGTTGGATTAATCCTCTAATATGGATTAACTAGTTGGTAATTATAGATAGGCAGAGTATGGCTATAGGAGGTAGGCCACGCCTTTTGGGTTTATATTTTGTTCCTGGTGAGCAGAAGTCTCTCTGTTTCCTGTTGCTATGTCCTGAGAGGTTTTTCCTCCACCATGTCATTCCTCTATGATGCTCTGTATAATCCTAGGCTCAGAGCTATGAAGTTAGATGACCATTGAAACTGTAAGCCCCAAATCAATTGTCTCTCCTCTTTTTCTGTGTTCTTGTTATGTCTTTTGGTCACAGCAATGTAAAAACTGACTAAAACACTACCCTTATTCCATGAGTTGCTCAACTTTAACCTGAAATCATGCAGAGAAAGAAATTCTAGGTAATAGGGCTCCTGAGTCTCTTCAGTAATACAGAAAAAAAAAAAACCTTAAAAGGAGGTATAAATTGGAGAGCAGAAAGCCTAACAAGTAAGTCTGTCCTTTATGAAACTATTAAAGGTATGTCTCAACTCCTCACTGTGAAGATAATATTAGAATCCTTACATTTCTTTCTACATCTCCTGTCCATCATAGCATCCACAATTTTTGCAGGTGTAACTTTGTTTTTGTGTGGTCACAGGTTAATATTATACATTTTTGTGCAATCATAAATCTTCAACTTTTATTTTAACAGATTCTAAAAGGAGAAAGCAAAACAAGTTCCTTTCTATTATTGTGACTATGTGAGCATTAGACTCTGTAGACCAAATGTGGTTGAATCACTATCGGTGTTTGAAAAAAAATACTCTTAAAACCTAGGTGAAATAGATTTTTTAAATTCCCTCATCACTGAAATCATGCCATATTTTAGTTTCATATTTGGATTATTATTTATAAGATATTGTCAAATTCCTACCTTTCCTTTCTCTATCATAATTTATTCCATTCTTCATCCTTTACTCCATTTATTTTATTTATATCAGTCCATGTTACATTTTTTATCTTTTGATGCTATCAATTATTTGACATACATTTTATTTTTATGAAGACAATATGATCCCATGAAATGTCTGTTCTAATTTGGATTGACTGCTCTCTGGACTCTGTACAAAGTTGTCATCTTGGAATTTTGTTCTTGTATTTGGTTTATTCCTTAATTACTTATTTCTGGTAACCACATATTTTAATTTTTTTGTTTTGGTGCATTATCTTGTCTGAAAATTAAACTGGGTTCTTTATTTGCTGGGGACAGTTTTTATTTTTCTTTTCTCAATTGGTATCTTTCCTGAATAGACTATTATTGTTTCAAAAATCATTTTTCTTCAGAGATTTGAAGCATTGCCTCAATGGCTTCAACCATTTAGTATTCTGTTGAGAAGAAAAATGTCACTTTGATTTCAATTTTTTTGTAATGAGAATTTTTTTTCTTTGATATCCATCAGATCACCTACATTACCAAATACTGGTGTGTTTTTTATTCATTTCATTTGTCAATGTATGAACCCTCAATAACTTCAGGCTTGTGATGCTCTCAAGTCAGGGATATTTTTAAAATTGTTATACATGTATTTGCCCATTGAATCTATTTATCTTTTTGGTCTTTCTTATTCCCAAATTGTTGCTTTAAGTAATATCCTGTATGTGTTTTGAGGGCCAAGTTTCCTGGTCTGAATATCCTTGAAGATGTTTGACTCTTAAAAGTTATTTATGTTTCTTGAATTGTCTATGGGTATAGAGGGAACTGTTATATTATTTTAATTTGCTCATGTTTGTAAATTTTTCAGATATCTAGTGATCTTTAATATCCTCATCATGTTTCAGAACTACTTGAGTTGATAATTTTTGATAATGGGCTTCCTTTTTGGGTAAATAATGTCATTATGAGTTCTTCCCTCCTAAGGATCTGGGCTGTCAAAGAGGATAGTGAATACTGTGTGCTGATGTTGCAAAATTCTCTCTAGGTTGTGCAGTGCAGAGCTAGCCTTCAGTGTAGTGTGGACCCAAATCAGATTGGAGAGGTTCCACCTCAGGACACAAATACCTGCTATGATTTCTTTCTCAGTGTTTTAATTTCTTTAGCGAACACTGTTCTTTTTAACTGATAGCAACTATTCAGTTTCTTGTAAGCCAAATGGTGAAATATATGGAGTAAGAAGAGAGGAAGGTAAAGGATGCCTGCTGCTCTTTAGACAGACTGCCAATTCACCTCCTGATCTTTTATTTGATCTTCTCATTTTCTGATAATATCAAATGTAGAGTTCTTTCAGGTTTATAAACATATTCACTTCTATTATTTTCTAAAAACTTTCTCTTTTCTTAGCTTATGATTTTATTCTTCCTCTTAAAATAATCAACAAGATTCCCTTTGCTCTCTGTACCCCAGAATTAAAAAAAATACATATCTCTTCTCTACTGATGATCCTTCCTATAATCTTTATCATTATAGAAGTTTGGGAGTTACTTTCTTTATTTATACATGAAGAGAACATCAATTCATGAAGTGGTTAAGACATTTGCTAAAGGTCTCCAAAAGTCTTTTTGTATGCCCACAGTGTTTTCCCTTAACCCTGGTCCCTATACCTTTAGAAGTTACCAATTTCATAAGTCTATGCCACACATAATTTCCTTTCATCAAACCATAGTAATTCATCATTCTTTTATCTAAATATATGTTTAAGGAAAACATGTGACAAAATCTAAACCCATTATAGTTATTTCTAGTATGAACTTTTGCCTGATTTGTAAGAATTGTGTAGACTTGAAACAACATGTTCATCTTTAATACTATGGATAATGAAAGTGTCTGTAAATCAAGATAATACAGGAAGAAGAAAAGAGGAGAGATGAAGCATGACAGAATTCTGCTGTCTTTGTTTGTCTCTGGGTACAATGATATCTGAACCTACATTTCTTCCAGTTGTGGAAGCCAATGGATTCCTCATCTTTCTTTATAAGACATATTAGTTGAATTTTGTACTGACAAATCTATACTCTTCATTACCATTGAATGCAGTTGTATTTAGATAAATAAAGGTTAAAATATAGGGGATTGGTTTAAATAATTCAAGTAAGCATACTTAAAGAAATTTGCTGTTACATATATGTTGGTTTAAATGAAATAAAAATAAGTCATCTCTCTTCTGTAACTACTTGAATTGTGCATATTTATATTGGTACACATTAATTATACAGAGTGGTGAGTTTCATTTGGGCATATTCATTGACACATATAACTTAATTTGATCAGTTTCACTCCCCATACTTATTTTTTAATGCACCCAAGATATTAGTCTCTACACCAAAACCTCATAAAATGAAACAAGATTCCAAGTAGTTATGCACTCCTTAAGTGGGTACAGATGATCTGATGGAAAGCAGCAAAAATATTTGTCTGGTAGCAGAGTGTTCCCACAGGAAAGTTATAGTGAAAAATCATTCTGTGATACGTTCTGAACTGCATGCACACTTGCCCCCCATTGATTCAATTTAAAACTAAAATGAAAAGATCTCCAGATAACTATAACAACTTGAAAAAAAGGAAAATCTGGATTTTGCCATGAAAAAAATAAATAAATGCTTGGCAGTTAGTCTATCTCAGTATATGGGGGAGTAATGAAAGCTATATATAAAATCTCAAATTTTAGTTTCTGTGAAGTTTGTATTATTTATTGACTTGAGATATTATGAATAACAAAATGAAAGCATACATTCTGGATAAATGTATGAGGAACCAAGAGGTAAAAGCTATATAATCAATGATTAAGAAATAGAATTTTGTATAGAGAGCAATTAGCTCCTAAAACATAGACATTTAGGTAATGAAATGATAATTTATTTGACTTTTTAAAGTATTAATTTTCTGCATTGAAGATGGCTCCTGAGGAAATACATGAAGTTAATCAAGTTAAAAAGAGAAATAAAATAAATTCATTTTCAAATTTCTTGTGAATTAAAGAGCAAACGAGTTAACCATGAACCTTCACCCTTCTGGGAAACTGAACTGCTCTGTTGTAAATTTGCTTCTGCTTTACCTACTTAGAATAAATGTTTGTATCATTATATATAGCTCAAGTTAATGAAAATTAATGCTTTTGGTTTATTATTAGTTTATATGAGTCTTGTTTCATCGTGTACCATGAAAATTCATTTTATTTCTTATCAAATTTAAAGAACTTCTAGCTTAGAGCAGATGTAAGAATCACATCATCAAAAGCTGAGCCTATCTGTCACCACAGGAGGTCATCTGGTTTCATTATTTATTCTGCTGAAATGTGTGGGATTTAGAACTTGAAATACTCCATACATATTTACAGTTGTAATCATATTTATAGTTGGAGTCATAGTTATACTTTTTCATTACTTTTTACATTAAGCACAACTCTAGGGCTGGTAACAAAAGGATTCCTTTCTCTGAAATACAGATGTATATTTTTAATATTTCCTATAGAGGAATTTAAACCAGAGGTATAAAAGGACCTGTTACATATGATGCAGGGTTTTGTTTTTTTCTTTGATGTTTTCCTTTAAAGAGGCTTTATCATTAACCAAAACCACCCATCTCTATTCACACCAATTCATTTTCTCTAAGCTCATGTGATGAGCCTGTAGCATCATAGCTACAATTTTTAAGATAGCTTTCAGAGCATGAATACATTGTTGAGTGGGTAGTATTGAATTCACGTATACACTATTACAAAAGTTATTCCAAGTTGTGTATAATATTCATATTTGGTTATTTCTCTGATGAGTATCCATAATTCCAATGATAGCGTTTAACCTTGCAAAATTGGCACTAATAAGCAAATAAAAGATACTTATGAAGAGAAATAATCTTACTCCATAAACTAAGTGTAAGCTAAATAGTATTCTCTGTATACCATTAAATCAAATTTGTCTTGTTGCACATCTCTCATACTGGTAAGAATGTCATCTAATCATTCTTGTGGCATCTTTAACTTTTCATGTTCTAACTAGGTGATACTCCAAAATGAGATAACTAGTTCTTCAGTGTTTATCATTGGCTTCTTTTCTTTCCTCCTCCTCCTCCTCCTCCTCCTCCTCCTCCTCCTCCTCCTCCTCTTCCTCCTCCTCTTCCTCCTCCTCCTCCTCTTCCTCTTCCTCCTCCTCCTCCTCTTCCTCTTCCTCCTCCTCTTCCTCTTCCTTCTTATTTTGGTCTAAGCCTGCAGTGTTCAATTTATGTCTGCCAGCTCTGTACTGTCATGTTTTATGTGAGCTATAGAAATCTTTGTATTCAGGTCTTATTTATTCCCTTTAGAGAAACTATTTTTTGTACTTGAAAATTATCAATTCTTTCACTCTTATTTTATGTGGTTTGGACAAAGGTATATTTATCCTCAAGACCCAGAAATACACATATTACCTAAATCTGAGCAGTCAGTCTGTCACATTCCTTTGGCTACAGTGATTGGCTTGCAGACAAACATGTGGCATGTTCAGGCCCAATGGAATGAGTGAAGCCTTATGGAGGGGAGGAGAGGTGTTGGGTAAAAGCATCCTACTCTTTCATTTAAAATATGTATAGTTTGAGCTTCTAGAGCTCTTTTAAACCAAGAGCAGGGAGCTTGCTGGAGAACAGCATTGATGTTAAGGTGAGTAGAGGTGAAAGAGAAAGGGAAATTGAAATGTGGGATAGTATTTCAACCACTGATCAGATAACTCCTAGAATTTTTACTCACATAAGCCAGTAGATTACCTTTCTGTTCCAGACTTTATATCTTCCATGTTTTGTTACAAACAGCCCCTTCTTAAATATACACCTTCCTCTACAAAGATTGAGTTACTCTTGGATCTATGGGCTATGCTTACATGCTTGTTGTCTGTGAATTTAGAATTTTGTCTTCCATTTCATAATCCATTTTCTTTCCCTTTTGCTTTTAAAAAGTAATCTTTGTCTCCAAACACTGCCGGTGCCATCTAAATGGAATCTTCTTCTCTGGTTTAGAGCCCAAGGATATCGAGCTTACTTGCCTCCCAGAATCAGGGAGATACATCTGGGAATGGCTTGACTTATTTTGAAGTTCACATCTCAAACTGTCAACACTCCTGTTGGCCTATTTCAGCCCCTAGTTAAAACAATCTTTTACAAAAAATAAAAAATAAGTATCTTAAAGTATTTTACTTCTGAAGCTCTGTATTCCACAAAAATCCCTAGATTTTACAAGTATGTCTTCATTGTGGAGGGCAGTAAGAATGACAGACGAGAGAAAGAAAGGAAAAATATACCTATATTAATATTTCTGTTATGTTGATTCACTAACATTTTTAGATGTCAATCAATTAATCAATGACTGAACTTTTGCTAGTATATCACATGTTTATGCATAATTTTATGATATCTGAGGAAGCCAACCTGTGTGTTGATCTGAGAAGGTCAACCTCTGGGTAATCCCACAGTTTATTGTGCTAACCCTTAACTGGTCAAAGATTTCTATCTTGTCTGAAGAAGAATGGGGATGATTACAGAAAAATTTCAAGAAATAGCAATAATTATTCATTTTTTTCCAACAAAATGTGGATATAATTTTAAATTAGGACTCCCAAAATATCTGGATATGTGTTAGTACAAGTACCCTCTTGAAGATGTATGTGTTTGCATACTAGATAGGGATTACTTTGATAGGAACAGGGAAGGGGAGGAAACCATGCAGGATACCATGGAATAATGGGAGATCTGTGTGTGTGTGTGTGTATGTGGGTGTGTATGTGGGTGTGTGTGTCTTGCTAAAAATGCCATAACAAAACATCATGGGCTGAGTAGTTTAAATACCAGAAATTTATTTTCTCTCTCTATTTTCTGGCATGCAGAAGTCTGAGATTAAGGTTCAGGCAGGGTTGATTGCTCTGAGGCCTTTCTCCTTGGCTTGAGGAGGGACATCCTCTCCATTTGTCTTTTATTGTTCCTTCCTCTCTGCCACATATGTCTGTGCCCAAATTTCCTTCTATAAGGACACTAGTCATACTGGATAAAGGTCCAACTTAAAAGACCTAATTTTAACATAATGGCCACTTTGAAGACCTTATTTTCAAATATGGTTAGATGTATAGGTACCTCACATTAGGACTTCCACATATAAATTTTGGTTGGACAAAACTCAGCCAACAACATTCTCCTACTCTGCTCTTTGATCCATTTGTTGTGTCACAAACTCCATACTGCATTCCTATTAGGACCTTCTCAGTATATGTTCATAGCTTATTTTAGAAAGGGAAAAAAGATGTACAGTGTGAATACATTATGACTTTGCTTTTGCTGCTAGCCTGTGCTGACTTATTACACCCCACATCCTCCCATCCTCATTTTCACCTCTTTTAGCATGCACACATTCTTAAAGCCTCTTTAATACTTTATCTGGAAAACTACTTCAAACAAAATTTTCTTTGCTAATGTGTAAATGGGAGAAATTATTTTTACTTTTTTAAAAAATCAATGTAGCTTCTTGTTTCAATAAAGCTACAATTTTGGGAAAAAAGTATGAAATCAAATGAGAACTTAGTGGTCTCTTTCTGGAGTAAATCTATTTGTTGAACACATGTTATACTAATCTATGTCAGTGAATATGGTTGATCTTGCATTTCTGGTGTCACCAAAATTAAATGACTACTTCTGTGGTCACTGTTGTTTATAAAGGGGGCCATCAGTTAGAACTGTTGAATCAATGACAGAGCAAAAAACGGTTGATCACTCTGATATCTTGGTGTTGTATCTATTTCTTTTCTTAGAAGTCACAAATTACCTTTTAATAAAGCATGGTGAAGGAGAAAGGTGTTTATTAGCTGAGATATGAAGAAATGTATAAGAAAATAGAATATGTATTCTTCACAGGTATGATGTGAGTGGAACATCATGATCAATCACAAATTTCTCTAGATTATGCCACAGTTAACAGTCTTTCATTTTAAATTAGACCTTATTCTTTAGCATAAAATAAAGAATTTTGATTAATGTTCTCAATACTTTGTGTCCTTCCCCTCACCCCTGCCACATTTTGGTGAAAGTTACAATTAGATACACTCATTCCAGTTAAGATATATTTATTAAAAAGTAATATAAATTGTATAGTACTTTAGACATATTATTCATTAAAGCTTCCACATATGTTGCATGTGGTTGGTATGATTATACTAATTTTAAAAGAGAAGAACACTGAGGCTTTGGGAGTTTAATATCCTGACCAAGGTCTCATGCCAAAAAGTGGCAAAAGCTGAATTTGAAACCAGTTTGATTTGGTTGCTGTTTTAGTCAGCTTACGTCACTGTGAACAAACTATCTGATAAGACAACTTAGAGGAGGAAAAGTTTATTTTGGCTCATGATTTCAAAATTTAGTCCATCCTGCGTTGACACCATTGCTCTGGACCCAAGGTGAGGAAGAACAACATGGAGGAAGGTTGTGGTGGAGGTACACCACTCCCTTTATGGAATCCAGGAAACAGGGGTGGTGGGAGCCATAAGGAAGATGAACCCTTCTAAAGCATGTTCCCAGGGATCCATCTCCTCCAGCCATGCCCCACCTGCCTTCCATTATCACCCAGTTAGTCCATTTCAGCTAGGATACACTGATTCGATTACAGCTTTCATAATCAATTTATTTCACTTCTGAATATTTCTGCATAAACACAGGAGCTCTTGGGGACACCTCATATTTAAACCATAACATTCTACCCTTGGTCCCCCAAGGCCATGCCTATCTCACAATGCAAAATTGAGTCCATCTCTAAGAATCTGCATATTTCCAGGTTCAAGAATTGCCCAAATGTCCAAAACCTCATCTGCAATTCTTGGCAAGTTACGCATATACAATACACACTGTCACAGAGTAAAGTTTTCCATTTCAAAAATGAGGAATGGGGCCATAAAAGAAAGGATGGGGCCAAAATATTGAAACCAAACAGACAAATAGGTCCCATAATCTGCATATAGCATCTAGGACATGTGGTGTTGAGATGTGCTCTACAAATGGCTTGGGTAGTTATACTGAGACCCCGAGTTCTAGGCATTATCTTAATGCCTATTAAATTTTATTTGATGCCTTAGAACAGTTGTAATTAAAAATCAGTTTGCTACTGTGTAAGTCCATTTTACTGTAATAGATGGATATCATAATATTCTGTAGATCATGATAATATAGCTAATTATAGCACCTTATAAAACATTGCACTGTAGTGTCAAGAATCACACACTTTCACTTTTGCTCTGCTTTCAACATTTACATATAACTGAAGACAATACATAGCTACAAAAATAGAACAACTACCCAAAACTTATTTATCTATTGCCTTGAAGTTTTGTGATCATTGAATTTCCAAAATATTCTTATCATTTTTTTCCAGTTAGAAACTTCAAATAAGTTATATACAACTGTGTAGGAGCCAACAAATGTTCTATTATCTGAGATGTAAAGCTTCAGAATCTAAGAGTTCACACAGAGTTCTCAGTCTCACGATGTTCATTGTTGTTTAATAAAAGGAAAAGGACAAAGCATCTTTAATTAGAAGTCTATAATGAATCTAGTGAAAAAGCAGACAGAATATTATATATAGTTAATTGGTGCTCTTCCTGAGATAATTTTAAATTCTAGAATATTTTAGGAAAACTTTTTTTTTTTAATTTCAGGGAAACAAGAATTGTATATCACATAAAAATCAGAATTGTTTACAACTAATTGCTCAAGAAATTTAACAAAAGTAAAGCATGTACCATCTATTTAAAGACTATGCCATTCATTGCACCATATGCCAATTCTTGTTACATCTTCAAGTATGGAAAATAAATTTTGCGTTGATTTCTGGCAATATTTCTGTGGCTCAGAGAGCTAACTGATGTCCTGCTGCTAACTGCTCTTGAGTCTGAATTTTTACTTTCTATTCCCAGTGAATCTAAATTATCATTTCTTGACGCATTGACCAATTGTCCACTACCTGCTGTTGATTCCAAGAATCAAACAGATATTCTGATAAACTCTTCATGCAGGATACATTTGTTTTTGGAATGAAGCTAGACCAAAGTTTAGCTTTATTGAGGATACTCTCTGGCTCAACAACAAAAGAAAGATAATCTGAAGTCTTGCTTCCTTATTCTATTAATCTTGGGATGAACTGCAAGTCAATGTCATTGCACTCTAGTCTACGCATTATTATTTTTAAAAATTTTCCATGGACCCTGACAAACCCAACAGTCTTTTCCCATTTGAAATTCTGAGTTTTTGCTTTTTCTCTGTCACCAACTTATCTCTTGAATCAATGACTCATTAGTTTTCAACTGAAGATCCTCTTAAGGACGATAGTGTGTACCATGCCACCACTGTTTCATAATCAACACACTTCCAAACACTTCAATTCTTGGCAGGATGCATACTTCATCTTCCTAATTTGTCTAAAATTTGAATCTCCCCCTGGATACATTAAGGTTTCAAAATTTACCTCCTCCTAATGATGTTATGAAGTATGTTAATTTTCTTTTAACCTGAATGTGCTCAATGTTTTATTCAGTTTCAATGAGTGACAATTATGTATTATTTGCCTAGGTCAGAATTTATAAACCTAACACCTTTGGGTTTTCCTCTTTATACTCTAAGTCTATCAATCACAGAGTTCTGCAGATTACATTTCTTTTGTCTGATTTGTTCCCTTTATAGTGCTGCCAATCTAGGTCTTAAACTTCTTCTGTATTATTGCAATAACCAACTATTTGTTTCTGGATAATATTGGTGATTAGTTAATTCCTGATTCTAAAATCTTTTATTTTTATATCTGCTTCAGCTTAGTTATTTATTTATTTAATTTTTTAAAAATTAAGTTTTTGATTAGCCTCCTGGATTTGTGAAGTTCCTTGGTTTCTTCATATTCTGAATTTTAGTCTTCTTCTCATCCTAGGTTTAGTAAAAATCTACTAACCTAAGTTTGAAACTTATCAGCAGTAACCGAGATTCAGCTATTGAAATCCTGCTCCTAAGTAACCTTCTAAAGCACCAATAGGAATCTTTTGCCTTTATGTGACATAATTATAAACAAGAACATTTCTAGTATATCACAGTTACTTCTAAACTTGGTTTAGTTTTGTATATGGGGATAACTCTTCAGAAAGCATCGACTCTTATAAAAGTCCTTCTCACCAAAGTTTCAAGTCATGTTATGTTACTTGAAAACTTTCTTAACTCCCCCAAATTTTATTAGTTCTTTCCTTCTATTGTTTTTTCCATTAGTGAAAAACAATGGAATGAGAAAGAAGGGGTCTTTGCCTTTAGGAAGCTTTCATTGTTCTAGGAACTAAGCTAAGGTATAGCTGATTCTTTAGGTTTACAAACCCAAAACTTTATAATAGCTCAAATAATATAATTGACTTGTCATTTATGGACAAGTCCAAAACAGGTGTTAACCACCCCAAACTTCAGTGATACTATTATAGTTTAGATTGAGGTGTCCTCCAAAAGCTCACATGTGAGACAATGTAAGAAGGTTCAGAGGAGAAATAAATAACTTTCAAATAAACTTTCCCCCCTTTAAAATTGTTCTGGTCAGATCTGGTCACAGCAGTGAAATAGCTGACTAAAACAGATGCTTTTTATCCTCAGTCTTACTATACTTCAGTTCAGTGCCTGACACCACTGACTGTTCCCTCCTTTTTGAAACACTCTTGGTCTTTAGTTTATACAACAAAAACCCCAATGACTTGTCTTCTATCATTTTGAATATTCTTTTTTCCATCTCCTTTGTAAACTTATTTTCTGCTATCTGGCCATTAAATGTGAGAAATTCTTAAAACAAAACAAAACAGATATTATCATATAGTCAATGTATGGAATTCACAAAGTGATATACAGATCCAAGTGTTTTTGTCCCAGAAAAATTTCAAAGAACCAATTAAATTGGTTTATTCAAGACTATAGCAATAAATGCCAAGACCATTTCAGTCTAGGATAAAGAATGCATTGAACTCCATGCAATAAAAGAAAAAAAAGTGTTTTAAAACAGTACAGTGAGCTATTGGAGAAGCACTTGAGAACAGTGTGTTTTCAGTGTGTTTAGGTCAGTATACCTTTCAGTGTGTTTAGGTCATGTACCTTTGCTATCTGACAGAGTTAAACTAAAGTGGGTGTCAATGTTCCAACACTGACTGAGAGTGAAGGACTCTTTATTGATGATTACATTTTAGATGGCTCCCATGTATTTGAGAAATGCATGCTAGATTTACCTCTCCAAAGGGCAGAGAAAGTGCTTGTGCTTGCAGTTGCTACTTTCCTAAAGTGAAGGCCCTTAACAAAGGAGGTCAAAGACCTTTTGTCCAGAAGAAATTTGTCTAAATCTCGCTAAAGTTTAGTCAGACCTTAGGGGAATATAAGGCCATTTTACTCACTTCTTGAATTTTGCTATGCTTTATGAACTTAATCAGTCTTCACACAGAATCAAATCCTGACTACATTTCTGTACTAGATTATATTTACCATTCAGGTTGGTATTATTTTAAACATAATTTAATGGGTTATTTCAGATAATATTTATAAAAGGTATGAGGTTTTAATTTTACACATGCAGACACTTGAAGCATAGAAACATTACATGCAAAAGCACCAAGCATTTCATGAAAAAAATAAAATTTAAGGTTTCCTATATTTTCACAGTATATTTTCATATTTACACAGTCATTATCTTATAAACATTTTCATTTTTACGAAAATTAATTTTCAAATCTGTGCATGTAAATAATTTTTTGAATCATCTTTGTAAAACTCGATTCTTTGTATTGTCATACGAGTTAATTCCACTGTATATTCCATGTAAGCAATTTACTGCTAAGTTAGAAAACTATAACTCTGGACAAATTGTAATCTAAGATCTCAATGGATTCCTCTTTATCTCTGTCACATAAGGTAGGGGAAATTTATACCTTAATAACATCTTTTGTTTAAATTGTGTTTTAGTATTTATTGACTTTTCTTGTGTATCCTAATATTAGACTTTACCACTACAGTTTAAAGTACATCAAACAGTTAATATTTCCATTTTGTAGATGGAAACAGCAAGGGACTGAGAAACCTGATAGAGAGAACATAGCTAGATCAGATTGTATTTTCCAAGATGGTCATAACAATCTTCCCATCCCACCTGCTATTCCTATAAGACAACATTGACACTCCTCCTGCTGGGCCATGCAAGGATCTATGTTCCTTTATTTGAGTCTGTGTAGGCATGTGGTTAGGTTGGAATTGATGCTATCTGACTTCTGAGTTTAGGTTACAGAAGGTAATATTCCTTCTGCCTATGGTTGCACTTAGAACTCAGCTTCCATGCTGTGAGGAAGTTTTGGCCTTATGAAAAGGTCATGTGTTCATGTTATGGCCAATAGCTAGCTTTGGTGCTTAAGACTGGTAGGGAAAAGAAGCATTGGAAATGTCCTCATTCAGTTACAGTCTGAGCAACTTTATAAAAAATTACAAAAGAACTCTACCAACTTTCAGCACTGGCAGTGATGATAACACAGTTGTTGTTTTAAGCTACCACATGTTGAGGTGATATATTCTGCAATAGCAATTGCAACAGCTAGTAAAGTGGTATACCTTAGACCATACTTCAGGTCTTCTAAGTACCTGTCCCCATTCTCCTGTGTTCTTTCCCGTTCAGCACTCTGGATAACTTTTCAAGACCCGCAGGGAAAAAGTGTAAAGTGCAAAAATCAGTTTTGCATCAGACAGTTTTGCTATGCTTCTTGCAGCTTTGCAGCCAAATACTATTCAGTGGGTTGATGAATAAATGAGTAATGTAAAGAATTGGAAATGTTTCCCTCTATTCTTATAGTAACAATCTATGACTGTGGGCAAGTCATTTAACTTCTCTTCTTGAACATTAAAATGAAACATGTTGTATATTTCCAACAACCCCCTCAGGTAAGACTTCTACAAGAAAATTAACTAAAAGCAACTCTGGCATGCTTCGGAAACATTTAATTTTTGTAGCATCTTTGGAGAGACTGCAGAGCCCCTGAAGATAGTTCTTAATTTTATGTACTTTTAATTCCCACTTGCATGCTGAGTAGTAAGGACAAAAGTAAAATATTCTTAAGAAGCAGTAGAGATTTAGTAGAGTCCTCAGGAGTATATAATTTTTATCTTTATTCTTATTGCCTCAATCTGTTATTAATTAAACCATAAGAACCAGATCTTTAAAAACAACAAAAGATTAAAAAATCTATAACAGAATATTTATAGTTGCTAATTAACAATGCCCCAAAGTAATTAGTACATTTACAACACCTTTTGTTATATTTTAAAATTATGAAGATTAAATCATGTTTGGGATGTATTTTTAACTAACAAAATATACAGAAAGAATGTAGTTCAAATTTCAGTGGCATTAAATTCAAATGGCCTTTACACTCTGCAGAAGATGTGTTCTATATTATGCTGGTGGAGGTATGGATATTTCAAGAAAGGCTTTATTCTCCCACCAAAAAAAAAAAAAAATAGTTAACAAATAGGTTTCTTACACTGGCTTGCACTTCTGCCACAAAGGGGAATGTGTGGTGGTGACCTTTGTGAATGAATCATCCAAAATATTTAGATAAATCAATTTGAACCACTTTCCTCCTTAATGTTGTTAAGTGACTTTCTATTTCAACTCAAATTAACTCCACATATCTTACTCAGGTATGCAAGTCCCTTCATGATCTGATCTCCATTCTTTTGTAGAATCTTACCTCCTCACTCTTCCTCCTGTTGTGTTGTGCTTTCAGTTGCTCACCATCATTCTCATTGTGGCCACAGTTCTTTCTGTCCCTTCTGCATGTAATGCACCTGTTTAAGTGACTCAGTTCTTACTCAAATACTTCTTACTTGTAAAGGCCTTTCCTTTCTGCCTCACAAGAGTTGCAATGATTGGGGTTGATGTTATAGCTCAGCATTAGAGTGCTTGCCTCACAGTGCTGGCTTCGTTCCTCTGTACCACATAAAAAGATAAATAAAATAAATAAAGATATTGTGTTCATCTTTTAAAAAAATCTTAAAAAACAGAGTTGTGATGATTAAATCAATGACTTCATTGTTTCTAAAAGCAAATCTTTTGGAAATTGCCTGACAGCCCATAAATGTTAGTTTCCTTTTTCACCTGATCATTATTTCAAACAATTCTAAGAGTGCAAAAGACTAGAGGGAAAATTTACCTAAATTGAAGAGAAATTTGGCAACCACACTGTTTAAAAATCCAAAATTTACACTTTTTTCATATTATATTATTTTCTGGTTCTGTTCATTGCCTTATGTATATCATTTTATTTAATTCTTAAAAGATAACTGGAGAAATTACTATTAATGTTCTCATTTTAACATTGTGGAGTTGGAAGCACAGGTCATACAGTTAAGAAGTGATAGAGCAAGGATTTTAATATTAGCAGTTTGAGATCTAGAATCCTTTTCAACCATTAAATCAGACTCACATTACAAATAATTAAACAAATAATCCATATAGATAATGGAAATATGATATAACCTAGGTATAACCTAGAGGTGTATTATTTAATATTTTTACATATGAGAATTTCTAATTCTTATTAAATGAAAAATGTTTGGCATTTTCTTCTTCTATTATAGATATATTTTTAAAATGCATATATGGGTAATTATTATTTTCTCAAGACATAAAATAATAGAGAATTACTAATAATTGGAATTTCAGTAATTCCCAGCTTATTTGATATAAAATATTCATATTAGAATCATATGAATATAGGGCAGTATACAATTTAGAATATTTAAATAAAAAGCATAGTGCCTTAGATGTAGTAGGTAATCTTAGTAAGAATATTCTCTTTCTTGGCTTAGTCCCTCTTTACAACTATTTCTTTGGAGCAAGACCACCTCCATTTATTTGCCATATTTCTTCATTAAATTGTTCTAAGTAGAGTTATGTAACATGTTTATAATATCACTGTACAGATTTAGATACGAAGACTGTATTTAATATGAAAGGACGTGAATGGCTTTTATAGTACAATGTGAAAGATTTGGCAGCTTACACATGTGTGTTAATAGTTGAACACCTCAAAGTCATGGAGCTATGTCTTGATTGCCCAGTTCTCCCAGTAAAAGGAAGAGATTAATGGCTCCCTCTGTACTTCTGTGGTGAGCCTGAAGTAATAGGACACATTCCGAATTATGTGATATTGTAACTGCTGATCCTTGCTGATACATATGTTGCCCTATGATATTCATATTCACTCATATGCAACTACAGCATAGTTTTTTAGTTACCTACTGCTCTGTAACAAGCCAACCCCAAAGGCAATGACTTAAAATCACAACCATTTTACTTGGTCTGTGATTCTTTAGTCAGAAATTTGAGCAGGAAACAGTGGGAGCAACACATATTGCTCTCTGACGTTTAGAATGTCAGATGTGCTACCTGGAACAGGAAGGGGTTGGCTGCCATAAATTGATTGATGCTTTATATCTGAGGATTTGGTCTTAACATTTGATAGGTTCTCCATCACGTGACTTTTCCAAGTAGCTAGTTGATGGTTTTGCACAATTCTCAGAATCCCAAGAGGGTGCATTACATGAGGACTAGAGTATAAGTGTCTACCCAGTGACTGTTTATGTTAAAATTTGTAATGACTCAGTGGCCAAAGAAAGTCACATTGTCAATTCAGAGTCAGTGGGAGGAGACTGTATAAGAGTGTTATTATGGCTTGGACTTGAAAGGTGTCCCCAAAGTTGATATGTTGAAGACTTAGTTCCCAATGCATCATGGCCAAAGGTAGGGCTTTTGAGATATGATTATATTGTGAGTATTCTATCCTCATTATTGAATTTATCCACTAATAGCTGAATAAATGGTACCTTTCTCCGTCTCTTTGTGTTTCTCAGAGGATATGAAATGAGCAGTTTCCCTTTACCATGCACTTCTGCAATAATGTTCTGTTTTATCTTAGGCCCAGAGAAATGGAGCTGGTTGACCATGGGTTGAAATCTCTGAAACTATAATCAAAATAAATTTATGTCAGGTGTTTTGATCACAGCCATGAACAGTTGACTAATACATATGTGAATACTGCAAGATATGGATTTTCAGCAGTAGCTTATATAACCGTTGTACTGTAGTACTTTCTCTGATGTCTATAAATCCACACAGTCCTTCATATGCAAAATACTCTGTCCCTCTCCAAATACTTTATATCATATTTCAAGTTCAGGGTCATATCATTTGAATTCTGTACAGGTGAAACTGATGATCCTTCAGTGCAGTCCTTCAGTGAAACTCCTCATAAAAGACTTCACAATCCGGACATCTGTCCATTAAAGAAGGACTTATCAATCTTCACACACCTAGTATATAATGATGCAATAGTAATAGGAAAACTGCAATATACTAGGTATTACATCTACTGCTCAGTTGTGCTAGGATAGTGGGATAGGTTGCCAAGGGACCAAAGAAGACACCCAGAGATGGAATCTAAAATATAAAGTTTCTCAAGAAATGCTTAATGCAATGGTGACATGCTGAACAGGTGTCTTGCCAGGAAGGTCAGTGGTGGTGGGCTGGGCTTCTGCTTCACACAGTGCCCCTGGTTCCTTGCTGGAAACTAATGCCCTCTTTCCCTGTCTACACGTTGTCTGAAGAGGTCACTGGGATGATCAATTCCCTCTTTATGGCACTTTTATCTGTACCAGTTATTGCATGTGGTTACTGTGGAGGTGGCAGTTATAGATTAGGTTACATAAGCAACATCACTTTAGCTTGCTTTGTCCCATATCATGATTAGCATCCCAAGGACCAGCTGTTCTGGTGTGCAGGCAATAAAGTAGCTTTCTACCAATAACAAATTTGCCCTAATTTCCAGCATATGTGAGGAAAAGCCGATGTCCTAGTTTATCTGGACAGTCCAGGCCTACATCTGCTCTTTGATTCCTTTACTTGGTTGGGCTCTTGTGAATAAGGGGGTATTACAGGGACATGGTATTTTTCTGTCCTACTGTTCTTTCAGGACAATACACAAACCTATTGAAAAAGTGGGGAACACATTGCATGTAACCACCATGGGCCCATAACAATTCTGAAATTTATCTGGCCTCCTGTTAGGCATCCCTATTCAGGAAGCAGGAAATAGTCCTTCACTGGGGTTAGGAGGATAGTGGTTTGCCCTGTTTATGGTTTTCTTCCCTCTGTGTCTGCCTTTGTTGTTCATAAGCATTGGTTGGTGCATGCCAGCCTTGTCCCAGCTTCTCAGTTCCAAGGTTGAAGTCAGTTTAGACTTTTGTTATAGCAATGTCTCACTTCTGGTATCAATTTCTTTTTTTTATATTTTTTATTGGTTGTTCAAAACATTACAAAGCTCATGATATATCATCTTTCATACATTTGACTCAATTGGGTTATGAACTCCCATTTTTACCCCAAATACAAATTGCAGAATCACATCGGTTACACATTCACATTTTTACATAATGGCATATTAGTGACTGTTGTATTCTACTACCTTTCCTATCCCCTCTATCCCCCCTCCCCTCCCCTCCCATCATCCCTCTCTACCTCATCTGCTGTTATTCAATTCTCTCCCTTGTTTCCCCCCGCTTTCTCCTCACATCCTCTTCTATGTAATTTTGTGTAACATTGAGGGTCTCCTACCATTTCCATATGCTTTCCCTTCTCTCCCCCTTTCTCTCCCCCCACTCATCTTTGTTTAATGTTAATCTTTTCCTCATGCTCTTCCTCCCTGTTCTGTTCTTAGTTGCTCTCTTTATATCAAAGAAGACATTTGGCATTTGTCTTTTAAGGATTGGCTAGCTTCGCTTAGCATAATCTGCTCTAATGCATCCATTTCCCTCCAAATTCTATGATTTTGTCATTTTTATTGCTGCATAGTACTCCATTGTGTATAGATGCCACATTTTTTTTATCCATTCATCTATTGAAGGGCATCTAGGTTGGTTCCACAGTCTAGCTATTGTGAATTGTGCTGCTATGATCATTGATGTGGCAGTATCCCTATAGTACGCTCTTTTAAGATCCTCAGGGAATAGTCCGAGGAGGGCGATAGCTGGGTCAAATGGTGGATCCATTCCCAGCTTTCCCAGGTATCTCCATACTGCTTTCCAAATTGGCCGCACCAATTTTCAGTCCCACAAGCAGTGTACAAGTGTACCCTTTTCCCTACATCCTCTCCAACACTTATTGTTGTTTGACTTCAGAATGGCTGCCAATCTTACTGGAGTGAGATGGTATCTTAGGGTGGTTTTGATTTGCATTTCTCTGACTGATAGAGATGGTGAGCATTTTTTCATGTACTTGTTGATTGGTTGTATGTCCTCCTCTGTGAAGTGTCTGTTCAGGTCCTTGGCCCATTTGTTGATTGGGTTGAAGTCAGTTTAGACTTTTGTTATAGCAATGTCTCACTTCTGGTATCAATTTCTTTTATAATTATCTTTTGTTACATAACAAACCAAACCAAAACCTCAGTTATCTTTTGGTATGTAGTAAACTACTGCAAAAACTTTCTAGTTTAAAACAAGAATCATTTTTACTTGTCAACAGTTTTGTAGGTTAGACTATCAGGGGACAGAGAAGACAGTTGAGTAACTGCTTCATGTCTATAGCCTAAACTGCTGTAGCAAGGACTGTTGGGGCTGATTAAAACAGGTCTAATGAGATCATAACATTACCTGGGGTCTTGGATCTGGATATCAGTTTGATTTTTCCGTTCCTTTCGATGGACAGTGGTTTCAGAGATCCAAGAGGTAGCATTTCAAGGGGACCAAGTCCAAGTGCAAGCACTTACCAAGCCTTTACTTATGTCACATTACCAATATCCCCTTAACCATGAAAACCTCATGACCAAGCTCAGAATCACTATGAAAGAGGATTATGCAGGAGAGTAAATACTGTTAAGTGTGGTTTATTGGAGAACACCAATGTGACAGTCTGCTTTATGACCTTGAAACAACATCAAAAGCTGCCCTGAATCATGCTTTCACGTTTTAGTTTATGTTATCATGTGAAAGACACATTTATTTTGAGGATAAAGAACATGTTCTCAGTTCATCTTTAACTGGACTTAGTAAGCAATTAATATTGATGGGACAAACTGAATGGCTAAAATCATTATATAACAACATTTTTAAGATATGAGCCACAAATTCAGTCTTGGAAGACACTACTTGAGAGAAATGTTCCTGGGTCACATGTTATGATAGTTCAATCAAAATATGGATATTTAAATACAACTTTCCTTTCTGTATATGTGTTTTTGAAATAGAACTCTCACTGAGAGGTATTTTTATCAACTACTTAGCCCTTGGATGGCATGTGTACCTTGCCTTGGCCAGCAGAATGCAGTGAAAGTGATTGGCAAGACTTAGCTTGCTTTATTTATCTCCTTTGCAATCCTGCTTTGTGAGGAAGAAAACCTCAGACTAAACTGATAATAGGCTGAAGACCATGCAAAATAAAGTCAAGTTGCCCACTAAGGATAGTAGAGCACCCAATTCCTAGCTGCCCTGACAGCTGACCAGAGAAGAAAGAGCAAGCCAATAGATCAGTGAGAACTGGTCTAGGTGAGCAGAACTGATTAAAAATCCATAGATTCAAACTTTTGGAGGATTTCGTTTCCCATCAGTAGTTAAATGATACAAATATCCTAAGAATATACAATGCACATGCACATAATATTAGTTGAAGAAAGAAATAAGCTATACTACCAAAACAACAATTCAAAGTGTAGAATGTTGTTTAAGCAAATTTCCCATATTATTTGGCTAGGGAATTTCATTTAATTTCCTTTTTTTTTTTATTAACTGCTATACTTCTGCTATAATACAGAGCACGTATTGGAAACACAGTTTAGCAATAACAACATTACATGAGAGTTTCTCTGGACATATAAAGTGGTGGCACTTTTTTTCCCCCTATTTACTTTGAATTAACATGTTAATTTGCCTGAATTCAGTCATGTCTATGACACATACTTTCTTAAAGTCCTTACTTTTCTCTTTTCTGTCCTTGTTACAAAATGTACTCTGTCTTCAGAATTTCAATACAAAAATTGTTAAAGGGCCATTTTATACTAGACATATTTGAGGATTAATCATTCATACTGAGTTATGTACATACCTGATTAAAGTGTTCAGTTGTAGGTGACTTATGGCTCAACATTTAATTATGCATATAAGAAGTTGCAAAGTGCTTCACACAACTGAAAAGATGAGAAACCTGGCAAAAGGAACAGAAAATAATGCTTAAATACCAGTTCTGTGTTACAGAAGAAGGCTCAATTTTCCTGGCATGTAAAAAGATGATTCTAAAATAAAAGCTTATGTGCCCACAGAGAATATTTCCTGAGATAAAATCTTGTCTATTTTTTATGGTAGTTTCTATGCTTAAAAATATGAAACAATGTGCTTTCTTCCATATAAAGAACTTTAAGATATTAATATTCATTTGAATTTTACATGATAATTTAAAAATAGGTTTATTCTTGTAATCTCTCTTTAAATTGCTAACTCTGTGATCTCTATAGGAACATTAGATAGTTGTAGAATTTGCTTCTAGACCAAAGCTTAGGTCCTAATTAATTTAACAAGAAATAATTAAAATAAATGCAGACCAAGAGTCATGAAAGAGTATTTAAAAGCCTAATAAGAATAATAATGGTTAATCATTATTAACTTCAATTTAACTTTTATTAAGTGTTGGTGACTTCTTCCAAGTTCTGTTAATATAGCTGTAATTATTTTACTGATTATAGGAAAGAAATTAAATTAAAGACTTTTGAGGGAAAGTCATTGTATAGGATGTTAAATTATTATTAGTGGGTTGGCAGTCATTTCAGATTAAAAGAATTGAGTGATTCCAAATGTGAAAATTTATTTTTAGAAATTATTAGAGGTATGCAGAAGTATTTACAAGTAAGAATGTCTATACATCATTATTTACAAAAACCAGACAGTTAAATACTAGACATCATGAAAGTCATATTTGTTGTTGAGTTATTTAAAGAATGCAATGCTATGTATTTCAAAATTCAGGGTTTCAAGTAACAGCATGGAATAGTTCTGATTATTTATGATTAAGAGAAGAAAGAAGACAATGAAACGCTGTGTGTGTGTGTGTGTGTGTGTGTGTGTGTGTGTAGTATAAGTCTAATTTGTTCAGTGAAATTTAGTAATATAAATAGGGTAGACTTTGGATGTATAGACACTGAGTGTTTACCAGTGGCTATCTTTCGATGATGGCAAGTAGGTGCAAGTCCTTTTTAATTTTGTGTTTATATTTCTTTTATTGTTCATATTTTTTCAAAAGGATATATCATTATAATGATCTCAAAATGCTATTTCTAAAAATAGGTTGGAAATTATGATTAAATTATGATGTTAAAATTATAAATTGTTTTCATTAGTAAATACATTTTATTATTTTTTCACCTAGCTCTTCTGAAACTTAAAAATATTTGCATGCAGTAATTTATTACAGGAAAAACATTGTGTTTTTTGATAAATATTCTCTAATTAATATAGACTATTTTTCCCACATTTTAAAGCAATGAGGCTCCCTGTACTTCAATTTTCTTGTCCAAAAAATGGAAATTATAATGGTATTTACATGACAGGATGATGGTGAACATAATGCTGTTTGTTAGGATGATTACAATTGCCTCCAGACTGCTGTTCAGGACAATGACATTTTTTTTTTTATCTTCAGAGTCTCTAAAACTATCACAATGCATTGAGTATAATTATACAGATATATTCTACTTGTATGTAAGCACATGAATTAATATAGGTCCAGGAAGGGTTTAAATGCTAGGTATTTCTGACTTTGTAGATAGATGCCTTATAGATTAATGGAGATTGTACTCTAAAAATAGATTTTATGATACTTTAAGTTTGTGATTCTGTTATATGCAAGAATGTATTTCCAAATTACTAGTGAATTTAAGCCTATGTTTTTAATTACTTACATGCGCAATAACAACTTCTAAATGTCCAATCAGAATTTCCTTTTCTCTTCCAAGGACCAACATTTCATGATTCTCTTGGAATTTTCTTCAGGTCCATCTGTTTCCTCAAGTGTAACCTGTTCAGAACTGACTTTTTTCCTTAAATATTTTCTTTTCTATATGAATAAATAACACACCAGGCATCATCTAACATACACTAGGGTATTGAAAAATTATGGCATTTTCTGCTCTTTGTAATGTTTTTCATGCAATTATTTAAATAATAACTGGAATTTTTTACCCTTTTCTCTCTCTGCTATATTACTCTGTCCACTTTTGTATTCCTCTTCCTTGACTTTTTATTTTTTCCTGTGATCTTTGGAATCGAATTTAAATTCCTTAGTATAACATCCAAGGCTTTTTAAAGCTAAGAATCGTTTTTTTTCTTATCCTATAAAAGGTAAATCTAAGCTCTATAAGTTTGTTCTCTTTATATTTCAGGAATATTGACTAGTTTTAGCCTTCAAACATGCCACCTGTACGCTGGTCTTTCAAGATTGACCACTAGGGATGTCTTTGTTCTGATTTCTTAGCAAAACTCCATTCACTTATCAAATGTGAGCTCAGGTGTTACCTCTTGAACATTTTCTACCCCACTCAGCTGACAATGTGATCAGCACACTTTGTGTATACTCCTTTCTTCTTAGGATTTATCACTAAATATTGTAAATGGCAGCTCATTTATGTGTGTTTCAAATCAGATTTGTGAACTGTGACCACATATTCATATCCATGCATCAGCAGAGAGCATATTCAAGTCTCTGACAAAGGGATTTAATAAGTATGTCTTGAACAGGATATTCCCAGTCAGATAAGCATTGGATTCAATAACTAAATAATGATCTGCCTTTCTCAGTGAGCTCAGGAAAGTGCTAATCTCCCCCACATGATGCCTAATATCTCCTTTTTCTAGACTATAGTGAGACCTCTCTTGGGAAGCCCTTCTGGCACTATCATCATTTTCTGAAAAATTTCATATCAACTTCACAACAGGGAACAAAACTATAATGACAATCCCAAAAAGATAAAAAAGGAAGGCCTATTATTTATCTACACATGGTATATATACATTCACACTATATTTGCAATGTTTGTAATGTTGCAACTCTTGCACATTATAACAAAATCTTGCAGAAGAAAAGTACTTTTGAAATTTTTTCGTGGCTATGTAGTTCTCTAGTTTTGCTAACATTTGCCATTGGTAGCTCCTGAAAACACTGCCAGAGCCAGCTCCCATAGTAGATGCCTTAATCTAGATGCAAGGTCAGGGTTTTAAGAAACACAGCTGAATCAGCTGGAAAGCTTATGGTTAACCATAAGCATTGGGTTGACCATAAGTTTTCCCAACAATTCTCTTGGGAATTGTTGCCTTTCCTGATTTGTAGTTCATGTCCATTCATGCCAAAATAATTTTTGTTTATGTTCCTTCATCAGGAAATCTTGATTCCAAAAAGTGGGAAAGTACTTTGGAAATGAAAATCAAAGATTTTTAATTTTAACAATGTAGACAGTAAAATGAAAATTTGCAAGATTAATGTAAAAATGCTATGTTGATCAGTGTAATGCAGATGAAATGGAAGGAGGGGGGAAGGTATGGATTTATTGAGTAAACAATACACATTAATCAGGAAGTATTATAATTAAATTATGCTTGGCAAGTGTTGCAGTTTTTAGTAGATATATTTATTTATTTATTATTATTATTTTTTATTATTAGTTGTTCAAAACTTTACAAAGCTCTTGACATATCATATTTCATACATTTGATTCAAGTGGATTATGAACTCCCATTTTTACCCTATATACATATTGCAGATTCACATCCGTTACACATCCACTTTTTTACCTACTGCCATACTAGTGTATGTTGTATTCTGCTGCCTTTCCTATCCTCTACTATCCCTCCTCCCCTCCCCTCCCCTCCCCTCCCCTCCCCTCCCCTCCCCTCCCCTCCCCTCCCATCTTCTCTCCCTACCCCATCTACTGTAATTCATTTCTCTCTCTTGTTTTTTTCCCCTTTCCCCTCACTTCCTCTTATATGTAATTTTGTATAACAATGAGGGTCTCCTTCCTTTACCATGCAATTTCCCTTCTCTCTCTCTTTCCTCCCTGCTCTTGTCCCTGTTTAGTGGTGATCTTCTTCTCATGCTCTTCCTCCCTATTCTGTTCTTAGTTGCTCTCCTTATATCAAAGATTACATTTGGCATTTGTTTCTTTAGGGATTGGCTAGCTTCACTTAGCATAATCTGCTCTAGTGCCATCCATTTCCCTGCAAATTCCATGATTTTGTCATTTTTTAGTGCAGAGTAATACTCCATTGTGTATAAATGCCACATTTTTTTATCCATTCATCTATTGAAGGGCATCTAGGTTGGTTCCACAGTCTAGCTATTGTGAATTGTGCTGCTATGAACATTGTTGTAGCAGTTTCACTATAGTACACTCTTTTAAGGTCTTTAGGGAATAATCCAAGAAGAGCAATAGCTGGGTCAAATAGTGGTTCCATTCCCAGCTTTCCAAGGAATTTTCATACTTCTTTCCAAATTGGCCGCACCAATTTGCAGCCCCACCAGCAATGAACAAGTGTACCCCTTTCCCCACATCCTCACCAGCACTTGTTGTTTGATTTCATAATGGCTGCCAATCTTACTGGAGTGAGATGGTATCTTAGGGTGGTTTTGATTTGCATTTCTCTGACAGTAGATATATTTAAATCAAGATTTTTTTTCCCCTTTGTGATTACACTGAACTCTTCTATCTCATGTCAAATTGACATTTTAACCAGGATTTCTTTGTAACTATAATGTCTGGTGCTAAAAAGACAAAACAAATTTTACCCTTATTTTAATAATGAGATACATATAATACAATCATCAGTATTAGATTGAGTATAGAATATTTTCCCTGCTTCATTCTCAAATTCCTTACTTTAAAAGGACTTGATATTCTGAAGTATTTAGACAATTGCTGAGAACTAAATTGGTTCATTTTCAAGTGTTAGTCACAAATGACTTGTTGATTAAATACAAATCTTATTCCATGAATAAAAATAACATTGACAAATTCTACCTTTCAATAGGGTCCTGAATTAATCCTTTTCTCTCTTTACAAGATTAGGTAGCTTGTAATGTTCTTCCTATTGAAAATAAAAACAACGGTAGAAATTAGGGTGCCATTTTTTGCAGTTCATTTGATTATAATGACTTCATTCTGATGATAGCTAATAGACTTACTGTCTTTTCCCTCTGTATAGGGTTATCATCTTTATTATTAGCAACTAATATTATGAAGTCCTATGGATGGCACTGAGTGGAAATAATAAAATGTATAGTTTATAACTTATTAAGAGTTACATTCCCTTTTATGTTTAATGTAATAATGTTATCCATTATGCATAAATCAACTATTTGGTAAACATTCAGTAAATATATAGTACATATATTCCAAGTCTCATTTCAGAAATGCTTTGTGAGAAAGATTTTAAAATAAATATTCTTCTTACTTACTGTAAATAACTAATACACCATCCCATGAACTTTTCAACATTAATAGAATTTAATGGATCAGTATTAAAATTAGTTACATTAAATTCTAGCATGAAGCTATTCTCTTGATGGGATCTGTCAATTCCTCTGATGTTTTACTTCACTATATCTTCATTCAATTTCATTATGATTTGCTTATATTTATGGAACCTGATTTACGATCACATAAATAATAGTTCACTCACTTACCATTTAGCTTTTACTTTAGTTTTCATTTTAGCCACAATCTGTGAAATGGCAACCAAATATTTTCCATTCAGAATAATGAAATAAGAAGAACTAGACATTCAGAATGCACATTTCCCAGGTATCTATCATTAAAGTAATTAAATGGGAAGCCACTGAACTTAGGCATCTCTCTAATTTCCTGGCTTTCTATCTGTAAATGAAACTCTAGCTAAGCCAATCTTAGGCAGCCAACTGGGCATTGGTTATATTGGCTTGGACATCCTACAGGAATGGTCCAGATAAGGTAAAGGCTCAAACTGAAATTTTGATCAAATAATTTTTTGTTCTTTTTCCACGTTCACCCCCATAAAACCCTTTCAAACCCCATCCTCATAACCCCTAACCACTTGCTGTGAACTTTTTGGATTCATTAATTACTATGTGTTCAAACAAACTCTTCAACATGCCAAAGTTTATCTTTCAACACTATCCATGATAGTACTCTGAGGAATTCCTTACCTCAGTATTTCATAAAGACAGCACATAAACATTTGATAATGCCTAAAACTCTATTACAGACTGAAAAGTAATTATTCAGTTAATAATCATATATGTTTGGCCCTCCATCCACAGTTTCCACATCTGTAAACTTAATCAACAGAAGAACAAATATATTTGGCAAGAGAAAACTGTGTCTGTAGTGATCATGTACATTTTTTTCTTTTTTATTACTTCATAAACAAAACCCAGCACAACGAGTATTCACATTGTATTTACATTGTATTATAAGTAATTTAGAGATGATTTTAATTGTGTGGTTGGATGTGCATAGGCCACAATGTAAATACTGTAACATCTTTTATAAGGTTCATGAGCATTACAGATTTTGGTATCCTTGGGGTTTTGAACCAGTCTCTAAGGATACTGTACACAGGATTTAATCAACATACAGTAGGATTTTGAGATTTATTTTTTAAAAATATTTTTTAGTTATAGTTGGATGCAATATCTTTATTTTATTTTTATGTGGTGCTGAGGATCAAACCCAGTGCCTCATGTGTGGTAGGTGAGTGCTCTACCTCTGAGCCACCACCCTAGCCCTTGAGACTTATTTTTAACTTCCATATTAATAGTACATTTGAATGGAGAATACTTTCGTATTCTAGTTTCTTCCTTTAGCGGTTTTAATTTTCACCAGTGTTGCTATAATATTAAAGAATAGAACTTTTAGTCAACTTTCCCTTTGCTTGAACTTCTCTATCCATCCTCTTAGCTAATCTCCTTGGGTCCAAGCATATTTCCTTCATAATTTATTAGTAAGAATGTCCTCTATACCTCAAGGCTTCATCTCTTCATATCAATGATAAGTAAAATGTCATCCCATTAGCAAATTCTTGTTAGGTTTTTCTTTCTTTTTTATTTACTAATTTTTTGCCCCCAAATGTATTAGGCATTATAACTTGTGGTTGGAATGACAATTCCTCTATTGCCACTAATCTCCATTACATAGAATGTTGATTTGTCAGAGCAGACTCATGCTTATTGTAGATCTGTCATATCATATTTTGCTAATTCTTATTGCATTAATTTCCTAGGACTACTTCAACAAAGTATCACTAAGTTGGTGGTTTGGAAAGAAATTTATCTCTTACAGCTCTAGAGATGACAAGTCTGAAATCCTAATGTCTGGAGGGTCATCCTTTAAGAAATGCTCAAGTTGAAAATTTATTTCATGCCTCTCTCTTAGCTTCTGGTGTTGCTGCCTATCCTTGGTATCCTTGGTTGGAGCTGGATAACTCTAATTCTTGTCTGCATTGTCACATAGTAATCTACCCCTATCACATCACCTTATAGGGCCTATGGCCATGTGATTGAGCCAACTTGGAAACAGCTTTTGTAGCACCACTCAAACTTCCTGATGACTGCAGCCCCAACTCATCTTCGACTGTACCTCATGAAAAACACTGATACGGAATCATTCAGCTAAATTACTCCTGAATTCCTGACCTACAGAAATTTGCAGACACTAAATATTATTTTTAACTTGCTAAATTTGGGAACAATATCTTATGCAGTGATAGATAACTAACTGCTCTTAGCCAGCTTTTTTTGTGCTGCTGTGACTAAAAGACCCAACAAGGACAATTTTAGAGAAGGAAAAGTTTATTTGGGAGTTCTTTGTTTCAGAGGTCTCAGTCCATACATAGCAGGCTCCATTGGTTGGGGCTCCAGGTGAGGAAGAACATCATGGTGGAAGAGTCTGGTGGAGGGAGGCAGCTCACATGATGATCAGAAAGCAGAGAGAGACTCCATTCACCAAATACAAAATATGTACCCCAAAGGCATGCTCCCAATGACACACCTCCTCCAGCCATACCCTGTAGGTCTTCAGACACCACTTAGTTAATCCCTATCAGGGGATTAATTCAGTGAATAAGTTAAGGCTCTTATAACCTAATCATTTCTCCTCTAAATGTTCTTAATTTCTCCTCTAAATGTTCTTGCATTATGTCACATATGAGCTTTTGGGGGACACTCATACCCAAACTATAACACTAGTATGTACTATTAACCTTCCCAAAGTCTTATACTATTTTCTGATATATATATATATATATATATATATGAATCTATTTTCACATTCCCTAAGTGACTTTTAGTGTTTGTAATAAATTCTGAGGGCTTTCATGTATAATTGAAAAATACCTTCTTCAACTCATTATTTTCTTCACAGTGAAAGATGGTATTTCAGCTTTCTGTCTTAATAATCTGAGTGTTGTGTCCTCTGGATAACTACCTCTGACTTTATTCTATGTAGATTTCTATTTTATATATGATACTGTGACTGATGTACTAATGATGTGTTGGAAGATTGGGGCAACATGGAAGACATTCCTCAACAGGACTGGAATTAGTCATGAATTTCCTCATTTAAAAGAAACAGGAGCTAAATGCCACTTTTCTTATTTGTGCTATTAAATTATGCCCTGGGTTTCAGTTGTTCTGAGAGACATCATTATTTAGAAATTTTATATTCAATATTAATGCCATATGCATGCACATATAGTATAACTAAAACACTTACTAATATGCTATTCATTTCTCAGCTTCCTTCAGGGATTTGCCCATGCAAATAACACTCAAATGATAATTTCTCAGGGGTGCAGTTTCTTTCTAAAACTACTTCTTTGTCCAAAACATCAGCTTCCTTTTATTTCTGGGTCTTAGGCTTAGAGTCATTAGGGATACTAACTTTGCTTAAGATTAAAATAAATCTTTTGATAGGAGAAATAAGATTCTAAACTCAAAACAATTTAAAAGAAAAATCCGGTGGTATTCCAAGTGAAAAAATTCTTAGTTTAGAGATGAAACTTATGTTAGATACTTACACCACAGCCCATATTTCAGGTTTAAAATTCTGCTTCAGTTTAACCTGCTCTCATTGGGATTGTTCTTTCCATTATGCAGTTTTCATTATATTTTCCATTAGTGAAGGAAAGCAATGACCCAAAGAATCCATGTGTCTAAGACATATAATTTCAGAAAGTACCAACTACATCATTGATTTTCCCTCCCAAATGAGGTGCTGCAAAAGAGATGAGGATATAGGAAGAAATTCAGTATATAATAAGAACATCTTTCAGCAGTATGAAAAAAAATTGACCTCGGATTTTTACTAAGAATATCTTATTAATTTTAAAACAAATTTACCCCAAATAAACACTCACACATTCTCCCTAACCTCTTGTTTTTCTCTATTGGCAGTATTTTTTTAAATACATATATTGATCTATGCAAAATGTGTTAAGGCTCTTTATTAGTAAATAAAAATACAAGCTGTCTACTTTAAAAATAGATGAGAAACAACATTTATATAAACTTACACGAGGGCACACTTGTTTTAATAACATTTTTCACTGATTTCATTGATATCTACTCTATAGAGTTTCTATGATGTAGGAATTTTTAAGAAGTGGAAGAAGTGATATTTATTATTGATAAATTCTAAAGAAATGTCTGATAGAAATATGACAGACAAGGAGCCAATGAAGGAAGGGCCACCAGAAATTCCCTCATGTATGAGAAAGGTAGAGTGATAGGGAAAGAAGGAGAGGAGACTGGGAGACTCCCATTGTTGCCTCCAGCTCAGAAGAGTTAGGTCTGTAGATAAGAACTATGAGGCAGGAGGGGAGCTACCTGTGGGCTCCCACAAGGGCAACCCAGATGCAGTCTAGGCACTGGACTATGTAAGCAAGAAACATATTGCAGGGGGCTTTCCTCAGACAAAAATTTGAAAGGTTGAAACTCCAGGCTAATCACGACTGTTGCAACAACCCTAGAGTTCTCAGTTCTTTCCATTGAATGTTTTGCTTAATAAGTGGTACAGTACTAAATAGAGAGAGAACAGCCCTAGAGGCTGTTGGAGAGGGTTGGCAGGAGAGAGAACCAGAGATGAAGATCCTTATACTTTCATATTATACTTCTGTATATTTCCACATATTTCTATGGGGAAGGGATCTCTGAACTGGGTTCAGTTGTTTGTAGAAAACATTTACTCTTGCCTTCTACCATATGGTCCTGAACCTACATTAAACTTCACTTCTTAGTAGACTTGGATTTCTCTCTGCAGCATTAAATAAGCAAACAGTTTTACAACATTCACGGAAAGATATTTTAATTTAAAAGAAGGGGACTACTTATTAATTCAGTTAACAATAGGTTTTCGTATTCATTATGTACCAGAAAATGTTTTAAAAACTGGGGAACCAGGAAAACAAAAGAAATGTGCAACCCTTTCCACAAATTTTCTCCAAGTGTGAAAGGGAATGTTTGCAGAGCTTTCTGGGTGTTTCTCAGTAGAAAGGGTAGAATATTGAAACTGTCTAAATAGGTCAAACCTGAAAAGAAACAATGGGGGGAAAAGTCTGCAAAACAATGTAGTGGTTGAAGAAAAATCTCTGATGAAAACAAGATTTTCCATCTTAGAATTTTTATTGACCTTCATCGCCCTCCAGCTGCTTTCTTATCTCAGTCTTTCATCACACAGAAAAATAAGATTTCTCCTACAATCTGTTTCTGTCTAGACCTCCATCACTTCCACTGGAATTCTATTGTATTCTTATGCTGTGTCTCAAGTGGAAGAACTCTTGGTCCATGTCAGTCCCCTTCATCTTTCTGAATTCAATTGTCACCTCAGTCATTGATTCAATTAATGAAAATATATTAACCACTTTTTTGGAAACTAATTGCTCTAAGCCCTGGAATAAATGCTTAAGAGTATACAGCAGCATACTTTTCATATGCTCTTGCATAACAAAACACAACATCTTCTACTTATTGTATATGACGGCATAAACACAGTTGACCACACATGTCAGCTGAATACACATGCACAAGATAGCAATTGTGGGACCCTCATTCTTGATGTGTTCCCTGTAGATCAAAAGGTTAGGGCTCCTTGCCTTTAAGAACTTAGCATCTGAGTTTTCATTCACCCTGGGAAGAGATCAGATTTCCAGCCCCTCCCATCCTTAAATGTAAGGAAGCTGATGAAATGGTGGCAAGGGACTCTGGGGAAGTTTATCTTGGCATGATTGAGGACACACACTCACCCCATTTTAACCCAACTAAGTGCATTGGATTAGGACAGAGTTATGTTGTTTTATTAGAAAAATTGACCTCTACATGAAATCACTTTGATCCTGTTGAGAGAGAAACTCTAATCAAAGAAATTCACTAACACTTGTCTCTTTTCATCTTCAACTTCCTATTCTGAATCCTGGACTTGACCCAGATATTTAGAATTGTTTGCCATGAGTGAAGAAAGGGAAGATTGATTTTTTGTGTCAGGGAATGTAATTAGATGATTTATGACCCCTACTAAGGAATAAGATTAAAATATGCAATTTTAATTGAGAGAAATTTTCCATGAATGACTTAAAGGGGTATTTTATGAATGATACACCTACCTCTCCTTCTGAATTAAAATATAAAATACATAATTAAAATGCAAAATTGCCTCACTTAAAAAACCACTGAAATATTCAAAGCACTCACTTCATATGGCACTTGTTTCAAATTTAAATTCCAAGAGAAGTTTCTTGACTCAAATTCTATGTCAAAATGTTACAACCTTCAAGTAATAGAAATGTCTGTATAAAAAGTAGCAGTCATAGAGAGGGACACGAAAAGTAAAAACAAAGTCATGTTAACAATGAAGCTGATCTTAATCATGTCCATCTTTTAATAAGATGAAGGAGGCAATGTTTGCATAATTCACATCTGTGGAGGAAATAAAAATATTTTTACCATTCCTTCTTGTCATAGAGCCTGGCTGTCAAGAAATGAATGTTTTGACAACTTACTGCCTTTGCCAGTGTGGAATGCTAAGGGTTGGCCCCTGTTGCATCTAGCCATGATTTAGGAGAACATGTTAGTGAGTTAAGGATCTGCAAAGGTAGAAATTAAATAGCTCCAAAGAATGGAGAGCTAATCTTTTATATAAAGTTAGTGTGAGCATTAGGAGCATTTATATATTAGAATGAGACAATGGGACAGGCATAGGACCAAGAGGAAGCTCATGCATGGTACAGAGGAAAGAATGATGTGTGACAGGCAGAAGGCTAGGGCCCATGCACAGATGAGCTAGCAAGAAATCCCTAGTGTTGAAGTGACCAGAATTTAAACATTTTAAAATATTATATTTTTACTAGGGGAAATATCAAGCACATACAATATAGAATCACTTTTAGTGATGTCCCATCCAGTTTTAACAATTCCCAATCAGTGACCAAACTCATTTCTTCTGTGCTCTTGCACACTCAACACTCCTCCTGGATCATTTAATATTAAATCTCAGTCATCATATAATTTAATTTATAAATATTTCAGTTTAAAAATATGATGACTTCTGAAAATCACCACCATATCATTATTAAGCCCCCAAATGATCAATAAATCCTTAAAATCATTTCATATCCAGTTGGTGTTCCCTTTTTCCCCAACTGTCTCATAAATTTTTAACAGTTTCATATCAACATCCTGTCCCAGTTCTTACTCATAGGTTTTCCTCCCTCAATCATCCTCTTACCCATTACCATTTACAGAAGATACAGGGTGATTTTATCATCATGTTCGCCATATTCTTGATTTGGCTGATTACATGTCTGTGGTGTGGTCTAATGTGTACTTCACTTCCCTCTATTTTCTTAAATTTGAAGGTTAGCTCTAGGAGCTTCATGAGATGTAGACCGATATTTTTGCCAAGAACAGTTTATAACTGGTGTTGTGTAAGAACACATGAGGAGATAACCACAGTGCTATTGTCTTTCTTTCTCTCATGGTACCAGACAATAATAAGCTCATTCCTGCACCCAACACTTCATTAGAGGATACAATTTGAAAAGAACTGCTATTGTGGAGCTTCATTTTTTTCATTTAAAAAAAATATACTAATATTTAATTAGTGTCACTGAGTGGTATTTTTTGCAAGAGTGCAAAAAAAACTGTACCATATTCTGCATTTGCACACTTACACAACAGGAACCAATTATGAGGAACAGAAGGGAACAGAGAACAATAATAATTGTTTCCATAGAAGGAGGAACTAGGAGGCAAAAAGGACTTGGGGAAATTGAGTCAAATTTTATATTCCTCTAAGGGAAAAAAAGCTATTAATATGGTACTGTATTTGAAGTAAAGCTGTTTGAAATGTTAAGGACATAATATCTTTGAAAGAAAATTCAAAGTCAAGAAGAATATTATTCTAAAGCTTAATTACTAGTATAAACTTTTCTATTTTTAGATTATAGTGGTATTTATATTTACAATTAGAATTCTCAAGACATATGAATTTATTACATTGCTTTTGGGGCACTAAAGAAATATGAACTATACTAATTTGTTATTTTTATTATTAACTGATTCATTCATTCATGTTCCCCAAGTCCTTTTTGCCTCCTAGTTCCTCCTTCTATGGAAACAATTATTATTGTTCTCTGTTCCTTTCTGTTCCTCATAATTGGTTCCTGTTGTGTAAGTGTGCAAATGCAGAATATGGTACAGTTTTTTTTGCACTCTTGCAAAAAATACCACTCAGTGACACTAATTAAATATTATAAATATAAATAGTAGTAGCATAACAGCCAGGAATAGCTTTCTCTCTACTGTGCTTCATAAATACATCAATATTAAAAATTTCATATTATTTATTTTAATAGTATTTTTTTCCTTTCTATAAATGCAATCATATTTTAGCAATTGAGATTTTTCAGTTAAGACATCAAAGCAGAATAATGGAGAAAAAATAAGATTCTTTCTGACAGTTAGTTGATTTAATTGAAAGATTCTGAGAAGTGGGATTTTATGTGAGCACATTTATTATCAACTTACTTTCAAAAGATTTCCTTTTAGAAGACACTCGTTCATAAAAAATATGAGGCTTGTGCCTTTAAGGCTCCCAGGAATAAAACCTTCATTATATTCCTGAGAGCTCATGTCCCTTTATGCACTTTATGGAGAAAATGAACTGATTATATGGGGGCAAAAGGGGGCCATATAATCCCTTTAAAGCTCAGTTTAACACTTTAATGGTAATGGGCTCTATGAACCAAAGGAAAAAGAAACTTCTTTAGTCTATCCTTCTCCTTTTATCACAAATTACTGTCTTCTCTATTAAAAATTAAGTCTCCATTACTGCTGAATGAAGGGGAGAATCCATATCTATTTTCATGCAAATGGTGGATTTCTTATTAAAAAATTCCATCACTGATACCATTTTCTACACAGTTAGTTGAATATTTTTCTCCCCATCATTGATCATGTTATATTTTGCAATGTGCCTTCCAAATGGTAAAGTGAAATAGCATCCATTTATTCGCTGTCAAATATTTGAGCGTCTACCATGTGGAAAGTCCTGTACTAAGCTTGGTTTCTTTCAATGGACTCACGTGTGTGCAATACATTGCAATGAGTATCAAGACAGTGATATGTATAAAAATTTGTATGTGTTTTTTAAAAAAAGAATTCAAATAAAAGCACCTATCCATGACTTGGAATAACTAGCTGAAGAATGGAAGGAGGAAGGGTTAAGGAATTATAGACAGAGAGAGTAGTGTGTACAAAGTTATAAGGTCACAAGTCAGAGCACCCTAAGCAGTGCTACATGGACACCCAAATCCTTGGTCAATGACCACATGACACTGTTTCCTCCCGACAAGAGTACATTGACATGACAGACTGTTCCAGAGTGAATGGGTATATGGTAGGTCTTTTCCATTACCATGAGTCAGTTGGTAGAGGTTTTGGCAAGTGGAATGATCAGAAGGCATAATATGTGATATAGTATTTCTATCTTGTGTTATATCATGAGAAATGTAATGTGCTGTCTAGTTTATATATATGAAAAAGTAATAAAGTCAGATATTGGAACATCATAAACAAATGATAAAAAGCTTTTAAATGATACCTATCTTATATTGTTCTGAACTTCTGACTCACTGCCTTAAAATAAAAGTTAAAACAAACCATTATTTATTAATTAACCAATAGTTTGAAAATTTAAGTGTGTACTATTTACCTTTGGCCAGGAATTTCCCTAAAATGCACTTATGGAATTGCCTTTGTTCAATATTGTTGAAGATACAAGGTGGAAAAACTTTAACGAAAAGAAAGAGGAAAGCCTAGTGGGACATCTGGAGATGTCCAGAGGCAATTCTTACTTTAGGACTTGTATCATTCCTCTGGAGAAGCATGTGAAAAGGAAGTGGCGTTAATACCGGGGATCAAGCAGTTTGATCACAAAGGCCTCCTGTCTCCATACTCTACTTGTAGTTACTCCTCTGTACTTTCAATATTTAGAAGGTAGGCAGATAGAAAGATTTGCTGCTGCAGTTAAGAAAACATATACTGTTAGTATAAGGTTGTAAGAGACCTGAAAACACAGGATACTTTATCATTGAGTTCTAACTTTTATATGAAATAGTCAAAGTAGATATTTGCTATTTTTTCTTTCTAAAAAACATTTCAGCTCCTAAGCCAGGAGATGATGATGATGATGATGACACGACATGGTATATATTCTTTTGGATCCTGTTTTTTTTTTTTCCATAAGGCTCTGTTTCTAAAATAGTTGGGGTCAAATAGTACATATTTCATCAAACTTCTAAAGAGAATAGCACTTAGAAAATATTTTTAATTTTGGATAGTATAAAATTTATTTTCACTAAATAACATCATAATCATTCCCAAGTAATTATATCTAGTACCTTCTAAAACAATACTGTTCATAGGACTTTATAGTTAAGCAGGATATGTTATACCTAAATATATCAAAATGTCAATAGATATTTCAGTTGATTATACTATGTTATGCCAATGACATTTTTGAAATAAAGGACACTTAATATCATAGATCACATTCATTGGAAGAGAGGATACTTTATTAAAGATGACAGTGTAATAAAGATGATTAAATTAATAAGTGTTCCTTTAATTGACTTTGTCAATTTGTTATGATATACAGGGTTGTTTTTATTTTTTATATACATAAAATGACTTCTAATTAACCCTGTGAGCAATCATTGACTGAAAATATGTTAATTAGATGCTAATTAATTGTCTAATATGTGACCAGCATTTTCTAAGCATTGGAAATAGAGCAATAGACTATTGGGAGAAGTCTAAGCTACATGGATTTAACACTCACCTTCAGAAGTCAAATAATAAAGCTTGGACTCACATAGAAAACTTAAAGGAAAGAATATAATTTAAATTTTACAGTGTATTACAATAACATATATGGCAGAGGAGAAAAACAGAATTATAGATAGTTTTATCTTACCACAAAATAAGCTGAATTATAGACTCATTCTATATTAGCCAGCTTTCCATCACTATGATAAACAGCCAAGTTACAAGAGAAAAGGTACATTGTGGCTCAGCTTTTGGAGATTTTAATCCATTGGCTGAGCCTGTTATTTGGGGCCTATATTGAAGTAGAACATCATGATGGAAGCATGTGGAGGAGCAGAAGTGCCCACATCATGGCCAGAAAACAAAAGAGAAAGAAAAAGAAAGGGACTGAGGCCCCACAATCCCCTTCAAGGGCATTGCCCTGATTACTTAAAGGCCTCCCACTAGGTCCCACCTCTCAAATTTTCCACCACCTCTCAAAATAGCATCAGGTGAGGATCAAGATTTTCATATATGGGTCTTCGGCAGGGAGGACTTCTGACTTTCAGACTACAGCATATATTAATAGACAACTGATAGACCACAAACATTTTCTGACTGTTCTTAGAGGTATGTAAGTAAGAAAGTGGATTTTTCTTTGAAGCACTTATAGTCTGATAAGATCACATGAAACCACAGTTTTATCATTTATATGATAAAATTTATCTTTGACATAATTTGCAAAGACATGTCATGTCTGTAGAATCATGGCATGGCTTCACATTAAGTAACTAGTAGTTGGTATCTTTCACTTTAGTTATTAATAAGTAAAGTGGAACTTTAAGGAAATACATATTACAAACTACAAATTTTTATTGTTATATTAATAGAAGAAGTCTAACAATAGCTAGATTCTGTAAGAAACTACCAAATCCAAAGCCCCTATAGAAGTAGGTGGTCTAACCTTATTTTTATGTGGTCATGGTCTTTGTCATTGATCCACAACAGTGAAAGCAGCTGATTGGATAAGATGAAGCAATTGTCTCTGAACAGCCAATGTTTAGGGTCCATAAGTGTCCCATGGACTCATTGCACAGTAAGACCACTTTTTCAATAGAGGTGATGTGGCTAACTCAGCAACATGAATTTGAGAATTCAAAGTGACTTCATAAGTTAGAAACTGGGGCAGAAGCATGAAAAGAAATGCCAGTGTGCATCAGATGTGCTAAGAAGGCAAAAACAGGTATGAATAAGCAGACACTGTGAATGAGTGCCTTCAACGTAATTTATTATATTACACATAATATAATTTGATTCAAAGCTATAGGGAAAATATAAACAACTATTGTTTGAATCCAAGTCACCACTATAGTGAGATTATTAGTACACAGGTTAACAAATACTCTCTTTATAGGAACAAAGAACTATCATGTTCCTGAGTGGTCTTTTATATGCTATAATCTAGCCTTCCACAAACTATAACTAGACCTATTCCTTCCACTAAGTCTAGCAAGACAATGTTTCCTGACTCCAGTGAGTTTTACTTGAACATTTTTATGTGAGATAAAGTAAAAACAACAAAACAAATGAGAAATATGTATTTTTTAAAATGTGAGAACATAAGTGTGTTTCTGTTCCTTTTAATTAAATCTACTGGGGAAAAAAGTGATATTCTAGCTAAGTCTGGCAATGGATAAAATTAGGATGAAAGACAGAAAGGATCCTGCAGGAACTGGATGAGAGACAAAAATGGGGACCCAAGCACATTCACAATGAAAAGAGCTACTTTTACTGATGGACAACGATGTGACAGCTCTATGTATTTTACTGAGTTCTTTTAACAAATTTTAAAAATTGAAAAAAAAAGTATTTCTTTTTTTCATTAATGAGGGAAATAAAAGAGTGTTTACGCCACCTTTTCAATATTAAACACTTTATATTTAGAAAGTCTACTTGAATTCTTGAACCCTTTTTATTCTATGTGAGAATCTGCCTCTCTGAAGGAAGACACTTAGTTTTCCTTAGTCTTGATTTCCTGACTTTCTTGATGAGGAAGGTTTATAGAAAGGAGTAGATGAGAATTTTTCTTACAGATTTCCCTAAGATTTATGCTTAATAATTCAGTAACCTATATATTTATATATTGTTCTTCTAATATAGCATTAGATCAATCATTATTAGTGAAAATGCTTCTTCATTTTATATTTTATTTTTATATTCTGGAAATCTCAGAAATTAATATACTCTGTGAACTGGAGAGTCCTGAACTAGTATTTCAATGATAATTCTAGATTGTCACATGAGATTAAGTGTTCTCCTGACAGAATACTATCTATCCCTGAATGCTTTATTTCATATTGGAAACCTAAAATAAGCAAATCACTTAAGCAATTCCATATCAGTAATGTAAATGTTAACTCAAATATGGATATCACTGTATATCTGTGAACAACAGATATAACCATCTTACAAGAAATGAAAAGTTTCTCTCTATTATAAAGGTAAATGCTTATCTGAGTTCCAATGTCTAAATGACTTTGAAGATACATAGACTATTTACAAAAGATATAAATAAATAAAGGCTAAAAATATTCAGGCAATTGTGTGAAAACAGTACTTGGATTTTGCTTCTCCTCGTAGGAACTCATGAGATAATTTTGTAATAAAATTTACTATCACGCAGTATTAAAGTAATTGCTCATAAATTGAGAAATATGCCGTGACACACCCTGCTTATTGACCAACATATATTTTTTGTCTTTTAAAATTGCATGCTAAGAAAAATAAATGTGTTAGGCAAATTAGTTTTCTGTTTCAAGCCAATATACTCTAACAGAGTACTAATACAGTTTTATGTAACTTATGTCCCAATTTAGTAAGCATGGAGTCTGGAGATCTGCATAGGAATCTTTCATTGACCAAGTCCTAAAGTTGGAGAAAATTGTGAGAAGTCAGTTGCTTATACAAAGTTTTATTACCCTACCCTAACCTTTTACTACCTAGGTGATCTAGCTGGACTTTTACTCTACCCTTATCTAGTCCAGCTTGCTTATTTTTCTGTCTATACACCAGGAGTTCAGTTGGACCTAAGACAGCTGCCAGAGTGACTGCCAGACAACCTCTGATTTCATTATAACTTCATGTGTGTGGTAAATGTCACCCCCGCAGCACTGACAGTTGGCAATTGCCTTGATGACTGAGGGAACTACAAAAGGACCAAAAGGAGGTAGCATCCAAATTCCTTGGAAATCTCTGCCCCAAGAAAAAAACATAAACATTTCTTCCCTTTATTAGTCCATTCCTCCCATTGACGTCTTTTATCTTATATCTATAAGCTCTAGACCCCAGTGTAGAGAAATTGATCTTTTTCCCCATTTCTCCTATTGTTAGGCAGGATTAAAACTTCTTTCTGCTCAATTGGTGCTTAATTTTCTGATTAGTTCAACAATTCTAAGGGGAAAAGTTGAATCCAGTTTGGGATCAAAAATTAGTGGCAGTTTGAATGCTAGAGAATGCAATTCATTTCAATGTATTTCTGGCAAATATTTGTGGAAGAGTCATTGGCATGCTATCTAAAAAATTATAGAAGCATAATGTTTTAAAAGATAGGTGGAAAAAAGATAAATTTCATGATGTTCATTTGTTTGTCCTAGCAAGATTATACAGAAGGACTTCTTTAATTTTTTTCCCCAGGAATTTTTGTCAAACTCAGCAGAAATATGAAAACACAAAAATCCCACAAATGGTATTGAATAATTATGAAAACAAATATTACATCTTTAAATGACTTGTATATACAGACCATTTCAAAGCTAAGCAAATCTAAATGAAACACTTAAATTGAGGCCATGGAGAAAAGGCTAATTTTAACACAGGTTTTAGTTTTAGATGGTAGATTTAATTATCAAAAATAATCTATGAAAAATAATATTGTAACCTCACATGGTAAAAGATACTAAACATGTCCCTTCTTTTTAAATGCTCAGAGCAGACTTCAATTTAAATAAAAATATTAATGTGTGCAAATACACTGAATAGTTAACAGAAGTCATAGATTAGTAAATAAAGAATGTCATTTCAGAACTTTATATCCAAAATGAGAATCCAAGAGAAAATGAGAATGAAAAATGTTTTCTCAGACAGGGAAAATATATGAAAATACCACAATTAAAACTAATATAAGAATGTTTTAAATAATAGATAGATTTATTATTTGCCTTGAAACAACGGAAAACAAAATCTCTCCTTTCATCTTTCATCTTCCTCTTCCTGCATTTGCATATTTTCATTATCTTGGCTGAAAGAAAAAACAATCTGTTGTGATTGTTGCATTTATTTTTCTCTTTATTTTTTTCCTTAAACCACTAAAATTGAATTTCTGTCTAGGATTTTACTGATATTATCCCTGTGTGTTAGCTTTCTGTCACTGTGATCAATCTTCCTGACAAGAATAACTTCAAGGGGGAAAAGTTTATGTGGGACTCATGGTTTTAGAAATTCAGTTAATGGATGGCCCACCCATTAATTTGGGCCTGAGATGAGGCAGGATCATCATAGAAGAATGTGGAGGAGAAAATTTCTCTGTTCATGGTAACCTGTAGGAGCGAAACCGGTTGGGGGGGGGGGAGGAAGAGCCAGGGGGATAGATTTAATCCCCAAGGGCATTCCCCAAGAGTTCCATTTCCTTCAGCCATGCCCTATTGCCTACAGTTATCATTCAGGACAGTAGGTTTTTTCTTCTTTTTCTTCCTCCTTCTCTTCCTCCTCTTTCTCCTCTTCCTTCTTCTTCTTTTGGTACTCTGGTTGAACCCAGGGGTGCTTAATCACTGAGTCACATCCCCAGTACTTTTTATATTTTATTTTGAGACAGGGTCTCACTAAATCACTTAGGGATTAAGTTGCTGAGGCTGCCCTTAAACTTGCAAACCTCCTGCCTCAGCCTCTTGAGTTTCTGGGATTACAGGTGTGCCCCACCATGTTCAGTACAGTAGTTCTTTCAAATTATCAATCCACCAAATAGATTGTCCCACTAATTAGGTCACAACTCTCAAATCTAATCATTTCACCTATGAACCTAAGTTGCAGCCTCAGCAACTTAGTCCTCAGCAACTTAGTCCTCCATTATCTATTATGGTAGACACTGCTAACTCTCCCCAACCTCTATTTTTTTTCCTTCTTCCTTGGTACAACTATGTGGTTCTACCTGTAATCCTGTAATCCCAGAAACTCAGGACGCTGAGGCAGGAGGATTGCGAGTTTAAGGGCAGCCTGAGCAACTTCGTCCTTAACTGGATGTTACCATGGAAAGCTGCTTTTCATTTCATTTTGCATCATCCACCTTGTTATTCCAAGTCTCCAGAATTTAGAAATGACCCTTGGTTTCCTCGTTAGCACAAATTTCTCCTGGAATATATGAGGAAGTCAAGTTTCTCATGTATATGCTCCAAAATCTATCCATTTCTCTGTTACCTCCACTGGTACCACTCTGCTCAAGGCAACCAGCACTGCTCACTGGATCATCAGTCCTGTCCCCTTGGGATGTGGTCTTGGATCTCCATGACTGTATACCTTCAATCAATTCTCAATAAAGCAGTTGGAATTGCCTTATGGAAATGTAGTTTAGGTATGTTTTAGTCTGCTGAAGTTCTTGTAATGACTTTCTACTGCATTTAGAATCACAGCCACACTCTTTAACGGGGGTTGGGTCCTGAGTGATCTCATGACCCCTCATGTTTTGATTTCTAGTCACTCTACTATTTACCAGTATTATGAGTTCACTAAATCCACTCCACTTTATAGAGTTTTCTAATGGATAGCTCCCGCTGCCTGAAACATTCATCTCATTTCTTTTCCTCAGTCAAGTCTCACCTTAGAGTTGCTCGTTCAGATAAATCTTTCTTAATAAGCCGATTTCAATCTGTCTACTATTCAGTCTCTCATATATGTTACTGTGTTCAATTAAGTTTTCCTCAAAGTACGTTTCATTAAGTGAAATTATGCTTGTATTATTATTTATTGATTATCTCCACAATACCTCTTCCCTGAATTTATACATATATGCTCTTTGAGTGTAGAGATCTTGACTACTGTGCCCACATCTATATCCTCTGTGCCCAGAACAGTGCTTCCATCATAGGAGGCAGAAACATAATAAGTACTTTTGTTATTATGGACAGAATTGAAGTATTTATGTGGTTGCAACGTGGGGGGGGGTGTAGTGGCTAAAAATGAGACTCATAGGAGTTAGAATCTGCGTGAAATTATGAGCCACATAAAAGGGTTTAAATTTTTCTTGAAAAGCAATGGACAGTCATTTAAAGTTATTGAAAGTCATTGAAAGTCCTTGAACCAAGGGAGTGAAAATTTTCCAACTTACATTTTAGAAAATTTAGTAGTTTCAATAAAGATAGCAATAGTAATAGGAATACTATGGTCATAGTAATAACAGTGATTAGAGTAATAGGAATAGTTATAGTAGTAACAGTAGTTGTAATAAGATATTTGTAGTGAAGACTATTAATAATAAAAGTAACTATTGCTCACTGCAACCTTACTATGCACCAAGCTCTGGAACATGAATTTTGTTACAATATATAGTAATTCCTATGTTTTTATATGTAGTTCTTTCTCTTTTCCAGGTACTGTTATATGTGCTTTTACTATGCTAATTTATAAAATAAAAGCAACAACTGTATTACACAGGTGCTATTATATTTTTTATTTTATACATGAGATATTTGATTAACTGGTGTGGAAAAGACAGCATTTTCTAGGGCAATTGGAAGGTAGGTATATCATGCAAAGAGCTGAAATCTATCAAGTACACCAGTTTGTTGTGAAGCACATAGAAGTTGGTAAGAACTTCCACATTGATAGCTTTTATCCAATCACAGAGATTTGGGGGAACCAAGGTTCAGCAGATCTGAACAGATTCAAACCATGAAACAAGAAAGCAGAATTGGTATTTTAACTCAGGTTTCTCCATTTCCAAACCTTATACTTGCTTTGTTATGTATATGTTAGTCCCTTCAAAATTCATACATGGAAGCCCGAGTTCTACTACACCAGAATATGACTATTTAGAGATAGGGTTTTACAAGAAGAAATTACGCTAAAATGTGGCTGTTTGGGGTGGGCCCTCATTCAATTGGCGACCTTATAAAATGAGATTAGAATTTGCATAGTGGTAGGGATGCATTCACACAGAGACAAATACCATGTGAAGACAAAGAAAATGACTGTGATGTTTAATCTTTTTGGTACAGGGCATTTACATTTCTACAACCTGTAGAATGCTCAGAAGCACACTTTTGGCATCCACAGTTATGTTTGTAACTCCTGGGAAACAAAACCACACAACAGGGGAAACCTGAGTAACTTTCTAAATAAAATAAACTAAAATAATCCTAGATTTCTACAAAGCAATACAGATCAACAATATTCAACAGAAAAGTATTCCTAACCACCATTTATTTTTCTCCTGCCTTCTCTACTTCTGCTTTGACTTGAAGCTTTGCTCAAGTCACCCAGGGGTACTTAACCACTAAGCAACATTCCCAAAACTTTATATTTTTTGAGACAGGATTTTGTTAAATTGCTTAGGGATTTGCTAAGTTGCTGAGGCTGGCTTTGAACTTGCAACCCTCCTTTGAACTTGTAATCCTGCTTTGAACTGACTTCAGCCTCCAGAGTTGCTGGGATTGTGTGCCACCACACTCAACAGTGATGGTTAATCTTGGTTGTTGACTTAATTCAGAGATGCTTTAAAACTTAAATTGGTAAAGCACATTTAAGGGTGTGTCTGGGGAGGGTTTTCCAAAGGTGACTGACATGTGGGTTACTGGAATGGGTCAGCTGAAAGGCTGTCCTGATGTACATAGCACCATCCAATAGGCTGGGAGCCTGGATGAATTAGGAAGGGAAAGTAGGGGGAAATCGCACAGGGTGTGCTCTGCCCTTCTCAAGCTGTTGCATTCTTTGCTGCTGCTTTTAACCCCTAGATGTCAGATTTCAGATCCCTCAGCCTTTGAATGAAGATGTGCACAAGCAAATGTCCAGTGCGCTTTCAGGACTACAGTCCTGAGTGGGCCCGCATCATTGTTCCCTCTCATTCTGAAGTTTCCATCTTCTTGGACTGAGCAGCTATTGGTTTTCCTGGTTCTCCAGCCAGCAGACATTTGTTGTAGGACTATTCAGGATTTGAATGTGCAAACCAATCTAATAAATCCTGTATTATTGCATACATTCCATGGTTTCTGTTCCTCTGGAGAAACCTAAGACAATGACCATCTTCAAGCCATGAAGTGAGGACTTTGGAGAAACCATGCTTACTGAAACTTTTATCTTTGGCTTCTGGCCTCCAAAACTGTGAGAAAATAAATTTCTATTGATTAAAGTACACGACCTGTGGCATTTAATTATGAAAGCCCACAAGCAATTATAGTATATGTTATTCTTTTTTATTCCCAAACTTACAAAATAGTTATTTTTTTTCCAATCTGATTTGCTTAATATTTTATATAGGGAAACATTAATGCAATGTTATTTTAATAAAATCAATCTTTAAACCCACTCACTTTCTAAGATCTAAAACAAGAATCCTACTAGTGTGTTTCCCCAGTTTGGATTTTCACGTGTTTTTTGTGACATGACATTTCTATAACCTGTACGATGCTTGAAGCACATTTCTGGCATCCACAGTAATTTTTGTAAATCTTGGAAAAACAAAACCAAATGGCAGGGGAAATATAAGTCATTTTTTAAATGAAAATTAAAAAAATAATAATCGAGGCAAAAACTTAGATTTCTGAGAGCAGTACAGTTCAACATTATTAAACAGAAAAATATTTATAAGCATCATTTAGTTTTCTCCTGCCTCTTCCACTTCTGCTTTGACTTGAAGCTTTACTCTGTGAGTCTAAAAATCTTCACCTTACCGAATAAGGCTTAGTTGCCTCTTGCAATTGAGATTAATTGACTAATATTTGAGTAAATGAACCCCTGCTGCTACGTTTTATGATCTCTTCCTCCACTATAACATCGTACCCTCCTCTAGGGGTGTGAGTAATTAAACTCTTAACAAATTGCCTTATAACTTATAACTTATTTCAATTAATCTCTTATTTTCTCTCCCTTTAGATTGAAGTTTATTCACACTGATTTTTTTTCTAGGTGTGTGTATTGGCAAGTGAGGGACCATTATCTTTCCCTTTGGGGTAAAACAACTCTAGTCCTCCATGCTCTAAGTAGCTTTTATTTGTTGTTCAGTGGTACTAGCTAGCTAAACTGAGCTTTCCTCAAACCATAAAGGTATGTTGTACCCTGCATCATGATCAAATTTCAAATATCACTCACCTGAAATGTATCCCTCTGTGTCTTTACATTTCAGCTTCTTATAAATTAAGTCAGCCACCAACAAAAAACACTATATTTTGAACTCCTTTTATACACCAGGCAATATGCAAAGATTTAGATATACAATGATAACTAAGATGTGACTTCTGACCTCTGAGCTCATAATAGTTAGCAAAACAGACTAACAATTAAAGATGTACACAATTCCCAAATAACTTCAATGAATAACTCTTTAATTATGAATGTATACCACCCACCTTGCTTCATTTTTTGGAACCCAGGACATTTACCTAAAATCAGGACATAGATAGACATTTGGAGTTCATTGCTTTAGGTAAAGATCATTGAAGCAGAAAAATAAGGAAAAGTCAATTAAATTTCAAGTCTAGACTTGGAGACAGAGACTCAAGGCAGTAACCAGAAGTCTGGAAGAATGCAGGAGATGAGAGGTGGTCTCAGCTAGAATGGGATGAAAATGGATGGTTATGATACTGAGAAGAAATAGTAAAGATTTGATTATGAATATAAGGCCTACAAAGTACAAAGAAGATAAGCAGATTGCTTCTAGTGACACCATTAACAAGCTACAATAGCAGTAGGACAGGCCATTGTGACCTCAAGTTTAAGTTCATTTAGCCTGTCCTCATGACATCAAATGCCTTCTCAAGTTTAAGGTAGATGCAAGTTCCACTTAAGGTATAATAATTTGGTTAGAAACTTCTTTAATGACCATGAAGACAATGTAATAGATCTTCAGTATTTGAAATATAAATGCTCATAGTTTTGAATGGAAAATGTACTGTAAATAGAACTTTGGAATTTTGTTAAAGACCAATTCTGAACCACCTTTTAGTGTTGCATTTTTAGATGAAGGGACTAGGAAGGGGATTCTGACTGTAGAGATGGGCTGAATTGGTTTTGTTGAGAGTAATTGAAGTGGGATGAAGAGCAAAAAGGCTAGTTTCCTGCAGGAAGAAAAATGGCATTGCAAGCATTCAGTGGAGAGACCAAGGAATGGAGGGAGAGAGTGGGAGTCAGACAGGAATGTATGTTGGTTATGATTTTACTTTATAATATAGCCATCTAGCTCCTATATGTCAACTCAGTTTTATTAATAACAATAGTGATCATGTTCTAATTGATGAATACATTGTATAAGTTTCTCTTCAGAATAACCCTCTATAGTTAGCAAGTTTGCAATATTCGTTTAAAAGATGAAGATACTTCAGTACTCTAAGGTGGAGTGAAGGTGGGATTTGACTTTGGAGTCTGTGCTATTTTTTAAAAAAATATTTTTTAGTCTTCAATGGACCCTTATTTTTTATTTATTTACATGTGGTGCTGAGAATTGAACCCAGTGCCTATCCCATGCTAGGCAAGTGCTCTACCACTGCAGTACAACCCTATTGCTTGTTTGGTTCCTTTTTTCTGTTATAATTTGCAGCATGACATAAGGCATAGGTAAGGCTATTTGCTAATGGAGGGAGTCCTGAGTATACCATTCTTCCAAAGTGCGAGTATAAGGATGATTCTCTTTTTGAGCTGGAGGTGTCTCGGATTTGGTTGCTCCAGAAAGCAACCCTGAGACAAGGAAGGATTCCAAGGGATTCCTAGTATGGACAATGAGGACATGAGACAGTGAAGGGGCACTTCAATAAGCTACATGTGACTGCACCTGCATTTCACTGGAGAAGTTCTCATAAAAGTGTAAAATACCTGCTTTAAAATTACTTTCCTATAGGGCAAGAAAGCCAGGGTATTTTGACACTAACCTTTATCCTGTTATTGTTTACAAATTACTCCCAGGCAGTGTTAATTCTCCAGTTCTTCAGTTCTGTTTTGGGAAAAACCATAGGCAGTTCCTGGAGTATGTACTTGCAAGTACATACTCAGGACTTAGGGAAAAGTGTCGTGCGTCTACAGCATTTGCTACAGTGCCATAACCAGTAGAATAAAGCACCTCAGTGACATGGAATATAATAGGAATTCATTATTTGCTGCTTTTCAAACTAGATTGTTTATTTGTTAATAACATCAGAGGACTTCTATTGAGCTCTTACAGTATGCCAGGTTTATTTCTAGGAACATTAAGGGTACTAGCACATTTAATTCTCATTACCATACTATGAAATAAGCATTATAATTGCCTATATTTTACAGAGAATTACTTAAGTTTATGGAGCTAAAATAGTAGCTGGGAATCCAGCATCCTGGCAAACACCCAGCTATTCTACCATTTGCCTTTCTCTCTTGCTGGACATTTACTTGATTTATTTATTCTACTTGCACTTTAGATGCAAAGGAAGATGCAATATATCAGCCAGCTCTAGGTAGTGTTCTTTGAATCCTTTGCCAGTCACATGTGTGCAAAGATATTCTGTTCTCTTTTGCTGTGTAATGAAACCATTCCAAAAGTTAGTGCCCTAAAACCTTGACAATGTTTGCTGAGGAATGTATGATGTAGGTAGGAAACCACAGGATACAGTGCACTATTCAGCTTCACTGGGGTTTGTTCAAAGACTGTGGGCTGGAATCATCCAGAGGCTCACTCACTCAAAATGTCTGGTGAGTTGATAGTGGCTGTTGTCTGAGATTTCACTGGGCACAGTGGCCAAAGCACATTCATGTGACTTCTTCAAATGATGTTTGGCTTCTTACAGCATGACAGTTTGGGTTCTGAGGGCAAACATTCCTGGAGAAAAATCTTAAGCACCCTAGAAGAGACAAGTAACATTCCTTCTATCTTACTACCTGCATTAGAAGTCAGCCAATAAAGGTCAATTCACATTCATGAAGAATAAGACATTCCCTTTGGTTGTATAGTATTTAAAAATATCCAGTCAAATTTTAAAGCCATTAAAATAGAGAAAACTCCTTATTTCTTTAATGCTCAGTTTTGCACTACCTTCTTTTTTTGTTGATAGACTAGCTTTCCGTTGCATCCTAACAGAAATTATGGCTTGAAACAACATCTCAAATTTCTGTAGGTCAGACAAGTTCAGACAGGTCTTCCATGGGTACTCTGCTCTGAAATTAAGTTGTTTCGGGGCTATATTCCAATCTGGATGCTTGATGAAAGAGAGATCTGTTTCCCAGCACCTTCCAGTTTCCTGGAGTCCATCCTGTCTGTACACTTCTTGGGAATTTATTCACAGCTGGCTATGGTACAGTCTTTTTTTGTTTGTTATTGGGGATTGAACCTAGGGATTCTATACTACTGAGCCATATCCCAAGACCTTTTTATTTTTTATTTTGAGACAGGGTTTCACTAAGTTGCTTAGGCCCTTAATAAGTTTCTAAGACTAGTTTTGAACTTTCCATCTTCCTACCTCAGCCTCCAGAGCCACTGGGATTACAGGTGTGTCCCTTGGCAGCTGGCCTCAAGAGTCAATCTTTATCGATTAGCTTCTCTAACTTCAGGGAAGGTTTTAGGTTTAGTCCAGTCAGGACAATCTTCCTTTTGATAACTCAAAGTTAACTATTTAAGAATATTATTTACATATAAAAAATCTCTTAGCTTTCCAATATTTTATTAGAAAAAAAATTCACAGATCAGAGAAAGGATTATGCATAGGCAGGGAATTGTGGAGTTCATCCTAGAATTTGGACTACAATAATTGACCTTATATATTTATTCTTTGTAAATTGTTTTGCCATATTTTTTCCCCTTGAATGGTTGTTTATCATATTCTGGTCAGTTGGTAAAAGCACCTTGTATACTACTTAATTATTTTGTATTGAAAATGTACTTTTCAAAACCTATTGTTTGCATATCCATTTTTTTTGAGAGAGAGAGAGAGAGAGAGAGAGAGAGAGAGAGAGAGAGAGAGAGAGAAAGAGAGAATTTTTTAATATTTATCTTTTAGTTATTGTCAGACACACATCTTAGTTTTGTATATGGTGCTGAGAATTGAACCCAGGCCACACGCATGCCAGGCAAGCACGCTACTTTGTATTACTTTCTCAAATGTTTTCAACCTAAAATATTCCTTCCCTCACTCCTTTTCTCTTTCTCTCCTTTCATCTGTTCATTCCTTTGGTTCTTTAATTTACTATCAAAGACATTTACGTCTAACCATTTACTTTTGTGGGTGAGGGAGCTGGGGATTGAACCCAGGCATACTTTACCACTGAGGTACTTCCTCAGTCCTTTTTTTTGAAATAAAATATTTTAAATTTTGAGACAGAGCCTTACTAAGTTACTGTGACTGATCTCAAACTTGCAATCCTTCTGGAGTCTTCTGAGTAGCTGATTATAAGTATGCTTCCACACCAGGGATTTTGATTTTGGCTTTACTTAGTTTTAAAAGATTTAAAGAACATCATTCTGTTACAAAAAATATAGATGTGTAAATTACATCATTTCTCAATTGCTAAAATATTATTTTTTCATTTTTACTGGATTGTTATCAGATAATACAGAACTGTACTACAGTTGCTTTGAAATATAACTTTTTTTAGTACGAAATCCTTCAATTGTAAAAATTTTGTTCATATCAAAATAATGCAATTTATTTATTTACATAATGACAAGTGTTTATTGTTTTATGACTTTATTTTTCTTTTCTATTATATTAGTTCAATTAGGGATAAAGCATATTAAATTCTTCAGTACAACTGTATTGCTATCAAAGTTAATTTTTAGTAATTTTTACTTCATTAGTTTATACGTTATTGTTATTTGGGACATAAAAATAAATGCTTATTATATATTTTATTAAACTCTTATATCACATTTGGATTTATTCTGAGACTTGACTTATTATGCTTAAGATCTACCTTAGCTGAGGTTTTCTTTAAATTTTTAGTTGTTTGGTATTGATTTATCTATTATTTCTTGGTTCAGCCTTTGTGTTCATTTTGTTTTAAATTACTAGACTGCTGCAAGTGAAAGACCTAGATTTACTTGCTTACTTTTATGGTTGCTTTGCTGCTGCTTAGTTGCTGCATGTGAGACAGGCATGGCTGCTCCTTTGTTCTGTAACACATTTCCTCCCTTAGCTGGCCCAGCACTTCTGCAATTGGTCATGTTGATTTCATTTGTTAAGCAGGAGGGGTGTGGCAACAGATCTGGAGGAAAGCCAGTATTGCCTAGTAAAGCAATGGCCTTTACTTATTTGAAAGATCCACGTTATGTCTGAGGAGGTGGATGTATGTGATCCTTTAACAAGAAATAAGTGCTACTTCTTTAGACCCAGAAATTTCAGGTCAATCTCATCTCTCAAGGTTTTCTAGTGCATTTACTTTGTATTCTCATCTCAAGGCTCTGGATTCCCATTACTTTCATAATTGGACTTCATATTTCATATAGGAGATTTACAAAGGTGAATAATGAATCTTCTTCTAAATTTTGTTGATCTGTAGAAAACAATTCTCTTCTTCCCATTAGAGAAAATGAAGATGTTTCCATGTTTTACTAAGGGAGTCTCTGCTTCTCACATTTCCCTTTGAATTATTGGAATTGATGTTTGATTACCTCAAGTGTGTCATTTTCTCACCTCTAACTATCCAATTTCTCTCTAATTTCTCAATGCAATTACCATAAGTCATATTTTCAAAGGCCAGGGATATTGTGCCAAATATCAAATGCCATGCACCCCTTTCTAGTAGTAGTGTAGCCTTCATTCTATGTGAAAGCCCCAACAATTGTGACTTTACAGTGGATCATTGACTATCATTGTTCTACCTACCTTTGGAGATGGTCCCTCACTCCAGCTATTCAGCAGCTGTTCACCTCTAGAACCTTATCCTAATCTGCTTATTAGGTCAGTTCCCTAGAAGACTATCCTGGACAGTGATTCAGGTGTATGTGATTTATTGAGCAAGTTTGCTTCAGAAAAGTCCTATAAAGAGATAAGAAAAGCAGGGCAGATGAGGTGGAAAAGCCAAGCAAGAAAGTAGACAAGAATATAGACTATTCTTGGTCTGATACATGGAGGGAAGATGGGAAGACCACATTACACCATAGAGTTTACCACCATGAGGCAAAGAGACTGTACTGTGTATCTTTTATTACCAGTAAACGGGGGCACAGGGAGTAAAATTAACACACCAGTTTCCAAGCATGTTGATTATCTTCAACGAAGGGCAATTATTTAAGATGGCCTCAGTTACAAGTTGATGGCTACAAGTGCTCATAGCTGCTAAAAGGTAGTGGCAGGGGGTCTGAGAAAGGGACCATGGGTAAAGTACCAAGAACTTCTACCATGTTTGTGGAGCAGAGTTCAGAAGAACAAGTGTCTGTAAACTGTGAGTGTTGGACAATCCATACATAGGACTGTCTCATGAAAAGAAGTTCATTAACCCCATTTTGAATACTTAATTTAGCTCTTAGGTATTTTATTACTTACTGTGATTATTTCTGACTTTACCATATTTGGAGATCCACTACATGTTAGGAACTTACCCCAAGCTACAAAAGAAATATAAACCATAATTCTCCTTTTCTGAACTTAACAAGAAGTTGTCAACCATTCAAGATATCATGTAAATTCCTAAAGAAGTCTTATGTAATTACTAATGCATGCTAAGGAACACAAAAATCAACATGATTTCAAAATTTTTTATTAAAAAAATACCTCAATCACTCAGAAATAAGGACTTGAAACATTTTTGTATCCTTTTAATCAGTAAAATTGTAAAAATATATTTTTAATTTTTAAAGAAACAATTCAATTCCTTAATGTAATCTATCATCACAGTACAAAGGAAAAAGTGAAACTGGATTTTTTTTTTGTGTGTGTGTGTATGTGTGAGTGTGTGTGTATTATGATTGTGGAAAAGAATAGCAATCTTTGCATTTTTAGTCCAAATAAATAATGATCACATCACCATTCCAAAGTATGACTTTCCTTTTTAATAGCAGTTGGTGTTGATTTTTTTTTTTTTTTTTTTTTTTTTACCTAAGCTCACTTAGCAGTGGCCAGCCACAGATATTGGGTGTTGGACAGCAATTGTTCTATTTAAATTTTCTTTGAGTGAAAGAAAGCCTAACCAGACTTCAGTTAGGAATTTAGTTTTGATTAAGAGAAAGTTCAAAACAAATGTTGCAGTGTAGTGATGTATGTGACATATGGTGAAGATTGATAGGAAATAACATGAATTGACAACACTCTCCTCCCCTCCCTGTCATCATTATAGAACTGTTTCAAAAATTGCTGGATTATATCCAACATGAATGGCAATGCACTTATGGAAAATTGAGAAACTCTTTTTACAGCCACATTTCATACATGGCATTTTTTTAAAAAACAACCTAAAGGAATAGCACACAGTGGCATCAGAATACATTCTATGTGTGCTTCAAGAGTTTTTTTCTCCATTTTTAGATGATAGAGTTTTGCATTATATTGATATCTTTAGTAAAATACTTTCTCCCCACAAATTCATTTTCCCACATGATATTTTACAATTTGAAACAGTTGTTTTGCTTAATAAATTGTTTCCAAGGTTAGAAAAGTTTAGAATATGCTGAATTAAACAGAATTAAACATATGAACTACAAAAATTTGGGAGACTTCAATATTCTCATAAGCACCATGGATCTCTAATAGAACGAGAATTCTTTAGCTATTGAATTGTGGAACTCATTTTTCTTGAAGTACATCATGTGACAAAGATTCCAAGAAAGATTTTGAGAAAAACTACTTTTATGCAAATTCAACAATTACTTCTTACTTGTCATTGTAATTTTATAAATAGGCTCAAAGATCTTGAAGATAACAGTTTCAATATGTAAAGTATATGCTGAGTCAGTTCTGATCACACACTAATTTGAAAAGGAATAGTTTAGTAAAGTGTTTTTTTTTAACTGAAATGGGGATTAGAATAATGAAAAAAGATGTTGATAAGTGTAAAGATAATTCCAAAGAGCACAAGAATAGCAGGTGTAAAGATCAACCTCTAGAGTGAGGCTGAGAGATTCTAGATTCAAGGAAAGTTTGAAATAAGCGATTTTTAACTACTAATTGTAGAATATTCAACTTGGCCATTCATAAAAGAATAAATTAGTAATAGTTAAATTTAAAAAATGTTGAATTTTTTTTTCCACATGACAAATGTCTTGAGGTAAGCAGCTGCAGGTCATTCACTTAAAAGCAATCTTATCAATGGTTCTCTTCCTCTTTTCCTCACAGATGCCTCATGATAGTTACAATATGGCAACTCCATCTCCAAGAATCATATCTGAAACCAAGATAGAAAGTGAAAATATTACATCAACTAGGTCTGACCATTTGAAAAGAAAAGGGACATATTTTTTAAAATAACTGAAAAAAAACTCAATAAACAGAACTACATCACTATGTCACAGAACCACCCTTAGCCAGGATTCTGACTGAAAGCAAGTTTAAAATGATGTCAGCTTCTACAATGGCAGCTGGAAGAATGGGTTTGGGGGTCTTCAGTGAGTTATTGAATAGCATCATCTTCTTAAGGACTTCTTGATGATTTTTAATATGTTAATAAAATAACAGTCAATAATTTACAGGGCATACATTAAAAATAGTAGGGGTATTTGCTAGCAGAATAATAGGTTCCATGGTACTCGACGTTTTCATCACTGTGATCAAAAGGCTTAGCAAGAAAAATTAGAGAAGGAAAAGGTTATTTTGAGTCTCATGATCTCAGAAGTCTCAGTCCACAGATGATCAGCTGTATCCATGAGGCCTGAGGTGAGGCATAACATCAAAGAAAAGGGAGAGGGAGAGGGAGAAGGAGAGGAAGAGGGAGAGGGAGAGGGGGAGACAGAGGGGGAGGGAAAGAGGAGGGGGAGATGGATCTGCTTAACAAGGACAAAGGCATACCCCCAGGAAAAAAAAAAATTCCTCCAGTGACAACCTTCCTGCCATCAGGTTAATTCCTACCAGATTAATGCACTGATTAGGTTAAAACTTTTATAACACATTCATTTCATCTGTAAACCTTCTTGCATTGTCTCATACAAAACCTTTGGGGGACTCCCAATATAAACTGTAACAGGTCCCCACTACTTGTTTCCCAAGCATGCCTATGTCCTAATTTCTGGAAGTCGATAATATGTTTCTTTATGGGTAAAACAGAACAAAGATTGCCAGTGGAATTAAGATAGTTTAGCAGGTAAACACAGAGATGCTCCTGTATTATCCCAGTGAGCCCAGTATGATCACAAGAATATTTATAAACAGAAGAGGCAGTAGATGAGACCAGATAGCGATATTTCTTGGAATAATGTGGTTGGAGATGCAATGATACTGTTGTGAAGATGAAGCTGGACAATGCAAGAAAATAGATTATCTCCCTAATGGATCTGGAATGGATTACAGCTCTGTTGATACCTTGATTTTTGTACAATGAGAGCTGTGTTGGACTGCCTACCCATGAATTACTAAGCTTTTGTAATTATAGACCACCAAGTATGTGACAACTTTTTGCAGCAGTGATACAAGATTAACATAGAGAAACAACATGGAAAGAGCAATGAGATAGACTGAATGATTTTAGAAATTTCTTGGTGATGTTTCCCAGGAAAGTTCATTTACATAGCAGATGAATTCAAAGTTTAGATGTAACCAAGTGAGAATATGGAACAGTGTTTAGTTTAATTCATGGTTATTCATTTTTAATTGGCAAACTATACTGAAGGTCTGGGAATGTCATTGGATGAATGAAAACATAAAAATCATACTTACGTGTAAACTAAAGATAAGTGTGTGTGTGTGTGTGTGTGTGTGTGTGTGTGTGGTATAGATAGTTCTTAGTCTTTGCATATCTTCTGTGAGTAAAATTCTTTCCTTTAACTTTTACTTGGGTATGGATTTTGGCAGATCATATACCTCTTTAACTCAATTTTCTCATTTGTAGAATGACATATTGCAAAATGTGTAGGATTCAAAAAATTTTGCAAAGAAGGAACTAAATCATTTGTAGTCATTTTAAAGAAATTTTTCACTAATATTTGTTAAAGGCAAACCAAAATAAATATACAAATTTAATGGTTTCAAATAAACACACTGTAATAAAATATTTGTTTCTGAAGGATGCTTTAAATATATCAGCAATTTAAATTAGGGAATGTACACCTCAGTTTGTGTATATTCCTTATTTAATAAATTAGAAATGTTTTATAGTGGGTATAACATGCAACATGGACACTGAGTTATACAGTACAGATATTTTTATTCACATAATTAGAAATCAAGTCCAAAAAGTTTTCCTTTGTTAAAAAAGGAAAGGCAGAAATGTATGACAAAGATGATACCAGTGATACAAATGTAAACTAATGTGTGCATGCACACACACACACCACACACATGGAAAAAAATGTCTAACATAATTCAAATAAATCAAACAAAATTTTCTGATTTTACATCATCATGTTTATAATTCCATAATGGACACTGGACTAAGAAAACAAGTTCCATCCCACAGATAGTTTTAAATAAGTGTAAATATTCTGCTTTAAAAAAAATATTACTGTCACTTCTAAAAAGTTATATTACTGACATCCAGTATTTTGGGAGAGTATAATTACAGTACACTAGATTCTATTCTAAGTGCTTTACATGTATCATTAATATAGTGTAACCTCACAACTGAGTCACTAGGTATTGTTATCTCTGCTATATGCGTGAAGAAAGCGACATGATGAGGAAACTAATTTGCTTAAGATGACATAGTACATTCAGTAAGTGGAAGAGGTAGGGTAGGAGAATGTATAATATTGTATAGTTTGTATTTATTTATCAATTATGAATGATTGATTTGGGGACAATATGAGTGAAATAGTATATACAATGTGTTTAAAAATTTTGGTTCAAATATTTTACATGACTCTTCATATAATTGATGTGTGAGCTGAAATTGATGCTACTACATTTTCTATAACTAAAAAAGTAATAATTATATTACAAGGAAATGTCATTAATTTTATAATCCAGCCACAGAAAACTAACATAAACTTACTTCTGCCACATATGTTTTGTGATCAGAGAACTATAACAGAATAATTAAAAATGTTTTGCTTTGTAACAATATTACAATTTCTTACAAAGTTTTGCCATCATTGGCAATCCTCAATATCTTAAAATTTGAGTGCATGCATTTTCCTTATACCCAAATTTTAAAGGTAAAAAATATATTTCAACTCTAATTTAAGGAACTACTAAAAAAATATTGGTGGCCAAAGGTTTAAATACAAGATGACCATTGCAGCATTAAATTGTAAAAAAGTTCCTAGATTATCATTAAGAAAAAGTAAAAAGCTTCAAAATGATTTATGTGCACAATCCCAGGGAAGTACCCAAGATTTTATTTGCATATGTTGAAAAAATATATTTACATCACAGTACTAGTACTGGTTCTTCTCATTTTTGAGATATTCTTAATTTTCTTTTGGAAAAAAAAGTTTTGTGCTAAGGATTGAAACTGGGGTACTTTTTACCACTGAGCTATATCACCAGATCTTCAGATAATTTTTTTTTTAATTTGTTACTATGTCTCTTAAGCTGTCCTTGAACTTGGAATCTTCTTGCTCACACCTGCCCCTGCATCACTGTAGCTGGGATAACAGGTGTGTGTCACTGGAGCCAGCTAAAAATGTTATTTTTAATGCTAATTTTATGAGTAATTAATTTGTTTAAAAAGGCTATTCATTATTGATTTTTTCTACCCTAATCTGCCAGCACAATTTTCATCTGTTTATGATGTTGATCAGATAAACTTCATAGCACAATGATACATATAATAAAATACATGTTTAAATGAGAAAGTTTTAATAAAAGGCAATATTCATGTGATTCTTGCAAAAGGTGAATAAGTTTACAATAATCAAACTTACCTTTTTCAATAAACTTATTGCTTTACATTATTAAAAATTGTACTTTAACATGTATAAGTAAATATGTTTCCCAAGCATACTTGAGTGAAATATGTTTCTCAAGCATACTTGAGTGTAGAATTTTCCCACATAAATTTTTATCAACATTTTCTATCAGACATAAAATGTGATGCTATTGATATTATTAATATATATGTATTATGTAAATAAATATTAAAATTTTATTTTTATATAAGTTTATAGTAACCAGGTGGTATTAATGTTTCTAATTAGTATATGATTTTTGCTTTTATTAAATAATTACTTTTTAATGATGATTATTAGATACTTGCATTTTCAAATTTCCTTTTGCCTTCATGTATATTTGGATGATTCTTTTGGATAAAGGAATATTTTATTTTAGGAATGAAGAATAGAAAATGATTTATAAGACCCATTTAGGAAAATAGTTTCTTAAACAAGGCATTTATTCAACAATATTTGGCAATAATCAATAAACATTTGTATATTTAAAATACACCTACGTCATCTGTGCACATATATGCATGACTGGCTGGATGACCATTCTGAGGCTGGTATTGTAATTATTTAAAAGGGGGCTTTATTGGAATGAGAACAAGAATATAAAAGGGAAAAACTATTTCCTGACATGAAACCATAAAATTAAAACCATAGATTTCTGCTCTGCACATGCCAAATCTCATATCCTGATGTACCAGGATATGCTTAGTGATTTTCCTTTTGGAGACAAACCTCTAAGGGAAATTTCTGCAATTAAAAAAAAAAAAGGCTCTCATGAGTAACACCCATTTAAAAGAAAAGAAAGTCATCCATATCTGATTTGAGCATTCTTTTATTTCCAGTATTTGACAAGTTATGTGTTATTCTACTTTGAATGTTATTTTTATTTGCGTTAATGTCTTCTTAAAATCAGAGCTTGCATTTGGTAAAACTTGATGTGCCTCTATGATAAATATCTTTGTTTTTTCTTAATATCTCAGTTCAGTTTTTAAAAATCCCAAATTAATTCTGTTTAGAACTTCTTTCATCTCTTACATTTCCTTTAATAAGAGAAAAATTCAAATTCAAATAAATCATGTTCATGACCTTTTGTCCATTGAAGACTTGCATAGATTTTGAGGTGTTTTTTATAGACTCACCTAAAATGTATTTAATTATATGGGAGAAAAAAATCTGTGCTTGACTTGGTACTTAATTTTTGATTACAGATCTGATGATTATTAACTATTATATATTAGATTTTTGTCTTGTAAAAAAAGCATCAAATGTTATAGTTTTATGGGCTTATAGACTATTAACCAGTTTTATATCTAATAAATTCTGTTGATTTCAATCAATTCTGTTGATTAAAGTTAATCCTTGGTTTTAAATTCTACTTTTAATTAGCCTTAGCACCATAGGTCACTACATGAATTACTAAACTGAAGGGAATCTTTGACAACTATTCATTTTAGACTTCAGTCACACTTTTAACATTTTTAAAGTATATATTTTAAACACTTTTAATTTTCAGAAAAATTTTATTGGTTCTTTTTAGTTATACCTGACAGTAGAATTCATTTTGAAATAACTATATACAGCCCACATGGATATATAATTTGTTCTAATTCAGACCCTAGTACCTCTCCTTTCCCTTTTCTTTTCCCACCCCTTCCTCCCTTCCCTCTGTTAATCTTTCTGTCATTAACTCATAATTATTTTTTTTTAAATATTTTCTTGTGGATGTACATAATGGTGAGATTCACTGTGCTATATTCATATATGTACATAGGAAAGCTATGTCAGATTCATTCTACTGTCTTTCCTTTCCCCATTACCCCTCCCTTCCCTTCATTCCTCTTTGTCTACTCCACTGAACTTCTATTCTTATATATTTACCATGTTAGCAAATTGAATGACATTTTGTAATTATTGCGGTGTTAAACATTCTGATTTTTTAAATAAAATTATCAAACTTTATGAGGGGTATTATAAAGTAGAAGTCTTTATAAAACCAAATACACCATGATTCTAGACTAAAGCTACTATTTTTTCAGTTATTTGGTTCTTAATTTGATTATGGATCATTTTAGAACTCTATCAATACTCTGCAACTTAAACCTCTCATTTAATATATTTGGTTCTAACCGTTTGAACTCTAATCAGATATAAAAATGAAATTTCACATGTAAAAGGAAACCTCATCAAAGATTAAGTTTATGATTTTGTTTCTTCCTGGCTACCAAAATATTAAAAATAAAGAATCAAGTGTAAATCACTGAAATTAGGCTTTGCTTTGATCTCAAAGAAGATGAGAAACAAAGTCCCTTTGAAGCCCATATTATTGGCATCAGATTCATCATTTTAGGTCTGGAGCTAATTTGTTTCAAAGTTTAGATTCTGAGGCAATGTTGTTTAACTTCCCCTAATATGTGCCTGCTAAAAAATGATCAACCCCAACCCAACTTAAACACCTAAGCAGTTTATGATTGACCCCACCCAGCTTAAACTCCTAAACAGCTTAGGATCAACCCATCCTAGTTTAAACTCCGAAGCAGAGATTCCTTTTTGCAGGGTATAACACTGCTCTGTGTGTGCTGACAGGCTGCTGCTTTCCTTGGAGGGACAGCCTTGTTGGTATACACCATGTCCCTGACAATAAATCTCTTGCGTGGGGTTCAGGTGTGTGGCATGGTCTTTAGACTTTGCGTGGACTCTATGAGTGTCCTTTCACATATGATCTTTGAGTTCTTAAAGTAGTTCTCTCAGACAGATGTGGAAAGGAATCCTTGTCATTACTGGCTTGCTTTCCTTCTATTATTTCCAATAGTGACTTTATGGTTCTTCAGGTTCTATTTTGCTCTGTTTTTCTTTTGTTGTTGTTATTGTTGTTTTATTAAAGCTGGCATATACATTTCATTCTCACTTCCTATAAGTTTTTATTAGGCTACAAAGAAGAGATGCATTTTGTAGAGCCTCGGTTAATTAGCTTGTTGTAGTTTAGAGATGAGGTATCTTCCAAGAGTTCATGTGTGAGAAAATGCAAGAACTCTCAGAAGTGAAAAGATTAGATTATGAGAAGTATGACCTAATCAGTGGACTAACCCACTGCTCTGGATTAACTGGGTGGTAACTGTAGATAGTTTGCATGTAGCTGGGGGACATAGGTGTGGAAAGTGGGGGACATACTTTGAGATTATTTTGATCCTGGTGAAGGGAGTTCTCTGTGTGGGCTTCCTAGTTGCCATGTCCTGAGTTGCTTTTCTTCTCCACACCCTTCTGCCACTAAACCTCTGAAGCTGTGAGCTAAAATAAATTTTTCCTTATCTATGTTATTTTGTAAGAACTTCTGGTCACAGTAATGAAAAAGCTGACTAAAACAAAGTTATTTCAATTTTGTTCGCTTCTTTTCTTCCACATTTTTTATTGGAGCATTGTAGTTGTACATAATGGTGGGATTAGTTGCTAAATATTTATACATGCATATAATATAACAATTTAATTTGGCCAATATCCTTCTCTGAACTTTTCCATCTCCTTTCCTTCTCTTACCCATTGGTCCCTTTCCTGTATCTACTGATCCATTCACTTTTAATATAGCCATTTCAGAAGTTATGCAGGGAAAGTAGGTATAAAACTATATTTTCCTTAAATATTGGCAAACATGGAGTCCTCCAGAGAAATAAATTCTGTTAGTCAGGAGGAGTCAATGCTAAGAACTGAAAACATGGCATCACAAGCATGGAGCCTCATCGCCTATACTGATGTTGAAAAATAAGGTTACATATTATCAGAGAGTCACAGGATCTCTATAGATATCTGGATTAGCTTGGCCTCATCTCAGCAATGGAGCAATATAGAATCCAGTTTCAACTTATTGGGGCAGGAGTGAGTCATAGGAGAATCACTCAAAACTAGCAGTCTCCTTCTTGGGTCTAGAAATCAGAACTAAATCCTTTGTTACACTGTCAATATTTATCAGAGCCCTTTACTTTTGAGAGTTAGAGAAATTTTAAGAGAAAAATATACTCAATTACTTTTCTGCTTATAAATTTCCAAAAATAAACCTATTTTATATCTGAGTGTGTACCACAATTGATATGTGTATATGACCCTTTTGTACCATGAATATAATATATTCTATAACAATGTAGTTACAGAATTCTGCCAACAGAGGTTTCTTGTTTTTGTTTTCTTTTTCTTTTTTTTTTTTTTTTGGTAGTGGGGACACGCAATGACATTGATGGAGTTTCCTCTTCTCTCTGTCACTCCTAGTGATGCCCTTAAGGACCATCTGGCTGAGTGTATCAGTAAGAAGATCATAAGTTATGATACAGTAGGAACAAACTGAAAATTTCACTTACTTGCAACAACAGAATCTGTTTTTAATTTTGTACAAACTACCTGTCTTTCTTGTTGTGCTCTTCACCGTTATCTATGGATACAGGCTGATAAAATTTCCATAATACCACCATTATATAATATAACAATATAACTTCGTCAATATCCTTCTCTGAACTTTCCCATCTCCTTTCCTTAACACCAAAATTTCTGCTTCCAGAACAGCAATTAATGAGAAGAGAATGCAGTAAATCACATACTAGGTTTTAAAATCTTCAGACTGGCTGTGACAAAAATTTCACCTACCTTTTCTTGTAAAAATGAGTCCAATGATCATGCTTGTGTTCAACCAGTTAGGAATATCCACTTCTTCTTGCAGGAGGATCACTCAATAGTCTGATGTTCATGTTTCTGAGGTCCTCTCGTCCTTTGACATTAACTTCTACTATTCCTGACAAATGATCAACACTTTCTTTTTCTGTAGTTTTTTTTTTCCATTAGAGTAGGGAAAGTTCCTTTCATCTCTCCTGTGTTGTTGTATGCTCAACCTTGAGTATACATACCACTTTCAGACTTTATTACAGATGCTTCACACTTGTACCTTTTGTCTCTTGCCATGCAGTTTGTATACAATTTATAACTTAATTTTGAAATTCTAAATTCACAGGGTAAAAGTTGAAAGATTAGAATAAAAATTTCTGGCCTTCATCTCCAACTAAAATAAACATTTAGAAATCTAATATTCATTCTATTCCTCTTTGTGGACTATTCTGCATAGTACAGTTTTGAACCTTTTTTTTTACATCATTGAAAAAAAGCTAATAGAATTGGTAGCAAAGAGTTTAACTGGAAATAATCAGGATATATTTGAACGGTATAATTAATAAAAAGTATTGAAAGCTCTTTGAGGAGAGCTTTGGGCATTAATGCTTCAATATATTTGAAAAACAGGGAAACACACTATGTTTTAAAGTAACTATTAGAAACATAGAGGAAAAGTTAGATTCCCTTAATTCATTCAGTTATGTAGGTTTTAAACTTGTTTTTAAATATATAAGGAATCTTTAGAAAAAATTTAGAACTTATCTTTGTGGAAATGGGTGGAATATGAATTAATACCTACACAGTTGACAGTGCAGGATCATTTGAAAAGACCCACATAAAGGATTTATTGTGAAGCATATGTATGTATCCTTTGTATTTTATAGTACTGCCATTTACCTACACAAGGCTACCAATTTTCTATCTTTGGAGAGTAGATAAATGACTTCCTAACACCAAATACTTTCAAATTTGAGCCTGTATTTCTAACATTAAAATGCTAGAACACTAACCTGCCAGAGTTGTTTTGTTCATTTTTTTTAAACACACTTGCAGTGGAATTGGACAAGAGTAATGTGTTAATATTCCCCAAAGAACAGTTTTTTAAAGACAGGAAATATGAAACACCACATAAAGATCAACTAAACAGAAAGAGTTCTGAAATGCAAATCTAGCAAAATCAGCATTTGAAGCTATTTAAAAATGTACTCTGAGTCTTATTTTTAAGAATTTAAAACTTTTCTTATTTTCTCTCTGAAATTTTCACTTTGAAAGTTGTCTGTAAATATGAAAAAAATTTACACTGCATAAGTCTGAAGGAATTTGATGTGTATTATCACATGTATTTTGTCATACATAAAATCTGTAAGAAAATGTTGTATCCCCGGAAATGTGAACTTTGGGGAAACATAAAGGTAAAGCTTTTTTTAAAAAAATTTATTTTCTTAGTTGTTAATAGAACTTTATTTTATTTATTTATACGTGGTGCTGAGAATTGAACCCAGTGCCTCACAAAAGTAAAGCTTTTTAAGCAAAAGAAGTTTTATGAGTCTTTTTTTCAGATTGTAATTAAAAGAAATGATCATTCTCATTATCAATTGTTAAAGAAAGCATAAACAATAAAGAGTTGAATAAAGCCCTCTAAAATAAGGTTTGGGATGAATGTTATCTAGCCATTATAAAATTGTATATTTTCTTTGTGGGTTATGTTACTCTTCTCTTAAATGCTAATTGCCTTTATCAGGGGAATTGCATGTTTTTACCAAGGACAAAGAATACACCAAAGCCCTTTATAAGTCTACCAATTTCAGGAGTATTAGGAAAGAAAGACTTCATCTTAAAACAAAAATCACATTGAAAAGGTGGGCTCATAGATTTTTAAGATGGTTGGATAAACAAGATTTCAATTTTCAATTTAAATTTAGGAAGGAAGTCCCTATGAGTCTTAGTGATATGATTTTTTTTGGAACTATTTCACTAATAATCAGCTCTCTATTTGATGAAGAAGTTTATTTCTCTACTACACACTCATAATTCTTTGGAAGTCATGTTAGTCAGCTTTCTGTTATTGTAATAAAATACTTGAGATAATCAACTTAATAAGGGAAAGTGTTTTCTTGGGCTCAAGATTTCAGACAATGGTCAGTTGCCTCCATTGTTTTGGGGCTTATATGAAGACAGAACATCAGGGTAGGGAATGTGAGGTGAGGCAAAGATGTTCTCCTCATGGTGACCAGGAAACAAAGAGAGATAAGAAGGGGCCCTGATCCAATCCCATTAAAAAGTGTGCCTCAAATGATATAACTGCCTTACACTAGGCTACACCTCTTAAAGGTTCCACTACCTCTCAATAGCACAAGCTGAGGATCGGGTTTTTAACACATGAGTCTTCTGGGGACATTTTTTTATAGTTAGATCAAAACTATAGCTCTCCACCTTGGTCCCCAAGCTTCATGCCCTAATACACAATGCAAAACGTATTTGGTCCATTTCCGACAATCCTCAATTCTTGACTGTTCTAGAATTGCTGAAAAATCCAAGCCCAAAATCTCTTCCAAGACTCAAACTCAGCTCTAAGCCCTTCGTAAAATCAAAAGAATAAGTTACATACTTCCAAGATACAATGGAACAGGATAAACTTTCCTATTCCAAAATGAAGGAATAGAAAAATAAGGAGGAATAAGATCAAAACAAGACTAAACCGAGCAAAGCCAAGATTAAATTGTACAGTTCTGTGTCTGGCATCTGGGGCACACGGCGGTAGGAAGTGAACTTGGACAGCTGTACTCCTATAATCTTGCTGGTTAAAACCCACACGGCAACTCTCTTGGGCTGGCTCTGGTCACAGCTTGAAGTTTCCCTCAGCTAATGTGCCATGTGTTCAGCATCTCTATCTTCCTGGGTCTCTACTGCTTTGGGTTTTGCTCTCACAGTTTCTACACTGTCTTGCAGGGGATGGACATAGATTCCACCCATGTTTCCTACTGCCTACCCTCCCATACTTTCCCTTGAAATTTCAGTAGAAGTTTTTATGACCACATAACTCTTTCCCTGAATTCCTGCAAAAACAGTGTCTCCTAGACAATGCCAACATTGACCATGGGTACAAGCTACACAAAGGTTTGCTTGAACCAAGGATTTAGCAGCATTTGAGTGCCTTATAGGGTGAACTTGGGGAAATGAATTATTGGGAAATAATTCCTTGGGCAGCACCACCAACAAAATCGTTTTTGAAGAAGTTTACACTTTTGTACCTTTGAGTCTTTTGGAATCTTGCCCATTCCTAAGATGCCCTTAAGACATTTTCCCCACTGTCTTAGAGCTAAGTACTTGAATTCTTTTTATTGGTGTTGGTCTTTTTAGCCATTGCACTCTCCTTGGCAGCACCTTCAAATGGGCTCCTTTTCTGGCTCAACTGCAAGTTTCTAATTTTTCCTACCCTGATCCTGATTTTTTCCCGGGTCTCACAGTAAATTTTGAAAAAAGTACCCAAGCTGCTTCCTGAATTTTGTGTTGCCTTGAAATTTCCCTTGCTAGATAGTCAACTTTAAACTCAGATTCCAACAAGCAGGACATGAACATAATGCATCCCAATTCTTTGTAAGAATGTAAAAAAGTAATCTTTAGTCCAATGTCTAATAGAGTCCTTATTTCCATATGAAAACTCATGAGCATAATTCTTTCTGTCCAAATTTCTATCAGTATTCTGATCTTCTGTGCCCTTACCAGAATTAAGTTCCCCTTACAATATTCCAGGCTTTTTCTCCAAGCTTTGCAAAATGTATCCTGTGAACAAATTCCAAAGTTTCTGGACCACATCCTTAGGTGTGACCTCAGTATGACCTCACCTCTTGGTACCAATTTTCATTTCTGTAACAAACCACTTGAGATAGTCAATTTCAAAAAAATAAAAATAAAAGGTAAAGTTTATTTTGGCTCACAGTTTCAGAAGTTTGAAAACATGGTCTTTTGGCCCTATTACCTTTGGGTCTGTGGCCAGACAGTATATCATGGCAGGAAACTTGTGGCAAGAGAAGCTACTCAATTCATGGTAGTCTGGGAAACAAAAAGAGAAAGGAAGAGAAGGATCCAGGGTCCTTCTTCAAATGACTCACCTTATTTCTACTAGGTTCCACTTTTACAAGTTTCACAACCTTCTACCTCAGCACCACTCTGAAGACCAAGCCGTTAACATCTAGGCCTTAAGGGGGATAGACAAGATCTAAATGATAGCATAAGTTGATTTTTATGTCAAGCTATAACATGCTTATATTTTGTTTGCTGTTTTGATTCTAGTTTTATCTTCAGTGAAAACATAGAATTAGCCTGTTTGCAAAAGTCTTAAAAGAGTAATATACCCACTATTTCTAATCCAACATTAGTACACCCTGTGCGACACTCTCAACTGGCCAGACGACTGTAGATTCACTTCTTTCAACCATCACTATTAAGTTACATTAATATCAGACTTAATATAACTATTAAGTTATATTATTGTCTTCTCAAAGTACTTTCTTTAGATATGAGCTTCAAAATTAGACAATGCTGTCTGATACCTGTGGAACACAATGTGTTAACCTATAATCTCATTGTGCATTAATTTCATGTGAAGCTTATGGCTACATGAGCACCCATCCACTTATTATTTAGACTGCCATGTCTCCGTCATGCTACCTATGCAATTAATTTTGAAGCCTGTCAATGTAATACTTCCTGGTCCTTTGAAGTCTCTCATTGTTGATTTCAACTGGGAGAACTGCCTATCTCCTGGAACCTGTCATCTATGGTTTGTCCTCTCTTGTGTGGGCTTTTTTTATCTGAAAATTTAACAACATTTTTCTTAGTTACTAAAATTAGGAGTCTGTATTTAAAAAGGAGTACTGTGAGTAGGAATAATGGTTTAAATATATCACATTAGATTGTATTTTTTGTATATCATGGTGTTTAAAATAAAAACATAGTACTTTCAAAGATCTCTACTTGCCTCGGATTGAGAATGCAAAATTGCAAAAAGCTAACAGCTGTTGAAAGGGTAAATTCTAACATCAAGGCATTATCAAGTGAGTCCTTTGCTTCTTTATTGAATGGGGCAGATTGTAGAGATGATGAAACTCAAAGACAAGTTGAGCCTAGCTGGACTTGATAATCCTAACCAAAGTAACAGCCCACCATGTTGAGGGACTTCTTGACAATTCAGAGGGAATTCATGGGAAAGCCAAAGAACTCTTGTTCCTGCTCTGCCTAGAAAGCTGTTCTCCAGATTTGAAAGAGATTCTTGAGCTCTGATGAAGTGACAAGCTTGGATGCAGAACAACAGACCAGTTTTAAATGTCTGGCCTGGGGCCTTGTATGGCAAGGGTTCTGCTGCTTTTAGTGAAAGATTTTCTATGGAAGCTTAGCAAAAGCCAAGTTTTTGTCTAGCTGTTATTAAAATTAGGAATAGTGTAAGTTGAATATAGTTTCTGTTTAGATCTTGTTTCAAACTGTATCTTCTCAGATCTGTGTGCTGCTAAGCAATGATTAACTTACATTGTGTATATTTATAATACCCCTCCAAAGAGCCACACTACTAATGCAGAAAGCTATGCCTTTTAAAAAATACAGAGTTTGATAATGTTTTAAACCTATCAAGTAACACTACTCTCTAATGTCAATTAAATTGCAGTGAGGAGTTGTATGAGTTCTCTAAGGGCACAAGTAATTATCCAATACAGGTTTATAAAGAATATAAACATTACATTTGGGATTAGAAAATTGGCCTGTGGAGGTAACTTAAATCCTATAAATAATTTCAATACACTTTTCTTCATAAAAATATGTGGAAACCTAACTTGATCCTCATCTTTCTTCTTTCTCAGGGATCAAGATTTTGTGTCTTCATTACCTCCCAAACAAAATTGCTTATGAAATATGGCTTGTTTTTTTGGAATAGTTGATCTTTTGAGGTGAAAAAGTAAAGGTGATGGAGATGCTCTGGTTTGATTTATATTTCAGAAGAGTGAAAATGAAGCTGAGAGAAATGAAGGGCCTTCCAAGAGCTCATAAAACAGATGATTACAGAAGGAGTGTCTAGAATTTCAATCCAGTGAACCATCCAATGAACAAAATGAATGCTCCTCTAAAATATTCAACAACCACCAAAAAAAGGCTCTTGCTGAAACTTCTAAAATGTTTGTGATGAAATATTGAAGTGTGAGGAATGTATGTTTTTGATACAGTACATTAGAAGAGTTTCCCATGGTTCATATATCATTATAGACTCAAAGTGCCAGAAGTTGAAGATTTCATATGACCGAATCCCAAAATGGTACCAGGATTCAGTTACAGGTTCAGTTAATTCCAATCTACATGAAATGACCTCTCTTTCAAGAATGGAAACAGTATAGTTCTACCCACTTTTTATAAAACTTATTTTTCCCAATGTGATATGAAATGAGTGGAAAGTTACCAAGCAGTCAAGCATAGGTCAAACATCAAATAAAAGGCAGATGTGGTGGGGTGGGTTGGTCAGAGCAGGAGTGGTAAGAGTCAAGAGAAGATGAGTTGATGCTTCTCAAAAGTTGATTCTTTTGAGAATCTTACTTCGTTTTATAGACATGAGGCTCCGACAAGCATGTTCACAGTTGGATACTTTCTTTCAGATATGTTCTTTGATGAATTAGTCTTCTTGTTTCCCAGTTAATCATAGAATTTATATTCAAAATAGTTCACAAATGTAATTTCAATATTCAAAGCAAATTTATTTATTTTTATTTTTATTTATTATTTTTTATTGCATGGACTTCATTTATTTTTTAATTTTTTTTATTGTTGGTTGTTCAAAACATTACATAGTTCTTGATATATCATATTTCACACTTTGATTCAAGTGGGTTATGAACTTCCATTTTTACCCCGTATACAGATTACAGAATCACATCAGTTACACTTGCCATTCTAGTGTCTGTTGTATTCTGCGCTCTTTCCTATCCTCTACTATCCCCCCTCCCCTCCCCTCCTCTCCCCTCTTCTCTCTTTACCCCCTCTACTGTAATTCATTTCTCCCCCTTGTATTTTTTTCCCTTTCCCCTCACTTCCTCTTGTATGTAATTTTGTATAACCCTGAGGGTCTCCTTCCATTTCCATGCAGTTTCCCTTCTCTCTCCCTTTCCCTCCCACCTCTCATCCCTGTTTAATGTTGATCTTCTTCTCATGCTCTGTTCTTAGTCACTCTCCTTACATCAAAGAAGACATTTGGCATTTGTTTTTTAGAGCTTGGCTAGCTTCACTTAGCATAATCTGCTCTAATGCCATTCATTTCCCTCCAAATTCTATGATTTTGTCATTTTTTAATGCAGAGTAATACTCCATTGTGTATAAATGCCACATTTTTTGTATCCATTTGTCTATTGAAGGGCATCTAGGTTGGTTCCACAATCTTGCTATTGTGAATTGTGCTGCTATGAACATCGATGTAGCAGTGTCCCTGTAGCATGCTCTTTTTAGGTCTTTAGGGAATAGACCGAGAAGGGGAATAGCTGGGTCAAATGGTGGTTCCATTCCCAGCATCAAAGCAAATTTAAAAATTAATAAACTTCCAAATTTTACATGCTGCATTATACCTCTGTAGACATTAAGTGAGATTATGTGACCAGATTCTTTGTATTAATTTATTCTTTCATTGAAAAACAAAGAATGAGTTTACCTAGAGAGTTCAACCAATGTGCTCTTCTACCAACAACCTTGACAATGTTACATTGTTAGATGAGGAAATTCTCAGGACCCATCCACACCTACATCATCAAAATCTCTGAGAGGGCCATGAGGAACCTGCATTTCAGTAGGTTCTGCATGTACTCTTGTGCTTGCTCAAGGATAAGACACACTGACGCAGAGCACCTGACACTTTCTGAGCGCTGTAGGACTATATTTAATAAGTCCAGAAGATAAAAACAGATATAAAATCAAGTCTTATAGCTAGTAATGAGAATATTGTGAAATAGAAAAATAAAATGGCTCTTTTGGGTATATTTCTGATGCCAACACATATGGAAATACAATCTAATATAATTTGAGAAATTTTGTTTAAAAGAAGAAGGTAAATTGAAGTATTACTCCATCTTGTAGGGAATTTTAAGAGTTTTCATGTACACTGCATTTAAATAAACTGGTAATTTTTTGTTTAATAAAAGGATTTCTTAATTGCAGAACATTAATAGATAAGGCCAACATTTCATTATTTCTAATTATAGATTTTCAAGTTCAAAAACAGAAAACATTTATTCATATTAAAACAATAACTTATTTTGATTTCAAAGCATAATACCACCTCTGCCATCTGTTGTAGTTGTATAATTATACGTAGCAATTTAGTTTGAATGTGATTCTTTAATTTAAACATGGCCCTCATGTCTCCTTTTTGTCTGTAATAGGATTATAATGTAATTACATTTAGGTGAAATAATTTGGAAATGCTTAAATATGCTACCATCTGCTATGGTATTTAAATTCTTGGGGAAAAAAAACTTGCACCAATATAAGAATATTTTTCCTCTGGGGTTTCAATAGTGGTTGCAAGTATCTTTTAAAGTACTCAATTAGAATAAATCTCAATACATACATAAAGTTATTATCCACTTGCTACATAGTGAGAGTCAAATGCTGTGTTCATTTATTGGAAAAATTCCAATAAGAGTAACTCTATCTGCAGGGCCGTTGACATGCCTCATGTTAAGGCTGAGGGGCAATGAATGCAGGGTAGGTAGCCTCTGTCTGTTCTGCATAAGGAAAGTTAAAATACATATGGCATTGTTCTCTCACAGTATTACTTCAAAATCAGAGAATTGTCTTACTGCCTCTGTCCTTATTAAAAAAAAAAAAAAAGGATGTTTTTGGAAAGGAAGTTAGCATCAAGGTGAAGGTGATGTTACCTTTTCTTTTCTCGTTATCATTATGCTGAGCTGTTGCTTAATTATTAGTTACCTGTTTATAAATCCATCCACCAGAAGTAGAATATGAGAAGAGGTTTGTGTACAAGTACTTTCAGCATAACCCAGCAAAATGGTGGGAGAAGCAGGACAGGGAAGAGGAAGACAGCAAGAAATGGTGCAATTTCAGGAACAGGCTGAGCCTGGGCTTGACCCTGTAGGGTCTATGCAATGTAAATGATGCCTCAGTTTATCATATTTTATAACATAGGCCTTGGACTTTTATGTTTCCATGTTATTTAGTCATTTTCAAATGGTGGTGCAATTAGATGGCAAGGAGTAACTGGTGAAACTCCTAAGCAATTTTAGTTTGCACATTTGAAAAACCTCCCTAAAATGGCAAGTTCAAGCTCTTTAAAGAAAAGCCAGAAAGCCTGGGGAAGAGTTCACAGATAGCAGTGAAGGGATTCAGGGAATCTGAGCAGGTTGCTGCAGTGTGCTATGGTAACTTTGTACCTGAATTACAAAGTATTATGGTTGTGAGGTAAATTAGCAGAGTTAAACAAAACAAGGCATGTATTTTAATACACATTGAATCTAGGCTAAATAAAACTGCTAATTTTCTTCTAGGAATTCTAGAACACTGAAGTATTATATTTGAAATTATTTTATTTAAATAGCTACATAATTTAAGCATTGCTAACTGCTTAGCTTTTGTGTTTTTAATAATAAATTGGCTCATATGTTAATTTAAATTTGACACCTATGAAAGGAGAACATTTGTTTTAACTACAGTTGGGAATAATTGCTCATGAAAGTATAAATTCTAAAATTTTTTAAAATGTGCTTTAATAAATGATATTTAAAATTTCAAACATCTGTAATGGCCAAAGTTAGGAGAGAGTAATCAAAAGTTTTTAGAATGGAATACAGCAAAAAAGGAAATCTTCTGTAAGCCACAGTGTGATTTTAAACTTAGTGATTTACAACATATTTTTATTTAGCTTAAATAAAACACAACATACACACACAGTAGCAAGTTAACCTGATGGTAACAAATTAACCTTAAACTTTACTGCAGAGTAGCTATCAAATTAAATAAGAGATGTTACATTTATATATTCAATATATATCTCATATTCAATTTATGTTACATATAAATCTAATATTATGTAAAATATATTATTATTTAGTTAATAGATATCTCATCCTCAGTGAGGATGTATTGTGTAAAATATTCACAATTTATTTTATTTTTTTTAATCATCAGGGCATGAAAAATGTTTCTATCAATGGATAGTAGAATTCTAGAAATGAATTGTATTATTCAGTTTTATCAGTTCATAGATTGGAACTTAGTCACTAAGAAATCAGAGACTTTTCAATATCACTCAAAAAAATAGACTGGAATACAAATCATCTAACATCCAGGTTTTCATATATGGCATTCTTCTGTCACAGCTTGCCTGTTAATGCACTTTCCATATGGATAGAATTGTAGGAGGCAAACATTTTTTTCCCTTCATTTTAAATCTCAAAACTAGAGTCTTAATTATTAGATTTGTACCATTACTCAGGGTAATCAATTATACTTCATTTTTAATTAAAAAGATATTTTAATATATTTGGCAGACATTTAAAATAAGCCAAAATATATATAATAAAATGTTAGTTTCTTAATATCACTTAATGATATTTCCATAAAGGGATATATAAATATACCTCATTTAAAGCCATTGCTGTAGTGTATTCAGTTGTAGGAATGCACCCACATTTCTTTACGAGGTCAACAGGCAGATTAAGAACAGACAAAGTAAACAGACATTTCTCAAAACAAGAAGTGCAAATGGCAAAAAAAAATTTTGAAAAAATGTTCAACATCTTTAGTAATCAAGAAAATGCAAATGAAAACTACTGTGAAATTTAATCTCACTCTAGTTAGAATGGCAATTTTTAAAGATACAAATACCATAAATGCTATTAAGGATGTGGAGGAAACGTATACTCATGCATTGTTGGTGGAATTGCAAATGTGTACAACCATTTTAGAAAGCAATATAAAGATATCTTGAAAGACTAAGACTAAGATGTAGGCTCTCTATTCACCTCACAGGTCATTCATTTCTTTTGCTGAGAAGAAACTTTTTAGTTTGAGTCCATCCCATTTATTGATTCTTGATTTTAATTCTTGTGCCACAGGAGTCTTATTAAGGAAGTTGGGGCCTAATCCCACTTATGGAGATTAGGGCCTACTTTTTCTTCTATTAGATGCAGGGTCTCTAGTTTTATTCCTAAATCCTTGATCCATTTTGAGTTGAGTTTTGTGCATGCTGAGAGATAGGAGTTTAATTTCATTTTGTTGCATATGGATTTCCAGTTTTCCCAGCACTGTTTATTGAAGAGGTTATCTTTTCTCCAAAGCATTTTCTTGGCACCTTTGTCTAGTATAAAATAATGGCAGTTTTTTGGATTAGTCTCTGTGTCCTGTATTCTGTACTATTAGTCTACCAGTCTGTTTTGATGCCAATACGACGCATGCTGTTTTTGTTAATATTACTCTGTAGTATAGTTTAAGGTCTGGTATAATGATGCCACCTGCTTCACTCTTCCTGCTAAGGATTGCTATAGCTATTCTGGTTCGCTTATTTTTCCAGATGAATTTCATGATTGCTTTTTCTATTTCTATGAGGAATATCATTGGAATTTTGATCAAAATTGCATTAAATCTGTATAGTGCTTTTGAAAGTATGGTTGTTTTGATAATATTAATTCTGCCTACCCAAGAGCAAAGTAGATCTTTCCATCTTCTAAGGTCTTCTTTAATTCCTTTCTTTAGAGTTCTGTAATTTTCATTATATAGATCTTTCACCTCTTTCATTATGTTGATTCCCAAGTATTTTATTTTTTATTTTTTTGAGGCTATTGAGAATTCAGTAGCTTTCCTCATTTTCCTTTCTGAGGATTTGTCACTGATATACACAAAATGCCTTTGAATTATAGGTGCTGATTTTACATCCTGCTACTTTGCTGAACTCATTAACTAGTTCTAGGAGTTTTCTGGTGTTGAATCATACAAATAATTACCCCTCACACATCAGCTAGAGCACTAATCACTAGGGTATATAAAGAACTCAAAAAGCTAAACACTAAAATAAAATAATAACCCAAATAACCCAATCAATAAATCGGTGAAGGACCTGAAGAGACACTTCTCAGAAGATGATGTATAATCAATCAACAAATACATGAAAAAATGTTCATCATCACTAGCAGTTAGAGAAATGCAAATCAAAACCACTCTAAGATTTCATCTCACTCCAGTCAGAATGGCAGCTATTATCACATAAACAACAATAAGTGTTGGCGAGGATGTGGGGAAAAGGGTACCCTCATACAAAATTATACTATATGCACGTATGAATATATAACAATGAACTGCAAATTGTTGCAGCCAATATGGAAAGAAGTATGGAGATTTCTTGGAAAATTGGGAATGGAACCACCATTTGACCTTGTTGTCCTTCTCCTCTGTTTATACCCAAAGGACTTAATAACAGCATACTACAGGGACACAGTCACATCAATGTTTACAGTAGTACAATTCACAATAGCTAAACTGTGGGACCAATCTAGATGCCCTTCAATAGATGAATGGATAAAAAAAAATGTGGCATATATACACAATATTACTCAGCGATAAAAGAGAATAAAATCATGGCATTTGCAGGTAAATGGATAGAGCTAGAAAAGATAATGCTAATGAAATTAGCCAATCTCAAAAAACCAAATGCCTAATGTTTTCTTTGATATAATGAGGCTGATTTGTAGTGGGATAGGGAGCAGGAGCATGGGAGGAATAGACAAACTCTAGATAGGACAGAGGGATTGGAGGGGAAGGGAGGGGGCATGAGGTAATTAATGATGATGGAATGTGAGGATCATTACTATCCAAAGTACACTTGTGAAGACACAAATTGGTCTGAGTATACTATGTATACAACCAGAGATATGAAAAAATTGTGCATATATATGTAATAAAAATTGTAATGCATTCTGCTGTCATATATAAATAAAAAAATACGTAAAAAAGAAAGACTAAGACTGGATCCACCATATGACCCATGTATCCCACTCCTTGATATGTATCTAAAAGAACTAAAATCAGTATAGTATGGTGATATAGGCATATGAATGTTTATAACAGCACAGTGTACCTTAATATACAAAAGAAGAAAGAAACTCTACTACATATACATAATGGACTAAAAAGAATATTCCATAAAATATTTTATAAAAATAAGTGAAATAATATCATTTGCTTGTAAATGGATGGAACTAGGAATATCATGCTAAGTGAAATAAGCCAGACTCAGAAAATCAAAGGTCCAGTGTGTTCTCTCATATACGGAATCTAGAGAGAACTAAAAATTTTATAAAGGGATAAAGAAGGATCTCATGTAAATAGAGAGAAGAACAGTGGAGTAGAGCAAGGAGATAAAGGAATAAGGAGGAAGGATGGAAAAGAGAAGGAACTCTGGAATGAAATTTACAAAATTATTCTATATGCATGAATGAATATATAACAATGAATTTTACTTCTTTAACTATAAGACATCAATTTAAAAGTATATTGATAGAAGACAAATGTAGTAGAGAAAGGATTGGGAGAGGGATCAGGGGGGAGAAGATGGTACACTAGGGATTAAAATGGAGCAAATTATGTTATATGTATTTATGAATATATCAAACCCTGTGATTATGTAAAATTACTATGTACTAATAAATACACAAAAAAGCAGAAAAGCAAAGAAACAAACAGCAGAGTTATTGCGGACTTCGAGTTTTGGATGTAATTCAGTAATTCTTTGGACAAACACTCTGAGGAACAATAAGCAGAGAAAAGTAGTTCATAAGGTTATCTGATAAAGGCGTTAGAGAACCACAGAAACAATGAAACTGAAACAGTTGGTACTCCCGAGTAGGGAGAGCCACAAAGATATAAGCAGGGATGGCTGCTATTCCCTTGATGTCATTTGCTATTTATGGGCCTATTTATGGACATAAGCAGGAAGTTGATAATTAGTGTTTCCACAACAGAGGAATCATGTTGTGGGGGCTGGGAAATTAGCAGAGATTTTGGCTGGCACATGGTGCTTGATTTTTTTTTTTCTTGAGTCTCTTGTCAATTTGTGTGAAAAGGAGGCTAGAAGTCTAGAACTGAATGAAGTTGAAGAAATCTTGTGGAGCTCAGGAGACAAAGATCGCAGACAAAGATCCATTGTGTGGAGCTACCAAAGTTTTCAGTAGAGAGGAGCAGGAATATATCAGAATAAGACTAAACTTCCAAAGTTTAGTAACTTAGCCTGGAATTAGCTCAACGTGTGATTATGTTAAGGTGATCTTTCCTCATACTTTAGATAAGTGAGGAAAGGATAAACCCACTTTGGGAGAAGAAAATAAAATCTGGAGCCTCCAGTTTTTTAAATGTAAGGCTCTTTATACATTCATTTTATGTATATTATGTATAATATAAATATATAATTATAATTAATATATAATAATATATATTAAATTCTTAGTTTGTCAATTGTTAATCTAGTTCTAGACCACATAAAGAAAGGTGGGTGCATTCCTACAAATGAATACACTACAGAAATTTTTAAAATGAGACATTTACATGTTCTTCTATGAAAATATTACAAAGCGCTATATTTTATAGTATATTATATATTTTTATAATATATATTATGTGTATTTTTTCTGTCATGAAATACAAATACACTCATATCATCATCCATAATCAAATGTGAGTACTTGAAATTAAAAATGAAATTAAGAAATCCGCGTATCCATCTGTCCATCTAATAACAGATGAGAGCAGCAAAATAGAGAAATGAGATAAGGGTTAAGAGCAAATACCTAAACTGAAAGTTAGAGACAACAAAAAGAGAAGGAGCAACAACATTAACAAAACAAAACAACAAAAGGAGCAACAACAGTAACAAAAACAACAACAAAGTAGAAAATCAAAAACCAGCGTAAGACACAACAGGGCATAATAGGAAGTTGGCACACGGAAGTTCTAACAAATGCAAGTCGGAGTTAGGGAGCAAAGAATAGAACAAGCAAAATTTGAAGGAAGCATGGTTTGTGATTTTTCAAAAATCAAATTCAACACCAATAGAAAAGACAGAAAGTCACACCTAGAAACATCATGGTAAAATTGCTAAAATTCAGACAGCAAAATTATAAGGAGTTTCTAGAAGGAAGAAGTCACAAAACTTTCCTAGAACCACCAATATGAGTAACAATTGAATTACAATAAACATTAAAATTCACAAGTCTATCATATCTTTGTGTTGAAACAAAACCCACAAGGAAAACTGTTCTTAAAATGTATAGATTAGATAAAGACATTTTCATAAAAAAATAAATAAAATAAAACTTCAGAAAATTCATTGCCAACAGACCTGAACTAAAACAAATAAGTGGACATTGTATTTTCCAAAGTTTGTCAGAATAATATCTCTTACTTCACAATGTGGTCTTGCGACAACTTTATCCAGAATTGCAAAGGTGATAGAGCAAGTGAAACTATCACATATGGATGGCAGAAGTATAAATTTGTACTACCACTTTTGAAAACTAAACAGAAACATGTATATTCATATTCTAAATATATATCCAACATAAATACGTAAATATTTTCAACAAAAGGTATAGAGCACAGTACGAATAGCAATATTATTAGTCATAATAGCAGAATCTGGAAAAACCTAGTTAATTAGTCAATATTAGGATAGATCAGGATTTACAAAATTTTTCAGCAAAGAGACAGACAGTAAATACTTCAGATAATGGGAGACAAGTACAGTTTCTATTACTTATTCTTTCATTCCTTTTCCTTTTTTATTTAATGATCCTTTAAAAATTATATCTACCTATTTTTTAGCCATATTCAAACATGGACTGTAGACAAGCTTTTGTTCATGAATGAGTTCTCCACCTTCTGCAATAGCAAAAGAAATGGTAATATATTTATACCAGAAATATTCATGGAGCAGAGTTGGGTACATTTTTCTCCAAAGGGCACAAACCCTAAATATTTTAAGTTGTGTCTACCAAATAGTCTATTACTCAACTCTGCTGTTATTGTGCAAATACAGCTATAGGTTATGTGTAAAAAAGAATCAGTAAGACTATGATCCATCATAATTCTACTTGCAAAAAGCCAATGGTGAGCCAGACTTGGCCTGTAGGATGCATTTTATAGACCCATGCTGCAGAAGAGTGGGAAAGAATATAAAAATAATGAATCAAAAGATAGATAAATCTTTTCTTCTTTTTTTCTTTTTCTTTTTTTGCACTGGGGATTGAACCCAGGGGCTCTCGACCACTGAGCCATATCCACAGCCCTATTTCGAATTTTATTTAGAGATAGGGTCTCACTGAGTTGCTTAGTGTCTTGCTTTGGCTGAGGCTGGCTTTGAACTTGTGATCCTTCTGTGTAACCCCATCCAGTATGGGCTACTGAATCAAGATCATTCAGGTGAATTTGGAGTGACATGCAATGACCAGGCAGACACGGAATACCTTTTTCTGGGCGTCAGGATGGCTTCCCCAGCTCCTGGCCTCAAGATCCCACAAAGGGGGCAAGAGAAAAACTCGAGAGGCTGGTGAAAAAGAGGATGCATGTTCTGAGGCTCGGCTTTTATTATTTTTTGGAACATTCTATCCCAAAAAAAGGGTAATGGATAGGGTTACATCAAACAGGTGGGTGTAATTCAACCCCCACTGGGTGACACCCACTCCTGGAGCTGCCCCTTTCTTATCCCAGCAGAGGTAAAGTCCAAGTGTCTTGCAATGTGTGCAATACCAGTTCAGTACCTCTTTACTCAGGCCTTAAAGGTGTGTACATAGCTCCTGTCCAGAGCGGTCCCGACATTCCTGCCTCAGCCTCTGGAGCCTCTGGGATTATAGGTATGCACCACTGTCCCTGGCAAAAAGATAGATCAATCTTATAAACACAGTTTTTATCAAAAGAAAGCAGTCAAAATGTACACAATGGTTTCCATCATATACAGGTGAAAAAATGAACATAAATAGTCTATTAAGCAGAATGTAAGATAATGATTACAATATGAGGGTGAAAATTGTGACTGAAAGGAGCTCAGGAGGCTTCTTTGTGGTCATTATTGTTTCTTGGTTTCATACTGGTTACACAGATATATTCTAGGTAACTTTGAACTGCATGCTTCAAATTTGTGCACATTTTACTCCGTATATAATCCCTGAAAGAATTGCTTATTTAATTTTTTTTTATGCTAGGGATTAAACCCTATACCTTGTGAATACTAGTCAAGTACTCCATGATTGAGCTCTATACCCAAGCCTAAAATAGTCATTTAAAAAAATAACATCTGGCACTAAAAGATTTTAATCCCAAGTGTCTATTCTATTGTGATGGGAATTGGTGTTCTAGAATAAAGATCTTTGTACCGAGAGATACTGACTATGAGACATATTCAAGGATTGCAGAGAGTTAAGGAAATAATTTGGATGTTCCTAATTTCATCCATAATCTTAGTTACAGGTAATAAGCCAGAACATATTGACCAAGACCTTCAGTTGTCATTTCCTACAGATACTTTTTTCACATTCATCTTTCTCCTACTTTACTAACTATATGCATGCCCCTAACTTGTTAGAAATTTCACTATATTGCTTTGCTTTCATGTAAATCTCCATGTTACCAAATAATTGGTAGTTTCAAATATAGCTTTATGTTAAAAATAAATAAATCTGATAACTGGATGACAATTTTAATGTACAGTCCTTTTAATGGACAGTTGTTTCCAATTTTTGTATGTGACAAGTTTGAAGAATGACTTAATTGTCAGCTGATCAAAATTAACTTCAGTTGATCACCCTGAGATATTGGTGTACAACTAAGAAGTAGGTCAAATAACTGAAGGATATCACTGTAAAACCATGAATGTCAACATTTATCATGATCAAGCCATAAGTTATATCCATCCAAAGATACACAAAACAACCAATGAATCCTAAGTTTCTTCTATCACAATGAATTTAGTTTAGTTTGTTTTTTAAACTTGTACATCAAATGTATTTCATTTTTAGTGTTTCAGTCCATATTGTATCAGTAATAGAGGTAATAATAAGTAAATTCAGAAGAAAATTTGAGCATTTTTAGAACACAGAGACTATCAAATGTTGACTTATATTTTCATGTTAGAAGAGAAGTATGATAATATATTTTGAGTAATATATTTTTAGACATCAAAACATACTTTAGGATAACAATTTTGGGGGGGGAATGAACTTCAGATATGAACTAAAGAGAAAATAATTTAATGTTAATAGTGTTAAAAACCTTTTCATGCATTTAAAATACATATAATATTAAATATCTATGATATTCAGGACCCTTCATTTTATATTTTATTCATATTCTGAAGATATTGCAATCAATTTATTTTAAAACAATCAATGTTTACCAAATAAATCACTTTCCCACTCTTCTTTAAATTTATGAAACATCTTAAGGCTAAAAAAAATGTTGAAAACTCCTGCTCTAATAAATTTGGTATTATTCAACTAAGTAGAAAAGACTAATTTCTTAACATACCCTCAGGAGTTGGTATTTGTTTGATTTAATTGGATTTCATGAGAAATGTGTAACCTGGAGATTTTCAAATCCCATTTAAATTACTTGGAGGTTGTTTTTAATGAACATTTTGTTATGGGCATACAATCTTTTGCTTTTTAGACAAGAATTTTGATTTTAATGATCATACTTATATTAAGCTTTTCAGTGGAAGATTATTATGTGTTCCCAACACACAGTTGTTCTAGCTAATCCACTCATTGTAAGTAACTTGATCCTACTCAGAGTAAATAGGCAGTCAAGTAGAAGCTGCATGCTTATTGCCAATATTGTTCAATTCCGTTGATAGAGATAAAAGATACTTAATACAGGTGGATTTTGCCTTAGAGTTTCCAGACTAGTTGTTCTTTTCTTATATTTTAATATGAAAGGCACTGGAATCATTTTACAGGGTTCAGAAGCTGGCTCAGGCAATGTTCCAGGCACTTAGAGCTAGTAAAGTAAATGCTCAATAAATAATGAGAATCATTATTAAGTTTTAATTTTGAGAGTTAAGAGTTAATTTGTGCTAGACTAATCCCTTGCAAGCTGGCCTCCCACAAAAGAGTTGAGCTCCCTTCCAAGCTCCCCAGAAACCAGCAGTGGCCTGTTGCTTAAAGCAATCAATTTTGGATTACTATAGGGCTTGAATGCCAGTACCTCCTTTGTATCCATAACTCCAGGGGAGGCTATTATTTTTTTCCTCCCTGCAACATCTAGCTTAGAAGTCACACATCCCAAATCTTCTGTTTCTTCTCCAACATCTAACTTTGAACCCCACAGCCCTAATTTGGGGGCTTTCTCTTAGAATATGACTGTTGGATCTGCAAGGGGTTTGTGCTTAGAGGGGGTCTAGACACCTACTATTGCTCTTGTTGCTGAGCTATCTCCAGTAAATACTCTTCTAGCAGGACTGCCTTGTGTGTCCTCTGTTTGTATGTCTTTGTTCACCCCTATGCACATTTCATGTGCTATAAATGTATTTGTATGTGAGTGAAAGAAAAAAAAAGTAGACAGAAATGCCCAATATCCAAACTAAAATGCTGGTGCCACTGCATTATAACTCTTAATGTTTCAGCCTCAGAAATGCATTTATGATATGCTACTTCCTAGGTTTCTGTGAGGATTTCATAACATGCTGCTTATAAAGTACTCAAAGAAGAGTGCCCAGTGTTTAGCCATTCATATAATCATACATTTATTTACTGTTAACAGTGACAGATTACTTGTAATGAGCCAGAGAATACTCCAAACACTTAATAGCACCAGCAAGTTCTCAATAAATATTAGACTTTATTTATTTATACAGTTTTAACTGTATACATTTCTACTGTTGAAATGTAAGAGCTATGCCTTTATTGCATTCCCATGATTCATTTTATTTTTAATTCATATAAAACTACTTTTGTGAACACTGTGTTTCCTAGTTTATGTTAATCTATATTTTATGCTATCAACATGTATTTAATATTGAAGTATTCTAGCTAGCAACACATATACATGAGTCATTCATTTGAAATATATACTCAGAAGCCCATTTTCCAGAGATCTAATATATGCATGTGGATTCACCAAGCTTTAAAGTTCATCAACAGCAGAGTCTGGCTAATTAATAGTGTGACAAATTGAATGAGCAAAGACATATAGATAAGCTTTTAATGGACTACGTGTATCTAAGTATAGAAATATATGAGGAATACTGGTCTTGTTTGAAGGATCTTAGAAAGCTGAATAAATTATACCCTTTAGAATGGTAGAATTCTTTACTGATAAAACATTGTCACTTCACAGAAACGAAATATTTAGCTATTTTCTTAACTGAATCCTGCCTCAGAAATAACTTTGTACCTGCTTTATGTTATTGAAACCCTTCAAAGGACAGTTAGAAGTTCACCAAACTTACATAATGAACATTTGTCTACTTTGATGTACGGTTGTAGTTATATTGTAATTCATTCAGTTCAAGATTTGCTATCATTGTTGTATTACCTAGAATTTTGAATAATAGATTAGCTTAGAATAAATATATCATGTAAATCAATGTATAAATAAAAAGCAATTATATTTTTTACATAGTGGTATGTACTTTGAATAGTGCTTTTATAAAGAAATGTAAAATGGTTTTGGTTTATGGTCATATTATGAGCTTTTCTATTTGCTCTTTATGGTAAGAATAGAGGTTCAATCAGCAATTTCATATTCTCATATCACAACCAAGAAAAAGAATCTCCATTTAAAAAATCCATTGTTTTAAAAATGTGGATATAAATATACCTTTCTTTTGTATCTTATTTTCTGATTTGAATAGCAATATATGGTTACTTTAAAAATTTTTAAATAGAGGAATAGAAAAAATATCCCTAATTATCTCAATTTTATCTCCAAATTTATTGATTTAAAAAGATATTCTTCCATGGTGATATTAAGAGATATTTTAGTCTTAACCAGATCTGTGTTCTTCTTTTCAGTGTGTTCTACTTCTGGTAGCTTAAAAAGAAAGTCATGTTAATTCTATTTTCTATTGCTTTGAGTACAGAAACATAGAGTAAAATATTACTATCTTTTTCTCCCCTTTGTTGAGAATTATCCTCAGGCTATGCACATGCTAAGTAATCACTGTACCACAAAGCAACATCCCAAGCTCTTTCTTTTATTTCGAGACAGGTTGTCTCTAAATTACCCAGGTTAATCTTAAACTTGAGATCTTCCTTCCTTAGCCACCTGAGAAGATGGGATTATAAGTATGTGCCAACTTGCTATCTTAGTGTAAAATATGCTTAATTTATATTCCTTAACTTAGGTGCCAAATGATTAGATATATTGTAGTTTTAATTGACAACATTAAAAGTTGCATTAGAAATTGAGTTAACTTCAGAAATTCAACAAAAAATAAAATAGAATACATGACTAGGTACTGTCTTGGTTGTAGTGTAGACAACATGCTTATTATTATAAGGTCCTAATGAGGTAAAAAGGAGTATAAGATTAAAGTTTAAGTTGGTGACTGTAAAAAGAAAAGGACTGCTGCTTTATGATTGAGGTAAATGGCAGGAGAGGGTCTTTGCCGACCACATTCTTTGTTCAAAAGAAACAACAGGAAAATATTGAGATTGTATAGCAGGTATGACCACAATCGACTGCCCTGAAAGTAATGGTAATACTTTTATATGCCAAAATTTATACCCCAAGGGGAGATTAATATACTTTTTGGCACATTTTGATCACATGCAAATTGGTACAGGCAGAATGAGAAATTGCTATATAGCTTGTAAATATGTCTATCTTTGGTTCAAAAAGTAAATAGAATGTTCACCTCTTAATTTCCTTGTTATTCTTCCCTTGCTCTGTGAATCAATGCAATAAATAATTCTTAATAACCTTTTCCTTGTTAGCTGTGTTTATTTCTATTCTCTCTGACCTAAAGTACTCTCTGAGCTAGTGACATTGATCTTGAAAGACTTGGAAGCCTGCAGAAAAAAGGCAAAGGCATGAACACTAAGATGTTACTCTGTGCAGACTTATAAAACATCACAGTGAAATACATCATTGAGATACAAATGAAAGTAGGGCACAGGGAAGCAGGAGAATTATTGGGCAAAGGGCTTGGGAAGCCCAGTTGAAGAAATTAAAGTTTGACTTTGTAACACTGGTGTGGGGGACAAAGACACACAAAAGGGCATATTGAGGAACTTAGGCATCTCAGCATAGCTTGTGTGTGTGTGTGAAGTAGGGTGTATAAAAACATGTTTTAGGGAAGGTGGGATGCTGAGGGCCATTACCAAATAGGAATGACGCATCGAAATTTCCTTGCCAAGCGTACCCCATGCTGCTTAGAGGACATTCCATGGGACATTGCATGCATGCTTTAATAAGGTGACCTTGCTCAAGGACCAAGGTGGATCCGGGTTTAGAGCTGATCAGGTTTGAGGAAGTAACCAGCTCCTTGAGTTTAAGGCGTTGCCAGTTTAAGACAATGGGTTTTAGGGAAGTTGGAGGTTGAAGATTATTGCTGGGATTAGGGTGTTCCTGCTGCTTGTTCCCCTTGAGTTCTCATGAGATTAAAATGGGATTTGGAGATAGCCTCGTGGAGTAGGTGAATTGTGCGGGCAGACGGCAGAACGCGATTACCCCTGGACCTGTGTGGAGGCGGTGTGAGAGCAGGAATAAAGAATTGCTGTTTGAACCTACAAAGGTGTGTGGTGGCTCGTGATTCTGGTGCCAAGCCGAGACCTTGGCATTTTGGTGGCCCAGCATGGGGTACGCTTGGCAAGGAAATTTTGATGCGTCATTCCTACTTGGTAATGGCCTCAGCAGTGGGAAATGTGCATAAGGGAAGATGTTAGAATCAAGAACATGGCAAGCAGTAGGAGACTCTGGCAAACCAAAAAGCATCTAACAACTGAAAAATGGGTGGCCAATCAACTAAAACATGACTTCCAGATGAGTTTGTATTCTATCTGAGAGTGGTAAAAACATTTCATTAAAAACATTCACCAAGTTGGACTTTGTCCTTTGGTCTGGCTTTCCCAACTCAGCACTTTTGACTTTCAGGGTTTGCTGATTCTTTGCTTTGGAGGGCTCTCTTGTGCATTGCAGAAAGACTATCTTCGGTTTTGGTCTCTATCCACTAGATTCTAGAAAATTCCCTCCCCCGTTTGTGGTGACCAAAAATAACTCCCTACATTGCCAAATGGTTCCTGGGAGAGGTAAAGTTGTTCCTCAGTTGAAAACCATGGGGTTTGATGACCATCAAGGAGTTCCACTAATGTAGTTGTACAATAAAACTTAGTGTTTAGAGAGGAAATCCCAGTGGAAGGACAAATAAGAGTTGTGTAAGAAAAGGAGAAGACAGAGGGCAACTGGAGGAGATGGTTTGTCTTAGAAGCTATTGCAATAGCTTTCTCCACACCTACAAACAAGGATGCTTTGACAAGCAAAATAATCATGTAACCAAAACAAATATTTAACTTTCTGTAAAAGGCTAACTCCCCAGTTTTTTAACTAAAGACTCAAATTCTAAATACAAATATTATTGCCAATCGCATATAATTTATCATATACTCTAGTGTAAGAAGCTCTGATTTATGGTTCTAATGTTTTGCATTTGGCCCTTGACTTTACTTATAGAAAAAGCTGTCCTAAATGTATTGCTTCCTAATCTCTGTTAGTAAGTACAAATGTAAAGATTTACTTATATTAGAAATAGAAAATTTACATTTATAGAAGTGTATCTCAGTTGGGATTGCAGAGATCACAATGAATATATATGTTATTTTTATTTTAGAACATTTGTTTCTTTACATTTATTTATTTAACAAATATAGAGTCTTTACTATGTGCCAGGCAAAGTTTTAGACTCCAAGGACATGTTAGTTATAGTGACGTTTTTGCCCTCATGAACTTAGAATTCAGTGGAGGGATCAAACATTAGACAAATATCAATGTGATAAAAGTAAAACGATACATTTAAAAAGTGTTGTGAAAGACAGGATGCAGGACAGAATATTTTAGAATACAGTGATCATATTAAGTCACAAAGTTAAAATCTCATTTCAATGTAATTGCCCACAGTGAGGTCTTTAGAGCTGTGCCTGTGGCTCAAGGGTCTATTTTCATTATTTTCCATGATTTATTACTCTATATTATTATAAAAACAAATCTGATGGAATGAGATGGACATTATTACCCCTGTATATGGGTCTAATTACATGAATGGTGTGACTATACATTATGTACAACCAGAGAAATGAAAAGTTGTGCTCCATTTGTGGAAAAAAATAAGCAAAATTAATTAATAGTAAAAAAAGAAATCAGAAATTGCCAACTCAGATGCTTACAGGGTTTAAACAGGAACATGAATGACTAAAGACTTTATATAAGAAAAATGATAATATGAACTACCATTCATTCTCAGAGTCCAAGAGATACTAGGGAATGATGGGAACTTGGAATGACCACACTTCTGTACCAAGAGGAGTATCCACCACTCAGATCCAGCAGGTTATTTCTATGAAAGCCCAATGTCAGATTTTATGATTTTCCAACAAAATCTAGAAACATGGGTTTTTTAAAAAAGAAAAACAAATCTGATGTACATTTGACCCAGCAAAAGGAGGCTCATTTTGTAAGTATAACCTACAACACTCTGAAAATTAATTGACTAACTGACTATAGTCAAAGTGGAGATTTAATGGTACTATCTAGGAAAATTTGCATAGAATATTACTGAATTATTTTTGTAACCAATACCAAAAGCCACAATGCAAATTTCTGTATCTGTCAAATCATTTCCTCCCTAACACATGGTAGCTAATCACCAATGTTTGCTGAATAAATGAGTGAATGAGTGGATAAAAACACTTGCTGTACATAAGAAACCCTGAAAAGCAGTTTACTACTTTCAAGAACCTAAAATAATAATAATAATAATAATAATAATAATAATAATAATAATAATAATAATAATAATAGAAGACAGTTAAACTCATGCAAAAGTACACAATCCTGAAAAATGTAAAAGTTAAAGAACTTTCTAAAGAGTTTGGGGGCAATAAAAGATGACTTCATGTAGAGCAAGGGGTTGCATTCAAGACATTTTGAATAGGAGTTAGCATTTAAACAGATCTTGGAACAGGAGCAATGCTTGAAAGGCAGAATTGTTGGGTAAAGACATTACTGGCGTAGAAAAAGACATGGGGAGATATTGGTGCTCAGAACACTCAAGGAAGATAATTACATACTTTTGGTGATGTGCAAAAGTTGATGCTATCAGAGGCATTTAGGAGAGCTATATTATAAAACAGCAGCATTGCCAATAGAATGTAGTTGAAAAATAACCATTTGAGGAGGTGGGGAAAATGTTTAAAAGACCATTGCAATAATTCTCAATTATTCTTTTTTATTTCAAGTTGCTTTTGTTCCTTAACATTTTAAAACTATAAAATGTTTTATTATTAAAGACCCAGAAAACTCTTATTTTTGTCATAATATTTAATATTAGACAATGTAATAAAGTAATTTTAAACTACTTTTAAATTTACATAAAATAACTACAATAAACCCTTTAATTTAACACAAATTGCAATGTTTTGTGAAACATGACATTTCACTAATCTCCCAACCTCATAAAGTTGAGTTTTGGTGTAATTTTTGCAAATCTAATGCCTGGTTATTTGAAGATCCCCTGAACTCACTTCTGTTATTGTATGCAACTATTTCTCTATGTTACACTTTGATGGAAGTACCTGAAGAAAATCTCAGACTTGTACCTATAAACAACTGAGAAAGGAATAATTATTTTAATGACCTTCTCAGATCATTGTAGCCATTCTCTCTTGATACTGAACTAACATTGCAGATGGTAGTTTTTAAAACTTTAAAAAATGATGTGGGATCTGAGACAGTATCACTGTTTTTACATTTTGTTACATGAAAGTCCATTAGTCTCTCTTGTACTTAGAAAATAATGGCTTAGGTAAAAAATGCATTCTAAGTCCCTACATTGATCTATTAGAATATACTGGCTCATTTAGTTAAGTAGATCTTCTAAATTTGGATACACTGTATTATATCATTTTAAAATAGCACCCTTAATAATATCATCACCAATACCCTCCCAAAAGTATATGTTAAGAAGCTTTCAAGTTTATGGATGTAGATGTAATTTTACTAAAATTACAATATTTGCTTGAAAGCTTAAATTTTATCACTAGAAAAAAAAACATTGAAATCTCTTTTCCTGAAAGTGACAGTCATATATATTTATTTTTTTAGAAAGTATCTGCAAATACATGAGCCTGAATAACCATAATTTGTCAATTGTTCTTTCATACAAATGTTGTTTCAAGAAAAATGCTGCTAGTTCAAGGGACTACTCAATTGAAAAATGATTCTCCTTGAAGCAACTGTTGTACTTCACCTTCTAGAAGAAACCTAGAACAGAATGTTAAAAGCTATATATACTCTAGTGTCAATATTTAACATAAATTTCTAATTTTTACTGCTTCGTCAAGGGCATTCTTAAGTAAATCTGTATATTTTTTAAACAGTGAGCACATGGTAGGTAGTGAGTAGAATCTATTACAGTCTCTGCCACTTTCTTAATCCATGCTCATTATCATCAGTATAATGTCAACATATGTAGAAGATGAAGGCAAAAAATGTCTTATAAAAATAATTTTGACCTTGATGCTCTCCTTGAAGTGTTGCAAGGATCCACAGACAATACCACAGCCTAGGACTGGAGGGGAGGCACCCAGCAGTCTCAGGTCAATAGGAATTCTGAAATCCTCTGGTCAATATACCATGAGATCCTGGCCTATTTTAATAGAAGAAAGAAACTACATGTGGGAAACTACTTATTGAATTTATGAATTTTTGTGTCATAATCCTCTATGATAAAACACGATGCATTTTATTTCCTTCTTTGACTTCAGGTTGGCTCTCTACTCTCACTTCTTTTTATATTATTTTATTTTCTGTGTATGAATGTGGATAATACAATGTTACCATCTGCATTTTTGTGTTAACCTAAGATACCGATCTTATATATTGGTTAATATATGTCTATAATACCTTTTCCATTTCTAAGGCATGACTTTAAATGTAGATTAGTCTTAAGTAGTAATTCAGTATTCAGCATTGTAATTTGACAATAAATGTTACATTCACAACTGAACTCAATACCTTACAGTTATTTGGATATGCTATCAGGCTTCATTATGAGCAACAAGTAATTATGAAAATATTGGTTATAAAGGTTTTTTAATCAATGTGATACAAGAATTCAAGATAGAGGTGAAAACCCCAAAGGCATAAGTATCATTTTGATGCAAGGAGTCACATTTTTTTAAAAAATCATTTTGCAGTGCTAAGAATCAAACTCAGGGCCACATGTGTGCAAAGAAAATATTCTACTTCAGAAGTAACCCTCAGCTCTGATAAAAAAAATTAGAGAAAACCTGGCACTAAATTGTTGATCAGCTTACATTATATTTTCTTTCTTTTATCTGCCTAGAAGATCATAATCTTTCTTATTCTAAGTAAATTTGCAAATTCTACATTTCTTTAACAAAACATATTATTGTTAATACAATTACAAACTGCCTATTTTACCCACACATTGTTTTGTTATATTTTATGGAATGGAGCTGTTTGCTTATTTTGCTTGTTTGTTTATATACTCTCCTATCAATCTAGAAGTTCAAATGATATACTTTAAGATAGAGAAGAAGATTTACATTAAACAGGGATGAGAGGTGGGAGGGAAAGGGAGTGAGAAGGGAAATCACATGGAAATGGAAGGCGATCCTCAGGGTTATACAAAATGATATATAAGAGGAAAGGAGGGGTAAGACATGATAATACAAATGGAAGAAATGATTTACAGTAGAAGGGGTAGAGAGAGAAAAGGGGAGGGGAGGGGAGGGGAAGGGGGGATAGTAGAGAATAGGACAGACAGCAGAATACATCAGACACTAGAAAGGCAATATGTCAATCAATGGAAGGGTAACTGATGTGATACAGCAATCTGTATACGGGATAAAGTTGGGAGTTCATAACCCGCTTGAATCAAACTGTGAAATATGATGTATTAAGAACTATGTAATGTTTTGAACGACCAACAATAAAAAAAAATAAATTAAAAAAAAATTTGGAGTCTGAAAGTTTAGTTTCTATCTCTTAATCCATACACATGGCTTTTGATGGTACAAGTACAAATTTACCAATATTGATGTACCCAATTTGTTGGAGAAAGGCTTTTTTCTCTAGATTGAATCCAATAATAAAAAAATATGGGTCATATCCCTCTGCAGGATAAGGAGACCCAGCACAAGAGATAATGCACAGCTTATAGGAAAATGCCTTTTCCACTCTCACCAAGGCCTTATTTGTTGTTAATGAAAGCAATTGCACCTTACTGACGGTAGGTGACATGACATTAATGCTTCCTTTATTTATACTTAATAAAGTCATTGTTCTTTGGGTAAAGACCTATTGTTTATGACAAAAATTGCCACTTTGCCACTATAAAATTGCTCTTTATCATAGGAGAGAATGGTTTGCTTTCAAGATGATTATAATATAAATTTCTAGGATGTTAAAAAGGCCTGGTTGATAGTAGTTGGTCACATTAGGTAAGACTTAAAAATCTAAAAAGCTCATAAAGGAATAAAGAAAAGTAACTAACTGAAGATTTTAGTGAAAATAATGACTAGGCTTTGTTGACATGGGAGATTTAGACTGGAATATTTGTTGGTACTTAGAGTATTTTGAGGAGAGAAAAACAAAAATGATTCCAAGCTATGTCTTAAGCATTACTATTTACTTTTATTTAGGATACATATTAAAAAGATATGACTTCATGTACATTTTCTCAAAAGAAATTTTCGCATGTACACCATCTATAATATAAAAAATAAGTGGGAGACAAAAATCACTTTCCTGACTTCATATAGAATTGCAGACATAAAAATTAAAGTGAAATTAAGTGTCATATGCCATAATAGAAAATGGATCTGTTAATATATGCTGTTTTTAATTTAAAAAACTATTTTTTAAAAAATGACATCTCAATTGAATTAAATGGCATATAGAAAATTACTGTTGCAGTTTCTTTCTAAATAAAGCACTTCTAATACAAAGTTAGTATCAGATAAAATAATAGGTGGATGACTGATGATTAAATTCTTAGAAGAACTGTATTTACCAAGAACTTTGACTTTCCTGGGAATTTAGACTTGAACCAATTCAAATCTTAATTCACATAGCTAAGCATTATTGTACAAAAAATATTATCTATTGCTTTTTGAGGCTGATATAAAGGATTTTCTAAAAACATATTTTTAGATGATTAGATTCTCACTTTGAAACTGCTGAAGAATTGTAATTGCTTCTGCACAAGCTTGTTTCCAAAAACAGCACTAAATTGATGGTGAAATAAAATCTACACTCTTAGACTATCTCTGTGCAGTGCTACATTTTTTTTCCTAGAAAAACTTGAATGAATGCTTAGAGAAACTTTGGAAATGTGTATTCTGCAATGAGCCCTCCAATTTTGGAGATTTAAATTCAGCATTTTAATTGTATTTGGACACCTACTTATCCTCTTTTTCAAAAGCCACTGTGATTGAGATTGGGAATACAAGAATAAATACAACAATGTCCTTGCCTGAGATTTTGAAATCAAAATGCACTGGCTTCAAAGATAAAATCCTCAGGAGTTCTTATGCTGAAATCATTATTTCTTCTCAGCTCCAGAGCTAGAAAGGCTACCTGACATGGGAGAAGGGAGCTTTCATTAATCAAGTACATCTATGATCCTTCCTAAGGTTATGTGAATATGTAGAGCTTATTAAAATGTATTGAAGAAACTAGTTTATTAATTGTCTAGCCTACTTTAATGTCAGTAGATATGATGTGAATATCTTTAAAAAAAGGATTAATAATTCAAAATACTAACAGAGAGTCAGAAACTATGTGTATGGACTTTCTAGTGATCTAGGGGTGATTAATGGTATTTTAAACAGTGCCATTGAATATATGTGACTTCAAACCATCTATATGATTTCCAAACTATGTTTTCAAAGAACACTTTTTTTGTAATTTCACTGCATCTAAGATGTCATAAATAGTAGATGCTTCTTTATGTGAAATTAAATAAGAAAAATTAAATTAAATAAGAAATAAATTAAATAAGAAAAAGAGTACAAAATAACAACATGCAGTCATTGGTTTAAAATGATCCTCATTTCCAATATATTAAAATATTAATATTAAAATTTAAAATTATAAATAAATGAGATCAATAAAATAGAATTAATATTGAAATCACAAAAACACAGATACATGAACATGGTTTTTTTGTTTTTCTTTTTGGAGATAATTGCAAATTCACAAGCAATTGTTAGAAATCATATAGAAAGAGTGAGGCCAGCAGCATGGCCAGATAGGAAGTATTTGAGTCGTCTTCCCCCTGAAAACCCACCAAATAAGCATGGATTCTCAGAGCAGTACCCTTTGAGAGGATATCAGAGAAGAGAGGAAAGATGTCTACTCACCAGGCAACTAAGAAGACATTCACATCAGGCAGGAAGGAAATGATGAGGCACAGTTCAGCAAGGAGGCCCCCCTCAAGTACAGTGACATCAAATTGGAAAAAGGAATTCACAGCAACTATTATCTACTTTTAGAGAGGAGAGTTTGGACCTCAAATATAAGGTCTCAGTCCCAAGAATCCCAAGCTTGACTCTTAATGCATCCGCTGTAGGAGTGGTGGGGTTAAAGGCATGTCTCTGCTTCTCAGAGCAAAGAAACAAGAGAATGAGCACAAATGCTTCCAAGGACTTTGTTCATCTCTAAGCAGTGAAGGGTTGGTGCTAAAAAGCACAGACTCTACTTCCCTGAGAAGGGGTTTAGAAACATCTTCTAGCAGTTTCTGCCAGCCTGCTCCTAACTAATTGCACCAGGGATCTGAAGAGACAGTCAAATATTAACCCACTGCCATACTGGGAAGTGTTTGCCCTCCCACCAGGTGAGCATACTCAGCTTTATATGGGTGCATAAGTTCCCTTAAGGATTCCTTCCTCTAGGATCCCAGCTGAGAAGAGGTTTAAATATCACCACCTAGTTTCTAGACAGAAGGGTTTGTTAAATACCCTAATAGTGCCTAATTATAGGGATGGTTCCTAATTAAGGGTTGGCAACAATAATTTGCCACCAACCTGGGATAAATTTGTACTCACATCCAGAGCCACAACTTTTACAGTATTTGTGAAATTGTATTCTGGAATTCCTACCTTTGTAATTGGCACTTGCCTCTTTCTCTAGAATACAGTAAAAGGAATGTATTTTCACAGGCTGAAGTACCCCTAGGACTTCATCCTCTTGAGCAGTGAAGAGAAGACGCTTAAACACATAAATGCGCGTTTCTCCTAGAAGAGGTTTAGGTCACAACTGAGAGACCCAGTTTCTAAAGTTACCTGCTGAAGGACTTCATATGCGTGTACAGACATCTTTAAATTTTTTATGCATTTAAAATATTTTTGTCCTATTTTTCTCTAAAGGGTCATGAAAATTACAATGACTATATTCCCACTGAAAAGTTCTAGTTATTTGTTAATATTTATAAACTTTTTAGAGATAAATACTACTGACTTATCAGTTATATTTTCATCTGTGTTTTGTGGAAATGACAGAATTACAAACATATTCTTATCCACATTATATCTGTATTACCTGTCTTATGATGTCAGAGAAATGCTTACTATGAACAATGCAACAAGGAGAACTTTAATCAAGACTATTGATATAGGGCAGAGAAATCAAAATGCAGCAGGAACTCAACTGAAACAAAGGCTGAAAGGTTTTTATGCAGCGAGCTAGCAGAAAAGTACTAGAGGACATTGTGAGGGAGGCTGATTGAAGGGTCATGTCAAGCACATTGAGTTGTTTCTGGGTTTGTCAATTTTTTTTTCTGAGATTAGTCCATTTGTGTTGATAATTGACCCCATGGATGTTAGACTCCTATCCTCCCATAGACATTGGAAAATAAAACATCACCTTACATTTCAAAGGGATGATTTCTGAGTCCTTGAAAAACTCATTCCTGTATTGTAAAACTTCAAAGGTGCATTAGGAAAAGGCTATATACACACTACAAAAGACAGAGAAAAAATTGACAGTAAGATTTGTAAACTAAATGATTTAGGGTTATTAGCATCTTGGAATTAGGAGAAAAAATCTATTTGGAGTTTAGTCAAGCTGATGGTCAACTTAAAGACTTATTGATAAATACACATTCACACATACATACATAATATAAATTATGCAATCACATATATATAAGCATACATAAAATCAAATACATATATTTATGCATATCTGTAAATTTCCATCACCTTTTATTATAAAATTATTTCCAGTGACTAAAATTGAAAGCAGTAACTAAGCCATCAATATGGACATTGTTAAAAATAATGGTCCACTTATATGCAAAGATCATGGAAAGATATGCTAGATATGGTATTATGCTAAAAATGCAAGATGATAAGACATTTAGAAAAATGAAAGTACAAAATAAAAATTAAGAACACGAATCTCCTAATTAAAACTTTCAGAAAAGATAGTACTACATACCTGGTTTAAAAATAAACAGTGAAATTTATATGTGTTTTTGTATATCATTTATTTGCAGGATTAATCAAAGCCATTCTCCTTTCAGTTATGCATAATAAAAGTAGCATTTAAAATTTGGGTATTCAAAATGGTATCTAAATATAAAAATTTGAACTAAATCTGAATTGTTTGCTCAACTACTCATTGTAACATATTCACCAAGCTTAGTTTGGCAGTGTATTCAATGAATGGTTCTGCTCTTATTGTATATATACACAATTCCTAGTAATTAGTTGTTTTTTTTTTTCTTTTCTTTTTGCTATTGATGATTGATCTTGGAAATTTATATTTGGGCAAACTATATTTAACATTGGTAATTAATGAAGCATCTTCTAGTTCTAGTTAAAATACTTTTCAAAATTCTCTGGATGATAAGTATTTTTGAGTCATATTGATATTTTTATGATGCTTAGCTATCAAATATTTCCAAAACACAATTTCAAAAACCAAGCATCAATTTTAATGTATTCATAAAATTAACAAGCATCCGTATCTGGGAAAGAATGCATGTTTGAAAATAAGGGATTAAATAAAAGTAAGATCAATATAGAAAGGTTAAAAGAAAATTGATTGAAAAGGAAAGACAAAATGTTACTTTGTTCAATAAAACTTTATTTGAAAGCCAAATATTGAAAATCCATTCAGTCAAATGTATACTCTCTCCTGCGTTTAAAATTGCAATTCCGTTCACAAAGCTTTGAAGGGAAAATGAAGATTGTAAAGAGCCCTTCATCAGTTATAGGAAAGCTAAAGCCATTGTTAAATTTGTAGAATTACTCAATTATTCCAAAAATGTCCTGCAGGGATTGCCAAGGGTTTTGGTAATGAATGAAATTGATCTAATCTCGCAATATGAAAAGAATTTCTTGGAGTGAAACACTTGTTTCATAGAAGAATCTTAGGGGAAATAACTGGCAAAACCATCCTTTTTTTCATGGAAAGAAACTTATTAATGTGACAGAAAGGAGAACACATGGACATGTTAAGTCCTAAAGCAAGCAGGTCTATTAGAGCCTCACCAAAATACTAGTTTCCAGGGAGTTTTTAAGCATCCTGAAAAATGGGGCCTGAGGCCTTGGCTCAGTTATATACATGCACTTTTGGCTCAGCCTTTTTAATTCTTCTCATGTAGTAATGTGCCCGTGAAATTTAATTTACTTTATGATCTGTCAGGTATAGGCTTCAAGATTTTGATCTCTTTTAAAGGTTGGCACTAACAAATGGCCCTGTGATTTTTCATTCATAAAGCAAAGCTACTATATGGGATCTTACTGGACCCAGTGATGAAGTGTATCTCTAAGGTGCTTTTATATATATGGTTATTTGAATACTTCAGCAACCTCAGCAACTGTTATAACAATGGCAATACTTCTTTAATTCATTTTGCCACCTACTCCAATTCTTCATGACAGCAACTGACTATATAGCTACAGAAAAATAGAAAACCATGAGGCCTGATCTCACTTTAAATTTATGACTAGGAATCTCAAGTGGACCCTTTGTACTGCCAGGCAATTTTACTGTATTTCCCTGGTCAATGTACTCTCCTACTTTTACATGACTGTTTCACATGCTTCCTTCTCTTCATTCTCAGTTGCTAAACTTGCTTCTCAGTTGTTAAGATAACACATGGATTAGAAGAAAATTTATAAAGAGCTTACCAATAATTGTTCCCTCATGCCTGAATCTCTATCCCAATCTCTTTTTCTTCCCTTTAAGCACAATGCATACAGCAATCCTGCTCTCAGGCTAACTCTTCTACATCCATTCCATCCCCTCTCATCTGCTCACTGACTTCACTTCTCATTTTTTTATTTTCTTTTCTGTGTCATCAATTTTCTCTTTCTGTTGATTTTTTCCCATCAGTACACAAACATACTAGTGTTATTTTTTTTTTTAACATTTCTCCTTTAAACCTACATTCCCTGCATCTAACCTCTCTAGAGAATTTCAATAGCTGTTACATTAATTTCCTCTCCTCCTCTCATATTACCCACTCCAACGTTTTCCTTTTGTAATTACCATTCCACTGAAACCACTACCATTGAGCTAACCATTGATTGCTGCTTTGTGCAATGCAAGGGTTAATTCTTCTTCATCTTCTTGGTCCACTTAGCACCCCTTAACACTGCCAACCCCAGCTCTGTTAGGAACCTTTGATCACTTGAATACAGGGTTTCAATCTCACTTGGTTTTCTTACCTTTCTAGTTATATCTTAGTTGATATTTCCTCCTTCTCTTTACTTCTAAATATTGCAATTCTACAGAATTTGTCTCTGTACTTCTTTTCCTTATCTATTACTAATTTATTTTTACTTTATCCAGAAGGCATGTGGTATTTAAAGGCCAAATACAGATGACTTCAATTTAAGTCTTCAGCTGCATCCACTTTCCTGAACTCCAGATTGAAATACGTATGTGAATATGCTATGAACTCTCACAGCTAAAGTGTGCAAAATGAAATTCTCTTTCACAGAAGTGCTTCTTCCTCTGTATATGGCAACTTCTTTTTTCCATTAACTTAGACCATCCTTGATGGCCTCATTTTCTTCACTATTTATGTCCAATTTATCAAAATATCCTGCTGCCTCTGCCTGGAAAACATCTGGAATGTGGCTGAGCCACCAACATCTCCTATCCGCATTACTGCAATAACATCAAATTTCTTTCTTTTTACTCCTTTCTCTACTTTCAACACAGCACTTGAATCATGTAAAAAAATGAATTGGATCAAGTTCCTTCCAGGATTAAAAGCCCCCAGTATGTACACATTTTATTGACTAATGGGGAGCTGGTAATGTAGATTATGATCATATTCTAGATGTAACCTTGATATTCTCCAGTCCATTGTCCTTCCTTGATCATTACATACCCCAGTTATGAATTTCTTCACAGAAGTTGATTTCCCCTTCAATGTTGATTTGACCCCTCACTTTTAAAAAAGTAATTTATTAATTCTAGTTAGGTATATATGAAAGCAGAATGTATTTCGATTCATTGCACAAACAGAGCACAACTTTTCACTTGTTGTACATGATGTAATGGTACCATATATGCAGTCACATATGTACCTAGGGTAATGATGTCCATCTCATTGAACCATCTTTCCTTCCCCCATGACCACTTCTCTCTCTCCCCCCACTTTTCCCAAAATTTCTCCATTCTTCCTATGGTCCTCACCCCTCATTACGGATCAGCATCCACTTCTCAGAGAGAACATTTGGCCTTTGGTATTTGGGGATTGGCTTACTTTGCTTAGCATGATAATTCTCCAACTCCATCCATTTACCTGAAAATGCCATAATTTTATACTCTTTTAATGCTGAGTAATATTCCATTGTGTACATATACCAGTTTCTTTATCCATTCTTCTATTGAAGGGCATCTAGGTTCGTTCCACAACTCCTCACTTTTTTAAGGTCTTTGATCAGATATCCTCTTATCTGACATCATTCCTGATGTCTTCCTTAAAAACACTAACTCTCCAAACCCGACTTTAATGAATCTATAGCCTCATATCCTGTTTTTCTTGGAGTCCTAAAATTTATTATCTTCAAAATAAATCTATGATGCAAGGACTTTTTTAAATGACGATTGGCACAAAGAGATGCTCATCAAATACTTGCTAAACAAATAATTATTATAGATTTCTGGTACATATTTTTGTTTCTGTTTTTCTAAGCACTCATCTCCCTCAGTATCCTATATTTTCCATATAAAAACAGGCTTTTTTCTGTTTTGCATGAGGCCGTTCCCCAGTGGATAGTCAAATGTTTTCCTCATGGTAAGACTTGATCAATACATGTTAAATGAACAAGCATATTATTACAAAAATAAGAATTTATGTATAGAAAGTTTTAAATAAACTGCACAATTCTACATTGTTAGATAAAATAAAACTGACTTGAATGCAGTTACAATCTGGCTTTAATGTACATTTTCATATCTTCTCCCAGGAAACTTTTACCATCTATATATAATTTCAGAGTTCAACAAAACTAGACCAAATACTATTTCTTCAGTGTAACAGAGAATTTCATGCCTATTTTCCATGTTGTTGTCATTTCTGGCTTAGATGCTCTCTTCTTTCTGACTGTTTGCTAATATTTCATTTACCTTTCAAGACCCAATTCACATGGCAACTTCTCTCAAAACTCTCCAGATTTTCCCATGCAGAATTAATTATTATCTCTTCTGGGAATTCTCTAGTCATTTATGCATGCCTTAAACAATTATTTATTGAGATTTTCAGGCAGCATAGTAGGCACTGCAGAGAATGAAATGACTCTCTAGATGAATGTTTTATTGTGAGTGCTCTAGAGTAGGATTTCTAGGGAATTAGTAGAGTGTATATTATATTCTTTTAATATACATGCATTATCACAAGTTTTATGTGAACAGGTTCCATAAGTTATCCTGTTTGCTGTTGCTGTGGTTCTGAATATTGTTTGGTATGGAATAATGTTTGTTAAAATGAAATTAAAATGTCCATTTATTACAGGACTCTTTCTACATTTGCATGCCAAAGCTTCTAGTATTTCTGTTAGAAAGAGTAATATCACCATACACAAATCAGATGGAGAACCATTTCAGTACATTTTATCCTAAGTCTGATTTCTCTGTTTCTTTTCCCTGCAGTTTGTTTAGCTGCTGTTTTAGTTGACATCCACTGTAGTTAATTTTTAAATAAATTGTATATTTATTAAGTAGAAGAGATAAATAGAATGTGTTTTTATTCTAGCTATTTGGGTATGTTACATCTATCACATATTTCATTACTCACTGTACTAGACACTTCTTTCTCCTAGATAAAAAAAAAAAAAGCACAAGAGTTAGACTGTTTGGAATAGATTTTAAACACCTATTCCCTTGAGAGTGTTCTGGGAGCCAACTTACACCTGTCTGGTCAGTAACTTACAATGAGTTTTAATATTCTTTAGAGAGGGGTGTCAAATTTTTTACCCCTTTGGTAGTACACAACTGAGAAATTTACATTTGTGTGAACACTATTTCTTAGTGTAATTCAACCAATAGGAGAATGGTAGATTATGTTCTCTGCTGTCTGTAGAATGTCTCTTTCTAGATTGAAAAGCAGCTCTCCAAAATGGACTCTTGATTTTTTCAGTGGCTACTTAAATCAATCTTGCTGATGATTCTTCCTCATATTTCTCATCTTGGATGCTTTTGGTTGATTTACAGACAGGTGGGTGGGATTTTCCTGATGTAATCAAGCCATAATTTTACATGAAAAGGCAATGGTCAATGTCTAGAAGCTATTGTCAGGGTAATTAATGATACCTTAGAATTCACTTTATTTTCACTTCCTGGCATATTTTTAAAACATTATTCTTTTTGAGCATATCAGCAATAACATTTTCAGTTTTCTAAAAATGCATTTTTTAAATGAAGATACAACTTTACACTTGATAGTAATATTGCAGCATTTAGCTTTGATTCTTTAAGGAAGGTAGAGGTAAATATTCACTATCATTGTTCATCCATAACATTTTAAATTTAGGAATATTTGATTTTAAACAGAATTATGTAATAGAGCATGCTTATTTAAATAAAAACAACTATTCTATACCTAATGATTTACATTTGAAAATATAGGTTTGTTTATTATATGATATCAATAATCACAATGATTAACAAGGACATTTTTATCACTTCACATACATGCTTTTGAATAAAATATGCATCTGAAAATGCAATTTTCATTCTAAATTTGTTAATCTTTGTATTGTTATTTATTTTTATGTTCACAGATTCAATATGTCATAGGGATTTATTTTATGTCAATAAAACCATCAAGAATGATTGATTGGGCTGGGGATGTATGTGGCTCAAGTGGTAGCTCGCTCACCTGGCATGCATGCATGTGGCCCAGGTTCAATCCTCAGCACCACATACAAGCAAAGATGTTGTGTCTGCCAAAAACTAAAAAATAAATATTAAAATTCTCTCTCTCTCTCTCTCTCTCTCTCTCTCTCTCTCTCTCTCTCTCTCTCTCTCTCCTCTCTCTTTAAAAAAAATGATTGGTAGAGAAAACTAGTTACAGACCAGGATTTTTAGAAAAAGTTTCATATAAGTTATTTATTGTAAAACCCCAGATACAATTTTTCTGAGGAAGAAGTGACAGTGGAGGATGAATTGCTACCTTTCTTTGTCAGGAAGGCCTAGTTAGTATAGTAACATAAATGCTAAAATTGTAGAAAACCATGAGCAGCTCAACTTGATTTACCCTAAAATATAAATACAAAATCAATGGTAAGTAGAGCATCTACTCACTCAGAAAGTACTTAGGAAAGCTTCATTTGCAGCGGTAAAAAAAAGTGACAGATGTGACATACAGGACTCAGTCAGCAGAACAATGATGCTGAGCCAAGTGTATAAGGGTGTTTTGGTCCTCGAGCCACAAGTCAGGTGACAATAACTGAGAGCCACCTTCCAATACGTTGCACTATTTGTTTTTAATCATTAATGTGAATACTGCATAAAAACATTAAGAAGTTCTTTTTTTCCATTTCTAAATTTTCTTCAAGTAATTCTCACTGACTAGAAAAATTGTAGTCTATTTCTTTTCAAAGCAGGCTTGCTGATTTTAGCAAAACTATTTCATAGCAGATATCAATATGGAAGCCTTCCTTTTTTAAAATCTGAAATTTAACCCAAACCAGGCATTCTATGTTTCATATGACAACCCTATTTGAGAAAGAAATTTACACATTGATTATCATTCAGTTTCAACCTGAAAATATGAAGGATCTGGTTTGGATGCTGAGGGAAGAATGTTTCCTTTCTGGTTAACTCAGAGTTCTAACCTACTCCACTGGAAAGGTGTATCAATGATGGTACCTGGGCTACTTTGGCTTTATAGTCAGTCACTTGAGAATATTAAAATTTGAGAATCACTACATGGAGTTCTTTTTTCTTTCATTCTAGTACTAAAGAATCTACATTTGCAAAATGAAAATGGAAAATCAACGTAAAAAGTAGGCTAAATAATCAGCTCAAGATTTCTCAGACCCCAAATACCACTGTGCGAATTATTTCAAACATACCATCAGCTTGTGTTTCATGAGAAACTGGATGTGGAAGTGGTTTGGTAGACAGAACTTTTGCAATTTTTTTTTTGACACTAAAAGGCTTTTAGGTAAGGAGAGATTTAATACTGAGACTTGAGAGTAGGGTATTCTTAGCCAGTAATTTTAAAAGGAACTTTTAGGTTATAAATTTTAGTGAGTGTTAGAAACCAAGCCAGTGGGAGAAGAACTGGGCTATATGGCAGCAAAAAACAAGATATTGTTTGAAAGCCAGGGGTTTGATCAAGGTTAGAAAAAAGAAGGAACATGTACACTAAGTGAGTCATTGGCAATTACAGATAGAGATGCTAGAATGTCTTTAGATTATTATGCTTGGCTTTTAGCTAGGTAGTTCTTTCATATGCTAGACTTGTGCAGTTAAGCCATAAGTTTCAGATAGGCAATAAGAATCTCTAATTTATATTGTACTGTTATTACTATTTTCTGAGATGGGGTCTTGCTATGTTGCTGAGGCTGGCCTTGAACTCCAGGGCTCAATTGATCCTCCTGCCTTAGCCTTCCAAGTAGTTGGGACTAGAGGGGTGTGCCACTGCACCCGGCTTACATATTATAATTTATCAAATATCAAATATAATTCAGTTACTGCCTTTCGACATAATATTTTTTAAAAATTAACTATCAAAATATACTGTGAAGAAACTATGGCAAGGTAAGTTATTGCGATTTGGGAAAGCTGGACTTATAGAACTGACAATGTTCTGAAGCTATTATTCTAGATTTGATCTCAGTTCTACTGACATCACAACTCTGCTTTTTATACAAAGCAACTGCCTCTTAACACTGAGAATAAGCAGAATCACTTGTGAGTGATCAGAGGAAGCTGTCTGGATAAATTAGCTGATCTTGTCAGTTTCAAGGTAGATACCTTGGTATCAGAAAACTACAGTTGTTGTTGTATTTCCCTGTCTGCATAATTGCTCTCCTACCTACCTGTCACACATTTAATTAAGAACTTCACTAATAGAAAAGAGAGTCATGTGTCACTAGGTATTTATTTTAGGTCACCTTCAGAAAAGTTTCCAGAAGCCTACCTTGGTGTCCAATGGATCAGTATTCTCTGACAGTATGCATAATGCTCCTATTGCTATAATTATGCAAGACACAAACTCGAAAGCCAAAATACATCAAGTTCACAGCAGGCCTATTATGCAAGACCACACAAGGAATGGGTCAATTTAAGAGAATGATAGTTTATCTTATTTTTTGCATGGGGTGTGCAAGTATGTGGCTTCACGGGTAATTCAATGGTATAGTATTAAAAAGAGATTCAGTAAAGCAATATTATCTTCCCATGTAGAATTTATTACTATTTTTCTTCCTTTTAAGAAGCAATTTCTCAGAATTTGTGAGAGAAGAAGAAAATAACTTTTATTTGAGCATTTAATTCTGTCAAGTACATTTGTAAAAGTCTTATTTTATAGATAAGGAAGTACAAACTCAAAGAGGTTTAGTAACTTGCTTGAAATTATGGAAAGACTGTGGCAGAAACCAAGATTTATACTACAATGAATCCAAATATCAAAATATATTGTTTTACTTTTAATTTGTATTTTCTTAAGAAAGATTGATTTGAAATTTAATAAATGAAGACAAACTATTTTTCCAGAATAATATTTGAGTAGAATTTATTTACTGTCAATTAGAAAATATTGATTGTATATCAAATATATACCAATTTTTTTTCTATATACAAAGCTTAAAACAATGAACATCAAAAAAATTCTGTAATCTTATGGAGTTTACAGTTAGATGGAGGAGACAGACAATAAAGCAAATTGACAAAAGCTATGCTACATGCATGATAAATTTTTAAATATAAAATGATATAAAATATTTTTTTACAGTTCTGTTAAAATGGATGTAAAAATAAATGCAAATTTATATAATTAGTAATTCAGAGTGATAAATTTTATATATATATATATATATATATATATATATCAGTTCATTTCACCTTAAGTGATAGCACTTGCCAGATAATACATAACAGTGAAATGACAAAAGAGAAAAATAAATCCTGTCAAAGTGGTGTTTTGAAAAAAAGAGATGCTTAAAGATTTCAGTAAAGTTGTTTTGACTATTGAAGGAATTTCCATGAATCACTATCCCATAAATAGTAAGCAGCTATGGTATTATAGATGCCCTTCCAATTCTGTATTTATAGCAGCATTGCTGCTTGGTCAAAATTAAGTTGTTTCAGAGCCTAACTAAGAGCACATGAAAAGTAGGGCAATTTTTAATAAAAAGAAAAAGATGTTGCATTAAAATCTAAATTAATTCTCTGGGATAGGATCTGAAGCTACTTGAATATCTGCTTAAAATGACTCTAGAGGATATGTTTTTTGTTGGATTAAATGAAGTTACTTTGGTTTGGAAATTATATCTTCTGGAAGACAACTTATGCCATCAGACCCTGCCCCCACCATTTCTAACCTGTGCTTGTTTTACAAAGTTGAAACCAGATACAAACAATTTAATGGTATTTAACAAAACCTTTGTGGAGAGACATAGAGTGGAATAGTGCCCACTGGTCATTATCCTGACTTGCTTGGTCTATTTTACATTTGCTCTTAAATATAGAAACCAAAATAATCAAAATGTCATAATCAGTTGCTTAACACATTGCACTTTCTTTTGGTTCTTCTTTTTACTTTAGATATCTTTTCTTACATTTTTTTATTTAGGTGGAAAAATGGCTTTAAGTGATAGGGTATCATCCTTTAGCTGTTTTCTCCATTCCACAAGGCATAAGTACACATGCAAAACTACTTTGCCCAGGGAATTGTTATTTGAAAGCTATTTAAATCCACTGTGAGAAAATAATCAAGCAAACAAATAATATGACTAAAAAAATTCTAAATTGGTACTTTGGAAGTTACATTTGTAAGATAAATACTAACTTCCTACATTTCCATTTATTCCGTGATAGATTGATTGTTTTGTTATTGTTTTTTTTAAAGGCAGTGGTAATTATTTTGAAATACTTTTGCTCTTTTGTTAAAATAAAAACACAAAAGTGCCCGGGTTGTATTGTATATTTATGTCACAATATGTTTATGTCAGTTTAATGTACTAAGAACACCTTTTAGTTTTCATCTCAGAGAAAGACAAAACAGCATTAGTATAACCTACTTGTTGAGCATAATCACATTATAATTACTAAATTTTTTGACTGTGTGGAATTTGTCATGATTTGTAGAAAAAAAATTAAGATTTTTTCCTAATGTATTCTTGTATCACATCATATATGACAATTTTATTTTTCATGGGATAGGGCCTGTCAGATGAGTTAGATCAGAAGTACAATATTGCATTCAGGATTCTGCAAATAGAGTTAGTATGTGGCAGTCTTCAATCTAAATCCAATGATAAAGAACCAGGAGAGTTTATCTTCACTCAGAAGGTAGAGGGTTTGCATATTTTTAAAATATATAATAGTCATGCAAATCAGATAAAATAGTTCGTTTAAAACACTTTTATCCCTTTTCAGGAGAATTAAAAATAGATGGCCCTTTTTTCAGCTCTAGCAGGTTTAAGTAGCTCTATACTAACAAGGTCAGTGCTTTTCAGACAGAAAGATTTCTACACATGCTGCCCATTTCACCTTGGGGAACTTTTGTAATGTCTGGAAGCATTTTTCATTGTTACTTCTGGAGTTGTTGCTGACATTTAGTGTGCAGAGGACACATTTGCTATACATGTAATGCACAACTCGTCCCCCAAACACAGAAGTACCTGGTAAAACCTGGCAGTAGTGCCAAGATTTAGAAACCTGATGAAGGTAAAAGTGATCTTACTATTGCCATCAAGAAGGCTAATGGAAGACCTCGACAGAAACTGCCTTCAGTTTAACATCTAACACATGTTTAATATTTCATATCAATTGCATCAGAACAATAATTATGCAGAAAGAAAAGCTGAATAATGAAGCAAATTTTCTAAACAGTTTGAAAAAGACATTTTATACTGTGACAGAAATCAGTGGTCGGTGGACCATACCACTGATTTTTGTTAAAATAAAAACAAATTTACCTATCTAACAATTTTTATTGTGCTACATTATCAGAGAATCCTAGTACATGGTAATTTTTTTGACATTTCAGATTAGAAAATAAAGTTAATATCCTGGCATTTATTTATACACATTTGACCATAAGCTTTTCTAATGTTTTTAAGAATGGTTGAAAAGAATGTATATTAAAAATAAATTCACTCAAAAGTTTTTCATGGAAAGAGTTTAGTTTCTGAGACTATTACTTGTCCTTTAAAAATGTGTGAACAACAACAAAAATGTATGTATATGCTAAGTGTTTTCTGTTGCATATCCTTTATCAATATTAGACTTGTTCAAACACTTTAATTAAGTGGTCAACAAATGTCACAAGAACCTAAAGAAAATATGTAAAATATAGCAAATTAAGTATTACGGGAAACATTAAAGAATATCAGACACAAACCTGTCTCTATTATAATGTTACGCCCACCATTACCCAAAATATTTTGGCATTAAGATATTAGGATTTTAATGATTCATCCATTCATTAATTCATCCAGTATATATTTATTACAAAAATTCTGTATGACATATCTTTAAATATATTCAGCTATATATATTCAGTCTACCTACAAGGATACAATAATTGGTTGTAAATAATTTCTGAAATCAATAGGTGTAAATATTACTTGGTAATTTGTTCACAGTTATTTTTAACAGAATAAAGTCTGAATACTCAATGCTAATAAATATTTGTTGAATAAGCAAATGAATTAATGACTATGACATCTCAGACATTTACCATACATATTGGCATTTTAGAAGAGGAATCCATATACATGGTCAGACATGTCGAATGGTATTTAGAGATAGGATAGCATTTGATTGGCCTAATAGAATTAAACGTTATTTAAAAATAACAGAAAAAAAGAGCAGGTGAATGAGCTTTCTGGAGAAGATGATAGATTTTGTTCTTGTACAACTGAGTCTTTAAAAGATAAGGCATTCATGGTGAAATACTAAGTGCACTGTTACAAATGGGGTCTGCTTCTCAAAAGGAAGATTAGGCTAGTGATGTCAGTGGAGAAGACAGATACCTGGAGTAAAAGAAGCAGCCTGGAAGAGGAAAATTAAATACCTATTTGAGAAAAAAGAGGAAAAAAGTAAGGAGGGAGGAAAAGAGAGATATATTTGTAAAAACAGATAGGGTTTCACCTGTCACTCAGTACCATGAGAGTGAAGAGAAAAATGAAAAGTATTGGCTCACAGAGGCAAGTAATGAAACAAAGTCAAGGAAGATGATGCTTCAGAAAGGCCACAGGATTTTCCATTGGGAGATCCAATACTTCATGTACATATGTCAGATGAAGAATCAGAGACAAATGTCAAGGGGAAGTTTCACAAAAGAGATATGTAAATTTTACTCCTGTTTCACAACAGCTTTCCTGGTTCACTGCCTCATCATATTTTACTTGCTCCATGGCCCTTCCTTAGCACAAAGTCTTCTGGTGCACAGCGGCAATACAATCTTGTCAAAACTCAAATTTGAACATATCACTCCATTGTTCAAAAACTATCACTGTCTCATCATTATTTATAGTTCCAAGTGTTTATCCTGGCATTCAAAGTCCTTTATTGCTTCCCATTCATCTTTCTCATCTGAATGTTTTTTTATATTTTATTACAATTTTGGTTTAAAAAATTATACAACAGGTGATCATCTGTACTTATTCCATTATTTCTTGTTTTGTTATCATTTCTTGGCGTATCATTGTTTCCATTTCCAGCTGTTGATATCCTAGGTATCCTTCATATCATAGATTGAATTCTACCCATATATGCCAAGAAACAGAAAACTGAGGGTTTATATGGTAAGTATGAAGCTAGCAGTTTACAATACTACAATTTTATTTGAGGGAAATATGTTTTTGAAAATTCAATTCAAAAACTCAAAACAATAAATTTGTACCATATCACTTTGTTATTTCAATCCATTAATAATTGTTATAGTTTTATGTTATTATTTTATTAAGGAATGTTATTTGTAGAACTGATGAACTATGGGAAATGTGTAGCTCTTCTGAAGATTTGGATCAATAATTATATCAATGTATGTATATATTTACAACAATCTCAATAACTATAGACATCTATCTATGATTCTACATCATCCTTAGCAATTGGGAATATAAAATAGTTTTTCTCTCTCTCTTTTTCCCCACCACACAGACACATGCATGTGCGTGTACACACACACACACACACACACACACACACACACACACAATATTAAGATATAGAGAAGTCAAAATAAGCAGATAGTCTTTCAGTGTTTAGTAAGAAATCTAAAGAAGTCAATTGCCATGAACTTTCTTTCTTCTTTGACTTGCTTGCCAATTTGAAAAATGCTCCAACTCTGATCCCTGCTTTGCTCAGTCCTCACTTTAAAAAAAAAAAAAACTTGTTAAAAACACACTAGTAGATTTGTTTAATTTATAACCCCAAAATGTTTGAGATCCTGAAGAGTGTTTTATTGATTTTCAAAAATCAGTGAAAAGAAGCAGAAGTATTTGGGGAAGAAAGAGTTGAAGCAAAAATTATTTTCCTAGTTTTATGTAGTTGAAAGAGTGATTTGAAGGTTGGAGCCAAAATTTAATGTTTCTAAATTGGCAAAAGAAAAAAAAATCAGTTAAAATGGTAGAAATGTCCTCTTTAAAGTGTTTGGAATATTAGAGAAGACTACTGGGTTTATGTGTGGAATCATTTTCTCTGATGTTATTAATGAAAAGTCAAATCACTGTTTTCCTGGGCTCTTTCCAATGCAGTTATTCCTGAAGATGTAACAGGGGAGAAAATGAGTATTTGAAAGGCTTATTTTGATTTGTAACTATCAAGATGAGTATATGTAGAAACAAATACACATGCACTCAGGTTGAGAAAGAGCAGAGCTCCAAGTACTTGTGCTCATAACAGATGTGTGCATACAAAAGAAAACAATGGAAAAATCTCTATAGACAAAAACACACAATCAAGATTCAAAGATATTTCTCAAGATTACTTGACCCTTCACAATGAAGAACTTTAGTAAAAGTTCTGTGATCAAACCTTAAAACTTTCCATGCAGTTAGCATTCTTCCTATTAAGGTGGCTAGTATATCAAACAATGTGATGGAAATTGATAGCATTAGAAATGAACCAGGAATGAGCTTGATTAACAAGAATAGGAAATGACTCAATATGTTTTTAATTCTATTTATATGGTTACTAATCAAACAGCAAAGTCAACTTTTCATTTTCTGTGTAATTGTGATTCCAGACCATACATTCCTTTTAGCAGCTCCGGTATTTCTTTAAACTGACAAAAATACACCAATTTATATACGAGAAAATTCAAACTATGCTTTCAAACTTGGAATGTTTTACCTTAATTCTTGGATATTTACTATGGGCCTTAACAGCTCTTATTCACTTTACACTTTTGCTATTGGAAACCAGCCTGAGGAAAAGTAACTGCTCAATTTGAGCTTAGAAAATCCTGACTTGTGATAGTGTAAGTTAATAACAGCAAATAACAATCCTGATATATATAACTTGCCCATGATTTTCAGCAGGGCTTGAGTTAGAGCTAAAAAAATATTATTGAAACATTTTATAATGCACAGACTTTAACAATAAAGAAAATAATAGAAAAAAGTATCACAAAGACTGTCCACACAGGAAATAGATCTGTTTTTAACTATCCTTAATTACATAGGATAATTTTTCCAATGAAAAATTTAATTAAAGTTCTAAAAAAAGCTTTAAAATTTTTTTGTGATTATCGTTAAGATCAAATATGATGACACATACATATATATGTATACACATACATATGAATATATTTTCAAATTTTATTTTCAGCCTTTATTTGCCTTGTGTTTTGAAATGTCTTTGTAAACATAACTGGATAGGTTTCTATTTGAATGGAGTCACTAATAGAATTTGGACTGATTTTTATTGTTTTATTTGGGGCTTTTACTTGTTCTTTTTTTTAATATCCCCCAATACTCTTTATTCCATTCTGTGGATTAAAGATAAACTTACATCTTCCACAAAAAACAGTGCAAGGATCTTTGTTTGTTTTTCCCTCTGACTTCATTTAATATGCTTTCTTTATCTTCTTTTAGAATATTATTATATTGTGTCTTCAAATTTATTTTTATTTACCCTACTAATGCTAATTTTTCTCTATCAAATTGTCTAATTTACAATTTTGATTAGTTTTGGAAATATTATTCAACAGCTCTTTGAATGGTATCTCTCATTCATACACTGCTTTCTCATACTGAATCTCCTTATTTTATTATTCTCATGACTGAGCAGCATGAGAACAATCTTTAGTACATTTCTGATTCACAAATTCTTACTTCTGCTGTGTCCAATGTATAAGTCCATGAAAGTATTTTTAACTGTTACATTATTATTATTATTATTATTATTATTATTACTAGAACATCTGGTTCTTTATAAAATTTTGTGGGGTCTTTTAACATAGTCTCTTATTCCTTTATCATATTTTAAATCCTTCATTTTATTTTAAATGTTTAATGATCATTTCATTTTTTTATTATATAATCTTAAAATTTGCAGTCTTTGTTTATCTATTTCTCTTTGTTATTATTTATATTGCTTCTCTGGTTTGTTTCATTGCTTGTTTTATGACTTTTACCTTGAGTTATATTTAAACATGGGAATTTGCCTATGATATGACTTCAAGCTCTGTGAAAGTGATTTCTTATAGGGAGGAGTTGTATTTCCTTCTGCAAAGTACCTGGAACACTAATAATCTGAAAGCACTTTATGGGTTTGTAATTAGAAATTCTTTAGAGATTTTTTTCTTCCTCACCTATCTGGAATTGAAGCAAAGACAGTCAATCTCCACAAAAATCTCTTTTTGGGTCATAGCACTCTATGAAGGCATTCATCCAACTCTTCTTCTTGAACAGGTTTTGCTTCCTGTCCCACCTTTACATGTACTTTTAAAAGTGGAAAATTATAAGCAAGGACTGGCAGATTTCTTAAGGAAAGGTATTGGTTTTAGGTTCCTCAAAAAATCATGTTACTTTGGATTTTTGTTCTCTGTAAATTTCTCTCTCTTTATTGAAATTTCAGCTATAATTTTAAGGAGGATTGATAATTATAATACCCAGCAATTTTATTTTCCAATTTTGAATTTTCCAGTAATTTAAACTATATATTTTTAAAAATGGAAATGCCAAATTCATTTTATATATTGAATATGGACAGATAACTGGGTGTAATTTCACACTGGATACATGTGAACCATCTACCACAGGGGCCTGATTGTATAATGTTCTGGGTAGAATAGTGTACCTCCACAAAATTTCTATGTGCTTGTAATTTGGGAATATGACTTTATTTACAAAAAGTCTCTGCAGTATGATTAAATTAAAATGATGTCATATAGATTAAGGAGGCCTCTATATGCAGTATGAGTAGTGTCTATGAATGAAGAAGACATACAAAGACAGATACACACCATGAGCATGATATTCAATAACATAGAGCAAAATCAGAGAGATACCTCAACAAGCCAAGAAACCATAGGGCCTGCTGGGAAAACAAGAAGCTAGGAAATGTATGAAATAGATTTCTTTTTTGTTGTTTTTAAAGTCTATAAGTTTCTGGTAATTTTTTACAATAGTTCTAGGAAACCAGTTCATATTACCACAGCATCCCTGATTTCTTTTCTAATACATTCAATTTAAGTTTTATGTCCATCAGTGGATATGTATCAATAATTGCTACTTTTATATATGGAATTTTTATTCCTGAATTAATTTAGACAGTGTAGGAATTTTACTTTTGTGATTTAGTAAGGAAGTAGATTTATATAAAGTTTATCACTCTGTCTAAAGAGAGTGAAATAATTTATATTTTAATCACTAGTTGATTACAGAAACAGATGCTAGCCATCTAAAATAAGAACTCTTGTGGTAATATTTTTTTAAAATAAAACAATCTGAAGTATTCTATAGCATATCCATAGAGGGAAATTTCCAGGTGGATACTGCCAGGATAATTTCCACCATTCTTTAATGTCTATCGGACCCATGACATATATACACTAATATATGAGGTCATAGATATATGTTTTATTGCTTTCTTCCTTGAAGAAGTATTAAGATATATTGTTGCTCTCGGTAAATATTGACTTTAGAATTCAAACACTCGATATTTGCCTCATCCATCAATGTATTTTGAAAGTCCCTTCAGCATTCAATATTTCCTTAGTGTTAGATGAAGTGGCAGGAGTAAAAGCTGTTTATCTTTGTGTTCCCTCCAGCAGATTTTATGGAAGATTTATTTGGAAAGAGAACCAAACTACTCCAATAGAAGGAATTTTTTTTAAACTAATTCTTCCTCAAGGTGTGTATGTATACATGTGCCTACACTAGCAACACAAAACAGATGGAACTAAAAGTAGACTTTTACCAAATTATGTCTTGAGAGATTTGGGGAAGACTCACATAGTTGTGATGGTAATTTAAATTCACAGAGATAATTTTTTATATTGACCTCATTTTCCTAATTACTGTCAAAATAACCATTTGGTTAACTCATAATTGTATGCTATATTTTACCTTATGTGGTTAATATGTATTATGTATACTTATGTCCATGTGCATATGTATATATATGAATGTATAAATATACACAAACATAAATGTGTATTTTATATATATGTGTATATATGTGTATGTACATATAAGCATATATATATATATATATATATATATATATATATATATATATATAACACATAGGTATGCTAAAAGCAGAAAAAAGTATACTAAGTCCTAAAAGGGGAAATAATTCTTGGTATGAGCCAATCTTATTTAAGCAATGCATTTACCTGCTGGTGAAACATTAATACTATTTTTTAAAAGCATGATTATTTTGTTCTGTCAGAGATCAGTGTGCTTTCAAATCATGTCGCTAAAAATATGCAATTGCTGGGCTGGGATTGTGGCTCAGCGGTTGAGCGCTTGGCTATCACAGATGGGACCCAGGTTCAAATCTCAGCACCACATTAAAAAATAAATAAATAAAGGCATTGTGTTGTGTCCATCTACAAAAGAGATACTCTCTCTCTCTCTCTCCCCTCTCTCTCTTTTTTTTTTTTAAAAAATATGCAATTTCTTACCGTGTAAACAATCTACATATCAAAACACAACTCTCAATTCATAACTATTACCTAATAAAGGCCATATAATAGCTACTGCTGAACATTTCTAGAGCAGCTGCATGCCTGGACTGACACGTATAACTTCAATTACCACAAACTTCACTCAAGTACTCAAAAATGTTTTAAAATTATGCTAGATTTTCATGGTACATTTATGGCCAGACAATAGAGACTTCTTTTCTCCTTATTTTAAAGTTATTTCTCTAACAAGAAGAAAAATTTGGGATCTCTAAGTTTTTCATCAGCTATAGATAAGGATATTCCCTCAGAAATAAAATTGAATGATAGGAAATGAAAAGGATATGACTTTTTCAAAAGCAATTCTGTGTCCCATGATATATTTACTATCTAGTAAGTTACTCTGAGAGAAACGACCTTATAATTCTTTCAGGATTATATTCTTAATTTGTGTTCATATTCTAATTTTAATTTAGAAATCTGAATTTTAAATATAGTTATTATGGAAATCAGTATAGGACTTCCTCAAAACACTGAAAGTAGAACTGCCATATGATCCAGCTATGCCACTCCTTGGTATTCATTCAAATAATTAAAGTAAGTATACTATATTTAAAAAAAATTATTTGTTCTTTTTAGTTATACATGACAGTAGAATCCATTTTGGCATATCATGGAGTATAACTTTCCATTTTTGTGGTTGTACATGAAATGGAGTTACACTGGTAGTTTTTTCATATATGAACAAAGGAAAGTTCTGTCTGATTCATTCTATTGTATTTCCTTTCTCCCCCTTTTCTTCCCCCAGTCTACCCTGTCCAATCTGGTGAACATTCCCTCCTGTGCCCTACCCCCTACCCCCAGCTATTGTGAATCTGCATGTCCATATTAGAGAAAACATTTCACCTTTGGATTTTTGGATTTGTTTATTTCACTTGACATGGTAGTCTTGAGTTCTATTCATTTGCTGGCAAATGCCATAATTTCATTCTTTGTGGCTCAGTAATATTTCATTGTGTATATGTACTACATTTTCCATTCATCTTTTGAAAGGCACCTAGGTTGTTTCTGTAGCTTAGCTATTGTGAATTGAGCTACTATAAACATTGGTGTGGCTGCGTCACTATAGTATGCTAGTTTTATGTCATTTGGGTATAAACTGAGTAGTGGGATAACTGGGTTAAATGGTGATTGCACTCCAAGTTTTCTGATGAATCCCCATAGTGCTTTCTAGAGTGGTTGCACCAATTTGCAGTCCGACCAGCAATTCCCCACATCCTTGCCCAACATTTATTGTTACTTGTATTCTTGATAATTGCCATTCTGACTAGAATGAGATGAAATATCAGTGTAGTTTTAATTTACATTTCTCTAATTAGTAAGCACACATTAGAGCCACCTGCATACCCATGTTTTATCATGACACATGATGATTCTCAATAGCCAAGTTATGGAATCAGGCTAGGAGTCCATCACAAGATGAATGGGTAAAGAAAATGGGGCATATATACACGTTGAAGTATTATTCACCCACAAAGAATAATTTGTGGGAAAGTGAATGAACTATGTACATTATCATCTAAGCAAATTTATCCAGACTCAAAAAGAAAAGTATTGCATGTTTTTTCTCACAAGTGGAATCTAGAAAAAAAGAAAGACACTATATGAATGCAGAAGGAAGACTTAATGAAGAGAAAGGGAACATAGGCAGGAGAAAGAAGAGGGCAAAGTAGTGGCAGGATAGAAATGATCAAAATGTGTTATGTCAATATGTAAATATGACACAATGAAAACCACTATTTTATATAATTCACATATACTAATTTAAAAAATTATGCACAGTGGTACACACCTGTAATACCAGTGGCTCTGGAGGCTGAGGCAGGAGGATAGCAAGTTCAAGGCCAACCTCAGCAATTTAGAGAGAGCTTAAGCAACTTAGTGAGATACTGTCTCAAAAAAGAAAGAAGTTTGGGGATGTGGTCAGTACTTAGGTGTGTCTGAATTTTATCCCTGGTACCCAAAAAAGAAAGAAAGAAAGAAAGGAAGAAAAGAAGAAAGAAAGAAAGAAAGAAAGAAAGAAAGAAAGAAAGAAAGAAAGAAAGAAAGAAGTTTGTTATATTACATAGAAGATGCAAAATGTAGTTACTCTTTACCTAATGGATGTGCTACCAAAGACATTTCATAACCCAAAGCCTACACAATTTAAGACTACATTTTCCATTTTAATGCAATGAATGAGGAGGAACATTTATGTGTGTGTGTGTGTGTGTGTGTGTGTGTGTGTGTGTGTATGTACTCATTCTTTGGGCAAATAATCTAAAAACATTAGGATTTTCTTCCCTTTTAATGTTGATTTCTATTTTTGTAACACAATTTCTTATATTCTCTGGCATGCTATTCTCTAAATTAACTGATTAGCTACATGGTATATAATAATGACTTTTTTCCTTCAATATCTTCTATCAAATCTAGCTTCCTAAAATTCTTGCACATTAAAATCATTTTTACTTTGAGCTTTAAAAATTAATTAACACTCAGACAAATTTGCTAAAAGACATTTTAAATTGCATAATTAAATAAAATACTACCATAAGGGTCAGAAAATCTACAGCAAGACAGATCCCGTAGTTCTTTTCTCAAAGTAATTATACAAATATGATAATATAGTAAAGACAAAATTTACAGTTCATGTGGTATTCGAAATTTGAGATTGTCCAAATTGTGATCAATAGTTTCAGATTGTGTAAACAAAAAGAAAATCATTCATGTTTTTATTTTATAACTTTAAAAAATTCACATCATTCACATGTTTACTCATCACTAATCATCTACTTTTCTCTTGATTACAGAACTTTAGAGTTCCACTGGATTTCTTTTCTTTTTTTTTTTCTTTCTATTTTCTATTTGAGGGGGTAGTGTACCTGGGAATTGAACTCAGGCATTCAACCACTGAGCCACATCCCCAGCCCTATTTTGTATTTTATTTAGAGATAGTTTCATTGAGTTGCTTAGCACTACCCCATTGCTGAGTCTGGCTTTGAAATCTCCACTGGATTTCTTCACCATCATCTCAACATTTAATGCTTGGGTGAGGTTGTTATATTCTGGGGAAAAACATGTATCTGACTTAAACCAAATAATTTCTACTGTACTCTTAAATAAAGATATTCTGATTTTAAAAAAAGATCTCGTTTTGTACTACTGAGAATGAGAAGACTGTAACTTCTCTCAGATTTGTGACATAAATCCTCCTAAGAATTGAATGAGTCTCCATTTATATAATGGCACAGGCCAGCACAGAGAACTTTGGCTCACATTGGAGGCAAAGAGAGCAACTAGTCTCACCCTGTTACTTAAAACACTGAATTAGCTTTCTCTAAAGAAACAGAACCAATAAGTTGGTATGTGTAAAATGAAAAAAATGAAGTAGTGAGACCACAGAATTGTGGATACTGAAAAGTTCTGGGATCTAGAATTTGCAAATTAGAGGCCCAAGAAAGTATGGTTTCTATTTGGTTCAAGTCCAAAGCTTGAAAACCTGTGAGGTCAACGGTATAAGTCTTTCTCCAAAGGCAGGGGAACACTGATGTTCCAGCTTAAGTGAGCAGGCAGGAAGAACAAGTGAGACTCCTTCCTCCTCTGTGTCAGTGAAATAGATCATGTCCACCCACATCTGGAAGGCAATCTACTTTACAGAATCCACCTATTAGAATGCTCATCAAACTAATGCTAATTTCATTCAGAATAAAGCCCCACCTGGAAATAATATTTCATCACATATCTCAACATCCCTGTTTCAGTGCAGTTGATTCATGATATTAAGTATTACATATGTTGAATTGTATTTTCTGTTACTTGCGAATGGAAATATTATATTTCTGTTACCAAACTTCAAATCGCTTCTCTCTCTCTCTCTCTCTCTCTCTCTCTCTCTCTCTCTCTCTTGGTACCCAGAATTGAACTCAAGGGCATTCAACCACTGAGCCACATCCCCAGCCCCTTTGTATTTTTTAATTTAGAGACAGGGTCTCACTGTGTTGCTTAGTGTCTCACTTTTGCTGAGGCTGTTTTGAACTCACTATCCTCCTCCCCCAGTCTCCTAAGCCACTTTTTATCTGCTTAATTTTCTCCATCATAACCTTTATTATAATGGAATAAATGTCTCCCTGGCAAAGAACAAACCATGGGTTCTCTAGGCCCCATCAATGCCTCAAGAAATTCTTCAATTACCCCCACTCAGTTCCATTTATTTTTATCCCACTCTAGAAATTTCACCACTAAAATCTCCAAGTTTAAAGCATCTTCCAGATTAAAGTGTATCTCCCTGCTCTAAGACTAATTTCCTAAAACAAAAACTTCTCTATCTTGACATCATCGCCACAAATACAAGCCGAAGTACTTTCTATGCTGTTACTGGCTATGTACTACACATAGTTTATCAGAAAACTCCAATCTAGTTCTCATCATTACTACTTTACCTAGAACCACGGGGTTTTCTAAGTCCACACAAATCCTCCTCCTTTCTTTCTTAAGTCTAGACAAACTGCCTATATTTCTTTCATGTTTTCATTCTTAATTTTTGTCCATATTTCATTCTTAGAAAACTGAATTTTTAATTACAGCCATTATTGAAATCAGTATGGGACTTCCTCAGAAAACTAAAAGTACAACTGCCATATGCTCCAATTATGTCATTCCTTGGTATTTATCCAAAAGAATTACAGTAATTGTGCTTTAAAGCCACCTGCATATCTGTTTATCATGGGACAATTCTCAATAGCCGAGTTATGGAATCAGCCCAAGTGTCCATCAGCAGATGAAGAGGTAAACAAAATGTGGTATACATACAAAATGGAGTATTATTAATCCATAAAGAATAATGAAATCTCAGGAAAATGTACAGAACTATAAACATCATCATCTCAGCAAAATAAGCCAGGCAGGGAAGAATAACATTCCATGGGATACAGGAAATGGTGCTACACTGCAGCATAAAGCACGGGACCCAAGTGAGTTCTTCCTCTGGCCCTCCAGGCTGCTCCTGTGTTCCTATATTTTGTTAACTTATTTCTGTATGAAAACATTCTTCTGAGGTTCCATGCCAGTCCTCCTTCCCTCTACTGTTTTCTCTCTTATTTCTCCTTACTTCCCTTTTCTGAATTCTTCATTACCAGGGTGGATTTAGGAAACTGTATTCAATGCTATGATTTCAAGTGATGATCAAGCTGATGTTCTCAAAATACATTTCTCAATCAAAAACCTGTTTACTGACCTCCAAATTCGGAAGCCTAACTGCCCACCGATGTCCACTCCTACACTGCAGGTTTAATAAGCATCTGCAAACTGCCATCCATTCTTTTTGGTGTTTGGAATATATCATTGAATAAAATATACATCTAAAATAGGGTCGAAAACTTTTACTGTAAAACACCAGGGAGTATTTTATTTTTTTGAAGACTATACAATCCCCATTGCAACACTTGTTGTGGTGTAAAAACAGCCAGAGACAATATGTAAATAAATTTAAGTATTTATGTTCTTATAAACTTTTATTCACAAAATGGCCATGGGTTATAGTTGGTCCATGGGTAACAGACAACGGGCACTGGTCTACAACATCTCCTCATGTGTTTCTCAAATATATCATACTTAAGAGGACTAGATTTTCTCTATTTTTTTTTTAAATTTTTATGTTCAGTCTTTCTGAACTCAATAAATGGTATAAACAGGAGTTCATTTGAACATGCACGCATGCACACACATACACACACAAAATAAATTAATAAAAAGGAAAGAAATAAAGAAAGAAAAAACAGGGGCTGATAATTTTGGTATCTTTCTTTGTCTCTCATCAATACCCAGTTTCTGAACAAGTCATTAATTCTGTCTCCAAAAGGTACTTCCCAACCTTCCTTTCTTCACATTATTTCTCCTTGGGCTGCTGCAAGGCATGTTCTCTTTTACTCACTGCATTCTATCTTTCCATCCCTATGCATTTTTCAGACAATAGCTAGAATGATCTTTTAAAAACTAAAGTCATGTTATTCATTTCCTGAAACCATTCAGCTTAGCCCCATTGCTCTTTGAATTAATTTCAAATGTGTGTGAGGCAACCCCACTGGAATCTTTTCAGTTTTCTGACTACATCCAGTTCTTTCCTGTCTGGTGGAGTTTGCATCCACTACTTGCACACCTGGAATATTCCCCTGAATTCTTTGCATGACTGGCTCCTACATCCCTGTTAAAGTGTTGCCAACTTTTGTAATCTATGCCAGTTTCTGTCACATCAGATCATTTTGTTTCTCTCTTTGCAAACACACCACGATATAACTATTTGTTGATTAATTTACTATCTTTCTTTTTTTTTTTTCTGGCTTGCAAGAGTCTTGATTTCAGGGTCTAGATTAACCATAGAATGCCCAACACTGTCCAACACAATGCCCCCAGTGTCAATAAATATCTAATAACTAAGAGAATAAATGAATCTATCTTTATGAAAGAATTGCATAAGACAATAATATCCTAACAAAGTTTTTGTTTATTCATGCTCTCAAATCTTGTGCTTCTCCATAATAAAATATAATTTATCTATTAGTTATCTAACTTATTGATCCAATAGATATTAACATGTAAAGCCTTCTCATCTTCAGAACTATTGACATTTTGGGTGGGATTAGTCTTTTTATTTATGGGGCTTTCCAGTGAAAAGTACTTAAGATGCACAGCAACATCCCTGGTCTTTCTCACTATTTATCAGTAGCCTCCTCCTCTTCCCCACTCTCTGCCCAGGTGTGAGATTCTTGCCCTCAATAAAACAAAACAAAACAAAACAAAAAATGCTATGTATTAGAGGCCACAATTTAAGCTAACAGGGAAATGTCACCTAAACTAGGAAAGTCTTCACTTTAGCAATTTATTGAAAGCTGAGGTATTAGTGCTTTAAAAGAGTAGGATAATAAAAGAAGATTGAATACAGGGGACTGCTATGGAAGAAAAGAGCACTCCAGCCAGAGAAGAAAGCATGGAAAGAGAAAAAAAAAAGTATGGCCCATTTGAGGAAGTGAAAACAAAAGTATATAGGGCAATTTGTCACATGAAACCTGGATTGGTCGGCAGGTGCCAGACTATGTTTGTACAGCTGTACTCCATTTAATTTTAGGGGCTTTATTCTACAAAAGTCATAAAAGGGAGGAACAATATCATACATGACTTTTAAAAATCCACTCTTGATTACCTGTCTAAAACGGATCTGAGTAGGAAAGACGACCTGTGTAGTGAACCCAGGGAGCCTGACGCAATGTCTCATGCCTGGCAATAGTGAAAACTGTGGGTAAGAGCAATGGGCGGATGTGACAAATTTTTATGAGTATGAATCAATAGGGCTTATGGAGTTTATGTGGCTATGAGAGGCCAAGGGTGAAGGAATCATAATATAAGCAGCCAAGCAGATGGTGGGATGTTGTTATTAATGCTGGGTTCACCTGCTCCAACCACAGAGAATATCTCACAGTATATAAATGTTATGTTCCAAACAGGTAAAACCTAACATTGACGACGTACGGCATTGAAAGTTTTACTTTTTAGGCTTCTTTTCATTCTTCTGTTATTTTATGTTTTTCTTTTCTATAACAGCAACACAAGTGGCCAGAAATTGAGCAACTTAGGACGGTGCATGTTTTCACACTTGGTTGGAGAGTGAAGTGGGTCCTGTGATTCTAACTCATTCACAAGGCTGGAGTCAAAGTTTCAACCGGGGCTGGGGTTTTATCTGAAGCTTTTATTTCCAGCTCACTCAGGGTTGTTGACAGCCTAGGTGTCTTGTGGCCTATTGAACCCAGGCCCTCACTTCCTTGGCTGGAATTAGCACTCAGTTTCTTATCTCCCGACCCTTCCTGTGCAGCAGCTTACTTCATCAAAGCTAGCAAGAGTGAAAAACCTGCTAACAAGACAGATGTCTCTCATTAACTTGGTAACCAGTCATGGAAATGCCTCCCTCATGGTATTGTGATTTTCTTTTGGTTAGAGCAAGTTAGTCAGGGGCAGGGATTACACAAGGTCAGGGATTCCAGGAGGTTGGGATCTTTTGATGCCATCTAACAAGTCTGTTACCACATTCTATATATTGTATCAAGCATGTAACTTGAAATAAAAGAGACATATTATGAATGTGCTGGCTGGCCTTTAAAATCATTAACAATCTAAAATAAATGTTTTATTTAAAATCAGTCCTGTTTAGGAATAAATGTACGAAGATTGTGGAAGCTAACATTAAGTTACCGTGGAGAAGAACATGTACATTCAATGCAATGAATGTAAGTGAAAACAATTGAGTGGAACCAATAAGTTGGTAAAAAATTTTCCTATAATTTTACATATATTCGTAGTATGAGGTAAGTGGTATGGAGGGACTATGGAGAGGGACACCTCATGATAATTACAAGGACCTGCAAACTTAAAAACATGGATTTTTAAAAATTTTCTATAAAAATGGTCACAGGGTTTCTTTTTGAACCATTTAAGTTTGACTCTTCCTAAGGATTATTGTTCCACAAACTTTGTAGAAGCAGGGACTCTCAGTACAACATCTTTCTGCCAAGTACTTCACAGAACTTCCTGCACATTGTTTGGAACTGATTTTAACAAACTTTAATCAGGTTCATGGAACTCTGTAAATTGTTAAGCATAAAATGCAGTCTTTGGTCTACCATCTTCAGGGGGCCTCTTAAAATGAACATAATTCATCTGTAGCAGTAGCAACAAATATTTAAGAATAGCTTTCTTTTTCTTTTTTTTTTCTACACTAGTTTTGGGGCTAGGGGCTTTCTGCAGGATATAAACTTCTGAATCTTTTATTTAAGCCTTAATATGATATTTAAAAATGGTGATATGTTGAAAACATACTAAATTTTTTCACTAACATATTCCTGTCTCATTTCATGCTGCTGTGTGAGAACTCTAAATATTGTTTCTGTGATTTCAAGCTCACATTTTAAAGCTTTAAAAATAACTCAGGTTTATTTCATAATTCATTTTAGTAAGAATTTTCTATGTAAGTATTTCAGGAAAGGGCTATTATTTTAAAATATCAGTTTTCTATGTTCTGTATTATTCCTGAATGTTAGGTCAGCATTGCCGACTTTATGATTTAATTATTTGATCCATGATGTCAGACACTTATTATAAATAATGAACAGTACTTCCTTTCATCTAGAGCAAATACTATTCATGCGGAAATTGGCCAATTTGGAATTTAACAAGGGAAGTAAAATAATTTATTAGATTTTTTCTAACTTTGTTCATGTTCAATAATGTGCATGCATGCTATTAATATTATCTGCTCTAAGTCGTGGGATCAAAGTCTCTGGTTAAAGGCTTAGTTTATTCTTTTCTTGCAATTTCTAAATTCCAAGAATACCTTTTTCAATTTTTGAAAACTAAAATATTTATAAATCAAATCACATATTTAAAAATATTGTCCTTATGTTTAAGTGTGTATCTTATCATTGTAACAAAGAGATGTAATAAGAAAAAGCTTTTATTTTTAACATTTTTAACCTGCTGTATAAAGCTATAGGAAAAACAGACCAACATTGAATGTATAAATTTTCTTTAAAGGAAAATTATATTATGAGAAATACAAACCTCTATCGCAAAAAAATGTGGAAGAAAGGACTGTTTGGGCGGCGGGGGGCGGATTGAAAGGCACTTGCTGGAAGAGGAGATTATTCATTCCTTAGAGCAGGATTTGTACCCAGCAGAATAGTGAAGTAGATGGCAATGGGGACTTTCAAAGGAAGTAGATCCAAAGATCATGGGGTACATCTGAAGGCTGGCTGCACAATACGGTCCACCTGTCAAGGCAAGGATTCCTGTCATGAACACTAAAGCAGTGGAGATATAGACCATCCAAGACCCTTCAGAACTTAAATAACAAATTGGTCAAACTATATATATATATTAACATGAAAAAGAACTTTAGGATCTACTCAGATACTTGTAAGAAAATGGACAATCAATAATAGGAGTTATTTATTCATTTAGTATCTGGTAAAAATAAAATTGTTTGAAAAGTGAGTAGAGTCAAAATTAATTGGATTTAGAAATACAACCACTGGGAATTTTCCTTTCTGTCTGTTTAAGCTCTGTAATATTATTTTCAATAAATATTGCTTGCACCTATTTGAGAGATTCTGCAATGTATGAAACAATCTCTGACAATAAGGAATATATGTGTCAATATAGAATATAGTAGCATATAATATATAAAAGGTATTGTCTGATAAGAAATAACTAAAATTTAATGTTGAAGTAGTTGGAAGAAAGATAATACTTTGAACTGGTAAACAAAGACCATTCTAGAAGATGAAGATACTTCTTGAATTGGGGTTTAAAATGTGAGCCTTATTTCCTCCAGCAGAGAGGAAATGGAATGACATCATTATGTATTTACTTATAAACAATAGTGTATGCAACATTTTGACAAATTATCTTCTCAGTTAACTTGTATTTCCAGGAATACATCATTGATTCTTTATCTTAAGATTGTTTTAATTTCTTCCTATATATAGCCAATTAGTGAATCTGAAACAACAACAATATAATAATTAGGTCATTTTGTTATTTAGTGTCAATCAAATAATTTGATCATTTCAATTAAAAACTCTTATAGACAGTGAATGTGAATTTCACATTCAAATCAGTATTATTTAATAACACATTCTTAAAGTGAACATGCAAACACCTCACGTGCTGACTTATCTCACAGGTTTTGTTTTTGTTTTTCTTTGTGTTTTTGCTGCCCTGAGCCATAACAAAGAATCAATTCATTAATAAGGTTTAAAATGGGACATCCTTTTTGAATCATATGACTCTTAGCAATGAGTGTTTGAACCAAGCGCAATCAATCTATGATCAATCAGACAATAAGAATTAATTACACTTTTTCTTTTCTTCTTTTTATTTCTAAAAGACACTAGGATTAGTAAATTTCCATTGGAGTTGAGATAGAATACAGAGCAGAGTCAGGTGATGATGGCCAGCTCAGGTCATTTTCAAGCTCAAGTGATGGAGTGCAGAAACCTTGAGTAAGCTGAGAATGACAGGCTTCAGGCAGGAAAATGGACCTGCACAGAGAAGGAACTACAGGAATCTCAGAAGACAGGAAATGCACAGTGTGGCTTTTAAAAGAAACTGACCCCTTCCCAGTTCCTTACTCTAGATTCTGAAAACGTAGCTTTCAGGATTTCTTCAATTTTAATTTGAGCTTGCCTAACCACATTGTTACTTCTAACTGAAAAAACGTTTTGCTAGAACATGTAAGAGATGGATTCAGAAGTATATGACTCACACTTTCTTGTGAAAAAAAAAAAAGCAGTAGACATTAGAGTAGAAGTTTACAAAAGAAAGAAAAAATGAGGCAAAAAATTCACCTGTGTCAACAATTTTGCTGCAGGATTTTTTGTACAAAAGAGATTCCACTTTTTCTAGTCATTCTGTTTTTGTAGTCTGTTTCTGGATTTGAGATTTTCTTTCAGAATTTGTGTTTTCTCAGAATTTGTGTTTTTCTATCACTTGACTAGAGACAAAGAAAGAAAGAGAGAGAGAAAGAAAAGACTTCATTAGATAGGTTCTGTGATACCACTGGAAATTCAAGGTCTTAGGTTCATGTCAGAAAGAAACAGAAGAATGAAAAAAAATCACTGAAAAATCACTGAAAATCTCTCCTTCTTCAATCTCCCTGTTTTCCTTGCCCCACTCACATCCCTATACTCCTATTTACTTTTTTCTATTAACCACTTTAGTTTTCTCTTTATCTATTAATTACTTCTTGCCTGTTGGTTGTTCTACAGGCAAAATAGAGCCCCTGAAGGTTTTTTTTTATTATTTTTTTTATTTACCCATTCTTTGATTCATTTATCTGAAAAGGAAGAATAACTTTATTAGTTCCCAGAAAGAAAGTGGGCACTGGCAGAGAAAATAGAAGGAATCCACCTCAAATATGGGAACCCTTATCTTTGCACAACTTGCCTGAGTCCTTTTAGATTGAAAACCTATAATTGCAAATATTCATTATTTATTTTGTGGTTTGCTTGTTATACTTTCTATATTTTAAATGTATTACACATGCAACCTCAGCAGTTTTGTGTATTGTAATTAGATTTTCAAAGGTAAAAATTCAATTTGATTCATCTTGTAGTTTGTAATAATATAGAAATCACTTAATATTTTAAAAAAATAGTGAATAATTTAATGAGAAAAGTGTTACTAATCTGTTTCACAGGGGCTAACTATTCTTCCTTGCTTAGCTTTGGAGTGCTTTCCTCCCCTTGAACTAGAGGACCACACTCAGAACCCCCCAATCTCATGCCCAGGGCCAAAATATCTATAAAAAAATTTCTTAGTTTGCCTAGATATTATATGTTGCTGGTTTTGTTTGCATGCTTTTCTTGTAATATATTGTATCTAAGAAATATATTACACTTTCATTTTGCTTTCTGATGTAATACCTTAACTTTATCTTCAGAGTTTTATAGGTTCTTTTTTCCTTATAATTATATATATATATACATATATATATATATATTTTTTAAGGCTAATAACTTGTACTGAATGATCAGAAATGCAAGAGTTAGATGCATTATGCCTATAAAAACATACCCCAATATTCCTAAGTCTGACTTTGGTTTGGGGATTTTAAAGTATTTTAGGATACAAAAGTTGTTAACAGTTCAATGTCTTCTCCTATGTATTTTACCTCATGATATTTATTTTAAGGGAATTAAACGTGTGTGTGTGTGTGTGTGTGTGTGTGTGTGTGTATGTACGTGTCATTTCCTGCATCTATATTGGAGGAATTGATACTTTAATATCTCAAGGATTCCAAAACCCTAGGTTTTATTATTCCTCAGCACATGTTGTCATCATTGACCAATAATTTCATCACAGCCCACTATGTGAAACTCAATCAGACACATGGTGAAAAGTGAATGTCATCCATGTTATTGTCCATAGGGAATGGACAATAACAAATGGCAAAGTCTTTTTAACTTTAGATTAAAAAGATGCATATACATCTTTTCATCTTCAAAATATAATATACCATTTTTTTCTTAAAGCAAAACACCTTTACTTATTTGAAGAGGAAATAAAGCATGTGCTTTAGGCTGTACTTGGAATGCATGCGTGTGTGTGTGTGTGTGTGTGTGTATAAAATTATAATATATTATGTATAATAATACAATATACATGTAAAAACACATATGTGTATGTATATATGGAAAAGATAGAGTAGGCAGGTTCTTTTCATGTCAGTAGATGCTAAATTTCCTTAGTTGTGACCTCTTCTCTCCCCTACCTATATCCCTGCATTTAACGGAAACTGCCAAAGCACATTTGTTTTAATCTGTGAGTGTCATTATCTTGTGTTAGCAAATAATCAAGCTAATTTAAGTCTGATAAAACTGAATATACAGATGGCTTCCATGTTTTGCTTCATACTGTTTGGGACTAACTTATGATACTCAGAAGTCTTGGGGGATGACAGACAATGGCACCATTTGTTGTCAAATTTAGTAAAAGAAGCCTTTTCAAAACATCAGATGGTTTAGGATTGTGTGCCAATCTTTGTGGCAGATAATTCTTTTAGATAGTCATTGAGAATGCATCTTCTAGGGACCCATAGTAACCTCTGACTTTTTGGCAATACATTAGCAACTTTGAGAGTTTTTTATTTGCTTTGGGATAGAGAAATATAGCCAAGAATAAAGACATTGTTTCTTGGTTTTGTGTTTAAAATTAATCTTTTTTTAAAGCCTATTGAAAAAGCAATAAGTCTAAAATTCTGGATTGTAATTGTAGAGTTGGAACTCTCTGGGAGAAATGCATATGAAGCTCCAAGATTTTAGATCCCAGAATATTGAACTTAGTTAAGCTCATAAACTGCATAGGAGAAAGTATCTTGAATAGAGAAATTATTGAAAACTTTTCTACCCCCTGATTCTGTAATTTGAATTTTAAACAAGAGTCTTGACTTTTTCTCTTGTATTCTTATAGATTTGATTATTAGTTCTTTTTATACAATATTATCCATGGAGAAGGTGGTGGTGATACCTGGATTAGGAAAAGAAAAATACAGCTATTAGTGGTTATTGTCAAACATTTTGAAAACTGTCTCTGGCAGGTATGAAGTAGTCAGGAAATTATAGCGTCTGGAAAATGATAGTTTTGGTATTGTAGACTTCCAGCCTTTCCCAGGAAATATATAGAATTAGTTTATGAAAATTAAAGAGACTTCCACAGGGTTGCACACTTAATCCTTGTAAATCCTAGAAACAAATGTCATTTTCTTTACTTATAATTGAAGGAATTGATACTTAACATGCTTAAGTTTTATTCTAAGGAATCACATACCCTAGATTTTCTTATTCTTCAGTCCACATTTTTACTCACTATTAACTTCAGCACTGCCTACTATGTGAAGCTCAATTTGACACATGTGTCAGAAAGTAAATGTCACCCATGTTGGTGTCCATACAGAAGTTGTAGTTAAAAAAAAGAAAAAAATTGACAGAATCTTTTTATTTCTGATGTTCTACTCTAAGCCTATCCATCTTTTTGTCTTCAAAATAAAAAGTGTCATTTTTTTTCTTAAAGAAAACACTTTACCAAGGAAATGAAATATGCACTTTAGGCTATATTTGGGTTTGAAGCAGGAAGGTGGTCTCACATTAGCCTATGCTACTAAGGCTTATTAGCAAGAAAACATGGCTAAGTAAGAGAGCTCTTCCTGATCAGGTTATAAAGCTGTCTTTTGACATAGGAGGGTATTATCTTAGTAAAAATAAATCTTGAGCTTTGAGGATTTCCTCTTCGTTTAGTTGTCCTCCAAAATCTACTTGAATATAGAAGGGTTAAATTAATAACATAAATTGAATATATATCATATTCTTTTTTTGTTCAAGGTAATTGGTTTATTAGTATTTTTTATATTGTATTCTTGAACTGGTAATAGACACTGAAGATAAAAAATGCAATAATAAATTTTAGTAAACATTCATCTCTATAAATAAATGTCAATTGCATTTGGAAATGTCAGGCTCATGTGTTTTATCTAGCATATGCTATTTAACTCATTTGTTTAGTACAAAAACTATTTATTGCTGACATACTCCATCAGACATTGAAAGTAGATTTGTTTCCTGACCTCAAGTACCTTACATTTTATAATGAGTAAACAAACAAATAAAGTGTAATGATAAAATCTCAGAGAGAGAAAATGAAGGGTTTGTGTAATATGTGAAAGGTGCTTCTAATTTATAGAAGAAACCATAACTAAGCCGGGAGACTAAACTAAAAAAACTATTATCTGCCAATTTTATAATCTTGACTAGTAGGAAAACCATGGGGAAAATGTTGTCATTAATTTATTTTGATCATTTTGCCATGCACTTTGAAGCCATTTTAATTGATTTTTAAGTAGAAAACAAACTTAAATCTTCTTAAACTTCTATGACAGTATCAGTTTCAGCAATGCTTATATGTTCTTACTAGTTTTTGTTAAAGTGTTTTTCAATATTATACTTCCTAACTGCTTTACTACCACTGAGTTCCAGTTATAATGCATTTTCAAGAAATTCTCATTTAATTTGATTTAATTCTATTCATGTAATTGGATTGATTGCTTTTTTTGAATGCAAATTAATAAAACTTATGGCAATTGATAATAAAAAATAATAATGTTCATATTTACAATTTAGAAAATGAAGAGTGGTGTAATTTCCTGATATCATGATTGTTGCCTTTCACATTTCTTTCTTTCTGCCCTATTTTCAAAGTTAATTTGTGTCACTATTTGCAGAAATTCACAATTTGCTAAAGTTTTCTCTTTCCGAAGTTTAAAGAGTTCATGTGTCAATTTTCATTCCTTTTGTCACTAGGGAAGCAATATTAGATATCAATGAATATGCTTTGATAAACTTCTGCCAATCTTAAACTGCAGGAAATAGGCCAGTCACACTTAAATTTAAGCTGTCAATCAGATAATCAGAAAGCAGGATATAAATTATATATGCTTGTAGCATTGTAAATTCCACATGGGCTACATGCTGAATGATTCACAAATATCTCTATATCTATCTATTTACCTACCTATATCTTTACTACCAGAAAATAGTGGAATCTGAATGAATATCAGGAGGTCAAAGCAAATCCTAAAAAGTCAATTTATTGTAAGAAATCAGGGAAGGGAAAATGAATTTTTTTCATTAAGTCAGACAGAATAAAGTATAGGTAATTTGTTATGAACACCATTAGAATAAACTAGGTAAATTTTATATTAAACATGAAATATAATTGTTGATTTCATGTATATATAGATTCATAAATGTATCTTTTATATCTATGTAAATATCTGTTGAGAGCCATCCAAGGGCTGTGTGTGGACTACATCAGCATTGCAGCCTCGTGAATAGAAATATCTGGTGTTTGGGAACTTCCTGTGGTAGTCCCACAGGGTGAGATTACTCAAATACATGTGAATTTTTATTCCACTCTGTCTGGTCTCACACAGCACCGGAGACGAGGTGATCTATTACATCCACCCAGCCACTCAATCTCTCTGAGTTGGGTATAACCTGCCAACATGCCAATCAACCTGTTGACTGCATGACATCATGAAGTAAGACTCCACCCCTGAAACCTTATCCCTGCCTTTCATGTACCTCCTTAAATAAATCACAGGAGTCATTTACTAATTGTCCAGCTCCAGCTCCTGTGTGGGCTGAACCTATCAGGTGCTCCATTATTTAAAACTAATTCTGACTCTCTCTTTTGTTCTTCACTAGTTATTTCTGACTTTAAATTTTTAGGAGCCTTAGCCTTCTGAGCAGGCAAGAGTTCCTTGGCAAGGTGCTGGCCACCATGCAATAAATATCTAATAAATAAATATATTGTATATAAATGTATATATAATACACATTTATATATATAAATGTATATATATAAGTATATATACATACACCTATGTATGTATATATACTTATATATACATACATAGATGTAGACATTATGTATACACACACACATATATATGTATATATAAAGAGAGAGAAAGAGAGAGATTTTCTTTTCATCTCTAGTGGGAAAGTAAGATAGAGTCAATAAATCAAGAGTTTCTTTACTGAACTGGCTATCAGTTTTGGCCTATTCATTGTGTGGGAAGAAACCTTTCTTTGAAGATTGGTCTCTTGTTTTATAATATATTATAATGTATGTGTCTTAATTATTTAAATTGGTTTTGTTTCAAACTTTAACATGTTGAATGACTGCATAGAGATTTATGAAAAAAATATAAGAGATCATTAGAAAATACAGAGTTTAAAAGTAGTTTCAAACACTGTAGATATTGTTATGATTCCTTCAGAGTTAAAGAATTCCTGCAGATATCTGGTCTTAATTTTAGGAGATTTAATTAAAATTCAAAGTTTCCTTCATAGTTGAATAACTTAGGTGTTTTAATTATGTTAAATTTCTAACCATAATTAGTGATGAAGTTTATGAGATGTACCATTACTTTTGCCATAATGTGTCATAGAAGATTAATATTTGTTTTTTCTTCTGGGCATATGCTAAGAACATCAACATTAAAGAAAATATTTTCTTTTCAGTATGACCAAGTAATGTGCTTTGTGTGGATTCTGGAAGCATGTTCTCTTAGTGATCAATATTGTATAGGACAAGTGGTAGACTTTTTCATAAGGCAAACTACATTATTGGTCATGGAGGCTATAAATTGCATGTCAAAGTGACTAGAAGAGCTGACTGAAGGCAAATTCTTTTGTTCAAATCCTGAACCTACCACTTATTAGTCTTATGACCTTTGGTAAAATACTTAATACCACTGTTTCTTCTTACCTCATCACCAAAATGGACATATAATAATAAATTGCTCTGAGGATTAAATGAATTAGTATATGCAAAATATAAAAATAATTCTTGGTTCACAAAATATATTAAATAATATTAAGTATTCATATATTAAATATAATAATATTCAGCTCATGGGAAACTAATGTACAATCATACACCATGCCATAAGGACAAGAAGCTTCAGAAGTCAGTAAATACAACTCATTTTTTACTACATGGATAGGTTGATAAAGAAATTAGAAATTAATTTTTTTAAATTTATTTACTGAGTGTAGACTCAAAATAAGGCTTATTAGATGATTTAAAATTTCAGAAAGTTTTAGTATAGATTACTGAAAACTCATTATTTGAAATGCTATTTATATCTCTATTTCAAAATATCTGATCTATCATTGAGGGGCAAAAAATCTGAAATAGCTACAACCCCTTATAACTTCTATATTTCAAATAAAATTTCCATGCAGTTTGAAAAATATTCAAAGTTCCATAATATTTTCTCTAAGACCATGCTGATGTTTGATATTTAACTTTCCAAATATACATTTAAGAATTAAACATAATTGTGAATATTGATTATTATTTCACTCTAGTGGTTTATTCAACAAAATAGTATATCTTTACAAAAAAAATCAAGAGCTTGCATGTGTCCCTGCTATTGTTTTTGTTTTTTCCAAATTAGTTTTTTCTACTTTAACATATTTCTGGTGTTCTGTCAATCACAGCTGTTTTGTACTTTCTATAATTGATGAAGTAATTACTTTTCATGCTTTTAAATCATGTCTGTATTTTGTAGCTATTAACCAATTTCCTGCTCTGCCCTGAATTAAATTAAATTATAATACTAATACCAGAAGGGGCCAGATAGCTCTTTCTCTATATGCTAATAAAGCAATTATCAATGTAAGAAAGCATTTTCCTCCATGGTAAATAGACTATAGGAACAAATGTTTTGTTAGAGCTGACAGATAGCATCTACCATTCTTTAGTGTTCAGTGCTTACTGTGCTGCAATAGAAAAACTGTGGGATAATGTATTATAAGCAATCGATGTGGTGCAATTGTTTAGTGACTCCAAACAGCAGCATTTGCTTTTTCCTTCTGCAGCTGGCTGCCTCCTGTTTTCTCTTTAGATGAAAATGAATGTTGAGTGAATGGAAATACATTTGTCTTTATTCTCACATTTATGGCTACGTTGCTCTTATCAAACAGTTATTTTGAGCCACTACATACAGAACTTTTTAGGTCATATTGAAGATTTCATGTCTCAAATAATTTCATTTGGAGCTACACTCAAAGCTGAAGAGAGACTTCATGATGTGTGTGTATCATCTATCTATCTATCTAGTCTGATTTTATTATATGGAAAGATATTTATGCAGGGATGCAATTCATGTTTTTTAAAGTTGGTGAGCAGCTACTTAAATTAAGAAATCATCAGATCTTTCCACATAGAATGTTATGATTAAACATATGTAAAAATTTATATTTTTACTGTTGCAGTTTAACATAAAACACAGATGATAAACATAAGCAGAAATGAATGTATCATCTACCAATGGAAAATTCCTTTCAACATTTTTCTTTATGGATAAAATTCAATGTAACTTGCCCATGGTTTTTTGAAATTGAAGAGAATTTAGTCTTTCATTTAGTTTAAAAACTGGATCTTAAAATAAAATGCATACAATTTTATTGCCTACTATGTTGCAGATAAAATATAATAGAATAAATTATTTTTACAAGAATTAAAATGGGCATAAAATAATAAATTTTATGCTCCTTAGGTTGAAGATTTGGAATGTTTTCTGCTAATTACATTCTTCACAAAGGCATAAGATTAAATAAGTAAGCTATTACAATTTATGTTATTAAGTCATTCATAAATATATTTTTTAAAAAGTCATTTTATAGAAGTTGCATCATAACAGCAAAAGTTATACTAAAATAGAGTGTTTGAAACTGAATCAGAGGATTAGAAAGTACATAGAGATGTGAAATCTATAACAAATGCCAGTGTTTGAGAATATTAATCATATAGCATGAAGATGCTAAAGAAAACAATGATGTAAGAAATATTTTGAAAATTTTCCCCTATATTTCTTTTACTGTAGCAGACTAGGTACATTAATTTTAATTACTTGTTTTTATAATGAAAAGTTTCCTTTTCTTACCAGTTATGTGCTGTATCATATCATTTTTCCTCTTAGTTAAAATTTTTCTCTTTGTTACACCATAACAATTGAAAGGAAAATATGTGAAAGCAGAAGAGCAATGCTTCAAACCTCATTTAAGTACAATTCTTTGTACTCATGAAATGTTTCTAGGGGAGGAGAGAGGGCCATTAAAGAAGACAGATATCATATGGGCATGTCAATCACATTTAATAGGCAGTGTTGGAAGGTAATCTCCTTCTCTCCATCAGTCTCTAGCAGACTAGTAGACAGAACTCATTACTGTGCAAATGAACCTGCCATTTGCCTCACCAAAGGTCACAAAGAGTTGACACTAGTTAAAGCTGGTTAAACGTGGCCAGGGAAGGAGCCAGGAGACAGAGCAGCTCTGTAGGTTGAAATAAACAGTATAGTATTGACAATAACCTTAAGGAAGTTTTTAAAAAGTTCTTTTGACAAAAAAACCAAAAAACTTTATTAAAATGTACTTAATTGCAATTCTGTCATAATTTAGTTTCTATAAAAATGTGCACTGAAGTTATCCAATCCAATAACAACAGACTTTTAGCTCACATATCCCTGAGCCTATAATGTGGATTTTGAAAGTTTATTCCCAACAGCATTAGGCTACAAGTTGTTGGATCAATTCATTTATTTAACACTATTAGTAGAACATCATCTTATTAATAATGATGATAATTATTTGTAGCCCCATTGACTATTACTTTCCTTGAAGAGATCTGCTAAGGATCAACTTCTTGAATTCTTAAAGTTGCTCAATGGGGAAGGTATTATTTTCTTTGATTTACAGTTGAAGAAACTATAGTTACAAGAAAATGGAATTTGCATAAAGTCTTCAGTTTAAAAGTGCAAAAGTTCTGAAGGGGATCCAGGTGTGTCTCACTCCAAAATCCAGCCTCTCAGGACTTCAGTGTCCCTGCCTTCCTTTTCTCTTGTTTTCTAATGCTCTCTCACTTTGCTAATACTTCTCTCCAACACTTTTGTAGTTGTGGTAGCATTGCTTTGTATAATTGTTTAAGATACCATTTTCCCTTTATACTGATAAGAACGCTAAGGTTTAGGAGATAGTTTAACTGGCTTCCTTCCAGAAGTTAGTGAGAAAGATCTGACTCTGTGACTCTTATAGAATAAGAATAGAATATTTCTTGTTGTATAGATGAACAATTTCTGTCACCACCCTTAAAATATGCTCTAGATGCAGTAACTGTAGCATAAAACAAGACTTAAGATTGGATTAAATAAGTAGGCAACATAATGTTTTCTGTTTTGTGATACATTCTAAAATATTTGTAGTAAGTGATCTAAACTAGAATTCAATGAATTTTTAAATATCATATCATGAGAAAAAAAACAAGCATATGAAGAACAAAACAATCCTTTGCTGATTTTCTCATGTTTGTTATAATTCAGAATTTTATCACAAAACTAATTTGCTGTAATTTTATGTATCAAAATTATATTATATATCTTTTAAAAAAACACCTCAATTGCTTAATGGTATCAAATGCATAGTTTAATTTTTTATAAATATAATTAGTATATTTTTAGCCACAAAAATTATAAATTCTGTTTTACCATATTAAATAGTCATTTGTCTCTTATTTCTGTTCTTCTGCATTGTTTGCCCACATGCATTTGTGATTTTTCTCAGGTAGCCAGGTTATTATTTTTATTTCTCCAATATAGTTTTGTTGACTCTCAATTTAACATGAATTCCATGTAGCCTTTTCTCTGTATTAAGACTATCTGTTATAAGGTGACTAAGGTCAAAAGTACTTCAATGTCCCTGCTTTTCTTTTCTCTTGTTAGTATGTTTACAAAACAGAAACTGAAATATTGGCTCAAATGTGTTGCTCTAATCAAACACCATATTTTGAAAAATAATGTTTTCCATTATTTCATTTTAAATAAAAATATTTATACGAGAGAGTAAGTTTTAAACTTCTTAATTATATCCATTGCACAATAAAATGAATGACCATAACTGTCTGATAGTGTTGCCAGACATTAGGTGTTCAATGTTACTTTAATTGTAACAATTTATGTAAGCAAATCAATGTCGAATTGATATTTTTTTAAAAAAGAGAAAAATCACACAATTAACAATATCTAATGTATTTTCTTAGTGGATTTTCCAATGTTTCTCTTGCCATGATTCCAAAGTTAATCTTTCAAGAGATGAAAGAGCTGAAAATAAACAAATCAATGTTAGAGGAAAAACGGAAAGATTTTATCTCTGGAAGACAGAGGAAGAAATAGAATGAGATGGAGACAAAGGGAAAGATCAGAGATACATTAATCATAACAAATATTCTAGCCCAGAAGGGAATACTGGAAATTAAGTACTAGTGATGGGTAAGCATTTTAAGGTCGGAAGATGAGGTCCAGATAAGAAACCCAGCATTCTTGTGATTATCCTAACCTTTTTCATAGAGGTTGAAATTTGACTGGAAATATGAGAACAAGCTTTCTTGTAATATATTTCTCCTTTCAGAGTCAGTCCAGCTGGAAATGCATAGAAGCATGAAAATGTAAAAGAAAACAAACAGAAATCAGTTAACCAAATTTTTGAACTATAGGAGAGAGTTCATTTGGGTTTGGGTAGGCAGAGATCCCTTTTTCATCTAAACCGATTGTTCCCTTGCTTCTAGCAAGAACTCTTTGTTGTGTTTTGTAAATGAGCCTTCATGGAAATAGTTCATCATGTCTTCACAAAGAGCTGGGATTATTATTTTTTTCCACGAGAAAGAGTTTGAAACATCATGGCAAAAATGTTGAAGAGAAGAACATGATTTTGGATTAGGGCACAATAGTTGAAACTGAAAATAATTAATGAGAACATTCTTATAAATGTGGGTAACAAAATGAATGAATTATACCATATTATAATAGAGTCAGGAAACCTTTGAAAGCCAGAAGTCTGACAGAATGATATAAAGGGATCAACGTGCAAATTGCAGTATTACTGCTCTGATACCATTTTTCTAAAGAGAAACATTATAATTACAGAGCCAATTATCTCAATCTGTAATAATGCACCGAGTAAGTGTCTGTGAGTTCATACTGAAACTTATTTTAAGGGTCAGGGAACAAAACCACAGGTTAAAAGAGGAAAACTGCTGAGTATTTTAATTTGAAGCAAAGAACAACCCACAGTTTTAGGCTGTGCTCAAGAGGAAGAACCTTATATACAGAAAAAATTTCTTATAGTCTAAAAAACAGAAAGAAAACAAAAACTGATTTCTCAAAGTCCATTTTTACACCCCCTCCCAACACACACACCAATTTTTTTCCCTGCAAAGTAAAAAACAACTTTTATTAATAGAAATGTTCAGTGAGTTATATAATCGAAGAGCCCAGAGGCAAGTCTGATGACAGGCCTGAGTCCTGGCAGGACCACAGCTCTATTTTTTGTTTCTTTCTGCCAATGCCCATTCACAGGTTTTCTTAGGCCTCAGACTTAATGTACAGAATGGCTGCTGCTGTGATCTTGTTCACCTTCAGGTTGAAGGAGAACATCAGCTCTGATCACCATCAGATAAACCCCTGATTTAGGCCAGAGTATACAAGCTCTTATTTATTGAGACTACCACTTACTCCTCATCCAAACCTGCAGAAAAGGGACAAGGTCATGTTGATTGGATGATGTCACTGAGGCTTACCCATGAAACTTTGCATGGGTTTACTATCATCAAAACCATAAAATGAATAAAACTGAAGAAAGACCTTTTTCCAAAAGTCTAGATGCTTTTAGAAAAAGTGGCATGGCTACTGAATAGAAAGTAACTACTAGTTATGACGATATATTCTAGGTATAGAGATAAATTTTGGGTATATGAAAGGCCATAAAAATGGGACTCCACAATAAAATGATTTTGTTTTTATATATAATTATTACTGATTAGATATTTATAAATTGAAGTTTAATGCTTTACACAAGTCCTTATTCTTATAAAATTAAATCTGTATACTATTTGCATTCAAAAATTTAAAGTTTGAATGAAATTCTATGCTACTTTGTAATAATTTGTTCTCATTGTTACCTTTTCAGTTCCTTTTGTCCAAATGAAACTCTAAACATCTTCCTTAAAATACACACACACACACACACACACACACACACACACACACACATTCAGAATATCATAAATGAAATTAAAGAAGGTTAATTTTACTTTAAAAATATGGGAGGCCAATTCCAAGATGGCGGGCCAGAGAGAGGCAGCATTCTGTGCCGCTCGGTGATCCAGGTCTCACCTAGCCAGAATACTGCATCTCAGACAGTGTAAGAGGACCTGTATACAGCTGATTTCCACAGAAATCACCAGTGCAGTGACCCCCGTGCAGGACTCAGAGCCTCAGCGCTTGAGTAGGACCCCAGAACCCTGGAGCTGGAAACCCAAAGCCCGAAGTCCTTACCATGGCTTTCAAGCGGCTTAGCAGAAACACCTATCAACACCTCTGCAGAAGTCCAGACTGCACTCTGCTCCCATGCAGGCCACTCTGCTACTACCTGCACACAATACAATGCCATCTCCCGGCTCCCTCTTCCTCACCAGACACTCTGGCACTGGAAGCAGACCGACTCCATCTTGGATAATCTTTATTGCCATATTTGGTGGGGCATCTTTCAGCTCTCAGATCAGATCTCCATCTGGCCAGATACAGGTATCCAAATACCTCCCCCACCCATGGCGATTTTGGCACAGTGACCACTCAACACAAAAACAGCTCCCCATTGGGCAATCTGTAATAATGCACCAAGTCAGGCAAGCGTGCAGTGCGATCAGGGCACTGCCCATCTGCTGTGAGACTGGGTGTGAGAGGTCACACAGGTGAGAGGGGTTGGGACTAAAGTTTGGAACTAATAGACCAGGAGCTGGGTAATTTCCAGGCAAGAGAGGGAGACATACCAGGCACTCAAGTCAGAAGAGCGGTCCCAAAAAGAGACCCATGAGGTGCCATCTCCCTGTAGAGACCAGATTCCCTACACCAGGATCAGTCTTCCCACCCTGGTTACCTACACCATCCTGAGGGCAGAGACACCAGCTTAAAACAGCCCCATTTGTTGGATTAGAAGAGAAACAGAAAAGAAACAGGTCTCTAAAACTAGAAACAACCCTAGTTTCTTCATTTTTTTTCCCTTTCTCTTCTACCCCTCTATCCTCCTGCTCTCATGTCCCCAACATATGTGAAACCAAGAACTTTGCATGAAATAGGATTTTGAGGACTGAGTCCTCTAATAATATAATATAGAAGTGTTGTATATACCCTTCCCCCCCTTTTTCTTTTCTCTTCTTCCATTTTTCTTTCCCCCTCCAAAATTTACTATTTTAACATCCTGTAGTTTTCTAAATACATATATGTGTTTGTTTTATGTACTCTACTGTCTTCCCACGTACTGGTCTACCATAAATTACTTCCTGTCTGTTCTCTTGCTACTAACTCTCTTCGTTAGATTTCTCTTTCACATTTCCCAAGATATATTAACTCTATACCCTCACATCTTTCTCCCTCAGCATATTGTCCTACGTCCCACCCCAGTTCATTGTCCAGTCAGAAACTGTAAACTTTTTAAAAAAATTACTGATTATATTTTAGATAATAATTGAATCCAACATTTCTGTACATTGAGACTATACACTGTAAATGTCTTAATAACAACAAATTGTTCATAGGTGATATATTGTTGATATTGGGATCAGTTAATATTTTCCTTCCCCACAAAGGAGAGATCTTGGAACCTTACAAGAGCACTACAAACCTAAAGGGTAAAAACAATAGCACCCCAGACCCACAGAGCTGGAAAGGAAGACCCAGGAGCAACATGAAAAGACAAGGGAAGAAAGTACCACAAACAAATCAAGACACCATAGCATTAGAATCATTAGCAGCCACAACAGAAAAAATTACAGAGAAAGAGTTCAGGATATACATGGTTAAAATGTTCTGTGAAATCAAGAAAAATATAAGAGAGCAAATACAAGCAGTGAAAGATCACTTCAACAAGGGGCTACATCAACAAATCCAAGAAGCAAAAGATCATCTCAACAGGGACATAGAAGTTTAAAAAAAAAAAAAAAGAGAGAGAGAGAAATCATTGAAATGAAAGAAACAATAGAAGTTCTAAAAAAAAAAAAAACCCAAAGAGAAATCATTGAAATGAAAGAAACAATAAACAAAATTAAAAGCTCAAATGAAAGCATCACCAACAGAGTAGACCATTTAGGAGAATTTAGGAGATAGGATATCATTACAATGAAGATAAAATATATAATCTTGAAAAGAACATATGGTACAGAACAGAACATTTAAGATATATTGGATAGCATAAAGAGACCAAATTTAAGAGTTATTAGGATAGAGGAAGGCATAGAGGCACAAACCAAAGGAGTGAACAATCTATTCAATAAAACAACATCAGAAAACTTTCCAAACATGAAGAATGAATTGGAAATCCAAATTGAAGAAGCCTACAGGATGCCAAATATACAAAATCACAACAGATTTACACCAAGGCACATTATAATAAAAATTCCCAACATACAGAGTAAGGAGAGAATTTTAAAAGCCACAAGATAAAGGAAACAGATTACATATAGGGGAAACCAATTAGGAGAACAGCAGATTTTTCAACACAGATCCTGAAAGCTAGAAGATCCTGGAACAATGTATATCAAGCTCTGAAAGAAAATGGGTGACAATTAAGAATCTTGTATCCAGCAAAACTAAGCTTTAGATTTGAAGATGAAATAAAAGCTTTCTAAGATAAACAAAAGATAAAAGAATTTATATCTAGAAAACTGACATCCTTGGCAAAATATTCCATGAAAAGAAAACAAAAAAACAAAATGAAAATTAGCAGAGGGAGGTAGTATCCTAAAGGAAAAACTAATCAAAGAATAAAATCAAGTCAAGTTAAATAACAAAAATAAACAAATATGGCTGGAAATACAAACCATGTCTCAATAATAAACCTGAATTTTAATGGCTTAAACTCACCATAGGCTAGAAGACTTGATAAAAAAAAAAGACCCAACAATATACTGCCTCCATGAGACTCATCTGATAGAAAAAGTCATACAGAGACTGAAGGTAAAAGGCTGAGAAAAATCATACAACTCACATTGACTTTGGAAGCAAGCAGCAATTTACATCATCATATTAAATAAAGTAGACTTCAAGCCAAGGTTAATCAAAAGGGATAAAGATAGACATTACATACTGCTCAAGGGAGCCATAAACCTACAAGACAAAACAATCATAAACATGTATGCGCCCAAACAATGGTATAGTTATGTTTATCAAACAAACTCTTCTCAAGTTCAAGAGTCAAATTGACCACAACACAATAATCTTGAGTGACTTTAATACACATCTCTCACCACTGGATAGATCTTTCAAATAAAAGTTGAATAAAAAAAACTATAGAGCTCAATAACTCAATCAATAACTTAGAATTAGCTGACATATATAGAATATTTCAACCAGCATCAAGCAGATACTCTTTCTTCTCAGCAGCACGTGGATCCTTCTCTAAAATAGACCAAATACTATGCCACAAAGCAACTCTTAGCAAATACAAAAAAAAGCAGAAATTCTACCATGCATTTTATCAGATCATAATAGAATGAAATTGGAAATCAATGACAAAATAAAAAATAAAAATTTCTTCATCACCTGGAGACTACAATATGCTACTGAATGAACAATGGGTTGCAGAAGACATCAAGGAGGAGATTAAAAATTCTTAGACATAAATGAGAACATAGACACAACATATCAAAATCTCTGGGACACTATGAAAGCAGAACTTAGAGGAAAATTTATTTCATGGAGTTCATTCCATAAAAGAAGAAAAAGTCAACAAATAAATGGCCTCACACTATATCTCAAAGCCCTAGAGAAAGAAGAACAAATCAGCAGCTGAAACAGTAGAAGGCAAGAAATAATTAAAATTAAAGCTGAAATCAATGAAATCAAAAGAAAAGAAACAATTGAAAAAATTGACAAGACAAAAGAAGGTTCTTTGAAAAAATAAATAAAGTTAACAGACCCTTAACTATGCTAACAAAGAGAAAGAGAGAGAAAACTCAAATTACCACTATACCTGATGAAAAAGGTAATATCACAACAGACAATACAGAAATACAGAAGATAATCAGAAATTATTTTGAAAACTTATACTCAAATAAAATAGAAGACGTAGAAGGAATCCATAAATTTCTTAAGTCATACAATTTGCCCAGATTGAATCAGGAAAATATACACAATTTAAACAGACCATTATCAAGTGACAAATGAGAAGACACCATCAGAAGCTTACCAACCAAGTAAAGCACAGGACAGGATGGATACACAGCCAAGTTTTACCAGACCTTTAAAGAAGAATTAATACCAATACTCTACAATTTATTTCAGGAAATAGAAAAATAAGCACCACTTCCAAACTCATTCTATGAGGCCAATATCACCCTGATCCCCAAACCATATCAAAGAAAGAAAATTTCATACCAATATCTCTAATGAACATAGCTGCAAAAATTCTCAATAAAATTCTGGCAAATCAAATACAAAATCATATTAAAAAGATTGTGCATCGTGATCAAGTGGGATTCATCCCAGGGATGCAAGGTTGGTTCAACATACACATAGGGAAATCAATAAATTTAATTCATCACATCAATAGACTCAAAGATAAGAATCATATAATCATCTCAATAAATGCAGAAAAAGCATTTGACAAAATACAGCACACCTTCATGTTTGAAACACTAGAAAAACTAGAGATAACAGGAACATATTTCAACATGGGAAAGGCTATCTACACTAAGCCTCAGGCCAACATCATTCTAAATGAAGAAAAATTAAAGGCATTCCCTCTAAAAACTGGAACAAGACAGGGATGCCCTCTTTCACCACTTCTATTCAACAAAGTTCTTAAAACACTGGCAGAGCAATTAGAAGAAAGAAATTAAAGGGATATGTATAAGAAAATAAGAACTTAGCACTACTTACTGATGATATGATTCTATACCTAGAAGACCCAGAAAGCTCCACCAGAAAATTTCTAGAACTAGTACATGAACTCAGCAAAGTAGCAAGATATAAAATCAATACCTATAAATCAAAGGCATTTCTGTATATCAGTGACAAATCCTTTGAGAAGGAAACGTGTGGAAAACTACCCCATTTACAATAACCTCAAAAAAAAAATACTTGGGAATCAGCTTAATAAAAGAGGTGAAAGATCTATACAATGAAAACTACAGAACCCTAAAGAAAGAAATCAAAGAAGACCTTAGAAGATGGGAAAATCTATCTTGCTCTTGGATAGGCAGAATTAATATTATCAAAATGACCATACTACCAAGAGCACTATGCAGACTTAATGCAATTCCAATCAAAATCCCAATAGCATTCCTCATAGAAATAAAAAAAGCAATCATGGAATTCATCTGGAAAAATAAGAGATCCAGAAGAGCTAAAGCAATCCTTAGCAGAAGAGGACACAGAGACCCACAAAATTATGATTATCTTATGTTAGACAAAGGTGCCAAAAACATGCATTGGAGAAAAGATAGCCTCTTCAACAAATGTTGCTGAAAAACTGGTAATCCATATGCAACAAAATGAAATTAAACCTCTATCTCTCACCATTAACAAAACTCAAATCAAAGTGAATCAAGGATCTACGTATTAAAACAGAAACACTGCATCTATTAAAAAAAAAAAAAGTAGGCCCTAATCTTCATCATGTGGTATTAGGCCCCAACTTCCTTAATAAGACTCCTATAACATAAGAATAAAACCAAGAATCAATAAATGGGATGGAATCAAGCTAAAAATTTCTTCTCAGCAAAAGAAACAATCTGTGAAGTAAATAGAGAGTCTATATACTGAAAGCAGATTTTTACCCCTCACACATCAGATACAGCACTAATCTCTAGGGTTTATAAAGAACTCAAAAAGCTAAGCACCAAAAAAGCAAATTACTCAATCAACAAATGGGCCAAGGATCTGAACAGACACCTCTCAAAAGAGGATATACAATCAATCAACAAATATATGAAAAAATGTTCATCATCTCTAGCACTTAGATAAATGTAAATCAAAACTACTCTAAGATATCATCTCATTCCAATCAGAATGGCAGATTTTATAAAGACAAACAACAATATGTGTTGGCGAGGATGTGGGGAAAAAGATACACTCATACATTGCTGGTGGGACTGCAAATTGGTGCAGCCAATATGGAAAGCAGTATGGAGATTCTTTGGAAATCTAGGAATGAAAACATCATTTGACCCAGCTATCCCTCTCCTAGGTCTTTACCCAAAAGACTTAAAAACAACATACTACAGGGAAAAAGCCACATCAATGTTTATAATAGCACAATTCACAATATCTACACTGTGGAGCCAAACTAGAGGCCCTTCAGTGGATAAATTGATTAAAAAATGTGGCATATATACATAATGGAATTTTACTCAGCAATAAAAGAGAACACAATCATGGCATTTGCAGGTAAATGAATGGCATTGGAGAAGATATGCTAAGTGAAGTTAGCCAATCCCCCAAAAACAAATGCTGAATGTTTTCTCTGATATAAGGAGGCTGACTCATAGTGGGGTAGGGAGGGGGAGCTTGTGAGCAATAAATGAATTCTAGATAGGTCAGAGGGGTGGGAGGGAAATGGAGGGGGCAGGGGATTAGCAAGAGTGGTGTAATATGATAGACATCATTATCCAAAGTACATGGATGAAGACACTAATTGGTGTCAACATACTTTATATACAACCAGAGATGTGGAAAAATTGTCCTGTATATGTGTAATAAGAATTGTGATGCTGCTGTCATTTATTTTTTAAAAAATCAATAAAAAATATGGGAGTATGGGAAGGTCTATTAGTCATTACAAAATTATACTCAGAAGGAATGAATTCTAGTGTACAAGAAGATAACTATAATTAACAAGAATTTACATTATATTTGAAATTATCTAGAAGAAGGGATTTTGAATGTTCCAAAAATAAAAAATAAAAAAAAATGTTTAAGGAGATAAAAATGCTAATTACCCTGATTTGATCATCTCATGTTGCAAACAGTTTTCAAATGTAATACTATATCCCATAAATATGTATTATTATGTATCAATTAAAAAAATAAGCCTAAAAATATAAAAATTTGGTGATTTTTATTTTTATTTAAAAATATTCAGATTAATTGTTTTTCTTAAGTCAGTTTAATACAAATAGTGTTTGATGTTATACTGTAAATACTAAATATTGAAAATAGTATATTTTTCTAAAATAGAATCCAACTTCTTCTAGATTTAAACTCCTATCTCTATAAAGTTCTCTCTCTTTTTTTAGTTTGTATTGTGTATATATCTGCAGATGTTTTTCTTAATTCCTTTTACTTTCACTAATATACATAATTATAGGCACATATTTCATATTTAATATTTACTTTTCTGTTATTGAGGCACAATGGAAAACCTAAACAAAAATTTTAAGCTCATTGAATTTGTAGATGATAATTGGAATACAGTTTCTCTTATAATGATTGATATTGCAGAGGAAAATAGAAATGAAACAAAGGGAGATATAGGAAGGAGGACTATTTTCAATGTTAAAAAATGTCATCTGGAAAGATCTTAATGAAAAAAATAACAATCATCTTGAAGTTATCTATGTGGAGTAAAAGAATTCCAGGTAGAGAGCAAAACATTTTGGTTTTCTCTTTAATTAATTTCATGTTTGTGATTATTTTGATGTTCTTTTTGTACACTTTTTGGAGAATAATTTTACTATTTTCAATTTTCTAATTTGGTGGTAATTAGCATATGTGATACCTGTTCCTTTCAGAATCACTTGGGCTCAACCCCAAGCTTTAAATGCATTATGTTCTCAATGTTATATGTAATTTCCATTTTGATTTTCCTTTTAAGTCCTATAAATCCATGGAACCTCAGTAACATCTTGGCTTTAGTTCAGTGAGATTGTTGTCAAACTTCTGTCCTAACCTACAAAACTGTAATATCTTAGTTTAAACCACCAAGTTTGTGGTAATTTGTTATAGTGACAATACCAACATTATACAATACCTATTAAATCAAGCTTTTTGATTTATTTCTTTACCTCTTCTATATATTATTATGATTTTAATCTGATATGTCAATTTATAAAGCCAGTTTCACAAATCATTGGATTTTATCACATTTCTATGGCACATATCTATGTATATATATCAAAGCTAAACTGGTTGTTAATTGAATAACAGATGGGGGCTAATATATATTCTTATTATCTCCAAAATTACAGTGGTGCCTCATAAGCTCAGTAGTAGTGGGGCAATGTTCTTACCAGATCCTACACAAACACCTGTCATTTGCTCCTGATGCTTCTCCAAAACAGGATTGGCTACTACCCACGTCTTTCTTCAGGTTTTCTATTTACTCTATTATATGTCCAAATTTTTTAAGTAAACTTATTTTTCTTAATTAAGATGGTAAGTTTTTCTGTTCTTCCACCTGTCTCTGGTAAGTGTAGCCTTTGTTTCAGAACTAGTAACTTCATGAGGAAAACAAAAATAATTTTCAAGGAATCTGGTATATACTAAAGAATAAACCACATAGAAACTTTATAATAAAGTCAAGAATCATGACACCTAAATTGCATATATGGGTTTTACTGGGGTTTATCTATACCTGAACTGATTGTTTAATTGTGAATTAATAAAGTTTCAGACTGATTATTGATTTATTTTTTGTTGTGATGCAAAATATTTAACCTCAGGTCTGGTGCATCCTAGGCAAGCATTCTGCCACTGAGCTACCTCTCTAGTCCTCACACTGATTTTAAATTCTATTTCTAGTATATATGGCTACATTTGTATAATTGTTCAAAGAGAAAATAAGTTAACTTAGACTGTCTAATTCATGTTTTAAATGCAGAAAAACATATATAATATCACATATTAAAATCAAAATAGAGAATTTATCCTGAATCCATATTACCTAAAAAATTAAAACTCAGTAAATTTAGATATTCTATAAAATATACAAAGCAATTAAGTATATTACAAATTGCTTTACTAAAAAAATTAAACAATTATATTTTTCTGCATTTACTTTTGTTTTGTCTATGCATGTTATGGTTTAGATGTGGTGTCCCTCAAAGCTCAGATGTGAGACAATGCTAGAAAGTTTGGATGGGAAATTATTGGGATATAGTCATAACCTTATCAGTGAATTAAACCTTGATGGGAATGAGTAGTAACTAGAGGCAGATGGGGTGGGGCTGGAGGAAGTAGTTTATGGTTGGGTGTCTATGAGATATATGTTTTGTATCTGGAGAGTGAATTCTCTGTCTTTGTTTCTGATTATCATGTGAGCAGCTGTATCTCTGCCATACTCTTCTGCCATGATGCTCAGCCTCACCTACAACCCTGAGGAATGGAGCCAGCATTCCATGGACTAAGACCTCTGAAACCGTGAGCCCTCAAATAAACTTTTCCTTCTTTAAAATTGTTCTGGTTAGATCTTTTAGTCATAGCAGCAAAATAGCTGACTAAAATGATTCCTTTATTTTGTATCCTATGATTTTAAAAAATGTTGCACTCTTCACAACCAATAATTACATAACACTTAGTCTTAACTGTGGTCCTATAGTATACATTTAGTTTTTAATCAGCAATTTTTGGTATACAATATTATAAATGCTGTTACAATTTTAGATTATTTTTCTGTGATATAGTACTAGCAGTGGAAATCGGTTTTGAACTTCTCAAAACCTCTCTAATGGTGTATTTTATTTGCTATGTTATATTGTCTTGAGTAATTAACATTGTGAAGAAACTTAAATATGAAAATTGAAAAAACAATGACAAATATATATACTTATAGTTGATCTTAAAAGGTGGCTTGGAGCTTTTTTGGATTGAAACTTCAAGGTCACTTTTATATATATAACAGACTGATAATTGTTACTGAGGCTAGACTAAAATGTGAAGAGCTTGCTTATCTTTATAGCTCTCAGTATGTAATTGATCAGATTTTGTCAGGGAAACTTTACAAACCAATATGTGCAAAAGTAAGCAGGGATTGAGATTCATTTTTATATATATGAAAAAATGAAAAGTTTGATTTCTTTGTTTTTGAATAACTAGTAATTGATATACTCAAAATACTATATTAAAATGATTCTTAATACTATTATATAGAAGTATATACAGTATCCCTGCACAAGTTAAGTTATTAAGAAAGCAAATTAAAATGACTCTAGTTTTCTTTTTCATATTCTCATTCAGTTCAGATATTTTTGTGATAATTAACCAAAATGGGGGTGAAAATTGTAAAAAGGCAGAATTCAACAGACACTAGTATGGCTGTATGTATAAATGTGGCTGTATAACCAATGTGATCCTGCAATCTGTACACGTGGAAAAATAAAAATTCATATCCCATTTGAATCAAATATATGATAGGTCAAGATAAAAAAAGGCTATCAGTTAAAATGATAAAAGTATTGGATAGTGATTATTTTAAAAAATTAATAATTACTTATTTGAACCCACAGAAAAGGAGACAGAGAAGTTTTAACAAATACCTTTAAACATAAGATGATCAATGAATCATCCTTTTTCTTTAAGTAATAATATATATATATGTTAGTCTAGACATTATTAGTCTAGACAGAAAGAAATATTTCCTAATTTTGAAAATTCCAGATGCACTTTATGATTATTCTACTCAGACATTAAAATCTAACCTGAAATTCTGGTTGTCTGCAAGTTTGCCTATAAGAGTCTTCCTTTAGAACAGACTAAAATGTTCTGTCAACATCTCATCTGTTTTGCTACTCAGTGCTCTTCAGCCAAAAACTTTTCCAGAAACACACCTATGATTAAACAAATATATTTTTTAACCAGTTGTAGCAAAGGAGAACACCTACCATGGGAACTATTGTGTGTCTCACACAATGAGATAGTGCTAGAAAAAACGTGATTATAACATTGAGAATTGGTTGAATAATTTGGGGAAGGGTCTACAGAAGAGAGAAGGTTTGGTCTCCATTGAGTATTATCAGAAAACAGGGGCAATTTTGTGACTACTGGGTACATAAAAATATTATATATACAGATTAGAATAAGAACAAAGATAAAATAGATAAATATATAGCATTGCTGATTTAGTAATAGAGGTGTTTGATATTTTGTGGTTTTCCTGGTGACCTAGTATGAAGTGAAGGTTTTGTTAGATTGTATATGGCCAACAGGAGAACAACATATGGCTTAGCTGCAGGCATCAGATGACTGTATGATAACATGCAGGTTTTGCTCTGAGTGACATATTTGTCCCCCTGTGGCACAGTTGCTTATTTGTATGCTTTTCTCTTTTCCACACTGTTTTGCAGTTAATAGTATAAAAGAAAAAAAGGAATTTGGAGATTTAAAAAACAATTAAAACTTCTTTTTAGACAGGACAGTGGAATATTTGGCAATATTTCATATTTTAGAGAAAAATGTAATATTTCTACCTGTTTTTCATTACCTAAAATTTAAGCAAAATATCTTTCTAAGCCAATTACAAGATTTCTCCATTCAAATTTTACAAAAAAAATAATTTTTTGTTCATTGTTCATTTTGTTCATTTTTGTTCATTGGTTACTTTAAAATTGTATTACAATAATTCCTCAGTATTTCTTAAGTTTTTGAGAATTTACACTGAAGACTTATCAGGATGTTGGACCAAACTCCTTAAACTGATTTGTTAGTGTATTACTATCCATGTTGAAGATTTATAGCTGGATGAAGCAAAGCATGAAAAAGGTAGAGATTCATTGGAATAGGAAGAGCAAAAAGTCAGGACTTGGCCACATCCCATAGGGAAATTATCAGTTTGAAACTTTCAGAGACACTATGTAAAAACCTTAAGGAATATCAAATCGATTTTAAATCCACTCATCTTTGGTTTCACAATATAGAGAATAGTTATAAGGCGTTTTCTTTCTTTAATCTGCATTAGGAGAAGGATAGGTAAGAAATGTTGCTTTGCAAGCACAAAGTGAAGCCAAAGTACTTCAATTTAATTACCTTGTGATGTATTTATGAGTGCATTTACTTAAAAGCAATTCTTCAGAAATACTAGTTCTATGAGGCCAGAGGTATCAGCCATTTTCAAAAGAGCAATTCAGGTTTACATTGCATTTTTAATGGTGTTTTTTTTTTTTTAGTAAAACTAAAGTTGCAATATTAATTTTATAACAAAGTTTTATTATTTAAATTATTTATAAGATGTCAAATGAATCTGGGCAAAATGAAATATAGGTAAGGGCAAATCCATTTACTCCTACCTCACAGGAACAAACATCTCTTTCAAGTTTGTGGGTTTACATTAAAAAGTCAAAAACCAAAGAAGGGAGACCCAGAATGATTATAAACCTTACTAAATTGTTTTCAGGTCTCTAAGTTTAATTTTTGACAATGCTATCGCTATCTATAGTTCTCATATTGTATTGCATTGGTACTATTTATAGTAAATATTAAAATTTTGGCAGTTTTCTTCAAATTTTGAAATTAAAAATAAATGCACTGGAGTACTTTAACTAAAAAAATTATGTACTGATATGGAAAAAATATGATTCACATGTTAGAATGTGCCAAATTTATCAAAGCTTATTTTCATTCTTCAAATTATCCATTATAAAAAATGAAATATGCCTAACTTCAAAACTGGGCAAGACTTTTTCCAGGAGAGTGACCCTGGAGTCCCAACCTGGGTCATGATAGCCTCTTCTTCCAGAATAAAACCAAATGGGCTGCACATTCCTTGTGACTTGCACTGTCAGACTCAGGCACAGACCTGGCTACTTAATCCTGGGGTGTATTTATCAGTTGTTCCCATCCAGTAGTTATCACTGCTGCCACTGGAATGCTTCTCCTGGTGGCATTTTTCAAGTAGAACAGAACAAATCAAAGACTATTTTCCCAGGCTGAGTTCCAAGAAAGCTGATGCAGAGGTGGAGATTCTCGGTGCACAAGAGGTTTTGTAGGAAGCTTTAAAGGTCAACACCTGTGGAAAAGAAGTGGCAGAAGCAAGATTAGACAGAGGTTAAAATTTGACAAGGTCTCCATAGAGGCTGAGGATAAAATATTCATTCAAAATTTTTCTCAGTAGGGTTAAAGGCCATGGCTTGATATTCCATGTTGATCCAGCATTGTTCCTTGTCTGACTAATTTGAGGGTGTGATATATAAAGTACTTCTTGAACTAGTCAAGCCTCAAAGCTGACAACACTTCCACAGCTGGGAGAAATCCTTAAACAAATCCTTAATTTCTGAAAGAGAATCTAGGTAGTGTATCATAATGTCCATCCTAGATTCTATGGGTCCATCCTTTACAACTGGTTCTGCAGAAATAAAAAACTCTTCTGCATCTGTTCAAAATCTCTTCCATAAAAGAAACAAATCTGCTATTCTCCTACCTTGAGACTAGTTTTTGCACCTCATTTATTTATTTATTTGGTAATGCAAAGTAACATTTATGTTTTATTGACTTTCCTGTTATAGTGGCTTGAATTGTGTATGTTTTTGCATATGTACTTTCTGCATATTTTTACATAGGTAAAACATTTATTAATAGAATAAAATTTTCTCAAAATATATATAATAAGCAAAGTTTTTGTGTATCCAAAGCATCCAATTTCTTACTGTATCAAACTGTACAGATTTTTTTGTGCTAAGAATTATAGGAGATGATGTAATTGTAGAAAGTGAAAAAAGAAAGAAAGAAAACAGATTTGTAGGTGGCTAAAAAAAGAAAAAAAAAGAAACTCTTGATAATCATCATGCAACATATAAGAAATATCACTGGAAAAAATGTCAAACTTTGAGGTGTAAATTATATAATTAAATATTTTGAAATAGTGTTTTAGGATTGTATAATTAAAAATATTCCCATTAATGTAAAATCTTCAAACTATGTGGTATAATATACAATAGCTAGATGTTTTATTGATTTTTTTAAGAAAATGGGTGAATATCCTTTCTTTAGTCACTGTCTTAGAAAAAAATTAATATTTTTACATGAAATTATTAATACATACCTTTTTTTCATTAGTGATAATGTCATAAATGGTAAAACAAAGGCAATAAATAGTAATAATCTCATGGAATTATTTTGAGATTCAATATGTAATGAATGTAACATACTGAATACCATGTCTGGTGCATTGTTACTCTTCAATAAGGATTAATAGTTATTATTGTTTTTCATGTTTTATTACATTACAAAAACAGCAAAAATGCATTGAGGCATTCCAATGTATTTGTCAATAACAGGGAAACCTCACATCCTCCAAAGTTTAAATGTTAGTTAAAAAGCAAACAACCAATAGTTTTAAAAATGCTTGTATTTACTTTTGTTTCTGGATATGGAAATTATTTCACAAAATGTGTATTTTAGCTGTCACAACTCACTAGCCACATTCTAAATATAACATTTGCAGTGCTGTTTGATGTCACCAGATGTGTGCTTTTCTTTTTACATTATGGTCGTCATTATATTTCTAAATCAGCTATTGAAATAACCAAGAAGTTTATCTGCTTAATAAAGTTATAGCTCATATGAAAGCATTTTAGTAGATTGGGATGTCATTTTCTTACTATGAGTATCTGAACAAAAAAAAAAAAAAAGCTTATCCATACATATCTCTTCTTTGGCCATTTTTTTCCCCCAGGGATAAGGAGTAAGAGTACTGTCTAAGTAAAATAAGCTAGTTTTATAATTAAGGATGGCTTTTCAGATTGAGGTTTTAATTTTGTACCTCAGAATCAGGAATTGCCAAACAGGTGCATTTGCTGCATAAGTTGCGCTACATTTACACAACCTCCCTCTCTCCATAGCTTCAGACATGCTGTGCCTTTAGCTACATTACAGATGACCTTTCTTGGGCAATGTTTCTGCTCATTCAATATTTTTTATTAGGCTGTATGTTATTGGATTGCTTAATTCAAGTTAAGGACCACTCTGCAGATTAGACATCCAAAGTGAGGTAGGAATAATCATCAATGTCAGGAAACCAGCTGAGTCAGATACATTCACCATGTTATATATTCACTAGTTATCTGGATGAATACACCAGGCCAGGCCTCAACACAGGGATATTCAGGACTGTCTCCTAGTAAGATTGAAATAGAGTTGGATGTTCAACATGTTTCTCTAAATAAATAAGAAAGTTAAATTGCTATATAGAAGTTCATGAGAAATGACTTTGGGAAGTGAAGGAAAGTGCTAAGCATTTGTAAAATGTAAACAGTTTGGGGAGGGCTTTAAATATCTGTTTTACCCTGGACAAGTAGGGAATGACTTTGTTAAGCTTCATTTTTTTCCGAGTAGATAGTGAATGTCTAAGGAGAAAGGAAGGTCTGACCTTCGAAAGTCATTGAGAGTTGTTAATGGAATTTCAGTCCTTTATGATGTAGACATTCCTTCTATGTAAAATAAGGTCATCAAGATCTGTTAGGCATAGATCACCTGTTTCATGATACCTAGTTTTTCTAAATGTGAATAGCTTATTAAATATTACTGCCTGCCCCATTACTTGCTTTATTCATTCTTTTTGTTCCATTCATTGGTTCCCTGTTCTTTCTAACTGGAAGTCACATTAAATAAAGAGATTATGTATTCTCTCTCAATATCATCACAAATTATCTTATGGAGTATGAAATTAGCTTGATTAGGAATTGTTTTGAGTCAAATCTGTGGCTTTGAAAAATAGCAGACAATTGTTCATGGCTGCATGAATTCTTCCAAAAGTCTTTTTTTTCTCTCTCTAATTGATAATTGATCTTTAAAACATTATTTCTATCAAAGGCATCCATCAGCAATATTTAGCAATGAATTCACAATAGAACAGATGGCATGTGTTTTGACCATTTTGAGATGGTCTCTATATTGGGAGTGGTGGAGGGAAATGAGCAAAGATACAATAGTCCTCTATTTTCTGCCTTTATACTTTCCAAGACTCTTCTGGGATGTCTGAAACTGCAGGTAGTATCAAATCTTATGTATGCTATTTTCTCTACATATGTATCTATGATAAATTGCAAGATATAAGTTAGGCATGTTAAGAGACTAATAATGACTAGTAAAAATTCTAATATAATTTAATAGAAGTTATTTGAATGTGCTATCTGTAATGACACTATTGTACTATACTCACCCTTTTTTCTTGTGAAGATATGACATGATTCAATGACCATATGATGAGATGAAGTCTGGTGAACGCCTGGGCATTGTGATTTAACATTAGGCCACTAATAAGACATACTTGAAGGTTAGCAAAACCACAGCAGTTTATGGGATAACTGGAATGATATTAAGGGATTAACAAGCAGGTGATTTCTGCAGCATGAATACACTGTCAAAGGGAGGATTATAGTCCAGGGAGGATGGAACATATTCATGAGAGATTTCACCATGTCCCTCATTAATTAAATTAATTAATTAAATATTAATTTAAAACTTAATATTTTTATTTCTGGAATAGTTCATTTAACATTTTTGGATCACAATTGACTGAATAACTGAAACCATGGAAAGTGAGATCATTTATGAAAAAAGAAAAAGAGAAGAGTGGGAATTCATGAAAGAAAAAGAGACCATAAAATATATCATTAAAAATTTTGTCTTTAATCCTTTCATTTGTCATACTTCTAGCTCCCAAGACAGCGGTCTTTTATTCATGTTCTTTGAATTTGCTTGTTTTATTTTAATTGAGAAGTAATAAATATGTTTGTGTGGTACAATGTGTTATTATCTCTGTATATATTGTGAAATGATTAAATTAGGCTCATCAACACCTATCGCCTACGTGTTTTATCATTTCTTAGTGGTGAGAAAATCTAAAATCTACTCTTCTTGCAATTTTTTTTTTTTGTATTGGGGATTACACTCAGGGCACTCAGCCACTGAGCCACATCCCCAGCATTATTTTGTATTTTAGAGACAGGGTCTCACTGAGTTGCTTAGTGCCTTGCTTTTGCTGAGGCTGGCTTTGAACTCTTGATCCTCCTGCCTTAGCCTCCCAAGCTGCTGGAATTACAGGCATTCACCACTGCATCTGGCGCTTCTTGCAAATTTTAAATATACATTATTATTAAGTATAGTTTCTATGCTGTGCAACAGATCATTAGAATATTTTGTATCATTAGTCTAACATCATTCTTTTCTCCATTCACATCTCAATGCCCCAAGCTCTCATAAACATCATTCTACTCTCTAATTCCATGTGTTTGAGTGTTTGGACTCCACATGTAATGTGGTGTCTTTCTGTACTTGGTTTATTTCACTTAGTCTCATGCATGGTCTTATGCTGCTGCTCCTACCATTGCTCTCTGCCTTGAGAAGCAAAGAAAGGGTAAATGGGCATGTGTATAGAAATCAATTCTATGTTGACATGCCCAAGAGGACATTTTAAGGGAGGGGCCCAGGTATACCTGTGCATGTTCTTGAAGATTGGGTATGTTAAAATCATGCCACATGCATTTTTTCAGAGGGGCATTTGATATAGCTACTTGTATCATAAAAATCTGCTTTGCTTCTGTTTTTCAAAATCTTGAAGAATTGTGTATACATTCTTACACTGTCTTCCTCCAAAGGCAGAGTAGTATTTCAGATTTGGTCTTAAGTTATTTTATTGTATATCATTCAATAATGTCCAAGAAACCACACATAGAAAATAAATAATCCCAATGTCTGGAAAATAAAACATATTGGATGTTATAGGATGCACAAAGAAAACATTGAGCTGAAAAAATTAGAGAAATTTGACCTTATTAAACTATAATTTTCTATAATTACTATCCATTTCCTTTACTTGCTATGTTTACAATTCTTTGAACAGTGAACTTAAAAACAGGCTTCAGTTTACTTATTATGTGTGATTCCTGATTGCTAAAATCCCAGTAACTCTATCTCGGAAGGTATACTTAAGAGTGAGAATTTTATTTATTTATTTTTTTAAAAATTTTTAATTGATTTTTTAAAACTAAATGACACCAGAATGCATTTCAATTCTTATTACACATATACAGCACAATTGTTCATATCTCTGATTGTATATAAAGTATGTTGACACCAATTTGTGTCTTCATACATGTACTTTGGATAATCTAATATTCAGTTCTGGGATTAAAACAACTCTTACTTTTGTAAAATACTTCCACAGAGGAAAGACTTAAGCAATATTCCAGTTCTTTTGTTTCAAAGCTGACATGCTGCCAATATGTGAAAAATGGAAATCTATTTTGCAAATATAATTGATTGTGAATGGGGTCAAACTACTTCATTTAAATATCATGCCAAGTTAACTTGTTAATGTGTCTACAGGGTATACACAAACATCTTAAATACATTGTTTCTGATCACAAATTAATGTGTTAATGAATTTTCCTCAGTAGGGTTCCAGGACATATTTTCTGTTGGGCTTATTATCTGAAACTCCTAATCTGTTTGGAACTGCTTGAGGAATGGGGATTATGCAGGTTAGAGTTACTCTGTTCCTCAGCACTATCCTTTGTGCATTGCCATTGTTTTTTCCTCAAGACACAAAAACCTCTTAGTTGAAAATGTGCTAAAGATTACTTTCAGTCCAAATCCCTGGCAAAGGCTTAAAAAGATGAACACATTTGAAGGTATAAGCAAAACAACAACAACAAAAAAAACAACAACAACCAGAAAATCCAATTCTGCCTAGTGTAGTGCAAACTATCCATAAATCCACATCATAAGGGGATTTGTTCCATTAAGCAAAATACATAAATTTATAGAAGTATTTTTATATTTTTATGAAAAATAGAACAACAAAACTAAGCTAGAAATATTCAGTAGTCAAATTCACTTATTGCTTTAGTGATTTGCACATTTAAAAATAGCTGAGTTGCTCAACATTTAATATTTCAATTGTTGTAGTGGTGTTCAGGATCTCTCTTTATGAGAGAAGACCTATTCTCATTTTCACTGAAGTTTCCATTAAAGTTAATGCATCCTTTTCCCATTAGGGTTAATGCATTCTTTTAGTATGTCAACATTTCTTTTACTATAGTCTAACATATGATAGAAGAATCACTTATTCACTGCAATAGTTGAACTGAAAGGAAAGGTTAAGGCACTGGAATTGACAATTTCTTATTGCAATGCTGGAAAAAATTATGTAAATCAGAAAGTTTAATAAGAGTAATAAAAACCTGCATACCAAATGAATCTCCTGGGAACTTCAATCTTAAGCATGGGAAGTTTCAATACCTCAGTGACTGCTGTAGATTTTGTTGTATTGTTTTTCCCTCTTTCTACTAGTTGACGTACTCCCTCAATGACATCTCAGTCTGATCTCACAGTTTTGTTTTGTCCTTGGTTATAATAGCTGTCAGATGTTACCTATTTCTTAGGTGGGGGGGGGGGGGGGGAGGAGCATGGCCTCATTGACTTCCTCTTTCCCCCAGCCTGTATTGTTGGCCATGTTTCTACAGCCATTTTGCATGGGAGAATAGCAGCTCATTCTGCTTTTCTTCAATATTTCGTGAATAAATCTAGAAAACAATTTATTATCTCACATCAAGAATCAGACAAAGCGGGGCTGGGGATGTGGCTCAAGCGATAGCATGCTTGCCTGGCATGCATGCAGCCCAGGTTCAATCCTCAGCACCACATACAAACAAAGATGTTGTGTCTGCCAAAAACTAAAAAATAAATATTAAAAAATTCTCTCTCTCTCTCTCTCTCTCTCTCTCTCTCTCTCTCTCTTAAAAAAAAAAAGAATCAGACAAAGCATAATAAGTCAAGGAACACTAGGTCTTTTAAAAAAATGGCCTTAGAGAATTCAGTAACTTTGATCTCAACAAGGTGATCACTGACTCTACTACAGCTGGTATTCTCTGGCAAGATACAGAGACCAGACAATATGTCAATCAGTACCTCATACAAACTGTTCTTCATCAAATCCTCATAGGAGCAAATATATAACAAATGAAAAGAGCTGTTAATTAGTGTAAACTGTATGGTTGCCAGATTTAAAAAAAAAAAAAAAAGAATTTGGAGGTAAGTTAAGAGAGAAGACCCAGCTAAAGAACCCAGATTAAGAGGCATTCATTCATTCATCCAATCATATCTTCTTTTGTTTTTTCAACAGTCATTCTTTGAGCTCTTATTATATACAAGGCACTGTGATAGGAGCATGGAGATTACAAGGCCTACTCTCTTTTAATCAACAATTGTTCAGAAATAGACAATGCTATATTAGTCTTGGAACAAACTTTCAGCATAAGGAAAAGTATTGAAAAACCTCTGTACAAGATGGTTCTATAGAAAGATCACTTATCCTGCTACTGTTTAATAGTGGCTAGGAAACATAAAACTTTTACTACTCATTTTCTTTGGAAGAGCTTCCTGAGTACATATAAGAAATGTGTGAAGTCTGTGCATGTGTGTATGTGTGTGTGTGTGTGTGTGTGTGTGTGTGTGTGTATACTTTTCTGTTAAGGTATATGTACATATAATATAATGCAAACGTATACCAAGTAATATTTTGTGAGAGTAATTTTATGTCAACTTTATGAAATATTTACAGAGATTATAAATTAGTCACATATTAGACATATTTAATGAATATTTTAAATATAACTTGTAAACATATACTTATGCTAAAATACTTTAATACACCTAAATTTTATAAATTGTAATATCCTACATTAGACAAAATATGAATTAACTGTTACTATACTATTATACATTGCATATATTTTAGTTTTTCTCACTCATATAAAGAAAAAAGTTCAGTTTACAACATGATATGCACTTTCAAATGATGTTGTGCTATTAACTACCATAATCTAAAGACAAATAGAAAACCGTACAAAGCACCTAAAGGATAAAAAGGGCACATTACCTGAGAGTAAGCCCTAGTAAGACAAAATAAAGACATTCGCAGCTAAGAAAAGCTAAAAGATACATGCACCAGAAGAAACATAATCTAATAAACTATATTAAATATATTATAAAATGGAGTATTTCAGGTAAAAGGAATAAAATCTCAAGAAGAAACATAAAACTGCAAGAAGAAATGAGGGACAGCCAAAGGGCAAATATGTAGATAAATATAAGCAGATATTTCTTATATAAAATTATTGCCATCTATATGAGCTGGTGACCTATGCTGGGTTCACAAAATCAGACTATTCCATTACCTTAAGAAAACAGTGAAGAAAGCACATACACACACACAGAAGTACCTTTTCAAAATCCGGGGACAGCTCTGTCACCTTAGGGGTCCATGGAATAGAGAGTGAGCCGCTGGAATTCTTTATTCTTATATAGGGGACACACAAAAGGAGTTTCCATGGAATATTCTAACCCAAAAAGGGCAAAGTGGTAGAATTACAAAGGTGGGTGTAATTCAACCCCATCTGGTGACGCCCACTCCTGGAGCCACACCTTCCTTATCCTAGAGGAGGTAAAGCCCAATGTATTGCTGGGTACAATAACTGTTCAGTACTCCTTTACTCAGGACTTAAAGGTGGGCATATAGCTTCTGTCCAGAGCAGCATCCGACACAAAATGATACTTGAATCTTGTGCTTTATAAAATACATGTATAGTCAAGGTACAAGAAATAATAAAAATAAAGATGGGCATGATGTAATTAAAGAGTTCAAATTTTAGAATGTTTGATGGGGAAGGAGATAAACTATGTATTCAATTATAATAAATCTAGGGGTTTTATTATAATCTCTAGATAATCAACAAAATAAAGGAAAATAGATAAGAACAAATTTTAGATGATGTTTAATATAGCAGGAAGAAGATAAGAAGACATGCATTTCTTTGTTGAATGAAGAAATAGTACTAAAATGATAAGATGTAATCTGTTTATTCTTTATTCAACAGAAAGGAATTGATGACATATAGGTCCAACAGAAAATAAACAGAAAATGTGTTTGAATAATAAATTTTGGGTTTAAACTATATAATTTTTTTATAATCTAGAATTCTAAGATTGAATTAAACAAAATATACATATAGGTTGCTTATAAGGACAAAAAATGTCAAAGGATAGGAGAATATAATTAGCATCAACCTAATCAATGAAAGGTGGCATACTTTAAAGACTATCAAAACAAGGAGACTAAGGTAAAGACATTTTTTTAAATGACAAGAAGTAACATTAAAATGGTCCTCCAGCAAGATACAATGATTCTAAGTGCATATGCATAAAATCTCTTAGCTTTAAACTAGAATAGGGAAAATTCTAATACAACCAGAGAAGAGACAAATCCTAAATTCGTCTCAATGAGAACTCTCAATGGGTGATAAAATAAGCAGAAAACTTGGGAGGAACTGGAGGGCTTGGTATTGCAATTAATAAATGACTAGTTTGATGTTATTCATGCACATCTGTAGCCAACAATGGAAATACAGAGTCTCTCTAGGGAGCGTCATAGAGAACTGCATATGCAGCTTTCATTGACCTTTTATTAAGTTTTACCAAATTTTGTAGGATTGTAACTCTTAGTATATATTCTCTGGCAACCATTTAAAAATCTAATTATTAGAAAATAAAAGGAAAACTGAGTGGCATAGTGAAATACATATATTGTATCATTAAAAAAATAATATGCTTAGGGGGAGAGAGGAGATACTAGAAAAGAGAGAAATGGTGGAATGAAATTGCTGAAACTGGGCTGTGTACATATGTAGAATATACCATAGTGAATTTTACATTCATGCATATCTAAGAGGCAATAATTTTAAGAAACTACAAATAAACCAGTAGTGTAGAGGAAAGGGAAGACAGGGAGAGAGAAGGGGAGGGAAAAGGAGAACTATGAAACTGAAGTAGAGCAAATTATATTCCATGTATGTACGATTATATCAAAATGAAACCCGATATTATCCGTAACTATAATTCAATAATAAAAAGCAAGAAGTTGCTTTTCAAATTTTTCTAAGTAGACATCAAATCAAATTTAAAATTGACACCTGTTATATATAAAATTTTCTAAAATGTTTAAAACATCAGCATTTATGACATAACTTCATTCAACTTGAAGTTTCCAATTCCTCTTACTCAGAGTCAGAATTGGGCAGTAGGTACGCAACAAAAATAAGTCTGACTGAAATTCTGAAATAGTTGTTCGCTTACCATGTAATCTTAGACAAATTACTTAACCTTGCTGAATGCCAATATCCTCATCTCTAATAGAGGATAATGATGGCATTTACTTGATAGCTTGGCCATGAAGATTTAAAAGGTAATTCTTATGAAATGATTTGCATAAAGCACAAAATAATATTTCCAGAATGTTTAGTGGAGTGTATTCCACACACAGGATTTTCCTGTCACTTGATCTCTTTGTTTCCACAGAACATATGGGACGAGATACTTGCTAGAATTCAGGAGACATGACTTCAGGTAAACATTTTTTACAGCATAACTATAGTAATTTTTAAATCTCCTATCTAACACATTTGCCTTTGGGAATAGTTACATTTGTGAATCAATGGCAGAATTCACATACCACAGTACTGAACAGAGTATATTTGGTGTTAGTATCACAGATTATTATATTTTGTCTTTCTGCTTCTTGGTTTAAAAAAAAATAACTGGTTGTGATTAAAATATCCCTTCTTTCTTAGTCAAACTTTCAAAGCCAGAAGTGTTAGAAATGTAAAAAAAAAAAAACAACTATATTAGGTTCTGAAAAAACCCTATATTATATTTGACATGATGTAATCTTATAAAATAAACAAATACCTGTTGTGAAGAATTTGATTCATTTTAAGCATGAACTTTTAAACATTTTTAATATATGGCTATCACTACTGTGATATTGAAAAGATAGACAACTTAATAAAGAAGTTATGAAATCATAAATTTTCTACTATTTCTCTGCTTGCAAAACTCTAAAATGTATGAATGTGGTACTACATTTTAAGTATAACATAATCCCTCTTATTCAGGTAATTTTACTGTCCCTATTGAGCAAGTACCTTGTAAATAAAATTGGAAAACCTAAAGACATCTAAATAATAAAAATGCCATATATAAGAAATATAACATTTTAAAATATTAGTTTGTATTAGTTTTCTATTCCTAAATAATGTTTACCTCAACTTTAGCAGATTAAAATGATATCCATTTTCCCAAATTGTTGTAGGACATAACTATGGGCATAGAATGACTGGATTCCTTTGCTGAGAAGCTTTGCAGTTTGATTCCATCCCATTTATTGATTCTTGATTTTATTTCTTACACTTTAGGAGTCTGGTAAGGAAGTCAGGACCTAATCTGACATGATAAAGATTTGGGCCTACATTTTCTTCTGTTAGGCACAGGATCTCTGGTCTAATTTCTAGGTCCTTGATCCATTTTGAGTTGAGTTTTGTGCATGGTGATAGATAATAGTTTACTTTCATTTTGCTGTATATGGGTTTCCAGTTTTCTCCAATGTATGTTTTTTGCACCTTTGTCTAGTACAAGATAACTGTATTGATATGAATTTGTCTTTGTGTCTTCTATACTGTACCATTGGTCTACATGTCTATTTTGGTGTCAATACCATGCCATTTTTGTTACTCTAGCTCTGTAGTATAGTTTAAGGCCTGTTATTGTGCTGCTTCCTGCTACATTACTAGTGGGACTGCAAATTGGTGCAACCACTCTGGAAAGCAATATGGGAATTCCTTAGAAAACTTGGAATGGAACCACCATTTGACCCAGCTATCCCACTCCTCTCTGTATAACCAAAGGACTTAAAATCACTACAGTTACACAGCCACATCAATGTTTATAGCAGCTCAATTCACAATAGGTAAACTATGGAACCAACCTAGATGTCCTTCGATTGATGAATGGATAAAGAAACTGTGGTATATATACACAATGGATTATTACTCAGTGTTAAAAGAAAATAAAATTATGGTATTTGCAAATAAATTGGAGAATATATGCTAAGTTAAGCAAGCCAATCCCCAAAAAACAAAGCCCAAATGTTTTCACTGAAAAGTGGATGCTGATCCATAATGGGGTGTGGGGGGCATGGAAAGAATGGAGAAAATTTGGATAAGGGAAAGGGTAGCATGAGAAGGGGATAGGGAATGGGGGAAGGAAATATGGTAGAATGAGATGGATATTATTACTCTAGGTAGATGTATATTTACACGAATGGTGTGACTGCATCATGTATAACCAGAGAAATGAAAAGTTGTTCTCCATTTGTGTACAATGAATCAAAATGCATTCTGCTATCTTGTATAACTAACTAGAACAAATAATAATACAAAAGAATGACTGGGTTCTTTGCTCAGGGTCTCACAGGCTAAAATAAAATTTTTAGATGAGCTGATTTCTAGGCTAGAGGCCCTGGGGAAGACTCTACTTCCAACATCATTCAAGGATTAGGCAGGACTTAGTTCCTTTTGATTATACAATTGAAGCTCTCATTTTGTCATAGTTAGATGTAGCCACTGTTACAGGACAGTCACATTCCTGGCCAAATGACCACAACCATCTTTGAAACCAAACATAGTTTTTTTGTGTGTGTGTAGAATCTCTGGTTTTCCTGATTCTGATCTCAGTTTCATGGGTCAGATTTAGCAGACAATGGCTATATTCAAATTCCAACTGATTTGGAACCTTAATGACATTTGCAAAAATGTCTTGATAGCAGTGTATGTATAGTCTGAGTAACTGGAAGAGATATGTGTGCAGTAGCTACTGGGAATCATGGGGGCCACCTTAGAATTTTGCTAGGTTTAAGTAAAATTTATGTTTGTTGATTTTTTAATATTTTGTTATTTCCAAAAATATATATAAAGTAGGTGAAACAGATCCTTTTTTAGACCACATCAATTAATTGTAAAATCAGTCACATCATTTAATAGACAAAGTGGATTTCAGAAATTTTCTCCTAGTTTTGTCCAATTAAATAGAATATTTGTGTTCATTGTTTTAACTACTCCATTATTCATTATGTTTTACATGATTTAGCTTAAAGTATTGTAAAACTGAAATTAAACAGGGCTTACTATATAAACAGAAATGTTATCTGTATTTTTCAAAACATGATCCTAAACTTGGCTTTCGCCTTTCTGTTCTGTTCCACTTATTTAACCTAAGATAATCAGGTAATCAAATCTCAGGTTATTATGTGATTAATGAATTCTTTAAATTTCTTTTTTGCTTTCTCAGGTAGATGCATTCATAACAATTCAATACTGATTAAATACAGAATAGAAAATGTACATTACTAACATATCAGTAAGGGCCCAACAACCTGTTTTCTCAAGGGCCAGATAGTTAAGATTTTAGGTTTTACATGTCGTTAGATATTTGCCACATTTCCTTTCTTCCTTCCTTCCTATCTTTCATCATGCTATAAAAAATATAAAGACCATTTTTATATCCTGAATCATATCAAGTCAGGCCTTGAACAGAATTTGGCCTGGGGAAAAGATTCATATTTGTCTAAAAGGGAGAAAGAAACAGTGAAGAACCAGGCGGAAATCTCAACATGGTCATCATGCTATTACTTATATTGATTCAGTGCTATTTTATGACAGTTCTGATTTACTTGTGTTTGTCAAAAAGAAGGCATGGTTTTTGTGCACATAATATAGATGAGAAAAGTTAGGCTTAAAGAGAGAGAGTGAATTGCTGAATTGCTAAGGACACAACTCTACTGAATCATGATTTCCGTTCTTGACAACAAACTCCATCCTCTTAACCCTGCCATGGAACTGAAATTGTAAAAAGCATAAGGAAATATATTATGATTTAAACAAGAGGAGAAGTAACAAAATAATACCTAGAACAGATCTTATGCCAATCTTGAAGAAAAATAATTAAATTTAGGATTTTTGATTATCTGAGATTTCATTTTCTGAGACTTTTGTGTAGCTGTGAAGCCCAAAACAAATTTTCCTTATTTCAGCCATGAGAAGATACAGGATTTCAAAGACTAAATATTTGTGGTTAAAAATAAATTGTATTTTTCTTTTACTCTGCTTACTAGCTCGTCTTTGAAAAGTATTAATCAACTCTTTTTTGAGATTTGAAAAAGGACTAGTGCCAATAATTTGCCTTCAAAGCAGTAAAATGTAGAAGTTCTTCAGATGTGAGTAGTATGAAATAATAAGATTTTCTTTTCTCTCAGGATTTTCCAGATTATTCTTATGCACCTAATAAAAATAAACAGTCTAAATATTTCTTCACATAAAGGATCATTTATGTTACTGGTAAAATGAGCAAACAATGATCATATATTGTAGACATAAATTTTTACAAGGAGAATTATTGAAAATATTGTGTAAATTTCTAGAACAACTTGGTTCAGAGAGACATAATGTGTATACTTATTAATGCTTTAAAATAGCATGGTAAAAAATTAGTCAATTAAAAAAATCCTTTCAGTTTCTGAGTCTGAGAACTCAAAGGCTTGAGTGGAGCAAGGTTAGAGTACTTATAAATTATAAGTTATGTAATTTATACAACAATAAGTTACACAACTCAGAGTAAATCAATAAATTTAATAAAAGATATGAAAACATACTGAAACAAAAATAAATAAATAAATTAATGCCATAGAGAAATTAAAATTTTAATTGAAATCAGTCCATCTCATGAAGAAAAATTTGAAGTTGAATTCGCTTTATTGGTGGAGTTTCTCAAGCACTTAATATTATACAGTCTTGTTAATAAAATAAGAATATTAGAAGAAACATTTCTAAACTTACTTTATGGGATCAGTATTACTTGGTATTAAAACTTTATAAAGTCATTAAAATGTTTTAAAAACCCTATAGACCAATATGCTAAAAGAATGTAGAAGGAAAAATTCTTGAAATATATTAGAAAATATACCCAGCTATAGCTAATAATAGAAACTTATAAGCAGAAAGACGTTATCCTAGAAACATAAAGTAGTTTTAAAATTTAAAAAAAAAACATTTTTTAAAGCATAAACAATAGTAGGGACCTGAAAACAAATTTATAAGAGTTATCACCATTCATGGTGAAAACTTCAGCAAAATGGCAATAGAACAAAACTCTAGCTTTTCAAAGATTTTATGAGAAACCAAAAGCTATCATCAGACTTAATGATACACATATAATAAAGACCAGGAAAAAATACATGAATTTCAATTTTACTATTTCTATTTCATGTTTATTTGAAAGCCAGAAAACATAATAAAGCAAGAAAAATAAGTAAAAATCAAATAAATGACCATACAAGATGATCACATATACATAAAAAAAATCTCAAAGTCTCAAATAATTATCAGCACTGTTAAGGAGGTAGGATTAAAACCTAAAATTTAATTAGATGTCTGAACACTAGCAATCAGAAACAGGAAAAATAAATTTAAATGATTCACTTACAATAACATTAAAAAACATTACATTTTATGGGTAAATCTACTTAAAGATGTATACAAAAATGTCACGAAAATTAAAGAAGTGAAAGAATTAAATGGGTGGAAAGTCAATGCTAAGAAAATCATTTTTCTCCAAATTGATCTAAAGTATTTCATTCAAAATTCTATCAGACGTTTTTCCCCCACAATAGTGGGTTGGTAAATCATTTCACAAATATAGATGAATATTCAGAGACATAGAAGAGCCAAAACAAATTTGAAAAAAGAACAAAGTTGGAGGACTTAACATTGCATGATGTTAGGACTTCCTGTAAAGCTGCAGTAATCAAGGCTACTGGATAAAATAAGGCTAGATGAATGGACCAAGTAAATATAATAGTGAATCCAGATATGAAACTGCCTATTTGCATGAGTAAAGCACACAGATATGTCCTCTAATTGTACATCAACATTCATAACCAAAGCTGGAAACCATACAAATATCTATCATCAGTGAATAGATGAGCAAATTGTGGCACAGTCAACTATTGGAATACTAATCAGCAATAAACAGACTGATTCATGCAACAGAAAACTAATTCTGAAAACAATTTCCCTGAGCAAAATAAGCAATGCACAAAAAGTATTTATTGTATGGTCTTGTTTATGTGAAGTTTTAGGAAAGGCAGAATTGATATCTAATTGCATAAAGCAGATCAGTGGCTTTTTCAGCACAGTAACATATTTGGTTGATAGCAAGTGAGGCACAGGGACATTCTGGTGTTAATGTGGTGATCTTCATCTTGATTGTGATGATGGACATATTGGTGAATACACTTGTTATATCTGATCAAAATGCACATGTGGGAGCTGTATTATATTGTCTGTAAATTATACCTTAGTAAAAGCTGGAGTAAGAAAATTTCCACAAATAAACTACATAAATACAAACTATGCCTTATTTGCTCCTCTGCAGTGCATTTATTCAGAACTTTTAGGTTACCATTTTTCTCCCACTTTCTGTATTTCTTTATGTTGCTCTTTTATTATAATTAAAGGGTTTTCTGCTCATGCTAATTGGTCCTTTAATTTTTGATATTTAATAACAGCTTCATTCTCTGGAACAATGTTTACATCTAAAGCTGAAGTTTTATTATCTAAACTTCACTTATTTGTATTTACTTTTGTCATATGCAGTATGCAGTATAGACGACTATGAGTTCTACTAACTTAGCTCATTTTGTAACATGAAAAATTAAAAGGAGCCTAAAATCAGGAACTACAGTGCAATGATATGTATTTGCGTATGTGTGTCTGAACTATTTACATGTGTATATATGTATATATGTGTATTTATATATTTATGTACTTATTTACAAAGTATATATTCACTGAAATCTGCATTCCAACAATTGATTTATTATTTTGATGAGTTTGAAATATGATTAAACAAACTGATACTATATCTTCTTCCCTACCAAACCCAAATCTCTAAATTAATCTTGTTATCTCTCAGATATTGAACTTCAATAATTGCCATCACCATCATTACCATCATCACTTTTACAGCTTATATCACCATTTTGCAATGTCAGGAACTATGCAAAGACAATTGTTATGCATTCCTTAGCCCTTTCACAATCACTTTTTATTTCTTCATAATTGTTAAAGTTAGTGAGACCTCAGTCTATTTTCTTATTTTATGAAGGAATTTTCTTCTTATGGCTACTTTCTATAGATTATGAGATTAAAATCAAATTCCTTCATCATGATAAAAATATGATGCTCTGGTTTAAATCCTTATGTCATGTTTGAACATGATTGGAATTCACTGCATAAAGTAGCAGGTTCCCCACTCCACCCCCAACCCCCTGGGCCTAGGAAACCCTTTTGTGAAGCTGAGTTATTTGAACAGAATTCTGACAAAATTCAAGTAAATCGCATTCTTTAAGAAAGCCTCATGACATGCCTTTTTACAATTCCTCCTGTATTGCTTTTCTCTAAGTTGGCTTATAAGACATATTGGGAAAATGTTGAGAAATTAGTTTTAGACTCAAAGCAGTGATTTTGATGTATAAGCTCTCACAAAAGCATTTGTGTGTTTGTGCCCCAGGCTCAAAATCTCATCTAAAAAGCCAGCCAAAGTTCTTGTTAGCCAGCAAAATAAAATGTAATTTTTGTTTACTGTTATCAGAGTAGACTGTACTGATTCTCAGTGCTATTCTATGAGTGGGAGAATGTGTATACTAATGCATGTCAAGGGAGCTCAGAGAGAAGTAGCCACTTTATCATATGAGGCACTGTTGACCTTGTACAACTGGCAGCTGCAAAAAACGGAATGGGGAAATATCAGGCTGTTTGCTCAGAAGAATGGAAGCCAGAGGGAAAGCATCAAAGTATATAGATGCTCAGTGGTTCTGGAAATTCTGGAAGAAATTCAGGTCTGTGTCTAAAAACAAGAACACAAAAGGAGAGATATAACCAAATGTCTTTACGCCTTCAGCCCTACAAGTGTTAAAAAATAAATTAGAATAGATATAAAAAAAGGTGACTTACTGCAAACATAATTTACTTTTACTGGCACTGAGCAGGGACTTTCTGTTAAAAATATAGCGTTTAATTCATAATTTAATATATAAAATGATGATAGTCACCATAGGAGAAAGAGCTTTGGCTTGAAACATGATTTTCTAATATTTTATTCAAATTATAATAACCTCTGACAGTAGGAGATTGCTTTATAATGGGTCTTGAAAAAGCTTGAGTTTGATCTTTACATACTGCAATCAAATTATTGAGTGGGCATTTTATTACTATAGTCCCAGTCTCTGCTGTGAGTCCAGGAGTCAAGGAAAGTATAAGGATGAAATTGCTAAGGGGCATAATTGAGAGAAGCATCAAGGTAGTTGGGCTTCCTGAGAGAACTATCCCCACACAAACAAAACAAAGGAAATCATGGCACATTATGTCACATGGCTATGTGAGAATGAAATTATGACCGGGCAAAACTGCAGACTGATGGAAATGAAGGAGAGTTTGGCAAGGAAAGGGTATGTAGTGAAGGAAAAACCCCTACTTCCTAGGGTACTATTTGTCAAAAGCGTTTTCTTGAAACACATTTCCTAAGAGTTGTTCTGTGAACAGGGTTTCTCTATTTAAATATGTTTGGTAAACATATTGCAGGATGTATCCTTCTTGCTGATTCAAATTATCTTTAGCATATAGAAGATTTTGAGAATTTAGAGAGTAAAGAAATCTGTTTTATGCTTCATTTTCTATATCAGAGTGTATTTTGGGCACTGTTTTATAGAATGTTTCTTATTTGAACAAGGAAGTTGTTCTTTGAGGGGATCTTCAGCCTGAGGGTTTAAAAAAAAATCTATACTGTTTATGAAACCTGTAGATTTATCAATAAATATAAATATCCTTAAATATTTACAATTAAAATTCAGAATAATTTTTATTTGTGGGGAAAAGAAGAGAGGTGTATAACAGAGGTACACTTAGAAGAGGAGAAGGGGCTTGTAAAGTTACTGGTAATGCTCCATTTTTTAACCCTGATGGCTGTGATATGGGACGGGTGCTCATGATTGTTTTTCATGCTACATGTACATATTTGTATCAGCTTTACTTTGTCCATAAACGCACCTGTGAGCACATGGGCATATGCAGACATACAAGCATGCATATGCAACCGCACAATAGCAATAGCCGTTTCTCAAATGCAAAAGGTGAATTTTCTGTGTATACAATGGGGAACAGGGAACTTTCTTAGAAATATATCCTGTATTTTTATGGAAGGTGTTTAGAATAAAAAATAGCCAAAGTTGCTGTGATATAAAACACTGTAATTTGCAGTCTAAATTTGAGCAGTTGCAGAGACAAAATAAGCTGGTTAGTTGTTGTGTCAAGCGATATACAAAATGGCAGGGGAGAGTATCAAATCCAGATCTACTTGTGTCAAAGCAGTTCATGCAGTAAAATCAGGCCAGAATTAGCGCACAAATGTGAGCTTTTTAATTACGTAATGAAGAAGGGTTTGATTTAATATTGAAAATTTCCTATCAGTATATAAATATTCTTATTCAAGTTTATGAAGCCAGAATTAGACAGGCAGTCAGTGTAGATAGGTAAATCCAGTCAGGTTGGATCTAGGAGGCCAGTTTTGAGTGAGTCTGTGAAGTTGGAGATTGTCCCCTGAAGGATCTTACCAAGAACCTGCAGTGCTCCAACCTGTTGCCAAGGTAACCTTCCCAGGAATTTTCCTTCTCTACAGGGAGCTTTAAGGTTGTCAATGTGTGGCTACTCCACCCTGCCCTTACCCCCTCAGCCACTTGTTTCCCACCTTTTGGCCATCCCATTGAGCATTGGGGGTGGGGGGGCTAGTCAGTACGCAGGAAGGAAAAAGATGGGGGGGGAAGGGGGAAGCAGGAGAACAAAGGAATCCTAGGACATATAAAAAAGGTCAGAACACCTCCGCTTCTTGGGTTACTAGGATACCATCTATGGACCCCTTCTCCATTGCGGGAGAAGTCTATCTTACCCCCTTTTAAATAAACCCTGCTTCATATGCTTGCCTCAGCATGCTTCTCTAATGTTCAAATTTTAACATATGGTGGTATTATATTAATATGTGTAAGTTAATTATTTTTATCAGGATTTTTCTGAAGCAAATGAGAAATGCAATACAAATTTAGGGAAAATGGGGGAAATTTTGGATTCTATAATTAATATGTAGGAGGAATGGAGTGGAGTCAACCATATATATTCTTAAATGAGGAACTCAAATCATATATCCAATCTTCCCATACATATTTATTCTTTCATCGTTTCAGTTTTCTTCTATTTTTTCTCTCTCTCTTTAAACACCTCTTATGTTATTTGGAAAAGAGGGGTAGGCAGAGTCAGGAATTAATGGTATGTAAAACATATTAGGTATTTGTGTAATACATATAACATAGACATTGGCTCTTTCTTTCTTTCCCAATTGATACAAAATAGTTGTAGTTTAGGATGTCTTTCAATAACCTGTTAACTGACTTCTGTGTGCCCAGTTTGTTTACATGTCTGCTCACACTTTATTCCCTGGTGATTTCCAACTCCTTCTGCTTTCCTCTGTATAGAACGCTTATCCTCTGCCACTTACATTTAGCGTTGGCCAGGCAGTGTGCTAAATATTTCACTTCTGTCAGTGACAATTCCATTCTCAAATTATTTTCTCAAGCCTCAGATCTTAGTGGACTTTTCTTGTCTTTTTATTTAGTACTGTGATTCATTAGCAAAAAATTTTAGTTCCACTTTCCCACCAGAAATTACCACCCTTGGCCATGGTCCGGGCCTTCATCTTCTTTCATCTAAATTGTTTCTGTAGCCTTATAATTTGGCTCCCTTCCTTTGCCACCCTGTCCTGTGATAAAATGATAAGCTCGAGTTCCATACCCCAAAAACACCAGAGACCAAGATCGATGTAAGCAGCAAAGAGGTGTTTATTGCAAGCTAGCTGGGTCCTTTGCGCACACAGCAACTGTGAAGCTGAGTGGCCTGGAGCCCAGGGTTTGCAACACTCTTTGGGGAAGTCAGGGACTTCACATACATCATAGCATCTCTTAGTAAATCATCACACACCGAGGGAAAATCATAAAACAAATCTAAAACATCAAGTGGCGGGAAAGAATCTGGAAAGGATTATTGGTTAGTTAAAGGGGTTGATGCACTTAAAAATGATTGGTTTAATCCTCGAGGGTGTCACAAGGGGGGGTACTGCCAAGCTGCAGGGCTTCTGGTTTAGATATTGATCACCGCACCTAGGTGAGGACCATCTGGAATTTCAGATATTTCGGCATCTGGCCTATCTTAGACAATCACCATCTGCAGCTTTTTCGAGGACTTTTTGGGAACTGTTTGAGTAGAGCTTTCAGTGGTATTTCCTGACTTTAGGACTGCAATAGGTCAGGGGTTACGTTTCAGAGCAAAATGAGGTCCCAAGTAAAATGAGGTTGCTTAGGTCTTTAAAAATAAAAAAAGTGAAGATCATATAAAAATATAGGTCAAATGATGTCACTCCTCTTCACAAAATCCCTTAATATCTTCTGGGCAAAGTCACAAACTGTATTAGGGTAGGCCTGTAGGCCCTATGAGATACAGAAGTTGTGTTTCTCTGAACTCATTTCATGCATGCCTTTCATATGGGTTATTATTACCCTGTGACAATGGCCTTCTTGTAATTTTTGAATTATTATGGACAAAACTTTCCCTGTGATGTTTCCCCTGCATGCAAAGATTTCTCTTCTCCCACATCTCAGGGCAAACTTTCTCACTTTTTTTTTGGATTTTTGCTTTAGTCTGCTTTAGTTTCCCTATCTGTAATTGTAATGTTACTCATTCGGTACTTTATGCTGTCTCTTTCTGGCCCAATTTTTCCATTATGAATTATCTTAGGCAATGTTATATGTTTCTTTACTTTCTGACTCTTCAAAAAAGAAAAAAGAAAAAAGACTATCCCTGACTCCATAAGCATTTGATGGAGAATGGATATTAAATTTCAAATCATTTTTGAATGTAGCTGATGGATAAGTGGATTAGTTGAAAGAAAATGCATAATTAAGGTCTATCTAAGTCTTAATCTGACTGTATTCTAATCTAATTATAAGCATCCTTTATAATAGATCTTTCGAGAAAATTATTTTGTCCTTTTTAAAATCTTTTTTATTTTCAGTGATAACTTAGATGATTAAATTTAGATATATGATTAAAATTCTGCACAGCAGAAAGAAATTGAAATATTGAAGTGTAATTTTGGTTACCAAATAATATTTATGTGGTGTATTTTAGATTTAAATATTTTTTGAGAGAATATTTATTTTCTTAGAATGGTAGACTTTTTATAATATTCATTGTGAATATTATATAGAAGTACTTCTCATTAAATATAGGTTTTTTTGTAGCAATAATGCTCATCTTCCCACATTTGCACACATTTTAAGTAATTATATAGCATCAATATTAAGGAATGTCACTTTCACTGATTTAACTTAGGTATCTTTTGCTTTGTTCCTTAGGTGAGGTTTAGTTATATATGAAAAGCCAATGAGAGGACGTCTATCTCTGGGATCCTTATATTCTACTCTTCAGCCTTAAAAACTAATACTAGAAATAAGCCTTATTTTCCTTTGTTAATATATTGCTTAGTACAACCCTTAGGCATATCAAGATTGCTTTCAAACTATTTTTATTTGTTGTAATTGTTATAGCTAAAATTAACCTCATACTTAAGAGGTCCCTGGAGAATTATTCCACTTCATTTTGGCTAGTTTAGCAAAAGCTGGCCTCAAAGACTTGAGTTAATTCAACATAAGAATGAAATCATTCCTGCCACTAATTCCAAAGATATTTTTTTGCACAAGGCCATTTCCTAGATCTCTCTCTAGAAAAATTCTATTATATAATATTATTAGCTATAACCTCATGCTGTATATTAAATCTCTACAATTATTTATCCTATAAAACTAATAATGTTTATTGTTTGATCTATGTCTCCCCATTTCCTCCAACTCCCTACCCTGGTAAACATTGTTCTACTCTATATTTCTATGTATTATTTCTTTTTTAGATTCCACGTGTAGGCATAATTAAGTATTTGTCTTTCTGCATCTGGCTTCTTTCACTTAACATATTTTTACTGGTTCATCCATGCTGTTAAAAATAAAAGTATCTCCTTCTCTTTCAAGGATGAATATCCCACTGTATATATTATATCATAATTACTTTGTCCATTTATCTGTTGATAAACATTTAGATTGTTTTCAAACACTGGTTATTGTGAATAATGCTTCCATGAACATGGGAATACAGATATCTCTGTGAGATGTTAAATTAATTTCCTTTGATTTATATACAATGGAGAGATTGCTACAAATATGCCCAATAAAATACTATTACACTGAACACAACAACATAACAACAACAAAAAAAAAAACTCTGTATCATGACCAACTTTGATTTATCCCTAAGAATGCAAGTTTGCTTTAACATACATCAATCAACATGATAATGTAATACGTATCACATTAACAAAATAAAGATTTAAACCACATGCTCTTCTAAACAGATGAAGAAAAAGTGCTTGACAAAATTCAACATCTTTCCATGATGAAATCTGTCAACACTATATGTATAGGGGGACATTTCTGCAACATAATAAGGACCATGTACTAAAAGTGCACAACTAATATTTTAAGCAATAGGGAAATAGTTTTTCCTAAGATCTGGTTCAAGATAAGGATCTGGTTCAAGGTAAGGATGCCAACTCTTGACACTTGTATTCAGTATGGTACTAGAAATATAAGCAAGAGTAAAACAGGCAAGAAAGAAAAAGACAATCAAATCAGAAAAGAGGTAAAATTTTTCCCATTTGCATAATACATAATCCCTTACATAGCAAACACTAAAGACTCCCACCCAACCAAAAAAAAAAAACTTAGAATAATTCAATCTACTAAAGTAGAAGAATAAAAATCAACATAAAATCAGTTTCATTTCTTTTCATCAATATTTATCTAACTAAAAATAGTAATAAATAAAATAAAGGCATTTATAGGTTCCAAAAGAATAAAATACTTATGGGTCTATTTAACACAGGAAACTAGATAGGTACATTGAAAACTAGAAAACTTTGATGAAAGAAACCAAAGACACAAATAAATGGAAAGATATCCTGTGTTTATGGATCAGAAAAGTTAATATGGTTATAATTTCTACTGATGGTAGAGGTTAGATTTTGTATTTTCCTGAAGATCAAGTGTGAACTTTATAGGAGTCATCATGGAAACAATCCAAATCTGTAAAGAGGGACTGTAGAGAGAGTAAGAGGAGTCTCAATGAAATGAGAAGCAAGCACATCCCTAGGGCTGAGCTGTAAACTACCAATCAAAAAAAAAACTGCCATCCATCAAGGGGAACACATTGAAATATTTCCAGGCTGGTTCCCAAGTTCTGGTAAAAATGTGCACAAGAGCATGAGCTATGTTCAGAGTGAGCCATATTAAGACATCCTCCAGATGCCGAGATAAGAAATGCTAGAACTCTTTTCCTCTCTTTTCTATTCTTCAACCCTGAGGGTACTGGAGGCCCTGGTGAGTTGGAAAAAAAAACCACAGAAGTCAATCTGGAAATGGAGACAGAAGCATTTGCTCATAATGTTTCTACTTCAGCATTACCACTTAATACAGGACCAAGCAAGGAGAGGGGAGAAACATGTATATATTTTTTTCTTTTCTTAATTTTTTCCCCTTTCTTTTCTTTTTAGATACTGGGGATAGAACCCAGGGCCTCAGTGTGCTAGCCAACCATTCTATCACTAAGCTACATGCCCAGGCCCAAGACATATTTACTTGAAAAATAAAATGAGTCATGACTATTGTCTTCCAAGAAATGAAAAAAAAAAAGATTTTTAAAAAATGAACAGAAGCTCTTCAATCGCCACCAAATATGAGTAACAAAAGTAGCTGGAAAAAGCAGAGGTGCTAATAAAAAAGATAAAGGAGAAGGGAGGGAAGAATGAAGGAGAGAAGAAAAGAAGGAAGGAAGGACATTTAAAAGAGTCACAAATACAGTAAGAATCTTTGCAGGTCCTCAGGGTATTGCAACCTTGGACAGTGGTGGTGCTTTCTACATAAATAAAATTCATTGCTTATCCTGATTTATTGAGATTTTTTATCTTTCTGGGAAAAGGTATGATTAAGTTGCTAAATAAAAAGAATCCAACTTTGGAATATTTATACTTTTCCTCCCTAAGGTTTTTTTTTTTTTTTTTTTGATGTCTTAATCTTTCTAAAATGCTAAGAACTAAACCCAAACTGCCTAATTCTTAGCACAAGTAAAGTGTTATTTGATTTTTAGATATACAAACTCTATTTCTGACTCAATTTATATTAAACTCTGATTTAAAATTTTTATTATGTGCATATTTCCAGTAAGTAATTTCCTCAGTTATTTCTGAGGTTTAATTTAAACCTTCAGAATGTAAACCCTTTCCAAGAGACTGTGTAAAAATCCAATTAAATCATGGGGAAATGTGAAGATGGTAGGAAAAAAAGAAAAGAAAAAGAAGAAAACAAATAGGAAATAAGAAGTGGCTGGTATACCATTTGTTTAGTTTGTTCCAAGTTCAGCTTTAGTTGTCATGTTTTTCTACAAAGCACACAGAAAACATCTTAAATTTTTTAGTTACAGTCTTACTCATGGGAACCATTAGGAAAGTACTTAGACTTTCTGAGTATTCCAGCAGAGTAAGATAAAATGTATTACTTAAAATTGTGAAGGTCATTATCATCTTGGCTTTGCCTACTGATAGAAGCAGGCAGTTACTTGAATAGATTTCTTTTTTTTTTTTTTTCTTCTCAGGACCTTTCATTACTTGGAACCATATTATTTTGCTAAAGCACAAAGTGATGAATAATTCTATACGTATTTTTTTCCATTTTAGTGTATTTCCATGAGTTGGATGCCTTTAACAAATAAACCATTAGGCCTTCTCTATGCTGTGTAAATTGCCAGAATTACACAATGTTTGCTCTTTTCCATTAGGCTGTACACTGAGTGAAGAGCATGTCAATTTTTTTCCCATAGCACATGTAAATAAAAGTAACCAGAATGCCTACAATTTACATTTTATTAAATGTGCACAATTTCTAGAAGAAGAGAATATTTATAATCAGGTCATTAGTTTCAGAACTATTATTAGAAATGTCACAATTTTGTTTATTGTACAAGGGCACTATCCAAACTTATAATACACAGAATCAACTGAGGATTTTGCTTTTATCCATCATTGAGTTGATAATACCTAGAAGTAAAGAGTGTTCTGGCATAAGGAAGGAAATTTTAAGTAACAATGCAATGTGATATGTCACAGCAATGTACTTTTCTTTTGGTCACAAAGTAGAAGGAATGTGAAATATATATGTGCAAGTTGTAAAAATTAATTTGAATAACTTTAGCCAAAAATGTCATTTGAGAAAGTAGCTTCAAATGTTTAAAAGAATTCAGATTTTTTTTTCTTAATCACAAAGGATAAACAGAAGCTCTCTGTGGCTGTCCAATTGATCATCCTTCACTATATTCAGGCATATAATATAGGGAAGAATTTACAATTTTCTTGTACTGAGTCTAGTCAGGGTATCCTGAAACAAGATATTTTAATCAAGAATCTATTACCAGTTATTTATTGACACAAGTATTATACCTATTCTTGGAGATTACATTTTGTCCTTATTGCTAGCTTCTAAGAAATATATTCTTTCCTTTAGATCATTTGAAAATCTTAAGCTATTCAAAGGAGAACATGCAATGCTTATTTTAAACTGACAATATTTTTATTACCTCACTTGCATATTATTTTTTCTCTCTCATTCCATGGCGTTCTCTCTCTCTCTCTCTCTCTCTCTCTCTCTCTCTCTCTCTCTTTCTCTCTCTATTAGGATCCTCTCCCCCTCTTATTAGGACTCTTCTAAACATACAGACTGTGAGTTTTCCTGTGAGGCAAGCATGTAAGAAATAGTTACAGACTATGTAAAAAATTTATTACAAAATGTATGGATATGTTTTAAATAAGAAAATATTTAAAACATATCCATGTTTTAAATATGAGTAAAATATGATGAAAAATATGTAGTTAAAAAAATGCTACATATTATAGGGATTAAAGGACTCTTCCAAGTTCTGACTCTTCATGCACAACTATAATAGTGCCATTAACTTTTCTTCTTGGTGGAATACATTAGAGTAGAGACAAACACATAAGCAAGTCTTTTTCATACAAAAAGAAGATATTTCAGAATAAGAACTTGATAGCAATGTGGATTTAAGTGTGTCATGGTCTACATAGGCCACATGGCACAGTGAGCTGAAATGAAGGGGAATGATAAGAAAGAAGACTGCCTCAAGTCCAGATGTTGAAAGATCACTGAAGCCCTAAAAGAAGGCTAAAATTCTCATCTCATTTTATTATGTAGGTATTACTAAAATATAATGTGGATTTCTTCTGAAGTTTTATAGATATTTGTCCTATGATTTGTGGATTTCTCTTATTCTTCACATTTCCAGCACTGAGCAAAGCCTCCATCACATACTTATTATCTTGTTCGATTTGGACTGCATTAACAAAAAATGCCATATATAATTGCTTAGAAACAACAATGTTTCTGGAGGCTGGGAAGCCTCAGATCAATCCACCTGCAATTTCAGTGTCTGGTGAGGGCCTATTTCCTGCTTCATGCACAACTATCCTTTTGCTGTGTCCTCACATGACTGACAGTGCTAATGAGTTCCCTTGGGCCTCTTCTATCATGGACCTAATCCATTCTTTGAGGTCTCCACCTTCAAGACCTAAATCACCTCCCAGAGGCCCTTCTTCCGAATAACATCACTTTGGGTGTTCCAATTTCAACATATGAACTTCAGAGTCACATATACTAATGATGTATTTTGGTTGTTTTTAACACAATACCTTGATAAGATACTCATGGTAAGAAAGGGTTTGGTGTATAGTCTTAAAATTTTGTGAACTGACTTGAATGTGATTCTTGTAACATTTTGCACGTATTTGCACATAAAGACTAATGGATGAAGAGAAGCAAAACACTTAACCATTTGTTTAAAGCAAATTTTGCCTGGAATACACAAAATGGTTATATTACTCTCCACATTTTACTGGAGACATAGTATTTGAAGCATAAGAATAGCTCTTCTGAAGAGATGGAGATACTAGTGAAATGCAGTTTTAAGGGATTACTTTTATTATTGTTATTTATATTATTATGGTTTTATAACTGTCAGACACACTGTACTGTGTCCAAGAAGAGTTAATGGCATTCTTTCTAAAACCTACCTATTTCATTTCCTTAGAAGAGGAATTATTATAAAGGTCTGGGACAAAATGGTTCTCTTGAAGCATGCAATTAGGTTTCTACACAGAAGGATTTTTATAAAGAGGGATGGAGATGAAGTATCAGAGTCTACTGTGGAACTTGAAAAAAAAATTCAAAACATCTTTCTATAACTGTAATTTGTCAGTATGTGGGAGGTCCCCAGGCCATTTGGACAAAACATATTTCACATATTGAAAGAGTAGAACAATTACACACAGCATAGAGACTACAACCTTCCCAAGTTTTCCCATTGTGCTCTTCATCTTTTTTGAGGTATTTCCTTTGCCTTCTACATAGTCAGCATGCTCTAGGGGTTGAAAGACCCTTCCCATTTCTGAAATTCCTTTAAATTTTGTCTGATCTAAAAAAGAGAGTTTACTTTAAAAGCTTATGACACATATTTATACATTTTCCTTCATTACTTCCCATAGTCAAGTCAGAAACCCTAGAAATCTGAGGCCAGGATGTGAAAAGAACAAAAATGAGAAATTCTTGCAGGTTAGAAAACAGTTTTTTTTTTTTTTTTTTTTTTTTTTTTAATAAAAGCCATGCCTGTTAACATAGTGAATTTTCTCAGGAACATGGTTGAATTTTTTGTGTGTTTATTGTTGGTTTCTTATATATATTGGTGATATGACGAAGAGGTTAAACTGTCCCTTTATCACTTTATTTGCTTACTTGCTCTAGATAACCAGGTCACACTTGAGAATTGTTATTGGCCCCAACTCTGTCTCTTTGTGTGCAAAATTCTAGCATATTTTTGGTGAAGTTCTTGAGAGAACTCTCTTTCCCCTTGCCTCACCATTATTTTATTAATAATTTGTTTATAAGGTGAAAAATAAATGCATGGGACATCAAAAGCTTAGCATCAATTGGTTGGCAGGGACGTTTTTTAATAAGGGAAAACTCATTTTAATTTACTTCATAAATAATTTTGCATAATAATCAGATATTACGCACACTGATTATTTGGCCCTTTACTAATGAGGTATTTTACTCAAATTGTTTGAAAACTTGAGGAAAAAAATTTCTTTTTATCTTCTTCTTTTGGAGGAGCAGATAAACAAAATTTTTTGCATTCATTCTTGGTGAACCCAACCTTGACATTCCTCTCCCTAAAAAGATAATATGGCTTACTCTATCATACCAGAGAAATTTGATGAGAATCCCATTACTCATTTATAGTATTTACTTACTTATTGGGGTTATCTCATTTTAACTTGAAATGCCACAAAACAGTAAATAGCAAGATAGATATAAAGGCACATGGCACAGTCTGCTATTGATTCTTCCATCTTTGTAACATAAAAAAATATGCATCTTAAGAAAGAGATGGTCCAAGCTATGTTTTTCTAGTGATGTTTTATCAAGTTGAAAATTATTTTTCCATGTGCATAAAGAATTATCCGTGGTGAATGGTCAAGGGTACCTCTGACCTGTGTGGCACAAATGGAGTAGCTTCTTCTGGAAGAATGCTGTAATGAACTGTTGAACTTTATTGTTACTTGGTTTGTTTTGAGATTGTGCTATATCATGTAGCAACCATATAGCATGATTCTCCAGCTCCAGGACCTGTCTTAGAGATTGGACTGTACAAATGCTTCCTTAGTGAGGCAATGGCACATTGCATTCATTATTGATGGCCTCTGATATACCTGTGACAGGTTTACTGTATAACCAATAGTTCCAACACACTGCTGTTGAGAGTCCAGTTTCAGACTTACTTTATGGTAGTTGGCAAGAAGATGCTGCAACAGTCAGGGATATAAAGCCTGGTCACATATTACACTGTTCAGTGTAATTGAACCTGCTTCTCTAATAATGTGGTTGCTGTGTTCACTTGGATTTCTAGTAGGCCTACCATATTGTACGTGTCCAACATGACTTCTAGATAAATACCTATTTCTTTTTTTCTCAGAGATTTTTCCATCTCTACAAATCACAACTCCATTCCCAGTCTAGGAAAAAATTTTGGCGTGAGTTTTGACAGCACTTATTCTCATATTCCAAATATAATTCACCAAAATATTTTGTCTGACTCTTCTCTTGAAAATATATCCAGAATTCAATCAATTTCACTGCTTCTCTGCTACCACCTTCTCCCTAGTAAGCCATGTATCTCAGTTGAATTACTTAATATGTCCTTAATGGATCCTTCTTGTTTTCAGCTGTTATCTACCATTGTTCTGTTCTTATAATGCTGCAGAATTTATCTGTTATAATAATACACTAGTCATTTCGTAGCTCACCTCCAATGTTCAAACAGCCTAGTGACTGGTTCAGAGTGGAAGTTAGAGTGCTCTTGAAGACATCCCAGGCCATACATGCTTTGTTCCTTTTCTTCTTGTCTCCCTCTACATCCTATTCCCCTCCTTTCCTCACACTTTGCTATAGCCTCACTGGATGCCCTACTCTTCTTCCACTAAACTGGTAAGCATTTTTTCTTGAAAGTCTGTGGACCTAGAAGTCCCTCTGCCTAGAATCCTGTTCCCCTATGTCAACACAAATTTTACCCACATTTTATAAGTGTTATCATCTTAGTGTGACTTTTCTCATTTTAACATTATCTAAAATTACATCTTGCAGGCCCATCCCTTCATTCCATTCCCACCCCAAGTTCTTCCTGTACTTACTTATGGCTTTAGTTTTTTTTCTTTCTTTTTTTATTTTTTACTACCTAACATATGTTGAAATTTAATAATTTACTTTTTTACCCTTTATTTACTTTGCTGGATTGTAAGTTATAGAAAAAAAAAGATTCTTGGTTTACTTTGTTTTTCACTGTTGTATCCATAGTAACAATTACACATAATAAGAATGTAGTAAACATACTGAATAAATAAGGAAACTTTAATAATCCATATCCTTAAATATTTAGTAAGAATCCTTTTATGTTTACATTTAAATTTTTATTTTATAGAGTTATGTTTTTTCCATAAGAAAAAATGAAGAATGAAATAAAAGCATAATTATGTGTTCACAAATTCTTTTTAGGTGTACAAAAGCTAAAATTCATATTTTATAGAAACCTATACAAACAGTAAGGTACTCATATCTGATAGACTAGAAAAGTTGCCCAAGGGAGAGTGGGGGCATGCAAATGCCTTGGGAGGATAATGGTAAATATACAGAAAGAATGGAATAAAACAGGAACATTGTAGCATATGATGTTAATGATTAATTCAATCCTCAGTACCTGAGGGTGTGAGCACATGTTTATGCTCATAGAGAGACAGAGAGAGAAGACAATAAAGTGAGTGACAGACCTGTGTCACACACTGGAGTTTGGCCAATGGCACCTTCATATTCAACATTCTTGTTCATGCCATATTGTTCCATAGAAACTGCAAGGGTGCAGGCACTGAAAAGCAAAATTTAAGCATCTCTATTTGAGCTTTGGTTGCACCTGGTGTAGGAATGTTAGAAACAAGTGATACTTAATGGGACAACAATCCTTCCTAAAGAAAAAGCCACAAGCCTGACAAGGAGGAATTTGCAGTTGTGCATTAACCTTCATTCCTTTTCTTGCTGGAAATAATGTTCATGCTATGTAGCCGGCTTGCAAACTTGAAGACAAAAGACATATAATAAAATCTGTGCAGGGGAAAGAGGGCCTTTTATTATGATCTTGAGCAGCTGTAGAATCACTGTGCAGCTTTGATGTGGAGGTCTTCTAGCATACAGAAATACGCCTTTATCTCTTTAAGTCTTGAAAGTATTTCCGCCATCATTTGATGCCGCTTCCATCTAGTTGTGCCACTGAGAAGCATTGCTTCCCTTTATTAAAATCTGATACACATATCATTCACTGTCAGTTAAAATCAGAATATATTTTCAGCTCAGAATCTCTAAACTATTATCTGTCTGATGAAAAAGGTAAGCCTGATTGAGTTAATTTGAATGCCTTTGGTAAGAGGAGGAACAAAATATAGATAATAAGTTTAAAATGTGGAATGTTGCAATCTCTTTCATTCCATTTCATGGCTGATGATTTATAAATATAAATAGATATTGAATAAATTTTGCAAAATGGCTTTCATGAAGAATAAATTAGGTTGGATCCTTTCTCCATAGCAGACTAATATAGGCACAGATTCTTTTTGTTTTTGACAGACACAGATGCTAAAATATTTTGAGGGCTTCAAAGCCAAGAAAACAGAGCCTTTGAACTCCTTTTCTTAATTAACTGTTTAAATATGTAGCTGCTGCAAAAGTATGTAATTAAATTGCCCAATGTGTCTTCAATTGCAGTTTATCCACCCTTTATTGAAAGTATATGCCATATATATGTATTTTATGTGTGTGTGTGTGTGTGTGTGTGTGTATATATATATATATATACATATATATGTATATATATATATATTTCCATTATATATAGCTTATAGAATGTTTTAAGAGCAGATGTGAATTACATCAATAAGTTGATCCATCAGGAAATATTTCCAAAATATATGCTCTTGATATTTTCAGTGTCAGAATTTCAGTTTTTTCTAAATGTTTTTCCTATAGATATTTTAGGTAGCGTACTTGAATAAGAGTTGGTTGTAATATATTTTTTGGTCACTAGGAGAAAAAATGAATAAAGGAATTGATTCTGATTTTTAAACTGTTAAAACAGACTTAGAAAATATAGTATGTAATTGCTCATATGAAGAAGCTAGAGGGGAAAAACAGGGAAAGAACCCATGAAAGTAAAAGGGAGAGCATCAGGGTAGAGGGAAGGGCCTGGGGGAGGGAAGTGAAAAGGGTGGGAATTTGGGGGAGTGCAGTTGATCAAACTATTTTTATTAATGTGCAAATATGCCACAATGAAACCTATTATTCTGAATAATTATGATGTAAAAATAAAAAGTCAAGTCCTAAAAATAAAATAATAATAATAATAATAATAATAATAATAATAATAATAATAATAATAATAATGGAGCCAGTAAAGATACATCAATCTTTTCTTTTCCTATTTTGTTAAAAAAAAAAAAAAGACAGGAGCACTGCAACACTTGTACAAAGGCTGGGCAGAATTGATGTATATTAACTTTTATACCATAATATTTTATAGGTGCTTATTTCTGTACTTAGATTCTGAATGTTTAAAGAAGAAAGCTCTCTAGCTCATCTATCTTCTGTATACTCATGAGTTCATAAATAAATAAAAATTTCTGGTCATTGAAATTTTAATTATAATCCACTGTGCTAGTGGGAGGTGCAGATCAGCATTCATTCATCTATTAACAGTGCCATATGTAGAGAAATGCTGGTGAGCCACACTTGTATACAGCCTGTCTTTGTGGATCTTCAGTGTGGTCAGGAGGCAGATGTGTGAAAAATGAAATCATGCTACTAGGCAATTATAGCTATGAAAAGGGAAGCCAATATACTTTTTTGAAAGCCAAAGAAGTGGGACCTATCGTGAATTTAGGATTACAAATGCTTCCTGCAGAAAGTGATTATAAGTCAAAGGATGAACAACCAAAACAAAGTAGAGGAAAAAATTATAGCAAAATGAATTTTTTGCAAAGCTATACCATAATCATAATGACAGAGACTGAAGAAACTTGCCTCTTTCTAGACAGTAAAAATAACCCAGTATTGGTATAAAGTGGAATAGGAGATCAGAACTCGGCTCAACAGTTAAAGATAAAGTCCAATCATTTATTGGAGAAGCAAAATCTCTGTAGCATACCCTCTTGTCTTTTCACTATTCATCTTTGGTCTGACTTTTCAAAATAACTATGGGTAAATGGTAGAAAGATCAGTAGAAGGAAAGGAAGCAGGGGGTGGGGAGAGGGAAGGGGAAGGAGAGGTACTGGGGTCTGAATTAGATATTTTGCAAGCTTATATAATCATGTCAAAATGGATTCTACTATAATGTATAACTAAAAAGAACCAATAAAAATTTAAAGACACTAGGTATTTCCTCATTAATTCAGAGTTCCTGTTTGAAGTGCATAACATTGCAACTCCATGCTAAACTTGGGCATGTGGGTCATTACTAAGAATGGATGGCCTCGCCTTAGTATTTGGAACTACACCAAGGACTCCTGTCTAAAATCTCACTCCACAAACCTGGGCTGTTCTTTAGTGTCTGCTCTCAATAGACCTTCAGGTTAAACTGCAGGGAGGATGGAGATGAGTGAAGCAATGTTGTCACCTTTCAGTGCTTCTTATTAATTTACCTGTTAACTTTAGTAGGAATATCAAGTTTGGAGTCAGACCAATCTGTAATAAAGTCTAAGTTCTGGTACTTGAAATAATTCAATACATGAGAGATAGCCTGCTTAATTTTCTCTTAACTTTTTTTTTTCATCATTGTAATAAAGGTAATGTTGTCTATTTCATTGATGTGAGAAGTAAAATATATCAAAACAGCAAATGTACATGGAAGGCTACCTGGTGCATGGTGTATACACAATCACTATAAATCCTGCTCTCTTATTTTGGTTAGATAGTTAAAGGAGGTAGTTTCTCATATGTCCACATATCTGAGAGTGGGGAAAATGGTATGCATAAATGAAGATAAGAGTGTGTGAAATTTCTTCCAGTGAATTCATGGAAGCGAATGTTGACTGATGGTACCATTATCATCATTAATTATTATAATGGTGTATATGGTTGTAGCTCTTCACTTTTCCTAGCTGGTAAAAAGAAACTAGGATATTTAAATTAATTGCCAAGCCTGTAACCATATATATGAATTTTTGTACAAATTTGGAAATTCAGTCTATTCTAGCCAATGTATTATAAAATATATACTAATATGTAATGTATTATATTTTTTGAGGATAAGAATAAAATAGACTGATTTTTATTAATTAATATTATTAACTCTATTAATTATTATTACTTAATATTTTATCTGAAAATATTAAAATGTTACCTTTATTTTGTTTAGATTTTAAATTGGGTGGAATGTTAACTGTCCTCCGATGATAGTCCCCTAAACTTTATGACTTCATCCAATGGCTACACAGAGAAAACATGTAGGAGATTTGCCACAACACAAAGACAAAATAATTCTCTATGGTTTTAGCAGGTATCATTGTTTATCCAATTTGGATCATTTTAAGAATACAGCTTTGCCAAATAAAATATCATTACCTGACACTTTGCATGTTACTTGAATATTAAACTTTTTCTTGTCTTAGTGGACCTTTCCTGATATTGAAATGTACAAAGCAAAAGCCCAAATTTGCCATTGTTCACTTTTCAGTAAATACCTAATTAAGAAGATTATGGAAGTCAATTCTCAGAGACATTTACAAATTATCTAATAGTATCAACTGGTCTATGATCTCCAGCTGAATCCATTCTAATTTACAAGACATTGGTTCACCACAGAAAATTAAAACCATGCAGCTGGAAATACTCTATTACATCTTTGCAGTGCAGAAGGTCTCTTGGTTGTTATTGGCCATTGGTAAAGGAAAATTATCCTTTAATATGATGGATCTATTAAAGTTCTAAAAACCTCCCCAAAAATGATTTGTTTAACCTGACAATTTTTTTCCCTCAAATCTCTTCTGTTTATCCTTTACAGTTTTATTTATTTTTTAAAATAGCTGCATCTGTTTAATATCTCATCTTTGTTTTATAATCCATTTGTGAATCATAAGAAGCTTTAGGTTGGGCTATTTTAATTTGGCCCTATCCAGCTGCTCTATCTCAGATAGAATGTTTCAGTGCCAAGCACAGGGGTTCATGCAATTAATCCCCTCCACTATGAGGCTGAGGCAGGAGGATTAAGAATTCAAGGCCAGCTTTGCAGCTTAGTGAGGCACTCAGCAACTTGATGAGACACCAGCTCAAAAAAAACAAAAAACAAAAAGTCTGAAATGTAGCTTGGTGGTAAATCTCCAGGAACGAAAAGAAGAAAAAAGAAAAAAAATTCAATATTTTGGAGGCTGGAAGTTTCAGAGAAGGCATCTATTTTAGCAATATGAACATTACTTCATACATGTATTTTGGAGATATCATGGAGCTCTCAGTGTTTAAAAAGGCAGCAGAATCTCTGAAATCTGAAATTGAATTTATGTAAATGAAAGCCATGTTTCCATTCAAAAAGAAGTGGAGGAGGGATTGTTTAAATTGAAAAAACTAGCAGAAAAAAGTATATTTCATCAGATTTTATATTTAGGTTGAACAGATATCTGGCTCTAATTTGCTTTTCACACTGATTTTTTTAATCCTCTTTATATCAGTTCAAAGTTGCAATTCTTAAAATCTTGGATTTTTAAAAAAATTACATAAATTTAGAAAATGAAATGCTATTGTTAATTTCTGCACACTAGAGGGCACTAAAATATCCTAAGATGGATTGTACTTGATTATTTGCTTTAGATGATTTTTAGGGAAAAATTATCATTATTTTAAAATTTTTTAAAAGAAACACAAGAAAAACAAAAGGTTTAATACACAACTGTAAATATTAGCTTTGAAAAAATAAAATTATATTATTATTTTTTAAAGTGACAATCACAAACAAATTTTCATAGTAAGAAATAAATTTCTGAATATCAGTGTCTTGGAATACATTACAGAAACCTCTCAAACTGTTATAACTTATCTTCTCTTTTCTGCTGTTTTAATTGTTAAATTTATTTTAATAGGCTTTCCCATTGATTGATAATATTAACTTTTCCAAATGTCTTGCTATAATCACAAGAATATAATATAATGTCATTGAATGCTCAACAATCTACCATTAGTAGGGCTATGAAATAACTAGCTATCTCTGGCTGGATAGAATGTTCACAGCCAGCATATTCGTTACTTTTATTTTATAGCTTTGGAAATATGATTAAAAGCATAAGGATTTTTCAAGAAAGTCAATAATGTGTTTTTAAAAAATCACCTTTTCCCTCTTTTAATGTAATTAGTTTTCCTTATTAATTGTGCTTCTCAGCATTTTAATACTCATTCTTAAATATCTTTTATTAGTCACACAGAAACACACATGAAACTTTTTTCTTTATAAATGTATGCCTCAATTAGAAAACACAGGTACAACTTTGTGTATTATAAAGCTAAAAGGCATTTTTAATCTTTCTTTAGAAATCATTATTTTAATGCCCATCTTTGAAATGTGCATGGGAAAGTGTTTTAAGAGAAATTAAAAATAGATATAAAAAGTGGAAAGATGACAAAAATTATAGAAGAAAATGAAATGAATGTGTTAATTCCAAACTGTATCATTTTGAAGTAAATATGAAGATGCTTGATTTTGAATATTGAGAACAGGTGTCACTGTCTTAAATAGAAGATAATATTGAAAGAGTTTGGCTTGAGACATGCTCACAGTAGTAAACACGTATGGATACATCTGTTTTCAGTGACAGAGAGAATAAATCTCTGAATATACCAATTAATACATTCTACTGTGTTCCATGAAAACATTTTTTTCTCTGTATTGCCTTTAATGCATTTAATGGATTCTTGTAGTCATTACCACCACATCTAAGAACTACAACTTGTCCTTAAAGTTGCAACAGTCTATAGTAAGAGGTAGCATTAGAAAAGATTATTAATATTAGAAAGATAAGACAAAAGTATTTTTTAATGGGTGTCAAAAGAATACCCAATTTATCACATCAAATTCAATGCAGAATTGACATAGGGGGTCTGTAGTTCTAACCTCAAATAATGCAAATGTCTCCATGGGTTTGGCATATTTGGGTTGAAATAAAATTGTTAATTTGGGTATTCATTTTGTTTTCTGGTATCCCTTTACCAGTGTTGAACATACACTTAAACATCATCAACAGCACATCATGATATTTTAGAGGTTTTACTTCAAAGCCTGTTTGTACTGAAATGTTGGCTTTGCCTTTTGCTGCTGGTATGAGCTTTAGCAAGTAGATTAGCCTCCCTGTGGCCTCAATTCCTCACTTGTGAAATAGTAATAACAGTGGAAATGGCTGTTGATCAGCTTTTCATTGTTTTGAGGAGATACCTGGAGAAAACAACTTAAAGGAGGAAAAGTTTATTTTGACTCTTGTTTTCAAAGGTTTCAGTCCACAGTTGATGGATTCAATTACTTTGGGCTTGAGGTGAGGCAGGACATCATGGCTGAAAACCTCTATGAAGAAGTTGTCACCTCATGGCAACCAGGAGGTGGGGGGGGGAGGTGTGTGTGTGTGTGTGGCGGGGGTTGGGGGGTTCTGAGATTAAATGCACTCTTCTAGAGTATGCGTGCAATGATCTACTTTCTTCTGCTAGGCCCCACTGCCAACATTTTTCACCACCTCCTAAGAATTACATCAAATTATGAAACCGTCACTGGATTAATACACCCATGAGGCCAGAGCCCTTGTGATCTAATCACTTTTTAAAATCACCACTGAATGCTGCTTTATTGAACCAAGACTCCAACACATAAGCCTTTGGGGGGACATTCTAGATACAAAGTGTAATAGTTATGCTTTGAAGATAAAATGAAATTATTAATCTAAGGAGTTTAGATCAGAATTTGAACAGCAGTATCTAAATATTTATTAAATATTTAGGGAGTAGGTCATTTTGAATTAATGAAGTGTTATTTATATGTTTAAAGAAATAGCAATTGATATTTTCAATTTTATATAGCTACTTGAATTAAAATTCTATTTTCATAATTAGATAGCAGATAATTGAAATAAATATAGCAAAGGAAGATTCTAAGTACCACTTGGCTCTGCTTACCTATTTGATTATAAATGGATTTCAAAAGTACTTGAAAGCTTCTGATTCTTTAATCATTGGTAATATTCCCTCTTAACATCTAGTTTGCACTCTGAATTTGATGAGCTAGTCATTTAATTATAGACATACAAATAAAAGCATTAGCCAATCTGTAAGAACCTAAGAATAATTCTCAAATATTGTATATAGTACTGAACACAAGTTGCATGTTGAAATGATTTGCATACTTGTCTTTCTATGTATCCTATGATCTTCAGATATTTATAACAGTAGATAAGAGTGAGGTTTGTTTTTTACACTGATTTTCAGTATTTTTGTGAGTGATAATTTTTAATTTCATATTTATTTTACTTTGATTCAGTTAAAAATTATATTGTCAATTTATATTAACATAACACTAGGCTAGATGCCATGGAGAACATAGATGAAAGAAGTTTACTGGAGACCATGGTAAACACATGTAGAAAGTTGAGATTATTTGAACTTAAGGTATTATGCATTAAGTGTTACATATATAGAGACCAAAAATGAGCTATGGGGATCAGAAGATATGAGAAATATTTTAGAGGTTGCCATGTTGAGATTATTAACTATGGGAAGGAAAAGAATTTATGTTAAGAAAATAAACTTGATATAAACTAAGGAAAAGGAGAAATGTAAGGCAGATTTTAGGTACAACAGTATCAATGATAACTAACTATATATCAGGTCCTGCCCTAAACAAATTATATTAGTTCAGTAATTCATAACAATTCTGTGAGGTAGATATTCTCATTATCTCAGTTTTCTGTGTAAGAAAATTAAAGCATTTGCAATTATTTAAAGTGTTTTAAATTTTCTGATGTTTATGATCCCAAAGGAAAAAAAATACAATGGCGTGACTTATAATGAGGAGTACTATTTTAAAAAGACATACAGCGGATTTCCAGTGCAATTCACAAAAGCCAATCTAGGGAATCAGTCCACATGCCAATCAACAGAAGAATGGATAAAGAAAATGTGGCTTATATACACAATGGAGTTCTACACAACCATAAAGAAATAATGAAAGTATAGTATTTGCTGACAAATGAATGGAACTAGAGGATGTCATGCTAAGTGAAATAAGCCAGACTCAAAAAGCCAAGGGTTGAATATTTTCTTTCAAATGGGGAAGTTAGAGCAAGATGAGAAAGAGAAAGCTGGCATCGGGATCCCATGAAAATAGAGGAGATTCAGTGGAGCAGAGGAAGGGGATAGAGGGGGAGAGAGAAGGGAATAAAAAAAGGGAACAGCTGGGGAATTAAATTGACTAAATCATGCTATGTACATATATGAATATGCCATATTGAATTTCACTTTTATATATATCTATAAAACACCAATTTAAAAAAAAAAAACAACAACTATAAGTAGATAGAAGGAATACCAGTAGAGGAAGAGGACTGGGGAAGGAGTAGAGGAGGAGAAGAGGAAGTAATGGGAATTTAGTAGGAGCAAGTTATATTCTATGTATTTGTGTCAAAATGAACCACACTACTATGTACAACACACTAATGAAAACACTAAAAAACATACACAAAGAAGGTCATATTACAGAGCATTTAAGAATCCTTTTAAAACCCATTCTCATAAATTATCCTCATCTCCCTTCAGTTCCCTTATATTTTACTCCATGATTCTACTATATGGAACTTCTTTCACTTCCTCAAAGGACTCTTTCAATTATTTGGAGCTGCTGTTTCCATTGCCTGGAACCTTTTCTTACCACAGGTAGGTGACATAGTTCTTTCTTGTCATTTTAGGTTCAAAGTCTCTAGGACTCTTCTTCCCCTGCCATTTCCAGCCACTCTGACTTGTGTTCTCCATTCACCTGAGGTTGTAATGCACTCTCCTGTCTCTCATTGGGGAGACTACTACATTTTTGCACAGTTGCATTGTCCATTACATCCTTCCTGGTCGTAAATTTTCTGGAGGACACAGGCTTGGTCCAGGCTTTTATCCATTTTGGTACTCTTTGTATAAAAAAGCTATCTAAACACTAAATATTCTTGAAGCATTTCATTTTCTGTATAAAAAATAAAGGCAATTTTTGAGATGTTGAGTGATATGTAAAGATCTATCTCTTGGAAGAATAACTTTTTTTGCTGTTAAAAAAAGTAAGAGCAAAACCATGAGTTATACAAAATATAAAGAAGGGAGTAAACTGTATTATATTAAAACTGAGCCACTTTAAAACTTAAAACATGTGGAGAGAGTGTTTTTATTAGGTGTTAAGGACTATATACTCATTTTTATTTGTTATTTATGTTACCAGAGTACATTTATCTTTATTTTGTTTTCTGCTATTGTTGTTTTTCCTTTTGAGCAATTCTTTTTTTGGACACTGGGAATTGAACTCAGGGTTGCTGTACCACTGAGCCACTTCCTTAGCCCTATTTTGTATTTTATTTAGAGACAGGGTCCCACTGACTTGATTAGCACCCTGCTTTTGCTGAGGCTGGCTTTGAACTCATGATCCTCCTGCTTCAGCCTCTAAGGCATTGGGATTCCACCATGCCTGGTTCTCACCATGTTACTCCATGTGCTGGTAGCATACCCCTAGGCCATTGAGAGAACCTTGGTGATTGGCTCATGGGTACATACATGAAGAAAGGCCCATGGGAATCAGGGCTGGGAACTTCTCTAGAATTATTTTGCTTTTTGGGTTATTAAAGAAACTGAAATAATATAGACCTGAATCTGCCTATCTACCAAGTCATTCTTACTCTGTAGGGAGAGTTTTCCCGAGATGCTATTCCTCTGACAGGAAAAAGCAGAATCAAGGGACAGAGGGAACTAATGCCCTTCTGACATTGTTTAATTTATGGGTCAAGCAATATCTAAAATCACATGTGCCTTCTTGACATAATCAGTACATGAATTTGTAAATATCTTTCTCATGTTGCTTAAAATAATGTGAATTGTTTTCGCACATGTAATCATTAAAAGATTTGTCTAAAGTGAATAGAGGTAGTTAGCAATAGTGAAATACCAATTAATTATCGAAAATAAGAAAGATGGAAATATTAATGATGTTACAAACCAATTTTTGAATAGCATGCATCATTTATGTTTTGCAGTGCTATTTGTATCATAACACAACATGATTTTGCTAAACTACTTATAACAGATTAATATTCATTTTATTTTAAAAATGTATGTTAATTATTTTTTATATTATAAAGGTGACTTTCCTAGGTAACTGACAACTGATACCTTCTTATCCCTGTTGCACTCAGTTATATATATGTTGATTAATTTTGTGCTTTATTTTTATGATTTTAACAATTGAATTAAATTTTGAAGCTTGTAGCTATAACTTTTGGCAACATATGTAAATTTTTAGTTTACAACTACACTGAATGTTAATAATTACTTTTGACATCACTTTTAGTACCTGCACATGACTCAACTGTATCTATATATATTTTCTTTAGTCCCATATTAAGAAACATGAATTGTCATGGAGTGATTAATAATTTTCTTCTTAAATAAGTTCATTCTAATCTTAAATTTTCTCTAAATTTAACTATAAGCAAAATACATGAGCATTCTCTTTCAAAGAAAATAAACTAAATGAATAACTTTACTATTTTTCACTTGTGTGGATTTTAGGAAACCAACTATTGATTTCTTCCAAGTTATCAGGGAGCACTCTCATAAACCAAAATTAAGATTTTTTGTTGTTGTTAGGAATCAAATCTGAAAAATGTTTCTCCTGATGAGTTTCAGCAAGATATTTTTAGAGTTAAAACTAGTTCAGCATAACTGACATTTATAGGTTACTTTCATTATAGTTTATGCCTTTAAAAAGAAACTTTATTAATAGTATTTATTAATAAATGTGCAGCATAAAATTAAATAAATACCGTAGAGGAGCCAATCAGCTAGATGTGTTATTTATTTGTATTTCATCAGCCAGCAGCTGATGAAATACAAATAAATAAATAAAACATAAAATATATATTATTATAAAGCATAATAACATGATACTTAGAAACTATCTATTAACCTAAGAACTAGAAAATTTACAATAATTTAATTTACTTATCCTTCCTCTTCTAATCCTTTTTTCCATCTCCCCCTCTCAGAAATTCTAAATGATTTTTCTAAATTAATTTTGCCTAAGAGAACAGTAAATTTGACAATTTTTATTGTTTCTTAGAACAAACTATAATATGCTGTGTAGAAAAGACAGAATGAGATGGATTTACCTCTAATAAAATATCCTTAGAATTATATTTTTATCAGAACACATTTTTTAAGTAATAGGAAATCCAGGGTTCCAGTTTCTTTATATATTGAATCCAACTCCAGACTTTATAATAACATAATAACAAAACAGTGTTTTTTTCTTGACCTTAGGAAATCTCATAAATAACAAAATTTGAAGTATTGAAAAATTTATTGCTTTTCTCAGTTATGTTGCTTATGGATATTTGGAAAATTTAATAGGCAGGCAGTTCCTGGTTTAGTGGAAATAATATGTTCCCTCAAATTTCATAAATTCCTGAATGTGTAAAGCGATTGAAGTTAAACTTAGTTTAGAAATTTGAATCTAACAATATGTTCTGTTTTTCCTGCCAAAGTAGCTCAAAGGAACATTTTGATTTGACAGTGAAAAGTTCAAACAACCATAGATCCAAAAAAAAAAAATCTGCAAAATGTATAAAACTTGAAAATAAAATGAAACCTTTTTAGCTCTGATAGTCTTCCTGGGATTATTCATGTCACCTTCAAGAAATTGATGAAGGATCTTATAGCCCTTACAGCATGTCTTTATTATTTTCCAGTTATGTAGATTGTGGAAAATCTTGTGCTGATTACTCCCAAGTTGTCTAGGACAATGTTATTCAATTACATAATAACATCATCCATTCAGTCAACAAATATTATATTCAAAAAGTATTTATTGACCTCTAGCCTATACCAGGCTCTATTCCAGGTTCTGGTAATCTAGTAATGAACAAGACAAATGTTATGCCCTGTGGAGCATTTTTTTTTTTTTAGCATATTTGCTTGCATCAGCAAACCAACATGACCATATTTTTAAAATTCATTATTAAACAAGTTACATAATGTCCAAATAGAAAATAAAAATTTCTTTTTAACTTTTAATCTGAATTGTTATTTGATATATACAATCAAAATTAACTTCTATATTAGGTCCAAGATTGCTCTTAGAAAAAAATGTCATTTCTTAATACATTTGAGAAGTCTTGCTTTAAGAATTTAAAAAATATGTTTAGGAAATAACTTTACAATTCAAATTTTCTGAATTAATGTAAGTATCATTGTGAAAACGGATCATTGTTAAGCCAGTTTGATAAACTGAATAGAATATTTTGGTAATCAATTGAAATATTAATAGCATAATTTAATTTTATGGCTTCCGTGAAAGAATTGCTCTTTCTTGACTTGTGACTTAGTAAGGGAAGTTTAATTTCTACAAACAGTTAAAGGAGTCAAAATTTTGGTCTATGGTGTTAAATTGAAGAGAAGTAGATTTCAATACCAATTTGTACTTCACATGTTTGCCTTTTTTTAATTTTTGGAAGTTATGGCGGTAAATGCATGCCATCCCTCAGTATGTCTGATTCTACTCTCTATTGCAGATGTGGATGTACAGGTAGAATTCTTACTATGTTACTGATCAACCCTTTTATCCTCTGTGAGATTAGAACTATTAACAATACAATAAGTTTGTGATGTTTTTAGTTCATTAACGTTCAACTCACTGCCCCCTAGTGGTAAAATATGTTCAGAGTGACCAAAGAAAAACATTGTTTATTTATGGATTAGTGTATATTACTATGTCATAGTTCAGAAACATAAAAAGATAAACATATTTGCTAATGGTTATAGCATACTTGCATGTAGGGGATTTGATTGGATATGGAGTAAAAATGTCAACATTAAAATATGGAAAAAAAAGAGGCCAGTCCTGCTGCTGATGACCCACTGCCATTGGTACTCAAAGGTCTGCTGCCAGAGTAGCTGCCTCAATCTAGGGACACTGGCCAGGGCCTGGGAACCAGGGCGCCAGCTGGTTTGTTGCCATTCAGTGTACAGTGCCTCTGTCTGGGGACACTGGCCAGGACCTGAAAGTTCAATATTGGGGTGCCTGTGAATTTGGTTGCACCTGTGGTCTTCCTGTTGGGAGTACTGGGTGACTTCCATCTTGCTGCTTTTTCTTGGGATTGCTTCTCTGTGTGAATGCATCTCTTGTAGTCTCTCTGCCAGTTGGAACAGCATTGAGATTTTGGGATTGCAGTGTGGCCAAGCTTGGGGTTTCTGAGGCCCAGATCTGTGGAATGGTGACTGGGTCTGCTTGGACCAGTCTGGCCTTGGCAATGCCATGAAAAATCAGGGACAGGACTGAGAAACTTCTGAAGGCTGACAGAAACAGTTGTTCAATGTCCCATTGGGTTTTTTTTTTTCTTTTCCTTCTCTAGCATCTTTACCATATTGGAAACCAGGTATTTTTTATGCATCAGTTTATTGAAGACTATGATATATGCATGGTATTTTGCAGTTTTGTGTGTATTCTTATATTTTTAATTATTTATCTTTGTATATACTTTTCCTCATGCTTGTCTATTTTTCTAGATTCTTTATCTTTTCTCCTGCTAATGGCCAATCTCTATCAATTCCTCTTTCATTCTTCCTGTAGATTTTTACCTCTGGCTTCTCTCCTCCTCATGGATATCATGCCTTATGCTACTTCTGTTTTCTCTTTGTCAACTATTTGAACTTGTAGACCCCTTTCAGTAAATTTACTGTCTATTTTTTAGACAATAATTGAACTTATAATTTCTATTTATTGAGAGAAAATTGTGGATGTCTTAATAGGAACAAGTAGGTTTGGGGCTATATATAGTTTGCATTGGGTGTTGTTGATATTGGTCTCCCCCTTAAAGGTGAGAGAGAGGAAACCTTCAGGGACACAGTATGTCTGCTGGGTAGAATCTTTGCTGCCTCAGGTCCATACTTCTAGATGGGAAAACACACAAACAACATGAAAAAACAAGTGAACAAAGCACCCCAAACAAACCAAGATGCTCCAATAACAGAATCCACTGAAAACACAGTAGAAAAAATGTCAGAGAAGGGGTTTAGAATGTACATAGTTAAACTGATCTGCAAAGTAAAGGATAGTATAAATAGTAAAATCAAAGAGAAAATACAGGAAGTGAAACACTACTTCAATAAAGAGTTAGAGATTGTGAAAAAAAAAAAGAAAAACTAGGAGAAGTCCTTGAAATGAAGGAATCAATAAACCAAATTATAAATGGAAAGCAATACCAACAGACTAGACCACTTGGGAAGCAGAAACTCAGGAAATGAAGACAAAATATGTAATCTTGAAAATAAATTTGACCATGCAGAGAAGATGGTAAGAATCCATGAATAAAATTTCTAAGAATCATGGGATAACATGAAAAGACCAAATTTAGGAGTTATTAAGATAGATGAAGAAGCAGAGATATAAACCAAAGAAATGTACACAATATTTTCAATGACATAATATCAGAAAATTTCCCTAACTTAAAGAAGGAAATGGAAAAGCAACTACAAGAGGCTTACAGGACTCCAAATGTACAAAATTACAGCAGACCTACAACAAGACACATTATAATGAGAATGACTAACACAGAGAATAAGGATAAAATCTTAAAGGCTGTGAGAGAAAAAAATCAAATTACATATAGAGGGAAACCAATTTGTATCTCAACTGATTTCTCAATTCAGATCCTCAAAGCTAGAAATAATATTTCAAGCTCTGAAAGAAAATGGATGCCAACTGAGAATTTTATATCCAGCAAAATTGTATTTCAGATTTGAAGATAAAATTAAAATCTTCTATAAACAAAAGTTTAAAAAATTCACAACTAGAAAGCCTGTACTACAGAATATTTGCAACAAAATTTTCCATGAGGATGAAGTAAAAAAGAATAAATAAATAAAAATTAAAAAGAAAACCAGCAAAGGGAGGAACTACACTAAAGGAATAGTCAATCAAAGGATAAACCAAGTCAAATTAAAACTAGAATTAAACAAAAATAACTGTGAATACAAATTATATCTCAATAGTAACCTTGAATGCTAATGGACTAAACTTATTAATCAAAAGATATAGTCTGAGTTGAATGCAATGGTGCATCCTTGTAATCCCAGCAGCTCCAGAGGCTAAGGCAGGAATATTGGAAGTTCATAGCCAGCCTCAGCACAAGTGAAGCACTAAGCAACTCAGTGAGATCCTGTCTCTAAATAAAATACAAAATAGAGCTGGGGATGTGGCTCAGTGGTTAAGTGCCCCTGAGTTCAATTCCGGGAACCAAAAAACCAAACATTGGATTAAAAAATAATGCCCAACAATATTCTATCTTTAAGAGAGATAAGCAAAGACCCCCACAGATTAAAGGTAAAAGAATGAGAAGACTCCTAAAATGCAAAAAGTAAGACTAAGAATCAATAATTGGGATGGATTCAAACTAAAAAGTTTCTTCTCACCAAAGGAAACAATAATATGAAGAGAGTACTTACAGAATGGGAGAAAAATCTTTACCACATTCACCTCAAATAGAGCATCAATCTTCAGGATATATAAAGAACTCAACACACACATACACACACACAAATAAATAAATAAATAAATAAAAATTAAAAAAATAACCTAATGAATAAATAGGCGAAGGAACTAAATAGACACTTCACTAAAAAAGTAATGCAATCGGTCAACAAATATATGAAAAAAATTCTTAATATCTTTGGCAATTAGAGAAATGCAAATCAAAACTAAGATTTCATCTCACCCCAGTCAGAATGGCAGTTATCAAGAACACAAACAACAAATGTTGGCAAGGATGTGGGAGAAAAGATATACTCCTACATTGCTAGTGAGGATACAAATTATTGCAACCATTATGGAAAGAGATATGAACATTCCTCAGAAAACTTGGAATGAAGCCACAATTTGTCTCAGCTATCCCACTCCTTGATTTATACCCAAATGACTTAAAATCAGCATATTGCCATGATGCAGCCACATCAATGTTTATGGCAGCTCAACTCAGAATAGCTCTTCCATTGAACCAACCTAGGTGCTTTTGAACAGATGAAAAACAAACAAACAAACTAAATATATATATATATATATATATATATATATATATATATATATATATATATATATATATATGGTGTAATGTTACTCATCCTTAAAGAAAAATGAAATTATGCATTTTCCAGTAATTTGATAGAGCTTGGGAATATCTTGCTAAGCAAAATAAACCAATCCCAAAACACTAAAGGCTGAATATTTTCTCCAATATCCAGATACTAATTTGTAGTAAAGGCCATAGGGAAGAATAGTGTTTCTTTAGATTAGGTAGAGGGGAGTGAAGGGAGGGGAGGGTATATGGGCATAGGAAGGATAGTAGAATTATTAAGACATTATTACCCTATGTACATATATAATTATAGGATTCCATATTATGTACAAACAGAAGAATGAGAAATTATACTCCACCTAAGTATAATGTATCAAAGTGCATTACACTGTCATTTATAACTAATTAAAACAAATAAATAATATTAAGTAAACTAACAGTAAAAATTATGAAAAACAATTAAAGATTTAAAATTGAGGAAAATGCTTGGCACTCCCTGTATCTAAACACTTTGTCTTGTGACTCTAATTATTGTAACTAACTTAGCAGTTCTTCCATACAGTGAGGTTGTTTTTGCCTTATAACTTGTTTGTCATTATAGTGTGCAATTCTCGCTCTACACATAAGGACTATGCATGCTTCTTCTTAAAACAACTTAAAATTGTAATTATGAGAAAATAGCTAGGTTAGCCTGCTACAGGATGAGAGCCATGTGACCCATCCAGTCACTCAGTTACCTTATATGTAACAATAGGAGCAGGTCCTATTGAGGTCACTGGCATTGCCTCGCTAAAGACTGATGGTGAAAGAGCAATTCCCCCCCTTGTGATGTTCCTCTGGAGCTTTGTGGCCATTTTCAATGCATGAGCTGGGGATATTGCTGAGTGGTTAAGCATCCCTGGGTTGAATTCCCAGTACCAGGGAAATAAAATCACAGAGGCAAATAAAATGCAAATGAATTAAATTCACAATAGTTCATCCATTCATCCGTATATTAAGAAGAAGCTAATTGATTTTTTTAAAAAAGTTATTTAATATATTTTCTTTCTTTCTTTCTTTTTTTTTTTTTTTTTTTGTACTGGGAATTGAACTCAGGGGCACTTTATGACTGGGCCACATCCCCAGCCCTATTTTGTGTTGTATTTAGAAACAGGGTCTCACTGAGTTGCTAAGAAATGAAGCCATGAGAAAGATGAGAAAGAGAGAATTAATTATTACTTCCATTTCTGTTTTTGTTTTGTTGTTTTTGGTACTAGGGTTTGTGCACTCAACCACTGAATCACATCCCCAGCCCTATTTTATTTAGAGACAGGGTTTCACTGAATTGCTAAGTGCCTTGCCATTGCTTAGACATATAATAGGTACTTCAGTGTTTCATTTCTGAGTGGTTGGATATTACTAATTTGTGTTTCAAAGATGTGTGAGAGTTTTACTAGAATGACTTAGCAGGAACTTGTTAAAGGGTAAAATAAATTAGTGATAAGAAAAAATAAATAGAAAGCTTAAAAAAAAAACTTCCAAAATATTTTTTTCTATGACCACAATCACCCTTTTTTTGAACAAAACATATGCTTCACTTAAACCCAGAATGATTTATCTTTAATTTATTCTTAGTTTTTAATTATTAAAATATTTTCCCATTCTGGCCAGAATTAAATGTTAATAGATTTAAGAATGTTTACATAAAAATACTCATGGTTAGGGGAAATATGTTTCTGGCATGTCTTCTGTCTTTTTAGATTTTCTTCAAAAATCACAAAGGCAGCAAGTAACAATGGTACATGTCTATAATCCCAGTGACTGAGGAGGGTAAGACAGGAGAATAACAAGTTCAAAGCTAGCCACGTGTAGTGAGGCCCTAAGCAACTTAATAAGACCTGTATCGAAAAACATAAGAAGGGCTGGGGATATGGCTCAGTGGTTAAGCACCTCTGGGTTGCATTCCCAGTACCAGGGAAATAAAATCACAGAGGCAAATAAAATGAAAATGAATTAAATTCACAATAGTTCATCCATATATTAAGAAGATAAAAGTGTAATCACAGAGACATTCAAATAACAGATGAGCAGCATTCAATGCAATCAACGTTTTAGGTACTAGCAATTATGGAGGCTTCATATCTATATTTCTCTTTAATTTTGGCTCTGATCTTCTCACTGTCATATTAAATCTATAATTATAACCTGCATTCTTAAAATATTCGAATAAGGTATTCACAGTTCACCCACCAAAGGTCCTTTCTGTAATCCCCAAATTACAAATCGGTAGCAGGGTTAATCAGTGTTATATCTTATAATTCTATGGCGGTGTAAGTGAATTCATAATTTCCATTTAACTCACTGACTACAGAAATAACCTTATTCTTTTAAAAAATTCAATCAGTAATTATTTTCAAAGCTAACTAAGGAAACTTGTCCTTCATCTAAGTCAAAATCTCTTAAGGCTGTCATTTTATTAAGGATTCTTGTGCTCCAGGGTTGATGTTAGTTTGGTAATGAAAGTAGTATATGATGAAAAAAACTAAATAAAAAATGTTAGTTACAGAGATATGAAAACTATTTCTCTTATCTCTCCTCTTTTTTGTTTATCTTATTCTTGAACTTGTGCTTATGGTTGTTTTCATTTTTCTTCCTTTTAAAAATAGCCATCTCACATGTATTTATTTTGTAGGGCTTTTAATGCATTTGCCAATTTCTGCATTTCTTTGTGATTACACCTTTGGACATGGCTTGTGTTCCCATTGGACTGTGCTGAAATTTCATGCTTTGCTCTATTGCCTTGAGGTTAGTGTAGACTAATTCAAAGACTATGTAATTTTTCTATGTATGTTTGCAAAAAAACATAGAAAACTCATTATGATGGAATTTAGAGAGATGTAATTGTTTTTATTGATCATTTCAAAATTATTTAAACAAAGCTCTTTCAATATCATGTATTAGCTACAGAGTTTTTATATCAGTTAGATCTATAATAATAATAGCTATAATTTATTATTTACTTAATCAATACCAGAAAGACTATTAAAGCTTATAAATATTACACAGGCAGCCTTCTATAATTATCCCTATTTGGGGAATGTGATAGTTGAGGCTTGGAAAGGAAGAGTGACTTTCCAAAATTTATGGAGCTGTTAAGTAGTTAGGGTCAGGTGTTAATAGACTATATCTGACTCTACAACCTATTCATGTCAGTCAACAATGAATTTGTAAGGTTTTCTATTCTGAAAAAATCCAGCACTATCTCCATGCATTCATGGTTTTCTAATAAATTCGTCCTATTAATTAAAAGCCAGCTAGTCTTTAGTTATGTAGTACTTAACATATCACATTATAACAACAGTCTCAATTTTAAGACTATGAAGAATCAGTGTGATATTTGAAGCTGGCAGCATTTACCAGAAAAAGGCTAAACAGATGTTGTAAGATGATGCTAAATTAAGAAAATGATAAAGTTGTGCATGTTGTCAGAATGTACAAAAAATGCAGAAGAAAGTCTTCAAAACTTAATATTTTATTTATTTTTCTTTCATTCATTTTAAACTTTTTTATTATTTTTATTTGTTCTAATTGTGACAGTAGAATGCATTTTGACACATCATACATAAATGCAGCACAACTTCTGTATAACTTCTCATTCTTCTGGTTGTACATGATGTAGAGTTACACATTTTTTAAAAAAACATACATAATAAATATGATGTCATTCAAATTGCCAAAGTTTAGTTTTTCACTTAATGATTTTGACACTAGAGCAGAACCATAGCATGACTTGGCTTACTTTAGTGAAATTGTACCAGAAATCCAAAAGGTTATTCTAATTCTAGTTTCATCATTATTATGAGAACTACATTATGAGAAAACCATTTGATTTTGTTAAAACTTTAGGACCCTGTGTATAATCTCTGTGTTTAACCTTCACAACCCTGCAGTCTATTCAAATCAATTTAGTAAAAGGAAGTGATTTTTTTTTACCTTGGGAGAAGTTTAGGAACTTCATAAATGCATACAATTAGTAATTTTCATAATTTCTTAGTCTCTTAAGTAAAATACATAACATGATGTCATAAATGCAATAGCATCCTTTTGTTCAAGATGTGGAAATTAATTGGCTCTCTCCACTTAGGTGATTTGAAAATTTCCCATAAAATGAATGATATATTTGGCAATACACATTTTACCTCTCAATCTACTTTCTCCTTCTTCCTGAGGATGTGACTTTCCAGCTGGGATATTTCATGTCCCAGCCCCTGATGCTAGTATGAGTGATTTGTGTGGCTTCTTCACTTGCTCAAAGAAGAACTGCTGCCTTGGATTTTGTTTCATTCTACTGTCCCCATAGTCTGGAATACAAATGATTTGCAACTCAGCTTGGATCTTGCAAAAGCATCTAATGAATGGCAGAGCAAATGAAGTCCCTGAATGATCCCACAGAACACAGCCACCTCACTTGTCAAGGCTGGCTGGACTGTTGCATGAGAAAAATGAAAATATTTTTTTATCTTTTTCTCACAATTATCTAGATTAGCTTTCATCTTAATCAATAAAACTTATGAATTAAGTCTAGTTCTACAAGAAGGCAGAGAATAAGGAGTAGAGAAGTAGGAATTGACGTTGAGAGGGCATTATAAAATTATACCCCTCAGAAGCTTAAATTTCATAAAAATATACTGAAGGAAAAATTTAAAAGATGAAAAACAATTTGACTATGATAGAAAAGGGGAATTCAGTGCATTTTTTTTTTTCAAATGGCATGGATGTCTCTTAGAGTGGTCAAGAGATAGCTCAGTTACTTACTGAGTATCACATGACTGAGATAGATGAGGATATTTCATCTTGTTGTTTGTCACAGATATTTTAAGCTGACAGGCTCCAGTTGATCTTATATTTTCTGACAAATTTTTCACCACTCATGGTTGATGAGGTGACCCAAATATTCATTATCCACACTAATAATTCCAATGTTAATCTGATTCAGACTTGTAACTTTTAGTTCTATAATCCTTTCTGGCTTTTAGTGTATGGCTTTTTGGTAGATGGAGAAATAAACTGTAGGCATCGGTCAGGTAGCAATAATTAGGAATTTCACTCCAGTGACAGCAGAGTTGCAAGCTTTTCTTCTTATACCTCCTCCTCTACTAGGAATTTTCTTTATCATTCTCTGCAAATAAAAATAGTAAACAATAGTAAGAAGGGTGGATATGCCTAACCTACAAATGTATGGGTGTATGGAACACCAATTTGTTACTTTTCTAAACAACTTAAAGTTAGAAAAGCATATAGACTAGCTGACAACAAAACATGTTTTCCTTTTCTGTCTCAATTTGATAATGTTCCCTCTTCTTTTATATATGGAAACTTAAATACTAATTTCTATAGTAAATTGACCAATCATCCTAATTTATTAAAGTCTAAGATTTTTTTTCCAGTTCTTTGCTTTCAGTGCTAAAACCAGGAAAATTGTGGGAAGAGGGGAAGAATTGCTCACCCTATTCTGGGCCTATCGGGAACTGAAGTAGCGGGGAGAAGAAGTGTACCATGTCCTGGTTTAAATTTATGCTTGAAATCTTAACTAAAGAGTGATTTCTGTAAAGAGATCTTACAAGGGGCTGTCTCTGCTGTAAAACTTTATTTTAACTAACTAAAAATGTTTTTTAAAAAAACATACATTAGCATTGAGCATCTCTGTTTAAGTACATTTTGGTTTTATTTATTTTTTCTGTTCTTTCTGTGAAGATTATATGTCTCCTTTTCCAGCCAATTTCCTCTGTCACTAGGGGGAACTGGAGGAAGAGGGACATTGGAAGCAGGGAAAAGAGAGACACATTCTCCTTCCTGTTTATTGTTATTTCCGCCAGGATGTCCCTAAAGTGGTATTTCACCAGGGCAACAGTAGCTTGTTCCCAGTTTTCACACTCTCAGCATCAGCTCCCTGGTCTCTCTCACAGATATCCATACAGACTGATTTTTTTTTTATCCCCAATACAGTTGCTCCTCTGAGCCCCTTAATTACTAATACCAATCAGGCAGCACCCTTCTTAGAGAGTTGAGTGCCTAGCTCACACTCCTAAGATTCTGAAATCCTGCTTCTAATAGCCGATAGATACTTCTATGGTTAATACCTTTATGTTACCTCAATGTCTTCTTTGGCTTTCTTAGTCCTCTACACAAAGAACCATATCACTATATAAATTCTCTGTTGAAGCATACGGTGTAACTTGGGTAATTCTCTGCCCAAATTTTGACTGATGCAAGCAGTAATTTAAAATTGAAATAAGAAATCTATAAGAAACATTATTAAAAGTTTCATACACATGAAAGTAAATTAAAACATTACCAATTAATTTTTAATCTAACATTATTTACTATATCAAGTTTCTACCAACTATTATAATTTTCTGAAACATAACTCATATCAATGATGTCCTGATTTAGGAAAGTCCAATTATATCATTTTAAAATTTTATCACAGATTTATATTAGGAATAAAAACATAAATTTATTACATTGTTTTTGGCTAATCAAGTGTTATTGGCTAATTTCTTAGAAGATATAACAAAAACACCTACAACAGTTTTTTTTGTTCTTTACCTATAAATATGAACAATTCATTTCTAGAGCACATCCAAATTGTGTAGCTTATCTACCATACACTGTATAGATATAAAAGGAACAAAAGTAGGAAATAAAAGAAGGTTTTCTGTAGTTTTTGTAGATAATGTTAAAAATAGAGTGTGATCCCTGTTGCTCTCTGTTTACTAAAAACCAGTCAGTGTTATATGTTCTCATGATACTATCTGATACCTTTTTCTTATAAGCATCTCTAAATAGTTCATTGCATCTAGAGTTACTGCTACAGGTGCAATGATAAACACTAGATAAACTCTAGATGAGACTTACTGCTACAGGTGCAATGATAAACACTTCTGAGATAAGATTATTGTTATTCCCATCCTACAAATGAGGACATGGTGCCCAGAGAAGCTACTTTACTTGTTCAAGGTCACATAGCTTACAATAGGAGCTGGTAGCCAAATGTGTGGAGCCTGGGGTCAATAATGAGAGCTCCAGACCACTATAGTTGCTGCCCCTTACTCAAATGGATCCTATGAAAAGTGCTCTATATCTGGACATGAGGAAGAAAGTGAGCCAGACATTCATGTTTTAAAGACTAGGACACGATATAAGCAAGATGTACAGGGCAAAATAATGCTGTTCATTGTTTATCAGAGGTAGACAAATATTTTTGTTTTAATTTAATATTACTTAATATTACTCTTTATGTAACATAAGTATTTTAGTTTCTACTTCTCTAACTACAGTTTTCTGTTGGAAAATAAAATAAATCCCACTAACTTGGATGGGAACTTTTATAAGTTCTGCCTATGAATTTATTATATAATGTAGTTTGAAATTAATGAGATAGGTCAAATGTGATTTCTTTGAAGAGTAACTTTAGCTTATTAGGCAAACAGAAACTTGAGAGAATCAGTTTTCAGGAAAATAAACTTTCATATATTTCCATTACCAATAAAAGGAACACATACAACAAAAAGTCCTTAATAAGATGAATGTGGTTAGAACCATCAGACCTAGTATATTATATAATATGTAACATATATTAAATACTAGATTTAACATTCTAAAACAAAAAAGATCTAATTTCATTAAAGATGAAAAGTGTTCATATTTTATTAATAATGCTCATTAATATTTCACTCATCAAGTTGACATTTATGAAAAAAAATTAATTTTTTTTTCTGATTTTAATTTGCAGAATATCCATCTTTGTTAAATAAGAAGGTGGTGTGGTGGATTGGAAAGTTACTCCTAGAAAATTTGGTATATCTCAGAAATGTGAAGACATGTGTCACATAGGACAAAAGGCCGGGATTCTATTTCTATGTTAGTTTTTACTCACTGTGACTAAAATACCTGACCATAATAGCTTAGAAGAGGAAAGGTTTATTTTGACCCTTGGTTTCAGAGATCACAGTTCATGGCCCACCAGCCACACTGCTCCCTGCACAAGTCTAGGCTTGGCAGATGAAAGCTATTCCACTCTTGGAAGCTGGAAGCAGGGACAAGCAAGTGAGGTGCCAGGCACAAACTATAAACCTAAAGTTATGCCCCAGGGACCTGCTTCCTCCAGCCACACCCTTCTGCATATAGTAATCGGCCAGCACAGTGATCCTTTCAAATTATTAATTCATTAAATAATTCCACAGTTCCTGTAATCTAATACTTTCGTTTCTGAACATTCCTGCTTTGTCTAACATGAGCTTTTGGGAGACACCTTGTATCCAAATCATAATGCATCCTATTGGTCTAGTTCATATCTCTGTTTCACTATAAACTTTGTGACATGTGTGACTTAGAGTGTCCTAATCTATGAATGATGAAGCAATGCCTGAAACACATAAAGCCATTATGTCACAAATTATTTAAATGTTGGCTGCTATTTTATTGTTATGGATATCTGAGGCGAGGAGTAGTATAGAAGACAAGATGAGGTTTTTCTCACATTGTAACCTGAGAGGTTAGACACTGAGTTTAAAAGAATAACTGATTAAAGCTTGTGATTTTGCTTAAATGTTCCATTCCTCCACCCCCACTCCCAGATCAAACTTCTGACTTGATGGGTCATGCTTAAATGAGCTGTGGTATCTTATGAATAATTTTATAATAGTACTGTCAAGTAAAGCTTTATGCAACAATGGAAATCTTCTGTATCTTCAGATGTGGCTACTGAATGTGTCCAGTTCAACTGATCTGAATTTTTTCATTTGATTTAATCATACTAATGGAAATTTATCTAAGCTTTAAAGAGGGTATCTGTTGGCAGAAAATAACAGTCATTTTGGGGAAGATGGAAGGAAATTTTGTAAATCCAATGATCTGAATAAAAATTCTATGTGCAACAGCTTCCGTACATGAATTCTGTTTTTAAGCAAAGAATACATAGTATGTTAGAATAGTGAATGACCCCAGAGAATTGGTTTAACGTTTCATGAAAGCATAGAATATAAGCGAAGTGAAGGACCACTTATATCAAACCTCTCATTAAATTTGTAAATATAAATTACATACATATACACTAATTAAATTACTTGAGATCACCAAAGCACATAATCATAGAGACATCACTGATTTGATTAACAATTAAATAAACAATGAAAATAACTAAATTCTAACTGATAATCATAAATTAACATAAATTTATAGAATAAGCATGGTTTTTGGCCTATTTTACAAAAACTCCAAGAGGTAAGTAATGTTCCATGGACAAAGAGATGTTACATGAGGAACATAAGCAAACTCCAATCTGAATCCACTTTAGAGTCTATCAGCAATAGACCAAGATCACAACCATGAGAAGAGCCCAGTGAGTTGTTGCCCTATAGGGTACACAATAAATGCCATGATTTCTGCCCCATGACAATCAGGAAAAGAGCTTTAGTCACATTTGAGTACCAAAGCAATTGCAGCTTTTCAGAAATGATCCTGGGTTGAATAAAAACAAATCATTTTCCAGGCAGAGAGATTAATATCTCAGGAAATGGTGTTCTCAAGGTGATAAAGATATTTTGGTTTTAGTTGAAAAAAAAATGTCTAAGTGGTGAGGTACAAGACCTGTTGTTGACTGGCATGACAAGACTATTTCAATTTTCAAGAGTTTTGCAGACATGCTGTTTGACCACTTGAAATTGGCAATAGAGGCAGAATTATATTACATTAATATGATTAAATCAAATGAAAAAAATCAGTTACACAGGTCACATTTCCTTGGAAACTACAAATTTTACAGATAACCAGGCTATCCATCTTTGGAGAGCTAGTTATATGGTATTTACTAGCTTGCCACTGCATTTGAGATTGTGTAATTTTTAACAGTTACAAAGACTATGTATTATGGTTTAGATCTAAGATGCCTCCCTCACGTTCCTATTAATGCAGGAATATTCAGAGGAAAATTTATTAGATTATGAGAGCTATAACCTAGTAAATAGGCTCTAGTTTGAATTGTAGTACTTACAGGCAGGTGGGACATGGTTAGAGGAGGTGGATCACGAGGAGTACTCCCAGGAAAGTTGCGCCTTCCTTGTGGCCCCTTCCTCTCCTCTGCGTCTGCTTTCTGACCCCACCATAAGCTCTCGGAAGTTTTGCTTCATTGGGTCCTTCTTCCATGATAGGCTGCCTCACGTGAGCCAAGAGCAAGGGAGTCAGTCATTTATTGGCTGATACCTCTGAAACGGTGAGCCCCAAATAAGCTTTTCCTCTTCTAAGTTGTTCTTTTGAGTTATTTTGGTCACTGCAAAAGCTAACTAAAATACTAAGTAAAAAATCAACTTTGGCTGGGCATAGTAGCACATTGTACTAGGCTGAGTCAGGAGGATTGCAAATTCAAAGCCAGCGTCAGCAATTTAGTGAGGCCCTAAGCAACCTAATGAGACCTTGTCTCCAAATGGAAAATAAAAAGGGCTAGGTATATGGCTCTGTGGTTAAGTGCCTCTGGGTTCAATCCCTGGTTAAAACAAACAAACAAATACTATTCTAACAATCTATCAATAAATAGCACACCAAAAAACTTTAATTGCATCATCAATCTCTTTTTCCAGCTCATATTTAATAATTTTCTTGTTATTCTCTATGCCTCTATGAATGCTCTTTCCCATGTCTTTCCATTATGTCAAACATTTTCTCCAGCTGTTTTAATTCATGTGTTTACTCTCTTATTTCTTCTAATCTTATATTTAGTATCATGCATTTTTTTATTTAGCCCATTTCACTTGGTCAATCCTCCTTTACAAATAGGTGGAAATTATCTTAAAATACGTTTATTTTTATTCTTTATATCTCACAGTAACAAGCATGGGTTTGTAGGTCCTAATAAATACTTAATTGAGAAGTTTAAAAAGTAAAGATACAATGAAAGATTCTGATGATTTTTTATTTTTTTCTAAATAATTTCTGTTTTCTTTGGTTGCCAGCATTCAACTTCTCAATATGAAATAAGTAGCTGTTAAGACTCTCTTTCTGCCCCTGCTTTTTAGTATTCACACAGTTGGAGAAAAAGGCACAGACATTTCCAATTTGTCAATGGTCTATATATAAATCCTCTAGGTTATTTACTACCCCATCATATTTCCTTGTTAATTTCTTCTACTTGAATATACAGTAGATGCCTCACATCTGACATGTTCAATAATACATTTTTAGTTTTTGTCTTCAAAACTGAACTTCTCATCCCAAGCAACTTGAAGCCTGAAGCAGGAGGACCACAAGTTTAAGGTCAGAATCAGCAGCGTAGCAAGATCCTGTCTGGCAATAAAAATATAAAGAGGTGAGGATGTAGCTCTGTGGGAAAGTGCCCTGAGTTTAATCCTCAGTACCAAAACAACTAAAACAATCAATAAAACAAAACCAAACAACCAAGCAAGCAAACAAAAAATAGAACTCCCAAGATCATTCTCATCAAAGTTAACTGTAGCTCTGTTGTAGAGGTTGGGTTTTGCTTTATATCTACACACAACAATGTAGTAGCTGAAAGCAGAATCAATTATTTAGCTATCATTTATAGTGGCTGACTGTCAGTTTGGGCTCAGATTACCTCTTACCTGGGCTTATGCATGCATCTGAGTTTAGCTACTAATCAACTAGGCTGGTTCTGCTTTGAGGGATTGTTTGGTTATTACCAAGCAAAATAGGGTGATTGGATAATATAATTCTTATCATCTGGGAACCTCCATGGACTTTTTTGCTTGGAGGCTCAAGATTCCCTGTGATGAAGAAGGCAGCCCCCAAATTTAAGCACTTGTATTTTACTCTTATGTAGGCTAAACCATGTCACATGGCCAACCACATATTAAACATAGGAGTATTTAATGGAATTTCCTTCTGTATTAAAAACTTATGTTGAATTATGCTGCTGTAAACATTGATGTGACTGTGTCCCTGTTGCGTGCTGTTTTTAAATCCTTTGGTTATAGACTGCGGAGAGGGATAGCTGGGTCAAATGGTGGTTCCATTCCCAATGTTTCAAGAAATCTCTATACAACTTTCCATATTGGCTACACCAATTTGCAGCCTCACCAGCAGTGTCTGAGTGTACTTTTTCCCCCCACATACTTGCCAACACATTGTTGTTTGTCTTCAAAATAGCTGCCATTCTGACTGGAATGAGATAAAATCTTAGTGTGGTTTTGATCTGCATTTCTCTAATTGCTAGTGATGATGAACATTTTTTCATATATTTGTTGGTTGATGGTATATCATCTTCTGAGAAGTGTCTGTTCAGGTCCTTTGCCCACTTACTGAATATTTGCTTGTTTGATGCTTAGCGTTTTGAGTTCTTTATATATCCTAAAGATTAGTACCGTAAAGATTAGTGCTCTATCTGATGTGTGAGGGGTAAAGATTTGCTCCCAAGATGTAGAGTCTCTATTCACCTCTAGATGCCCTTCAATAGATTCATAGATGAAAAATGTGGCATACATATGCAATGTAATATTACTCAACAATAAAAGAGAATAAAATCATAGGATTTGTAAGTAAATGAATGCAGGTAAAGAAGATAATACTAAGTGAAGTTGGCCAATCCCAAAAAACAAAGTACTGAATATTTTCTCTGATATAAGGAGACTGATTCATAGTGGGGAAGGGAGGGGGAACATGGGAGGAATAGACAAACTCTAGATGAGGCAGAGGGGTGGGAGGGGAAGGGAGAGAGTATAGGATTAGAAATGATTGTGGAATGTGATGGACATTATTATCCAAAGTACAAGTATAAAGACATGAATTGGTGTGAATATACTTTGTATACAACCAGAGATATGAAAATTGTGCTCTATATGTGTAGTAAGAATTATAATGCATTCTATTGTCATATATATATATATGACAATAAATGTATATTCTCAATTTCTTATAAAGAAATTGAGAATAGATTGAGCTTATTACTGCAATTAATCGACCCCATCAATTTCTCACTTAGGAAAAATCTTGGAGTCATCTGTGAATCTCCTTTATGTCTAACTCTATTTCTGATCAAGAATGAAACATGGAATTTAACTTTATTAAAATTTGCCTAGAAGCAAATTTCTTTCTTTCTTTCTTTTTTCAATGGTACCAGGGAATGAAACCAGGGGTAGTTAACCAATGAAGTACATCCACAGCCCTTTTTATTTTGAGACAGGGTCTTGTTAAATTGGTGAATGTCTTTGTTAAGTTTCTGAGATTGGCTTTGAACTTGGAGTCATCTTGCCTAGGCCTCTTGAGCTTCTGGGAGTACAGAAATGTGCCACCATGTGAGACTTTGAAGCCAATCATTTCTTTTCAGCATCACTACTTCCCCATGGTCCAAGCCATCATCATCAGTCGCTTAGTTCATTACTACAGGCTCATAGCTCGCCTTCTAGATCCAATTCAAACCTACATCAATATGTTTCAACCAGAATAAACCTTTTAAATGTAAAACAGATTATGTCACTCCTCAAAGCTCTCCAATGACTTTTTAACTTACTCAGGAAAGCTGATGTATTAAAAGGCCCCAAATTCTGCCACATTGATGTCTTTTTTTTTTTTCATCTGATCTCCTCCTATGGCCCTTGTCATGGATCTAGATACTAAAACAGTTAAGAAAACCACTCTTGGGCTGGTGATATAGTTCAGTTGATAGAGTGCTTATGTTGCATGCATAGGACTCTGCGTTCAATCCCTAGCACCAAAAAAATATACATATGTAAATTATATGTGATATATACCACTTTTACATATTGACGGTTAAAGGCACTTGAAAAACAGAAAGTACAGAAAATATTGCTCTGGGGCTGGGGATGTGGCTCAAGTGGTAGCGTGCTTGCCTGGCATGCATGTGGCCGGGGTTCGATCCTCAGCACCACATACAAACAAACTAAAGAATAAATATTAAAAAATTCTCTCTCTCTCTCTCTCTCTCTCTCTCTCTTTAAAAAAGTATTGCTCTGACTTTAGTGCTGTTTCAGGAAAGCAAACTATGAAATTCTCTCAGAAAAGATAAAACATCCTTATTCTCAAGAATCAGCAGTCAAGATCAAGAGAATTCCTTTTTTTAACTGAAATTTCAATTTTTATCTGATACATAAAGATATAAAAATGCACTTCATATTCTTGAGGTAACACGATGTTTTGATGCATGTATACACTGAGTTATTTAAATTAGTTTAATCCTACCCATCTGTTCATTTGCCATTTCTTTATGGGCAAAAACTTTCTAAATGATTTTTTTTTCTAGTTTTGTGAACTGTACATTTTATTATTGTTTTGTATAGTTGCCCTACTGTGTAATAGTTTAAAAAAACTTCATATTTTGTGAGTCACCCACATAATTTATTTGCTTCTTCAAAATTTAATGGTCTTTGTCCAATTTACTAAGCAACTCCCTCTGCCTCTTTAGGTCTTTATTTCCTCATGAGGGCTCCTATGTCATGTAATACTTGGGTTAATCAAACTTGTATGCTTTTCTCCTGTTCGTCTTCTGTCAGTTTAGTTCTAAGGCTCAGCCTAGATGCTAAGAGAATGGAGGTGGGGTTGTGATGCTGTTGCACTTTAATGGTCTTGGTGATGCACCTCAAGCTCACTTTACCCATTCCCATTTAAGAACTTTATAGATGATACTCCTCCTTTTTGCACTCTTCCAAGCTGATTTCCACACTGTTCTTCCTCATTCCTTCTTATCTTTCTTTATAGTGGCACTTTCTTTAACCCCACTCTGTAAAATTCCAGTCCCTGACTCTGCCCACCTGTTCTCATAGAAGGTAACACTATCTCACTGCCATACATTTAACTTACAAGTTTTATCTTTTTTATTATTAGAATATGAGATCTATGGTTACAGGAATTGTTACTTGTTTTATCACTATACTATCCCAACAAATTAGTGTGTTTCAGACACACAGTAGATAATTAATACATGAATAATTATGGAAGATTTAAGTCTATATTAAATGATGGAAACTGTCCTTGGTACAAGGCACACAGTAGTGAATATTGAACTAAGTTCTTACGTTAGACCCTATCATTGTTCCAAATGTTTTTCTACCCTTCAAGAGAAATGCAATCTTTACTCATTGTTATATGGCTTATTTAAAGTACATTGAAGTAGGAAGATGCTTATAAGATGTTTTCTGTTCAGTGGACATCAAGGTTGGCAAAGCTAATAGTTGTGGCCCACGTCAAAATCAGTAAAGTCATGTGTGCCACTGACAAGAGAGACTTTTGAATTTGTGTCCACTACTATTACTCTTCTCTTTCAGTCATGAGAATGGCATGTCTCAGATAATGCCTCTTCAGACCCAGTGAAGATGTGTAGAGGAAAGTCTCAGTTGACCCACAGCTGACACATGTGCAGGAATGTAAAATTCTGTGTTTTCAAGCCAGTGGAATTATGGAGTCATTTGTTACAACAAAAATGACTTAGGAAAGCTGACTGATACAGCTCTGATTGCATGAAAGTTACAGACACAAAAGGAAATCCATCAAACCTCCTGGAATGTTTCTTATATTCTATTTAATTAAGTTTAAATCATAAAGGAATCGACTGGACCTGGAAACTTTACACACTGCAAAGAAAATAGAGAATTCAGGTGCCTCTGAGGAATGCTGGGCATCTTGCCCATATTTCTTATGATATGTCTTCATTCTGGCCAAACTCACAGTTTCTCACATCTGTTTATTTGATGTATTTCTGTTCTTCAGAGACACTTTATGCAGATGTATGTCACAGAGATGAAGAGGAAGATGTAAATTTGCACAACTTGTCACAACTTAATGTGGTTCAGGAAGTTATATTCCTACTATATAGAGTCATTTTAAACCTTTAAAAAACACTTTTATAGATTTTGATATAAGGGGCTTGTTGTGGAAAAAAATATTCAATGTTTCACATATGAAAGAGTCATGGTTTGAGCCTCATCAGCCAGCTGAATTTCTGTGAATAGAGCCCACAATGATTCTAGTGTATAAGCAAGTCCCGGGGATAAAACAGCAGGAGGGAACACATACAACTTCCAGCTAGAAAGAATTTCTATCAGCTCATACCTCTAAGCCCATCCTCAGAGGCCATGTACAACTGATTCCAACAACATGCCTCTTTGTTCTTTGTTTGCTTGAATGTGCCAAGTTTTACATTTGAACCCAAACCAATTTTTAACACATTACGGCACAAGCACAAAAGAAGGGCCTGACTTACCTAAGTCACCTTGTTTCTCTGGTAATATTTTTACCATGTTACTAAGTGTTAAAATGGAACAAAAAGTATTATTATTATTATATATTTTGGTACCAGAGATTGAAGTGCTTAATCACTGAGCCACATCCCCAGATCTTATTTTTTTTTTCTTTTTTTATTTTGAGACAAATTCTTGCTAAGCTGCTTAGTTTCTGAGGCTGGCTTTGAACTTTAGATCCTTCTCCCTCAGTCTCTGCAGCCACTGGAATTATAGGCACGAATCATCATGCCGAGCACATTATGTTGTTTTGAATGAGCAAAGAAATAAGGATCTGGGAAAACTAATTTATAGAAATGAATACATGATGGAGGAGGATTTGAAAATCGAATTTCAGATGTAAAGTGAAAGGAAGAGGTGTGTGATGTTGCACGGTTGTTTTTATTCAACTGATTCTCATATTCATTTTTAAACTCCTTTGTAAACATGTTTGCAGGTAATGTTTTTCCAGAAAAAAAATATTTCTTGCAGTCAAGATTTGTGGTTTTTATTCCTTCAAATGTAAAATACCTCACACTTTCCTTATATGCACAGTAATTAGAAAGTAAGACTTGAGCAATAACTTTTAAAAATGCTTTTAAAAATAATTTTGTTTAATATCTGAAACTGAAAGATAATGGTGTAAAATATATGCAAATTAAAAATCAGAAAAATAAAATATATCTCCAGAGACAGACTATCTAACATGAACAAGTGTTTCTAAGATAATTCTGTCCCACTCCTTTCTTATGCACTGTTACCCAGGGAGACAGTCACATATCTGCATTTTAGCCAATTATTTTCTGATCACTGATTTTTTAATAGTCATCTGTTATTTATTCCCTTTTGTGAATGATGTGCTAAAACCTTCTATGTAAAGATCTTATGTTTTCCATCTTGATATGTATGTCCTAAAAATCTAAATTAAAAATTATTATTAAAAATAATATAGGTTGCACTCATAATGATTGGCTGTGGGTCTTTACTAATTCTCATAACAATCATTGTGAACCAAGTTCAAAATGTATGATTTTTATCTCCAATTGAGAATTTATGATACTGATTCTTAAGGAAGATATGTAATCTTTTCAAATTCATGCAGTTGGTAGCATAGCCATGCCCAGGCTCCAAGGTACCTGAATAGTAGCCTGGGAGGAAATACCTAATGAGCTCTTATTATATCACAGGAATTATGTTTACTTGTGCCAACAATCACTTGGATATCAACAGCTACCATCTATAGCTTTCTGTTGTGGAAACTGGAGTTCTGAGAGGTTCATCAACATCAACAGCAGGAAATTAGCAATGTTGACATTTATGGCAATATTTGTGTGAGTACAAATCCTTCTCTTAACCATTTAGTTTCATCATTCTTCAGTTATTTTGTAGAGTTATTTCTTTTGTGATAGAATTTCTGTGAAGGTGGCCTCAACAAGAGCTAATATATTAGGAGAATTGTTTCTTCAAGAAGAAAGTATAAAATTTGAAAGAGCTGGAAGAATAGAAAACGAGAGAGAATCATAAGTGAAATAAAAGATGAAAAGAATAGTGGCAAAGAGCACAAATTTGCTCACTTATATGAATTTTAAAGGAGAAAACTGAATGGTTTAGTTATTGACTCTTTAATTCAGGAACCATGGCCCCATGAATAATGAAGGACTGATGAATAATGAATCATGTTATCCATTGTTTAGCTACTTCTATTTATTTGCAGCAGAATCAGATCTTCATTCAGATCATCTACTCAGTAGTGCAACCAACATGTCAACTCAATCTCAGAAACTGTGACTTTTTCTCCTTGGTTTGCACAGCCTGTCATTTTATGGGGATGTAGTACAGTGTACTCTGGTAAGGAAGGCTCCAATGGAAGTTACTATAAATGTTTCCTTCAGAATTCAGGCAACTGTAATGGAGTAATATTCTTTAAGCCATTTCCCTTTTCAGTTAGTCTCTGGATATGACATGGTCAGAAAAGGTGGTATTGTTTTATTTACAATCCAAGTTTGTAATTTTGGACTGGCAATGGCATAAACTGTACTATAAGGTTAATTAACATTTTTAATTTTTAATATAGTTAATAACCATATATTATATACCTAAAAGAGTTATGTAGTGATATGAAGGATGCAGAGTAAAAAATTGAATAACATTAAGATTTGAAATAATTTTCCAGCCAGGTGTGGTGGTCAACACCTGTAATCCCAGTGGCTTGGGAGGCTGAGTCAGGAGGATAGCTAGTTCAAAGCCAGCCTCAGCAAAAGTGAGATGATAAGCAACTCAGTGCGACCCTGTTTCTAAATAAAATACAAATAGGCTGGGATATGGCTCAGTGGTCAATTGCCCCTGAGTTCAATCCCTGGTATCCCCCCAAATAATAATAATAATAATAATAATAATAATAATAATAATAATAATAATATTTCCAGTGATTGTTCAGAAAGTTAGAATAGAGAAATTCATTATTTTAAATTAGGATGAACTAGCCCAATCACTGTGTTAAGAGAACTTTTGTCAGTAAGTGGTGAATCTTATAAAGAGATGGAATTGTAGACCTATAAATTCATTTTGTTTACAAATTTAAAAATTATCCATTAATCAACTGATACTTGATAAGTATCAGGTACATTCCAGATATTTTGAAGTTATAGTGAAAAAGTGTAGTCATAATTCTGTCCCATGAAAAGCTTATAGTATGGTCAGAAAAACAGATATTAAACAAATAATGTGAATTAAAGGAGTGTTATTAAAGAGGCTTAAGATTATATTAGAATATAAAAAAGATGATATTTTTCACTGGAAATTCATGAAAAAAATCACAATATTCAATATCATATGATTCACTGTAGTTGTGTTTCTTGGGACTTCGGACAACTCATTAGTTGTGTTATTTTTAAAATATTGATTCACTTATTTTTATCAAACTAAGCTTGTAAGGGTGAATACCAAGTCTGCAGAACCAATCAGAATTATAATGATATCATATATAAAAGGCATGCTTAAACACAAAATTAAAGGGTTTAGATATTTTTGACAGAAAGCTATTGGGGATAGTTGAAAATGAAAGAAAGAGAAATATTGACAGATGGAGCTGCAAAGGGCTTGGATGAAAGGAAGCAGAGATGAACCCTGAAGATGGGTATGAACCTCATTCCCTTCCATGTAAGGAGGAAAATCTTTGAGGTGTGTGGAACCTAGAAAGTGCTTTAGGGAACATTAAGATTAAGGCATAGATAAGGAAGTATTCTTTCAGAGAAATCCAGAAATTCTTTGTAACTTCTGTATACAGAATCTAGGTTGGTTTCTTGTTATATTTTTCTATGTTTTTTAGTCGTTATCTAAATGTTGAATTGTGAAGTCAAGTACCCAATTAAACACATGTGCCATTATAAAAAAAAAATCACACTCATAAAAACACATCAACACATCCTACTTTGAAAGAATGGGGAATACAAACAGGATTCCTTCTGGTCTTTGTGGTCTTGAGGTGAAGATACTCTACTCTCAAAGAGAAAAATAGATATTGCTATGAAATAGATATAATTTAGACAATTATTTCTTATGTTTCACTTAGAAAATTCATTGAAAAAAATCTTTTTGATCTAGATATTGATCTGTATATTTACTGTTAGAGATCTATCCTCATTTTTAAAAATTTCACTAAAGATTATATATATTTATGCTCTATCTGATGTTTTGATATATGTACACATTGTACAATGCCTAAAAAACACTAATTGCATTGGTAATACATTGTCTCTTTTTTTTATGGTAAGAACACTTAAAAATTTACTCTTGTAACAATTTTTGGGTATGTAATATATTGTTATTAACTATTTTGAACATATTCTACAATAGTACTCTTGAATTTATTTCTCCTAAGTGCAAGTTCATATTCTGTGATGAACAATTCCCACAAATATCTTCATCTCCTAGCCTCTGGAAACTGTTATTCTACTCTCTGCTTCTATGAATTCAGCTTTTTTAAAGTTTCACGTATAGGTGCATTCTTATGATAAGTGTCTTTCTGTGCCTAGATTACCTCTCTTAACATAATATCCCCCAGTTCCGTTTTTTTTTGTTGTAAATGACTATATTTATTTCTTTTGAAAGTATGAGTAGTATTCCATTTCATGTGTATACTACATGTTCTTCCTTTAAACTATAGATGGGCACTTAGAGTGAGTTCATATCTCTCTTGTGAATAATGCTGCAGTTAATATGGAAATGTAGATATATCTTCAGCATACTGATTGCATTTCCTTTGAATAAATGTTCAATATAATAGGACAGTTGGCTTATGTGATGAATTTTTTTGAGGAACCTCCATAATTTTTTCCATAATGAATGTAATTAATAGCCCCACCAGAAGTGTATAAGGTGGAGCTATGAATTAGCCAAATTTTCTCCAAATTCTTGCCAAGGGTTATTATCTTTCATCATTTTGATAATAGCTATCCTAACAACAGTGAGGTGATAGCTCCCTGTTGATGATGCACGCTTATTCGTATACCAACTCACAACTGGTATGTTATCTTTTGAGAAATGTCTTTTCAATACCTTCACCATTTTTTAATCACATTATTTGCTTTCCTGGGGTTATTTGTGTTCCTTGTATATTTTGGATATTAATTCCTTTTTAGGTATATACTTTACCAGTAATATCTCCCTTTCTATAGGCAATCTCTTTACTCTGTTGGTTGTTTCTGTACCTGTGAAGAAGTTTTTTAGTTTGTTGTAATTCAATTTGTCTATTGTTACTTTAATTCCCGTATTTTTGGGACTATATTTGTTCTCTAGAGGAAATATTTTCAGCTTTTTACTGTGGACTATGATTGTAATGATATTAGCATGGACTTGACATGTATGGCCTTTTATGTGTGTTGAGGTGTATTACTTTTATATTTAGTTTGTTGTAAGTTCTTTTTAAAACATGAATTGGTATTGAAATTATCAAGTATTCTATTTTTTTAAAATATATTTTTATTTGTTGATGGACCTTTATTTTATTTATTTGTATGTGATGCTGAGAATCGAACCCAGTGCCTCACACATGCTACACAAGTGTTCTTCCGCTGAGCTACAACCTCAGCCCTCCTTGTATTTTTTTTTTTATATTATCCTTGCCTGATTTTGGTGTCAGGTTAACCTTGGCCTCATAAAATAATTTTTAAGTATTTATCTTCTTTAGTTATTTTGAAAAGTTTGATAAGAAATGATATTACTTCTTTAAATATTTGGTAGGATTTAGATGCAAAGCCATCAGTTTCTATGATTTCCTTTGATGAGAAACTTCTAATTACTGATTCAATCTTTGTGTTAGTCAACTTTTTGACATTGAGATCAGAATAACTGACAAGAACAATTTAGAGGAGAAAAAATTTGTAGGGGAGGAGTGTTCACAGTTTCAGAGGTTGAATCCATGGTTGGATTCAAAGCTAAGATTCAGAGAAGAAATGCATAAGATAATAGATTTCATAGTTTCGTAATGCAATTATGGTTGTACCATTTCTCTTGGCCTGAGGCAGAAAATCTTAATGAAAGGGTATGTTGGAGGAAAGCGGCTCAGCTCACGGCATTCAGGAAGCAGAAAGGGAGAAAGAGAGAGTGTGTTAGGGATAAAATATAATTTCCTAGGAAATACCCCTATAATCTATTCAAATTATAAATCCATGAAATGGATTAATTAAACAGCTCTCATAATTAAACAGCTCTCATAATTTAATCATTTCACCTCTGAACAATTCTTAATTTTCACAGGAGTTTTGGGGAGACACCTTATGCTCAAGCCATAATAGTCTCTTTACTTAACTATCACACTGTTCAGATTGTCTATTTCTTCATGATGCAGCCTTGGTAGTTTTTTTGTGTGTGTGTGTGAATTTGTGTCTTTCTTCCAGAATATTCAGGACTTGGAATATGATTGTTCATAGAAGTCTATCATGATTCCTTGAATTTTTGTGGTATCAGTTGAAATGCCTCTTCTTTGATTTTCTATTTCTCATCATCAATTTGGATTCTGATTTTTCAAAAAGATTATTTTACCCTCAATAATTCTTTGCTGATATGGTAGACAATGAATAATTAATATGTAATTATTATTGTCTCAAGGGAGATGAGAGAGATATGCTATAATTCATAAAACAAATTATTATAATTTATGGTAAATATGGAGGGATGAAGGATACTATTTTCTTGTATTCTGCTTGAACTGTTAAGAGACAGTAGTTTTCACCTAGCCTGTTTAATAATAGCCACTATGATTGGAGATTATTAGAAAACAGAAAGGCTGAAAGACATTAGGCAATTCTTCCAGTGAGTAAGTTGGGTCTTCTGCCATTAGAGTTGTGAAGGTGATTGCTTTTCCTAGATTCTAAAAATGGAAGCACTTGGCAGACACTTGGAGAGTTTGAATGAAGTTAAGTGACATCAATGAAAATGAGTCAAGACTTCATTTGTAGAGTCTTAAAACTAAGATTGGAAGAAGAAATGCGTAAGACAATAGATTTCCTAGTTTTGTAATGCAATCATGGATGCAGCTAGATGCCTTTGTTTTACATTTTCTTCTTTAGTCATCGATTCTTTCTCCTCTTCCTCACAGATTAGTACTTCAGCTTCAAGATATAATAATAATGGCTTTTCATATTATTGTGTTATATAATAATTTTTATCACTCTCTGAGAGTGGGCCTTGTTATGTTTATTTCACAAGTAAAAAACAGAAGCTTAGAGAGCTGAAGTAAATTACAAAGTCAGGCAGTGAGGGAAAGAGCTAGTAGCAACTCCAGTGCTCCCCTGTCCATACACCTGTGAACCCCTTGCTGAGCCATATGGTTGCATTCTTACTAGTCACTGTATTTTTCCAATTTAACTTGGGGGTTTGAGTTCCTGTTACTTTAATTTTAATGCATGCAGTATTCTCTACCCAAACTTGTCCCCTGCTCATGTTTATGTGGTAGATTGGACAACTGTATTCTTTTATAAAAATAGACTTTAGCTTACCTAGATCATATTTAATATTTTATGGCATATGATATTATATATTTGATACTTTTAGAAATTTGGATATATCAAATATATTTCTATTAAAGGGAAACCTGAAATATGTTCAATGAGTATTACCTATGTGAATGCATAAAATAAGCACACATATTAACAACTTATCATTTGGGTTTTACCTTCAAATATTCACAAATAAAGAGCATATCCAATAAGGATGATTAAATGCCTTTCAATCATAGATATAGATCTTAATAATGTTTATAACTTGGCATTTTATTTGTGTGACCAAAAGGATAAGAGTAGAAAGTATAATATGGATCATATGTAATTCACTTATGTCTTCCTATTTATTTGATATCCAATTAATAATTGTGTATATGCGTGTGTGGTTCCCATGTTTACACATGTGTAATGTGTGTGTGCTTACCACATATTTTTAATCTGATAGCCATTAAACTATGACTCTATAACTCCTTACTGAGACTACATCTCTCCAGATGCTTCACATAGAATTCTACCCTTAATGTTAAGTTTAATATAAACTGATGGGAAACTAAATAACTAAACTGACCAAATAAAATAGAACAGTCTCTTGCTTATCGTGATGTCTAAGTGATGAGTATCCAAGCAAAACCACTGAGATACAGTGTGATGTTTCCTGGGAGCACTGAAGGAAAGGCACACACTCATCCTTGTTGGACTTAAACCTGGAATGCTGGGGGCTGAGAACAAAGCCAATACTGTGTATGTGGAGCTGAGACATGTAGAGAAAATAAGTCCTGTTGATAGCATTGGAGGCTCTGGATCAAGCTACACCTGAAAACTTACAGCTGAACATTTCAGTTACGTGAAGCGATAACTTTTTTTCTGTTGTTTTTTAAGCCAGTTTCAATTGCATTTCCTGTCATCTGCAAGAAATAATATTTGCCAATATAAAACAGATGTCTTGGATACAATGACGTAGCAGATCCAGTTTATATCATTACTTTAAAAATTCAGGATTTCTAAGAAAAATAGTCTGTTTTACATAGGATATGGATACTAGTTTAGCATAATGAAGAAAAAGAACCAAAAATCAGTAGTCATACTGATATTGAAGCATCAATAAAAATGATATTCTTAAAGCATATTGCTACTTAAAATGACAAGTCAGATGTGGTTCCCATACTGAAGTGGTTATTGAAAAAAAAAGATTAGTGATTGGAGAAATGAATAAGTGTAGTGTTGATGATTTAGGTAATAGCAATTTTGTAGAATTATAGGAGCCTTTAATTATATGATGAAAGCACATGGGATGCTTACCTAAATGTGTAGTATTCAAGTTGCCACCAAATTAGTAAGTTTTATCAAATTGGGGCGAAGGTCCTGAGTATTAAAATTTGAACCAAATAAATGTCTTGTCTTTTGTAAGATAGAGAAGTTATTATTTTACATGATGTCTATTGAAAAATTTATATTTTAGGAATTCCATTCATAGAGAAGAGCACAAACCTTTTAATTACATGCATGATGATTTCTGTAGGCTTGGAAGTATTATTTCTCCAGGAAGGAAAGACATTAGCTCTGACTTCAAATTAAACTTACACACTGGCATTTATTAATAGCATATTTATATCTTTATTAACCAGTTCATCTCATATTTTCAGAAGAGGAGAAAGGAATAAAGTAAAAATGTACTATTTTCTACTTTCTCCTGGTTCTGAAAAGTAGCACAGAAGAAAGTTCAAGGATAGTATGAATCAGTATCCAATCAAAAGTTTCATCAGTTTTTTTTTTTTTTCAAGATGGAAGAATAGAGAAATTCCTTTCCTGGTGCTCCATAACATGAAACCAAGAAAGGAGATAGGCATTTTCTCAGCAAGGTGAATGAAAATAAAAGGGGAGGGGGTGGGCATTACTGGGACTTAATAAAGGATGTTCAAAGCAGATCAGAGGCTCAGGAAATTTGATATAATAAAATAAGGAAGAAATCCTCAGTGCCACTGCCATCAGAGGCACCAGCCGGAGCAGTTCCTCTGCAATCAAAGTGGAGGGATGAATAATTTAAGTAACCCACATTTTTGTCTGGGTATAGAGAAATCAGAGACCAAAGACACTGGGAGAATAAACTGAAAGGCGTGCTACAAAATATCCTTGAGCAGGAAAGAAGCTGCATCACTCTCTGAGGCCAGTGGAAGACAGAGGAAGGAATCATTCTGGAGCGGCAGCACCGGGTCCACTAGTTGGGGAAGCTGATAACTGACAAACCCGAGTTTAGTCCAAAATACAGGCCTGGCAAACCTGCACTGCAAGACATAGAATGTGCCAAATTGACCAGGATATAATCGAATTGGGGAGGGGTTTTCACAGGAGAATATTAATCATGAAAACCTACCAGATTTCCTCCTTCCTCTTCAATTCAGCTGCTTGAAGGACTGACTGGGAGAGGTACACCTTGCTGTGAATTCAAAATAGAGGAGCAGAAGAGATTGAGTTTGGAGACTTAACTCAAGAGACCAGGAAATGTGGGTTCTTCAAGTGATGGATGAGACTAAGAAATGGCTCCTCCACCACACTAGTGAAACCCAAGTCAGATTCCTGGGGTGCAGTCTTCCACCAGGGACCAGCAACTGCTGGGCACTAGAGGTGCCCTGGTTTACAATCTTTAGATCATTCGCCATTCAATGAAGAGTCTGGATCCTACCTAAGCCTACCCTGCTTCCATGAACTCCATCTATGAAATTTCCTCTCACTCTCCAGCAACCCCACCCTGAGAGTGTAGCATGCATCACATTCCAAAATGCCCCACGTAATACTGCTAAAAGGGAAGCTAAGAATCTTTTGAACTCCAATGGAAATAATTATTTAACTTTTGATTGAGACTTTTTTAAATTTAATTTTTTCCTTGTCTTTTCTCTGTGCAAATGTTACTGAATAGTTCATGGATACTTACACATATTCATATTTGTTTTATTTTCTCATTTTAAGATTTTTGAAGCCAGTTATTTTTCATGGATTAGTATTTAGAGGACTAGGATTATTGATTAGTATACTTTGATTTGTTTTATACCCCTTTATTTTTAATTTCAAAAAACTTCCAATATATAACTTTTCTCTCACTTATGTTTCCTTTGGTTATCTTTCTCTTTTTTTCTGTTAAAATCTAATCTCTATTGTTATGCCTTTCACTTTTTCTTTCTTTTTTTTTTTTTTACTTTTATTTTCTCTCCTCCTCCCTCATAATCATAACATTCTGTATCACTTTTGGTCTCTGCTTGTCCACCATATGAAACTATAAACTCTTTCACAGACTTTCTGTTTTTACTGTGGGCAATAACTGATCATATCACTTCTGTTTATTGTGACAGTTTACATTGTACATGTAAGAGCAGGAACTGTTTGGTTTCATGTTGTATATGGTATCATCAATTGTTGTTATTTGTCTCCCCCTAAATAGTGAGGCACTGGAAACCTTCAGGGACACTATAAGTCTATAGGGAATAAACTCTACTGCCTCATTCATATGGTAAAGGGTTAGATACACAAAAAACAACCTGAAAAATCAAGGGAACATATCACCCCAAAGAAATAAAGGTACTTCAATAACAGAATCCATCTACACCACAGTGGAAGAAATGTCAGAGAAGGAGTTTAGAATGCTCAAGGTTAAACTAATTCTGTGATGTAAAGGACAATGTAAGGAGTCTAATTGGAGAGAAAACACAGAAAGTGAAAGATCCCATCAAAAAATTTGTAGAGATTCTGAAAAACATCAAGCAGAAATCCTCAAAATAAAGGATTTGATAAACCAAATTAAAATTCAATAGAAAGCACTATCAGAAGCCTAGACCACTTGGAAGAAGGAATTTCAGGCAATGAAGACAAAATGTTTATAATCTTGAAAACAAAGTTGACTATGGAGAAAAGATGTTAAAAGAATATGAACAGAACTTCCATGAAATATGGGACAATATGAAAAGAACATATTTAAGATTTACTGGGTTAGATGAAAGTTCAGAGACACAAACAAAAGGAAGGTGCAATCTTTTCAATGAAATAATACCAGAAAATTTCCCAAACTTTAAGAATGAAATGGAAAATAAAATACAGAAGACATACAGAACCCCAAATACACAAAATTACAATTGACCTATGCTAAGTCACATTACAACAAAAATGCCTAACATACAGCATAAAGGTAGAATTTTTAAAAGCTCCCAGAGAAAAATTACCTGTCACATCTAGAGAGAAACTAATCTGGATTTTGGCTGATTTCTCAACAGAGACCCTTAAAACTGTGAGGTCTTGGAATAATATATACCAAGATCTGAAAGAAAATGTATGTTAACAAAGAATATTAAACCCAGCAAAATTAAGATTTAGAATTGTCAATAACATAAAAACCTTCTGTGATGAACAAAAGTTAAAATAATTTACAAATATAAAATAAAATACTTGGGGATCAATCTAACAAAAGAAATGAAAGACCTCTACAATGGAAAGCATAAAATACTAAAGGAAGAAACTGAAGTAGACCTTAGAAAATGGAATGATCTCTGGTAGAAAGCCACATGTGAAATGCATGAGGACCTTTTTAGCGTTGAAGCTGGAGTGGGGGTAGGTCTGATATTTGGGAATGAATAGTGGCAATACCGCTATTAAGATTGCCTGTTATGTATGAACTCCCTCTCAGCTCTTCCAAGATGTCCCACGCAGCTGGAGACAAGCGTGACCCTTTAGGAACTGAGCAGCCTACCTGCCCACACCTCTATCCTGTTTTTGTGAAGAACTTTTTATCAGATTTTTTTGATCTGTTCTGATGTAAATAAACAGAGCATGGGCTCTGTTGTTTGTTAGACACTGGACCCGTCAGGTCAGCTTGGCTCATTGCTGCACTCATTCTGAAACTATATTTCTGGTTATTTTATAGTACTACTTTTCTTAGCTTTTACTTCTCAGGCAGCCCATCCTTCTGAAAAGGAACCCTTTCCTGTGCCCACATGGGATGTAGGTGAGAATCTTCCATGCTCTTGGAGAGGCAGAATTAATAGTGTCAAAATGGCCATACTACCAAAAGGATTATACAGATTTAATGCAATTCCTATTAAAATCCTAATGACATTCTTCATAGAAATAGAAAAAGCATCATCAAAATCATTGGTAAAAATAAGAAATCCAGAGAAGCCAAAACAATCCTTAGCTAGAAAAATGAAGCAGGAGGCATCACAATACCAAACCTTAAACTATACTACAGAGCCTTAGTAATAAAGATGGCATGGTATTGGCACCAAAACAGGCATGTAGACCAATGGTACAGAATAGAAGACACAGAGCCAAACCCTCATAAATACAGTTATCTTATACTAGACTGAGGATCCTAAAACATGCATTAGAGAAAAGATAGCCTCTTCAACAAATGGTTTTGGGAAAACTAGAAATCCACATGTAGCAGAATGAAATTGAACTCTTATCTTTCACCCTGCACAAAACTCAACTTAAAGTGGATAGAGGACCTAGGCATTATATGAGAGATCCTGTGCCTAAAAGAAAATGTAGACCCAACCCTCCATCATGTCATCATAGGAACTGACTTCTTCTATAATACTCCCAAAGTATAGAAGTAAAATCCAGAATCAATACATGGGATGGCATCAAACAAAAAAGCTTATTCACAGCCAAGGAAACAAGAACATGAACAAAGAGCCCACAGAATGGGAGACAGTCTTTGCCACATGTGCCTCAGATATAGCATTAATCTCCAAGATATATAAAGAACACCAGACTGTTAACACCAAAAAAACAAAAACAAAAACAAAAACAAAACAATAATCCAATCAATAAATGGGCAAAGAAACTGAACAGGCACTTCATAGAGAAGTATGAATGGTCAACAAATATATGAAAAAATGTTCAACATCTCTATCAATTACAGAAATGAAAATTGAAACTACACTGAGATTCCATCTCACTCCACTCAGAATGGCAATTATCAAGAATGCAAGTAACAATAAATATTGGTGAGGATGTAGGGGAAAAGGTACAACCATACATTGTTGGTGGGACTGCAAATTGTTGCTACCATTATGGAAAGAGATTCTGGAGATTCCTCAGAAAACTGGGAGTGGAACCATCATTTGACCCAGTTATTTCCACTCTTGGTTATGTATATACGTAAAGGACTTAAAATTAGCATACCACAGTGTCACAGTCACATCAATGTTAATAGCAGCTCAATTCACAATAGCAAAGCTATGGAATCAATCCAGTTGCCCTTCAACAGATAAATGGATAAAGAAAATGTGTACATACATAATGTAATATTACTTAGCCATAAAAAAATAAAGTTATGGCACTTGCCAAAATATGAGTGGCATTTGCCAATAAATTAGTCTCCAGACTATCATGCTGAGTGAAATAAGCCAATCCAAAGGCTGAATGTTCTTTCTCATATACAAATGCTAATACACAAAAAGATAGGGAGGGGAGAATAGAAGTACATTGGATTAGACAAAAGGAAATAAAGGGAAGGGAGGAGGGAAGGGAATAGGAAAGACCGGTAAATGAATCAGACATAAATTTCCTATGTTCATATATGAATAAATGACCAGTGTAACTCCACATAATGTTCAACCACTGGATGGGATCCTAATTGGAATAAGTTATTCTCTCTCTCTCTCTCTCTCTCTCTCTCTTCTCTCTCTCTCTCTCTCTCTCTCTCTCTATATATATATATATATATATATATATATATATCCAAAATACACTCTACTGTTCTGAATATCTAAAAAGCATAAAATAATAGAGAAAATGTTTTATAAGTTGTCTTAATCACTCTGCTTTAAAATAAAAGGAAGGGAAAGAGATATAAGGCTTTTTCCTCTTCTATAATTTATAGCATATTTAAACAGTGATTATTGCAACCTCAATCAGAAGAAAAAAAATCAAAGTGGTGCCAAGGAAAATATAAAGACAAACTAAAACTAATTACAGAAAAACACAAATCATTAGTTTAAAACTAGTTGAATTAAATAAATGAAAATATACCAACTCTGAGCAATATCTAATATTTCATGTTTTTTCTCTCTTCAGTGTTAAAAATGCAGAATGATGATATATGCAAGTAGTCTAGTCTTAGTATTTGCTCCTTCCTCTGTTTAAAATGAACAATACAAAGAAACAGCTTACCCCTTAATATCTTATCCACAGTGCCTGGGATTTAGTACTATAGAGATTTTTGAGCATGTTTTGTGTGTGCCTGTATGTGTACATAACATTTTCAAGTCAGTCTGGAAAACAAATAAAAACATGATTGCCATCTTTGCCAAACTGTCTTTGAGAAGGTGCTGTGCTATTTTGCATTTGTCCAATGTAGCTAATAAGAATTTCTGTTGCTCTGCATCCTAGGCAGCAGTTAGAATTTTCCATTTATTTTTTGGATTACAGTCATTCTACTAAGAATGTAGAAATAAAATTTTATCTTGTTTTGATTTGTAATTCTCTGATAACAAATAATGTTGAATATTTTCATACGCTTATTTGCTACTTGTTTGTCTTTTCTGGTGAAAATCTTCTCAGATATTTTTCCCCATTTAGAAAAAAAGACTAGGTGGTTTATTTATTATTAAATTTTAAGAGTTCTTTGTATATTCAGTATATAATTTATTTGCAATATATTTATTTTGCAAATGTTTTATCTTAGTTTGTGGATTGCTATTTTGTTTTGTTTTGTTTTGGCAGGGTCACATGAGGTTTTGCTTGGGGGGAAAATAAATTGGTTTTGGGTTGAGAGCATGGGCAATAGACTGTTTTCCCAGGCATAGAAGGTTACCTCAGGGGTGGTCTGTGGACTCAGACTGAGGCTCAGGTGGGTCCCTAAACTTCCCTTTGCAGCTGTTTCTCCCACAGGCTCTGGGGCAGCTGCAGGAGGCAGCACCCTGGGAGGAGATACAGTGGATGTTCACTTGGTCAGGACATCAAGGCCTTGACACCAGGTTCCTATTGTGGGTCTCAGTCTTCTTCATATCATGGCCTTGATAGTGAAGGAGCTGGAGCTAGAGTCTCTGCCAAAGGTGAAGCTGGCTGGAAGGAGCTCAGGCCACAGCTGAGTCCAGGGTTTGGGAGGCTCCTGTAGCCATCCTGTGTAGCCACTGATATTCTTCATATGGATACTGTTGTTCTGCATCCCAGATTCCACCTGGTCCTCCAGGCCCTCTCATGGCTTAGAGTAGGTGGACTTCTCCATGTCCAGGGCCAGCTTGACTTTTTCGAGCTCCTGGTATTCATTAATGTACCAGTTCCTGCTTGGCTAGCTGTAGGGTGGCCTCCAGTTCAGCCAACTTGGCCTTGGTGTCCTTAATGGCCAGCTCCTCCTCCAGGCTGCTCCGCATTAATGATGGTGTCCCTCTGATCTTTGGGGGCCCCAATCTCCGCCTGGAGGTGACTCCTATTGTTTTTTTTATCTAGGTGATTGTGGTCTTCCTGCAGCTCGCTTACCCAGCTCTTTATTCTTAATCTGGTGCACATTCTAGGTCTCAACCTTGGTCTGCCTTGGGTTGGCCATCTCCTGGTTCTGGGCACGGACAGGTGCAATGATGCAGTCCAAGTTCAGAGAGTGGCTATTCCCCTGGGATAGCACCACAGATGTGTTGGCAATCTGAGACTGCATCACATGCATTTCATGTAACTGCCTCTTCATGTAGCTGCCTGAGGGAGTTAGTTGATCTCCTCAGTCAGCTCTTCCAGGAGAGACTCTAGATCCACCTTATTCATGTAAGCTTCATTCACATACTTCCTGATGACAGATTCATTCTCCATCTCTCTGTAATTTTACTTACTGATCTCATACACATACTCTTTCTTGAAGCCCTCCACCAGCCCCTGCATGTTGCTGAGCTCCTCCTCCAGCTTAAGCTTCTGACCAAGTGACTCCAGCTGCCTCGGACATTTGTAGCCTCAAACATATGAACCCTGTTGCAGAGAGCTGTCTTGGGCTACTCGCAGAAGCAGCACTTGGTGTTCCTGAAAGCTCCACTTGGTCTCAGATGTCTTGTTCTGCTGCTTCAGGAACACACATTGTTGATGAAGGAGGCAAACTTGTTAGGATCTTGATCTGCTCCTTCTCCTGCATGTGCATGGCCTGGTTGTTGGGATTCACCTCCAATTTGAGGGTGTTCAGCAGGTTCACAGTGACTACTGTGATATCACCCCCATACCACCAGCCCTGCCATAAATGTACCCCAGACCCTTGCTTGGGCAAAGGTTCTGGCATAAGTTGCTGCTGCTGCCCACCTGGCAGAAGCTGGAAGAGCCTATATGGCCACCTGCTTCACTCACATGGGGACAGTTCCCCAAGGCCCCAAGGCTAGAATATTGCTGAATTGCCGAGGTCCAGCCTAGGTGGTAGTGGAGGGTAAGGGTCCAGGGTGGTTCTGAAGGGGGAGTGCGTTGGTGAAAGAAGAAGAGTTGGAATGACAGGTTGCAAGTTATGAGCAACCTCCAGAAGACCCTGGAGGGACCTTTATTTTTATACCTTTTTTTACAGGTATTTTTTCAGGTAGCTAATGGATAGCTTCAAAGCCTGAAACTTTTTTGATTTACATGATTTTCAAGAATTACAATCTTTTCTGACATACATTGATTACCTAAGATATTGAGTACATTGTTCAAAATATTTTTCTGTAACCTTAGACAATCATGATTTAAGCTTTTACGTTTTCACCTCAATCACTAGGTGCTAGGCGATGCAACTAGACTACATAGCTCCTGGCCTATTATTCACTTCTAACTTTAAAGCATACCTATAATTATTTCATTAACCTTTAACTTTAAAGCACACTTATGATTATTGGTAAGCTTTCTTACTTCTAAACTAAAATCCCAGTAAAACACATTTAAAGTAGTGAAAGTCTATTATTTAAAAGCCTACTACTCTGAAGTGCCTCTAAAATATATCTTTGTTAATTTTACATTATTCTATTTTTAATTTCCAAGGTAATTTTCTTTTTTCATATGACTTATTCAACTGCTTTCTTAAAGAACTTCCTTGATCCTTGGTCAAAGCACACCGATTCTTATGTCTTTGTAATCTTTAACTAAAGGGCAGGCTTTACACCTCGATTCATTTGTCATTTATATTAACTCGGTGTTTTCCATTTTCATCATAAGTTTCTGCATAAAGCAAAGGAGGGTCTATTGGTTGGGGAATGTATTTTTATTAGCCTCTTGACCTCCAGGGGATACCGTAAGCTACATATGGTGGTCCTTGTACTGTTGGCACAGCGATTGTTTTTCTGTAGCTGGGCTATTGTACAGGTTGTGGCTTTAGGATGGGGTTGGGGGAGGGATAGTGTAAATTGTTAATCATGGGATAAATATTTCTCGTTGCTTAGGCTTGAGTAATAACACCATTTTCTGTATCCTGAAAGATATTGAAACGCACCTCATGGCATGTTTCCATTGTATCCTTAGTCTCATCCTGGGAATTTTCCTGCAATCTCAGGCAATACGTACTTTTATTATTAATTGACATAGGCCCTGTTATCCATATCATGAGTATCATAAACAAAACATTTAACATTCCTAATGATTCCAGTTTCCAGATGGTGCTGCCTTGCTACATCATCCCCCACACTGTGCCCCTGTCAGATAGTGGATGCAAGAACACCTGAATCTGTTAGTAATGTAGGACTTCTGATTAACCCTGAAAGACATGGTGCAGGTTGGAGTATAAGCAAGAGGGTTAAAGACTATACTTAGTTGAACAAATGCTTCTAGATAGTGGACATAAATTGTCTTTTGATCTGCAAAAAGAACATATTCTACAAAATAGAAGCTTTAATTTTAATAAATACCAGATTACAAATTTTCTCTTCATGGATTTTTTTTTTTTGATGTAGGTAAGAACACATCACCAACCCAAGATATCCTAGACTTTCATATATTTTCTTTTAAAGTTTTGTATTGTTTTACTTTTCGGTTAAGGTCCATTTTGAGTTAAATTTTGTTAGGTATAAAATCTATGTCTTCATTCATTATTTGGTATATTGATATACAATTATACTATGTTTGATAAGATCCCTTCTCCTTTGAATAGCCTTTGAACTTTTGTCAAATCAGCTGACAATATTAAGAGGTACAATAATAAATCATGCAAATACTTATACATTTTTACATGCAAACACTCTAAATGCATTTTTAATAAGAGACTAGGATCTTGAGCCAAAGAATTTTAGATTCCAAGTCCAGTATACTCTTTCATTTTGTTCCACAGAATAGATTTTGTATCTTTTATCAAATTCCTCATACATTATATATAATTTCTCATCTTTTCTCTACCTCCTCATGTTATTCCTTTTTTATTTCAATAAAATATTTCTCATTTATTTAAATAAATTATCTAATTTCTAACTTTTTTTTGCTTTATCATCACTTATAATCTATGTCAACAATATGGGATTACTGTACACACACCTAAATTGTATCGTTAATTCTATCCATCAGTGTGAGAATTTTCTGTTTGCTTCAGGTTTTCTTCACTATGCACTGTTCCTTAAGTATAAAGAATAAATGTCTTCTTTTTGCACTTATATGCTTTCCTAAATACAAAAGTGTATTAAAAAATGGATGTACACTTTTGGGTGAGTTTTGGCCTAAGATATTCAGTCAATACTAGGCTAATTATAATTTTTGTATTATGTTTAATTTCCCTATCTGTAAAATCCCTATTGCTATTTTTGACACTTGGGGCTTTTATGATGAATATTTGAAATAAATGGGAATTGTGGCCTCAGTAAACAATATGTATATAATTGTAGGAAAAAATATAATCTTTTAAGTATTTATCATACATCAGACACTTTAGATGGAGTTTTAATAATGACATTGTAACAATCCACATAGTTACCTCAAGGATGTCTGATGGATGGACCAAAGGTCAATGCAGGTTTATGAAAAAATACTCATCATGAAGGTAGCTGCATAAAATAAAAGACAAAGCAGTTTTCCACAATGGTTTCCAGTTGACAATGAAAGTACCCTGACATGGGTTAAGAATCCATTAGTATTTTAGCTCTGTTTGACAATCTCAATGGGTTCTTTAGTTTTAACACAATCTTCTATGCTTTCAGTCTCTGGCAACATTCTTACCAGGTACCAGTATACTAGGAACTCTTATTGTGAGTGAGACTTTTGAGAACTGATGATACAAAAATCCAGTTATGCAATTATTATATTCTGTTGGCCCAGGCTGAGGCCCTTATAATTTTTTGCTTTTACCTTTGCATTTTTAAAAGCACTAACAACAGTATTTTTCCCCATTTAGGCTGCCAAAATATGCTAAACATTTTTAGCAAAACAATATTTAGATTCTACACATTTGAGAAAATTCACACATCTTGAAATGAAAATGGTGCTAGTGTCTACTTAGGATTTTGAATCACAGAAAAATGAAAGACATGCAACAAAAATATAAAAATCACAATGCTAAATCACAGGTGCTATACATTAATAACAGGAAATTGAACATTTTCTGAAGCTTTAGTCTTTAAATTCCCTGAAGTTTGTGGAGTATAATAAAACAATTAAAAATGTGGAACTAGGCAGCTCTCTGATCTATGTTAAGTTGCTTATTATCTTGATCATTTACTTTCTCCTTTATTGTACATAGGGAAAATATCTACAAAAAGTATTATTAATATTATGTGAGATAACATAATGCATTATTTGAGAACCACATTTCAAGCTACACTTATGAATCTATTAGGGATGCTTTGTCTGAAGCAAGTGGGTGGGGTCCACCAGAAGGGTAGTGACATAAGGATTTTTTTATTTTAATTAATTTTTTTTAGTAGTAGATAGAAATAATACCTTTATTTTATTTATTTAGTTTTAGGAGTACTGAGAATTGAACAGGTACTAGGTAAGTGCCTCACCACTGAGTCACAACCCCAACTCCAACACAAGGATCTTCATAACTAGATATGCTGTAGGAAAAGAAAGATATGTATATTTGGTCTATTAATAATGAATGGGCCAGTAGAACATAAAACACTGTTAAATTTTTCTTGAAAATAAAACCATCTCTAGCCTTCTTCTTTTATAAAATGAAATGTCAGTGTTTCCAGAAGACTTGTTACAGAGGCTTGTACTCCCAGGCTCTGTTCTTTTTTATTTTTTTTTAATTGCTTTTATTTTTTAAGTACATGACAGCGGAATGCATTACAATTCTTGTTACACATATAGAACACAGCTTTTCATATCTCTGTATATAAAGTATGTTCACACTAATTAATGTCTTCATACATGTACTTTGGATAATGATGTCTATCACATTCCTCCATCATTGCTAACACCCTGCCCCCTCTCTTCCCCTCCCACCCCTCTGCCTTATCTAGAGTTCTTCTATTCCTTGCAAGGTCCCTCTCCTTACCCCACTATGAGTCAGTCACCTTATACAGAGAAAACATTCGTCATTTTTTTGGGGGGAGGTGGGGCGGATTGGCTAACTTCACTTATCTTCTCCAACTGCATCCATTTACCTGCAATGAGATATTCTGAAACAGAACCTTATTTTTTAAAAACTTTCTGCCTATGTCCATTCAAGCTAAATTTGAGACCACTATTTGACAGAATAATCTTTAATTTCTATAGACAAAAAGATCTTGAGTTTAAAGTACAAAATTCCATTTCTTACTGAGAGTTTCATAAAATATTGCCAAATCTGTTAGCAATGCTTAGATGCCAATCCAGTTGAGAATAACAATAGAGAAATAAGTATTTTAATATTTGTATCAAGGATGTCTCCCATCAGACTGTAGATAGAGATCCACAAATACCTTTCTTTTAAGCAAAGTTGAATTTATTTATAGTTATGTTAAAACACATACAAAATTTCAGAGGTCTCGTGTTCCATATGCATCTGGCAGACTCCATTGCTCTGGGCTTGAGGTGAGGCAGAATAATGGATAAAGGTTGTTGAGGAGGACCACAGCGATCTGAACATGACCATCAAGAATCAAAGGGGGGCTCTGCTCATCAGGGACAAAATATAAAACTGAAAGTCACATTTCTGGTTATGATTCCTCCTCTAGCCACCCCATATCTACCTACAGGTACTACCCAGTTAATCCATATTAGTAGATTAATCCACTGATTAGGTTAAGGCTCTACTAACCCAATTATTTCACCTCTGAAAATTCTTGCATTGTCTAACACATGAGATTTTGTGGGACACGTCATATCTAAACCATATAGTTGACTGTATCTCTTCCTAAAATGGAACACAAGCCTTTTCTTGGTATAATATACAGCTCCAGAGAAGAGAGTTACTTAGAAAATTACACAAACCAAAAATTTCCCCAAAGAAGAGACATTGTAACTTCAGCAAACACTGATCCAGAAGAAGAGCACTAGAGAGGACACACAAAGTTAACTGGCAGGAAGATGCAAATCCCACAGTCTGCATTAAGCAAACCAGATTGGAGGATGTCACCAGGTCATCCTCTGAGGGTCTCCAAACAACTCCTGTAATGGAAATGGTGGCTCAGCCCTCAGTGTCCATCCTATTCTCTTTTTAGTGTCTTTTTGTACTGCAGAGGATTAAAAACTATAATTTACATTTTTCTTCCACCCTTGCAACTCATTTACCCCACTAGATATATTTGTATATGGCAGTGGGGTGAAACTTCTGCAGGCTCTTTGATTTATATTTTTATATACAATTGTAGAAGTCATTGTTATTTTTGGTTAAAATTTATAAAATGTCAGTCACTAACTTTATTTCCTCTTGAAGGGAAAGAAATGGGGCATCCACTTGCTATTTTCCAGAACCTGAACTGCTTCCTGAATGTGATAGGTTTCTGATATTGTAGTATCTGATTAAAGCTATGTAAATGCCAATATCTCTCTATTAAATAATATGGTACATCTTTTTTGGTTCTCCTGTATCCCTGCTTTCTGGCTAAATTGAGGTGAGCAACTTTTACTTCACCATATTCTTCCAAAGTTATGTTTCTGTTTTGCCTTCTGCATAAAATCAATAAAGTCAGTTGACCATGATCAGGAACTTCTGAAATCATGAACAAAAATAAATCCTTCTCTTAAGTTGTTCTCAGATGTTTTGTCACAATAATGGAGAACTAACACACCTACTGAAGATAAGATTTTGGTAAACTGATGTCTGCTCTAATACAGTACATTGGTAAAAGCAATAAGTATAAAGTTATGCCCATAAACTGATAACTATTCTGAAGAACTTAAATGTAAAATGAACAATTTCAGGGCATTGTCGAGTCTAGGACTGTCAGAAGAACAAGTCCAAGGCTTGAGGAAGCTCCTTTGAGTGCCCAAATTATTACCTTTGCATCTCATGTGCATGGTCAGGATAACTTAGATTTGCTTTATTTTTTTTAATATCTGAGAATAAGGGCTTTGTTTGGGAAAATGAGATTTAAAATGGTGGGATTAGGATATGTGTAGTTAATTCTTTATTACTTGAGCCCCAAGTAATCCCTGAAATTTCCAGAATGGAAGCAGTAATCCCTACCATCTTTCAGTTTCACAATTAATCCTAACTTGCTTGTAAATATGTAATAACCACATTTCTTATAAAGATAGCCATCATCTTTATTCTGCATTTTCACTATTTCTGTTGCCTGAGGCAAGAATGGAATCACAACACATCTGGACCACATGGACACACAGGCCACATAACCCGTGGGGTCAAGACATCACGGAATTGCAATCTTTAGCACTGAACAAATCTGCAATAATTTGTGTGAGAAATGGTTCTCATACTGAAGTAGAACTTCATGAAATTCAATATTAGATCAAATGAAATTATCAATTTATGTGTGACTTTTATATTAGTAAAGATTTTTACTTTCAGATTGAAAAGCTGAAAATAGTCTTGAGTTTTTCTCAGTTGGTTGACAGCTCAAAGAAGCCACACCCTAAATGAGGTGGTATGTCAGTCAACTTTTCATCACTGTAACAAAAATATCTTGTAAGAACAACTTCAGATAAGGAAAAGTTTATTTTGGGCTCACAGTATCAGAGATTCAATCCATGGTTGGCTGACTCTATTTTTCTAGACCTGAGGTAAGGCAGAATAATATGGAGGGAAGGGTGTGGCATAGGAAAACTTCCTCAGTGGCAAAAGCTTCAGGTGTTATATATAGATGTCTGTTTTGACAAGAATCAGAGAGAGTAAAGTAAGGAATCAGGGATAACAGGACATGCCCCAGAGACCTACCTCCTTCAGTCAAACCCCACTTGTGTACAGTTACTACCCAGTAGTCAATTCAAAATTTTTAATCTATCAAATGAATTAATTCACTGATGAAAGCTAATTAATTTAGCTCTCATCAATGCCTAAAAGCCCCAACTCTGAACCTTGCTGTACTTTGAACCATGCTTCCAAAACATATGCTTTTGGGGGGACATTTCTAGATCCAAATCATAACAGATAGGTAATCTAGAAATAATAGAATTCTCTTTGGGTTCTAGAACAAAAGAATGGATCCCCTTGCCTTAACCTTAATCTTAATGAAGCGGTTCAGCAACTTAGTCCCAATAACTCCAGGTCCAACATTGCTGAGACACCTTATGATCCGGATAAGAGAATCATTGCAAAATTCCGTAGCATTTTGCAACAAAGTAAGACGTGTTTTCTTTAGCAAATATCTATTCTTGTTTTGAGGGACACCTGGAATTTTAGGCATAGCTATTAAAAGGAAGCATGTTATGTGCATATATAAATATGCTACCGGAAATTTTACCTTAACGCATAAGTAAAAGGAAAAAGCAAATATAAATAAATTGACAAGTGAATGGAAGTCTGGTAGAAGAGAGGAAGGAAAACAGATGGAAGGTAGAGAGGGCTAGAAGGATAAGGGGGAGGAAAAAGTAAGGCATCATAATATAATTCCATTCATGTATGAGTTTGTAGAGATGGACCCAAATACTATGGATAAATATAAAGTCTATAAAAGGAGTACAGATTCTGGACCCCAATTTTCTTATTTCAAACATGGATCATTCTTTTATTAGCTTATAATTTTAAAGTTATTATTTTAAAATTCAAATTTTATTATCTAAGAATTAAATAATAGTAGTATCAATTCAATAACTTTAGGATTAGATATATTAATTTAAAGTTAAAATTCTTCCTATAATTTATTCCACCCTGGATTTTCTCCCCCTCATATTATGGGCAAAAACTTAAGTTTGCTATTCATGTTACTCTTTCTTTTCTACTGTACATTCAACCCATAAAATAATTCTTCCTTCTCTGCCTTCTATTTAGCTGTGATTTCTTACCAATTCTACCAATATTCTATTCATAACAATAGTCACTAGCTTGCTCTGTTATAATAGCCTTCAAGCAGATTTCTTCTTTTCTATCCTTGACAACCTAAAGTATGTTCTGATTACAATAATCATAGTGATCCTCTTAAAATTTAGGTCAAATCATGTCATGCCTCTGTTCAAAATTCTCTGATGATAAAATATTCTGTTCACAACTAACCAGATTATAGCAGAAAGTATCTATAAGGCTTCACATAATCTGGTTTATTTTTATTCTTCTCTTTCTATATTCACTCCAATTTATCCCTACTGGCTTTTTTTTTAAAACTTTAACAACAGGAGCATGCTTTTCTTATTGGGCCTTTCTATCAATAGTTTCCTGTATCCACAGCATTCTACTGAAATCCACTTTATTTACTACCTTACTTATCCTCACCTGTTCTGGTATATATAAAACTACTGACCACCACAAATCAGATAAATATTCAACATGCAGAATCAGTTGCCTATCATGCACTGGGTATTGTTTAATCTAATAAGCTACATATTAGGGTCTACATAGTGGCACTGCGTAACCAAATGAAAGAAGACCAATATAAGTTTCATGAGCAAGAGGTTCATATTCATAGGAAACCTGTGCCAACAGCACTCTTCAATCTAAAGCAATAATTTAATGGGAATTTTCTTTCTTATATCTTTCTTTCATCTATACATAATAATTGCACAACTTTATGGAGCACAGTGTGACAATTTGATATACGTCTACCATGTGTGATGATCAAATCAGGGTAAGTAACATTGTCCTCTCCTTAAACATTTATCTTAATAAAAACATAGTTAAGTAAGTAAATAATTAGAGCCTAATTTCTAAGAGTTTTCCTGTAAATCATTACTAGTCTGGACAGAACTGCTATAACATTTGGCTCTACTAACTACTGGCTCTGAATTATGATGGGCAAAGAAAATTTCCTCAATGGGAAGAGCTTCAGGTATTGTATGTGAATATCTATTTTGCCTGGAGGTAAAGATACTTAGAGTTAGGAATCTACACTGATTCATAAGGAGTGGCTGTCCTTTATCTTGTCAGGAATTTGAGATGAACAAGATTACAGAAATGGTGATCAGTGGTTTTGAGAAAATATGTTAGGCTGGGTCCCATATAATACTTTCATGGTATGAAAATATCTGAGTCCTATCTGGCATGTTCATCAAAGGACACCCAAAGGGGGTTTTGCTTTTTAATAATCTGGAGAACAAGAAAATCTGATCTATAGAGTTGAGATAAAAACTTTTCTAAGCTCTTCTAGTACTTACTGAATGTTTTAAGAGCCAGATGATCATGCCAGCAGAGATAAAAATTTCCCAGTTCTCAAAAAGATTGACAGAGCTATATCTACTGTTAGTAAAGACTTATGCTTAACTATAAGTATTTTGCTCTAGGGTGGTTTGCTACTCAGTTGATAACAGGTTAAATTCAACTTGATCCTGGGCCATATAATCAACAGATGTGATAGCTTGATGATGCATCTTCAAAACATATCCATGTTGTAATTCTGGCAGTCTGAGAATCCTGTATTATATGGCAAAAATTAAAAAGAACTTTATAGATGAGTTTAATTTAGAACATTTAGGTGAGGAGATTATGCTATATAATACATATGGGCCTTAAATTTAAGGACTTATATCATTAAAGAAGAGAAACAGAGGGAGATTTCACACACATAGAGAAGAAGTATATGTAAAGGTGGAGCAGAGAGATTTAAAGATGCAGGCCTTGAACATATGAAGGATGTAGCAAAAACCAAAGAATGTCAGAAGTCATCAGAAACTGGAAGGAACAAGAAATGTTTTGCTATCTAGGACCTACAAGGGGAGTGCCACAATGCTGGCATTTGGACTTCTTGCAGTGACATAGATTCAAATTCCTGCTCCCCAGGCTGTAAAAACCAGAAAAAGAGAGAGGGAAGGAAAGAGAAGGGGAGGAAGGAAAAAGGGAGGGGAGGGCAGAGGACAGGAGGGGAGAAAAGGGAGCACAAGGGGGGAGTTAGTAAGTTATAAATTGTTGGCAGCTGCCATATAGAAGCTGAGCGCCCCCTAGCTTTGAGCGGTGGAAATGTGGAGACTGTCTTCCCTGACCAGGAAGCAGGTGGATCCCCATCTCTGCTCAGCAGAGGAGCAAAGCTTTGGGAGTGGGCTTTAACCAATGGGATTGAGCTGCCCCTTGTAACATTAACCCTCTGCCTTATATGGATGGAATGTTCTTTCATCCAACAGCCTCCCTCCAATAAAACCAGGGTTCCAGGAGTGCTCTCTCTCTCTTTCCAATGGACCCCCAAGGTCGAGAGCCATCCTGTATTTTGAAAAGGAACTTCTGTGTGCTTGTGTGCTTTCTTCAGCATTTTCTTAAGTTGTTGAAGGAGTCAGATTTTGTGAACCCAGCATAGATCACCAGCTTGCACAGCTGGCGATAATAAATATTTGTTTTAGAATCTATAGGGAACTAATATACTAGAAAAAAGATTTATTTTGAAAATAGAACTTTCTTCTTTACTAGTCATACCAAATGTCTTGTTTCGATTGTAGCATTCTTCATAACAATACTGATAAATAATTAACTTCATAGAAAGAATATTAGACAATTTATTATTTCTCAGGAGAGTCACTGGTCTCCTACTCCATATTCTACCATATTGAATTATCTAGTCCATCAAACAGTATTTTATAATTCATGCTTCTTTATGTCATATGGGAGCATGTGTCTATTACTGCTGTCATTGCTTTGAAATTGAAATATGGAAATAATAGATTATGTTGAGATAGTGGTTTATGCGGTAGTATAAAAAAAATCTAAATTCCTTAGAGTACATTTTAGCAGAATTTGATAGGTAATATACATTTGTTAAAGTGGAGGGCATGTAGAAATTGAACTTCCTCTTATGTTTTGCTGTTAATTTCAGAATCAGTATGCGGACTTTTTTTTAATTTTTCCCTGAGACCTCAAGAGTCAAAAGGTTATTTCATTAGTGGTGATTGAGGAACAAGTCTCAGGGAAACAGTAGCTCATAAATGACCACAACATATATGGCATTAGATATGGGTAAGCAGCAGTGGAAATAGCTTTCAGATATTTGGCTTTCAGATATTTGAAATTCTGTAGGACTGACGAAGGTGGTGGTGTTGCTGTGGTTCTTGAATGGTTATTTTAGCAGCCCAGTTCCATCATGAATCTATAAAAATTATTCATAAATTGGGATCATTTTGTCATCCTTTATTTGCTTTCCATTTGTTCCATTTTCAAACTTTTTTTTCACATTCTTAATTTTTTTATTGAGATAAAGGAATAATTTTATCTCTTTCTTTTGTTAGTATCTGTCATCTATGTATCAATTGATATAAGTGCCATAACTATTTTTTATCTACCATTTGCTTTAGATTTATATCATATATTGCTTACTAAAGTGTGACTTTAATTAATATTATGTAAATTCCAATATAGAATCTGAACCTAATAATAAAATGCTTATTTTTTTGTTACAATATTGTGATGGTTAATATTTGTTTTAACCATCAAAATAATCTTCTCTGGATTGAAAGATATCTAGAAAATTGGTAAAAGCACATTCTAAATGTGTCTGTGAGATAAGTGTCATGTGGGTCAGAATACTTGAGTGGGAAGTCAGTCCTAAATGTAGGCAGCATCATCCAATGTGTTGGGGGCCCGGATAGATCAAAAAATAGAACAAGGGAGAAGCTTGCAGATGAACATTCTTGATATATATATATATATATATATATATATATATATATATATATATATATATATATATATATTTGTGTGTGTGTGTGTGTGTGTGTGTGTGTTTGCTGCTGCCACTACTGTTAAACGCTACATTCCAGATAATTTAGGGTTTGAATGTGGACTTGTACCAGCAACTCTCCAGAGGCCTTCCAGGCCTTCAGTCTTAGACTGGGGCTGCATAATTGGTCCCATTGTGGGACTTTTCATTCTTTTCTCATATAAATGATCAACAAATCCCCTCTTATGTGTTCTATTGCTTCTGCTCCCCTGGAGAACTCTGACTAATGCAGTGTTGTTGGCCTACATGGTGTGTGTGAAACTCTAATTATTATTTATACTGTTCCTCATTTTTTTGTCTAAAAATCTAATACCAAGATTCAATTTGTCTGAAGCTCATGCACTATAATTTCTTGTAATATGGCTTTCTTACAATCAAGTTTGTCAGCTTTCATCTATTTTGAAAAATTAAATTCACCTTTCTTTGAAGATATTTTTCCTAGGTATAAAGTCATAGATTGCCTATTAATGTAGGTTTTAACATTTTAAAGGTCTTGATCCACTGTCTTCTCACTTTTCAATATTTTTAGACAACAAATTAACCCAAGGTAACATCACAATGAATTGGATAATATAATGTACCTCCTGATATGATGCTCTGAGGACAACAAATAATCATTCCTATGGTAATCCTAATGATAAGGAAATATCACATAATGTAAAAGTGTGGAACATTTGACAGGATAAGTGGCCTTCATCTCCTTATACTGCCAGTCATGAGAGACAATGACTAAGGAACTGTTTCTGATGAAAGGAGGCTACAGAGACACAAAAACTAAGTGCAGTGTGTGATCCTGATTAGACCATGTTTTAGGACGGAAAATTATCTTATGTGTAAAGGATATTGTTAAGAAAATTGACAAACTATATATGGTGATTCTGATAATTGTATTATTTTAATATTATTTTTTTCTGATATTTATAATTTTATTAGGATATGTACTTGTCAATGTCCTCCAAGGAATAAGACTGATAAGATATAAGCATGTGAGTACATATTCAGATTTTTATAAGGAATCATTTCACATGATTATGAATACTGAGAAGCCCAAGATCTGCATTCAGTAAGATACAGACCAGAACAGTCTGAAAGCTTTTGGAGTAGAGATCCAAAGTGAGTCGAATTTTCTATCCAACTCAAAAGGATTGAAATGACTTATGTCTTAACTCAAGCAATCAGTCAAGAGAAGGTCCTTCTTACTTAATCCTTTTGTTCTATTCAGGTCTTTCAATTGAATGGATTTGGGTTATATTAGAGAGCAGAATCTTATTTACTCAGTTGACGAGTTCAAAAGTTAATTTCATCTAGATGCATAATTACAGACATACCTAGCATAATGCTTGGCCAAATATGTGGTCAACTCATGGCTCAGTCAAGTGACATAAAATTAACCATCATATATTATGAGTGAAAAATGTTCTTGTTCTGGATATTTAGGAATAATATGCCATGCATATCTGCAATTCATTCTCAAATGATTCAGAAAAAATCACATGTAGATACACAAATAATATGTGTAAATTTATATGTATATATTCACATGTGCACACATAAAATATGTATATGCAAAGGAAAAATACAGGGATGGAATGGTAAATAAGGCAAAACAACAAATTTGCGCTAGACTGCAAAATGGAGTTTTTTGGTTCTATTTGTATAATTGTTCTACATATTTGAAGTTACAATAAAAGTAAAAAAAAATTCAAAAGAAGAAAAGTAAAAAACGGGTGCCGGATTTCTTTTCTGACTAAAACGCTCAGGGGGGTCACTCCAGGGAAACTACAGAAATATCTTTTTCTTTTTGGGTCACTGTGAAGGCTCCTCTGACCTTAAGGGTTTGCAGAAAGAGAGTGAGAGAGCACATGCTGACCCCCTTTATTGAGGAGAAGTTATTCAAATGAGGCAAGAGGTCAGGTTTCAAGGGGCTGATTCTATCTTCATGATGTCCACTGTCAGCAGGTTGACTGACATCTAGGTAGGCCACACCCAGGGGCACAGTAAGAGAAGAGGACACACACAAGGCACTTCCATGGAACATTCTATCCTAAACAGGGCAAGAGGTAATATTACAAAGGAACAGGTGAGCATAGCTTTACCCATGGGGCTGTAGCAAGACAAGCCCAGGCACGAAGACACAGTCACTGCAACCCTAGAAGAGCAGGGCAGTCTAGCAGCACGGGTGCCTGATGCCACAGCACCCAGCAGGGGAGTTAACTCAGTCATGTGTGAGGTTGGTCTCCCACAGAAGGGTTTGCATGGATCAGAACTGGGTATGGAAGAATATTACAAAATATAAAACATTATTTCATTCTAAGGTGAGCTTTTATAGAATGGCTTACAAGTAAGGAATGAAAAGACTGTTGTTTTTCAAAAGTCAGTAGAAATAATTTGAAATCAATCAATACTTTAAGCCTTAAGGGTTAAAAATATAAAGTGGCATTAGGTTATGTTGCTTAGAAATTAACTGCAGAGATTTAAAAAAAAACATAATTACAGTAGGCTTAAGTTCAAAGTTTGGTATAAAAAAGATAAACCTGGTAAATTACTCACATTCACTACCTAACATTTACCATTTTATTATATAATTATGCTTGGAATTTTTATCCATCTACAAAATAGATGGATAAAACCCTTAATAATTGTCTAGCAGCAATAAAGTGGACTTTTTGATTTCTTTATATATAAGTGAATATAAAGTATCTCCCATTAGTGAATATAAGTGGTTACATTTGGGGCTGAAAAATTATAATCTTACATTTAAAAAGATACCAGGCAATAAACTAAGAATATATGTTATAGTCTAAAATGTCCAATAATCCTGCCAAAAGGAAATTAAAGAAAAAATATGAAAGTGTATATTAACCATTTTATTGCATCCTGTTAGGGAAAATAGAACTCTTATAAACTTACCTATAGAAGTAGAGAAATTTGACTGAATCATTGAAACTTTCCTTAATCCATATTTAAATAATTTCTAGTCATATGTGATGAAATGTTTAAAATAATTTATGTAAGATTGTTCTAATCATAATATTGTCATTAAAGTATATTATCATTGATCTCTTAAGTACATAGTTTTGAAATTAAGAATTAAATTAAGTTTTGGTGACAAAATTTTGTAAGTATATCAAGTTTGGTTCTATTACTTTAAAATATTTTACAAAAGTGTAGTCTATGCAAAATGCATAAGATAATGTTTTTGGTATTATACCTTAAAATAATTACATCTTATTAATTGCCTAAATTAACAATTATATCAACATAGAAAAACAGGAAATAGAAGCAAAATGGAGAAATATAGATGCTGATCATTTTTTACTTTGGAGTTCCAGTTTTTCACAACTGTGATTTTTAATTTCTTCAATATTCATGATTTGTGCTACATGCTGCTTAAATGTACTCAAGCTGCTTAAATGTATTCAAGCAAAGACTCCTCTAACTTCAGAAATATAACTGGCTAAAATTCTTAATGTTTACAGCAATAAAATAAATGAAAAAGAAAATAAACAATGTGATATATTTAGTTTTCTGTGAGATGTGGTTTTGTTTTTGTTTTTCTTTGTCTGTTATGATGAAATATATATTTGGGAGTTTTTAAGATAAATAAGCATAAGCTATTATTCAATAAGTAGAAAATGTCTCCATTGTATTAATGATTAAAAATCATCAACAATAACAACAAAGGGATGTCTATAAAATATAAAAGACTTGAGAAAAATAAATACAGCCATGTAATATTGGACTTTGTAGTTTTTTTTAATTCCCATTAGGTTAAACTTTAAAGTTCTAATGAGAAATGTCAAATTAAAGCAAAACAGACTCAACCTGTTTGCTTTATTTGCTGATATTGAAGAGCATATCTGACACCAGATCTCTTTCTTCTTTTCTGCTCAGCATCTAAATGTATTTGAATAGAATAACACTCACATTTACTAACCTTGCCTCTGCCCATACACATTCCCCATCCCATTGTATTTTTATTTCAAGCATAAAATATATCATTTTGTGAAAAAAAATTCTCCATAGATGAAGCTTCCTGATTGAGACATTTATTATTTCAAAAGTGCATATATATTCGCTTGAGACTTATAATTTATAGTTTTATGATTTGCAAAATATTTTGAAAATGTGGTGACAAATATAACAATTTTCTAAGAAATGAGAGACATATCAAGAAAATTTTGTTTGATTTTACATAAATCACACACACACACAATTTATATAAGATGAAAATTTGATGAAAAAGTCCACTGGGAGAAAAGAATTTCTGCACCTGAGATTCCAAATGAGGTTTAGAATAAGGACTACTGTATACATACATACATACAAATACATATATATATATATATATGTATATATATATACATATATATATATATACACATTAGAATTATGCATTTTTTGTAATGAAAAGAGGGGATGGAGACTTAGAGATGTTAAGGCATATGTATGTATGCGAATGCATGTGTATATGTAAGTACATGCACATTCATATACTTGTATATTTGCATGCACATTGCATGCATATTTTCTTTCTAAAAAGCAACTTGCTATATCCTGAAGACAAAGTGAGCATTTCTTGCTTTAGTCAGTTTTTATTCTGCAGTTGGAAAGCCCTTCGACATAGTTCTCCATCCAATGGAAGCACATTGAAACTGGGCTCCCAGTTTAATGGTATATGATGGAATTGGTTTTCTGTGTCTCATCTTGGGCTAACTGTTGGTTCTTTGAAACTAAGAACTTGATTTCTTCCATCTAATTTGCTGTCTTATAATTGGTAGTTGCTCAAAACTTCTTTGCTCTATGAATGAGTGAGTTTTGCCCACATCATCTAAAATGTATTATTTCCTTATCTCTGCTTGGAACAGGTTTATAGTTTGTTTGCTACGATCGATGTTCCCACAGATGTTGAGAGGCAAGTACTCTATAAAGCCTCAATGTAAGAAAGATTTATAGCTGCTTTTCATTTCTACTATAGCTTTAGTGGCCTAGTTAGGGAGGCACACAATGTAGCTCAAAGCAATATGAGATATGGAAGCTTCATAATGAAGAGTTTGAGCTTCATCACAGATTTTTGCACAAGGAAAATAAAATACTAAATCATATGGTTGTAAAATTGAAGTGATGCATATAAAATTTTTAGCAAAGGGCAAGCATATAGTAAGCAGAGAATAATGCTAGACTAATTATAAAGGACTTTATTTCTTGATACATAGTTAAAATGTGTCCCAAAGAACCTGAGATATGTTTCTGCAGCATCCTTTATAGTTAGTGACTTTAAGGCTCTCTGCTTGAAACTTTATGGTTTTACACTGTCATTACAGAATTATTAATTGTGTCCTTTTTACTCTTAAACATTTTCTAGTTTAGAAAATAAATTATTTGATTGCATTGCTTCTAATCCTTCTTCATACCCTTCATGATTTAAAAGCATCATAAATCCACTTACAAATTTTAGAATTGGTAAATTCCTGCAGCCCAAATAAGCAAAGGGATAAAATATTTTTGATTTTTCCTCTCTGCTTTAAGTAGAACATCAATAAGATTTTAGGTTATGCCATAGAAAAATATTTTGCTAAATAGTACAAATTATTTCATCTTTCATGCTTATTTTTTAAAAAAATTCATTAATAAAAATGGTTCATGCTTCTTTGTTTTAGCATCAAAATATGCATCATTGAACTACATGTTTTGCTGGTTACCAAACTGAAACAAAAGTATTAGGTGCATAAAACTTGTCATGCTTGATTTTTCCAGGCAAACTAGAAATTTTAGAAAAAGACAAAAATAAATAAATGTCTCTAAACAAGAATGTCTCTACATTAATAAAAAGAACTACAAAATACTGCACAAGAAGAGCATGTTTTTTAAAAATAGCACTTAAGATAACTAGGATTATATAAAAATTAACTATTTTTTGAAAATAAAACTCAATATTTATAGAATTATATTTGCAGCTTCTCTTTTGAGGAGCATTCTAGATGGACATAAAAGCATATTGTTTGTAGATTTAATCAGTAATCATAACATCAAATCAGGACTTTATATAAAAAGCTGAGAACATCTAGAACTCAATAACTGTACAAATACGAAGGCTGTCTGTGAGAGGTAATTCTGTCTTTAATTACAAATGGATTGCACTTTATATCTTTGTTTGCTTGTTAGATTTTATATTTGTTTGTCCTGTTACTTCCAAACAAGACTCACAGCACTTACCTATTTGCACTTCTAAAATGTCACAACAGGAAAAAACAAATGAAGTTCAATAGGTGGTTCAATAGAGGCAAATCCTTTGATCTCTATGGTAGAATGTTTATACTGTGCTAATCTCAATCTTTATGAGTTTTATTGTTTTTAAAGTTAATGAGTAGATTAACATAATTATTTCCCATTCTGTTTTTCTCTATTTCACATTTAAAGGGAAATACCTCTAGAGGTCTGGGGAGTAGATAATATACAAAGAAGAAATCTTAGTTTACAATTTCAAGCATTTAAGAAATGCATTTGTAGAAATAAGGAATACAATGTATTTATCCTTACTTTTCGACAACTGACTCCATCCATGACTTCTTTTTTCTATTTTAATTAATCACATTTTCATAAAATTCCTTAGTGTATTCAGAAAGAGAAAAAAAATTATACCTTTGAAATTTAAGAAGTGTTTAGAATGCAGGGCCAAGCTGAGACTCCCAGAAAAACTTCACTTGCTTTCTTGGAGACATTCTTAAAACACAGCATTAATACTGCTTCCTTTTGTTTTTGCTTTATTTGAATGTGCTATTTGGTATTTCACCAGAAGTATATATTCTTGGTTTAGAACTTATCTTATTTTTAAAATGATGTGTTGTGATGGTCTAAAATCTTCCAAATTGTATGAATTAATATAAAAAAATGCTTTCTTACTCTGAGATAGCACACAAGGCTTTCTCTGTGTTGGATGTAGAAGTGTTGGTAATTTCAGGGCATTATTGAACTTTGTGGCAGAGCACAATCAAAGTAACGCTCATCAACTTGGAATTATATAGTGAAAGTGGGCACAGGAAAGAAGCAGGTGGCAGAAGAAAATTACTGAAAGGAAGGCAGAGTGAAGTCAAAGATAAGCCCTTACAACAGTGCAACTCTGGTAGTTGAATATTATTGAACACATACCTCTTAACTATGTTCCCAACTTCCTGAGCCTCAGGTACCTCCTAAGGAAATAAATTATGATATATGTTAACTCCGCATCTTCCAAGGTGTGAAATAAGCCCCACGAGTGAGTTATGAAATCAATTTATTTCACCAGAATGATGTAAACTGAAAAGAAAATTTGAAAAGTAGTTTTTAATAGTATATGATAAATAGGATTTCATAGAATTTCTGTTTTCACTATAAATTGTGTGTGATTCTTTTAAAAAATGACCTTAGAATGAAATGTAGTTAAAAACTTTAAAATACACTGATACAAACAACCCAGCCATGGATATCCTGTCCTCATTACCATTGATTTGCCTCTTGATAAACATAGGACTCTGTTCTGACTGTTGATCCTTAAAAAGATGTCTGCTACATGGTTTTAGGATAAAAATGTGTTTCATTATAGAAAGAAGGGCACAGGAAGGAGAAAGTTCTTTGTTCCTCCAATTTCCATTTTCATTGGTATATTGTTACATGGCAATTGATTCTGCAGTTATCATATGATTGTTACTCTAAATCTGAAGATTACAAAAAAAAAACAAGGAGAAAAATCTGTATCCTTCATGACATTAAGTCACTGAACTATGGATTCTTCTTAATTTATGCAATTCATGGCTGAATTAAGCCATTGTTATGTTGGTATTGTTTAACTAACACTTAAATATAATAAGGACTACTGCTCTGAAGCCAGTCATGCTGGGAGAAAATTCTGAATGTTTCTTTTTCTCGCATGATTATTATCTTTCTCTTTTACCATTTCCATCTCTTTTTCCTGGTCTCAAATCTTAAGTTAGTATTGCTCATGTTAAGTATTCCTCATTATTGTTAGATAAGTTTCCTCCCATTTAGATTTTTAAGGCCTTTAAAAACTTAAATTGTGATTAGCATCAGTGGCTTTTTTCTCTAATTAGAACTTTAGGTTAGTACTTAACCCGATTGGATGATTAAGGGATGCTCAGCATTAAGAATATTAATTTTATCAAATCTTGGATATCACTGATCTATAAGTGTTGACATTCTTTTAAATAGTTTTTTTTCAAAATTTCATCAAGATTCTTTTCCTTCATTCTCTGAAATTATGGATATTCCAACAGATTGCATTTTACTTATTCTTACACTGTACCTTGTTCAAGCATGATCTATGGCTTGTAACATACATTAATTTTCATGGTAAAAACAGTGAAGGTAGAATTTAATCTTAATGAAGCCTGGTGTAACAAACACTCCACTCCAATGCAAGAGCACAAAGCCGCAGCTGGAGACCAGCTGTGTCTCAGGCTCTTTGACTGTTATTAATTCTTACTACAACCAAATAAAGCAGATGCATCCTTGAAGGTTATGATGAACTTTGCAAATCTTCAGATCAGGTCTTTCATACTCTGTATTAGCTAAAAGGCAAAAAAAAAAAAAAGTTCATTCTCTTTAGATGCTTATTAGCTTCTCTCTGAGGCTCTGCCAAAAATTCATTTTTCTGTCAACAGATGGAGGTGGTGTCACATTAGATGACTTTTGTCCTATTGCAACTCCTTTACAAGATAATCAAATACGTCAATGCTATTTATATCAAATGCACTCTTTATTGAAATATAAAAGCACAAAAGTATAATTGTATGTTTTACAGAAGCATGATTTTTAAAACTAGGTCTTTAGATAATGGAGGGTCCTTTTCTGAAAAAAATCAGATAAGTAATTCAACAGACTCCTGAGGCCAAATAATTTACATAATTGTAAAACTCCCAGAAGAAAGCTATAGCAGTAGAACATCATGAGCTATATTATCTAGTAAAAATACATAAAACATGATATGTTTATGTAATTTTTAGTGTCTTGATACTTAATAATTTCAATGCCATGAATATGTAGAGGTGTCAGAGTTCCACAAATACTAAGGAAACCAAATGGAACCTAAATATTTACCTGTAATTAATCAGAATGTGATCCAAAATTATACCCAGACTCCTTTTCTAGACTTCACTACAGGCAAAGCTTCATTTTTATTCATGTCTATAGTCTTAGTACCTAGCAACTCTTGTTTTGGTTAAAAATCAATCTCTATTTTAAAAATCTGTTGTTGGCTCACCTAATTCTCTAGTCAAGAAAAAGGCAAATAAAGATGTATATAACTTGGGTCATAAATTTTAGTATAAAAGAGGTACAAGTGAGGGACTCTTTTCATAAGCATTGGTGAATGTTTTCATGTTATTTGAATTTAGTCCCAATAATTATAGTGTGTCCTTCTTAACCATGGTGTGTATATGTGAGAGAGTGGGGTAAGAAACTTTAGGAAAAATGATATGCATAAAGTAGCCAATGGTTTAACTAGTATGAATGTTATATAAATAATGTCAAGATTTGAATTCAGTTTCTGTAAGAAGAATTTATTTTCTAGAGATTTACTGATTTGTAAATTAAGTAATTATTTCCAGCATATCTATTTTATCCCAGGTATTATGACAATCTCTGAAAATTAGACAATTCTTTTCACTCCCCTTATTATGCTTAAAATCTTATATAAAGATTCATGATATGTGAAGTTTCATGAAGGTAGGTCAAAAATCCATATGTATACCAAGTCTCAGGTACTTTAAAAGGTGATACAAACGTTAATGAAAATGTTCCACAAAGTAATAAGTTCATCTGTGTGTGTGTTCATGTATATGTTACATGTGTGTGTTTATAATGTTTTTAAGTGCTCGGGTGTGGAATAAACAAGCAGAATTTTGTGTTCAATATGAAATTGTTAAATATTTTCTATACTTTGAATAGTTCTATTGATGATAATTGCAATGCCTAGGATATCCTTATTTGATGAATGGATGATCAAATACATAAATAAATGCTAAACATATTTTAATTACCTCTCACTGAACTAATAAACCTGGTTAATAGGAGTGTAATGTATTCAGGACTTTTACAGAAGGAGCTCATAGCTATTCTCATCTGAGGGAGAAATGGTTAACTATGTAAAACGATGAATATGTTAATTTGTTAGATTTTAGTAACTTTCTTATAGTATGTGTGTCTATGCATCTTATAACATTATGGTATATAACTTACATATATACATATATATGTATATATGTATACACACACACACACACACACACACACACATATATATATATATATGAAAATTTATTTCTTTTAAAAGAGTCATTTTTTATACCTTTATTTATTTATTTTTATGTAGTGCTGAGGACTGAACCCAGTGCCTCATGGAGGCATGCTAGGCACACGCTCTACCACTGAGACACACGCCAGTCCCCATATAAATTTATTTTTAATAAAGACTTTCTTATTTTAAAATCATCAAGTAGATGGTATCAGACTGAGTAACCCATTGAAACTATATTTAAACACCTGAATAAAATGCAAAAAAATATAGCATTTTTATGCACAGGCGAGCAACCAAACTTACTTGCCTAATTTGAGGAGGAAAAAGAAATGCATTAAAACAACACTTGCATTAGTCACCTTTTACCCTCTGAGGCATTTTCTGAATCCTTGCATGGAATATAAAAAGTTATAGTATATGGCTGGGGATGTGGCTCAAGCTGTAGTGCGCTCGCCTGGCATGCGTGCGGACCGGGTTTGATCCTCAGCACCATATACCAACAAAGATGTTGTGTCTGCTGAGAACTAAAAAATAAATATTAAAAATTTTTTTTCTCTCTCTCTCTCTCTCTCTCTCTCTCTCACTCTCTTTTTTAAAAAAAGTTATAGTATAGCATTTGGGTCTCTTTCAGCATGATTTGTGAGAAAAAATGATTTTTTTTTAGAAATTATAGAATTAAAAATGCAACATGAAATTTAAAATGGATTAGATAGCACTAATATCAAATTGAACATTGAGGAAGATAGGATCAATAAACCAGAGATCAAATGCAATTTCTTCAACCTGAAACAAAACACTAAAGATTATGTGCAGCAATGAAGTGACTTTCTATCAAGAAGGAGAGGGGTAATAGGATGGGAAAGAAATAAGATACCACAAAATAATCATTTTTTGTTATGAATTTGAACAAAAACATTAGCTCAACATTAAAGAAAAATAGAAAACTCTAAGAAGAATGATGTTGAACCACATCAGGATGTTAGATCACATCCTAACTGGTAAAACTAAAAGCTAAGAAAAAACAATTATAGGTAGCCTAGAAGGTATTATTTAAACAAATACAAGAATGTCAATAGACTTCTATTTGACACAGTGTATGCAAGAAAATGAAGGATCAGGATGCTGAGAGGGAAAAAATATTAAAGAAGAATTTTATATTATTCCATAATTAATTAAAATTTTCTTTGTAAAGAAGAATAAAATAAAGAAATTTTCATGTAAAACAGTTTAAGAGAAAATGTGCTAACAGAATCAAACTTCAAAATATGTTAAGGTGAAATTTTTAACTGAAAGAAATTTCAAATGAATATCAGCATGAAAAATCCTAGAAATAACATGTGGGTTAATTATTTTTACATTCTGTAATTTACTTAAAATTATTTTGTAATATATATACTATATTATATGTGAATTACTCTTGTGAAGATATACCTTATTTATATTCATTAATGAAATAGTATGAAATTAACTTTCTATACATTAATTTTATTTTCTGTAATTTATGTAAAATGAAATTGTCTAAGCAAAATTGTATATTATCAGGGGAAGTTTGTATGCATATAGAACTGATTCATACAACAAAATGTTACAAATTGTGGTAGAGCTAAATAACATACTGTTTTATGGTTTTTATATTAAACATTAAGTGATATAAATTAATTCAAGAAAGGTATGATAGAGTGCATATGTAATTCTTAGAATAACTAGATATTATAAAATCATACCTGTAGAGGAAATAAAGGGTATATTACAAATAACCTACAGTAACTAAAAGAATATAGGAGATGAGAAACAACAAAAAACAAGAAAGATAAATATAAAATAAATTTTTAAAATGCTAGACCTAAATAAACTTGCCATATAAACCATTTGATTACATGAAATATAAGCAGTACAATTAAACAATTGATATATACAGATTGAATAAGAAAGTAATGCTTAGCTGTATACTCTTTGTACGAGACACGTATCAAATATAAACTCAGACAGAGATTAGAAGCAAAATGCTGCAAATCTTTTATTTCTTGCACCCAATAAAAATAAGAAACCTTTAAAAGAGGAAAAAAATCACTGAGGACATATACCCAAGACATTTTCATCTATTTTTTTTCCAATTCAGGTCAGCAGGAAAAGTTCAACAAATCATAACCTTGGTTAAGACATTTGCTTTGTATGTTTAATATATTGATAAAATTTTATAATGATGTTACAAAGAAATATTTGAAAAGATTCCTAATAAATCAATACTAACCTTTATAATATTTTGAATATTATCCTAAGTAGTGAAAAACTTGTGACTATGAATCTAATTTTGTTTCCACTTACCTAAAAAGGGTACATAATGTCTTATTTCTAAATAACATTACAAATACAATTAAATAGATTTTAAAACTTAAAAATTCAAGTGGCTACCCATTTTAGACTTTTTTTTAAAAAAAGAAATCAGACTTCTAGCAGGAATAAATGAAACATGAATTACTCTTATGAATATATACCTTATTTATATTCATTAATGGCATGGAAGACTTTGATTCCTATTCACATCTGGTGGCAGATTAGAAATTATCTATAAACAGTTGTAATTCATTAAAATATTTGAAAAAATCCAGGTAATCTCAGTTTCAACTTGATCACTCTATTTATATCAAGTCTTTCACTTGGTGTGGAACTTATAGACATGAATACTGGAACATATTGTGTTCCAAAACATGTATTCAAACTTTTTGCTTTAAATAATATTAGACTTAGCTTTATGTGTTTCAGTCACATATGCTGCACTATAAATAATAAATAAATGTCATAGTGGAAACGTATATTGCATAAGGAAATACATCTAAGAATATCAATTATGTGAATAATGCTACAGAAAAATTAGAATGCTTGAAAGAGCATCTCAAATTTCTCAATAAAGCTATAAAATTTCATCTTATTTTGATGATAAAAGCTTATCTTGTTTCATCCCAAATGTAGCCATTTGCCAACGCAGTTCATTGCTTCCAAATGAAATATTGCACCATCAATAAATGTGAAAAATGTGATGTGTTAGACACAAACGAAATGAGAGGAGAATGAGAATGAAAAGGAAAAAAGAAATAGTAAAGCACAAGAAATTGTGCAAAACTTTGAAAATGAGTCTTGTATTTCATAAATCTATTCTCTGATTGTTTGATATTCAGTAGAGAATACAAAGTATTGTGCCTAATAAGATTTTAGTACTACCTGAACTAGCAAAGTCTTTTTCCGTTAATACTAATGCCTTAGAAAAGCAATTTGCTTTGTGGAATAAAAAGGAATCAGCAGAACCCAGACAGAGAAATCCAATTTTATCCTCAGACAGGCACAAAGCTGTATGCCTTCCATTTGAATGACTGACAGCTTCTATTTCTTTACCGAAGCGTCAAGTAAGAAATGAACACACCTGCTAATAGAGGAACGATGGGGTCTAAAACCATTAGTGGCATCTTCTGGGTGGGCAGTGCCCTACACAGGCATGCTGTGAATTCCATCCTGGGGAGAATATTACCAGCTCCTCGGTTTCTACCCAGAATTTACATAACAAAATCAGCAATGTTCAAGAACTCTTTGAAAAACTTCCTATAAAAGACATGAAATTCTTGAATGTCTGAAAGTTAAGTCATATATCTTTGTAGGACAACATGTTGAAAATATTGAGGATGGGTGGGAGAGGAAGAGAATAGCAGTAGTATCAAAGGAGCAGATGACAATTGCCTGTGCAATTAGGACTCTTGCTGAGTCCTAATCCCTCAGTAAAGTTAATACATTCAAGAAATATTTGATGAGGGTGTTCATGTGGAAGTCAATGAAACAACTAGATTTTGTGACCTTACCAAATACCTAGAGCAAGAAAAGGGACAGCAGATGTAAATCAGAGCAGAAAGGAATAAAGAATGAGACAAGTAATTTATGGGCAGATATAAAATAATGTAGAAATTGAGGGAATGCTTCAAAACATAAGGAATTGGAATTGAGATTTAGGTCAATATTATATTTTCTGGATCTTTTCTCAGAGCTACCTAAAGTGGCCATTGTAAATGACATTATATTCTTCTATTTAATAATTCAATTTGTGATAAAATTTCATTTGCTGTTATGGTTTTGACTTCCTTAAATTGAAAAATTTAAGCGCTTGCTCCTGAGCATGTGAAATCAATTTTGTCAGTGTCGGCCATTAGTTAAAGGGAGACCTGGAAAACAGATTGGGAATGGGGATATCCTTCAAGATGTATTATTTTAAGTTATGCATATTTATATTAATGAGATGAGAGCAATTAAAGGAATCTATTACGTTTTTCTTTAAAGCAACTAGATGTACATTTCTTATAGAGGTCAAATTTCTCTCCGATTTCCAAAATAATTTGGGGGATAAATAAAGAGGGTTTGAGCTCAGGGTTTGATTTTATATCATAGGCCATATTTTGTTTTCTCCCTTTTCATGGTCCTCAACATTTTTTCTATTGGAACTCTATTTTTTTAATATTATGTATAAAAGTGAGGCCATTAATATTTTGGGGTTCTACTGTTAGACTTACCTATAGTGCTTCACAGTAAATAAAGAAACAGCAATAAATTTATATCACTATTTCTGAAGCAGATGAAACTATTCACAATTTGATGTTGATCGTAAAGCCAGTGATTGCTGGTAAGTACTAATGAAAATAATGTGTTTGTTTCGAAATATCTCTTATTACTTTTCCTTTCCTTCCCTTTCTTTCTCTCTGTGTGTGTGTGTGTGTGTGTGTGTGTGTGTGTAAACATATTCTTAAATGTGTACTTTCTGATGAAACTAAGGGAATGCAGTTATTCACAGACATACTATATTATAACACTGAAATTGTTTTTATTATTCTTGGATTTAATATAAAGACATGGAGATGCCTCAATATTGGTTACATTGTTAGTGTGTTGTGTTGTATTTAAATAGCAATATTAGTCATTTAGAATTTATTCTTGTAGCGAGTTCATTAGCCACACATTTTGTTAAATATTTTAAAGAAAATGGTTTCTAAATTTAGTGTAGATTTTATTTATTTATTTATTTATTTGGTAGTTGGACAGAATGCCTTTATTTGTTTATTTTTATGTGGTGCCTCACGCATGCTAGGCCAGCACTCTGCCTCTGAGCTACAGTCCTCGCCCTAGTGTAGATTTTGTAAAGTTAGCATTTGAATTTATTTAAAGAATAAGAAAATATTCTCAATAAAGAAGTTTTTAAAAATTTTTAAATTTATCTTTTTCCGTTTTTATCCTTTGTGTTTTCATGGGGTCATTTTCAACTTCAAGATATTTTCGTACTCATTCAAAGTTTTGACCAGGAGATTTTGGAGTTACATTTGTTCCTAAATGCAATCCCTTTTACTTTCCAGCGTTGGGGTGCAAAGATCTTAGCAACCTCCCATGGCTAGTTTTCTGGGAAGGGGAAAGGGGACAGAGGAAGGGAGAGAGGAAACAGAAGGTAGCTATGATTGAAGCATGTTTAACGCATCATAAAATTGCCTGGCAATGCTCATTATTTTGTACAATTCATATGCACTACTATTTATAATTTAAAAAGAAGAGAAAAATGAAGTGGAGGATAGACAAAACTTTTCTTCTCAAACAGACTAGCGTACATGAAGCACACACAAAATTCTACCATGGTCATCAGCAATATATCACCATTATCATTGCTCGTGTCTGTTTCCTTTTTAATTTAAACTTGGTTATTTTTCTTTTTTTGTCTATTTATGTATGTTTTAATGATACTCTTTATATTTTAAGCTAATTCATAAAGTATAAAAGTGTACATATTAATTGGATAAGATGTGATATCTGGTACAGGTATACATGGTATAATGTTCAAACATAGGTAGGTTTAATCAGTCTCCTCCTCTATCCATGTCTTTGTCTGGAAAGCATTCAAAAGTCTTCCACCCAGAGTTTTGAAATAGCACATCACTCTTATCTGCATTCGCCCTACTGTGCAGTACCACACCAGATCTTGTTATTTATAACTCTGCCTTAGAATCCTCTGCTCAAGTTCTTCCCTTCCCTCCATTCCTGCACTCTCCCCCGCCTTTGGCAACCACCCTTCTGCTCTCAACTTCTGTGAGATCACCCCCTTGATACTCTCAGTATGAGATCATGAAGTACTCGTCTTTCTGTGCCTGGCTTGTCTCAATTAGCATAATGATCTCCAGATCCATTCACATTGCCACAAATGACAGGCTTTCATTCTTTTTAAGGCTGAACAGTATTCATTTGTGTTAATACACTACATTTTTTTACACCTTCATTGGTTGATGGAGACTTATCATCGCTATTGTTAATTAATAATATCAATCATGTTTCAACTCAATTAGAATTTAATTGATATCATCTCTATATGTCTTTTAAAAATATTATCCATCATGTTTTATGCCTATAATTATATTTATTATTATGAAGTCATTTATTCTATATCTACCTACCAAACAGAGACTTAAGCATTATACAAATAAATTGAGCATATTTTTTAAAAGTTCTTTTATTGTTTGAGAAATAATTATAATACTTCGTCTTAAAGTATTATATTTATAAGATATTATATTTATAAGATCAATAGAAACACAAGCATAACTAGGTGCTATGGCTGTCACTGAGTATGCATAGAATTCAGAAGACTAGATTAAAGGCCTAGCCAAAAATATGAGCTTCCGGTGAGCTGGATCAGGAGAGTCAGACAATTTATGATAAATCTACAGGTCTAAAATATTTGTGACACATTTTAAATATACCTTTACACATCATATCATCAATGTTTTAGCAGACTTGGCTTGGGTATCTATCCTCTGAGCTCTATGATGATTCAAGAGAGGAATTTTTCTCTAATCTTGCTGGAATTTGTTGTTACAACCGAGGATTAAATTTCTTAGTCCTTAACTGTATCCCTTTACAGGATCTTGGGTGAGTTATATGTTTTTCAGTAACAATGATATCACTAGAGAAGTTCATTCATAGGTTCATCAGGAATCTGATGCCCTATTCAATGGTAGGCCCACTTCTATTATCATTACTGAATTTCCTAAACCTGGTTCAGGAACTGAACAAAATGGGCTGTCCATAATTTTCTCCCTTGGCTCTAGAAGGTAGAATGTTTAGGCAGCATCTTTCTTATATAAATAAAATCAAACCAGAAAGTTTAAAAATACTGGACATTTTCAAGCATGCAAGAGTAAAATAAAACTAGAAGCTCTTAAAAGCATCAAAGTTTGGCGATTTAAAATCATACATATTAGCAGACAAAATAAAAAGTGTTTATGTTGATTTCCATTATTGAAATTATTAATAATCACAAATAATAATGAAGTGGGACATTGTTACTAGAGCAAAGTCCATCCACACAATTCAATATTGACTAATAGAAATGTAGAAATGGAGCTGGGGCTGTGGCTCAGCGGTAAAGTGCTCACCTAGCATGTGCGTGGAAGGCCTTGGGTTCGATCCTCAGCACCACATAAAAATAAATAAATAAATTTAAAGTATTATGTCCAACTACTACTAAAAAAATTAAAACATTAAAAAAGGAAAGAAATGTAGAAATAATTGTTACAGTATCACAGTAAATTGTTATTATCCTACCAGTATGCTAATTTGTGAGATGCATTAGTAATCAAATAGTAACTGTAAAGGTCTAGAACAGAGCGAATCCCAGAAGACCAAATAAAAAGGCATTAAAAACTTACAGAATCATTATTAATTATCTCAGATTCATAGAAAATTTCTGTCCAGTTAACAATAATTTGAGACAGTAGTATTAAATGCTGCGACTATGTTTTGCTAATTACTAGTGCATGAATTCATTAGTAATGTATTTTAGGAAATTGATCTGTCACTAAGAGATTTTCTTCATCTTTACTTATTTCTCCAACTATAATTTTAGCAATAGGAACCTGATTTTCTTTGTGGGTTAGTGGCCAGACCAATGGGATGAAACACAATTGCTCCATCCAGGTCTGATCCTTTATCTGTAGCTCTCAGTCACTCTGTTACAATTAGAAGATGTCATGTGATTTGGTTTTGGCCAATGAGTGATAAAGAAGTTTCTAGTGTTCTCCAGGAAACATATTTCATCGATGAACAAATAAAATGAATATATTAAGAACTCTTGCCACCCTGGTTATTTTTTATATATCAGTCTCAGCATAAAGTTATATAAAATAATAAAGCCTAAAGCTTATGTATCCACCTGGCAACCATAAGAGAAAGATTGAGAGAACTAGTGAAATTTAACTTTTTTTATACGAACTTGTCTTTCAAGTTCATCCTTTTGTTGCCAACGATAAAACTCTATTCCTTTTTTATGGCTGTATAGTATTCCACTACCTCTAGATATCAGATATTCTTCATGTACTCTTCTGTTTATGGAAATTAGAATGATTTTTTCATGAATGTTATAAATAATGATATATTTAACATGGTAGTGTAGTCACTTGTTTGACATGTTGATTTCATTTTCTTTGGATAAATATGCAAGGAGAAGGATTTCTGGATTTTTAGTTGTAATTTTAATTGTTTGAGGGCCCTCAACACTCTTTCCACAATGTCTGGGCTAATTTACAACCCAACCAACAGTGTTGTCTTTTCTCCACTCCTTACCAACACTGTTATCATTCATCTTTATGATCACAGTCTTTCTAAGAGATGTGAGGAGGTATCTCTTGTTTTGAATTCACACAAGTAGAGAGTGTAATGGGGGTAACTGGACACTGGACACTAGAGGTGTGGGTGGAGAAGATATTAATCAAATGACACAAAGTTTCAGTTTCATAAGAAAAATAATTTCAAACCACCTATTGTACAACATGGTGACTGTAGCTAATAATTTATTGTATTCTTGGAAATCGTTTGTACTCAATAGGCAAGTTAAAACCTCACATTTAAAAAGCCATAAAGATAATATGTAATAGAATTATGAATTACTTTGTTCTCTGCTTCTTTCATTCCATAATTAACAAAATATTGTTCATGAGTTTATGCACATTCTATAATCAACAATGTAAGTAAAAAGTCATTATATTTGGTATTTTTCTTGAATAGTGCAATTAGTTTGCCTGAAATTCCTAGAAGTATTTCCATCTGCTATAATAATTAATGATTATAATAATATCTTGCTGTTGCCAAGAAAAAAAATCATCCATATTTGGAGTTCTATTTTTAATAGAAAGTAAAATGTGTTATTTTATATAAAATGCTAAATTGTTCAGTAGAATATTTGTTAATATATAAAACGGACTAATAGGAAACACCTTATTTTATATACTGTTACTAAAATATCAATACTGCTATATTATTCACAATAAAGTCTCTTTGAAATGTGATAGTCAGAAATAGGATCACCAGTCACGGTCTAAATAAAATTTACTCAGGCTTTTAAAAATGTGATCTTATTTATAGGGAATACTTCATTTTAAAATATTGTAATTGAGCTCAGTTATAATTATACCATTTTTCACAGATACTTTTGGAATTTTGTAAAAATCATCAGTTCATATTTATGTTTTCTCAGAAAATTAATATATATTCATGTTTCCTTCACTTTGTTTTCTGTATCATAATATCATTCATTGTGAAATTGAAGCATAAAGACTTTAATCACCATTTGGAGAAAAACCATTAGTATACTTGATATCTGAAAGTGCACCAACTCTGAAAGTGAGGCGCTCTGAGGGACTATTAAGTGTTCTGTGCTATAGAGGGAGCTGACATCATCTTGGGGATGTTGCCAGCAGATATTTGAAGTGTCAAATGCTAAAGAATTTTAGTGTCTGCTGACAGTCTCTGATTTCTATAACCCTGGCAAGTATACGAAAAGACGGCATAAAATTGTAAATATTTTTTTGAGTTTCAAAAATGCTTTTCCATTATAGCTAATTATTTGACTGGCTAATATTGATTTTATTTACTAAAGATCTCATTCCAGAACATGTAGAAATTACTCTAAAATTAGATCTCCAATAATCATCTTGGAATGTTAACTTTTCATAAGCAAATTATAAATGAAAAAAAATTAATACAGTTCACCTAACATTCCAAGCTAATTTGCAAATTAAGATATCAGAACCAACATTCTTACTTATTTTTCATAAAATCAAACATATTTACCCTAGTCTTCTAATCTTTTTAAAATACTGCAATTATATAGTGTGTCCATATTCAGAATTCATTTATATCTCATTTTACTAGAAGCCGAAAACATATAGACAACCAAAAACAATGGCAAACATACTTTTTATATTCACCATGCACTTGTCTTGTAATCCTGTGTATCCTTGTTAGAGTAAAAATAATGAATGCTTACACAACATTAGCTTATAATGTAAATGCATATACATCTGAGCTCATTGCATGGCAATGAATGCTTATATGTTTGTTTCCCTTTCCTTTGCAAAAATATTTTTTCTCCTTTAATTTTAATATTTTTTTGCTATGTTTTGATTTTATATACTCCATGTGTTTTATAAATGAGAACCATTAAAAAAGAAAAGAAAAACATTGCCATTTAATGGGGTTTCACTTTGTCTTCGTTTTTGTTTACATATCTTTTCTTACCTAAAGGTGAATCCTAGCTTTGTTGTTAGTAATTTTGTAATGAGTCTTTTAGTTAAAAAAATCTTCAACATTATTGTATCTTCTTTCAGGATCTTAATTTGTTGCAGGGATCTATAGATCATTTATTTATTTATATTTATATATGATAGCAGAATGCATTCCAATTCTTATTACACATATAGAACACAATTTTTCATGTCTCCGGTTGTTACAAAGTATATTCACACCAATTTCTGTGTTTATACCTGTACTTTGGATAATAATGATTATCACATTCCACCATCATTTCTAACCCCGTGCCCCCTCCCTTCCCCTCCAACCCCTCTGCCCTATCTAGAGTTCATTTATTCTTCCCATGCTCCCTCTCCCTGTCCCACTATGAATCAGCCTCCTTATATCAGAGAAAACATCCAGCATTTTTTTTTTGGATTGGCTAATTTCACTTAGCATTATCTTCTCTAACTCCATCCATTTACCAGCAAATGCCAGGAGTTTATTGTCTTTTATTGCTGAGTAATATTCCATTGTGTATACATGCCACATTTTTTTTATCCATTCATCTATTGAAGATCATCTAGATTGGTTCTATAGATTTTTATAAAACTTTCTTTAAGGAAAAAGACTGAAATTGGAAAAGAATTATTTAAGATAAAATCAAATATAGTTAAATATAGGCTTCATTGAAAATTCTGTAAAGCTAAAGATGCATATGCCCAGATTATTTTCTTAAGATATATTGAAAATTGAAATCTCACAAGATTATTACAAATAATAGTAGTATAGAAAATTTCTGTAGTCAGAATAACACAATCAGAAAGTTAATTTTAAAAATCAAATATTAATTTATTTCATATGGTCAAAAGTATGAACAAGTGACCAGATTTTGTATCTAATTATGAAAGCCAAGTATTTGGGTGTTATGTACAGATGTAGTATAATGATTTGCTTTATTTTTATGTATGTGAATAAATGCCTAAAATTTCTTCAAAGTAATGTTGGTTAGACTAGTACTTGGATCTTGAAATAGTAAAGAATTTAATTTTTATGAATATTTATGCATGCATTTATATATTTTCACATTTTTTTAAGCCTCCGTTCTTTTTAAGCTTAACTTTCTTAGATTCCAATGTTTAAGTTTGACATTTTTGTCAAATTCTTAGTCTAATTTGAACCCTTGTAGTACTAGTAGACAAATAATGTTCAAAATAATGTTATGTCACATGATATATGAGTGCAATATCAAATGGAACCCCAAATCCCTCATCAACACATGGATTTGTCTGTGCTGAATCTATGTCATTATGCTGTTATAATTTCAGGAGACTCCAAGGTTGTAATAAGGTCTTATGAGCACCTGTGTTTGCACACACACACACACATACACACACACAGATAAAAATGAAACAAACTATTTATATGGAAAAAGTAAGAAGACTTATTTCTCTTTATGTTAATATACAGCTTTTATTTCTATCATTTATTTTGAAAATAATTGATTCTAAGATAGGTTTACGCTTCACTTTTCCATAAAATCTTCTAGTGACTTTGTATACTTTTTATTCATATGTTGAAACTATGACAAAGAAATTATTGGCAAGGCACTTTAACTGACAGTGTATTCTCTCTTCTGATGCTTGATTATGCTGAGCAATTTCTAGAAATCTGTAGTACAATATAGTGCTTACAGTTAACAATAGAGTATTGTCCACTTTATTAAGAAGTAAATCCGTCTTAAATATTCTTACAGAAAAGCAAAACCAAAGCAGCAAGAGGAAACTTTGGAACGTATTGATATGTATATTGCCTTGACTTTGGTGATGGTCATGGGTATTTGCCTATATACAAGCTCATCAAATGGTACAGATTAAATGAGCAGAGTTTTTTTTTTAATATCAATTATACTTAAATAAAGGTGGTAACAAAAGAGTTAGGTCCTTATCCTCTGAATTTTTTTGACTGATATCTTACTATTCCATTGGAAGTATAATTAACAAAAGACAAAATATGTCAAAAGTTGAGTTTTTATTATATAAATATATTGAACTCAGTGGATCTCGCTGCACTAAATATTAATTAAATAATTTAACCCCCCAGATCAATACTGTAGGCACAGTACTTGACAATGACCCAAATAGTGGAGACAATGGGGGAAAACTTCCACTCTCCACAGGGATTTTTTTTCCTTCTTATGCTATTGATTTGGAGGATTTATTTAATTAAGAATAACCACTAAATTTTGAAATATATATATATATATATATATATATATATATATATATATACACACATATATATATATATATCTGGCATCTCATAAAAAGCAAGAAATGATATAAAAAGGGGAAGCTCAAAAATAATTTTTATTTCTTTTATAAATAAGCATTCCTTTTGGAGTTGGAAGAGGAGCTGTCATCCCATTTTTATTTAAAAATGATTTAATGCCATACTCATTTGTTAAAATTATATTATTTGTGGATTTTATTACAAAATAGTAATGTGAGTTTCTCAATCTGTTAAAGAAATTTATTTTGCAGACTATAGAGTTTCCTTTAATTAGTCATTATTATGTTGGGAACAGTGTTGGGGTTGGATGTCAGAATTTGTCATGTATCCAATTTTACCATTTTGGGCTGAGAAAAAAAATGACATTAAGAAAACATGAAAAAAAAAGCTATATGAACGGACTTGGAGGTCTTGATTTGAAAGAACATCCCCCAAACTATTTTGAGCAGCTTACTCTAGGCAAAATATTTTGTCAAGCAACATTTCTCATTGCTTTATCTTTTTAAAATAAAATTTAAAACATATGGTCATAATTACACACATCTTAAGAAAACATTGGAATAAAAAGTTTATGGATTATGTGTAGATTTATGAGTTACATCCTTTTACTAAGATTTTTGCAACATTTTAACTGGGAATTGGGATTTGAAGTATGAGGTCATTTAAGCTCTTCAGAATAATTTGAAGTTCAATACAATAGAGAATGGATACACTCATCAAATAATGTATCAGAGGATTTTCATATATACAATATTTTGAAGATGATTCATGGACAAATATGGCATGATATAAAGAAAATGGAAACTGGAGTCAGGAAACAAGGATTAAATTCTGCCTTTAATCATCCACACTTCAGCTATCTCTACTGTATAGTATTGATTTTTTTCTCCACAGGATTGTTCTGAACATGGTTAGTAAATTATATTAAAATTAATGAATAAGATCTTGCACAAGGAGAACATACATGAATTTCTCATTTAATAAAATAATATACCTGGGAAGAATGTGCAGGTTAAAATAATGTAATTCATCAGAATTCCTTTTATTGTTTCACTATTTTATCTGTCTATCTCTCTATCATTTCCTGTGCTAAGATTAGTTCTACATCTTCCTAAGGTTCATAACATCTATGTGCTCAGAAAAATCAAGATATATAAATGGACAGGATGTTTGGTAATTCAGTACTCATCTGCTCCCTCCTTTAAACTTCTTAGCAACAACCTTTTAAGTAAATTTTAGTCATTGAAGAATGTAGGGTAGGGCTGGAGTTGTGGCTCAGTGGTAGAATGCTGGCCTCACAGATGCAAGACCCTGGGTTCAATCCTCTGTACCACATACAAATAAATAAGTGAAATAAAGTGAATGCAGTGTACAGTCATGGTAACTCAAAAGGAAAACAAATGGAGTCATCATGAAGAGGAGGAAAAACAAAATTTACATGATAAACTTGGAGTATAAAGATTTGAATATACTTCATTTAAATATTTTTTTCTCATTAAAAAAGTTTACAATTTAGCAGACATAAAATTTAAAGTAATTTAGAAGTAAACATCATTTTAATATTGAGAAGCATATTCCTTTGCTAAGATCTAACATGAAAAAATGGCCATCCTATTTTATATCTTTTTCATGCATATGAACCCCATCAAAATAAGTGAACTCCCATTGACTTCAATATGGACAATTTAATTGAAACCTCTGAATGCCTAAGTCTTACCAACACAAATTGAAGAAAAAAATAATTAGTTTCAGTGGGAGTTATGTGAATGTACAGATTGCAGATTGAAGCCAAAACAGAGTCATTATTCATTTTCACAGTTTTGATGGTCTTCCAAATTACAATCAAGGTCTTATTTTTAAAACAAAATTAGAGAGAGAGAGGGAGAGAGAGAGAGAGAGAGAGAGAGAGAGAGAGAGAGAGAGAGTGAGAGAGAGAGAGAGAGATTGATTTCCATTTATCCTGGAACCACTGTGTATAGGTTAAGAGTGAGTGAGGGGCTACCTTGCCTCTCCATAGCTTCAACCCACATATGATTTTCAATAATTCAGGAATAAATTATATAAAATGTATGAAGATGACTCTTTATCTTCTTAGAAACACCTAGGTCAGACCTAATACAGACCTCTTTTGTCCATAGTATTTCTTTCTGAGGTTTCAACTTTCATGATCAAATATGGTCTGAACATATTAAGTAGAATATTCCAGAAATAGTACATTAGTTTCAAATGGCAGATCATTCTTAGTAGCATGATGAAATCTCATACATTATACTCTTTCTCAGCCAGAATGTGAAAGATCTCTTTGTTCAGCATATCCACCTACATACCCAATCCATCTATTACTCACTCAGTAGCTGCTATCAGATTGACTATTGTGGTATCACAGTGCTTGTGTTCAACTGACCTTTATTTTACTTAAAAATGGCCCCAAAGCACAAAAGTAGGGCTGCATGCTGGCGATTTATTACAGTGTATTTTTTATAATTGCTCGGTTTTATTATTAGTTGTTACTGTTAATCTGGTACTTTGTCTAATTTATAGGTTAAAATTTACTATAGGTAAGTGTGTGTAAGGAAAAAACACACACTATAAAGGTTTCTGTGCTATGTGCAGGTATAGGCATATACTGGGCATCTTGCAATATATGTCTCACAGATATGGGGCCACAAGTGTCCTAAGTGAAAAGTTGTTTCATTTTTATTTTCTGGAGATGCTATATATGAAATTGGTAGTCTGATTAAATCAAGCACTTTATTTAGGGTGAACACTACACATAAAGCCTATTTTCAATCATGAACTACAAACTAAATTGAACTAATATATTTTATGTGGATTAAAATTTATATTACACTTTATTAACATGTCAATTATGCTACTTTTTAAATTATTGAGACTTAAACTACGTTTTATATTAAATATGGTTTATTTATTTTTTTAAATGGGTATAGCTATCTTTGTCTTAAGATATTTTAATAGAGGTAAAAGCTGCAGAAAATTTTTAAATATACAAATCTTATAAATATAATTTGTAAAAGCAAAGGCCCTGAAGAAATTCCAGACATGATCTACTGATATTATTATAACTTCATTTTAAAGAAATAATGAATTCTATTATCTCTTAAATTGATAATATTTGGTTTAGTCTTTTACTTTAAAATACATTATAATCTTAGAAAAAATATATGGAGAAAATTACTTAGAAGAGAAAAGGATGAAATGCCATCTACATTAATCTAGTATACAATTGTTAGTATGCCATTCTAAGTACATTTGCAAAATGAAAGATGCTTTATTTGATTAATGGTTAGGAGCAAAGTCAGTTACATGATAGAAATGGCATGAAGTAATTTCTGTGGGGTTAATATAACTAAAATAAATAAAGTTACAATTGAGATGGTGATAAGATTTTTAAAAACTAAACAAATAGTAACATAGAAAACTGATAAAATATTGATAACAGAAGAGACAGAGTAACATTAATTTATGATTCATAGATCTGAATTGGAAATAATCAAATAAATAATACTGGGTCTACATTCCCTTGAATCTTTTCATGGTAGGTTATTGTGCCTATGTCTACTAAGAATTAACATATGACATCAAGGATATTTCTAATAATTATCAATGCCTGCATTGTCATATGAATTTATTGTAAAAGTTTTTTTGGGGGGGAGGAAGGTTAAAAACATTTATCCAGAGAGCATATTTTAGAAAAATCAAAATAACTATATGATTTTTGGCAATTTCATTTATTTTGTTGATTTCATCTTTCAATGGCTACAATGTCATTTGATGTGTTAAAATCTCAATTAGAATGAAAGTCACTAACACTCTGATCCTTACAACTAAGAAAATTCAGCATTAAGACTATGTAATGGTTGAATGGTTGATGAATCCACATAAAGGGAAAACAAGTGAACAAAGCCTGAGAGAGACTGCTAATAGGTTTAGAGATTAATTTGTGGACAGACAGCAAACCAATAAAAGAAACGTAAGTGAAAGTAAAAAATAATTTATGAATTAGGTTCTAAAAATAATGAACAATATATATTGTAGGGGTAGAACTTTCTACAATGCAGACAACATATCACTCAGACCTCAAAATGTCCATGTTTTCTTTGCTCATAATCTGTCATGAAAAAAGCCTGACTTTAATTTTATATCATATATATATATATATTTATACACACACACCTATATACACACATATGCATATATATAATATACATATATTATAACATGTTATATATTTTAAGCACATATATGTGTATATATTATACATACATTATGATCTATATATTATATTTTTAAGCAGATATTTAATATCACTGGTATAAATACAAAATACTATAACTATTCTTTATGATTAAATGAGGGATGTGTGTTTACTGAATCAATAAAAATATTATAGAAGTAAAGAATAAAAAGTTGATCACCTCATGTGTTCTAATTTTCAAAAAAAGTCTGTAAAATATTCTCATGTCTAAAAATGTAATTAACATAAGACAACTTATTTTTTCCTAAAACTGCACTTTTTTCTCTAAAATGCAAAACTGTATTATTCTGAATGACATGTATTTTAAAATGTTTATTTGTGTGATGGGATATACATGTCTAGATCCTGAACATTTTTCTTTCATATAAAAACTGAAATGTATAGAATTAGCATGTATTACACCATAGAAGACACTTTATAATTATCTGAAAATTTTCTCTTGGTCATCCTGAACACTTTGACTTTCTTGTATCAATTCTATTGCTGCAACTCCAGGTATGGATATGGTTTCCAAATCTTAGTGTTCATTAATATATTTTTTGAAATAATCAAAGGGTCACAACCAAATGTAATAATTTTGTATGTTCCAAAATTTATGCCATGATAATTTAAGCCCAACACACTGGAAACCTAAAACTAACTTCACATCTCCAATAAAAGTCTGTTAGCACAAGACAAATAATTCCCTGGAGGACACAATTTCTTCAGAAGATGCAGTTTGTCTTAAATATATGTTGATAATTCACAGAAATTGCAGCACATATGTTTAGTTCTTTCCAAAGTAGCTAATTACAAACAGAAGTTAGAACAGAATGTTTTGTGAAATGGAGGAAAACAGTCCCGTAATTCACAATTTCAGAGCACCCGAGTTGAGTTCATACGGTCTTCTTTCAGTTTTCGTGAAGGCTCAACAGGTAATTGAAATAATTTATGAAGCAATTTATTACCTTCTTTGTCTCAAATTCTAAAAAAATGAAAGGAAATAGTCTTTTGAATAGTCCTGGATCTTTAGCTGTTATGTAAACATGGTCCGGATGGATAAAATCATCATACAGAAGGACAAAGGTCTGGCCAAAGGCTTGAATAGTAAAAAAGAATCCAGGTGTAGAGTTTATTGAGGAAGCCCTTAAAACAAAAATAGTTATCCTGATTTCAGAGTTTGGCTAAGAATATGGGAATTTCTTAGTAGAAAAGAGTAAGGAAGAACATTACTTTATTTAAGATTTATGAGGGAGTTCCTAAAAAATAAAATGTCTTGTTTCTTGCTGCTTTAAATAATGTTGTTCCTAGCAACAATTCTTGCCAAAGATGTACCATTGATATGCAAGCAGACTTCCCAGTACTTCTCAGATCATAAGCTCATGTGCTTGGCCTGGTCCCTTAACCCTGGTGTAACTGTTAAGCTTCTAGAACCATTGGCACTGAAGCATATACACATAGTGATATTGGCTCAGGTTCACCACTGACTGGTGAATTAATTCTGTGCTCATGTTTTGTTTTGTTTGATTTTGAGTGATGAAATCAATACTCAGGCATGAACTAGTGTTAAAGTGGGAACCCTGTAAAAAAGAAGAATAAGTTTTCTTGAACTGAAGTCTAATACTGATTATTTCCCATGACACTAAGAATCAACTGCCAATTGGAACATACAGTAGGGTTTGTGGAAGGCTCAGTATTTGTGGTATTTCTGTCATTTAGCATTGTCACATCAGGTAGTAAAGCCACATTCGTGCCAGTTCCTATTAGGACCACCTAAGTGATAGATCATTGGAAGAAGGTGATGTGGAGAATTTATTCAGTTGGAGTCACATTATGATTGTGATTTATTCCAAGCCAGACGATTATTGTAGACTCCTAAATATTGAAACTGGAAAATACATCAGCAATTATCTAATTCTGCCATTTCCAAACTTAGTTGAAAATTAAAATCACTTGGAAAGATTTTTTAGAGAATTTGCATACATGATACAGGTCAACTATTTCCTGTTATCTGGTGATGTAGCATTATTTTATAAAGTCTTTCCAAATACAGAGGCTTGAAATAATTTCAAATTATTATTTGGTAACATTTGTTGGTTGGCTAGGGTTCAGCAGGTTATTCAATTGTCCTACTTTTTCCTATTCATATCACTTGTGGTTCTTATTAGCAGCATTGGGGACACGGCTGGAGCTGGTTATCTAAAAGGACCTCTAACTTTTCAGAGCTTCTCTGTGCTTGACCACTTCAACATAGAATAAGTGAGGGATCAGGAAACTTCTGTGTCATTGGAAAAGACATTATTTTGAACCATTGAGTTTGTGAATCAATAAAGATCTGTACAAGAAATGACAAAACATATTGAGAGAGTTTCAACTGCAAGTCTCAGGCATCACATCTAGTCAATGGTGAGGCTTCATCTAGAATTCAGATCTTTAATTAGTCTACCTGATTTCCCCCACTTCTTTTCATATTTTGATCTTGCATGTAGATTAGTGAAGACAATATGTTGAGTAATTTCATAGGTTCATGTGAGTGTTGTGGTGTAATTTTAAATCTGTGATAAAATTGTGTGTTTTTAAGGATGCACAATAAATTCCTGAGATTATGACTCTGTGTGTATTTGTGTGTGAGTGTGTTTGTGTACACCTAGCTGAGCATCAGAAAATGTTTCATTATTTGGATGTGAATCAATGTTGTGTTAGTCTGCTGTTCTTCTCTGAGATGCTAGTTCCCCAGTATTCTTACTTTTTAGTCACTTTGAGTCACAGATTCAAAGCAATCTTTTCATTGTTAAGGATGAAAAGAACCTTAAAACCTATGCTATTAAGAACACTTACAGGCTCTCAATGCCCTCCAACTTAGGCCTAATTTAGCAAGAGGATTTTTTTTTTCTAATCCAACATGAAGATCTGTATACACCGTATTGTCCTCTCTTCTCATACTATAATACTACTCATCCAGCATCAAAACTATTAAAAATAAGTCAAAGCTTAAGTTTACTTTTCAAAAATATTTTGTAAGGTTGAAATAAAGTCTAAATCTGTCTCTTACTTATCTTTAAAGATAAGAGAAAAACAAAGACACAAATAAGAACTAATATTATACTGGAATAAAGTAGCCTAAACGGAGATTTTAAAAAATAGCTGCCAAGAGAACATATTATATTGAGAACCACTCTGCTCACCACAAGGAAGGAGAAATGGTTTTTGTTGTTAAGTCAAGTAGTTGATCATGTGGGAAATAAAACTCCAAATATATCTTATAGAAAAGTTAGCTTTCCTCTCCTTATGGACACACAGATGTATAATAACTCTCTTACACTTATTTAAGTAAGGGGATGGGACTGTTTCTGGTAAATGTTTTGGGAAAAGAGATGGAACCATTGTGAGATTCTTTAGTGATCTTTTCCCTTGCCAGAACATCTGCCTTTTACTGATAAGGGGGAAGATTGCCATAGTCTGGACCAATGAGTGGCAACAGACATGTTTCTTTGGAAACATGTCATCTAGCCTTCCAATATAATTGGAAGCAATCAAAGTTTCCTTTTTTTTTTTTTTTTGAGCCACTGACATTGATGAGATTTGTTTGCTTTTGTTAGCGCATATTCATTCCTATTCCTATGGGGAAAATAAAACTCATTCTAGAAAAGAGAGTCTGTATATTTCCATACTTATATACAATTATAGTAGTCCTCTGTTGTCTTTAAAGGTAAATTGAAGTTCTCATTGACATCTTTATCACATGTTCTTATGTTGCTCTGGGGTGCAGGATGATGTGAAAGTTTCTGGGGTACTGGTAATATTCTGCTTCATGAACTGGATCTTATTTACACTTGTATGTATCATTTGTGAAAATGCATCAATGCTGGTTGCAAGGTTGTGTCCACTGTTAAAATATATTAATCTGTACACTAAAATTGAGTTATTTTGTTTTACCGCATTAAAGAATTTACTAAGCCCAGCATAGTGGCACATGCCTGTAATCCCAGTGGCTCCAGAGGCTGAAGCAGGATGATCTCAAGTTCAAAGCCAGCTTCATCATTGGTGCTAAGCAACTCAGTGAGACCCTGTCTCTAAATAAAATACAAAATAGGACTGGGGATGTGGCTTAGTGGTCCAGTATCCCTGAGTTCAATCCCCTATAACTTCTACCCCCAAAAAATGTTACTAAGAAAGTAAATAACTTTAAATATATAAAACCATACTCCTTTTTTGGAATGGGCTCTTTGGTGTTTTCCCCTTGACCCTAAATAAAGTGCAGTCCTGAGGGCATTGAACCAAGAAATACTTTTAGTTTTGCCACAAATATTTATTTATGTATATTTAATAAATTCAGCTCTAGACAAAATGTGTGTATATATATTATATTATATTATATAAAAGCTGTGATATATTTATATAATTATATATCAATTGCAATTATGTACATGCACAGAGGTGTTCTTCAATGTTCAGGTTATATCTGATAATCTCATTGTTCATAGAGACGTAAAGTAATGAAGTGATAAAAAGCCATAAAAATGGAAAGTCACTTCTCAATGATATTGTGTATAGTGTCACTAAGAGCTCCTGCTGGTCAAAACTGGATCAATTTGAGTAACGAAACAAATGATATTGTAATGGATTATCACCCAAACTATAAAATGAGCTTTCATGACTCCATTATAATATAAAGAATTAAATAAGTGGAAAAGATGTAAATATTGTTTTATCCATATAATTATCCACATAATTTATGCATAATTTCCTTATTGTTTAGTGTGGAATGCACATAATAATTTTCTTCCCAAGAGAACAATATGGAATTGGAGAAAACAAGATAATTTACAGTGAAGACAACTGACAAACATTATTTCATCCAGGTGATCAAGGTGAACATCATATGATTGTTGAACGTCAACAATCATACATCATAATGGTAGGAGAGTCGCTTGATATGATGTGATGAATATTACACCTCTGTGATCTCTCTACCAAAGACCCATAAATCCAGTCTAATTATGAGAAAAACAGCAGACAAGTTTGAATTTCAGTGCATCATCCCACAAAATAGCTCGCCAGTGATTAAAACTGTCAGAGTCACCAAAACCACAGAAAGTCTGAGAAAATGTGACAGCCAAGACATGCCTAAGGAGATATGAAGGCTAAATCTGATGAAGTTTTCCAGAACAAAAGGAAGAACTCTTAAGTTAAAGCTCATAAAATCTGAACAAAATATGTATTTATTAAATACTAATTTATAAATGTGTCATTAATTTTGAAAAACTATGTGATGTTAATATCAGATATTCATAAAAGTGGGAACAGTGTGACTTATGTGAGGATTTTTGCATATATTTATACTGCTTTGGTAACTGTAAAACAATTCTAAAATTATATTTTTATTTAAAAATATCTGCACAATATGTGATTTAAAATAATAACTTGGCATTCTAAAGTCATTGATATAGAGCTTCATTTTCTTATCTGTTTTTTTGAAGTAAACCAGCAACCTCAAAAGTGTTTCTGAGACATATGCTTTGGGTGATCACTTGGAAGAAATTTATTAAATATTAAATTTTTTAACTATGTTTAATACCATTCAAAGGCTTTTGTTGCATAATAAAAATATAGATTGTTATACTCACAGAACTCACTTTTAACATGAAATGAAAACAAATGAATGAAATTGTGTTATATAACAATGAACAAATTATATAGTATATTCTTATATAGTAAGTATTATGCATGAAAAGAAAAAATGAGCAATATCAAGTTGAGTTGAGGAAAACTGTAGCTATTTTAATTCCGTATTTCCTATGACAACAAACAAATCAGGCTGTTTCTTACATATTTTTAATTTTAAATAAGAAATAACTATGGAGCAGTTGAATTAATGTATTTTTGCCAAATTTCTTTGAAAGTTAAGCTGGGCACTCTTCAGTAGAGCTTTTTCTTTTTCAGCTTGATAGCTGAGTTGAAAAAAATGAGTTGAAAAACAAATTTTATTAACTACAGAAATCTACATTTTGGAAATGTGATACTTCAAAAAAAAACAGATAAGAAAATGAAGCTCTATACCAACTACTTTAGAATGCCAAGTTATTATTTTATATCACACATAGTTTAGAAATATTCAGAAATGCACCTAAAATCTAAAAATGGTAGGAAGCATAGACTCTGGAAGCTTTGCTGCTCCAACTTTGGGGTGTGGGGTTGGAGCAAGCAGCAATATGGATTTAATGGTTTATTGAAACCTTTGGGGAGGGAAAAGTTATGTGGTCTTATATTCTTTTAATGTAGGATTAGAACTGAGAAAATCACTATAAATCCTGGATCTTCACAGGGTTGTACTTTTAATGAATAGATTAATAAAATCCATCTGTACTTTCAGAGCGATCACAAAGAAATCTGCCATTCTCCCTCCTTGGGTTCAGGTTGAAGCACAACGTTTTGCAATAAATTAAAACCTTGTTTATATAAATATTATCTCTATGGTCCAGGGACCTACAAAGTCAAAAATTAACATATATATTAGTTTCAATTTGGCAATTCTCTTGAGCCACCATATTAGAAAGAAATTTCACTAAACAAAACTAACAAGTAAATGGAGGAACACTTACATAACATCAGTCAGAAACAAGCTTTAAAAACTAAACATAAATGAAGAACTCTTTTATGGGTTGTATAATAATTTAAAATTACAAAACATAGGAAATAATGATCTGTCCTCAGAAATTTTAGTACACATAAGAACATTAAGATTATGCCGGGTGCAGTGGTGCACACCTGCAATCCCAGCAGCTCAAGAGGCTGAGGAAGGAGGATCACAAGTTCAAAGGCAGCTTCACATAAAACAAGGCACTAAGCAATTTAGTGAGACCCTGTCTCTAAATAAAATACAAAATAAAATACAAAAAAGATGTGACTTAGTGGTTGAGTGCCCCCGATTTCAAATCCCTGGTATCAAAAAAAAAAAAAAAAAAAAAAGAGAGAAATTGAAAGAGAATTGAACCCAGTGCCTCACACAGTAAGATTAGGATATCCAAGAAATTAAGATGCAATTTAATGTAAATATATTAACATTTGATTTAATTCATTAGCTTTCATTATAATGATGCTGTGTAAACTATACCCAAAACTTAGTGGCTCAAGTACAAATTCTTTATGCTCAGGGATAAACTGAGACAAGCTTGGTTAATTAAGTTGGCACAGCATAGTGAGCAATTAACATGTGAAGCCAGCTAAGGCTTAGGCTTACAACTGGCATGCTGACATCTCCAACCACATGCCATGGACCAAAGTTAGTTCCAAAGTTAAAAAGATAAGTGCACTTAATTACTCTGTGGGAGAAACTACGCAGTTGTATACTGAAGTGCGTGAAAAGAGAAGAGAGTGAAAAATGCCAGCCTATATTTCTATTGAAGAAGATGTGTTCTCTTGGTCACAATTACTTACCAACTTCATACATGTAAAACACACTTATTGCAAGACACCTATTCTAATTGCAATATCAGGATTTCAGACCAAGATATTGTATACTTTTCTCATCAACAAGTTATTGTAATATCGTTTGTGATAGCACCTCATGATTCAAGAATTTATGAACTAAAGAGAAAACATACATTGGTAGAACAGAGAAAGGATATCCTCACTAAAAAGAAAAATCTGTATTTAGAAAAATTGAGACACATAGCAGTTACTTGTTCATTTAATTTATAACCATTATAAAATCCTGCGGGCACAATGATGATAGGTTTTCCTCTGTGGGTTAGGAAACACATTTGATTAGGCTCTGATTCTTCTTCCTGGCATCATTCCACCATTCCATTATTCTCTAGGGGTCTTGGATCTGCCCACAGGGATTTCCTTCTCCATCCATCATTTCCTTTAGCCATTTTAGAGAATTGTAAAAATATGTCTACTGAGAGATGAACAATTTTCTAATACTTCTTCATGCCCATAGATAGTTGAAAATCAAGACAACTTTTCTCATCTTGAACCATCTCAGCTAAGCCTCTCTGCATATTTGAAAATACACTTGTCTTAAAAGTTTTGTGATTTTTCTGTGTTAGATTTCACTCAACTCTACCACAACCTACACTCATAATTGTATTAGAGACATTTGTTCCCCTTTATATTTAATTATAAGTGTTTTAGCATATCATTCTATAGAAAAGCTACATGCTTCCCCCCCCCCTTTAAGGATTTTTTACCCAGTGAAAATATCTGCTGGCATCATCTAAGTTGCAGAGTTCTTATCAGTAAAAGACTCTTAGCACTGATTTTGTTTGTATTTTCAGGTTGTAACCGAGTTTGCTTTGTACACAACCGGAGATATAAAAAATTGTGCTCTATATGTGTAATAAGAATTGTAATGCATTCTGCTGTAATATATAAATTAAAGAAAGAATTTTTAAAGGCTAGAAATGTAGGAAATTAGATCCTGTTCTATTTTCCCATCCAGAAAGTTTTAGAGTCTCCACTTTTGCTTTTAAATATATTTTTTTTAGTTTTTAATGTTCCTTTAATTAACTAATTTATTTATTTATATGTAATACTGAGAACTGAACCCAGTGCCTCACACATGCTAGGTGAGCACTCTACCATTGAGCCACAACCCCAACCCTGGAGTTTCCACTTTTAAATTCTGCTATCAGTCCTATAATTCTTTTATGGGCTTATCAGTTTCTTTAGGGTAGCTTATCACATGCTATCACATGCAGCCACAAACTAAAACTTTCAATGTATTACTTAGAAACAGTCTTGCCACAAGTATATATTATGTTTTTAAATTTAACATGCAATAATTTTATTACTACATAGAATTTATAATAATACATTAATATCATTTTAATATGTCATACTTTTCAAAATGTTTAATAAACTATCATGCCCATTTATGAATGAAACACAAACCAGAAAAAGAATAAATTCACATTTGTGTTAATATACATCAAAACATTTTGCAGCAACAAAAATAATGGTATCATTATATATCATTTTCTAGAATTATGCAATCATTAAACCATTTAAATACCAAATAATAAATTTTTTTAAAAAATATAATTCAGATTATATTGTTAGTATTATGCTTTAGAGATATAGTTGGGTTTTTTTAAGCCATTACATCCATTTACACACAGGGAAATAGGAAATGCTTGAATGAAATTTACAAATACTTTGTTTTACATTTGTGTAGTTTCTTTGTTAGTGTGACAAAGAAGTAATTGCAAACTAATAATTATATAGAACCTAATGGGTTATAAATGTCACACATATTTTAAACAGTAATACTTCCAAACAGATGGTTTTGAATGGTGTGAAGCACAGAGCACTTGTAAATAATTAAACATCAGTAGGTATATCCAAATAAAGAATTTGCCTTCCATAAACATTGAAAGAAAATAAACCTCAAAACACAGGAGTATATATGCGGTCTTATGTATAGTTCACCTAAACTAAAATTTAAAAATTGCACATAAATTCATGTTGCATTATGAAATTAGTTAAGAAAATTGTCATAAAACTTTCTTGAAACACTTGCTAACACAATCATTAACAGTTCAAAATTACTGAAAAATTATTTGGTCCTTGAGCAAGAAAAATTATCTTGTAAGTTTAAAAAATTTTTAGGAAAACAAATGATCTTTTCTCTTTATCTTTGATTATGGCAGTTGTCTTTTAACCCCCTCTGAAAATTGGCTTACATTATCTATGATTACAAAATGTTTTTAAAATTGATATAATAAAAGTTTATTCTATAAAAGTTCTCGTACTATAAATCAGTAATACGTTTTTCACATTTTATGAGTTTACTTGTGTCTAATATCAAAGGAACTATCATTTTCCCCCAAAATAGGCACTTTATTTGTCTCTAGAATTTTTCGCCATACTTAGAACAGTAAATGTTGTTACACTGGACTTTATTAAAGAATGAGATTTCTCAAGAGCTAGAAACCACCATATGACCCAACTATCCCACACCCAGATATTTATCAACAAGAACTAAAATCAGCATATACAAGGCTGATACAAGCATATCAATGTTTATCAACCAGCACAATTTGCAACAACCAAGGTATGAAACCAGCCCAGCTGCCAATCAACAGATGAATAAATTAAGAAAGCGTGACATAATATACAATGGGGTTTTACTCAACCATAAAGAAGAATGGAGTTATGACATTTGCTGTCATAATGGATGGAACTGGAGAACATCATGATGAGTGAAATAAACCAGACTCAAAAAGTAAAAGGTTGAATGTTTTCTCTCATAGGAAGAAACTAGAGTAAAATAAGGGTGGAAAAGAGTGTAGTATCCCATAAAAACAGAAGGAGATCAGATGAGTAGAGAAAAGGGATCAAGGGGGAAGGAGGCGGGAAAGGAAAATGGAGGAATGAAGTTGACCTCATAATGGTATGTACAAATATAAATATAATACAGTGAATTTCACCTTTATGAATATTTTTAAAGCACTGATGTGCTTTAAGCAAATAAAAAGAAGGAAGACCGGTGGGGTAGAGAAAGGGGAACAGAAGGAGGGAGGAAAGAAAGGAAAGAGGAAGTATTTGTGACTAAAGTGAAGCAAATTAAATTTCATACATGTATAATTATGTCATAATTAACACCATTATGTATAACTATAATGCCCTAAGGAAAGCATTTAAAAATATGGCCTAGTGTGGGAAGCCAGCCCTGAGCTATTTGAGCATCTTCACTCAGCCTTGAACCAAGGAGATTTAGGTTTGGCATTGCAATTTGTTTTGTGGCTCCTTCCACTTGATGGATTGCTGAATGCCTTAACCTCTGTCTTTGGTCAGCTAGCGAGATGATCTTGTAGCTCTGGAGTTGGGCATAACTGGTTGGAATCTGTATAGCCCACCTCCTACCTTATTTGGCAAAAACATTCCATGGGAAAACCTCTGATGCTTCCTCCAATATGAATAAAGCAAAAGCAGGCTCTCGCTCCCTTTCCAGTGTGTAAGCTCAACCCCTAAGATTGAAGAGCCATTGCCCATACCTGTTTTCTAAATTTACTTCCTGTGTCCTGTGGTTTCTCTTTGCATTTTCTCTTTCTTATCTTTATCTCACAGCCAGAGGAAATTCAAATTCCACCACCTGTGATGGACATAGGCGATAGCCTAGTACATTTAGAATTTTGTAACAAATATGGGACACTGAATAAAGTAAAAATCATTATTCTTGAATAAAAACCTATTGAAAACTTCTTTTTTGTGAAAGACAATGTTAATAAAATCAAAGCACAAACCACAGACTAGAAAAAAAAATTTGCAAAACCTATGTCTGGAAAGGAATCATGCACAAAATATACAAAGAACTACAAAAACTGAACAAGAAGACAACTAAGAACCCAAATAAAAGATAAACAAAATATAAGAAGTTAATAACATTCTACCAAAGAAGATCCACAGATGACAAACAGCCATATGAAAAAACCATCCACATCATTAGTCATTAGAAAATTTCAATTTAAAGCTGTTATTATAAACCACTAGAAATGGCTAAAACCCCAAACACTGAAATATTAAATGTTGGTAATAATATGGAGCAACAGAAACTCTCATTCAATGTTGGTGGGAATGCAATGTGGTACAGCCACTTTGGAAGAAAGTTTAGCAGTTTCTTACAAAATTAAATGTAGTCTTGCTATATGATCCATTGATTGTGCTCCTAAGTATTTCTATACATTATTTGAAAAGCTACAATCTCTTAGAACCTTAGAACCTAAACCTGAGTGTGTATAGCACACTTATTCACAATTGCTTTAATCTGCAAGCAACTAATGGATAAATTAACTCTATTATGTCCATAAAAAGGAATATTACTTAGTAATAATAAAAATGAACTTTTAAGCCAAAAAAAGACAATAAAAGTACCACAAATATGAATGGCTTTGTGAAAGAGATTGCCAGTCTGAAAAGGCAATCTGTTGTACTTTTCCAACTATATGACATTCCAAAAAGATGTTACAATAGATAAAGTTAAATAATTATTGGTTGACAAGGGTGTGAAGGTGGGAGGAATGAATGAATAGATCACAGAGGACTTTCCAGGGAGTACAAACATTCTATAAGATTTTGTGTAATGGAATTAGGTCCATAGAACCACACAACACAGAGAGTGAATCTAAGTATAATCTATGAATATTGTTTAATTATAATGTGTTAATATTGGTTTATTAATTTTAACAAATATATCACAATAAAAGGAGATGGTGAAAAAGAGGAAATGATTTGAAGAAGGAGGGCGCTATGTGAGAACCCCAACATCTGTTTAATTTTTCTACAAATCTCAAATTGCTCTGCCAATGAGTTTATTAATTTTCTTCATAAAATATGTATTATGCTATGATATCAAAGGCTGCTTATTCTGTCCGGCACATTAGCAAATGCTTTAATTGATCACTTTTATTTGCTTTCCATTTGTTTCAGTGACATTTATTATAGGGAATTCTAATATATTTGTTTAATACATAGATATTACTATTGATTCATCATAAGTAAAAAATTAAACTTTAGGTGATGGTGACTGTTCTCTGTGTTTGATTCAAAGATACTGCTGATATACCATTATCAGACAAAATTATGTGTTACTTCTGCTTACAGATTATAAAGAATGTTTCATATTCTTAATCACCCATATCCGTAAGATGAGGTAAAATTATAAACAATCTACGAACAAGTTATTTGTTGATAAGTAAATACATTTCTTTATTAGTTTATTAATGTTGATTTTTGAATTTGAATTTTTCTTAGTTATTTAAGGGCGTGAAAGGCGTGAAAGGTTTCTTTATTAGTTTATTAATGTTGCTATAACAAATAGCTACAAACTGGATGGTGTATAACAAGAGAAGTGTATTCTTTCTCAGTTTTTAAAGCCAGATATCTAAAATCATGGTATCAATAGAGTCTTTGAAAGGCTTGCAACAACCTAAGCCTGCCTCTGTTAACTAAAGGAACACTTTCCTCTGTGTCTGTGTCTGAATCTCTCTTCTCATACGTACAATCATTGGATTTAGAACACACTCTACTCCTATACAGCTCCTCTTAATTAATTACACATGCAAAGACCTATTTTAAAATAAATCCAGATTTATATTTTAAATGGATAGATTTTAGAGGTAGGGGCATTTTTCAACTTCAGTTCTGTACTGTTTGTGATGCTCTGTCTTACAGATGTAGATGATACACATCGATATTCAACTAATAGCAGGATAGCTAATTCTTTGTAATTAATAATTCTTTAAAGTTAATTCAAGCCAGAGTTCACAAAACGGATAATAATCTGTCTATAATAATGAAGGTTAACCTTAAAATAGATTTGAAGTTGAATTTTTTCCTAGAATTAAAAGTTGCTTTTGCTTATCAGCTGAAAAATAATCCCATACTAAATAGATAGCAAAAAATAAACACAATATAAAGAACTATTTTAGTGTGTTAGCTCTTTGTTGCTGTGACAAAATGCCTGAGATAAATCAAAGGAATAAAGATTTAGTTTGGATCACAGTTTCAGAGGTTTAAATTCATGGTCACTTGGCTTCCTCATTTTGAGCTTGAAGCATAATTGAACATCATAGCAGACAGCAGAGCTTAGCTCATCATGGCAGGAAAGCAGAAAGAGAAATAGATCAGTTTCCTAAAGCTCCTGCCCCAAATCCCATTAACTCCTGAATTAGTAAGTAAATTAGAGCCCTCACCATCTAGCTCCCTCCGGAAGTCCCACCTATAAACAGTGCTGCACTGGGGACCAAGCATTCAATATGTGAATGTTTGGGGATATTTAATACTCAGATCATACCATACTACAAGTTTTGTTTTCTTATATATAACTCCAAATTTCTTAAAGAGATTACTCATCTTTACTCAGCTTGCATGTGGTTATTTTAGTGTAGATTTACTTATTTCATGTGCTAGAGTTCCTATAAATATTTCCATATCTGTGTTTTAGTTCAATAAAATTATCACTTTAAGCATAAAACAATAAGAATAAAAGTCAGAAAATGAGCTAAGATTTCCTTATAGATTGATCTAATTTATTAGATTATAAAGTGAAGGAAAAATCTGCTTATAGATAATATAATCACTATATAAATATAGAAAGAGTCACTCAGATATACAATTTGTAAATTTGTTCAGTCTTATTATTTATTGTTTATTGTATTTACACGAGGATTTTCAAAAACTTAGATTCACAGTTGCCAGAGAAATCTTAAATAAAAAAGAAATACCCTCAAGCTTTACATTTTCCGAGAACTTATGCTCCGTATAAGTAGTTCTGTACCATATTAAGCAACTTAAGTTAATCTAAATAACATTAAGAAAAATTCAAATGCTATATTCTCATTATTCCAACTTTAAAGTTTAACTTTAACATCCTTAGGAAAAAAAGCTGTTACTTGCTGATAAGATTTACAAAAATCAACAATAAAAGTTATCCTGAGAATATAGATATTACTACAAAATATCCTACAGCTTGGTTACCAGTGTGCACTCCCTGATGTAATTTGCTATAAAAGTGCATTAGTTCTGCTTCTTCAAGAAGTAGATACCCAGACCGGATTAGACATGTCAGAGATTTACTGAGGGGGAAATGAATATTAAGAATAAAGGAAAAAAAAAAAACTTCAGTCCACAATGCAGATTCGACATGTAGCAAAGAAGAAGGATTGAGTGGGAAAAGTTTCAAACTACAGTGAGTTCTGAGAAGAAAAAAATTGGACAGAGAAAAAGTGTCATTTGTTCCTACTTCCCACAAGACTGGTTTGGCACTGGTATTCCCTTCTCAGTGAATTGGCAGGCAGCAGCCTGGGAGATGGATAGCCTAGGCACAGATGTGGCTGTGAGTCTAGAGAGCTGCAGCTGGACTGTGAGTCTACTGTGTTCTCCAAAGGAGATATGGGTGGCTCGTTTCCCTGGCTTCTACTCCACATGTGCTGTAGATCATTTCCTCACCAGAGAGGAGAATCTCTGAGTCCCCTGAGATGATATTTTCACTTCACCCCTTTTAGGAAGAATTTGAAGAGCATTTGTTACTTCCTTCTTTCGCAGTTTGATATTTTTAGTTATAAAGTACCAAACTTCTAAAATTCTACGGAGGATGCAAATGATTTCTGAATACTTGAAACTTATCATTACAGTTTATTTGATCTTTTTGGAAAACTCCTTTGTTCCTTTTTCCTAAATAGATCCTTATATTTCTGTCATTCTGTCTATCTGCTTAGCTGCAGAGATTTATTTTATCCTAATTAGTACGAGAGGATTAATTAGAACATCAGAGATTACCAAGGCGCTTCAAATCAATGACATTCTGCTATTCTTAAACATTAAGAAATTTTTTAATCAAAATTAATATGATAGCATTAAGAAGTGACTTTATAAGTTAGTTATGTAGAATTTATTTTTCTGATTTGGCTTGTAGTCTTGCCACTACCATTTTGTGATTTATTATCTATTTTCGTGATAATAGTTCCCTTCTTTCTTCCTCTCACAGTCTTCATGTGCAATTAAATGATTCATTCGAGTAATGTGTTTTAATTCCTTGTTTATTATTTTTGGATTGTCTGTAATAGAATTTTGCTTTGTGGTTTCCAAGAGGCTTACAAAAATCATCTTTTAATAATAACAGGCTACATGGAAATGCTTACCAGTTAACATGATTACAAAGAAAAATAAAATGAAAGAAAGTGAGAAAATGTACTATCAAGGAAACTCTATACTTTCAATCCATTCCTTGCCACATTTTGAATTTTCAATATCCCACTTTACATCTTTTCATTTTACCTCTCAACATATTAATGTAATCATAATTATTTTTGTTTTGTTTTTTAGTCTTTGGAATAAAGGTATGATGGTCTATGCACCATTTTAACTATTTTAACATGTTCCGATTTGACTGATATAATTACTGATACCAATGAGTTTGATACCTTCCTATCTTTTCTTATTAACATTTTTCTTTCTTTTTAAAATTTATTTATTTATTTTTATTTTGAAGAACTCCCTTTATCATTCCTCATGGAATAGGTCTGATGACAATATACCCTCTAAGGTTTACATTGAAAGTGTTTCATTTAAAAAAAAACCTTGTACATTATAATGGTACATAATGTGGAATTTATTGTTATATTTTTATACACACAACATAATTTGTTTGATTTAATTCCCCAGTAACTCTTTATTTCTCTTTCATTTCTAAAGGATGAATTTACTGAATATAGTATTCTTGGTTGGCTATTTTCATACAATTTTGTGAAAATCTCATGCCACTCTCTTTTGTTCTATAAGACTTTGGCTGAGAAATCTTCTCTCAGGCAAATTGAGATGCTCTTTTCTCTTGTTGTCTTGAGAATACTTTGTTTACCTTTCAACTTTTAAAGCTTAATTATAATATGGCCTGGTGTAAATTTGTTGAATTAAATCTGACTGGTACCTTTTGGCCTCCCCGTACTTGGGTATTGGCATGACTCTTTAGGTTCAAAATATTTTCTCTTGTTATCTCTGAATTAGCTGTGTTTGGCCTTCCCAAGTCCCACGTGAATGTCAAAACCTTAAATATTCAATCTTTTAATGTTGTCCCAAAGTTCCCAGAAGTTTTCTTCATTATTCTTTTTTAAATTTTTTCCCTTGACTTTACATTCAAATAGCCAACCACTGAGCTTACAAATTCTTTCTTCTGTTTGATCTATCCTGCTATCTGATTCAATTGCATTTTTAAATTTTGCTTAGTGTATTTTTCAGCTCACAGATTTCTGTTTGATTTCTTTTTTAATACTGCATCCATGTTTTTTGGGGAAAAAAAAGTATGAATGGATTAATGAGAACATTAAAGATGACCAAGATGCTTCAAATCAATGACATTCTGCTATTCTTAAAGCATTAGGAAATGTTTTAATCAAAATTAAAACGATAACATTAAAAAGTGACTTTATAAGTTAGTTATGTACAATTTAATTTTCTGATTTGGCTTGTAGTCTTGCCACTGCCAATTCAATCCTTTAAAGGATTGAATTGTTTCTATGTGTTGTTTTATTTGAGCTTGTGGCATCTCCTTAAAAATGGATGTTCTCTACCTGAGAGCTCTCCCATGCTGTTTACTATCTGGTCAATTGCTTGTACCTTATTTTGATCATTAAGTGAGGTAGTGGTTACCTGAAAGATTTTTATATTTGTTGGTGTAAAATTTCATCTAAACATTGAAGAATTTGATATTTATTTCATCCCTATAATTAGATTTGTTTGCGATTTTCTTTCCAGAATTTCTAAGCACGGTGTTATTCATCTGAGCCTAAAGTCATGTCTACTATTTCAACACTAGATGATTACCTACGAGCAGGCATACCATAAATCGGCTGTTAGTGTGTTATTACTGTCTTAGTATTAGAAGGCAATCCAAACCCAAGTTCATCTCAAATCTGCTGTGGGCATGTTGTTCACAGTGAAGCAGAGCATTAACTTAAAATGGCAATCTATCTCCCTAAATATTTTTCTGGGGCACAGATAAGACCTGATGCCTCATTCATAGTCACCAGCCTGTAGTTTGGCTCTGGGGAGAATCATCATGCCCGGGACAGTCCCAGCCTCCTATACCACACATGTGGCCACCAAATCTACAAACCCGGGTCGCACCCTGAGCCCATATACCACCAATAGCAGCACAGTACTGGGGTAAAACTAAGGCTCACAATGCTCTGGGCCACCTATTGCTAAGGTGACCTCATAGCTCCAGACTACTACAACCAGCAATAGGTGATGCTGCTGAGATTAAAAGTTCAATAGAATTGGGCCATATGTCTTTCCCTTGCTATAAAGATTTTCTAAAGGCTTTGTCCACAGAGACAGGGGCCATTTGAATATGCACAGTGCTAGGTTTCATCAGTTCAGCACAAAGTTGAGGACAAAATCCTACATCTACTACCCTGTCCTATCCATAGTGAATGGAGATTCAGGCCATGTTCTTTTGGTTGGGGTAGTTTTGGTGAAGACAGACTCTTGGACACCAAGACTGATGCTACGTTGAGTTGTGCTGGAATCAACAGACACTAGAACCTGCACAATCTCAGGGGCACACCAGGCCTATGTCACAACCGGCATGATGCAATTCGAAACTTATCTGTCCCACTGGGAAACAGGTGTTTTCCTAGTGTTACAGCCAGTTTTGAGGCTTCACCTGTAATCCCTGGCCTGGGGAGGGCTGTGCTTCCCAAGAGAGCAGGTGATGGAGATAGTTCCTTAGCCACCAAGGCTGAAGCTAACTTTTGTCACACCTGAGTCTCCCAGATATGGACAGCTATCTGCATAGTCTTGGGAAATCTTCATCCCCAAGCCCACTCTAAGGCTGACAGTGATACAGGCTGAAACTTGAATCTGTCCCACCATAATGGTAGGACTCTTTCTAATGCTAGGGTAGGTCTGGAGGTTCTACCTGTGACATCTGGGGTAAGTATTTTTATATTTTTTTCTAGTGCTGGAACTTATGGCAGTGAACAAATTCCAATGCAAGCTTTACTACTCTGCTCCCTAGTGAGCCGAATCTTACTCCTCTCTCTGCAGTGGTTGGAGAAGGAGTGAGGAAGAAGTCAGCTACCTGTGTAACAGCTCCACCAGTTCAATTCGTGAGTGTTGTCTGGGTTGTTTGTGGGGCTCTTCCTGGCAGTGAGTTTCGTTGTGGTAGGCCTTGTACATGGTTTCAAGTATAAGGTAGGAAAAAAATATGTTCTGTGTCTCTGAGGAGGATGCATCTCTCTCCAAGCTACACTGCTTGAAGTTGGAGGGAGGAGGTGACATGTCAGCTCTATCTTGTCTTCTTAAAAAACATCCTTTTTAAAAAATTTTATGAAAAGTGAACACTATGGTCTTATCTATTTTTCTTAACTCTTTTCAAGGTAGTATGGTTCACCAACAGCTGTTCAAACTGGTTTGTCTGTGGGGGAGACACTTACCAGGAGAACTTAACTTCCATTTTACTCTGATTCCCATTTTCAGTATATTATTAGATTAATATTCATTATCATATTGGTCTAAGCTTGGTCATATTCAACCTGATTTGAAAAAAAAATTTCCATTAGGCTTTTTGCTGCTATATTGACTAAAAGCTAGCTTACTATATTAAATCATGTCCCTAAAATGTAACAAGTATGTAACTTGGGTACAACATTATTTTGTATGCATTTCTTGTAATAATGTATATGTATCTCTTATAGCAGAAACTGCTATTTCTTATCCTTGATTTAAAATTGGATTACAGTTGATTTTTACCAAAATAAAATTCTGTATTCATCTGCAAATATGATGAGTGTAATTATCAGGACTATTATAAATTATCAAAATATAGGGAAAGAGATGTTTATTCAAATCAGGATAGTTCTTTAAGGTTCAAATTGTTTTTGCTTTTTTGGTTTCTTTCTCTTTCCAATTGTCTAAAAGGTACATGTGAGGGTTGGAATACCTAGCTTTACTTAGAAAGGCTTGGAGAATTCAAGGTCCACTAAAGGTAGCAAAAAGACAGAGTCACGTATTGGAGGACTTTATGAACAATGACTCTCAATACTTGCTCTAAACTAATGTTTTCTTTTTTGTTATTAAGAAATAAATTGACATGAAAAATATCTTGCCTTACATCTTCTTTATCTCCATTCTATATATGTATCTATATATTTCTCTTTCAGAATAAATATTGACCAAAAGTACAGTCTCTTTTCTGTATGTACGTGGTTCTGGGATTGAACTCAAGACTTCACACATGCAAGGCAAGTACTCCACTGAAACATGTCCCAGACCCAAAGTGTAGGATCTTAACCAGGCTTTCACAATAAATTCTGTTTTCCATATGTAATAGGTATACAAACTTGAACAAGACACTATTTTATCTGTTTATGTCTTTATTTACTTAGAAAAATAGAAATGAGAATAACAACTGAGTTGGTGTAAACATTTCAGATGATGTTCTTCGGGTCTTGATTGACACATGATGTCAGGTTCTCCGGTACTTAGAGTGGGATTAAATTCTGATAAAACTGTTGGAAATTGAAAACATTAGAAATAGAAAATGCACTCAATACACCTAACTTACTGAATATCATATATGTGTTACTCAACTTTTCATTGCTGTTACCCAAACAACTTAAAAGAACAACTTTGGGAAGGAAAATTTTATTTGGGAGTGATGTTTTGAGGTTTAGTTCATGGTTGACCAATTCCATTGACTTGGGCCTGAGATAAGGCAGAGTGTGATGGCAGATGTTTGACAGAAGTAAGCTATTCAGCTCATGGCAGGAGCTAGGAGGAGACAGAGACAAGATATAAATCCCATGGTCATTTCCCTAGTGACCTACTTCCTCCATCCATGCCCCACTTGCCTATAGTTTCCACCCAGTAGTATACTCAAAATTTTAATTCATTAAATGAATTAATCCACTGATGAGGTTACAGCTCTTGTCATTGCCTAAAAACTCCACTTTTAAACCTTGCTGTATTGGAAAAATGCTTCCAAAACATGAGCTTCTGTGGGGATATTTCTAGATCCAATTTATAGCAGTGCACTGCAGAGTATCAGTTTTGTTGAGGACTGGAAGCTGCAGCTCTTTGCTACTGCTAACATTGTGTGAGACTATTGTACTGCATATCCCTAGCACAGGAAAAGATCTAAATTTAAAATTCAGAGCATGGTTTCTACTGACTACATCTTGCTTTTATACCATAATAAAGTTAACAAACAAACAAAAAAAGCTAAAACTGGTCCTTTATAATTTGAGGATCATGTTGTCATTGAGAAGTTGTTTTCCAACTATATTGGTATAAAAGATAATAAAAGTTAAAATACAAGGTTATGTGGATGAAATAAATTTCAAAATGATAATTTTTTTCAGGTTCTTTTGTCATGACACTTCTAAGCCAGAGATATTCTATTTGTTTTTTGTTTTTGTTTTTAAAGAGAGAGAGAGAGAGAGAGAGAGAGAGAGAGAGAAAGAGAGAGAGAGAAAGAAATTTTAAAAATTTTTTTTAGTTTTCGGTGGACACAACATCTTTATTTTATTTTTATGTGGTGCTGACGATCGAATCCAGCACCCCATGCATGCCAGGCGAATGCTACCGCTTGAGCCACATCCCCAGCCCTCTCTTTGGTTTTATACTAAATCTAAGAGTAAAATTGAAAACTTTAGAAAACATGTTAAATGACAATCTTTGATTTTTTAAAAACTAATGCTTCATGTTTGATCTAATCATAATCTATTTAGGTCTGTTGTTTCTTTGATGATTTCCCCAAACACAGGCTCTGTTGGAGATGTGAATTATTCACTCTTTCCCTAAGCACACGTTTGCTTATCACACATCCCATTTCATCCTAATAATCTGGACAAGCCACAGCAGATGTGTCTTTTTCTTTTGTTGTTGTTATTGGTTACTGTATTTTATGCTGGTAGTAAGCCTTCAAGAGATAAAAATATCTGTTTTTGTTTTTAATAAAGTTGCCTTGAAACATAGATGCTACGTATTTTACAAAAGTAATGTACTTCTAGCAATGCATATTAAAATAATATTTTATAGTATTAGCATGACTTTCCCTAAGCTTTTCAATTTAATGTTATAAAACAATTAGGTTTTTTTTCATCTTACGGATTAGTTTTGGTCATATTTACATAAAAACATAAATCATGTTTTATTTGAAATGTACATTTTTTATTGTAATACAGATGATCACAAATGGAATAACTAAGATGAAAAGAAAAATGTTTGCCAATGTGGGCATATTTTCCTGTGATGCTTTAAAAATGGTCCAAAATGCCTATTGGCAACCCGTAGCAGTATTCATGTTAAAAAGGAAAGGTAATATTAAACCGATGTTTAAAGATACAAAAGAAAGTAAACACAGCTGTGTGCTGTACATGCTCATAGACAAATTCATCTGCTTTTTCTCTCTTTCTGTTTTTCTCTCTCCTTATTAAAGTTCCAAAACATGTTTGTCTTTTGGTGTCCTAAAAGTAAAAGGGGAAAAAACATATGGCATTATGAATCTATGAATAAATCAACTGTTCAATGGAATGTTCAAAAAACAAAAAGAAAAATAAACCCATTTAATATTTACACTGTTAAAAAAAAGGAGCAACTTCTGAATTTATATGGAGTTAGTTTCTTCATGCTTTCCTCTAAAGTATTCCCAAAGCAGGAAACACATAAAAACTCATTAAAGTTTCAAGTCTAAGACCAATAGAAAAACAAATGCTAAAACTTTGGATAAATAGCAATTAGTATAAATTACACTTGTAAAATCCATTGGTGGCAATCTCCTTTTACTCTAGGAAAAAACATCAGTCCTGCATGGCTGAAAGCACTGGAATCTACAAGTTTTTTCCACTCTTTGGCCCCAAATCAAAGCAGTAGAGTCTGTACCAAATAATAACAATTAAAAAAAGAAAAAAAAATAGAAGCCATCTTTCTCCACTTTCCTGCTGCTACCCTTTGAAAATGAACCTTTATTCTAGGTATGACATTTTCTTACTCCGTTCCCTGAGTGCTTCTTTTACAATTTTGGAGTATGCAACTCCTACCAATTAATGTGGCAGGAAACACCAAGTGTTTGGTGACACCATATCACATCATGGGAGGAATAAAATTTAATGATAAAAAAGTCCTATAGACTTATAGAAGAAGAAAAATAACTGAATTGCTATGCATGTTCAGGATTGTACAAATGCATGTAGTCTACTGTCAATGCTTAAGACTTTGGCATTGAGAAAAGAGATAATTATATTTAATGCAACAGATGCCTTGGCTAAGAGATTCAGAAGCCCACATATTATACTACTTTCCAGTAGTACTGAGAAGGACTTCACCCTTACGTAAAAGCACAATGAAAACCAGACAAAGACATAAACTAATCTAACAAATCCTCATTACCTCTACTGTTTAGTAGACATTAATCTATGCTTCTGGATAAAAATAAGTAGAGGAAAGACAATTGATTTATGATAGGACATAATAGAATATAGACAGAAAAACTGCTAGAGCATCAAGAGAGATATCTTTACAAGGCTGTAAAGGGATAGGTCAACAGGGATAAAAAACAAGCCTGCATGATGGCATCCCAGCACCTAAACAGCACACACTTGGCAAATGACTTTGCATGAATTATGCAAGGATCAGCAATGACTGAAGGAATGCAGATAAAACAATTAATGGATAATATAAATGTTAGTGCTTGCAGAAAGTCAGAAAAAGGGAGAAACTGTAGATAAATTAAAAGTGATTCTATTTGAAATGACTAGAAGAATGATGTTAACAAAAATGTAAATATGAGTCTCAGCATAAGATTTGAGGAAGGAAAATGAGTTTTACAATATAAATAGTAGTAGACACTATTTCTATGTTTAAATGATAAAGCAAACTTTGGTGCTATATGATGTAAATGGAGCATTGCACAATGGTTTGTTGGATAATTTTTGGAGGAAACTTCAACAATATTTTATTAAAGGCAAAAGCACAACTCTTAGACAAAATTTAGTTTCCTATATATAATAAGGAAGCATTTAAGTAATAAAAGGAAAATGTCATGATAATAAGAGAAAATGTTGCATCAACAAGAAAAATATAAAAATTAGAAACTTGGTGTAAAATAATGGGGATAATCTTTAAGCCTCATTTACCATGTAATTCTATTAATTACTATACACAGGATTGTAAAACCAAATGTAAATAGTCATATGAATAAAGAAGGCAAGATATAAAATAGCATAATAAAATACCAGGAACCTTAAGTACAAATTTTTGCATGTTTTTGATTATGATTTATATACATTTTAGTTATGCATGTTTATAATTATTTGATTGTGTTATCTCTAAAATCCTATCAGATCACAGTTACTTTTCACATAATGGTGAAAAGAATGTTTTATATAGCTTTAATAGGATAAGAAACTTTTACAAAAAATAATTATATTGTTCATTATTTCTGAGCAGAGAGAATTCTTCTGTGATGATAATTTTCAAAATTGGAATAGGAAGGGATGGAAGCACCAATATGACTAATATTAGCCCATTAATATTTCTCATCTGAAGACAGTGAACTTATGAACTTGTGACCTAGTGAAAAATCACACATTTGGAAGGTGACTTTCAGTGAATAGAAATCATTATTATATGTACTTTAATCTCACTGTCTTTGAAACATGTTTAAAAAGTCTCTTTTTTTATATTGTCACATAAGATCTTAAAAGATGCAATAATAATATAATTTTATTTGCTATTTATTTCTTCCAATAGTATGTGTGAACTTGGTGTACATAATGTGATAAATAATACAGCTTAGAAAAATAAATACATTTTGCACAAAATTAATGTTTATATTTCTAAGAACTTGAAGCTTACACACAGTCATTTCCTCTAGAAAAATAACATATCCAAAACTGCAATAGTAAAATTAATTTTTATCAGTAGTAGTTATTGAAATTTGAAACTTTACCTAATTCATGCCTTTATTTCCAAGACCTAGAAAAACAAATCAAATATGGAAAATGCCCTGTTTATTGAATGAATTATTTTTTTCTAAGTATTCAATAAGCTGCCTGGCAGAACCTAGTTCCATATGGGTAATCGATATTATCACTTTAAAAAGTTCTGAACACTAAGCAATACACTAATATAAATCATGGGTTCACTGTTCAATGAAGATATAGAATATTGATCCAAGTAATTTCATGACTACCATAGTATAAAAGCACAATGAATATGTGTTTACCAAATGTAATTTTAAATTTCAGATTCACCTCTTGTGTGATATAAAAAGTACATCAGCCAGATTAAAATTGGGAGAGAGTTCACATTGTGGTTTGAACTGGGAGAACTTATTTTAAAAGAATTATTAACTCAGGGATTGGAATAGTAAGGAATTAGCAAAGAAAGAATTAACAGAACACTGAACAATATAAAAACTGCACTCACAAAGAATCACCACTATCACTAAGACAAACCCAGGGAATGGCCCTCCCCCATCCAGGCTCTTAGAGCCAGACCTTGCTAAAGTTCCCGTCTGTATGCCTCCAGAGTGTAGCAGACTCAGAGATGATTTAAATAGTCTTGTTGGGTTTTAATGACAAAGGAAAGGGTTTCCAAGGTTATCATCTTTATTGTTGTTTTTTGAGGGGACAATCCGTTGTTTTAGCAACCAGTGGAGGAAGAAAATTGAAGGAGAGAGTTTGGGAGAAATCTGGTGAGGTGCCTTCCTGTTAATTTTTGAGGTACTAATCTCACTTTTAACTGGTGTCACTTCTGTGACCCTGGAAAGTTGCCCTCTTCCTGTCCCTAGTGAATTCCTCCATGTCTACTAATTTCTCGATAATTAAGACCTTTGCTCTTTAAGTATTTCTGCTCTTCTCAAAGTCATCAAGCTTATCACCGTAAAGAACATCTTTCACCAGCCAACAAAATGTTTTCTATAACCCACCTTAAAAACTCCTTAGATCCCATGTGCCTATTTAATCCAAGCTCATACATCTTTTGTTGTAGTCCAAGTAAATTTGATCAAAATTGCCATTTCTACACTGGCTCTCACAAGTTTCAACACTTTATAGTCTTGTAAACATACTTCAGTTGGACTTTCTTCTTGCTTCACCATGGCAAAGTACCTGCTAAGGTTTTCTTTCTTCTACTTTTTGCTCTTTCCTTCCTACATTCTCAACTATGGTGGACTTATGCATGATCATTATTCTAAATGCTGTCTGTTTCCTGATGGCTTTCCAGCTTACACCTGTAAGCCATTTGTGGAGTCTATATAATATTCCGAAGTGTAAATATGATTGTAATAAATATCATTGTCCTTATGTGTTGTTCTTAGACTTTATTAGGTCTGTGCTCAGAATTTTCTCTGATGACTTATTTTTAATGAACATCCTTTGTCATTATTTTCTTATCCTGCTTTTTAACCTCAAATAGATTTTTTTCACGACCCGATATTACATAATTAATTAATTATTTATTTATTGCCTATTTTCTTCAAAAATACAAGAAAAACGATGAATCTATTTTGTTTTCCATGGTATGCCAGAAATAAAATATGTGGCCTAGAGCAGGCTTGGTGATCAATACATTTTAATAGTCATAGTGTGAATTTAGATCTTGCATAAAATCATCAATTTCTCCCTTGTACATGAAAATTAAGAAAAAAAATCAATAGCATATTCTAAAAGCTCTTTTTTTTTTTTAACATTTGTCAAACACTTTATTCTTTCCCCACTTCATTTACCACTTTCCAAATGCACCGATCTTTATTGTGATGCTGAACACAACACACAAGATCAAACATTAGACTCTTTATCTGGATTTGTATTCTGCACCATCATTGATGACTGTCTCCTATCCATTAGCTGAGAAAAATCGCCTGTATTCTTGTCAATGATATCTTATTTTCTCTTTGGCACATTATGGAAATGTAATAAATATTGTTTAGACAAATTAATTATTTAACATATGAAATAATCCAACTGTTAAACTAGGTGGAGGAGGAATAACAATTGGAGTCTTAAAGAAGTACTGAGAAAAATAAATTTGGCCTTCCTAGAAACCAAAGGACAAGTGTTTCTCAATACCAAGGAAATATTTACCTCCTGCTTTAAGATATATCCAGTGCATTGATTTTTACATCTTATCTTCAACTTGATCTTTTGTTCTCTCCTATTTATTTTCTCAGTTGCCTAGTGCAAAATTGACACTGACTGTCTAAAAGTACACAGATGGCAATATATCCAAATCTAGCTCAACAGGATCCTCAAATCCTCTGTTCAATCTTGTCAATACTAAAGGTTAGGCTCCCCAGGAAATAAAACTCCGGAGCAGCGATTTGTGTGCAGAAAATTTATTGACAGCGATCAACACGTAAGTTTTGCCTGTAGAGTCTGTGTGCCAAGAAAGTTATTAAGAACAATCAACACAGGTAGAGTTGTGAAGGAAGTAAGACTGAGCAAAGGTAGAAAAAAAAATGTGACAAGGAGTCTGGGTCTTTATACCCCAACATCAATAATGCACTGCTACAGGCTGCTTTTATGAGTGGTTATCTCAAATTTGGGCAAGTGGCTCTCTTCGGCTTGGGGTTATCACCTATGAAAGTAGGGGAGGCACATTCATCTGTCCTAGCTTCAGCTGGCAAACTATAAACAGAGCTGGAGGAACAGATTCTTCTATCCCCCAAAAGAAAGGATCAATGAGTAGTGCAATTTAATGTCCATAATAGCTATCTAAATTAGAGCATCAATCAACCAAAGTATTAGGTAAGAGTTTCAAACAGAATTTAAGTAAAAATTTTCATGTCTTAATAGTAAGCTATTTTAATAAGTATCTAAAAGAGAAGGATTACCTTCAAGATGTGGGTATTAGTTATGGGCCTCAGAAACTGGAGAGAGAGATACGGTGTTATGTGGGGAAATTGGAAAAAAAAAAAACTTAGTTTTGCTCTTAAGACAGAAATCATAAATATCATAAGGGGGAAGGTATCACCTGGATGACTAAATGTTGAGGTGACACAGAATTGGAGTCAAGTAAAATGGAGCAGCTCGTGAAAATATCTTTTTGGAGGAAAATCACAATTTTAATTACATTTCTACTTAAATCCGTGCATGATGTTTGGACCTAAAAACCTCCTCTATTCTGCCCATCACCATTCAGTATTGTTGTCTATGCTTAAATGGCTCTTAGAGGGTTTGTGTGCAGTGTGTGTGTGTGGGGGGGGTGGGGGTGGGAGTGGGTGTGTGAATACGCATTTGAATTGTATGTATGTGTCAATCCATTGAAAACTGAGACAATAAGTGTAAGATGCTGAGATGAACTTTGAATGGACTATTCCTTTGTAGTGGATGACTTTGAGCATTTTATAAATTATAAATTATAAAAGCAGATGCTTGAAATTCTACAGTATGAAAAAATGGTTGGTTATACTCCAGGATACCCTGTTTGGATGCAGATCTCCCTTGTAAGACTATAAAATCCTTTAAAAAAGAACTTTATCAGGTGAGGTGGTGCATGCCTGGAATCCCAGCTGCTCAGGAGGCTGAGGCAGGAAGAGCCGCATCACAAATTCAAAGAATGTCTCAGTCATGCAAACCTGTCTCAAAGTAAAACATAAAAAGGGTTGAAAATCTGGCTCTGTGGCTGAGCACCAAGCACCCTTGGGTTCAATCCCTAGTACCAAAAATAAATAAATAATTTATTTAAACAAACAAACAAATAAATAAAATGTGTGAGAGAGAATGTGTCTTAGTCATATTTTGATACTGAAATTAAAAGACAAGCCTGTGTTTTCTTGTCATGATACATCAAGGTTTATGACCTTTTCATGATTAGGATGTGAAAAGAGAGAAAATAAAGGAGTAAGGGGATACATAACTATTTCTTTTTTTATATGACAGCAGAATGCATTACAATTCTTATTACCCATATAGAACACAATTTTTCATATCTCTGGTTGTATACACAGTATATTCACACCAATTTTTGTCTTCATACCTGTACTTTGAATAATAATGATCATCACTTTCCACCATCATTAATAACCCCATGCCTCCTCCTTTCCCCTCCAACCCCTCTGCCCTATCTAGAGTTTGTCTATTCCTCCCATGCTTCCTCTACCTATCCCACTATGAATCAGCCTCCTTATATCAAAGAAAACATCCAGCATTTGGTTTTGGGGGATTGGCTAATTTCACTTAGCATTATCTTCTCTAACTCCATCCATTTACCTGCAAATACCATAATTTTATTCTTTTTCATTGCTGAGTAATATTCCATTGTGTATATATGACACATTTCTTAAATCCATTCATCTATTGAAGGGCATCTAGATTGGTTCTACAATTTAGTTATTGTGAATTGTGCTGCTATAAACATTGATGTGACTGGGTCCCTGTAGTATGCTGTGCGGTGAATAGAGAGCCTACATCTTGGGAGTAAATCTTTACCCCTCAAACATCAGAAAGAGAACTAATCTCTGGAGTATATAAAGAACTCAAAAAAGCTAAACACCAAAAAAAAAAATTAATCTTATCAAAAAATGGGCCAAGGAACTGAACAGACACTTCTCAGAAGAAGATTACAATCGATCAACATATATATGAGCAAATGTTCAACATCTCTAGCAATTAGAGAAGTGCAAATCAGAATTAAGATTTCATCTCACTCTAGTCAGAATAGCAGCTATTAAGAATACAAACAGCAATAAGTGTTGGAGAGAACGTGGGGAAAAAGGCACACTCATAATTGCTGGTAGGACTGCAAATTGGTGCAGCCAATATGGAAAGCAACATGAAGATTTCTTTGAAAATTGAGAATGGAACCACCATTTGACCCAGCTATCACTCTCCTTGGTCTATACCCAAAGGGCTTAAAAACAGTCTCCTAAGATTTTTTACATCTTAAAGAAATTTTCTCATATAGCATTTACCATAAACCTATGCTAACTCTCTTGTGGCTAGCACATACCTTATCCTTGGTAAAAACAGATGCTTTGTACCAAAAGTTCTAGGATCGCAGGCCATCTGACTTTTCTATCATTTGCATCATAATGTTTAGTCATCTCATCCTTTTCCTGTCAGACCACTGCAGAGGAGCCAAATATCATTGTGCTCTCCATAGGGTATTAATTTTCTTGAAGATGCTCTCTCTGGTAAAAAATAAAACATGGAACACCTTAGGTATGTTGGTATTTCCTAGTCTAATGGACAAGTCTGGATACTTTAGAGAATACTGCTTTATATTCATGCATCCTATTTGTGAAGTGGTATTTTTCTGGTATTTTTATAAACACTGCTTTATACATATAGGTGTTCAGTAAATATTTTAGAGGAAGTTACTATTCTATTATGATTAAATAGTTCTATAAGGATATTGCATATGTATAGATAATTCTATAAAACAATCACTTATTGGATGTCTTATATGCTATTCATCAAGTACCCAGAAATCTCAGAAAGCATTCTTCTTTTTTTTGAAGGAGCAGTTTCCCTAGAAACAGATTCAGAACTTGAGAATATGTTTGAAATTAACATATTGAGAGAGGACTCCAAGAGAAAACCAATAGGGAGTAGAGGCAGCAGAACAGAAAATGAGGAAACCGACAGGGACTTGTTAGTCATTATTGAAAGTAGCCCTCATTTTTCTATTTGACCAATGGAGAATGTCACATTTTAGTAGCACAGGGGTATAAAGAAGACTTTCAGTTAAATTGGTTTTATATTTTTATGTACATGTGAGATTTGTTGTCTTCTAATGTATATTTTTAACTTAATTTTTTTTCTTGATGAAAATTTGCTATTCTATCCACTGCCACAACTCAATGTTGGAAAAGACAACTGATGTACAAATTGGATTATTGATTATAAATGATCTTTCCTATAAGTACTATGTATTGTAAAAGAAAAGCATGCAGAAAAAAATAAAGAGGGAAAAAGAAAAAAGCAGAAGGGAGAGAAGGAGGGTCGAGGGAAAGGCTGAGTCTCTTGGACATTTTAACTCCAAGTGGCTGTAGGAATCAATTCTACAACAAACCAGATTAGTGATTAATGTTAATCATGGTCAACTGCCTTACAAAACAATTGCTATCATTAAAGTCTCACTATGAATAAAACATATGCAGATCAACAAGTCTACTGCCACTAAAAGGGAAATACATTAAAATATATTCCCTGTTGTGAGCATACCACTCATTTTGATGAAATAAAAAGAGGTACACTCCACTCTTTCACATCTGACTTCTTCCTCATACCTTGCTATCACTTGTTTTAGCAAATCTTACCAATGAACTCCTTTCAAAATCGCATAGCATTTTAAGTTCAAATCTCTTCTGATTATTCTTTGACTCTATATTTATCTATTTATTTATTTATAGTTGGACACAAAACCTTTATTTATTTATTTATTTACTTAATCACTTACTTTCTTATTTACTATTTATTTTTATGTGGTGCTAAGGATGGAACCCAATACCTCACACATGCTAGGTGAGCACTCTACCCCTGAGCCATGACCCCAGCCCATTCTTTGTCTTTTAACTATTGAAGAATATTGCTTGAAACTTAACATTAGTTTCTCATTCTTCTCTTTTTATTAGTGATAGTTCAATTCAGATGTAACACTATTTTTCAGTTACGTTTTTGCCATCAAACTGAATCTGCTATCATAACTATTATATTATTTTAGAATTCTACTGTCTTCTCTAAATAGTAGAATAGGGTCTTGGATTCATCTACATTACTCTGTCTGTTTTTTCTATGTATAGACATTCATCATTGTGGCTCCATATGAGTTTTTCTTGTACACTGACCCTCATGCCTTTCTGTTCTTTTCTATAATTACTTTAATAATCCAAACACAGGCAGCAGCAGTCTTAAATATTAAAGATACAAATTAGTTTATTTCAAACTAATTTGTTTGGGGAATAAAGTATAACAGTAAGAGAGAGGCTTTTGTTTTCTTTATTTTTAAAAAAAATTTTTTTTATTGATTGTTCAAAACATTACAAAGCTCATGACATATCGTCTTCCATACATTTGATCCAAGTGGGTTATGAACTCCCATTTTTAACCCCAAATACAAGTTGCAGAATCACATCGGTTACACATCCACATTTTTTACATAATACCATATTAACGACTATTGTATTTTTCTTTATTTTTAATTTTTTATTTGTATATAGACCTAATGCCTTTATTTATTTTTATGAGGTGCTGAGGATCTAACCCAGTGCCTCACACATACAAGGCCAGCACCCTACCACTAAGCAAGACCCCAGCCCTGAGGTTTTTGTTTTCTACTTCTCATTTTTACACTTATTTTTTGATTCACCACTGTATAATTCATTTACATCTAATGATATAGTTTTCTTATAATATTTAATAAATAAAAAAGAGCTTATACAAATATATTAGTATAGACAAACGATCACAAGAACTTAGTACGTGCTACATATGATTATTAAAGTTATAAATAGGTCTTATTAGGTCCATTGTTCTAAATCGAGACCATTGAAATTATAATAGTATTTTCATAACAGTGGATTCTCATAATTCCACCACCAACTGCAAATCAATAATTTTTTTTATCAGCTCTCATTTACCTCTAAACTGCTTCTAATCAGCATAAACTATTTGAATGATAAATGATGAAGAGTAACTAAAAATATATACTCCAGCCTTTCCCTGACTCCTCTCACTTTTGGCCTGTCTGCCTACAGAGAATACACTAACTGCTTTGCTTCCTTAGGTTTTCTCTTTCCTCCAAGTAAAGACAGATGCTAGGTAATACAGTTTGAGTTTGGAGGTTGGATAATCATGTTTAATTTAAAGATACAGAGTTGCTTTATACAGAGAATTATGTATTCTCTAGGTTCTAATCTTTTATTCTTGATCTCTACTGATTTATATTTTTCTCTCGCCCTTATCTTCTTTGTTTCTCTCCCTATCATGCTCCTGGCTCATTATACAGTAAATGGTATATATATATCTATCTATATATAGATAGATATATATATAGCAAAAAGAGAGAGATAGCCCTTCAGTCCTCTAAATATATCATTAAACACAAAATATAGCAATTTTAATTGATTTTTAAAATATGATCTGAAGATTAGCAAAACATTAACTCAAATGAGACACTAAGCATACAGTTCCCCTTGCACTCAGTTTGTAGGATCTATTCACATGTCGACCTACACAGATACATATAAATTTAACACATGCATGCACATACTGATTCATTTATGTATAGTATAGAATTACAAGATAAAATATGAAGTTGATTATTCATTTGAAATACAACTAAGAGAAAAAGCGTGTGGGAGCAATGAATTGTTACAGTACAGGGCAATGCACTAGAGAGAGAGAGAGAGCAATGGCCGTGATGGCTTCCCAGCAGATGACACTCGCTCATTCAGCCAGCAGAAGTTGAACTTTCCATACTAACCCATCAGTGAAGTCATCCTGAAATAACACTTGGCAACAATATATCCATTTCCACAAGGAAGCCACAACTAAAAGACAACGCATTATGTTATCATAATGGGAAGTGAATAAGCCAAGGATAAGCAGAGAAGCAAGAAGGAACAAATACCTAAATAAGCAAGCAATTAAATGGAGACATAAACACATATCAAACACTCCGAGAAAACCAAGGGTATGCATGCAAAAATACACAAAATTGTTTTTTATTTTCATTATTTTTTCTGGTGGTTGGCTTGGAAAAGAGGGCTTTTCCATATGAAGCAGGCACTCTAACACTGATCTATACCCCCAATCTACACCCCCAATCCCAAGGATATGTATTTGGACATTCAGCTCTTTGTGAAGGGATAACTTTCTTTTTTCCTTTGAGAGAGAGAGAGAGAGAGTCTCACTGTGGTCTTCAGTCTCTCCTTGAACTCCTGGGATCAAGTGACCTTCTTGTATCTTCCCCTCAAGCAGCTAGCACAATACCATGCCTGGTTATAAATTCTTATTTTTAAATCAGTTAGAGAGACAAAAAAAATTTAGAAGAGAGTAATTACCATAGATAAAATTACAATTGATTAATTAGAAAACCAATGTATATTATCAAAACTGTTATTCTTTACAAAAACTACGAAACCAACAAAATCATAGTCATTGTGATTAGGAAAGGAGAAAGCCTACACTATAATATTGGGAAGAAAAAAAAAACATGTCATTGAAGATTTAAGGATGAGAGATCAAAAAATAAGTGAGTACTCCACTTAACTTTATGGTAATAAATTTTTACAGTATAGAAAAAATGGTTATTTTTTTTTCCAGGAAAAATATACTTTTCTAAAACTGGCTCAAAAACAAGCACAATTTCTCAAGAGATCAATAACTGCAGTAGATATAGGAAGATACTAAATTTTCTACCTATAAAGAGAAAGGCAGTGCCAGGGAAGTTTTAGAGATTATAGCAAGCACTCAAGGAAGAGATCTTTCTCATCTTCATAAAATATTCTGAAGGGAAAAACCCACAGAGACCTATCCAACAGAGTTTAAAAAGCATACACATTCCTGACGTAAATTTTTCTAAAACAGAAAGAGCATGAACAAAAAGCTGACTGACCAACCAACAAACATAAGTAAAACCACTGGCCTATCTTACCTGGGATCACAGATAACCAAAGTATAGAAATAAATGATTGCAAAAATAATTAACTATTATCAAAAGGAACTAATAATGCATAAGTAAATTTGTCATTTTCATGTAAAATTTCTTTCCAGATTATGAGGATAATGTACCAATGATAAATAGATATCCAAATATAATTGATGATGTTTTCGTTAATTCTACTACCAGCAGCGTTCTGAGTTCAGTTTGATGATCAAACTCAGCATGCAATAGGATTCGGGTAGCACAAGCTTACTTAGCTGTAAAAGATTGCAGAACAAGCACTCTCCCAATACATATTCTTACGTCTCCTTCATTTCATCTGTGGGACATGTGAGGTCATGAGACATGGACTGAGTGTATGTATACAACCCAAGTAATCCAAATAATTCTTTTTATTTCCTTTTAATATTTAACCAGGTGTATATGACTAGCATTCACATATCATTTCCAAGGAAATGTGACAGTAACTCATTCTTTGGTGCAGGTGCATGATCTCCAAGCCTGTTATTTATCCTACAATGAACAATATTGACAATGCAGTATATGTAATTGGTCTAGGGTGTATTTCTCACCCAGGTTATCAATTTCCTTGAACCTGGCATGAATATTCTCTTAAAAATTAATGGAGTCAATTTTGCAAGAAAATTTTCATTAAATCACCTGTCGCTGAGGTAATTACAATTTCTTGCCCTGGGCTATTTTCTCAAAAGTAAGCATACTTGGTATCATGTGAAATCTATTCTTTCTTGTGAGTTGTACTATTTTTCTAAACCAAAACCCACTACTAACAGTATAATATGTAATGTAGCTTGGCAAATAAATTTTTAAAAAATAATTTAATAAAATTCAATTCACATTCATATTAAAGTTTTATGTAATTGGGAATAGATAAACTTATTTAAAATTTAAAGGATGGTATAGTTACATTAATAATATATTTTATGATAAAATATTAAAAGCATTACAATTAGCAAAGCTAAACAGGTATTCAATATTAAACTAGAAATTATAGGGTCCGTACAATCAAACAAAAAGAAAGACTACTAGCAGAAATACTTTTTTAGAAGGGATGAAAATTCGATGGGTAGAATATGATAGCACTCCATGAGAGTAGACTATGATAATGCCCTTAGCAAACCCAACAGAATGATGTATATATTACTTTGTAATACTTGTCCAGGAACACTCTGATTTTCAAAATATAAGTGGAAAATTCTAAACAATGTACGCATGTGTAATAAAACTAGTAAATAGATCAGGGTTGCATGATGCAAGGTCAATATGCCAAGTGCATTTCTATATGAACAGTATATGTTTATATATAGAATACAGAAAACTAAAATGTTAAATATACTATTGGGTTGTATGATGCAAGGTCAATATGCCCCCTGCATTTCTATATGAACAGTATATGTCTAGAATATAGAAAACTAAAATGTTAAATATAGTATAATAAAATTCTTAGAAATCAATTTAACACATTATATAGAAAAAATCTACCTATAAAGTACAATAAACGCATTAAATATGATAGAAATAAATTATCATCATGAATTGGAAGACTCATTATTATTAAAACACCCCTTTATTCCACAATGATAGATTAAATGTTCCCCAAATAAAAATACTTGAATATTTTTATTTAGTGGAAATTGACAAATTATTTTTAAAACTATTTGGAATTGGGAAGAATTTTAAATGGGAGAAAATAATATTAAAAAGGAAGAGTCAATAGATTTGTATTTCTTGATTTAAAACAGTAAAAATATACAATAATAAAGTAAACATGATATCAGTACAAAAGTAGATAGGTAAAATAGTGAAATAGCTTAGGGACTGGAAATAGAGCAATTTATGGTCACTTTATTTTTTTTAAGGCCTCTAAGGAAGTTTCTTGAACAAATTGTTCTTAGACAACTGTATGAGCAGAAGCAGAAGTGGAGAGACTGGAAATGGGAGAAAGAAGGAAAATAACAATAATAAAGAAATTCAATTCCTAACTTTGCACATATCAGTAATTGATGTAAAATTGAGCACAGACTTCTTTTAGAAAATAACTTTTAATTAAAGTTATGAAGCTTTACAAAGAAAATTTGGAAGAATAGTTTTGTATACTCCCAGTAGGAAGATATTTTTAGACAAGATAGAAGAACACTAATTTGTGGAGAAATAAAACTGACATGTTGGACTTTAATAGATTTAAATGTTTTAAAGTTCTCCAGATAATCAAAAATTTATCATTTAGAAATGAAAGGACAAGCCATAGACATAGAGAAAATATTTATTGTATATATATATATATATAAATTAATAAATTACATATAAAAAGCTATTACAGATTGGTAATTAAAAGAAAATATAATAAAATATAGGTAGAAATTTTAATACACAATTTATAGAAAAAAAAAGATTGCCAAATACCCACTTAGTCCATGAAATGGTTCTGAACATCATTAGTCATCAAGGAAATACAATATTATACCACAATGAGATATAATCATTAGCACTTGGAAAGACTGAAATTAAAAGAAGTTAAACAAAATGTTGGCAAAAATGTAATATGCAACATTAGAATTCTTATACCTACTTGGTTGTGATGTAAAACAATAAAACCACTCTGGAAAAGTTCAACATGTTCTTATAAATTTCTTATACTTCTATCTCCAGTGTTTATCAAAGAGAAATAAGAGTAAATGTTCTAAAAAGAATTGTACAATGTTGGGAGTAGCTTGATTTACAATATCAAAATTTGGAAACAACTACCAGGGGGAGGGATAAATTAGTCATGGAATACTTTACATGGAATACTTCTCAGCAATATACAGAATGAGCTACTCACCCGTGGATCAGGCTGATGAACCTCACAGGTATAATGATGAGTCCAGCCAAAAGAATTACACAATACCATTCCATTCATGTGAAATTCAAGAAAATACAAATATTAACATACACCATTTCAAAATAAAAAGTTTTCTTTGGGAATCAGATGTTAGCATTATTTAGAAAGGAATATAGGGGAAATTTCTGGGGTGATGGTAAGGTTCTTTTCTTTGAGTGTGGTGTTAGTTTTTGCAGTATATATTCCTCAAGTATATACTTATGATATTGCGTAAGTAAGAACTGGATCTTTCACCCCATATAAATTTCATATAAATATGTGTATAAATTTATATCACATAAATTTATATATGTTTATACATAAATAAATGACATCTAAACATATTAGAAAAAGAGACAAAAGGCATAACCACCCACAGTTAGCCTTAAAATTACTCAACCCTGGCTATGATAAATATAATTTAAAATTACCTTATGATGGATCTTTTTCACCATTTAATATGACAACAATTTAATATTACAAGGCTTGACTACATACTTTGCTGATAAGACTGTAGGGGTCAAATGTTTTCATATATTGTTGGTGAGAGTAAATAACAGCAAGATCCCTGTGAATGAAACTTGGGAAATTCTCATGACATTACATTTGCTTTTGAGTCCTTTGTCTAATAATTTCGATTCTAGGAATTCAACCCAAATAAACAGATCAACTAATTTAAAAACAAAGAGAAAATCACATATAGCAAAAACATAAGCAAGTTTATTCATAGGAGCAATTTTAAGAACAATACTGAAAATAATCTAGCAGAAAACACAAACTATTGACAAAAAAATAAAATAGACCCACATTTACGTTAAGATACAATACATTGTAAAAAAAAATGCAAGAATTTCTTTCTTTCTTTCTTTTTTGTGAACTGTTAGGGGATGCTTTCCAGGTTTAATTGAAAAGCTATAGAAATAGAGCATATCTGACTACAATACTCTTGTGGAAGAAATGTCAGAATTGATGACGTGATTCTATATTTTAAAGAATTATATAAAGGAACCGCAAACTTTTGAAACTAATGAAAATAGTTACTTACCGGGTTGAAACTAATAAAGAAATGCATAAGATTTTTCTGAGTATACCTTTATTCAGTTTTGAACTTTGGAACCATGTCATTATTTTATATATCAAACATTAAAAATTTATTATACCAAGAAGAACAAGTAAATAAATTTGTATTCTTGGGAATATTTGTTCATACATGGTGAGAACAGGTACATTCTGGAAGAGAATAGGGGAGGACAAATGATACTGAACTATCATGTTAAAATAGAATTAAAGGCATTTGAGTCAACTTTTACTGAAAAGTGTGGAAACTAGGCTTGGCAATGAGCAAATCTGGTGCCCACTTTAAATATTATACATTGTCTACTAAAAGAAAATAGTTTTTCTCATAGAAATGACTGCTTTAAGGTCTGGGTCAGGGAGAGTTCAAAGTAAGCAGGAATATCTCATTGTCCAAGAAAATGAGAAAAAGCTCCCAGACTAATGGGGATTGGCAGAAAGACACAAGAGCCAGATTGAACAGCTCACGTCGGTCAAATATGAACTTCAGAATGAATAACAATGTAAATGGATTCTAGCACGCACATTGATTCAAAACAGGAATACACAAGTCCACACTTATACTAAAGGAAAATACCAATTAAAAAGTGAGGGAAGAGCAAAGGAAAAGCTTGTATTTGCAAAAGAATGCTGTTCATTCAAGGACTTCATGACTCTAAACATTCAGTGTCGATTATGTAGAAGACATCTTTAGTCATAAATCATTTTACAGAATTAATTTAAAAGTGAGTATTCTGAAACTTTTTATTTGAAACTTCCTATTTACTTATGAGTATTCACTATGAGCTGTTTTAAAATATTCTTAAGGCACAGTGACATAAACTCATTTGGAAATTATTAAGACTGAAAGTTACAAACCCTTTTCAAATTGTGGTTAAGGCAATGAGTACAACTTTAAGTTTTAAGGACAAAGCTGATTACTGTATTTTAAATATAAATATAAGCATACATGATAAACAGTCAAATATAATTTGCTGTATATCAAATAAACAAATATAGAATAATGCACTATGTCTCTTTTTGCTTAAAACATATTATGGCTTCCTACTGCAATTGCAGTTAAAACCCAAACTTGTCACCGATTTCTTTGTAGCTGTGCTGGACTGACCCTTTCCACTCTCCTGTTTTCTTACTTAGATCTATTCATGCCACCTTTCTGTCCTCTCATGGAAGCTTCATGGCTATTGACTTTGTTTGTAAACTTTCTATGCAGTTCTTTACATGATTGTTTTCCTTCATTGTTAAAAATTTTCCCTGAGTATTTAATTTTCTTAATTCCTTTATTTTCTGCCATTAGACATTATTATTTCTTCAGAGAACTTTAAAAAACCTACAAAATTTACTTTTGCATGTGTTTCCTAGCTTGGTGTTTGTTTCTACCACTACATTGTGAATTTCTTTCTCTATGTTATTCTCTAAGTTATTTCTCTATGTTTATTCTCTATGGTATTTTCGATTTCTCTAGTGACTAGTATTGAATATAATAGATATTAAGGGAATCAATGTAAAATTCAACATAGAGTACTGAATAAATATTAGTTACTATTATTAACAGCTCATAATTAGGCATAAAAAATTGCTTTATTCTTTAAAGTTATTTTTTTAATATGCAAGCTTTTATTTCATTATCCATAGATTAAGTATAGGAATTCAGTCAGTGTGGGAATTGCAAAAATTAATGGCAACAGTTATAATTTGGATCTATATTGTATGTTCAGAAGATTATAATGGGACACCAGGATTTGAATACTGTAAAATCTTCTGGTGGGAAGGGGTGGTGTAGTGGAATGGATATGGAGTAAGAGGCCATTACCTGCATGCACCTTGTAAAAATCAATGCCACATTTTAGAAGAAAGAAAACACTAGTTTTCTTTTTTAACTTATTTTTAAATACACATCGACACTGGAATGTATTACAATCCTTATTACAACAAAATCATGGCATTTTAAAGTAAATGGATGGCATTGGAGAAGATGCTAAGTGAAGTTAGCCAATCCTCCCAAAACAATGTCAAATGTTTTCTCTGATATAAGGGGGGTGACTCATAGTGGCCTAGGAAGGGAGAGCATGGGAGGATTAGATTAATTCTAGATAGGGAAGAGGGGTGGGAGAGAAAGAGAGGGGGATGGTGGATAGCAAGGTTGGTGGAATGTGATGGTCATCATTATTCAAAATACATGTATGAAGATTTGAATTTGGGGCCAACATACCTTATATGCAAACACTATTTTTCTCACTCAGTTTCTCTCTTAGCCAAGCACCATGAACTCATATCCAAATTCTTGGAAGAGAAAGACAAGGGCATTAAGTTAAAGAAAAAAAGTGACTGCTTCAAAGGAGATGAGATGTTAGAATCAGAAAGTAGCATTATTTTGGAGGCAATAAAAAAGAGGACAGATGATATCAAAATTGGGGAAGGTAGAAGGGGTCTCTTTGCTTCACCCCAAGGAAGATGTAGGTACAGAAGGAAGGGGTGGTTGGGAGAGCAAAGACCAAATATCTGTCTGGATAACAGGAATTCTGATCATCAAAGATTCGAACTTCAAGTCCTTATCTTAAAGCACTCATTAGACAGTCTCTGAACTCAAAAAGATGAGATGAAAGATTAAGAAAAAGTAGTATTTTTGATAATGCATGGAAAGAGAGAAATTTTATCATCAGATAGAGATTTTTTACTTCCAAGACCATTGTGATCCAGAGTTCCATATAGCCAGCCCCTGGTTTCAAACCCTTCCCCTCCTCCATTAAAAAATAATTTATGCACTAGTATATTTTATAAAGTATTTTGAAACCAAAAATGTATATGTTTTTGAAAATCCCTCAAATATTCCTACAGTGGGTACTAGCTACATACAACTTTTTCAAAAGGGTGTATAGAGAAAGTAAATTTTCTTAAAAATATGATAAATAAAGAATAGCTAGAAAAACTTGTAGATGAGCAGTTATCAGATTAACTCTGAAGAAGCAAAATTTTCTAAATAATCCATATACACAGCTACTATAGAAGATTATCATATGCATAAAAAAAGAAATTGAACTACTGACTTATTAAATACACCGTGGAGGTAAAATTTTTACTAGAAAGTAAGAAGAAACATTTTTTTATATGCCTCATCAGTTACAATCAGCAAAGTACTCTTAGAAACATTATTTTTGTTGGAAAAGAGATGAAAGAAAATAATATAATGCTGAAAATATGATTTTAAACTTCTGTTATTATTTTGAATAGTACCTCTTTTATGATCATGAATTCTGATTAAGTATTCTAACCAATAAAATATGCATGTGTGATTTTTCTTTATGTATATTTAAAGTGCAGTGAATTTTAAAAGTGATTAATCAATAATATATTAATTAGTGCTTATTTTATGATTATTAAAATAAGAATTAAGCATTACAAACTGGACAAAACAAAAAAGTTTCTATTTTTTTCTTCTGTAAATTACACATAAAAGCAAAACTATTTTCTTGATATGTAGCATAAGTATTTATATTCACTTAAAGACATTTCTAAATGACTATACTTTTCAATAGTCTCTGGAAGTCAAATCTAGAAATAACTCTAAAAATGCTGTTTATGTACCATAATTGGTAAGCATCCAATTCATTTTTTGTGCCCAACTCAATTAATTTTATTTTATTAATTGCATAAATTTTTACAGAGATAGATGAGAAAGTTTGGGCTGAAGATTTTGTTTTCTTTTGATCAGGAGGTGTTAGATTTTATTGCCTGAAGTGGTACCATTTGTTTTCTGTGAAATATGGTTAACATCACCTTACTTTTTTATTAAGTGTATATTTATAACCTTTAGAAGCAAATGTACTCTATCCACATGGCTAGGTTTATTGTTTTATGTTCTGCACGCAAAGCTGCTTTCCTTAATAATAAGAAACAGCTGTTGTAAGCACAACAATGAATGCAATGGGTCATACATGCCTAAATTAGATACAAAGGGAGCCAAGCAGGACTAAATGCTTTAATTCTGTCTCACTCTTCCATGATTGATGCACTCTAAAAAGAGCAGTTATATACTGTGTTGAGATTTAACAGATGCTAAAAGGAACTAGTTCCAATGTACATTTGTTAGGCAGCTGTGTTTTACACCAGGAGTGACTACAATGGGGAATCAATGTTTCCATGACAGTGAGGTCGACAGAACCTACACACAGAGGGAAACTAATGTAAAATAATGGAATATATTGGTGCAATCCACAAATCAATAATTTTTATGGTATATGCACAAATGTTAGAAAGTTTGATATCAGCTCATTGGTTTGGTATAACATCAATCTGTATAAATAACTTATTTCACCTAAGCTCAATTATTTGTCCAATGATACTTGAGTTATTTAACTATGTATGGTAGTTATTGCAAGATATGAAGTTATGTATATTTAGGTGAAAAATAGAAATAAACGTAGAATCTATGGCATGTATTATATGAGGATCAAGACAAATTTAACTTTTAATGTTTGTTTTCATGAATTGTCACTTTTGATTATGCGTTTCATATTATAAATGGTAAATGCTCATTAATAAAAATATGAAATAGAGTAATTTCTGGTGTACATATTATCTGCTTTGGAAGGAAGAAATAATCTATACATAAAATAATGTCAGCAAAGGATTCATAAGCCAAAGTTTGAAAGAATTTACAGTAAATATAATTTTACACATAATTATATTCACAGTTAATTATTTACCAGTAATTATTTTAGTTTTATAAAACTTTTTCAAAATGTGTATTATAAAAGGTAAAAATTTTTGAAATATAGGAAGTAGGAACCCTGTTATATAGGAAATAGGAACCTATAATTTGACACTTTATCAAAAATATAGAGGAGTATTTTAGTTCTATTGATGTAAGCTAAAAGAAACTTTATTTAGCTAAAGGGGAATTGTTGATTCTGTAAAAGGAAATTATTTCCAAAAGATTTAAGAGTTACAATAATAAATGCCTACATCTCAATGGCACAAAAATAAATGACCCAATCAAACAACAAATAAAAGACTTGAAAGGGACATTTTAAATTCCAAACAGGTATATAAAAAGATGTTGAACATCATGAGCATCAGGGGAAGGCAAATTAAAATCTCAATGAGGTATCACTTCATATTGGCTAGGATGGTTATTACGAACAAACACAAATATAATAAGTGTGAGCAGGATATGAAGAAATTTGAACACTTTTACATTATTGGTAGAAATTCACAATAATATAGCTAACATGAAAAAGAATATCGTTATAGTAGTTCCTTGGAAAATTTAAAAGTAAAAGAGCCTTATGAACCAACAATCCCATTTTGGGACTTTTACCCCCAAATAGGAATCAGGATCTAGCAGAGATATCTTCACTTCTGGGTTAATTCTAGCACTATTCTTATATCTAAGAGCCAATTCTTAGAAATAACCTAAATGTTCATAAATAGAAGAACGGGTAAAGAAAATGTGGCATACATTCAATGGAACATTCTTCAGCTTTTTTTAAAAAGGAAATTCTGCATTTGCAACATGGATTAACCCTTACTATGCTAAGTGTAACAGAAAGATGGATATTGTATATTTCTATTTATATGAAGCACCTAATATGGTCCAATTCATCAAAGCAAAGAATAGAATGGTGGCTACCAAGGGCTGGAGAAAATGAGTCAGTAAGTTTTATGATTAATATAAAATTTTGTTTATGAAAGATAATTCTAGAAATCTGCTATATAGCACAGTGCCTATAGTCAATAATACTGTATTATTCACTTAAAATGTAAGCATTGATCTTTTATTGTATTCTTAACACACATTCATACTCACACAGGACACAGAGTATGAGAAAACATTGCACATGTCTATTACCTTGATTACAATGATCATTTAAGAGAGTGCATACATTCAAATTCATCAGATTGCACATATTAAATATTTATAGTTTATATTATATTGGTTATTTTTCCACAAAACTTTCAGAGAAAGAGTTTCAGAAAGGTCTAGAATGTAGAGCCGGCAGTATATTTACTTTCTAGCAAAATACATATAATATGTATTATGCAAAATGTATCTTTTATTTAAAAAAAACACATACTATACATTTGATAATGTATATGACTATGAATTACACTATTACATGTGAAAATAATTCTATGTAAATAATAAATAATTTTACAATAAATACTACATTTTCAATATATTAGAAGGAATAATCCAGAAAATGACACAATAAATACATTTGGAATCTTATTTTGTCTCAAACAAAACAAATATATTTATACACTATTTTATTGAAAAATATTGAGAAAATTTTAGAATATAATATTTTTAAGAAGTAACTTGTTCTCTCTTCTCTGCATTGTTTCTTTTGCTGAGAAGAAGCTTTTTAGTTTGAATCCATTTCACGTATTGATTCTGGATTTTATTTCTTGCACTGTAGGAGTCTTGTTAAGGAAGTCCAAGACTAATCTGACATGATGAGGATTTGGGCCTACTTTTCTTCTATAATGCACAGGGTCTCTAAATTAACTCCTGGGTCCTCGATCCACTTGGAGTTGAGTTTTGTGTATGGAGAGAGATGGGGGCTTAATTTCATTTTGCGGTATATGGATTTCCAGTTTCCCCAGCACCATTTGTTGTAGAGGCTATCTTTCTCCAACATATGTTTTTGGTGCCTTTGTCTAGTATGAGATAACTGTACTTACGTAGGTTTGTTTCAGCGTGTACCATCAATTGAAATATGTTCTGCTATCATGTAAAACAAATTAGTATAAATAAGTAAACATAAAAAGAAGTGGTTATAATTTTAAACAAATTTTTTTTTCTGTTTAAATAATTGTATACCCTAAGTATATTCATGTAAACTTTACATTCAGTAAAATCCATATATCTTTAGATGAATTATGGTACTGATCACCTGTTATGGTTTAGATTTGAGATATTGCCTGAAAAGCTCACCCAAAGAAATGTACAAAATGAAATGATTAGATTATGAAAGCTAAATCCTAATCAGTGGGTGAATCCATTGATGTAGTTTTAATTTGAATAGATTACAGGGTGGAAGTTATAGGTAGGTGGGGTATGCCCTTGGAGGTTATATATTGTCCCAGGCTTCCTGTGCTGGCTCTCTACTTCCCATCTGTCTTGGGCTGAGCAGCTTACCTCTCCATGACCTTCCACCATGATGTTCTGCCTCATCTTGGGCCCAGAGCCAGAGTCAGCCAATCATGGACAGAATCCCTGAAATCTTCCTTCTCTAAGTTTTTCTTGTCAGGTATTTTGGTCACTGTGACTAAAGGCTGACTAATACATCACCTCTTATGTGCATATTTGTTGCTCATATATATTTATTTTGAAATGCTTCTTAAAGGCTGTTGCCTATATAATTTTTATTTTCATTTCTGCCTTTTCATTAATATTTTGTGATTAATGGAAAATAGTTCTTGGACACATGCGATGCAAACGTTTTTCTCTATGTCTGTAGTTGGCCTTTCATTATCTTAATGGGGTCTTTTGATGTTTATGAAGTCAAATTTATATCTCTTTTTTCCCTCTCTCTCAAGATTACAGTATTTATGTCCTATGTAAGGAATCTATTTCTAATTCAAGATTGTAAGTATCTTTGTATCTGTTCTCATCTAGAAGCTTTATAGTTTTATCTTTTATGTTTAGTTCTAAGGTTTGTCTCAAGTTTTGGGTATAATTTAAAACAAAGTTAAGATCCTCCTCCTTTATGCCTTTATCTAATTCTTTCAGAATCCTTTGTGAAAAGTCTAAGTTTACTTATAAAATATCATGCCATGTTTTTGAAACTGAATTAATCACTTATAGTGTGGACCTGCCTTTATATGCATGAATTCATTATTTTTTTATTATGCATGTCCTAATTATGTTAACAGAAAAAGACACTATGAAGTTTCTTTCTTGATATTTTATTTTGTTTATTAAAAATTCTCAATTCTTTACAATGCCATATAAGTTTTAGAAATACTTTGTCAATTTCTCTCAAAAATAATGTTGACATAATTTTTGGCATATGTCAAACCTGTGGATCATTTTGCTACCAAACAATATTGAATACTGTAAACTTCGTGGCACATTTATCTACCAGTAAGTTTATTTTCTGTATGAGTATCTTGCACAGTTTTTGTTAAATACATTCCTAAACATATGTTTCGTCTCCATCTTTAAAACTGTCACTTTAGATACTTTCAAATTTTTATAGTATACTTGAGATATTAAAACTCTTCTGTTAAACTATTTTTTGTTAACGCCTTTTATTTTTATATTCTTTTTGTGTGTTGAAGATAGTTTATATTACCTTGAATATGCATTATATATATATATATATATATATTTATTTTGGTGTATTTCACTTGCTTGACCTTCCAGTATAATATTTAATACAATACAGCATTAGAATGGGTGTCCTTGTTCATTTTCAATTTCAGACGAAAAGTATTTAACAATTTAGGAGTAAGTACAAAATTAGTTTTAAATATGTCATGGATACTTTTGGAAGATTGAGGAGTTTCATTTTATTTTGATGTCAAGAAATACTTTTTAAGAATGGTTATCAAATATTTTACTTAACGATGTTTTTCTCCTTTCTTTTGGTAATTTATTGAATTACTTTGATTTATGCAGCCTTTCATTCCTGAGATATAATATACTAGTTCAAGATGGATTTTTAAATAAAAATTTTGATTGAATTTATTTATAAAATTAGGTCTGTATTATTGATAAAAATTGTAATGGAATTATTCTAAATGGTTATGATTTTTTCAAAGATTAATGTCATTATTATCATCTCCTTATAAAATAAGGTTAGAAGTAGTTCTTAAGTTTCTATTCTCCTAAAGAGTTCTAGTGATATTAGTATTTCTAAATTCAAATATTTGATGGGGTTTCATAGTGAAGCCTATAGAAGCAGCTTTTCCTTTGTAAAAAAAAAAAAAGAAACAGCTTTTTTTTTTTTGGTAGTTTAAACTTTTTGGTAGTTTAAAGTTGTAAAAATCCCTTTGTTGTAGAAAATATATTATTATTTGACTAAATAATTAGAAATTATATTTCCATCTAGCTAAACTTACACATGAGAACGCCCTCACAGTTCACTCCTTGTCAACCATGAACCCATGTATACCTCCTTAAATGAATGTTAATCTACATGTAAAAACAATAAAGTCATCATTTTGCCTAATGTGATAGAACTTTCCTGAATATAGTAAAAAAAACTAATCCCCCAGAATATGTCACAATGTTTGGGATCATGTTTGCTTTCCTCCTTTGATATTCTATAACTTAAATACTGATATGCAAAATAAACCAGGTTAATATTACTTTACGCTAGAGGAGAGGAGATGGGAGAAAGAAAAAAATGGTTAATATGTATGTAAACATGGTAGCATAATAATAAGTACAATTACTTCCAAGTATTAACTGCCTTGTTTCTGCAACTTGTCTCATTGTCATAGCTGGAGTTTCTTCTACTACCTGTTTCATATTCCCTTTTCTCTCAGCAAATGAATTCTCTAGTCATGGTCCTTTGCTGGGTAGGATTACCCAAACTTTGACTCTTAAATGGTTTGGATTATTGGAAGTCCTACTTTATGCTTATCTCCATGCCCATGTCTTTCTTCATGAGAGTTTTGGGAAAATGGACTGTTAGTTTTCCACTGACTTTAAATATGGGGCAACCGTAATGACATACTCTTACTTACCTCATTGTGCAGAAGTTTTACCTTGAATCTTTGAAGTTTATTATAATGATCATCTTTTCTATCAAATGATGTATCAAAGTTTCCTCATATTTAATAGAAAATGATTGCAAAATATACTTTTCAGTCTTGTTATATTATGATAATTTTAAATGTTAATTGTTTCAAGGGCATTGCTGTTATAGTTTGAATACTATATTTCTAATTTTTGCTGACTTCTTATATTAGCCATATGGAGGTGTGTTTTAAAATTTCTAGGATTATGCATTTGTCTGTTCCTTTTTTTATTTGTTATTTCTACTTAAGTTTTGCAATTCTATATATACAAGTGTGTGTACTAAGGACTATTATTAGTATTCCCCCGTGAATTCATGACTTTACCGTTATTAAATGCCCCTCTTTTTTGGAAAAACTCTAATCTTTGACTCTACTTTGTGTAATGTTATATGCAATAACATCTTTTGTAAGCCAAGTGTTTATACTATGTTTTTCTTTCTATCCATTTACTTTTTTTGTGTTTTCTTTTTCTTTTTAATTAGCACATAATAATTGAGTATACTTATGGAGTACAAAGTGAAAATTCAGTATACTTATGTAATGTGTAATAATCAAAGCAAGTTTATTAGCATTTCTTCCATCACCTCAAGAATTTATCACTTCTTTGTGCTGGGAGTATTTAAATAATTCTCTTCTAGTTCTTTCCAAAATATATAAGAAATTGTTGCCAGTGACGGTGGTACATACTTGTAATCTCAGCAGCTTGGGAGGCTGAGACAAGAGGATCAAGAGTTCAAAGCCAGCAAAGGCAAGGTGCTAAGCAACTCTGTGAGACTCTGTTTCCAAATAACACACAAAATAGGTCTGGGGATGTGGTTCAGTGGTTGAGTATACCTCTCCCTGGTACAAAAAAAGAAAAAAAGAAATTGTTGTCAACTATAATTTTTCTGTGCTCTTATAAGTGATATATAGATATCTTTATTTATTGTTTAGAATAACAATCTATACATTTTTGAAGGTTATACTGTATCTATAATACTCTAATTATAGATATAGCTTTGTTTTATGTCTACTATTTTGATATTTTATTTTTAACCTGTCTCATTTGTGTGTGCTCTTTTCCTGCTTTTTAACTGACAAATATATTTAGATTCCATTTTATTTACTTTTTGTCCTCCTAACAATATGTGTTTGACATTTTTCCATTGATGCTGTTCCTTTATAGATTGAAACATGTATCTTTAATTCATAACAGACAGCGTAGAGTAATATTTCACCATTTCACACATAAGAAGCTTAAATAGTATAATTCATGTATCATTCTCATCCTGAGTTGAGATGAATATTCCCTCCATCCCTCCCTCATTTTTCCCTAAGTTAAATTCTAATCCCAGAATCATAGAAGGTGAGAGAGAGGTATCAGAAAAAAATAACCTGCTGATATCTTCTTCTTGGACTCTTAGCCTTCAGAAATATGAAAAAAATAATTTTTTTGTCATTTAAGCAACTATCTGCACCATGACACTGGTTACTCCAGCCCTAGTAAAAAAAATCAATCCTACATGCTATCATTGTTATATATTTATCTTCTATCTATGCCATAAAATCCACACAGTCATCTTACTTTGTTAACATTAAATAGTCAGATGTCTGAAAAATTAGAGGAAAGAATATATTGCTCTTGCACTTACATTTCCAGTTCTTCTCATATTTGAGTTTCCATCTGGAATTGTTCCCCTTTAGAGTGAACTTTCTTTAGCCTTTTACATCATATAGGTTTCCTGGAAACACATTTTATTAAACACTTTTAATTACTGGGAAAAAAAAAACTTTGCTGGATACAGAATTCTAGGTTGACAAGTTCCTGTTAGTATTTATTTTGCTTAAAACGTTTTTAGTCACTGCTTCTCACCTTCTTTTATCTGATATGTTAGCTGTGACTTGTATCATATTCTCCTTGAATTTAATGTTGCATTACTCTCTGGATGGTTTAAAGTTGTTATGTCTTTGTGCTTTGTTTTCTTTATTTGTGGCCAAAGTTTACTTCATATTTATTATACTTGAAATTTCCTGAGCTTCTAGGGTGTACCATTTGAGGCTCACATCACTTTTGAGATTCTTGAAGCCATTATGTACTTACATATTTTTTTCCTGCTTTTAATTATTTTTCCTTGCGTCAATATATTAAAATTGCACAGATATTAAGGGAAATTTTGTTCCATGAGAGGCATAATTCATTTTTTCCCAATCTTTCTATCTTTACCTCTTCTTGAAAATTAATAAATTTATATACTATAATTTCAAATTTGTTAATTCTCTGATCTATTCTTCCAGTAAACCTGAGTTTTTTGTTTGTTTGTTTTGATAGTGTACTTGTATGCAGGGTATTAGCCATTTCAGTTCTAGAATTTTTAATGTTTTTCTTCTGTTTCTGATTTTTGTTTCATTTTTTTTCTGCTGAGATTTCCCATGGGTCTGTGCATGTGTGTGTATGTTATTGTATCCATTTTCTCTTTTAAATTCTCCACTTAATTGTAATAGCTGACATAACATTCTTATTAACTATTGATGTATCTGAGTCATATTGGTGTCAGTTTATGTTTACTAATTTTATCACGCTTCTGTGTTTGTGTAGTAATTTTTCACTATCTGCTTGACATCATGTACTTTGTTATGGGCTGTTTATATTTCATCACCTTTCTTTACAAAAGTATCATAGTTTTATCCTGCATCTGTTTTCATTTATTCTTTCTAGAAAGTTTTCTTCATTTGCTTTCTCCATTTTAGAGAACTGTCTTTACTTTCAGTTGTGGTTATAGTTTGATAAAGAAAAAATAGATCTCCCTGGCTTTTTATGTAGGAAGTGACTTCATGTAAATATTTATTTGCTTATAAACTGTTGGTCCCTTACTTGTACTTCCAGAGCTTGGTAATGGAGCCCAGTAATGAAAAATTAAATCTCAATGATGAGGAAAACAGAAACAGTAGCAGTAGCAACAGGAGGTCATCAAAAACAATTTAGTAGGAAAATGAGAATCTTCTTCATCAAACAGTACTGGAACATTGATGCCTATATCAATAAAGAAACTCACCCCAACTATCTTACACCATATATGAGAAAAACAAATGAGTGATAAATGTACATAAGAGCTAGACTAATGAAACTAGAATAAAACACAGAAGATCTATGAGATTTTGCATTAGGTGGATATTTCTTAGAGGACAAAGGAAGCACAAACTGTAACAGTTATTTTAGAAAATTTGGGTTTATCAGAATTAATTTTTTTCATGTTGGGAAAATAAAAGGAAAATGAAGAAAATGAAATAAAAGAAAGGAAATACTAAGGAAAGAAATAAGTGACTTATATACTAGAAGAAATTTTGAAATACCTATATCAAACAAAGGACTTTTATTAAAAATGTATAAATATAACAATAACAAAAGTACATAGGTATCCATTTCCAAAAATAATGTATATATATACATGTTGAAGAAACAGAAAAAATATTTACATCATCAGGGATATGCATTTAAAACCACAATAAAATATCTCTTTAAGGTTTAAAAAAAATATCAACAACATCAAAGTTGGAGAGAATGTAAGGGGTAACTGGAACTCTTTTTTGATTTTGGCTATGGTAACAAAATGGTTTGGCAACTTCTTCAAACAAGTTAAACATTCATCTACACACTATCTGTATAATTATATTTCTATATGATTAACCAAGATAAATGAGACTACATGTGAATAAATAGTTTGTATATGAATCTTTGTAATTCTAAACTTAGAATAGAGTTATGTTACTGGGAATATAGGAAGAACTCTACATTTACACAAAACAATACAGTACATTACCTAAAAGGACACATTATTGATGCATGCAACAACATGGATAGATTTAAAACTTTAGACTGAATGACACAATTCAAATAGTGAAAACAACATATTCATTAAATACATTTATATGAAAATGCATAATAAGTTATTGCTCATACATGGATAGAAGAATTGAGTATGTATAAGACATAGATTACTGTGGCTCATCTTAAAATTCTTGCAATCATATTTTTGCATGGCAGTTGATATAAGAGCTGTGATTGCCTCTGGAGTAGGAGATAGACAGAGAAGGGCTGTGTTAGTTTTTGGTGTTTAAGATGAAATACCTGAGAAAATCCCCAAAAGAGGAAAGATTTTTTTAGTCATGATTTCATAGATTTCAGTTCATAGGCTGTATTAGCCTTAAATACCAAGATAGCTACTATATATCCAGTAGGTTCCAGCAATTCTTACAGAAATTTAATCAAGAATGATTCTAAATTGAATCCTACAGTCAGTGAGCAGGACAATCATATGTACTTTTGATAATTGGACACAGTTCTTATAAGAAAATACATTTTTATTGAAGAACACCATCAGAGTTAATATAATTAAGGCTTATGAGCATTCTCTCTTGTCCCAAAAAGGATAGCTGGCATGGATGCAATATGGTATTCTTCATCATATGTGAAACAAGCTTGATCCTAAATATAGGAGTGTCATTAATGTCTCATTATATTTTCTAAAAAGTAACCAAAATTGCTCTGTGAACCTGAACAAGTGAAAATATGGCTGTTGTACTGCTCTGTGATATTAGGATGACTGGTATGATAAGATATATTATTTTTCTACATAGGAAGTAGAATTTATTCATTACAACAGAGAAAGATAAAGGTAATCAACTGATTTTTTTCCCTAGAACTTGATTTATAAAAATGTATATGATTCATAAAAATATTACCCTATTCTGATTCAATAGGAGATTGGGATATCTTATCATGGGTTAGGGAAGAGGAAGTTAGATTTGGGAGTATTGGGAATATCCTATAGAGTTTAGAGAAAAGCAGAGTTGCTGTGAGGATTGTGGAATAGGGGATGATTATAGGAATTAGAGTTAACCCAGTTATTGGAAGATTGGAAAAGACCCAAACAGGGAAATAAAGGATCAGAGAAATGATAATTATCAGCCTGATGCAAGAAAAGAAACTTGAGTTTGGAGGGAAAAGTAGCAAGATCTTTTCTGTGAAAAGATCTTGCTACTTTTCATAACTCTACAAGTTTGCAGAAAACTGATGGAAGACTTGCTTCAGGGAAGAAAATAAGAAGAGAATATTTGATGGGAAGAAAATTGAAGGCAAATAACAATTCATTGTTCTCTGTGTATCTGTCTCATAATCTCTATTGACAACATTCAAAAGCAGTGACTGCTACGTCACTATGTCTTTTCAATATTGTGCAAATTTACCAGTGCCAAATATATTTGGCACTTTGAAGGAAGGGAAAAAGAATAAAGAAAACGTTGACTTTGGTGAAACCAAGTCAAGGATAGGGGATTTAGCACACTAGAGAAAGTCAACCTCCAAGAGAACATTGAGATGACGGCAAAGTTTTATTGTGAGGGTAAATTAAAAGCACAGACTCCAGGATTCAGTCAAAACTGGTTCAATACCAAGAAATACTGAATTCAAACTTGAGTAAGCCTAACAAAGTGGTTCCTGGACAAATCTGAATTTAGAGATATTAGAGATCCTCCAAGATAAGCAAATTAGATATTAGTATAATAACTGTCAGGTACATTTATATGTATAGTTTTTTTTTGTTAATGTTAAAATCTATGGAAGGTACTCCTTGTTTTTTCAAGTGAACTAATATGAATTTTTAACATCTTATATTTATTTTAGGGGTCATTCTCTCTTACTCTTCAAAAAAATATTTTGTTCCATGCCTTCATTGCTTCATTCCCTTATGAAAATTACTTATCTCTCTACATATATACATATATATGTAATATTTATCCTGTTTCATCAGTGTTATTGTCCTACAAAAATACTTCTGAAATAATCTATGCCTTAATGTAACAATTTTAACATCTATTCATGTTAGCATACTTGCTGTAATTTGTGCATTTTAATTATTATATCCTTCTATTCCTTAGGAATAAATATTATACATTTTTATTATTCATTTAGTACATACCATTGCTGAGCTAGAACAAACTGAAATTATTTTTGTACTGTTTGGGAGCATTTAGTCTGTTTCCAGGATTCAATTGTACATTCAATGCTGTGAACATTATTGAACATTCTATCTTGTAATGTGTGTTACAGTTTTTCTGAGATATAAGCCTAAAGTTCAAAGACATTTTGAAAAAATTGATGCTGGCTTTTGGAACAAGGATATCTCACTGGAAATAACATTGAGTTGATCTGCAGGAATGACTGGCATTGTGGAAAAGGGGGGTGGACGGAAACCAAAGTGAGGGATAAAGTTTTGAGCAGAGAAGAATAGGCCAAGTAGGTGCATGTTTAGAGTCTTCTCTTACTGGACATTGAAGGTCCTTATTAGAAAAAGCATTTGTTTATCTAAAAATGCCATTTAAATCTTACTTTTGAAGAATATTTTTACCTTATATAATGTTCCTGTCAATAGTTTATTGTTTCTTTCTTTTATTTTCAGCACTTAAAATGTTTGCCCTATTGGTATCCACTATTTCTGATTAAAAGTCAATAGAATATATTATTTGCTTCCCAGTACATACCAAGTTTTCTCTTGTGAATCTTGTTAAGCCTTGATTTTCAGCTTCTGCGGGGACTATTTCAAGAATAGGTATGACTCTAAGGCAGTGCTTCTCAATCTTGGCATTATTGATACTTGGGGCTGTACAAAAAATTCTTTTGTTATATGGGGACACTGTGTATAGATGACATTTCCAGGCATTTTTGACCTCTTGCCACAAAACTGCAATAGTAATTCCACACTTATAACAATCAAAAATGCCTTCAGAGGGCTGGGGTTGTGGCTCAGCGATAGAGCATTCATCTGGTATGTGCAAGGCCCTGGGTTCCATCCACAGCACCACATAAAAATATAAATAAATAAAATTAGAGGTATTGTGTCCAACTAAAACTAATAAATATTATAGAAAAAAAAGTCTTCAGACATCAACAAATTGTCTACTTGTTACCAAATCTCCTGAAATCTCTCTCTAGACTGTTCCTGTTAAGTTGTGGCTTTTGCTAGGGCTGGGGTTGTGGCTCAGTGGCAGAGCGCTCACCTAGCACATGTGAGATGCTGGGTTCGATCCTCAGCACCTCATAAAAATAAATAAATAAAACAAAGGTATTGCATCCAACTATAACTAAAAATATTTTTTTAAAAAACCTTAGAAAAAAAGATGTGGCTTCTTCTGCGTGCCATAATCATCCTGTCTAATTGGGCCAGAATTCTGCTTTCTTCTTCTCAGTGCACTGCAGTACCTCTATGTTATTCTTACCCCAGGGGCCACTATTTGAAAAATCTCAACTCCTTTTACATCCGGCACAGATAGGCCAGATATGGTGTTGCAATAAATTCCTAAAGGTACTTCCCAGTTCCTTTCTCTCAAAACCTTTCTCTCTCTGATGTTTAAACCCCAATTTATCATTTCTTCAACTCAACAGAACCACTGTTCTGCCAAGCTCTAGCTGTTTTAATGTGCTCAGAAAATTGCCCCTAGCCAGGTTGAGCATTTATACGTCACTTGTTCTCTTTGTAAACTTCCCTTTTCTCAGAGTTGTCTTCTTGGCATGTTGACCTGAAAACATTTTCATCAAATATACTTTTCAGTTTAAAATTCTTTACAGCAAAAGAAATTGTCTGGTACATATTATATAATTTTAAAAATCATTTTTATGTCATTTAGATTTATTAATTATTTGCTCACATTTTCTTCATATCAGAATATTCAAAGATTTACAAATGTATTCAATTTCAAAAGGAAAAAAAAACAAAACAGTTAAGTTACATTATGGTTGTATAATGTTGGTCAAATAGTACTAATTTTCCACTCATAGATTTACCCTCTTAAATATTTGTAATTATCTTCAAAGAAATCTGTGTATATATCTGATATCAAAAGTACCTCCTTTTTTTCAAATCTTTCCAGTTCTTGGTGTCAAAATCCTCTAGCTTCTAGAAGTATAAGAACTGCCTTTTTTCTCCCTTATTTATCCTATGGAAAAGGAAATATTGTCTTGTTTTTCTCAATTCTCCTTTTATCAAAATTTAAAACGAACATCTGTAGAATATTCATATATGAATTATTGAATGCACTTCCTTCTCAGCAGCACACAGAGCATTTTATAAAATTGACCATATTCCATATCACAAAACAAATTTTAGCAAATATGAAAAAAGGATAATACCTTGCCTTCTATCAGATCATAATGGAAAGAAATTAGAAACCAAGAATGAGATAAAAGAAAATAAACCACTAAAAACACCTAGGGATTAAGTAATACACATTTTAGTGATGAATGAATAGTGGAAGGAATCAGAAGAAAAGTAACAAGATTCTTAGAAGTAAATGAGAATAGTGGTAGAACATATCAAAATCTCTGGCACTTTATGAAGGCATCTTTAAGAGTAAAGTTTAAGCTGAGGACATAGCTCAGTTGGGAGAGTGCTTGCCTTGCATACACAAGGCCCTGGATTTGATCCCCAGCACCACCACCCCCCATAAAAAAGAAGAAAGAAAGAAACGAAAATTTTATAACATTGAGATCATATGTCAAAAGACTAGAAAGATACTAAATAAATAACCTAACATTATAGCACAAGACCCTGGAGAAAGAAGAGCAAACCAACACCATACTCAGGAGAATACAGAAAAATAAAGTACAATAAAATCAGAGCCAAAAATCAATGAAATTGAGGACAAAAACAATATAAAAGATCAACAAAAATAAATAAGTGGTTTATTGAAATGATAAACAATATTGATAAACCCTTAGCCAAACTAACCAAAAGAGAAAGGGGAAAAAACTCAAATTAATAACATTGGAGGTACAAAAGTAAATATTATCATAGGCATTATTGAAATCTAAAGCATTAGTAGACACTATGTTAGAAATTTTTACTCTAGTAAGATAGAAAATCTTGAAGAGATTGACGAATTCTTAGAGATATATGACCTACCCAAACTGAGCCATAAGATATAGAGAATTTAAACAGCTCAATAGCAAGTAATGGAATTGAAGCAACTATATAAAACCTTCCTACAAAGAAAAGCCAAGGACTGAATGGATTCTCAGCTGAGTTCTACAACACTTTTAAGGACGAACCAATACCTGTCATCCTCAAAATTATTCCGTGAAATTGAAAAGGACGGAATACAGCCAAAACAAACCCAGTATCAAGATATGTATTATGGCATGGGATCATTTAAAAGTGTGTATTATAAAGAGAGAATTAGGCAGTATTGGGGTAGAATGCAATATTTAAGCACAAGGAAAATTTATAACTCTTTTCCTCTTGGTGGTAGAACTTTTCTATCTTGATATTAAGGTAAATTGAGAGAAAATGTTCAAAAGCTACTTGAAATTTAATTTCTATTACCACTCCTTAACATCTGGCAAATCATTAATAGTCAATAAATATTTGTTATATATTGTGTTTTTTTTTAAAAAAAGATTTGTAATCTTACAGGTGTAGTATTAAGTTCCAACTAGTTGTATTAAAGAATGTAAAAATAGTTGTATTAGAGAATGTCATTTTATTATCTACAAGATGTAAAAGGATTGATGTGACAAATCCATAAGATTGCTCACAATATGCATTATAGAGAATAAACACCATGTGAAATGTTCCTTTTCATTTATTCAATACATTGACTTAGATACTGCATACAGAGGACACAAATGCAAGAAAAAAATTGATTCATAAGTAAAAGATATCCTTACAGTTTTAGTTTTCTTTCAAAAGCAAAAAACGGGTACAAGCAATAACTTCTTTTGAAAATATGTATATCATGATATAATATCACCTATTTTTTACAAGACTCATGTGAGTCTGAACCTTATAAGTATATGAAAGTGCAGAGCAAAAGTATTAAGTATGCATTTTATCAATATATAGAATAACATAAACCACAAGGAAATATAATACTATATTGATTGGTTGCCCAAATTCTATGTGTATTGACCAATCAGATGTCTGAGTCTCTCAGTAGAAATATTTTGGTCAATATTTCTTTCGACCTGAGCAATAGAATAATTAGCATTTCCATTTGAGAAGTAATTAGAATATTCATGTTCCAAGTTTTTTTGAAAGTACAAACTATTTTTCTCTTGGATGTTTCCTAAATTCTGTTGCATACAAAGATTAATGTGCATTGCAAGGAAAACATTCTCAGATAAACTCTGCTATAAATAACAAGTTTTTTTCTGTATTTTAATTTTTAACCAATTCAATAAGCTTTTAAATTCCCTTGTGATTTCTTTGATCTATGAGTTACTAAGAACATGTTCTTTAGTTAACAAATATTTGAAAATTTTCTGTTTTTTATTATTATTACAGATTGTGATTAATCCCATTTTGGTCAGAGAATATGCTTTGTATGGTTTCAATTCTCTTAAGTTTTGAGGTTTGTTTTATAACAAAAAAATACAGTCTCTCCTGGTATGTTATTCTTTTGCACATGGAAAAAAAAAACATGTTTTCTGGGTTTGTTGGACTGAATATTTTGTAACATTAATTATGTCAATTTGCTGATAGAATTCATTCAGACTTCTATATATTTAGTGATTTTCTGCCTACTTATTCAATTACTGAGGAAAGAGATTTGAATTCCTCGATTTATGTGTGGATTTGGCTATTTCTCATTTCAGGTTTATCACTTTTTGCTTCCTGCATTTTGATGTGCATTTAGGAAAATCACATATTCATGAATTAAAATCTCTTTTATCACATAAGGTACTCTTTATTTTCAGAAAAGTTCATGTTCTGAATCCTACTTCATCTGTTATTAAGAGCCAACAGGATTTTCTTTCCATTAGAGTTTACATGACATATTTTTTATATTTTATTTTATTTTAATCTTACTATATCTTGACATTTATAGTGTTTTATAGATGCCATATAGAAAAGTATTGTCTTTATGTCAGATCTGACATAAAGACTAGTTTTACTAGTACTAAAATAAACTACTGTTTAAACTAGCTACATTTATGTAATCAATGATATGAGGGGTTGAAATCTATATCCTTTGAAATTTTGTTCTATTTTTAAAATCTATTTTCAGTTGTTTGTTTCCCTTTCCCTTTTTTTATGTTTGCTTTTTAATTTTGTTTTTATCATACCCATTTATCCACTATTGGCTAGTTAGTTGTTAGTTATATCTTTTGTCTAATTATTTTGTAGTTTCTCTAGAGTTGACAATAAACACGTTTGTCATTAAACTACAAATAACATATTACTTCATGTACTGCTTCAGAATTTTGTAAGAGGATACTTCCAAATCCTTCATGTTATTTATGCTACTTTCAGAAAGGATTCCAAATGAGGATCCTAATAAATAGGAATTAAGACAGCCATCCTTTTGAGACTGATGAATAAATAGGTAGTAAAGAATTATTGGATAAACAAGCTAAAAAGGACAGTGGGAATTCCAGAGAATATAAAAAAATTCAGTCAGATAAAATGAATTGCATGGGCAATCGTTTATCTGTCATAAGGAAATAGAAATTTTCAAAATCATCTTGTAAACTTACTCCTAACTTATACACATATGGTCATGAGTCCCATAGTGATGTTATCAGTCATTGGCAGACTGATATACAACCTTGAAGATTACATTGCTTAGTGACAATTGTTTGACCTGTTTGACACAGCTATATTAGTTTAAGCACTTTCTTAGATTCTGGAAAATAAGATGTTCAATGCTTATGTGTAATTTCCTCCTTTTATCCTTGGAACCAATAATTTCTCCGCAGGATTTCTTGTTTCTTGCTCAGTAAAGATTGGTATATGAAGTCAAGTTCTGAGTTGTGCCCATCAATCTCAAACCCTCTCTGTGGAAAAAAAAAACAAAACTTGTGAATAAATGCATACAAGTCTATTTATTTTTATACCTATTTACATTTATATTGAAAATCATGAGTTCACACTTATCACCAATGTCAATCCAAATACACAGGGTTTACTAGCATTTTTTACTTTGTTATTTTTGCTACTGTTCTCAGACACTGAGAAACCTCTGACTCTTGTTACATATAATGCATTTATTTATCTGAATTATCTTCCATACATAACTAATTTTTTTATTGCTAGCTTACATTACACTGATGTTCTTCTCTTTTACTGGCTGGATTCTGACATTCTGTGCCAGGCAACTCCTAATATGTGAGCCCCCTCACAGCTTCTTGTACTGTGGTCTCCATTTCACTCTAATATTACGATATAAAAAGAAATACTTATTTTTGTCTTGGCCCTTGATTCCTGGGACAGAGATCCTAAAACCCTCACAGGTAAAAGTTCAAATGAAGACTTTTTTCTTTTTTTTCACAATTGCTCTTTTACTTTGGTTTTTGACATAGAGCTCTTAGGACTTTGCAATTTTTCCGAGGTGACAGAAGCATCTTTACTCAAGTGAGATGACCATTGGTAAACCCCTGATAGCTTCAGGATGGGAGCTTATTGAATAGGGAAGCAATAAAGTGATTGGAGGTTTGGAATTGTCTGCCCTACCTCCTAACTTCCAGGAAAGGGAGAGCAATTGACGGTTGAGTTGTTCACGAATAATTAATGATTTTTAAAAGTTATGCCATGTAAATAATGTTTACATAAAAACCCAAAAACAAGGGTTGGAAGACCTTCTGGGTTGCTGAATTCTTGGAGATACCACATTAGAGATGCCTAGAGAGTATATGGAAGCTCTGCACCCCTTCCCATAAACTGTCCTGTGTATGTTTATAGAATGTTCATTAGCATCTTTATTATATTTGTTAATATAAGAAGCTGACAAACTTAAGTAATATCTTAAAATGCCTGAGTTCCTCCTGGAAATTAATCAATCTTTTGAGAAAGAGACCATGAGAACCCTGGCTTTATAATCAATCAATAAGAACTATTAATGACAACCTACTACTTATAATTGGCATATTAAGAGGGAGGCAGTGTTGTAGGACTAAGCCCCTAACCTTTGCAGTTTGATTCAAGCTCTGGATAGAAAGTATCATAACTGAGCTGAATTTTAATTCTGAATTGATGGCCCCTGGAGAATTCCTTTGTGTATGTAGAAAACCCTGCACTCATTTTGGTGACCAGAGGTAGACTATTGTGTTAACTTTTGCATTGACTGCATGACAGAAAAACAAGTGTTTATCTCTTCAGTCACACATAGTGCAAGGCAGTCATGCCATATGTATTCTCCTCTTTACTTTGTTGAGTTCCTGATAGCCCATTTGGACCACTTCCTTACTTAGAGTTATCTTTTAGTCTTAAAAAAAAGTTCTATCCACTCCTCCACTTGTTGGTATACTTCACCTACAATTCCTCACTCTACATATGACACCCTTTTTAATGTTGCCCTGCCATAATAATTCCCTTTTCTCTCTGCTTGTACTCTGACAACTTGTATTAAACTACCTTGTACATAAAAATTCTTGCCCCTTTTAAAAGAACCCCTGCCAATTTCACTTGAACTATCTGTTATTCAGCTTTCATAGCTGTGACAAAATACCTGAGAAAATCAACTTTAGGTAGACAAGATTAAGTTGGTTCATGGTTTCAGAGATTTTAGTTCACCATCAACTGGCTCCATTGCTACTGCCCTGTGTTGTAGGCAGAATATTAAAGTAGAAGGGTACAGTGGGGCATAAGTACTCATTTCTTGGTAGCCAAAAATTAGGGAGAGAGAGAGAAAACACTAAAATATACCCTTCAATGACATATCCCTATTACCAACCTCCTTCAACCAGGCCCAATCTTTCATATTGTTTGCCACCTTTTGGTATTGTATCAGGTTGGCAAACAAGCACATGGCTTTTAGGAGATCTTTAAATCCAAACCATAATATATTCTAATATCCAAATCAAGCTTTCTCACCACATTACATCTCCTTCTCTTGTTGACCACTGTACACATTACTGCAGACCACTGAAACACTGAAACCACATCTCATATCACCTCTTCATGAGAATCTTTTTCACCTTGCTTGGACCCTGAATTCTGTATGTGAGCAGGCCCTAGTTTAGAATTCTTTGTCCTTCTAAATGGGGTCCAAAAAAGATGTTGATAGATATTACCTGGTGGGGGATCTAGCCCTCTGTCTGCAGGCCTGTATGACAGGACCGTTATAAGGAAGATCCATCCCGCAAAACTCATTCTGTCACTCCTTTGGAGAAATGAAAATGGCCAAACCTGAAGTCCCAGGGTCGTTGTTCCTTCCCGAGTCTGCGTCCACCAGTCTTGTGCAGCGTTCCGGGACCCAAATAGGTTTTTCCGTCCCTGGAGGGAAGACACATACAGCTCCTCTCACTCTAGCCAAGAGTGGAGCAGGGGGTTGCCACTTTCCTGTAGATAGATCCTTCCACCTTATCTGTGCCTTTTGCATGGTGGGAGAGGAGAAGTGACGCTGCACCGCTGTACGGCCTTCAGCATCTGTGAGCAAAAAATTTAAAGTGAACAGAGTTATATTTAACAGTGTGTGTAGTCCCTGACAACTCTGGTATATCTCCCCCTCTTGTTTTTTGCAAGTAGGTTTTAAGATGTTGATGGGCCCGTTCTACAATGGCCTGTCCTTGGGGGTTATATGGGATTCCTGTTTTGTGTATAATATCCCACTGTGAGCAAAATTTTTGGAAGGTTTGACTAGTATAAGCTGGGCCATTATCTGTTTTTATGCATTGAGGGGTTCTCATAAAGGAAAAGGTTTTTACATAGTGCTGTATCACATCCTTAGCCTTTTCTCCTGAATGTAATGTAGCAGAGATAAAACCAGAGAACGTGTCTATACTGACATGCACAAAGGACAACTTTCCAAAACTGGGAATATGAGTTACATCAGTTTGCCAGATGTCATTTGGCTGAAGGCCCCTTAGGTTGACTCCCAGAGAAGGGGAATGGATAAAAGGTGCACAAGTAGGGCATAGGGAGACAATTTTTAAAGCTTGATCCCGGGAACATCCTGAGTGGAAGCGCAAAGTTTGTGCATTTAGGTGAAATTTATTATGAAGCTGTAGGGCCTTATCATACTCAGCTATTGTATATACAAGGTTAGTGGCATGTGTGGCAGCGTCTGCCATGGCGTTGCCCGCCGCCAGAGGGCCTGGAAGCCCGGAATGACTTCTAATGTGACCTATGAAGAGGGGGTCTGCCCTAGCCCATATAAGAAGCTGCACTGTTTGTAGTTGATCCATGATAGTAGATTGTTTTCCAATATGGGGTGCTGTCTCAATCGCGGATGCAAGTCTGGCAATATAAAGACTGTCTGTGAAAACATTAAGGGGCACTGAATTGTAGGTCTGTAAGGCCAATATCAAGGCTGAAACTTCCACCTTTTGGGCTGAGCAATCAGCCACCCTTTTGAGGATGAACTGGGTTCCATCCGAGACGACAGCGGTTTGTGCGCCTGGAATAGGGTCCTGTTTTAGGATCTTTGGGAAAATTATTGGACATGTTTTTAGACTTTCAAGGAGCCTGCTTTTAGGGTAGTGATTGTCAACCTGTCCCATGAAACTACAGAAGAAGAGACACCAGAGATCATGTTCCTGTCTTAATTTAGAAAGAATGTCTTGATTATATGGTAATATGAGAACATCAAAGGTTTTCCCAAACAAGGCATCTCCTAGATATTTTGCTTTCCAAACTAATTGTATTAACCAGATCATGGAAAGGTATCAAGACCCGGGAGGGGATCTTGCAGGTAAGTGAACCCAATAAATAGGACCAGTCTGCCAAAAGACTCCAGTCGGGGTGAGTTTTGACGGCAGAACAATGAATAACAAGGACTGGGGATAGTCCACCTGCATTACCTGCATCTCTTGTAAGGCTGTCTCTATCAATCTAAGTGCCTCCAAGGCTTCTGGAGTAGGTTTTCGCGGGGAGGTGGGTGAGGGGTCTCCTCTCAAAAGGTCATACAGGGGTTTAAGTTAGTAGTTCAATATACTTAATGTTTAATCAACAGTGTGAATTTATTTACCAAAATTAATCTTTATCTTAAACAGTAAGAATTATTAGGCAATAAGGATCTTTCTTTAAAGAAATAAACTTACATTTTAATAGGTGTTTATCATGTCAAAATATGGACAAAATTTTAGCTCACATTAGTATAGTTAAATTAGGAAAATAACCTGAAATACCCTTAAATTAATTATAGTCAGTTTAGTATATATAAATCTCTTTTTTAATTGTTCTAACTTTTTACATCATCTTTTTAGATAACAATATAAAAATCTTTTTTACTTAGGAAAATGAATGTAAAGACCTTGTTTTACCCAAAGATGATTTCTTTCTTCTTTTTAGGATCCATGTGTGCTTTTTCTTTGTTGAAGCATCTTTTTCTTTTAAAAAAAATTTTTTTTATACTTTGGAACAATTTCTGAAAATCTTAGAATCTATGAAAAAATTATTATACTTTGATAAGAAATATCAATGAAAATATAGTTAAAACCCTTAGATATTTTGTAGAAATAATTATAATAATTTATCATCTTATGAGTTTAAACAGTAACCTTGAGAATTAGAAACTACTTGATTGTATTTTCACTTAAAAGCAAATTTATAGTAAACACATTTATCTTAAATATTTGTAACTGAAAAGGCAGAGTATCTGATAAATGTAAATATAAAGCATAAATTATGGGTTTTCTGTTGAAGAAAAACAATTAGGCAAATATATATTAACTAATCAATTAGGCATGTGCTAATTAATTTATAGATTAACAAATATAGGTTATCTAAATATCTAAAAATATATATATATATTAAGAATAAGAACATAACTTATAATTGTATTAACTTTATGTAACCACGTGGTCTTAAAATATTTGGATCCATTTTAATTTATTTTTAACTAGGAGTGCACTCTTCTATGTGACGTCACTTGATGTAACTGAAATAAGATCCTTGAGTATACATTTTTATTTTTATAGTTAGCAATTAGAATAAGGATTTTTTGGTCATCACAGGAACTTTGCTGGCTTGTTCCTGTGGCGAGCAAATGCATCTTCATAACCTCCAAAATTAAAAGTAAAATATAAAGAAGCATATTTGATATCTCTCATCAATAGAACATTATTTAGTAACACAACTATAGAGAAAAAGTCAGGTTATTTAATTTAGAACTAACTTAAATTTAGGACTGTAACATAGAAACCTGTGGAATTAAATTTTGTCTGAAAAAGATACCTTTCGTTAGCATTTACAGGTAGGCATTTTTTTTTTTTTTTTTTTAAATACAGGCTTTGAGCAGCTCCGGTAGAAATCTGAAACACAGTAGTATAGGTTAGTGGCTGGAAGGCGGGACTAGAAGTCCTGTCTGAGTGACTGTGGAAGAACCAATCAGAAGCCCACAAAAGTGTGGGAGGTGAGACCAGGAAGTCACTCTTCCGGCCAGGCACCCCATGGTTACCATGGTGATGCAAACAACATGGAGTCCGATGCCCATTTTCGGGGCAAAAGTTCCCCAAGTTTTCCTAGCCGATTGCATTTTGTTTGATTTTTGTCTGCATTTTTCCCCGCCTGGCCAAGATCTTACTGCGGTAGCAGCTTGTTCTGTCTCTGCGACCTGCGGTTGCAGCTGTACATCCTGCACTTCCTGGCGTTCCCTTGGGGAGTCTACAGATAGAAAGGGGTTGGCCTGAGGAAAGTGACGGCAATTGCTTAATGACCGGCATGGCTTGTTCCAAGTTAGGGAATATTTTTCCTGCTATCTGCATCAATCGGGCTATGAAGTCAGAATAAGGCTCAGAGGGTCCTTGAGCAATTTTTGAAATTTTTGTTTCAGCATTTGAAATAGGTAGAGCCTTCCAAGCCTGAATGGCTGCTGCAGCTATCTGAGCATAGACCCCAGGATCATAATTAATTTGCTGATTTATGATAGCATATTGTCCCGAGCCTGTTAACATTTCAAGGTTACGCCGTGGGAAGCCTGCATCCTGATTGACTCGGGCTAGCTCACGACACCTCTCTTGATTTTCACTTTTCCACAACAAAAAATCCCCTCTGGACAACACAGCCCTGCAAAGCTGTTGCCAGTCACTAGGTGTCAGCTGATTGGCAGAGAAAGACTCAAAGAGAGTCAATGTAAAGGGGGCATGGGGTCCGTAATTAGTAACTGCCTCCTTTAGTTGTTTAATATCCTTAAAAGCTAAAGGAACATGCACTCTGGCTGGCTGTCCATCGGCATCCAAGTTTTCAATTACTGGAAAAGTTTGGGCTGTCTTAGGTTGCCACTGAACATCCCCCCCCCCCTTTCTGGGGTTGTCCTCATCCCAATCGGGGTTATAAGGAGGGAGCGCAACAGCGATCAGGCCATAGGTGCTTTAAATCTTGACTTCCTCAATCGACCCTCCAGTTCCTCTATCTCCCTTTCCAGTTCCTCCTCCTGCCAGCTGTTACCATGGAGCCCAGTAAGTGACTCCCTTATCTTAGAAATGTAGTCAGCACCGTGAAGTCCAGCTCAAGGCCAGAGGTCTTGTTTACATATCTTGTGAAAAACTAGTAAGGGGGTGTCCAGCACCTGGAGTGTTGATTTTTCCCAGACAGTAGCCAAGTAAAACAGGGCAACATGAAAATAGGAAGTTTATCTACATTGAACTTTTTTGTAGAGATTCTTTTGCTGAAAGTCCTAAAATTAGCCATGGTGAATATTCTGGAGAAGGTCAGTTAAGACTTTTCTGTGGGCCTAGTAGGGAGGGGATTGAGAGCAGCTAGGGTGGATCTAAGAATGAAGAAGGAGATGTGAAAGAATAATGGGAAAGGGGTAAGGACTCTGCCATTTGCTCTTCCTGGACCTGATTAAGGGACTGTTTGCATTCAGCAAGCTGCTCCTTAATCTTCACTTTATCAGTTAAAAGAGCATCCTTTACCAATCTCCATAGAGAGAAAGTAGCAATCGGGACTCTATCCGGACCCTGGTCCCTCTACAACTTTTGGAGATCCTACTTTACCAAATCCCAATCACTGTTATTGAGAAAGCCTCCTGTCAGAAACCAAGGACAAGCCTGGGCTATAGTTTCAACCAATTCGGTTACTGTCTTGGTTTTTATTCCTGTTCCTTGTTTGCTTAACAGTTCTTTAACCTCTTGGCCAGATGAAGTTTTGCTGTTGAGTTACCCATGGTACGTACCCTGTCTCTTTAAATTATCTTTAAACCAATCCTCCCCCTTCTTCCTTAGAAGGTGAGCCTCGTCCGCTTACCCCTGCTTTCCGGGTCTCTGTGGGGGCCTCCAGATGCCGTGTCCGGCTAAGGGGAACCGAGTCCAGTGAGGGACATCGAGGTTAAAAAAAAAAAAAAAAAAAAACACAGGACACCAAGGTTCTTCATCCAGGAAGAGGCATGTGCGCGCCCTTTATTATCCAAGCTTGTTCCCTTATATACTTTCTATAACTGCAATGGAAATTTAGCCAAAACAAGGGAGGAATAACACCTGCTACTCTTGGGTTACCGTGACCGTCCCTTATCAGGAAGCTCCGAGAAGGCCAAGATGTCCCCAAAAAGGAACATATGTCTGAAGCAGATAAACATGAAAACGCAAGCCTGTGTCAGGACCCTGTGAGCTGGCCACTTTGACATGCAGAACAAGGAACTGGGGGCTGGGCCCCGGGGGCCAGGGAAGGCCTGCTACCAGCAGATGAGCCCAGACTTTTACCTTGCAAAACTATAACAACATACTTTACCTGAAAATGAATCATGAATTTAAATATTCATAGAACATAAAATCTCTAGGAAAAAAATATAGGGGAAAAATTTGAGTTCTAGGGACAGACAAGGAGTTCTTGAATTTGATGACCCCAATAGTAGTATTCTGCAAGGAGAAATTTTGGTAAATTTTACATCATCAAATTAAACTTTGGGTTTAGGAAATATTTTGTGAAAGAATGAACAGAACAAACTATACACTGAGATAAAACATTTGCAGACTTTATATATCTGACAACAATCAAGTGTTTACAAAATACAAAGAATTCTCAAAAGTCAACAATGAAATGAACAACTTAAGGAGAAAATAGGCACAGATAGTTTACTGAAAGGGATGGATACACAGACGGAAAAAATATTTGTGAAAAGAGTCTCACCATTATTAGCCATTAATTAAATATTAATTAAAACCACAATGAGGGAGGGATCCAGGATGGTGGGCTGGAGGGAGGTAGCATGTGTCGCTCTATGACCTGGGATTCTAGTAGTGGGATTACTGTTTTTCTCTGAGTTATTCGAGGACCCTTAACAGCTACTCCTGTGCAGAAATCACAGTCTCTGTGCTGCACAGGTCACTAGCCCTCAGCGTCAACACAGGACTCTCAGCTAGTTGCCCACTCAGGACCTTCTGCACCAGCTCAAGCATGACCATCGGCATCAGTGCTAGCAAAGGACCCCACAGCTGCCCACCTGTGCAGGAATGCCAGCCATAGCTCCCACACAGGATACCCAGCTGCTACCTACACACAGGTCCTCTGGCCACCACTCCAATGTGGACCCCCATCTATCAATGTGGGCTCCCCCAGTCACTTCCATCTTTAGACACTGCAACCATTGCCATAGTCTCTTACATGTGGTAGCCTCTAGCTGGGGAGACAGGACAGTGTCTGGAGACAGCTGCCAACCACAACACTGCACTCCACAGAGCTGCATCTCAAAACACGCCACCCAACGCTACCACCCTGCCCAACCTGACCCATCACCCCATCTCTAAAAGCAGTCACCTCCATCTTGGGACACCTTTGTTGCCATCTTTACTTGGAGCAACTCCCAGCTTGGGACACTGAGTGGGGCTTAGAAAAAATATCAAGGTACATATAGACCCCAACTCCCCCTTCTGTCACAAGGCCACTAACCCAGCACAGTGCTTGTGGCTATGCCACTAGTCTGTAGCTTGCAAAGACTAGTCTTGAACTGCCCAAAACAAAATAGCTCTCCCTATTAGATGTGAGGCCCTAGAAGGCAACCCACAAAACCTCCAGAGTGAGAGGTTCCTGATTGAGATGTCGATAGGGAAGGGAGGGAGGGAGATATAGTTTAGAGACTAAATTAGAGACCAGGAAGTGTGAGGTCTACAGGTGCTGACATCTCACCTGTGGGCCCCAAAAGAGGTCTTTGGGGTGCAGTCTCCCATCAGGGATTGGAAAGTGCTATATCCCACCTCCAGGAGCTCCACCCCCAAGACCAATCCTTCCACCCTAATAACCTTCACCATCTATAGGGTGGAAATACCAGCAAACAACAGACAACCCCACCTATTGGATGAGAAGAGAAATAGGAACGATACTGATCTCCAACAAAAATAATACTTGTATTTTCCTTTGAGATTTTTTTCTGATCTCTCTTTCTTCTTCTTCTTCTTCTTCTTCTTCTTCTTCTTCTTCTTCTTCTTCTTCTTCTTCTTCTTCTTCTTCTTCTTCTTCTTTTTTCTCTCTCTCTTTTCTCCCAGAGTCACTTTCACATCATTTGTGAAACCAAGTGCTTTTCATGAATTAGGCTACAGAGGACTGGGGTGTCTGAATAGTGTATTACATTGGTGTGTTATATGCTTTTATCTCCTATTTACATTTTTTATTTTTCTTAACTTTTATGTTTGTTTGTATTTTGTACTCTCTCTATTGTCTTCTCACTTATCTCCCCAAAATCACTTTCTCTTTTTTCTCCCACTACTAGCCAACTTCTTTAGATTCCTCTTTTATGCTTTCTAAGCAAGATGTAATAACTCTATAACCTCACTTCATAACTCCTTAACATCTCATTCTACACCCCACCCCTGGTTATTTCTTAGTCCACTATCAGAAACTGTAGACCCTTTTGCAAACCTACTGTTCATTTTGTAGATAATAATTGAACGCACCATTTCTGTATATTGTGACAGAACTGTATATGTCATAATAGGAGCTATTTGGTTTAAGGCTGTATATTGTTTGCATTGAGATTTGTTAATATTGATCTCCCCATTAAAGAAGAGATATTTAGGGACACTATAAGCCAATAGGGTAAAATCTGTAACAGCTCAGACCCACAGTGCTAGAGGAGAAGACACATGAACCACATGAAAAAAAGAGGGGGGAGAAAGCACCCCAAATAAACCAAAATAGTACATTATTAGAATCCATGGCCAGCACAAAAGAAGAAATTACAGAGAAAGAGTTCAGGATGTACATTATTAAAATGTTCTGTGAATTAAAGGATGATATAAGAGAGAAAATACAGCCAACAAAAGGTATTTTGATAAAGAGCTACATAAGCAAATACAGGAAGCAAAAGATTACTTTAATAAGGAGAAGGAGGTTCTGAAAAAAATACCAACCAGAAATCCTTGAAATAAAGAAAACAATCAACCAAGTTAAAAACTCAATGGAAAGCATCACCAACAGATTGGATCACTGGGAAGACAAAACCTCAGACAATGAAGACAAAATATATAATCTTGAAAAGAAAGTTGATCACATAGTGAAGATGGTAAGAAACCATGAGCAGAACATTAAAGAATTATGGGATAAACTAAAGAGACCAAATTTAAGAATTATTGGGTTAGAGGAAGGCATAGAGTTACAAACCAAGTGAATTAACAATCTATTCAATGAAATGTTATTAGAATATTTCCCAAACATGAAGAATGAATTGGAAAATCAAATACAAGAGGCTTATATGACACCAAAAGTACAAAATTACAAAATATCTACACCAAGACACATTATAATGAAATGCCTAACATAAAGAATAAGGGGAGAATTTTAAAAGCCACAAGAGAAAGGAATCAGATTACATATAGGGGGAAATCTATAAAGATCTCTACAGATTTTTCAACCCAGACCATGAAAGTTAGAAGATCCTGGAAAAATGCATACCAAGTTCTGAAAGAAAATGGATGACACCAAGAATCTTATAGCCAGAAAAATTAAGCTTTAGATTTGATGATGAAATAAAAACCTTCCATGATAAACAAAAGTTGAAAGAATTTACAACTAGAAAGCCTGTACTACAGAACATTCTCGGCAAAATAGTCCATGAATAAAAAACAACAATGAAAATCAGCAAAGGGAGGTATTACACTAAGGGATAAAGCAATCAATGATAAACCAAGTCAAATTAAACTACCAAAAATAAACAAAAATGACTGGGAATGCAAATCATATCTGAAAAATAACCATGAATGATAATACCTAAAATCACCAATCAAAATACATAGACTAGCAGTTTGGATAAAAAAAAAAAAAAAAACCTAAAAAAGACAAACCCAACAATATGCTGCCTTCAAGAGACTCATAGGAAAAGACATCCACAGACTGAAAGTGAAAGTTTGGGGAAAAAAATACCACTCAAATGGACTGTGGCAGCAGCGGGGGTTTCCATCCTCATATCAAATAAAGTAGATTTCAATCCAAAGTGAATCAAAAGGGTTAAAGAAGGATATTACATACTGCTTAAAGGAACCATACACCAACAAGGCATAACAATTATAAATATATATGCCCCAAACAAAGCAAGGCTATAAAGATACTAGATCACTTATGTATTACTTGTGGGAAGACAAGATGGTATAACATTCTGGAAATCAAATTGTAGTGCTTCTTTTAAAAAGACAAGTACATCCAACCCAGAAACCACACTCCTAGGTATTTTTCCTGAGAAACAAAAATATATGTTCACACAAAAATCAATATATGCATGTTTATTAAGGTTTTATTCATAGGAACCAAAACCTAGAAAAAAGTAGTTGTCCACCAACAAGTGACTAATTAAACACACTGTGTTGTCCGCATAATGGAAAGTAGAATGAAAAGTACATCCATCCATATTCATAGGATCCTGGATGCATCTGCAGGTTACTATGCTAAGTGAATCAATCCAACTCCTTAAAAAAGCACATTACATTATCCCATAAATAGAAAAATCTTGAAGGACAAAATAATAGAAATGGATAACAGATTGATGATTTCCAGGCATAAGGGTTAGTGTAGAGGGAAGTGAAAATGACAATGAGAGGACAGCATCAGAGTTCCTTGTGGCGATGGAAGGGTTCTATATATTGACACTGTCCCTGGCAATGCCCTGTTTTGATATCCCACAATAGCACCACAGGATGCCATCATGGGGGAAAACAAAATAAAGCATGTGGATTCTGTCTGCATCAGTTCTCTGTAACCAACTGCATGTGATTCGATAATCAATTCAAAGTAGAAACTTTAATTTTTAAAATAATTTGAACAGTAGAGCAGCACTCTCTCTCTGGGTCCCACACTCTAAACACTACTGCATCCTGAAATGTTTTTCTTGATTGTCTTTAAGTGGCCTTAATTTGTGGGTAAGAAAGTATCCTTCCAAAGAGTTCAGGGAGGTTGAATGCGGGAGAAGATGATGAGAAGGCTCCTGTGTGATCCCATAAGAGGCTGTCTATGACAATCTTCTTTCTCTAGACACATTCCCCTCTAATGTCATATCCAAATAAGGAAAACAGTATTTGAAGTGCTAATTCTAATTACTGGAAAAATTCTCAGCATGAAAAGAAAAATATCCACTTTAAAACTCGCTAGTTTGTTTTGAAAGGAATGAAAACACAGAGATCAAGCTAGGGGTTCTTTTCCTTTCGCAAATCAAGGGAATGAGTTGCTGTAATATGACTTTAATGTTGTGGATTTTACAATGTACCCATCCACACTGGCAACAGAGAGCAGTTGGCTGTTTTCTCCTTGATTACGTTTACCAAGCAGGAGGGACTCCCAAATTACTGAAGAGTAGAGGAAAATGTTTTAGAAAACCTGAAGACAGAAAATGAGAAACCAGAGTACATTAGGGTTCTCCAGAGAGACAGAAACTACAGGGTGTGCATACAGAGAAAGATATTTATTTTAAAGCAATGGCTCACATGATTATGGAGCCTGGCAAGACCAGAATAAGCAAGCAGAAGACACAGAATAGAGTCAGTGCTGCAGGTCACATCTGGAAACATTTATTGCAGAATTCAGAAAGTGCCGCTGCTGCAGTCTGAAGGCAGTCTGCTTGCTGGAGGAGAGTGTGACAAGCTTTTTGTTCCACTCATGCTTCATTCAGTTGACTGTATGAGACCAATCCACATTATGGAATGCAATCTACTTTACTCACACTACACTGTTTTGATTATAAATCTCAACTGAAAACACTTCTATAAGTACCCCAAATAAAGTTTGAACGAATACCTGTATACCATGACCTAGTCAAGTTGACACATACAATTAACTACCGCATTGGGCATTTATGAGCAATGACTTTAAATTTGAAAAAAAAAATGTGTATATTATCAGAAAGAAAACTGTATGGAATTGCACTTTATTTAGGATAAAGACTGTTTGAATAATTAAGATTAAAAGGAATTGCTGGGAATTGCCTTGTTTACAAAGAAACACAATAATGGAACAATATGCTCTAGTCTATAGGACAAAAATTATTTTTCATATTTTTTCAACTAGTTTATTGCAATAATATTAGTGCAAGTTTAAAGTTCTTACTATGTACCAAATGCTCTTCTAATGTTTTTCATACTTTAACTGATTGAGCCATTATAATAAGTTAGAAGGCAGGATTTGTTGTTTTCTCATTGTTAAAGAAATGAAGTCAAGGAAGTTATATATGTTGCCCAAGGATATGAACTTAATACATCTCAGATGCAGAATTGAAAATAGGACATCTAGTTTTGAAATCTATGTTCTTAATCATGGCCCTCTAACACTGTTCATTACTGCAACTGGGATTTTCACTTCACTTTGAATTGACTGGTTTAATTTAGAGTTTCCAGTCTGCTCTAGTTTGTTGGAAGAGGACTTTTCAAAGTGAAGTCAGAACAACCTCTGATTCTGTTTTCTAATATGTCAAATGAGGACAGTTATGACATTGAGTTATAAGGATTAAAGATAAAGTAACCATCTATCTTTGCATAAGTTAAAGCACAGTAATTTATTTATTTTCTCTTCATCCAGCCTGGCTTCCTGGAAACTATTCATCTTGCCTAATGACCTTATAGATGTTCTCAAGTGTTCTGAGAAAAGAGTATACACTACCTATGTCAAAATTGCACATCAAAGCACTAAAGATAATTATGGCCAGAAAATACCTGACATAGGAATCTTATATTATTATTTAATGAAAATAACCCTTTAAAAAAGTTATTAGTATAAATTCAAAAGTTGCTATTATTTTATGTGCAGAACCCTTACCTTCTATTTAAAAAGCAATAATGTGGTACTATAAACTTTTGTCAATAGCTAAATTAGCATATGATTTTCTTGTAAGCACAATGAAACTTTTAACTCAACAAATTAATCATAATATTGATATTATATTTCAAAGATTTTTTATTTCATCAAAAAATTTATATATATATATATACATATATATTATATATACATATATTTAGTATACATATACTAGACTGACAGTAAAACAGAGAATGTTTATTCTGGTACAAAATGAGAGGATTACTTATTCCTTGAATATTTGAGTATAATTCCTGACAAAATCAGGTGATCCTGGAGCCATTTTCATGTGAAAATATTTTTTCTTTTTTTCTTTTTGTGCTTTTATATTTTTTTTAAATCTAAAACCAGTTCTGTAATTTATTTTTAATATATTCTGCTCATTCAAAGTAGATTTTTGATAGTAATCAGTATAGGTATTTATGAATGTTGATTTATTAATGTTTCGTTTATTTTGTTCAGAGGTAGACTTGAATTTTCACCTTTAATTTTTCTAATAAAATAAAAGCCAAAAATCTACTTTTAAAGGCTAGAAAAGCTTGTACTATCAATGAATCTATCCTGAGTGATAATAATTGATTTTTCATCACTGTGATTTGTGATAGCTTTTCTTTTAATTTAGTTTAAAGTGAGCTTGACCTATAAATGAATTTCTTTAGGATTTCTGCCACATGGACACATGATCTCTTACTTTGTTATTCAGTTGGGATCATCACAGAGGATTTCTGAAAAACCATTATGCTTCTATGCCTGCCCTCTTGTTCAAGGTTTCCCCTACTGGTTTCTTGTTTCTCCTGTCTTTAACCTCCTTATACTTTCATCATGAATAATGCAGACATTCCAAAGTTGGTATTTCTTCTTAGAAGTATTGTGTTTGTTTTTGTTTAGATTTTTTTTTTTCCTACAAGGAACAAAGACTCACCAGAGCAAGCTCAGGCATGTTTTTTTATATGGTTACACAATAGGTCCTCAGAAATCCACAAACAGAGCAGAAGATACCCAGACCTCTCACAGGGTGCAATTGCAAAGCTGAAAGCTTCCAGAAATCCAAATTTCTACTTTTCATGGATCAGAAATTCTTTCTGTCATTATATCTTTGCTTCTCTCTGAACGTGCACCTTTTTCTGTGCTCTTTTCATCCCAGGCTGAATTTTTTATGATTTTCATCTTAAGTGCTTAATAGCAACAGGCTTAGCCTCATAATTTCCAAGTTCTAAACTTCTGAAAAAATAAATCTCATTGCCCTATCTCTTATTTTTATTAATGCTTCAAAATTCATAAGGAATGAAGCAGAAAGAGTTATGTCTTATATGTTTTATATATACATTAATTATATATCTTTCTTACTTAACATAATTATAGGATTTCTCTCTTGCAGACTCTCCTTGCCTCTAGTCCAAGGATTAAAGGGTCTTCTAATATATTCCCATACCTACAGCTTCTCACTGCTTGTTTGCATTCTCAGGACACCAAGAATGAAATCTTGATAACCTTTAGGAAAGAAGACAGTATGCCTCCAGGATATTGATAAAACTAACTGAGGACAGGAAGGGAGGATGATTGGAATGATAAGGTTCTTGGATTCAGATAACTGCATTTATAATATTTTCTCTTTTGTGAGTTTTTCACCACTAAGAAAGTTGCTTACCTTCTGAATAGCTTCAGGTTATTTATCTGAAAAATGTGGATTTTTGTAGTTAACATAGAATATCAGAAATTGTCCACGGAAGCGGGCAAGGAGCCTGAAATATGACGTGCTCCTTCATGAATTTTTAAGAGCTCAGAGACTAGTCTAGTTCTTGTTGTAACAGCTAAGAAATTTGATATGTCAGCACACTCAGAATGTTTCCACAGTATCTCCTTCAGTGATAGTTCTTGCTTCTTTTTCACATAATTACAGTATTACAAATCTAGCTTCACAATATCTATTGGATGTGGAAACTAAACCTAATTGCTAAACAAAACATAAATGTTATAGTTATTTATACTAAAGTATTCTAACTAAAAGTACTAGAGTGCTACTGGGGTTAACTGTTCTGTTTATGAACCTGAAAAAAAATATTTTCAGCCTGGAATGAGAACAGAGATATCTTCAGGGTTTTTCCAGTGTGGGTAAGTTATGTGCTATTTGTGGCATCTGAGCTGTAATAAGCTTGTGGTTAGTCAAAACTCTAGGGGCTGTCATCAGTGGGAAAGGTGGTGTAGAGAAAATTAACTTGAGGCAAGGAAATAATAATGGCCTGAAACATGGATTTTCATTTTTGTTTAGACAGTAATTTTCCAAGTCAATAACAGTTTTTGTGGTGCCATTCATTTGAGATTTGGTTTTAGCAAAGTTTCCTATATTACAGATGCTATTAATTTCCTTTAGAAGCCGCAGACTGCTAAGTATTGCGTGATCTCCCATTTATCTCTTTCACAACATCATATGAAATCCTTGTCTGAGTTGGGAAAAGAGAAAGCAGAAAATCTAGAAACAAATGATTGCTATGAAAATTGAATATGGTTTATATTTTAGTGCAAAATTTAATTTCAAATTCAAAATTGACATTTATGATAATTGAAAACTTAAATCAAGTTTATGTTTTTCCATGTACACTCTCATTTCTTGTGACTTAAATATTGCTCATGTTATTTTTATTGTGAAATTTTATTATTTTTTTCTATAAGAACATTTAACAATGGGTAGCCCAGAAAAAGTAATGTTACTCAATTTGTTTAAACTAAGGCCCATCTTTATACAGTAGAGATTTTTAATACACTTTAGATTTTTTTTAAAAGGAAATGTTTATTATATTGCTGTAAGAAAAAGATCCCCCTGAATAAAAAAAAAAAAATAGAGACTTTAGTGTCTCTGACATTTCTCAAGAGCAGTTACAAGTCTATGAACTATCATTTGTCATTTTCATTCTGCCCTACCAAGTTGTCTTTTAATCAGGGCTATGTCTAGAAGCAGCAATTAAGCAACTAGGACATCTACTTCATGCAAAATTGTCTACTGATTCTAGAGTGAAATCAAACTGATATGACCTAAGGTCTACATCTACAATCACCCAAGGCATGGGAGATACTGACACAATGGCTTCTGGTAATCTACATACACAGTATTCTGGAACCAAGGATGGAATCTGTGAAGACAGAAAATCCTTATGTTCACAAAGGCGGTTCTGCAGAATGCAGGGCAAATATATAATGTTCTAGTATTGAAATGCAGGTATCATAAGTACTGTTTAGAATACAATTGGACTGACTATATGCTCCCCATAGATCATTCTTCAAATTAAAGAAAATGATGGGTGGGGAGACAATTTGCTTGGTAGAAATTCACCAAAGTGAGATTAAAGTGCAAGAGGGAGAAAGGAATGTTTATGATCCATGCATGCTTTGTTTTAGATACCATAAATGTTGTGGACAGAGTTGTCAGAAGGTAAGCATGTGTGTTGGGAGGTCTTTGTACCTCTTTCTTACATAACTGGAAAAATATAACTACTAGAAAGGTTGGCGGTAACTGAAGAGTCCAGTGGAAATAATCAGTCTACGACATGGAAGTTACACCAGCAAAGAAGACTGTGAGAAAATAATACTAGAGCAATGCTAGCAGAAGGAGTTAGGGTAACATCTCCAGCTCTGGGTTGACTTAAACTCTACAGTCAGTGAACAATTGAGCAAGTGGGGATGGCAGCAGATGGTGAAAGAATGAAAAATGTTAATTAAAATAAAATGGCACAATTGGAAAGTGAGGAAGTTAAGATAGCCTAGGGAATTAGAGTGATCTATTTAGTTACTAGCCCTGTTTTTTAGCTATAGAACACAATTCCTGAAAGACTAAAGTATTTTACTTGGATCATTGATGTTAGCCACAGAGAAAGTATAATCTTTCTGGGATTAAGGTTTGCCTGAATAATAAACTATTAAAAGAGGTGCAAAAAGGAAATTTATAATATCTTGTTACTTCATTCTCTACCTCCCCTGTGACTTTATTGTGTCCTCATAATTGGTTTTTACTTTTTTTAGTATATCAGCACTGAATGTATTACATTAATTCTCTCAGATTGGTAATAATTTTGAATATTTAAACTGGATGGAGATCCAAACCACTATTTATAGTTCCAGATAAATTTAAGATTCTAAGTCACAGAATATAAAGGGAAAATGTGGTCTACATTGATATAGACTATTCCATACCTAATTTTCAAATTTAGAGTCAAATGATACTTTTCGTAAGCAGTCTGATAATATTCTTCATCAAATTGTCTTCCATATATTAATTATACAAGTGTTAATCTTGAAGTATAATAAATTTTGCAGTTTGCTTTTGAACCCTTGATTTTCAAAGAAATTAGAAATAAAAAACAACTGCTTTTCTTTTTTAAAAATATGAGAAAATAACATATTACACACACACACACACACAATGGCATATCAAACAATTAAAAACTATACCCCTGTACATACCACTTAGGTTGGGAAGAAAATTGACCCGTGCCAAGAGTCCCTTCTGTGTTCCTGCCTAATCACACACTCACCCCCCAAAGAAAAATTTTACAAGTAGCCTCTTTGTTATATTTTTACCATCTAATATGTATCCCTAAAGGACCTTTGATGCAGCACATATGTTGACTTTGTTGGTAATTATGGTTTTGTTCTTGTTCATGATTTAAACACTTAAAAACAATGTAATTCATTATTGTAATTTTGACCTTTGTATAAATGTGACCATATTGTATATTTTATTTATTTATTTATTTATTCATTCATTCATTCATTCATTTTTGTGTGTGTTTGGGTGTGTACCAGGGGATTGAACTCAAGGGCATTTAACCACTAAGCCACAAGCTCAGCCCTTTTTTCTTTTCTTTTTCTTCCTCTTCCTCCTCCTCCCCTTCCTCCTCCTCCTCCCCTTCCTCCTCCTCCTCCTCTTCCTCCTCCTCCCTTTCCTCCTCCTCCTCCTCCTTCTCCTCCTCCTCCTTCTCTCCTCCTCCTCCTCCTTCTCCTGCTTTTCCTCTTCCTCCTCCTCCTCCTCCTCCTTCTTTTGTATTTTATTTAGAGACAGAGTCTCACTGAATTTCTTAGTGCCTCGCTTTTGCTGAGGTTGGCTTTGAACTCCGTAGTCTCCTGCCTCAGCCTCCTGAGCTGCTGGGATTACAGGTTTGCTCCACCATGCCTGGCTGTGTAATTTATTTGTGTTTGAATTTTTCACTTGTATTGTTTTAATTATATATTTATATATTTACCTCTGACTGAAGTTCAGAAATTTAATTGTGTGGTTGTTAATTTGTTTCATGGATATATCACAATTTTTCCTTTCTGTTACCAAAGGACTTTCATTTGCTTTGAGATTTTGACTAGCACTAACAATGGTACTATGGATTTTTGGACATTTGTTCTGGTACACACATGTTCAAATTCTCTTAAAATACCCTCCTCAGAATGGAGTCATTAGACCATGAATATTAATATCCTCAGCTGTGGAGACTTGAACCCTGGTCTCTGATTTCCTCATGACTGGTTTTGTGCTGGGAACTAACTATGCAAATTGCAGGTCAAGATGCCCCAGTTGTTTTAGTAATGCAGGCTAGGGTTGACTATGCCCAAAAGTGCATGACACTGACAGTCAGAACCTTGGATTCAGACACCAGCTCCCTGGGGTGGAAAATTCTGTACATAATAAAATGACCTCCATATCTTACAAGTTTTTCTGCCTCTTTCAGACTGCCTGCTCTGCTAAAACTTTCTCACAAATAACCTTCTGATGACAAAACCTACATAAAAAGCATGCTGAGCTAGCTCTGGTGTCAGTCAAGCCTCACCAGGGATTGGTTGAATCACCTGGCCCCACCTTTTCCTCTATGTGTGTGTCTGCTTGTCTTTTCTTCATCACTTTCTTGCTCCTCCAGTTCCTGAATTAATGGCCTAGGCATGAGGCCTCAGCACTCAGTTTTCCTACATAAAGCCAAGCAGTTTTCCAAAGAAGGATACCTATTTGTACTTCAACAAGGTGAGTTTCAGAGAAATTATTACTCTATGCTTTAGACAGTATTTAGACTTTCAGCCTCTTTAGATTCATGTCAATCTGGGGTATGTGTGTGTGTGAGAGAGAGAGAGTTAGTTGTATTACTTTAAATTTTATTGGTTAGTGATGGATCTCATTGTCACTGTCTGTTATTGATCATTTGCATTATATCTTTTTTAATTTTGAACTAATTTCACAATTGTGAAGTTGAGATTGTACACGGCTCCCAAATAACATTCATCATGGTTCTCCTGTTGTTATCATCTTAGATAACTCCAGTACTCTTGTGAAAACTTAGAAATTCAATTTGCTGCATTATTTGCAAAATTATGGATGTCTTTTGGATATTAGCAATTGTTCCATTAAATCATTTTTTTTCTATTACAGGGTCAAATCCTAGACAGCATACTTCTTGTAGTCATCATATCTCTTCCAATTTGTAGCACTGATTCCTTATTTCGTCTGTTTCAATGAATTTTTCATTTCTGAAAATTGCAGGAAGGAGAGTTTGTAGAATTCCTTCATTAAGTTTTGTCTGATATTTTCTGAAGATTAGCCTAGAGTTGTAGATTTAGGGAAACAAAACCACAGAGGCAAAGTGTCCTTTTTAATGTTGGTAGCTGATCATTATACACAGCAGTGAAATTCATGGCAATATATTCATATATGCATGTAATTTGGTAAAAGATGGTCTTCTAATATAAGCATTAGAATTATTCCTGATGATGTTGGCTTAAGTCATTTAGCTAAGTTTTCTGCCAGATTTAATCACTGAAGAGTAAATATATTTTATTTTCCATACTCTGTTCCTTAAAAGGAAATTACTAAGACGAGTCTACATTTAAGATGGATGAAATTAAACTCCATGTCCTAGAGGAAGGGCAATTATGGTATTTGTGAACACAAATTAAAACCTGACAGTGATTCATAATAATGCTTTAAAGCTATAAAAAATTTAGTCCTTTTAAAAGTTTCATTCCCTAATCTTTGCAATCTCCACTAGATTTTTTGCATACAATGATTACTACTGTGGTTTTCTACTAATGATTATCTGTCTGTATTTTTATTCCTTCTGCATTTATTACTTAGAATTGTTCTGCTAAGAAAATAAGCCATCTCACCTTCAACTTTTAATTTCTAATCATCTATCAATATGTGCTCAGATATTTTATTCTTCAAGTTATAATGCTATATGATTATTATTAATTTTTCATAATAAAATCATAGATTTGATTGTTGGGAGCCCTTGGAAGCTGTGTACTTGATGCTCTGAGAAGCCCTCAATCCTACTTTGTTTTGCTTTGTTTTATTTTTTCAGACTTTTCAAGAGTGTTGCAAGCTGCTCTAGGATTATCTTATATTTTGTCTTAACTCCATCATAGACTCATCCATTTCTCAGACCACTCTGGTTTGCTTTATTTTATCTATCTATCTATTTATTTATTTAGTTTTAAGCCTTTGTTTTATTTGTTTATTTTTATGTGGTGCTGAGGATTGAACCCAGGGCCTCACGCGTGCTAGGTGAACACTTACTGCTGAGCCACAACTCGGTTTTCTTTATTGGAGAAAGATATTTAGAAACCAAGTTCTTAAAACTTGATGTGTGTGTGTTTCTTCTGGGGTGGTTTTTGGCTTCATTGTAGACAAAGATGGTGATACACGTATTTGAGCTTACTCATGTATGAACAATCTATAATCATTTCTGTATGTGTTAAGTTGAAATAAAGTTCATACTGATGTCAGATAAACTAGTTAACAAAAGAAAACTCTGAAGCAGAATAAATACTTTTAATATAATAAAGTAGTAAGCAAACTTTATACAAGATATCACTCACACTTTACTCACTTAATAAAAACAACTTACCACAACAGGAAGTAGAAAATACTTTAATAAAATTTTTGTAAACATAAAAAAATCATATAAATATCACTTTACATAAAACTATGGCCAGAAATTTAGGGCCACAGATAATAATAAATACACACTAATAGTAGTACTATAATTGAGTTCTGTGAAGAAGGAGGATACAGGATTATATCTTTAGTCATTTAATCTTGGTTTTCTCATTGGTAAAACAAACAAAACTGGATGATTACTTGAATCAAAAATTTTGGTACATTAAACATGTAGTACTGCTCACAGAGTTGTACATAATTATATTTATGAACATTCTGACAGTAGCAGTTGGCAGAATTTTTTGTAAAGCAGAAGTACATGTGAGAACTCAGGTTTCTTTAAAATATTTTTTGCTGTGGTAGAGTGAAAGTTATAAACTAAACAGACTTAATTTTATAAAAATTTAAACAAAATTATAGGGTTGCTGTTCACATTTATTTCTATCTAGAAGTTATTCAATAAAAATTAAGAACTTCTTGGGGGCAGTGGCACACACCTGTGATCCCAGTGGCTTGGGAGGCTGAGGCAGTACGACTGTGAGTTCAAAGCCAGCCTCAGCAACTTAGCAAGGTCCTAAGCAACTCAGTGACACTCTCTCTCCAAATAAAACACAAAAATGGATTGAGAAATGGTGGATGTGACTTCATGGTTAAGTGCCCCTGGCTTTAATCCTTGGCACAAAAGCAAACGAAAAAATTAAACTTTGATTTAAAATAAAAGGAAATTAATGAAATTTGAATGAGAAGCCCTTGCTCATTTTAGCTTAAATGATGTTTATTAAATTTTAGTTAGGGCAGAGGGGTTGGAGGGAAAGGGAGGGGACATCGGGTTATTAATGGTGGAATGTGATGATCATTATTACCCAAAGTACAGGTATGAAGACATGAATTGGTGTGAATATAATGTGTATATGAAAAATTGTGTCCTATATGTGTAAAAAGAATTGTGATTCATTCTGCTGTCATATATAAATAAAATAACTATTTTTTAAAAAAAATAGTTAAAGACTAAAAGTCTAATTAATACCAGGAATTCTGATCACTTCTGTAAAATGGTAAAATAAAATTGGATTTTCTTTTATTATTAGGGAATATCAGCTCCAGAAGCTATTGATTTCCAACATCAGTCTCTACATCTTAAAATGGTCAATAAAATATCCATCAAGTCAGAGAGATTTAATAAGAAAAATTAGATTAATATGTAACCTCTTTATTCCCTAAATAAATTTCCCATAAAATACACACAAAAAAAAATAGAGAAAGAGGAGGGAATTGGAAAAAGAAAATGGGAGAGTTTGCAGAGGAACTTAAAAGAATAAAATAGGAGATGAAGAAGAATGAGATGAAAGAGGAAATGAAAGGCAGTGAAAACTCAGTTTTATGCAACCACAGGCTGCCTGCCAATTGATTATCTATAAGGCACTGAACAAAAGCAGAGATTCTTCAGGGTAGCACAGAGTTGAGAAAAAGGGTCTCCTCTCAGACTCTCCAAGGAATCCATTAATGTTCTTTTTAGTTTTTTTTTAATTAGTATACAGTAAAATTGATCTATTTCTTTGGTGTAAGATTCTGTGAGATGTAACACATGTGCAGACTTGTGCAAATGCCACCGTAATTGTGATATGGAAAAGCTGTTAACATCTTGTGAAAACCATCTCCCTTCTGCTATTTGTATCTGCAAGCTAGTTTCCAAGCCATGGCAACCACTGACTTCAATCTTTGTAGTTTTCCAGCATGTCATATAAATTAAATCTTGCAATATATAGCCATTGAGACTGGCTTCTTTAAATTAGCAAATATATTTTTGTTTTGTTCATGTTGCATTATTATTTAGCAGCTCATTTTTTTATTGTTGAGTAGTATTCCACTATATGATTATGCAACAGTTTTATTTGTTAAATCACTGATGGAAGAACATTTGTTCCAGTTTTGGCTATTAAGGATAAGAGCTACAATTCACATTGGTATACAAATTTGTGAGCATGCATGACCTTTGATAACCCTTAGGTAACTAAACAGGAATAACATTACTGGGTCACATAATATGTGGATATTTAACCTTCTAAGAAAGTCTCAAACTGATTTGAAAGCATCTGTACCACTTTTCAGATTCATTAGAAATATATGAGCATTTCAGTTGTTCTGTGTCCTTATCAGCCCTTAGTATTATCAGTTTCATCATTACTTTTATAATTATTACTTTTATAGATATATTTTAGTATATTGTAATGATTTTTAATACACAGTTCCCTATAGGATAGAGATTTTGAACAATTTCATGAATTTCTTTAGTGTTTGTTTTGAACAGATCCTCTCTAAAATTCAGGAGTTGTTAAAGTGATAGTTATTACATGGTGAACACCTCTAAGGGTTGGTTAGGCCATGAGGGTTTCTCTCTCATGAATACAATTGAGTGCCCTTATAAAATGACTTGACTGGGTAGGTTCATCTCCTTGCCCTTCCACTTTCTACAGTGTGAGAGCACAGCAATCCTCTTTTAAGGCTGCAGGACTCAGGCTCCATTTTGGAAGAAAAGAGTAGCCTTCACCAGAGGATGTTGCCATCATCTGAGCCTTCCCAGTCTAAGTGAGAAATACATCCTATTCTTTACAAATACCCAGTCAACCAACAATCCAAGACATTTAGCATTCTTATTTTCTTTTTGGTAAGGTATCTTTTCAAATCCTTTGCCCTTTATGAATTTTTTTTCCCTGATAGTTGGAGAATTCTTAATGTATCCTGAATTCATGTTCTTAGTCAGATAGGATTTGAAAATATTTCCTTTTGTGTGTGCTTCATTCTTCTAAAAGTGTGTTTCACAGAGGAAAGGTTCAGGTTATTATCATTTTTCTGTATGGATCGTGTTTTTCATGTCAAATCTAAGATTCCTTTGCCTACTCCACATTAAAAAAATATTTTCTTCTTTATTTTCTTCTAAGAATTTATAATTTACACTGAAATTTCAAGATCAAAATTTAGCATAGAACTTTGCTTTTAATACTTCAAATTTAGATATAGTATTCATTTACAGTTATTTTTGATATAAGGCATGAGGTTTATGGTTTCATGTGCTTTTTTTTTTTAACAATGTAATATGCATTGTTCCAACAGCATTTGTTGAATGGATCTCTACAAGATACAATGTCAAATTATGAATGATTTTTGTGTGTTGACTTTGTATCCTATGACCCTATTATTATATTCATTTATTAGTGCTGGAAGTTTCAGTGTAGTTAACTGTATTTTCCATGTAAGTAATCATGTCAGATACAATAGGGACAATTTTATGCCTTCCAATTTTGTATGGGCATGGTTATTCCTTTTGTTTCCTACTGTCAAATGTATACCAAAGGATTTAATATGAGAGGAAACTGTGGAACATTTGCTTAGTATTAATGATTTCTTTTGCTCCTCTTTCATTCCTCATATTACTTGGTTCCCTCTGCTCTGATGTCTTTTATGTATAAATAGCGTATTTTCGCATTTCCTTTAGATCTAGTTTACTGCCTATGGATTCTCTTGTTATACTTAATTTGAGATCCTTCTTATTTCACCTTTTTTCCTGAAGTATATTTTCAATGAGTTAATGGTCATTTGTCCAGAATTTTATATACTTTTAATTTTAATTTTGCTCATTTTCTTTCTGACTTTCATGGTTTCTGGTGAGAAATGCAGATTAAAATGACCATAAGTGGTATATGGCTATACTGTAGCTGCTGTCAAACATTTCTTCTTTAGTTTACAGTGGTTTAATTATCATGTGACCAGATGAGTTTTCCTTGAGTTTTGCTTGCTGGAGATTTTTCTCAGATTCTTGCATCTGTCAGTTTATGTCTTTCACCAAATTTGGGAGCTGTCAGACATCTTTTCTTAAATATTTATTTATTACTTCATACTTGTTCTCATTTCTTCCTAGAAGACTTTTACCACATTTTAAAATTTTTTTCTTGTGCTTTATGAAGCTCTGTTCACTAGTATTTTATTAGTTATATACACTATAATATTGACCTCATCGTATGAGTGTGTTTTATTCGGTTTTATATTTTACGTTTCCATCCATTTAGTTTATTTCTCAATCTTTTACTTGATTGCTTAAGTAATAAAGTAAATAAGGGGGTTCTTGTTTGTTTTTTTGCTTTCTATAATCCCAATATGTATGATAATTTGAATTTAGATTCTATTGATTTTCTTTTTTCATTTATTTTTTATTAGCTTTAATCATTTATACATGAAATCTGAAAGCTTTTGATTCATTGTACACAAATGGAGGACAACTTTTCATTTATCTGGTTGTACACCATGTAGAATTGCACCACATATGCAGTCATACATGTACCTAGGGTAATGATGTTTGTCTCATTCCACCATCTTTCCTACACTCATGGGCCTTCCCCATCCCTCCCTCTCCTTGGCCAAATCAAAGTTCCTCCACTTTTCCCCACCCCCACCATTATGTATGAGCATCCACTTATCAGAAAGAACAATTGGCCTTTGGATTTTTGGGATTGGCATACTTCACTTAGCATGATATTCTCCAACACCATCCATTTACCTGCAAATGCCATAATTTTATTCTCTTTTAATGCTGTGTAATATTCCATATATATATATATGCCAGAGTTTCTATCCATCCATCTCTTGAAGGACATCTAGGTTCGTTTCATAGTTTAGCTATTGTAAATTGTGCAGCTATAAACATTAAAGAGGCTGCATCACTATAGTGTGCTGTTTTTAAGTCCTTTGTGTATACACCAAGGAGTGAAATAGTTGAGTCAAATGGTGGATCCATTCCACATTTTCTAAGGAATCTCCATACTGCTTTCCATACTGGTTGCACATAATTGCAATTCCATCAACTATGTATGAATCTAACTTTTTCCCTACATTCTCACCAACAGTTATTATTGTTTGTATTATTGATAACTTCCATTCTGACTGGTATGAGATGAAATCTTAGAATAGTTTTGATTTTCATTTCTCTAATTGCTAGAGATGTTGAACTTTTTTTTATATATTTGTTGTTCAAATGTATATCTTCTTCTGAGTAGTGTCTGTTCAGCTCAGCCCATTTATTGATTGGGTTGTTTGTTATTTTGGTGTTAACATTTTTGAGTTCTTTATATATCCTGGATATTAGTGCTCTATCTGATGTGTATGTGGCAAAAATTTCCTCCCAAATGTAGGCTCTCTCTTCACCATATTGTTTCTTTTGCTGATAAGAAGCTTTTTTACTTTGAATCCATCTCAATTATTGATTCTTGATTTTATTTCTTTTGCTTTGAGAGTCTTGTTAAAGGAAGTTGGGGCCTAATCCAATTGATGAAATTTTGGGCTTTCTGTTTCCCTATTAGGTGCAGAATCTCTGGTCTAATTCCTAGGTCTTTGATCCACTTTGAGTTGGGTTTTGTGCATGGTGAGAGAAAGGGGTTTATTTTCACTCATTTTGTTGCAAATAGATTTCCAGTTCTCCTAGCACCATTTGTTGAATAGGCTATCTTTCCTTCAATGTATGTTTTTGGTGCCTTTGGCTAGTATGAGATAACTGTATTTATTTGGGTTTGTCTCTGTGTCCTCTATTCTGTACCATTGTTCTACATGTCTGTTTTGGTGCCAATACCATGTGGTTTTGTTTACTATTGCTCTGTAGTATAGTTTAAGGTCTGATATTATAATGCCTCCTGCTTCCCTCTTCTTGTTCAGGATTGCTTTGGCTATTCTGGGTGTCTTATTTTTCTAAATAAATTTCATGATTGATTTTTTTAGTTCTGTCAAGAATGTCATGGGGATTTTAATTGGAATTGCACTAAATCTGTATAACACTTTTGGTAGTATGGCCATTTTGACAATATTAACTCTGCCTATCCAAAAACAAGGGAGATTTTTCCATCTTCTAAAGTCTTCTTTAATTTTTTTCTTTAGTTTTCTGTAGTTTTCATTGTAGAGGTCTTTCACCTCTTTTGTTCAGTTGATTCCCAAGTATTCTTTTTTTTTGAGGCTATTATGAATGGTGTAGTTTTCATAATTTCTGTTTCAGATGATTCATTATTGATGTATAGAAATGCATTTGATTTATGGGTATTGACTTTATATTCTGCTACTTTGTCAAGTTCATTCATTAACCCTAGAAGTCTTGTGGTGGAGTTTTTTGGATTCGTTTTCTCAGCAAATAATGATAGTTTTGAGTTTTTCTTTTCCTATTTGTATCCCTTTAATTTTTATTGTCTAATTTTTCTGGCTAGAGTTTCAAGAACTATGTAAAATAGAAGTGGTGAAAGAGGGAATCCCTGTCTTGTTCAGTTTTTAGATGGAATATTTCCAGTTTTTCTCCATTTAGAATGATGTTGGCCTTGCATTTAGGATAGATAGCTGTTGAGAGCCACAGACAAGTCAAGATGGTGCCTGGCACTTTGCCAAGAGGAGTAGTTTGAGAAGTAAGGCCAGAGAGCCATTAAGATGATAGAGATTCCTTAATGACTGACTGCTGTGTCTAGATTATGTCAATTAAATTAAGCTATGTGTAATCATTAAGATGGTGAGGATTCCTTATTGGTTGATTGCTGTATCTAGTTTATGTTAATTAAGTTAAGCTGTGTGTAGTTAGTTGGGTATATATACTTCTCTGTCCCGTAATAAAGCGGCTCCAGCTCCTGCTGTATCAACCTTCACAAGTTGCTTGTCACCCCCCTGGTTATTTTGCCCAGCCAGACTGCGGCAGATAGCTTTTACAATGTTGAGGTATGTTCCTTCTATCACTAGTTTTTCTAGTGTTTTGAAATGAAAGGATTGTATTTTGTCAAATACTTTCTCTGCATCAAATGATATGATCATATGATTCTAATCTTTAAGTTTACTGATGTGATGAATTATGTTTATTGATTTCTGTATGTTGGATCAACCTTACCTCTCTGTATTGAACCCTACTTGATAATGGTGCATTATTTTTTAAATATGTTTTTGTATGTGAATTTATTGAGAATTTTATTGAGAAGTAAATTTTATTGCCTCTAGAAATTGTTTGGTGTCATCAAGGTTTTCTATTTTACTGGAGTATAAATTTTCAAAATAGTTTCTAATTGTCTTCTGTATTTCAATAGTATCTGCCATGATATATCCTTTTTCATCATGAATTCTAGTAATTTGATTTTCTTCCTCCTTCTTTTCCTTAGGATGGCTAAGGTTTGTCAATTTTATTTATTTATTTATTTTTTCATAAAACCAGCTTTTTGTTTTGTCAATTTTTAAAATTGTTTCTTTTGTTTCAATTTCATTGATTTCCTCCCTGATTTTAATTATTTCCTTTCTTCTACTACTTTTAGTTTTGATTTGTTTTTCCTTTTGTAATGTCAAGTCTTTTTATTATCTTAATGAATGAGCTTAATGCAATGAACTCTCCTCTTAGCACTGCCTTCATAATGATTTTCTTAAATCTTACAATTTGTGGGGTTTTTTTTGATTCTTGATGCTGAATAATTTTAAATAGTCATTTTGAACATCATATCATGAGTTTGTTGTTGTTGTTTAAATTCCCAAAATTATGATGATTTTGTTTGCTGTTTGATTCTATGTAAGCAACACACCTCATTGAGTCCAGGTTAAACTGAAGTCTAAGTTACAATACAATCCGTTTTCTAAATCTTTTTAGAGCTATGTTGGAACTGCCCCACATGCTTGTCTTTAGTAGATAGTCTGAGAAAGATGTCATTTTTTTTTTTTTAATGGTAGTTCAGTTTTCAGAGTTCTTAGTATTCTGTTTAGGGATAGATTTTTGCATGTGCAGCTTAGGAATGGGCCTAGGAAACCATAAAATTTGTTCGGAATTTCTTTGCCGAATTCCCTCTTTTCTGCAATTGCTCATTCCTGTTCTCCAAGTTTTTGTTTTTCTTTTTTGCTCTGCTACGTGGTTTTTATGACTACCCCCGTTTTTAGATTTGGGTAGGGAGTATTTAGAGGGAAAATCAACAATGGTGCTTCATCTCATGCTTTTGGTCATAGAGAAAGGCTCCCTTGTTTTTAAGTTCATAGCATCTGCCTGTCCACTCTCGATCTACTGTCACCCTCACTGTCATAGCAATCATCCTTGGCAGGGGTGAGAGAGAACAACACAACAAACAAACAGAAAAAGGAATACTGTCCTCTACCTCTAAACTTTAGAAGTTCTCTTTTCACATGCCTTCATACAGAGAAATTAGTATTTATTTTTCATGGAGCTTTTCCCTCCACATACTTCTGGCTGGGGTTTTTGTTGAGTCTAGGCTGTGTATTAGTAACAGAAAAAAAAACAAAATAAAAAAAATGGAGCCCTCAGGACTGGCTCAGAGTGTACTTCAAAGTCTCCTCCTCTCCCACTCTGTCTACTACCATAACAAATAGACTGGGGAAAAAACTTTGTCTGATCATAACGGTAAGGAAAGGAGTGAACCATGCAACTAATTAAAAGTATTTTTCTAAAGGTGTAGGGGGGGGGTATTTTGTAAATTTAATTTATTTTTTAGTTTTAGTAAAAGTTTAGAGTCAAAACTTTGATCTTTCATGCATAATGTACATTTAATTCACAGGTTCTTTTGCTGGATCCCTTTTATCTTGCATTCTTGCTTTTCTTTTTTTCTTAATCTCCTATTTCTTAAGCAGTATTTTCTTATTATAGTGTTGGTAGGTTCTTCTGAACATTTTTAAACAAACAAGGTAAAGATAGCTTTCCCTTCTCCTTGTGGCAGGCACACAGATATCCTGCTCAGAGCCCTCCTCTAACACTGGTTATCTATGGTAGGCTAAGGCAGCTTCTCAAGTCTAAAGTCAGCCTTGGAAATTTAGTGATGAGAAACTAATGTGACTCCATTTTTGAGACACCAGCAAAGCCTGTCCAAGGAAGGGGTTGTGACCCTGGTCCTTGGAAAAACCCACAGAGCCCTCCTAGGCACATACCCACCCTGCTGAGTTTTTTGTCTGTAAATAACTGGAGAGATCTGCTGTGCCAGGTGTCCCTGACTCAGTCAGGCTAGGTGAGGACCCATAGCAACCCCCCCCAGCAACCTCCAATCATGAGACAGGGAAAATACCTGGGATGCCAGATGACCCCCAAGTAGTTTATGGTGGTTGATAACATGTTGGGGAACCATGTAGTTTAGCACACATACCCCTCGTGGCCTAAACCAATCAGTTCAAAGGAATCCCCCTCTTGTACTAACCAATCACCCCTACCCAACTTGTTCCCGCCAGTGAATGTGCTAATCAATGTTAAGAGTTGTTGTTTGATTTTCCCGAGGTATGGAATGATTTGCTGTGTGATGTTGTGATGCATAGAGTATCCCCCAAAACCTATAAAATCTCACTGAACAAAGGACGGGGACTCACTTCCTGGGCCCGCTGCGTGGGGAACTGTTGTGAGTCCAGGCTCAAGCTTGCAATAAAGACTCTTGTGTGATTGCATCCAATTCAGCTCCTGGAGATCTACCGGGGTCCCACGAATTTGGCATAACAGTGAGACCCTGTCTCAAAATAAAAAAAAAAAAAATGAAAAGAGCTGGGGATGTTGCTCAGTGGTAGAGAGAGAGAGGGGGAAAAAAAAAAGAGATTCATTGTATAGATACAATTACCTTTCTGCTTTGAGAGAGGTTGTATTTGTGAGAGTTAACTTTAGGGGTTAACTTTCTTTTGGAGATGTTTCTGATGATACATCTGGAAGGGAGAGGCATTTGAAAGAGAAGAACATATAGTTGGGTACTTCCAATCCACTGAGCCCAGACAGAATGAAAAAGCAAAGGAAATGTGAAAAGCAAACATCACTGGACAGGATACATGTGAGGTATGATCACAGAACTAAAAAGAAACATTAAGTGGAAATGATTGTCAGGAGGTAGGCAATAGACATCTTTTAATGTCTAATGTAAGGCAGGTAGCATAAATCTGTTCAATTACCAAAGTTGTTTGTTATGACTTTCACTTCTGATTTTGATGGAATGATTTGTAGTTACTGAATGCACCCAATGAGAACAAAATTAAAAGCCAGAATTAGAAACCATAAAAAGAGACAAATCTTAAACCCAGTAAAGGCAAAGGGAAAATAATGAAGCAAACATGATCAGAAAGACAGCTGACTTTCACAAGTACATTTTCACTGAGAATTTGCTACACTTGGAAAGAGGGCAAAGGCCTGAATATCAGGATTCTCGCTGGGCAGAGGTTAATTGCTAGAAAATAAAGAATGATCATTAGATTTCTACTCTCAAAAATAAAATGGAGAAGAAATTAAAAAATGGCATTATCTTAAATAGACAATTTACTAGAAAAGACACTGAATTACAGAGTAACTGAAAAAGTTCTCATCCTCATAATTCATAAAGGAAGTACAAATCCAAACCATAATGAAGTGTCTTAAAAGATAAGATTATGGGAAGATCATGTAGTAACAAAATCTCACATTATTGGTGGCAATAAAACGTTATTACCACTTTGAAAAAATGTTTGAAAATTTCTTATGAAATTACAGGTACACCCAAGACCTTTCCATTCCAAAATAATTATCCATTTTTTTCTTAAGATTGTTAATAGGCAAAGACTGTTTTTTTCTTTATGTGGACATTGAATAAAACATTCTGTAAAATGATCAGTTCATTAAACAAGAAAAGGAAAACATGTGTCCACAAAGTACTTATACAAGAAGGTATATAGCAGCTTTTGTTCATGATAACTCCAAACTGGAAACAGTCCACATGTATGTCAAGGAGAGAATAGATAAATATATTTTGTATATTCGTAAAAATGGAACACTGTATAAAAACATTATTGGTCTATGCAATGGGTTGATTTCCGAAAAGTTAAATGATGAGTGAAAGATTCCTTAAAAAATTTTTAAAAAATATTGTTCAATTTAGTATTTATGATGTAATGGAACAGGTTAATTTTATCTATAGTGGAAAACATTCAGAATACCAATTGCTTCCCTGCACATGGGTCAAGAGTTGATTGGAAAGGGGTGTGAGGAAACTGTGATGATTAATTTTATGTGTCAATTTGACTGAGACAAAGGATGCCCTGAGAGCTGGTAAAACATTACTTTGGGTGTGTTTATAAGGATGTTTCTGGAAGAGTTTAGCATTTGAATTGGTAGATTGAGTAAAGAAGGTGACCCTCACCAATCCATTCAGAGATCATCCAAACCCACTAAGTGCCTGAGAAGAGCAAAAGAGAGAAGGGCTAATCTGAACTCTCCTCTTGAGCTGGAATATCCATCTTCTGGCCTCGGGCATCATAGCTTTTTGTTTTCAAGTCTTCCAATTTAGATTGTGGATTTCCTGGTTTATTTTGCAGATGGCAGATTGTAGAACTTCTTGGCCAACAATCATAACAAATCTCCACACCATTTGTGTGTGTGTGTGTGTGTGTGTGTGTGTGTGTGTGTGTGCGCGCGCGCGCGCGCGCGCACGCGCAAAATTTGTCATTACTTCTGTGTCTTTTGAGAATGTGGACACATAAAGTTTCTAGGATGACATCAATAATTTTAATCTACAACATTATGAATCACCAAGGTGTGTACTTTTCTCAAAATTTACCAAATGAACACTTAATATATATTTTCTTTAAGCAAGAGTCCAGTGTAATTGGATTTTATTCATTCAACCCCTTACATGTCAGTGAAATGTACACTATTAAAGGCTATTTCTCCTGAACTTTATATAATTATAGCAATCATTTAACTGATTTATTAATTGATCCTATAGATATTTTTCAGATGATTCTGGGCTGAAATGCACTATTTTTCTAACTTTCATCTTTTGAGAAATAATTTAATTATTAGAGACATTAAGAAAATTCTGCTTTAGAATGTATTTACCTTCATGCTGTAAGCAAAAATTGCCAAGTTATCTGAAATCTACTAACTGTTACCACAGAACTATACCTGTGTGATTTCCTTCATCACTGATATTCAAAATCAATTTTCATATTTTTGAATATATACTTTTTATGTTGGTTCTTTTTGCATATAATTAGTATATTTACAGAAAATTAGTTAATAAATGATGAACCATTTCTAAAAGTCATAGTTCAGGAAATCTCACTTTGTAACATTACAATGAGTTAGAAATAAATTTTGATGTTGTTAGTTCTAGAATTTGCTAGGAGCCACTTAATAACCAAATGATCTTAATGTATCCATTTTTTTTTCATAAGATTGTTAAGGGACAAAGATTATTTTTTCTTTTATGTGCACATTGAATAAAAAATTTTGTAAAAAGATCAGTTCATTAAATGACATATGTTATTAGTTGGACTATTTGAAAAGTATGAATTTGGAGAATAATATGCTAGAATTAAACAGAAAGTTTTTAGAATATAAAACTTATAAGCAGGGTATTGCTTAATAGGGAATATTTTTTAGACATCCTTTTTTTTAAGAAACTAAAGTAGTACGCTTGCTATTTCTCCTCCAAAATATATGTGTCTCTGTGTATTTGTGTGTCGGTGTGTACAGATGAGTGTGTTCTGATTCAGACACACATTCACTGAGAATACTGATGCTGGATAGATTTTACTAGTTTTTTTTTCTTGTATTTGGGATGTAGTTTACATTTGTTCAGTCACAAACAGGAGAAAGAAGGGAATTCCTGTGCTAAAATTGCCTGCCTTGTAATGTACAAGCTCTGCTGTTTTTCACATTTACACTCAGGATTGCTCCAACATGTTTTGATTGAACTTGCCTCAACCTCAAGGCTCCAAGTGCCCTGTGACTTCTCATGCAGACACATGAAAGCTGGGAGTTGTCAGGATCACCTAGATGTATGTACAGCTTAGCAACACCAAGCATTCAGGTGGAGCAGAGGTTAGCTTATTTAACATTTTCCATCATATATACATGAAATAATCTTTTTTGGATGAAAGGCAGACTCAAGCAGGCTATTATTGTAGCTAGAAGGAATTTACTATTGCAATTAGAAAGAAGATAAATTTTGTGAATACGGATATATTGCAACCATGATGACCTACAGTGTTTCTGGAGAAATAAAATATTTCCTACATATTCAGTTCCTGCTAGACTGATATTTATCAGCATCTCATTTTTATTTGACATGATTTATTTTATTTATTTCATTATATTAAAGAATGTTACAACACAAAAGATAAACTTCCAATGAAACTATTTTGTTTTAAATTTTAAAAAAAACCAGAATTCATTGGTTTTTTTTCTTTTGTATTTTTATACCAACTAGTCTATTTTGCAAGTCTGTAGTTTTGCAAGAGTTCAGATGTACTTATTCATCATGTCAGTTAAACAGCATTTATTACTGAAGGATAGATTACAAATGAAATTGTTCCTCCTTAATTTGAATTTGCTTGGTTTCTTACCAGTGAATAATTACATTGGAACTTCATGTACCTTGTGATTTATAAAATTACGTCTTTACAATATAAACTTGATATCGTCCATGGCTTTTTTTTTTCAAATGTAAACTTTTTTTTAATTGAACTTATATTAGACCTTCAGTCTACCCAGTGAAAGATAATTTAATCATTTTAAAATTTAAAGTAAATTAAATTTAGGTTTATTTTTTTCCTTATTATTTTTAATTTATACATGACAGCAGAATTCATTACAGTTCATATTACACATATAGAGAACAAATTTTTCATATCTCTGGTTGTACACGAAGTTTATTCACACCAATTCATATCTTCATACATGTACTTTAGATAATGATGTCCATTGAATTCTACCATCATTTCTAACCCCATGCCCCCTCTTTTTCACTCCCATCCCTCTGCCCTAACTAGAGTTCATCTATTCCTCCCATGCTCCCCTTCCCTGCCCCACTATAAATCAGCCTCCTTATATCAGAGAAAACATTCAGCATTTTTTTTGATTGGTTAACTTCACTTAGCATTATCTTCTCTAACTCCATCCATTTACCTGCAAATGCCAAGATTTTATTCTCTTTCATATCTGAGTAACATTCCATTGTGTATATATGTGCCACATTTTTTAATCCATTTATCTACTGAAGGGCATCCACAGTTTAGCTATTGTGAATTGTGCTGCTATAAACATTGATGTGGCTGTGTCCTTGAAGTATGCTGTTTTTAAGTCCTTTGGGTATAGACCAAGGAGAGGGATAGCTGGGTCAAATGGTGGTTCCAGTCCCAATTTTTCAAGGAATCTCTGTACTGCTTTCCATATTGGTCATCTACAGCCTTTTGAAAACATTCAGTTGCAATGAAACAAATTATTTTACAGTAAATAAAAAATCTACTTTTTAAAAACTTAAAAAAAATCTGTTCTTAACATCCTAATACTTGATTACTTATGTATGAAATAGTCTTAAATATATATATGAAAACTTCAGATAAAAATGTTTATTTAAAGAATTTTAGAGGATAAATCAGTAAAATATCTTTTCAAAAAGTTAAAAGGGAAAATTAGAATTATAAAATCAAATCAATGTTTTAAATATCTATCTTTAAATAATCCCTCAATTCTTATATGCACAACTTACTGTCTCATCTTTACCCTATTATCCATGTCTAGGAGACAAGTTAAGCTAGATTTTCTATAATTAGTTGAGTCATTCATTATTCAAGAAATTTGTCATTTTAATTTGGAAGATCTCCTCCTACTTGTTCTTTAAGTTTCCATCAAACTAATTGGCTAATGTGATGTAATAGAAACAGACAGTTTTTAGAACCTCCTTGTGTATGCATCATTTAATCTTCAGGACATGGATATATTGAGATTATTTAGGATCTATTTTCCATATTTTAATCTGATTTACAATCTTTTCAGCTCTGCTAGGATGTGTTTGTGATAATCATACATGATATATTTTTGCAAATAAATGAATGCTTCTAAAGTTTTTTTTTCTTTATTTTAATTTAAATAAATAATTTGTTCTATATCAGTTTTAAAATCTGGTTATAGATGTCTTTAAAAATGTTTTCAATGATTTTATTTGGGATTCTGTTAGTCTTTATTTTTGTTTGAGGAGAGTTGATGTCATAAAAATATTAGATCATCCAGTCTATTTATATGCCAGAAAAGGCGGTATATATCTTTTCTCATTTAGCTATTTTAGATTTTTTCTTTTTTTTTTTTAAAGAGAGAGTGAGAGAGGAGAGAGAGAGAGAGAGAGAGAGAGAGAGAGAGAATTTTTTTAATATTTATTTTTTAGTTCTCGGCGGACACAACATCTTTGTTGGTATGTGGTGCTGAGGATCGAACCCGGGCCGCACGCATGCCAGGCGAGCATGCTACCGCTTGAGCCACATCCCCAGCCCCATAGATTTTTTCTTTAGAAAGGCTTTTAGCTTTCATTTTGAAAATATTAGGCATTTTCAGTGTCTTTTTTTACATTTATGTGTTAAATTTAATTATATTGCCTCAGCACAATTTTTACATGATGTTTTCAAATATGTATCTGTGGTCCAGACCTCCCTCCAAAGTTCAGAATTATGAAAATGTCTAAATAGTCTTCCTTGCATAACTTTTGGACATCTAAATTTCAACATGTCCAAAATAAACTATTGACCTTTCTTACAATGTTTATTTTCAATCAATAGTAATTTTACTTTTGCAGTTTCATGAATCAATAATATTGGAGTTAACCTTGAGCCTCTTTTATTCTCACACTACTTGAATCCATCTGGAAACCTTATTTTCACATTTAGAATACATCTAGAACCTTCTCAACAATGCAACAGTGAGTTCTGATTACCTTATTATAATAGGTACCTTCATTATTTTTTTTAAACTAGGACTTTGCAAAGTCTATAAGAATTCCTGTGGTTCACATTATTCAGATAATTCATTTCTAAAAGATGAGCAATAATAATTGTGCTGAAATACATGTTAGATTATATTATTTCTCTGGGCATATACTCTGTAAAGTCTACCCATTTCATTTAGAGTTGATAAGATTATTTACTAGAGCCTACTGCACCATAGGTAACCTGGCCCCATTATTTTCTGACTTTACTGTTCTATCATTCTGATCTGATTACTTTTTATCCTCACATATGCCATTCACATTTTTGCATTAGGTCTTTTGTTCCAGGTATTCTCTCTGGAAGGTATATTTTTCTTCTACATATGCACATGGCTAATTGCGTCACAATCCACAAATCTTAGTCCAAATGTCATGCTTTCAATGAAGATTGCACTGGTTATCCTACTTAATATTGCTCCTTAGTATTTTCATCTTTATACCATGCAACATACCTGATTTCCTTAATCGTGTCTCAGTTTTTCTCAGTTTTAAAATTGATCACTGTCATATCATCTACCCATTTTATGCTTATTGTTTATTGTCTAAATATTATCTGTTTATAGTCTGTCTCTCCCAGTATGATGAGAATTCTTTGTGAACAGGACTGTTGCTCTTTATCAATGCATTAAAAAAAAAAAAGAAGAGAGAAAAGATGAGAGGAGGCAGTATCTGTCTAGTATTAGTATATTTTCACTAAATATTGGTTTTTTGAATATACATATTAAAATTGAGTAGTGTATTTACATTTACTATTATCATTCTTATTTTCTGAGATTAAATCTTATTGGATCAGCTGCCCCTAAGAAGTTTGTACAGAGGTGGAAACATAATCTTCTTCAAAAGATGCAGGAATTCTTTGTATAACCATGTGTGCATGTACAACTTAATCCTTATCCCTATGACTGAGATCTACTCATAATCTGGAGAAATTTTCCACTAATTCTATTCCAATGACTTGTTCCATTTTGCACAAATTGACTTTTCAGGTGATTCTTAATTTAGTCCCTCATGTTCATTCCAAATAGATCTAGGTATATTCCCATTCCCAGCTAACTCACTTCTATCCTATTTTTCCAAACTCAATATATTTTCCTTCATGTTGTGAAAAGAGAAAAAAATAAAATTAGTGATAACAATAATAATATCCATGTTCAAAAACAATGAAAACAATAATAGCTAACATTATACTAATGCTTACTATGTGCCATGTATAATTTTTTAAATATAATTTTTTATATATATTTAGATATATAGATAAGTCTGTGCACACCCACACAAACACACACACTCCTTTCATTTTTGCAATTCTACCATTGAATAGTATAAAACACTAATACTCTTTTTTAAATTAAGGCAATTGAGGCAAACATTTATAAGTTTGCTCAAATTCAAAAGATTTACATGTTGTCCTTGTGATTTATAATTTCCAGATGTCTTCACTTTTCAGTGTCCTGCAGAGAAATGCTTCATGTCCTCTTTTTTTGTAGTATGCATATATATATTTTTTAATGTTTCCTTCTTTAAAGATAAAAGCAGAACAAGTAAGGAATTTTATCTCATCCAGGCTATTTCAATAGGAAGAGCATCCCTGTTCTGAAGTGCAGAATGTCTTGGCAGGATGTGACTGCCTGAAAATTTTATGAGGAGCAAGAGGCAAGTTATAGTTGAGATGATTTACAGTTGAGATTGATTTCGCAATTAGGAGACATCTCTGTTAGTCACCTCGACAGGAAATATTTATCTCTGTGTCTAGTTAGTTTACAGGGACAAATATACAGTTCATCTAATTATTCATGAGACAAAGAATGGTAAATTAGAGTCTGTGTCTGGCCTGGTTACATTTAAACAAAAGAGGAAAATATCTGTATTTGGTCTTGTCACAGGTAGGCAAAGAGTTACCTGCATATCTTAAGAGTCATGTAAAACTAGACAGCAAATATAAGTCAGTCATATGGGGAAGGTAGTTCTTTGCAGGAAACTATTTTCTAAAACGCAATATATTGGGAAGAATCTCTTTGTGCTTTTCAAAGTTAGGTGAGGTTCAACTTATTAAGGATCAGGAATGTTTCACAGTACTCCTTACCCTTCATCTCAGTTAGCAAGTTTTCCTCTTGCATTATAGTTCAGGGTTTCAGATGTCTGTCAATACTATGAAAACTTTCTGAGATGAGAAGGTGGACAGTTCTTTTTTTCTTTATTGTGCTAATTAAAACTGGATACTGTAAAAATAAATATTAAGTTCAACACAGAAGAGATTCTTAGGAGAGGATAGTATTTTCATAGACACATGTGTTACTTATTTCTATTCTTTTGATATTATGTTCTTCTTTGGAACTTTCCTTTTTATTTCCTGGAAACTTTTCCTTATCATGGTTCACATGCATTTTTTATAATCATATTAGGTATAAGAAATGCATTTTATTCTCTAACAAAATTCCTCCATGAAGACATCCTTATTATTCTGCTAAGCTCTATAGAATCAGAACTAATAAAAAACAGTTCCAGATTATTTTATGGGAAATTTATTATTGGAGCAAAATTTCTTTGAAATATTAATGGAAAACTTTGGTATTTAATTTTCCATAAAACTCACAATGTTATTGGAATAAATATAATTTTAAGCTCTGAAGCAAAAGGCCTATATGAAAAAGTTGGGGTTGTTTATTGGATTATTCTTGTGTAATATATTATAAATGTATTAAATGTGTTTGCCATTGTTTTTTATTACTTAAATGAAATAACATTTTTGTTCGACTTTTTAGTGGAATCTTTATTGGAATGCAAACTTTGCTACATAACTCATTATCTACACACATCCTAGTGGGGACTGAATTGCAGTCAGCCAAGAAAGGTCCCTGGAGGACCAAGAGACAATAAAGGTAACTTTGCAAGGAAAACATATGAATACTCCACTGGCAATTTACCTTTCTAAAAGGTAAAAAATTGATGAGGTAAAACATTTTAGTTTTTCTAAAACAAGTAACCTTGATGTCATCTTTTTTTGTAAAAAATTTTCTTATCACTAAAACAAGTGTAATTCTTTTTCTGACTGTATTTTATATAGCATAAGTGAATAAAAAATAGGAGGACTTCTAATATCCGAAAAAGAAGCTTAGGGTAAAATGATGAAACAGTTACATATTGAGTTAATAATGGGAAATTATATCATGTAATTACATCAATGTATGCATTTTCCAATTTAGGAAGATGGAGTATAACAGATGATCTCAATTTATTTAAAACAACAAATGGATACAAAATGAAGTGATCCATCAAGTATAAGTATCAAATATTCAAAGTGAATATTATTCAGAGAAATAAGGATTCATTGAACTATTCTTTATTTAAGTAGTATTTCTGAATTCAATGCCTAAAATATATTAGAAATTAGAAAAAATGGGGAGTGTTCTGCAGGAAGGAAAAAGAGATGATTAAACACCCAGAAAAATCAAGTTGATAAGTAAAAACTAAAGAAATTATATTTGCTTGACTTAGATAAAAGGAAACTAAAGAGATTTATTAATAGTATTCACTTTAATGATGTGAATGATTTGCTACAGGTGCACATAGACAGCTCCTCTTAATTTGCACTAATGCATAACTGAGAACTAAATTTCAACAGGAATGACTGAGGCTGAGAATTTAAAAATAGAGGAGATATTACTGCAACAATTATTCTGCAGTTTATAATTTTTTATAGAATTGCAAAGGAAGAAGCATGTTTTTTTAGACTAAACTATTTCAGTCTGTTTAAACTGGTATTATAAAACTATGTGCTTGTTGGCTTATAAATAACAGAAATGTATTTCTTAAAATAGGCTGAGAAGTTCAAGATCAAGGCGCTAACACATGCAGTGTCTGATCAGGGGCTACTTTCTGGTTATTAACTAGATCTGTTAAATATGCACAGTATTCATATATAAAACAAATATATGGCAGATTCTGAAATGTGTTTACCAAGCATTATTTACTATTGCTAAATGTAACTTAAATACATCTATGAAAATAATTTCTATTCTCCAACTTTTTTTTCTAAATGATTTGTTCAAATTTATAAAATTGTCTGTTATTGATAATAAAGGAAATAATGAGCTAAAATATGTAATATCAATTACTAACTCTACATTTTAAATTTTATCAAAAATTTTACAACTGATGAGAAATTTTTGCCCCAACAGGGGTAGTAGTAGGTGCATGTATTAGATTCTTTTGTTTTTGGAGGGGAGGTTTAGATTTTTGAGACTGCATTTGTTGATAAAGTACCTAATGAAATCTATGCAGAAAAATGAAGCCAAGTATTTTTTTCTGAATAATATTGCTAGCAGGAATTAGAGTTCTCAGAAAAAAAAATCACAGGAGCTCTTTTCAGGCAAGTTGGTTGAATTACATGAGATGACAATTTCTTGCATGACAAAAAGATCAAATATTGGAGATTTCATAAGATCCACCACATATATAAATCTTGATAGACTATAAATACTAGTATAAATTACCCACTCTCCTAATTCCAGTGAATATTTTCTGTGAATCCATCATCCATACAAGAGTGATTGAATCAAAATATCTAGAAATGCTAAGAAACAGCTGTATGTTTTGTAAAGGGAGATAGGATTTAATTTTTTTATTCTTACTTTTTTTCTGTGTCTTCATACATGTACTTTGGATAACAATGATCATCACATTCTACCATCATTTCTAAACCCTTGCCCCCTCCCTTCCCCTCTGCCCTATCTAGAGTTCATCTATTCCTCCTATGCTACCTCTCCTTATCCCGCTATGAATCAGCTTCCTTGTATCAAAGAAAACATTCAACATTTGTTTTTGGGAGGGCTTGGCCAACTTCACTTGGCATTATCTTCTCTAACAACATCCATTTACCTGCAAATGCCATGATTTTATTCTCTTTTATTCCTGAGTAATATTCCATTGTGTATATATGCCACATTTTTTTTTACCCATTCATCTATTGAAGGGCATCTAGGTTGATTCCACAGATTAGCTATTGTGTATTGTGCTGCTATAAACATTGATGAGGCTGTGTCCCTGCAGTATGCTGTTTTTAAGTCCTTTGGGTATAGACCAAGGGGAGGGATAGCTGGGTCAAATGGTGGTTCCAGTCCCAGATTTCCAAGGAATCTCCATACTGCTTTCCATATTGACTGCACAATTTGCAGTCCACCAGCAGTATATGAGTGTACCTTTTTCCCCACATCTTTGCCAACATTTATTGTTGATGGTCTTCATAATAGCTGCCATTTCCAACATTAACACAATTATTTCGTTTATATTTTTTATATGTTCTGAGAAGGAGATGCAGTATACAAAGCAACCACCTTTCTGTGGTAATTATGGCTTATAAAAGAGGCAATCATTCCCCATGGAAAATGGAAAAGAGGTAGTCAGAACTGCTTTAAGTGTGGATTTTGGAAACAGACAAACACAGCTTCAGTTTACTTTACCTTGGTTACTCCTATCATACTTCTCTGGCCTCAACGTTTTCATCTTAAGGAATAGTACAATCAGTTTGTCCCAAAAGGTAGACAGCGAGGGTACATTCTTGGGTTCTCTATCTAACTTATAAGTTTTCTTTCAAGTTTAACTTTAGGTTTTTAATTTAAAATTCATTTATTTATTTATATTATGAATAAATATCTACTATTGCTGTAACAAACATACACATGTTCCCCCCATATGCACATGTACATACATACAAGCTTAGAGATAGCTATGAATTTATTAAGTGGTATTCACCTTCTCCTTTGTAGTTTAAATCTTTTCTAGATTACATCTAATTCTAAATATGATGTAAATGCCATGTAAATTGTTGTTATACTTTTTTATTTGTAGAATGATGACAAAAATTCTGTACATGTTTGGTACAAATGTAATTTTTGTTTCAAATACTTTTGATCTATGGTTTATTCAATTTCATGGATGTCAAAGCCTTGGACATAGAAGGTCAACTATATACATAATTTTAAATTTAATAATCACTATCACTATATGAAGTGATATTATTTTCTCTATTTACAGATGGGGATAATGATTCAGAGAGTATAAGCATATGATTTACCATTACATAGCTCATAAGAAACATGGCTAATATTTAAACCTAGGGAATTCTACTGTGTTTTTGAGACATTCTAACCACAAACACAAATCTTCCCTTCTCCCAACCAGGCAGGTATTTACCATCACATGCCTGTACATAAGACATAATTACAATCCTCTCCTCAATTCTTCTCTATGCCTTTATATTACAAATTTCTCATAGGTGCAAAATTGAACACTCAAAATTTGTCAGATGGTGCTTGCTGATCAATATGCATGTATGTAAATCAAGCTGTTTTGCACAGTTTGGTGTGGGGACACGAGTGTCTAACTGTTCTCATTGACAAATGCAGACTTCTTTAGTCTGATTTTCTGCTACAGGTAGTGTGTGTTAGTTTGATTGTTGCTGTTACCTAAGTAACTGATATGAACAACTTAGAAGAGGTAAAATATCTTTGGGCTTATGGTTTCAGAGATTTTGTTCATGGTGGGCCAGTTTCATTCCTCTGAGATCAGGGTGAGGCAGAATGTTATGGCTGAAGAGCAAGCTGAAAGAAAACTATAGGAAATACAGAGAGAAGGGATGGGATTACAAAAAGATAAATCCTTCCAGGCTAGGCTGCCAGTGACCCACTTCCCCCAGCCATGTCCCATCTACCCACAGTTAAAACTTAGAATTCCATTCAAATTATTAATCTTTTAAATTGATCCGCCCACTGATTAGGTTATGGCTCTTACCATCTAATCATTTCACTTCTTGCATTAACACAGGAGCTTTTGGTGGACACCTCATATCCAACCCAAAACATGTTGATGGTGACATTCCTATTGTTGTGTTTTTATGGATAAGACACAGGCACTATGAAATCTATACAAGAAGAATATCAAAGTTTCTCTGTCTTCATAATCATGTTCATATACACATTAATCAAAAAATTATCTTTAACTGTGCCTTGACAAGTTTCACTATTTTTGAAACTGAAATTATGGACAAACCAGGGAAATAGTAACACCGACTGTGGGGAGAATATTCAGTTTCTTCTCTTTCGGAAGCTGCCTTTTCCAAGGACACATGTTGGTCCAGTGTTGAGAAATTATTTTAACCAGAATTTCCCATGAAGGAAAAAAAGTAGGAGATGCATGACAAGAAAGACAAACTCTTTGCATTGGTTTAAACTACTATTAACTGTGTTTATTTAGCTTAAAAATTATCTGTTTTTCTGAAGGTGTTTTTTTTTTTCTTTACCATAGATTTTTAGAGAGAGAAAACATATGCCCCAACAACTCTTTCAAGTATATGACTAGGGGTGACACTGTATATTGGAAACACATTTGCTTGTATTACATTTTTATTTATCAATTGAATTATTCTTCCACTTTTACGTGAGAAAAATAAATCAATTTATTTACAGAGAGATTTGTCTTGTATAAACTTTGTGTTAATTAATTTGCACAGATTCGTGGCCTAGAGCAAGCTCACTTTTTCAATTAATATTATCTTCATATAAACAATTTAGTTTAAGTTGTAAAAGTTTGGCAAATATACTTCTTCAGGCTAGATACTTTTAACCAACTTCTTGTGCTATTTGAAATAATGTTGGTGTCTAAAAACATTAAAAACATAAACAATGAAAAGTTGAAGTCTTATTTATTGGGAACCTGGGAGTTTTCATTATATTTCTATACAGAAGCAGAGAGGATAAAGTAGAGTGGCACAAGGACTATTAACCATTTTGAAACAAATGAAAAATATCTTTAAAGATCTTTCTAATTTTCTTGTATTTTCTGCAGAAATTTAAATGTACTTTAACTTATAGCTTATTAATTCAAATTATCCTTCTTTTTAAACAAATTAATCACATTTGACTGTGTACTAACTATCAGTTTGCAAGTGCCAGTGTAACAAAGCATCACATTGCTGAGCTTTTATTTATGGTTTCAGAGTTCCAGAGGTTGAACTTTGGGAATTGAGGAATGAGCCGTGTTGGGTTCTCCTGATGCTATGAAGGAAGGATCTTTTTTATGCCTCTTTTCTTGGCTTATAGATGATTGCCTTCTCCCTCTGTATCTTCATAGCATTTTTCTTCAACACTACTTCTCTGTGCCAAATGTCCCTTTTTGTAAGTTGTCATAATGTGTTAAAACCTGCCTAAAAGACTTTTTAACCTCTATAAAGACTATCTCTAAATAAGGTTATGTACTGAGTACTGAGGGTTTGGACTTTCACATGGGAATTTGGGAGAAAACACAATCCAACCCATTACATTGATATGTAGAAAATTGTGTTCAAATCACAAGATCACCACAAAGAATACAAATACATAATTTGATTTTTCTCTCTTTGATCTGTTCACTAAGCATCCAGAAATTGACCCTAAAGAGCAAAAGTCAGAGTTAAGCATGTTTAGCTTCACTAGAAAAAGAATTTTACTTATAGATATAAACACTACTAATTATCATTGATATTTTAAAATACAGTTTTGCTTGCTCTTTCATTATCTTGCTTAAGATTCAAAACAGATTTATAAGAAAATACAACTATTCCTAGTTATTGATGAAAAAATCTAGGCAACAAAAGATCAAATAAATAATGGGATGTCACAGAGACCTACATATGAAGGATGGGGATTAACTGACAAGAATCTCTTCTCTTGGATGTATTACATTACCTCTCACTGAATAAATTATTAAGAATAGAGGATTCTCCAGGGCCAAAAGTTGAGATAATTTTTAAGGTTAGAAATGTATCTGCCAATTTGATGCATGTTATTTTTATTTGTACAACTATTTTGAATACTTAGTTCAAATTTTGCATAGAATAAAATACCATGATGTTTATTTCACAGTAATACCATCCATGTTTTTTTTGTTGTTTCTTTGGGCATTTTATAGTACTGGATTTAGAATTATTATATTAGTTTTTTTTAACTTTTTGAGATATGTCTATGGAAGTCCATTGCATTTAGTTTTTGCTCCCCAAATCTCTCAAGCTTGAAAATATTTAATATAACTTTCTCAGTGAAAATTTTCTATATCTTGTTATAAATAATCAAATAAACAATATTCCTTTCATCTGGTTTGCTGGCCCACAAGATTTTTGTCAACGTTTGCAAGGAGATTACACTTCATAGAATTCAGTAATTGAAATTCAGTGTTCCTAATTATTACAACTGGTAAATGTTTGAACTTTGATTATAGCTAGTAAATTTTTGACAACATTTTTTTAAAGAGAGAATTTTAATATTTATTTTTTCAGTTTTCAGCAGACACAATATCTTTGTATGTGGTGCTGAGGATCGAACCTGGGCCACACGCGTGCCAGGCGAGCGAGCTACCGCTTGAGCCACATCCCCAGCCCTTTTGACAACATTTTTTTTCCTTCATTAATGGATTTTTCTTGTTCTTCTGCAAGAATAGTGTTTTATTAACAAGTGTTTGCTACATTTATCTCAACATATCTATATGTTTTATATAAGGGATTCTCTCAGGGAATATTCATTGGCATATTAATAGGAAAGGAAGTCTAGGTATTATCTGTTTTCTTTTGCCAATATAATAAAAAAGGAATGCTGAACTTTTAACTTCTTGAGAGAGAACATATGTCTTTGCAAGGTGATAAGGATATAAAAGTGAAAAAGCAAACAAATAAAAACTTCAAACATAAAAAATTCTCCAAATTGGTCATAAATATTATTAAATTATATATATTATAAAGTGATAATCAAAAATATCTAACTAGAATAAAAAGTATTTGTGAAATTTGTATATATAAATTTTTATAGGCAAAATATTTTTTTCTTTATAAATGATGCTATTTTTAAACTCTGAAGTCTTTATAATTCTCTAATTTTCATTATATAAAAAGTGTCTCATAATAGTATAATATAAAGTAAAATCTTTGCATCACTTCTATACAGTGTTTTGGAGATTTTCTGCAAAGAATGTTTTAAAGCCAAGAATTTTGGTTCAAATATAAACACAAATTAAAATGATTAGGTAATTCCTATCAAGATTGTTTAAAGTAAGTTATTCATTAACAATTATTGAAATGTTTTAACTATCTCCCTGCACATAGTCAAATACCTTCTCCAGATACAGATACACATTGCTTATATAAGTACATGATTAAGTTGTCATCATTCTCTTCTGTTTGTACTAAATTGGCCAGAATTCTTCATTTGAATTGTTTAGTCTATGCTGGGCAGGTATAGAATATTCTTATTAAAAATATGAACTATTTGTATATCTTATCTCACAGGGAATCTTCATGAACTAATGGGAGACTAAGCATTTTTGTGCCTTATTTGCATTACAATTTATCATTTCAACCTTATTTTATATTTAAAAGCTAATTGCAGATATTTTCTTGATTATGTATCATTCATTCACATGAATTCAACCTTTACTTTTTTTTGCTAATATCAAGAATAACATTTTTTTTTCTAGGAGGAAAAAAGAAGTCTTAAATTTTATGTAAAACCAAATTTTATTAAAATTTTAAAATGAGGATATAAAACTGTGAATAAGAATATTTTACAAAGACCATATGCCCACAGATGGACATGATATTTTTCAAGAGTAAAGTGTTTTTTTTCCTCTATAAAACTTTCAGAATTATTAGTATTAATAAATGTAACAAAATATAAATCATTTTTAAAGCTCCAGTGTGCTGTTTTATATTGTTGTGTAACCTTCTGACCCATTTAAAATGAACACGTAGGGAATCTATTTTAATAGCTTCTTCCTGTAGGCTTGAGGGATTCTAAAGCTAACACAAGTCCTAAACCAAAAGTGTCATTGGGTATTTCCACTCATTTAAACATCTCTATGCCAGAAAGTTTTGTGTTGTATTGGCATCTCCTAGGAATACAAGTGAATAAACAATGCAGAAAGAAGTAAGAAAAGAGAAATATTTGTTCAACACTCTGGATGTTGTAACAATGTACAGCATCATTTATGGTGTTACTTCAGCCAAGAATGACATGATGTTATAAATCACTAATTTCTCAATTTTGAAAAGGAAGATGGAAATATGGGATAGGGTCATGTTCAGTTCAGGTCATGAAAACCAAAAAATATGCAGGTTGAATTTTTTATAATGCTTCACCAAATCTCAGAGGAGGTTCAATATCATTGTTATTACTATTATTTTCCTCTTGGAAAAGAAAGGAAATGAAAACATTTTTTTTCCCTGAGTTTTGAGACATTATAACACAGCCTGGAAGAGTCTCATTTTTTATATAATGTGTCCAATTTTGGCTTATTCTTTATTTCCTAAACTAATATTCAGCAAATACATATTATTTTTTCTTTTATTTTACATCCCCCATTCCAGACAATGCATTTTCTGTACCTATAGCAAGCATAGGTACACATTTACTTGATTCCTGGATTTGATTTTAATATTAAAATGTCTTTTTAAAGCAGTATTGGAATGCTGTGTGTGTGGGTGAATAGATGCACACACACACACACACACACACACACACACATATATACACACATACCTTCATATATGTATTTTCAAAGTTGAGATAGTCTTTAATAAGACCCTGGGGCATCGAACAGCTATTTTCGACTGGAAAGACTGCTCTGCTAGAGAATAAGAAATATATGTTTGTGGGGCTTTTTCCTGTCATTGTGCCAATGGACCTTTTTTTTTTTTAACTCTCCATAAAACTTCTATTTATCTCATTTGATCTAGGTACAAAGAATCACAGGTCAAAGATGAATTATCTGATAGAAGGACTTTACCCTATGTGTTTCAGAGGGCATTTAATTGCCTTGAAATGTGCCCCTGCTTCTACAGAGTTCAGCAGGCGAAGGATTGAGATTGGCTTCTTGACATGGTCCTTGTTACAGCCTGTTACAGCTCATCTACCACCTTTATGTTGTATATTCCAGTGAACAGCAACAAGCTTATTGAATAACATTATTGGTCCTTTTATTGTAGAACTTGTAATATACATCCAAGATGAATTTTGTCTCATGGAATTCTAGCTGCCATGTTCATTCATTTATTCTACAAACATTTATTGATTATTTCCTATGCTTAAACCTTTTAGACAATTAAAAATAGGGCACTGGAATTGACATTCTTTGCTTATTATGGACTGAGAGCCCTCTGAAAGAGATGGGAAAATTAAAAATTCAATAGGATGAAACAAGAACCTTCATAAATATAGACGGAGTGCAACAGGAGAATGTGTGGCTTAAATGCAGAAGGCAGTCAGATGGAAATAAATAAATCATCTTTATTTATGACAAAAGCTAGGTTGGAGGACATGGCTTGCTAACATTGCATCAAAAAATGACACTTATTCACCGAGGTACAGACATTGCTGGAAAACCACAAACTTCCTCTCAATTGAGGTATTTCTATAAAATTTACAGCATAAAGAGACCCCTGACTCTTTAGAGGAAAGAGCTAAGCTGAATATTTCCTGCTCCTTTTTTTTTTTTTTTTTTTTTTTTTGTTAAATCTCTAATCAGAAATCTCACTTCTCCACCCACAGGGAGAAATAGGCAACTGGTGGGGTAAGAGCTTTGAAATGTTCTTCCAGTGAATTTCTTCCACATGGTAATGTGAAGATCTGTAACATAAATAGCAGTTTATCAAGAAGAACGATTCTAGGAATTGGATGACAAAGACAGACTCTCCCTGGAGGCACTAGAGTTCCATCCTACTTTCATGAATCTCTTTAAGAACAAAATAGTATATTGGGGAAATTGTACTATAATACCACACCCTCATTAAATCACTTCCTAAATACAAAATGGAATATAATTTTATAAATAATTCTCATGGTATGAAATAATCTGGAATTTTTGGCATGTATTAAAAATATTATTGGCCACAAAAGTGTTTAAGTCGTAACAGTGGAAGATTTGTTATTCATCTTGAACCTAAGAATTGAATTGGAGAATTCTGATGTAGTTTGCTTTATGAAGGGAATATGCTAGTTTACTCATACTCCAAAGAAAGTGATCTTTCTCTATAGTTTATTTAATGATATTATCCTTAGGCTTATAACAGCATATTTCAACTTAATAGGTATTCTCTCCCTTTTTCTAACTGAGAAATGCAACTAAGATAAAAAAAATTTTCATTGAGTTAATCATAAATGATACTCTGAAATAATGAGCAAATGAATAAATTATCATCTCTTTCTTAATTTAGTTAATTCTATGGATATCTTTAGCTTCTAGCTTTGGATTGTTTCTTAGATTTATAGCCGTAGTGGACCTCTCTGATAAAATTTCAGAAAAGTCTTCTTTTCTAAGGCACAGGGTCACAGCTTGAGAGGCAATGTCTCTATCCAAGTGGATGTCTTGTTTGATAAGAATTGAAAACCTAGCTTAGCCCCATTTCTATTGCAGCAACTGACTTTGGGGAGCAACTATTTTATTCTTTGAAGAAAATCTCCTGGGATATTTAAATTAAGATGAAAGCAATTCATTGTTCCTTCACCGTGACTGTCAGGGGCAGAGAAAGTTTAAGTTCCATCATCTTCTAATACAATATAAAATAAAAATCATTAAAAAATTAGAAAATTTTGGCCACTGTTTATCAAATACTTTTTAGGCTTCCTTTTCTCTTGAGTTCTATAATTACATATGTAATCTATTAGAAATTGTCAAGACTTCCTGGTTCTCTGCTCTTACTATAATATTTTTCTTTTGAGTGTTTTCTGTCTGTTTCATTTGGATGGTGTCTAGTGTGATTCATCGGATTCAGATCTCAACTGTGTTAAGAGATTGCATTCCCTGTGATAACCAATGATGAGTGATAGTACCCCCCCAAAATCACACATTCCTAAATACTTAGAAATTTATAGTGAATAATTAATTCAGTTTTTATACATTTTGATTGTAAAAATAATTACTGACAATGTATATTGTGATTTTTTATTTAATAACTTTAGAATGTCATTTCAGCAATAATTTTATTATATTGAATAATTTTTATTGAGCAACTTATATACCTGTTATTGTTCTGGGTACTTTCCAGTCCTGTCTTATAATGAGGTGATTCTCACAACTAATCAGCAAGATAATAAATAATCACATTTAAAAGAAAGAAAAGTTATAGGGCAAGAAAACTTCCATAGCTACAGGTAAATCTTAAAGCTAGAGATAGACCATCATTAATCTACAGCCCTAAGTTCATGCTTTCTTTTCTCTGAATCAGACTTTTGAGAGATTGTGCTTCTAAGGGAAGAACTGAAATTTTCTAAGGACAGGAAGTGGGGCATTGGACTTTGGAAAATGAAATCAAATATTATTCAATGAATTCATATTCAAACAATTAAAAATTATTTTTACAACATAAATTCTCAAAATAAAAGTTTGACAACTGTTACTCAATTAGAGGGTAACTGCTCAATTTGTTACTCATTTCTTGAGGGAAAAGAAAATAAGTTTAAGAAATGTTGTGTTAAAAATTAAAGAGTATAGGAAAATGTCATTTCCAAAGGAGATAAATCCCTCAAATTCAGTGTTTCTATAACCTGAAAATAAAAATGTGTCTAATTTGGGCTGGGGTTGTGGCTCAGCAGTAGAACACTCGCTCAGCATGTGCAAGGCCCTGGGTTCAATTCTCAGCACCACATAAAAATGAACAAAATAAAGGTATTGCATACTAATATATATATATAATCTCTAATTTTACAATCCATACTTTATATCAGCTGACAATGTTTTTCCATTTTTTATTTTTAAAAAATAAATGACAGTGGAATGCATTACGATTCTTATTACATGTATTTAGCACAATTTTTCATATCTGTGGTTGTATATAAAGTATGTTGATACCAATTCGTGTCTTCACACATGTACTTTGGATGATGAAGTCTATCACATTCCACCATCCTTGCTAATCTCTTGCCTCCTTCTTTTCCCTCCCACCCCTCTGATCTATCTAGAAAGAGGTTTACTCATAATGGGATAGGGAGGGGGGAGCATGGGAGGGACTGATGAATTCAGCTGACACTTTTGTTGATGAATTCATGTCAGTGATAAAGAATGAATCAGTATCTTTGTTTTTTTTTCTTTGTTTGTTTTAGATCAGTTTACATTAGCCCAGTTTCTCCCTCTCTCTCTTTTTAAAGCACTGAAATAACTTTTCAGTTGGTAAGGAACTAATTATTCAAAACATTTACATATTGTTATGTTGGTGTCATGGAAATCTGTGCTCATTAACTGACAGATTAAACATTTTTATCATAGTGGCAAGAGTCCGGATTAGAAAAGCTAGGCAAACTTCTTGCTCTGAGTCCAGAAACACCAGCTACATTATGTAATTTTGAATGCATCCCATAGAAAACACTGAGTGATATTGTGGAATATGTACATTACCAGCAAACACATTTCTCACAATAATTATTCACAGACTTAGTGTTACTTCTGTACTGAAAAAAGTATCTCCTTTATTTTTTTTCTTAAATAGCAAGTTTCATGTTTCATAATACTGTGATAACCCTATAAACAAAAGCAGATTCTTGGGAAATGCACAGAGAATGTATTCAAATTGAAGTTTCTTTCACATTTATTATGTCACACTTAATTTTACACAGTTAAAATATTTGGACTTTTTGGCTGCACTATTCACTAAGGATTTCATGATATTCATCACATAAGTGGGAAGCAAACCAAATTAGTTTTTTTTTTATTAGCATTTCACATTTTTTTCTCTCAATAATGAATTGTGTAAAAGAAGAAGATCCCACCATTATTCTCTTATTTATTTTCTTTTGCTTTTTTTTTTAATGTCTTCTATTATTCATTTTGTTGGTTTTCGGCTTAGTCAGAAAAATGTTAAAAATTCTTTAAAAAGAAAAGAAATTTTTTTTTCAAAAAAGAAATTTGTTTTGCTTGAAGTTGAGTGAGCACATATTTATTATATGTACCATGACACTGTACCATAACTTTTTAGAGTTAGAGAGGGTGAGGGGCTGGGGATGTGGCTCAAACGGTAGCGCGCTAGTCTGGCATGCGTGCGGCCCGGGTTCGATCCTCAGCACCACATACTAACAAAGATGTTGTGTCCGCCAAAAACTAAAAAATAAATATTAAAAATTCTCTCTCTCTTCTCTCACTCTCTCTTTTAAAAAAAAAAAAAGAGGGTGAGTATGGGAGGAATTGATGAATTCAGCGGACCCTTTTGTGGAGGGATTCATGTCAGTGATAAAGAATGAATCAGTATCTTTGTTTTATTTTTGTTTTTAGTTTTGTTTTTTGTTTTTGATTATTTAAGTGGATGCCATCAACAGAACTCTTAGTGTAAGATCTTGCTGAGATTTTGTTAACTCATCTGTGTCAGATGTATAAATGATTGCAATTTATTTCCAATTTATGTGTCAGAGAGATATTCGCCTATTCCTCAAAATAATAGTACTTTTTTTTTTTGGTGTCTAGCATCAAAAAATGTTTGTAGATGAAGAAAATGTAGAATTGCCTGCTGAAAAAATGAGAAATATCAAGTGTTATTTAGCTCAGAATGATTCCTTCTTTTTTGAGATAGGTCCCAATACTTGTGATTCGTCCTGTTTTATTTAGCTCTTTCACTGCAGTGACCAAAAGACCTGACAAGAACAATTTTAGAGAAGTAAACGTTTATTTGGGGATTTATCATTTCAGAGGTCTCAGTCTATACATGACTTTATAGATCTATAGATTCTCCATTGTTCTGGACTTGAGGCAAAGCAGAACATCAAGGCAGAATGTTGAGGCAGAGGAGGGAGGGGGAGAGAGAGAGAGAGAGAGAGAGAGAGAGAGAGAGAGAGAGAGAGAGAGAGAGAGAGAGAGAGAAGAGAGAGAGAGAGAGGAGAGGAGAGAGAGAGAGAGAGAACCCACCTCCTCCAGCCACACCCTACCTGGCTACAGTTAACACCCAGTTAATCTCTATCAGGGGACCAACACTCAGATTAGGTTAACGCTCTCATAACTCAATCATTTTACCTCTAAACTTTTTTGCGTTGTCTCGCACATGATCTTTTGCGGTCACCTCATATCTAAACCATAATAGGCCCAAAGTGACTTTTTCCATGCTATCAGCACAATAGTTCCTTAGCCCAGCATGAAGCTTTTCTCTGGCCCCAAACTCAGCCTATCACACATCGGTCATGCATTCTTATATTTGGATGATTCAGAGCTAGGCACCTGAATTGAATTAAGCCAATCAGAAACATCTACATTTTCCACCCTACAACAGAGAGCAATGGAAGGCTTCTCTTTTAGTAGAAACTTTGATACAAAAGTCATAGAAGCTATTGATGACCATATACCTGGTTGAAAGAAGAATAGAGTAAGGACTTCATGGGCAGTGAATAGAAAAGACGAGATAAAGGGATGATATTTGAGAGTATTTCAGAACATGTCTGTCTTTCTCAAGCTTTCACACACACACAAAAATTTCAATATCTTTCCAATAGTGCTCAATTTTACACTCAGCTATAGAAAGGTGGCTGACTTATTTGATAGTAAATATGTCCTGGCTAATAAATAATACCAAATATTCAAGGTCTGAAATTTATTTACTTTTTTTGGATGACATTTTCCAAGAATATTTAGTTGTATCACCTTGATGCCTAAACACAATATAAGAGCTGTTAACTCTACGTTGTTATTAATTTTGGAATATATACCATGCCAATAGAAACTACTATTACAATATATTCAGTAAGGAAATCAAAGAGAAAAAAAATACTTTATTTTTTTCTGCAAAATTCAAATTTGGATCCCTTTGTTTAGGCTTGTTTTGAGAAATTAAATAATTTGGAGATTATCATGCCTAATGTCTTCTTTAGCTACAGATAAATATTATGTTAATCATCCTTATCAGTTCCAAACACACACACAATGTTTAATTTTTATTTATTGCTGAATGAATTGAAGGATGCTTTAAAATGATTATACATACAAATTGCTTTATAAAATTAAACCTGTCTATTTTAGGAAACAAAAAAAAAAAAACCTTAATGGCTTTTCATAAATTTAAAGAAAAAAATCAGTGATTTATTGACCTTCTCTCCAGGCTGAAGTCCTTCATGGACAGCATATATAACAACAAAATATTGTTCAAAATAAGACAAAATTATAATTAAATCTGGATTCATTTTTTTTCTAGAAAATCACTTTGAATTAAAATCTTACTTCTAATACATTCTTAATATAAAAAAGACTAACACTAACTAAATATATGCAAGAATTTATAATTTGAGAACAACATAAGTTTAAAGTTTAAAGTTAGGCTCATTGTCCACAAATACAATAGCAATTGGTTCTTTTTTTTTTTTCATTTTGTATCAGCCCATGCTATATTTAGTAATGACATTTTATGTTTGGATTAACAATATTTTTTCTGGCTCTGCATTTCTACCCTGAGTAGGACAAGGAAATAGGAACACATCATTCTCATCCTCTTCAGACAATTCCCTTCAAGCTTTATTTACATTGGGATGGATTCAAAATTGTTTTCAACATTTTAAGAATTGTCTTGTTCCAGTCTAACTTATGGCTCTAAAATCTTTCCTCATTTACTTAGCTTTGTGCAAGGTCTGTTCTACATCCCTTTCTTTCTCCATGGGGATTTATTTAGTACTGCTGATACAGCCTTGTTTTATTCTACTTTAATAAGTAAATAAACTCCATCTGTCTAGGGACAGAGCAAGGGAGTATCATTTATGTGCTTTCTTCAACTCTCAAATTATAATGGAGGCTTGGTCTCTAATTTTAGATTAAAATATAGATTGACTGGTAAATCAATCCCCAAGTTACATTACACAAAATAGGTGTGACAGAGAAGGGAAAAGTGGGTAGGGAACAGAAAATAGAGGAATTAAAGGCTTTATTACTTGCCTTCTTGTAATTTAACCAAGTTGCTCCTAATTTTCAGTTTTCCTATAAGGACAATTGGTATGCTGTGGCAGATATTAGGTCACAAATATTTCTGCTGTCTTCTTTTCCTGAAACTACTGGGTATATTGTACTTTGCTTCCAGAGGAATTTAGCATGTGATTTGTTTTAACTTATGATATATGGGTGGGGGAGGAATTTGCATCAGTCCTTGGTGGAAATATTAAGAGGCAGAAGTGCCTACCACATTCCTTACACTCTGTTGTGCTTAGTGGCAATGGCCAAGATAAGCCAATACCAGCCTGGTGGCCATCTCGAGGAAGATAACAACAGGAAATATTACTGTTAAAATATAAGAAGTTTATTTTGTATGATATTTAATGGTCTCTGGAGACCAGTAACCATCTAAAATATTGTATTTTAGAATGATCACTTGGTATGACACTATGGAGTGAAAACAATCAGTCCAAGATTAGATAGAGAAATTGGAAATGCTTGAGCTAAGGCGGTCAGAATATGCAGGAAGAAAATTAAATAGATTTAAACCTTAAGAGGTATAATTTGTGAGAGGTCAGTAAATTAAAGAATCATATTTGAAACTGTGCTTTTTGTTTATTTTGGTGGATGCTAGAGAGTAAATTTTGATGAATTTGTGGGTTAGAGCTATAATAGAGTGAACTTTACTTTGGACACACTCTGAAATTGCTGTCAATCTCTGTGGATATTCAGGAAGTAGTTGAATATGTAGAATTGGGAGACAAGATATATATTTTGGTTTGTTACAAAAAGTATGGTGATATGGACATATCTGGTATTGAAATCATGTAAATAAATCAGGTGATCTGGCAAGATAGCAGAGAGATGAAAGGAGAAGAGACAAAGAAATATTAAAATAATACTAGTGCTTAAAACTGACAGGAAATTGGTACAGGCAAATATTGTCACACTAAATATATATTCAACTACAAAACAAACCATACTAAAACAATGTGTATTCAGTTTCAATTGTCCAGTTTCAGGCAATCTAGAAATTATTTTGAGCTTGAATATTTATAGCAGCAATTATCATCCATTACAGTGTTTGTAGTAACTTGCAATATTTTGTAGAGATACAGATTCTTAAATCATCCCTGGAGACTTCTAATCAGAAAATTTTTGATACACAGCCAGGTATAAAATCCCAGGATTATGCTTACACCTGGAAATTTTGCATGAAGTTAAAAATTAAATGTTTAACTGATAACTTAATTTAGGCACTAAATGTATATTACTATTTAGTTATTTTAATATCTTTTATGCAGGTATTTATAATTATGCTGAGTATGGTTTGTTTCTGAGATTCAATGTGAATATTATACACCTATAATAAACTTTAAGAGAAACTGCTAAGAAATATATTTTCTTCTATTTCTGTTCCAATTTAAATTACATTAATATGTAGGAAGATTAGTATTTTAAATGCATATGTTTCATATTACATATCAGTTAATACTCAGGGGGAATGTTTCACTCAGAAATCCACTAGGTGGCATTACAAACTATACTGTTTTAATAATGAATTGATTAAACACATAATAAAATTTTGTTATAAAGCACCTGTTTATGATTTCTTTTGAATAATCTGAGCTAGGTTTTCCTTACCTGTATTTCAGATGGAATAATATAAGACTTTCATTAAAATTAGTATTTATCAAATGTTTTATTGAAAATCTATAAAGTTGTTTAAGCATGTATACACTACTGAGGGGAAAAGTTAGGGAATATTCTTCTAGTGTTACAGTCCTATTCTCCTGAGATACCCTTAAATTCTCAGACTTTACAATTCATAAGCCCACCTGTTTTTAATTGATGTTATCTGAAAGAGGAAATAAAAACAATGGAAACAGCCTAAATAGCAAGACCCTGAGAACATTTATTAATGAAAGTTGGCATGTTTAATTTGAAGCTAATATGTTCCAGGAAAATATTTTCCCACTTGTGCACAAATTTTTAGACACTCGACTATGTCTGCTTGAAACAATAAAATTAAACTCTTGATGTACTTGAGGAGTAATTTTAGTGAGATATCCAATTGAAGTAATTCCCAGTCCCCAGTGGAACTGAATTTTGTTTTAGGATTTTCATAGAGATTATTGTGTAGTACTCTTCTGATCTGGAGAGTGAATGTGCAGCTTATTGAAAATAATTAGAAAAAGAGAGAAAAGAATTTGGGGAAAACACTGGAGATAAAGTAGCTATACAAACAGGGATATGTTTGTGAAACATGGCCTTTCAAGAAATAATAAAGCTTCAGAATGGAACTTCCATGTTTGTGATTGCATATCTGCATCTGTGAAGGAAGTAGGAATAGATGAGAGGGCCAAATCCAATGCCAGCTAGGTTTCCCAGGAAGAATTTAATGTGAAAATAGCTGAATTAAAATCAGCTAGTATATTGGGAAAGTGGTATTAGAAATAACCCTGGGTATAAATTAAAAGGTTTTACTTAGTTATGTCAAACTACATAAACTATACATGCTACCTAAATTTTGCTTGTCTCATGTGGTCAGGAAACCCTTACTCATTGAGTAAGAAAATTAGTACAAGGCTGGAGTGTAAAAAAAAATATATATATATTTAAAGCAATCATCTATAGACAGTAGAAGTAAATTACTCTGTTTCATACATTTTTTTCCTGGTCCAAAGTGGAATGTAAGAAACTGAAGAGTGTATTAGGACATATGGATGAGTGGGAGATAAAAGATAATTTTATTTTGCCAAGAAATGTGATAGAAGGCCTAATAATTGATAAATGGTTAAACTGTAAAATAAGTAGTACTATATTTGCTTAAGGGTGTACAATAACAAATGAGATGCATCTATGTTTCTCCAGGATAGGGCAAATCCATTTCAATGTAATCTCAAATGTGAATATTTCTTTTTTGAATAAAATATGCTAAAATAAGGAAAAAAGTAATAGAGGATCTAAACACAGACTCATTAAACAATTTGAAGATCAGGAAACTCATGTCAAAGAAAAATATTTCTTTATCAACTGGACAGAGAGAAAAAAATATTTTCCCAGAAAGGAAAGAAAAAAAAATAAGAAAATAATTTTTTTTTCTGGATGTATCTATCATTTAGTACAGAAATTCAGTTATTATATGGATTTGAAGAAAGCAAATGTTTTTGTAACTATATTTCTGATCTAACTACTATTGTAGCCAATAAACTTGCTCTTCCATTGCTGACCCTTTCTCAGCTAACATCTATTTATTCAGACCAGAAACTTTGACTTATTTCTAAACTACTTTTCCACATACTATACCTCCAATATGAGTATAATGTTTGATCTTTGTCTTCAAATTATGTTTAGATTCAACCACAAATATTATATCCCTTCTCTTCCTACCACTATGAAATCAGTGGTCAGTATGCCTTAGGATGATTGCAGTTGTAACTTTCCAATAATATCCCCCTTCTGTTACCACCTCCCCAGCAAACAAGAGAGGATCTTGAATGAGTCTGACAACCAACACCTCCTCTGGACCCTCCATTAGCTGCCTGTTTCATTCAGAGGTAAAGCCAAAGTAATTTTAATGAATTCAAAATGATTTAATAATCTACACACACACACACACACACACACACACACACACACACACACACACACGAACCCCTTCTCTGCTTCTCTGACTATATTTTCTAATATTATGCTTCTTGTTTCGATCTAATATAAAAATTGTGAAGAATATTTGCCATAAAGAAAAAAAGGAAAGAAATTAAAAAATTAAAAATTAAATGCAATAGTAGGATTTTTAAAGCATATAGTTAATTTTATGACAACTAATCTGAAAACCTGGAAGAAATGGATAAATCTCTCAGGAAATTAAATGTATCAAAATTGTCATAATACTTGTGGTCTACATATGAGAGTCTCAATGTCACCATTCCACCCTAAGAAAAAGTAAAAAGCTGAACACACTGGAAAATAAATAGTTCTTAGATGAATCAGGTTACGGGGCAACCAACTAATCTCCAAATTAGAGACAGTTGGGTACAGAAAGTTGTAACTTATCAGATACAATAGCAGAATCCTCTCAAGGAAACAGAACCAGTCAGGAAACCTTACCTGCCATTGACAAATTGCTAGAGATTCAGTCTAAATATGTCTAAGAGTTCAAAACTCTAGCAGGGAGGGGACACTTCTGTGGGTTTTACCTCCTGGAAGTCTGCATAGATCTCACAGTGAATATCTGAGAAATCCCATCAGGCTCCTAGTAGTCAGAGGAGAAACAACCATTTTGAAATATTCCAGGCCATCCATCCTTAACAAGGTTTGCCCTGGAGGCAAGCTCTTGTACCAGAGCTTAAGAATCAGTTATCAGAACCCAAGGAAAGGAAATACTTCCAGTACTAGGTATTGAAATGAACTGTTTTGTCTTCCACATAGGGAAAGGAAATAACTGTAGCCCGCATCTAGGTCAGGGAAGAATATTGAGAAGCAATTCTAAAATTCATATCTCAGAGGTATAATCTCATTTAATCACTGAGACTGAATCATAACACTGTAGAGTGCTTTCCCTCTTGGCACAAACTACCTCATTGCTAAAGTATATTTAGAGAGTTCCCTTTGCATTTTTTTTTTTTTTGTACCTTGAATTGAACTCAGGGGCACTTAGCAACTGAGCCAGTTTGCCCAGTAAATTATAAAAAATTGTGAAGAATTTTCAAAGTGGGTGGGTGGGACACAGTTTAAAGAGGCAGCATCAAAAGAAGAATAAGATTCAGACATGACTGAGATCTTCACATTTTATCAGACCACAAATCTAAACCAACTATGAGTAATATGTAAAGTATCAATTAGAATAAGTACACAGCATGACAGAACAGATTGATCATAGAAGCAGAGAGAGGAAATTCAAAGAGAGATTCAGGAAAAAAAAGGCTTTACTCTAACAAAAATGGTGGATGCTTTCAATGGTTTCTTTTGGGGACTGAACATGGCTGATTAAAAAATTTCTAAGAACTTTCCAAAACTAAAAAAAAAATCACATAAGAACATATTTAAAAAATAGCACAGAATATCCAAGAAATGTGGGGAAATTACTGAAGTTATAATATACACATAATGAGTAGAACAGAAAGAAAAAGAAAACAGAGAAAAGATTATAAATGGTATTTGAAGAAATAATGACTGATAATTTTCCCCAAATAGTTTTAGACACCATAGGACAGATCCCGGAAGCTCATAAGAGAGAAAAGATAATAAATGCCAAAATATTATATGTAGTCACATTATATTAAAATGCAGAAACCAAGGATTTCTTAAAAAGCCAGAATAATAAGCCACCCTACTATGGAGGTGTAAAGATAAAAATTACACCTGCTGATGCTTAGAAATCATTGAAGCAAGAAGAGAGTAAAATAAATAGTTCTGAGAGAGAAACACAATGATGCTGAACAAAACACTAACCCATAATTCTTCACCTTACAAAATGATCTTAAAAAGTATAGGAAAAATAAAGACATTTTCAGACAAAAAAAATGAGAGAATTTTTGGCCACATATAAAAAATGTTAAAATATTTTCTTCAGAGAGAAAGAAAATAATATGTTAGAAACTCAGATATGCATACAGAGAATAAAAGCATCAGATGAAATAAGTGAAGGTAATTTTAAAAAAACTTATGTTTTATTATTCATAGTTGATCTAACATGTAATTTATTAAAAATAGCAAGAATGACTCTGTGTATGAGTGTGTGTGTGTGTGTGTGTGTGTGTGTTGTACAAATGAAAAGAATGGCAGCAATAATACAAGTAATGGGAGAAAGAATTTAGATTATTTTGTTATGTGATACTTGCACTACATGAGATGTGGTATTGTGTTATTTAAACATGAATTTTGTTACTGGTAAAATACACTGCAAAATTTAGGGCAACCAGAAACAGGGGAAAAAGAAATGAAAATAAATATAAGGGACATGTGAAGAAAGGAAAGAAAATTAATTATGTGAAATACTCACTTAAAAACCACAAAAGAGAGCCAGGCAAGGTGTTGCACACCTGTACTCACTGAGGCAGGAGGATGGTGAGTTCAAAGCCAGCCTCAGGAAAGCAAGGTCTAAACAACTAGGTGAGACCCTATCTCTAAATAAAATACAAAATAGGACTGGAGATGTGACTCAGTGGTCCAATGCCCCTGAATTCAATCCCTGGTATCCCCTCAAAACAAACAAACAAACAAAAAACATAAAGAAGAAAACAGGAATAAAATACATAAAAAAGAAAAAGAAAGAACAAGGGCGACAAAAGTCATAACAAATTATATATTGATCTAATTATATATATGATCACAATGAAGACCAAGGTCTAAGTGATCAGTTAATAACAGATATTATTGTAGCACATCACAAATACAAATAGACACTACAAGAAATGCACTTTCAATATAAAGTGGGATAATAGGTTCCATTGAAGGGATGGAGAAAGCTATACTAAGAGTAATCAAAAGACAGCATGGTAGGTTGGTTTCTTTTCTTGACTCATGAATACTGCAGCAATAAACATGGTGTGCAAGTGTCTGCAACATACAAATTTCATTTTCATTGGATATATATTCAGTAGTGGGATTGTTGGATCAGTTCTACTTATAATTTTTTTATTGGTTGTTCCAAACATTACAATGCTCGTGACATATCATATTTCATACATTTGATTCAAGCGGGTTATGAACTCCCATTTTTACCACGTGTACAGATTGCAGAATCACATCAGTTACGCATCCACGTTTATACATATTGCCATACAAGTATCTGTTGTATTTTGCTGTCTTTCCTATCTCCTTCCTATCCCCCCTCCCCTCCCCTCCTATGTTCTCTCTCTACCCCATCTACTGTAATTCATTTCTCTCTCTCGTTTTTTTTTTCCCCTTTCCTCTCACATCCTCTTATATGTAATTTTGTATAACAATGAGGGTCTCCTTCCATTTTGAGGAAACTTTGTACTGTTTTTCCATAGTGGGAGCAATACTTTAAATTTAAAAAGCCAAATGGAAACACAAGTACCCCATGTGGTTACTAAAGAAGTTGAGAGCTGCGTGATGGTTACCAGAGGATGGAGAGAGTAGGGGGAAGGAGAGATGGAGGAATGCTCGTCAATGAGTACAAAGGCATAGTTCCATAGGTACAAGTAATTATGGTGTGCTATTGTAGAGTAACGTCTCTATTGATAACAAGCATTCACTGTATGTTTCAACAAGTTAGAGGAATTTAGGACATTTTTGCCTTACAATATTATAAATATTTGATAAGAAAGACATACTTAATTTTATTGAAACATTTAAATGCTTGAATGTATTGAAATACCAATTTACCCCATTTTTAAGTTCTATATTTACATTTCAAGGGGGAAATTAAAAAAATTTTCAAAAAGATAGAGTGCTTATGTTAATTTCAGACATAATAGACTGAAGAACAAGGAAAGCAGTCTGGGACAAAAGAGTCATTGCATAGCTTAATTAGAAAGAGACCAATTCTTGAAGAGGATATAAAAATCTTTAATGTATATACATTTAACAACAACTTTCAAAATATAAGACAAAATCTGAGTGAACTGCAAGAAAAAATAGATGGTTTAATTTACTATTATACCTGGAGAAGTCAACAACCTTCTATCAAGAATGGACAATTATAGTATATGTATCATAGGTAATGCAGAACTGATCTCAACAGCACCAATCAGCTGGATAGAATTGACAGATACAATCACTTTATTTAAAATACATGTTCTCAACTTCACATAGAGTATTCACTAAGGCAGACAACATTTGGGGACATAAAAAACAACCTCAAGATTTTAAATGTATATAAGTCATACAACATTTGCTCTCAGACTGTCACAGAATGAAGCTAGAAACCAGAAACATAAGTGGAAAACAAGAAAGTATGTGAAGATGAAACAACAGGTTTCTAAACAATACAGGGTTCAGAGACAGTATCTCAAGAGAAATCAAAAGATACTTGAAACTAAATGAAAAGCACAGCTTGTTAAAATTGTGGGATACAGCAAAATTAATGTTTTTGGGGAAATATGTAGCATTGAATGAATATATTAAAATGAAGAAATAAAAAGACAACTAGTAAAATTTTCAGAAGATTTAGAAATCTGAACATGTCCATACATATTACACATTAAATAGACTGAATTAATAATTAATAACTTTACAAATTAGAAAGCCTCAGGTCTACATGGGTTCACTGGTAAATTCTATAAAACACTTAAGGAAGAAATAGTACTATTTCTCTACAATCTCTTCCCAAAGATGAAAATTGAGAGTATACTTTCTAACTCACTATATGAGGCCAGCATTTATCCTAATGCTAAATTTAAATAAATATATTAAAAGAAAAATACTGACAGACCAGAACAAAAATATACAAGACAAATAGAAAACTGTATTAACAAAATAGAGTAAAAGAATAATTGTATACCATGACCAAGTGGGATCTATTACTGACATGCAAAGATGCTTCAATGTTTAAAATATTTATGCAATCCATTATTGCAACAAGCTAAAAAATAATCATGTCAATGTGTGCAGAAAAAGTTTGACAAAATCCTATACCGTTTCATGATAAAATCTCTCAGTAAACTAGAAATAGAAGTGAACTTCCTTAACTTAAAGAGTATCTACAAAACATTTTTTTTTGTTTTTTGTTTTTTATTGTTGGTCGTTCAAAACCTTACACAGTTCTTAATACATCATATTTCACAGTTTGATTCAAGCGGGTTATGAACTCCCAACTTTACCCCGTATACAGATCGCTGTATCACATCAGTTACCCTTCCATTGATTCACATATTGCCTTTCTAGTGTCTGATGTATTCTGCTGTCAGTCCTATTCTCCACTATCCCCCCTCCCCTCCCCTCCCCTCCCCTTTTCTCTCTACCCCTTCTACTGTAAATCATTTCTTCCATTTGTATTATCTTGTCTTACCCCTCCATTACATATTTCTTGATATATCATATTTCACATTTTGATTCAAACATTTTTGATGGTGAGAAACTGGAAGCTTTCCCACTGAGAACAGGAGCAAGGCAAGGATGTTTGCCCTCACCTCTCCTTTTCAGCATCACAATAGGGACACTAAATCCTATTACATACAGCAAGAGAAGAAAAAGAAAATATATCCAGATTGAAGACATAAAATTATCTTTTCATAAATGACCTGATTGTTTATGTTGGAAGTCTCAACAAATTAATGAAAAAAAGGAAAAAAAGGAAGGAAGAAAGAAAGGAAAACAACTTTTACTCCCCCCCCTACACACACTGTAGCTGGATATAATAATTACAGCATTACTGTAAGTTACAGAATATTATATTAATATATAGAATTTAATACTTCCCAACATATGAACAAAGAGCAAGTGGAATTTGAAATAAAAATATAAAAGCACAGATTAGTATCCCTTAAAATGAAATAATAAGTAGAAATTCAAATATATGTGTATACACACACACACACACAACTCTGATGAAGGAAAAAAAAACAAACTAAATCAGGGAGACATTCCATGTTTACCTTAACTCTTCATGAATCACACCATCATTTACTGGCATTTGCAAGCTTTTGAGTGAATTACCTATAATTTTTTGTATGTAAATACCTAGGGTAATGGGTAATGAATCGGTAATGCCATTCTGTCAATATTTGGCAGTGACAGTGGTTTTATTGATTGGTTTGTTCTCAGTGCTATTCTACCCACCAGTTACTTTAGTTGGTATGCACATACTATCTATACTGTGTGGTTTTGTTTTGCATATCTAAAGGTATTTTATTAATTTTCCTCATATAAACCAATTATCAAGGTTTTTGTATTTGATGTTTCCTTTTTTAAATACATCCATCTGATGCTATACATTTGCTTATAATCACTGCTAATGACTTATGTTTAATCCACAAGTATTTTTTTGATTTACAACATATTTTTGACAGTGGTCTATATTTCACCCTGTATATGTGCATAAGTGAACATCTGCAGGACCATTATATATTTATTTAAATGTGCATTTTATAAGTAAATTGGATATGTCAGTTCCTCTAGATTTGAGTATAGGCTCTGGAGCATATCTAACTATTTATGCTGCCTAAATTGGCATCATATCCTGAGATAATATAATTGAACTTCATCTCTTTTGACTTTATGATTTTTAAGAGAGCAGTCCAGGAAAAGTATTTATTTGTGATTTCATATAAGTGATTACATTACTTAAAATCAAACTTACCAAGAATGAAGTCTCTGACACTAGTTAGTTTCTTCCTGTAGAAAGGTTATAATACTCCACATGGCATTAGAATTCAGATTTAACTGGCAGTAAGTAATGGAGATTTCTTTCTATGTGAAATTTGTAGATGAGTATTTTCTAATCTCAGAAGTAAAACTACTTGCTTTGATTTCATTAATTGTCTTGTGATTTAGCCACACATTGTGTCAGAACTAATCATTAGTACTATTCTCTACTAAAATAATCAAAGAGAAGGATGGGTTGGTTACACTTGAAAGTACAAGTTATTCTGGTTATACTTTGCTACTTAAATTCTCTATGGCCAGTTGACCTCGGTTACATAATTTGATTTACCAGATTATTTTAGGACAATTTAATAAATTATCAAAAATACATTTTCACAGCCATAACATCAGTTGTGAATTCAAATTTTAATAATCCTATTTGCTATTTAAAAAGTATTTACTAAATCCTGAAGTTTAACAAGTTTTTATATGTGCTTGATTTGCCTTTTCCATATATGCTGAAAGATAAAATTAAAAGTTGAATATAGCTCTGTTCTTTGGATGACTTTGAATTTAAAATTGGTTACTGAAAGATAAATAAATGTCATTTAATATTGCTATTTATAGAAACAATTAAAGTTGTGTTTTAATTTTTAAAACCAAAAGAATGAGATGGTTCTAAAACATAATTTAACTTTTTAAAAATAATAAAAATGAATCTCTTGGTAATGTTTTCAATCCAGGTAATATTGTGCCTATAAATTTTACTTCTGTTAAGCCATTTTATAACAAAGTTAAATCAAAATACTTTTCATATTTGTTAGTTTATGCAGTTATTTTAGTTGCTAAATAAAGACTGAATATATTCAGGGTACATAATGTGATGATGTGAGATATGTACATGTTGTGAAATGATAAAACAAATTAATACATACATACCAGCTACTTATGTACTGAGCATTAGAACCTCATAACTAGCTCATTTTGTATTTGACCGATTGTACTTTTGACGTAGTTCTGCCCATTCCCCTCATCTTGCAGCATCAGGCAAATACAATTTTACAGTTCGCTTCTGTGAGTTCAAATTTTATAGTTTCTAAATATAAGTGAATCATAGTGTATCTGTCTTCCTGTGTCTGGATAATTTCACATGCAATGTCTTCTAGGTTTATTCATGTTATCATAAGTGGCAGAACTTTCTTTTCAAAACTAGATAATATTCAATTGTATGTGTGCACCAAAATTTCCCCTTCCATTCCCCCATTAATGGATATTTGTTGATTCCATATCTTAACTACTGTGAATAATGCCGAAATGAAAATGCTGACAACTCTTCAACATACTGATTTTTTCCCTTTCTTTTATATATATATATATATATATATATATATATATATATATATATATATATATACCCAGAAATGAATTGGAAGAATTACATGATAGCTTTACTTTTTAAGGAATTTCCATATTGTTTTCCATAATGGCTGTTGTGATTTGGAGATGAAATATTCCCGAAAAACTCCTGCAGGAATGCCTGAAGATGAAATGGTTAGATTATTGGAATTTTAACCTAATCATCAAATTAATACCTTTGCTGTACTAATAATTTGAAAGGACTAGGCTGGAAGATATGGGTCACTAGGGGTGTATCCTTGAGGATTACATACTGTCCCCCTGGCTCTTCCTTCTCTCACTGTGCTCCATGGCTGCCAGGAACTGAGTAGCTTTCCTCAACCTCACTGTTCTACCATGAGGCTTGAACTCACTTGGGCCCAGAGTAATGGAGTGAGCCACCCATGGACTGAACCTCTGAAACCATGAGCTCAAAATAAATTTTTCATCTTCTAATTTTTTTTTTTCTCTTCAGGTACTCTGGTCACAGCAATAGAAAGCTGACTTTCACAATGGCTCTATCAATTTGCATTCCTACTAAAAAGTGTATAAAGGACTCGCTTTTTGTCACACTTTATCAACACTTTTTTCTTTTCTTTTTAGTAATAGCCATTCTAACAGGTGTCAGGTATTAATATCTTATTGTAGTTTTAGTTTATATTTCAAGGATGATTAGTGATATTTTGCACCTTTATGTATACCTGTTGGCCATTTGTATACTTTCTATTGGAAATGTCTATTCACGTTCTTAAGTTAAAACTAAGTTATTTGTTTATTTATTTATTTATTAATTCATTCATTTTTACTAATGGATTATTTAGTTTCATATATATTTCGGATATCACTCTTTATCAGAGAAGTAGTTTGCAAATATTTTATCTCATTTTATATGTTGCCTTTTCATTTGTTTTTCAGAAGCATTTTAGTTTTTTGGTCTTCTTATTCATCTTTGCTCTTGACACTGTGTTTTTAGTAACCTGTCTGAAAAATTAGAGCCAAGGATATTTTTCCCTATGTCGTCTACCAGTTTTGTAGTTTCAAGTCCCATGTTTAAGTCTTTCATCTAATTCATGTTGATTTTGCGTATAACATAAAACAGGCTCAGTTTTGTATTTTTTCATGTGTCTGTACAGTTTTCCAAGTACAGTTGATTGAAGGTAATTTTTCCCCATTTAGTATTCTTGTAACTCTTGTTCAAGGTTTGTTGAATATATGTATGTGATTTTATTTCTGGGCTCCCTATTCTCTTCCACTTGCCTATGTGTCTGTCTGTCTGTCATCACCATGCAATTCTAATTACAATATCTTGTACCATAGTTTGGAATCAAGAAATATGATTCCTCAAGTTTTATCCTTTTTTGCTCAAAATTTCCTTGACCGTTTAAGGTATTTTGCAGTTTTATATGAATTGTAGGGTTGTTTTTTTCTATTTCTATAAAAATTGTTGTTGAATTTTGAAAAGGAGTGTAAAAAAGGCAAGTTTAGTATTAAAAAGTTGTCAAATCATCAAGAAAATATTTACATTCCTACAATGGATCATTTAAACATATAAAATAAATATTGACAGAATTGATAGGAGATAAAGATAGAAATACAATAATGGTTGGGGACATCAATACCCCCATTTTGAATAAAGAATGGATCTATAATGAAAATCAATAGGGGAACAGCAGACTTGAGTAACATTACAGGCCAAATTGAGCTAACATATGAATAGATCATGTCTTGCAGTAGGAGCAGAATATACATTTTTCTTAAACACACAACGAACATTCTTTTAGTTTCTATTTAAAAGTATGTATATGAAATTGCAAAATAATTGCAAAATAATGGACATTTTACTTTTGGAATTTTTGGAGAAATAATCTTTCATATGAATGTACTAGAGAGGAAAAATAAGTATGTATGTCATATTTACAATTTAAATATTTCATATATTATATACTTATTGAATATGCCATATATTATATATTTACTATTCAAATATGCCATATATTTACTATACATCAATTTTTGTTTCTTTCACAATAAAATAATTCTATTTATAGTAAAATATCATATTTTATATTATGGATAAGTAAATTTATATACAATATATGTACATTATGATTTTTCCAGTAATTATTAGACAACAATTTAACTGTAAAGTTGTTTGTGTTAGGTAATCAGTGCTTGCCTGGGAAATCGGTCAAATCCATAGCAGGAATTTTCAAGATGGCTTCATCTCATGCTTTTATATTTATTTTTTTGAAAATGTTAACTTTATTTAGTGCTTTAAATGTAAAGAAAGTGTCCATAAAGCAACTTATATGAAAGTTTTAATGATGTTAAAAGAAAAGTAATTATTTCTCTTTTCTTAAAAGCAATTGCTGGTTGATCTAAGAAAGGCTGAATGAATGTTGTTGTCCCTAAGCAACCAGCACTGCTAGTGTAGGCACCTGACTCCTTGAGAATATATAGCAGAACACTGACAAACAAATATTAGCCAATAATATTATGAAGATTTCTATAAGGCAGCTAAATCTTATTTGTAGACACTGTGGCATAGATATGTGGCATCATCTACAATTCAAATGAGCTCTTTCTTCATTATATGGTTTAATTGCAGCTTGGTAGTTTCCAGATGATTACAATTAGAACTGTTTCAACTCATATTGCCTTTCATAATGGAGTAATATCTTATTCATTGTAGAAATGTCACTTGGTAGATAGAACCAGGTAATGTGCTTTCTATGTTCAATGGCAAATAAAGCTGAGATTATAGCTATATAATGTGTTTGGGTTTTAAGTTAATAATTCCATCTACTTAATGAAGTAATAATTTATTGAAAATCAGAACATTATTTAATCAGTTATACATTAGTTTATACTATTCAAATGTATGTACTAAACTCTATTATATAATCATAAAATTCACATGGGTAGTTTGAAGAACAAACAAATCAATCTGCTGCATCAAAGAATATAATTCTATTAAAAAAGGCATATAAACAAATAAAGGCAACATCTGACTATAAATTATGCAAAAGTTTGTAATAAGTTTTTCTCCAGTAGTGATGTGAGTGATGATATCCAATACCCTAGATATGAGTGACAATACCCAATACTTCATAATCATTTTGTTTCGTAAAAATCAAGTCTTCAAAAGATGAGTACATTAAAAAAAGAGATGAGTATATCTCTCATAACATTAGCTTTCAAATGGTTTTGGTCATGAACATATTATAAATACAGTATACATACATTTTAACATTGTATATACACAAAGACATGCACATATTTACACATACACATAATAATTACTGAATCAAAGTTTCATGAAATAACACTTCCATTTTATTTAAAGCCCTAAGATGTTCCATTGTACCGTGTTGGAGTCTGGGCCTAAAATGACTTCTGACAGTCATGAACCTCTGATTCATTATTCCAACTTTAAAAAAATTTTGACTTAGAAGTAATCATATTGGTAACTCATGGCAATGGAACCATTCTACGAATATGTAGTTATGAAAAAAAAAAAAGCTCTGTGGTGTTTTTGTTTTTGTTTCTGTTTTTGTTTTTGTGTGTGTCCCTTTATCTCAACTTTTCTGAGGGCTTCTTGATAGATCATCTCCAGCCCAAAACTTAAGATGTAATTCAGTTACTTCAGCCTCTGCACAGGAAAAACAAACATGGGTGAGTCTGTTAATAATGTCAAGTGGGAACAAAAAAATTGTTATCATTAAAAGTTATGTACACAGCAGAATACTGCTGAATATGGTATATAAATTCAGGGTTTTCTCTTCAATTCCTTGAACTCAGCAAGCCAAGATAGGTTTAGGAAAAATATTGTAAATAGAGAAAAATATAAAATATTGTAAATAGAGAAAAAAATAAAATTTTAGGTAATTTGAGGGAATCATTTTGGGATTGATGGCAGTCAATGAGAGGTTTTTAGGTAATCAAACACTAATGCTCAATAGTTCTTAGTGAAATAATTTTATAGTTGCAAAGTAAATTTTCTAGACATTCTTCTTATAAACTATCCATTGGGTATTGACAAATGTAAAATAATCTTCTCCATCGATTTGGTACCAGAAGTATATTTATCAATGTCATAACAAGTGCTGATATTTAAGTCTCCAGAAATAATTCTGTCAATCATGGGCAACTGGAAGAGACAGAGGATATAATGCTGCCACATTTATTTAGACCAGATATGAAAACAATGTGAATGAATCTTGTAGAAGGGTGTAAACACCAGTGTATAATGTATTATTATTATTATTATATTTAAAACAAAATTAAACTAAGAACTATTTTAACATGAGTTTTGTTCCTTAAACAAGTAATTTTCTTTCTGTTCCTACCTCTGTATAATATTACAAAGAAAACACCATAGAAATTTAGATTAATCCAAATATTTTTTAAATAATGGAAATAAATAATAATAATTATTTAAATATAGACCATCATTCTAATACATATTTTAATAGAAATCTTCATCCCTGTAAATTTTATTCCAAGGAAAATGGCTTAAAGCAGACCAAGCAGAGAGAGACACATGCAAAATGTGGTATGATAGAGCATAATTTGCCAAATTCTGATGTACTAGCACATTCTAACCTGTCCATTCTTATGCCTATCATCAGGAGTTTATGGGAAAGGAGCAAAGTCAAAATGAAACACACCATTTGCTGTCAGTCATCTGGTATGGCCCCTTTTCAGACCTCACCATAGGTCTTCGTCCTATAAAGGAAGTCCCCACTTAGTTCTGAGCATTAAGTGTAACACTAGAAGATGGATGCAATTTAATATTCAATCTGCCATCAATTAGTTTATCCACACCCACTCATCAAGTATAAAGTTCCTAAAAGGGTTATTCTAATACCCTTACTTCATGCTTAAAATGATAATATTATCTATATATTAATTGATTATCTAAATAACAATAAAGCTATGACTTCCTTTCTAATGGCTTAAACTGACCCCATCTCTGAAATTCCCCCATCATTTCTTGGCAAACTCTCATTATTCTTTGACTGATAAACTGTCTTCCCTTATATTTCCATTGACTCTTCATTGAATATGGTCATCATCTCACAGATTCAAGGAGGCTTCCATAAAATGACATTTCCATTAATAAAATTTATTCTTTGAGCCTTAGCCCACACAGTTTCACTACTTTCTATTCCTTCTGTATTTCCTTGGGATATCTATAGAACATCTACTTTTCTATTTTCTGCCTAATTACCACTGTTTTTTTGTCATAGGCTACTTTCACTAAAGTTGAAATTACACAATATTACATCCCTTTAAGTGTTCTTTTAAGTGATCTTATAAATACTAAATTTTATTTTCTCTTTTAATAATCCTGCAACAACAACAAAACAAAAACAAAAATGCCGGACTGGTTGTTCACTTTACTAAATTGAAGGATGCTTAGAAAATTGGTAAAGCATAACTCTTTGTGTGTCTTTGAGGGTATTTCCAGAGACAATTGGCATGTAGGATAGTGAAGTGAGTGGGAAAGATATGCCTTGAATGTAGGCAGCTCCATCAAATAACTGGTGTTGACAGTTTTGATCCAGAATGTCCCCCCAAAACTTCATGTGTTGTAAGCATGATCCCCAAAGCAGCAAGGTTCAAAGGTGGGTAAATTACAGGATAGAAAGGGCTCTGACCTCATTTGTGGATTAAGCTATTGATAGCTGAGTGGAATTCTGAGACTTAGGACCCAGTTGGAGGAAGTAGGTCATGATGGATATGTCCTGGAAGAGTTTATTTGTTCAGCTTTTCTCACCATTCCCTTCCTCCATGTTTCTGCAATGAAGTTGCCTAACTTCAAAAACCTGTGAAACTATGAGCCAAAATAAATCTTCACTACTTTAAGTTGTTCTTGTCAGTTATTTTTTTTAATAGAAATAAAATGCTAATATAGCTGGTATCCTGGATGGAATGAAAATCAAAAAGGAAATTAATATATGCATAGGCTAGACTCTTCTTAAATTGATATTCTTTTTTCCTCCTGCCATGTTCTTTAGCCTTTGAACTTGCTCCAATAACTCCACAGGGGTCTTCATCCTGGGACTAACCCTGCATCATTGCCATTTAGTTCTAAAGGCTCTGGTTCTTGTCCTGAGCAGTCACTGGTTTTACCTGCTCTCCATCCTGTGGACAACCATTCTGGTTCTATTCCATTATGATACTACTCCAATAAATTCTCTCCATAAATTTAAGGGTGTATGTATGTGTGTGTTATTTTTTGGAGATCACTAGTACTAGGTATTTTCATGCATATAATATAATTATTTAATATTATCTGAGTTCAAAAAAATTGATCACAATTATTATAAAATACATAACCGAATCTTTCTAACTCCTTGAAAGTAAATTCTGTTAATACCATTTGTTTTTAAATTTTGGTTTTTACTGCATGATTAGTCTTGCTGTGTCTTTGAGGGTATTCCAGAAACAATTGGCATGTAGTATAGTGAAGTGAGTGGCAAAGACATGCCTTGAATCTATTTAATAATCCAATATATTTAATAATGCAAGTGCACATACATGACATTCAGCATAAGATTTTTGTTGAGACTCAGTATCAATGTTGATTGTTCAGCAGATAAAATAAACTGACATTTAAATCATTTTTTTTCAGATTTTTAAATTTTTCTTTTGTTTTTTCATTCAAAATGTTATTCTCTCCCATTCCTCTGGACAAATTCTCTACTGATTCACATTAATTCCTCAAACATTTGTAAGAATATACTTTATTATCTCTGTGAATAAGTCTTTCCTTCTGTTTATGGATCATGGAATACTCTTTCTCCTTTTATAGACAGTCACATTTGTGGTTTTTTAAACCAAGAGAATGTAATTTCTGAATAATGAGATGAATATTTTAGAGAACTTGAGGCAGAGAAAATGGATGAAAAAGCAGATATCCTGCTAAAAAACAGAAGGCATATTTTTTTTCTGGATGATCATAATAATATAGTGATTTTAATTTTTCTATGACTGCTTTGTTTCAACTTCAACACACTTACAGTGTAGTCTAGTAGTATGCCTAATAATTTTTAAAGTCAATTTTAATTTTTAAAATTAAATACATAACAGAAATTTTATTTTTGTTTTACAAATTTCCCAGAACAGTTTTTAATTCAGAATATAGGTGGCACCATACAAATTTTTATAATATTGTAAATTTTGTAAGAATGTACCTGTACTTCACAATAAAAATATATGATATGATTGATGCTTATTAAATATGTCTAATGCCTTTAAAACTCTTTTTAAAATCCTATATAATAAATTATTAGTACAAAGCACTTTCTCAGTGTTAAAAATTTGTGTGTGTACACATGCATGTTTTATATATGAAGAGGTACTCAATTATTAGTGATTTTTGACTGGAATTAAGACTTGCATTCAGATGAAGAAATTGAGGCATAAAAAGTGTAAGTCACCAATACAAATTCACAGAGATGGGATGTAATGAAGCGGAGATTGAGGCCCAAGCTCTCTGGCTCTTTGCTTTGGCAATTAATAGTAGAATACTGAAAGTACGTGATGTCAGTCTAGTTAAGTAGACTTTACAGATGGCTTGACTCAGAAATTTTAGAACCATGAACATCTTCAGTTCTTTTAATATTTTTTTCTCCTTCATTTCTGTAGACTTGTGCCTTTTTTTGGTAACTATCTTTTTTAAAGAAATAAATTTTAATTTTAAGTAAATAAAAATGTTTTCCATAAAAACTACTATAAAAGTTTGCAAAAGTGCTGTGGAGTAATATACAAACTTGTTTAGTGTCTGCTTTCAATAAAGAAATATTGTGTTATTGTTACCCTTCAATGAATATAGTTACAATTTATAACATGTTTATTATAATATATTGCTATAATATCTAAAATAATTACATTTTATTATATAATATTATGAATGTTCCATATCCACCACTTTTGCATTGATTATTATAATAGTTATAATAGTGTTCTGCCTGGCTAGTTTGGTTAAGTCACTAATGTTCTCCAATAAAATTCATATTTTTAATAGTCACCTGATTTTTCAAACACAGAATTGTTTCATAACAGCTTAAAGAGCACACTGATTTTGGGTTTCCTCTATTCATTTCATGGCATTGAAGTTCTGGGATTCAAAGCAGAATTTTCCCAATTATAACATCATTATCTCCAGGCCAAGGTATTGAACCACTATGACTGGATACATAATAGCAGGACACACCTCCATTTATAAGAATATAAATTTTTTTTGGTGAGGAGGGGTACTGGGTATTGAATTTAGGGGCACTTGACCACTGATCTACATCCCTAGCCCTATTTTGTATTTTATTTAGAGACGGGGTCTGACTGAGTTGCTCAGTGCCTCACTTTTGCTGAGGTTGGCTTTGAACTTGCAATCCTCCAACCTCACCCTCCTGAACCACTGGGATTACATCTGTACTCAACCTCAGGATAATAATTTTTAACAAATAGAAAAAGCATTATAACTCAGTGAACAACAAACTTGGGTCTTGCTGGAGGAAACAGTACAAAAGGAAACAATAAAGTGATGAAGAAAGCCTAGGCCTGAAAATCCATCCTGTCACAATTAAAGCCAGATATTTGCATATACATTTCACTATCTGAACCACAAATATGTCCTCATCTAATGCATATTAACAAGTGCTTTATATTCAAATCTTTAATTGATTTGTAATTATGCATTTTATGCATACAAATTGTAATCACATTACTTGCATAAGTTAGGTTGACTTTTTCAATGTGTCAAATTCAAAGAACTCTAAGTAATGCAAAACTATTCATTTTAATACAATGTTAATTTTACATAAGACAAGTGATCATTTTAAATTTATTTTATTAGAAAGTTTTAAGCATTTATCTTTATTTCTTTATTTCCTCTTATTTTACCTTTATCCTTTTTATTCCTTTTCTTTAGTTATATAAGTGATATTTTTGATAAAATGATAAGACACAGAACATTCAAATATTTCTTCCAAATTTCATAATTAATAAATAAATTCACATATATTCAGATTTTCTATTTTAGGCAATATTTTTCAAAAGTTAATATATGCTTCACATAATTATGTATAATCTGCATTATTTTTACTTGATGACATCTTAAACATTGTTGCACATTACTAAAAATGTGATAAACATCATTTTTGTGACTATATAATGTGCCTTAATACAGCATAGAACATTTAGTTTACAATATTTTCCTTGTATTATTTAATTTTTACTACTATAAATAATGCTATGTTAAATGTTGATACATAAAAACACATTTACGTGATTTTCTATTTTCTAAGAACAAAATCTCAGAAGTTATATTATTAATTCAATGTTTATACTCAAAAGACCTTAGACATTTTGTGTCATTGATCTTCATAAGATTGTTCTAATTTATTTTGATAATCAAAAACAAGATTTATATTTTAGTGCTATTTATGATTTTTGGTAAGAGTCATATTTTTAAAGAGTATAAATCATTTTTATTCACATATTTTATTATTTTATTTTGTGTATACTACAGTGTATATATACACATATGCATAAATATACACAGGTATATCTCCAAATCATCTATATAGATATGAAACCATATATAATATACAGGCACACAGATCCAGTAGTTAAATACATTGTAAAGGATAATAACTTCTGAGATTCAAACTCAGAACTTTGTTCATGCTACATGTGAGGCACATACTATACCACTGAGCTATACCCCAAATCCAATAACACTAATTTACTATTGTAAAATTTAAATATTTTGATAGCATTTAAACTGGAGTTTTGAGATGACACTGTATCCTCTAAGTTCTTGTTTCACAAATTTTGAATAATAAAATCCTGGGGCAATCTTGGAAGGGAAGAGTAAATGGACCAGCATTTATTTAAAGGGAAAAGATAGAACTCCCACCATGCAGGAAAGGGCCTGATACCAGAAATATCCAACTTGGTGTGCCAGCTTAGGAGTGTAAAAATGGTTTTGGGTAGAACATGGAGCAAAATGTATGTAAAATAGCCTAGAAAAAGAATAAAGACTATCATCATGGTTCACCCTAACCTTCCTTCCTATAACTTCCATCTGGGTTCACTCCCACCTTCTGTTTTTCACCTCTGGGCACAAAGGAGTTTGCTCCAAGTGCTCCCACAGGTGAGCCTCAAGGTCTTTCACATTTAAAATAGGCCTTGATGGTGCTAGTTAATTTGTCTACCTCGGTGTTATTGAATGGGGCCCATTAGCCTGACTGCCTGGTCATTTTACTATTAATTTATCATGATTCATTATAGCAATTAAAATTTTGTGTTTATTAGACAATGACCATAGAGTATTAGAATATTTTTAAAGTTGTATATTTATCAACTGTCTTAATAAATTTTTTTTTCATTTTCTACCAAGATTTGGAAGGAAAAAGAAATTTGAGAAATTCAATATCCTTTTATGTTAAAAACTCTCACTAATCAAGTATAGAATTTTCATTACATAATAAGGTATACATATAACAAATACACAGTTATTATCATCCTCCGTGATAAAATATTTAATAGCTTTTTCTATATTATCAAGAACAAGACAAGAATACTCATGTTTTTACCCAATTGTGCAACATAGTACTAGAAGTCTTAGCTGGAGAAATCAGTCAAGGAAAAAACTTGTATTAGTCAGCTTTCTATTACTGTAACAAAATACCTGAGATAAACAGCTTATAAAGAGAAAAGGCTTTTTTTGGCTCAAGATTTCACAGGTTAATTCATAGTTGGTTCGTTGTGTTGCTTTTGGGCCTATGATAGGTCTGCATGTAAGTATGGGAAACACATGGTAGAACAAAGCTACTCATCTTTGACAACCAAGAAGTAAAAGAAAAGAAAAAGGTGTGGAATTCCCCTATCAACTCAAATCATACTTCCAATGACCTAAAACCTGTTCTTGGTTTCCCGTCTCAAATATTCAACCATTTTCTAATAGCAAAAATTTGGAGACTGAGCCTTTAATATTGGGCCTTTGGGGAATAATACAGATTCAAATTATAGCAAAAATTATCTATATTGGAAAGAAAAATGAAAATTATGTTTTTTGAATATAACATGGTCTAATATGGAAGAACTTAGAGGTCCACTAAAAATCTGTCATAAGTGATAGTAAAGTTGCATGATATAAAATCAGCATACAACTTAGCAGCATTTATGTATACTAATAACAAACTACCTGATAAGAAAAAATAAATAATAACAGCATTTCATATATACTTAAGAATAAAGTTAAATAAGGAAGTGAAATACACATGGAAAAGTACAATTCATTCGTTTAAGAAATCAAAGAAAATGCAGATAAATGGAAAATACATCATGTTCACAGATTGAAAGATACCATTGCTTATTGGAGTCCAGCTCCAACAGGGGGTCTCAGGAGAGGAACAGATGGTGAGGAGTCGGTGAAAGGGGGGTGGAGAAACAACACAGACACCAAAGTGAAGGTGCTGAATACCCATCTTTACTTGTGAAGTTAATCATATATACCTTTCATTTGGGCAGGCTCACAGTACTTTGTGGTTACAAAACAGAAATCATTATTCAAAGGAACAAAGTATTATGTAGCTACAATTAAAATAGAAGAATGTATCTTGGCTTATGCATAAACAAGCATTTTTCCTTTCAGTTCGAGTTTTGCTTTGAGCTGTTTCTGCTTAGTTAAATTTAATAATATTCAGAAATGTCCCAGACTATTGACCTATACCTTGACTATTCTTTCTTGACTTACTGACTGGAACCGGTGCGACGGTTGAAAAAAGAGGCTACTAATTGTAATCAAACAAGAGTAAGAGCACACACCATTGTGCACAGGAACAAGAACAAGTTGCCCAGTACCAAGCACTAATCTGTCTTCTTAACATTAATTCTTCTTCTCTAGATTTTAATTTAATTTCTCAAAAACTTCCTTAACTGTTTTTCCTACAGGTTTTTTTTTCATTAAACATTAACAATTTATGTTCCACAGCTGAATCATTGCATTTAGAGCAAACAGATTTATTCTTTAGAAGTAGTTGCATTAATTGGGAAAGTCATGTTTTTCCTTCATATTTAATGAGAAGTCGAAACTGTACTTATTAAAGGAATACAAAAACAAACCAGCCCGTTCCCAGAAACTTACTGCGCTCCTCCAGAGGATGGATGCCTTGTGCCATCCACCTCAGTAGGGCCTTGCCATTGCCTGAGTCAGGGGAGGGGCACAGCAATTGCTAAAATGTCTGTATTATCCAAATTTATCTATAAATTCAATAAAAGTCTATAAAGATCCCAGTGGTATTTTTTATAGAAATAGAAAAAAACAATATTAAAATTGAAATGGAAACACAAAAAGATTCTTAACAGCCAAATAAATATTGACAAAGAAGAAAAGAGGTGAAGGCATCACACTTCCTGATTTAAAAACATTAAAAGTTGGACTGAAGAAAATGTGGTACCGAGAAAATGACAGACATGGACCGTTAAGCAGAATAGAGGGACCAGAAATAAACCCAGACATACAAAGTGAACCGGTTTTTGACAAGGGCGTCAATGAAACATGATTGGGGAAATAGTCTCTTCAATAAATAGTGTTGGGAAAACTAAAAATTCATGTGTAAAATAATGAAATTGGATATGTATTTTATACCACTCACAAAAATCAATTCAAAATAATTAAAAGCATTAAGGGTCTTTAACCCATAGTCTGCTAGAGGAAAACACCTGGGGGAAATTCTCCTTGACATTTACCTTGGCAATGCTTTCTTGGATATAATGCAAGAACACAGGAAACAAAACACATTTAGACAAGTGAGATGACATTACACTAAGAAGCTTCCGATCAACACAGGAAACATAGAACAGAACTAAAAGGCAACATTGGGATGAAAGAAAATATTTGCAAACCATTTCGCTAAAAATTGGTTATTATTCAAAATACATTAAATAACGGTTTTAGTATAATAACCTTGATTTCACATTTTCAAAAAACTTATTTAATTTACTTATTTACAAAATCACTGCTTTTCACAATCTAACTGAAGATCAATTTTTCAAATTTATTTTTCTCACCAAAATGTGTGTAGTTCAATTTTCCTTAATTTTGAAACCGTATTTTCTGAAATTCACCTTATTTTGAGCATGCATAATATAATTTTAGCCTTCAGTTATTTATTATATAAATTTGTATTTTATGGATTACCATTTTCTAACAATAAGACTATGCTATGGACATCATTTTTTACTTTTATTCACTGATTATACTACATTGATGTCCAATATTTGTCAATATTCAATATTAAAATAAATTATAATAATTTGAGCACATCATTTATATATTACTTGCTCAATTTAGTACATGGAATCAATATTTTTATTCTTTAAAAATATTTTTAGTTGTAGATGGATACAATACCTTTATTTTATTTATTCATCTTTATGTGAGGATCAAACCTAGTGCTACACACATGTGAAGTAAGTGCTCCACTACTGAGCTAGAACCCCAACCCAATATTTTTATTCTTAAGTCCAGAAAAATTGTGATCAAATTATTTTCCTTACATAAAGTTTTCTCATTCTCATCTCACCAAAATGTTAGGGAGAATGTGTGTTAAGCTGCAAGGGGATAGATTCAAAAATTAATCATTAAAAATAATTTATATTTGTTTTTCTCTATGTAGGTCTTTGATGTATTATGTCATCTTTGATTTGTGAACTTATCAGGGTCTACTTTGTATTTTTCCACCTTAGGGGGTTGCAATAGTATGGCAGAAATAAGACTGAGTAATAGAACCAACACCTGATCTGAATTTCCTCTTCATCTTTATGTTCATACTACTGTCAGCCAGAGATAAAAGTTCTTTCATTGATGAGAGAGATAACCCAGAAATTGCATGTAACACATTTGTTCAGATGCTATTGGCCATAACTTAGTTCCATGGTCTGTTCTTATATAGCTGTAAAACAGATTGTGAAGGGTTATCTTTGAGTTGCAATGCACTTATCTAAAATTGCTCTCCCTGTAAAGCATGTTTGGAATATTAATAGAATCAGATGTTCTTATTTCATATGGCGTCTTTTATCTTTAAGTATAATCTTGGACAAAATATCACCCTAAATTACTACTATCATACTCTAAGCCATGCAAAGTGTCACTGTTTCCATAGTAACTCTCTAACATAGCATCTATTATTGTATTACAGTATTGTGCTAATACTTCTTTTTCAGTAAACTATACACACCTTCAAGGAAAAAATGTATCATCATCTATCTACTTTGACAGTTGAATCACAGGAGGTCAATAAAGAATTAATAAATGTAGGGCATGAATAAGTGACAATGAGAGACCTTTTGAAATTAATGTGTTTCAACTGAATTGATCATAACTGTGATAAAAGAAATTAATTATTAGTTGATTCTCCCTACGTCTATGAAATATGATATCCTGTATTTTATTTCTACTCTTGCTGGCATTTTCTTGGTACATTAATTTTATTCTGTTTCCTTTTCATTGCATTCTGGGCTATACCACTACTGACTATTATTATATTTATATTTCATAAAATAAACATCATTTCAAATGTCCATAACATTTACTGCCTCTATGCACCTATGTTCTCTGAGTTAGTGTTACCCTTAATTGATTTAGAACTTCATCCATGAGAACAGGAATCGGCAACCTCCAAGTACCAATGTTTGGAGCACACATGTCAAGAATTAGAACAAGAGGTAAGGAGTAGAGCTTGAGAAACAGAATACATATGGAATGAGTCTGCCTTAGGGAGAGTCATTGACATCTGCCTCATGATTTGATGCCTCCATAATAAACACTGGCTCTATAGTGCCTTTTTTCCAGTTGTGTGTCAGGCTTTGAGTACTGAATATTGAAAAATAAGTAAGCAGTTATAAGTCTTGCTCTACATGAATATTGATCTTTGATGATCTGCTGCATCTGTGGGCTCTATAGGCAAGGGAGAATTTATGTGGGTAAAATCTATCTATATACATTTTAATAATTAAGTCCCTAGTAATCAAAAGCCTTGTTAGAGAAAGTTTATCTAAAAAAGGATGTCAAACGTTGAGGCCATTCAGTTCCTCAATGTAGATTAAAATATTAATAGAATGAATAATAGCAATTGTACTATTTAGTATTATTATTGTCTGTGTTATTTGACTATTAAAACTAATTTATTTTCCATTGTTTTTGAACAATGAGCTTTTTAGCTAGAGGTACCTATAAAGCTAAAGTTTCCACTATGTCAAATATTTATTTACAGATAGCTTTCTTTTTGTGTTTGGAAACATTTGCTTAGTGAAGAGTCAGATTCTTCTATCTTAATTGTTTGTGATTGTCAAATTTACTGCCTAAATTATTAATTATAAAAACTAAAATAGCTTTTTGTTCCTTGAGGAATTCACTGATGATAGAGAGAATTTAGATTAAGATAGCAAGAAAAAGTTAGATTTTTATGTAAATTGTTTAGGAAATGCCTATTATAACTGTTGCATTTTCTCACAATCACAAGTTGACTATACTTGAAAGCTTTTAAAAAATTATTTAGATTCAAATATGTTCATATTTGGTAATAAAGAGAGATTTTATAAACCTGACTTGATTAAGTGACTATAAAAATAATTTCCCATAAAGCTATTCATTTCATCCTAATCACTTTCTCTAAGCTCACTCTTGAGAAATCATTTGAACTTCTACCATCGTTCTTTAGTTGTTACTTAGAAAATAATTGGAGCTTATGTACTTAAGAGCTTCCTAGAAAATACAATTTTAAGCACATAAAAAAACTCATGGATTTAGAAAAACAAAAAGATCTGGGCACCTATTTACCAAAAAAAATATGTACCATAACTTTGTAAAATCAAACAATATGTTATCCAAGATTTGACATTCTTCATTCTGACTTTAAAAAAAAACTCTCTCTTAAAATATTATAATGTATTTTGGCTGCTGTAAAATTTCAAATCTCAATGGTATACTCTTTCCATATTACTTTTTTTTTATTTATTCAATCACCATGGCTACTCACATTCAACTCTTCACACCTGCAGGTGAATCAAAGCCAACTTCTAAGATGGTTTGGCATCTAACATCTTCATAGGGGAAAAAAGAAACCCAAACTCTTTTTGCTGACCTTAAATTATAGCTTATGTGAATGCTAGCATCAGATATTCACACTGCTGACCTTAAATTATAGCTTATGTGAATGCTAGCATCAGATATTCACACTATGTCTTTCTCTTGGTCTGTTTTAGTCTCAGAGATCCCTGTTCCTGAGATCTCACAAAGATGAGTTGGAGATACACATAAAAGGGGAATAATTTTGCTGGTGACTCAGCCCAATTGGCTGATCTAAGTATAATAAATTGTGGCATATCTTTTATGATTACTTATAGTAGATGACTGAATAATGCCCTCATCATATATTCCTGAACTGTTTAAGTAATCATGTCTGCTATTGTAAGTTTTATCTGAGACTAATGGACTGCAATGTGAGTTATGAGCCCTCAATTGAAGGTCTTGCCATAATATGATACTTAACTTTCTTGCCACAAAGGTTACATGATACATGAACATTATAAAAATATGTGTGTATGAATACATGACTATTGGCTAATAGCCTTGGCTTCTTTTCTGATTTAAACAGAGAAAAAGGAAACCACAACACATATTGATTAAATATGTAAGTTATACCTATCTATAAAAGAAAATATGTTTTTTTGGAAAATAAAGGGAGATTGGACAAAATCAAAAGTAGGTGATATTAGTTATTATTTTTAATAGTATGCATATTTGTTTATCCAAGTCCAGAACCCTCTTTAATCATCCTTTTGGATTTCTGGTTTTTAGAGTCCTGATGAAATGAGATTTTTGTCACATTTCCTGTACCTATTCAACAGCACATTTATTCAAGTGAGTTTTGAAGCTACAGTATCTTAGAACACATTTTTTTAAAAATTTTTAACTGTTAAAAGAAAGCTATTGTGTTCAAGAAAAGGTATTTGTTTCTAGTAACAACAAAGCAAGGTAAAATATTGATGAAAAATTATTAGACATAGCCATTCTGAGTGGAGTTTTAGTGTTTACAAAGTTTGTCCATTGGAACAACCTTACCCAAAGCTTTTAGACAGTGTATTGTAACTTAAAATCCTAGCAGCACAAATAATGGCAGAAGAGAAAATCAAAGGGTGGAAGTGCTATTAAAAATTGCTAAATGTAATATTGTGCTATCCTTAAAATTATTCTATTTCTTAACCAGTAGGCTGCAACTGAAGATTCTGCAGAGATATTCTCTTTTGAGAAAACATTAGAAAAGAGAGCTAACTAATCACTAGTTGCAATTGAAAAGGTCAGGATAATGACTTTCTAGAACTGTATATAGTTTAGTAGATGGTAAGTCAGGAAGACATTAACAGTGGTATAATAAATTTTTTTTGAGAATGGCTTTCTATATAAAATTTATCACCATGAGAAAATACCATTTTTGAACAAAAACAGGAGGGATAAATGTGCTCAACAGATGTTGGGGATAAATTTACCACACTCTAAAAAAGATGTTCAATTTAAATATTTTTACATATATAATGTGCTCTTTTCTCAATTGAATTTTAGCATGAAAGTGAGTCACAATATCTTATATAGGGTAGTTGTTCATTTTTCTTTATCAAAGTGAAAGTAGGAGAGGTATTTTCATATGTGTAATCATAGCATGAACCATCTTGACTTATTTCTAAGAAGGCTACAAGGCATTATCACATTTCTGAGGACTGTAAAAGAGATGCTATGACAATTAATCTTCTTGACCAGAATTTGATTTCTCTAAGGTTCAGATATTTTATTTCTCAGAGAAGATTTAAATACTAAGGGAAATTAAAAATTCATCCACTACTTTTAAATTAGAGATTAACCTATAGCAACTATACAAAATAATTACAAATTTAGATGTCTTGGTTTAGCCATAGTGCTTTAAAACCTGTTTTAGGAGAATATATCCTCATTCTTGATAAAGAGATATTCTTTAATATCTTCAATGTTAAAATATACTTCTATATTTCACCCATTTTACGCTATATTAGGTGCTGTGTGGTTCAAATTAAGTATCTCCATTTGTAAGGACCACTTTTAAATAATCCAAATCTACTAAAACTAAAGTTTTTACTGAGTACATTGAACATTGAACACAAAGCCAGTATTCATAAAAGTAAGTAAGAGAGGTTTTGTTTCATATGAAAATTATGGAAGAATTTCAGAGAATATTAAAATATTAACTCAATATTTTCTCACACTGGTACTCAAGACTACCACTCAATGAAATTACTAGATTATACATGCCCACAAAAGATATATGCATATTTAGCTCTGTATAGAACCTACCCAAATTAAAAAAAAATCTGTCCTGTTTATTTGCCTAACATGCAAATAATATGATTGTACCAATGTTTGAGTTGCGTATTTAAAACAATCCCATCAAGAGATGAACGGATAAAGAATATGTGGTATACATACAAATGTGGTATACATATACATAATTTTATTTAACAATAAAGAAAAATAAATTATGTTATTTTCAGGAAAGTGAATGAAACTTGAGACCACTATGTTAAGCAGAATAAACCAAACTCAGAAGTTCAAAGGTCATATGTTCTCTTTCATATTTGAAAGTTAGGAAAAAGAAAAGGAAAGATGGGGGTGAAGATCTTACGTCAATCAAAGGAAGATCAGTAAAGGAGAGGGACCAGGGAGTAGTAAGACATGGGTGGGACGTAATAGGAGTAATATTGGCCAAATTATATTATTATATTGTAGGCATATATGCATATGTAATAACAAATCCCATAATTATGTACAATTATAATATAGAAATTTAAAAAATGTGGAAAGAGGAAAAACAATCCAATCAGTGTATGCTTCACTGTATCAAATATATGAGGAAAATAAAAACATGGTCATGGGATTCTCCAGAGAAACAGAAAAATGTGAGTAAGTGTGTGTGTTTGTGTGCATGTGAGGGTGTGCTCATGTGGATGGGTGGGTGTGTTCTATGTTATATATAAGTAGAGAAAGTTGTCGATTTCATACATAATTGTATGCTAGCAAGTTTGAAATGTATATGGCCTACTTGAATGCTAGGAACACAGGCAGGAACTGATACTGTGAACCTGAAGCAGAATTTTCTGTCTCAAGAAAATATCAGTTTTGCCATACAAAGGAACCATTATAAAAACCAATTGATTAGTTTAAGAACACACTTTTTTTTTTGCAGTTTCACAAAAGATATAAGAGCTTCACATAATGCTTCCCTATTAATAGTGCATGGGAATTTCTTCAAAGTTGCTTTGTGAACCTGGGACCAGAGCTATTGAAGATATCTGGCTAGTTGGGAATTGGGGACCCTTCATATCTAAAATAATAAAGCTTACAATCTTATTATCACTCTTCTGATATTAGGTTTCTGTGAGTCTACTAATTACTCAGTTTAGCTAATTAATTAAACTGCATACTCTTGCTTTCTCTGTATTTTTCCATGGGGATGCATTTGTAATAAGAATGATCAAGTGAACATGTTATGGGATGTGAATCTGACATGCAGTTGACAGATTGATTTTAATTACATTTTCCCTTTCCTGATTTTTGCAGTTTTTCTCATGTATTTTAGTTCTTCACCTATTTCAAATTATAAAACATTTAAAATGCTAATTCATATGGATATATGCATATTTAGCTTTGTATAGAACCTACTTTATGTTTACCCATATCTTTTCTTTGCAGTCTTCTTTATTCTTTCCTATAGTTCCATGTTTACTTCTGGGAAATTTTCCCTTCAGATTAAAGAAATCCATCTTATATTAACTTTACTGCAAGACAAGCTTCTCAATTTCTTTCTTTTTTAATCATTTCAACTTCTTTTTCTTGAGTATTGAATTTTAGGTTAGTTTTGTGTTCTTTCAGCACTTTAGGGACTATTTTGACCTTGTCTTGGGTCAGTTTTGTTTTCATTCACAATGTATCTAAGTATATTTTTCTTTACGTGTGTCCTGGTTTTGGTTCATATGGGTATGTGTGTTTGTGTCTTGTATTAGCTTTAGAATTCTTAAAAATTCTATTATAAAAGTTGCTACAGACACACTATCCTTATTCCTGCTCCTTCCCTAATTCTTTTCCTTTTTCCCTCTCTCTGGAATTCAGGCATGTGCATATTTGACATGTCTATTGCATTCCATGGATCTTTCTTGCTCTATTTTTAAACTTAACATTTTTAGAAGCATTATGATATTTTTATTATAATTAAAACTGCCACTCTTTCTTTGGATTTGATTAACTTATCTTCAGCTGTCTTTTGAAGTTCTATATATTTTTGGTTTCTTTATCTCAGTATTTATTTGACTTTTTAATGACATTTAGATTTGCATTTTGATTTAATTCAAAAGCTTTGTGTTTTAGTATTGCTTTAATGTTTTTTATTAACTCATAAAAATAATTAGGATAAACTATAAGCAAAAATGTTCTTTCTCTCATTTTACTCATATATATATATATATATATATATATGTAGTGAAATACCTAAATTAATCTAATTATCATATGCATTGACTAATACATTTTTTGTGGTGAGAGCACAGGTAGTATACTTTCAGTACTTTTTAATAATTGATAAATTATTAAATAATAATAATTCAATACATTGTTATTAACTATAGGCACTAAGTTGTAGAATAGATCTCTTGACCTTATTCCAAAGTGAAATTTTGTATCTGTTCACTGCTATATCCCCAGCCCCCCAAATATGGAAGCTACCATTCTACTCAAAACTTCAAAATGCATGTTTTTGGCACGTTTGTCTAATATAGGATAATTGTAATTTTGTGGGTAAGTCTCTGTGTCTTCTATTCTGTACCATTGGTCTACCATTCCATTTTGGTGCCAATACCATGCTGTTTTTGTTACTTTTGCTCTGTAGTATAGCTTAAGGTCTGTATAGTAATGCCACCTGCTTCACTCTTCCTGCTAAGGATTGCTTTAGCTATTCTGGTTCTCTTATTTTTCCAGATGAATTTCATGATTGCTTGGAAAGTTGTGAATGGAACCATCATTTGACCCAGCTATCCCTCTCTTGGGCTATACCCAAAGGACTTAAAAACAGCATACTACAGGGACACAGCCAAATCAATGTTTATAGCAGCATAATTCACAGTAGCTAAACTGTGGAACCAACCTAGATGCCCTTCAATAGATGAATGAATAAAAAAATGTGGCATATACACACAATGGAATATCACTCAGCAATAAAAGAGAACAAAGTTATGGCATTCGCAGGTAAATGGATAGAGTTAGAGAACATAATGCTAAGTGAAGTTAGCCAATCCCTGAAAACCAAATGTCAGATGTTTCCTTTGATTTGGGGAGGCTGATTCATGGTGAAATAGGGAGAGGGAGCAAAGGAGGAATAGATGAATTCTAGATAGGGCAGAGAGGTTGGAGGGGAAGGGAGCAGGCATGGGGTTAGAAATGATGGTGGAATGTGATGATAATTATTAACCAAAGTACAGGTATGAAGACATGAATTGGTGTGAATATATTTTGTATACAGCCAAAGATATAAAAAAATTGTATTCTATATGTGTAATAAGAATTGTAATGGATTCCACTGTCATATTTAAATAAAAACACAAAACTTCACAATGTTTAGATTCTGCAAGTAAAGAGGTGATGGTATTAACCTTTCTATGAGACATATGCATCTTAAATGTCTTGGGAAAAATATTCACTAACTATAACAAAATCTATCAAAGATGAAAAGAGATAAAGCGAGTTTGGTATAAAAATTCAAAATGAAGATTTCTCAAAAAAAACGGCAAACAAATGGCCACAGGTATGTAAAAAAATATTCAGCATCACTAATCAACAAAGAATTGCAAACTAAAACCAATATGACCTATCACCTTACACCTGTTGGAAATGGCTTTAACGGAAAGAGGACCAATAATAAGTATTTCATAGGATTTGCTACAAAGAGAATTCTTGCACATTATTGGCAGGAAAATATATTAGTGCAGCTCTTATGAAAAACAATGTGTAGGTTCCTCAAAAATTTTAAAGTAGAACTACTTTATGAACCAGCAATCTGCTACTGGGTATTTGTTCAAGGTATTAAAGTCTGTATGTCTAATGGATATCTAGTAGTATATCTAATAGACTCCTATGTACTTAGATGATACAGAATCAACCTAACTGTCCAATAACAGATGACTGAATATAAACAAAATGGAATACTATTTAAACTTTAAATAAAAAGGAAATCCTGTTATTTGTGAAAATATGACTATACTGGAGGATATTAACATAAAACCCTCTTAGTCCCTTATGAAACTTTTGTTTTCCCCTTGTACAATTTAACCTCATTATTTGTTCTCAAAATATGCTTCTACTATCAAGATATATCTTGAAAGATGTCATGTTTTATAAGTTTTGCTAGCTTTTTATTCACCGATATATTAAAGGTGAAATATCTCTCCTTTTATTATTGTCTAGTTCATTCTAAGTTTATTCTATTCTGTATCTTTAGAATTTTTAATTCCTCACATTTTCCTTCTTTATTTCCTTTTCAATTTATTATTATTTTCTATAACTGAGTCATTATTTTATTGTTGGCTAAAGATACTTTGATACCAACATTTTAGTGGTAAACTATCATTAGTCAAGTTTCCTATGTCACTTAGATTTTTTTTTCTACTTTCTCATTGCAGCACTTTTTAAAATAAAACAATTTCTATATTTTCTCATATTTTCCTTTAATGTTCTATTAATTCTAGGATCTAAATAAATAATTCAGCATGTTTCCAGATTATCTTAAGAACTTAAGTTTATACTCTTAGAATTTGTTCAAAGAAAAACTATTTAGTTTAAATATTAAATATATTTATTTAAAATGCCAGCCAAATTATACATGTTATTGAGAAGAAGAACCATAAATATAAAATAGCTGTATTTTAATATGAAACAATGAATTCATTCTACTGTTTAAGTTTTCTATATTTCAGAACATAATTATGTAGAATTTGAGGTTGGATAGCCTATTTTAAGAGTATAGTGGATTCTCAAATATTTTTTCTATGTATTTAAGTTATACAATGTGATGTTTTGATGTATGTATAAATCATGAAATGACTACAACAATCAAGCCAATTAGCATATTCATCACCTCATTTTTGTTTGTACTGACAATATTTGAAATCTACTCTTTTAGCAAATTTCATGTATGTAATATACTTTAATTATTTAAGTGTTTTATTTATTTATTTATTTTGGTACCAGGGATTACACCCAGGAGTGCTTAACCACTAAGCCACATCACCAGCCCCTTTATATTTGATTTGTGACACAGGTTCTCACTGAGCTGCTTAGAGCCTTGCTAAGTTGCTGAGAATGGCTTTGAATTCGCCATCCTCCTGCCTTAGCCTCCTAAGTGCTGGGATTACAGGTGTGGACCATTATGCCTGGCTAAATATTTTATTTAAAATTGAGAGTTCAGCTTGTCAGTTCTTTGCTACATGGCTCCTTAAAAAAAATTGTTTCGACTGTAGGATCTTTAAAAAGAATTACCAACTTTTACATAGTGATATTGTTTCAAAATATACATCACTATTTTGATATAATAAAACTTATCTTATTTTGTGTTTAATTAAAGGAAAGATGAAGTGACATGTATGGAGAAAAGTCTGGGAGGCCTAAACAATCTATTCATTTTGCCACATATTTTCTCAGCAGGTATATCAATCCTAGTTGTTTTATTCCTTCCCTAAATACACCAAAGTCTTACCATTTCAAAAGATTAGAAACAAATTTCTTCAGAAATGAGATGCCCAAATAAGTTGTTTCAGAGTTGAGTCTTCGTGATACCACATATTTTGAAATAACAATTGTGAATAACTTTCTCTTTTTAATTCTAATTTAAACTTTCATTGTTGATTATTTTCTGCCATAAAAATTACCTATTTAGAAATGGTTTCAACTCTGGAAATTATTTCATTCTAAATAGAAATCAAAGTGCAACTGAGTTTAAATTCAATTGCTTCCCCACAAAGTTTGTCTCCCAAATGATGTCCTGTTATCTTTCATTTGTGCTTTTATAAAGATGGAAGCGTCTCTTTAATACTCTATTACATTATTTCATTTGCTTTGTTATATGGTTATTGTCTGAAACTCAAATGTACCTGAAAGAAAGCATCCTGTTCTTCCTGTTCATTAAGAAACATCATATTTAATTAAATTATTGTATGATGACGAACATCCCTGTTGGTGAAAGATCTGTTGATTCCAACAATACTCTGCCTGCTGTCTTCAGCTATTTACTCTTGGAATATGAGTAATATTATTATATGGAAAAAGGCAATGGTAAATTTCTGGAGGAAAACTACAGTCCTTAAACACAACAGAACAAATTACATAATCTTCTTACCTGTAAAATTTAGATTGAAAGTTACAGATTAAAAAATTTATGATTGGGACTGGAATTTTTAGCTCAGTGATGGAAAGCTTGCCTTGCATGTATGAGGCATTGGGTTCCATCCTCAACACCACATAAAAATAAAATAAAGATTTTTTTTTTTAAAAAGCAATGGTTTACATAAGAAAATGGGATGTTTAAAAACAAGTAAATAAATAAATAAATATATTTTAAAAATTTATAATTGCTTTGCTTCTGCCCATTCAAAAACATCAAAATAATCCATTCATTTTTTTTAAGCATTCATAGAAAGTTACTCCTTTAAGCTTACCTGAATGTTTTCAGGTCTGCATTTTACATTTCCTTGTTTTAAGCACAGAATTTGTAATCTTTTCCCAATTGTTAATCCCAATTTTATTGTGATGCTAAAATAATACTGATATGTAGAAATCATTAAATATTTTCTCTGTCAGCTTCCTGACCTTTAAAAAGCTTTTAAAAATTCTGTTTAGCAGCTGGCACAGTGGCATAAGCCTATAATCCCAGAGGCTGAGGAGGAGGATCAATATGAGTTCAAATCCAAACTCGGTAAAAGCGAGGTGCTAGGCAATCCAGTGAGAACCTGTCTCTAAATAAAATACAAAACAGGGCTGGGGATGTGGCTCAGTGGTCCAGTGGCCCTGAGTTCAATCCCCAGGACCCACCACCACCAAAAAAATTTTTTTTTCTGTTTAGTGTCTAAGGAAAATGATAAAGTGATACATTGTCATTAATGAAAGTTTAGGAAATAATCAAAAGCAAATAGCAATAATAATAGGAGGAGCAGTAATAATAATTCCACAACACAGAAAAAGTAACCAATAACATTTGGTATTAAACACTTTGCCTTTCCTCACAATAAATTATCTCACAATAAATTTGAATATAGTCGTTATTAATATTGTGTATCAATTTTATCTTCATTTTGATCCATAAAAATCATCTCTATTTCATTTTTTTAATTCTTTATCAGAGGGGAATATTTTGTTCCTTGTTATACATATTTTATATCAGGAAGTTAGTCAAGTGATTAACAATAGGAGTTCTAAAATTAGATTTCTGTAATTTGAATCTGAACTATGTCATTTATTCACTTATGTTGAATCACTAAGCTAACATTGCTTAAGGTTTTCAATTATTAAAATATGCAAAATAACATCACCAATAGCATGTCAGTGCTTTTAGGATTACTGTAATCCTTCCAAAGTCCTTAGGACATAAAATTGCTTGTATTTTTTAGCTATCTCTGTTCCTCCTTTTCTCTGCAGTATCCATTAATATTGCTACTATTTTCAGTATTTTGTGATTGACTATCATTATTAATATCAACAGTAACACTATTTTCTAATTACTAAGTCCAGAATTATGTTCTAATGAGCAGAAATTGTCAGATATGGGGATCAGAAAACTTTGGATAATGCCTTTTACTAAGTTTATGAATTGGAAAAATTACTTAATTTCTCTGAATCTCAGACTTCTCATATCTAAGCCTGGGGACAATGGCAATAGTGCCAAAGGTGTCACTTTTTATGTGTGTTCATAGAGTTTGCAAAACACCAGGCACACATTGACACTGAGAATTATTAGTCACTGCTTTCTCAATTTTCATTTTTGAAGTTCAATGATTGAATTCCATTATTTTTCCAATTGTACGATGATAATTAATATTTCCTTAAAAATATCATATAAGTCATATACAGGATCTTGGCTTCAAGGGAATTCTGATAACACATAAACACACATATGTATATTTTCACATTCCAATTTCTCTCAGGAGCAGGGAGAGGGAAATACATTACATCAACTCAAATTTCAACTCTGCTGAGGCAGACTTATGTTTAGGTTTTGTTTGTTTGTTTGTTTTGAGAATAAGGCTCAGAAACGCAGTTGTACTGCTTCAGTGAAAGCTGGAGTTTTGAGGGGTTGTAGAGTGTTCTAAGTGGAGAGAGTGTGTCAGATTCTTAAAAAGAATGCCTGCAGATATCGCTTAAGAAACTGGTATGACTGTAGAGCTCATGTGGAAAAAAAGCCACTAATATGCCTGGTTTTGCATTTATGATTTTGTATTGTTTTTCTTAAAGTTCTTCAAATTGAATATATTTAGGTCTGACTAAACCTATTTCTGTTTCTGCCTCCTACAGACTCAAGTGAGGATTTTGAGTCTAAGCAATTACCCAGAGTTTAGGAAGGAGGTCTGGCTGGTGGTCTATGTTTGAGAGTTGTCATCACGTCAACTCCCTCGGCATGCTGACATCTCTCACCCATAGATCAAATGATTTTACTCGTTCTGAAACACTGACAAAGAGTCATACCAAAGAGTGGTTAAGCATACAGACTCTGAAGTAGGTGACTTCTATTCAAATCTCAACCCCTCAACTAATTGTGCTATTTGAGACATGTCACTTAATCCTGTCTGACATCACCAAAAGAGTAAGATCCCAAGGATGATCCCTGAGGCACACCAAATATTTAGAGGTTGTAGAGAATTTAATGTCCAAGGTACCACACCAAGAAAAGAAGGAAACACTAAGACACTATTAAAGAATAGTCAGAGAAACAGGAAAATTAAGAAGTATGCCAGTTTAGATTTTTAATGAAAATAAACATTTCCAAGAAAAAATAAACAGCCATACCACATGCTGGCTGATGTCATTAATACCAAACATAAAGGTAATAAAACAATAAAAAAATAGGTAATGCATATCACACATACTCTATAGCAAGTAGTGGTCTGAGCATATTTTTTTAAAAATCCTTACAACAAATCCCTTAGTTATCATTGCCCAATATCACAAAGCTAATAAGTAGAAGGAACAGGATCTGAAGGGAAATCACTTGATTCCATTATCTATATGCTTAACCACTCTTTTCTATAACCATTTCTTTGTTAGTATTTGAGAACAAGTATATGGATATTCAGAATACTTTTCTTCAATTATTTATCTCTTATAAATTAATATGTTGCATGAACTCATAAGGGGACTCCACCTTATTTGGAGTTTTGAATCATAGACTTTATTCCTGGGAACCATTGACACCCTCCCCCCCTCCCCCTGTTCATCCTCCCTTCCAGGACTGTCACAGACCTACCTACATTTTGGATCTTTGATATAGTCATGGAATGTACAGAAGTGCAGAAATCAAGTTGTTGGTGAAAGGTTTGGCACACCTGTTTCTAATTAAGAGATGGCAGTGGCTGCTAAATCCCTCTCTATGTATCTGGACAGGGACTCTTGAGACCATGTCATGTATTTATCCTCTGAGTTACTCCAGAACCAATCCAGCCAGAAGGCTCTTCAGCCCTATTCCATGAGATTCTCCCAGCAGGGAATCACACCCTCCAGCAGAGGCCAAACCATAATTGAGAATTCCTGGCAAATTCAGTCTGTGAAGAACCAAACCCTGAGAAACCCTGCAGGAGAGAGTTTCCATTGATTTCAGCTGTGCCTAATTCTCCACAAAAGTTTAGAGAAGGTAGGAAATTGGTTAGTGTTTTGAGACATTCTCCTACTATAGAGAACTAAATAAAATAGAACAGGGAAAAAAGAGCCAAGGCAGTAGTTTGTTCTTTGACAGTGAAAGAAAATTTCCATCCTTTATGCCACTTTAGAAACCTATGACTAAACAGAGATAGGCATGTGTATAGGGTGGGAAGAATTCATGTTTTCCTGTGAATTTTGGTTTAGTGTAACAAAGCTGATTGCCTTCAGTTTATAAAAGCAGACCCAGAAAGATTGAGAATCAGACACCCTAAAATTATTCAGTGGGAGCTGTGTGATGTGATGTGACAGAGTGTCACTAATGCCTATGGTGCAATCTGTATTTATAAACAGAGTTTGCTACTCTGTTACAGAGCTTGCTACAGAGTTGTCACAAATCCAGAAAACAAATACATTCCTTGCACTCTAATGCCCTTAGGAAGAACTGCATTTGATCATCTACCTTGGTCTTCTCAGAAGGATTTTTACTGAAATAAAAGAACTACAGTAATATTTGAACTCAAGGTCCTATTGGATTGATAAAAGAGAGTGTCAGAAATCTATTTCTTTGAAATATTGGAAAGATTCCTAGTGGTGGTGGGGGTATATGAAAATCCTCTCTCAAACACAATGAGGGAGAAATCACACATTCACTAGGAACAAGAAAAATGGGAAACAATTATCACTTTATGAAAAGGACATATAGAGTTTACTAAAATTTTTAAAATCTATCATAATATAATGAAGTAGAGAATTTTACAAGGAATGGTGATGAATATCTATGGCTGCTGAAACACTGTTATTTGGTGTTTCTTATTCTGAAAAAGTCTCATTTTATCATCAGTTTTCCTGAAGACAGAGGTGCCCAAAACTGGGAGCAAATTCATGAGGAATTCATTTCTGGTACTGATTACATTTTTGTCTTTAAATATTTAAAAACATGTATTAGTAATTCTAACAACTTACAGGAGTATTTATTTCCTTAAAAAAGTAGTATGTGATAAAGTTTATGTCAAATATCCTATACTGAATCCAGTTCACACAGATCATATTTATATCAGTTCTCTATTTCATCATTCACATTATTGAATATAGGAGTAATATCATATATATGTATATATCTGTGCATATATGTATTATATAATATTTATACACATAAACACTAGAGTGTTTTGTATCTTTATTTCCTGTCAAGCCTATCCACTTTTGAATTTGTGCTCTCTTCTTTACCACTTGTGTCACTTTAGGCTTATTGATTAATCCAATAAGCTATCCAGTAGCTTTATATGTATAATTGAAAGACTAGTATTTACTTATCATGGAAGTTATTGTACAAAGTCATATTTTTATATGTATAAATACATATACATATATACATATATATTCTCATACATAGTATAGTATTCCTAGTAGTTTGCTGTCTATATCCAATAGGATTTACAGAACTAACATTCCTTATCAAAATCCAGAGCTTACTAAATGAAAAGCACAAACCTTCAGAAATGCCTTTTCCAAAACATAGCTATCAATTGGTGGTATTAAGGCATCTTTAAAATATATAATATTATCACTTGCTGTTGATGAATATAAGTGTTTTGTTTAATTGTAGAGCATCATGTAATAACATTAAAATATTTTTGGAAAATTAATAATTCTTCACAAAAACCTCTCTTAGGAATGATGTTCTATCTTGGTATAATATTCCAAGAGATGATTTATTCTCATAATTCAGAGAGGCTATGCTCTATAAAGTGGCTGCAAAACCTGAGTTGGGTAGACTGAATCACTGCTCCTAGGAAAATTCAGGGATCAGTTTCTGTGAGCCTCTGGTCACAACACTGAAGCAACCAATCGATACATAACCTTGTTTTCATGTGTTTCAATTTGAAGACAGCTAATTAATATGTCTGTTGCTGGTTCATTAACATTGAACTCCTGGCCAATAGCACCCCAGTGGAGCTTAGCACATGCATTTTCTCCACAGGCACAATCAGACCATCTGTGTCCAGGAAACTAGCTTCAGTAATGTGCTTGATTTCCATTTTAAACAGTAAAACCATCAACCAAAAAGCACAAAAAATAAGAAAAATGTTACACTAAATAAAACATGAAAAAAATTACTCATTTATGGTATAAGAGTTGAAAACAAGAAGTCAGTTAGTAACTTTGAACTCAGGTGGAAACAGTTCTGACAGGAAGCTTCAAATCTTCATTTCTCCTCAGAACTGTGAATGACCATAAAAGTTCCATAAAGTATGAATTTTGGAATTGCAAATAAATTCTAGCAAGTAGGTGGATGTAAAATATGAAATCCACACACAAACACACAAAAAAAATGAGGGCTGACTCTATTTATAGGGAAATTCTTCCCCCAGTAGATAGGTGTATCAGAATCTGGAAAAACTGAATTCTTTGAAAGGCTTCATATATTAAAACTATGTACTGCATGTTGTAGAAAGAATGTAAATTAGCCAAGTGCAAAAATAAATTATGCCCTCTTTTTGTCTGCACTGTGAGAATCAGCGCAAATTTGCATAGTAATGAATACAGACTGATTTTGATTCATCTAGAAAGATATCTAGTTTACAAAATGTGTTCTTTGAACGCAACTCTCTTCTTTGTGAACAACAATGTAAACGGCAACAGAGAACAGACAGCTTTTCTTTTTTAATTTTCTTGATACAGAAATGGAAATTGCTACCCCTAAAAGTTTATATACATCCTAGAAGTAAATATGATTATATATGTCTTTTTAGTTGGAATAAATTATTTCCTCATGCCAAGCTTCACTCCAGGGGACAATGGTGTATGTGACACCAAATTTTGTAGCTCTTTCAGTCATAGGAAACAAAACAGCACAGATGCTGCCAAACTCAAAAGTGATATGAGGACAGGAGGTTCTGAGACCATATGATGAGGCAATATGTCCCCAGGGAGGAAACATTAATGTGTGAGACCTTCCTCCTTATTAATTCAAATGTGGGGCGTGTGTGTGTGTGTGTGTGTGTGTGTGTGTGTGTGTGTAGTTTAAAATAGGCATCTTAACCACTATGCAGTCTATTAATGGGTTTGATTTCATTCTTTTCTATCTTTCCTGTAGGCATCTGGAATGAAAAAAATGATAAAGTATATATTGGACTTTTTTTTAATTCAGTGAAAGATGATGTAGTGTGACTAGAGAATTTCTACAGAGCATTTTAAGTTTTTTTAATAAATCTCTAAATTATTATTTCAAATTCGAATATTCAAACAATAAAATACATTTTAAAATTAGGCTCATTATTTATCTCGGATGATAAAGTCAAAAGAGTTTAACATTAATCACATATTTAAAGTAATAGTGCTTCCTCAAAAATATATACTTAAAATATCCTCAAAAGAATATACTTAAGGAATATATGCATATATTAATAAAAGAAAAATTAAAAAGATTTAAAAATTTAAAATATTAAATAAAGGGAGAACATTTTTTCACTGAAACAAGAAGGAAAAAAACACAATTGATGAATGTGTGGCAAAAAAAATTTGTAAAGTTTAATCGATACCCAATGATGTGCTATCTAATTTTTAATAACCTATTGCCCAAACACACAAATACCTTCTCTTAAAAAATAATAATTGATTTTTTGCCAATTTTTGTTGTGTCTATATTCTCATCTGAGTTAACTTCATGCAACCAACATGTCAGTGAAGCTGAAACAAAGATGAGTATAAATAGGTTCACTCAGCTGTTACAAGCTAGTAAAATCTGTAGCACAAAAATGCTTACCGACAACCTGAGAAATTTTGACTGTAGCACACCTTTGTTTATATCTCTAAACAACATTTCTTATAGAAATGAATTTTTCACCAACCATTTGATTAAAATCCATTATTAAGGACTATGCCTTATAATATGTCTATCCTGTTAAGATTCATTAATGTTCTCATTTTAATTTTTCTGAAGTTTTTGTTTATTATTGTAGTATATTAATTGCTTATTTTAAAGTTAAAAATCATCATTTATAAATATATACTTTGCCATATGTGTAATTACCTTTTATAAGCAGATAGTCATTCATAGATATTTAAACTGAAATGACCAGTTTGAAAATCAGTCTTGCCTTTCTTCTGGTATCCTTCTTAATGCATAAAAGTTCAGTAGATGGGCATGTTCATAGATGTGACTTTGCATATGTGTATGATATGGAGGTGACTGTGTTGGTGAGGAAGAAAAAGAGCTACGGAGAGTGAAGTAATTTGGAAATGAGATGGGTGTCCCCCAAATCTGTGTGAATGCAGGAATTTGGGGGGATGGAATGATTAGATTATGATATCATCACCTTATCAGTGGATTAATTCATTTGATGAATTAGTAATTTGAACAGACTAACTGGGTGGTAACTGTAGGCGGGTAGAGTGTGGTTGGAGCAAGTAGGTCTTTGGGGGTGTGACAACGGGGTTTGTATTTGATCCTGGCACCATGCTTATTCTCTCTGCTTTCTGGCTGTTCTTTCCTGAGCAGCTTTCCTCTGCCACATCCTATCGCCATAATGTTCTGCCTCACCTCAGGCCCAGAGCAATGCAGTCAGTCAAACAAGGACAGACACCTCTAAAATCCTGCATGCTAAATGAACTTTTCATCCTCTAAATTGTTCTTGCCAGGTATCTTGGCCACAGTGCTATGAAACTGACTAACACACACAGAGATAATTATCTTTCTAAAGTACCATTATGATATTATCAAAAAGCACAATTACCCAGAGAATAGGTACATAGGAAATGAATTTTTATAAGGTGTCTCATGAAAAAAGAATGTTTTTTTTTCCATTCGGTAATATTTGTTTTTCTGCTTTCCACATCTATAAATTTATTTAGTATTTTCTATTCACTTTAGATTTAAAATCCAAAGAAGCATTATCTCCTTCCTTCTTTTGTTTGGTACTCGTAAGAGGAATGAATTATAAAAGAATACCTTCATCTATTTGAAGCTGAAATAGTAGACAAGAAATTGGGAAGCAAAATTTAGAAAATTGACACACATTTCCATTCAAATTTTGAATACTTATTTGTTTCATTGCAATTGCAGAATTTTTCACAAGTTTACATTTAAAATGGATTTAATTTTCATATACTGCCAAATTAAGGAAATAGTTTTCATATTTCTATTGCAAACAATTGTTGCTCAAACAGAATAATATCACATGTACCCTTAACCATTAGAATTATATTGCTAATGATCATTGAATACATCTATTAAAGCATAATTTCAAAAGACACAACTATGATTTTTGTGCAAAGATACATCAAATATTTTATGTAACTCACTAATTAGAGAATGATAAGATGTTAAAACAAGGTCAAAGAGCATTTGATGATCTTATATTTGCAGACAATTTAATGAATGGAAGTTGGATTATGATGACTATGTTAGATACTATATTAATTAGACTTTACAGGACTAACAGCAATAAACTTCCACTGAAATAAATTATCGGAACCTTCATATGTAATTATATATGACAATTCCCCTTTATCCTTGAGGAATTTCTTCAAAGACCCCGAGTGGATGCCTGAAACCACAAGTAGATCTGAAATGTATACGTGTCATGTTTGCTTTCTTCTATACTTACATAGACAATTATGTTTTTTCCACATTAACTAAGCACTTGCACATAACTTTCTTAGTTTTAGATGCAACAGAAAAACTGGCATAGATTATTTTTCCCTCTTCACAATTTCACAATTTTTGGAGGTCTTAAGAACCTCAGCAAAGTTGAGAACTTTCACAATTTTGCTTAAAGGAAGCACTTTAATGGCTCTTGTTTGGCATATCTAAATTACCACCATCACTACTCTTGAACTGTGGCACCATCCTTAAGTATAATACAGGTTGCTTGAATCAAAGCACTGTGATATTGCAACTATTGATCAAGTGGGAAAAGGGATGACTCATGTCCCAGGAAGGAATGCAAGTTGGCTGGCTCACTATTCTATCATACTACTCCATACACTTAAAAACCTATGGATTTTTTTTTTCTGGAGTTTTCAATTTAATATTTTTTAATGCCCCATTTGACCTTAGGTAACTGAACCTGTAAAAAGGTAACATATGGATAAGGGGGGGGACTACTGTGTATCATAATGGGTGAATCCAACATGTTTGTGGTCTTTACTCAATAGTTAGTGCAGATTCCTATTTTTACTTGGAATTTTCTAATTATATTACCTAAATTATATCTATACATTTGAAGAGTTTTTTGATGCTTAATTTTTAATGAGACAATCTCTAAAATTTATTCATGTTATTCAAATAAATTTATCAAGAGCAATAGAATTTCAACAAGTACATATTGATTAACAGCTTCATGGCAGGCATTTTTCAGTGTGGTATATATATGATAGTGAGAAAAAAATCCCCTACCATCATGAAGCTTAAACTAGGAACAGAAGGAAACAGACAGTAAAATTAAGCTGGAGATATAAACAAATTATAATCAAATGTTATAAGGAGTTACATGGTATAAAAAAAGAAGATGCAATAAAAAGGTAATAGGAATTTGAAATGGGAAAAGGAGAGAAGTTCTCAGTAACAAATAAAGCAGTTAGGGTAGTCTCATTAAAATGGTGAGATGTACACCAGAGCAAACACCTAGCACCCAAATCTGCATTTGAAGTACTATTCTTCAACAAAAGAAACATGGCATGCTTGGAAAAAACATTAATTGTTGAAGTAGGTCAGTGAAATTACATGATCCTGGAGCATCTTGCAATACAAAATGGAGTTTTCAAAAAACAATGGGAAAGGGGCACACCAAAGAGACACAAAAGCCAACCTTAAAGAGATCTCAATGACCAAAACTGGAACAATTTGAGCAACAAAATAAACAATGCAATATTAGATTATAACCCAAAGCATCCATTAATATGAATGAGTCTACAGTGACTTAAAAATGAATGAGTAAATGTAAGAGAATAAAAAACTGTAGCTACAATATAGAAAGGAGGAGGAAATAAAATAGTGAGGTGATTTAAGAGTAACTTTTCTCAGTGAAGTCATGTGGATATAATTTATTTTCTAATATGATGCAATTATAGAGACACTTCACCTCTCTTATATTCTTTTAAAAAATTATTATGTCACCTATTCACAAAGATAAAAAAAGAAAACTTCAAACTAACATTCTTTTTTTTAATATTTATTTACTTTTTTAGTACTGAGTATTGAACCCAGTGATGTTATACCACTGAGTTATGCCACCAGTCCTTTTTATTTTTTAGTTTATGATAGGGTCTCACTAAATTCCCCCAGGTTAGGTCTGAACTTGTGGTCCTCCTGCCTCAGCCTCCCTACTCACAGAATATAGGCTTGTACCACTATGCCTTCCACTAATGAACATACTTAACTAGGACTCTTCAAAACTGTCAAGGTGATGAAAAACAAAGACTGAGACAGAGTCTCAGGAGAAGAAAATAAAGAGTCTTGATAACTGAATGTAATTCAGAATCCTCAATTGTATCTAGGAGATATAGAATTTTAATGGAAATCCAAATAATGTCTGGAGTTTAGTTAATAATATTGTACATAAGGTGGTTTCTTATTTTTGACAAATGCACTATGGTATTATAAGATGATAACAGCTATAAGAACTGAAATTGATTGAGATATATTCTGGAATTTTCTATATTATCTTTGCAAAATTTTTATAAAGCTATCATCATTCCAAAGTAAAATGTTTATTTATTTTTTTTTAGAAAAGGTGATATTAAAGCAAATATTTGTGTGAAGTAAGTTAGTGACTGTTGGAAATTTTGGAGCTGGGAGAGCAAGTAAAATTCTTTTATTTACAAGAAATGAAGGCTAGTGGATTCTGTATTGATCAAGGGATGCAAGTGCATCTTCCTGACAATGAGCTAGTGAAGGGTAGGTAAGAGCAGAGAGGTTTTCTCAAGAGGTGTGAGGCTTGTGTGCATGTACATGTGTGTAGGAGTGTGTATTAGCTATTGTTTTGATTTGTCCTTCTTTAAGTACAAATACTTCTACAACTTGATCTCTTGGGAAGAAGTTTGTTCCTTAGTGTACTGAAGGACAATGAAAAGAACAATGTAGTCTTAATATTTTCATAATATTAATATGTGAAAAATTTATGCCATTGCCATTGCTTATATCATGTACAAAGCAAAAATATGTTACTGACTATACACAATGTCTCAAATCTTAGAATCAAAATATTAATATGAATATTAAAATTATCTTATTGGTCATGATATTGGTTTCCACCTTAACATGATCTTTATGAACAAATTGATATAACTTGCTTTACTTTTATTTACCATATGTATAATTAAATCTCAACACCTTGGCCATATTCTGAGTATTAAAGAAACAACATTCCCTTGCATTATATTTTTTGGTTAATAACCATGATGTATAAAACAATTTTAGTGATTTCTCAGAAAACTGGCTTCCCATGGTCATCTCAAGCTCAAATTTAATCATTCTTCAGTGTGATACAGTACTTTAATTGACACAGTACATCCATTCAGAATTAGGCTGCAGATACTTCACAAAATCTAAACTTGATAATCAAGTCACACCTGAATTCAAAGTAGCTGCACATGGAGTATTTTAAAGGTACTTATGCCTCTAATAAAGGTCATCTTATTATATTGTGTAGGACACATCTCTGTTCTCAGTTTCAACAAGGATATTCCTACTCTGATATCTAGCATTACAACCATCTTCCCAATGCTTTGTCATTTCCTTCTTCACTCTTTTTTTTCCATCTTTTTTCTTTACTTCTATGTGTCCTTTCTTCTTCATGGATTCTGTTTCATGTATCTGGAGCCAGGTACACATACTGACCACTAGGTGTTCTAGCTGGTCATCTGAATAAGAAGCCATTTTTTTAACATTTATCTTTCTTATAATTTGATGTGAGTGTGCTTCACTGGAATGTAATTATCTTAATTGTTCAACTATCAGCCTCTGATGCTTCTGGATGATACATAATTTATTTGTTGTTTGCTTTTAAAAATTATTTTGAACAAAAGATAATTGAAGGCACTTTTATTCCACTATATTATTTGTCTAATAACATAGTGTGCTAGAGTATTTTAATTGTAATGGATAAAGGATTAAAATCCATAAATTAAAATCAACCTAGAATTGCCACATGAATGGAGAAACTGAGGAATGGAAGAGGTAATGTTTATCATAAATGAAGAGAACAGGCTTTTAAAGCCAACATCAAATCAGGTTTCTCTTAAAATTTGAGAGCCAAAATGAATCATAAGGAACAAAACTAGTATGATCACTGCAAAGAATACTGAATCTATTCTGAATAGTATATTTATATTTTGATCACATTTTTTGGAAATGAAGTTTGTATTGCTAAATTTAATATACATAAAATTGATGAGTTGTAATCAACTTTGAAGATTTTATTTTTTCCTAAGAGTGACTAAACTTGGGAAATTTTTCTATAAGATCTTTGACTCCTAAGAGTATATGTTTATCCACATTCATTTGCTCTTCTTCCTTTAGCTGTGATATAAATTTTTAGAAGATTTTGTCATTTGTGTTATACTATAGAGTTGCTATGATGGAAAAAAAAGTTAGGTTCTGAGAAAATTGAGAATATTGCATCTTTTTTTTTAACTCAATAAATGAATTTCAGGGGGAATGGATTTTGTAGCTAAGATGCAGAAAATATGTTCAACATATTAAATTGACACCATGAAAATATTATTGTATAAATTATTGCACTTTCATTGCTATTTCATATATACTTCCAAGACATACATAAAATTCGCAAAGTTATATGCAAATTTAAATTTAAAAAAATTGTAGAAAGTAAAGACTTGGGCTGGGATTGTGGTCAGTCATAGAGCACTTGCCTAGTATGTGTGAGGCACTGGATTAGATCCCCAGCACCACATAAAATAAATAAATAAATAAAAAATAAATAAAAGTATTGTGTCCATCTACAACTAAAAGAATATTTTGAAAAAAGTAAAGACTTAAATTTTTCCCTTCAAGCTGGATATAAATGGAATTTTATTCTTTCTTATCTTTGTGTTGTGCTTTTTTATATTATATTAATAGATTGGTTTAACAATTATATAGCAATACTTCAATTGCCATTCTATGAGAGAAATTTTTCTCTCGGTTACTATATTACATATATAAGTATTTATATATATCTAGATTACACACACTTTTAAGCAGATATCTGTGGAACAAATTTTCTTTTGGAGTTAAGATCTGAAAGGTGAGCTAAATTAGTCACAAATAAGTTTATTTAAAGCATCATGTCTCTGGTTTGAGTTAAATTTCACTAAAGTATACCTAAATCCTAGAGAATAACCTAAAAGCTACAGCTTACCAAATTTTACCATTGATTGCAAAAAGCTGCTTAAGGAGCAAATTAGTCTTGATGTATTTGTATGAATTTATGGGATTGTCAGGGGCCTTGTTATAGGTTTACATACATGGCTACTCTGATCTCTGTGATATAGTTCAACAAGAAATCATGAGAGAACAAGACCCAGAGCATAGTTGGATACATTAATCCTATAAGAGACTGCAGTAATTCTCAAACCTCTAATTGGAAACCATCCAATATACTTCCATTTTTCCCCATCTGCATTTTATCAACATGTTAGACAAGCAAGAAATTTGTCTAAAACAGCAATTCCATAATATTTTGCTTGATCTGAAAATGCATGACAAAACCTCAAAACAAAAATTTAAATCCTCATATAAATCCAAATATAAAATTTTAAGGATATTTTATGTTAGACGGTGAAGTTTGTACATTGTAAATGCAGATAGTATGTCATTAACTGTTTAATACCATCAAACTTATCAATAGATTAAACTAAAATTTTTTAGTTAAAAATCAGGATTTACTCTATGCAAATTAATTTCTTTTTAGAATGGAAGTTGCAACACAAATGGCTGTAGAGACTTTGAAGGTGATGAATATGCATGACACAAACTCAATGGTGAGTGAGACTGACTGGAGATCCAAATCTCATTAAAAGAGAATTATTTCTGCCAAGCTCTGCTTAATTGTGCCTAGGAGAAAATTCAGGGATAGTGCTACCAAGTATTTCAATTTGTCAAGCTTAGTCAACATTTGATATGAGAGTTCAAGTTTCATGGAGTTGTCAGTGTTCAAATTCTGGTTTAGGAAGTATTTTCCATCCTCTATTATTTCTCATATTCTATCTATGCTTCCGCCACAACTACAACATCATAGCAAAAATTACCACATTTATCCAGTATTCTCTATGTGCAAGCATATTCTCTTTGTGTAAGCATATTAAAATTTTTATCATATGTATTAACTTAATAATAAGTTTATCTTCATTTGCAGAGAAATAAACAACCAAAAAAAAAAAAAAGACTAATGCTTGCCATCAGTAAAACTAGTAGTCATGCTGGTTTACCAGCTATTACAAGAATCAAAAACTCACATTCACCCTACCTATTAGTTCTCACATGATTTTAATCCAGTGATATTAATTTTTTGCAAAGCATTAACTATGATTAAGATGATTGTATTTGAATGTAAATCATTGTTTTCACTGAAAGTTTTCAAGTATTATTTGATTTTGAGAGTATGAGTGGAGCTTTGGGAGGATAAATGAATTTGAGAAATTTATTTTTTACTTTCACTTTTAATAGACATTTGTTTTTTAAGAAATCGTAAAGTCTATGGCAAAACTTAGTCAAAAATAAGCCTCATGTGTCCCTACATATACAAAACCTCTTCTCTATCAACATCTCTCTTCAGAGTTGATAGGAACATTTGTTACAATGGATGGACCTACATTGAATCATCATTATCACCCATTAAGGTTAAATCATTTTTGGTGCTGTTTATACTACTGGTTTGGATAAATGTAAAATGGCACGTGTCCATGGTTATAATGGTATACTTGAGTTTTGTTGGCCTAAAGTCTTCCCTGCTCCTGCTGTTCATCCTTCTTCCCACCTAGCCCCAGAAAACCATGTATTGTTTTATTGTTTCCACTGTTTTGCCTTTTCCAAAATGTAATATAGTTGGAATAATATGGCGGATAGTTCTTTCATGTTGGATTGATTACTTAGTAATTGCACTTAATTTCTTCCTTGATTTTCAAAGGCTTCATATTTCAGTGATTTTATGTGTAGAATAATATTCTATTGGCTGCACATATCAGTTTTCCCAATCACATACTATAGGACATATTGGTTGCATTGAAGTTTTAAAAATTATGAATAAAATGACTGTAAATATCCTTGGGCAGCTTTTTGCATGAACATAAAAGTTTTCAGATCATTTGAGAACATCATTGTTGGATTGAAAGAATGTGTATAGCTTTCTAAAAAATCATCAAGTTGCTTTCAAAGCTTCGCACCTTTTGCATTTCATATCCTTTTTTCATATTTTGGCCATTCTAAAGGAATATTTCAATACTCATTGTTATGCTGTTTTAAATTCCTTAATGATAATTCTTGTGCAGCAGCTTTTCACATGCTCATTTATCATCAGTGGACTCTTTTGGTTTAAGTGTCTATTCAGATAATTTTCCAATTTTACACACAGTTATGTGTTTTTCTTCTTAAAAATACATATTGAAGTCATAAATTATGCTGTTTTGATATAAATATCCATAATGAAATAATACTATAGAACAAATTGTCTTCTTTGCCTTTTATCATTGCTGTGTGTGTGTGTGTGTGTGTGTGCGCGCGCGCATGTGTGTCTAAGAGCACCAGGAATCTATTCTCTCAGCAAATTATTAGTATACACTATTAATATATGTTAGACTAATGGATTGTTCATCCCACATAAATTCAAGTTTGTGCGCTCCACATTACTTATATCTTTTTCTCACTTTTACTATATCTTATAACCACCATTGTACCCTTTATTTCTATATGTTCAGATTTTGTTTTGTATCCATATTTAAATGAGGTCACACAGAGCTTTTTATTCTGATTTATTTCACTTAAGTTTGTGCCCTTCAGAAAACTTAATGGAAGTATCTCCTTCTGTTTTTAAGGCTGAATCATATTCCACAAAAACAAACAAACAAACAAATAAAACAATTCCCGTATGACTCAGCAATACCTTCACTGGGAATATACCCAAAGGAAATGAAATGAGACCTCATGGAGATAACCATACCCCTACATTCATTGAGGTAATATTTAGAATAATAAAAAACTGGCTAAAATATTTCCTCCTGTCCCTTGGTAGATGGATGGATAAAGATGTTGTGGTAGATAGATAAAATATGTATATGTGTATAAAATATATTAAGAAATGTTGGTATATATAGCATACCTGTAAGTATAGAATAGCAACATATACCATATATAAATAATATGCAGAATATATAATACAGACCACATAAAGGAATTATGCTATGTAATATATGTTTCTTGCATATATAATGAGAATCACATGGACATTATATTTTGAATTTATTGAAAAATTCTTTATATGTTTGCAGCAATTGGTGTTCCCATCAAGAGTGTACAACATTTTCTTCACTGCACACCTTCACTTGTTATCTCTTGACTTTTAATGATAAACATCTATTAGGTATGAAAAGATAGTTGATCATAGTTTTGATTTACATTTCCCTGGTGATCCATGATATTGAGTATTTTTCCCTAAACCTTTTAGCTAATTTATGGAAAATATCTATTCAAGTCTTTCTCATTTATAACTTGTTTAGGGTTTTTAATTTTTTTCCTTTTGAATTGTGATATTTCTACATATATATTTCATATTAATGATTTATCAGATGTATTATTTAAAAACATTTTCTTCCATTCATAATGTCTTTTCATTTTATTATATCCTTTGCTTTACAGAATCTTTTTACATTTATGTAGTCCCATTTGTGCATTTTTGTTCTTGATACCTGAGTTTTAGATAAGTTTAGACAATATCTAAAAAATCATTGTTAATGTCAATGTCAAAAAACTTTTCCCCTGTTTCCTTCAAGAAATTTTGTAATTTTTTCAAAAGCCCTGTGACTTTTTGAACTCAAAAGTGACAAATGTCTTCACGTTATTGAGATTTTATTGATTTACATGATTATTCTTATAATTTATGATATCATTAACTTGATACTTGTTCTTATAATTCTGGTGCTCTGTTTTTCACAAATTAAAAGGACTATGAGGATAATTTTGATATTATTTTTAAGGAAATTTCTATAAACTTTTACTCCAGCATCTACCACATAAAAATTCTCTTTTTTTCCATTATCACTATTATTTTCATCATCATCATCATTAATGTCACTATATTTTTTACTGCATAATAAATTTTGAGGATATGAATTTTAACATAACTTTGAAATTATTTATATTTTTGTAATTTACCTGGCATCTACTATAGAAAAAGTTTAAAATGAATTCTTGTTTTAGTGTTGTTTATTATATATAATGGTGAAATTCATTTTGACATATTTCTATATGGACATAACATAATTTACACCAATTCATTCCCCAGTATTTCCCTTTCTCCTCCGTTCCCCATCCTTTTTCCTTTGCTCTTCTAGTTTTTCTTTTATTTACTTACATGCATTATTTAATTGGTACATGATAATTATACACAAAAGTGAGATTCATCACTTTATATTTAGGTATACATATCACATAATTTGGTCAATTTCATTCCATGATTCTTCCCTTTTCCTTCCTATTCTCTCTCCCCATTGATCCTCTGTTTCTCTTTCACTGATCTTCCTTCTATTTTCATTTGATTTCACTTAGCATGATGTTTTTCTGTTTCACCCATTACCCACAAGGGATAAAATTTAATTTTCCATTGTTGCTGAATAGAGCTCCATTGCACATATTTTCAAAATTTTCTTTATCCATTTATCTGTTGAGGGGCAATTTTGTTGATTCCATAACTTGGCTATTGTGAGTTATGCTGCTATAAATATTGATGTGCCTGTATCCCTAATATTCTGATTTTCGGTTTTTTAGATAAATACCAAAGAAGGAAATAGCTGGTTCATATGGTGGTTCCACTTCTAGTCTTTTGAAAAAAATACTTATTTCCACATAAGTTGTATTAATTTCAGTCTGAAGAGGAAAGCATAGGTGTTTCTTCCAAAATTCTTACCAGAATTACTATTATGTTCTTAGTTGTCATTCCAAATGGGGTGCAATGAAATTTCAGTGTAACTTTCACAAAAGTTGCATGATTCTCCCAGTAAATGCAGGAAAAACATTCAATAAAATTTGAAATCCATTCATGTTAAAAGCACTCAAGAAACTAGGAGTAGAAGGAACTTATCTGAGTATCGTAAATGCTATTTGTGACTAACACAGATTCAACACTGTACTGAATGGGAAGAATGAAAGCATTTCCTCTAAGTTAAGGAAAACTACTTGCATATCCATTTTCATTATTCCTATTTAATATTATACTTAAAATTTTAGCCAGAGCAATTAGGCAAAAAAAGTAAATTGAAGGGAAATAAATAGGAAAAGAAGAAACCAAATTATTGACATTCATAGATGATATAATACTATGCCTAGAAAAACCATAAAACTCCACTAGGAGTCTTTTAGAGCTGATAAGAAAATTCTGCAAACTAACAGGATATAAGATCAACATAGAAAAGCCAATAACTTTCCTATATACCAATAAAGAAAGAAATAAAGAAAACAATCCCATTCACATAATGTCCTTAAGAAGAAATAAAGCTGGAAATTAATCTAACCAATGATGTGAAAAAAGATTTCTACAATGATTAAAATTATAGAACACTTCAATAAGAAATTGAAGAGGAAAATACAAGATGGAAAGGCCTTCTATATTAATGGATAGGCTGAATTAACATTGTCAAAATGGCCATATTGCAAAAGTAATCTATAGATTCAATGCAATCCCTATAAAAAACTCAATGATATTTTTCACAGAACTAACAAACAAGAAACAAAAACAAAAAGTCTCAAAATTCATATGGAAAAATAGCCAAAGTAATCTTGAGCAATATGAACAATGCTGGAGACATCATAATACCTGACCTCAAATTATACCACACAAATATTATGAAAAACAAAACAAAACAGCATGATACTGGCATAAAAATAGACATAAAGACTGATGGAATAAAATAGAAGACATAAAGTAAAACCAGCACAGATACAGATATCTCATCTTTGACAAAGGTGCCAAAACATCTAGATCAAAGATCAAAGAAGTCTTTTTTTGTTGGGTGGGTAGGGTGGGGAACACTTGAGATTGAACCCAAGGCCTCACGCATGCTAGGCAAGTTTCTTATCACTGAGCTATATCTCCAGAAGTAAAAGATAGACTTCTTGATAGATGGTACTGGAGAAACTGCACAACCATTTGTAGAAGAATGAAGGTAGACCACTATCTATTGCCCTCCACAAAACTCATCTCAAAGTAGATGGAAGACTCAGATATTATACAGAAACTATACTGATAATGAATGAAAACATAGGGTCAACACTCCAAAATATAGGCAGGAACTAGTTTTCTTAATAAGACCCCTGAAGCACAAGAAATAGAATCAAGAATCAATAAGTGGAATTGCATCAAATTAAAAATCCTCCACACAGCAAAGGAAACAAGAAGGTGAAAACGAGACTAAACAGTATGCCATGTTTTGATATGAGGTGTCCTCCAAAAGCTCATGTGTGAGAAAATCAAGAAATTTGAATGGGGGAAATGATTGGGTTATGAGAACCTTCACATGATCATTACATTAATACAATTGAATGAATTAGCTAGGTGGAAACTGTAGGCAGGTAGAGTGTGGCTGGAGGAGGTATGTCACTATGGTCATGCCTTTGGGGTATATATTTTGTCCCTGAGGAGGAGAGCTCTCTGTGCTACCTTGTACCCTGTCTTGATCTGACTTCCTCCACCCCACCCTCAGCCATGACATTTGCCTTATCTTGGGCATAGAGCAATAGAGTCAATTGTCTATGAATTGAGACCTCTGAAACTGTGAGAATATTAAACTTTTTCTCTTCTAATTGTCTTGTTAGGTATTTTAGTCAACAATATAAAAAGCTGACTAACACAATAGGAGAAAATTTTCATACTCTCTGATGGAGTATAAATATCCATAATATACATAAAAGAGTCAAAAGAATTAACCCAAAAAATTAGTAAATTAGCAAGTCAACTGAAAAGACACATCTTAAAATAAGATATACAAATGGCAAACATATATATGAAAATATATTTAACATTATTATCAATCAGGGAAATGCATGGTAAGATAAATTCTTATTGAAATCATTTTAATTATACTTTGCCTCTACCTTTTTTCCTGCTTTTTTTTTTCATTTATGTTTCTATTTCTCTGCCCACTTTTAAAGTTTTTTTTTTCTTATAAGACATAGTGCTATGCTATGTTGTCACATAGTTAAAAAAATAGCATGCCACGGCTTTGTAAACACTGATTTGAAGACTCTTTCCAGTGCATTAAACTTTTATTGACTTCTAGGTCAAAACTAGTAACTTATGATGCCTTAAGCCCATTATTTTTCTCCCCTATCTATTCCCATTTTTCATCTATTTTGGATTTTTCTTTCTCTTCTTCAAGGTGGTCTTTTATCATCACCTGACACCAAAGTTCAATAGACTACAGTGTAAACTATTCTTTTAATACCTAGAAAATGAAAAGTTAAAATGATGGGTATTAAATAAAATAATAGCACCTTTAATGTATAAACCAGGTTAGTTAATTATAAAAAATAAGCTTAGCTTCAATAAGATAGCATTTTATATAAATATAAATAAGTAACATAATAAATATAATACAATAAGAAGTAAAATCCATTATCTCTTCTGCATCTTTGTGTGCTAAGTACAGATGGGAATCTTGTTTCTTTATGTTTTTTTTCAGATCATAGTTTTGTTTTCAAAATAATAGAAAGATTGTTGTGGTGTTCTTTGATTTAACTCCTTAAAGTTAAATTTACATTTCACTGGAATTATTATGTGAATTAGTTACACAATGTGAAAAAGTGTTGAAGTGTCTACATAGGGTGAAGGGACAATAGAAAAAAGTGCTGCTTATAGCATAGCAGAGAGCAGCCACATATTTTTTACTGGCAAATATATACATATAAAGCAGGCTACTGATGTGCTTCTCCGTAAGAAATCATTAAACCAGCTGAGTTGTGAATGTGATAGAGACAATAGAATGTATGCAAAGCTTTTTATGATGATCTTTAATGATAAATTTAACTTCATCCTGTCAGGCTCCTCTTTATCTACTATTTTTACTTGGAATTTCTCCATTCTATAATCCTTGCTATCAAAAGATTAAATAATATTCATTACATAAGAGACTTCATAACTGATCTGTCACAATATATTTTCTAAAACTCATGTTATAAAAATAGAGAAAATTCATATAAACTCTAGAAACACATGATATTAATTTTTTAGATATATCTTTTCAGGTGGACAGAAAAATATGACCAACAAGAGAACTGTCTAAAAAGACTTCAAAAGTAGGAGCTTTCTAAAGTAATAAGCCTTCAGAGAGTTTGGGATTTAAGAGGAATTGGTCTTTACAATATGTACAGAAAATTGATTTATAAACATTTGAAAAATTGTGGATAACACATACCAAGAACAGTGCTCTAACCTAAAGCTTCAATTAAAAAAATGAAAATGATATCTTACATTTATATTTGAGAATTATCAGTGATTTTTTTGTGTGTGTGTATGAGAGAAATTAACATTTTTCTTCACTGAATGAGTCAGTGCCATCTCTCTAGATACAGAAAACTTTTTAAAGTTTTTTCACTTAAACTTTATTTTGGCAGATCGCTCATAATGACAGTAATTCAAATACCAACTCTCTTATACATTACATACATATTTTTTGACACCTAATTAATTATATGTGGAAACACTATTCTGGCTAAAGGACACTTAAAGATATATATATATATATATATATATAAAATATATATATATTATATATATATATATATATCACAGTGTTCTATGCTTTTGAAGTGCATAAAAGCTAAAAATAAGAACTGAAAAAAAACAGTACTGTAAAAAAGGATACTCAATAATATATGGCAGTATACATATATTGCTCAGATGTGTTACAAGGACTCAGAAGAGAGCTAGATTAATTCTAGCCGGAGGAGGATGATCATGTGAAGAGTAATTTGAGATCTTATTGGAAAAGGTGAATTAAAGAAAGATTGGTATTATGTGAGGGCCCCAAACATTAAATTAGATAAAATGTGTATGTGAAGAATTTTATCCAAGTTGATTAAAAGTAAAATTCCATGAGAAAGATGAGCGATAGCTATATTGGAGTAGAGCTAAGGAGGGATTAAGAGATTTTGTCAGGTAAGCTATGAATTTCTGGCCTAAGCACTAAGATAGGAAGTTTTAAAATTTAAGAAGATAAAAAAATATACTTACATAGCTATTGCTTTGCTATAAAAGGTTTGAAAAACAAACAGATGTTTAAAATGACTTTAAGATGTTAACATCATGCCTGTTTTTTTTTTGCCACTTATCCTACATCAAAATTCTCTTGATTTATTTGCCACAGGCTCAGGGCTATTGGCAAAGGTGCTGGAAATCATTGACTAGTAACTTACTGCATTATTAAACTCAATCATTTCATTGCTATTTAAAAGAAACTTGTAATACTCAGTAGCATTGGGATGGGTTGTCTGCAAAAGGAATCGGAGCATTCTTTCAGCACACTTCAATGTCTGTTGCAAAAAAATATCCTCAGGATACAGTTCAGGAGTAACTATAAATTGCTATGGAAATTAATTGCCATTTTACTTAAGAAAAAGTTTTAGTATTCCAAAGAGAAACACATGAGTATAACTACTTTAATTGTTCTGTAATAATTTCACTGGGACATAAGTTCACTAGCGTCATTTAATCATCCAACAAGTTCTCTCTTTTAGATGTTACCATACTCCATATGGAAAGCTCTTTCTAGATTTGATAGTATAACAATCTCAGAATAAGAAAAGAAGTATTTTGTTCCTAAGAAATATTGAGCGTCTGCATATGCACTCTAAAATATTTTAGTCAATTTTCTATATCATAGCTTCTTAATCTATAGCCTAAAATGATGTTCCTGAATCCTATTTCTTATGATGCATAAATAGAGACCTGTAATAGAAGCTTCAGTAAAAGCAACATATATTTTTCAGAGACTATGGGTCTACTGAATTAATTTTCAAGGCAAACATGACCAAACAAATCAAAACAAAAAAACAAAAACAAAAACAAACATTTGCAATATGTTCTATAGTATTTCAAAAATCCATGCATCAAATACAAAATGCACTGAAGAATAATATATATTTAGCATAAATTTAGTTGAAATTCAGCAGAAAATATAAAACATACTTTAGGCATTAGTTTAAGATATTATTTAATCAATAACATTTAGAAAGTATAATATAATTACTATTAACGTAAACTGGCTCCATTTTGTCATCATTTCCTTGGAATGAGGTAATTCCCAATGTCAGCCATCACTTCTATCTCCTTCTGGCTCTCACCTCCACATACCTATATTTTTGTTTGTTTTTAGTTTTCCCCTATTTTGGACTGATGTTTAAAAAAGATTTTTTATTAATTTAGAGCAGTTTTAAGTTCCCAGAAATTGGAAAAAGGTGCAGAGGAATTCCATGTGCACCCTTATCCCTCACATGAAGAGCCTATTTCATTGTGTATATCACCCACCTGGAGTGGTACATCCATTAAATTAATGAACCTTCATTAAGACATTATTCTTACCCAAAGCAAGTAAGTGGCATTAATGTTTCCTTTATGTGCTGTGTTTTCTATTAGTTTGGACATATTTATAATATTTTGTATCTACCATTGTAGTATTATTCATATTGTTTTTGAAGCTTTAAAAATCCTCTCTTCACTACCCATCATCCTTTGCTTCCTTGACTTTTGGTGATCACTGACATGCTTAATACCTTCATGCTTTTTGAGTTTTACAGACTGTCATATAGTTTGAATCACACATATGTAGCTTTTTCACATTAACTTCTTTCATTTAGTAATGTGTAGGATGTTTTTCTTGCCATCTCTTTTTATGGTTATAATTTCTTTTAAGCACTGGATAACATTCTGGATGTCCCATACATGTTTTGTCCACTTGCATATTGAAAAACATCTTGGTTGCTTCCAAGATTGGGCAATTGTGACAAAAGTTGCTATAAATATTTTTGTGCAGGTATTTGTGCGGATATACATGTTCAGATTCTTTGCATAAATACTAAGGAAAGTGACTGCTGGATTCCTTGGTAAAAGCATGTATAGCTTTTAAGACGTAACCAAATATCTTTCAAACTGTTTATACCTTTTTTATTCCCACCAACAATAAATGAGAATTCCTCTTAGTTCACATTCCTGCCAGCATTTGATGATCTTAGTGTTTTCCATTTTAGCTATCATAATACATATGTAGTAGCATCCAATTGTTTTGATTGTTTGCATTTCCCTGATGACATTCAATATGGATCATCTTTTTAGATGTGTATGTACCATCTGTATATCTTCTCTGGTAAAGTGTCTGTTAGTCTTTTTCCCCCATTTAAAAAAAATAGGTTATCTCTTATTTTTGAATTTTAAGAGTTAGTATCCTTTGTATATCAGATTTTGTCATTTATGTCCTTCTGAAATGGAAGGCTTCTTCTTCTACCAATAATGACTTTTGCAGAGGAGAGCTCTTTAATTTTAATGAATCTTTATTTCATAGAAATATTATTTTGGTGTAATACTTGAAATTGCCAAAACAAAAGTCATCTATATTTTATTCATTTTAATGTCCTAGAAGTTTTATAGTTTTTTAAATTTAATTTCAGTTTGTTATTCATTTGTAGTAAGTACATTTTTGTGAACAGTATAAAGTCTGTGTCAACATAAATTTTGTTATTCCAGCACCATTTCTTGAAAAGACCATTTTTTTTGCTCTTCATGTGACTTTTGTTCCTTTATCAAAGATTAGTTGACTATAGTTGATGGACTTTTTGTAGTTTCTGGACTTGGAATTCTTTACATTGATCTGTTTGTCTATTTTTTTCACCAAAACCATCTTCTGCAGATTGTTGTAGCTTCAGAATAAATCTTGTAGTCACACAGTGTCAGTCATCTAACTTTGTTATTTACTTCAATACTATGTTGAGTATTCTGGTCTTTTACTATTCACATAAGCTTTAGAATCAGTTTGTTAGTAATCATATAATAGTAGCTTACCAGGGTTTTATTTGAGATTACATTGGATCTATAAGATGATGTCAGGAATAACTTACACTTTTAACAGTATTGAGTTGTCCTGGGTACAAACATAGAGTACAATTCCATTTAGTTCTGTAATTTCTTTCTGTATAAATCTCACATACATTTGGCTAGATTTTTGTTTATTTAATTTCTGAAGGGGCTGACTAAATGGTTTGTTTTTACCCTTGGATTCGATTTGTTTATTGCCAATACATAAGAAAGTGATTGATTTTTATATATTTACCTTATATCCTGCAGCTTTCCTATAATTGTGTATTCATTCCTAGAGTTTCTTTGGGTTTGTTTGTTTCTTTTTTTTTCTTTTGGCTTTTCTAAATAGATTATCATATCATGTGTAAACAAACATAGTTTTGTTGTTGTTGTTATTGTTATTACTTTTCCAATAAGTATTCTTGATTATTTCCACTTATTAGTTTGGACTTCCAGTATGTTATAGAAAAGGAGTGGTTAAAGGGAATATTCCTGTTTTCTTGATCTTAGTGGAAAAGTTTCAAGCTTCTCACCATTAATCTGATGTTTTTGTAGCTACTATTTATCAAGTTGAGGACTTTCCCCACTATTCCTATTTACTAATTTTTTTATAGTGATTTATACAAGATTTTGTCAAAAATTGTTTTCTACAACCATCAATATGATAATATGATTTTTCTTTAGTTAGTAATGTATTGGGTTCTATTAATTGATTGTCAAATTTGAACTAAGTTTGGATTCCTAGGACAAATTCCAGGTAGTTATGGTATATAACTCTTTTTTTTACTTGATAATATTTTCTAGAGAATTTTTGAATGCATATTCATGAAAAATATTACTATGTGGTTTTTCTCTTCAAGTAATTTTTTTTTACGTTTGTATGAGGGTAATACTGCATTCAAAAAATGAGATAGGGAACATTTTTTCTACTTCTTATTTTCTGACGAGATTGTAGAGAACTGATAAAACTTATTTCTTAAATTTTTGATAGGATTCATGAGTGACACCATTTGGGCTAGTGCTTTCTGTTTTGGAAATTTATGAATTATTAACTTAATTTTCTTAACACATATAATTCTCATCAGATTGTCTTTTCTTCATGTGTGAGTCTTAGAAGATTTTATCTTTCAAGGGAATGACCCAGGTAGATTATATTTCTAAGCATACAAAGTAGAAATTCAATTAAAAATAGAAAATAGGTCTATCTTTAAAGATATACTATAAAGAAATTTATAAATAATCTAAAAATTAAACTATATGTATGTTATTGAATATTAATCTTACCAAATACATCAGATATTCTTTATTTTTTTCTTGTTCTTGTGGGATTATCCTGGGTATAGAAAATAGGAAAGTTAAAGTAAGTACATAATTTTAACAAAGTAAGAAGAAAGAAAAGTTATAGGCTCCTAAAAAATATTCAGTGAAAAAGTGATTATGGGCAATCAATAGAATATTTATGGTTATTGAAGTTGTGTTTTGAAGTACATACTATTTGAAATAATTTAAACAAAGTTTTAAAATAGTTATCCAATTTAAATACTTGGTTAGTATGAATAAAACTGAATATATAGGTTTGAAATGTCTTAATATATAGGAATTCGTCTTTATAATAGTTGAGATGTGGTCAGAAAATTTTCAATTTTAAAATATTGAGGTTAATTTATTTATACTTTATTATTTTATTCCAATCTATGATTTACCTATTTGGCAAATGAATAAAATATCTGTATAATGAATTGAAAAGTTAATGGCTCTTTGAAACATTTTTCTATGGACAAACTGGTAATTTAATGAGGTATCAACAAGGAAATATTACACTTTGAAAACTAAAAATTTAAACACAAACAGAAAATCATAGGATATGCCAGAGATAAAAAGAAGGAAAGGGGAAAGGAAAAGGTGAGTTGTGTTTACAGTGTCCTCATGTTTGTGTAAAAGACTTCATAAGACAAAAGCCAGGTCCTCTGACATAAACATATCTTTTGTTATGACATTAAAAGTCATTCTTTTTGCAAGAGATTTCTTGCAACTGACCTTCTCACTGGTACATTCTTGAGACTTCTCTTCAATCTAGAACAATGCAATAAAAAGATATTTCAAAATATTTATTAACTATATTTTCACTGATGTAAGTTCAGTTTAGTTAAAATATTCCTGTCAGTTTTATGGAACTGACAATATTTAAAACAATCCTTTCAAAATAGTTGCTGTGATAATTATAATTAGACATGACATCTATCCATTTAATCACATGATTCTTTTGGGACTCATTAACTTTTATTCTTTCTTAATAAACACCGTACAATTAATAGGAATATTTTATTGTCAACAGTTTTGTGAGGATTATTCATGACCATTCTATAATAAGATAACTTTCATAAAAGAATGAAATTAAATTTTACAATTATTTTGTTTACTAATTGTTTTCTTGACTTTCAATAAAAACATTTCAATAAGTGTTTTTATTTCATTTCAAACCTTTTTTTTTTTAGCAACTACAGTTTCTTTAAAAATAAGATTTGGGGAAGGCTGAAAAACAAAATGATTTTTCAGCCCTAATTATGTTAGTATTTAAGCAAAAGGTACACAAACAGGTATGAAAAACTCCCTTGCCATTAATAAAGCAAATATCTAATATTACTTGTTCACTTCTCAAGCAAGGAAAAGATATCAGGAGCATCCAGAATATGCAAATGGCATTTGTCACTTTCATAGAAATTAGCCATGAAAAATACAAGATGAACTTGTGTTTTGACTATGTACTAAATGAGGAGAAAATAATACCTTTTACCTAGAAAACAAAAATACAACTCTAGTTATTTGAATGAAAATATTTATAGTATATTTTCATTAACATGTATGCTTAAAGTTACTATGTAATAATAACTTGAATATGTGTCATTTTTTAAATTAACATTTAGGAAACTTTTCCTATACATGGCTGAAGGCTTTACAATTGTAAAACTGTATGATTCTGGTAAATTAATATTAACTCTAAACCTAATTACTGGAAAAGTATATTATGTTATCAACTTGCATGGATAAAGCACAGAATACTTAGCAATTTGGCTGACTCAGAAATATATTTTATCAAAGAAGGATAAAAGTCAACATAATTAAAGTCTGCAATATTCCCATCCAGGCTTACGTAATATTGACTCTCACAATACATAATTGAATTCTTTTCTATAGTGACCTTTCACAAGAGAAGTTTTGTGACTTTCTGTAAATGATGCACTTAGACTATACATTTAGAAAATAGCCTCACATTCCATTGCTTATAAAGATTGAAGGGTGATATAGTCAACTACTTAAAATAAAAGTTCCCCATATTTAATATACTTCCATGTACTTGCAATAGTTATAATAGAAGCTATACCAACAAATTCTGATTCATATTATAATAGTCTGCTTAAAGCCATTCTGCATCAGTTGTAATAAACATAAGAAATATAAAAAATACTTTCTTAATCAATGGATTAAAATTAAAGGGAAATGGATTGAATGTAATAATGTATTCATAGTTAAGAATTCAAAAGCAGAATTTAACAAAGATTCATTTTAACTAATTTTAAAAAGTAACCATATTTATACTGGTCTCTGATTTTCCTCAACTCAAATACCCATGTACTAGCAAACCAAAAGTTTAATTAACTGCATCAACTTCTAAATAGAAATATGTAGCATTCTCAGGAGTCAGACTACCTGGTTGCTCCTTGAGCTTTTATTTTTTAATTTTTTTTTCCTTTTAATAAAGAGGGAGCCGAACTTCCCCATCAGAATTAGTTGACTGATTTTGCAACCTTCCATTTCAGGGAAGAAGGATAATGGGGCTGTTCCCCTAGAGTGACTTCATCACTTCACTCATGTCTAAACTATTTTTATAGCTTGGCAGTTGTCCAGAAACTTAACAGTAGGGATACTGACAAAACTCATGGTGCATTTAGCACTGCTTGGATCCATTGAAACCTTTAAAGCTCAACAAGAGGGTCTGTGGAGCATGTGGTGAGGGAGAAAAAAAAAAAAGTGGTGTTTTGGTTTATCCAGCCTCTAAATGGTTCCTATGCTCTGGTTTCAATAAGATCATGAATATTTTTTCCCAAACTTTGAAGTATTTTAGAAGTGTATGTTATGCAAAGTAACAGTGTAAATTTCTAAATCATCACTATGGAAAATAGTAAATTAAAATTGTATTATTTTGACAAAATACAGGGAAAGATATTTGAAATTGCAATAAAAATGGACACAGATAACTGGGCACTGAGGTACATCCCTGTAATCCCATTGATTCCGAAGGCCAAAAAAGGAGGATCACAAGTTTGAGCCAGTCTTAGCAATTTAGGGAGACCCCAAGCAACTTAGTGAGATCTTCTCTCCCTCTCCCTCTCTCTCTCTCTCTCTCTCTCTCTCTCTCTCTCTCTCTGTATATATATATATATATATATAATACCACAAATGCTGATTGTTTGTTGGTAAAGAACCCCTTATTTCAGTTTCCAGCATATAAAAAAATAAAATTGACCAACACAATTAAGTGGTTTTGATATAAGGATTTTAAACCTGTGGTGACCATACAAAGTATACGTATTCTTTCACAAAATGGTGACCAATAGGATTATAAAATATGTTAGAAATTATTCTATAATATTTTAGGATATATAAACAAGATACAAAATAATAAATTATTGTATAATTAAAAATATGCATTATAAGCAAGGAAAATAAAGAATCTAGTGTCACAGACATAGTGAGTGGAAGAAGAAATATTTAAACTGAAGTAGTCTGATTCAAGATTAATTTTTATATTATACCGCCTTTCTTTTCTAATTTATTAAGCTGTTTATTAACAATATGTTTTATATTTTTAAGAAAATTACAAATGAATATTTAACTTGGTGATTACAGTGGTCCATATATACATATTAAACCTATTTTTCAAACTATTCCATATCATCTTAAAGAGGAGATGTATGGCCAAATTACACCTGTTTATTCTTTTCATGTTTTCTTGCTAAGACTTTTCTCTATGTGATTAATGAAACCTTCCTGAAGTCTGGATTTAGATGGACCAAGAAACAAATAACAACAACAACAAAAAAAATGCATATGGTTGATAGTGTTAGAAAGACTCTTTTCTTTATTTCATTTTTTTTACATAAAAAAGTACTTTAAAGAGTTTAAATTTCTAGACCTATAAGTTAAAATGTTTGTAGCAAGTATAATTCTACATTTAAATAAACTTTTTTAAGTGCATTCAATGACTCAGTTTTAAAATTAAGAGTTATTTTGCAAAATGTACTGCTTTAGTGGGCAAATGGAAGTGGTTTTCCTAATAGAGACCCATTTAATTCAGACAGCCAATATATATCTGTCTATATTCATTTTATTAAGGTGGTTTTTAACTTGAAAAATTCACACAGTGCTATAGGCCCATTTCAAGATCTTCTGTAGTTTCTCATTTGTCGTTAGGGTCTACATCTCTAATAGGATAATTTAATGTACTATAATTTGTGTTAACTACAAAGATTTTTATTTGTGCTATTTTTTTCCCAAATCTTAGGAAATTCCTGTGGATAACAGACTGTAGAGTTATTGTTCTTATATACCTGGCATTTGCTGTCACCTGTGGCAGTAAAAACCTGAAAGCTGTCATTAAAAGATTATGAATTGGTTTTAATAACCATATTGGAACTACCATAAGCCACAAAAAATCAATTAGAATAATGATAAAAATGTGTCTTCAAAATAGTTATTAAATGACAGTGACCTTCTCTTGGAAGTTGGAAAAAAAGTCACTTATACCCCAAAATAATAGCTTCCAGAAATACTATGTATGCCAGCTTTAAAAAGGTTTGAGACTTGGAGAATATATCAGTTGTTTAAGATTAAGATAGAAATAATACATGTATTTATATAAAGGGATTCAGTTTTCCATACTAAACAATACTAAAAATGTTACTCCAAATATCTGTTCTTATATAGTAATGTAACAATCGTTGTATATTAATTGTATATTTTTTAGAATCTTTAAAGTTGATCAAATTTATACTAATATGTAGTCATATTAGTACTAATTATAATTTGGA